>NC_058094.1:2505000-5005000 GCF_020171115.1 Neogale vison | reverse complement strand
CCCTCGGATTCAGGGATCTGCAGATGGCTTGTCCCTGATGAAACTGACCCCCATGTCTGCTTGCTGTCTCCTATCTCTCTCTCCCGATTAAGTGAGCCATAGATCACCTGCCCCAAGCCCACCGCAAGCAGAGATGAGGAGGTAGTCCCGCCTGGGCACTCCCATGTCTCCCTGAAGTAGGAAAGGGGACACAGGGAGGTGAAACCTGGGGACTGGGTGTACGAGCAGGTGAAAGAAAGCGGCAGAGCAGGAGGACTCACCTGACAAGGCCAGTACGTCTAAGTGATCTGTCTGGATGGCTCCCAATCTGAAACCTGTCCTTCCTGCGACTTGGACCTATTCATTCGAGCTAATCAAATGAGGAATCTCAGCTATTCTTTGAAACTCTTTTTCCCCTGGGAAGAGACTATTTCCATGTCCCCGGGGTCATCTCTCACGCCACTGAAAAAGGTTAAGGAGGATTGCAGAAAGGGCAGAACAGCCCCCAGTTGGCAGACACCTAAGGTACACATCCCCTCCCTCTTGCTGCAGGACCTTGCTATCGGCCGCCACTAGCCCTCATCCCGGAGAGCTGGCTACCTATGCATTGCTCTCTGCATTAGAAGCTGAGAAAACAGACACATCACTCTGTTCATCCACACAAACTCTGTCCCATGAGGACATGCAAAATACACCTGTTCCTTTTTCCTTTTTTCAATGCGATAGCCCTAAGATGCTTGAAGACAGAAACTGTGTTTCCTACATAAGAGCCTGGTTTGTTAGAAGAGGCTTACTCTTTAAGATTATATACACACCCACACATAATTACTATCCCTCAGGTGATTAAAAGGAGACATACATAACCACATGGCTTTTCTCTGTGCCCTTAGTAGAGAAGGTGCAAGTTTTGGTAGAGGAAAATGGCAGGAAGAAAGAGATGTGTTCTGTCCTACCTGCAAGCTGTCCTTCAGGGTGCTGAGGCACAGGGGAAAGCATTTGCTGAATTAAGAAAGAAAGATTTGTATGACTGGAAGTCAAATGGACTATGGTGCTCAGCAGATCTCTAGTCAAATGACAGTGTTCATATTAATCGAATGGATGACCCAAACCAAGACACAATATCTTGATATTTACGGTCAAGTAATACCTACCTCTGGGGTGGGGGCGGTGGGAGTTGGGTGACACCAGTTACATTTAAAGAGTCTGGGACATCTGGGGGGTTCATTTGGTTGAACATTTGAGTCTCGGTTTGGGGCTCAGGTCATGATCTCAGGGTCCTGGGATTGAGCCCGTGTCAGGTTCCCTGCTCAGTGGGGAGTCTGCTGGAGACTCTCTCTCCCACTCCCCCTACCCCTCCCCATCTGCTCTCTCTCTCTATCCCTCTCTCTGTCATATAAATCAATAAATCTTTAAAATGACAAAAATTTAAAAATAAATAAATTTAAAGATTCTGCCATCCATCATACATACTGTTTCCAAGTCAACATCTTGTCTCTTGGGTGCTTAGATCCCAAAAGCAAGTTTTACCACTTTTTAGAGTTTGCTCAAGTGGCACTTATACCCACAAAGTGTGTAAGAACTGATTTTACACGTATTCTCTTCACTTCTTCTTCAAGGACCGTAGGACTCAGATCATAGGTTACTACTGAACAGACTTCGACTATACCATGAATTAAAATGGCATTGGTGGGCTAGCCCAGAGCGGGCCCATTTTTGTTACATTATTTCTACTACAATGTCTACTAGGAACTTCAAATAACATGTTGCTGGAAGACAGTTTAGCCCTACAGTGAGCACCTCCTCTCCCTGAGCCAGGGAGAGGGACCAGGACCAGCCCAAGGGACACCAGGTCAACCAGGTGAGGGTGTGACTGAGACCCGAGGTGTGCGGGGTTGCCTCTGTGTGGGGCACGCATCACCCGCAGCCCCAAAGCAGCATCACTAGGAAGGACAGTCCCCAGGGAGCACATGGAAGCCTACAGAAGCCCTTTCCCAGGCTGGGAGGCTCGGGGCAGACGCTCCTGTCCCTGCCCTCCCCCAGCAGGAGACCCTCCCCCTGCCCCACAGCCTGTAGGGACCACTTCACTGGGTCCTGGAGGCCCCTCCTGTTTGCTTTCCCACCTGCGTGGACGGCGCACTAACAGGGCACAGGACAAAGGCACTGGCCTTTGGAAAAGTTCCTGGGATGGAGAGACGGCCAAGGAGAATATGGGTGGTGACAAGGACTCATTCTTCATGACATTTGTGGAGTCCCCTGCTATAGGCTCACAAAGAACTTGCACCTGCTCGCCCCCCTTTGCTGCCATCGTAGCCCTGTGAAGAAGCTGTCATTGTGGGTTCCAGGTAGGGAAGGAGGCTGTGGTCCAATGAGGTCATGGTGTCCAAGGCCAGGGAGCCGGTGCTTGGTAACCCTCCGAACTGAACTTCGTTCTTCTGATGGGAGGTTCCTTCCTGCTTGTGCTTATGTGTGATTAACGTGTATTACTTCTTAGCATTCACTGGGCACTCCAGGACCGTGTCCTGAAAATAGAAAGGCACATGGGCTGAGGTTCTGGACGGCTTTCCAGGAACCAGACGGTCTGTGAAGCACCCTGCCCAGGATCTCCTTCTGGCTGCCTGTGTTGTGAGGCATTATTATGCCCATTTTATTAACGAGGCAACCATCACAGAAAATTTAAAACCCCTGGATCAAGGAGTGTGAAACCTTGGTCCAGGAGGGATTTCAATCTGCTTTGGTCTGGTTTTAAAACCCCTGCTTTCCCCATCTTGACGCATCCAGCTCCTGCCCACAAGGTCCATCCGTGGGGGGAGGGGAGTTGCATAAATACACAGTGACAGACGGGTGTGGGGTCCTAAGGCAGCCATGTGTACTATGCCTTGGAGGCAGCCCCATGCCTGTTGGCATGTTGACTGGACATCTGGGTACATATTAAAAGTTAAAATGACAACAAAACAGCACCAGATTGAACCCAAACTTTTTGCCTCTGAAGCTCATGAGTCTTTAAGGAAATGAGCCAAGTGTTCTCAGTCCTGCGGTTTTCTATCCACAGACGACCCATGTGGTTCTCAACGGGGCATCTTCTGCTCAAAGCTGTTTTCCTTCTAAGCAGCTGGGCGCAGGGGATTGTTGTAGGGTCGCCTGGCTGACAGGGGGTCTCTGGAGCAGGTGTCATTGAGTGAGGGGGTCACTCAACATCACGACCCACGGCTCCGTGTGGCTCTGTCATACTCATCCTGCCCTCTCTCCTCTCTCTGAAGAGAAGGCATTGCTCTATCTCTGATTTGTTAAATAATCCAGAGAGCCTTTTTCCCACTCCCCTCCTGGCTCTCCTTAAAGCGGATGATGGGCAGCTCCTTCCAAGGCATTGGCAGTAGCCAAGAATCTTAGGAGGAGGTACTGGGGACAAACCAGTGTTTTGGGCATTTCAGGGGCTTTCTCTTGTCCTAGTTGCAGCATGAGTCCTCGGTGTTGGATGGCCGCACACGCACACCAGGCTCTGGCAATATTTACAGGCGTATAATGTCTAGACAGAGACTGATAATGTCAATCTTGCCCTCCTTGGACTCCTGTGTTCTGTTTTGAAGGCGCTTTTTCTATTTTTAAGCATATAAATTGAATGCTATGTTAATCAGGGCTCACTGGCAGAGAATGGAAGCCCGTCTAGCTAGTTTCAGGGGACTGATTAGAGAGTATTAAGGAGGTGATAGGATCATCGGGGAGAAGCAGAGGACCAGCCTAGCTCCCAGGAGGGATCCCCAGACCTCACTGCAGGTGACACCGGGCCTCCCAGGATGGAAGGCTTGGAAAGAAGAAGCCTGCCCATCGGGAAAGCCACGTCCCGTCATGGGATCCAGAACCAGGCCGTGATGAACATCAGCCAGGTAGATGCTTCCCGCCTGAGCTCTGTTCCCAGTCCAAGCAGAGGCATGTCACTGAGATGCCCCAAATCACATCTGGAATCTAGAAACAAGCAAAGATGGGACAATGACAAACACTCGGGTTTCTGACCGTAGTAGGACAGGGCTGCGCCCAAGAGGGAAGTGGGAGCGCATATCTCCTGACCCGGCCACAAGACCCACGACAGGCAGCTTCTGTATTTGCCTCAAACACTCTCTGGTTAAAAGAAAGGGGAAAAAAAAAAAAAAAAACTTGAGAATCTATTATTTACTTTTCTCTCTTTCTCCTCTTTTAAATTTTCATTATTCAGCACAGAAAATGTGTAATAATGCATGCATAATAAAGAAATGAGAAACTCATCTCTCTGTCAAGGGGCTTACGTATGCTAACTCGGGAAAAGGACAACCGCGTTTCATGGGGCACGTGTGCAGTAAGACAGTGGGGTTCTGGGGAGAGAACCCAGAGGCTACTTCTCTGCTGTGGCCCCCCATGTGGCTTTGCACACACAAGGTGCCAGGCCAGACGCCAGCTGAGAAGAAAGGGGGAGGCTGATGTTGGAAACAGGTGGTCTCTGGCGTTTGGAGCTCTCGCGTTGGGTTCCTCAGGTTCCTTGTGCGTGGTTGCTAATTAACTCCAGAACGGGCTGACTCACTCCTAGACTTCTCCAGTATCTCCTAGAGCGATTAGTTTTTGAGAAATGTTCCAGCAGCATCGAGCACTCAGTGGCTTCTCTCTCCCGTGTGATAAGACAGTAGCTCTTCATGGGCACTGTCACCCTTCACTGTGCCTGAGCCACTAAGTGGCTCCCACACAAGGAAGGTCTGGATTTCTCTGGACACCTCCAAGGTATCCTAATTCAGGAAGATCAAGAAAACTCAAGGGTATGGAAAAACGTAAAGAAAAAAACAAGCACTACATTGTTCTTGGGACTGATTTAGAGAAGACCATGGCCGTCAGAGGAGGGAATTGTGAATGTGGTGTTGAAGTCCCACCGTCAGCTCGACTGGCAGCCGCGAGGTCGTCAGAAGAAATGTGCTCCTGAGCAGGAGGGTTATTTCTTCTCCTACAATCTTCCTGCTAGCGGAGAAACCTGCACCCCTGCTCAGGATTCCGTGCGGCATGTTTCAGCATAAGCCCCTCCTCTGATCTCCTACTCACTCTCCTAGAATCACTGACAACCAGGCAACTTTGGTGCCAGTTGTTGGTGACGCCAATGACTAGGGCAAAGAAAAATGTACCCCATAAGCCACAACGTAAGGTTTGAGAGAAGGCTGCACCCAGTCGTTAAGCAGGTGTCCTGGCCTCGTTCAACAGACAAGCAGTTCTAGGTTTAGGGCAATAGGACTATTTCAAGACAGCCCTGCTGGCAGTCTGAAAGGTTCTAATGCACTCAGAACCTTCACCAGGACTGGCTCGGGACTGGGTGCTGGCCAGCCGTATACTGAGCAGGGCTGCAGAGGGCAGGAGGGACAGACAAACAGACACGGTGCTGTCCTGGGTCACCTGTCATCCTCACCCCTACACTGGGTGAGGCGGCCTCAGAACCTGTATGAGTTTACCCTGTGGCTTTGAGCAAGTCACTGAACATTCTTGGGTTTCATCGTCCCCAGCAGAAACAGCAGAACGAGCCGTGTGTACGTGGACAGATCCCTAGACTTGAAAGTGCTTAGGAAGAGCTGACATTCTTTACATCAGATATGAAGAAGGATTAATATGATTTAAACAAGACGGTGTTTGGGCTCATGGAACTGAACAGCTTAAGGCACAGCTCTCCGGCTGCAGAAGTGATCTCCCTTGAGTGATCATCTGGGTCTAGCTCTTGGCTCTGCCTCCTCTGGTTGGTTTCATTCTCAGGATCTGCCTTACGACTTCTAGAAGTTTAGACAAAGTAGGATTGTACAGATTGGATTCTACATTTTGCTATGGTCATTGTACCCCACCTGGTAGTTTAGATTAAATGAAGGCTCGCTCCTGAGTGATGTGGTGTTCCACCCTCTGGGGTCGGGGTCAATCCATGATACTACTTGAAGAAGGAGAATAGCGATTTCGAAGCAGCTTGCCCAGAAGAAATACATTGTGAATCACATAGGTAACTTAAAATCTTGTAGTAGTCTCATGAAAAAGATAGAAAGAAGAAAGCAAAATTAATTTCAGTAATATGTATGACTTAATAGGTCACAATTTTCCCCATTTTCAACATGTAATCAAATAAAAACTATAAATGAGATATTCTACATTTTTTTTGTACCATGTTTTTGAAACCCACGTGCAGAGCACTTCAGAGCGAGCCACATTTCAGGCACTGGATGGTGATGTTGCGGCTGTATTGAAGAGTGTGGTCTGAGAACAAGAAGATATTGATGGCCCCAGCTTTTCAGAGACATTTAACACTGGATGCCCCCAACCCTATAAATTCAGAGTCGCATAGAATGTTTGACAAGTTGAACAACTTGCTTAAACATAGAGGGACCGTGAATATATGCTCGATGTCTTTAATGCCAAAATAATTTGAAGTCAGCTGAGAACTACCTGAGGCATTCCATAAAAATAGGGTGCCCTTGCTCAACACCCACCTGCCTTTTATTTTTATTGAGTTAACAGAAGCTTCTAATGTCAAACCCAAAGGCAAGCTCACGGCCCCCACCCTACTTGGATCTGCCAAACTTGCCCAAGGAGAGCTCCCCTCAGTTTTTTCTAGGATTCAGTCTCCTGTCCCCGTGGCTGTTGGCCCAGGCCTGAGCTTGTGCTCCAATTCTAAGTGAACTCCTTATCTCAGATTTCCCTTCCCTGACCCCAGTCACAGCCTTGAGATTATTCTCTCGTTCCCTGTGTAAAAATATCCATCTGGATGGTCTGTCTAACAAATACATCTCTCTAGACCTCTTTCCACATATCCTCTCTTGCTTAGCCTCCAGAATCTCGCCCCTGGATTAAAGCTTTATGATAAGTGCCCTGCCTCTACCTGTCAGCCTCTATCCATACCTACCCCATCCCTGCCTCCAATTCTTCCTGTCTTGAAAGAGAAGTCTCAGGATGCCATCCAAATAACCACTCAGAGAGGTAACAGGGTATGTGTGCAGGATTTATCTGGCTTCTTTCTCTGGATGTCACCCGATCTCTGATGTCGTCACATCTAGACATTGTGCCTGCCATTCTGGTCATCACTGGGGACCTACACTAACATCACCCTTCACCTACCTGGCTGTGAAAGGAAGTAATTTCTGTGCCATACATTCCAACATCCCAACCATGCAATTACCAGCCACATTTTTGGAGATGACATTCTGGATTTTGGAGGGCTCTATGTCATAGGGGAAGGGGTGAGTGTGGGAGAAAGTCCACTTATGAACGCTCGCTGTACGTCAAGCATTGTGCTGAATGCTTCATATTTACTGTCTCATTCAGTTTTCCCAAAGCCCCTGACATTGGAATTATGACCCATATTTTAAACATAAAGGAAACTGGGGCCCCAAAAGTCTAATAAAATTGTCACAACTCAAGCTAGTAAGTGGCAATGGTAAGTCAAAGTCCAGATTAGTATGAAAACAGCCACTGGCCACTTGGTCACCCCATCCTTCTAAAACAACCAATTAAAAAGGAAGAAAGAAAGAAAGAAAGCGAGGAAGGAAGGAAGGAAGGAAGGAAGGAAGGAAAAAAGAAAGAAAAAAAGAGAAAGCAAGAAAGTGAGCTGAGTTAGGACTGAGGGTCCAAGGCAATTTGTGTTGGGCCAATTCCATTTTTCCTTATTCTTGTTCACATATTGGGAGGGGAAAATGGATAGATCTGGATAAAGAATTATTCTCCTTTTAAAAATTTTAATTGGCAAACTTTGATTCTTATCTAAACAATTCATTTGGGGGGTTTATATTACAAATTATCTTTCTGTATCTATTTATCTTTCCTTGCCACAGTGTTACAGTATTTGATGGCCCCAAGCTGTTTCTCTCCTTGAATTCCGTATTTCATACAAAATGTGGACTTCTTTTCATGTATCAAAACAGCAGAGATCATCTGAACACGATCCTTCAGGAATCGAGAACCATACTTGTCTTTTTCCACTTTGAAATCCATTATTTGGTCTTGTTTCCCACACAACATAAAATTTCAAGTACTTTTAATAAATAGAAGGCCCAGTTCTTTTGAAGAACATTGGCGACTGCCTTCTGACTGCCCCATCCTGCTACAGCATTCAACAAAACCAAATAATCTTGATGGAGAAAGTGCTTGTCTCTAATTTCCAGCATCAGTGTGATTTGCAATTAATTATAAGACATGTTGAAGTTATCTGTAAAAAATCCCAGTGCACAATAGATCATAAATGAGTTGTTCACTACTCCCTTTCTATTAACACTTATGAGGCAACATATAAGTTCTCATTTTGCCAGAAAATAATCTCCATGTTTTGGCCACTCAAATGACTGTATTGATTACAGTATCTTGTAGATATCTGCTGTTTTCCAAGTGTATTGATATTCAGCATCTTGTTCTGACCTCGCAGCCCCAAGAGACAGGCAGTACATGATTAACATCTCACTTTAGACAATATGGTAAAGGATGAAAGATACCAAGAGATCTGCCAAAAACAAATCTGTTGGGGCACCTGAGTGGCTCAGTGGGTTAAGCCTCTGCCTTCGGCTCAGGTCATGATCTAGGGGTCCTGGAATCAAGCCCTGCATCGGGCTCTCTGCTCAGCAGGGAGCCTGTTTCCTCTCTCTCTGCCTGCCTCTCTGCCTACTTGTGATCTCTGTCAAATAAATAAATAAAATCTTTAAAAAAATCTGTTTATCAGAGTAGAAATGAGCAATGGGTCAACATGTAATACTGATTGCCATGCTCACTGAGTGTGCAAAGGAAAGAAAGCCATAACTACATTTCCCAGACTCCCTTGCAGCTAGCTCACAGGCTGAGATTTAGAATCCACCAATCAGAGACGTTAACACCTGTGCGAGGTTCCATTTGGAATTGATTTCTGAAGAAAGAGGTAGGGTATCAAGGCACTCATTTTGTTTGCATGACCAAATTGGCACATTTTCAGATCTTGAAGATGAGGCAAGCTTCTTGATTTCTGACTTTGGTAGAGGCATCAGCTCCCTGGGAGGTCCACTTCTGCAATGTGGCTTTGGAAGTTGTTCCTGAATGCCCAGAAAGCCTGCTTCTCCAGTCTACCCACTGGTTCTGAGGTAGCCTTGCACCTGTTAAGTTTCTTTCCAATTAATCATCTGGAGGGAATTCTGTATCTGCAAAAAGAACTGTGATTGGTGCTATGGTTAAGCCAATGCTCAAACTCAGGTTTTATTGACTTCAAAGAAAAAATAAAACACTTAATATATAATGGAAAATTTTAAAGAGCTAGCATAATATGTTTTAAAGGCCTTCAAGCTATAAATATCAGGACTCAGATTTCACCTCTACTACTACTTGTGCACATGTCTAGGGGTTAATAATATGGTCGTAAGGTTATAGAGAAGTTTTTAAAATGAGGCATCGAGTTTAATGCTGGCAAGTCTGGAGGTTGAAGTTAGGCAATGGGGACATAAATATTGACATGAGCTAGGCACTTGGTCTTAGTGATAATAAAACTGTAAAGGCAACTTTCTGTGTGTCCTAGGAAATGTTTTTATAATACCTATGATGGAGGGCGCCTGGGTGTCTCAGTGGGTTAAGCGTCTGCCTTCAGCTCAGGTCATGATCTCGTGTCCTGGAATCGAGCCCCGCATCGGGCTCTCTGCTCAGTGGGGATCCTGCTTCCCCCTCCCTCTCTGCCTGCCTCTCTGCCTACTTGTGATCTCTCTCTCTGTCAGAGAAATAAATAAAATCATTAAAAAATAATACCTATGATGGAAATTATAAATACATAAATATGGCACCAAAAGGATAAATTTTTATTATAAATATGGTAACAAAAGGATAGGAGTTGGAGGACATGCAGATATAACTGGAAGGCACCGCAGGCTCTCTCCAAGCCTACTGCTGACTCTTTGGGGTCTCCATCCACTTGTCTAAGTCCATTCTGATGGCTGCAACAAAATACCACACACTGGGGTCTTATGAACAACAGAAACCTATTTCTCCTGATTCTGAGAATCTGACTCTGATTCTCCTGAAGTCTGAGATCGGGGGCAGCATACATGGATGGGGAACCTCCTCCAGATTGCAGACCTCTTGCATATGGATGTCCTTCCCCTGTAGCGAAGGGGTGAGGGAGATCCCAAGGGCCTCTTTTATCAGGGCACTAATCCCATCTGTGCAGGTTCCAGCCTCATGATTTCATCACCCCATAAAGGCCCCATTCCAAATACCGTCACTACAAGCTTTAGTCTTCTGACACGTGTATTTGATAGGGGTGGATACAAACACGGAGACCACAGCACCGTTCCTCCCACGGAGAGGATGTGGCTTCTAGAGGCGATGTGACAAAAAGCAACAGGAGCAAGTGCCAGGCACAGCTGCCCAAGAAAATGCAGAGAGGCTCAGGGGCATCTAGTAGGCTCCATGCTGCAGTCTTTCTTCCAGCAAAGAGAATAACATGAGTTAGGAGAAATTCCTTTTGGGTGTTTTTTCAATGATATCAAACCAGAACAATCTTGCACATGAGCACTGTTCAAAAAATTGGAGATGGTCTATTTCACCATTAAAAACTCTCTTTCTTCAGAGATAGAGGGCACGGATTGCATGGAGCACTGGGTGTGGTGCAAAAATAATGAATACTGTTATACTGAAAATAAATAAAAAATAAATTTAAAAAAATTTCTCTTTCTTGGGGCGCCTGGGTGGCTCAGTCATTTAAGTGTCTCCCTTTGGCTCAGGTCATGATCTCAGGGTCCTGGGATCAAGCCCCACATGGGGCTCCCTGCTCAGCTGGAAGCCTGCTTCTCCCTCTGCCCCTCCCCCAGCTCATGCTCTCTTGGTCTCTCTCTCTCTCTCAAACAAATAAATTAAAATATCTTTCTTTAGATACCTGGGTGGCTCCATCAGGTGAGCACCTGACCCCTGATCTTGGCTCATGTCTTGATCTCAGGGTCATGAGTTCAGGCCCCATGTTGGACTCCATGCTGGGTGTGGAGCCTACTTAAAAAAAATAAAATAAAATAAAAATAGAAATTATTTTTCTTTTCCTAAAACTTTTACAATTTCTTTAGGAGTTTCCTAAGTCATAGCATATCTAGAAATGTCTCCACCTTTCTCCTCTCTGGATATGTTCCATGTATAGTCTTTTCCTGAAAGCAGAGTCTGTGAATTTTCCTAATCCACATCACCACATTCCTCTCAATCCTCCCCCAGTAGGAGGAATTTCAGCCCTGTCCAAGCCCTTTCCAGTCAGGCCTGTTTTATTCTGTTCTTCATGCCCTTTCTCTAGATCTTCTAGATCTGCCTGGTTCCTGATTTTTTTTTTTTTTTTTTTTTTAGTCCCCAGTTCCTAGGACATATTTATCCATAAAACTGGTGACTATTTGGCTTATCTGAATTCTGAAAATTTATCTCCATCTGCATGGTAACATTTCTTGCAGGGTTGTTGGAGGAGAAAGCATGATAACATTTAACATGTGCGCAGGCCACATCTCTTTCAGAAGACTAGTAGCTCTCATCAAAAAACATTTCCTTCTTTTTCTGGACATAAAGCTGTATTTAATTTCTTAGCCTCGCTTGCGGTTTAGTAACGCTATGAGTCTGAGTTCTAGCTGTTGGATGGCTGGCTAAAGTCAGGATGTTACTTCTAGCCTTTCTCACACAGAATAACTGTCCACACCCTCCATGCTCTTGTCCTCATGGTTGGCTGTTATTGATACATAGGGCAATGTTAGAAGTCAGGCACTGAAGGTGGGAAAGAGGCCATTATCCCACGTGCTGAATGCCAAGTACAGGAGGACCTTCCTTGCCAGTATAAACCCTTGTACACAACTGTTACATGAGGAGCAATATTATGTTAAACCATTGAAACATTGGATTCCATTTCTTTGGCTTGACTTCTTTGCCGTAACTAATGCAAGTTTTTTTTTTTCCAAGTAAAAAAATAATATGATACAAAAATTGGATTTGCAGAAAGAAATTTAAAGGATCTGGAATAAAGACAAATATGAATATATATATGCATTTCTTTTTAAAAAGAGATGCTAAAAGAGAATGTTCTAAAGCAAAAATAGTAGCAATGTACTGTGGCTTTAGAACATACGCAAATTAAAAAATTGCAGGCCCAAAACAAAACAAATCAGTAAATTGAATTGATATTGTTGCAAGGCTATGAGCTCATACCACTTTACATGAAGTGGCATCTCATTGTTCAGAGGTAGGCTGTGATGAATTACAGATATGTGTTGAAATCCTAAGGTAACCATTAAAAACTTAAAAAGAGATATAGAACATGCCAATGGTAGAAATAAAATGAAATCAGAAATGTGTCTAGTTAATCCAATAGGCAGAAAAGACAAAAAGAGAACAAAGAACACATAGAACAAATGGAAAACAACTAACAAGATGATATATTTAAGCCCAAAGATATAACTAATTATATTAACTATAAATACTCCAAACACAACAGTTTAAAGGCTGATGTCGTTGGGGCACCTGGGGTTCCTGTGATAGAGCCCCAGGTCAGGCTCCCTGCTCAGCAGGGAGTCTGCTTCTCTCTCTCCCACTGATCCCCCTCCCTGCATGTTCTCTCTCTTTCTATCTGAAATATATATATATATATACATATATATGTATATATATATAGTTTGTTTTTTGTTTTTTGTTTTTTTTTTAAAGACAGGGCAGATATTGTCAGTCTGGAGAACAAAAAGAAAGGCCAAACCATAGAATACCTTTCTTTTTTTTTTTTTTTTGAAAAACCACACACATATACACAACAACAAACAATAACCATAAATATACATAGATCACCAGGAAAGTATGAGAGACGATGTGCATTGCAAACGCTCATTAAAGCAAGCTGTTGCAGCAGCATTAATATTATACATATAAAACTTGAGAACAAGGAATGTTACAGAGAATAAAGAGGGGCACTAAAATTAATAGAGGAGTTATTTTTCCAAGAAGTCATAACAAACTTAATTTTATATCCATCTACCAATACAGCTTCAAAATACATGAAGCAAAACCAATAGCCTTGAAAAAAACAGACAAATTCACAATTATCGTTAAAGATTTCAATACTCTTCTCTTGATAATCAGGAGAACAAAACAGAGACATTCAATAAGAATATATAGGACATAACACATTGCCAACCAACTTGATCTATTTAAGATTCATAGCACATCCAGCAACAAACAGATATTTTTTCCTAGTGCAGTGGAATTATTCATCCAGATAGGCCATATTCTGGGGGGACACGAGGGTGGGATTGTGAGGGATAAATTGTATATTCTCTGGCCACATGGATTTAAACAGGAAACTGACAGAGAGGTACGGGGGAGTAAAACCCTCAAATATTTTGGAAATTGAACAACACACTTATAAATAATTTAAAAACACTTTAAATTGAATGGAAATGAAAATATGACATGGTCTAACATGTGGATACAGCTAAGCAGGGCCTCAAGAGACATTTATAGCATTAAATGTTTCTATTAGGAAAGAACAAAGCCCTCCCATCAGTGATCTAAGCTTGCACATTAAGGAAGTAAAAAAAAAAAAAAAAAAAAAAAAAAAAGAAACCACATCAAGCAAAAGAAAGGAAAAATTAAAGAGCAGAAATCAATGAGATTGTAAAGAGAAGAAAATAGAAAATCAATGGGAAACAATGGTTCTTTGAGAAGATCAATAAAAATGATAAACCGTTACAGCCTGACTACGGAGAAAGGAGAGAAGACACAAGTTGCCAATATCAGGAATGAAAGGGAACCCAGCTCTACAGATTCTTTAGACACTGAAGGGGTAATAAAAAATATGAGCAAAGTTATATCGTATGTTCACAAATCTAGGTGAAATAGACAAATTCCTGGGGCACCTGGGTGGCTCAATTGGTTAAGCATCTGTCTTCAGCTCAGGTCAGGATCCCAGGGTCCTGAGATGGAAGCCCCTGTCTTTGGGCTTTGCTGCTTCTCCCTCTCCCTCTGCCCCTCCCCTCGTTCGTGAGCTCCCTCTCTCATTCACTCTCTCTCTCATAAATAAATAAAATCTTAAAAAAAAAAAGAAATAGACAAATTCCTTTGAAGACATAAACTACAAATGGTCACCAAAAAGAAACATGTTGGGGCACCTGGGTGGCTCAGTAGGTTAAAGCCTCTGCCTTCAGCTCAGGTCATGATCTCAGAGTCCTGGGATCCAGTCCTGCATCAGGCTCTCTGCTCGGCAGGGAGCCTGCTTCCCTCTCTCTCTCTGCCTGCCTTTCTGCCTACTTGTGATCTCTGTCTGTCAAATAAATAAATAAAATCCTTAAAAAAAAAAAAAAACCACCTTACTGAATAGCTCAATTATAAAATAATTGAATTTATAGTTAAAGATGACTGTACAAAATAAGGAAATAATCAAAATCAATAATCTGAATATATGTTTGCAGAATTTAGAAAAAAAAATAGCAGATTAAACCCAAAGGGAACGAGCAAAAGGAAATGATCAACATAAGAATACAATTTAATAAAACAGAAAACAAACTTCCTCAGATAAAAATCAACAAACCCACTTGGTTTCGCGAAAAAAACAAGATTGCAAACCCCCTAGTAAGAATGACTTAAGAGACAGGGTGAGGAGTGCCTGGGTGGCTCAGTGGGTTAAAGCCTCTGCCCTCAGCTCGGGTCGTGGTCTGAGGGTCCTAGGATCAAGCTCCTCATAGGACTCTGCTCAGCCTGCTTCCCCTTCTCTCTGCCTCTGCCTCTCTGCCTACTTGTGATCTCAGTCTGTCAAATTAAAAAAAAAAAAAAAAAAGAGAGAGAGAGAGAGAGAGAGAGAAAGAGACAGTGTGACTACAAGGAAATGACCAGAATGATCAAACAAGACAGCATTCTAAGTCCTATAGATATTAAAACTATATACCAAATAATTAACATCTGCATTTGAAAATAGAGATAAAATGGAAAGATTCTTATAAAAGTACATCTCAAAAACAGAAACAAAGTGAGACAGACTCTGAATGATCATACATATTAAAAACAACAAATATGTACATGAAAATATCTTCGGAACAGATGTCCAGACCAATAAGCCCCCTTCCAAGCATTTGAAAGAAGAAATGACACTATTATCATGATTCTTTTTTCCTCCTCAGAAAATGGAAAATAAAGAAAATTCTCTGGCTTGTTTGATGAAGGCACAACGACTTCGATATGGATACTTGAGAAGGAAGTTACAAAAATGGGAAAAGAACTGACCAATCTTTCTCAGAGGCACAAATGCAAAAATCTTAAAATATTAATATATAATGGACAGCTAATAGATATAAAATAAAATGCACACAAAATACTTTTCACTCAAGTTATCTTAAACATGTAAAGATGGTTTCATAATTGTAATGTATTACAATTTTAAAATATTAAAAGAATAAAGGAGAAGCCATCAGTGATCATCACAGGAGATGGGAGTTTGTCATTTTTTTTAAAGATTTTATTTATTTATTTGACAGACAGAGATCACAAGTCGGCAGAGAGAGAGGGGGGAAGCAGGCTCCCCGCTGAGCAGAGAGCCCGATGTGGGGCTCCATCCCAGGACCCTGAGATCATGACCTGAGCAGAAGGCAGAGACTTAACCCACTGAGCCCCTCAGGCGTTCCACAAATGTATGATTTCTTAATTCATGAAAAAGAGAACACTCTCTGGACCTTGGGGAAAGGATGGATTTTTCATTAAATTGCGCTGTCGATGGATACGCAAATGGGGAAAAAAATTGAATTTTGACTTCCACCTCATGACTGGCATAAATCAATTTAAGACAAATTAAAAAGTTCTCTGTGAAAGTGAAAGCAGTCGTGCGGCTGGAAGAAAACAGTGCAGTATCTTCATGATGCTGGAACAAGAAAAAGAATTCTCACATAGGACATAAAAAGCTAAAGCCAGAAAACAGAACCCTAGCAAAGCATCCTTCATCAGAAGACATAGCTAAGAGAGTGAAAAGACAAATCTCAGGATAGATATGAAATACCCTACCAAGAGTAGACACAGCAGATAGAATGCTCCATGAAATCAATGAGAAAAATGTGTTAACACAAATAGTAAAGGCAGAAAATACGAGTGAGAATACCCAAGCACTCGGATTATCGCCGGTAATCTGTATGTGCGTGAAAGGATGCGCAACGCTATCAGCCATCAGAGAAATTAAAACTCAGATCGTAATGAGATTCCATTACCCAGTCACCTAATGTCTAAAAGTGTGAAATAATGACAATATCAAGCATTGGTGATTTAATGGAGTGATTGGACTCCGTATGTACACACACACACACACACTATGTATAGTGTACATATGTAAATATGAATATAGACACACATATATACACTATGTATATGTGTATGTGTGTATATATATATACATATCTATACACTATTAAAAAGAGTGAAAATCACACAACCACTGTGGAAACCTGTCAGCAGTATTTGCAGAACATACAAGATGCCTACCTTTTCCCCAACCACTCCACCCCTCGTGTGTACCTACAGAAATCTGCACATATGTGCGCCAAGACACACAGGCAAGTGTATCGCCTTAATATTCAAAATATGATATTCTTCATATTCAATAATATTTTTAATGTTCAAAAATGGAAAAATCTCAAGGTCAATCTAAAAGTAAATGGCTAAGTAAGATTGCCATATAATATATAGGGGGGAGAGGGACAAGGACTGTGTTCCAAAAAATACCATAAAAAGGGAATTCACATACATAACGCTGAGTGAAGGAAGCCAGACCCAAGGAAGAAATAAGGTCTGACTCCACTTATGTAAAGTATAATATCAAGCAAAGCTCATTCATTCATGGGAGGCAGGCTTTGGGACAGCAGTTGGCCTGGGAGTATATTGTTACAAAGAGAAAGAGGAGGTTTTTTTTTTGTTTGTTTTTGTTTTTGTTTTTGTTTTTTTGTATTTAAAGATCTGTGATTAGTCTATTGGGAGTAAAGATTATTAAAAAAAAAAACTAAATTGTAAGATGTACTGAGCCCTTCACTCAACACTTGTAGTCCTTTTTGCACGTTTAACTTGGTCTAAAACTATTTCAAAACATCGTCATCCTTGGGTAGTTTTCTAAAGCATCAAGTTGGAAGTCAAAAGGGCCAGACTCTGAATATTTCACCCTTTGTCTTTATTGTTGAGACTTTAGACAAGTCAGTGAGTCTCCAAACCCAAATCTCATCTTTACAGAGGGTGTTGCAAATAATATTCATATCACAGAATCATTACCAGGGTGCAATTAAGGACTATATGTAATGTGCATAGTATTAACACAGTGCCTAACCCCAAATCTACCCCTACAATGTTTGGTGGAATTGCCCAAGCCTATTAGCTAGTTACGACAGCATCTGGCATCAGCCATCGTGACCTTAACAGTTTTCCCAAAACTAACATAGCCGTCATTTTAGCCCAATGTCCGTCATGTACCATGGACTCTCTAAAGCGTTTCTATATGAATATTCAAGAATGACACTAACACTCCGAAGGCAAGCAGGCTGTCTTCGCCTTGGTCCTGAAGCTGTACCAGTCCTCCTGGTTCTCCTGGAGATGGTGTAGAAGTGAGAACAGCTCTCTGGCACTTATCCCTGAAGTATGGGGACCATGTTGGTAATAACTAAAAGTTGCAATTAGAGGAACTTCCCCGCTGTGCCTCTGGGAGCCGTCACCCCGTTTCCCTACAGGAGTCTTCAGCCATTTTCAATCTGTGCCTCATTAGACACGTACGCATCCTGCGGAGACATGTGGAAAATAAGCTTTGTGGAAAGGGTCTTCCTTCTCCTTCCCAACCTTTTCCACTCAGCAAGTATCTGTTCTGCAGATACTGGGGACACCTAAGAGTGCTTAGAGCACCCTTGTGTGGCAGAGCCGTCCCGCACCTGCACCATCCCACATCATTGCTCTTCCTCAACTGATGTGTGAGCAAACCCACAAGAGGTGTTTTCCATTTTGTCATGCCCTAAATTATTTAGCTCTTATGGGGTCTCCTCGCTTTCTTGCCACCTGACCAGACATCTGGCTGGTCCAAGACCACAAATGCTCCAGTTAACGTGACCACGTTGTTCCTGGGTGGAAGAAACATAAAGGAATCCCACAACTACCTTCATGGCCTTGGGATAGCCACTCTACTTACCTCGGTTAGCTGTCCTGAAAATGGGAAAATAAAAAACTGTCATCTGACCAGCTTTGAGGGCTGGATGAAACCTAGAGTCCACCATCAACTCTGCCTTTCAACTTCTTCAATGTTTGGACCCGTGGGATTTCCTCTACCAGAGCATCGCCCCCATCCAGCCACCCCAGACTCCAAGATACGTCCCCAAATAAACTCTCCGGCATTTATCCCCAGGTCTTTGCTTAACAAATGAACCCCCTCCACAGACCCCATGGGCTCTTTTCTTCCAGATGTGCCCATTGTTCTAGGGCAAGCTGCTGACCCCAGTTAGAATTAACCTCGTCTGAGCTCTGGGTTTCTCCAGCTGGGATGACTCCCCATCCTGCTCCAGGGCCGTTTAGCAAGGTCTGGAGACATGTTTGGTTGCAACTACTGGGACATATTAGCATGTGGGTAAAGGACAGGCTTGTGCCGACATCCTGTAGCATGTAGGGCAGGCCCACAGAGAAAGAATGACCTAGCGCAAAATGTCAGTCGTGCTGAGGCAAGGAGCCCCACCTGAATCTGTTGGCTGAGATTTAATCCGAGGCTGTGTTTGGCCCCCGCTCTGCCCCTCTTCCAGAGCAGCTTCCTGTGAATCCTTCTCTACTGAGACTAGTGAGTTCCCAAGGAGGGAAGGGCCTTTAAGCGGGCATAACTAAAATTTGGGTAGAAATAGCAGGCTTGGGTGAGCTCCAGTGGCCCATTTTCCAACCAATTCATCTGCCCGGTTTATTAAGGAGACGGTACCCATGAAGTGTTACAGGATGTTCCGTGCAACAGTTGGGCTGATCGGCCTTCACTGACATCCTAGAAAGAGAGAGCGGCTGAGGAACGTCTCCCCCATCACTGGTCCTATCATCAGATGAACTTGAAAGCCAGGGGTCATTTTGAACGACTTTAAACATCAACCTTCTAGCCTTTCAGACTGATGTTCGGTTTGGCCTTTTTGTGAAGAGAAAGCCCTGTGATGAGTGATCCCTGTAGCTTTTATGGACCTTTAAAAGCATCATGATGGAGCTGAGGCTTTGAAATCCTGCGAATGAGTCTGCAAAGTGTCTCTGCTTTCTATTTTTCTCTTAAATTTTCTGCTTCACCCTGTGGAAGGGCAATGAGGACCACTGGACTCTGGCCCGGGATCCTAAACTTGTATCTTTCTCGTCCTTCCTTGGGGCAGAGGATGTGGGACTTGGTCCTGCCCCAACAGATGGTATGACTTTCAAAGGAAAAGCAAGTCCTGGGCCTGAAGACGTTTGCCTGTGAGAGACTGGCATTTTTGCTGTCCTGAATGTGGGACTCCCAGTGTGAATGCCAGCCTGCTCAAAGGTGTACACGGAAGGTTTGGAAGTCTCCATGTCACTCACTCATTTGTTTCCAAATAAACGCACAGAAACAGTAAGTCCACGTGTGTAAGCACAGGGTTGTTCCTTCCATCAGTGAGAACCTCTCACTGATGTATCCCACGGCGACTGTTCCCACCCGGGAGCAATGCCGTTCCCCAGATGACATGTAGCAATGTCCAGAGATGTTTCTGGTCATCACGACTGAGGGAGAGGATGTCACCAGGAGGCAGAGGCCCTGGGATGCTGCTGAGCCCTGGGACAGGTCTCACGACCAAGCTTACCTGGGCATGTAGCTCAGTGGTGCAGCATCTGACGAAGCTTGTCCTTCAGCCCGTTCTGCCGTCTGGTCCTTGAGAGGCTCTGCTCGTTCCCTCCTGGTCCGCTCAGGTGTTGCTCAGGTGCTGTTCAGGGCTCTCCATCTGTCTATAATGCCTGCAACAAGAGGCGTGGGGACCCCGTCAGGATGGGGGCGTTTTGTCCGAGCCCCTCTCCGCTGGACCCGCAGGTGCTCCGGGAGTATCTGCGGAATGAAGGAGGGAGGGAACAGAGCACAGTGCGTGCCCCCGAGGCGTGCAGGGCGGGCCCGGCGCCCTCCCTCCTCCACAGTGCCCCCCCCCGTCTTTGTTTCTGTCACACCACGCTGGAATCCACCCGTCCCCACGCGTGTCTTCTCGCCAGGACCCCAAGGGTCTCCAAGGCAGGCCTGTGGCTTCCCTGTTTGAGGATCCCCAGCGTGTCTGCCAGGCCCAGCACTGAAGAGGGTCTTGGGAAAGATGTTTTGAATAAATGAACGAAGAGGAAACGAGTCCATCGTTTCTGGCGGGGGAGGGGGGTCATGAGCCGCAGGAAGCCCCGACGTGGGGGACAGTCACTCCTGCTCATTCGTGTGCACTGCCTGGCCCTCAGTGCCCTCCTTGCCCCTGGGGCATGCAGGACCGTGTGGGGTGCACCCCCCTGCGTCCTTGGAGCTGTTGTGGACGTGAGCTGGGGTTTGTGAGAACAGAGATGGGCTATGGTGTGGGCTATTGTAAGGATAAGAGAAGCAGGGCAGGATGAGGACGAAGTGAGGTGTGAGTTGGACTTTTTAGGCCATTTCCTCACGTTTCGTGGGGAAGTCAGGAGAGAGACATGAGAGGAATTGGTGTTTTAGAACTTGAGGCTCAGGGACGAGGCAGGAGTTATCCCGCCACTGCCCTTGGGGCCAAGGAAAGCTGAGACCTCGCAGGCCCAGGTAGACTGGGGGGCTAGGAGGGGCCGTGGAAAGGGGAGGGAGAAGCAGGGGTGGGGAGTTAGCCCCTGGCAGGCAGACGTGAGCACAGGGAAAGGCTCCTGGTCTTGAGCCCGGTGGGAGCAGAGCTGTGCTAAGCCTCTGCCCCGAGCCAGACTCCCTGGGGGAGGCCAACAGAGCAGCCCCCTTACCTGTCAGCCTCGGCGTTGTCTATAGATTGGGGAGGACCGGGGTCCGGGGAGGTCGTTACAGGAAACTGATCACTGAGAACAAAACAAATCTGGCAGCATTCTGTGTCCCATTATGGAATAAATCCACAAGCACCATTGGCGAAAATCTTCAGGTAAAGCTTTCGGACAGAGGGAAAAAAAAAAAAAAGGTTTCTTAACTGACAAAATCCAAAGTGTTTAATCTGAGCGGTGGCACCACCGAAGCCAGAGGGCCCTTCACCCTCCACGGGAAGAGATTGGTGAGGGAGTCAGGACGTCTCCGTGGACCAAACGAGAAGGAGTGTTCTCCTCCAACACCAGGACCCTGTCCACACGGGGCAGAGACCCTTCCTGTGAGTCCGGGGAGCTCATCAGGGAAGAGTTAAGAGCCAGACCAAACAGGGTTGGCCATTTCTATAAGGATGCAATGTTGTGTTTTGGCTAATTTAGCAACTACATTTACTCTGATTTTCTAAGCTAGTGCAGAGCCTGTCTCAGGATTTACTAGTCCCACAGACCAAAGAGTTTACGGAATGGTGAGACACTGGCCCAAAGTATTTTTGCTCCAGTATATTTAATTTTTTTTAAAAATCTGTATTTTAAAATACACATAGAAATCTATAGTTTCCCATTCTTCAATAGAGAATCTGAAGACGCAGCTACATTGGATTTTCTCTTCCTCACAACAACACTTGGCAGTTTCCATCTTGTTTGCCATCGTGGATCTTTCTTTGGGAGTCTTGAGGCCTCTGACTGATACCTCACGGCTTTATCACCATTTCTAGTGGATGACTTGGGGGGGCCTCATACTTGGCTTGAGTCCGGCTTCCCTGGCTCACTCCCTTGCAATGGCCCCTTGGTCCCATCAAGCCCCACCTGGTCCCCACTCACAGAGGCCACAGCACCTCCAACCCATTCAGGAGGGATCTCCAGACACCAATAACCCTCAATTAATAGGATCCTTGGGGGCTTGAATTGGTCACTCTTTCTTAGTTTTACTTGATGATACCATCTGGGGGACACGGTGTGCTGTCTTGACATCAGCAAATTTGGGCACGCCGTGGGACATTTTCCCTGTGAATGTCAGGTGGATCATCACCTCGGAACTTAGCCCAGTGCCTGACAATATATGTTTTATAGAATAAATGAGTAATCTAACACCCACAATTTACTGGACAACTATTATTTGCTGACGGCTTCTCATATATTATCTCAGTTAAGCTTCACAACAATCTGACAATGTAGGTGTCTTTGTCTCAGAGCGCCCAGGAGACACCTGACATTCAAGAGCTTAGATTACTTTCCAAGTTCTCACTGCTGGCTTTCAAAAACCAAAGCACTTTATGGGTGCCTGGGTGACTCAGTCGGTTAAGCATCTGAATCTTGATTTTGCACCCCCCATGTTGGGTTCCGTGCTGAGTGTAGAGCCTGCTGAAGATTCTCTCTCTCTCTCTCTCCCTCTCCCTCTGCTCCTCCTGCCCTGCTCACATGCTCTCTCTCTCTCTCAAAAACAAAACAAAACTGCGCTGTAGATGAACGGTTAATTGATTGCTTGAGTGGACGAATCAGGAACTGAGTGGAGGAATGTACGAAACACCCTGTTACCAAGCATCACGTCAGGTAAGACATGGTACTTCCCAATCCAGGCTGCCCACTCGCATGACTGTAGATGTTTAGAAACATCCATCCCCAGGCTCAGCCCCCAAGACTCCGACTGAACTCGGGGGAGGAGAGGGCATTAAGATTTTTAAAAATTCCCCGATGATATGAATGGACACTCACCTGAAGAACCACTTACTTAGGGAGAAGGACATTCCTCACTGGCTCTAACTGCTTGATGAGGGGATTAAAGCTCTGGGCTCACGCTGGATGTCTACGAAGGCCAAGAATGTGTGTCTGTAATGATCACGGCTGGTGGTTCCCACCCCCCCAACAGGCTTGGACACCACTGCAGTAAAGGGGAAGCAGCTGGTAAGGGGTCTCCTGCCCTAGCATTAGGATAAGGCCTGGGCAAGGCAGTGGACCGGCTTCTGCGGTGGGGAGGGAAGAACCCATGGCCCTACCTACAACAGGTGGGAGGGAGTCAGCAGGCTGGAGTAGAAGAGAAGAACCCAAGAAGCCAGTAACGCCTTGCCCTTCCAACTGACGGTCTCTAGAAATTTGTTCAACATTTCATTAGTAGGGGCTTGGAGTGACTGATTTGCAATTATGCAAAACATGAGCATAACCATGTGTTTATTAGATTTGAACATTTTATTGCTGTGATAGCGCTTGGTAAGAAGAAAAATCATTTAATAGGAAATATGAGTTCTCATTTTGATTTTTGTTCTCAACCGCTTTGATTTCCAACTTTGGCAGGCAAGACACCAAATTATATTAAGCAGTTGGCTCTGTGGATATTGAGTGCCCTTTATGTATTATTGCTTACAGACCTAAAACTGAGACCCTTAGGGGACAGGAAAGCAGGTTCTTTTGTTGAAGGACAAATCTTTAAAAGGCAGTGAACTCTTCCCTCTAGTGGAGAAAAGTTTACTTGCAGAGACTCACACAAAACTGATCTTGGAAATGAGCCTTGTTCCGAGCCGCCCCCTCTGATGAGAAAGTGAGCTAGGGGCTTAGTCTCACCTCAAGGCATCTTGGAAGGCTCACTGTGGGGCTTATCGGTGCTGTGTCCTATCCTAAATGCCTTGCATAGAGAAGAACAAAACAGACAAGACCCTGGTTTTCATGAAATTCACATTCTACTTGGAGAAGAGAGACAGCGAACAAGATAATATTTTTAAATCCATATTAAAAAGGGGCAAAGGATATAAATGGACATTTTTTCCAAAGGAGACATACAGATGGTCAGAAGGCACCTGAAGCGGTGCTCCACATGACTCACCATCAGAAAGATGCAAATCAAACCACAATGGGGAATCACCTCACACCGGTTAGGATGGCTAGCATCAAATTGACACGTGGTAACAAGGGTTGGCGAGGACATGGAGTAACGGAAACCCTGCCCTGTCTGTGGGGTATAAACTGTTATAGTCACTGTGGAAAACCCTGTGGAAGTTTCCCCAAGAAATTAAAATTAGAACTAGCACATGATCAGCAATCCCACGGCTGGGTATATATCCGAAGGAAACAAAATCTCTTTTTCAAAGGCGTTCACGGCAGCCGTAGTCACAGTTGCCAAGGTACAGAGACAACCTAAGTGTCCCTCATGGAGGAATGGATAAAGAAAATGTGGGGTATAGGCATGCAATGGAATATTATTCAGCCTTAAAAAAGAAGGAAGTCCTGCCATTTGCGAAACATAGATAGAACTAGAGGGCATTATGCTAAGTGAAATAAGTCAGACAGAGAAAGACAAATACTACATGGTATCCCTTATATGTGGAATCTTAAAAAATAAAAACAAAAACCTCATAGATACATAGGCCAGGACGGTGGTTACCAGGGTCTAGGGGTTGGGGGAGATAAGGAGACTGGTAAAAGGCTATAAAATTGCAGTTATAAGGTGAGTAAGTCCTAAGGACCTAATGTATAACACTGTGACTATAGTTGATAACACCGCATTACATCATCAAAATTGGCTAGGAGAGTAGAACTTACAGATTTTCACTCTCCAAAGCACGTAAGTATGTGGAGTGACAGATGCGGTCATTAAATTGAAGGAGGACGCTCTTTCACATTGTATCTGCCTATCAAATCGTCATGTTGTACGTTTTAAATACCTTACAATTTTGTTAATTTGTAAATTTAGTAAATAGTCATGTTCTACATTTTAAATACATTACAATTTTGTTAATTACACTTCCATGAAGCTGGCAAAAAAAAAAAAATATGATTGTCAGTGTTGGCCGAGAATAAATACGGGGGACAAAAGATGACTTTGGGGGGTGCCTGGGTGGCTCAGTCGTTAAGCATCTGCCTTTGACTCAGTTCATGATCCCAAGGTCCTGGGATCAAGCCCTGAATCCGGCTCCCTGCTCGGCGGGAAGCCTGCTTCTCCCTCTCCCACTCCCCCTGCCTGTGTTCCCGCTCTGTCAAATAAAAAAATAAAATCTTAAAAAAAAAATGACTTTGGGGTGGTCAAGGGGGATTCTCAGGGCGGGTGAAGCTAACCTTCTGAACGGTAGGGGAGAGGCCGTATGAAGATCCCAGTCTCCGAGGCAAAGGCCATGCGGTGGGGATGGTTTGGGTGTGTTCTGTGTGGCCGGGGCACAGAGAGGAGGTGGAGGGACGGGGCAGAAGGGTCAAAGCTCTGAGCAAGGAGCAGATCATGGAGGACCCACAGGGGCAGGATGAGGGGCTTTATTCCAGTTAAAATGTGAAATCATTTGAGGATCTTAAGGAGGAAGGTGTAACATCAGCCGGTCCCAGGCTACCCATAGCCAGTGCTGTGGCTGGACTAGCACTTGAGGTTCTTACTACGATTGAGAGAACCTCTCTGTAATAATCATCAGGAAACTTTGAGAAAAAGAAGTTCACCGCTTACAGGTCCTGGAATGCACAGCTACACCCGGGGCTGCACAGCGAGGTTGCAGGCAGAGAGAAAGCACGTGTTCAGGGCCGAGGGGTGCTGCTTTTACTGGGGTCAAGGGTGGGGGTTCAGGGTTTCAGGGCTCACTCTTTATTGGTGAATTTAAAACATAAAAGTGGGAATTTAAAACAAAGGGAGAGGAGGGAAAAAAAAAAAAAAAAGCAAGTGGCCCAAGTGGTCAGGTATGGAAATCAACTAAGGTCTGGAAAACAAAGGAGGGGAGAGGGTTGGCTCTTTACCTAGACATATGGCTGGCAGGTGTTCATGGGAGAGAGCTATCACTGACCTGAAGGTCTGGTATTCATGCTTCGGTCCAGCACTTCCTTCACAAAAATGGAAACCCAGCCTTCAGGCTGCACTACAGGGTGACCTTTAAGCCTTGACTTTGCTTTCGGAGAACAGGTGGAAGGAGCTCACACGGGAAAGATAGGGAGAAAGGAGCATTTGCAGCGATCCGATGATGATTGTCACTTGAACCAGAGTGGGGCCGTGGAAACGATGAGGAATGGTCCAAAGTGGGATGTGCTGTGTCGGAAGCATCCATAGCACTTCGTGTGGTTATGGACAAGCCCTGCCCAGCGAGGAAGCTGGAGGTACAGAGGGTGATGTGATGCCTGACCGGGAGTGTGAAGACCATGCACTTCCATTCCTCCCCCGCACTGGGGGAGCAGCTTTGAGGACGGAGACCCCAAATTCTGACGGACAGAAGAATGTATAGAAGGAGCAAAATGATTGCTGACAGGGAACATCGGCTCACTAAATATTGTGCTGGATGAAGAATATTTAGTTCCACCCAATAACATTTACTGAGTAGCAAGCTTCCCGTGGGAACCCCTCCGGCTGTCCCCAGTCGTGGGTACCGGTCGCATTTTCTAACGGAGGCCACTTCCCGCACCCTTGGGGACAGGCTGCCGCGTTCACCTGGTCTGTCCTCTGACAGCGCTGGGCTGCTTTCCGCTCCCTGGACGGAGGCGGGAACCAAAGAGGGAGCCTGCGGAGTTTACACAGAGTTTACACACGCCGCTCTCTTCCTGTCCTCGGGGCTCTACCAGCCCCGTCTCTGCACGTTAGACGCAAGGTCTCCTCGCCTCTTTGAATTCACTTTGCCACACGCACCAGCAGGAACAGAGGCACAGATCCTAGTTTCTCAGCCAACATGCAGGACACATCAGTAGCTCATAAAATCTAAATTAAGTGCATGCGTTCTCGGGAGCCTTTCATTTTTCTTGTTCAGCTTCTTTTTTTAATGGCGATCAAGGAGGCATTGGCAGCGTTTGTATAAGAGAGGAAGGAGGATTTTTTCCTCTAATATTCCAGATGTGGAAGTCTGTCATCTTCCTACTCAGAGTTGGTGTGCGCCAACGTTACCCACCGTGGGGGCCGCCATTGCTTCAGGAGAGTCTAGACTTGACAGATTTCCAAGACTTTTTTTTTTTTTTTTTTTTTTTTTTTTAACTGCTCAAACTAGGCCCTGCCTCTCAAATCCCAACAGAGAATTGTGTCGGGCAGACAGCCTCGGGGTGATGATATTGGATCTGCCTACGTCATGTTGGACGAGTCCCCAAGCGTCTGGGGTCTTTTTGCTTCAACTACTAAACGGGAGTAGCCACTCCCACTCAGCCACAGGGTGACGTTTCTACCTGAATGGGAAGAAAGCGCTCAGCGGCAGGACAGCTGCATCCACTGGGAAATCCGTGTGCTGGGGAGATAGAACACTCACTCATGGACGCATGGATAAGGAAGATGTGGTCCATATACACTATGGAGTATTATGCCTCCATCAGAAAGGATGAATACCCAACTTTTGTAGCAACATGGACGGGACTGGAAGAGATTATGCTGAGTGAAATCAGTCAAGCAGAGAGAGTCAATTATCATATGGTTTCACTTATTTGTGGAGCATAACAAATAGCATGGAAGACAAGGGGAGATGGAGAGGAGAAGGGAGTTGGGGGAAATTGGAAGGGGAGGTGAACCATGAGAGACTATGGACTCTGAAAAACAGTCTGAGGGGTTTGAAGGGGTGGGGGGGTGGGAGTTCGGGGTACCAGGTGGTGGGTATTATAGAGGGCACGGATTGCATGGAGCACTGGATGTGGTGAAAAAATAATGAATACTGTTACACTGAAAATAAAAAATAAATTAAAAAAAAAATAAAGAAAGAACACTCACTCTCCCGTCTCGGTGGCCCTCCTGAGCTGTGTGACTTTGACAAGTTCCCTCTCTGCACAGATTCTTGATCTACAAATGGAACAAAAGAATGTAGTACAGGGCAGCGGGGTGGTTCCGTTGGTTACGTGCCTTCAGCTCAGGTCATGACCCCGGAGTCCTAGGATAAAGCCCGCGTCAATCTCCCTGCTCCGCAGAGAATCCGCTTCTCCCGCTCCCTCTGTCCCACCCCCTGCTCCCGAGTGCTCCTGCTCTTTCTCTCAAGTACATAAAGTCTTTAAAAGGCAGAGAGAATGTGGATCAGCATGTGGCCGAGTACCCTAAGAGTTCCTTCTGTGTGTGTATTAGTTTCCCACACGGCACAACAAATCCCCACACACTTAGGGACTTCCCACAACATGGATTTAAGGTTTCCGTGCGTCAGGGGCTGGGTATGGCTGCAGTCGTGGGGCTGCATGGTGTGTGTTCTCCTCTGGAGCCCCACGGCCCTCTTCCAAGCTCACTGATCACTGGCAGGATTCAGCCTCTTGTGGCTGCGGGACCGAGGTCCCTATTCTCTTGAGGGTCAGCAACGCCTGCAGGACTCCCCCAGACTCCCATCATTCTCAACAACACTCTTGGACGCAGAGAGCTCCACTCTGAGATCCAAATACAGCCAGTCCTTCAGGCAGGCAGAGCTTGAGAGCTCTTTTTCCTTCTGACTTCTTTCCTCCCGGGAAGATCCCCTGCACCAGGGCACCAGGAGGAGGACGAGGACGTGTGGTTTCCTGGAGTGACAATCGTACTGCATGAGGGGGCAGGATGTTGAGGGGCGGGGGGTATCATGGCAGCTCCTGGTCTTGGCTCACCCTTTCTCGCATGCCGCCTTCACATAAGCGAGCTGGGATAGAAGCAAACTGGCACCCATAGCCATGGGTCCCTATGCCTGGAGTAGGACTTCTACACAGAGGTGGGAGCTGGATGGGAGAACAGAGATCCCATCCCCAGCTTTGCCTGCCTAGAATAGAGTTTCTGATCATAGAACTGAGGGGATAGAGACAAGAAAGGTCAGCAGCCTGCCCTTCTGGGCTTAGCCCCAGACTGGGAGCTGGGGAGAGGGAGCACCCCCCACCCCATTCCTCGAAGCATGTCCCCAGGAGAGAGCTTCTGTCACATGGAACACGGGAGGAGGCCGCAAACCAGACCGTGTCTCAAACGCTACAGACGTCTACTGTTCTTACTGAGACGTGATATGTTTTCTTTTTTTTTTTAAAGATTATTTATTTATTCACTTGACAGAGAAATCACAAGTAGGCAGAAGTAGGCAGAGAGGCAGACAGATAGAGAGGGAGAAGCAGGCTCCCTGCTGGGCAGAGAGCCCGATGTGGGGCTCGATCCCAAGACCCTGGGATCATGACCCAAGCTGAAGGCAGAGGCTCAACCCACTGAGCCACCCAGGCGCCCCTATGTGATTCGTTTTCTTGAAGGAGCAATTCTCCATTTCTGTATGCCCTGAGTTTTCAGAAACTTTTGACAAGAAGGCCTTCACATTCCCTTCAGTTTGACTGAACTTGGGACAGACTTCCCATCTCTGGGCTCCTGACCTCCCTTTCCTTTCCTTAGATCTGTTTTGTTTTTTTTTTTTTTTCCCTTGAAAAACATGCAGTTGTAAATTCTGTCTCTGCGCCTTTGAGATACACATCTTCTTAAAAGTGCTTTTGCCAGTTTCATAGCCCAGGAATGTCTTTCTTGGGACCTGGAAACTTCCCTTTGCAACGTAATCATCAGAGAAGATAGTGACCAGAGTTTAGGAGCCTAACTGTGGGGACACCTCACCCCGCGCTCTCACACTACCTCCTGTCCTCACATAGGGGAAACCTTACTTTCCTCTGGACAAAACCAGTCAGCAAACACAGACGGCCCAATGTTCTCTGTCCTAGCATCAACTCAACTGAGCTCTGGTCTGTCCCTTTTGCAGTAGCACAGATGGAAGGCTAACTTCCCTGTTTAACTTGACCCAGGACAGTTTTTGCTTGGACACTTTGAATGATTGTTTTCTGTCTGATTTTTACCAGTGACCGTGTTGTGCTGGGAAGAGTGTCCACGGAGCTCCCTTCTGGAAGTCCCAGATTCTTCTCTAGCAGCTGTACATGAGACTGAGGCAAGCCCAGGGGAGATAGTGCCTCCCACCATCCTTGGTGTCCACCCAAAGTAGGTTCTCGGCACGTGGCGGGGGAGCGAAGGATAGGGAGCAGTTATGAAGCTCAACCATCCAGGCCCTGAGCCGGGTTCTGGAGATTTAATGATGAGCAAAAGAGGCAGGGTTCAGAGCAGGCTGGATCAGGCCAGGTCTTGTAAGAAATTTAGCTTTTTCCCTAAGAGCAGTGGGGAACCACTGAAGGGTGTTAGACATACCACGTTTGTGTTTTTAAAAGATGAATCTGTGAAATGAGCTTTTTACAAATGCAAGGGCAGATTTTTTTTCCCTATGGTTCTCTGAGCCCAATATCCATTTTCAATTACTCTGATTCATTTCTAATTATCGCCCCTTCATCCAAGAGGACAGGCCACTATGGGCCCTATCGCCACAGATGACTGGAAAAAGGCATGAAGAAGAGAACATGGCCTAAAGCCTTTTCCATTTAATTTATTGGAAAGGTCCAATTAATTTATTGAAAAATATAATATTGGAAGGATTCAAGATAATATGAAACCAGAAAGCAAATATTGGTATTCAACCTATAAGCCCAGGGCTTAATGAGAATTCATCCAACAACCAGTCTCACAGTAAAGGGGCTCAGAGCACCCTCAGAGTTGAAATATGAGAGAAAACCACTCTTTCATTTTCAACCGTATGAACAGGATTTTTTAAAGGGGCAGGATAGAGACAAGGACAGTTGGGACAGGGAGCTCACAATGGCAACCCCCTGCCCTACCATGGCATCGCCCACCGACGGAGAAGCAACTGAGTGAGTGTGCCTTTAGGCTTGGTAGGGTCAGGGCGCACCTCCCACAGACACTCAGAAACTCAGGTGGCCATGGGGCCAGCACAGGCCTGGGACAGGCCTCCTGGTTGCTGGCACCCTGGCCAGGGGGTCACACTGTGTAGCCTGGAGCAAATGAGGTGCTCTTCCGTCATCTCAATTTTCTTGATTGTTAAGTAAGGTAATTGAACAGTTGCTTTTAAGAGAAACTCTTGGTTCTGAAGGCACTGATGCCTCTGTATCATAAGGAAAGAGGAACTGGGTTCCATGTGGCCAAGACCCCTGGAGCCTGGGATCACCTTAGCTGATTCTTGGCACTTTTGGAAACACTAGTCAGCAGGTGCCTCGATCCATGGTTATTCCACTGGTCTCCCAATCCACCATCTGACAGATGTCAGAACCTTTACTTAACATAGAATAGGGACAAGAAAAAGAGAAGTTAAAGTGGTTCCATCAGTGTGGTTTTTAAGAGCATAGACTCTGCTCCCAGATGCCCTGTGGTGGATTCCTGGCACCCTCGCTCCCCAACCAGCTGTGTGTTGCTGACAAGTTGAACTCTGAGTTTCCATCTCATCACCAATAAAATGGGAATAATATCCATTCATATTTCATGGAGTTTTGAGTTTAAATGGCATAATGCCTGTGTCTAGTTAGAAAACAGAAACAGAAACAAAAACAAAACCAGGAAAGCAATAAGCAGGTGCCATAGAAAACTCTACTGCCCAAGGGGGCCTGCCAGCATAGAAGCAAAGTTCTGTTATATGAGGGTCAGTGGAGGAAAAGTGGAGTATGCCCTCTCAAACCAATGAGCTCACACATTATCTGTGTCCACTTTAGGCAAGCTAAATGTCTTTGCATGGAAAGTACCTGAGTCTCAACCATTAAAACAGTATGTGGGAATGCGAGTTAGTGCAGCCTCTTTGGAGAGCAGTGTGGAGATTCCTCAAGAAATTAAAAATAGAGCTTCCCTATGACCCTGCAATTGCACTCCTGGGTATGTACCCCAAAGATACAGATGTCGTGAAAAGAAGGGCCATTTGTACCCCAATGTTTATAGCAGCAATGGTCACGGTCGCCAAACTATGGAAAGAACCAAGATGCCCTTCAATGGACGAATGGATAAGGAAGATGTGGTCCATATACACTATGGAGTATTATGCCTCCATCAGAAAGGATGAATACCCAACTTTTGTAGCAACATGGACCGGGACTGGAGGAGATTATGCTGAGTGAAATAAGTCAAGTAGAGAGAGTCAATTATCATATGGTTTCACTTACTTGTGGAACATTACAAATAGCATGGAAGACATGGGGAGATAGAGAGGAGAAGGGAGTTGAGGGAAATTGGAAGGGGAGGTGAATCACGAGAGACTATGGACTCTGAAAAACAATCTGAGAGGTTTGAAGTGGCGGGGGTTGGGAGGTTGGGGTACCAGGTGGTGGGTATTATAGAGGTCACGGATTGCATGGAGCACTGGGTGTGGTGAAAAAATAATGAATACTGTTTTTCTGAAAATAAATAAATTAATTTAATTAAAAAAAAAAAAAAAAAGTATGTGGGCCGGCTGGCTGGGAGGCGTTCCCCCAGCAATTGCATGCAAGAAGCTTCCCTCCTGGGACTATGGCATCCCACTGCCTTTGCCAGGTCAGTCAGCCTGAGGCCATTGCCAGCCAGCCAGACGTTCAGGGAACCACACTGCATCACATGCAAGGTATTTGGCAGAATTCTCAGCACATAATGATATTCATTAGCACAATTAATATCACTTAAAAATACACATGCAAGAAAAATATCACAAACTAGGTTATGGATGTTCTCAGAGATATGCCAAGTTTCCTGGAAATCCACCTGCCCCAGGGGCCGCCAGCACTGACCCAGCAGACGTCACCTTGATGGACGTGCCCTCTTTGGTGAGCACTGGTCTAGACGGTGCAGCTTGTGCTCAACTTCCTGCTTCTCTTTGCGGCGATACTTAGAATAATTCAATGCCAAGGATTTGTTTAAGCACTGGGTGTGGTAAAAAAAAATAATGAATACTGTTTTTCTGAAAATAAATAAATTAGTTTAATTTTTTTAATTTATTTATGTATTTATTTTTTTGAGAGAGAGAGAGAGCATTAGAGAGAGAACACAAGTTGAGTGGGGGAGTAAAGGGGAGAAACAGACTCCCTGCTGAGCAGTGAGCCCATTGTGGGACTTCATCCTGGGACTCTGGAACCATGACCTGGGCTGAAGGCAGATGTGTCACTGACTGAGTCACACAGGAGTCCAAATAGCAAGCATTTCTTTTTCTTTTTCTTTTTTTTTTTTTTTTTTGCACAAGCGTGGTTTCTCTGTTGTGCACTGTATGCACATGCTCCCACATCCCTGTTCAGAATACTGTATCCTGAGGCTCTTCAGGTCTCACCTTCAACCAGCACTGGCCCCAAGCCCTTCCCATTTCTTGTTGCACGGCGGCCATCATCAGTGCCTGGACATGGACCCCCACACTTGGGCCTTTGCACAAACCATTTGCTGTGACTGCACCTACCCCCTCCATCCTCCATCTGCAAACCTCTGCACCTTCATTCATGCCCCAGACATACCTCATCCTCACTGCGAACTCCCGCACCCTCAGCTGCCCTTGGCGTCATTGATCTTTTATGCCTCCGTGTCCCTAGAGCATGTTGCACATCATATCATGTTAGATTATCCTTGGATCTAAGTTTATCCCTCTATGTGAATAATGGGACAGTAAGGAGGAAGCTCTAATATTTACAGACTCCCTCAAGAGGCAAGAATGTCAGCAATACTTAACAAAAGCAAAGATTCTAGAAATGAGCATGAGTAGGGGATGGCCGTGGCGGGAGTTTAGAAAGTGTCCTTGCAAAGCAGAGCAGTCCTATCCCTGCAGATGGAGCCTGGTTTACGTAGGGTGGAACACAGGGGGATGGGTCAGGGAAGGGATGACCTTATGTCTTTCTTTTACAGCACTGTAGGACCATAGAGCTGGTGCTTTTCCTGCCATGGCTGTAATAGAATGTTGAGTCAAGAGATCTTATTCAGCTCTTGTGCAGCTGGGTTACCCTGAAGTTGTCTTTGAGATTTAAATGACATTTAGTTTAGTTTAGTTTGGTGCCTTTTTATGGGGGAGAAAATAGAGGTGTGAGGGAGTTAGATTTAGGGAGATGAATTTTCCTTAATTTAAACACTTGTTTCAGTGGAAAAGAGAATGGTACAATTTGCCTGTAGGAGCTGAGGTCCAGGAAGGAGAGAGGAGGCAACTGCTTTAGGTAGGATGTTTGTCCCCTGAGCCAGGCTGAGCCCCCTCTGTCCCACCCATGCTCTGGCATCTTGGGAGCAGCTAGACTGAGAAGACTTGGCTCCTTATCTGGCTCTCATGGGGGCAGACCAGCAGGGGCCCCAGAGAGACAACTGAAGAACAAGGAGAAGGTCATGGGGCCAAGAAAAGGTGACCTGGTTCCCCTGCAGTCTTCGGAACTATGTGGAATATGCAGGTTACCGCTGCTGTCCAACCGACGGGAAACTAGAAACCTAGAAAGGCCGAGCCATGCTTCACTTCTCTTTGACATGTCCAGCGGCCATTCCTTCTAGAAGTTTCCAATCTGCAGGAGGGGAGCCAAACTCTCAATAATATAAGCAGGCATTAATAATATTATTAATTATTTTAGCAATAATAGTTATAAATAATCAGTAATGTTATTATATGACAAGATGTGCCCTCAGAGAGAGGCCAAAAAAACAAAACAAAACAACAAACAAAACAAAACAAAACAAAAAAAAAAACAAGGAAAGAAGAGGAAAAATAATTCCATTTCTGAGCCTTGGGCAAGTTTCTGAAGAAGGCTGTAATATGAATACCATGTTTCCTCATCTATTACGTTAACTCTCATTGTCGGCTTCCTCTGTAGGAAGCGAGCTTCATGGAGGCGGGCATCTTGCCAGCTTTGGCATATGATTCTCTCAAGGGCTTGAAACAGAGCCTGGAACGTTGTTTATTTCAATAAAAATTAGTGAAATCAGAGCATGACTGGTCCCTGTCATTCATGCCCCCAAGGATTTCTTTTGCCCTGCAAGAGGCAGAAGGTTCCTCTGAAATGAAAGTAGCAAATGCCATCTTTCAGGGGGGAATTGGGGCACCTCTGTTGGAGAAGGCAACTTTTTAGCTCATCACCAAACAGTTGGTTGGCTCAGTTAGGAGAGCCGCCTGTCTTTACATGGATGTCTTTTCCTGGCTCCGTGTCTAAGCCCGGCATGCCTCAATCCTGTGTGAATTGAACTGTGATAAATTCATTGGGTTAATCCTAGCCCCAAATCCTAAAAAGTCATGCTGCCCTCCCTGATGCTAGCTTCCTGACTTCTATGTTCCTTTCTTGTTCCCCAAAATAAATTTCATCCTTCCTTCTTGCTCAGATTCTAAGGCAGCTTGTGCAACCAAGAGAGGAACCTCCAAGTCTCAGCGGGATCCCCATTTGCTGGTCTCTGGGTGCCCTCTGCAGACTGTGTAGATCTGTCTTTGCCTCTGGCCAGCCTCTGGCCAGTGTGTGAGGTGAGCCAGCGGGGAGGGTCTTCCCCCAGCCCTAGCTGGGCTATTTCCCCCATGGAGGAGAGGGAGATAATAGGAGAACGCTGGAGAGGACCCAGGTGCTGGGGGGACACAGTTTTGGTGAAAGGCACCCAGAGAGGCAATCACCAAAAGGGCTGCAGCATGGGCCTTTGTTAGCCCAAGGTTAGGTGTTCAAATGCTCATTTATTCCTTCATTCATTCACTCATCACATTTTTTATTAAAGCTGCACCATGTGCCCAGGTAGTGGGAATCAGAAGTTGGAAGCCAGGCAGAAAGCAAAAAAGGAATCCCTCCTTCACAGAGCTGACATTTCAGTGAGGAAAGACAATAAATAAGATAAATACAGAAGACAGGTAGCACCTTTGATGGTGCATAAGTGCCCAGGAGAAAATGTGGGGCAGGAAGTGGACTGTGCACGGTCTGGATGCAGAGCAGGTGGACAGGGAAAGCATCACTAACAGGGCGACATTGCAGTAAAAGCCAGAAGGAAGGGAAGGAGCAGGACTTAGAAGGAGTGAGCGGCCAGGGCATGGCCTTGGACAGTGTGTCAGCTGGAAGCAACAGCAAAGCAGCTAGTGAGCCTAGACAGGAGGGAACACGCCTCGAAGGAGGAGGTGTGCAGGGGTGGGAAGCAGATAGGCAGCAGAATTGCAAGGGGCCAGATGTAGCAAGGTCTCATGGGTTACTATGAGGTGGAGACGAAGCCCTGGAGAGACCACTTCCAACTCCCAGTGTGAACCCAAGTGTGTTCCTTAACCCGTCTCCCCAGCCGTGAGACATGGACAGTAACACGGGCTCAGAGGGTTAAGAAAGTGCCCGGTCTGCTGTCTGAAACCCAGGGGGTGTCTGGTGGACGCTCTTGTCCCTGGCTACCCATGCACATTACCCCACAGTCACATTTGTACAGTGACTAAGGATCTCTGCAATTGAAGTCTGGGGCATGTGGAGAAATTGGTTCAAACTGTCTCCCACTTCTGTGTCCCATTAATCCCGCATCTGGGGGCCCTCCCCCCCCCTCAAGATTCACTGCTGTCCTCGTCTCCACTAGGTGCTTTTCCCAGACAGCAGCCCTCCCCGCAACAGTGTCTTCAGCTACATCGCCACTGAAATGTGATGGAAAGTACAAGCAAACCCGGGAGCGGGGACTGGGGAAGGAATGTTGTGTGTTGTATTTGTTAGTGACATAATTCTGGTCCAACACTTGAACTCTGTACCTGAGAATCTGCATCCCTCTAGTCCTGCTTTCCGGAGCCTGGTGAAGGTCCCCTAGGAGAGAGTTAGCCCCATGAAGTCTGTAATCACCCTCTCCCAACACATTCAGGTTCCAGGAACTTTTTAAATGTTTGCATAAAATCAGAGCTGGATGGAAGTCTTGCCATCATCACTGATGATCATGGACACAGAGGGTGAATTTCATAAGCTTCCCGGAGTCTTGGTTTCTTTCTGCTTAATTGGGGGCCAATCTTATCTGCTCTCTGTATTGCACGGGTTTGACTGGAACCACAGATGTAAAGTACATGTAAAAACACACAGAACATAAACTTGGGAAGAGTGTGTTTTTTATCTCAGTCACATGTGTTTGAACGTCCCTCCTCCAGGGGTCCTGACCTTCATTTGGTTGCAGAATCCTTGGTGCTGCCTGGGAATCTCAGGACCTTGGTTTCTTCTCCCAGCCCCGCAGAGACTGGAGTTAGGGACCCACAATAGGAGCAGGGGCGGTCACCTTGGGGTACTCCCCATGTACAGCAACCTCCCGTTAGTGCCCCGTTCATGGTAACGCAGCCTCAGCAGGTGGTTTCCTCTCCTACTGCAAAGGCCTGATGCTCACTCCATTCTCCAGTTGAGGCTCCAGAGATACCTTTATGGGTCAGGCTCATTTTCTCCATACCTGTTCCGGCTGTCTGCCGGTCTAAGGAAGCTCTTTCCTTGCTCCTTCATCCATTCCCCAGCCCCATGAGTTGTGGCCGGTGGCATAGGGTCAGGTGATATGGACCCCGGGCCACACCAACCACAGAACTGCCCAGAGACCTCCCTTCTGGCAGGAGCTGTAGTCAGGGGTGGTCCCTACTAGAATCCGGTCTTGGGCGCGGGACTCGTCATGGCCCGCCCTTCAGGACCGCAGGAAACAATGGACCCTCCCTCCAACAACGTCCTCTAAATGACTCAACCAAGCTCTGTGCAGAGACTGAGAATACATCACCCCAGAGACATTGTGAATGGGCAGCTCTGATGGTTAGAAAGTCCAGGTAAATGGGAAGCCTTGAATATAGGGATGAAGACCCCAGGGGCCCATTCACCGAATGACCCCTCCCACTCCCAGACCCCATCCTCCCAGGGGTCCACTTGAAGTTCCCTCCCTGCTCTGTTCGGCCACCCCAGGATATCCGAGGGCTTCCCTACAGGGCGGATCCCAGCAATAACCACCATGGCCCCTGATGTCCTCTCATCACACGGAGAAAGAATCCCTTCAGCCCTAAGTGCATTCCCCAGTAAGTGGCCACTGAGCATCCCATAAACACAAGGTCCTGGAGAAAGAAAGTCAAAGGAGTTTATTACTGTTGCTGTTGATCATTTATGCATATCACAAGCTACACAAAATGCCAACCAAAGAGCAGATGTAGAAAAACAGTAGAATCATATCGGCACTATCGATTGGTTATTCCTATCATTGTTCTGCAGACAGTGCGCAAGCTGTGCCAGAGGTGGTAATCTTCGTACACAGGATGTTGTCACCAGAAGAGAGATACATTGGGAATTCACAGTGGCATCAAGCTGTACATTCAAGTTCTTTTTCTGAGAAAGGGACCATGCGAAAGACCCTGCCTCTCTCCACCGTCTACAATGTAGAAGGTCATGTTTGAAAATCAAAGAAGACAGGGATAAAATAAAATAAATTCTGGAACCCTGAGCTGTGTGATAATGGACTCAAGCCACAGGCTAGCTCTCGGGGTCAGATCTGAGTGTGCAATGCTGGCAGGCACCTACCGCCGTGCCTTTTATTTATTTGATCCTCTATGTGGGTTTGTCAATTTGAAAAGAAGTAAGTGAGACTAGTCATGGGGCAGCCGATGACTGTGGAGGACACACATCTCTCAGGTGTGTGGTGTTTTTTTGTTTTTTTTTTTGTTTGTTTGTTTTGTTTTGTTTTTTTTTTTTTAGAGACTGCTCTGTAATTGGCCACATTCAGCTCCTCCTTTTGGAACTTTCCTAACTTGACTCTGATCTGGAAAGCGTAGCCCCAAAAATGATTTGTGGTCCTGCCTGAGAGGCATGGCTGACATCACTGTGGGCTCTCCCCTGGGCTGGTTTTGCTTCCAGACCCTGAAGGGATGTCCACACCCGATGCCAGGGTGATTGGTTTTCAGTGGTACTGGAATGATGATATTCTCAGTGTTTCCTACCTATTCTCTTGACTCATTATTTTATGTATGTGAATATCCTTCTACTTGTGTGAGTATCCAAGCCCCCGACTAGATTATAAATCCTTGAAGGCAGGGTCTTGTGTGATAAATTTCTGTGGCCACTCATGCTTCGCATAGAACTGGGCAGAGACTAAAAACACCTTTGAAAAAGGAATGCATTCAAGAATAAGTTACAGAAATTGGGGAAGGAAGCTAAAATCACAGACTTTCATATTAAGATACATACAGACAAGACAGTAGGAAAAGTGAGCTGCTCTCTTTTGAAGAAAAATAATAACAATAAAAAACAAGCAAAGACATACACATATGCATAGGTTATTGGATGTACCTGGATGGTTATTTAACTTTCTCAAATGATAAGTATGAAGCAGGGTATTTTTCCCATATGCAATAAGTTTAACCTTGGGCTAAAAGACATTTCAAGATATCTTTTCAGTTCCATGCAATAAAAAGATTCTGAATGACATTTATAGAATTCAAACTTCCATATGTCCTAAAGGAGAAATAATATTGTTCTCGGCTGGATGTCAAGTCCCTGCCTTTTCTTAACTCTCAATGACTATACCTTAAGCAAGAAAACAGCTTTACTCCATACATCATCCAAATATACACTAAACTGAGCCTGAAAAACTCCAGTTCCGTGGCTCCTGGAATCACAGTGGAACATTCCGACTGCTGGAAGCTTAAGCCTGAAGCTTTATACAAGGTGATCCCCCCCCCCCAAGTCCTCATGTACGAATCCCTTCAAAGCCATGTAGACCATTTCTCAGTTTATTACAAAGAAAATTCCCTATCCTCAAGTTTTTGCCATAAAGTACTCCTAGGTTACTACCCCCTAAGTTTTCAAGCACCTGCTCTACCAGGCACTGTTCCAGACACTTTTTCCCTTTTTCATCTCTACATCCCCCAACTACCTCTCAAAGTACATTCAAATCTATTTCACAGTTAAGGAAACTTGACACGATCCCCATGGGTTTCAGAACACACCCTGGAGATGTCATGGTTCTTCCCACTTAAACACCTACCAGTATGTTCTCTGATCTCGGGAAACTACTTCCCTCTGGCAGACTCAGAAGGTTAGAGGGGAAACATGGATCAAGGTCAAACCCTTCCTGCATCACAATCAGCTACCGTGGAGAAGAACACGTGAGCTTTCAAAAAGGAACTAACCCTCCCCGAAAATACTCACTGTACCCCAACTCTGTTCCAGGCAATGAGGAGAGCAGCAGGGAACACAGATCACGTACACATGGTTTCTGCTCTCCAGAAACTACATGTGCACATGTGGGAGACCTAGAGGACACTTACAACTTGCTTACAGTGAGAAAGGCCTGGTTCCTGGAACCCTAAGAAGGCTTGTCTCTGGTGGCAGGACAGGAAGCCAGACTCATCCTCAGCCATAAAGGTATGGTCCATGAAACGTTTAGTACGTGCTCGAAGCCCATGGCACAAGGGACTGATTCCTGGATGGATGTTCCAATGTGGGAACAGGAGAAAGAGGCAGGAGGTGTACAAGGAAGCCGTCTAGAGCAGTGTGCAAGGGGAGGCATCATGGTTGGTGGAAATGGCGTCAGGCTAGCAGGACTCAGAGAGCCTTGAGACACAGTGACTGGGGCGTGTAGACGGCCAGCCAGCCACCAGACGGTGCTTCCTGACCATGTTTCTAAACCACCTTTGTCATGGAATTAGGTCAGCTGCCATCCGGTTGCTGATTACGAAGGTGTCTCTCGCTTAGCAATGTTGGTGGTGTTGGTGTTATACTAGAAAGCTCACGAGATTGTGGTTGGATGATGAAGACAGGCTGGCATGGATTTGAACAAGAGGTGTAACTTTCATGACTTAAGAGTTTCTCTAGATTAGAGGAACCATAGCCCAACAGAGAAAATGGAGGCTTGGGTCAAACCTTGACTCCTCCTTTGTGGACCTGTGTGAACCTTCATCAAGTTACTTGCCTTGTACCCACATTGTTTGTACGCTGTGTGGCTTTTTTTTTTTTTAAGATGTATTTATCTATTTGAAGGTGGGGGGAAAGAGAGCAGGCCTCTGTGAGTGGGGGGAGGGGCGGAGGGAGAGGGAGAATCGCAACCAGACCCTGTGAGCCAGGAGCCTGATGTGGGACTCGATCTCACGGCCCTGAGATCATGACTGAGCCACCGTCGAGAGTCCGACTCCTAACCTACTGAGCCACGCAGGTGCCCCTGTTGTGCAGCTTCTAAAGATGAAATGAAAATCTTACATGCCCAAGACCTCACCAAACGAAGCTGAGAATTGTGTGCTGTTTCTATTCCCTTGCTCCTCCTTTGGTTAAAAAAGAAGCAAATGAGAGCTGAGGTTTGTCTTCACAAGCTCTGAATCCATGATGAACCATGAACGCTTGAGTCTGAGGACTGTTTCAAAGCCAAATAATCATAACCACTTCCATGAAATGGAAACACAAACACATTCTGTACTTTGCAAAGAGGGGGGAGCAACCTGTTTTGGAGATTAACAAAGCAGAACCCAGCAGCATCCACACATTCCCATTTGGTCCAGAACTCCAGTTCTACATACTGGGGACGTTCCTTCATGGGACAGAAGGCCCTGAGGCCCCAGCCTCTAAAATTAAAATTGGGGTACAGAGTGGAGCCCCCTGGAAAGGAGAGTGTATTTCCAACATTCCACATGAAAAGATGTGGGGAGGGATCAGCTTTACTTACGAAGGTCTTTGATGGTGCTTTCTACTGAGACATCTGTAGCGTTATGTGTAATGCTGAGGTACCATGGATAAAGCCAGAAAAGGGTAAAAAAAAAAAAGTAACAGAACTAAAATATATATAAATAAGTAAAATAAAATGAATGGAGGAAGGGACAAGAAAGACCTGTAAAGTCACCGCAGCGCATTCCTGTTTTGTGACACAAGAACGGAACCCCGTGTGGTCTAGCAGAGGCTGGGAGAGCAAAGTTCAAAGTGCCCATCATCAGACAGAGTCTGGATTAAACAGGTGTTGTTCCTCTGACGAAGCTGAGGTCCCATGGATTTTGTTTCACAACTAACAGTTAAAAATAACACATTAAATGGTATTATCCTTCCAGATCCTTTCAGTGTTTAGGATTATGTGATTTATGTTACGAACTCTTTAGCACAGGACCAAGCACAAAATAGGTGCTCAATAAAGCGTGGGAAGAAAAACCAAATGAAAAAAATAAATAAATAAAAATAAAAGGAAACAAAGACATGAAAGTGGTCCAGATCTTGGCATATGGTGCTTGGCTCGATCCATTAAAGACTGACACACGTCCTCCCTAAGGGTGCTGGGATGGATACCTTGTCAGAACAATGCGAGCAAGCACAAATCTTCCTCTATGTGTTATCGCCATGCTTTTTACACAACCTGTGCAACTGTACACAGCCTCCCTGGTTATTGCTGATGCTCAGAAGGATATTCTATGAAACCCAAACATGCCACAAGGCAAAAGAGAACTGACGATTGTGTTGAGGAGCTTGCAAATACCTAAGAGCAGACTTTCAACTCAATAGATGTGTCTTGGAGAGGGGCTACCATCTCACACAAATGAGGGCTCACTGACTACTCTGTCCTGTCCTAGCATTTTTACATGGTTTTATTCATCACAGGATAATCTGGGTCACAGGCTACCATGTCTAGTTTGTTTTGTTCCTTCCCATTCGCACACTGTGCTGGAACCCCTAAACCCCAAGCGCTCCTCTGTGGCTCCTTCCGAACCCGGCCTTTGCCATCTCACCATGCCTGTGACTTTCATGCTCCCTTACGCTCTCATGCATTCTCCATCAGGGTGGGCTTCTGTGTTTCTGTCTGCCTGCTGTCTCTGGCTCTGGGACTGAGCCCTGGCTCATGGCCGGCTGTGTGAGAATGTCCGTGTCTGCATGGGGGACTGTAGCTCTGAGCATGATACTTCAACATGCGAAGGTTGCAGACCGCCAGCTCTCAGCGGAGGACCAGCTTCTCGCCCACATACACACCATCAAGGGAAGGTAGTGCGGTCACCCCAAGGCACCCCTGTAGGCATCTCACCCAATGGCTTCCATGCACAGAAAGAAAGATAAATCGTAACAATCAAGCTAACTGCAGTGATTTTAACCAAAGGGTCTTTCCCTCTTTATGGCTGTGTATATGATGCTGTTTGCTCCGGCTTTTCTCTGTGAGAGGCCAGAAGGACACGTGTATGGTGTCATTGGAAGTGAGTGAGGGTGGGCACGTGTGGCCCTGGGCTTCCCACCAGACGGAGGGTCGGATCTGTCCTACAAGCTACCCTGGGAGAAGGATGTGGACGCAGGGGGTTGCCAGACCACTGCTTCTGAGAGGACACTCCCCTACTGGTGTGAAGGATGGGACTCTCCTCCTGAAAGAGAAGAGAGTCCCGCATGACAGCTGACCCCTCACACCTCTGCCCTGTCCCTCTGGGCCCCAGCACGGTCTCCATCAGTCTGTCCAGTGTGCCGGAGGTCTGGCTTTCCCTCCTCAAGCCTCTTAGTCATTCTGTTCCCTGTCTGGGGTTCCCAGCCACCCACCTTCACCAGGTCAACCCAACCTTGACTTCACCAGGTCAAACCCCGTTTGACCAGACTGCGAGCTGCTCAGTCTGACCTGTACATCCCTGGCACAGCAGGCCCTCCATACAGATCTGCTGAGTGAATGAATGAATGAATGAATGAATGAACTTCCTCGCCAAAACCCTCCTTCAGCACAAGGCTGCCTCTCCTTTGGGCTCCTGGAGGGCAGGCATGTGCCTTGGATCCCTGAGCTCCCACCCGGCATGACGGGAAGTTGCTTGGCAAACACCGGCGGACCAGGGCCACCAGCAGGAGCCTCCCCTCTCTCCAGCCACCGCCTGGGCTCAGAGCGCTCCAGCGCCTTCAACCTGCCATCGAGGTATGAGTTTGACCCCCAGGGGACATTTGGTTCCCAGCTACTTCTTGGCTGTATTTGGCTTGTGAACAACAGATTCCAGTGAATCTTAGGAGGACCAGTCTTTACTCTAACTACTTCTGAGGAACTGAACAACCATAAAGACAAAAAACAAAAATGATGCTAAGAATGAAAACATACTAGACCATTATCTTGGCAGGCATTTTGTTTATAATTTTTATAATAAATAATATAATGTCCCTGTTTTACATTATATATATTTATGTATGTATATATATATATATTAGATATCTATATACTTCATTAGAAAGAGACATAAAAAAGCCTTTTCAAATGAGGCATGACACGCAACACTGGACACTCTTATTTACAGTATAGATACGTACTTTCTACACAAGAGAATAGATGCTCGGAGGCCAGAGAGGGTTGACAAAGACAGCAGATCACCCCTGTAAAAAAGGGGGTGCACCGTGCAGCCGGACGTGTATTGCCATGAGTTCTCACTTTGTCCAGACAGCACACTGAAGTTAAAAATGGCATCTGGGTACTGGGAAAGACGATGGTCATTGGGGTCACCCTGGCTCCAGAACCACGCTACGAGGTCTCGCGAGTGACCAGGGAATGACACGCTTTGCGGATGGGTATCGGAAACACAAAATGAAATGCTCTCATTGGAGGGGCAGGGCTCCTCACGGGCCCTAAAGGAAAACCTGCTACAAACATATGGTCCAGCACGGAGCCTGAACACGCGTCTAGACCAGGAAACACAGCTACGTGGGCATCTAGTGCAGGAACTGATTCCGCTTCTGTTATCCTGTGGTTATCCCAGTCTCTCTCCAGTGGGAACTTGGAAAAATACCCACAGAACTTACTGATCCCATATGGGTGAAGCCTAGGACGTAACGAGAGTTCACAGGAAACCCCCAGGGGAACCCTTGCTCCACTGTCTGCGAGTCTGCCTTCGTGGCTCATTCAAATCTACCCCCACCTTCTTTCTTGAGAAACCCACAGGTCTCTGTCCTACGAAGCTGCCTTCCGGGACTGGTTTCTTGTGCTCTGCGTGTGTTTGGCAAAGTCACGCTGTTAACATCGCAGAACTATAATTCTCAGATGAGCCAAGATTTACTGGGTTTTAGGACCATAGTACTAGTGACCGAAGGTCACGGTCCAGGCGCCGGGACCAGGAATCTGGTCTCAGAGGACTTTCTGAAACACATGAGAAGGTGGTTTTGCAGAAACAGGAGCTTCTGCTTCTGGAAGATCGGTCTCCTGTGTTAGTCATCCCTCCTGTCCTGGTCCTCGTCTTCCTTTGTGTGACTAGGTGATTCTCCAGGTTTCCTTTAGGCCAAGAGTGGACTCAGTCTTTGGGACCCTATCAAATATCCTGGCCATTTTCAAAATGTCCCTTAAGTGACTTACCAGTAACAGTTTAAGCTGCGTCCTCAATCGGGATGATGTCCTCCTCTCTAATCTCATTGTTGTCCCTGCTATTTATTGTTGTTATTATTTTTTTTTAATCAATGGTGACCTCTCCTAGCCCTTTATTTCCCTAAGGCAAGAAGACATTTCTAGTAAAAGATATCCAGCACCTTCTTCGAGCTCCCCTGAGGTTTCATCCAGCACTCCTCCGTTTAGATGTCTGTCCTTCCACGGAGAGGAGAAGCCGCTGGCCATGTTAATGGTTGTGTTTGTATCTGTGTTTTTTTTTTTTTTTTTTTGCAATTGCATCAAATGCTAACATAGCATTTCTTTGGAAGAATATCAGCAGGAGCTTCATGCCTGTCTGTCCATCTGTCTCAGTACCTCCCTCTGCTATGCTTAATCTGAGTCTGTTTTCCCCGATTACAGAGAGAGATGGAAGTATTCACAAAAATAATCTGAGGGCCAGGGCTCTGCAGAGACAGTCTGGAGGGGCAGGTGAGGCAGCGGAGCTCACCGCCTTCCCTCTAGCTGCTTTTCTTCATCACAGACCTGCATTTTCCAAGAGCATCGCCTTTCTGCCCCCGTACCTTACATCACCCCTCCCACTGCTATACATGAACTAGGACTCAAGTCCATAAAGCATTCCTTTGCCCCTGGTGGTGGAACGTGGGAGAATGACCGTGTGGACATCACGCTGTCTTGAACAAGTGGCACGTTGGAATCGATTACGGGTTGTATCTACAGGAATATACGCCCACTTCCGCACGGAGGTTCACCTGAGTTCTGAAATGCTTGTATGCACAGGATTGAATCAGAATGATAAAGCTATGAGCTAGGAACATACCGGGCACATCTAGGGAGACTGGAGCGGACTCGGTGAGCCAGCAGAGGGAGAAAAAGGTGGGCTCACCAACTCCAAGGATTCTGTTTCTTTATTTCGTCATATTTCTCCTAGAAAGCATCTTGAAAGACTCTCCAGGAGGCTGGACAGCTTCGGACAACCTCTTGTCAGGTGACACTACCGTGGATGGGTTCAGCTTTCCCAAATCTCCAAGATGGAAGCACCTGGAACGGCCGGTCCCCACCCCACCCTCCTGGCCTCGGGACCCTGCAATGGCCGAGGGCGGCGAGGGACGTCTCAGCTAGAGCGTTCAGGGGTCACAAAGCCTCCGCGGGCGGCCCCAGCCACTACTTGAAGTAGCTGAGCCCCGCCACCAGGAAGAACTTCTCCAGGAAGAGCTCAGAGTCCAGCACGGCAATGTGGGCGGCCCGGCCGATCAGGGCGTTGGCAGTGTTGGGCAGCGCGTGGAACACGTTGTGCCGGACTAGGGTGCAGTCCTTGGCGTCCACCAGGGGACGCAGAAGGTTGTCGATCATCTCCGCGTACACCGGCCCTGGGGGAGGGAGGAGCAGGTGACCTGGGGCAGAAGGGGGCAGCGGGATCCCAAGGAAACCAGGAGAGCCCGGGGTGTGCGGCACGGACAGTCCCGTGTGCCCTTGTAGGCACTGGCCAGCTCACAGAGTGTGCTTTTTTAAATCAGAAACTCGGGAAAAACAATAATAATAATTATTATTATCATTATTGTTACATATTATATTATATTATATTATATTATATTATATTATAATTATTATATAATATATGTTACATATTATATTAATTATATATATTATATTATATTAATGTATATATTATATATAATATATTATATATATTAATATTATTAATTATTATTAATATATTAATATTAATATTAATTTATATTAATATATTATATATAATATATTATATAATCAATATTATATATTAATTATAAATATATTTTGCAAAATATTGCAAAAAATATTTGCGAAAATATTATATATTATTATATATATAATATAATAATTATTATTATCATTATTGTTACATATTATATTATATTATATTATAATTATTATATAATATGTTACATATTATATATTAATATTATTATTAATATATTATATATTAATATATTATATAATTAATATTATATATTAATTATAAATATATTTTGCAAATTATTGCAAAAATATTTGCAAAAATATTATATATTAATTATAAATATATAATTAATTATATAATTAATACAACACAATAATTATTATATTAATAATTATATTATAATATAATAATTATATTTATACTATAATACATAATAATTATATTAATAATATATATTATTATATATAATATTATAATAATAAATATTATTATTATTATTATGTCTTACCTGTGTGTCTGTCTTTGAGGGCAGTTTTACACATTTCGATCCTGGCTGAATGAAACGGCACGTAGCGATCTTGGGGAGAAGCCACCAGTACAACGTTTTTGAAATACTGCAGACCTGCAAGGAGCCAAGAGGGTGCCTGTTGCCAGGTCCTCCCAAGACCCCCCCCCTGCTGTGCATACATGGAGCACACAGAAGACCCCCCGGCTGAGACACTGCCCCAGCCCTGCAGCGTCTGGTCTCAGAGAGTAGGGGCTGCTGTGTTCTCCTTGGCCACGGAAGCTGAAGAGACATGGGGCAAGCACTTCTTTACAGGGGGAGGGGAGCAGCAGCCAGGGGACATGAAAAGAGGACTCTGCTCCTCCTTCTCCACAATGGGGACAGTTCCTGCCTGCAGGGCTCCTCCTGTCCCCACTGAACGACAGCCACCTGCAGCTGGAGACAGAGGGGCTGGACAGCACGGCGTGTTCCTGCGTCCTCAGACCCAGCCCAGGCCTGCAGACGGACCCTGCAGAGTGCTCCCCAGGCCCTCTGACCGCACGACCCTCAGCCTGTGCCCCCCGCACCGCAGTGGGACCTCCAGCCTCCCAAGACCACCTGCAGGGGTCCAGCCTGCCCCTGAGACAGGGCCATGAAGACCAGCCCCTTGCCCTACTCTACAGGGTCGCCCCAGCTCCCAAGATCTCTGTGGTGACTACACTGCTCTCCAGCTTCCACCTCTCCTTGTGGGGGGATCCTGAAAGCTCACGTTTGCACAGAGACACACTGGGTCTCACATTCAGAGGGGGGCAGAGATGGCAGCGGGGGAGGTGTTCACAAGGTGGTGGGAGAGGGTGACGTGGGACAGAGGCTTGACACTCAGACCACCGCTGTGCTCTGCTCCTCCCCACAACACAGGCAGGGTCTCCAACAACTGTGTGCACTTCCCATCACAGTGTGGGTGAAGGTGCGACTTCAACCCTGCCCAGGAAGGACCCCTGCCTCCCCCCATACTGCTAACTTAAGCGGCCAGGGCTCAGCTGCTCTTTATGTGGGTGTGTCTGTATCTGGGGAGGAGCCGTGAGAAGGCACATAGACCTGGGAAGTGTGATTAGGGCATCGAAACCTTATCGGAAAGCAGAGGCCACAGTGCGTGTGTGGAGATGATCTCGATGTACACTTTGGGGCATTTGAGACGCCCTTCTTGGGAGCGGCTGAGTTCGTGAGTAGCTGGCGGCCTCCCTTGTTTGCTAGAGATTCTGTGCACGCAGTACCTCCTGACTCTACCCTTCCCTGCGTGCATCCGTGCAAGAGGGGAGTGTTTGGGTCTCCGGGCTGGACCTCCAGCTTACACCGTGACCGCAGCAGCATGCCATGGAGGAAGGCACTCACCTGTTTTCTGGCTTAGTTGGTAGAGGAAACATTTGCGCAGATCAGCGTTATCCCTGAAGGTCAGCTGCAGAAGGGACCCGGATTTCTTTAATTTCTGCATGAGCCACAAGCCTAGGAGGACCACAATGAAACAGAACAAAAATCAATAATGAAACCTAAAGAGAGCCAAAATGACTGGGGAGATTGCGTGGAGCCCTGGGTGTGGTGCAAAAATAATGAATACTGTTACGCTGAAAATACATTAAATAAATAAATAAAATAACTGGGGAGGGATCAACGTGGAACTGTGATTTTTAGCCAATTTTAAAATAAGAGAGTAGTAGGCACTGGGGCAAACTTTGGGGAAGTCAGAGGAAAACTCTAACGTATTGGTGGCAGGGATATAAAATCATCCTGCAAAATGATACCGTGACGGGGGTCCGGAGGATGACACTTTGAGACCTTCGACCCCTTTGGCCCCCTCCCACACATCTGAGGCCGCCGCCCAAACAGCCGTACAGATGAGCGCCCCCTACAGGTGCACGCAGCACACAGAACCCGAAGCACCTTCCACTTCAGAGCCCGTCCCTGACCCTGGTGAAGCCAGCACCGACGCGGACGGGCATCGCGTTCCCACGACAAAATGAGTGTGACAGAAGTGCAAGGAAGTGAATACGATGCTTTTCTTTCCGTCACGTTGCAATATTATACATGTGAAAAGTGAGATGTGGTTTCAGTCACGCGTCTGTCCGACGGTAGCTTCCCTGGTTGGTGAGGACAGAGAGAAGGGCAGAGGGACGCCCTTCCACGTGCTACGGTTAACGCCTCAGTTAATGTCCTTCAAATAACATAAAGGCCGACGAACAGACCTGACCCGCCCCGTGGGGAAGGCAAGCAGCCCAGTGTCCCCCAGCAGTGCAGCAGGCGGAGAGACAGGCGGGGAGGGGGAGCGTACTGGGGTGGCCCAGAGGCCACCTAATGGGTTGTGGGCAATCGGGGACCGTTGAAGGAGTCTGTTAGGAGTATGATTTAAGAAACTAGTTGTGATTACACAAGACCCGACGCCCTCCTTGGGCTGCTATCTGCCAGCCGTGGGGCTCCCACGGACACTAGCACGTCACGGGAGACCCTCCATCATCAGGTTTTGGCTGAGAGTTTCACGGTCACCTCCTGTCTCTCTAGCTCAGCCTGTATTCCTGCCACAAAGAGCCACCTGTGGCCTGCTTCCATGTTATCATACACACTATTTTCTTTTTCTTTCTTTTTTTTAATTATCTTTTTTTTTCAATTATTTATTTTCTGCTGCACAAAAAGCTTGTCCCACTGTTCACTGCCTTGGAAATTCTGCTCATTGTCCAAGATGCATTGAGCCTCGCTCCTTTACTCTCCACGGTATCCCTAACCTGTTAGAGGAAACGTGGAGAGCCTCAAGGCTGCGGGCCATGTCATTCCATTCTGGCAAGACGTGTAGATTCTGGCTATGGTTGGTCTCTCGTATGTTTTAGTCAACTTCCTTCCTTCTCCTGCTTCATCCTCAACAATCCTGATACACACACACACACACACACACACAATATACATATTTTAGACATTCATATGCACACGTATACATAGACATCAGAAATATATCTATTCATATACACAAGCAGACATACATACACACATTAGCTCTATTTTAAAAATAAAGAAACTAAGGGACTCATTTGTGGCTCAGTTGTTAAGCATCTGCCTTCGGCTCAGGTCATGAACCTGGGGTCCTGAGATCAAGCCCTGCATCGGGGTCCCTGCTCGGTGGGAAGACTACTTCTCTTTCTCGCAGTCCCCCTTCTTGTGTCCCCTCTCTCCCTGTGTCTCTCTCTATCAAATAAATAAATAAAATCCTTGGGGAAAGAAAAAAAAGAAACTTAAAAAAAAATAAGGAAACTAAGTCACACAGAGATGAAAATGTCTTGGCCAAAATCGTCCCCAAGTGTCTGGGTCAGAACTCAGCCACAGGCTCGCAGTGGCAGCGACGTGGTTCCGAGCCCTTTGCGACAGGCTGAGCGGAGGAGCCCCCCGGAAGCAGGAATGGAGGGTCTCCCCGGACACTGAATCTGCCGGCCCCTGCGGCCCGCACCTCCGGCCTCCAGTCTGTGGTCTGTAAGTCATGCAGTCCGTGGTGATTCGGTACGGCAGCCCGAGCAGACAGAGACAGCCCTGCTCCCCCTCCCCACTCCCGTGCCCGCTCGGTCCTGTCCAGGCAGGAGCCCAGGGCATCACCTTTCTGTTCGCAGACGCGATCTCGGAGCCACGAGATTCCGTCCGGAAGAGCCTCCCCTGGGCTTTCATCTTCCCCCTGCCCCGAGTGGACGGTGAGGAGGGACGGGCTCGGCGGAGTCTCACCTGCTCACCTGTACTAACCAGCGTGCTGTTGTTGTACAGGGTCCCCAGGTGAGGCCCAGACAGCGACAGGAACGTGTGGAGTTTGTTGAGGTAATACCGGAAGCGCGGCCGCGTGAGGACCGACCGGATGATGATGTTGCCCAGGGAATGGCCGATGAAGCTGTCGGACAGACCCGCGCGTGAGTGCGGCCGCGGTGGGCCCGCTGCTGTGCTGGGGGCGAGAGGGGTCCCGCCATCCCCCACCCCGACTCGGGGGCTCTGGCCTAGAGAATGGGGGCTGCCAGCCCACCCTCCCTGGGCTGCCAGCCTCTGGCCGCAGTGAGCTTGGGACGGGGGCCTGGGGCACGACGTCTCTGCTGCCCAGTGTGGTCTGAAGAGAATTGCGGGCGTGTGGCCGGGCTCCATTAGGAAATGAGCCCTGTCCGTGCCCTGTGTCTTGTCTCCGGCTGCCGGGGGTCCTGGCCTTCACAGGATGAAACCCCCCTTCCTGGCCTGGCTGATGAGGCTGCTGGGACCTGACTTCAGACTTGCTCTGCGATTTGATGTATCACACGTCATCATTCCAAGTGTACGGAGTTGCCCGCTGCCGGCCTGCGCCCTGGGTCGCCCCTCCTGCACCCCAGCTCCAGTCACACTGTGACTCACACATCTGAGGACCCAACACGGCATCATTTTCAAAACTGAATACCTGTTTACAGAAACCCTATCCCATGAGAGGTCCATGGCTCTGCTCACCGTGAGCCCAGAACAGGCCGAGAAAGGAAAGAAACATTCGTCCGTGAAATGGCTTTACCCGATTTCCACCCCATCTCTACAAGCCTCTGTCTTCTCATTTGTGAAATAAAAAACAGATATTTTATCTCTGGGGCCTCAAAGGAATGACGCACGTGGACCCACCACTGTGTCCACAGACTGTAAGTGCCCAGAGAAAACACAAGCCATTGACCCTTGTCTTAACCAGGAAACGTTTCAGCCAAGCTCATTTTGGAGTGGAAGGACTGAAAGAGTGTGGACTGGAGACCGCTCCTGGGGCAGGCAACGCAGTCCGCTATTCCGCACCCGAAGCCAGTGCTTGCCCCGCCTAGCAGGCAGGGAAATGGCGGCTCAGGGGTTTAGAAAGCCAGAGACAGGTGGTCCAGTAGAGTCAGGCCTCGGACATGTGAGTGTTAGAACAGCCGTTCAAACCTAGAATTGGGTCGTCGTCCAGTTCCCTTTCTGCTGAGCTGGGAAATGCCTGTGCTCCCCCACGCCCTTCTGCTCTGAAAGTCGTCTACGTCAGTGAGTCACAAGTTAGCCTCGGAAGGAGGTAGACAGAAGGCAGCGCGCCCAACTTGTCTATGGCCAACACCCAGAAATGCCTCCCCTTTTCCCCCAGCATTAACTACCTGTGGTTTCCTTTTACCTAATTCGGGATATGGAGAGGTTGTACAACTGGATGTGCTGAATGATTTCATCCAACAACCGATCCGTCATGGTATCAAAATCTGCAAACGTGTCCATCTGGAAGAAGACAGAAGGGCCGGGTGTTGGGTGGGGTCACAGCAAGGCCAGGCTCTGCGGAAGCCCACCTTCTTCCATGATGCCGCATTCTGGGAGCGCGCCTAAGCCTGACGTCGGGGTAACAGGTGGGGGTTCAGCACCGAGGACAGGGGTCCCTAGATCAGGGCTCTCGGGAAGAGACTCAGGATGCCAGGGGACCTTCAGTCAGGAGGCTGGCTGGAAACAGACGGGAGAAGCTGGCGGACAGCCGCAGGCACACGGCACTGACGGACACATCATCAGTCTCCAGGGGCTGCATCTGTCTGCTGCCCGCTGGCCTCATGGTACCAGGAGGAACCAGGCTCTAAGAGTGAGCCTGTGCCCCCAGGACTCACACCCAAACCCGCCTGGCCCCAGAACCCTGCTTTCTTCCCAGCACAGCCTTGAGACGGCGCTACCAGGCCACGTCTAGAGCAGGGTCCGAAGCCCTCCAAAGTGACTCCGCAGGGACAGTCAGAGGTTACACACAGAAAAGGAAGAGGAGAAATGGTGCACATGACTTTGAAAACCTGAAAGGGCAGACATGAGGCACACACACTAGATTGGTGGCCAGACTTTTGGAAACTGATGGGAACCACAGGAAGAGAGACTTGAGGCCCACACAAAACACACTTTGTCATCATTGGAGTTGTCCTTCAGTGTCGTGGGCTACGTGGAGCTGTGCTGAGCGCCAAGCCACAAAGGAGGACATTTCGTGAGTATTTGTCAGGCGAATGGCGAGGGAGCCTATGGCCCCTTATCACCTGCCACTCTATGGCCCTAGAGGCACCACAGGAATGGAGCATTCTGGTCACTTTTCCAGTGTCTATGGAGTAAGAGAGTGTTATGCTCGCCGGCCGGCAGGAGAGCTCTCCTGCTCACGGAACTGGTGCCTGGGGCTGTTCTTCCCAGTGTGAGCCTGTCTCCTCTGAGTCCTGCAGCCTACTCCACACCAGGTCAGGCTTAAACTGTTTACAACACGCTGCTGTGTGGGTGATGCCCCAGCCTCTCAGGCCCCGTCTCCTCAGCTACATCCTGTGAATTGTGCATGAATCATTGAATCAACAGTAGTAATTATAAGGCCTGAGTTGACCTTGATGTGTAATATTCTGGAAGACATAGTAGGCTTAAAAATGGTGCCAGGAACTGCCCAGCCAGGGTGATTTTAAAAGGATGTCATGGCGTTAGAGAGGAGTAGGGAATTTGGGTAAATTGGAAGGGGAGGTGAACCATGAGAGACTATGGACTCTGAAAAACAATCTGAGGGATTTGAAGTGGCGGGGGGGTGGGAGGTTGGGGTACCAGGTGGTGGGTATTATAGAGGACACGGCTTGCATGGAGCACTGGGTGTGGTGAAAAAATAATGAATAATGTTTTTCTGAAAATAAATAAATTGGAAAAAAAATAAAAGGATGTCGTAGAAATCCACATGTCTATGAGTTTTACAACTTTTAGGCAGTAATGACATGTCATGGGACATAATCCTTCCTGAGTGACCAGCTCCCCCCCCTTCCTGGCCACCATCTCACTCCTTCTGTCTTGACCTGGTCCTGTAGTCCCTATGGAACCCCACTGGAATCCCTCTGCTACCAGAGCTGCATCACAAGGGCTAGGTTAGCCTGTGACCGTCCCCTTAACCCAGTAGAGACCCACAGACACCTCAATCATGTATGATCCCAGCTGTCATCTGCTCTAGCACCCTGGCCACCTGACCCATGTGTCCCCACCTTTTACTCGTTCTTTCCCCTCCCGAAGGAAATGATGATCTTCCCGGACCACCCAGTGCTCCTCAGCAGGGTGCCCTTCTACGGGAGTGTGCACAGATCATCGGCGGGGATTTTAGGAGGCTCTTCCAGACATGACTCAGAGATCCTCTCAGTCCTGATGTGTCTATTTGTTTGTTATTGTCATACCTGGTTCTTTTCAGACATTAGGAAGTCCAGCTTTCCTCCAGGAAGCCCCAGTTCGATGAACGTCTTTACCAGGCGGAGGTCAGCACTGTTCCCTAAAAACGATAGATCACCCCACCCCAGACCCATAGTTACTCATATCAGAAATGACACGAGGGATTTAAGTCCCCCTCTTCTCCCATCCACCCATTTTGAGCAGGGGAGCCCACCAGGGGACCTGGGGTGACCAGTTGCAGTGATGTAGTTTGGTGTGAATCCCTGGGAAAGGTGTGGAGCTGATGTAATCCCAGGGGGGAAAGGCTGGGAGATGATAGTGGGGAGGCTCAGAACACAGGAGCTTTCTAAGACAAAAGTTTATTCTATTTTCTGAGAGCTCTAAAGAAAGATTTTTGGTAATGCACTGGCACAACCAGATCTGGTAAGATTTCTAAAAAGATGACTCAAACAGTGATGGGGATGGTGCTTTGGACAGAGGACAAGATGAATACATTGGCATAAGGCAGAATGAAACCAAGGGCTCTGGAGGCTGATAGCTGGGTTTTAATCTTGGCTCAACCACATTAGCGATGGGGACTTAACCCAAGTTCCTTAGCTGGCCTCTTTTGCAGTTTCCCCAGTAACAATGGGACAACAATACCACCTGTTCTACATAGATGTTGTGAGGATTGATGACGGTAATGAACGTTCAGCATCTAGAACGGTGCCTGGCCTCTGATGAGTGATACACCAAGGCTGTTCCTCCTTCTCTTCTTCCTCCCCTTCCTCCTCACCCACAATGTATCATTTACGACTGGATTATCTGACACTTTGCCAAGTACACCTGTTGACCAAGCATCCCAGTACCCACGGCATAGAGCCAGCCAGTGAAATGCATTAGCCCCAAGATTGGGAATTAAGGATATAAAGAACAGTGTGTTTGATAAATTCTTTACAGATTTTTGGATACTAGCCCTTTATCTGATACGTCGTTTGCAAATATCTTCTCCCATTCTATCAGAAAGAACAAATAATCCAATCAAGAAGTTGGGGTAAATTGGAAGGGGAGGTGAACCATGAGAGACTATGGACTCTGAAAAACAATCTGAGGGGTTGGAAGTGGTGGGGGGCTGGTGAGACGTTGGGGTACCAGGTGGTGGGTATTATAGAGGGCACGGATTGCATGGAGCACTGGATGTGGTGAAAAAATAATGAATACTGTTATGCTGAAAATAAATAAATAAATTAAAAAAAAAAAAAAGAAATGGGCAGAGGACATGAACAGACATTTCTGCAAAGAAGACATCCGGATGGCCAACAGACACATGAAAAAGTGCTCCATATCACTCGGCATCAGGGAAATAAAAATCAAAACCACAATGAGATACCACCTCACACCACTCAGAATGGCTAAAATTAACAAGTCAGGAAATGACAGATGCTGGCGAGGATGCGGAGAAAGGGGAACCCTCCTACACTGTTGGTGGGAATGCGAGCTTGTGAAGCCACTCTGGAAAACATCATGGAGGTTCCTCAACAAGTTGAAAATAGAGCTACCCTACGACCCAGCAATCGCACTACTGGGTATTTACCCTTAAGATAGGAATATAATGATCCAAAGGGGCACGTGCACCCAAATGTTTATAGCAGCAACGGCCACAATAGCCAAACTATGGAAAGAACCTAGATGTACATCAACAGATGAATGGATAAAGAAGATGTTGTGTATATATACAATGGAATTCTATGCAGCCATCAAAAGAAACGAAATCTTGCCATTTGCAACCCCATGGATGGAACTAGAGGGTATTATGCTGAGTGGAATAAGTCAATCAGAGAAAGGCAATTATCATATGATCTCCTTGATATGAGGAAGTTGAGAGGCAAAATGGGGGTTTGGGGGATAGGGAAGGAAAAAATGAAACAAGATGGGATTGGGAGGAAGACAAACCACAAGAGACTCTTAATCTCACGGAACAAACTGAGGCTTGCTTAGGAGTGGGGGGTAGGGAAATGATGGTTGGTTATGGACATTGGGGAAGGTATGTGCTATGGTGAGTGCTGTGAAGTGTGTAAACCTAGCAATTCACAGGTCTGTACCCCTGGGACTAATGATACATTATATCAATTAAAAAAAAAAAAGAACAGTGTGTCCTGGGAGCATAGCACACCACCAGTCCCTACTACATGACCCCCAGAAGATGGGGAGCACAGGTTTTCCTCTCATCACCCATGAAGCCCTAGAGGAGTCTCTTCCCTTCTCTCACATTAGTTATGCATTGGAGTCCATATAAAGTAGACTTCAAGATTCTCCCAGAAATCATGTTCCACATTCCAGTTTTCGTATCAATTAGGATGTCAACTTGAGCTTGAGGAGAACTCAAATACCCTTGAGCTTGAGGAGAACTCAAATACCTGTACCTCCAGCTGATCTGACTGCTTCCTTCAGCCAGTTAGGGAGAAGTTGGAATTTACAAGGGCAATCAGGACCATGTGCTTGCCTTTGGTCCAGACTGAACTGGGACCTCAAGATCTTCCAGCAGAGCAGTTAAGTTCTGTATCTTACAGAGACTTTGAATGGACCAAAGAAACCAAAGAAAGCTAACACAGGGTCCTAGGTCATTTGGGAGGTGGGGTGGAGAGAAGGAGCCCTTCCTACTCCCCATTCTCTTTCCTTGGACTTCTATATCAGTGGGAGATAGTTCTTCAATAGCATTTGGTTCTCAGTCTATATTTGCTGATCTCATGAAATTAAAAACTTTTTAAGGTGAGGAACCATGTTGGGTTTCTGCAACTCCAGAACTTGGTACAGCATCTGATATGCAAAAATTCCCCCATAAGTAAGAAATGAATAAAAATAGACAACAAAACAGTTTGGGACAGTAGACCGAGCCTGTCTCAAATGTATCCACACATTCATTGCTCTCCATTTCTTTCCTGTTCTGTGGGCTCATGGGACCCATTAACCTATACATTCTAACTATTCACATATCCCTTGACATTGACATTTTCATTTCAATAATCCATCCACCCATCTATCCATATACTTGCTCCTTTCCTTTTTTTTAATTTTTGTTCATTAGTTTCATTAATTATTCATCCCATTTCTTCATTCATTCCATTATTTATTTATTCCTTCATTGCATTATTGCATTCATTTATGAATTTCATTTACTCAACAGATTTTTGTGCAAGAGAAATCTCTTCCTTTGGAACAAGGCCAGGTCATTTCCCTAGATCCAGCATGCTGCCCTCCCATGGTTACTAATAACACTGTTGAAAACATACCTGACTTAAATTCATTCTTAAATCTTATAAATTTTCTACAGTAGAGAATTTTGAGGAGGAAACCTTTCTGGGGACTCACCATCTAGGCCATGGACACAGACTACCAGGTGAATTCCATCTTCTAAATTTTCTTCCTCTTCCTCTGGTGGGAAATACGGTATATCAGAAGCTAGTACAGATAAGTCACTGTACAGAAATCCATCAATCTTCAGTTCTTTTTTAAATTTTTCTTTGGCCTGATAAAAACTGGAGAATACACTAATTAATCAGAAGCCACACTGCATATGCCATGTTGAGCAGAAAATGAATTGAGCTGGCTGGGCCATGGGAGTGATGAACATCTACAAGGAATTATCTGCAAGCAGCAAAGGCAGAATATGAGGCCTCAGGAGATGCTGATGATGGACGCTTTTTCTCAACCAGGAGGCAAGAGAGTATCCCACGGAAAGTTTTCTGGGGTTTGGGTTCTACTGATTTCTATGTGCTTCCTGCATGGAACAGGACGCCTAAGATTCCATTCAGCTCCAAGGATCCATGCAATCCCAGAAAAGATCTCCCCAGAGTGAAAGATTCTCCAGGTGGCCCACAGGCTACCATGGCTTGGCCTCCACCTGCTTTTCAGCAGCATCTCCCAGCCTCCAGAGAGAACACATTTCTTAGGATTCCCTTACTAAGAAAGTTTGCTTACTTCCATGCTTTGGTGCGTTCAGGTCTGTCTGAAATGTGTTTCCCACCGGGTTATCATGATCTTTGCCTGATTATCGGACAAGGTGATGATTAAGAACCTGGACTCAGAAGTGGGACTGCTAAGGTCAGAATCTCAGCTTTGACACTTATTAGCTGTGAGTCAACCATTTAACCTCTCTGTACTGGGTGTCCTCAATTGTAAATGGGGAATACGCCATTATCTAATTCATAAAGCTATTTTGCATGTTAAGTGACATAATGTATGCAAAATGCTTAGAACAGTACTCAAAACTAAATAGTTAAAAAAAATGATCTATTACCAGCCTTATCACCATCATCCCTATCATCTCCATCACCACTCTGTCTCTTGTATTGGCTCTGTGGTCACCTCTAAAAGGATTCCCCTGACCCCCTCTCTATGCATGCTTGCTGCCCTCAGCCAGATGGAGTCCTTCTGACTCAGCTTTGCACACACACAGGAACCCTCCTGTTTGCCCAACTAACCCTTGTTCACGTTTCTCATCTTTCCATCTCCCCATTAGGCTGTAAGGACGGTAAGTGACCTTACAAGCCAGGCACTGGGCAGTGCTTGCTATCTATGTATTAAATTTATGCCATGAGCATAACAGGTACTTAGCGTTCTTTATAAAGCAAGGAATCCAAGTTCACCTGCCTGTGTAACCTTGCTCGTGGGTATCAGTAATATGTAACTCTTCAGCATTATGCAGAAGAGTGATAAAAGGCTGCTATAGATACTTAATCAAATGTAGAGTTTATAGATAAGGGAGCAACATGGATACAACCCTAATGTGAGGGTGAAGGGACGGGGTCTGGCTTTGCCAAAGGAATGACCTGTATCAGGACACCCTCAGGGGCTGAGGAAGAAAATCTGAATAAGACTCCCCCAGAGGCCCTTAAAGAATGGCCCTGTCAAAATATGCAAAGATAGAGGTATGGTGACATTCATAATGGAGTTGTTTATCATAATAATAACTAAAAAAAATCAAGGATCCCTCTCTAAAGGAGTTTGTTCATAAATCACGGTACATATAGAAATGTTCCCAATATAGTAAGTTGAAAAAACCTTGCAGTCTGTGCAGAATTACTCTATTTTTGCATAAGAAGAATATTAGAGACAGGCACACAGAAAAAGGGCAGAAGAACTTACACAGTGACTGTATTTGAGAGATAGGCTTGCTGGTAGATTTCACCTCTACTATTCTCTCTCTCTGACTTGTAGGACATAAATATAATACTTTATCTAAATCTGAAAGTAGCTCCTATCTCAGCACTGAAATAGTATGCATGAACCTGAGCAATGTGTGGGGAATCCAGAACTCTGCTGGGTAGGAAAGTCAGCCGTCAGCTTACCTGTACATCCTCTCACTGACTTCTTCCTCCAACTTGCTCGAATGGGTGGAGACAACTCCAAAGGAGCCCAAAGGTTGATGAGTGATGGGCAATGGGGTCTGCTTGGCAGAGAATCCAGCCCGGGCAGGGGTCTCCTTGGGCACAGATGAGAAAGGGAGGCATGTGGCAGTGCAAGACACGGACAGGTTGACGACCTCCACGGCTTTCAGGCTGTCCAGAGTGAAGGTCTCCACTGAACCCAGGTGAGACGCCATGACAGAATTGCCTGTCTTTGGCTCTTGGTTTCCTAAAACCTGGGAGTGAGTGGAGGGAGTCACAGTGGAACCCACGGTGCCTGCTTCACGTCCAGCCTCCAGACGAGCGTGAGTTCCTTCGCTAAAAGCTGCATCATCGACGATGCCTGGTGAGCTGTTCCGCTCGCCTGTGGACTCCAGGTCGCTGGCATCAGCAGCTGTCCTAGAGTTCCACTCAGGCACCTTATGGTGGGCAATCGTCTCATCATCTGAGATGCTACTGTTGGAAGGACCATTATTCTCCACATTCAAGTCTTCAGGCTTGCCCTCTGGGGTCTCCTTTAGTACTCTAGGATAAGATCCATGCTTAGGGTTTTCAAGTGCAATGATACGTGGTATTTTTACATTAAGACATTTGGTTTCAACACCTACAAGGTTCTCAGTCCTCCCATCAAGACAAGAAGGTTCTTGAGGATCAGACTGACTCTCTGTACCTTTGGGGATGTCTATGTAACCGGGGACCTGCTGGCCATCAGCACCTGAAACCACCTGCACAAGGGAATGGTCTGCCCCAGCATCCGGGATTCTGGATCCCGGGGAATCTACACTCTCCATTGGTATGGCTGGACTTTCAGCAAGATCCCCACCTTGCTGCATGGTGTCTGTGTCTTCAGCAGACTCCTCTGGGCTACTGATTTGGGGTGCAGACACAGACTTGGTCAACTTGGTGAGCGCCAACTCCCGTTCTTCCTCCTCAAAGGGCAAAGAGCTAATGGAGGTGAGAGATGCCTGGATCCCACTCGGCAAACTCGTATTGCTCTCTGTGTGTCCACCCTCTAAGGAGTTCCTGTGCAGAGCATGCCTTCGAACCAGATGGTGCAAGACTTCCCGGTCACTGGGTAACTCCAGGGCCCTGCTTCGTGCCTCGGACCAGGCAACAGAGCTTGGCTCGCTCTCAATGCCTGAATCGGAGATGATGGAAGAAGATCTCTTGATGACCCCAGAGAGCACCGACACTTCTTCCTGCTCCTCTGAGTGAGGGTCTTTTGGGGAAGCCCTAACATCCAAGGGATCCCTCAAAGTTGAGTTTAGTGGATCACAGGGCTCGGAGGGGAGGAGTTTCAGACTCAGCAGTGCCATCTTGCCCTCCTGGTCTGCAACCTTTCCTAGAGTACTTAACTCATGCAGTGTTGTTTTCTCTGAAAGGATGGCATTTTGGTGACCTCCCCCAGCTACCTCTTGGTCTGGTACAGCTCTGTCCGATTCACAGCTATCTGCAGAGTGCTCATTCTCCTGCTGAGCACTAATGACCACTGTGGGCTCCACACTACAAGGCCTCTTATTGCTAGATTTCACATCAATGTAGGTGAGTGCCGGGGCCTGGCCATCCTCTGGACCTGGACTCCTTCTGGGTGGGTCCTCATCTGCCAGTGAATGTGTTCCAACATCAGATCTCTGGCCAGTCCAGCATTCCTCTTCACGCAAACCTGCTTTGTTCTGGCATTCACCAATTGTCAGATACACCTGAGATTCGGAGCACGTGTCCGTACATTGTGGTGTGATTACTTTGTCCTCTGGCTCTGGACATCTAATAACTTCTGTATCAGAGTCCACCTGGGGTGGTTTCATGGTGGGCAAGACAAGCTCTTCCCTGAAAGGTGATTTTTTATTTACAGTAAGGTTCTCTTCTCTGTTGTTTAGATTCATTATTGCAGGACTTGTCGGAACGTCAAAATTAGGGTAAATACTCAAATTGTGCCCTACGAAAAGAAGAAGAAAGAAATAAAGAAAGAAAAATGTATTATAGATTAAGAACCTATGTCCAAAAACTATCCAAAAGCCTGACTGTATAATAAAACATTTGGCTGAACTTTGTTCCTGGTTCTTGGGGGACAACCACTGTATTCATGGAATTTCCCAAGTGATGGAAGGGTCTCTGTTATTGGTTACTAACCAGGTGACTCATGATCAGTCCTTTAGTCTTTAGTAGTTTATGCTAAGGAGATGAGTCAGGATGAGGGCTGGCTGTGCCAGAAAGACTATTTGGTCAGAACTTTGAGCCCCATAGTATCAGTATGAGCTCTGGGGAGAATGGTTCAATCATGAAGCCAATGATTCAAACAGCCATGCCTATATCATGAAACCCCAATAAAACCTGTGGACCCTGGGGCTTGAGGAAGCTTCCCAAGGGGACAATACACATTGATTTGCCAGGAAGACCAGTCCTGGGGTCTTGGGATCTTTATGTTTGGAACCCTTCCAGACCTTGCTCTACTAGGGTATTGTTTTGGCTGGTCTTTATTTATTTCCTTTATATTAAAATGGTAATCCTAGGCAGAGCACTTTCCTGAGTTCTGTGAATTGTTCTAGCAAATCATTGAACCAGAGGGAGTAGTGGGACCCCCTGAATTAGTAGCCAATTGGCCAGGAGGTCAGGTGGCCTAGAAACCCCCAAGCTTTTGACTGACATGAGGGCATCTTATCAGAGGCTGTGCCCTAACCTCTTTGACGTAACACCAGGTAATTCGTGTCTGAATCACCCTGTACTAATGTAAAACTGTCAAATACTATAATTCATGATTTGCCTTTTCCTTATCAAACCAGTTTTAACAATTACTACTTACACCTATTAAAACATTTCTCTGTATCCTGTATAGTATTTACATTGTAGAAAGAGCTTTGGACCCAGGAAGACTTGCTCTCTGCTCCGGACATGGGCAGCCGCCAGCCGTGAGGCCTTGAGCAATGACAGGACTTAAATAAGTTGTTTTTGTTTTTGTTTTTCCCCTTCGAGCTCACGTTGCTCAGCTCTCGGTAGGCGGATTCACGGCGACCAGCAGGCCTCAGAGACATGGCTCACAGGACAGTGATGATGGGAACTGTCACAGGGGGAGGACAGATTCCTGCTTCTGGACAGAAACCCTCCAAGTCTGAGCTCGTCACCAGGGCAGTTATCCTGCACGGCGTTCAAATCACAGAGGCTCCCGCATCGATCTGATCCTCCCGGTGGGACGGCGGGGTCCACGCGTTTTTCTATAGGGTAAGCTACTGTCTCTCTTATCCTATCTCTCCTTCCTGTCTCTCTTTTCTTTTGTCTTCTCTTTTTCTCCTGTCCTCCTCCTGCTCCTTCTCCTCTCATCCCTCTTCCCACCCCTCCTGCTGCTTCTCCTCCCTCTCACTTTCTCTTTCTTTTCCTTCTAATAAAGCATAAAGAGAAGAAAACAAGAGTCTCCCTCAGATCGCTGAGAAAAGCCATCTGATACGTTACTCCATGTCCACATACCCCAAACAAAAAAAGAGGGGACTGGGCTTTTATTTTCTTTAAAACTTTTAAATCCTTTGGATGGTTTTCACAGAAGTTGAAGGCCTATAACCACTATCGGATGTTGTGAGGTGAACCCCTGAGAAACTTACAAACCACATCACCGGCTCACACCTCGGGGTGGCATTGACGACTGGGTCCAAGATCAGAACAAAGATCGGGAAATAACGGGTCTCTTCTTTATGTGGGTAGGTTCTTCAGATCTTGGGACTGAGCAAATTTCTCTTTCTCTGGGGCCTTTCCCATAACCAACAGGGGGTTAGAGGTTCTCTGAGCAAAGTCCCCACGTCCCCTCCCCAAGTCCCCTCCACACACATACTCTTCTGCCAGCACCACACAGTCCACCTGTGAATTTCCTGTCCCCACCGGAGAGAAGGGTTACAAAGTAGGAGCACCGGCGTGCCCACGGCTAACAGCGCGGCCGCCACACAAGGATCTGTGTCCGTAAAATGAATTGAGAATAGAACGGAAATGCAACAGAACAAAGGCGATTACTCTCACTAACTACTTAAATTGGTTTGAAAAAAAACCACAACATCAATGTTATTTAATCCATGAATAATGCATGGGCTGACTCTATGCAACAGCCTTATATTAGGCCATGGGTTAGGGAGAGGGAAAGTGGGGATCAGTTATAAAAATGAACTGGTCTCCGTCTCTAAGGGATTTCAAAATACTGGGAAGCATATGACGTGCAGTACAATTGGCCTCCTGCTGGAAGCATGTGGGCTGTATCCTGGAGAACGTGAACCGGGTTCTTCAGAGAGGGAGTTAATGAGCCACACGAGGCAGACAGAACAGCAAGGGCCAAGCCCCAGAAGCCTGGGGTGCACAGTCTGGCCAGGTATCCGTTAGGTCCCATGTGGACGGAGCAAGGGTGAGGGGTGTGGGCGTGAGATGGGCCTGGAGTCAGCGGGGGGAGGGAAGCCACAGCCTGGACGGCCCGAGCACCCCGTCCGAGTGATGAGTCAGGTCTTTACATCACAGGCAGGGGGATGCGCAGGTTCTCGGACCACAGATGCAAGATGCCTGTGATCTATACTGACAGTTGCAGACAGGACACAGAAAGGCCCGCGAGGAGGAAGACGGTCAGAATAGCAGCACTAGCTTCATGACCCCAGCTGCGGGAAAAGGAGAATAGTAGGGGATCGAATTCCGAAAGAATGGGTTTAGTCATTAGCCCAGGACCCTTATCTGCCGACACACATCCGTGGCTCCCTTTGTGCAGGTCACTCTTAAGTGGTCTGTGGATGCACTACCCGCGGCTCACAGGAGGCCTACGGGATAGAAATTACAATTCCTTGTGCCCAGTTTCACAGTCACTAACGGCTGGAGCAAAGATTCCAGCTGAGGTGGGCTGGCCAACTGTTAAGGCCCTTGGGTAGAAGGTTCAACTGCTTTGGGACAGAGGAGTAAGGGGTCCCGGGGAGAAAGAACTGCAGACACTAAGGACAGAATTTACAAGGGTCTGGGACACAGTAGGCATCTACCCATGTGCTGCAGCAGACCATGAATCCATATTACTGTTCTTAATTTGGAAATGGGACTCTTTTGTTTCCCTTTCTTCACCATGCTGAAACGATGCAATGCAAATTGGACGACCTCATTGCAAATCACATTAAGGTCACCAACCCCTGGAGGAAAAGGGAAACAGTTCTTTATTTGCTAACGCTTTTGCTCAGAGATTAAAGAATCATCAGAACACATTGCGAAGGAAGAAAGAAGGTCAAGAAACGTTTTGAGTGGGGAAGTACTCTTGGGAAAAGGGAAGAGACGGGTAAGAGGTCTGTAAAGAGAAGTCTTGGGGAACAGCCAGCCCTCTCAGAGCAACTGTCCTGGGGTCCTTCTCGGAAGATGGGATCCTTAGTGCTAGAGCCGTAGACTCATTCAAGTTCCCTGTCCCTAATACCTTCCAGGAGCTGCAAGAGATGCTTCCGTTAAAACACAGAGATAGACAATAGGAGACTTCGAGGACCCTGCACGGGCAAAAGGCCCCAGAAAGATGACCCCAAGCCATGTCCAAGTCTAGAGCACCAACGTGAAGGGCGGCAGAGAAGGAAGACCCAGCAGGGACACCCACCAAAGCCAAGGCCGAATTCCCAGCAGGTGTGGCAGAACGGATGGGCTCAGGAGATGCGAAGTTTTATAAAAAAATAAAGATATGCAGTATAATTGTATGTGTGACTTGTAGGACTGAAATTTGCACCCATTAGAGTATCTATTCACCTGTAAAGGAAAATAGACTCAAGATCTTCTGCAAGGAAGCCTAGCAGTGACAACTGAGGGTCTGATCAAGGGGACTTATTGTAAATTTCTTCTCTACCTATTCAATGTTCTGTAGCTATAGTATATAACTATAATGAAGATAAGAGCGTGCGCGCGCACACACACACACACACGCACAGCCTTGGTGCAAAGTAGTAAGTGTTTTTTGAGCAGCTGGGGAGGTGGCCATCTCCAGCATGCGTCCCTTCCCGCTGTCATACCCAGGGTTGACGCTAGATGTCAGGGCACAACGGAGAATTCAGTAGATCTCTCCGTCACAAAGTTGGACTGTCCTTGGAAGTCGCCTTGACTTTTGAAAAAGATCCTACAAATCTCTGCCTGCAGAAACTCTGAAATTTAAGTGGTGCCTAATTTAAATGATGGGCATCCCAGCATCACAGTTTGAAACGCCTCTCAAAGAGAAAGCAGGGCAGACTCTGGACGTTGGAGCTGAAAGGACTTGCTTTGAAAGTCGGCTTTTATAAGCTGCGTCTTTACTACATACCTTTATTCATCGTGCTTCAGCTTCTGTCTGTGAAATAGGGCTTACGGGTTTTGTTTGTTTGTTTGTTTCGTTTTGTTTCTAATAGGATTCAAAAGAGGAAACATGTAAAACTTCCAACTAGCTGTTTTCTGGCCCTTTAAGGGATCGTGGGTCTACTTCAGCTGTGATAGCTTTAGGTTTCCAGCAGCCGGGCTGTGGGAGCAGACAAGATGAACACCCATGGAATGCCCCGTGGGTACCAGGCTGATCTCCCACTGACCTGTCAGTGCCCAAACACACTGCACAGCCCAACAAGACAGACCACGGTGGGGAGACCAACACACCAACACACTGTCTTTTCCTCCCAGCGGAACGGCTCATCCACAAATCCAATCGTGGATGCAGCCTGCTTTCTCGAGACATGAAGCAAGCGCTCTGTAGGAATCTGACCTGGATGTCCCCAAAGTTCAATAAGTAATGACTTTATATATGAGTTGTATCACTGAGGTACAAAAGGATGGCCATCCTTTGCCCAGGGTGAGGGGATATGGGAATTTCCCAGGGGAGAACATTGAGCCACTTGCAAGGATTTGACCCTGGGGGAGTCAGGAAGGGGGTCTCTACCACGACGACCCTTCGGTTGTGTTGATTTGTCAATGGCACCAACATAAGGTCATCTGAAATAACTAGTGTAGTTGGAGGGTTCGCGTCTCCTCCATGAACTGACAAATCCCTTCCTTGGTTTGGTTCCCCTGCTGTTGGAACATAAGGAGGGCAGCCGACTGGGACCCAGCGAGAAGCCTTAGTCTTGAGTCTTTCTACAACAAAGACCAACCTGTGGCAGGGCAGTCCACATATCTGTCCTCAAAGATAACCGGCAGGGTGTTCCAGTCGCCGTCGATGTCCAGGCACTCCGCGGGCAGCGGGGGCATGGTGGTGAGGTACTCGGAGTTTCGGATGTCCAGAGACAGCTGGCTGTGGGTCTGTATCCTGGGGACACACACAGTGGGTGAGCATCGGAGCAAGTTTTAAATGTGGAAAGAATCATTGCCTCATCTCCCGATCCCCAAAACACATCCAGAAAACACTCAGCAGGCTCTGACCATCCACTCCCCGTCTGTCCATCCTCTCTTCCTTTTTCCCAGACACCTACCCAGCCCCAGTGGGGGGGCACCCAGCCCAGAGCTCATAGATCGCATGATCAGGGACCCGTATCACGTTCTGTTTCAGTGATCTGCAGTAAATGCCTTTCCAGGGCAACAGGAGCTGAGCTTCTAAATGGCTAGGAATCTTAAATTAGTACTTAGGAGGAAAAACTTCCTGCTCTGTATCCTCTACTCTTGCTTTTCTAATCTCTTATAGCACTTAGGGTCCGAATCCTATGTTGTGGCATTTGTATTAAGGACCATTTAAGATTTTGTTTTGTTTTGTTTTTGTTTTTTGTTTTTCTTGCATCATTGCTTACTGTGTGGACACCAGCATCCTGCATTAGCATGTAAGTGCCCCTAGCTCAGGAACCGTGAGTTTTGATTCCTCCATGCGGGATTTTAAAATGCCCCATATTCTTCCTCCCTAAGTCAAACCCCCTTCCACCAGCAAGAATTGGACTGCGGAGCTTGAAATCATCAGTAATGGCCATTCCAAAGACGGGATCGTGGGAAACGTTTACTCCCCTCTCAGGTCCCTGCAGAAGGAGTTGATGTCCTGCCACGAAGGAGGAATGTTCTCGCGCCGTCATTCCCCCCGTTCCACCTCCGTCCCTCTTAAACCAGAGGAGAAGCCTTAGCGGGCTGGGGAGTCTGGGAGAAGAATTGCACATACGTAGTTCCTGTGTGTCTGTCTGTCTGACTGTCACTGCTTTTAGAGCAGCCTGACCTCTGGACGCCCCCACATCACTCCTCAGCCATGCAGGTCACCTGCTCCCACAGAACCGCTCATAGTGGCAGAACTGCACACAAGCCTAGGCACAATTCTCATTCTGCACTCCTGGGAACAAATGTATGGAATGCACATAGGATACTTTGTATGTGTATTTTGAATATACATATGAAATACGACTATTTCATTTCTTTCTTACTTTTCACCTGCATTTTAACCTATGATCGAACCGGACAAGCGATGTGAGACGTCTGGGCAGCTCAGTCAGTTAAGTGGCTGACTCTTGGTTTTGGCTTAGATTGCGATCTCGGGGTTGTGAGGGCAAGCGCACAACTTGTGTGCCCCTCCCCCTTGCTCTCTGCCCTGCCTGTCTCTAAAAAAAAAAAAGGAAAAGGGTAAGCAATGTGTTTATTCTCTTCCTCAAAGCCATGATGCCTGTAGCAGCTTCCTAATATTGTGAACCTTTCCCTCAATATTTAAATGGACTTTTGTTGCAATCAATCCTACGCTTCCTAGCTATCATCTGAACCTGGAACTTGTGGTCCAGTTCTTAGTTTATTACACTAGTACGCTCGCTGACTGGACACCCGTAGGTGGAGGACCCGGCCCCAGGCAAGGGCGATACCTCCCAGATGGAAACTTGGTTCTGGACCTATAGACCTCACAGTCATGGATAAATCAGGTGATTAATCAAGGAACCATCGCCCAGTAGGAGAGGTGCTGGACAGTCTGGTCCGGGTTTCCTTATGCAGCCAATGACCTCCTGCCAGAAGGTGGCTTCTTGACTTTGGGACTTTGTGAATGTGACCGAGTACCTAAAACAATGGTGAGGATGTGTTTAAACAAATGACTACAAATTCTAGAGCACGTACACAATTTGGTCACCTCACACCTAGGGTGGCTATTCTTAAAACCAAGGAAAAGCAAGCATTGGTGAGGATGTAGACACGGTGGAGGTCTTGGACGCTGCTGGTGAGGACACAAAGCTTCACAGCTGCTGCGGAAAACAGTATGGAAGTCCTGCAGAAATCTAAAAATAGAAGCACCATACGATCTGGCAATCCTGCTTCTGGATATTTATCCAAAAGCATGGAAATTAGGGTCTCTAAGAGATCCGTGCCCTCTCAGGTGCACAGGAGCTCTAGTCACTACAGCTTGGCTATGGAGACACGCTGAGTGTCCGTGAAGAGAAAAAGGATAAAGAAAATGCAGAACGATGGGATATTATCATTCAGCCTTAAAAAAAGAAGAAACCTTGTCCTCAGTGACAATGTGGACAAACCTTGAGAGCATGATGCAAAGCCAAAGAAGTCGGACTTACGAGGACAAATACTGTGTGAGTCCATTTACAGAAGGGATCGAAAATAGTCAAATTCAGAGTCAGAAAAATAAAAGAGTGGTGGCCAGGGGCTGCGTGGGGAACTGGGAGATGCTAGGCAACAGGCATAACACTTCAGGGGAGGAGGACAAGTGATAGAGACCTGCTACCTGGAGCTTCCAGGGCCCAGGACATCACCTATTCATGTCCCTGTCTCTGGGAGTACAGCCAGCAACATGCTGACACTTCCATTTTGGAGGTTGAGAAGTCCAGATTCAGCTTCTTAGGGTGACGTTCACCACTATACAGAGGAATCACAGCTATATATGATACACTATAAGGACGCTACGAGTGTGGGATTTGGACTAGCGGATCTGTGTGTGCATCACATGCTTGCTGTGTGGTCTAAGATAAGTTACCTAACCTCTCTGAGCCGAGGTTTTCCCAGTCTCTTCTTCAGGGAAATACGGATACAGTTTCTAGCTCACAGAGTTAGCAAGGGCATTCAGTGAGCCAACACAGGAGAGAACTTAGCTGGACTTCTTACCCAAGGCATCTCCACAGACACAGCACCAGGAAAGCAGGGAGGGTGCCTCGTGTGTTCAACACTATAGACGTGGTGTCTTGTAGAGTAAGTGATTTTTTAAAAATTAGCATTATACTTATTAGAACAGAAGAACCTAAAAGGCAGAGTGATCAATCAAGTGTCATGGTTACAGGGGTTAGATCCCCAGGATGGGTCTTCCGGCGCATGAACACTTCTGCATGCAGTCATTCGAGAAGCTCTCAACTGAGCCCCTCCTTTCTGTGTGAAGAGCACAGGTTAGACCCGGGGAAAGCAGAAGAGAGAGACGATCAAACACACGCTTGCTACGAACCAGTTCTAAAGGATTTCCAAACACTGCGACACTGCATTGAACATACTGCGATCCACGGCAAGAAACAGCCTCCATGCTACACGGCCACCCAGTACCACCACAGGCTCCCAGAAACACACACCGAAGCAAGGGTTTCCGAAACACATCCGAACCTACTCCCTATTCCATCCTGTCCCAACCTATCCTATTTCATGTAGAAGTGCTGTCTCAGTCCCACGACATGGATGTCACAGTACTAAATGACCGTGCCCCACTGTTCGAGAAACATAATCTGCTTTGAGCTTGAAGGAGATGGGTCTTGAACTTGATGGTCTTGACAGATGAATGTCTCTGGGGCCACCTTGTATGTCCACTTGTCCATCCTGATGTGGGGGGTGGCTCTGTCTCCTACACAGACCTTCCCTCTCCAGCTCCGCCCCCCAGTGGGTACACCCAGGCCAGTGCACACTTGCTAGCAGGCCTCACACCGGCTCGCTACCTCCATCTAGATGAAACCCTGTTCAGAGCATTCTGTCCCTTCCCTCCTGTAACTTTCTCAATCTGACATAAAATGCCCCTTTCGGTTCTATACCTCTTACTCTTAATGACCTAAGTAAAAGTTTACTTCTTCCTGAATAATATTGCTTCTAACCTTGTGTATGCCTGACCCTACAGGTTAATATCCACTGGTGGGCACTACTCAGTTTCTCTACAGCTGCTCTATGAGACAGGTGTTCTGGTCTCCTGGGAATTTGCAGGGCTCAGTTCGTACCTGCTTCAGACCTCTGGCCCCATGTCATCTTCTCAGGGGCCCTCCTGTGACAGCTCAAAGGAAATGCATTCTCCATTCTTACCACACTGACATATTTCTCATTGCTATTTACTGTGTGTGTATCACAGTTATTTAATTATGTGCCTTCTGCTCTTAAAATATAAGCCCCACGAGATATCGGATTTGTCTGTCTTGGTCACTGCTGGTTACCTAATGCCTGGAAGAGTGTCGGGCCCATAGTCAGCACTGAGTGGACAACTGTTGAAAGAAGGACTCTCCGTGTTACATGTCAGCAACCTCCGAAGGAGGAGGAGTAACTGGTCGATGTCACAAACCTTGTAAGATCCAGGACTGAGATTTCAAGCCATGTGTGTAAGTTTGAGATCAGGTCTTTCCACCATACTATTTGTTGGCTTTTTAAAAAGGCCTTAATCATAACCATCATGGTGCAAAGTCTGTCCACAAGGACATGAATTCTGTCCATAAGGACATTCTGTCCTGAATTCTGTCCATAAGTGTCCTGATCCATAAAGTCCCATAGCGGCTGGTCCCTACCCACCTCCCTGGCCCTGCCTCCCTCCCCTCTCCTTCCTGCTCACTCCATTACAGCTACACTTGTCTTCCTGCTGCTCCCCAAACACTCGTATTCCTGTAGAGCAGCCTCGACACCAGCTTCTCTGACTGGTCTTCTTTCCTATCCAGGTCTGGCTGATATAACCCCAGTCTCTACTCAAATGTCCCATCCTCAGAGAGACTCTCTCCCAGCACTTTGGCTGCAACGGTCCTCATCCCACGCCCAGTGTCATGGGAGGTGCTCCATCGGCTTGCAAGAGCCGACTGCGCACATCTCCTTCCAGCCCCATGCAGAGATGGCATCTTGGCAGCAGGGCAGTGGCCGCCCTGGGAGCTTTCACACAGCGGAAATCAGCAAACGCTACAGACCCAAGATGTTGGTTTCTCGGAGAACTTGTCCTTCAACGTTCATGAGGACTCTGGTCATATCCCTTCCCGTCATGTTCTGTGTCCTCACTTGGATTTGGTTTTCTTTACCTGTCACTACCCGAGATAATTTGATTTACGTCTTGCCTGTTTCTGCCCTAGAATGAAAGACCCGCAAGGACAGCGTCTTTAGTGTGTTCCCTGTGGTGTCACAGTCTTACATGCACAATCAACAATTGTGTAACGTATGAGTCATCACCTAACATTTGCTGAGCAGAGTCTGTGGCTTGAACAGCGTGTTCCATGGGCATGGATGTTCTCATTTGGCCCTTACAGCTCTTGCCCTGCCCATTTTAGGGAAACTAAGACTGGAGGAGGAGAAGGAAAAAAACAAACAGAAAAAAAAAAAAAAAAAAAAAAAAAACATCAACAGAACAGCACTTTCTCAAGGACCTGCTGTAGCCCAAGGGAGGAGTAGGATCTTGAACCCAAGTTGGCCAAGCAACATATCCTCTGAACTTGAGTGGTCAGCATCCCAACGAAAACCTTCTGGAAGAGGAGCTGCCTCTGTGTCTGTCCCCTCCCTGTGTGCTCACGCTCCTGGGGAACACAGCACGCCCGGCGATCGAGGGTTCGCCTACTGGGGAAGCCCAGGAAGCAGGTTCCCGCGAGCATCCTGGAGTGTGTTGCTCAGCGGCCCTCACAGTTCTGCTCAAACTTGTCAGGCTAACCCTTTTGATTTTAGTTGCTGGGTGGAATGGATGAAGATGAAGGACGACCCGGTTCCAGACAAGCTATTTTCACCGTAGACGTGTTTTTCTTGGAGCCTTCCCACCCTCCAATGTCAGATTCCATGGAGCAAACTGTAATTGTCTCCTAGTTTTCCAACCAGATGAAGTGTGGAGAGAAGGAAAAGGAGGTTGTAAAGCAGAGGGTGAAAAGGTCTTCTGGTCTGTCTTATGTGACAGATGACCCTGACATGCTTCTCCTACAGGAATTACCAGGTGGTCTCAAACATCACTCCATCCACATTTATTCTTTGAGGTGAACATATAGTTCAGAAACAAAAAGAACCCCTTGAACTCGGGTAGCAAAGGCCAGACCGTCTTGGAGGGACCCATCTGTTCCTGCCCACAGAGGAGATCTACAAGAGAATGACCTCATTTTTTGTTAACCCTCTGACTTTTTTAACATGTTTTCATTGTTTCTTAAATTTTGGAGGAAGGCGGACTTAGAAATTCATCAGTCCGCCTAATTAGGCAGTTCCGTCCTCATTCTTATGCTAAATGTGTTTCCAAGATACTGCATAGTCTCCAGAGAGTTCTGTGTTTTTTTCTGACATAGCTTGTGGCCACACCACCTGCTTCTAATTCATTTCACAAAGAAGACTCAGCACAGATGTCTTCAGGGACCTAGGAAGTCTTGATTCTGTCTATAGAACCATAATAACATTCAACAAAAGAAAACTTTGGCTATTGACCTTCTCTGCCACCTGCTAGCTCCCGCCTCTGCAATTCGTCGGACTCCTGCCTGCAGAGAAAATGCAGCTAGAATATGCGGGAGTGGAAAGACTTCTGTCCTTCGCAGTCAGAGACGGAGGGAAGAGGGGCCTTTGAAAGAGAATGTCTTGGGTGGCCACTTTGACAGCGTGACGTGGGCATAGCATCGTCTACTTACAGATTCTCCTGAAAGGTCAGGACGGCCAGCTTTTGGTGCTCCATATAAAAGAAGGCCTCAGAAAACCTTCGGACCTGAGGAATAAGATCACATGAACAGCTTAATTCACGGGGTGGGTATTTTCCACCCAAAGGGAAACAGACAAAGGATTTTTCAAAGGGAAATTGACAAAGGACAGCTGAGCCCACCACCCAGAGAGTCTGAAACGAGTCTTTCCACAGGTGTCCTCTCTTGGCCAAAGCTGGCTTACGGACACAGTTTAACGCGTATCTACGAACCCATTCTTCCAGAGCTTTCTATAATTTGTTTAGGTGGGTCTTCTACTAGAAGAAGACACTTGAAAACCGAGACCGTAAGTAAACGCAGAGGAAACGGAATTTGCAAAGCCAGCCACGTAAGCACAGCCACCACGTCCTGGGCAGACCCGGACATCTGGTCTTCCTGCTGCAAGGGAGGGGCCCGACGTCTACGAAGCATCAGTACCGTCCAGATGCTCCTAACCCGTGGCAAAGAAATACCCCAAGAACAACATCTTGCATTTGAAAACACTTCTCCAAAAACACTTCCAGAGTACTTGCAGCACCCCTCATGCTGCCATCCGGTAGCCAAGGCAGGTATTCTATGAATGGAGGGGCCAAGGCTTCAGAGGCTGAGCCAGCTCATGAAGTCTCACCACGAGCTCTCAGTGGAGCCCGGACCGGCACTCACGGCTATGAAAGTTAACCCCAACTGCTGGTCTGCCCCCCGAACTAATTGTCGCAAAGCTCCATCAAGGGGCCGCTGGCACGCGACTAGAGGATTTACACCACTTGACCCTTACCCTCAAGGTGTGATGTTCCTGGGTGAGATAAGAGGTCACCTGGGAATGTAGGGTCACCGTGTCGAGGAACTGGGTCCACAGAGCCATCAGGTGGGAAGTGAGCCAGGCGAGGTCCTTACTTATCTGCTCAGCTATCTTCTCGGGATTGTTCAACATCTGGAGAGGCAAAATGGCGGTAGTGAAGGACCTCGTCCCTGTGAGCCTACTGCAGGCTTCCTCCTGAAGCCTTTGCCGACTTCGCTGCGGTCAGTGAGTCTCTCCTTCCTCCGGACTCTGCATCACATTACACTCTGGCCTCAGTCCTCTACAATCAGGACAGTATCTATGTCTTCGGGGCTCTTATACGGCACGTAGAACGCTAAGCATTGTGTGTGTAACCTCCCCCCCCCCACCAATTTCATGCCCACCGCTACCCTTTAGTAGAGTTACTGGACATTACTTCACAGAAAAACAAAACAAAACAAAACAAAACAAAATGAGAATCAGAGGGATTCCGCAGTCCTGCCAAGGCCACCTGAAGGCCAGGTGTCCGGCTGTCTAACCAAAGACCCACAGTACCACACTGCCTTTCCATTGCAGGTGTTGAAAATCCTTCCTGTGGGATGCTAATGTGTTTATAACCGGAGCATCTAACTAGTTAGGTGATTTGCACGAGGCGAGTGGGACGGTGGTGCTCAACGGTGTTCCCACCATCTTCCAAATAGCTTCAGGGGGATCTCGGGTTGCCTGAACTACAACTTGAAGATGCCAGCCTAGAGAGGGCCTAGAACCTCTGGGGGGAAGGTTTGGATAGCTTCGGTTTAGAACTGGGAGGTCATCTGCTGGGGATGGGGCAGACTTTGCTTCTGGAGGGGAGATCAAGTCTCAGAGAGGCAGGGAGCCAGGTGTCAAAGCCGGACACTGAGTGGTCAGCCCACCATTTAGTAACAAGCCCTTCCATGTCCCAGGCACATGTTTTGAATGAATGGGGACACAACGATGAGTAAAGGAGGGTCTCTGCTGGCAGGGAGCCTCCATGGGCAGAGGCAATGGAAGGTGAGTTAACAGTGGGGAGCAGTGGGGGTTTCTCTGTCATGGGAGACATACTGGGGATAGGCAAGCCCAGCCGTTTCAAGGCCATCTCTGCTCTCCCTCCCTGCTCCATGTCTCAGTGTCTTCATCAGTAAAACAGGTATGCGAAGCAAATGGCCACTTATTGGATGTAGTAACAGGAAAAGTAAGTTTGAAGTCTTGCTTACAAAAGTAGAATTCCTTTTGCTATTCTCGGACTAAAGGCTGATGCTAGAGGAAGGCAGGTGGGCTAGAGTGAGGCATCAATCTAAGAGGAAGAGAAAGAGGGAAGGAGGAACGTGGCACCCGGTAAGATTCTGTAGTTCTTGGGGATTGGTATTTATTGATTCAAGACTGGTTGCCAGGCATAGGGCATCCACCAAGCGGGGCATCTCCGAGCTGCTTCTTCCAAGAGGAAAGGTCAGTCTTTGATGATACACCAGCCCCAAAGTGGGGGAACGGCCCTGCTTCCTTTGATGGAAGGCTCACTTCCTGCACCAGCTCTGTTGGGAGGCGGGGGTCAAACTGGGACTACCCACTCTTGGTTCAGCCTTACAGTCTGTGGCCAAAGGTGTTCAGAGGCAGAAAACTGAGTAATATGCTGGAGAGAGTGGGGGACATGGTCCGCCCCTGGAAAACCTCTAGGCTAGAAGGCGAGGTTTCTGGGTGGACCAGAACTGGCCCCTCTTTACCAATGAGCACCAAACACCTGTGTCTGTGCTTGGCTCCATTTCACCCCTGATGCCGTGGGCTGCCTTAGCTTTGGCACGCCCTGCCCTAGACACACAACGTGCTCACGGTGGCCTGGACGCACCCAGCTCCTTTCAAGTATCGGGCTCCGACCAGAGTGCGCATCCCCCTTGGAAGTCCTTCTCCTTCCATCCTCCAGCCTCCCTCCTCCCTCTCTTCCCCACCCTGGGCATGTCTGCTCCCCACCGGGGGACGCTTTAAGGAGCCAGTGTGGGCCCCCTGGTCTCTGAAGATTCTTTAGACATGTCGACTTTGCTCCAAGGGTAAGTGTAACCTTCCTGTCCTTGAAGTCGATCGAAAACTGCACCCACCACTCTCAATGCACCACTGGCCAGACACGGTTCCTACAACCCTCCCCTGCCTGCATTCTGAGCGTCTCCATTTTCTCAGTAACCACACGATGGAGGACGAGGTGTAGGGATCGGGTAACTCTTTATTGAGAAATCTGGTGACCCTGCATCAAAGAGAGGCACCCCAGGCCTCAGTAACTGATGTCCCTCGCTGGGCTGCTCGCTCCAGCCCCCACAGCTCCTCCAGCATCACCGCGGTGGAACCAGCAAGCACAGCGTGAATTCTGAGCCCAGCCGCCCCAGTGAAAGGGGAGAAAACAAAGCTGCTCATTGAATGTGTCTTTGGGAGAATGATGTTTTCCCCCTCATTGATTACAGAAATGGCTCCAGATAAGGTTAAAGAAGCTTCTAATTAGGCCACAAGAGGCCTCTCACAGATGCCTGGGCATCTTTGTAATTGCAGATGATGGGCACGGAGGGGCTTCTCACACAGGACCGAGGAGAAGCCCTTCCCGCGAACGAGGACACAACTGGACCCAGTGCTCTTTCAAGGGGGCTGTCTGAGGAATGCTCCGCCACGCAGCTCGACCACCCCGCCATGCTTCTCATCCGCCTCTGACCGTGTTCCCTGGTTCACTCCTTCCCTGCCACCTGGCACACTCTGTCCCCTTCTAGGTTAGCTCCCGGAGAGCCGGGCGCCTCTCCTCTTACAACCCCCGGTCGAGGCCTGACTCTACTGGCAGCTTCTGAGCAAGCCTCTTCCTCCTGGGGCCCCTAGTCCCGGGAACCATGTCTCCGTTGTATTCCCAGCAGTGAGCAGAATGGCCGACATACAGTAGGTGGTTAATAAGTGTTTACAGGATTCACTTGGAACAACGATACATGAAAATTGCTCCATGACTACAAAACTCTATGCTTTCAACTTCTTTTAAATCATGCAAACATTTCCACGCAGACCCCCCACTCAGCCAGCCCCCCATCATCTAACTCCTTTGATGGAAGTTTCCCTACAGGGTGTGGCTGGCCACTAGGTGGCGATGTCCCGCCTCCAACAGTTTGGTGGGGTTTGCGTGCCCTTGGGGGGTGCTGGGGAGGGGGCTCTGTTCCTTTCCCTATGAGCATCAGGGCAGCTCTTTAGCAGACAGTAGAGTGGGCAGAAGCTCAGCCCCACTCCCTGGTTCCCTCCCCATCCCCCATCGGTATCCCTGCCACAGTGGGCTAATTTGATTGCACTGTACAAAATTGGGCCTGTAGCTACACCATCACTCAAAACCAGGGCAGGATCCCAGTAGCTTGGGGGACGGCGCCAGAGAAGGAAGGAGACCGTTCATTGGCTTTTCACGAGCTATCTCAGACAGATTCATTGCCGGCCTGAGTTCTCACTAGAGCCCCTATAGGGACCAGATCATCAAAATAGCAGTAGCCTCAAGCCCAGCCCTTAGTGGTTCAGAGGCTTTAAGGAAGCCACCCTTCAGAGTCCACTGTAGTAAAATGAATGGGGACACATCTGTGTGTCCCCCATATTCTCAGGGCTGCTGGGAGGCCGGAAGGAGGGAGCCAGAATCCAGCAGGTGGAAGCTAGCATTGTGATTATTTGGGCTATAAATGGAATTAGTCACCCTTTCCTGCCTCAAGACACACACTCCTCCTCCACACAACACCCAGCAAGCTTGTCATTGTCCCGCCTAGATCCCTGTGACCTGGGGGTGAGTCCAAGCTGTGCACCATGCAGGGCACGGAGGGGGCTCTGAGTCCCAGTGTCCCCCTGCCTCCCCAAGAGCCCTGCTCACTGGTGCACACGCACGCCTCACCGCTAGGGCTCCCCCAGCCTGGCCTCCACCATGGCTCCCACTGCCTCTTATTGGAGGCCGTGAGACTTTCTCTCCCAAGCAGCCTCCCCTCTACGGTCCACTAGCATCTGCCTGCCAGAGTGATCCAGTCAGTGTCTGTGTCCGCTTCTGCAGCCCCCCTCCCCCGGCCAGCGAGGTGCACTGGGACAGGGTCAACAAGGGACAGTGAGACTGTGTACCTGTCGGAGCTCATTTTCCCCTCAGAATGGCCGTCCGCACATGGGAAACTAGCCACCCAGCGAGGACATGACCAGTCCAATGTGGACAGCCGGCGCATACCCTCAGGACTGCTCTGTGGGGCCCACATGGACTCTGGCCCCTTCTCCTCCTTGGGGCGCGATGGGGCAGCAAGGCACGGAGCCTGGTCAGATCAGCGAATGAGCACGCCGACTCCCGCCCCCTTCTGCACACGAACCAACAGCCTTGGGGTGACGACAGCCGCTGCGGGGTCACCGGCTTCCTCACCTTTGGTGACATGTAGCATCCTGTGACTCATTAGTGCATTCATCCGCTCCCAGAAGGAACCCTTCTAGGTGCTGGAAGTTTGAGAGTGAAGGAGTCCCCCCTCGGCTGTGTGCCCCCAAGGGAAGGGTCTCTGCAGAGGACTAACCCAGCGCCCAGTGAGGCGTGAGGACTCACAAAATACTTGCGGGAATGAATCAACTCTCTACGGTAGTTCCCACCGAAACACTGACCCTATGTGGTCGTGAAGACAAGAGCCTTTTAACCACATTCCCCGTGGGGCGAGTGTGGCACCGGGAACCCTTCATGTCCAGGGAAGTGACAAGCCAGAGGGCAGTGAGAATTGAACCAAGTGCCACAGTTAGCGTTTCCTCCATTCACTGCTCTGCCCGGCTGCATGTGGGAGGCTTTGTGATGCTGCTTCCCTGGAGGGCATCCCGGTGTGGCACCCCAGTGGGGGACCCCGGTGGGCTCTGGCTTCATGGCCACCAAGGCCTGGCCCTGTTCCGCAACGCTTTGCAAGCTGAGCCCTGATTCTTCCTGGCCTGAGGACAACGGGATCCCTCCCTCCGTAGAACCGTCCTATCCATTCCATGGGGAAATGCACGCCACACCCATAAAACCAGCAGCCGGTCGGTAGCCAGAGAAAAGGAGCTTAATAAAAACCAAGCTATTTTATCCCCATTTTATAGATAGAGATATCAAGGTCTGCAAAGCTTAAGCAACTTGTGCAAAGTCACATGGTGAGTAGGTAAGGGATTCAAGCCCCATGTCCCTGGCTCTCACATGACCACTTTTGCAACATGTCAGGACGCCCCATCCCTGGCACAGACCCCCAACCCAGTCACCACTGAGGGGGGTCTAAGAAGCAGGAAGCAGCCCCCGGGCCGCCCTAAGGAGTACAGCACAGCGGGAAACTGAGGCAGTGGCCTGGGCACTGTGCAGTCTGGGGGTGTGCGCCCTGCTTCCCTCCACCATTCCCTGGGTGCCCGGGCCAAGTGCTTCCATAAAGGCAAAATCTCCGTGGATATGGGGAGGCCAGAGGAGAGACAACAGGACGAGCATTTAACCTGCGCCTGGCCCAGACCATGCACTGGGTCCGTGCTGGCTGTCCTTGCTCCTGGAGGTGGGGAGGCTCCGGTGAGAGCACCGCGGGCCCGCCTGTCTTCCTGGGCTTCAGAGAGAAGGTTCTGGGAACCTGCGTGAGAGAGGCACAGCAACCAGGATAGAACCCACAGGCCACCCCATGTCTGCCTGCTCCTCACGCTGGGAGGGCCAGGTGAACAGTGGGCGAGGGGAGTAACAGCCCCTAACAGTGTTTTTTCTTCCAACTGCAAAAACTCAGTTGTCGATGGCTTATGGAGCCAACAGCTTCTCCTTGGGACGCTGAGCTGCAACCAGGCTGGAAGGGACTGGGCCTGAGCCAGGCCAGCCCCGGAGGGTAAGGCCAGCTTTGCACCGCAGACCTGTGAGCCACGAGACATGAGCTCACAGGGTCCTCTCGTGTGCGCTCTCCTGGTCTCCTCACAACAGCCGTGACACAGAGATGAGAACTCCAAGGCCCCCAAGATCCTAAATCGCACATCTGGGATCCCGCAGCTGATGTACAGAAGGGGCAGAGGCTGGACTTGAACCGGGAAAGCCTGTGGGCTTTTCCAAGGGACGCTGCCCTGGGTGCCCTCCAGGGAAGAAGAGGGAGCTGCAGCTCCTGGAGTATACGACCCTGTGGTCAGCTAAGCCAGACTCAGTGCACGGCCTCCACCGCCTGCGGGTTTAGAGAGCGGATGCTCTCTAAAAACCACGCACTGGGATCCAAGTCCTGGGCCGGCCGTATGTTCCTCTTCCACACTCTCCAGATGGCTTCTCGTGCCCCTCACATATCCCCCACCTTCATCAGGAGCACTACCCGTCATGTGACTCCTCGAGGACCCCACCCTTCCTTTAGGGCTCCCTTCAGAGGGCCCCTCCGCCCTAGACCCTCCCCGACCCGGGCACCGGGCTCCTGCTCTGCCCCTGCCTTCCCACTGGGCTGCCGTCTGTACACAGCAACACAATCTCCCTGACTATAGCATGCTCTAATGCGGGGGTTCTCAGGCCTGGCTGCACAGTATACTGGTCTGGGGAGCTTCTTTCTACATTTTTTTCTTCCAGTTTGACTGAGATATAATATTAGTCATGTAACATTATGTCCCTTTAAGGGGCACGACACCATGACCTGATAAATACATTTATTGTGAAGTGATCACCACCATGTCCCAGACTTAAAATGTTTTTCTGTGATGAGAAAACTCTTTTCTGTGATGAGTGATACTCTTAGTCACTTTCAGTCACACAGCGCGGTATTGCTAACTTCAGTCCCACACTGCGTGTCCTGCTCCGAGAACTCGTTCCTCTTCCAGCTGGAAGCTTGTACCTTTTGACCACCTTCACTCCCTTCCCCACTCTCTGGCGAGCACTGACCTGTCCTCTGCTCCTATGAGTTACGTTTTTGTCTTCTATTCCACATGTAAGGGAGGTCACGGGTTACCTGACTTTACTACATTAGCACGAGGCCTTCAGGATCCACCATGTTGTTGCAAACGGCTGGATCTCCTTCCTCTTAGGGCCGAGCAGTAGTCCACTATGCAGAGACGCCGCATTTTCTTTATCCATTATCCTGGGCATTTATCCATGCCCAGGTTGTTCCCGCGCCTTGGCTATCGTGAATGACGCCACAGCGAACACGGGGATGAAGACATCTTTTCAGATAGTGATCTCGTTTCCTCAGATACATACTCAAGTAGCGAAACTGCTAGACCATCGGGTGGTTGCATTTTTAAATGTCGGAAGAGCCTCCATACCATCTTCGGCAGTGGTGGCTCCAGTTTCCACTCCCGGCAACGGTGCATGACCATTCTCTTTCCCCACATCCTCACCAGCACTGGATGCCTCTCGTTTTTTTGGTAGCAGCCACTCTAACAGGAGCGAACTGGTATCTCGCTGTGGTTTCGATCCAGCGGGGCAGATTCACTGAGTACAAATGCCTGAGCTCCATTGCCCAATATGCTGCCTCACCTGGGGTAGATGGGACCCAGGCTGAAGTACATTTGGGGCACTTATTAGTCCCACATGCGTTGCCCCTGTGCAGCAAGGGTGGAAAACCCTGGAGTGAGATGACAATGTCACGTCACAATGAGACAGTCTTCTGAGTCCAGCAGCTGGCACTGACGAGTGTGTCACCAAGCCTGACTGTCACGCTGGTTTCCATCTTCATTTGCCTCTCGCTATATACGGCGGGTGCGCACAACCCACCCAGACCATCGACGCAGCAGGATGGGAGAATGTTTCAGAGACTGCAAATAAGAGCAGCACGCATTTGCCAAGCATCTAGGTAAGCACGTATTCTTCATAGAGGCTCCATGAATTTCTAGCAGACGCACGCTACTGTTTCTTTCTTCGGCATCAGCGCACTGTTGGTCTCCTGCCATGGCTGATGCCGTCTGGGCACAGGTGCAAGGTCTCCGTCACCCTCCAGGGGACGCAGAGGGTTGGTATCAATACATTTTGTTAAACGGATGAGTAATAGATAAATGTAGTGTCAGCTCCAGGGACAGAGACCTGTGAACCTGTTTATTTTTTTCCAGAACATCTAGCGGAGAGCTAGACATACAAGAGGGGTCTAGTGGATACTTAATAACAAAGAATAACACAGAGCAGCAGAGTATCTCTTCAGTTTCAGGTCTGGCGTGAGCTGACACGCTCTGTGCTTTCATCTCTGTTTCCTACATCAAGCTGGTACCTACACTGGTCCTGCATCACACCCGCCCTGCCCTCCCACAGGGTGAATTTTTTTTTTTTTTTTAATTACCTGTAGCTCTGAGCACAGCTGAGAGAGCGTTTCCTCCACAGCAAGGGACTCTGGGAAGAAAAAAAGAAGCATGATAAAATGGGCACGTGCTGAAATGCTGTGGTTGCTAATTGCAATAAAGAAGCATACGTTCAAGTATGTCACAGAAAGAAACACAGCTCCTGAGGACTCGCCTCCTTTCTAGTCTAACTTCCTAAAGGGGTCATATTTACAAGAAGGGTAAGCCTGATCTGGGGCCACGTGACCCCTCACTAGATAATAATGGTCAGTATCATGTCATAGATGCTTTTCTGAGGAACAGAAGGCCCCCATGTTCACACAGCACTTTGTGTGGCTCAAACGGGACCCACATTCTTTTGGGATTTTGCAGGTATGTGCACGCACAGATGATGGCTGCTAAAAGGTTTCTATAATCATGCAGCTTAAATATATATATATATATATATATATATGTATGTATATGTATATGTATATAATATGTATAAAAGATATATACAAGCATGTATTTGTGAATATATGAAGAGTATACATAGAATATGTGTATATTCTTTAGGGTTTTCCACTCTTGTCAATTGCAATCTTGCAACTATTTTCCTTTCCCAAGCAACTTGAGGTTGTGCACAAGAGTGGCAGACAGGCCGCAGGGGTTCAGTAAATGCCTGCTGGGGGAATGAACGCATGAAGGCACGGGCCTCAGGGTGCTCCTGCCTTTTCTTCCGCATACGCACACGCGCCCAAATCTCCCTCCTGCGAGAACGAGGTAGCACACAGAAAACACACCTGGGATGGCACCCGTCACTGGGATGCTGACAGAATCACAGGCTTTCTCAAGTCTGGCCCCAACGTGGGCAGGTGGGCCGCCAGCTTGAGGCGTGCCCTGGCCTCAGCCCCTTACCCAGCTCCATGTGCGGCAGCTCCGGGATGTCCCGCATGATGGCCAGGAAGTAGGCGCGGAGTCCCCCGTAGGCGCGCAGGAGCAGGCGGCACAGCTGCCGGTGCCACCGGTGGGCGTGCTGCATGCAGTTCTCGGACGGCACGTAGAAGCTCCCCTGTGGGTGGGACGGACACCGATGCGAGGGCCGCCCCGCGGGCGTCCCTGAGAACAGCGGTCGGGGGTTCGCGATCCCAGGGGAGAGAGAACTCGAGTCCGTCCCCCACCTCTCCGTGTGGGGAAAATCCTGCCATCGGCCGAGCCTCTGTCTTTATATGTTTATGTTAAAATAATAACAAGAGCAATATTCAGAGTAATAATACCAATGAGGACAAGGAGGATGGCACCGACCTGGAAGGTCTGGGACAGCCTCAGGGGACCCGCTCACAAGCTCTCGTTCCCCAGAAGATGGGGACGGGCCTGAGGGTCTCCTCTCGCAGGGAGAGGAGGACTTTGTAGAGACCCTCACGGGGGGTAGGTGAGCGGCAGGTGATGCCAAGAGGAAGGAGGACGTGCAGCTGCAAAAGGTGAGGTTAGCTACGCGGTGACCACAGCGCAGGTGCTGGGAGACTGATGTGAGGGTGCGGTGTCAGGGGCATCTGCTTGCAGATGTTGGACCCCCATGTGGTTTGTGCGATGAGGGAAAGGTGGCCAAGTCCACAGTGCACCTGGAGACCCAGACTCGGCAGAGGAGAAGATAACGACGTCTTGGGGTGAATTTCAGAACAGATTGGTTTTGGGAGCAGAGAAGGGAAGCCCTCAGGGAGGGGCCTGGGCAGCAGAGGAAGAGGGTGCTGGTCCTGGGCTGGAGAATTCCAAGGATGTGGGCCCTGCCCGTCCATCCACAGCTCATGCAGCCATGAGCGGAGGAGGCCAATGGCTCTTCATGATCCCCTGAAGCCCTGCTCGTCCTGCCACAGGGAACTCCACATGGGGAGCTGGGACAATCCCCCCTCCGCGTTCTCCTGGGCTGGTGATGTGGCCGCCTCCTGCCTAATCTGGTCTCCTTGCTTGCTGCCATCAGAGAGGACTGAGTTGGTCCAGAGGGGCAGGACAGGTCTATTAGAGGTCAATGGCCATCTGTATGTCATCCGAAGTCCCCACGGTGCCACGAGTGTGGACGATCGTGGGTGTGTCGTACTCATGCTAATCACGGCGTCATGATGGGAGGGTCGCGCAGGGACACACAGGGTGCTCCACATCAGGAAACCGTGATGCAGGGGTCACCTAGGGCTGAGATGGTCCTAAGTCAGGTCCCTAAGAAGAAGACACTGCCATGCTGCACAGCAGAGACCTCGGTCCATCCCACGGGGAGCTCAAGAGCTGCAGGGACTGGTGGCCTTGGAGGAGGGGCCGGTCTCTGCACCTATGCACTGACCATTACTGAGTGTGGATTACCCTGGGAGGAGGTGTGGCCTTGCTCAGCAGCGCTGTCAGACAGAGCCATCTCCAGGAAGAGGCTTGGTCGATTGCCACTGGCTACCAACAACCTCGGCATGTGAGGGAATGAATGTCTCAGGTCTGAGGAGGGCAGGGGCAGTTCACCACCGCAGCCACTGAGAGACCCTCAGTAGACCCTCCGCTCCCTGGGGACTCCCCTGAAACCTGCATTTCTCCTCCTTCCTAGTATGTTAGGAACGGAAGTCAGTGCAGTTGTGGAAGGACGAGCAGAGCTGTGCACGACAGGGTGTGTGTGGGGGGAACTCCCCAGACCTACGCCACTGTCCACGAAGCGTCTACGTACTCCCGTTACCTTGACCTCGTCTGGTGTTCGACAAACAGCATACAGGGCAGATGCTCTCCTTCTGACTTTCAAAATGAGAATATGCATATGGCAATAAGCTCAATATTACCAAAGGAAACACAACATAAAGTGCCTCATTCCCCACAGTCCATTAATTTCTTGTGGATCTTTCTAGAATACTCCCATATGTGTGTGGGCATTGATGTTTTACGTGCACTTAATATATGAATGTGTGTCCTGGAAGCACACACAGAGACATGCATGAGTTGGAAAATGCTCTGGATGGCTCTGTTCCTTGCTTTTGTCCTTTATCGTACCCCAAAAGCTCTTTCTGATTAGTTCAAATAAGTGATAAGAACTCCAATTTCTGTTTCATAGATCAAAAGACTGTGGGTCGAAGAATCAAATGACTTGTACAAGGTCACCCTGCTTTGCCTGCAGAAGAAGTGATTCTCCAGTTCAGGTGCTAAAAGGGGACAGTCCCTTCCCAGCGTGCACAGGAGCCCTGAATACCAGGCCTGGTGGAGGACAGATGTGCCACCAGGCCTGTCCGCTTTGACTGAGACATAAATGTAAGTCCTGCAGGGCCTCCAGTAGCTGTAAGCAGGCAGAAGTGAAAGCAGATGGGGTTAACAAAGGCATCAGATGGAGGAGCTGGAAGCTGCCAACCTGATCGCTTCAAGCGGCCCTGAGCCTCCTGCTTCCTGGTCACTGATGCCTCCAATGGAAAAGGCTTCAGGACCCAGTGAAAGCAAGGGATCTTGGAAGTCTGATATTAACTCTGACTTTTAAAACTACATGTGACAAGACTGGGTGTCATATTGACCGACAAATGACTGAACATTGTATCTGAAACTGATGCTGTACTCCAAGTTTGGCCAACTGAATCTAAATAAGACAATGACAAATAAAACTAGATACCAGCATCATACGGATCTTTCTCAAGAGACACATAAGGTAATCTTTGGGGAATTTCCATAGCATTGGTTCAATGTGGTTATTGAGGTAATACGAAGTCAAGACAGTAACCTCAGGAGAAATCCTGAAAGACACGTATGGCTTGAGATTATTATCAACACAACAAAGCTTGTTTCGTGTAAGAGTCAACAGCACAACTTTCTGAAAGTGAGCGAGCTGCTGCAGAAAGTGTGCAAGACCTCCGGGGGCTTGCGCAGCCAGCGTGGGCCAGCAGGGAACAGCCCACACTCTCCCATGGGCCTTGCTTGGGGCGGCCCGAAAAGCACGATCTTCCCACACCACGAAAGGAGCGTCGAGCACCGCCTTCCCCTTGCCTTCCCCCGCCCGGTCCCCGTCTGGACAGGAAACCCTCAATGACACGCAGGCCTCACACCAGATGGGCAGGACACTAGGCTGAGCTTGAACTCATGATGGGAAGCTCCAGGCCGGGGCCCAGCCCGCAAAGAGCAGGCACACAGCGGGGGTAAGGAGAGCATGGCCATGACACGGCTTCTTATGGTGGCTCCTGAGGATCAAGCAGGACCGTTCTGGTAGAACAAAGACTTGGGTGACGTCCCGGGGTAATGTCAGTGGGTGGGACAAGATGCCCCCATTGATGGCCTCCAGGAACGTGTCTACAGATTACACGGCTTGAACGTCAACAATGATCCACTTAGAAACCTACACAAAATGGGTTTTCACTCAATGGAAGGTCTCTGGGAGCTCTGCTGCAACACGGTTTGATTAGAACAGAGAATCTGGAGGCCAGCAGGCCTGGGCTGTGCTCATGAGTGAGCCACACACGAACGGTGTGACCGGGCTGGCCCCCGGTCCTTTGAAGTGTCTGCTTCCGGTGGAAAGTGGGGAGCGCAGGACAGCCAAAGTGCTCCCGAGAGTGCCTGGGTCACACTCAGTACTTACCGGTATTCAGAAGGTTTGCTTCACTACACAACAGAGAACTCAGGCTTGCCATCAACGCTGACCTTCCTCTAGAAGAAGGTCCCATCAGGTCGCATTACATCTCCAGATCTAATTCCTGCCCGGGGCTCTCGATCTCTATTCCAGGGTGCTGGCCGGGCAGCTTGCCTGTCGTCAGAGGCAGCTTCAAGGAGCTAATTGCTATCACCCTGACCCAATCCTTCTCTTCCTCTGGTCGTCCTCAGTGGCCCCATTTGGCCCAACATGTACGACAACTGTGACATTCTCCCAGACTCCCAAATTTCCTTCTCGCCTCAGAATCCGTAAGGAAGTCTTGGAGGCTCTGCCTCTACCGTGTCTTGCTTCTGCCCTCGTTTGAGTCTTTACTATTCACTTTAATGATTCAAGCATCCCACTGCGCTGGGCTGACCTTCCTTCCCAAACCCCAGCACGTGCAAGTTACTTTACGGCATTGCCCGTTCTCTGCAAGACAGAGCTCGAGTTGCTTGGCATCGCCCTCGAAGCCGGGAGCCCCCCGCCACATGTCCGGCTCCTCTGCCCTATCTTGCCCCACAACAGAGCTCTAGTTGCTTTTCTCCTTTTAAGGGTCTGTCCTCCGGCTGCGTGAAACTCGCCACCAAGATTCGGGTCAAACGTTCTCGCCTCTGTGAAGCTTCTCCTTCCTCTCTCCCTCGTCCCAGGCCCTGCGCACAACTGCTAGGCCCACCATGATGTCTCCAACCTCCCTCAACACCCTGAAGGCAGAAGCAGTTCGTCATTTGTCTTTAGACCTGAAACAGCACATACGATTTTGATGAGGAAAGAGAAAAAATGAACGACGGAGCTGCTGCCTCCTCTGGCGGGGGACGGAGGCTGGTGTGTGAAGAACACGCGAGACCCGGGCCTGGAGGGAAAGCCCAGGTCACCGTCACCGCCTCCTTCCTAGAACCGTGGGTTTTCCCACAATTTGGGATTTGCTACCTTGCCACAAAAAATCATGCTCTGGAGCTTTGTGTCCTTTATATAAACACACTTATTTATGCTTTATACGAGACACGTACACAACCCGATATTTATCTGGCCCGTGGTAAGCACTGATAACTTTTCATTTAATACAAACATGCCCGAGGAAGCTAAGACACATTTCGGTACCGAACTATCAGTACATCTTCTGTGTTACGATTGTGGGAGAACACATAAATGGAATTGGGTTTTAATATTCTGTATATTTGAAATAGGAAGGCGGGCTCTATCAGACCTCACCATCTAGAATTCTATTAATAGTAGCCACTAGTCAGTAGATGCCTGCTGTGTGCCTGGTATTATGTTTTGGTCCCTGGACCCCTCCTCTTGATAATTCAGGGTTCTTTTTTTTTTTTTTTCATTATTATCGTATTTTTAATCAATGAGGAAACGACGAGAACATTAATAAGAGCTGATGCTTATTACTTGACCTTGTCCATGCCAGGCATTGTCTCAGTGCTCTACATGTATTGATCATTTCATTCTTACGCCAACCCTATAAAACAAGTACAATTATGTTCTCCCCCCACCCCGTTCTTAGCCTGGGAGACTGAACCCCAGAGCAGTAACTCGTCTGTAGGTCTGAGGGCATGTGTTGGGTCAACAGTTCAGACCCAGGCTGGGCAGGAAGCCTCACAGCCCTGAGCTTACAAAAGGGAACTGGGCCGGAGGAGGTTTATGTAGTATTCGCCTGTATTTCCATGTCCAGTTTGCAGAAGGGTGAAGCCTCTAATCCCTGTTAGGGCCCGGGTTTTCAAAGGAACCCCACTCTATACATTCCAAAGAGAATCGAAACCTGTTTGGTCTAGCATTTACTTTGCAACCTACTAGCTGGGATCCCAGAAAATAGTTTCGTCTTTCCATTCTTTCCTCTGGTCGGCCCCAGCCCGCTGCCCTCCTGGGGAGCAGTGCCTGATTCTCTGCCCCCACACATAGGCTGTGGTGATTAGCTGCGGGTTGAACGCCAAACACCTCTTCCCCCAAACAGCTGAAATATAGAGACCACAGATGATTTCATATCAGTGTGACTTGATCTAATCTGCCCCGACTGTCCTCCCAGCAGCCCATGTGGTTCCTGGAGCAGGAGAGAGGGGAGCAGGTAGGGCCTGGGGGTCGGTGAGGGAGTGGACAGGCCCTGGTCTTGGTTACATTCCCGTCCAGGCACGTCTCCATTCTGTATCCCGTGCCTGCTGCCTGCCTTCCCTGCATGTCCCCCCAGCACTGAAGTGTCACACAAGGGACCGACGAGTGATCAGACAGCTCTGTGTGGCTCTGGCCACGAAGGAAGTGAATGTGGCTCGGTGTTTCTCTCCCTCGGTATGACCACTGTCCCTGCAGCTCTCCTCCTGGGAATCGGGGACAGGAGAGAATTCGCATACTCCCAGCTACCTTCACATAGGGGACAACACGTCCATGCGGCTGACTAAAGCAACAGCTTGAAGAGAGGCACTGTCCCATTGTGACACTGAGGAGTTGCCAGAGCTCTCTAAAGGACCATCGCGGGAAGCGGTCCCAGAGGGTCCCAGAGAGGGGGGTCTAGAGGCACGTGTGGGTGTGGAACCCTGCTTCTCCACTCCAGCTATGTTTTCCATGCGCCCGGGTGCCCGTCAGCATGACATCTGGCTCCTCTCTGCCCATTTGTCGGAGGACACACAGTGAGTCGGGGATAAAAAACTGGGTTCTTCCTTGTCTTTCTTCTTGATAGCCGCACTCCTCCCCTGCCCTGGGAGGCGCTTGTCTCCGTCCCCTTTGGCCCTGGCGGAGGCCTGGGGGAGGAGGTGCTCTGCTGGGAAGGCCTGCCTCTGTCCAGTGTAGTACATTCTGGAGTTCAAGATCCAGGAGCCCCCTGATCAAAGACGTAATGAGGTCTTCTCTTAATCTCCAGTTTGTCTATCATCTTCCTTTCGGATTGGTTCAAGACTCAGGTGGAGAGGAGATGTTCTTGGGTTCCAGTCCTCTTCACACCCGACAGCAGATCTGATCTCTGAGGATGCAGCCCCATTGCTCACGCTGTCCCACTGTGGATGCAGTACTGCCTGGTCCTCAGGACCGGAGGGAGCCCACAAGGACAGCTGCTTGGCATTGGGCAGAGGGCTTCAGAAGACCAGTGTCTGTTGTTTTCATTCCTGATTCCTAAATATTATTCTCTTTCTTGTGCATAAACCTGTTTTAAACAGCAATTTTTAAAAGACAACATTTTCATTCATCTTGCTTCAACATCACTGTGATGTGCGTTTTCTTTTACTTGTATTTTGTGGGGCAAAGCAACAGAGTCCCATAAAGAGTACAAGTTCGGTGGACTTGGAATACAGGAATGACCTGAGGGTCTGGGGGACATATCTGACCTTTGCTACTCCCCAGCTCTAACACCTTGGACAGGGACATAGCTGTCCTCACAGGGAAGAGTGAGGGGGATGGGGGGTAGTTCTCTACCTCAGAGCACAACAGACGGGCAGCCTTAGTGTCACCACTGTTACAGGTAAGAACTCCATAAGACTCATGATGAAGAGCTGCTTACACAACTCATGGCATTTCCGTTAGTAAACTGGCCAATTCCTGTATTACCAAGAGATTTTGGACCTGTTTAGAACTTTAAAAGGTAACAATTCATTAGTTATTAAATAAGTTGATGTATTGGCCCTGAATAATTCATACCATCTTGTAGGCTACCCTAACACCTGTGATGTTTCCGGTGAATGCATATATACTGCTAAAATAGATCTACTTGGTTTTAGAGAACTGCATTTTCACATGATTTATGATTATGATTAAGAGCCCCACTGGGTTTCTTTATATTTTTCACCAAGTCAGCAGGGTCAGCCCAACTCCAGGATATCATCATGATCCCAGTTACTCTGTTTCTGCTGCCTCCTGAGTGCCAATTCCTGTGCTATAAACACTTGAGCTCCAAGGGCGCCTGCATGCCTCAGTGGTTTAGGCATCAACCTTCAGCTTGGGTCATGATCCTGGAGTCCTGGAATCAAGCCCTGCGTCAGACTGCCTCCTCAGCCGGGAGTCTGCTTCTTCCTCTCTCTCTGCCCCACCCCTTGCTTTTGCTTACTCTCTGTCTCCATTAAATAAATAAATAAAATCTTTTGAAAACAAAACTGGGGAATCACATTGTCTGATTTCAAGGTTTACTACAAAGCTGTGATCACCAAGACAGCATGGGGCTGGCACAAAAAACCAGACACATATACCACTGGAACAGAGTAGAGTCCAGATATGGAACTGCAACTCTATGGTCAACTAATCTTTGACAAAGCAAGAAAGAATACACAGTGGAAAAAAGACAATCTCTTCAATAAATGTGCTGGTAAAATTGGACAGCTATGTATAGAAGAATGAAACTTGACCATTCTCTTACACCATACACAAAGATAAGCTCAACATGGATAAAAGACCTCAACATGAGGCAAGAATCCATCAGAATCCTAGAGGAGAACATAGGCAGTAACTTCTTTGACATGAGCCACAGCAACCTCTTTCAAGACACACCTCCAAAAGCAAAGGAAACAAAAGTGAAAATGAACTTTTGGGACTTTATCAAGATCAAATCTTCTGCACAGCAAAGGAAACGGTCAACAAAACAAAGAGGCAACCCGAGGAATGGGAGAAGATATTCATAAATGGCATTACAAAGAGCTGATATCCAAGATCTATAAAGAACTCCTTAAACTCAACACGCACAAAACAGATAATCATACCAAGAAATGGGCAGAAGACATGAACAGACATTTCTCCAAAGAATACATACAAATGGCTAACAGACACGTGAAAAAATGTTCATCATCACTAGAAATCGGGGAAATTCAAATCAAAACTATGGAAAGAACCAAGATGCCCTTCAACGGATGAATGGATAAGGAAGATGTGGTCCATATACACTATGGAGTATTATGCCTCCATCAGAAAGGATGAATACCCAACTTTTGTAGCAACATGGACGGGACTAGAAGACATTATGCTGAGTGAAATAAGTCAAGCAGAGAGAGTCAATTATCATATGGTTTCACTTATTTGTGGAGCATAACCAATAGCATGGAGGACAAGGGGTGTTAGAGAGGAGAAGGGAATTTGGGTAAATTGGAAGGGGAGGTGAACCATGAGAGACTATGGACTCTGAAAAACAATCTGAGGGGTTTGAAGTGGCGGTGGGGTGGGAGGTTGGGGTACCAGGTGGTGGGTATTATAGAGGGCACAGCTTGCATGGAGCACTGGGTGTGGTGAAAAAAGAAATAATGAATAATGTTTTTCTGAAAATAAATAAATTAAAAAAAAAAATTGAAATACCACATTACACCAAATAGAATGACCAAAATTAACAAGATAGTAAACAATGTGTGCTGGAGAGGATGTGGAGAAAGGGGAACCCTCTTACACTGCTAGTGGGAATGCAAGTTGGCTCAGCCACTTTGGAACAGTGTGGATATTCCATAAGAAATTAAAAATAGACCTGCACTATGACCCTGCAATTGCACTACTGGGTATTTACCCCCAAAATACAGACGTAGAGAAAAGAAGGGCCATATGTACCCCAATGTTCATAGCATCATTAGTCACAATCGCCAAACCGTGGAAAGAACCAAGATGCCCTTCAATGGATGAATAAATAAAGAAGATATGGAATACTGTTTTTCTGAAAATAAATAAATTGGAAAAAAAACAAAACAAAAACAAAAACAAAAAAAACAAAAGAAGATATGGTTCATATATACAATGGAGTATTGCACCTCCATCAGAAAGGATGAATACCCAACTTTTGTATCAACATGGATGGGACTAGAGGAGATTATACTGAGTGAAATAAGTCAAGCAGAGACAGTCAATTATTGTATGGTCTCACTTACTTGTGGAGCATAAGGAATAACATGGAGGACATTAGGAGAAGGAAAGGAAAAGTGAATTGGGGGAAATTGGTGGGGGAGTTGAAGCATGAGAGACTGTGGACTCTGAGAAACAAACTGAGGGTTTTGGAGTGGGGGAGGGTGGGAGGTTGGGTGAGCCTGGTGGTGGGTATGAAAGAGGGCATGTATTGCATGGAGCACTGGGTGTGGTGCATAAACAATGGATTCTGGAACACTGAAAAAATAAAATAAAATAAAGTAATAAAAATAAAATAAAATATAAAATAAACAGAAATAAATTAAAAAAAATAAATGAAAACTTGAGCTGCAGAGATTAGCTTACACTGCCCCACCTGGAGGAACATATCCTCCAGTTGGAAGAACCAGGGACACAAGTGCACAACGGCAGGTGGGTGTCAAACCAGAAGAAACCATAAGATGCTGAGTGTGTGGAAGGGTGTAAGCAGAGAAGGCTTCCTAGAAAAGATGACGCTGCAGCTGAATCTTGAATGAATGGTTAGGTAGGCAGAAAAGGGATAAGAGAGGGCATGTCAAGCAAGAAACCACCACAAACAAAGACGCAGAGTGAACAAATAAGTAAAGGTCAGGAAACCACAGTCTACGCTATGTTGCTAAGGCACATGAGTCCAGGAGAGAAAAGCAGGACATGGTGGGAGATGGACAGATGCGATCGGTCATGGAGAGTCAGGTATACCACGTTCATCGAAACTCAATTCTTAGGAACTCAGACATGCGTAAGAAGGGTGCCAAATGTGTGCCAGTACTTTTGTCAAGGGGAGAGGGGAAGGCATATGTTGAGGCTCTGTTCTAGGATGCTGGCTTCTCACTAGCTGCTGCATCTCATCCTCCAAACCTTCAGGGAAGCTGAAATCACCATGTAAACTTTCAAAAGCGGAATGATCCCAGCGAGATTAAGTAAATGGCCCTTGATCCCATAATTACTAAGAGACAAGTCCAGGGTTCCAAAATGGCACAGCTATGTTCTTCCATCCTACAGGGCACGATTACAACTTCACCAGAATCCAAGTCTTCCTAACTGAGGGCAAGACAGTGAGAACAGGGATAATGGTCATCAGAAATGCTGGATTCATTGTGCATTGTAGGAAGGGTCAGGCGGTCACTACTCTCATCCCCACGAGCCAGTTCCTGGACCTTAAATGCCAACGTAGCCGCAGGATGAGCGAGTGGTCCACCTCAGTGGGACTTCGTGACCATTGTAACCGTTTCTACTGTGGAAGCTGGAGTGGTCACTATGGTCTCTTCAAGGCATCAGATTCTATGTTTCTGCGATTTTAATTATGAATGGCATCAAATTCCTTCAACTAGCACCAGGGCAGATACAGACTCAGCATCTGTAATTACTCTCCGACTGGGGGCTATGAGGCCGCTTATGTGGATTTGGTCCTTGGCTCTCCTCCTGGCACAGCTGGTGGGCTCTTTCTACGTGGCTCGCTCTGTAGGGAATGTGGAAGGTAGACCAGACAGACCAGCACTGAACATGGATCCTATGTTCTGATGGCAAATGTACAAACAGCCATGTGCCTCCTCATTAGCCTCCTTATCTGAGATGCACAGAGCACCCAGACTCATGTCCAAGAGTGAGGTGGGGAAACAATGGTGACAGCCTATCTCAAGGTCAGATGGTCAGTACAGGCAGGACATGGCTATTGCTTGAGTGAGGAGAGCATGATTCCCGAGCCCACACTCCTTCTCACTGCCAACATCTGCCTCCCTGTAGAAGATGGTCAGTGAACTTGGGTCCTCTCTTGGCCCCTGCTGAAACAGGTAAGTCTGTTCCAAGAGATTATTAAGGCAAATGGGAGGCCACCGCATCCATATTACTATATTAGAATGTTTACTTCTATAGGAAACCAGCCCAAGGCAAGTAGGGCTGTCACCGGGATGATCATGGCCATGGTAGAAACCAAACAAGAAAATCTGTGTAAGACTTATTACTTGATTTGTCTCAGGATCAAGAGAAAGCTGTTGAATGTAGGGCCATGAAGACGGTTGTGTTGACATTGCATTGCGACCTGGGCTGGGGCATCTGACTTGTTGCTCATGCTGGTCTGCCTCTACTCATGGCTTATTACACGGTAGTGCTCTGTCGGATATGGTGAGCACCTGTGTGGGGTAGACAGCTCGCCGTGTATCTGCGATTCTTTCCTGGCTCTCCTATAACAAAGGCAATTGTTTCCAAGCACTGTGGTGAGGAGCAACGAAGACGGGTCACAGAAGCAAGGTGCTTAGAAGGGCACATGCCAAAGAATGGGCACTTGGCAAAGGACAGGCCGTCGCATCGGGGGACAGTCAAGAGGTGTGGGCCCGCCAGGCTGCAGGGGTGTCAGGAGAGACGACCGAGTCCTGAAGCACAGGGAGGATGAGGCAGAGTGAGGACGCCGGCCACCACACCAGCGGCCAAGCTGTGTGCATGCTGCCCGGCTCTTCTCCGAGCAGAGGAGGTCGAGGCACAGAGAGAGGAAGTCAGAGGGGCCACACCTCCTTCCCGACAGTCTTCCCAACACAGGTGACCCTCCGGCCCTTGTCCTTCCAGGATCGCACACAGAGCCTCCAAGCAGTGTGAAGAGGTCCCTTCACCTCTGTGTTTACTAACAAGGACACTACAGACCCTGATGTTCCTTAAGGGAGGTGACCGCAGGCAGTAACATCGCGCCAGCACGGCAACGCTGAGCACGCTGCGGTGGAAGGCGCCGGGTCCATCTACCGAAACGTTTCCAGCGCCGGCACTCCCGGTTTCTGGTGTTTTACTTGGCATTTGTTCTTCAGAGCAATTCCCCGAACGGTGCGCCATGTTCAGCAATTCCGCTAGCAGTTGGCAAATTGAACTCTTAATATTTAACCTAATTGAGAACATTACACAGCTCACACCAAACAAGCCATTTAACTGTCAGATCGTCACAAAACCCCAAACACCTTTCTGATGAACGCAGTTTTCCAGTCTAGCTGGAGGAAGGCTCTGATTTGAAGGAAAAGAGAAAAAAAAAAATACTCTTCTCCAGCTCGATCAGCTGTGTTCACATCTCTTGAAAATCAGCAGTCACTACGTGTGATGTTTGAAAAACGGGAGATGGTGTGTCGTGTGGAACCAGCGTCTGGTCCGTCGTCAGGATTAAGCCAAACTGAGACACTAGCTCTGCAAACCGTAAGGTCGCCAGGGCTGCCCCGTAGACACGCCAAGTCTCTCTATTAAACACAGTTTCGGAATGCGATACCATCTGTAACATACGCTTGTTGACAGGGTCGGTTCTGTAACAAATCAAATGGCTGGAAGAGGTTAATGCATTATTTGGTTACTTCACAAATAGTAGGTACAATAATAAAATAATATTATCATGGTGGTTTATTCATTACTTTCACTAATCCCTTTCTGGTGTCACAGAGTGTCATCTCGGTTTTCTTTCCTCGTCGGCAGGTCACACTCACGAGTCACGGGAGGCGGGCAGAGGGAACAACGGGAGAGGGCGGTTACGTTCTGTCCATTGTTTTCAATTTCCTGTAATTTGCCTTTGTTCTAAGGGATGCCTTCAACTCTTTGAGACTCGGCTTTCCGATCTGGCAGAAACATCTTTTGGGGATAGGACTTTAGCTTGTGGAGGATCCAGTATCGTGGGGGTTTATCTCCCTGGCAAGCTGCCGCTTGGGGACTGAAGCAAGAGAAGGGCAGGGGATACGAACTGAAGGAAATGGGGCGCAGTGGCAGGCTGTCCAGACCGCAAGGGCCGTGGGCTCGCAGAGAGCAGAGAGAAGGCAGCAAGCCCCACGGGGCTGGGGCCCGCTTAGAACAGGAGGGGCTGATGGACGTGAGCGCCCCATAAGCCCTGGACACTGCAGCCGGAAGTCAGCCTCCAACCCAACGCAGAGACTCTGCTAGTGGTCCCCACTCCCTTCCAGAAGCCTCCACTCCAGAGACCAAAGCCGGCCCTTTACCCTGCGGCTGCACCTGACCGGGCCTTCACTGCCCAACACCAGCCTGTTGGGACCCCAAGCCTGGCCTTGCACCCAGGCTGTCTGCCCCCAAGCTCGGCGCCTTCACCTCCCTGCACCCATGGCCCAGACGGCCGGCTAGAGCCCCACTCCGTTGCTCCCAGTCAACGAGACCCCCTCCCTTTAGGGAGCTGCTCCATCATTTCCTCCACTCAGACGCCGCTGCTACTAATACTTCTACTCCCAGGCACAGAAATCTCTTCCACGAAGAGTTGGGGATGTTTCTGAGCCTGGTCATGGGGAGTGTCACTACAAACGGCGATCTTCTCGAACTACAGAGAATGCAGGAAATGCTAATGTGGTGCCCAAGTCACTCATGCCCGCGCTCACTCAAGAGTCTTTAAGTGGCTGTTGTTTTCAGGTGGGGCCAGGGAATAAAGAGGACTATTGGCCTGTGATTTCTGGGTCCAAGGCCCATGAGGTCGGGTGTGTGTGCAGAGACGGTCGGTTTGGGTCCAGCTCGGTCGGCGCTAGGATCAAGTGCACACACAAGGCTGTGCGGCGCCCAGTAAGGCAGCTGCATCCCTCCGGAGCCAGTCAGGGAAATGCCACCTTATTATTTAAAAGAAATTAGCAGGTGACAGTTGGAGGTGGAAGATGCCATAGGTGAGGCCAACCTCGGGCCGAAGGAAAAGTAAAATCAAGATGATGTCGGCAGGGGAGGTGAACCATGAGAGACTATGGACTCTGAGAAACAATCTGAGGGGTTTGAAGTGGCGGGGGGTGGGAGGTTGGGGTACCAGGTGGTGGGTATTATAGAGGGCACGGCTTGCATGGAGCACTGGGTGTGGTGAAAAAATAATGAATACTGTTTTTCTGAAAATAAATTGAAAAAAAAAAAAAAAGAAAACTGTAAAAAAAAAAAAAAAACCAGAAATGTTGAGGGGCTATATGTTGGTAATTGAATTTAAATTAAAAAGAGTGAAAAAGAAAAAAAAAATCTGGGGAAAATGGTTGCAATGATAAATGTTATGTTACATGAATTTTACTACAGTTAAAAAAAAAAAGATGATGTCGGCAGTGCGCTTTCGGGGACAACCTATGAAAACGGGGTTAGGTTTTGAGGCCCAAGGCAGCATCCAGGCCTCTCTTCTTTGTCACGAGAGTGATTTTCAGGTTCACCAGCTCTGGGAGCCACGGGAAGACAGCACAGAGGGAGGAGAATCTGAAGAAAGCGGCTAAGTCTGGAAGCTATGTGTTGGACCCTGGGCAACGTCCGCACAGGCAGCGGAAGAGGGATGAGAAGTGTGAAAACAGAGACACGAAGATTCATTATAGACAGAGTCCGCAGGAGCCCATTCATTACAGACAGAGTCCGCAGGAGCCCATCTCTGGCATCGGCGCGTGAGAGAGGAAGGGGCCCAGGATGATTCGGAGGCTCCTGGACACTCACTCGAATCAACAGCACCGAACCCAGGCCCAGGTCCCAGGAACAGGGGAGGAGATGCAGCGTCTGAGATGAACTCTCCAGAGCCTCCGCGCCGTCACTCACAACCTTCCTGATTGGGGCCAACAGATCTCTATAGGCCTCAGTTTCCTTATCTGTAAAACGGGGGAGCTACTACTCCCTTGTTCACAGGGGGCGAGGGAAGAGTAAATCTGAGAATGTACACAGCCTGACAACGGGCCAGAAAAGAGTAAGAACTCTGCCAAGTGTAGCTAATATTGTTCTGTCATTTAACTGCGAGCTCGCAGTGTGGACCGAGTATGAGCCATGGAACCACACAGCCCTTCGCTGTCTCCGCGAAGTCGCTGCTGGGATGGCTGGAGGCAGCCGGAGGCAGCGCACCAAACACTCGTACTGGGAGGCTTCAATCCAGCGTCTGAAGATTACCCAGGGACAAGCCTCAGCAGGTTACACCTGCCCTCGGGGGCCAGGCTCCCCGTCTATGAGAAGGGTTAACCCATCCCGGGGCTGTGAAGAGACTCGGCGTTAATACCAGGGCCAAAGGCCTTTGGGACAGAGAGCACAGTGAAGCTCAGGGATCATGTTCCCACAGCTGGTCCCAGCAGTGCTGACTCTCAGAAAGGGCAGGTCGGGTGTCCTGGGAGGGAGGCGCGAGCCGTGCGTGCTGCCCTCCTCACCTCCACCCCAGAAGGCTCCCATCCCAGAGGCAAGGCTGAGCAAAGGTTAGAGTAGTCCCTGACACCGCAAGCAGGCTTTCTGGCTGCTGGGAGCATCGGTTTTGCTGAAAGTTCTCCCGGGAAAGTGAATGAGATCGATAGGAAGCAGGATTCTTCGCTACCCAGAGAAAGCAGCCAGTGAAGCAGAGAGAATGGCAGAGTCACCGAGGAATGAGACTGTCTCCAGTAACACATCCTGGAGCCGACGGCTGCCACCGTGCAAGGGACAGCCAGCACGGCCCAGGCCTGCAAACACGCAGCCCGTCTGCACCCGCCGTGGTCGGAAGACACGATTCCAGAAGGCTGCACTGCTGGGTCCACCTGAGGAAGAGGAGATCCGCACCAGTGCTGGTAGGGGGTTGCTCGTCGCCAACAGAGCTGTAAGTGACTCAGCAAAACCGGCTATGAAGCCACCATCAACACGTTTTACCATCGACACGAAGGAGGGAGTTCAGGGCAAGGGTGGGAGGTCTCTGCCGCACTCAGGGATCCGACTTTGATCAGACTTTAAAGCACTCAAGCGTCTGGCATTTGCCGAGTGCAGCTGCTCGCCCACTCCGGGACCGCCACCCTGTAAGGAAGCCAACGGTCTGCCCCAGGGCCTTTGGTCTAACAGGGAAGACAGACGACGGTCTCCAGCGGGGTGGGCTGTGCACCACGCGGGCAGTGTGAGAGCATTGAGCCAGTCTGGGCAGTCAGGCTGAGCCTTCTGGGGAAAGGAATATTCATTCTGGATCCTGAAAGATGGGCCAGGGGAAAACAGGAAGGAAAAAAAAAAAAAAAAAAAAAAAAGAATGTCTCACGTTCTGCCTTTCTCACGCACTGGAGGAGGAGATGTGGTCATGCCACTGTTTACGCGCGTGAGCAGGTGGTGCCTGGAAGCTGTTCACGGATTCTGTACTGAGCTGGACAGCTAGTGATGGAGGAGATGCTGGAGAGGGAGAATCAGCTCCCCACAGTCTGATTTACCCACAGCAGCCTGTGTCCTGGCAGGCGCCGCAAGAAGCACGTTCACGCAGCATGAACCGTGTCTTTGGAAGAGAGCCACATGGCTCAGGGTTTTGTAGGGGGTAACTGAGGCCAGAGACCCCATAACTCGTGGGTTCCAGAGTTGACTCCGGCCCTCGGCTATGGAGTCTAGCAAACTTCTTCACTTACTAGCGGTGTGAATTGGGACAAATAACACAACGTCTCAGTGCCTGTCTCCCGACGACACCATGGTTACAACCGTGGCAGCCTCGTCCTTGTTGTGAGGGTGTGTGGGACCATCGAGGCAAGAACTGGCTGGCGTGAACATCATCGTCAGAAGCGCCAACCGCCCTTCAGCACCCAGCAAGCTGCAACCTACATTTAAACAAGTGGTAACTACGTGGAAAATGTGCTTTCTGGCTAGAATTACCCATGTGTCCCTGGGTACTCCTATCCGGACAACAACATGGTACAGTGGAAAGAGCTTTTAGCTTAAGTGTTGGAAGAACTGATTTGGGAATCTCAATGACTTCCTCCATAAGATGGGGAAAAATCCTTCCTCACCTGATTACTCCTCGGTTCCCTCATCGCGGTTTTGCACAGGAAGGAGGAGTAAGCACACTCCCATGTCCAAGGCACTACCTATGCAGTGTTCAGGAAAGACACGGTCCCTTTCTTGATGCTTTGGCAGTGAGGGGGACAGACTGGGGGCAAGATAAGATATGGGATGTTACTATGAAAGAGCCATGGGAAGAAGAGAGAAAATGTGAGTGTTTCTTCTGGGCAGGGTTTTAAGTCGAGAGAATTCGCATTCCTGTAACCAAAATGATGTCTCTCTTCTAAGCGACAGCGGGACTATCTGTGGAAGGTACACCTATCCTACACCCTTTCATGCCACGGATAATCGAGAGACTCTGATGAATGTAAATTTCTTGTTTATGGAAGCTGGGTAACAGATTAATTCCAAAGATGTGAGCAATGGGACTCTGGCAGAAAATAAAAATCAAAGCTATCCAAATGTAGCTTTTGAGTTAACCAAAAACCTTTTGTGCCCATGAGCAAAACCGGTAATAATTCTACCTCTATGACTTCTAATTGTAGCTGTGCTGAAAACAGGGGGGAAAAAAAGCAGAGAAGGGAAACAGGAGACAAGCACTACCACTTACTCAATATTCACCACGTGCTGGTCAGTGCAAAGACATTAACCATGAGAACAGTGTGTGGGGCTAGCATTGTGTCCTGTTGCGAACCACCACGTAAGTCAGTGCAACACACCAAAGGCACAGAGCATGACTTTGGAATTACATGGAGGTAGGCAAATACCTGTCCTCAGGAAAGACGCCTCGCCTCTCAGACCCTTAGTTTCTCCACCTGCAGCATGGGCCTCACACTGTGAAATGCTGGCAGATCATGGGAGACTCCAAAGATATGATGTTTGCAGAAACTGAGCACTGTATCCGTAGAGCCTCCTGGTGTGTGCTACGGTCACTGGGCCTGCACTCGAGAGACCCTGTTCAACGATCTCTCTCTCTTGAACACACACACACATCCCACATATGGTTCCCCATCAGCCTCAGCAACACAGGAACAGCTTACCTGGCATTGGCAATACACCCTTCAAGAAAACGAAATTGAACCAAAGTAACAAATAAAACCATTTCTAAGATCCCAACAATAAACACAAGTAGAAATGGGTTGAACACATTGCAGGTGATGATTAAGAATCATGGTTTACTTACCGGGCGGAGCCAACACACAGTACACGGGTAAATGCCATTAATAATCACACAGCTGAACACCAGCGACTTGGTCTCCATGGGAACAGAAGGTAATATTACACCACTGTTCTTTGATGGATCTTTTATTATTTCAGTATTTGAAAAGTGATTTTTCAAGATGATAGAAACTATCAAACACATTGAATTATGCATAACATGGGAGATACAAAGTGTGGGGTCTGGAATATTCCTTCGGTCCTGCTCATTTTTCAGGCTGGAAAGAGGACATTGATGGGGAGAACAGGATGATATTGTGGAGAAGGGATCACAATATCCAGTCCTCCTGTGATTCCTTCAATTGCCAAGCCCAGAAACGACCTCTGGAAGATTTCATCCCAGAAGACTGACTTCCTGCCTTCAGTCATTTTACAAAAGCCTGCCAGGGACCAGAGTCATGCTCAGAGCCCTAGTCAACTCAGGGAGAGCCCTCAGCAATCATGTAGTAAAGTACATCAAATCTGGTTAAATATTTGAGATGAAGACTAAGAAAATATCAACAGAGCCATTTAAGGTAACTTGAGAAAGGCCATGCATTCCCTAACTCATCAGAAAAAGAAGGAGTCACCCTTGGACTTTTCCTTCACGTAGACCTATTTATTCTCCTGTTAAAATGACTCCCCCACTTCGTGCTTTCATTCCTTTGGTTGGGTTTCGGCCTGGATTGCCATAAGGGCCTCTTGCCTGTTCTGCCCCCTTCCTCTAGGAGCTAGTCTGGATGAAAGATGCAGGTACCCCTGTGCTGGGGATCAGCAGTTACCAGAAACTGGACGGTGTAACAGCTCATGGGAGGCTGGCCTGTGCCTCACACTATCTTACAGGTTTTAATACATTAACTCATTTACTTCTCACCCCAAACCTGTGAGTTTTCCACAGTAATATTTGTATCTTAAAGATGAGTTTGCCTCAGATATAAAAGAATATGCAACTTGCCTAGAATCACACACACCCTCCCACCCCTCTGATGCACAAGGAGCAGCGAAGTCCAGAATAGAACGTAGCAACGTGGCCCCAGCATCCACGGTGGACACCGCAGGTGCTCCAGGAGGTCTGTAAGTTGGGTTATACATGTTTGGGTTACCCACAGATGACAGGGTTATACATGCTTGGGTTACCCACAGATGACAGGGTTATACGTGTTTGGGTTACCCACAGATGACAGGGTTATACATGTTTGGGTTACCCACAGATGACAGGGTTATACATGTTTGGGTTACCCACAGATATCAGGGTTATACGTGTTTGGGTTACCCACAGATGACAAGAACCTCCTGGCTCATGGTTGGGTCATCACTCTATCCTGGACTCTAGACACAACTCGCTGTGTCCTCCAGACCTGGGTTCCTTCTAAATGCAGCTCAAACTTGACTCTGGTCAGCAGCTGCTGCACCGTTCCCCGCTGTGGGGCAGCCTGGAAAGGCCTTGCGGTGTTCAGCTGCTAGTGAGAAGCAAACAGCCTCACAGTGGAGCCTGGACTCTCTGAAGCTTGGGTTCATATTCTAGATGCTGTCCGCTAGCTGGTTCTGTGAGCATTCTGCACTTTCCTTTCCTCGTCTTAAAACTGACATGAATAATAATCTGGCTCAGAGGCTGTCATTATAATTAAATGGGTAAATCAATGTAAAGAGCTTAGAAGTGTATTTGGCACATTGATGACAACAATGGCGGTGGTGGTGAAGATAAAAGGAAGCCATGTGTCTAGACCACGACCCCCCAAAGACTTCCTAGAAAATTAATCTTCAAGCCCTCCATTCACATAGTTCATGTAGATTTCAGCTCCTGGTGTACATGGAAACAGGAAATACAGTAACAGCAGAAACAGCATCTGCACCTACAACCGTATTTAAAGGTTCTACCAAAATGGGGCTGGAAGGAGGGGCGACTGAGACAAAAAAATGAGTAACAGAGACCAAAGTTGCATTGTCGTTTGTAAAACTAAAAATCTACATACAAGCATGATGTAAGGGTTTTCTGACACTGGTCATCAGGCTGCATAGATTACAACTGCAGTGAGTTCTACTACAGTCCTAACATACTGCCTGCAGGAATTTCCCAGGACATGATCGAAGATGCTGATGGAACGTATGCAAATCCTGGAAGCCCCTCCCCCCTCCCCCGAGTCAAGGAGATGGGGCTGAGAATTCAGGAGATGAAAGGCCCAGCAACCATGAGACAGAATTTTAGGAATGAGAGAAGAGGCAACAATTCCCAGAGCTTGTACACAGCTGGGAATGATGGGTGCAGCCACCAGAGTGGGACACCTCAAAATTCATGGGACCATGGGCAGAGCTCAGAGGGACACTATCTCAGCAGCTGTATAAAATAAGCCCTAGAGGAAAGACTTGTCTGGTCCCTCACAGCAAACCTTAACTGGAAACCTCAGAAGGATCAAACTGATTCCAAATAACTTAAATGCATCCTACTTCAAAGCTCTCTCTCTCTCTCTCTCTGTATATATATGGATACATACATGCTATTTATATGTTATTATAAATATATGTTTATATTTTTATATTGTTTATATAATGAAAATGAAAAGGTAAATACAATGCCTGACATTGAATCAAAAATTACCAGGCATACAAAGAGCCAGGAAAATACAAGACATAATGAGAAGAAAAGTCAAATGGTAGAAACAAAGCAAAAATGACAGAGATGACAGAGATGCTCTCAGCAAAGGGAGTGACAGCAAGGAAAAGGAGGGGAGGTAGAGATGGGAGGTGGAGATGTGGGGAAGCAGGAGGGAGCTGAGAAGGAGGCAGAAGCAGAGAGAAAAGAGGGTCAGAGGAGGAAACCAACTAAGCAGGGGGAGAGATGAGAGCAGAGAGAGGGGTGAGATGCCAGGCAAGAAGTCAGGACAGGGTTAGGGGAGGGACTAGGAAGTGCCAGGAAAGGACAGAAATGACAGAATAGCATTGTTGGCTCTACTTCTTTAGAACTCTGATCACAGTGATAACTTGTGACTTACTGATATTATCAGGTACTTAATATATCCCGCAGAGGGGCCACGCCAGTGCCCTGCTTGTCCGTGAGGCTAGGACAGCATGTGTCTTACTCACTGCAGTGTTAACACAGTCCCAGAACATCCTGAGGTGGCCAGGTTGCTGAATATGTTAAAGAAGAACGGGGACAAGTATTACTATTACTTTACAGACCAAGAGAGACAGAGTCTTGAAGTTTTGCTGAAGTACTCAAGGACAAAAGCTGGTTGTGGCAGAGGCTAATTTAAATATAGATCTCTTTGCTCCCAGGCCAGGGACTTCTTCGAGCCAGGAAATAAAATTATTCTCTTTGGTAACTCATGCCAAGTCTTCAACTCTTCAGTGAATAGTTATGCTCAAATTATAATTTGTATTTTCTCAGATGGAACAGTTATGAGCACAAACAGGCTCAGGGAGCATTTCTGCTATATTTAGGAGAAAGGAATGTTCTGTACAAGTTGCAGGTGAGGGAAAGGCCACTGAGGAACAGTGCATGGCAGTGAGGAGACTGCTGTTAAACACAGAAGGTTCTTGAAGCACCTGGGGGGGGGCAGTCATTAAGTGACTGCCTTCAGCTCAGGTCATGGTCCTGTGGTCCTGGGACTGAGCCCCACGTCCTTGGGCTCCCTGCTTAGTGGTGAGTCTGCTTCTCCATCTCCCTCTGCCATCCCACCCTGGATCATGTTCTCTTTCTCAATCTCTCAAATAAATAAAATCTTAAAAAGAGAGAGAGATACAGAGAAGGTTCCTTAGGCTGTGGACTAGGTCCTTCCATATACAGATTTTAAGGTTAAGCCCACAGCACAGGGTGTCATACAGAGTCTCCTCACAGGAGACTCCTCTGCCCCTTTCTATTTGTGTGACTGGAGGCAAGTAAGTTCCTCTCTCTGAGCCTCAGTTTCCTTGTGAACAAACCGCAGGTGATGAGGTTTAGCCGAGAGGGTGATCACGGGCGTTAAACAGGATGAAGTACGGTGAGAGCACCCATGGCCCTGGGACAATGGCTCCTCACTAGGGGTCCATTTGTGGGACAGCTGCTGTTCTGGAGGCAAGTTACTGCTCCCAACACCTGTGGTCTCGCAGCTCAAAGTCTGGAGGGCTCGGTGCCATCGTATTTCCAAGGCCAAGGAAATACAATTGCAATGGTAAGAGTAAGCAAGAAATGACCTGGGGCCCAGAGCAAGGCCTCCTGGGTGGAGGAAGAGGAGAGGGGAGGAACTCCGAGGCTTCTGGAGGAACAGATCCCTAAGAGAATATGCGCACGTTTACATGGTGGACTTTCCACTGCCTTCTTGACGGACACTAGGCAAATCCCCCGTCCAGCCAGGGCTGTTCTGGAACTGTGATCTGATGTTGAGCACTCTACGTGGGCATTATCACTAGCTGACAGGTGAGGAGCTCACAGACTAGAGGGACAGATCCTGGGCTGGAACCCAAGTGTGTCCAACCCCAAAGTCTGTACCTGTTGGTCCATTCCAGAGGACCTCAACGGAGGATGCATCAGAGTCGCCTGGGGAGGCTTTTTAAATGCAGTGGACTACACCCCAGCCTAGTGGTGCTGACTCAAAATCCCTGGGAGTAGAGCTCAGATTGGTATAATATTCTAAAAAGGCTCCCCAGGAGGTTCTGCTGTGCATACCTGGTTTATAACCACTGCTCACTCCCCAGCTGCAGGGGCAGTCCCAGGGAGAGGCTCTCTCTGCTGTTGGCCTGATGCCATGTTCAAGGTTGTTTACCACCACCGAGCTCCAGAGAGGTAGGACTGTGTCGGACTTCTGATGTCTGTACCTATGTTAACACATACGCCGACAGCAAGGAAGCCGGGAAGCTTGACGGGCACATGTTGGCAATGGATAGACCTGGGTTTGACAGGTTGAGCTGGAAACAGACGCCCCTGAGCCATCTTACTGAGGGGTGCAGCACACAGGCCCGCCTTGAGACTACCTACCTCAATCTCTCCCTTTTCCTTTCAAAACCGGATGCTGGTCTTTAGTCCAGGGCAAGAACAGGAAATGGAGGAAGGCAGGCAGAGGGAGGGGCCCTGACCCTGGTTCCCGGGACTCTCTGCAGCCGCCCACCTGTAGCATGGGTCCTGCCTGGGCTACGCAACATCTCAGACCACGGAGAGAGCAGCAGAGGCCTCGGGGAAATAGGTGTGCACAGTCCTGCTCCTCTGCTCACTGGGTTCAAAACCAAACATGACTACTTGTGTGGAAACTGCTTCATTTCTCCTGCAAACATAAGTGCACGTGCCCGTGTAAGCACTCACATGTACACGCGTGTGCACACCACACTCACACAGACGCCCACACCACCGTCCCCCAACAGCCAGTCCATTGCTGGGGGTTCTCATTCCTGGAGGAAGTCACTTAAGAGGGTCAGGGAGTTCATATCCTGTGAGCTCTCTCTCCGCATTACACCTGCAGTGTGTCCCTCCTTTGAATGCTCAGCACGGGGCCTGCTAGAAGGAGTCTAAAGGGATCACCACCAAGGATGCCCGGACCGAAAGCATCGGAGACCTTCTGCGATCGGACCCCTCTTCCACTAAACCCCGCCATGCACCCCGGATCTCAAGACCACACTACTGCAGTCTCTAAAGAGGTTTTCTGCCTCAGACTTCTGGTCTTTGATCTACATGGATGCTTTTTTCCAGAAACCCCTAGGCAGAGGCAGGGAAGGTCTGACAGCACTACAGTAAAAGAAAAGAAGCCCAGAAGATTAGCCCTGAGTTCTCTGTGCACAGCACTGCAGGAGCTGAGTCATCACCCATACGAAGGCGACCATGGGGTGGCCATGTTGGGGGCAGTTTTCCCATAAGCAGGAACTCAGGGATCCAAGGGAGTCCCATCTTGGGACACTCCCACCTCTGACATGCCCTCTGCAAAGGCGCCCCAGAATAAGTGGACAGCCTGGGCCATCATGCAGAATATCGTTAAGGGACAATTATCAGGTATCCCATGGGCTTGGATCCAGGCAGATGGCCCTCAGCTAACTGCAAGGGAGGTTTGGCAAAACACCCTCACTTGCGCACGTGAAGGGAAACGGGGTTGGTGAGGGCACAGCCAGTTGGCCACCTCTGGCGTCCTGATCACCTCTGCTTCACTCTTCTCCCTACACCTACAACACCCTCAAGGCCAGGGGGGCGGCCCTGGTCACAGGTGCTCCCTGCCTTGTGTTTCAGCTGTAGGATTTCTGGGTGGTGGAAGGTACTATTGACACTGGGTCTGATAGGGCTCTTAGGACTCCAATGACCAGACTGGCCTTCGCAGTGGGCAATGGTGGAAACGGGGCCATAACTGACAGGGACACTCCCATGAGGGATGGAGAAGAGTGGGGGATGTCCAACAAATGGAGGTCTGTAGGTTTCTAGAGAGACACAAATTCCATGGTGGAACTCTCCTGTCCATCGCCCTGGATCCACGCGAGCCCCGGCCCCTGGGTCTGCCCTCCGAGAGGCTGGGGTGGCAGGCGGAGCATGGTCTCTGGGGGTTCCGATTAGGCCTGAATAGCCAAACAGTCTTGCAGTCCAAGCTTCCGGTTTCTTCGAGAACACAATTCTCTTGAAAATTTAGTAGGTTGTGTGAATCTATTTTCCAGTCTTCCTTGGGCTCTTAAGTCTGCATTTCTTTCCCTTTTTTGTTTGTTTGTTTTGGGGGGTTTTGGCTCCCAGGTCTCTGTAGAAATGAAGAAGCTGCTGCCTTCAAGCTTTCTGGGTCTCAGTGTAGGAGAGCGGAGACATTAATCTGGTTTTTGCCTCAAGCCACTGTCGCTTTATTCAGCTGAGAAGTGTTCTCAGGAGTCTGTCAGAGTTTTTGTTTTTGTTTATTTGTTTTTCAAATAACCTCAATGTGTTTATTCAAAAAGAAAGAGTCTTTTCCACCTCTGCGGGTCCCCGCATGTCCACATGGGTTTTCTCTGTCCCCTCTTTTATCTGCGTGAAAGACAGCTAGTTCCTTCCCGAGCTCACGGTCTCTGCCACCCCTCACAAACACAGCTACAGGTAACATTCACGTTCTGCCTTCCGACCGTGAAGTCTCCACTTCTGGATTCCCGATCCCTTGGGTCCATGCCAAGCTTCCAGGATTCTGGTAAGGCCAGACCATAGAAAACAACAGGGTTTTTCTTAAAGTAGCACTGACTGCTGTGATTACCCATCCATAAACCTCAGGTACTTTACATAATTTTTTTTGTGTGTGTTTTCCCAAAGTCAGATACCGGTCCGTGGATCTCGTGTGTGGTTCTCCTGTGGGCTCTCCACACCTGGGTTCTTTGGTTTTGCGCCACTGTGGTCCCAAACACGTGACTCCTGAGACCACCATCAAAGAAAAGAAGCCCAGAAGATCAAGCAAGGTGTTTGGAGAGTGAGGAGGACAGAGGCTTGCATCCCTTCTGTCCCTACTGCATTGACCGGAGCCTAGTCTCACAGTCTCTAGCGAACTGCAGGCGTGGCTGGGAAACGTGGTCCTCGGGTGTGGCCAGGAGAATGCGGGGAATATGGGAGCCACTCCCTGATCCCTCCCCACCCTCCCCGCACACCCCAAGGTTCTGCATCTCTGCAGTTGGTCCCTCTGCCTGGGCTCTCTCCGCGGGGGTGGGGGCACAGCACTGGGGGCACCCGGTTCTAGAGGCTCAAAATCCCGGCTCCCACGACGTTGTCCTTCCTGCTGAGACCACATTAAATAGGAAAGGCCTCTCTGCATCCACTGGCTGATATCTGCCCAGCCAGACGGTCAAAAGAACCAAATGAATGATCAGTATTCTCGGTGGAGTTCAACAAGACGTGGTTCAGAGGTTTTGGACTCAACATTCGGAGTGAAACATTCCATGTTCAGACACGGTTTTTCAAATTCACACAACACTGGACACAGATCTAACACCTGCCAAGGGTCTTGGAGACTCGCACTCCGCTTCCCCTCTCAACCACCATCTTGCTAGCACGGCTACAGGCAGGGTGCTGGCTGGCCCAGGGACCCCGGGGGGAGTGGGTGCTGCGGGTGAAGCTGATGGGGTTCTGGAGAGCGGCTCCCACCGCGGCTCCCACCGCTGTGGTGTGTGGAGCCCCAAACGCCCCACCAGGCATCATCTGGGGGCTTCACATCCATGCCCTGCTTGCTCGTCAGTCTTCCTGGGAGCTGAGCCTGCTACACTTAGCACACAGTCTGCAGGTCCCTGCAGGGGACCTCTACCCCTCCCCCCCACCGGCCCCGACCTCGGAGGCTCACTCCTACCTGTCCCTCTTGCAGTCACTACGGCCCAGGCCAGGGCTGTAGCCTTCATCACATCCCTTAGTTCCCACCCCAGGGCCTTTGCCACAGTACACTTAGTTCAAACATTCCTCCTCTTCCAGGACCACTGTTAGTCTATAGGTTGCCTTTGTGCTAACCCGAGTTTCTTTCCTCAGTGGATAAACGGGAGAAGGGGAAAGTCCTTCATCTGGATGGACACAGCCCCATGGATGCACAGCTTGGCGTGTGGAGAGTGGGCAGCATTTCAGCCTCAACTCACCTGCTCCACCAGGTGTCTTTGTGTAGTGTGAAACAGACACAACTGTACAGGGCAGCTCTCTGACCCCCCCCCTCACCTCTGGCTGTGGCTCATCCTTCACATCACAGCCTACATTTCCCTTACTCAGGGAAGCACCTCTGTACCAAAAGCCAGGCCAGGTTCCACATAACAGCAGCTCCTTGACGTTCGTGACAATATTATTAAGTAAATATTGGTGTGTTTTCTTAAATGTGTACCTTGCGCTTAGCTAAACTCCCAGAGTCTAGCATGCACTACAGGTTAGACACGCAATATGATGCTTACCAAATGAAGGACCAAATACAGATATAGGACACACATCAGCCTCGACATAAGCGTCTGGCTCTCCAGCTTCCATGTTTTCTCCCGTGACCTCCTCCTCACGGGAATGGTACTCAGTTGCCAGCTCTTGAGAGACTGTGCAATGGAGGCGATTGTCGTACGAGTATCTGACAGGCTGCTGGCACGCTAGACAGCAACGAACAGTGACAGCATCTGCCCAAGAGGCCCACTCTCTCTGGTGCCCGGGTGGCACATGGAGCCCTGACCTCTCAGCTCCTAATCCTCCCAATTTAGACTTCCATGTGACATGACATGACATCCCTAAGGAGGGCACAGGCAAGAAAATGGCAAAGAGCTCTGGAGACTGGCAGCCCACTCCAAGGGTCCCCAATCCCATTCCTGCTTAAAACTCTGGTTCCTGAGCAAGCCTGTCTGTCATCTGTCCACTTCCTCAAGGTGACAACTGTGATTCATCCCGGGAAAGAAGGGTAAAATTGCCTTGGAGCCATTTAATTGGAAGCCTTGAGGTGAATGACTGTGCCCTCGCGGAATGCTTTTAAGGGGAGCAAAGTGATTCATGAAGCAATTATTACATTCAGACAAGACAGCAGAGGTCTGTCCAAAGTCCACACGTAGGAGAGACAAAATAGTGGATTAGGGTAACTGAGTGGTAAAGGAAGGCTTCACAGCACCGATTATCACTGGAGTGGGTTTTGAAGGATAAATAGGAGTTCTTCCAAAGGGAAGAGTGATGAAAGAGGATCAAAGAAGGATATTCTGGGCAGAGAGAAGAGCCAATGTCCTCTTCCTTGACTTAAATGCTCATTTAAAAAGTGTAAATGGCTAAAGTAGGGTCACCCAAAATGGATGACCTCAACCATTCACACTTTAGCGTGAATCACACTTGCCAATTCTCCTTATTAGAAGCTAGCTCACCCTGATGCCCCATGACCCACGCCCACCACGTGTGCTTGTTGTTCAAGCTCCTTCCATTCTACATCAGTAACAGCCAGGACTCACCTCCGCTTTGCCCAGGCCTCTACTCCACTTGCTAGTGGACCACTGCACCAGCCTGCAGCCTCCTTCTCTGCCCAGCTCTACCTCCGCTAATCCATCCCGGACAGAGCAGCAGGAAGGACACACCCTATCACGCCAATGCCCAGCATGCGACATTGCGGTGGCCAAGCAGTTTACAGCGTTCCCAGGATCGGGCTCTGGAAGACTTTCCCAGCCCTGTGTCCATCCACATAGACTCCCTGGAGCGCTCCAATGTGGCACAGCCTTCCCCTCACTGCCCTCTGCTCTGATGCTGCTTCCTCACTGCCCCCCCCACCCACAATGGATAATTCATTCCTTTGGGTTCAGATCCGAGCTCTTTCCATCTGGGAAGTGTTTCTGGACTGCCTTGCAGTCTCGAGAACCCAGCCCTCCTCTCTGTTTCACCAGCAGACCTCCGGCACCACCAGTAAAGGGCTGATTCCTGCGGCGCTAGTTCCTTCCAGGAGCCTGCATGTGTCTCTAGGCTGCCCTTGTCCACTCCAGCACAGAGGCAATCGGATTAAGTCCTCTGTAAAAACATGTTAAGTAAAGCAATAATGGACACTTCAAGGAAAGGACATTCTCTCTTTAAAAAACGTTGGGCTAGGAGCGCCTGAGTAGCTCTGTTGCTTAAGCATCAGACCCCTGATTTTGGGTCAGGTCATCATCTCAGGGTTTTGGGACTGAGCCCCATCTTGAGCTCCATGCAGGGCATGGAGCCTGCTAAGATTCCCTCTCTCCCTCTGCATTCTCGCCTCTTTCCCTCTGAAAGCAAAAGCAAAAACAAACAAAAAACGCCAAAGGATTTGGAAGGCCCCTACCAATGACTGGCTTTAGAAAACAAGGGACTTAGGAAACCCGGGTCCAGGGCAAGAGACAGGTACAGATTCAGAGTCCTACATCCAGTTCCCTGCGTGACGTCCCTCCCCGCAGGAAGCTCTCCGTCAGTCACCCCAGGTGGTGACCCCCTCTCTTCTGTGCTCCAGCCAACCACAGCACTAGAGACAAATGCTTTCCTAATGCGGATCTCCTGCAACTAAAAATCACTTTTTCAATCTCTTTCCTTGTTCTGGCTAACCCGCAGACTCCGTGAGGGTAGGTCTGGGGCTGACCTGTTGATGGTCGCTCCTCTCCTCCTCCGCCTGACGCTTAAATGCTCCCGCTGTCTCAGTGAGAGCACAAAGCGTGGCTTAAGCTCTGGTCCCTCAACCTCAAAGAGGAACTGACGCCAACACACACCCACTGCCACCCACTTGCTCGGCAGAGAACGTGCCACGCATGGCTACCTGCCCCCATGGCAGGGTTCCAGGTGAGAGCCATTCCAAGGGGACACAAGGCGAATGCCGGATGCACCAGGACCTGTGCATGCATCCAGGCTCCAGGGGGACCAGCTGCCCAACTTCTGGCAACTTATGAAGTTACTAGAGGACCTCTGTGATGTGAATCTATTCCAGGAGCCACAGGAAGCCCAGTAAAAAACAGCCAGCACAGAGCCCAAGGCATGTAAGGGCTCAACACGATTAGCTGATATAATTATGTTAAATGGTGAATGGGATGTGTGGTGATGTCATCACACTGTCCCTGGGTGGGGGGAACACAAGAGGGGAGACACAGTGGGGAGAAAGGGATGCTCAAAGGGGGAAATACTTGTTCCCTCCTGAGTCCCAGGCAAACCTTACAGAGTGAACACGTTTCATTCTCCCCTTTAAGAAAAGAAGAAGAAACAGAGGCTCAGAGTGGTCACATGACTTGCCAAGCTCTCACACGTTATCCACAGAAGAACTGAGCTTAGCCCCGCCAGGTTTCTGTACTTGCCTGGGCACCTTGCTCCCCCTCACCTGGCGATCACTGTCTATGTTCTGCTGGGTGTCTGCCACACACTGAGGACAGGGAAACACGCGACAGTCTGGGAAGGGATGCTTTCCCCTATCCTGAGCACCTGACATCCCCTTGTGCCTAGAAACTCCGGAGCAAAAGAAGGCCTCCGAAGGCAGGCAATGTGGAATACAGGCCTTTTTCATGCCCATGAGCAGAATGGTGCATAAATAAACAATACTGTAAACTTGCATGAAAAGTCCATTTTCAGAGCTTTATAGTTTTGTGTGGAAAGGACCCATGGAATGTCACTGGATTCACACGCACATGAAAGCAGCGGGCTGGAGAGCCCAAGCCTGTCATCGCTGTTCGCTGGAGAGCGACTTGCTATTTGTTTTGCAAGATTTTAGTAAATCAGATAACCGTTTAAATGAGAAAGCTTCACACTATTTAATTCTGGGGGAGAGAGTAAGTACAATAGTGCTTGAGCTCTTAATTCCTGAAACAGCAGACATCATTAAACACATTTTTAAAAACCATAAAACAGGTTTTTCTTTAAATGACCGTTGTGTTTTCCTGGTGACCTCTAATTCTTCCCCAGGTAATTAACCTTAGAACACGTCGCTCACAGATCTTGAACAATCGTTCCTCTGCACGCAACTGTCCCCCGTGCGGAAGCATGAAGAGCTCACTCCCCGGGCAGGCGTCACACTAGGGAAAGGAGCCGCAGTAAAGGACTGGGTCAAAGAGGGAGCTGCGTTCTAGGTGTGCACCTGCCCACCTCGGGGGGAGCTGTCTGCGTGTACTGGGCTCTGCTTCCTCATGTCTGTCATCGGGAAGTAAAAATGGGGACTAATCGTCATCGTTCCCAGAGTCGAATTATGCCTTTTGTGGGCCCCAAGCACTTTTCATCTGTTAGAAAATACATTTATAATTCTATTTTCATGACTGCATTGATATAATTCCCTATCATCTAGCTGGCTAGCTAGCTAGCTGTCCACACACACTTCATTTTGATTTTACAAGACATTAGAACATTCCGCCTGTCCCCAAAGTGCTGTGATCGCTGGGTCCTGGGTCGGCTCTGTCTGAGGGCTAAGTCGGCAGCAGTCACCCCCCATACAGGATCGAGAACCTAAAGCTGCACCATCTCCCTTCATCCGCACCTCCAACACCAAGTGAGCACCACAGTTTGCCAGAAACTCGACCGGGCACCGAGGGCTACAGAAATGAAGAAGCCCTCCAGGCGTGGGGGGCTGAGGCCGCCATTCCCATACGTGCTGTGTCACCAACTTCTCGTCCTGTCCCTGAGACATCGTAGGCACTTGATGGGTATCTGACGAGTGAACGGACCAATGGCAGCATCTCTGCTCGCAGAGACACGCCAGAGGTAAAGTAATGACGTGTCCCCAGATAATGACGGTCTGGCCCTTCTCTACGGGACTCCAGGTCCTCGTGGAAGGAACACGAGGATGTTTACGACGGCGAGCAACGGTAGACTGACAGCAAGGGCGAAGTACAAAGAACCAAATAAAAATGGAGGCAAAGGGGTGAAGAGAGGAGCACGCAGGACGTGGGAGACATCGGCCTGGGTGTCGGCTGTGTCTCAGTCTCCCACCCAGCCCCACCTGACACGGACCTGCCTTCGGCAAGAGGCCGTCGCCACACGAGCCACACAAGCGGGGAAGGCTTTGTAAAGCTCAGCACTCCGTGCCCTGTGCCGTGGGAGTGTTACTGCCTTCCAGGATGAGGCTGTTGTACAATTCTCTGCAACCCGTCTTAGAAGGGAGATGGCCCCAGAGCCACGATCTAGAATATTCTCCCAGTGACGTGCCCCTGGGTCTGGAAAGCACATTCTAAGTCACGCTGAGGATGGAAGGGCTTCCCTCCGATGGCCAGTACCTTTGCTCAGACACATTCACCTGCTCGGCACGGCTCCTGTTGTTTCCACGGGTGAGGCAGGGCCGGGCGGCTCCAAGTGCCGGCTAGAACCCACGTGCTGGAAGGGGACATGCCCACAGTCTACCTCAAGGGGTTTGGTTCTCTTGCTTTCAGATGTTCTCGGATTCTGTGGTTGCTGACCTGTTCCATGGTCACAGAAAATAACCCCTAGGAATCAATCTGTGTTGTGTCGGTGTGTGTGAGTGTGTGTACACATACACACGTCCTCCTGGTTCTGTTTCTCTGGAGAATCTGGACGAAGAAATCAATCACGGCCCCAGCGGCACCACACAGTGACGGGGGTATCGCAGGGAAAACAGCAGAGAAAGCACTGGGGGGGGGGTGTCGGGGGGAACAGCACAATGTCATCCAATCCTCTTTATACACCTGGGGAAACTGAGACCCAGAGAGGGTGAGTGTCTGACTCAAGGTCACACAGCAGGTTAGTGCTGAAAGCCAAGAACAAAACCACACCTCAAGCCCTCCCTTCAGTGTCCTCCTCACAGACCGCGTGGAGGCTCTTGGAGTAACGTTCAATTTAATTATGTGGATAAACTGAAAGAAAAATAATCCAACAGAGGGTTTTACTGAGCACTTTGTGCCTGGCTCTACGCTCCAGGCTTTAATATGCTTATTTCATTTAATCTTCTCAGCAACCCGGCAAGGCGGGCATTAGTGTCCCTTTTTGACAGATAAGCTGCAAATCAGAGAGGGAAAATAATCCCCCGGGGCAAAGCCGATGGCTTGCGACGGGGAGGGGATCCGAGCTGCCACTGCAAAGCCAAGGCCCCAGCTCCCTGGGTCAGCGGGAAAGAGTGTGGCTGCAGCAGGAGGGAGGGCGGACCCCAGCCGCGGGAAGGGGACCCTGGCCTCCCGCGGGTTTTCATGCGGTCAGCTCCTTTCGCTCTGGAGCTCTGGTTTCTGCAAATGTCTTTGCCCAGAAAGGCTTATTCGGAAGAGAACACCTGCTGTCTAACCCTTCCCGCTGATGCCGCGGTGTGCGTGCACCCCCACGCTATTTGCTAATGCACTGGGCTTCTTGGGGATTTGGATGTACGGCTCCTAGGGGAGGACGGGGGAGTGGATTTTATTCTCTGCCTGGCAGCCCTTGCCTGGTGGGAAGGCACGGGGTGGGTGCACAGCACTGAGCCCACATAATTGGATGGGACCCAAGTGGAAAATACACAGGAAGAGAATCAGGTCCCGAAAATAACCCATTGAGCTCAAAGCTGCATGAGCAAGTTCACTGCTGAGCACCCACAAATAAGCTATTTTATCTGACTCTTGTAAGAGACAGGGATGTCTTCTTTGACACACATCCCCAAAAATAGCCAAGAAAAGAAATAGAAGGGGGAAAAACTATACTGTATCATGCACCTGTTAGGGGTTTATTTTTGTACTGCCTTTAGACATATTACCTCCTGAGACCCTCTCTAAAAGCAGGTATTATCCCATTCTCAGGTTGAGAACTTGCATTTCCAAGGGTGAGTGAAACCCTGCCTGGTCCCAGGGCTCCGAGGAGCACAGCAGGTGTCCGACACCTTAATCTTCTCTCTAGCGAGTCACACCATCTCCAGGGCAGGGATCCAGCTGGGTCACACTCAGTCTCTCGGATGCCACAGTCAGTGCACCCTGCCCCAGCCTGCCCCAGCTCTAGGGCTCTGCACAGTCTCCAAGGGCAGCTCTGCAAGGTGCTGGACTTGGGCATGTGACGCTGAGTAAGCTGGCCTCTATCCCCAGCCACTCGGACCCTCGGGGAGGAGGGACAGAGATGCCTAGAGTTGAGCGTGAAAGAAACATCTGGGAGAGAAAACAAAGACTAGGAAATCCGAGAGAGCTCCTCAGAGATGGTGGCACCTGAACGAGGCATCAGAGGATGTGCGTTAGAGTTCCTTATGGGACACTGTATCATAATTGCCCTCATAGCCTCCTGTGGACCTAGCAAAGGCCGTGTCTTGGAATATGTGTTAGAAGTGTTTTGAATTGATGTGGAAACTCTGATATTCCCTAATGTCCTATGCCACATTATAGACAATGTCAGACAATGGTCCGAGCTGGAGATATTCAGGTAGATCTGCCGGGGACACTCTGGGGACACACTTGCGGGGACTGAGGAGGAGGAGGACCCAGCTGAGGGAGCAGTGGAGGTGTGGGGTGGTCACAACCAAGGTTTCGGTCCACCCAAGGGGAGTCTGGAGCCAGGCTTGGCTCTCAGCAGGGGGTCAGGGCTGGTCCAGGGAAGCACGAAGCGTCCACTCATGACAAGGCGTCCGTGTGTGGCCGTGGGGACGCAGAGAGGGAGCAGGAAGTCCCGACTTCCACTCCTTCCCAATCCCATGCGGGAGCCCTTGAAGTCATGGTGTGATATAATGGATATAATGCAGACACGCCACTCCCAACCCCAGGCTTCCTGGCCCCCGCCTTCCGCTACCTTCTTACTATTTGCTGGGTCCACCATCAAAGATGAGGATGTGGTTCCTAGAGTCTGAGCAGCTGCCTGAGGTCCTACATCTACAGGTCACTGGAGACCATCTTCCAGAAAGTTCTATCGCATGGAGCCCTGGGTTTTTTATGCAAACAATGAATCACGGAACACTGCATCAAAAGCTAATGATGTTCTGTATGCTGGCTAAGATAACATAACACAAAAAATTATAAGAAACATAAAATAAATGGAGATAATCTTCCAAAAAGAAAAAAGAAAGGAAGGAAGGAAAGAAAGAAGGAAAGTTCTATTTGGCTTTAAGGTCTGCTCCTTCTGGGCACAGAACCCTGTCCTGGTCTGGGTCCCCTGTCATGCAAGAGGGTTGGCAGCCCATTCCTCAGCTTCTCCTGCGACACAGAGGCTTGGCCCAGATGGACGCATGACTGCCGGCCAGGCCAGGACACGCTTCTGCAGCCAGGCCTCCTGGCTGGGGCTCAGGCTGGGAGAGCTGACCTCACAGGAGAGCCAGCCAAGTCCAGGCCCCGCGAGGCTGGGCACCAGGAGCAGGGGCAGGGCTGCACAGGACAGCGTGGACCCCCTTTGGCAGCAGGGGGTGGGCAGGCTGAGTACGGAGCGGCCCTCCTGACGCGGATCGGAGTCACCCGACCCGCGAGGAATCTGAGTGGGAGAATGTCCTCTGTCTGCCTGCCTTCTGGCTGGGACACCAGTGTTCACCTGTCTGCATACCGGACCTCAGGCTGCACACTGGACCTCAGGCACACTGGACCTCAGCCCACCACCGGCTCAGCTCTGCCGGGTCCCCAGCCGACAGGGGACAGGTCTCCAACATCACGTGAGCCAATACTTCTCAACAGATCTCTTCATATTCTCACGTCGTATATACATAAATATGTCAATGTCATTGGAAATACTATAATCCATTTTTCCATCTCTCTATCTCTTGTTGGTTCCGTCTCTCCAGGGAAGTCAGACTCACACGGGCTGGTCCTTTCTGAACAGGTCCCTGATAAAAATAATCCTGTGTCGGCTCAGGAGAGATACAGGCAGCGATGCTGCGTGTGGCCAAAGACGTGCACCTCACAGAGCGTAATGATGGGTGTTGATGGGAAGGTCGGGGTGTGCATATTTGCTGAGCCCCTACTGAGTACAAGCTCCGGGCTAGGAATTTTACCGTCATGATAGCAACAGCTACACACACTGCCCCCCGAAGATAATTACGTTTCCGTGACCTCACCCGGCGGGGGGCAAACGGAGGCCCAGAAAAGTGAGCAAGACAGAGATGGAACGGGGGTCTGAAAGCAGTTCAAGGCCAAGGGACTTCCAGGTTCCCACACAGTCCAAGGGAAAGCCCTCACAACACGCCCTCACGGGGGACCACCCAGAAGGGATGTGTGTGGGGACCCTGGGGCCGGTGTCTACCCCAGAGCTTGGCATTGGCAATATGTTTTACAAAAAGGCAGGAATGGATGGACAGGAGAGAGGAAGGGACACACACCACGCCTACAAAACTGAAGGTGGCCTTGAGGCCACATCCCGTGTGGACCTTACCTCCGAAGAAGTCGGCTTGCAGTATCCAGCTCCGAAGACCAGGTTTTCCAGAGAGAGGCTGGACTGCTCTGGTCCCGTGTCTGGCCCGCCTTTACCAAGCCAGGAGCCTCTTCCTGGACGGGTAAAACTGAAAGGCAGGGGGATTGAAGAGGAGAAAAACAGTGTGAAGAAAGGCGTGGGGCTATGAGCTCAGCCCCTTGGGGCCATTAGTGGGGCGTTGTGACATTAGCCATTTAGAAGTAGGTGCCCCCCCGTCCCCAGGATGCCGACCCGACAAGGCAGCACAATTGCCATGAGATCCAGGGAGGTAAAACGGCACACGTCCTGCTCTGTGGACGAAGGAATACCCCTGATGGCCAACCACATGCCTGCCGAGAGACCCTGAGGCAGAGCTCCCAGGCCACGGGACTGGAGGGGCAGGCGGATGGGCTCCAGGCCAGAAGGACGGGGGTTCCATCTGCTACAGTCTGGGTCCTGCTTCTACTTCGGGGCACAGTCCGGGGTGAGCTCCTCCAACCCTGCTCCTCCCTGAGCCTCCGTCTGTCCTCCCGTAGAGGAAGGGGCAACTACAGCCCCCTCCAGCGCAGGTGCTCAAGAAATAATCCTGGAAGGATTTAGTCCAACCAACGACCTGCCTTCCTGCTTAACATCCTGACAGGGAACGAAAGCTCCCATATATTTCCGTTTAATTCATTTATGTAAATATGTACCAGGCGCACGCCCCGCAGCGGGCAGAACGTTAGGTGGCAGGGGGGCCGGAGGACACAGCCGTGGCCCTCTCCGCAGAGATGTTTCGGTCTAGGGAGGGACGCAGAGGTGACAGGATGAAGGCGGGCTCGGCACAGTGAGCACAGAGAGCAGTCATAAAGCCAGCTGGGCTGAGGAGGACGAGCTGGAGGTGATCCGCACGGAGAAGGGCCCGGAGGTTAGAGGCCGCCAGTGAGGCTGGGACTCCCAGGCTCCAAGCCTAGCAGAGCTCCCAGAAGCTACATGACATGGGTACGTTTTTAGCCTCTGGGTGTTTCTGAAGGTGGGAAAGGTGGGTCCCAGCACTTTCCCCAGGGGCTCTAAGGGTTCCTGAGCGTAGCCCAAAGTGGCTTCAAGGACAGCGTCAGGCAAAAAGTCACGATTCCATAAATGCTCCAGCTGCTGTCCATAATACCACAAATGCAATAAACTCTCACACCATGGTGACTGTTTACACGGCTTTTGTGGAAACACCACAAATATTAATGCATGTAACGTAATCATTACCCTGATTTGTTTGGAACTGCCATTTAAAGCAAATGCACAAACTACAAACGGATAAAAGGAACATTGCCGAGAAACAGAGAATGTGTGCGTGAGCTGTGACACTCACGACACCTTTGGGGACAGACGGCCAATTCGTAATGGGAAGGACTGGTTATTTCACTTAATGGTGGGCTTGATCAGCTTTTCCAACGGATCGAATCCCTCCCATGAGATCCAGCTCTCCTCATGTAAGGTGCAAAAATCAGGTTCCCTTCGGGGTGTTTCAGGAAAGGCAGAAGGTCTTCTGAGGTTAAATTTTAATTGCACACCTGCTTCTTCCTGACTAGATTTCACCGATGCTGTGAAACTCACTTTTCTGGAAAAAAAAAAAAACTAGAGTTCTCCCTAGTTGACAGGCATTTCCCTTCATTTTAAAGGGTTCCCTCTGTTCCCAGCCACTGTGAGTGAACTAATAGAAATCCTTCCTGTAAAATCCAGAGAACAGAAGACAGTTCTATTTTTACCCCCATCCCGGGAGGAGCCAGGCTCTGGCGCTGGGTGGCTCTGTGTGTTCCTCTCAGCCGCGTCTGATTTGCAAGGAGCTCGTTCTGTCAGAAGGTTACATTTTCTACAAGGAGTTTCCAGATCCCAGATCCTCGTTAGAAAGCATCAGTGCTCCCAGCAGCAAGAGGAGGGACACCTGCTTTTCACTGTGAACACTCAATCTCCTAGCGGGACCCTAGAGTGTCCTCCTGCCTCTACCCTGATGTCACTCCCAGCCCAGCCCACTCTGGCCACTGGAGGGATCTTCACGAAACAGGCTCTATCAAGGGAGGCTCTTGCTCAAAACCTTCCCTACCTCTCTCTTAGACAGTAAACAGATTCTCAGTTCTGTACCATGTCATTAGCTCCACCGCTAAATGTCACCTTTACCCTCCCCAGTTTATTTCTCGATGTCACAATCTCTGATCCCCCGGGTCCAGCTCAAAGGCTGGTTCTTCTCTAAAGCTGGTCCTGGTTTCCCCAGAGCAGAACTACTTCCCCACGCTCACAGTTTGCTCGGCCCAGTGCGTGCTTATGAGGTGCTGGCCAGGGGGCCAAGATCAGGGCCTGCAACATGGTAGACACTGCCCGGATACGAATCCGCTGAAGGCATGGCCCGGGGTTCTCCGTGTACGATCTCATTTAATCCTCCTGAGGTCCTCCTGGCATGTGCCGAGGCAGAAGCTTGGGGAACGGAAGTCACTTGCTGGAGCTGACAGGCTTCATCAGCAGGAGGCTCAGGACAGAACCTGGGACCCTCCTGCCACAGAGCCGACTTGGAAGGCCGTCGTACGCCATGCTCCCTACATGCGTTACACAGTGAACTAGATTGAGGTACTTAAGATGTCCCTGCCTCGCCAGGCTCCAGGACTTTCAGGGTCCCGGATGCAATCTGTTCATCCCAGAGCTTCTTGGCCCGGCCTTTCCAGAAACGACTAAAGCTTAGGGCACCCACCGTGACCCAGCCCGCATTCACCACGTGTGGCACATGATGTGAGCTTCGTCTCGTTGTACCCGCTTCGTTTCTGTTGGGTTCATAACCCTACTCATTTCTTAAGTTCACTCCTTCCTTCCTCCCTCTGTTTCTCCCGTTCCTATTTTGATGTTGAAACTCTTAGAGGTTAGATACCTCTCTGAGGACCCCCAGAAAGTACCTGGAGGTCCCAGACATCTGGAGCTCCATCTCTGGGACCCAGAACAGCCTACAGGGTGCTCTGCTTTCCCACCGGGCTCTCGGCTCACCTTCAGGGATGGTCCTTCAGGGCTGGCGACTCACACAGCACCGTCGGCCATCCGCCCTGCATCCCTGACAGCAGACGGACTGTGACCTCATGTCTGCACCAAGGCCACTCTCCGCCGAGCCGCAGAGAGAGCGCACAGCTGGGGGTGGGCAGCCTTGCAGGGCCTTCATACCGTCTACTGCTTTCTTGACTCTGTCTCCTGCGATTTCCCAAATTCGGGTCTGCTTTCGTTTGCTTCCGCCATGTTTTCTGTCAAACTCTGCTCAACGTCTGCCGTAGGATAACGCCATCCAAGCCGAGGGGCCCCCTCCATTTGATTCTGCATTCTTGGATGGAAGCGTCTTTAGCAATGACTCCTTGGTATACTGTGTGGGTCCTAACACCATTCCTGGGGCACAGCAGGCCTTCAGTATAGGCGCTGAGAAGGAACGATAGGTAGTCCCATGGGCTCCCTTCCGGAGGGCTAGTTTCCATGAAGGAGCTCAATCCGTGATGGGCAGGAGAAGGACACACTTGTTCACGTTTGCCAGCAGGGCCGAGGGGCCAGGCACTCCGCACACACAGCCCATGAAGTCAGCTCTCTCCACCTCCAGTGTCCTTGGCTCCATTCACGGGCCCTAAGCTAAAAACCACCCCCCAAAGACTCTCCCCAGTTCAAAACCCAATGCTGCTTAAGGCCCACCCTATGCAGGGCCCCCTTTGCTCTCAGAAACTAGACTTTTTTAGTCCACTGAGCTTTTCTCTCTCAGGCCGACATTTCTTGACTTGGGAATTATTGTTGACTTGATACATAGGCACCCCGTCTACCATTCAAGGTCAGTGTCTGAATTAAACCCATCAGCAAACACAACCCAGGATGGAGCTTGGCCAAGAGGCCCAGGGACTGAGTGAAGGTCTCCAGGGGCAGCATCTCCTGGCCACGGCACCTGGCCAGGATCCGGGTTCCTCCTTCCCTATTCACTGACCCCAACCTGGGCCTCACGCAACAATAATCACTGGGGACTGCAGTGTCCCCCACAGGCATTTTAACTCCCAGTGCAGAGAAGCTGTCCTGAGAAGGGACCCTGGAAGGTTAGCCCTTTTCCAGGACTACAGATTCTCTCCGCGAATATCCCTTTGAACACCCGAGCAACTCATGTCCGTGAGCAGGGCAGGGTTTCGAAGGAACCTGGCGTATGTCTGGCCATGCCAGGCACACAAGGTACTAGCTCTGTTCTTCCACTTGTGGCATTTCTGAAACCTCAGGGTCCTGCTTTGGAACAAACAGCAAGCCCGGGAGAGGCCAGCAGACAGAGCCCCTGCCCCGGGCTTGGCCGCATCCTCTTCTGCGCTTGGGCCGCATGAGGGCTCCTGGCTTAGCGATGAAGACAGTGTGTCTCGGGGACATGCGGGGACTTCTCAGTCAAGGCATCGTTAGAATAAGCAAAGCCCAGCACGGGGTCCAGGTATGATCCACTGCTGGCAGGTTGTCAGCCCCCGGCTCCCTGCCCATGCACCCCTGACTCCCAATGCCCTCCCCCACCCCGCTCACCTCACCCCAACTCCTGAGGGAGGCCCAGAGCCTTGACAGTCAGCCTGGGAGAAGCTCCTGTGGTCGGCCCCCGTCAACCCCAGCCAGGCCAGAGCCCCCCCAGCTGCCCCGGGGATGGAGCGAAACAAGAATGGCAGAGCCGCGCCCCTGCACCTCCGGGATCATGGCCATCGCTTCCTACCTGATCAAAGGCTGCTGCAGAGCCACGAGGGCGGCGTGGACGGTCACCGAGATGACTGACAGATGGAAGTAGTCGAACATGACGGGGACCTGGTGGTGCAGACCCCTCCAGGCATGGAAGTGTAGGCCGAGCGTGCGGCTGCTGATCAGGGGGGCCCCCGCCACGTCCCTCAGCCTGGAAGGCAATCGAGTGCGCGCCCCTGAGTGACGGCGGGCCCGCCCTGCTGTCACTCACACAGGTCTGCGTGACAGCCTCTCCCCGGGCCCACCACCCCGCGCACATCATCTTAGTCAATCCCTACAGTCACCCTGTCTGGTTGAAATCATTTCTCCTGTGATTGGCAGATGAAGAAACCCCGTGTCCAAGAAGAAAAAGAAGTCAGGAGGCATCACATAGCTATTTCTATCTCTCGGCAGCCCAGGGGCTCCCAGGCGTGGACACCAAGCCCCCTGCCAGGCCAGTGATGGAGGCACACTCAGACCCTTCCCAGGGCTCATCTCAACACAGAAGCCCTCCATGGTCTCCCTCCCCCTCTGCTCCTTCCCCTCCCCCCACATGCAGGAAAGCACTTCCTTTCTAAGTCTGTGCTCTCTACTAGATCTCTAGCTCCTAAGGCCAGGAAATATGACTAATCAGCCTTTCTGTCCCCAACACCTAGCATCTTATCCTGCACACTATAGAAGCTGGGCCAGTACTGGCTTACTGAAGAGAATAACTGTGGGGCCAAATGAGTGTATGAGTCCCTAAGCATACCGATTAAATAGTCTGACCACTTTTATCACGGATTTCTCGACCTTTGTTCTAGCATTTTGTCCTTGGTGCCTGTCTGATTCCCAAGAGACGAACTGGCTGGTAGGCAAGGTCCAACAGAGTCTCTGGTGACAAAAATAGGGTTGCTTCTTCTCTAAATAAAATTCCTCCAGTACTAATCTCAAGCTCTGGAAACGAATCCCTCAGGTTCTCCAAGTTTCTCTGAGCCAGAGCACTTGGGAAGCCTGGATGGACATGAGTAGAGCAGAAGCTCAGAGAATAGTCAGAGACAAACTTCTCCTTCCTCCGCAGATGGGGAAATGAGACACAGAGAGAGCAAGGGCGGCAAACTTCCAGGACCTGCCCCAATGCTGCGTCCTGGAATCTTTGCTGCTTATGCCTTGTGTGCAAAGGAAAGCCAAACACCCAAATCACAGCAGCCCCGTGTGACTCCACAAACAGACCACAAACAGGGCCTCCTCTCTGCCCCAGGAGAAGCATGGTTTGGAAAGAGCCAAGAGGATCCCTCCTGAGCCTCTGAAAGTCATTAACGTTTATAGTCACTTTGATTCTGAGAACAATGTACTGAGGCTTTACCATGAACGGAATCCAGTGCTTTTCCCTTAACCCACATGATGATCGTGTGAGGCCTTTCCCAGCATCATTCCATCTACAGACAAGGAAGTAAAGCCAGCATGAGTGAACCGCCTGCTGCCAGGTCCTAAGGCAGAACCAGAATGCCAGACCCACATTCATCTGACCACGCAGTCCATTCTGTATTACCGGACTGTATTGGAATCCATTCATACACAGGCTTGTGGGAATCCCAGAGATAGTCTTAGGCTAGAACAATAGAGGTGAAGTGAAGTACATGTCAGGGTAGTGAAGGTGTCAAACATGTGGAAAAAGAATTTAAGTCACATTAATCGGAGTAAAGACCTCAGAATAAAGGAGGTGATAGCTTGTTTGTGCTCTAAAATGTGGCTAGAACCAATCAATGGAGATAAAAATCAGTCCATAGTGGTTTCAATGTAGAAAGGACAGAGGTAAACTGGAGAGCATGGAGAGGAGAGTGTCTGCATTTATATAAAGGAACTTAACAAAATAAAATAAAAAGCCCAAAACATAGAGAAAGAGCCCTGATATTTAATTGGAGATGAAGAGACGACTTTATCAAAAAGTCTTGTTTACCTGATCTTAAAGGGTCAAGCTGACTGAGAATTTTTCTAAGTGGTTGCACGAACTAAAATCCAGGGGAACGGAGGGAAGGCACACAAAAAGGACTTGTTGCTTAAATAAAGAAGAATCTCCTCATAGGCAGAATTGCCCAGGGACAGAATGGGATCTGATGGGCAGGAGTGAGTTCCCTGTCCCTTCGCAGGCGTATGCTTGTGAACCTTCACAGTGTAGTAGGTGCGAGCCTGAGGGAAGACGAGAGCAGGCTGATCTTGACTTTGGGGATGGGATAACCATCTGTCGGTGGGGGGGGGGGGGTGGGTTGCTGTCCTGCGCCCTGTAGGATCTTCATTGGCATCCAGGGACTCTATCCATCCGTTCAAGTAGCAGCACCCTATGCGTAACAATCAAAAATGTCTCCAGATGTTGCCCAAATGTCCCTGGGGACAGAATCGCCCTGCCCACAGTGAACCACTGGAGGAAATAGGGGTCATGAGACCTTCGAAATCCCTGAGATTATACACGGTGCTTCTCCAACTGGTCTCCACTCTGGTCTACATGGTTCTAAAGAAGCCTCTGCCTGGGTCATGTTTCAAAGTCTAATATGTGTCCCCAGGATGTGCAAAAGACACTGTCTCATCCTTAAACTCAATTTATGAAAATGAAAAAATATGGCATTAGAAATTTTGCCAGCCTCTTGCTTCCTGTTCCTCTTAGCTAATCTTATACTCCATGAAGCCCCCCTGTTCTGATTGTGATTAAGTGCTCTGTGTTGCCGAGAGGAAGGGACATAGGGAACCCTGGCCCCGTGTGCATCTAGGAAGCCACAAGGAGGAAGAAGACATTGATTAGGCCGGCCACACACTTGAGATGTTGTCTCAGTTAATCTTCATAACAGACTGATGAGGAACCAATTGTATAATAATGTCCATTTTATAAATGAGGCTGCTGAGATGTAGGAACGTTCTGGCACTTGACCAGCATCTCGTGGTTGATGAGCACAGAGTGTGAGATGTTGAATTTCATGCGCTTTGTGTCCCTTTATGTTAACCACTCTTCTGATGACAAGATGGTCTCAATTCCTGGGTCTACCATGGCTATCATTCAGGCTGACTGGTGGGATGCAGGACTTCTAGGCTGAGGGGTAGGATTCTCTGATGACTTAGAAATGTCTACCACAGAGTGACAGATGGGTGTTTCTGAAGGAAGCAGGCACGAGAAGAGAATACAGGTGGATTAATGAGGTGCATGAAAGACAGAAATCACAGATGCCTGAGGGGACATAGGAGACCAGAGCCAAGAGCTTCACTTCTGAGTCTCTAGGTTAGGAAGAAAGCCAGCCTCCTAAAGGGGCTCTGAGTTCAGTATGGCTCTAAACCATGAAGATGGTGTGAGGAGAATAAGATCTCCTAAGCATCCACCATCCCACAAAGGAGTAAGCAGCAGATATGAGGGAAATGCACGGCCAGAAGGGCTGGGTCCAGACAAGAATGAGCATCTGTGCTATTGCGCCCAGACCCCATGGCAGGACCATGGACAGATACTCCTGATGCCCAGGACACTAGATGTGACCATCTACACATCAGCAGATGTCCATTCTCAAGGTGTGGAAACATCGGATCACCGACGTCTCAAAGAATCCCATCTGCTTCAACTCCTCGTATTATGGAAACTTCCATGACAACCAGATGCATCTCAGGGATGAGACCGTCCCTGAGAAAGGGGAGAAGGCTTTGGGAGGGAGTCTGAAATTTGAAGGGATGAAGGGATCAGGGGATCAGGGGATCGGGGGACCGGGGGACTTTTCCACCTGCATCAGACCATTGGCCACTCGGTTCTCCATTATCCACCGCAGAGCACGAAGCATCGGCTGAAGTGGTTGTAGACACCAGAAGGGGAGATTAATTTGTGGAGAGTAGTCAGAATAATTCCCCGAGAGTCTGCTAACAGAACAGAGGGAAAGGAGTGTCTCGCCCGTAACTGTAAGCCTCATGAGAGGGATCTTCAAGTGAGCTTGCCCTGGGTCCCTTAGAATTGGGAGAACGTAGGTCCTTGTGCCTGCCACACCCTGCAGAAGTCCTTCCGAGAGAGGCTGAGGGTGGGTGTATCGGCCACAGGCGGAGTGGGCAGGATTGCAGGGGGAGGGAAGCCCCACCAGGGAGGGATTCAAGTGCCTTTGTTCATTTCCCAAGGCCCAAATGTGGGTTCTTTGGAGAAGAATATGCCAGAAGAGCTCCCTGCACGGAGTAGGTGAGCCAGGCACAGGAAACAAGGCTGTATCAAAGACCCGCAGGGTTGGAGGTGGAGGAGTGAGGAAGTTTGACTAATCAACGTGGAGATCCCAAGGGATGTATAGGGATACCCCAAGAGCAACTAAATCTGCCTTGCATGACCCCTGCCCACCCCCCCCATCCTCCACCATCTCCTTCCTCCTTACTGCACTTGACCCGGCAAGGTCCACACACCCCAGCCGGGAAGGAGGCAGGAACAAGTACGAAGCCGCCCACCATCCCACCTCTGCACCGGGAGCTTCCTGACCTGAGCTAGCCTGGGGCTGGGGGAGGTGGGGTATAGGCGTGGACGAGGGCAAAGAAGAGGTCAGAAACCAGATGAGGGGTTGCAGTTTTGCTAATATTCTTGACTGGACTTATGATCCCAGAAACAGGGACCATCCCCTTCTGACCGCACAGAACCTGCAGCTGACAGCTCGCCCGAGCAGGAGAGGAGGCCCCAGCATAGGCCGAGAGGAAGCAGTTCCCAGAAGAAAAGCCGCTGTCTCCTGCTTGTTTACTCAGCAGGTTACCCATAAATGGATTTTCAATTTTCAGAGAGTTGAAACATAATAGCGGACATTTAGTACAAAGACGCAGAATCCTGGAAGAATCTCCTTGGATTCAGAAGGAGCCTTGAGACTTGCTGCTTCAGAGTATGGTCATTCATTTAAAGACCTAATGAAAATAATATTGCACTGAAAACAAATGGAGGTGTCAGCGACGAGACGGTGCCAGATAATGAAGGCAAGCGGGCCGGCTGTTTTCTGTGCACGCAGCACGCGAGCGACCGGCTTAAAATGCATGCCGTCGGCAGTGACCACGCGGGCACCCCAGCCCCGTGGCTGGGTGGGCTGTGGCAGTGGAGACCACTCTAGCTGCTCGGGAACCAGGTTTCTGAGCCATGTTCTAAGGTTCAGGGCCAGGAGGTGCCCCAGGGGCAGGGAAGGGCCGGAGGGAGGAAACCGCAGGCCCACCGTTCAGGACGTCAGGGACACTCACTGCTGCTCACTGTCCGTAAAGTGCAGATCCACCTTGAGCTGAAAATCAACCTCACTTAGCGCCTCCTCCACCTGAAAGAGAAAGTGCAGAGGAGTTAAGGGTCAGATCTGGTCCAGATCAAAAATGTGGCTGGTCTGTTTCTCACAGTTTAAGACAAGCCTCTCTCCACAAGGTTAATTTCACTCCATTTGTAAAGCGGAATTCCCATGCACATTCCGTGGAATCCCGGATGAAGGGGAGATCTGTGTGTATTCCCAGGAAAACAGAAGGAAGAGATTTACGTAAGTCAAACGTAGGGGGAAAGTCAATGTGAAAAAAAAAATAAAAAGTTAAATAAGTTTGCTCTAAGTTTGCTCTATCACAGGACTTTTGAGAACTTTATTTCCCCAACAGATTTGATCTGGCATCCTTTCAGGCAGGAGGGAAGTGTTCCTGCTCTGGGAAGCGGGCGTAGCTGTGAACTTGCCCACAGGAAACCCCATTTGGCTGGTGATGGGACGCTGGTGCAGGTGCCAGTGTCTCTGCCCTTAGGCACGCCCGCCTGCTGGGCACCACTGTCCAGGTGTCCAGAGAAGGCTGGTTGACGTTCGGGAAAGTGAAGTCACTCTCCAAGGTGGCTCAGCTTCCTGAGAAAGCAGAGCTTTTGTTTTTGTCTTGAGGTCTGTTACACTCAACCGTTTACATTTTGGGACAGTTTGGCATTTCCACAGCTGCTTTCCTTTGTCACTTTCCTGTTTTCATCAATTCGCAAAGGGATCTATTGGTTCTACCTGCCAGCTTCCCACATACACCTAAAAGCTGGCACCCCTCATTCTTCTTTTCCCATACTGAACACCCTCCCCCCACCTCCAGGAAGACTGCTTGCCAAAAACCAGATCCCCCTGCTCCTCCTGCTCCGTGGAGAAACCCAGGTAAGCACTGTGCTCCTGGACCAGAACTCCGGCTCCTCCCCATGCCCGACTGGCCGGAGCTCTTCGTCCCTGAAACCCACAAAATGCTGGTTTCTAATTTCTTTCTCAGCATTCGATGCTGCCTATGACAATTGCTTCAGGTTTCTAACCTGGAAGCCAGTGAGCCAGATTGTAACCACAGACACAGTTTGTTCAGTCTGCACAAAGCTGCAAGTTGCAACTCACAAATTGCAAACATTCAAAAATCAGGCAACTTCACATTTCTATCACAAGTCTCCAGCTTCTATTAAAAAAAAAAAAATCCCCTGGATCTGGCAGCACAGGGCTGCCATCTAGAAGCCCGGTTTGGATCAGGCTCCCCGCATTCACGGACAGTCCCCAACTGGCCTGTGGCCAACCCCCACCCCCGGCCATTTTCTTGCCTCATGTCCTGTTAATCAGTTACCATTAAGAGAGAGAGTAGTCTTAATTCATTCTGGATCCCCAGCTCCTGGAACAGAGCCTGCCACATAGAAAGTATTCATGTATCCTGAGGAATAAATAAAGCTCTTCTCCACCCCCACTCCTTTTGGGTTTTGTTTCTTTGCAAATGTCCTCATCCCACAGGGGTGGAAATCTCTTACCCAAAGGCATCTCTGGAAACACGTTCCTGGTTAAGCATAGCTCAGCAGAGACATATGGATGGAATTTATCTTTAGGTCCCCAGGGTTTTAAAATTTGTTCCAAAAAAAGCTTTTAAAAGTTAACATTTTGCTGGATCCAAGTGCTATGAATAACTTCCGCTTCTAGCTTTGTTTTGCATAATCGCAAACCCTGCTTCGTACACACAACCCAAGCAACGGAGCCTCTTGCCACCCGTTCCTAGGAAGTGAGATTGGCAAAGGAAGGCCGCCCAACCACCTCCTGAGCATGCTGGCTAGCAACAATTCACTGTGAGCTCCAGTTTTAAACTTGCTGCAAATCCTCTGGAACCAGGAGAGGAATCCCGGGCCAGGATGAGCTGTGGCTAGATTGAGCCTGGCCACGACTTTACTGATGTCTCAATAATTTAATTCCAGGAGGCTCCAGAATGAAGTTAACCACCGAATTCGCCCTTGGCTGTTGGCTGCCCTCCCCTCCCTCCAAACACACACACTCATGCATGGGCACGTGGAGAAGGTTACACACATGCACACATTTGCACACGCACACATGCACCAACACTTGTTCGTGTGCCCTTCCATCGCTCTGCCCTACGTGGTTAAAGACATCACCTCCCTTTCAGAGTAATGTCTAGCACCAGCAAGCCATGTGGTGTAGCTCTGGACATAGTCACAGAAGCTAGTATTTGTAGAGGGGCTCCTGGGAGCTCCACTGTCCATTGTATCTTATTCAACGTGGACAAAACCGTGAATTCAGAAATACTGTCTCCGTTCCCAAATAAGGACCTTGAGGGTCAGTATAGTAGCGAGCTCCCGATTCAGCTCTCCCAAGGCCAACTGGTGAGTGAGGCCCACGGCCCAGATTCGGTCAAGGGCTCATCTGCTTCTTTGGCCTTTTTGCACGGTCCCATCTGAGTTGTTGGGTTATGCGTTCTCTCCCCGGCTGGTTTTGACGCCCCTCGTAATGTGACTCTCGCATCTTCTCCTCCATCGTCAGTGTCTCTCCTGAGCCACAGCACAGCCCGGTGGGAAGGTCGGTAACAGTGGAAGTCAGTCTACCTGGATGCCATTCTTGGCTCTACCCGGGGCCAATGAACCTCTCTAACTTGGTTTTCTCATCTGGAAGATGAGGGTAAATATGACCTTTATTCTTAGACAGCACTGCTGTCGTGTGACTAAGAAAATGCACCAAGAGGACTGAAAGTGTACAAACAAAGACCATGCTCAACAAATACTAGTTATTGTTATTTCTGAATTCCTGGGGGACTGACCCCGCCCTCCCAGGACCCCCCCTGCTCCACCGACTCCACACGCAGGCCTGCATACTGCTCGTAAACACAGATGTCCTGGTCAGGCTGCCTGGGTTCAAATCCCACCTCTACCACTTCCTAGCGGCATGATTTCGCTCCAGCTACTAACTTTCTCTGCATCTCTGTATCCTCATCTGTAAGACACTTCACAGGACTGTAGTGATGATTCGGTGAGCTCTCCCAAGCAAAACACTCAGCACACGCCACACAACACACATCTTAGAAATGCAAGGCGGTACTTATGTTAAGATCCTGGGGGTGTTATCATGACTCAACCTGAATTCCAACCACTCCCCAAAAGGAAACGGGTCTTCTTCTAACTACCCTGGACTTTCCATGGACCCCAAGCCCATTTTCTGGCCAAAATAGAGTCAATGCCCATCAACCTTCCTTGACTACAGGATGTGCCACGTCCCTTATGCTTAACCTGAGTCCAGGTCTATGGGCTGCGCTCTGCTGAAACACAGCTTCCTCTCTCCACCCATCCCCACCATGGCTGCCTTTGCTGTGGTGCCTTCCAGCATGCATGGACCAGAGCTCTGCCCCCATGCTCTGGAGAATTGGACCCCACTTTCTCTATTTCCAATCCTAGCTCTCCTCCTCCTGACTCCTGAGGGAGCCTCAGAACAGGTTATCCATGGTGGTCCGCGAGGCCGGTGCTGTGTGTTGAGTCTTCAGCGCTCCTGTCCAGCCTTGTACCTGTGCCGCCTCCTACCCCACCGGAAATTATGTTTCTTCCCCAGATCTGCCGTCCACCTCACTGCTTCTCCCTGCCTCAGTATGCTACCCGTGGTCTTGAAAGCCCTTCACGGCCTCCAGTGGAATTTCCATGCATCCCTTAAAGATTCACAAGTCTGAATCAACTCTATCTGCCTGGCTCACTAGGTCTGGGACGGGCTCAAGAATCTGCATTGTGAACAAGCATGCCAGGTTTCTGTGGTGTGGTTACGAGGAGGGGTCCCACTTCGAGAGATGCTTTCCTTTTTTAATCCTATAAAAATGCAAACTTACTGAGAAAGACTTTTTGGCATAATCTGCTCCTCCTCCTCAGGGCACCAAGCATCTTGCTGTTGAGAACAGCCTTCCTTGCCTGGGCTGCTGGGAAGCTCAGTGCTGACTGTGCAGCTGCTATTAGCAATGCCCAGCACCATGTTGTTGTACTTTGGTCTATGACATTCATCCCGGGCTTCCAAGCTTTTCCGCCCCCTTATCATGTTTTTCCTCTACTCTGGCTAACTCTGCTGTTGGTGTTGTTCTCCCTCTTTTACTATTCTATGCACTTGTCAGCCTCCCCAAGTTCCCGGAGTGATCACCAGAGCGTGTGCGAATAAACAGCCATCCTACTTTGACACTCACTGTTTGCTACTGTCGTGGAAACAACCTATCCTAAGCCTTAGGCTGGGGTGGCTTCTGGCCATGGCCGCGTCTTGCACTGACCCATGCCCTCACAGTGCAGACACAATCTTCGTGTCTCCATTTTCCATAGCATGGGCGACCGTATGCTTGACGGGTAGCCGTCAGATGAGTATCCGCTGTCCACCGTGACGGGCTATGTGCATGCGGGAACACGAGCTCTGGACAAGTGGCTACAGGCAGTGTTTTGATTGTCAAACCCAGGTAGTCACTGAAAAAGACCTAATGCCTCCATGCTCAATACACAGTGTTTATGGACCTACCTACCTAACTTCAACTGTCCCTGACTTGGGTGGCATTGTTTGCCGCTGTCTGGAGTACCCCAAGGCTGCAGCAAATTACTGGCTTATGGAGATGCATGACTCGGTAGAGGAAGGAAGCAATGTGCATCGTCACAAGGACTCCCTATTCAACCTCAAAACCGAGGCTTGTTACAACCTCACATGAGCTGAACTTAGACGTGGAGAAAGGCTACAAACTCCAGGGTGGGAGCACGTCTTAAATTCAGATGACAGACGACGAACACACCCGAGCGATGTCCAAACCCAGCCTCCCAACATAGCTGCTGCCCAGAAGGGCTCGGAGGTCAACATGGCAAATGACGATGGTCCACGAGAGGCAAACCGGTGTTCTCTTGGGAGAATCTGGCTGAGACACGTGTGGACGCACAGACTCGTCTGGAGACCTTGACGCTCAAAATAACCTCTGCGGTCTCTTCCTAACCTGGGCAGGAAGGAAGCAGAGGACGCTCTCAAAATGAAGACTATGTGCAGTTCAGGAAAGTGCTGACTCACAAGGGGGTGGGGACGGTGTATGGAAGCCACAGACGAGAGCCGGGGCGTCAGGGCTGGTCACTGCAGGACAACCGGATTGCCCCAGGCCAGCAGACACATTCAGAGGGAGCGGTTGTCGGAACTGGGGAGAAAGCTACATGGAGTGAGCCCCCTGTCCTGAGCTGAGGCCTTGGCTAAACCTTTAACAACCGGGTCTCAGAAGGAAAATGAAAAACCCTGATTGGCAGCATTGTCGATTTCTCTGGTACAAATATTTCCACCACAACCGATTTCCAGCTGAACGGGACGTCGCTGAATGCGGAGGTGGAAAGAGACGGGTACCTCTGGCTGTCACAGGCCGGGGTCCCGCACACAGGACGAGCAGCCCTCTCGGACCCAGCGTGGAAGGAGCCCGTGGAAGGAGCCCACTTTCCCACCTTCCCTCCAGTCACCGCCAGGCCTCTCACAAGCTGAGCCCAAACAGACCAGAAGGTAAGGATTCTCCGGGGCGATGCAGGCAGTCGGCTCCGGGGTCCAAAGTGGGCGGGGAAAGTGGGGGCAGGGCACCAGCCGTCAGGGGACAGTGGGCCCAGCTCACGGGAGCTGCTTTGGGTCTCCGAGATGTCAGTTACAGACAAAGCGTTCAAGGTCACTGTGATGGCACAAGGGAGACGAGGCTCAGGGTAACCGAAGGCTAACAGGCCCTGGACATACCGGTTTCTGCTTGGAGAGAAGGGGGCTCCAAAGGCCCTAAAAGGAGGGATTCCGAATTGAATCTGTTCATTCACCAAGTCATCTGCTCACGCCTGCTGGCTGTCTCCAACCGAGTCCGATGGCAGGCCCCAGAGTTGCAGAGACAGAGAGGAGACCGCAGCCCTGAGAAGCTCACAGACTGGGAGGGGGTGAGGGGCAGAGTCTAAGAGAAACACCGCGCCCTTCCACCTCTCAGACCAAATCAGTGGCTCCCCACCAGCAAGGATAAGCCCCGTCTTCCCTCCCACGCGCCGGCGGCACTAAGTCTGGCCCCAACCACCTCTCCAGCTTCACCTCCTGCTCCTTCTCTCCACTCACGGTGCACGCCACCTTGGCTTTACTGCTTTTGCTGGGACACATCAACCTCATTCCCACCTCAGGGCCTTTGTCCTTGCTGTGCCCTCCCCCAGGGATGCCATCTCCCCGAGCACCTAGCCTGCCCAGCTCCTCGGCACTGGGATCTCACTCAGGGCTGACGTCTCCTGCCTGTCCCTTGTCCTCCGGGGAATACGCGTCATCTCGTGTGAAGGTGGTTGTGTAGGAGCAGGAGCTCCGGGTGATCAGGAAGCAGAAGCCTTGCAGAGTCGCCCTGCCAAGCTCTCTCTTCCACGCTGGTCCAGCGGTAGCCCCACAGGCCCTCCAACGGGGGTGCCAACTCCCAATCTCAGGCCCTTGTGGGTGCTCCTTACAGACGAGGAAGCCGAGCAGCGGGCACTGCGAGGCTCAGGGACAGGGCGGCACACGGCTTACTTCATTTCACTGTAACGTGCTCATCGAACAGTAAAAGACAAGCCCCAAGGGACGCCTGGGTGGCGCACTTGGTTGGACAACTGCCTTCGGCTCAGGGCGTGATCCTGGAGTCCCAGGATCGAGTCCCACATCAGGCTCCCAGCTCCATGGGGAGTCTGCTTCACTCTCTGACCTTCTCCTCGCTCATGCTCTTTCTCACTGTCTCTCTCTCAAATAAATAAATAAAATCTTTAAAAAAAAAAAAAAAAAAAAGACAAGCCCCAAGACACCAGGGATATTTTCTTATTCTAGCTTTAGTCCCTAACAGGTGCTCGTCAGTACTGAGTCTGTCTCTAAGGGACAGAGAGATGATAAAGGAATGAAGAACGAGGGACGGTGTTTCATCTCCGGCCACATAACAGGACCTGGTCACCACCTAGACCATGAAAGACGTGGACAGAAAACCACGGGGAGGAGGGAGATGTCACCTGGCCAGGAGGGCTCATTCCACACACCACTTAGGGAATGTAAGTGGGGGACATGCCTCTAATCCAACTTTCCTAAAATGGGAAGGGACTTCCACGTCATTCAAGGTCTTCTAGCAAAAAGTGAGCCGCCGGGCTGTGGGGAAGGGGAGTGGAGGTGGAACTGGGCAAGTGGGTGCAATGGCTCAGACTTCAGATATTTCTTCAAAATACGTTAATCTGAGGAATAGAGAATTTTTGATCAAGTTTCCTCCCAGCAGGATGAGATCCCTGAGGTCTATGGGCTTTTTCTCATGCTGCCCACTCCCTCTGCACGGGGTGCCCTTTCTGCTTCCCTCCCTCCGAGGGACTCTGTGTTTGTGAGTCTCGAAGCCAGCTCCTTGCCGGGACCATCGATGCCCCCCACAGGGCTCATCTCTCCATCCTGGGGGCCCTTTGTTTGTTTGAACGCTCAGCCAGCCTTGTGCACCTCACCCACCAGGGCACTGCTCTCTGGCCCTGTGTCCAGTCCCTCGAGGGTAGAGTCCTTGCCCCCTTTCCTGCCGCTTTGTCCCCCAGCCAAGGGCCCAACACAGAGCCCCACACAATGCAGAGACCCAGTGGGTGTCTGCCGACTGACTCCTTGCCGGAGCCCCAGAACCAACAAACAAACGGGCACATGAAGAATGAACAAAAGCGTCAGTCAGGGAGCTGATGGAAACTGCTCGGAACGTGGCAGGAGGAAGCATATGGATAAAAGAAAAAGTACAAAAAGCATAAATGAGTAAGTGCATGAGTTCTCTAAAGTCATGAATCCTGTCGGACTCCAGAGCTGATCTACGGCTTCTCCTTCACTTCCCGTTTAGCCAGCAATGGATCCAAAGCCCTTGTGGCTGGCGGCAGATCACATGACTTACCCTTTCTCCATCTAAGAGCAGATGAGCCCGGAAGAGGACGGCGTCATTTATGGAGACCTCTTCGTTCCTGTACAAGATCTGAAAGACCCTGCTGTGCACGGCGTTCTCATGGGCGTAGGCTGAGTGCAGGCTGCTGCTGTCTGCAAGACAAGAAGGAGTAAGAGCCCGTGAGCTCCAGGTCCATCCCACACCTGCGGCCTCCTCCAATGTCAGCCCAGCTCAAGGACGGTAACGGCCCCCAAACACATCGTGGTGTCCAAACATGAAAACCACAGAAGAATGGCATCGCACCCTATAAAGACTGCTCTTGCGGGAACTAGCCTGTGCTCTCAGAAGAACCTTACTGATCCCTTACAGACCACATGATCTGATCTTGTTGCGCAGTGCTCCTTGTTTGGAAATCAGGGCCCACCCAATCTCTCACCCGCTCCCATGTCCCCTCCTCTGTGAGGCTTTCCACAATCCTCCGCTCCTGTAATCAGGGAGGAAGCGAAGAACAGAGAAATAAAGACAAAAACTTCTTATCCTTCTCCAAGGACCTCCTTGTGCCCTCAGAATCTCTTTCCTGAAAATGTTGTTCACATGACATGTATGATGTGGAGAACACTGTGTCTTGAGTTTCAGGTTAAGTGAATTTTAATGGTACTAGACATCAGGTCTTTAAAGGGCCTTGTTCAACTCTTCTGTCTTCCAAAGCTTTCCAAGTATACCCTAATCCCTAAACCCTGTCTGCACGCTGAGTTCAACTTCAGAGAGACGCGTCTGTCTCATGAGGACCAGAGACTTGTCTGCATCTGCTGACCAGAGTTATGGAAAGCAAACAGGTGAATTTCTCAGAACCACTTAACACATAAACCGCATGCTAGGGAAAATATAAAAAAAAATTCTCACATAAATAATGCTAATGTTTCTACAATATAAGGCAACGATTATAAGGCCATTCATAAAATGGCCAGCCGTGTGGTACTTTGCAGCTTCCAACATGAGTTCATGCACGTTACATTTTCTTAATCCTTCCAGGAAATTGCTAGGGAAGATTTTGCTACAGATGAAGAGAACCAAGGCTCAACGGAAAAGAGGCAGGAGTCTTGGTATTTGTATGTGATGAGGCATCGTGAGAATTTATCCTCACGTCTATCTATTTAACAACCAAGAGATCCCAGGTGAAGGAACAAAATGTACCCATCTCCTAGCAAAAAGGTTGATCCTCTATAAATCACTACAGAAAGAGATGACATGTTTGCAAAGAAAGCCCAGAAAATAACAGGAAAAATCAGTGCGGTTGCACAGCAAAGAAAAACAGCTCAAGTGTCTTGTGCATTGTCCTCAGATGCCTTGAAGAATCCTGGGGAGACAGGAACAAAGGGTCGCTCTCAGCCCCCAGTGCAGAGTGACACCAAGCTAACACCTGCCTTGTAGCTTCAGCAGAGGGAAGAAAAACATGTGAAGCCCCAGGTCATTACCAAGGCTGCTCAGATGTGTCTGCTCTAATTGGCACTTCGTCAAGAAGGAAAGAGAATCGCCAGGCTAATGCAGACCTATTTAGACCTGCTGGATTCAAATTGATGTGGCTTTTAAGTAGAAGTGATCCTTGTGTGCAAATGCCTTTCTGTTTTTATTTGCTGCACCAGCCCTTTCTCTGTCACTGTCAAGGCCTAGTGGATCTATCGGCCAGTCAGACACCGTGGCCGAGGACGGAGGGGGTAACGACTCTGAAGGTCAGAGAAGCACTGAGCCGTCTCGTACCAGGAGGGACAGCCAGCAAAACAGCTCAATCACCGGCCCTTTTGGGCAAGTGACATCACCCCTTGTAATCACAGCTTTCCGCGTGAAAAATGGGCATATCCACTCCGACCTCCTGGGATCCGTACCGACATTAAAAGCATAAAATAAATCAAGCTCCTAAGACCAGGCACATACGGAGTGTACAATATGGGGTGGGATGACTCTTTGTGCTTAGGAAAAGGTCTGAGCATTTTCTGTTGAATACAGTTCCACTGGCCACATTTTCTTTTTTAAGATTTTAAAAATTTATTTTAGATGAGAGAGAGAGAGAGAGAGAGCCCGGACACACGGGAGCAGGAGAAGGAGCAAAGAAAGAGAGAGAATCTCAAGCACATTCGCCACTGACCACAGAGCCTGACGTGGGGTTCGATCTTATGACCCCGAGATCACGACCTGAGCCAACATCGAGTCGGATGCTCAACCGATGAGCCACCCAGGCGCCGCTCACTGGCCGTATTTCTACGGCAGATTAGACTCCTCTGACTTTGAGAAGACTGACAAACTAGACCACAGGACTCCACGATTTCACAGATCGCCAAATCCCAAAGTGCCCCTGTGAGGCCCCGCATGAGGCATTTCTCATGCCCTATGGGACTTCCTGTGTCGTTTTCTTCTCACTAGTGTGTAGGGCATAGAGCAGTGGTCTTCTTACAAGGGCAGGCTCGCTGATCACGGACACCCTCCAGAGCTGTGGGCATCACAGAGACGATGCCTGCCTCCTTCATCCCCACAGGGAATCTTCCCTGAACCGTGACGATGCGCGCGCGGATCCCTCACCCATTATCTTGGCTCCCTCTTCCTGACATCCTGAAGGAAATGGGGCTTTCTTTTCCTTGGCAAGTCCTCTTCCTGGATTTCTAGGACCGGCTCTTCAGCTCATTTCATGGAGCGCTCCTTAGGGCACTTATTCTGGCTCACCGTCCTTGCGTGGGTCCGGCGCTGGACACCCAGAGATGAGGAACGTGCATGTTCTCTCCACGCTAGGAGACCTTGGGGACATCCAGGATGCTGCCCTTTCTTTGTTGTGGGGTCAAGAGCCACAGGTCTCTTTAGAATGCTTTTACTTATTTGGTAACTGGAGTTCCACTCATGGGGCCCAATCAGAAAGGAGAGAGTCGAGTCTCCCCAAATATCTATCTGCTTCTGTGGGTCTCAGGGTTGGTACCATGCGTAAGTCTGTGAAAGGGCAGCTGGAAATTTAAGAGCAAATGAAGTAGTGGCAAGAAGTTGGGGGAAGGAAGAAAAAGGAATGGGGAGGAAAAGAGAGGAGGGGGTAGGAGGAGGATACTAGGACAGAGGCAGGGGGATTCTTCTACAGCTCCCGCCAATCCACGAGTGAGTTTCAAGAAGCTTAACAGGAATTCCAGGCCAGAAGGCAAGAGTAAAAAGACTTTTAGGTTCTGCTGAGTTCACACACACACACACACACACACACACCCCACATAAATGAGCGGTACCAACAATCTGCGTATCTACATTATCTCTAAATGTCTACAACCCGGAGGACGACCTTCCCTCTGCCGGTCGCCACGCCCCCATCCCAGCCCCAGAGGCCTCTGTGAGTGCAGACTACACAGTGTAGGTGCTGTTCACCTGCGATGGAAGCGCTGCCCTGGAGTGCGAGCCTGCAGCACTCCTGTGGGCATTGACTCCACTCCGATTCCAAGATCATGGCCATGGCTCTGCCGGCACAGAGGGGCTCCCTGGAGAACCAGGTTTGTGCTCAACACTGAAAACTCTGGGGAGACTCCTTCCAACCCTCCAGGCCTGGAATCAGCTGGGTGAGATGTGGACTGTTGACCGAAGAAGATGCTGAGAAGCTATCGCTGAATTTCTTCAGGCTGAAGCTGTATTCCAATGTGAGGGCCCTCCAGTATATCCGAGCTCACAGGAGTGGAAAAGCCAAGTCAGACTAAGAACCACTCAAGGCCAGGACCTCCTTTCTCTCTTGCTCGCTCGCTCTCTAATAAATAAAATCTTTAGTGCGGGGCGGGGGCGCCTGGGTGGCTCAGTTAGTTAAGCGTCTGCCTTTGGCTCAGGTCATGAGCTCCTGGGATGGAGCCCCAAGTCCAGCTCTCTGCTCAGCAGGGAGCCTGATTTTCCCTCTTCTTTCCCCCCTTGCTTGTGTGCTCTCTCCCACCCTTTCTATGTTAAATAAATAAATAAAACCTTTTAAAAAAATAAAACAGGCCCTCCTTCAGTAAGGCAAACTTCCTTTCTCAATTTGCCCCCCAACCCATACTTTCTTACTATATGGCCTTGGGCAACCCGTTAAATTTTAGCTTACAGAAGGCAAGGGTCCTCCCCTGCCTAAATTCCACAATGAATCTGAACCTCAGATGAGATGAGAAGAGAATGTTTAACTGTCAAATACTCCCAACCAGAGCAGATTTCCTAATAAGACGAAGGTGATCATCATTCTTGATGCCAGGTGGTTCTCAGGCTATTTCTAGGCAGCACAGAAAGTCACCTTGAAGCCACACTTTTTTTTTTTTCCTAACCGTTTCAAAGAATAAGCAGAAAAGAAAAACACCTTGAAGCAGATGTGCACCGTTTCTCGAGAGAATGACCAGAGTGACTTACTGCATCCCTTCAGTGTGTTCTGGCTGGTAGGACCAGGGAACACTTACTGCGAAGCTAGAGAGGGATGACGTGTCCTTCTTTGATGCCACCCAAGCTGCTACACCCCTTGGAAATGCTTGTGACAAGAGTACAAGTCAAACAATCCACACAGGGAAGGTGTAACCCCTGGGAGCCAACAGCCAAGGCCCTGATGACTCGGGAATTTGCAAGTGGGGAGCCGCACTGCATGTGCAGACGTCACCCAACCAAAGACGTATTAACGTACCGTATGGATAAGGCACTACTGTTTCCGGGGACTAAAGGTGACTTGAGGAAAGCTGGGCTCAAGGATGATGACTCCGGCTGTTCACAATGGCCCAATGGTTCATGAGTAGAAGGGCTGGTTTGGTTCCATTGTGAGCTAGAAAGTTCTGTGCATCCATCTAATTCAGCACAAAGGTTGTGCTTTGAATAGCCATGGCTGAGCGTGTAAATGTCACCCAAAAAGTGACCATTGGAAGTCCTGAGGCAGGGCCCCCAAGCCTTATGCAGATGGCTGGACCAGCAAGGGGCTCACCGCTGAGGCTACAGAATTCCTGGAACTCGAAAGGACCCTTCAGCAGAGCACCCGTATCCCAAGGGAAGCCCCAGTAGCAAGAGACGGATCGGCCCCAGGTCCTCCCAGCCTGGCTTTCGAAACAGGATCGCGTGTCACCGAGTAACCCGCAGCTCCTCAGCCAGTGCGAGACGGGGGAAGCGGATTAGTGGGTTAGCATTTTGGCTAACAGGGCACTTAGATACAAAAGCACTGCTGTGGATATCTGGAGAGATGCGGACGTACGTGTGCCTTCAGCGTTTGAATACATCATATTGCCAACCTCAATAAAATGCTATGTTGCAGCTGGCATTTGTGTTGCCGTTTAAAAAGATAAAAAGGTTTCCCAGGTTTTCTACTTAAAATATGAGATGCCTATGGAATATTGAATAATTTGCTTTAATAAAAAAGGATACAAGTTTATGCCTTACCCATAATCCCAGATTAATATGTTTTTTGTGGCTTTTGCTATAAAACATGTTCACGTAGTCATTAAATTCTTATTAATCACCGGCTATGTGTCAGGTCCTATGCAAGACAGTGGAATTCAGAAATGGACAATCAGAGTCCCTTTTGGGGTGCATCCAACTTGCGCATCTGTCCTTGGATGGGCATGGACAGGACAGGACATGGGCAACCCCTTTGTTCACTTCCTTGGACCTCTCCTGTCTGAAAGCATTTCTCATCTCTCCAGACACACTGCATTACTTACAACATCTTAGATGGCCTATTTAACCAATCTGAACTGAGCTCCGAGTTACGTACAACAAACTGGGTTTGAGCCCAGACGTTGTTATTTATTAACTACATGGTTTGGAAACATCACTTCTCCATAAACTATAATAAATACAGAATTGCTCACGCATTGCAAATTGCTCCAGAGACGCTAGCCTGGGACTGGCTTGAGCTCTGGCTAGCCTCTACCCCTCCTCTCACTTGACCTTGGGTGTGAGAGGCTTCATTTGACTCAAGAGAAAGCCGATGACCACAGGTTAAGTTGCATCTTCAGCATCAAATTCAGTAAACGGTACATCAGGGACTCTGAATCATGAGCTTTTGTTGCATCATTTCATTCCTAAGTTTGGTTATCACTCACGGGCCATATGTCCATATGGTGGACATAACACCAGTCCCTGGTGATGCTACAGCAATGGCAAAGAATGTTCTCCAACATTTAGTTCAACATTTCCCAACTACGTTCTATCCTCACCGGACTCACATCACTCCATCCCTTGTGTTTTGCAGAAGTGATACCCTAGGATGACGGAGGGTTGGGCTGTGCATACTATAGTCACTCAGATATGCGCAGAAGCCATCCGTGGTGTCATTACTAATGAGTGCAGGGGCAGGGGGAAGGGGGGTGCGATCAGAAGTTTCTGAATGCCAGCAATAGCTCCTGCACCCAAGATATGGGACTCCTAGCCGACTCCGTACAAAGAATCAAGTTATGCAGCAGATACCAAGGCCTGGCCGAAATTCATGTTTACAGAAACTAAACCAAAGAAGGCAAAAACAAACAAACAAACAAAAACCATCATTTAACCTACTGGAAATGAACAAGGGCTGCCACTGCAATTCAGCAGTGAGCTTTCTCCCATCCACTCGGAGCAGGCTTAATTACTTAATTATAACCATGGCGACCTACCTATTAGAGGGAGCCTGGTAAGACCAGCACTTGGTAACACTGTTAGCCAATCACAGGCAGGGCTATGTAATCTCAAATGTAAAAAGCCAGCACGTCACCTCTAACAGACTCCAGGGACCCAGCCAGCTTCCCACAGATCTGTCCTAACCACCAGCCAACTATGGCCGAGCCCAGTACACAGCCTCCTGCCTTTGCAAGGACAAGAAATGGATTTGAGTGAAACGCCATGTGTTTGCCCTGGGCTCTGCTATCTGCCCACTGTGTTCCTACAAACAAGGAACTTCCCCGTGTGTGAGCTTCAGTTTCCTACCCTGTGAACGGGGGATGAGAGAGAACTCCTGTTCCAGGGCTGCAGGGATTGAACAAGAGGACCCTTGAGGGCACCCAGCATGGGGGAGGGGAGGGGGCGGGGAGGGGTAATATCTTGCAGGTGTGGCTACGTGGACAGCGGTGAGTCGCAGATGTGACTGTAGAAAGGACTCACAACAGAATTCTACCAGTTGCTAGTAAAACTCTCAGGGGAAGCTCAAGGGGGATCTTCAAGTGCCCCCAGCTCTGGGGAGAGAGCAGGCTTGGACCGGGGCAGGGGCATGGCTTGCAAGGATGGAGGAATACGGAGAATCTCCTTTTTCTCACTGAGAGATTTGGGGTGAATTTTAACGCCCCAAACTCAGTTCTGAGGGAAAAATAACAATAACAATAACTATGGTTTTTACTGCTGGCCACCTTGCTTCTGCCTCGATCCCATGGCGTGTCTCCTCCTGCACCTCCCCCATCTCTGCACTGCAGACCCCCATCAGGGTCTTGAACCCATGCCTTTCCTCCTTTACAGGCTCTTCTCTATCCCCAAGGGGCCCTAGCCACCCCAACACTGTATGCACCACTCGGACGCCGAGAGCTCTCAGCTGTGTGACACTAGCCCCATCTCTGTCCTGCGTCGCCGTGCACGGTCCCTCGGCCCCGAGACATTACTCCTTCGATGTCGGATACACAACCTAAACTGAACTTACATGCCCAAGACAGAACCTCTGCTTTTGTTTCCTGGATGTGCCTCTCCCCCTGCTCTTACCCATAGCAGTACCACGCTTCCTGGTTCCCTTTGATTCGTCCCCCTCACCCCCTTAGCCTGTCATCTGGAATCCTGCAAATTCACATTCAAAACGTGGTTCTGATGAATCTAATCCTTTCTCTGTCGTTTTAGGATTTTCTCTCAATATTGAACACGCTCCTACTATTACCACGCTTGGGTCTGTTAATATAAAACACAAGCCGGGCACCATCACCCCTCATGGCACTCAGAATCAAACCCGCGTCCTCCGTGATCGGTGCGGATGCTGCATCGAGGTGAGGGCGGAGCACAGAGCCAGCTCTGCGTGAGGTGTTCCGGCCCCGCAAATATTTATAGAATGCATGGCTGCCCAAAGCTCCCAGTGACCCAATCCCTAAGACTTTGGCAGCGGCATTTCATAAACATTTGTGGAAGCAGGCTGATCCTCAGCTCCAGCGGCTCGCTCCCGAGGCTGGCTGTTTCCTGCTGCACCTCACGATGGCCCGGCCCCCCCACCGATTCATGTCCCCTGCGAGCAGCAGGTGCTAAGTTCGCCTGAAAGGCACAATGTGGGGTTTTCTGAGAAGGGAGTAAGGCCCCGTCTTAGAATCCTGAAACCCTCTGTTCGTAAGTCATCAGGAGACAGCAAATGGGAGGCAAAGAGCCCTGTTTATGTGATTCAGACTTTTCTGAGCCATCTGCCCCAGCCATATGCTTCCCAAGGAGAACGAAGAACGGCCACAATTGGAGCTAATCGGGATATTTGTGGGAGCTGCCGTGACCATGCCCACGTCCAGTGATGGGCCCCAATATGTTCCCAGGAGGACAGAACCACTGCCCAGCCCACAGTGACCTTGGCCTTAATGGGAAGCCACAGCACGCAGGAGGCAGGTATGACTTGCCACAAGAGCAGGGACCCCACCTCCCAGGGTCAGCGCTGAGTCGCTGAGAGCAGGTGACCACTCTGCCCTCTCCTTCCACAGGGATGGAGGGTCCCTCCAGAGGGAGAGTCAGCTCGGCTGCCCGGGGCTGAGCTACGACTGACCAGTCCGGTAAGATCAGCAGCCTCAGCCCCCTCCTGCCTCCAAGGGCTGCCCCAACCCTGCCCCAGCCTGAGCCATGAATCAGTGGAGCTCTTTCCCCTCACAGGACATTCTTGCCTGGACCCTGCCCTCTGCTACCTCACTTTCCCCCACTGGACTCCTCCATCCTGCTCATTAGGGCACACACCTGGGCCGTGTCTGTAACCGGGTGAGGGGGCCGGATATTCTGAGTCCGTGAGCGCAGGTGCCCGCCCATCGGAATCCATGCCAAGAGGAGTGATGTGCGGGATCCTGCCAGCCCTCTGCTGCGCAGGGTGTACCCTCTTGATTTAAGGACTGGAGGGAATGTGAGGACCTGGGGGAGGGGCCAGGTCAAGGAGCCAAGGGGGTGGGGTGCCCAGAAAGTTTGGGGCAGGGGCTACAATGACGGCTGTGCACACCAGGAGCCCTGGCGGAAGGCCACTCCTGACTCCAGCGAACCAGGCACCTTCACAGCATGTGCAGGCCAGCCCAGCCATTCTCGCGGAGGCCTGTGCCTTCGTCCCTCACCTCCTCCCCCAGACCCCGGGCCGGCCCAGAGTGGTCTGCGCTGGTCCTCCGGGACACGGATGCTCCTGCGTATCCCCTTCCCTCCCGGAGCTCCTTCTCCTGCTGCTGGATATCGGTGCCAAATGCCACAGAAATGCAGTCGGTCTGAGTGCGAACTTGGGAATGACCCCAGGCCCAGTGCTCCCTCTCCAACTCAGCCCTCCTCCGTCTCTCCAGGACCCCAGGCTCTCCTGCTGGCCTGCCTGCCTCAGCGTCCCAGCCCAGCTGGTGATCTGGATCACGAGGGGTCATCCTGACTCAGACCTGGCCCCCGCCGAGCCCGGGAATTGACCTTCAACTCCACACGCAGCAGGTGCTGGACAGAAGGGCTCCCGGGACATGCCCTGACCAGGCCCTGGGCTCCTTCATCTGCACTTGCCCCACCAGCTCCTGCCCACAGCCAGACCAGTGTCGGGCACAGTGAGAGTGTAGACAGCAGCCTCCTGTTTAGCTGGCACCGACACTTCAGGGAATTAGGAGCCCAAGGGCCGGAGGCCAGAGCTGAGCCCTTTCCATCCCTGTGACCGATTTCAAATGCTCTCGCTGTGAGCAAGCCTCCTCTGACGGCCACGGCTTGAGTGAGCGTCCTCACCTCTGGACCCCATACATTTACTCTTCAAGCCTGCTTAGCGTTCAGAAGGTCTGTCCTTCGAGCCACTGCTCCCCCCTCACACGCACAAACACATGCATGCACACACACACACACACACACACACACACACACACACACACCCTGCTCATCAAACGTATTGAGAATCCAGGGCCCGTGCAGGACTGGACTCCAGACAGCCCCTCTTCTTAACAAAGACCATCATCATTGTTTCCTTGACTAAAGGTTATGATTTCCTCCGTGGACTCACCTGTTGGATCCTGCACTTCGAACCTATCATAGATGATCAATACAGTATGTCAGTCAATCATACAGTTCTGTTGAGAAGGTGTGAGGAACACTCGAGAGATTCTTTAGGCTGCTGGGCCATGGCGGGGGGCACAGCGAGCATCACTGTTCAGTGCTCCAATCACGTTCTTAATTCTGGTTTTTTGGTCAGGAGCTGTCAGCTCATGGGGACTTCCCCCGTGCCAGATACGAGTTGTTCCTGATCGGACCTGCTTCGCACAGTGCTTGCCCCGAGGGGGTAATCTATAAGTATATGCGTTTATATAAAAACATATAATATATATATTTATATACTTACATATAATATTGTTTATTATATTACCATGTATTTATATATTATATAACAATAATGTATTTATAGTACAATAATATATATTATATTTTTATATATATTTAAAGGTTTTATTGTTGTATTGAGACAGTGTGAGCAGGGCAAGGGGCTGAGGGAAAGGGAGGGAAAGAATCTCAACCAGACTCTATGTTGAACAAAGACCGTGACACAGGGCTCGATCTCACAACCTTGAGTCCAACCTGAGCCTAAATTGAGAGTTGGACGCTTAGCACACTGAGCCACCCAGGCACCCCAGAAGTATTTTTTGAATACTCTTCTCCCTCGGACATTTTCCCCCACTTAGCTTTCCACTTTTCATCCATCGAGGCTTATTATTTTTGTCCCTTCTTCGGAAGTTCTCCCCCCGAAGCCCAGCAGGGATAGCTGCCCCCTGCCCTGTCCCCGGCACATTTTGCCCCAGCTTGTGGAGGACGCCCGTGGTGCAGAGGCACAGCTGGCGGTGTTCTGTACCGAGACTGACGGCTTCCCCATGCCTGCACAGTGCGCTGCTCCCCGCTGTGCTCTTGGTGTCTAGCAAGGCGCTTGGCATAGACGGCACACAGTTAATATTTTTTCACGAATCGAAAGCCTCATTTTCATCTCAAAATCCTGCCTGTGTCTCAATGACCTCTCAAATGTCACCTCTTTCTGGAGATGTTCCCATTGAGTGTAGTTACAAGAAGACAGGTTCCCAAATCTGATCTGTATTCAAGTTCAGACGGTCCATTCATTTGTAAATTACGTGCTCTCTTAAGCCTAATGTTCTTCATATCTAATTTAATCAGGAGGCCCTCTTCTTCCAAAGGGCCATTCTGATAGATAAGACAAGGACTGGGGTAGTAATAAGAAGCGCTTTGTCCTCACACCACTGTTGTGCCCCGTATGGTCCACCTGCTGCTTACTCATCTTGGAACACCCTACCCCACCCACATACGGCCAGCTTCCTCACCCTCTATAAGCGATGTGAAGGCATAGGCAATAGACCGGTCATTTGGGCCTTCCCAGTGACCCAGTGACCCAGTGACCAGGTGAGTATTTGAATAAACTAAATGCACAGTAAGAGTCTAGCATAATAAGGGTAAGTTTATCCTGGGGACTGTGATTACCCTGGCCCTTACTACGGAAGGTAGTTTTTCCCTTTTCATCTATGAGCTGCTATTCTAAGTCTGAGAATCCACTCATTCAATATGGGGGCTGATAGCTAAAAGAAAATCACATAGTTCAATAAACCCATTTCACAGACGGGAACCAGGAGGCTTAGGAAGATGGAGAATCCAGACCAGGGGCAGAACAAGCATTGAAACCCAGAATCCAGCATCCCAGTCCAGGGCCCTTCCTCTGCCCCTCCCTGCCCTACCCCGATGCTCACTGGGGCACTGAAGGACCCTCGCCAAGGATCTCTCAATGCCTTTGTGTCTGAGAAATTTCTATAACCAGCACCTGAAAGTCACAGCAGCACCTGCCTGGGTGTCAGCCAACGCTTAGCCAGTTGACTCCAGTATCAGCTCCAATATCAGTGCACGCCTAGGCCTACGTCCTCAGAATCAATTAGTGCAGCTTTAGATTCAATCACCAGATGGCCTGCTAAGTCACGTTCATTTGTCTTCACATCTCCACCTTGGCATGGAGGCAATCCTGCAAACTTGCTGCTTATGCACCATGGTCACTACCCGTGGTCGAGTCTAAGTTGTCGGGGTCTGGGGACAGGGGGACAGCTGGACGCCCTGGGCAGTCAGCCCCACCCAATGCTGGGCTGCCATGCACCCAGCTCCACACTCCTCAGGACCACCCAGCATGTTGGCATTGCTGGTCTGCACATCTGGGGGAGTTTCTTGGGGCTCAGCAATGCTGTGGCTCATCTCCGCAGCCATGGCGTCTGGCATAGGTTCAGAGAAAAAGTAAACTTTTAATGACCATTTCAATTATCTTCTCTTCTTAATTTACATACTCAGCTTCTCTAAACTAGTTCCTTCTCAATGGCTTCTAAGTACAGTCAGTTTTCTCTCATTAGAAACAAAATACATTCAGAAGTCAAAACTCCAAGCCCCTCCAGCCACTACCCTATCTCCCTCCTTCCTGGGGCAATGAGCTCAGCCAACAGATGTCTGCTGGTGCCCATTGTTCTTCACTACCCCACTCACACTCCCAACCTCCCTCCTCCCCACAAAAACAGAAGTGTTGGGGAGAATGTGGAGAAAGGAGAACCCTCTTACACTGTTGGTGGGAATGCAAGTTGGTGCAACCACTTTGGGAAACAGTATGGAGGTTCTTTAAGAAATTAAAAATAGAGCTTCCCTATGACCCTGCAATTATACTACTGGGTATTTACCCCAAGGATACAGACTTACTGAAAAGAAGGGTCCCCTGTACCCTAATGTTCATAGCAGCAATGGCCACGGTCGCCAAACTGTGGAAAGAGCCAAGATGCCCTTCAACAGACAAATAGGTAAAGAAGATGTGGTCCATATACACAATGGAGTATGATGCCTCCATCAGAAAGGATGGATACCCAACTTTTGGTATCAACATGGATGGGACTAGAGGAGCTTATGCTGAGTGAAATAAGTCAAGCAGAGAGAGTCAATTATCATATGGTTTCACTTATTTGTGGAGCATAAGGAATAACATGGAGCACATGAGGAGAAGGAAAGGAAAAGTGAGTTGAGGGAAATTGGAGGGGGAGATGAAGCATGAGAGACTGTGGACTCCGAGAAACAATCTGAGGGTTATGGAACCTGGTGGTGGGTATTAAGGACGGTGCATATTGCATGGAGCACAGGGTGTGGTGCATAAACGATGACTCTTGGAACACTAAAAAATAAATTAAATTAAAACAAAATAAAATAAAACAAAAAACAAACAAATAAAAACCCACCTGCATTCTGGCCCCTTATCCCCATGAAGGGAGCACCCTACACGCGGCTCAGGTTTTATGGAAAGTGTGAGCCTGCGTCAGGCTCAGTCCCCAGCAGGCTCCTGCCATGGTGGCCAACTCCTTCTCCCGGAAATACGCTCTTCCCTCGGCCTCTGGGAATCAAGCTCCACTAGTTTCATTCGTGACTCTGGTAGCTCCTCTCTGTCTCTGTGTCAGAGTCACGTCTCTGAAAGTCAGAGATGCCTACGCTCCCCTCGGCGCTTCCTACCTCCCTTTCAGGGGGTTATTTTGCTCCAAAAGGCAATACCACCGGAGGCTTATCGACGGTCTTTCCCTCCAACCGGAAGGGAAACCCTAGGAGAGCAGTAAGTTTGCCTGTTTGCATTCTAAGTCCAGTACATAAAATGGAATGTGACACATGGACACTCAAAGAAATTTATGTCCCTAACCCAGACTTTTCTTCTAAGTTCAGGACCTGTACCTTTAGTTGACTTCCTGAAACTGTCTGCTTGGATTTTTAGAGGCAGCACACATTAAGCCTGTTTAAAATTTCCAGGGTGCCTGGTTGGCTCGGTTGGAGCACATGACTCTTGATCTCGGGATTGTGAGTTTGAGCCCCACAATGGGTGTAGAGATTACTTAAAAATAAAATCTTTTTAAAAAAATGTAACTTTTCCATATTACCACTAGAACAAAAAAGAAAAAAAAATAGGGAAAAAGCTGGTTTCTCTTCCAAGATTCCTTATTTTAGTAAGGTGTTCTATGATCCGGTCTGTGGGAACCAGAAATCAGAGAGCCATGCCTATACATTCTCCTTCCCTTCCCAAGTGTAATCCCCCAGCAAATGCTCCCGCTTCGCTCCATCACAGCCCCCGTTGGATTTGCCAAGGTCCTGCCTGCCCCTCACCTGGACCACCAAGGGACTTCCTTCTTCTCCACCTGCCCGTCAGAAGGACTGACTCCCTACCACGTCTCCAGAGAAGAATGTTTCCAACATGCAGATAGGACCAAGCTGTTCTCCTGATCAAAAGCCTTCAGAATCTTCCCATACCTCTTAGGGTAAAAGGAAGCAACTTCTCACAGAGTCCTCAAAGTCTTCCCCACCTCTCTCTCTGTCCTTGTCTCTCCCCCCGCTGCTCTGCCCAGTGCTCTGCAGCCACACGGGCCGGCCGGTCCCTCCTTGTCATCACATCAGCTGCGCCCATGCTGTTCCCTCCACCCACAGTGGGACTTCCCTTCCCTGAGGACCCAGTTGACTTCTGCTCACCCTTCTGCCCTCAGTTCAGTCATCTCTTTCCATAGGAATGTTCTCTAATCTCCCTCGTGGGATCAAATCCGTGATTACAGGCTCTCACTATGCTGCGCACCTCTCTGTCAGCGGCCATAAAAATGGCCGCCTCCCGTGTTAGACTAAGTCTTCAGTGCCCGCTAATTCTTTCTGCTCACACACTCCTAAAAGCCTGCAAAGCAGGTTTGGTAGCTGTTTGATAGATAATTGCCAAATGTGGAACTAAAAAATGTTTTATTAGTTTTGACAAAAGTATAAAGCTATTAACTCACTGACGTTTTTAATAAAAAAAATAATAATTTCTTTCTCACCTGACCATTACAAAAAAATGACAAAAAGAGAGAGAAGTCTGGTTACCCACTTGAGGAAACAAAACCCAGCTACAACAAAGACTCAGAAACACCCAAGTCCTTGACTCTACCCACTTACACACTCGCTGAGATCCTGACTCCTCCTTTGCAAATAGGAACAGAGGTACTTTCCTCCATTGTTTGCAGGATTTATAATATTTACAAAATACCAAGCACAATGCCTGGTATATTCAGTTGCGCAATGAACAGAAATTTATTAGTGTCATTGGTACCAGTCTATAAAAATGTGGTCCGCGGTCGGTACATATTTCAGAAAACTGAGGTGAAGTACATTTACTTCACGGAAGATAAACAAGATCATTCATTTTCAGGAGTCAAGACTTTTATTGTGCTTTAAACTTTAACATATCGATCAGAACTGCTTTCAAGCACAGCAATCAATACTGGGGACCAGGTGAGGCGCCCAAAGACACAGGGATGAGAGGGAGGGCTCTCTCCCTGAGGTCTGGAGTGACATTAGAGCTCATCATTCACTCTCGGCCCTCCATCCACTGTCCATCCACCGACTCAGCATGAAGCCCGGAAGCAAGGAGACACGTCCCTGACTCTCTAGCCACAGCAGCAAGGAATACAGGCTTCTGTCCTCCTGGGATTTATACTATACTGAGGGGAAAAACCCCCAAAACTCGAGTAATCCTTCAGTTATATGTCCTAAACACTGCATAAATCAAGATGGAAAGAAATACAGCACACTTAACTTGGAGGGGGGACGCTCATGGTCTGAAGATGAAAACAACCATTTTTCCTAATAGCAACAAGATTTGTTAATGCAAACTCTTCATATACTTGACTATGAATCTCTGATTATGACATTCAATTAACACATATGAAATGAAAGACCTCATTTTTACATCATTAATTGTAAAATGATTTAAATTTACTTTTTTTTTTTTAGATTTGGATTTTTTTTTTTTTTTTTTGCATTCTTTTAAGTTTTTATTTAAGAGGCACTGGGTGGCTCAGTTGTTAAGTGTCTGCCTTCGGCCCAGGTCATGATCCCGGGGTCCTGGGATCGGGTCCTGCAACAGGGTCCCTGCTCGGGGGGAGCCTGCTTTGCTCTCTGCCTGCTGCTCCCCACTTGTGCTCACACTCTTGCCCTCCCCCTCTCTCTGAAAAGTAAATACATAAAATCGTTAAATATAAATAAATAAAAATACAGGTTTTATTTAAATTCCAGTTGGTTAGCATACAGAAACTACCATTTTGATGGGTTATTAAAAGTAAAGTTTCGGGTGCCTGGATGGCTCAATGGGTTAAAGACTCTGCCTTCAGCTCAGGTCATGATCTCAGGGTCCTTGGATTAAACCCCGCATCAGGCTCTCTGCTTAGCGGGGAGCCTGCTTCCTCCTCTCTCTCTGCCTGCCAGTCTACTTGTGATCTCTGTGTGTGTGTGTCGAATAAATAAAAGTCTTTAGTAAATAAATAAATAAATAAATAAATAAACAAACAGGATTTGAACACATTAAAAAAAAAAAAAAGAAGAAGAAGTGAAGTTTGACAGGGGCCATAACTGATCTTCAAACAAACATCAAGGGCCAGACTCCGAGCAAGGCTGAGGAGGGAAAGGGTGAGAACCACGGCTCTTGACCCTCAGATAGGTTAGAGGAGTCACAGGGGGGCAGATGGAGAAGGAAGAAAGGATACTAGAGAGAGCATGTGTGCAGAGGTCTGCCAAGAGTCCTTGCTGGGGAGTCAGGCTCTATCTGTGCCTCCTTCAGTGGAGGAGAGAAAAGACATGTCAGCTCCTTTCATCCAGACAGGGCACACCTACTCGGAGAGCCTGGTACAGATCCCCACAGTCTAGGAACGAACCAGAGGGCCAGTGCACATTTCACGCCTCTGCAGGTCAACAGGATGGATGCTAATGTATTAGGACAAGCTTAAGCATCTGGAATTTGTTGACAGAAAGGAAGCGTTGCTTATGGACCAGAGTTGAGGCACGTGGGGAGGAGACCTAGCCTGGTGCTATTTTAAGGTTGATCCAAGGGGACCATCTGGAAGGACAAGAAGACCCCAGCAGGCAACATCTGCATGGCTGATGCATGCCCAATAGGGGGGCAGAGTCAGCAGGAAGTGCTGGCAGGGGCTGGCAGGGGCTCCAAGGGGCCACCACACGAGCAGCATGGAGCCTTGACTCAAAGGCAAAGTGATAATGAGGCTAAACAGACCCAGGCTCAGATCCTATCCCACCCTCTACTCCCCCAAGCCTCAGTTTCCCCTTCTGTAAATGGGAGTGTCCTTACAGCCCCCGACTGTTAAGAAGAATAAATCATAAACGTGTATTAGGAAAGCTCGTCTGGAACAGGCCAGAAGGTAGAACTTCGGTACGTTAGACTTCAAAGGTTGGACTTTCTTGATGACAAAATTTACCTACAAACAAAGTTCTAGGACAAGCTACAGCCCAGGAGAAGAGATTTTCCAGCTGATCGATCTGAGGGTCATTCTCAAAGATGTGTTTGGCTGGAGGCTGGGAGCAAAACTGCATCACGAAGGAGCAAATGGCCCAAAGAAAGAGAAAGAAAACTAATAAATGGGAAATTCACGTGAAAGGGAAATAAAAAGGACAAATACCCACATGAACAGTTGGGTCAGCCTCAGGGCAATGCAAACGAAAACGCGATACTCAGTGCTACCCCTCGAGGTGTATGGGGAGAACCAGTCTCATGCACTGTGGATGGGAGTTTAAACCGGCATGGTTAGATGCAGTTTCGGTTGTCCTTGTTAAAAAAAAAAAAAAAATTAAACCCACGCACCCTGAGACTGATTTAGCATTGGGGCTTCCCATCATCTCCCCTAAAGAAGCTCTCCCCACTTTTGCATAAGCAGGCATGCACACAAATGTTTGTGAAGTCACCTTCTTTTACAAAAGCCTCCCAAATAGTGGCATGCTGGCACATAGGTTAACAGGTGGCTTTCAAAACACACCAGGCTCATGGTGTTTGTGGATTTCCTGCTGCAACAAGTCCCACCCATGGCCAGTTTTAAGCTCCCTAGAAGTGTCTAAAGCTGGGAAGAGAGGAGCACAGCCAGCTCTGGGAGCTCATGCAAGCCGAATGCAGCACACCACGGCCCCCACAGTGTTTGCAAACAGATTTTGTAAAGGTAAGGAAACCCAACCTCTGTGTTACCTGGCACTGAGTAGAGTATGCAAAAAAAAAAAAAAAAGTGAGAATATATACCAACAAACCAGCAACACTTTCTTCGGGAAGGGGTGGGGTCTTGCCATTAGATAGTAGTCAAAGGTATCTTTAGCCTTCTTTGTAATATGCTCAAGGAGGTCGCTGATGTAACAAAATTAACAATGTAAACATTGGAGTAACATAGTTGTATTCCTTAGGCAGCAAATGAATGGAATCGTTTTATTCCATTGATCACCAATCGATGCAGATTCCTCCGTTAATCTCCCTCCAACCATGGCCCTGCACTCTGAGGGAAACAAATCAAGTCCCCTCATGCAAGCATTAAATACATTGTTACTGAGCGCCTACTTTGTAATGCAGAAGAACATGGCGACGAACAAGTTGTCCATCAAACTCCCCAGCCTGGGAGAGCTCATAATCGGGTGGTAATTTGCACTGCACAGGGGTGGAAGAGGGAGAAAAGAGGTCATTGCAGATGTGACACTGGCGATGTCTGGGGTTCCGGGGTGGGTGGGTAAGTCTGCAGGTTGGTACAACACCAGAAGGATCTAGCGTAAAGGAAGGTGGGGGAAGCAAAGGGATGGACGAGAGAGAAGCCACAGGGAGGGGAAAGATCAAGTTAAAGCATGCAGAGGAGGGAGAGCAGGGCCTGTGGGGCAGTGCAAGAACCCACTGGGGCTGGAACTTGGCAGGGAAACAGGCTGTGGGGGGCTGATACCAGGCAGGCAGGAGGGCCCAGGAGGGCCGGTACTGGGAAGGCACGAGGCCAGGGCCACGTGGGTAATCAAAATACTTTTGTGACAGAAGCAAACAAAAACATGAAATTTTTCGAAAATTAATCTCCAGATGGCCAAGTCTCCCGGAAACCTCTTCCAGGATGTGTCCAAGATTCTTCACCCTGCAGAGTCCAGAAGAGGGACCGTCCCACTGTGGGTCTGCGGCAAAGACAGGTTTCCTTCCTGGTGTGGCACGTGGCCCTGCAGGCTGGAAGTCTACCTAAAACAGCGGCCCTCCTGACCCACTGATGCTTTCTGAAAAGTCCCCCGTGCACCTGCTCGCCGGTCATCCCAGCACCTCCCCGCTAAGCCTCTCATTAGCCACCGTCAGCTTGAATCCTCATCTCCTTGGGCGCACGTCCAGTTTCTTTGTGAATGAAAACCTCTTTCTTTCTTCCTTCCTCCCTCCCACCCACCCTCCCTCCTTCCCTTCCTTTAAATACACTCCCGGCTCAGCCCGTGACATCAGAGCCTTTTCAGCCGTCAATCAACTCTGAGCGCGTCACTTATCGAAGGAGGCGATCCTTGCACACTGTTCTCCAAGCCTCCACAATCAGGAGAGATCAGTTCGCAACAACCATGAAACCCCCACCTAAGGGGAAGCATAGGCCTTGGACGATGGAGTGTTTTCTTCTCATTTTCTACTTCGCACTTTCCCCTCAGAGCCCCTGAAGAATGTACCTGCGGATGAATGGGACGATCAAGCGATGACTCAACCATACCTTCACTCATTCAAGAAAAAGTTCCTCAGCTCTGCTCAGGTTTGCGCCCTGGGCTCTGGACCCTCCCCAGCACTGTCCGACCTCTGTCTTGTCTTCTCAGGGCAGGTACCGGAGCACCTCATTCTCCAGAGCCATCCCCAGTACACTTTAACTGACCCCCCTCGGTACCGGGCTCACCTGCAGCCTGTCAGCCCAACAGCTCTGCTCACACACCTGCTTTTGGAACCCGGGTTTCATCTCAAGCATCCTGGGAGCTCCTCTAAGGGTCAGCCAGCGTTTTTCTCTCCGCTTAATTTAATGATCATGAAACATCCAATTAGCTCAAGTGGCAGGGCACCACTAGCCCCAGCAGTCAGCTGGTGACGTGAGACATCGGCTGTAGCAGCCGGTGCGGGGGGAGGGGGGGAGCACACGCAGGGAGCTGAGATGGTCTGAGGCCACACACGTCAGGCCAGAAGTGAAGCCTGGGCACTTGATAAAGAAATTACACAGTGTCTGGAGTCTTGAATTAAGTTTAAAGAGACCACACTGCTTCTCAGGAGGGAGACACCCACAGGGTACCCCAGAACCCTACTGCAGAGTCCCCATCAGGTAGCATTGCTGAACTCCTCGGGAGCCACGGGGGTATGCTGGACTCAGAATCCATCCTGCCCTGGTCGGGGACATGCAGGCGAGAAAGTAAAGGTACCGTCAAAGACGTCTGTTAGGGCAGCGACAAGTGTTATTCTGAATGGGGAAATGCGCAATCACATGGGGGGAGGGGGTGTGAACGAGATTTAAATCTGCAGCGAAATAACCCAGGAAAAGGTGTATGTGGTGCCTTACCCTGGATGCCGTCGGTGTCCGAAGGACAGTAAGTAAACGCCTGCATTTTGTTTCCTTTGGAACATACTGAACACACTCAACATACCCAACACACTTATCTCTAACTTGTAGGTTTTTTTTTTAAGATTTTTTGTATTTATTTATTTGACAGATCACAAGTAGGCAGAGAGGCAGGCAGAGAGAGAGAGAGAGAGAGAGGAGGAAGCAGACTCCCTGCCGAGCAGAGAGCCCGATGTGGGGCTCGATCCCAGGACCCTGGGATCATGACCTGAGCTGAAGGCAGAGGCTTTAACCCACTGAGCCACCCAGGTGCCCCAGGGTTTTTTTTGTTTTTGTTTTGTTTTTTTTTCTTTAAACCTTAGTTTTTCTCCTAATTTCAAGGGGAAAGGGCCCACTTAAGAAACTCAAACGTGGTTTGGCAGATTTAAGTGAGCCCTGTCGTCAGTTGTCTGTGTTGATGTTCATTTCCGGTAGTTCACTCCCCCACTGGAGCTGTGTCCTCCCAGGAGAGCAGAAAGGGGCCCAGTGCAGGGGTTTGGACACCGAGGTACTGGAGGGGCTGGAAAGGCCAGAAGGAGGGGGTGTCGGTGTTCACCTCGATTTGGAAGCTACCGGTGTCCCTGGAGCTTGAACTTGCTGAAAACACTTCCAGCGTGACCAGAGCTGCTGGGAACTCACTCCTGATGCACAGCGGGAAGCAGGGGTGCTGAGCAAACATTGCTGAGGCTTCTGGGACCTGCTCTGCCCAGCCCTGCTCCTGCAGCTGCCAGGGGCCCCACAAGAGATGCTGGGGAAAAGGAGGCGGTGGTCTCCCTCCTTCCTGACTTCTGTTTTTCCACCAGTGGCTTCCGGTGGACCAAAGCTCACGGGAACCCCACGGGCCTACGTGGTTCCGGAGATGCAGGAGGTCACATGAGGGAAACACAGGGATGCAGGCCAGAGTACAAGGTGCATGTGTGCGTCTGGAATTTTTTCCGAGTGTTTGTATTTAGTGGAACAGGATCTGGACTATCCTGAGGACAGGAATGGACGATGGTCTGCTGCAGAGCAGATTCACATCAGTGCCTAATGCGTGTCTGGGGGTGGCCCTCGCTGGGACTTTTCTACCCTTCTTTTTCCCTGCTGATGTTCCCGGGGCTGAACAGGGAGACCCACACCGGAGGCTCCTGGTCTGAACTGACACCAGCATTTGCCCTCAGAGATGCACCCGCTTGTGGCTGTTTTTATGCCGCTGGTGTCTCTCCGGCCCATCTCCCTTCCAATCCTTCTCTTCAGTGGGGGGGAGGGTTCTTACTTTTTTTGGTTAGGCGATACATTCTACGAAGAAGTTTGCCATGGTCCACCCATGGTCTTCTTGTATTGTACCAGAAGGCGTTTATGGAACATCTACCCCTCTACACAAGACTGGTTGTTTTAATTTAATGCAGTAACTTTGCCACAATTTATGTTCTCTGAGGAGCTTCCCTACATTGGTTTGCCTCCCCCTCTCCTGGGGTCCAACCGTGCATCTGCTCTAATCATGATCCAGGCTCAGAGAGGGTGAGGAGGCAAAGACGCATTTCTCCGTCAAACGGCCCGAGCTGTGGAGCAAGCTGCCATCTCCGGCTCCCTCCACTTTCTAAGTACATGGAGTATTAGAGAATGTGGTCAGGGACACAGCCGATCCCATCAAGTGCCTGCCGCCCACCCTCTCCCGCAGGGTCTTTGCTCAGACCCTTTCTGCTCCGTCCACCCCGCCCTGAGACTGCGCACTAAGGAACACGTACTGGGCACCAGGCACCTTCGGGTTGTTTGCGAACTCAGCCCGTCCTCACAGCCCTGGGAAGTGTGCTCACGAGCGCCATCGCAGGGAAGCATCAGGTGAGACGGGGACAGTCGACATGGCATGATCAAGGTGGCGGGGCGCTCGGTGGAAGCAGAATGCAGTCCTGGGTACGTCTCCCTCTTTCCCTTCCCGCAGAAACAGCACCCGCAAAGCTGGCATGCTTCCTCCAGCTGCAGAATTCAAAACTACAAAACTGTGCTTTCTGTTATTCTCCTCTGTCCCGAATCTCTGGCCACGGTGGACGGGTCACACGAGCTCCTGATAGGGAAAGGCGGGGCGGTGTCTGCTCAGGCGGCAGCCCGCCCTCTGCATGGCTCCCTCCCCTCCTCTTGGGCAACAGCTCTGCTTCCCTCGGAGCTAAGGAATGACTGATCAAAACATCTTACGGCAAGATCCAGGCAGGGAAACAGAGAGTGCAGCGTATTGTGGAAGGACCCGAGCCACTCTTCCGGCTGATGCTCCCATCTCATTGCTCCCATCCCTCACGCAACTCCGCAATACCACGGACACTGCTTGTCAGCTCTCCCATTTTACGGAGGGGAGACTCGAGGCTGACAGGCGGGCCCTGCCAGCCTTTGTCCTCATGGAATCCAAAATCAAGGCAGGAAGAGCAAATGTGCACCACCCCGGGGTTGGGCCAAGAGGCAAACTGCCTCGGCTGCCTTCATCCTCATTATACGCTGCTGCCTACGACAGGTGGCGGGGCCTCTCTGCAGCTCCGTACCTGCTGTGCTCTCTTGTGATCTGCAAAATGTTTCAAATATCTGCTGTTTGTTACACAGACTTTTCATAAAATGCCCCATGCAGAGCCAGCTGATATTAGCCTGAATCTGAACAAGCAAGTGGGCTGACAAGTGGCTGGATCCAGGCAGCTATATTTAGACCAGGAGACCAACAAGGCTCCCGGAAAAGGTTGGGACCTCAAAAGGTCACTTATGTGCAAGCTCATTAACGTTACTAGGCGCTTGGTTCTTGTAAGACATTTCTCAGCCAACAAAGACACTGGCAGAACTTGGGCACAGAATGTTCTTCACATTGCCCTCTACAAGAAACAGCACTGAAATCAGACCATGCAACCTCATGGAGAGGTGAAATAAGTCACCCGAGACCCAGTACGTGGAAAATTAGGAAGAAAGTAAAAAGATGGAGCTCCTGGCCTGATTAATGAAATGCCAACTTCTGTAATATACAGAAATAAAAGAGACAAGCTATGGAATCATCTCAACTTTGGCTACATATAGACAGAGATCGTTAAGAGAGGAGTTTAGAAGGAAACATGGGAAGAGCAGAGAGAGAAGGGGTAAGAGGTGATAGGAAAAAAAGAGAGGGAAAGAAAACAATTTGAACAGATAATCCCCTGAACGCTTTGCTTATGTGATGCCTAGATGGTGGCATAATGGGGTTCTTCGTGTTCCTGCACTTTTGGCTTTAAATAGATTCTCGATGAGCATGCGTGTGTTTTGCAATTAGGAGAAACCCACTCAAAGGACCCACCTGCCTAATGAGAGAAGGGGGAGCAGAGGTGTGGAAAGCCCCACATGCTCGCAGTACTGGGAGAGGATTTTATCCACGTGGCTGTGGACCAGGAACTCCTAAAAAGCCCCTGGCCCAGCCTCTGGGGAGGTGGGAGAAGCTCGCTGGGTAAATAGTGCTAAGGTGACACTTGAAACTTCAGAGTCCTCTTAACCAAATTTACCTTGAAGGATGACCGGCAGGTCCTTCTAACACTTCGATCAGCGTTCTTAAAGTACGGTGGACCCCGAAATGCCAGGCAGCCTCCTCTGCCGCCTTCAGAGACACATATTTTAAAATTAAGGGGACATTGAGAAAATTCTCCTTTACCAAATATCTGTATTCATGAGAAAGCAGAAAGTTCAATTCATACCAACTTCAATAAGAAAGAAAACTCAAATTGTAACCAACGGCAGTTCTAGCTTCAAGGATGGCTTAATTCATTGGCTCAGGGATGAAACCCAAAACCCCGATGGTCTTTGGGCTTTGTCTTTCTCTAGCTCCCTCCTATCATTGTGTGGACAGCCCTAGATTCTAGCATAGAAAAATGGACACAACAGTATCAAAATTCACTATCTCTGTACCCCAACATCCAGAACAGAGACAGAAGACAGGTTCCTCCCTGGACCAGGACCAAGGATTGTTGACTGGTGAAAGCTCATCAGAGCCAATCCTGCAGCTGGGAATTAAATCAATAAGCCACATGGCAGAGAAGATGGGAGATGGGTATTTCCCTAGGAAAAGTAGGGTTCTGTGGGCAGAGAAAGGGGGATAGAATCCAAGGAATCAACTGCCATGACAATGCTATGCCCTATGCTGGCAATGTCATGGTGCTTCATCCGTTTGGTTGAACAACAAAATCAAGCCTCTTTTTCACCAGGGGAAATTAAAACTCAGAAACCTTAAATGAACTCCTCACTATTCAAACGGTGAATGGAGGGCCTTCCTCATAATGGGACAAGCATTTTGTGAAAGGAGAAAATATCTATTAGATCTCAAGTTCCTGAATTTCAAATACTAGCTTTTCCACTGACCAGGGACCTAGACCAATCCATTTAATGACTTTGGGTCTGCAAGGTTTCCACTACGTTTTTAAAGTCCCTTTTGGCCCGAAAGTGGTGTTGAATTTCCCATTTGATTCCCATTTCCAATTTCTTCTCATTCCTACTTCAAAGACTTCTAGGCGATGATGTTCAGAATCTTTTCTCAATGAAGTAAACTGACCAGAAAGAAGAGTCAGAGCATGACAGGTCCTCGCAGTCCTGACTCAGCTCTAAAATCCCACCTTTGCTGCTTCATTCCTTTGGCTTTGGTCCCTTGGCTTTGGTCCCTCACACGCAGAAGCCCATGAAGGACTGGCACCTACTGAGGTAAAGTTTCCCAAGGGATGGACTTCTCAGACAGCGTTTCTAGGTGAGAGGGACAGTCTAGCCTGTTAAGAAGGGTACGAGTCAAAAAAAAAAAAAAAAGAGAGAGAGAGAGAAAAGAAGGGTACCACTCTGAGACCCGGCGTGTGTGTTCCCATAGTGGCTTTGACATTGACTCTCGGGAGCTACTACATTACAGAGGAGACAAGTCCTCTTATCTACGAACAAGGCTGGTGACCCCAATAGAAACCAGTGGGTGATGGTCACGTGTGGAAAATACACAGGAGCACATGGTTCCTGCCTTCACTGAGCTTGAAGCTGCAGAAACCAAGACAAGAGCTGAGTGTTCTCACACTAATCCATGACAGCGGTGATGGAGGCCGGGGAGCAGAGGGACCGGGCGCTCAGCCAGGCCAGGGGAGTCTTCTGGGAAGCAAGTGGCCTGTGGGCAAAGTTGTGAAGGCAAGTGGGAGTGAAGGGGCAAAGGGCGGGGAAACAGAGGGAGATACATGCAAGCATCCTATACTCTAGTCCCAGCACACTGGAAGGAGTATTAATCCACAGGCTACATGGTCAGAAACATTAAGAATCCTACAGGACGTTCAGACAAAACTTTAAAAAAAGATTACAAATGGTGAGATTACGCCTGCCTGGAGGATAAAAGGCTCTGTGGAAGTGGGAGGTGGAAACTGAGCTGGGGAGTTTGATGATCCAGTAGGACTCCACCAGGGAAACATGGAAGGGGGGTCAGCACCTGGGGTGGGGGTTGCAGAAAGAGCAGGAAGTGGTCCAGGCCAAGCCAGGGCATCCCCAAGTCAGGGGATGATTCAGGAAGTTTGATTTCAAAGACCTTGAACCCAAAATTAAGAAATTTACTCCTAACAGATGCTTCCCGTTCCCTATCGGAAACCTCTCTCTAACCTTGGCCCTGAGAGGGAGACCACCTCTCCGAGATACAGTCCCTCTCTGGTCTTTTTCTCTCAGTTCCTCTTGAGCTCTTCATGAGCCTCTTTTCACATGCCCACCCCCGAACGTTCAACCAGCCCCAGAAACCTCCAGTGTAGGTCCGCTCCACTGGCTTTAACCTCCGGCTGTTTGCTGGTGGCTCCGCCTGACTTAACCGCAGCTCAGATCTTCCCGGGAGCTGGCGCTGACTTCCCTGCCCCCGGGCATTTGTGCACGCTGCCATACTGAATTATTTTTAGGTGATGGAATCCCTTCTCCTCCTTCCCAACTCAATCTTATATGGAAGTTGAATCGTATAATGCGGAAGCATGGTTTTATTAACGTCATTTAGTTCGTATATTGCAACTGTATTACATCTGCGCAAGGAAATGAAACCAAGAAGCTGTTCTGTTTGACGCGTAAGCTTGAAATCAACAGCTAAGGGGGCACAGGTAAGCTTTGCTTTTCCCCTGATTGCCTAAGATACGGTATATTTAACATTTACAGTAATTACTGTTTATAGGAGTCGGTGTGATAAATGCCTGATTGCTCCTATCCCCATCCCCCAGTACTGGTTTTGGTTCTGCTTTTCATTTTAATTCCCAAGATCTCTGTCTCGATATTGCAAGAGTCCTGAAAGTGACTGGAAAACAAAGATTTCTCATCGATTTTTGTTGGAAAGTTCCATCTGTAATTATATCTAACCAATGCTCACACTCTTCTTCATGAATATTAAAGTTAAATATGAAGGAAGGGGAGCTTAGTGTCAGTGCTGACGTTGCACATGGTGCAATATCATGACCTGAGCTGCCGTCGGTTGTCCCATCGTGGAACCAATCTGTGCAGAGCAGCTGCGGCATCCGGACCTGGCATCCATGCCCCCAACCTGCGGGAGCCACAGAGAGGGTCGCTTGCCAGCGCCAGGTCACGTGATTAGACCTGTGCACCTGCTGTGTCTCTCCCACAATGACACGCGGCTCAAAGATGGCCAGAGAGAAAGGCAAGTCCAGCACGGGCTGATGACAGTGACGGGGAGGAGGACAGCGGCTGACATTCTGAGCACCCCTCCTTGTGGACTCTCGTGACCTAACTGAATCTTCGACGTGACCCTGGGAGGGAGGCTCTGCCTAGCTATCATTTCCGTATGGGGAAACTGAGGCACTAGGCACTTGCTTCACTGTTTTAAAGAGGTCGAACCAGGATTCAAACCCAGATAGACAGGAATAGACTGAGATAATAATACCAACATTTCATTCGCTGCCTCTTTCATAAAAGTTTAAAATATTTAAATTTCAACTGGGATGGTGTATGCAATGCTCTTTAAGCCCGTCCATGGCACACGGGCCGGGCAGCCCTCGCAGGCCTGGTTTCTCACAACTTTGTGCATGACTGGTGGCCAGCGGGGCCTTGAAGGAGCGGGGCGGGTGAGGTGGCGGAGCCCAGGGCAGAAGCACGGGAACCTGAGCCGTACTTTGTCAGGAGGCGTGGAAGGACCCCCAGAGAGCCGAGGAGGAGAAAGTCTCATCTGATGGGGCTTGAACTCTGCTCCAGTGTGAAGGTGAGGGCCGGGGAGGGATCCGAGGTGAAGGCCACGTCCCCCTTGCTGGACCTGCCGGGTGGCAAGGCCGTTTTTCGACGTAGCTGATGTTTCCCTTCAGCTGCGGCTTGTGGCAGGTCTGTTCTCCGCAGCGCGGGTGGAGGAGGCCCTCGCAGACCTGCCGCACTCACTGGGTTCGGATCCTGGCTCCACGACTTAGTGTCTGGGGGACCCTGAGAAAGTCTGTGAGCTTCTACCCGCCTAAATTTCCTCTTCTGCAAAAAGGGATCGATCACCTATAAGAAGTGTAATGAGTTAAGCACATTCCCATATATAAAATATTTAAAATATGCTCTTTCCTGGCACGTAGAAGGCACTTGGTAATGACTTACCCAAGGGGGTGTTATTATTACATCTTAGAGGAGACACAGACGATAAATGAGGATATCATACCATCAGCTGAGGTTATCCGAAAAAAACTCAAGCAGAGTAGGGAGCTGAGTGACCACAGGAAGTCTATTTAGGAACTTGAGGCAAGAGGTCTCTCTGAAGAGATGCCATTGAGCTGACCCCTGGGATAGTGAATCTGGCCCTAGGTGGAGGGACCCCCAAGTCCAGGAGCTCTGGGCTGGGAATGGGCATGGTACATCCAAGGAGAAATAAGAGGGATGGGGACAGAGGGGCAGAAGGGGAAGGGGAAGGGCAAGTCCCAGATCAGATCGCACAACGCCAACCGGCACCTGTCAGTGAGTTTGCATTTCTTGCCAAGGTACACAAGAAGCCATGCCATGTTGTAGGTAAGAGCCAGACTCATGGGATCCTGACCCCACCTCTTCCCGGGGGTGGTTCTGTCAGTATCTTCAACTGGAAAATGGGGATGATGTCAGTACCTCTCCTCTAGAGTTGTTGTGAAGAAGTAAATATTTGCCAAGAGTAGGAACAGCTCCCGGTGCCCATCAGGCATCCATAAGCCTTTGCTGCCCCTTCCGCTGCCCATGCTCATCGTCATCATCTGCGGATTCTGAGCTGGGAACCAACACCATCTGGATGACCCACGAGTAAAAAGTAGTCCTCTGGCTCCCGTGAGCAGGTTATAAAGGTTGGCCTTGGGCAGCAATGAAGTGACCCGCGGGAGTGCTGGAGAGAGACCACGGCATTGCACAGAGATGGAACCAGTGGCTGATGGTTCCGTGTGTGGAGATTTCACACATATTTCATGAGAATATGTACGTGCTGGATCAAGCTAAGTCAAGTCTTTACAACCTACTGCCTGACTGAAGTAGAAGTACTATTGCCAAAAAGGGAAGGAAAAAAAAAAAAAAGGCAACATCGACAAACACAACTCTTGCAACTCTGCCTTCAAGTACATTCCGTGTAAAAGACTTGAGAGGCAGTGCATTCCTCCTGGCTTCTCCTTGAGATAGCCCCAGTTAGCTAAGAAGACAGCATGGGAAATGCGGTTTCTGCAACAGCCAAATACAATATAGATGTAAAAAACGTAAGAGGAGCATTTTCTGTTAATTTTCCCACCTGAGAACATTTTTAACATAATCCCATCCTCTTATCTCTGGCTGTCTTTGGAAAGGAGGGACATACTGGACAGACCCACTGAAAACTAATCTGTGGGAATTCCTGATCTAGTAAGCCCACTCGCCAGGACAACCCTGTTCTGGTTTAAAATGTTTCTTGTTCCAGCTGCTGGCCTCTGTAGGAGAATTTTGCTCTGTGCCATTGTCCCAGGTAACATTTGCCTAATGTCTTTACTGGGCACACATAAATAGGGCAATGAATCAGAGGCTCTCTATAAAGCCAAGAGTACCTTTGAATCGTGCTCTTTCAAGAAATAAAAATGGCTCGCAGTACAGTGTGACTGTTCAGACATTGAACCGAGAGCTTTATGGCTACCAATGGATTTAGCGTGGCCAATTACCTAACTTCAGCTATTTCTATAAAACGTGGATGATTTTTACTATATCTCCAGACTACCTCTACCGGCATCACTTTATACTTGCTTGCAATAATTTGTTCTGCTTCAAAATTTAACTTAAATGGGAATCAGCATCATTGTCTTCAATAAAACAAAGCCATTGTTGTTCTCCACAGGTTGGAGAGACTGGTAGAACCTAAGAGTCACAATGGGGTGATTCACAATGGAACACGTATAGCTCAGGGACTCTGTTTACAGTGGCATGTGGATGGAAGCCATGCACGTCCACACAAGGTGGAAAATGGGCTTTTGACTTTGGACAACCACAGCTTAGCTCCAACACATCCTGGTTCTCTGGCCTGAGCCATGAGGGTAACAGCCTAGAAAACCTCTCCCACTTTGAACTGAAACAGAGATAATGCAACACTGTTAACTGAACAGCCAGTCTCGTATCAGACCCTCAGTTTAGATGTAGTCAGCACCACTCATGAGTCTTTCAAACACTTTACGGAAGCTTGTTGCCTTTCACCTTCAAAACCCTGTCTCCTGCCCGTACCCCAGAGCACAGCCGATTTCGGCTGTCTCTATCTCCCGGATTGCAATCCCTAAGACCCCAAATGAACGCACTGTGGTGCACTGCAATGTGTCTTTCCTTATTTGGGAAAACAAATGAGTGTCTTTAAAGTCTAGCCAGATACAGGTAATGGAGGTGATCCTACCCCTTCTCTCCTTTCTTTAAAAATAAAAAAAAAAAAAATAGCAAAGGTTTATTATCCTAAAACACTTTTTTTTTTCTTGCATTAAATACAGTCTAGAAAGAAAATTGAAAATGAGGAAAGTTTTCCATAGAAACTACTATTCAGGAGCATTCCCTCCCAGGTCTGCTAAACTCATCTTGATTATTCCCAGCAGTCCCAGGACGAAGGCTGACAGTGGCAGTTTCTTCTTTCCTGGAGACAAACCTAGGATTGTACCCACTTCACGGGCTACTCTTCTCAGTGTCTGCTTCTCAGGTGTGGCTAAATAAATTCTAGGAAATGAGATGTAGGAATGTCACTCCCTCCCGGCTCCCCCCAGGAGAAGGAAAGGATGCCCACCCTCACTCTGCTGCTCCTCTCCCCCAGCCCGTGGCTTGTATGCCACGGCCACAGCTCCAGGAGTCAGCCTGGACCCTAAGGGGGTCTCAGAGAATGCTTGTCAGGACGCAGAAGCAGAAAGACAGCCGGAGCTGGGATCTGATGGCCACATGATGACACCGTACCAGTGTGGTCTGCCGCATCTGGAGTTTAATGTGAGTGAAAAATCATCTTTTCTCTGGCTTCAGCCCTGATATGTCCTGTCCGCATCACTCACAACCCCATACAATTACTAAGCAATATCGGTGTTAACACCACACCGTGCGAAGTGCCGATGTCAGCCTTTGAGCGTGCTGTGAGGTACAAATTACGATCCCCATCCTACAGATCAAAGACCTGAAATTCAGGAAGATCAAGTGACTTCCCGAAGGCACAAAGCCTGTAGAGACTGAGCTGAGATGTGAGTCCAGCTTTCTCTGCCTTCAAAGCCCCTTTAGAACCTGACTATTCTGTCTCTGGCCCAAGGCCTAGTTTGTCCTATTGGCGTGGGTGAAACTTAGTTCTCAAAATAAACGTGGAAACAGAAAATTCCAGTTTTTTATTATTGAAATGGCCACTGACTCAACTTGTCCAGTAATTCTGGACTGTGCCCCGTATGTAGGACACCGGCCCATCACACGGGAGGCTTTATGACTTGGCCGCGATTGTCAGGATGCCTGGAACCTACAAGATGCTCAAGGGCCTTAAAGGTGGAGATTAAAGCAAAAGAATGGGATTTGAGTCATAAGCAAAACGCTGCAAGGTCAAATTAATAAATACTTCATTATATTTCCTCAAAATGACACATTGGTCACATCTCGTCTTTAGAAACGTAACACTGCATTTGCAAAGGCCTTGTAGGTCGACCACATTACTTTGCGACCTTTCCTGAGTAGACAGAAACATCACAACTATTCACAAATAGTTATTTGGAGCTAATTAATTTTAAAAACAAATTTTAGGGGCGCCTGGGTGGCTCAGTAAGTGAAGTGTCCAACTCTTGATTTCGGCTCGGGTCACGGTCTCAGGGTCATGGGATCGAGCCCCGTGTCAGGCTCCGCACTGAGTACAGAGTCTGCTTGGGATTCTCTCTCTCTCTCCCCTTCTCAGCTCGTCTCCCCAACCCTGCTTGTGCACACACCGGTGTGCACACTCTCTCTCTCTCTAAATAAAAAATAATAAAATAACACATTTTACAGAAAAAAAATGTGTATTCAATGGGAAATGGGTACATTTCAGTGTTTCCTAAGAAGTGGAGTGGGGTCTCCAGAAGTGAGAGGGTCTGGGGCCGGACGGATGGAGGCTCTGGGGTAGCCCAGGGACCCAGTGTGGGGGCTGCAGCATCTCCCTCAGCAGGAATTTGGCCTCGAGAATGCTCCCCCACCCTCCATCCCAGGATATACTCATCCCTGATCCCTTGGATTAAAACACACACACACACACACACACACACACACACACACGTCATGGGGGCACAAATTCCCTCATTTTCACTGTGGAAATACTGGACAGGACAGACTTGATCGCTGCTTATGGTGGCAAGGACACGCTGCCCTGGGCCCGGGCAGGGCGCTTGTCCCAGAGAGTCAGGTCCCCACACAGACGGCTCCCTGCTGCTTCTGGCAGTTACTCTTCCGTGGGCTCAACCACCTCGGCTCGCTCAGAAACAAATACTTCTTTGCACGATTACACGTCTTCCATCGGCACCGGGTGAAAATGCACCCTGGGCAGCTCCAGAACGAGGACCCTCTGCCAGGCAGGTCCACCGTCCGGGAAACGGTCTTTTATGTTATGGCGGTGAGACGTCCGAATCTCTTCCCGTAGCCGAACGTCACAGAGCAGAGAAGACGAAACCATCCGAGCATCTGCCACTGAGGACTAACGTACTAGCTACCGTGACAGTTTCAAGGTTCTCGGGGAGCACCAAGTTCATCTCGGGCGTCCCCACGTCGGTTTCCTCTTCAGGACTTTCTCGGCTTCCCATCCCGTCCCCCTTTAGACCTGACTTGGGAGGCATGGGAGGGGGCATCTAGAAACTGGATCCTTCGGGGGTCCCACGGGATGTGGTCCCCACGCGCGGAGGCCTGGGGGGGCCGGGGGGGTCCCTCCCCTCCCAGACGTCTCCCACACGGACACTCCCAGCTCCACACACCTCGGTACATTCTCAGACCCTCAGAGACCATTTGGCCAAATCACAGGGAGGTTGTCTGGCCTCTTGGCCACTTGGCTATTCTCCAAATAATTATTTCTTTTTCTTTTTTTTTTTTTAACAACAGCTTAATGACTATTCATTGAGAACCAAAACCAGCAACTTTTCCTTTGAGATACTTCCTCCCTGTTATCGCAGAGTCTTTGAGAGCAAACTGTGTTTTTTTTTTTTTTTTTTTTATAATTTATTTTTTTTTTCCCAATTTATTTATTTTCAGAAAAACAGTATTCATTATTTTTTCACCACACCCAGTGCTCCATGCAAGCTGTGCCCTCTATAATACCCACCACCTGGTACCCCAACCTCCCACCCCCCCGCCACTTCAGACCCCTCAGACTGTTTTTCAGAGTCCATAGTCTCTCATGGTTCACCTCCCCTTCCAATTTACCCAAATTCCCTACTACTCTCTAACGCCCCTTGTCCTCCATGCTATTGGTTATGCTCCACAAATGAGTGAAACCATATGATAATTGACTCTCTCTGCTTGACTGATTTCACTCAGCATAATCTCTTCCAGTCCCGTCCATGTTGCCACAAAAGTTGGATATTCGTCCTTTCTGATGGAGGCATCATACTCCATAGTGTATATGGACCACATCTTCCTTATCCATTCATCCGTTGAAGGGCATCTTGGTTCTTTCCATAGTTTGGCGACTGTGGCCATTGCTGCTATAAACATTGGGGTACAGATGGCCCTTCTTTTCACGACATCTGTATCTTTGGGGTAAATTAACTACATGGAATTCGCCTTCTTTTCTCTCTTTCTTGGGTCCAAGCTCCACTGCCCGGTCTCTCAGTCAGCAGTTCAGTAAACATACAGGGACACCGGCCATGTTCCAGGCGGTGGGACAGGCAGCAGGAAGCCAGAACAGAGTTAGACCACATGGTGTCAGGGTTGTAAGCATCATCTTCCACACGGACGATCTGGGCACGTCCCTAACTAGCCACACATACACGCAAAAATACTCACGATAAAAAGCGGCCTCATTTCCGTAAGACTGGAAGGACTAGGAGTCCACGTCTTACAATACCCTCTCCATTGCCAGGGACCCAAACCATGCTGGAAACCCCGGCTCGGAACCCCCAGTGACAGGAGTTCACCAGGGAAGACAGCGTTTGTGCGGCAGAGGGGGAGCTCTGGGAATTCAGAGACTCCAGCAACTGTGTGGGGCACGCAGAAGACACGCAAGGAGCGTGTCTCAGAATACACGATAGGCAAAAACCCATCAGGGCTACTGTTTCAGTCCATACAAATTTCACCCGTGTCTGCTGATTCTGGCTTCTTCGATAAAACTAAAATAGCCAGTGTGTACTGAGGGCTTGGGAGGTCGACCTCCCTTTCATAACATCCACATTTTCAATTCTCACGACTCCACGAAGAAGGGGTGAGGAGGAGGACTCCCATTTTACAGAGGCGGAAGATGAGGCCCGGGGAAGGCAGCAGCAGGTTCGAGGTCACCCGGTGTGAGTGGGACCCGGCCGGCTGGTGCAGAGCATGTGTGTGTGGTGCCCTAGAGACCCACAAGTAAGGCCTCTCTGAAGCTCGTGTCCCGTCGTCTCTGCCAGATGCAACAGGGGTGCTTCCCGTACCCTCGCCTGTGTCTGTGGGTGCCCGTCCCTACACCAGGCTCCCCAGGTGCAAGCTGGCCCCACCCAGGTGCAGGCCAGTGGTGCTGCTGCCTGGAGGAGGGGTCTTAGTCCGTGTGGGGGAAACAGCAGGGCAGGTGGGCCGTTGCCAGGTGGTCTGAGGCCCTGAGGACCTGCTGGGGAGCTCTCCTTGCTCTCTGAACACAAGAAGATTTGCCCTGATGACCCCAGGCCAGAAGTCAAGACCTCTGGAGTCTGGGTGTGTCTGATGGAGTCAGACCTGGGAAGAGAGCACTGAGCCCACCCCCACACTCCAGAGAGGCTTCCCAAGCCCTGAGCTGCCAGGCCTCTCTCCTCCAGGGCCCTCATCACTGTCTTCGTCATTGTCACTCAGTTCCCGCACCGCTGCGTCTCAGCTCGGAGAGACTGGGGTCTACCAGCAAGCTCCGCGTCCACGGCCTCTCACACGGCCAACTTTCAGAAGCTGAGGTCTGACACTGAGTGTCCCCACAGAATGCGCACTGGCTCTGGTGGGTTAGGACATTATTCCTGCCAAATGTGGTGGGCATCGAAGCAGGGAGGCCACGAGCGGGTGTGTGCGCCTGGGGGCTCCCAGTGTATCCATGCCCAGCACCCGAGCCCCAAAAGAGCCGTACGGGGTTGTTTCTATCTCCAATACTCCGTTTATAGAGGGGGCTATACACAGAGGCTCCTGGCCTAGGGTCACAAGGAACTCAGATGAACTCAGGTTCAATTAACTTCACACTCGACTTCCTATAGTACAACTAATGGTATACAACTTCTAGTGGTTTCTGGAAACAGCTGATAAAGCAGCAGACCCAGAGACCCAGGCCCATGTACTGGTGACTCATTATGGATGTGCTCCACTAAGAGCAACAGGGCAGGGAAAGGCGGGGATCGGGAGGAGGCAGACATGGGTGCCTTTCAGCAAAGGTCCCCCAAGAAGGGGGCCAGCCCACTCCTGCAGGGGCCTCTGGGACATGAGTGACATCTCAGCTTGTCCCATCCTGGCACAAGGCTTCCCTGTCCCTGTACTAAGAATCACGGGTGCGGACAGCAGTGGGGACAACTCGACGGACAGCGGGACTCAAAGGCTCGGGCAAGTTCCAATCTTAAACAAAGTGCTTGCAGCAGCCAGTGGAGGTCCTCCTCCCTGCAGCCTGTGGTGGTCCTGCCAAGCCAAGTGACAGGCGCCACGGAAGGAAAAGCGCACCGCAAGGGTGCGGGAGAAGCAGGGCAACGGGGAAGGTACGCGTGTGTACGCAGTTGTGAGAAGGACGCTCAGATGGGGAGCAGGTCATTTCGATGCGGTGGGACAACACCTTCCCGGGAGCTGCATCGGCTCTTTCTGCCAATATCCTGGACCCGAGCGGAGAGAAGGAGGGACAGGCTTTCAGAGTGGAAGGAACAGTGAGAGCAGAGGCAGAGACAGAGCTGCCTGGGGAGGGCTTCCAGAGGACGGCCTTGTAGGGCAAGCAGGCTTAAAGATGACATCTCAAGGACAAAGGGGAAGCGACACCAGGCTTGGCCCAGGGACAGTGGGGTCACAGAGCCATCTGGCAGAGCAGACTCCTGCCCTGCCCAGGATCAAAACAGAGGGACCTGGGCTTTCGCGGTTCTGAGGTGACCGCTGCACTCAGAGGCTGAGCAGGTGGGACCATAGTCCCGGCTCCAACAGAGACCTCCTTCTGGTGGCCCTGAGCAGCCCTCTCCTCCGGACCCAGGGACTACTCAGAGCCCGGGAGTGTGACTGTTGGACCTGCTTAGTATTCCCCATGAAAACAGGCATATTTGATAGTTAGGTGCACTTTAATGGATGCTGAAAAGAAATTAGATTAATTCATTTAAGGAATAAATGCCCCCCCCGCCCCCTCCATGATGAAACTCTTAAATGCTTCTACTTAATGGAAATCACCTCTCAAAACAGCACTAAAACTAATCATGCTAATTTGTATACATTTCCACAATTTCCATGCTATCTTCTCTCGGGCTTCGATGAGCCGTGTTGAGCAGGTGCCTTTTTTGTGCCCAGCTCAGCAGCCTGAAGTTGTCCTCCATGACTTCGGTGGTCATCCCCTCCCCACCCCACGGGAACATTTTCTAACACCTCCAGGGAGGAAGAGACAGCAAAAGCTATGACATAGCACCATCGTAGTGGAAGGAAATAGTCATAATTAAGCAAGTATAATACTTATCCATAGGCACGGATGTCAGTTCCTCACAGCCTTGACCTCAGGAGACAAGAGGTGACCATCTGGTAGACCCAGAAAAGGTAAGCAAGGCTCCGAGTCAAGAGAATCACGTTTTAAAATTTCTCACTTCTGGGTTCTTTTCCTGTCACACCTGAAGCCTCACATATTAAGTGACCAAAATTCATCCCTGTGTCTCTTGGGTCCCAGGTACGTTGCTTTGTTGGAGGCACCTGAATGGTTTAGGGACAGCCCAGAGATGTCCTGGCCTCGGCGGGCTTACGGGATCACCTGTAATTTACATTTTGCTATTTCCGGTGGTGACCAAGGTTCTGTGGACTTCAGATTCTCACTGGATGCCAGGCCAAACACCCCCCACTGCCGCCATGTCCATAGAGCAGAAGCCCCCTTTCTGCCCTGCCCCCAGTTCCAGGAGCAGATGGGACACCGGTCACTCCGGCTGTGAAGTCAGCTGACTGCATGCGTGTCTGTTCTGGAATGCTGGGATTTTCCAGAATGCCTGGGGGACGATCCCTTCTGAGTTCAGAGCCATGACAGTCTATTCTATGAGATACGCAGCTCACTAGACAAGAAGAAACCTTCCCCAAGTTATTTTTTCAAAACATACTGAAAAGAGAAAACACAATGGTGGGCAGGGAATGCTGCATTTCACATGGGGCGTTATTAGTTTTCTCTTATTTACAGAATCCAACCATAAACGTCAAGCCCGGAACATTCGACGAACATTTGTTTCGCATCAAGAATGAGTATCTAATAAATCGTCTGCTTCACTAAAACTGTGGCTACCAGGAGACAGCTACGTGGAAGAAGACAGCAAAAATGTCTAATTCTGCCACTTCATTTATGAGACAACATCTCACGTTTGAACAAAGCAGGGTTTGTGTCTCTGGAACGTTCTCATTTCATTGAGCCAACCCACGGCAAGGAAGCCTGCAAGTTTGGTCAGCGTGACTTGACACCCTGGCCCCTGGCCCCACCGTTTCTCTCCCCCCTTGGCTGCCCCTTCCTCTCTCCCACCCTGTGCTCACCCCTGCGCCACGCAGGCCCCAGTCGTTTTGCTATATATGCCCATATCACCCTTCCCTACCTTCTGTGGGCTGAGCCAACCTCTGCTCCCAATTCCAGATCATACTTGGGACCCCATCTCAATGTCTGCCTCTGCTGGACTCGTGGGACACTTCTCCACCTCCCTCGGAGGACTGTGAGCTCCTCCAAAGCAGCAAGGCAGCCTCCCATCCCTAGCGCTGTGTCCCAGGGACCCGCCCGGGGCAGAGTGCTGCTAAGTGAACCACCACTGTGTGCACAATGGAGACACGGACCCCAGCCAACAGGTACCGTGAGCTTACTCGGTACCAGGCACTGTTGCAAGCATTTCCTTGCATAATTCATTTGATCCTTAGCACAAACCTGGAGGTCGGTACCTCTTACAAACCCCACTATATGGGTGAGGAGCCCCAAATCAATCCATCAATCCATCAAACCGAAAAAACGTTTCTAGTGTTGGTGGGCAAGTATTGGAAGCAGGGCTGGGGCCAGGAAAGCCCAGAGCCCGGTTCTCAACACTACTGAATTCTGCATCTCTAGACACAGCAACCTTTTTCTCTTCCGTTTTAGAGATAAATGGGACAAAACAGCCAAATGAAACCATTTGTGCCTTCAAGACCACTCCATTGTGTCCCTGCAAGACACAAGAGTGTCAAAGACAACATTAGGTCCCACACACTTTGACTCCTTTGGGTTGTTTCTCAGTATATCATACTTCATCGTCCAAACATCTATTTTCCTTTCTTTCTGCTTCCTTAGAACTGTAAGCAGGTGAAGGAAATCATGTCCGGTTAACTGTATGCAGACATGACCTTAAACACTGCCTTCATCACCATGCCTGCAGAGGGCACCTCACCAGGAACGGAGCACATTTCCCTCCCCTTGACGGTGGACGGCCTTGCCCCTGGCCTTGACCGTTGCCATGTGGGGATGTGGGGAAGGGACCCTGTGCCAGTTCCCAGCCAGCCTGTCAGAGACCGAGGCTCTCCCTTCTCCCCCAGCCCCACTGCCCCCTCTTTCTGTGAACTGAGCCACGGCGTAAGCGGTTGCCCCCCCCCCAACCGGAGAAGGAAACCCAGCGGCTCCCTCGAGAGTCTGGCCACCCCAACTGAGCATCAGACACGTCTGATGTCATGACCCCCGACAATCCATGCTGTCTGCAGAAATCTCGCAGAAAGCAGCACGTGAACGACCTGGCTGAGCCCAGCCGGCTCAAACCATCGAGAATAAATTGCGGTTCTCAACCACTGAGTGTCGGCGTGCACGGCAGTGTGGGGACATCTATCTGAAAATAATGCCCCTGGAAATTCTCCTCGAGTAAGGAATCACCAACACTCTCTTGCTCCCTCATGGGGTAACCCTATGGTGGTGGTTGCTGGCCTCCACGTTAGCCTTCCACTTTGAATAGTACGTTCCTCTATATTCCGCGGGCACAGCAAGTGTGCCCCAATTAGCCCTGGGTCAAACCAGACCAAAGAAGAAAAAAATGGTTTCTTTTGTTTTTGTTTTGTTTTTGTTTTTTTCCTCCCCCAAACTGCATTTCATTTGTCTTTGTTTCTGTGTGGCAAAGTGCTCCTCTCCCCAAGCCCCTCCTGGGCTCTGCCAGCAGCTGGATGTCAGGCAGCCCTCTGGTCCTCATGGTGGTGGGTGGGGACCGCCAGCTCCAAGAGAAGGCTCCACAGATGAGGGAATGGATCTCGGGCTCTAGAGTCATGGGGAAGGAACGGAGCCCTTGTCAGGAACCTGGGGATGGCTGTGAGCAGGTGGGCTGGGGCATGGATCCCGCCCGGATTCCAGGTCCCAGCTTCATCCCTGAGGACGGACCCAGCCCTGCAGCCCTGACTGTGTGGCCACTCACGGGTCGGACTGATGGACACTGACACTGGACACTGACACTGGGCCAGTTACTCTCCTGGAAACGGACATGTATAATCTCTGTGAATGTAAAATGTCCTTCTCCATTATAATCTCCAAGACAAGAACGCTGCAGAGGATGGGTTTTGTATCCCCATTTTTCGAGTAAGGAAATTCGATTTCCAGTTGCCAGTGCCTTGGGTCACACAGGAACTCAGGCAATGGCAGGATTCCTACCCCCTCTGCCAATCAAACCAACCTCCTTCTGGCAAGAAGTGGATGGAGATGGGGCGCTACCCAGGCAGGGGTGAGCAGGGAACCGCAGGCTTCCTGAGGGCACACAGGACACGGGGGACCAGGTGCCCACCATTCTCGGTCACCCGATTCCTTCCCTGGAGAGAGGAGCAGAGCGGAAGACAAGGACACCCTGGGAATGGGGTGACTCGCCTAGGACTCAACACTGAACTCTGCCTAGAGTCCGAGGAGGAGCAGGTGGTCTCCAGCGTCTTCTCTATCTAGACCACAGGCTCTGATCAAGCTGCTGCCCACGAACCACCATCAGTCCCTGACGTCCTCCTGTGTGGTCTGGGTAGGCTGCTCGTTCCCACACCGTCCACACCCCTGCAGGTGGAACTAAGCAGACTCCAGCATCTCTATCCCCAGCCTGGGGGGATTTCAGTGCCTGTAATTCCATTCACCGTAATATCACTGCCCATAACAAAGTGAGCCAATTGCCAGGGAAATTCCAAAGGAAATTCTTTGAAGAGTAGCTATGAGCAGAGCTTTCGACTCTACCGGATTTTTTGTCTATACCAATCTTCACTACGTCTATTTGTATCTTTAAAGTTAAGCAGATTTTCCATAGTTCTTTTTATCTCCTTACCTTATCTTCCATCCATACAGGTTTATTGTTTTGTTTTTAAAGATTTTATTTATTTGAGAGAGAGGAAGAAAGAGAGAGAGAGAGCAAGCAAGCTACAGGAAGGGAAAGAGGGAGAGAGAGAGAAGCAGATGGCCCACTGGTCAGGGAGCCCACCACCGGGCCCAGCCTCAGGACCCCGAGATCACGACCGGAGCCAAAGGCAGATACCTAACTCACTGAGCCCCCCAGGAGCCCCTTCCGTCACTTCTCCTTGTGAGGATGTGACTGATCTACACATTTACCCAAATAGACTAATGTAAGTATTTCCTCTTGGTGCCTGTCCTTACCTCTTATGTAACAAGGTCTTTATTTTGGACTCAACACTCCATTACACAAAGCACCTGCGGCTGGGAGTCCTGGATCCCACTAATCACCCAGCCTCCTCCAAGTCAGAACCTGGGCTGTCCTTGGCCATCCTTCTCCCCAAGCCGGGAGTGTTGATTCTGACTCCTCCTTGGGCCTGGGAAGCACTACCACACCTGCCAACTTACTCAGTCCCTGTAACTAGCTGCTTATCGGGATTGACAACAGGATGCCATTTGCCATCGTCTTCCTCTCCGACTGGACTCCAGCCAACCCTTCACAGCCAGGTTTTTCCCTGGGAGAGCGCGTTTTCCTTCAGCCAGGTTCCCCTTGCAACAACATACACTCATGGCTACACCACGAGTGGGCCTCCCTTTCCAAACTCATCCAACATTCAACACGATTTACTGAATGTCGCTCTGAACGCTGCACTCCGCTCTGCACGGGCATGGAGTCATAACTGATGGTCCACCCGTGGAAAACAAGGGCCCCGCTGCCGTCTTCCTGCTCACCTGTCTGCCCGACGATGGAGGCGCTCAGTCTGTGGGGGATCCTTGAGGACACCTTCAAGGTCACTCGGATCTGGTAATACCTAAGGAAAAGAACAGAGAACAGGCAGATGAAGACCAGACTCCTTACTGTTGGCTTCTTCTAAAAGTACCTGGACTTACTCTTAAAGTCCAAAGGAAACCAGGGAAGTGTCTAGGCAGTATGCACGGTCGTTTGGCATCAAGGAGGGACTGTGGGAGAGGGATAAGACAGAACCAGGATAGAGACAGGAAGTTGAGTTGAAGTGAGATCATCGGAGACATATGCCAGGTTGGTGGTATCGGGGAGAGGGAGGGATGGGTTGGCCATAGAGCACAGGTGCATTAAGGGGCATGGCTTCTGTTTAGTCAGGAAAGTCCATTCTATGGGAAAATAAAGCTTTAATGCACAGTGCGAAATCCGTACATAAACTGAGTCGCTGTCAGGTTGTAACACAAACTCTTCCTTTAGAAACACAGCAGCTGGGCTGTCATTCCTGGGGGTCTTACCAACCACTTTTCCAGCATATTTCTGGGCCCTTATTTGTAAGACGCTACTCCCATTTCCAAACTCCATCATTTCAGGACATCATGCAGGTTCCCAGACTATCAGTAACCCTCCTAGCTGCCCCCTTCTGCCACAGATGCAGAAGCACTTTCCCCAGGTCCCTGCCTGGGCAGGTAATGGCTCTTGTGCTCGCAAGCACTCAGGAACAGCCCTGGCGCCACACTGTTGTCCCCTCCCACCAATGTCAAGCCCACTGTGAGAGGGGATGTGAATTAAAACAATGTGAAATAGAAGTAAAATGAACCATGAATTCATGGATCTCTGCTGGTTCATTGAGCTTATGGCTTGGGAGACACTGTACGGTGAATATACTTATAGAAGGTTCTGTTGACAGGCTTGTGTTTGTCGTGTGTGTGTGTGTGTGTGTGTGTGTGTGTGCACATGTGAGATAAGCAGAGGAGATACGGAGCAAGGCACCAGTGCTGGATTCACAGCTGGAGTTCGGGTGACATCATTTGGGAGCTGTGTGCTTTTGAATACACCATACAACTTCTCTGAGCATGTTTCTGTATCTGTCAAATTAGGACTATGAAAGAAAGAAAGAAAGAAAGAAAGAAAGAAAGAAAGAAAGAAAGAAAGAAAGAAAGAAAGGAAGGAAGGAAGGAAGGAAGGGCGAGCGATGACATCTGCTTCCAGGAAAGATGGAGTAGACACACTTTTCCCCACCCCCTTCCCACTACATACAACTGAAACTTCTAGACGACGTATATAAAATAAACAAAAGGTTTTTACAGATGAAAAGAAAGCCAACAGTCTAAGAACCTAAGGTCCAGAGGGTGAGTTCTCTGCATTTCTGCCTTGTAAATCCCAGAGAGAAACTAACCACCCAGAAATTCTAATGGCTGCAGATGAAAACAAATAAACAAAAAACTCTAACAAAAATGCCCGTTTTTTTCTAGACAAAGTGCCAGAAAAGGGGCAAGACAGAAAACTTTTAGACAATAGTGGTTGTACTTCAGCCATAGTACGTAGAAAAACTGTGGCCTCATCTCCATCCATACGAGCAAAAGCCACATAAGAGCTTTGATGCCCACCACTGCCAACCTTGAACGAGGCAGCTTCCTCACCTGGCAAAGGTAAGATCTTTGAGGAGGGAGCCGGATTCTCACTACTAACAGACGGTGATGAGAACCCCACCTTTTCTAAGTACAGACTATGTGGGGGCCCGAGTTTCTACCCCCACCCCGCAGTCATGAGGGCACACGTTTGCTCAAATGATTTCTGACAAAGGTTCAAGAGCCATTCAACGGAGGAAAGGTACCCTTCCCAATCAATGGTCCTGAAGCGATTAGTTATCTATCCATAGGGAAAAATCAAATCAAACCAGAACCAAACAAAAAGCTCACCTTCTACAAAAATTAATTCAAAGGGGATCAGAAATTTGCGTGCAAAATGTAAAACAACTAAACCTTCAGGAAGAAAAGTAAAAGAAAGTTTTAAGATCTAGGGATAAGGGATGAGTTCTTAATCCACACCGGAAGCGTGATCCACACAAAAAGCTGAAAAACTGGACTTCACCAAGACCTACACACCTGTGTTCTGCTGTGTGTACCATTGACAGGCGTGTCAGACAAGCCACATGATGAGAGAAAATATGGACCAGTCACAGGCAGGTGACCCTCGTTACTTACAGATTCCGTATGTGTGGACTGACCTACGTGGTAACTCGTATCTACAACCCCACACCCGGGACTCGGGGGCTCTGCAGCCGCTCAGACATGCCTCCAGATGTGCCTCCAAATGTGCGAGGGCTGACGCCCCTGTGCACCTGCTTCACCTGAGCTCAAGCGGACCACACTACCTCTGTTTTCAGTTCTCATGCTGGAAACACATGTCCTCTGCAGTCTGTTTAGTGCCACTTCTTTTTCTTTGCATTTCTGGGCTTTTTGTGGGTGACTCTGCTACTTAAAATGCCCCTAGTGTAGAGCGGAAGTGCTGTCTCATGTCCCTAAGTGGAGGACACCGGCAAAGACAGCGTATTAGATGAGCTGCGCTCGGACCGTGCCCCTGGCCATGAGCTCAATGCTAGTAGATCAAAGATAGAGAGAGACAGATGAGAGACAATAGAGTGATAAAGACGTAGATGATGGACGCATGACAGACGGATGATAGACAGAGGATGGAGAAACAGATGATAGACGATGCAGAGACAGACAGACAGATAGATAGTGCTGCCTAATACAGAAACACACTTCAGTCAAGGTGACGTCTGGATCAGCTGATAAACACACCGTGACCAAGGGCTCCCAGCCCCTCACTCTCTTTCCTCGGGGAGCAACAGCTCATTACACGGAGGCACTTGACGACCATCAAGAAATCCATGGGGGAAGCACAATCACAAACCAGCTCACAAATCTGTGTGAGGGAGACTGAGGCAGGATGGACACTTCCCGCCCATCCACAGGAGACGCTGCTCCCTGGCTGTCGCTAATCACCACTGTGCGGAAAGGCTGACTGTGTGTTGCTAGACCTTTGGGGGTTTTCAAGGGAAGACAGAAATTTGGATTTTTAATAAAACATCTTTGAAATGTGCTGTTGCTTCACCAATTAATGACAGTAACAAGAGGCATAACTGCTCCGTTGTCGGCAGAACGGAACGCGTGGGCCGCAGACTCCCCACGCGCCCATCACCAGCAAAGGCTGATGGACACAAACACAGGAGGTCGCTTCGGGTGCTTTGTTAATGAAAAGACCCCTGCGGTTCAACAGTCCCATCCACCTCCGGGTTTAAGATTCTAACGGCTTCTTCTCTGAACACAAAATGGGTCACCCCTTCCCCGAGGCCATCTGTCACTTTTCTGCCAGGCGGTGCTTGGAGCAGCTGGAGTTGCGCTCAAGGCTTACCCAGCACCCCTTGCCAGGGCCCGGACCCAGAACGTCCCGGAGGCAATCCTGCTGCGGCCTCTGTAAATCCTCTGTGGGAGAAAGCATCATCTCAGGGGCTACCCAGAGAAGACACTGGAAATATGGAACGACTTATCCAGTAGCAAAGGGCAGTCAACATTCTAATCCAGAGATAAGTGGGTGTTTTTGTTTTTGTTTTTTTGTTTTTTAACTTTTGGCTGCAACACCTCATGGGAATCACGTTTTATTGCATAGATTAAATCCTTTTATAACCAATTCCAAAACACTGCCCGAGTCCCTATTCCTTAAAACCCCTTGACGTTCCCCAATCTCACTTCAAGGGACCAGTCATCATTTTGAACTTCAGATGCGTTAGAGGCACAGGTTAAAAAAAATGTGTCAATTAGGCTGGCCCGATTGGGCTCTGCCCTGATTAAACAGAATGCTTAAACCCCTTTAGTAATTCTCTTGTATCTGGCATGAATGTCTGCCAGGTCATGAATCCATAAACCACATGTCCTACCTGGCATACATGATATCGTTTGATCCCTGCAGGAAACCTTTGATATCCTTACTATCATTTCCATCTTAAAGATGAACCCCCTCCCACCCCGGAGATGAAGGGATTTGTCCACGTTCAACACATTCAGTAAATAGTGTTAGCACATCTCCAGGCATGGCCCTATTACTTCCCGCATGGATTTCCTTTAACCACCTTAAATGCACCTTCTTCCAGCCGGGGTCATTCACGAAGATGCTACGAAGAAGGGAGACGCTGGCTCCAGTCCTTGGGAGGTAAGCAAGGGGTGGGGGAGGGAGATGCAGTAAGGACGGAAGAAGGAAGTGGAGCCCGGGAGGGGGAAACCTTCGGGCACTGTGCCAGCATGATCGTCTTGATTTGCAAGTGACTTTTTGGGATATAAATATATATACTCATGTTTAACCTTACGGGCTTCCATCTGTAAGAATGGCATAAACTGTGCCCTTTACATAACGTGGTAGGCAGAATAATGCCCCTTCCGAAGACAGTTGTGTCCTCTACTCCAGAACCCTTAACAGAGAATTAAGGTTGTAGGTGGAATTAAGGATACCGACCCCCTGGCCTTGAAACGGGATTATTCTGCATTTCCTAGGTACATCTAATGTAACCACAAGCGTTCTTCCAAATGGAAGAAGGGGGTAGGAGAGAGAGTGATAGAATAACATGATACGAGAAGGTCCCTCCCTTTGAAGGCCTGCGGCCTTCAAAGATGACTGATGCCATCAGCCCGAAAATGCAGGGGGCCTACGTGCCCTGGAAAAGGTAAGGAGACAAATTCTTCCCTAGAACCTCCGCAAAGGTTCTTGTAACAACCACGTTTTAGCCTAGGGAGTTTCATTTCAGACTTCTGACCTCCAGAGTTGTTATAGATTATAAATCTGTGTTGTTTTGACCACTTAGTTTGTGGCAATTTATTATAGTAAACTGGTACATACAGGCTTTCAGATTTCTTCCTCAAACAAAGCTAATGCTGGAGTGACTGTCCCTTGTTAACAACAGACAGACTGACTCAGAGAGGTTAGGTAATTTTCCTACAGTCACATGGCTAGTTATTGGAAACTTTAGGGATTAAAATGCAGGGTGCTTTGAGTAAACCAGGCTCTTATCTGGGGAGGCGAATGCAGGTGTTTTAAACTTCATTAGGTTCCCCTCAGCTCCCATCACTATTATCACCAGGAGTCCAATCACATTCTCCCTGTGATCACTAATGCATTTCCCTTTGTTTTCTCAAAAGCACCTTTAGAAAAGGAATGCTATCTCTTGCTTCCTTTATACTCTTTAGAGATCTTAGCACTGTGTAAGGAAAGAAAAGCATCTAATAAACATTTGTTCTTGGTTGACTATAGAAATATCCACGGCCACCAGCTGCTGGAGGAGGAGAACCAGGTCCTATTCATCTCTGTATTTCCAGCAATTAACAGGGTGCTCGCGCACAGTTGGCATTCAATCAGTGTCAGAGGAATGAAAGAAAGAGAGATAAAGAAAGCAAGACTGATTGATTCCAATAACAGAGACTCCTTCAAAACCATTGGGTTATATAATTCATTCCCAACATCTACAATTCTGTGAGTGACTAAGAATCCACATGCAATTTTTATGAAACTAACAAAACTAGAAATGATATTCTATAATGGGAATACAGAGATCTATGACATTTTGTTACAATCACTTTCATATTAGGCATGATATGCAACAACTACTCTGACCCAGAGACAGGTGACCCAACCTTAAAGTACAAATCGCTGTGTTTGGGTCAAAACTGAGACTCTGGAGTCAGAACACCTAGGTCCCACAGCCAAATAGATGAACTTCAAATAGTAACTTTCCTTCTCTGAGCCTCCTTCCTCACAGGTAATGATATCTGTACTAGCCTCACAGAATTGTCACATGCTGCAAACGGGGCGTGCAGGTACAGCCCTTAGTACGACACTCAACCTTTAGTATTTTAGTAAAGAGAAAATATTGTTACTAAGACGTGTGGAACAGACACCATGCCCCAGCTGGGATCCCAATCTATCCACCCTCATAAGTGAGGTGAGGCTAGGGGAAAGGTGATTGCTTGGGTGGGACAAGGTTCAGAGATGCCTGTGGCACATAGTACTTGGTAATACAAAATGGCGGACACAAGAGTAATGCTTTGCTCTGACATGGCTGTGCCCACATGGCTAAGAAATAACCCTCTTTCTTTGAGGCTTCTGAGGAAATAAAGCACATGGTTATGAGTGTGAACTCTGGAACTCCACAATGACTGGTTGTATGACCTAACTTGACAACGAAAGACCCACTGGTCCTAAGGTAAATCTCTTTGCCCTAATGAGGAAGACAGGGTAGTCATGTCAATAAGAGAGACCTTGGTTTCTAAAATATCAACTAAAAAAAGACCTAGGAAAGGACCAATAAATTTTTACTGTACACTCATAAGCTGATTCATCGCTTCTGACCGTGTCCACCCACCGTAACAGGACTACAAACCACTCTGTTGGATCTGATTGGTCTCAACAGCAACTAATGAGACATTTTCAAGAAAGGTCCACTCTAATATTTCAGCAAAACTTATCTGAATGCATCAGTATGATCAAAACATAAGGATTATAATAGTTCAGTCAGATGCCACTGATGTTTACTGGGATGACTTTTCTCACTCCCTCATTCTCATCTCCTCACTCATCTGGAGGGGCCAGAGAAAGAAACACGCCTAGCTAAAGATACTCACTCCTCCTGACTCCCTTGCAGCTAGGAAAGTTTGTGTGATCGTCTCTTGGTTAATGAGAGAAAACCATTCATTGTCTGATGGAGCAAAGAGGAACACTCTTAAAGCAATCTTGGGTTTCATGACCCATGGGCTGTCTGTCCCTTCTCTGACTTTGTCTCCTGACTTTATACAGAAAGAAAATGGGTCTTTTGGGCATTAAAACAGCCATGTTTTGTCCATGAAGATAAAAGCCATGTGAAAACGGTGGCAGAGCAGAAAGATAGAAGTCTGAGTCCTTTGTGTCCTTGGTGACATGATGGTACGGTCTACTTCTAGATTCCTTGTGATATCTTATAATTTTTAAGCCAGGATTAGTCATCTGTCTGATCATTTGAACCCAAACACAATCCTTACAGGTAGAATCTGATTCCAGACCTTATTGGGGTCACATTTTCTATGGGGGAAAACTCAGAAGAAGCAACTTTGGCAACTGGATTTCTCTTACTGTCTTTCCTCTTGACGGTAGAAAGCTGAGTATTTCCTTGCAATAGAGCCATTAAAATCTAAGAATCCAGGTTCGACTTTTGGGTAGAAACAACGCAGATATTTTTGTCTACTGGTGTTGAAAGCTGCTTCATAAGGGGAAAGGGTCCTCTCTGTAAAGTTCAACTGAAATCATTGAGATGCAGTCACCAACAGGGTTTGGTTCTAAAGCCCAGATAACAATAAAATGCCTTTTGCTTAACTTTCTGGGTATGTTATGAATCTATGGGGATGTTCTGAAAACTTCAGGGACATTGGTGGTCAAAGGTTGAAACTCAACCCCTGCGTCCTTTCCAACTGTGACCAAGGCACCCCTCCGCCATTATGTCAAACCTTCGTGTCTGGCATTCTTTGATGTGTGCACACCAACAGATGCCACATTGACTTTCCATGAGAGCTCTTTGAATGATATATTACATTCCCACTTACAGGTCCAGAAATAAGACTTTCTAAAATCCCCTCAGTCTTGGGTAGTTGCCTCATACAGATATACAGATCAGGACTCAGCTAGAGATCCCAGGGAATTCCTCTACACAGACCTACAGCAAGCTTGCTTGCTCACTTTTGCTCTCTCTCTCTCTCTCTCTCTCTCTCTCAATAACAGAACTGAGTTGCAGGCACTTAATAAATATCTGTTCAATCAAATCATTTTTAAATCAAATGTCTATAAATGTCCATACACAGTTACTGCATTGGGTGTTTCTCCCACCAAGCCGTGGTGCAGCAACAGTGTATAACTCCATGGTTATTTACCTCAAGTGGGTATCTTGAAACCAGCCAAGGTGGGAGAATTTACACCATGGAACTCAACAAATGTCACGATGTACTTTTTTTTTTTTTTTTAAAGATTTTATTGGCTCCCTGCCGAGCAGAGAGCCCGATGCGGGACTCGATCCCAGAACGCTGGGATCATGACCTGAGCCGAAGGCAGCAGCTTAACCCACTGAGCCACCCAGGCACCCCACGATGTACTTTTTTTGAGCCATTTTTTAAACAGTATGCCTCATGACCACCACTCCAACCTTTTAGCCCAAAGGAAATATGGAGCCCACACAGATTAAATAAGGGGGCAATTTGGAACAGTTCTAAGAAAGTCACTGTTAGGTTGGCTTCCAACTGCTGAGCAGTTGTGGAAAATCTATTTCATTGCTCTGAGATGCCTCATGGAAAAAAATTATACTCAGTAAGCTCGTAGGATAATTCTCCTGTGAGCAGGAGGGAAGATGACCTTTGCAAGAGGCATGGCATGTGAGTATAGATTTCAAAGTCTGAACAAAGTAGCTCTTTGTTCTCCCATATTCTCCTCTTCCTGTTCAGGTTAAAAACAGGGAATCCCATAGTAACAATAATGGCAATGAAGATGCTTTTTGTCCAACTGAGGACAATTTAAATTCTCTGCCTTTTCATGTGTTCACTTGCAAATGGGGTTGGTCAGTTACCTTCTGGAGTTGACAGAGACAGAAATCAGAGTCAGTGTGCAGAGCGACACTGGGATGCAGTAAATGGGTGTATTATTTTTACATAGCAGCCTGATTTGTTGGTGAACTACCACCGGTATTCACCAGAGCACGCAGCTCAAGGAGCTCAAATCAGCACCACAAGTAGTCTACTCCGAGATGCCATGTATAAAAACTGAGGTTGCAGGGTTCCCAAAACAGGGCAAAGTGCTGCACCATCCCTGTATCTTCCTCAGCCATTGGGATTCACGCTCCCTGGTGAACCTGTTGTTCCTAGATAATGAGTCAACCCAGATGGGGTTTCTAATTTACAGGAGTGGCCATGTGTCAGTGTGGCTCTCTAAAAAATTGCTGGTGTCAGCCTCCAGGTCAGCAGAAAAGAACCATTTGCAGGTAAAATGAAGACTCCTTCTTGATGTCCCGTATGGGATGGGATTCCATCACGAGCTACCTGGGGCATAGTGCCTCCTCAACAGGGGCCGGTTTTCTTCTCTTGTGATGGGAAGTAACACTGGATTTTCTTTGCATTTGTGTTGCTTGATTAAATGAGGTTAGGTAGAAGCAGGCTTTTAAGCATCTTGCACAGCTTGAAATGACATGGGTAATTTAAAACCTCAGACCAGAAAATCTGCCGTGCAAAATCACACTGTGACAGGGGTCTCTGCAGAGAGAATTTTTCTAATTGGCAAGCCCAGGGTCGGAGGGAGAGGACAAGTCTTTCATAGAGAGGGATCAAAAGCATGGCATGAACACACACTGGGGAGCCCAAGGCCCCGGCTCTCACCTCCAACATACTGGGTATTAGATATTGGATTCTCCCCTGACTAGTGGTGTGTGACCTTCGGCAATGCATCATACCTCCCCAAGCACTGGTTTTCTCACCTTAAAAATGAAGGTTGTGAGGGACCAATGGGACCCTGCAGGTTGAGTGCCTGGCACAGTACATGAGACCCTGTAAGCACCAATTCCTTCTAAAATGTCGCTGAACTACTCTCATCATTGGGACCAGATGTTGCTGATGGAAAGTAGAGCCAGAACGGGGGGAAGGACCCCCATGGCCACCCAGCTAGTTCACAGGGTCCACCAAAGAACACGACCACTAAGTTTGGCCCATCACCTAATGCAGGATACCCATACACTTGGACATAATCGAATTCTAGGGTATATATTGGCCCTAAGTGATAAGAAAAGATACTCTACAAGTAGGTGGATACAATTTCCTTACTGTTGTTTGTGGAGACCCCATAAATATTTACAATAACAACCATAATATCAGAGCAAGAGTGAGGAAACCCAGCCGTCCTTGCAAACCAACTCCGAGGTGGGCAGGGCACCAGGTGTTGTGCGTGTGATGCCAGATTCTACCTGGACAGTATTCAGAAAGGAGGGTCATTATCGCCTCCACTCTTCCTGTATGGAATCTGGAACTCCAAAGATACAGACCTCACTCACAGACTTAGCATAAACACAAGTGTTATGAAAGCTCATGCCCAGGAAACCTCAAAGATACAAAAGTATTCTTCAAACTGGGTACAGGGATAGCCATAAGAGCAGGAAGAGTTCAAGCCTTAAAAAGTCACACCTGGGGCACCTGGGTGGCTCAGTGGGTTAAGCCGCTGCCTTCGGCTCAGGTCATGATCTCAGGGTCCTGGGATCGAGTCTCGCATCGGGCTCTCTGCTCAGCAGGGAGCTTGCTTCCTCCTTCTCTCTCTCTGCCTGCCTCTCTGCCTACTTGTGATCTGTCTGTCAAATAAATAAATACAATCTTAAAAAAAAAAAAAAGTCACACCTGGGCGTACGTGGGTAGCTCAGTCAGTTAAGTACCGGACTTCAGCTCTGGTCATGATCTCAGGGTCCTGGGATCGAGCCTGGGACGCTCTCCCGTGGATCCAGACCCCGCCGAGACCCACAGGGCCCTTCCTTAGTGTTAGGTGGCAGGCTTTGGCCCAGAGCATGATGGAGACGCCGGCAGACACGGGTGCTCTGTAATGCAATTCTGTCCGTGTTACACATGGCTATGCCTGAGGTGACCTGACTTATCCAGAGGCTGACCCATTTTACAGATGTAAGTTAGTGTTGAGGAAGCTCACATGCTCTCTGGGCTCACCCTTGAGGAAGGGGTAGTTCTAGGCCATAATGACAATTGAGGAGAAAGAAAGCTTGGAAAAATGCAGAGGGGTGGTGTCCAGAGATGTGTGCAGGGGTAGTGGGGAGCCGGAGTCCAGGACGGGGAATCTAGTATCACCTTGTATCTAGTATCTAGTATCTGCTACCGTGTAAACAGATGGGCCACATTACCGTCCATGGAGGATTAAATGTAGTGGTTCAAGGCACCAAGTGTGAAATCAAACAGAACTTTTATGTTAAGAGACTCTTCCCCTTCTAGCTATGTGACCTTAGGCAAGTTACTTAACCTCTCTGAGCTACCATTTTTCTCCTTTGTAAACAAACAGATAAACGATTAGACCCAATGCACAGGACTGAGTGAGGGCAACATAAAAACAGTTCAGCACAGCACAGAGCCTGTGCTGTCTCCAATAATCATTAACGGATTAATATCTATATTACCATTGTTATTCTAATAAAGAAAGGCTTCATGGAAGACATTGAGCTACCTTGGGGAAGTCCGGTCTTCAGAGTGAACCTGGGTTTGATCCTGTCTCTGCCACCTTCCAGGTATGCAACATGAGGAAAATCATTCCAGCTTTCTGAGCCTCAGTTTCTTTACTTGTCAAAGAGGGATAACAATGCCATCAGGTGAGTCTGCGGTGAGGAGTCCCTGAGGCAGCATTTGCAAGGTGCCCGCACACACCAGGACTCAGGAAGGGCAAGAGGCTCTGAGGCTCCCCATGGATGAGGCCACTTTCTGTCTAGCTCGCCTCCTCTCTCAGACAATCGAGCGTGAGCCATGTTTCTCGTCTGGGCCATGAGGCCAGGTGAAGCAGGCCGCTGAAGCTTGCATGAGAACAGCTAGACAGAGGGCTGACAGACATCCAGACACACCTGCCAACGGTCCTCTGCGAGGAAGAATCCCTGACTGATTTCCAGCCCCTTCCACCAGAACGTGTCTCTTCTGAGAAACTGTCCCAAGCCTGGTTCGTCTTGCTCCCTCAGCCCGTCTCTTCATTGCCGTTGGATATGGAAACTGCTAGGACTTGAAGGGAGCCTGGAGATTTCCAGGGATTTCCTCATCTGCATAAGAAGTCCCCATTTCCTCCTCAATCAAATCTTTATTTCTGCAAAACCGTTCAGACAGAACAACAAAGAGGTCCCTCGGCTCCATCTAACAAAGACGTGGGATCCGTCATTTCCACCCACGGACGGCGTTGGCACCAAGGGGCCCCTGAGGGAGGCATCCGGCTGCTGCACGCTGCTGGCCAGCAGATGCATGGGTGGGGGGGCGGTCCCAGGACTTGGCCGGACTTGGGGGAGCGGCAGGCCCGCCTCCCAGCCGGGCTGCAGGGCTCTGGGCATGTGGTAGAACAGGACTCGGCCCCTCCGGCCGCGGGGCTGCGCTCTGGCCCCAGCCGTGGACGGCGGTGTTGACGGCAGCAGCATCGTGCCTGAAAACGCCCAGGTCAGCACTAAGCAGGCCCAGGTCAGGAAGCTGGATACATGGCACTGAACTAAACGTTCAGTGACTTGCCCGGAAGGAAGAAAGGGAAAAATCCCCAATGCCAAAGAGAAGAATTAGGGACAGCTTCACCAAGCCATGTGGGACGGAACCCAGGAAAGCTGGCGTGAATCTGGGGCACAGCCTGCCCTCGGATGGGCCTTTCCCCCCCGGACCGGTCAGTCTCTCCAAGCTCACTATCTGTCTGTCTGTCTTTCTTCCTCTACGTCTCTCTTTCTTGCTCTCTCTGACACACATGCATGCGCGCACGCACACACACACACACACACACACACACACACGTTTCTCTGTTGCATCCAGGCATCCGCTGCTCGTTTTTACTCTCCGTGGCCTCTTGTTAGGGTTCTCCCTTCCCTGCAATCAGGGGTTAGCAGTTCAAAGCTCCAGCTGCTGGTGTATGTGGTACAGGGCAGTGTCCCTCTGGCGGACAGCAGTCCACCACTCGTCCTGCAAGACCAAAACATGGGCAGGCAGAGGCCCCTCCCAGGCTCAGGCCCACAGCAGGTGCACAGAGAGCACTCACTGCCCACCACAATCTCCTCAACGCGTCCTGCTCAAGGGCACTGTCCTTTCGAAATAAGACTAGAACAATCACTAACTCCCAAGCACTGAGTCGTACCACAGGCCGCTGCTCAGTCCAGGAGGACACTTCTTCTGCTGGCTTCAGCGAACCCCCGAAGTACGGCCATCTTATTTATCTATTTATTTCATTTTATGAATGAAAGAAACAGGTTCACAGAGGTTAAGTGGCTTTCCCAAGGCTCTGCTGCTAATCATTACCAGAGTGGGTGTTCAGAGCAGTTCTGTCTGTCCTCAAAGTCCTCAAAGCCCGTGCTCTACCCTTGCCTCCCCACCCCACGTGTTCTTAGCAGGACTTCTATTCTGGGAGTTTCAGGAAATCAATCATCTCCACCGTGAGCTGTCAGCCTCTCTCAATAAATCTGTCATTTTCATTCCTGTGTCCTTAGCGTGCCATGCATAGTCAGCACAAGAAATGTTTTCTGACTTAACACAGGGACCCAAAAGCATAAAGTGCTGAGTAATGAAGATTTCGATCGTAAGTGCATTATTTGAAGAAAGAAATACGCTGCCTCCTCTGGCATGCATTTTGCCATCTGGCTCAGGCATACAAGGCACTGATTGAGGGTCTTTAGGGCATTTTTATCGATAATGAACAAACCCCAAGTTGTTTGTTATGATTCACTTGTGAAGAAATGAAATAACAGACATCCACTGTCTTTAGGATGACAGAGAATAGTGTCATTTCTTTTTTAAAAGCAGGTCTGAAAGCAGGCATTGTTCCAGAATACATATGAGAAAAGAGAATCAGAGACACTGACTGACTTCCCCAAGGTCACACTGCAAAGGTACAGGGGAGCTGGGATTTTGAACCAAGACTTATCACTCCTTGAACTCCCTAAAGCTCTTCTAAAGATAAGAAAACACAGTCAATCCTGAGTAACCTCTGTCATGACAAATTGGTGGCTATCTGAAAAAAGTCTTTACTCTCCAGTGACCCGTCATTTTCTGGTTGGTTGTGTTTCCACCTCTCTCACAACAGGCTGCGCTGAAGCTGTGATAGAAGAAAACTAGCAGAATTTGGGCAGGGCTCCATGGACTCCCAAGACAGTCACAGTCCCTGGTATGTTGCCATGGGATTCCTGTAGAAGAGGAAAAGTCAAAAGTCCTAGAAGCATGCCCTCACCCACCTCACCTGCAGCCTCTGGCAAGTTACCCAATGTCTCCAGGCTTCTCTGTCGGGATGTTCAAAATAAGGAGATTGGGCCACCAAGTTCGGAAGCCCAGACTTAATTCCTATTCCAAGCTGACCAAGGAGACTTCCGCAGTGCTTGAAACCAATCTTCAAATGCCCGAGGAGCCCGAGAGCTATGTTTCCATGCTTATTTGCAAGAGAAAGTGAAAAGGACAGGGGCAAATAAGAGACTGTCCACTGGTCTTCTGATTAATGATGTTCTTGGTGGGGAGGTGGCCAAGCTTGGATTTGAACTTGGACGGCCTGGCTCATAGTCTGAGGCTCGGGCACCACATCCCCTGGAATCCAGGTGACCCCTTCCACTAGCCTGAGATTGACCCCTCTGGTTCATAAGGAAAGGATACTTCTGTGAGCCAATGCCTATGGCCCAGAGCTTTCCAGTGATGCGGCCACTCTCAGGGGCGCATATGGGCACTTCTCTCTGGTCGGAACAAAAAATGACTGCACCTGCTACCACCCATTCCTTTAACCTGGCTCCTTGCAAGACATCAAGGACATGTAAACTGCATTTTCAAAGGAAGTAGGAGCTCAGCAAGAGACACACTTGTGACCAAAAAGAGTGATTTTCCTCTCACCCCAGTAAGATGATCACCAAAAGTGTGTGGGCAGCAGAGCCTGGCCGGTGAGATGACTTGGTTCAGGAGCTGCAGTCACACCCCTGGGGGGCTTCGGGGGGGCAGGGTGCAGCCTCTGCTCCTGCTCTAACGTGCATGATTTTGCACACGCCTCCTGCTCTTGCACACCGCCACACCTTTGCACACACACCACTGCCCCTCCTCGGGCTGCCAGCCTCAGACATCCGGGGTATTGCCTTCACATGTCAGGACTCAGCTCAAAGACTCCCTTCCCGCCACCTGCGGAGTGGGCCCCACCTGTCCCATCCTCTGCTCTCTAGTGTCTTTGCGGTGAGGACTCTGCCTCCCCACCGCCGCCTGCCTCCTGGGCAGTCTGTCCCCATTAGAATCCTATCTTCCTGCTCCTTCCTGCTTCCCCCAGCCATCCTGGTCCCTTGCCAGGGATTAGAGAAGGATTAACACACACATTTTATCTATTCAACCCAAACCCCTGGCTGTCAGCTCCTCCCCAGAAGAACCTGAGCCTTAGCCTTATTGATTTCTAAGGACTGTTTCCTCAAGCTGTTTATGGGGGGGATGAGTGAATGGCTTAATCCTGAGTCACTCTGCGGGCCACTGACTACCGATCCTGACCTCCACTCACTCTGACAATACTGTGTTTTCGCAGCACCCAGCAAACGGCTATAGATTCCTTAGAAAATATTCAGGGAATTTGGGTAAATTGGAAGGGGAGGTGAACCATGAGAGACTATGGACTCTGAAAAACAATCTGAGGGGTTTGAAGTGGCAGGGGGTGGGAGGTTGGGGTACCAGGTGGTGGGTATTATAGAGGGCACGGCTTGCATGGAGCACTGGGTGTGGTGCAAAAATAATGAATACTGTTTTTCTGAAAATAAATAAATAAATAATAATTAAAAAAAAAAGAAAAAAAAGAAAATATTCAGTCCCTCAAAGTTCAGTAAGCAAGGAGAAGAAAATCGGGGTTCGATGTACACAACAGAATCTCACTTCTGTTGAAACTGCTGACGGTGTGCGCACGGAGCTATATTCGAGCAGAGAGCTCTGTAAGTTTTCTGAAAGCCCAGTAAACTTTTGAGGAATAGGCATTGTGTTTCTCTGCACTTTCTAATTTACATACATGAATATGCATAAATGCATAAATGAATATGCATTTTTGTACAGCAAGATACATGTAACGTAGACCTTGGGAGGCTCCCCACAAAGCACCAGCCGGGACTTAAACGTCCCAGGTGGTCTTCTGAGCCCCAGTTTACAAACTGGTCCAAACTGGTCCTTGCGGTGAAACCCCCCATCCCAGAGTCATGGTTAGGAGTCCATGAAGCCAGGAGGGCCCCCATGCCAGCCACCCAGCACAGAGCCCCTGCGCCGGGTGACGACGGCCCAGGGGCCCCCGGAGCTCAGCAGAGGCCGCAACACTGGAGCCACGTGCAGTATCGTAATCGATGTCTCGCCCACCGCCCGCCTTCCACGTCCTCCTGTTTGTGCAATGTGCTGTGGGTATTTTTAAGACCCCAACAATCATAAGAATGTTAGTGGCTGTGTGTCCGTAGTTCAGATTTGAAGAGACAAGTGCGTCGTGTTGACTCAATGCACTGAACACACGCTGTTCTCGTAAACAACGCAAACCGCTAGTCACCCCACCTCTGCTCACCGCTTTGCGGCCGGGGACAGGTTGGGGTCATGGTGACACCTAACAGGACCGTGCCTCCAGGACATCAGGAAGCAGGGGAAGGGGTGGGGAGTCCAGGCAAGTACAGTGCGCTGTGACCACACGGGGCCCGGGCGGCACGGAAGCCGCGACGGGAGGGCTCCACCGGCTGAGGGCTGCAGCCTCACAGTTAGAACTGGGAACATGGGAAGGTTGGCCTGCCTCCTCCTACAGGAGAGCCTCGCCTGCGCACCCCTCCCACCCATGTCCCGCAGGTAGCCCTCTGGCGCCCCTGGCAGGGCTGGCCTCCAAGCAGAGGGGCCCCTGGCTTCTAGCCCAGCAGCACGTGAGGTGGGCGGGTGCAGGGGAGGGGCGGGTGGAGGCTGAGCTGTGTTCCCATCGCCGTCCTGCCCGGCCCGCAGCGGACACGGCCCCTCGATTTGATCTCACAGTTCACCTGCGACCTCTGGGAGCCGGGCCCAGCTCCTCACTCGGGGACGGGCAGGAAGCCCGGAGGACACCTTTGCTCCCACTTGCAGCCCTCGTGTGCGACCTTGACCAGGTGGCCACGGAGAGCAGATCACGGGGCTCTGGGACAGCGAGGGCAGTCGGCGCTCACACGCAGCGTGTCTCTGCCCCCCGGGGGGAGGCAGCAGCACCCGGTCCTCCCTCCACACCCCCGTGGCCTGAGAGCCTCTTCTGAAATAATAATGCCGCGAGAACAGAGGGAAAGACGACAGACCAGGGACGGGCACCGGCCCTTGCCTAGCCTCCAGCTCTGGCTGAGCCTCGTGGTGACGCCTGCATCCTGGGGAGCCCTGTCCGTGTGGTCACTACAGTCTCCACGTATCCCCATCACTGCGTCCACGCTACGATCCATACCGTCCCCCGCAAACAGGATGGGGCACAGCGCCAGGGTGGAGACCGTGCTCTGGTCACACTCCTGGGGAGCAAACCCAAGGGAGCTGGACTCCAGGATCCCCGCCCCTGCTCACCATCCGTACCCATGGCTGGGCACCCATCTGTGACACCGCTCTGCTTTCAGAGACCCTCCCGACAGCGTGGCGCCCACGTCCCGTTGCCTGGTATGCAGGACTGCTTGTGAGGGGTCCTTCTGCAAACATTCCTTCCTCCCCTCCTGCACGCCACACCTCCTGCATCCGGAATGTTCCAGCCCCCGGCCAGTGAGGCTGGCTCTGCCCAGAGGTCACTGTGCCATTTTACATCCACTCACCCCAGCAGGGCTGGTTCAAGCCTCACTTCCTGATGACCATAAGTGACCAGGGCCCTCTTTTAGGATCTCTTGGTCTCTGCATCAGCCCTATCCCCCTGGGCTCCACAGTCCCACAAGACTGAGCGCTGGCGCAGGACAGGGACACGGTCTCACGGTCTAATTTCTCCCTTTTTCCCCAGCACCAGGGAGAGACCCTCCCACAAAGTCCTGTGAAGGTGCTGGGTACCGTGTGTCTGCCCGAGGAAAGTGCGAGCAGGGCCTCACACGGACACGGGCACCCTGCATCACGGTGAGGTCAGCCTCGGTTGCCAAAAGGTGGAAGCGATCCAAGCCTCTCTCCACCAGCGGGTGGATGGACACACCAAGTGTCGTCCCTCCGTACAATGGGACGTTATTCCGCCTTAGGAAGGCAGTTCCAACATCTGCTCCAACCCCGACGAGTGCTGAAGACGCGCTGACTGAAACGAGCCGATCTCGCAAGAACCAGCACTGGGTCATGTCCGTCCGCACGAAGGCCCTGAGCTGCCAAGTGCACAGACACAGCAGGGGGAGGGTGGTGCCAGCGCCTGGCAGAGGCCCGGCAGCTAGTGCTTAAGGAGTCTGCAGTTTCAGGTGGGGAAGAGGAGAAAGTTCTGGAGGCAGATGATGGTCAGTGAATGCTCTTAAAGCCACAGAACCGCACCCTTGAGAATGGGGAAAAGGGTCCATCTTTGATGTGTATTTTACCACAATTTGTTTACAACGGAAGAAAATGCAAGCCTCTTCTGACCCAGCCCCCCGGCCTCAGACATGGCTGGGTGCATGTCTCCTGCTTATCCCAACCTCTCCCGTCCCCAAGTCCCCAAAACAGACATGTAATGTCTCAGCCCAGCATCCGCGGCCCCTCTCTGCAGGGAGGGCTTGGAGCTCCCCGGGGAAGGGCAGGCACAGGCTGCTCACACTACAGCCTCTGTCTGGGAACCTCGGACACGTTCCTGCTGTGCTCTGTACCCTGCTCAGTGCGCTGGGCGTGCAGCGATCTCAGACGCTGCTGGCTCTCACAACCAGCACGTGCGACAGACCCTCTGCCCGTCTTCAGCTCTGCCTGGGTGACCGTCAAGAACACCTGTGCACAGCGCATCATGCTAAGATCTCCAGATTTCTTCACCTCTGATCCCTGCGACACCATGAAATAGGTTAGGATACAGAGAAAACAGGTGGACTGTGCTCAGAGCAGGCCACATGCTGGCGGGGCATGGCCACGATCGCTCCCCGAGTGACTGAGACTCCCCTGCTCCAACCTCCACTCTGAGGCCAGCTCTGGCACCTCATCCTGCTTCTCATCAGCCACATCCACAAGGTAAGGCGGCTGCCTGGCCTATCTGCCTCCGCGCCGAGCATCCCGGAATGTTCCGCTCTCCCTTGCCCTTGACCGTGCCCTGATCATTCTGCTGCCTCCCGCCCTGGACTGCTGTGTCCCCTGCAGTCTCATCTCACAGTCAGCAAAAGCCCTCACATATTCCCTGTGTCTCCTTGTCATGGGTGACACCCTGTGCTCCCCAAGGAACGGCTCCTCAAGCCCTCTGCCACAGGGAACCGGTTTCTTTAAATCTCATCTGCACACCACTGGACTCAGAGTGGTGCCGGCTCCCTTGGCTGCTTTCAGACCACGGGGCCCCAGCCCCGTGTCCAACTGGTACCCGTGAGCCCATGTCACTTGGCCATCCCGCCCCATTCCTCCTTTCCCTGCTGTCCATGGACCTCCTCCTGGGACCTACAGAAGCTGGCTCACCCACCATGTGCCTCTCTGGTCCACGGCTACTCTCCTGGTTCGGGGCAGGAGATCAGATGCCCCAGACCCCCGAGTTCCTCATCCCTACAGACCACCTCTCCTCCACCCCATCTCTACAATTCCATCACACTCTGGTCCTTTTAAAAACCAACCTCCTCGGTACCCAAAGCACCCTGCCTGCATTCCTACCCAGACCACAAACCTCTGCCTCCTTTGCTTGTTCAATAAACAGCTACACGGGCACGGTCGTATTCTCAAATCCCTACTCGGGGGCCACACATGGAAGCCAGACCCCGGCTCTGCTTGAAGGGAGTGGAGGAAAGGGGTTGAGTGCCGAAGGAGGGGGTGGGTTTTCATTTGGGGGAGTGGCGGGGATGGTCCCTCTGCCTATTACATGGGAGCCGGGCTGGCTCAGTTAGAAACGGTGCAGCTTTGGACCCTGGTGCCGTGAGTTCAAGCCCCAGGATGGGTGTAGAGATTACTAAACAAAATACATCTAAGCAAAAATAAAATGCCTAGTCTACCGCGTCTCTCCCCGTTATCCTGTCTATGCATGAAGCACATAGCTGCTGTGTGCCCACGGCCTGGCCGGTGGTGTCAGGCCTGAGATCCATCAGTGAGGAGAAGAGATGAAGGCCCTGTCCCGGGGCAGCGCCCCTTCCCAGGGAGGATAAAAAGAATACCGATGTCACATGGGAGCTACTTCCGGGGCTCCTTGGGGAGCAGAGGCAGGAGGCTGCAGGCATGAAGGGTAACCAGAGAACGTCATCTGCACAAAGACTCCATGGGAGGTGAGGAACTATGCTGTGCACACACACGGGGAAGAATGTTCCAGAGAGAGGGGTGTCCCACAGGCCCAAGGGGACCACGTGAGAGGAACAGGACAATGGCTGGAGTGGCCAGAGGGTCAGGAACAGCCTCATGGAACACCACCAAGACCTGGGTGTCTGTTCTGACGGAAGCTGGGAGTCGAGTCCTTGGGAAGTTTGGTGCAGAGAAGTGACGTTCCCCGGCTCAGCTTCTAGAAGGACCCTCTGGATGCTGTGTTGACAGCACAGGGAGAGCGGGGTCAGGGAGGACCAAAGAGAGCGGGTGGGGGCAGGGGCAGGCTCCAAGAGAGGGGACACGTGAGCAGCGAGGACGGCGGGAGAGCAGCGGGTCTGGGGCGCGGGGACGTGTCAGTCACAGGCCTGCCTGAGGGGTAGGGAGGATAAGGAGAGTCTCCAGCGAAGACGGGTCAAGAGTGACTCTGAGGGTCAGTCCCGTGTGGTCGCCTGCAATTCTCAAAGGCAGGCCGCCCCATGTGAGCAGCGGGAGGTCCTCACGGGAGCAGAGAGACTGGGCACCAGCCCACCTCCCAGCAGCCACAGCGGCCTTAGTGCGTTTTCCAGACAAAGTTTTTCCTGCCGGGGCCTCATCCCTTCTGCCTGCCCCTCCTTTTGGCCTCATTCCTCTCACTTATATTTAGCTATTTTTTAATTAATCTTCAGGTCTCTTCTTAAATGCTACTTCCTCTAGGAGCCTCTCCCGAGCCCTCAATCTAAACGAGGGGTCTCCTGTCCTACTTCTGGAACCCCCCGCAGTCTAGGTCATAGCGTGCATTTCAAACCACAGCATCCACCAAGCAAAGAGAGCCGAGGCTGAGTGGCCCCCTCTCGCACTGGACCGATGTATCCGTGAGAACAGGGGTGTGCTACTGCTGTCATAACCAGGAAATGACTACACCTGTCTCAACTACACAGTAGACGCTCAATAAATACCACTTCAGTGTTCCAAAACTCAACAAGGTTGGTCAAATATTTCAACCCCGATCATCCACTCATCACCAAGCGTTAACAGAGCCCTGGGGGCAAGCCTGGGAAGCAGGAATTGATGGGACCCAGATGCCAGGCCCTTACAGTACAAGAGGGAGGTGATGAGTATAAGTGATAGAACAAAGGGAAGCAGGAAGCAGGCTCCTGACCCAGGCTGAGCCATCGGACAGTCTTCAGAGACAGGTGGCCTCTGAGAAGAGATGAGAAGATCCGAGCAGGGGCTAGCAGGGAGAACATCACAGGTGGGAAGGATGCTCCCAGCAGGGGCAGGTGCGAAGCTAGGATAGGTAGTAGCCTGCAGGCTTTCAAGTCAGATATTCTGCTTTGTTCTTTGTTGAATGCTGTTTGCTCATGTGTAAAATAGGAAAGATAATATCTGCTGCTCCAGGATAATTAAATGAAACAATGTAGATAAATGCCAGCTCCATCCCTAGGATACAGCAGGGGCTAAGCACAAGCTGGTTCATGTTTTTTTCCTATTACCTATTTGATAAATGCATGATGAGAGAGAGAGCCAAGGAACAAATGAATGACTATGAGGACAGACGGATAGATAAACTCAGCAGCGCTGTTTCTGTGGCCCCACAGAAGCCACCACTCTGAAGTCAAAGTTATACAAAGCGTAGCAAGCAAGGCAAAGCATGCAAACCTGAAATTGGAACAATATGGAAGATGGGGGGCTCGGACCCCCGTGTGGTTGAAAATCTACCTATCACTTTCTACTTCAGGTAAAATTAACTGCTAGATGCCCAGTGTTGACAGAAATTCTTCCTGATAACATAGTCGATGAACACACATGCTATATGTTCTGTGTATTATATACGGCATTCTTAAAATAAAGCAAGCTAGAGAAAAGACAACATTCCTGATTAAGAATATCATTAAGAACATGGGGCACCTGGGTGGCTCAGTCGGTTAAGCCTCTACCTTGGGCTCAGGTCATGATCCCAGGGTCCTAGGACTGGGTCCCGCATCGGGCTTCTTGCTTGGCAGGGAGTCTGCTTCTCCCTCTGCCTCTGCCACTGGCCCCAGCTCGTGTTCTCTCTCACTCTCTCTCTGATTAAATAAATACGAGATATTTTAAAAAGAAGGAAGAGCAAATACATTTACAGCACTGTCCTGTAAAAATCCATTCATCAGTGGCTCTCCGTATTGTTCAGGGTCAACTGTACAAGAACATATAAGCATTGCAGGGAGTGAGATGCATGTGTTCACGCTGGCTGTACCACCAACCAGCAGTCATGATCCCCCAGGCAGACTGCGTAACAACCACAATGATGATGATGATTCATAATATGCACACAGCGAAAATGTATTGGGAACAGCGCACACACATACATAATTTTTGTTCACAAAAGCCCTAGGAGGTAGGCACTCTCATTATCTATATTTTTCAGATGTGTCCATGGGGATCCTGCCCTGAGGACTTGGGGTCACCAAAGAAACTGATCACTCTGACATCGAAGCCCAGGTTGGGCTGCTGAAATAATCTCTGAGTCTCTTGGGTCCTCATCTGAGAAGTAGCCCTACTCACATGATGTTTCAAAGATGGAAATAAGCCATCCTCCAGGGCGGACTGAGTGAGTATAAATTGACAGAGATACATGCTGTCATCCCCCCTCCTTTCACCTACGTCCCCCTCATACTAAGAAGACTCCTGGACAACCAGAACACAAAGCAGGTCCCTGTTCCCAGTCACTGTTTGAATCTAACTCAGAACAAGTTTGCAGATGCACCCTTTTCATCAAAGAGAACAAGGAGCTTGGGGGAAGGAGCCATTCCCCGAGGGATGCGCTTTGGAGCACTGGTATCACACAGCCTGCTCTGTATGCAAGGACACGTGTCTATGAGCACATGTGTGTGCACAATGTGATACGGTAAGCAGAGAGATATGGCTGCAGAGCAAATCCCCAAAGAAGGATACGGCAGGCTGCCTGTGTGGGACCAGGCCCCCCTGCCCACACCTTGGGATATTTCAGTGATGAGAGAGAAAAGACCTGGATTAACGGTCAGGAAATGGGAGAGCTGGGAAGGTTCTTCACCACCTACTGAGTACTGACAAGGTCAGTTTCTTTCTTGTTTTGGGTTTTTTTTGTTTGTTTGTTTGTTTCTGTTTTGTTTTCTTTTAGAGAGAGAGAGAGAGAATGTAGATGGGGGGAGGGGCCAAGGGACAGGGAGTCGGAGGATCTCCAGCAGACTCCCCACCGAGTGCGGAGCCTGATGCAAGGGTCTATCCCACGGCCCTGAGATCATGACCTGAGCTGAAATCAAGAGTTGGACGCTCAACTGATGGAGCCCCCCGGACACCCCTGGAAAGGGGAGATTTGGACACAACACAGACACGCACAAGGGAAGGTGAGGTTTGGAAACCTGGGACACCGTGTGAGGATGGAGGCAGAGACTGCAGGAATGCCTCTGCAACCCTGACACCACCAGATGGCCAGCAAAGCCAGGAGGGAGGCCTGGAACAGACTCAGGAGAAACTGACTCTGCTGTGTGGACTCCAGGCCTGTGAGACAAAGCCATCCTCTTATGCAAGTCACCCCAAGTTTGGAACTCTTCTGGGAAGCCCAGGGAAGCCAAGACAGCCCCAAGTCCTGCATGGTTACAAGAGTTACCTCTGATTAACGGGGTGTTCTTTCCTGCAGGTCCTGGAAGGGACTCTGGACTCCTTGACGTGACACTCTAGGTGCCGACCATGCTGAAGCAGGGAATACGCTGTCGCCTCCCCTGTCCTTATCAACCACAGGCTACGCTCCTCTATTCCTTTCATTCAGTTAACACTAGAGGAGCTCCTACAATGAGCCCGGCCCAGTTACAGTCTCTTGAGCAACATCAGGGAACACACCAGGTGTTCCTCCTTCCAGGAGCTTATGGCCTACAGTGGGGGAGAAGGGAAGGCAGACACCACCAAAAACACATCAGTAGAGCAAGGTAACAGCATTCACAGAGCTGGGAGAGGAGCTGGGGGGACTCCAGTTTGGAGAGAAGGTCAGGGCAGGTGTTTCAATTTGGATGTGCTGGTAAAGAGTATCCTCACTGGAGATCCGCATGTTGAGGTGTGATCTCAGGAACACCCCCACGGGAGAGTGAGGAAGATAGGACTGGGCGCAGGAGAGATGGGCAGAGATGTAACTGCAACAGGGTCAATCCGTCAGAGGTGACCCTGATCAGGGCGAGGGGGACAGGCCTTTGCAGCGCTCCTCAACCAGTCACTGGATGTCAACAGCCCCAGAGCAGGGGGAGGATGTACATGCAACATTGGGCAGGGCAGAGACTTCCTCTGGAGGTAACCTCTCTGAGGAGGGACCCAGCGGCAGATGCCCAGCCATAAACTCAGAGACCCCTGCGCAGCAGGTCACAGCATCCACTAGGGGAGGGGACTTCCAGCAGTGCTTTGAAAGAGTGAAGGGGTGAACAGCCCAGACACTAGGAACAGCCAACACAAAGGCTCTACCGCAGGGCCAGGTCTGGCACAATCAAGGAGCTCCAGAGACACCTCTCTGGCAGGCGGGACATGAAGGAGGGGAGCGTAAGTGTCCATCGCAGTGACTCTGGCCCTGTTCCCAACAAACTGAAGAGCTCTTGGAGAACTGGAGCAGTATCGCTTTAGAAGGACCATCAGACCTCTACATTGTGAGGGACCAGGGATGGCCAGGGGTGACATCAGGGAGAACAGACAGGGAAGACGATCGTACAAATCCAGATGGGACAGATGCTGGCTTGACCAGCGCATTAGCAGTAGGGGTGAGAAATGTCCTCTTCTGGAGGCATTGTGAGGGGAGAGCCAACCGGAGCTCTGGCTGCGGTGACACGGGGCGGGAGACAGAGAGAAGTCGAGAATGGCTCTCCGATGCTGATCTCCACAACTGGGGGACAGAGTTGCCATTAACGGAAGTAGGGTGACTGACGGAAGAGGTTTGGGAGGGAAGGCGGGAGATCGGGTGTTTGGCCTGGGGGTCATCGGGACAGGAAGACGACAATGAGCCCAGCTCGTGCTGGGCAAGTCTGAAGTCTGGAAGAGGGAAGAGGCGGATGACATCAGCCAGCCAGGAAGCCAATGACCCACGGATGGCATTTAAACCCAGGGGACTGGATACCTCGGAAGTGAGTGTCCGTAGAGGAGCAGTGACAACGGGATTGGTTAAAGCCTGTGATCCCGAATGGGACGCATTTTAACCAGGGGAGGGCAGCTTTGCCTTAAATATCAAGAACCATCCGAGTCCTGTCTACCTGCGGTTTACTCCCTGTATGCGGTAAGTACAGCTCAGCCGATGGACCCTGGGCCCCTCTGGGGACCCAGACATCCATTCGTCTTCTCTCCTCCTCATCTCCCTCCCTGCCACCTCTAAACACTTGAGTCTAAAGATTTATCTCCATCGGAGAGGAGAGAGACAGGAAGAAATCCCATCTCGGCCTCCACGCCTATGCCTAATCCTCACTGCCTCATCTGTTTTCTCAATACCCCGCGCTGGGAGAGTCTTAGGAGGCATCCCAGCTATAAATAAAGCACACCGGTTCCGTTTCCTGACGGCTGCTTCTGGTTCTACAGCTCGCTAAGTCACGGGAAGAGAGAGATCAGAGGTGGGATTTGTGCTTTACACAAAGCTTAGAAATTGCTAATCAATATGATTTTCAGTGCGGTAAGAGACCTCTTTGTCACACGGCTCCGTAAATGTCTCCTGCATCATCACTGCCCCGTTCACATACCTCACCCAGTAATTACGAATTCAAACACATGCCTGTCCATCCTCTTCCAAGCGGACCTGCTCCCCCTGCTACAGTCTCTGCCCTACCCTTCCGCCAAAGGACGCTCTGATCCAAATCTGATCACTCACCTGCTCACAACATCCCATACTCCCCCCCCCTGCACCAACCCCACAAGGAAAAGCTTTAGCTCCTTGGTATGCACCTCTGCCTCCCCCAGGGGCCCTCTCCGACCCCAGCAGCATCAGCTCAAAGAGGGCAGTGGGTGGCGAATGGCCATGGCCATTGGCTCTACTTGGCTTGAACACACTGACTAGCAAAGCCCGGCTCAGGGGTCTGCTCTCCCCAGTCCTGGGGGGAGATTCTCCTGCAGGGTCAGCTCCCATCTCCCTGCATACCAGGTTCTCTGGCTCCATGCTCTCCTCATAAAAACAAACTCTCTGACAACGATGAACCTGGACCATCGGAGGCCAGATTCAAGACACTCTGGGTCCCCATACCCAGAGATCCGTCTGCTGCAGGTGACCCTAGGGAGCTCCCTCCCCTAGGCGCTCGCATCCCTTCCCTTCTGCGATTTCTCTGCTCTGCTGGTGCTTCTGACACCTCTTCAACAGCTTTAGCTCAGACACTCTGTGTGTTTCTTCACCTTCAGATGGAATGAAATGGTGGTTTTTCTCTTGGAGTCCCGCCTTGCTGACAGAGCGCAGAACAGTGTCGATCGTCCAGGCTTGGCAGACAGACGGCCACGAATTCAAACCTTGGCTGTGCTGTAGGATAGCCAGGTATCTCTCCAAGCCTCAGTTTACCCATCTGGAAGATGGAAGTAATAATCCCTAACTCACAGAGCTGCCAGTATCACTGGGTGAAATGATGTCCTAAAGCTCCTGACACACGGTCTGAGCTCACAAAGTGTCACAAGCCACTGAACACCCGTGAGCTGATGAATCCGAGCCCAGGTTCCTGCCTGGCCTTGGACTCAGCTCCCTGGTTGCCTCCAGACCTGTGGACTCACATCATCTACCCTGACGGACTGGAACACCTCCCCTCCACTTCATCTACTAATTCACCCCAGGGGACAGTTGGTTTCCACTGCAGCCCCTCTCTCCCCCTCCACATGACCTAAAAGCCCCAATTCTTCCAACCCCACTGCTTTGGCGTTGCCCACATGCTCTCCCTACGAACCGCCTTCACCACCATCATCAATTTCCTCACCCCAAGCATCCTCCTCTTCCCTTCCCAAGTGTCATTTCTACAGTCTCCGCAACCCGCTTCCCCCTTCCTTCAACCGTCCCGTAATCATCCCTTAGCTGCAAGGTGTCATCCTGGCTCTAAGGTACAGCAAACCTGCCCGTCATGATGATCAGGACAAACGCCCCCTCCCAGTCTACAGAAAGACCACCTCTACACAGCCTTCCCGGACACCACGGCACTTTCTGGGAGATGCCACACTTTTTCATCTCCAAGCCTTGGCCTGTGGGGGTCTCAATGCCTGGGATCCCCTCTCAGTCTTTATGTGACTGGTGAGCCCTCTCCTGCAGGTAACGTCCCTGGGGAGGGGGAAGGGCATCCTTGCTTGTGCTCTGCTTTCTCGTTCGGGATGCCACTCTCTTGACTTGCATCTCTAACTCCCATAGTCCTCTGTGAACAACTTGAGTTCATGTCTCTGTCTTTCTCCTGGTTCTACCAGAGTTCCTAGGGCAGCGCTGAGTAAAGCAGAACCCAGTGTCCCCTGGACAAGTAAGTTAACAAGTTTACAAATGCACAAACAGAGGAACGGGAGATGACAGGAATCTGCTTCCCATTGGGTCTGTGTGTATGTGTGTGTGGGAGCTCCAAGGAGGGGAAGCCACACATTCCCTCTTGAGGAAGATGACATCGGGGAAAGCTCTAGTGGGTAGGAAAGAGGGGGAGCAAATGCTCATCTGTGAGGTTCTATTTAGGGGAAGAAATTCTGTCGCTGCCTGCCCGCCCGTCATTAGCCAGGAGGACAGAATTCCCCATACATCATCCTCTCACTCCGAACGGAAGAATGCAGGCGGGTGGCGGGCGGCAAGGAAAGCCAGTCTGAGTCTGATTCCCCCTCGACTGTGGTACCCTGCCGTGCTGCTGTTAGCGGAAGTAGAGTATTGACTGAAAGGGGACACAGACCTCCTGCCATCTGAACACCCAGCCGGCCCCAGGGAAACAAAAGTGCCTCGTGGGCTGGAGACAGAATGTCCAGACTCTGGGGTCCAGGCACCCCCAAGGGAAGCCCTCCCTCTGGCCACTGGCCAAGCGCGTGAACCTGTGCACCCGCTGAGCCTACAGAGCCCCTGCCGCCTCTGCAGTGCAGGGACACTACTCCCTGCTGATTTATGGGGTTGTGAGAGGTTGTTTGTAGTGATCCAGAATTTTTAAATTTTCTTCTCCAGTGAAATTCTGGTTGACTCCAGTGGGCTGAGACAGAATTCAAGAGGTGGCTTCATCAAATGAAAGGAAAGAGAGTTTTTCAAAGAAAGCCAAGAATGTCACCTTTTGGGGGAACACAGAGCAGATTGGTGAGTACAAAGATCTGCTATTTTTAGGAAGAACAGGGAAGGGCCAGCCTTCTACTGGCGACTCCCCTTTTCCCGGAAGTCCCCAGACAGTAACTTCAGAGACTAAAAGGTCTGCACGTGGGGCAGGTGGAGCCCTGGAGACCCGAGCATGGGCTGGAGGGGACATGTGCAGACTTGTGTGGCTCCTAAGAGCTCCTCACCCTGAAGGAGTGGAGAGCTACTGCCCGACGCCCCAGAGCCCCGAGTCAGTTCTGAATTCCTTGGAGCCCCAGAGCGCACCTTCCGCAGGAGCTCAGGAGGAGACGGAATGGAGGTCTGGGAGTGAGGGTTGCTCAGCGGAAAGTCATGTCCTTCCTCCCCGTGTTGGACGGTCAACTAATCTCCCTCAACATTACCAGGGACTTAGAAGCACAAGAAGCAGAAAAATTACTATTTTCAGGGTAACCGGTTTTTATTATCAAGCATGAAACATTTCCTGATTATTTAAAAAAAAAAAGCCATGACAAATTCTAAATGATAAAATGTGTATTCTAATATTTAAAAAAAAATAAAACAATGTCCAAGAAGAGAGCACTGGTGAAGTAATTTATGATTGATCCTCTGTAAGGGAACCTTTTCAGCTATTACACATAAAGGAATGTGCAGGGTTATAGGAAGTGCTCCCAAAAGGGAAAGAGAAAAAATAGAGACCAAACTGGTCTACCACATTTTTGTAAAGGAAAACACGTGTGCATATAAAATAGCGTTTGCTCAGTGAAAGAAAAGGGAGGAAGGAGAAAAAGAGAGGGAGACGGAGAGGGGGAAGGAAAAGAAGAAAGAGGGGGAGGAGAGGGACAGGGGAGGGAGGAAGGGACAAGAAAGGGGAGAGAGGGGAGGAAGGGGGGACAACGGGGGCAAGGGGGAGGGGGAGGGGATAGGGAGGGTGAGGAAGAGGGAGAGGAAGGAGGGGGAGAGAGGGAAGGGGACAAGAGGGTGGAGGAAGAGAGGGGGAAGGGGGCAGGGAGGGAGAGAAGAGAAGGAAGGGAGAGGGAAGGGCAGGGAGGGCACAGGGAGAGGGAAGGTGGGAAGGAATTTTGACGATAAAAGTAATAGGTGAGTGTGAAAAACGAGGAAAAGTACAAGATGAAACTGTCACCATGATTCCTTCACTAGGCAAAATTATCTGATTTATGTCTAAGGGTGTAATTAGATGTTTACAATGAGGAAATCTGATGAAATGCAATTAAAAACTGCTTTTGAGCAATATTGGACAATAAGAGTCTTTAAGGACCTCAGTCAATCCCTTACGCTTTCTACTCTGACCCAAGAGCCAAAGAACCTTCTAGAAAAGAAACCTCTGTGATTTAGTATATCTCTATTGACTACGTTTCTCAAGAGTCCCCAAGGGAATTATTTCTTTAGAAATGTGTTGCGCATTGAAGTTGATGAACGAGTAGACTTACATGTGCTCACCACACACACACGCACACACACGCGCACGCACACACGCACACACACAAAGCAGTAACTAAGGGAGGTGACAGATGTGTTAACTAACCTTATTGTGATCCCTTCAAGAGATAAATGAGGCCGAACCAGCACACGCACACCTTAGACTTACGTGACATTATGGGTCAGTGATATCTCAGTAAAGCTGGAACAAAAGAAAGGTGACATTCTCACTTTGTAGATCCCGTGTATGAGGTAAAGACCAGGAAGCAGGACTTCCCCCAGGGAGGCCAATCTGAACCAATATGGCGTCCACTACATTTTTATAAGGATCTTATTCATTTGAGAGAAAGAGAGCATGTGCAGGAGCAGGGGGAGGGACAGAGGGAGAGAGAGAGAGAGGCAAGCCCCCTGCTGAGCAGGGAGCCCAGTGATGCTGAGTTGGATGTGCGGCTTGACACAGGGCTCTATCTCAGGACCCTGAGACCATGACCCGAGCCAAAGTCAGACACTTGACTGACTGAACCACACAGGCGCTCCTAAAACATTTTAAGACCAGGAAGGCTTTACCTCTTCCTGGGGGATTAGTTGTGGTGACTATTAAAACACAGAAAGGAACTACCCAATTCAGGCTCCAGCCAGTTCAGTGGTCTGTTTCAGGCCCTCTTGATGAGCCCCACAAGGTCTGGACCTCATTTTAACTAAGAGCCTTACAAATACCACCTCACTGGCTTCAAACATGATCCCGCAAGGCCAGTGAAGAAACAGACCAGAGGTTAGCAACTTGCCCTTGGGCACCTGGCTAATAACAGAGAAAACTGAATCCAAATCAAGATCTGGGTCTGTGCTCCGTCCACCTTCAGGACCAGAGGCCTTTCACTCCCCTGAGAGGACTTTGCAAGAACCACTTTGAGTTCAAAACAAGAAAGGGCCACTCTGCCCAGGGGTTTCTGCTTGGCCTCTGATTCCCCCTGTGGGCAACTCTGAGCTCTCCAGAAGCATGTTAATCTGAGCCCCCTGGGAGGGGTTCTTCTTCATAGACCTGCTGAGCCTATCCTTAGCCAGGGGTTAAGAGGATAAAAGGCTTAAATCATCAAGCTCAGAAGTCCCAGATTCAAAGGCAAAAGAAGAAAAAATGGGGCAGGACAATTGTTGACAGGAATGTGGATTTGCTAGAAAAATAATCCGGCATCTCCCAAATGCATAAATACTTGAGTAACGGTCATAGGAATAATTCTAACAAGGCCTTTTGACAGGGAGGAGGAGATCAAAGTTTTTAATTACAACAATTATGGAATTTTATTCTTAGAGATCATGGAGTCAACCTACATGCCCTGAGCTAGAAGGAACCCTTGACTCAGACCGATAAAAATCCTGAATCACGCTGACTTGTAAAAAAGTAAAGGGAATCTGTCTGTCCACACACGTGGAAAGTCATGGGCCTGAACTGATACATTAGATCTCTGATTTCTGTGCCATGAATATCGTGCCCACTGGCCATTCATCAGGGCACACAGTCCGTCTTCACAGCAAATGGACCACAGTCAATGCCCTGGAGATACTCACCGGTGGGTCCCACATGCCCTGCCCTCCCAGAGTCATCCTGGCCTCTCTTTACCCAGCAATGCTGGACATCCAGTGGGGTTCTCAAGCACTGTAATCCCACTCCCATTCAAAAGTGAGGGAATGAATGAAAAGGACAGCAACTTATTTTAATAAGAGAAGCGAGGAAAAGGATTGTTTCTGACAGAACCAGACAAATCAATTAATTGATCTCTGGCAAGCAAAGATAATTGTATTTCTGAGTCCATTAAGGCACATCAGAGCTGGTTAACTCATTTCACAGGGAACTGGCTGTCGTTGGCCATTAGGTGATGATGGGGACGTCGAGGCATAAACACAAGATGGCATTTTCCTTCAGGCAACCCTTGACTTATGACTCAACCATTTTCACTCTGGTAGAGAAAAGGCAGGTGAGTTTGTTCAAAGGGGATCTCAATCCTAATAATTCTTTGAGTGTCTGACCTTAAATATCAGATCTGATAATACTGATTGAGGCCAGGAGATGAATCTCAACATCAGGGAAAACCTTCACTCAGAAAGAAAGCCAGTTTGATATTGAGCTTTGTCTGAATTAAGACTTAAAATGGAATCTTAATACATTTTCAAGGACAAATGTTGGCTCCCTTTTAGCAAATAATATTGGGTATACCGCATGATAAGCACAAATGAGATCTTAATAAATTGATGACTAAAAATGTTCACATAGTGGAGGGTTTATACATGTATACTTTATACTTGTTTGCTCAAGTACTTCTTTATGAGAAGACTATTGTAAATGAAGTAAGACTTTCCCTTCTGCATTCTGGCTTCCAGAATCTATACTGGAAAATTTACACAGAATCTCCATGGGCTCTTGAGCAAGAGGCATCCACGTGCAAAAGGAGGTAAGATCCTGTCTCCTCCTGGGGAAGGGGAGATGTCACAGTCCTGCTACAAAGGAAGGGACCTGGGCCTATTCTGTTTGGAAGAAGAGGTTTTCAAACAAGGCCGAGTTTGCTCAGTGTGTGGACTCTTTCCTTGGGTCCTAACCCAGTCATTTTCCACCTGGGAACCACCTGTGAAACTTTACCAGTGCTGGTGTCTGGGGTCCCACCCTAGAAGTTGTTTATTTAATTAGCCTGGAGGGTGGATGATTGCAGATGATTGCAGCACACAGCCTAGGTTGATACTGTCATAGAAACTTTCTGTGCTGTTACCCCAGACTCAGATGGAGAACACGCAAAGACGTGGTTTTCTGAGCCTCATGACCAGCATTTCTGACTTGGTAGGTCTGGGACAGGGCCAAGGGTCTGCACCTCTAATGGAAGTGTAATGGTGACACTCCCGCCCATGGACCACACTCTGACACGCAGTGATGTAAATGGTACGTTAGAAATCAGGAAGTGTTTTCTCACCTTGGGGATCCCCCTAGTTGCAAGAAGTTCTCAAAGAAGCAGAAAGTTCTATCAGGGCAAATATAAGCTCTCATGGATCTCCAAGGAGATGCCAGCCTCTGCCAGGTCAGGCACAGGCCATATAAAGTCAGGTAAGATCGGGTCCCTTAAGGAGCCTCAAGCCCCTTGACAAGAAGACAAAGCCAGACAGGACATCACCACTATGCCCTTCTGCAGCCTGGTCCTGTCCCCCACCATTGATGTCTCAGAACATCAGTGGCACTGACATTAGCATCCTGATAGTCACCAGTCTAACAAGAGACCACCTGAGGCAAGTTCTGTGATCCTCCAGACCCACCTTCGCACTCTTTGCGTCCCCGGGGCCTTCCAGGTGGGCTCTGCTTTCTGACACTATCGAGCCATTCTGTGGTCTGGTCCTCCCGGGTCCTCTGCATGGCTGACTCCGACCCACTTTTCAAATGACAGCTTTGGGTGATCTCCTCCTAGGACACCTTCTCTGACTCTATGCACAGAGTGGCTTCCCCTGCTGTTTCTCTTCATAGCATCCGAAGTCCGTCTTTGTCACAGAACTTACCCTACCTGGTGGTCATTCCCTGTGTGTGTATCTGCCCCCCTTATTAGCTGGCAAATGCTCTGTGGGCAGAGTCTCTCATCTTCATGTTTCTAGAGTCTTTTACAACAGCACACGCTTACTAGTGTTTATAGGAATGGCGATGTGAGTGGACGGTGGAATAAAACTCGGAGAGGCAGGCTTTTAAAATTATGGGAATGAGGGATTCCTACAAACTGGGCTGGATACAGTAGATAAAGATCAGTCAACAAATAGTCTGACATGAGATTATATTCAAGCTAGAACTTAACAGGGTAGAATTTTCAAGGCAGATATTACAAGAAGGACATTCAAGAATGATCTGAGCACAGACAATAAAAGTGTAGAAATTTAAGGTCAAGCCATTTAGGCTTTGAACACTGAGCTGGGTGAGAGCATGAGCAAGCTGGAGGGTTGTAAACAGGAAAGCAGGTGGTCCCACTATTCATAGTGACGACAGCTTAGATGGTAGTTACGAGGCACCAGGCACCAGGCTAGCTGTTCTCATATCAATTCATGCAATTCATACCATAAGACTTCTTCTGATTACCCTGTGAGACTGTGTCATCACCTTTTTACAAGTGACAAAATGGTGGCTCAGAGTGTTTTAAAAGGACATTTTCACCCTCTCAGAGCCTACAAGGGGGCAGAGTGTGGCTTCACATTCAGGTCTGACCCCCAAGCCAGGTTCCCCAGTGCCTCCCTGCCCCTGCCCTTTCTGTCAGGATGAGGCCTGCTGCCAGGCATGGGCTGACAATTCACAGTGCATGTTGACTGGTTTCAGGAGATATTTTCCCTTGGAGAATTTACTTCAGTCAATATAGACTCTGGAGAAATGCAAGTTGACTGTTTGCTCAAAGCAAACACCACCAAGAGGCAATATGCATTCTGGGACTAGAAAAACCATCCACAAACGTAAATGTACGAGAAGCAAGTAATCTCCGAATGGGGCAGAATCTCATGCAATATTCTCAGTTCTGCATCCACATGCTTTTGACACAACTCACAACGTCTACCTGACCAGAAGAGACAGTGATGATCTGGAACATCGGGATGGAGGTACAAGGGGCAAGTCTCATTATCCGAGAAACTGCTGAAATGTGGATACCCACAGTCAAATTCAGTGTGAGGAAGGACATTTCCCCTTCCTTTGCAATCCCTAACTCTAATTTTTACCTCCCAAGGACCTTTGGAGCACATGCTCAGACCCAAAAATGGGCCAGCCTCCCCAATGCTGCCTTCCTTTTCTTCAATGACACATGGAAATCCTCAGTTTTCTTTCATGTGGGGTGCACCTCGCCTGCTAGGCTTAGATCTCAGTCATCACTTCCCCATGGAGTGTTTGCTGGGTAAAGTAACTTCATCTCACCATGAGCATGGTTCCTGTGGGATTCGGAGCAGGAAAACACTTGGTGATAGAGCTGTATGGACCACAGCTGCTGGGCGCCCCTCCGAAGGATGCAGAATCCTGGCTGGTGCTGTACCTAGCCTGTCCACGGCTCTCTGCAGCCTTGACCCAGGGGACTGGGAACTCTTAACTTCAAGGTCTTACTGCTGGCAGGACTCTAGAGAGCTTAGAACCCACTCTGTTCTCGTTAGAGCTCTGCCTGCCTTCATTCAAATGATGTCCCAGCCTCATGGCCAAGGCTGCTAGGAAGCCCACCATCAGTATGCTCCATCCTAAGATGATGTCCTCATCCACATCAAAGTGCCAATACCGTGAAGGGTTGGCATGGAGAGCAGGAAGAAATTTCTGAGAGCCTTTGTTCCACAGACCCGTGGTCACCAACTGCCGATGAATTCATACTTACAGTAACAACATCCTCAAGCATGCAACTCCAATATACGTGTATTTATTTACAATCCCATACCCATATGATTGCATAATCCTACACAATATTCATTGCAAGCATAAAGAAGGATCTTTTAAAAGTGAGATAAGGAATTCAATAATACTTGTTTTAAAAATTAATTACTTTTTATATTAAAGGAACATATAACCTTTTTGCTCTTACTAAAAATATGCATATAACAGTGATTCAAAATTCTGGTTTTAATTTAGTCTAATTAAATACTAGACTTCAGTGCTGAGCATGCTACACAAGACAACTCTTCAAAACACACAGACCTAGAGGATCTTGGGCAGGCAGAGTGAGTCACGGTTTCCTCACTCGTCTGGTAAACTCCTTAACCAACTGCGCAGGGCCTTCTTCCAGATCTGGGTGTGTTGAAATGTCCTGCTTCTGGTAACGGTTTCATACAACACTTAGTCAACACCTGAAGCCCCAGAATACCACTAGGATTAGGTGTATCATGAAGAATTACAGTTACAACTCCATATATCAAATAGTTCTATACATAAGTTCAGATTTCTAAGCCTAGTCATTTTTGAATCTGATCAGCTTTGCCATTCCATCCCAGGGTGCATGCGTGAACACGCTGAGCAGGAGAAGACCAGGGCAGTGCTGTCTTTTCCTGCTGTTCACCATACTTTCATTAGTAATATTACCTTCGATTCATGATGGCTTTACAGTACTTATTTTTAAGCCGCTTGCTATTTTATGAGGGTTAGTGTAATTAAAGGAAGAAAACAGTTTACGGATGTGTATACCTGTCCAGTCCCAAACTGTAGTATCTGGCAATGTGAGGGTGATGTCATCAATTCGTCTGTACTGTGGGAGGCCCTTTCATTTGATGCCAGAGTCACAACTAAGTGCCATATGGACACAAATTTTTCCAGGGTCATTCTGGATTCTAATTATTAATAGAGCTTGATTTCCCTTTGATTTTTTTAAAAGATTTTATTCATTTATTTGTCAGAGAGAGAGAGAGCACACACAAGCAAGGCGGGGGCACAGGCAGAATAGGCAGCAGGAGAAGCAGGCTTCCTGCTGAGCAAGAAACTCCATGTGGGACTTGATCCCAGGATGCTGGGATCATGACCTGAGCCAAAGGCAGCAGTCCAACTGACTGAGCCACCCAGCATCTCTTCCCTCTTATTTTTGATGAAAAGAATTATAAATGGAAGTTGTAAAATTTTCTTCCCACATCTTGATGGATGTTTCGTGTAGCCCTGGGGAGGGGGGAGGCAGCCCACCCTGGAGACCAAGCTTACATCATAGAAAACAAGCAACTCAGCCCCAGAACCCCTGTCTATTATGTTAGAGCTTCAGATTTTTCCATCCCCCTGATCCCAAGTTACCCATGGGGCAAAGTAAAGACACTACCACTCAGGCTACGGTTGGTGATGAGGATTTAGGAACTCATCAGTAGAAGTGTCTAACAGATCATAGACACATGACATTCTCCAACGTGAACAGGAGAATGGGGTTAGGTACCAAATGGGCTCCAGGAAGCAGTAACCAAGCCAGGACTCGAGAAGCTGGGCCCCAAGCTGAGCGTCTTCTCACTACACCGCAACTTCTGATCAGGTGAGGACGGTCCAACGGATGCTGACGAGCTTCTGGAGGATGCCCAGATCTTTGCTTCCTGAAAACTTAGCTCCAGAACCCCAACCAGAAATGAGGGCCCCCGTCCCTGGGGCATAGATGGTCCCAGGATCATTGCCCGTTCCCCGCACCGCCTGCTTCAGGTCACCCACCCACATGTCCTGGCCACTGAATCTCTGCACAGAACAAGGAGCCATCACACAAGGCGCACTGGAAGCAAAGACTCCGAACGATCCTTCTGAACCTGGAGACGGACCCGGGCGGCAGAGGGTGAAAGTGTGAGATGGTCTCTACTTCTCCGCCCTGAGTCTAGACTGTCCTTGCACTTGGCCTTGGCCAGCGGAAGGCCCGGGAAGCCCCTCTGTGAGTTCGCGGCTCCCTGGCAGGATGTCGTGTGCTTCCACTCCTGCCTGTAGGGCTCCTCTGCCGCCTCCCAGCCGAGGGCCCAGATCTGGAGCAAACCACGGCAGGGGCAGCCAGGCCCGTAATCCAGCTCAACCTGCCTGCCCTCGGAATCCACAGCGGAATGGAAAGCTGCAGTTTGAAGGCACTACGGTTAAGGTTCAGGGTACTCAGTTCCGTGGCAAAAACAAACCAATAGATGGAACCAGTTAAAAGCATCAAGTTGAACAAAGATCAAAAAGCTTCAAGCTTTTAAAATCAAATGCTTGATTTTCAAGTAACCTTCCTCCTCTCTCCGGGGACCTCCCCTCCTCCCTTCTCAGACTTGTGTTTCGGGACCAAGGAGGACACCGGCAGCTCATCCGCAATTCCTGTCGAAACCAGTTAGATCCTGTATTTCCCAACGAAACAGCCCATCCCCTTCCTCTTACGGATTTCAATTTTGAAGGCTGTGGGCTGCCAGCTGCCTCCTTTGGCCCCGCACAGCAGTAAAACTAGTGTTCCTCTTTATCCCTAACCCTGTCTTGGGTTGTATTCTGGCTCTGAAGTATGGAGGTCAGTTTCCCACAACAGAGATACCTCCTATTTTGCACTGTTAACTTGAACACATCACCAATGCAGTCTCTATGAACTTAGGTTTCCTTGTCTGTAACCCAGGGAAAGCAGCGGCTGCCCCGGGAGAGCCCAGAGCCCTCCGGTGGGACTAGATGCTTCACATACACCATCCACATGGTTATTATCTTGTAGGCTTCGTGTATTATCGTGTATGCTTCACATACACCATCCACGTGGTTATTATAGACCTTGAGAGGAAGGTCTGTCCTGAAGACCTATTGAGATCACACATATACAGCACCAAATTCAGCGCATCCTTAAAGACTACAAGCAATTGCATTTTAATTCTTTGCTTAAAGAGGACATCATAAATTTTCAGTCCTTGAGAGATCTAGGCACAGGTATTAGGTATGATACACAGTTTTGGGGAAATGGGCCTACAAATATTGATCACGAAGACATCTTATTGTCAGAGCTATACAAGCAAGCTTCATTTCCAATAAATTAACTTCCCAGTAAAACTGACCAACATACATCAAGGGAAGAGGAACCCAGAAGAGCAAAGGTGGACAGGAGCACAGGAGGGAGGGGAGAAATTCACATGCTCAAGTCTGTCAGTGTGTGGGTGATTTTCAACCTCACTAAACGTTTGGATGTTCCACTTGGCAGGAAAAATAATGAAAATCCTTTTCTTGTTAATCCAAAATGTCCTACCTCCTGTCCTTACCACCTCTATTTCCTGCCAGGAGAAACACACACACAAACACAAGGACCCTTGAACAACAATGGGGTTCGAGGCACCTACCCACAGTCAAAAATCATGTAGGACTTTGGACTCTCCCAAAACCTAACTACTACTAGCCTACTATTGACCAGAAGCCTTACTGATCATATAGACAGTCAAATACACATATTTTGTATGTTGTATGTATTACACACTGTATTCTTAACCTAAAGGAAGCTAGAGGAAGGAAAATGTTATTAAGCAAATCGTAAGGAAGAGAAATAACATCCATAGTGCTATGCTGCATTTAGAAATCCATGTTCTGGGGTGCCTGGGTGGCTCAGTGGGTTAAAGCCTCTGCCTTTGGCTCGGGTCATGGTCCCAGGGTCCTGGGATCGAGCCCCGCATCGGGCTCTCTGCTCAGCAGGGAGCCTGCTTCCTCCTCTCTCTCTGCCTGCCTCTTTGCCTCCCTGTGATCTCTGTCTTTCAAATAAATAAACAAAATCTTAAAAAAAAAAAAAAGAAATCCATGTTCTACTGGACCACACAGCTCACACCCGTGTCATTAAAGGGTCAACCATGTATGTATGTACACACCAATAGATACAGAGATGCATACTTACCCTCTCTGAAAGAGATCCACATTATAAAATTTATGTAGCTCTACAGAAAACTCAACCGTTCCTTGTACTTCAGACATGATCCTTTTGGTTCATTACCTAAAAAAGAAGAGAGAAATTAAGAGCTTGAGATTCCATCAGCCAAAGAGAGAAAACCTGGGCTTCCACAGGGGAAACCCAATGTACTTGACCAATGGGAGCGTGGTGCGTCCATTGGATGTCATCACTCAGAGGTTCCCTTTACAGGAAAAGACACAGAGACAGAAGACATACTTAACTGTCACTCAGCTCACTCCTCAAAGGACCAGACTTGGACCCAGTTGTCCTAATCCTAAAGTGGGGCTAGTCCATAGCCCTTCCTTACCCGTCAGTGTCATGGAGGCAAAAGCAACCCAGCCATGGGCACAAGGCCAACGGCCAGTGGAGAGAGTCCCGGCTCTCCCACTTTCCACCTGTGTGACTCTGAGCAAATCACTTAGCGTCTTCTCTATAACACGACTCCTGGTAACAGCACAGAACGGATAAAGGGTGGACGGATTAAATGGGTCTACCACACAGAGCACTTTGCACAGTTCCTGACATGCACAATGATTAATACCAGTAATTGAGAGTGACTTTATCATTGTTAGCATAAATGCCATCTTGTAAGGGCTAAGGGGCCTGGAGAGACAAGGCCAGATGTGCTCTCCACTGAGCACGGGAAGCAGAGGGACTGGGTGCCACTGCCCAGCAGATGCTGAGCCCAGCTCGAGGATGCTCATTTTCCCAGGGAAGAGACCTGAGGGCCAATAACAAGAGAGCTGGATGGGGAAGAGGGAGGGGACAAAATAAAACAGTGCAAGTCTAGGAAGAGAAATGAACCAAGGGGAAGAAAGACTCAAAGTAGGCTGAATTTTCTGTGGGTATGAGATTGTCTAGACACCAACCATTAGGAGGAAGGGAACAAAACTGACTTTTATGGAGCATCTACTATATACTCTTGGGGCTGCATGAAGTATTTTCTGTATGTTGCCTAATTTTGACCAAGAAGAATTTTGTGATAAAGTTTCTTGCCCCATAATGTAGATGAGGAAAAGGATCAGAGAGGCTCTAATCTAAACCCACTTTCCTCTTCTAGAATGCTCTAGTGGTGTGTACTGTGGAAGGCGTCTGCACTCCCTCCAAGCCTCAGTTTGCCACCATGTGTAATGGGACGATACAAGCTATGTAGGATGAGTTCCCCTAGAATAGGAGGTAATTACTTGCAATGAGCCGGCTCTTTGGGAACCAGCAGGTTCTCCCCAGATAGTGGCTGGCATGATGTTGGGAAAGGGGATAATGAGACAGAGGGAGGAGAGAAGCCAAGAGGAGATCCAGTCTCTCCTACGTGGCACCTAGGTCTCCTTTGAAAGCCTCTCTTCCCTCTACTCCCCTGATGCCTCAAAGACCAGAACACCAACACTGGGGTTCAAAGTACAACTTCACTGTAGCCAGTGGGGTCATGCCAGGCCAGTTCCCAAGAATAAAAACGCAAGAGATTAACGTGGCCTTGACTGCGCGCCTTGGCTCTGACACGGGTGCCGCACAGGGAAGCATTTCTGAAGATGCAGAAGTCCACTGGCCAAATTAAAATGCAGCAGATCCCAGAACACAGCCTCTGTAAATCCTATAAGCGGAATTACAAGCTGGCACACCCGGAGAAGTCTGGCTCCCAGAATGCACTGAAAACCAATCTCCGTAATGGGAGAGCCCTGGAGGTGCACACCGGAGCCGGTCAAGATCAGAACCACGCACCCACCTCCCAGGCCCCAATTTCAATGTCGAGGCACTTCCAGTAAGAGCTGGACAGGGGGCCAGCAAATAAAGCCACTCTGCACCTAATTTCATTATCACGTGAAACATGGGGACGGCTGCCTCTTCCCGACTTCCGTCTCCCGTGCTCAGTCTCCATCCTTAAAATACCGCAGAGCCAGCAAGCCATCTGACCCCCGCTTGCAGTGGCAGGATCAGTAATTCCTGACCCTCCCAGATCCCCGACTTGGGGAGGATGTTACAGAGTAAGGAACGGAGGGAGAGCCAGAACAGCCACACTAACACTCCAGCCTACTGCGCACCGGACACTGCTCGGGGGTGGCGGGTACGTATGCATTTCACGCCCGCCATGGAACGCGTCTGCAGCGGGCAGTCCCGGCGCCAGTCCCCCAGGAGGCAGCCACACCGTACAGAAGAACAGCACCGACCCAGGAGCTACAGACACGACTTTTCCATCTCTGGCCCTTGCCGGTAGAATGGCCGGGACAGTGTTTTTCTGGAAAATTAGTCTTTAGAAGAAAAAATACTTAGTGCATGGAGAATACCATGCAGAACATCATTTTCTCCTGGGAAGATGTGCCCTCCTGCCGTCATGACCATTAGCTGGGACACGTAAATGCAAACACAGCTTCTGAGTGGAAAGCTACCTGTTCCTTTTAAGGTCGTGTGATTCATTAAAACCCAAATACCAAGTTAGTCCATGAGGAAGATGAGTTCACATTTAAAATACCAGTTTGGGGGCACCCGAGTGGCTCAGTAGGTTGAGCCTCTGCCTTTGGCTCAGGTCATGATCTCGGGGTCCTGGGATCGAGCCCCGCATAAAGCTCTCTGCTCAGCAGGGAGTCTGCTTCCCCCTCTCCCTCTGCCTGCCTCTTGGCCTACTTGTGATATCTCTCTCTGTCAAACAAATAAATAAAAATCTTTTAAAAAATAAATAAAATACCAGTTTTACAGTGTGGAGCTTCCTCAAAAAATTAAAAACAGAAAGAGCATATGATCTAGTAATTCCACTGCTGGGTATTTACCCAAAGACAACGAAAATACAAATTTGAAAAGACACACGCACCCTTACGTTGACTGCAGTGTTGTTTATAACGGCCACGATAGGGAAGCAGCCCCAGTGTCCACAGAGAGACGAACGGACAAAGAAGACGTGGTACATACTCACGCCAGAATATTACTGAGCCATGAAGAAGGTGAAATCTTGCCTTTTGCAGGAGCCTGGAAGGAGCTAGCAGATATACCCTAAGTCCATTAAGTCAAACGGAGAAAGACAAATAACAGACGGTTTCACTTACATGTGGAATCCGAATCACCAAATGAACAAACAAAACTGCCAACGTCTCACAAACCAGAGGCTGTGAGACGGGAGGGGCTTGGGGGCAGGTGAAGTGATACAGGGGATGAAGGGGTACACACTTCCAGTTCCAAAACAAAGTCCCAGGGTGGACAGTACTGCATAAGGAATACGGTCTTGGACACCGTCATGCCGTGCGGTGACAGATGGGGACCGCGGCTAGCACGGTGGGCACTGAGTCATGTGCGGAACTGTTGAGCCACTCTGTTATGTGTGCGACACTGCACGTCAACGACACTGCCGTAACAAAGACACAGAATAAAATAAAATACGTTTGAAAACTCCATATTGGGACGCCTGGTGGCTCAGTCGGTTGAGTGTCTGGCTTTCGGTTTGGGCTCAGGTCATGATCTCAGGGTCGTGGGATCAAGCCCCACAATTTGTGCCCAGCACAAAGTCTGCTTCAGATTCTCTCTCCCACTTTCTCTGTCTCTCCCTCTCAAATATATATATACAATCTTAAAAAAGAAAAACTCTCCATATTGATTTTGCCAGTAATTGTCCATGGTCCAATTGGCAGAGATCGCAGGAATCTGTAGGAATCCCAAATCATCAGCTTGGGTCCCAGCCATCTCCTCTGCCCTTTCTATCTGAGCAACAGAGAGAACATAGTCAGAGGAGGGGCTTCGCGTGGGGCCCCGGGTCAGCAACCTCAGCATCACTTATTTTGAAAGAAAAGTCTTGGGTCCCCCCCTCAGATCCGCTGAGCCAGAACCTGTAGGGACGAGGCTCGGGAAAGGAGCCCACGCCCTCCAGGGACCGCTGATGCAACAGCGTCTCAGAACCACGGGTGCACAATCTAGGGGCTGCAGTTTCCCAGACCTGAGATCCCCCGCTGCCCGGGGGCTGCCTCACCTTGGGCCCCTGCTTCGCTGGATCTCTGCCCTCGGCCCCTCCGTGTGTGAAGCACTGCCTGCGCCGTCCGGGGATTCTCATGATCACCAGAGATCAAACACAGGGGACGGCCGATGCGGGTCAGAGCACACACACACACAAGACAGCCATTTTTAAAAATACAGGCCAGATTTAATTTAAAAAATGTCCTACTGGGCAGGAAGATGCCAGCTCTGTGGGAGGAAGTGCCCCATGACAGCGTCTGTAAATATACAAGTGGCTCAAAGAGCAGTCGCGGCGGTATCCCCATCGCCCACATGGGAGAATTCACCAGCTCCTCAAAACACACAGGGTGTGGACTACTAAGGGACGCATTATGGATCCACGGCCGAGTAAGAAATAACCCAAGCCTCCCACGGGCACAGGGCTGACAGGTGACACACGTTCGTACGCTCCCCACTCACATTACGCCCATACACCCAGGGCACACTCAGACACCAGCACAGACACACACACCAGGTGCACACGCATAACATACACACGCCAACACATGAGACCACAAGGCATATATAACCCCATCACATGCAACAGGCAACACACCTGACCCATGATACACACAGGCACCACACCCACCCCACGTGCACCAGAGACGTCTCTGCACTAACTTCCTGCTACAACCAGCAACCGCTCCCAAGCTGGAGACTGCGATCATCCGACCACATCTGCGGCCCCGAGAGGCTCAGCTCCCTGCATGCATTTCCTGAAAGCCTCCTGCACGTCCAGGCGCTGCCCCTGTGAGCTCAGGGCTGGGACAGGGCGATCGAGGGCCAGGCGAAAGGAGAGGGAGGAGGACGGGGAGGGAGAGTCCTGGATGCTCGGGGAAGGCGCCCCTGGGAAGGCAGACTTGTGAGTGGTGAGGCCATGCCCAGTCCAGGGTCACCCATGAAAACCCTCCTCCGCTTAAAAAGCGAGAAGGGATCCGTGCATCTCGATGTTTACGGCAGCGTTATCTACGATAGCCCAACTGTGGAAAGAGCCCAGATGTCCATCAGTAGGCGAACGGATAAAGAAGATGTGGTTTATACACAAGGGGATGTTCCGCAGCCATCAGCAAGGAGGACATCTCGCCATTTGCCACGGTGTGGACGGAGGTAGAGGGTATCACGCGAAGTGACATCGGTCAGAGGAAGACAACTATGATGTCACTCCTACGTGAAATTTACGAAACAAAATGAATAAGCCCAAGGGGAAAGAAAAGAGAGAGAGAGAGAGAGCAACCAAAAACAGACTCTGAACCCTGGAGGACAAACTGGCTGTCACCAGAGGGGAGGGGAGGGAAGAGGGTGGTGGGGGAAATCGGGGACGGGGATCAAGGAGGGCACCGGCTGTGACGAGCACGTGTGTCGCAGGGAAGTGTGAATCACTGTGTTTGTGCCCTGGAAACTAATATTACCCTGTACATTCACTAACGGGGATTTAAATAAAAACGTTAAAAACAAAAAGTAAGGAGAGCTCCCTGGCAGGTCCTCAGGGCCTCAGCAATGGCCCACCTGCCCTGCTGTTTCCCCCACACGGACTAAGACCCCTCCTCCAGGCAGCAGCACCACTGGCCTGCACCTGGGTGGGGCCAGCTTGCACCTGGGGAGCCTGGTGTAGGGACGGGCACCCACAGACACAGGCGAGGGTACGGGAAGCACCCCTGTTGCATCTGGCAGAGACGATGGGACACGAGCTTCAGAGAGGCCTTCCTTGTGGGTCGGGGAGAGAACAACGTGGGTCTCTAGGGCACCACACACACATGCTCTGCACCAGCCGGCCGGGTCCCACTCACACCGGGTGACCTCGAACCTGCTGCTGCCTTCCCCGGGGCCTCATCTTCCTCCTCTGTAAAATGGGAGTCATCATCACAGTTTCTTCATGGGGTTGTTAAATGAAAGATGTTAATATGCATAAGGCATTTAGAACCTGGCATAGAATGGGCCCCGACAAAAGCTGGCCAACATTAATTTTGTGCCGGGAGGCAGAGTGGGAACAGCACACGCTGGAGTGGCCGCCCCCCTTGCTTCGCATTCATTCAGAGCAATCCTGATCCGACACCCCCCCTCACACAGGCCCGCCCTTTCTAGGAGACTTCTCCCAGCACCTCTGTCCCCAACAAGAGATGGGCCCATCTCCTGAAGCAATGAACTTCTCACCACTGGGAGCGGTCCAGGCACAGGAGGGGCCCTGCCTCAGGGATCCAGGCCCCCGAACGGTGTTTCAGGGGCAATGAAATTCCCTCTCAGCCTCAACGTCGTAAGACCCCATCAGCCTCAGGCAGACCATGTTTAGCCCAGATCAACAGGGAACAAGACAATAGGTTTGGAAGAAAGCAGAGGAGACAGAGTGGAAAACCACTACAGACTTTGCATTGCCTCTCTGAGCCCGGATTTCCACATCTGTATGTCGAGGGAAAACCGACGAAGAGAATGATTTGCGAGGGTGACTAATGAAAGGGATTTTTAAAAAATCAGGAAACTGTTTTCAGTGTCAAATAGGGTCTTACTGAAGTAAGGAACAGAAACTGTGTTGGAAACACAAGCACATCATTTATCCTTCCTCGAGGGTGGAGATGTTTAAGGTCCTTGAAAACAGGAGGTCGTGTCTCTCCGTGGCTTTCTGAGCACTCCACGCCCCCCACGGCGGCTGGGACACCGCAGACATTCACAGATACATGTGGAATTAATGAATACGGGGCGATGCCGGCACCCCGAGCTGCAGCCGGAGTGTGAGTGTGGAAGGGAGGCCCATCTCCCCGAGGGAAAACAGCAACACAACACACACGCCGCACCGCGAAGGGGTGTGAGCGCAGGTGTGGATCACGTGGGAGAGAGCGCCTTCGTTGCGATCACAGATACGGACGAGGCCGGCCCGGTGAGCCCTTCCAGACAGGTCCAGCCCCGAGGACCGGCACCGGGCTCTGATCACGAGGCGTGACACGCGCAGCCTGAGGTGTCCGGGAGGAACGCGTGCAGGGCTGGGGAAGGAGTCATCCCGATCTCTCCATCACCACATGGCAAGGGCCACACCGTGGGGAGCCCAGCCTTCCTCAGCACTGGGGCCAAGGACCTTCCCCCACAGAACCCCAGGAAACACACAAAAACACATTATTGGGTCCTACACCCAGACCTCCTACTGAGACTCGGAAAGGGATGGAGAAACACTTGTGCTAAAGGGGAACCCTGGTGCATGTGCTTCTCATGCCAGCTTGGATGGGAAAACCACGCACATCGCCAAGTCCTGAACCAGAGACCAGAGAAACGTTCTCTGCTGTCTATTTGAGTGACCTACGGAGGGCAAGGAAGAAATACGGGAGGCTCCTCCTTCAGATACGAAGCTGCTCTTCTTTCTTTCTTTTTTTTTTAAACATTTTATTTATTTATTTGATGGACAAGTAGGCAGAGAGGCAGGCAGAGAGAAAGAGAAGAGGAAGCAGGGTCCCCGCCGAGCAGAGAGCCCGACACGGGGCTTGATCCCAGGCCCCCGGGACCATGACCTGAGTCGAAGGCAGAGGCTTTAACCCACTGAGCCACCCAGGCGCCCCTGAAGCTTCTTTTCTTACAGGGCTTCATAAAGTGGTCTGGATGTAGCAGTCGCCGTGCAGAAAACGGTAATTCTGAGAGGCATCTGGAACCGGGCTTTCAGGGCGGGGCACACGTGTGTGTGTGTGTGTGTGTGTGTGTGTGTGTGTGTAAGATCACTGGGTCTGGGACAAACACGCCAGGAGCCAAATCTCTGTTCTACAATTAACTGTGCGTCACACAACCCTGCAAGCTTCAGAAGGCCGCCTCTACGATTCAGAGATAACTCCTTACCCCGGGGGGTAACACACCACAGGTGTGAGTCCCAGCCCTCCAGGGACACAGAAGGCTAAAGTCACCGAGAAGAACTGTTAATGCATTCAGTTCCTTGTAGGAATTCTTCCTTTTGAATTTGCTCTTGCTTTGATCATTGGAGTTCACTGAGCTTTTCCTTTCTGTGTGTTTGCTTCCCTCCGGTCGTAAGCCACTCTGATCTAGAACGGGACAGTCAAAGACACGCAAAACTCATGGTGTGGGAGAGAGAGAAATCTCTTCCAGAGAGCCGCAGCCCCGGTAATGCGACCACGAGACAGAAGACTCCCCAGTCCCTGCACTGGAGGCCAAGGACTGGCACCCAAGCTGGGGGAGGGGCCGCCACCTACCCAGCTCTCTGGTGTGGCCCAGACATCGGCCTGGAGTCCTCCTGTCCTCTCCCCATCTGCTGTGGTGTAACTGAGTCCCCCAACATCCATATGATGCAACCTAGCCCCCCAAGTGAACTTTTTGGAAGGTGAGGCCTCTGGGAGGTCATGAGGGTAGAGCCACTGTGAATGGGATTAGTGTCCTTACAGAAGAGACCCCAAAAGGCTCCCTTCCCCTTCTGCCAGGTGAGGACATAGGACGTCTGCAACAGACCAGGGCCCTCGTCAGACCATGCTGACCCCTGACCTTGGACTTCCCGCCTCCTGAGCCATCAGAAACACATTTCTGTGATGCATAAACCCCCTAGACGGGTATTATGCTCTGGCCCATGGGAATGGACAGAGACCCCCACACACAAAGACAACCCGTTCTGACCACCGCTAGCATCTCACATCCAATCCCTCCTCTCCGTCTCCAAAGCCGCCACCCTGGTTATCCTCGTCCTTTCCCTCTCACCTGGGAGGCCCCCACTCCCCCTCCCGGGTCATAGCTGAGCCCGAATCGTCTGAGGACCCCACAGATGCAGGGAGCGAGCCAGAGCGTCAGATGCTAGGGCCGGACACTGATCTTCCACCAGTCCCTGGCGGTGGACAATCACTCCGCAGCCAGCGGTCAGTATCTTACTTCTGCCCACAAGCCTACTGGCAGCAGTTCAAAAGGCCGCTCACGGCACCCAGACGCATAGCCTTAGGTCCTCTCTCCTTTCTTTTCCAAAGCGCTGGGTCCCCGGAGGCCTGGCCTCCACGTCCACTAACTCCACCAACGCTGAGTGACTGGGCTTTTCTTACAGTATTTCCAAAATGTCTCATCCGTTATTTGCATTTTCCCATATGTTTTACACCATTCTCAGGGGCCTCTGAGGACACTTGCTAAAACTACTCAGCCCACCGTGGTCCCCCATTACCCGTGGCTTTCCTTTCTGTGGCTTCCACTGCCCGTGGCCAGCTGTGGTCTGGAGGCAGAGGTCCTTCTGCAGACACACCGTCAGAAGGTCAGGGCGGCCTCACGCTCCATCACAGTGTCCGCGCCGTCCTCACACGCCCTCTCGTCCCGTGGGCCCTTTGCCAGATCCCACCATCACAAGAAGACGGCGCGCACTGTACGACGTTTGGCAAGAGAGAGACCACGTTCCCATAAGCTGTATTCCAGAATTGCTGTAACTTTTACGGTGTTGTTAGTTACTGCTGTGACTCTCGCTGTGCCTAATTTATCCATGAAACCTTGTCACAGGTATCGACGTACAGGGAAAAACACAGTTGACAAAGGGTTTGAACCACCAGGGGGATCCAGGCATCCTGGGGTCCTGGAACATTTCGGCCACAGATAAGGGCGGAAACAGCTGTATTCTGGAGGAACACCGTGATTTCTACACCTCACCAGATGCCGTTTAGAAACAAATCCTTGTACAAACACATCCCCCTTTAATATGTATCTTTTCTTTTAAAACATCCATCTTCAAAGTGCGTGGCCTTTGAAAGATTAAATGAAAAAGCAGTGTGTTGGTCTTAACACGCATCAGCATTTACTTTATGAAAAGGGCACGCAAAGCTACCATGCTCCGAAGACGATCAGTCAAAGAGTGACAACAGGGTAAGTGGGGACGGGCTCGGGAAGGGCCTGTCTCCTGCTACAGAGCAGAACAGTGAGGGCAGTAAAGGGACGCCAGAAAGGCACGACCCAGAATGTTCTTGCGAGAGCCATGCGGGAGCCCGGAGCCTCCGTGGGAATGTGCTGCCTTCCCCGGGGGGTCTGAGAAGAACAAGGACTAGAGGACACTTTCTCAAACACCCGCAGCCACATCGGTGGAGCCCAACCCCCAGGGCGATTGACTCCAGGCAGACATTCCCCCGCAGGACTAACTCCTGGCATGATCTCCGCAGGGAGAATCTGCTACATGTTCAAGGAAAACGACCTCGTTAGGCATGAAAATCAGCATTTCTTCATTGAGGAGGGAGGGTGCCCCGAGAGGCAGGCTTCTGTCCTGCCGTGCGAGCCTCTCATTGGTATATGTACTGCTAAAGCGAGCACGAGAGCCTCTTGTTGGTATTTGAGCCCCATGCTGGGGCCTGACCCCTATCCAGGAACTTGGACAAGTCATGTACTGTATCTCAGTCTGCGTACACGTCCGGAATATGGGCCAACACCAGCCGATCAGAGCAGCTGCTTAGGAGCAAAATCGGAGCATCTCCTGGACATGGGCATCCCTTCAGCACACGGGGACCAAACACACAGAACTGCTCAGATCACCACGGACACAGAGACAACTGAGACATGGCCCTTGGGCCCTCTGAAGACACGGGTCGGAAAAGAGAGAGCCAGGTCACAAGTGTGGCCCACAGGGCAGGTGTCATCATGAGAGGGTGCACAGAGAAGTGTACGACCCACGTGGGCCTGGCAAGACCAAGGGATCCAGGCCTTGGCCCTCGGCAGCTGTACAACCTCAGGCAAGACCTTCATCTCACTGTGCCTCAGTTTCCCAGCTGGAAACTGCTTTGGAGCCTGGCCTATGATAAATGCCTAGTAAGTACAAACTGTCATGTTCACACAGCTCTGTCCCTTCACACTGGGGCCAAGGCAGTGGGACATCTAGATGGCTGAGGATCTGTCCCAGGTTCAGAGGCATCTGGCGAAAAAGCCAGGCCTGGACCGCAGGTATCCAAGCCCTTCAAACGGGATGCTCTGTACTGCTCCGGCAGGGGCAGCCCGCCCTGACACGCCAGACTTCGACCTCAGCACGGCACACGCTCTGGGCAGGAACGCCAGGCGCTTCAGACTCTGGGCCCTGCTGCCCTGCAGCCCGTCCTCTCCATGTCAGCGCATCCCCCAGAACCCTCCTCCAGGCCCCTCCGGAGTGCTCCGCCTCCTCAGAACACGGCCTCCCCTGCTCACGCTCTACTCCCCTGCACGGCCCACCTCCCACCTCCCCCGACAAGCTCCCGGGCTCCCACGTCCAAGCAGCAGCTCCAGGAAGCCCCTCCTGAGCAGCCAGGCCCCACCCGCCCTCCCCGCACAAGCTCCAGCTGGCCGCGTGCAGACGGAAAGAGCTGTGACCACGTATGTTCTAGAAGCATACCTCTCCTGCAGGTTAGACTCGGAGCCCTTTAAAGGGCTCGGAGCCCCCACTTTCTAGCAATACAACAGAGAGGAGAACAGTCCACGGCCGCACGTGTGCAGTGAAGGAGAGGAGGAACACGGGAATCGCCAAATACAAGAGGAAGGCACATGCGAGTGAATGCACGCTGATTATGCTCCTTCCTGATCCAACACACGCTCCCTGAGGCTTGGAAGCAGCCGCTGCTTGGGGCTGAGATGCTAACTGCACCCTCTTAGTGTGAGCGCAGAGCTGAGCTCCTTCTGTGCTCTGTGTGTGTCCACGGATGGGCGGGGGAAGGCGGTGCCACGCATCGTCGTGCGGGTGGGGGTGGGGGGATCCCCGCAGAGGAGCTGGCAGGGTGGGGGAGGCAGCCCCGAGGGTGCCCCTCTGCAGAGGAATGCTCTATTTACCCTGCCCGACGCCTCAGCATAAACAGGAGAGGAGGTGAACGCAAGCCGCCGGGCCCCCAGCGAGTGAGTCAAGGCTGGCATTTCAGACGTGCTGTTCCTGCCCAGCTGCTGCGTTCGGGCCTCCGGCGTCGCAGGCGCCTGTCCTGAGCTTCCCAAGCGCCGCGGTGACTCAGCGCGTCTGTGTTCGCACTGACCACCCACAGCAGCTGCGAGCCTTCTCCACTTGCTCACACACGCGTGGGCACCCTCGCCCAGCCACCCTCCCCGCCAAAATAGAAAGCCGGGCAGGGACAGGAGAGGGCGGGCCTTCAGAGCCAGCAGCAGCCTCTCCTGGAGCTCCCTGGACGCCAAGAGGAAGGGCAGAGTCAGTTCGTCCCGCGCTCACCAAGGTCAGCCACCCCGCAGGCTCCTCCTCCTGTGGGGCTGTGGGCACCTCCAGGGGCACGGACCCCACTGGTGAGGGCCTCTGGAGGCGTTCGCTGTCAGCCCGCAGACCCGCAGGGCTGCAGGGGCCACACAGGTCAGTCCATTCTGCAGAAGAGGAAACGGAGGCCATGCGGGGTCCGGAGAGGCAGCTCCGTGCAGAAGAAGCCACCAAGCCTGGATCCAAAGCATCATCCACAAAGCCTGCCGCGGATCAGCTCCTGGTGCCGACACCTTGGTTCCTCTACTCTGTGGTTCTCTCATCTGCGAATAGGGCAAATAAAGCCCTTGCTCGCGGGGTCAGTGTGAGAAAGTAAGGACTTGCTGCCGCGGTATGCGGCATACAGAAAACGCTCCAAGTAGCAGCCACTATTACAACGTCATTTTCACAGCGAAAAGCACGGGATGGAGAGTAATTCAGAGAAACGATGAGGCTCCCACTCAAGGTCCAAAATGGCCTCTCTTCAAATAAAGGGCGGTTTCATTTCCTATTTAACATTTCCCTGAAAACCTGCCCGGCAGGATCTTGCCAGAAGCTGTCCCGGGACAGTGGGGAGGACTCCGAGAGGACCCCTCGTGGATGGAGAGCGTGGCACGGGCAGGGGCAGACGTCAGTCTGATCGGGACGCACCCGCTGTCGAGGGCCAGATGGGATCCCAGGACCGGCGAAGTTCATGAACTTGAATGACCACACAGAGTGTCCCCTTTCCTCCCAGCCACAGAAATGCCCCGTGGGGCAGAGGCTCTCCTTCAGTGCCAGAAGAGGATTCAGATCCAGGAGCCCGCAAACCCACAGGTACCCTGAGTCCATTCTGTTACTTTCTACTCAGGGCCTCCAAAGCCAGACTGGCTTCAATTCAAAATCCTAGTCGGTGCGTATTCCTCTGTACACTCGAGGCCAGTGGCTGAATGTGGCTGGGTTCCAGTTTTCTTCACCTACAGGAAGCACACTTGTCTCCTAGGAGGGGAGTGGACGTTCATGGATGGAAGTGCAATGTGCAATACAGGAAGTGTTCAAGTTGGTTGACGGGCAGGTCGCTGGGGTCCTGCGAATGCTCTGTTCCATTTTCCCAGTTAATACAGATTCGATTCCTTACAAAAACCTGAGCCTGGGTCTATCAGAGCCAAGTGGGAAAGGAAGGCAACAAGAACATCACGGTATGGTCCAGGATGCCCCAACGTTTATTTCAGAAGACCTGCCATGGGAAGACATGCTCTATACAGAGGCTGACCCCTGTCACCTCCCCCACCTCGGCCTCCCTGGACACTCAGCTGGTGGACACAAGCCTTCACGCCCAGAGCTCCTTCCCCACTCAGCAGCACGAGGCACAGGGGTGTTCCTAAGAAGTCAGCCCGTCACGTCACCCAGAGCCCTACAGCTCCTTATCAGAGCCATGGCCAGCACACCCACGGGCCCCTTCTCCTGCTCTACCTTGGGTAATCTGCTTCCCTTACGATGTCCCTGTACACGGGTGACTTCCTGTCCCTCCAAGCCTCGGGGCTTGGTCTGCATGAGGCAAGTACCGAGGGGTCTCTGTGAAGCCTGCCCCGGGGCTGGCTCTCACCTTTCCTCCTGGGTGTTCAAATGTCATTTCCACAAGAAGCCTTTCACTTCCTCACTTCTTCCAGAGCAAGCAACCCCCCTCCGGGAACCTTCCCTCCCTCCGGAAGGACAGGTTCTCATCCACTCCCAGCCAGCCGTGGCCCCCGTGGCAGGAAAGGGCCTGACCCAGAGATCGCACTCCGCACATCTCTACGGGATGAGCCCACGGTCAGGATCGAGCAAAGTCCTGAAGAAAGCAGACGATTTAGGAGCTGAGGGCTGGGAAAGGCATGAATTATTTAAAGCAGAGGGGAGAGGGGCCGTCCGGGGGAGAGTGGGAAGGGGCACGGAACTTTTGGAACAGTTGTAATACTGGATACTTGTCGTTTTATTCCACTTCGTTTTCAAAACCCAGCCTAATAGATCATTGTAAAAATGCCCTTGTTTTTGTGGGAGGAAACAGAAGCTAAGGGAAGTCCCACAACAGCAGTCCAGGCTGGGCTATGGGCCCTGGCCTCGAGGAGGCATGGTGGGCATCGTGGCAAACACCAGGATCCTGTGGGGCACTGAGAGAGGGGGGTGAAGGCTGCAAGGCTAAGGCCCGGCGTGGGGGGCTTGTTAAGGACGGTGGGAGACCCAGGAGTGTCCAGGATTTTGCCAGCTACCTTCAAGCGCGATGCAGAACACGCCCGGAGTGGACACCTGCGGGCTGGCTTGGATATTAATCTTTATAAAATGACAACGAACTACCTGTTTGGAGACATGAATTAATCATGAACTGATGCTTTTTAAATTTTAAAAACAATCTACCCTTTATACAAGTCTCCGCAAAGGCTGCTCAGACCACCTCCCTCATCATGACGAGACCCCTGGTTCACTCGGTCATTCGGCAAACGCTAATATTAAATGGAGGCCACGAGTGCATCAGCAACCACACCGGGTATCAGGGAAGTGTGAGTGCATCAAACAGGAGTTCAAGAAAGGGATATGAAACACCAAGTAATTAGGATATGCAGCGTAAGTACTCTAAGGTCACTAAGCAAGGAGCCTGCCACAGGGCCCTGGCCGGGGGCGGGAATGGCTCCTGCTCCCCTGTGACAAGTCAGGGAGCTGGAGACGGCCTTGGAGGCTCCGGGACCCAGCAGGGCTGAGCAAGTACAAAACGCACTTGTCAAGTTACACTTCTCCCCCACTTACCTTGACATATTTAGCCACATATAAAGTGTTATTTGACATTCAGGAATTAAATATGCATGGTAAACACGTCACATAAACATGACCGAGAGCTGCAGAGACAAGCCAAGCCCTATGGGGCAGGCTGAGTGGGAGCGTAGAGGCGACAGCAAGCAGCGGCAGACTTCCCAGGTGAGCTGGGGCCCAGGCCTCACAGGATCTGGACCGCAGTTCCTCCCCGCCCGTTTCCCACGGCACCCACCACGGGCACTGCACAGACCCCAGGAGCCTCTGACTTCCTCATGCTCTGTGGGTCAGGGACCAAGGAGTCTGTCCACAATAGAGCTTTGGAGAGAGAGACGGACAGACAGAGAAGCAAATGCAGTCTGTGATGTATCTACTCTCGACCCACCTTCTTCTCCCTCCCCCTTTCCCTGCTCTCCCCCGACTCCAGCCTGGCAGCGGCAGGGCAGAGGAAATGGATGGAGCCGCCAAGGGACCAGCTCCTCTGGGTCCCCATCAGACTCCAGCCAGGACACACCGTCAAGCTGCTGCCGGGGACTTTGTTCCTGCTTCTCAGAGCTCCTGCCCCATTCCACTCAGGGGTAAATGAGGGTCGGGGCGGCGTGACTTACCCGGTGTCAGACAGTAAGTGACCGAGGGACCCACCATCACTCAAGCCTCCATCATCTTGCCCCACACTCCTAAAGTACCTCCCCAGGTGACTGGTCTGCTTCCGCCATTCACACCTGAAACCAGAGGGTCTGTTCATATGAAAATCCACTCCCATAATCCCATCAGTTTCCCTTCCTTCTTTAAGTAAAACCAAGTCCCTCTAAAAAAGTACAAACACCCAAAAGCACAAGAAAAGGGGATCAACATCATTTGTCCTTAGGGAAATGCAAATCAAAATCGCAGGGAGAAGCTCTATACAATGAGCTCACACACACCAGGCTGGCTATAAAGCACAAGCAAATAACTCAAAACAAACATTGGTGATAACTTGGAGAATCAGAGCCCTTGTACATCATGGTGGGAGCATAAAATGACATGGTCACTGGGGGAAACAGTTTGACAGGTCCTCCACGAAAAAACACAGAATGACTATCTGACCCAGCAATTTGACTCCTCGGGATGGATCCCCCAAAACTGTACGAGTGTTCCAACAAAACTCTGTCCCTGAATGTTCACAGCAGAATTATTCACAACAATCCAAAGGGAGAAATGAATTAAATTTGCCTCAATTGACGAATGGATTAACAAGTGTGGGCTGTCCCTGCAGTGGAATATTACTCAGCCATGAAAAAAGAACAAAGTAGGGCCACACACACAATCCTTTCTCATTATGCTAAGTGAAAAGAACCAACACAAAAGGTCCACATTATATCATTTCATTAATAAGAAACATCCAGAAGAGGAAAGTCATAGAAACAGAGAGCACATCACTGATTTCCAAGAACTAGGAGGAGGGGGATGGAGAATAACACCAACAGGTGTAGGATTTCCCTTTCAGGTGACGAAATGTTCGGGGACAGGACAGTAGTGGCCTTCACACCGTACCTCGGATGTGCTGAATGCCACTGAATTCTATTTTGAAATGGAAAAAAAAAAATGGTGAATTTTATGCTATGTGTATTTTACCGTAAAAAGGGGAAGAAAACCCAGTCCCTTTACTTCATCCTCTTCTGAAACTTCCCTCCCTGAGCAATTTAGCCCCAAGGCCATGAAGGGGCCCCAGCAAGGAGCCAGCCAGGTCAAGAACACCCTATTCCAAGGATCCACGTTATACTTCCCACTACATCTCTACCTTCGTATGTAGTCATCTCCTTAATACATGCATGTGCCACTGGCATGGCCTTCCTCCACCCGGTCCAGCACTTAGGATGCCAGACTCAGCAATTAGAAAAAGACAACAAGTAATGTGAAATGGGGCATCTATTTTCACTTAAAAAAAAAAAAGTAACTATTTCTTTGTTTATCTGAAAATCAGATTTAATGGGGCTTCCTGTGCTTTATCTGGGGGCCTTATCACACTGGTGTACCCCCAGAGCACAGAGTAGGTGCAGAATAAATATTTATGAAAATTTATGAAAAACAGAATGAAGACACAATCCCTAGTCCGATATTCATTGTGCTCACTGATGAGGAATTCAGTCACTGTGCCCATGTGTGTGCGCGTGTATGTGTGCGCATGTGTATGTGTGTGTGTTCATGCACGTGTGTGTGTGTGCCCCGATCACTGTTAATACTCTAGTGGGCAGAGAAGGCAAAATACGAAGAGGAAGGTGGCATGGCGGCCACATCTAGATCTGCCTTCTCCCTGCCTTCCTGTCCCCTCCCCCAGCACTACAGTGATGCAGAAGCCGGAGAAGCAGAGGGGATACCAAGTAAGTAACGTGGAATCACTCTCTAGAAATTCACAATTGGAAGGGGAAGACCGGGGAGCAGCCGTGATGACCCTGGGAATGCCACGCAGGGAAGCAGAGAGGAAGTGTCACCCTCTCGAGTGACCTTCCCGGGATCTGGACCCTCCAGCAGGATTTGAGAAGATGGGATGAGTTAGACAGTAAGAGGCAGCAGAAGACAACTCCGAAACCAAATACCCACCTGCTTCCCCTCCCTCCCACTACCCCCTGCAGGCTGTTCTGGACTAGCTGACCTCCTTCTCTCTGGTCTTGGAGCCGCAGGGTTTGGGGAGAGGCTGGTTGTCTCGATCCCTTCCAGGGAATGTCTCCCGACTGGTGTGTGTCATAATTCTCATTCTATGGTGGAGGATCTAGAGCTCTGAATCCCTCCCTCCCACGAGACCGGTCTCTCCCACCCCCTACCTCCAGCACCAGCCCCCTTCTGCGCATGCCCCATCAACCTCTCTACCTGCCAGCATCATGCAGACCCTACTGGTTTCCAGAATATTCAAGCTGTTTCATAGTTTCCTCCAGCCTAGCCTTGTGCAGACTAACCCTTGCCTTGATCTCTCCTCTCCAACCCTGCAACCTCCACTTCCCCTCCAGAAGGACTCACGTGCCAGCTGCCTTCTGAAGCCAAGCAGGCTAGCTGACAGGCCCTCAGTCCCTACCCTGCTTCAGCCAGATCTCTTCTCAGTCATTATGCAGAGGTTATGGCTGGACGGTAATGATCACATTAGGTAGTAATTCCTGAGCTCTCCCTGTGTATCAGGGCCCATTCTAAGATTTTTATACGATTAATGTAATCTTCCCAACAAACTCATGCACTTAAGTAGTACTATGATCATCCTCCTTTTGCACAGGAGGCACAGACAGAGTAAGCCTGTGTGCCTGAGGATCACACAGCTAAATAAGTAGCAAACCCCACAGGATAACCAAGGGGGCCTGGCTGGGGTCCCAGCTTCCCCCCACTGCCCTGCCATGCCTGTGCCTCCTATATGCACTGCGCAAGGGGGTGGGCAGTGGGGGGTGGGAGGAGGAGGCACACCTGTCACCGGCTCCTAGCCAAGGAGGGACCACAGGGCACCAGGGTACTCGAATAGAATTAACTGAATGAAACTGCCTAATGTAGGGAAAACAACTTGCATATCAAATGTCACACATTCAAATAGGTTGGAATGTAACCATCTCATTTAAATAAATGTTGCCTTTCCTGACTTGGCAACTGTCTTTTGCAAACTACTCTTTCATCTGGCCTCTGGCTGAGGAGCTCCTCCCACCAAACCTAGCTTCTGCTCCTACCTTGTGTGTACCTAGAGCCCTCTTCACAGAGCTCCCTGGGCCAGAAGACTAAGTAGCACTTTGCTGTGTGTGAAAACATTAGCTAATTAGAGTAATTCTCACTAAGGTGTGAATGAAGCCAACAGGTAGAGGGAAGCAGGGAGGGGAATGCGTTTTTTTTTTTTTTTTTTTAAGATTTTATTCATTCATTTGACAAGGAGAGATCACAAGTAGGCAGAGAGGCAGGCAGAGAGAGAGAGAGAGGAGGAAGCAGGCTCCCTGCTGAGCAGAGAGCCCGATGCGGGACTCGATCCCAGAACCCTGAGATCATGACCCGAGCCAAAGGCAGCGGCTTAACCCACTGAGCCACCCAGGCGCCCGGGAATGCATTTTTTTTTTTTAAGATTTTATTAATTTATTCGACAGACAGAGATCACAAGCAGGCAGAGAAGCAGGCAGAGAGAGAGAGAGAGAGAGGAGGAAGCAGGCTCCCCGCTGAGCAGAGAGCCCGATGCGGGACTCGATCCCAGGACCCTGAGACCATGACCTGAGCCAAAGGCAGCGGCTTAACCCATGAGCCACTCAGGTGCCCCTGCAGAAGCCACACAGATTGCGTGCTGCATGCACGGGCCTGACCTTCCAGTACCAACTCTCCCAGTCAGCCTGTCCACCTCTTGCACCTTCTCAAAGTCACAGAGCTGATGCCACTAGCGTGGGATTTTTCTAAGCCCAAATGGGAAAAGAACAGCGTTCTTGAATTAGACCTGAGCTTAAATCCCTCCACTTTCCAGCTTTGTGACCTTGGGCAAGTCCTTTACCTCTTCTGAACTTCTAGGCCCCCATCTGTAAGGGGAGTTTGGGGGTATTAGCCCAACACAGTCCTGGTACAAGCAGGGGACGAGGCGTGGGTCCCTCCTCCTTGTGCCGACCTCTCTCCCCGCCCCCCTTCTTCCACCCTCCAAGCCTCTTGGAAGGAATTAGACTGTGCTCTGAATGTGTTCCTGCTTAAGTGTTTCTTCCCAAAAGAGTCTCGGGGTCAAATAAATTTGGGACTCACCAGACTAAACGAGGTTAACCCTTGGTCTGCAGGACTTCTCAGAGACTCTAAGCAGCATTTAATACACCAGTGTTTAGTTACGCTCCAAGGTGGAAGTACTCTCTATGACACTGATTTAGTCTAAAAAAAAAAAAAAAATTTTTTTTAAGACTGCTATGTGCCATGAACAGGGTTATCTATAAATAGTGAATTCACTTTCTGAAACTTAGCTTACGATCTGGAGGGACAGGTGCACTAGACGAAAATTGTCCTTTTACCTGAAAGGATTATTTTGATTTCAGCTTGGGGTCCTCTGCATGGAGTAGAACCTCAGTGGGTATCCCCAGGCTGAACCCTTCGGCAGTTTACTTTCCAGGACCCACAGAGCACATGCCTGGCACTCCCCTCCCCCACCCTCACATTTTGCGTCTTTGCATTATCTTTGCGTGTCTCTGGAGACTCTGGGGGACCAGAACAGCATGTGCCACAGAATACGCATCCACATAATCCTGTTGGGTGGATGGATGGAGGGATCAAGGGATGGACAGACAGATGGACAGAGAGCCAAAGTGCTGTCCAAGGATGTCTAACCCTGTGTTTGGAAGCCAGATCTCCCACGGGCACACCGTAGCCCTGTGACCCAGCCACGCACCTGATGGGGCTCAGTCTCTTCCTTTATGACATGGGGACTTGGGCCAGACTGGGGCCAGCAGGTGACATTCTTACATATATGGAGGCTCTGGGACAGATGACAGGCCAGAGAACAGGGCCCCTGAGCCCCACAGGCTGTGGCCCTTCAACAGAGCCGGCCTGGGGTTGCTCTATTTTCCAAAAGAAGACAGACGTCGAATGCACTACGTGAGATCTCCTGCTATCAACTGTTGGAAACAATTCAGTGATTCTGAAACTCTCTGCAGTCCGCGCAAAACCCATCTGTAGAGCGTGCGTGTCCCAGGGCGAGCAGCTCGGGAGCTGTGGTCACAATAATGAGGAGCCACTTGCCAGGGATGGGGCTGTGCACCTTACCGCGCTGGCTCACTCCACCTCCCATCAACTCTGGGCACAGCTACTATGATCATCCCCACTTTACGGATGAGGGAGTAGAGGCTCAGGAAGGCCAAGTAACTTCTCCATAATCAGAGAATGGCGTTGGAAGAGGTGACCTGGGAGCCCTTGCCGTGGACCCTGTCCTCAGCCGGGGCTCTCCCCGAACCCCACAGCAGCCCCGTGATGGTCAACATGCCTGTCTTACTGAGGAGCTCAGAGGTTCAAATGGGCCACCATGGCCCAGGTCCCAGTACCAGTGACTGGTGGAGACAGATCCTAACTCAGGTCGATGCAATGGGAAGGAGCAGGGCTGCTGGGAGTCTGCCCTTGTGAACACCCAGGGAAGCTACCACTTCACCCAATTTCCTGAGAGACAGGGACACACAGAGCGGGGATGGCTGAAGTGGGTGGGGGCCAAGTGGAGGAGGGCAGAGAAACAGAGGCTAGAATGAACGTCTGGAGAAGGGACACAGTAACCCAGCCACTGAATGGGTATGGGTAGAGTTGGGTCACTGTGTCCCTTCTCCAGGCGTTCATTCTAGCCTCTGTTTCTCGGCCCTCCTCCACCCCCCCCCAACTTCAACCACCCCCGCTGACCCAGCAGGTTGCTCCTGATGTGAGAACTCATACCTTGCCGTCCTCCACTCCACCTGCACCTGCGAGGGAAACGTGCCCCAACCCCAAGAGCTGTTGATCTAATAAGACCGCGGTTACATTAATTATATTTAAATGTCTCCACTTGTACATAAATTTGCCTGCACAGCCCTATCATTACCTCTGCTCCCAAGCCTCCCTCGTGGTCTCCGGTCCTCAGAGGAGCTCCCCACAGAACCACCAGCCCCAATATAGGAGCCTGGTGGAGAGACAACCCCCCTCTCCTTTGTGTGAGGTTTGCTCCTACTTGGCATTGCAGATGGGCTCTGCTCTGAGCAAGACCCAGCACCTGGAAAACCAGAGGAGCTCTAGGGTAAGAGGAAAACCTGAGGGCCAGGCACACCTGAGTGTGCATTTAAGCTCTGCCCCTTACCAGCTGGGTGGCCTTGGTGCTCTCCCCTTACCTCCTCGAGATTCGGCCCCACCAGATCCTAGGGTTTGGATGAGGTGGGATCTCATCTTTCTAGGTCCTCAGTGGGTCTCCTTGGAAACAGGTCTCATTTACACTGCAAACATTTACGGACATATTATGGGCCAATTAATATGATTGGCATTTCCATAAGACAGAGAACCCCACTGATACCTTTGCTTTTTTAACGACTTTAACGATTTTAACGACTGCCACTTAAAAAGGGGTGACATTAGGCTGATTATTTTACTCTGTGGCACCTCATTTTCAATATCTACAAAATGAGAATAGTAGTTGTCTCTTCCCATGTCTGTGATGATTAAAATAATGCATGCAAAACCCCGACCACGGTCCTTGGGTCACAGGCCGTGATCCACGAAGCGATGTAGTTATTCTGCCGATTTCCTGCACACAGGACTCAGGGCGTTAGGACGGCATTACCAGCTTCCCTGCTGTACATTCACATCATTATTTTCCCATTTGTGGACCTGAGTTTGCCCACCTGTGCAAGGAAAGGGCAGCTCTGCTTACTGAAAAGACCATGGGCTTTGGGGCCAGACTTGCACCAGAGGCCAGTCCTGCCCCTTACTGGGGGAGTGGGCTACAGAACCTCTGAGGCTCCTTTTGCTGGTGTCTCCCCGCACGACTGTGAGCCTCGAGCATGCCCTTGACCACGTGTCGTCTATCAGGGGAACACAGTGGCCAGTATGTGTTGTTCCGTTGTCACTTAGAGTGAATAAGGAAGGAAAGGGACAGAAGGGAGAGGTTGGCAGCTGTGCTATGCACTCCACATAAAATAGCATAAATGCATTCTTTTTTTCCTTTTTCTTTTTTTATCACATGATCTCTACACCCAACATGGGGCGTAAACTCACAACCCCTCGATCGAGTCACATGCTCTACCAACTGAGGCAGCCGGGAGCCCCAAAGTAAACTCATTCTTGACTGTGTTCAGGTGCCATGTAATCTACTGAGTGCCCAGGACACTGGGATGAGGTGGGGAGGAGGAGGAGGAGACTAGGCCATGAGCAGGGTCACTTGTCCTGTCTCCCCAGCATCTAACACAGGCCCCTACATTGTCCGTGAAGGCTCAGTGAATATTAATGTGTGGATGCATTGATTTACTTGACCCTCATGGCATTCTGTGTATAACTATTATTAGTGGTGGGGATACTGAGGCCCGTGGCAGGGTGCGCACCTCCCCCACAAGCTTCCCCTCTGTCAGCCTTGCCAGGCTCAGAGAAACCTCATCTGGAGAACAGAACCACTGGCCGGGGTGGCCCTCTGTCCCCACCTGCTGCCGTGCAGAGAGGAGCCGCTGGCTGCCCTCTCCCCGGAGCTTCCCCAAGGCGGCACCTGCTTCCTTTGCAAAGCGCAACCCTGGCCCTCGCACTGACCCACGGGACACGCGTGGCTTCCTCGGTCACACACCCAGAGGAACCCAGGAGACAAACTAAATGTATGAGAAAAGAGGCTTCCTTGACCAACATGCCTGAGACCCCCATGAACATGGGGGCGAGCTGGGGGGTGCCGTCCCCGATGGGAGAGCAGAGCCGTAAACCTCCTCAGCGGGTGACTAGCCCTGTTCTGAGCTGCCCAGGATCAACGCGCGGCTTCAGGGCCACTGGATGCCACACGCGTATGAGATCCTGCGTGGGGCCCGGCCGTGTGTCCCCAAGAACGCAGGACAAACGGCCGGCGTGGGAGGCCCAGCCTCACAACATGGGTGGGCCTTGAGCTGCGCTGTGTGAGAGGCGTCGGGCGCTGATGGTCATGTGTCATACAAGCGTGCCCCTACAAAACGCCCAGAGCAGGGACGTGCGTAACGAGGGCACCGGGTGGCTTCTGAAGGTGTGGCGAGAAGCAGGAGCGAGGGGGCGAACGGATCCGGCATCTCCTTGTACAGGGGATGAGGATGTTCGGGAACTAGACACACGGCCCCTTGAAGGTGCTGAATAGACACTTCAAATCCTACGTTTTGTGTTTTATCAGCTTCATTTGGACAAAAACATATAATCTCCAGTAGGTTCCTGTCACATGACTCGCACAGCCAATTGCTCAGCAATAAGAAATTCTTTCACTCTGAAAAATCATGATTCTGTTACGTCTCTTCTCTGACTTCAAGGCTGCCCGCCCGCTTCTCGGTTCTGATTTCCCAGACTGGGTCGCCATCTCTCACAGGACAGAGCTCCAGGAGTCTGACCTCAGGGTTTAGGACCCCAGAACACCTTCCTCCGAAGAACACACACCCTGGGTCTTTCAGCCTCAGAGCAGAAGTAGCACGGCTGTACCCTGGGCCGTCACGGCCCCCGGCATTCCTGCAGGAGGCTCGCCACCTGCCAAGCTAAGGCGGCCCTCTCCCTCCGGGGGGCACAGCAACTCTTGTCCCAACCTGGGCAAGTGCACCCCGGCCTCTGGTGCCTATACACGTCATGGGCTTGCATGTGGAGCTCCCCTACATGTAAGCCTCCTCACCAGGCGGTCAGCCCTGCCCCTTCCCCTGGTTCCCAAACCAGGCAGACTCAGAGAGGGGCCACGGCTCAGCAGCCAGCTCTTCCAGCACCCTGTGAGGCTGGGGGGCCCCACTTTGCAGCTTCTGTAAAATGGGGACAATGCCCATGGGGGCCGAGAGCAGGCATGACACAGCCACTCCCAGGGGTCGGGTGTTCCTGGGGTCCAAGCAGGTGGAAAGGCCCAGGGAAGCCAGGAGGCAACGACTGGCTCTTCAGGGCTGGGAGGGTGAGCCCAGTTCCCATGTCAAAACCTTGCTACCTCTCTTCCCCACCCCTGCTAGGCCCGGGTAACCTGAAACAGATGCTCAGAGCACATGCAAGTGTGAGCCATGGGTTTTAAGAAAAATCGGCCAAGTTTAGAGCCCGGGGAGAAAGGAGCCCAGCTCAGCTACCTGCAGACCCAGCTCCAGGCCCAGGAGAGACTTGCTCTGGGGATAACCGAGGCAGTCAGGGCGCCTGTGGGTCGGCTGGGAGACGAGGCCCAGGGAGCAGGCAATGGGTGGAGGACATCGTCCCAAAGTGGAAATCTTCCATGAATTCAAGGCAGCCCGTCGATGTGATGGTTTTGTGCCTACACTGGCAGCCACGGAAATGATGCCCTTGAGAGGTCAGGGTCAGACCTCCAGAGAAAGGAGTAAAAATGCCTTGTATTCATGGCTGCTCCGTCCCCACCCAGACCTGGTCCCGCCTCCAGCCCCAAGTTCCCCTAATATTGAGCATGGGAAACTCTGACAGACTCTTGCTGGAAGTTTGATGAGAAAAATAACAAAACACCTGTTCCGGGGACTGAACTCAGCTCTCCATGACTCTAGAACAGAGCTCATGCACCACAACACCTTGTTACGAATATTTACTGTCTGTTTCATCACTAGTAAAAGAAGAACAGGAGTCATGATAAAAAAAAAAAAATCTTTAAAACCCCAATATCAGGATGTCGTTCCATTGCATCATCTTAATTAACGCAAGAGTCATTTTCCCGGGATTGCCCCATTAATACACTAATACCTAGAGTCCCACGGTGCGATGATGAACAGCGTCCCCATTTGTGCTTAGAAGTGTCAGGCGTGACCAGGACCTCATATGATCCCCCTGCCCCCCACAGCAACGCTCCGAGGCAGGCCTTATTATCTCTGCCTCCTTACACAGGAGGTGAGTGGGAGCTCAGGCAGACGAGCTATTTCAGCTGAGTGCAGACCAGGATTCAGACTGAGTCTGTCTACAGTAGGGGCTGAGTGCTAATGTCTCCCCAATATTTCCTCTCTGAAGGGGTGGTTTTCAGGTAATGCCCTTTAGCACCAGGGTAGGGAGTAGCATTCCTTAGGGTCCACCAGGGAACTCAGGAAAACCAGGAGTGGCGGGGAGAGGGGCTCAGGGGTCCTACCTCCCCAACCATGGGCAGACCAAACCCCTCTTACCTGTTTTACAGATGGAGAAGGAAGGTTTCCGCCAAGTTCCTTGGGGGAATAAAAAGCCTAATATTGTAAAAAATGAACAAAATGATTTCTTTATTTCTGTGTCACCAGTACCTAGAACAATGCCAGGTCCACGGGGTCCCAGGAAAAGCTTCTCGAATAAATGACAGAAGGAACTCTAGTCATTACCTAATCACTTCCTAGGCTGACAGCTCATTTGAACGGAGTTACACAGACTTTCTAGTGACCAATTCTATCATGGCAAAATTCACTGCCAAAATACTCATGTCAGAATGAGCCCCCCAACTTCATAAGACGTAACATGGAAAGTCCTAATTACGGAAGGAATCCTTGAGTTCATTTGGTGGTGGAGGTAAAAAGTATATCCTTGGCAAGGTTGTGAAGAGAAACCACGAATACATAGCATCACCTCTTGACATTCCCGAGCAAACCACATACTTCTAATTTTCTCCTTAAAGCTGGCCTTTAATTAGCATACACACTCTCTGAGCTCCCCGGCACCTGTGTATCCATGATGTTTAAGCAGTGCCTAGACAATTTCCCATTCACTTGTTTTTCCCTCCCTTCCCCGAGCCCCAGGATTCAGGTTTTGCTTGTATCTATTCCCCAGAGTTCCTGCGAGTATACTTGGCCCTGGGTAAAGACTCAGTAAATAGCAGACGGCTGAATGGATGTTTGAGGTCAAGGAATCCCAGGGGTTGGGTCTCTCCAGAACCCGGGCTCCGGGAGCTCTGGAAGCATGGCAGTGCTTGGCTGGGATTCTGCCCAAGGTCAAATGGAAGGTGGGCTAATGCTGGAGCCAGAGGGACTCCTCGGAGAGGCCAGCTCAGACGGGGTAGGAGAATGCGAATGTCCCAGACCAGGAGATGTGAGGCAGATCATTGTGCCCCTCACCCAGGGCCTGGAACAGAATGGCAGCATGCTCACTGTCCGTTCTGGAATGGCTTGGAAGCGGGAGGCAGGGCCAGTGGTCAGAGTCTGGTGGTAAACCAAAGGCCTGGTCATCCGGTAAGGCTGAGGTCCTAGCATCTCCCTAGATCCTCCCCGTCTCAGCCTCCCCTACCCACCACCTTTAGACAGAAGTGGGAAGAAGGGAGGAATGAGAGAAGGAGGAATCAGACTGGGAAAGATGAGTCAGGAAAAGTAGGTCAGACGCCTACTCTCCCGCAGAATTCCAAATGTGGAAGGAGCTGCCTGAGGCAACCTGAGCCATCCCCCTAATTCCTTAGCACATTGTGGCTCAGCCGGTGGTTAAACCCATTCAGCACTTACTACCTTTCACGGCTGCCAAGACCTTTTTTCTTCCATTGGGCCGCCCACAGCTTTACTCCATACCTGTGGGAAGTGACCATTCCAAATTCCAGATTCTAATATGCCCTGGACATGGAACTGGTACGAGAAATACCATCTTAGATGAAGAGTTGAAACACCGGTAAACTATTTGTGGTTTATTGTCCAAAGTTTGGTGACTTGGCACAAGCTAAACCATTGACCATTCAATACCTCTGATTGGACTTGACAGTGCAGTATATTTAACCAGCAACTTGGAAATTCAGGAAACTTTGGGGTCCAAAGAAAGAAAGCCCTTTGTAACGCTGGATTTACTTCCCAGATAATGAACCCGGACACTCTTACATGAAACATGAGTTGGTGTTCTCTCATGCTCAACCAAACTAGGAAGAAACTGGGTTGATACAGATGTCAAGCCTGCAGGACTTCTCAGAGCCTTTGATAAGATTATTCCCTCTATGCCTTTCCAAAAAGTACAGACTCTCTCTTCACCTTCCCTGATATGGAATTCTAATTTTGTAGGTTATCACCTGAACTGACAGGCTTCGGTACATCCCCTATAGAAAACCTAATCTAATCAAATATCATCCTATTAAAGACAAGGACCCTCCCCATCTACCAGCTCTGTAAACCTGAGCAAGCCACTGAAACCTTGTGAACTTCAGTTGCCTCTTCTGCAGTCCCCACCCTGCAGACCCAGGAGTGGGATAATGGAAAACCACGAGCAAGCCCACGGGGGACACACAGTGCTCATGCTGGCTTTCTTTCCTGAGTGGCAGCCGCAGGCTTGGAAGGACCCCTTCTGCTTACCTGCCTGGGCTCTGAGCCAAATGTTGGTCCCAGGGACATTTCACATCTATTTTCCCAATCTTCAGCAAAAAGAAAGAAAATGGCCTTTTAACCCCAGCTGACAGAGCGGCGGGACCCAGGAAGGCTGAGTGTCTTTCTACCTAATGTAGTCTTTTCCTGTAGCAATAACAACCAATTGCATTTCCTTTCTCAAGAGCCAGGTGACGAATGTGACTCATGGGTCAGGACCACCACCTGGAATAATACATCTTAGGGTAAAGCTATGAGACCTGATCCTTTCGCCACACCATTTGCTTAAGTGGATCTTCACAGAAAGTACCAGCATCCTGATATGCCTGGAACATAGGCACGGCTTCCCCGGGTGAGTCCTGACTTCCACAGATAGCTGCACTGATTCACCCCAGGAACAAGGCTCCCACGCAGATCAAACAGGAAGAAAAGGCAGCTAGACCTAAACTCCGAATTCTCTGGGGTCTTGGAAACCCATGGACTAGGGAGTGCTCGGAACACTTCTCCCAGGCAGCATCGAGCCCTCTCACAGGGCATGTCTGTACTGGACTAGGTCCTCCAAAGCCAGGTAAGGGATTTCCTATTTTGCTTGGGAAATAGAATGCACATTCGAGAAACAGAGTGAAGAGTGCGAACTGGCTTAGCCTTTACAGAAAGGAGTGTGGAGGTTCCTCAGATAATGAGCCACAGAAATAACTTCATATGCAACAGCCCCAATTCTGGGTATTTATCCAAAGGGTGATAGTCTAGGGTCTTAATGAAGTACCTAAACTCCAGCGTTCCTGCAGCATTAATCCTAAGAGCCAGGATATCGAAACAACTTAAGTGTCCAGTGACGGACGAATGGATATAGGACATGTGGTCGATCCACAGCTTTTCTTCCGGATCTTAAAAAAGAAAGATCCTTCCATTTGCAACAACATGGAGGGACCTGGGGGGCGTGAGGCTAAGAAAAATAAGCCAGAAACAGCAAGACAATTACTGCATGACCTCTCCTATGTGTACAATTGTGAAAAGTCAAGCTCATAGAAGTAGAGAGCTTCTCTGCTTCTGTGAGCTTGACTCCAAGCAGAGTAGAGCAGCAGTTGCCAGGGGTGAGGAGGAGAGGGAAACCGGGAGATGACTGGTCAAAAGGGACAACATTTAAGTTATGTGAGACAAGTAAGGTCAGGGGAGCCACTATATAGCCTAGTACCTATGGCTGGCAATGCTATGTTATAAACGTGAAACTGGTGGAGAGGGTAGATTTTACATTCAATGCTCTTACCAATCAATCAATCATCAATCAATCACGGAATAAGAAAGAGGCCAGGAGGAAGCTGTACTAGATGATGGGCGTGTGTGGCCTTGATGTTGGCGACGGCTTCCCGGGAGTGTACTGACCCCCAAACTCCTGGAATTGCATATATTAAGTATGTATGGATTTTCACATGTCAATCATACTGCAATAAAATGGTTTAGTGGCTCAGTCAGTTAAGCTTTTGCCTTTGGCTCAGGTCATAATCCTGGGGTCCTGGATTGAGTCCCGCAATGGGCTCCTTGCTTAGCAGGGAGCCTGCTTCTCCCTCTGCCTCTGCTGCCCCCTCCCTTGCTTGTGTGCACACTTTTTCTCCCTCTCTCTATCTGACAAATATATAAATAAATAAATCTTTAAAAACAAAATAATAAATAAAATGGTTAAAAAAAAAAAAAAAAAACCAGCAGGGACAGTGCTCCCAGATAAGTAAATAAGTAAGTAAGAAAGCTAACACACACATACACGAAGGCACACACCTGAATAAATAGGGAAGAACTCTCCTGTGCAATTCTGTTCGGCTCTGGACATTCTCGCCCCCAGTGTGAAAGACAGGACAGCTTGATTTTCTGCCATGTCCCCCTCAAGTAGGGCCCACTGCTGTCACAGACACAAAGCACCCACCCTGGGCCAGATATTGTGCCCATGGATCCTCTGGGTAGGCTCAACTCTGCCCAAGAAGGTGGGTGCTTTCCACCGAAGGGGAAACAAAGGCACAGGAGGGCAGGTCAGCTGTCTAAGGTCCAATAGTCAGGCAGGACAGTGCTGGACCCCAGGACTCCTGTCTACCCCCAGAGGGCGCTCTCAGCCACTAAGCTCCATGGCTGCAAGTTTCTGCTCCCAGTGCCAAGGTGGATAATGGAGATGAAACCGAAGTTTGCAGAGAGATGAGAGAAGAAGGCTCCCACTCACTGCACAGCAAAACTCAGTGATGGTCCCAGTACACAGCTTCTCAACATGCTCCTCTCCAGATGCAAGTCTCTTCGACCCCTTCTCCCACTCGGTTTCCCAAGGTCGAGGAGAAGCCCTCACGCTCCACTCACAAACCCCACTTGGCAGAACCACCATGACAACGGCCTTGGCTGGTGACCCAGGAATCACGGTCTGCAGGTCAGTTTCCCAGGAGGGCAGATGCAGGCAGCTCCTCACACTGTTGACCCAACAACACAGAGCTCCGCCTGCGAAAGGGAGTCTGGTGCTGTGAAAGGTAAACTGCCTCACACTGTTGCACAGATGTTATTTGATTTCGTTCTTAGAATAGTCCAGAAGGTTGGGATTTTTATCTCTGTTCTACGGGTGAGAAAACAAGACCGTAGATTTCAAGTGGCTCTCAGTGCCCACGGAGGGCAGGCCAGACCATGACCTTGTGCTCAGGGCACAGTGACCTTAAAGCTTGGCCCCTCCAGCACCTTCCACATACCCCCGCCCTGCTTCCAGCTCCCCCTCTGCCCATTCCCCTCTCCAAATGACACAGGGCCATGTATTGCAACAACCAAGAAAGAATTCTTGAGACATTTATGATGCAAAAACCTGTTTTTATGATAGCATGGGGACAGGACCCATGGGCAGAAGGAGCCACACATGTGACTGTGCAGAGGGACTGAGGATATACTTTTAAGTTTGGGAGTGGGGAGGGATAGATATAGTGTTAGGTCCCTAAAGGGACGTTTACATGTTAAGGAAGAGTTACAGGATCCTAGAAGGTCCGGTTCTAGTTGAGACAAGGCTGCATTTAGTCTCTAGCAAGATGTGAACATAAGGTAACCATAACTTCCTTGAGGAATGTCGTGCTCTGCATGTCTTGGGGACTGGTTTCTTCAGTGGGCCGCGAGTTCTAAGATTTAATTTGAGCTACACTTCCCTTGCCTTTGTTCTCTTCCTCACAAAGGCCTCTTCCTCACAGCATTCTACCACAGTCAAGCATTCAAAAAACTTTCTGGAGTTTTTGATTGGTATGGGGAAGAGGTTCTCAAGAGGGAACAATTCTGCTGGCAAGACCTTGAGGCATTTTTGGTTTTCATAACTGGAGAGGGCCATTGACATTCAGTGGGGAGAGACAAGAGATGTGGGTCCTGCCGTGCAGAGGACAGTCCCTCCCACAGCGATCCTGTGGAGGTTGAGAACCTTAGGCACACAGAACACAAAGAACATTAAATGCCAAGAAAAGTCCTGCACCATTCTGAGTGCTTTTCACGCATTCAATTAAGCCACCTTCAGAAGAGACAATGAGTCTGGCAATACTCCTATTGCATCAAAGAGGAAGGAACTGGAAGCCTAGAGAAAGCAGATCCCCCATCTGTTAAGGGTGACATTCTCAGGAAGGGCTCCACTCCAGGAAGAGAGGATGACAAACCTCTGAGTTGATTTCCTCGTGATATAAGAAGGTCATGGTCCCAGGGACTTACTTCAGTGAACGTTCCATGCCATACATTCACGTAGCAGGAAGCCTCTAAAAGGACCCCAAAGACCTTATCTCCTGGGATCTATGCCCTTGCGTATTCCTCCCCAAAGACCATAACAATTCTGACTCCTGCTCTGCTTTACCTCCCTGACTCTCTGATAAGAGCCTGCTGCCCCGGGGAGAGGGCCATATGGCAAGGGTCTAAGCCATTCCCCAGCCAACAGCCTCTGGGAATCAAATCCTGCACACCACCATTTTAGTGAACTTGAAAGGGACCATCCTTAGGAGGACTACAGCCCCAGGCAACAGCTTAACTGCACCGTGGCAAGTCCTGGGCCAGACCGCCCAGCAAAACCACACTCGGATTCCTGACACTGCGACACAATGCATGCTGTTATTTCAAGCTGATGACCTTTGACGTCAGAGGTAACTCACACAGTACTTCTTTTCTGTGCTACTTCCCATCTTTTGGACCTTACCTGAATCTAATCCAAATCATCTCAGGGATGACCGGTTCTGCTGGGACTCCAGTCACCTTCCTGGGAGTGGGGTCTGCTCCCACCTTGTCTGAGCCTTACACTGCACAGTGTTTTGCACCTCTCTCTTGCATCTGCTACTAACTAGCCTTGGAACAAATTTTGGTCCAAGGGCAGAGGAACAACAAATACTTGATTTCCTCTTTCCTGACAGCCAGGATGGACATGCTCAGATGCATTAGTGCTCATCAGGCACTGCCCTTGGCACCGACGGGTGTACAAACCCAGAACCATGGACGTGGCCACCTGGCCAGCACCCACACTGGCTCTCCTTTCGTTCTTTGCTTCCCTGACCCTAGGATCATACTTCCTAGCACTGTGTGCACACAACCCTTGTCTCCAGCTCTGCTTTCTGGGTTGGCTAGGCTAGGATGGACAGTGTCTACTACAACAGGGATGCCCAGTCCATGGAAATGGTCAAGCCTTCTCTCTCCATGGTTGGAGGACCCCCAACTGTGTCCCTTTTAGTTTGAAAGCTTCACAATTCCAAATGTCATTACATTGTCTCACCTTAAGCAGAGCACAGAGCAAAACGGAGGTCACAAGCCGTGTGCAGTGTGTAGGCTCTGATCTGCTCCTTCCCAGCTCCCTCTCTCCCTCCCTATCCTGTGTGCCTTGTAGACACTCTCCAGCTTATGTGTCTTCCACCTCACCATCGGTTTCAGACTTCTAAGTCTTTGCTCATCCCTTCCCTCTGCTTTGAAGGGCCTCCCATCTTCCAGTTAATCCTTATGTATTCTTCATTATGCATTTTAAGGGTGATCCTATCCAGTAATCTAGGCCATCTCCCCCAAAGACCCCCCAGTTGGGTATGCACATCCCTTGTCTGAGATGTTGGAGGTATCCCGAGGCTACGTCTGCTTAAATTATTCATTTTTCTCAAAAAACACAGCAAACTTAGCTGTGAGAGGGATGAACGCTTTCTCATCTGGCACCCTGAGCGCTTCGTTACTTTTCATTGAATGAACGGACGCACTGAATAATGGAAGAAGAATGGCAAAAACTAATTTTCCCTTGAACACAGTGCTGACAAGTTCGACATAAATCCAAAAGCTGTTCACTCCTCCATTGGAAGAGAGGAATTAGAATGAAAACACATATTCTTCGACCATTTCTACATTCAGCCAACAGTTTAATGAGCCACCGGCTCAGTTCAGCAAAGCCAATGATCCAGCCCTCCACCTGGTGCATTTAAGATCTTGTGGAATCACCAGGTAAACATGCAGAGAGGGTCTGGGGAGAGGGTGTTAAGCATTTTCAGATCCCTCTTTTCCCTGGCTAGGCCAGCCAGCCACACCTCCCGTCACTCCACCTCCAACTAGGCTTTGTTTTCAAGAGCAAGAATGTCAGAGCACCTGAAGCTCTATGACCATAAGAAATGCCTTTGTGGACAGAGGACTTTCAAAACTTTGGAACTGCTGAGATAATTTAATAATTGAATCTGCTTAAAATCCTCTACACACACACACACACACACACACACACACACACACACACCTGAGACAGCTCTTTCAGTGTCCAGCTAGGTAATGAATAGAGAGCATGTTCGACATGTCTTCTCCTAGGATATGTGAACTGGGACAAGTCGCCTGGCCACGGAGCTTCAGTTCCCTCATCTAAAAAAACCAAAACCGCAATGGCCCTGCACAGCCTCCCACGATGGACAGCGGTGACCATTACAGGAAATCAGCTGACTCTAAACCAATGGCTCCTTCCAGTACTGATTTCTGTCCCTGCACCACCTTCCACTCGGGATAACGTGACACCTGCACACCCATCTCTGGAAGGTCCAGCACATCACAACTGCAGATAGACAAAGAGAACAGTTGGTCCTTGATTGTAAGTTTTTGAAGCAGGCTTTTGAATTTAATGGGAAAGACTGTCATATTATAGCAGAGATTTTAGAGTTTCCAAAGTCTGGGAATTAGAAGAAGGTTAGAAGTCTAGAATGAAATCACTCTTTCCCCATCCCCAATCTAGAAACTAGATAAGATTTGATTGGACTGGAGCAATTTGAGGGCGAGTTGAAGTGGAAGCAGAAATAACTGTACACCTGATTCATTCTCTGCTGAGACCCCATGTGCCTCCCCCAACCTCAAACCCTGCTGAGTGCTCTTCTTCTAAAGAGAGAATGAGAATCCCCACATGACCTGGAAGAATGTCTGTGCAGAAAGTGTCTGTGTCCTCATCCCTGGGTTGAGCCTAGGAACAGAGCATGTCCACAGAGTTCTTCAGGCACCAAGTGGTATCCTACTGGAAGGACTTTAAAGCTCAGAGAGCCAGGAGTGGAAGCTCTAGGGTAAAGGACAAGAGGCTGATGACTTAGGACCCCCCAGGAATACCTAAACTCCAAGGATGCTGGCGAGGGTAGATGATGATCAAAGGCTAAGCACCCAATCTACCATGCTCAACCCCCATCTCTAACATTGACTTTCTGCGAGTCTAATAACCCGACTTCAACCTCACCAAAGAATGAAGAAAGATTCTGGACTCTGCTGTTCTCTATGATCTAGAAGTTAAAAGAACACGAGGTTCAACTAAAGAAACACAGCTACCATTTTCATAAATCTGATTTCATAAACTATGTCACCATGACTGAAGGACCTCACACAGTCTCTGGCCCAGAGCAAACATCCAGTGAGTAGTCATCCCCTCCCTGACCTCCCTGAAACACTCCACAGTTCCTAGTTTAGCTATCTACGGTGACAATGACAAAGGATTTAATCATAGAAGCTTTGCCCAGTGGGTGAATTTCCAGGCCCACTCTCTTAATCTAGAGTTTGGGAACTGAACCTCAGGGAGACCAGGACACAGCAAGGTAGAAGCAAAAACAGGGCTGAGACCCAGGTCTCTCAAATTCATTCCAACCTCCTTACATTTCTCATGGAGCTTCCCGAAGAGCAGAGCTAAAGAGGACTTTGCAGGAGATCATAAATGATCTAAGTGGCTGAAGACAGGACAAGAGGCAGTTAATTAGTGTAAAGAGCTAATTAAGGGAATATGGCCCCGGGGCAATCCTACTGCTCTCCAGAGTCAAGAATTAATGACAGTGACACAGTAACTTAACTTATTCTAACGCTTCAGCTCCCCTTAGGTCCATCTCCTGAAAAATGACTTCATCTGCTTACTTCTCTATCAAGTGCCTCCAGTGGCTCTGAGATGTCTGGAAACTGAAGTTCCCTTCCCTGGCAGAGCATTCGAAGGCCTCTGTTTTGGGTTCAGTGTACTTTCTTAGTCTCATCTCTGTCTTCTAGGGAACCTCCCAGTCTTCTAGGGAACCTCCTCTTCCTTCCCTTGGCCATAACATTTTCTGAGCCATATATCACATTGCATTTTATAAATATTATTTCTCAGGTGGTTTTTCAAAGTATGCTCTCTATGTATTGCTACCATGGAACCCTTGCAATGCTCAATTAGCCATCATCTGTTCCACTGATTTCCCTCTCACTTTAAAACAGGTCTGTCACAAACAAATCTGCATCCCAAAGCCATGCTGGGCCAACCACGCAGTCCTCATTATCTTTTTTAATTCTCCAAGTATTAGCATTAATAATAAGATCTAGCATTTAGTGAGTGATCAGTAGTGGCCAAGGGCTCTCCTGAGTAGATTACACTCGCAGATAATTTGATCCTTATAATGACCTTTGAAGTGGGCGAGATTACCCCAGTATTAGGTTTGAAAAAGGCTCAGGGAGGGGCGCCTGGGTGGCTCAGTGGGTTAAGCCGCTGCCTTCGGCTCAGGTCATGATCTCAGGGTCCTGGGATGGAGTCCCACATCATGCTTTCTGCTCAGCAGGGAGCCTGCTTCCCTCTCTCTGCCTGCCTCTCCATCTACTTGTGATTTCTCTCTGTCAAATAAATAAATAAAATCTTTAAAAAAAAAAGAAAGAAAGAAAAAAGGCTCAGGGAGAACAAATAATTTAATTAAAGCTCAAGTAGTGTAAATGGAAGCAGAACTAGCTCCCAAAGCACATAGTTTTAGGCACTGTATTTCAGCTACACGTACTTACTTGGAAACATCAAGTGTAGTTGTTGAAAAGACAAATATTGCTCTGAACAAGGCCTCCTCAAAGAGTTGCAGTTGTGGAGAGAGTTAGGTTAGAGACCATTCTTGAATTCATAAAGCCATTCAGAGAGAATGCAATCGTTATCTCTTGCAGGGGTGCTCTGTACCATGGCCATATTAGAATGCCCATTGTTCATAAGGACTCTACTCATTGGATTAATTGAGCATTCCATTTGGAACTGCTCTGGGCAACATCAAAGGAAGGTGAACCACGCCGTATTCAGCCCCTTTAGAGTGGTGAGAACACAGGATTAGCAACTGCCAGGCTTGGCTTTCCATCCCGGTTTCACTCACGGTGGACCCTGTCCTTTCACTGGACCTTTGGCCCTTGCACTTTTTGAGACACTGTCCCTGGTGCTGAAACCACACAGAGGCTTGAGGCTCAGCTGATGCCATCAAGAGTTCCCAGGAACGAGGGGCGCCTGGGTGGCTCAGTGGGTTAAGCCGCTGCCTTCGGCTCAGGTCATGATCTCAGGGTCCTGGGATCGAACCCCGCATCGGGCTCTCTGCTCAGCGGGGAGCCTGCTTCCCTCTCTCTCCCTCTCTGCCTGCCTCTCCATCTACTTGTGATTTCTCTCTGTCAAATAAATAAATAAAATCTTTAAAAAAAAAAAGAGTTCCCAGGAACGAGATAATTTAAGTACAGTACAGTTAGTTAAGCAAGAAAGGAACTTAATTCTTAAATCATACACCAAAAGACTGTGTCAGAGGACCAATAATCATATGAAGAGATACTCAATTTCATTTACAGTCTTATAAATGCAAATTGATATAATGTGATGCTACCACTTCACACTGACCAGAGGGGCCAAAAGGAAAAACGCAGGGAACGCCAAGTGTGTGAGCAGGGGAAGACCCAGACACCATCATGTATTGTGGGAGGAAGTCTGAGATGACCACTTTGGGAAACTGTATAGCAGTATCTACTAAAACTGAATACGCACATACTCTGTAACCCAGCTGTGCATTCTCCATAATGTACCCAACAGAAATGCAAATGCGAGACTATGGACTCTGAAAAACAATCTGAGAGGTTTGAAGTGGCAGGGGGGTGGGAGGTTGGGGTACCAGGTGGTGGGTATTATAGAGGGCACAGCTTGCATGGAGCACTGGGTGTGGTGAAAAAATGATGAATACTGTTTTTCTGAAAATAAATAAATTGGAAAATAAATAAATAAATAAAATCTTTTAAAAAAATAAAAAAATAAAACCAAAAAAAAAAGAAATGCAAATGCGTATGAATTAAAAAACAGGTATAAGAATGTTTGTACCACTTTTTTAAATAATCCAACAATGAAGATTACACATCTTTGTTAAAAATATTTTTAAAATTTTATTTGACAGAGATCATAAGTAGGCAGAGAAGCAGGCAAAGGTGGAGGGGAAAGCAGGGTCTCTGCTGAGCAGAGAGCCTGAAGCGGAGCTTGATCCCAGGATCCTGAGATCATGACCTGATCCAAAGGCAGAGGCTTAACCCCCTGAGGCACCCAGGTACCCCAGATTACACATATCTTAGGAGAATGAGTGATTGGATTGTGGTATATTTATAGCTTGGACACTACATGGCAATAAGAATGAGATACTACTAGATACAGTGAGATGGATGAATTTCATAATCATATTGAGCAAAGGAAGCCAAGCACAAAATAATACATACTATATGGGCTCACCCTTATAAAGTTCAAAAACAGTCAAAACTAAGAGCAACATGATGCCAGAAGTCAAGGTAGTATTTCCACTTGGCCGTGGTAGAGGGTAGTAATTGGAGAAAAGCATAAAGGAGATTTATAGGAACACGGATGGTGTCACTTCTTGATTTTTGTACTGGTTAAACTAGACTTTTAAGTTTGACATCTGTTGAGATTATACAAGTGTATATTTCAATTTTTTTTTTTTTTTAGTTTCTTCCATGACCCTGGTGTTGATATATGTCTTGGACCTTGATTTTTCCCAAAATTCACGTTTCATTGAGAAGCAAAACTGTATTTCAAAGACACAAGTCAAACTTTCTGAGCCTTGACCTATAACACAAGAATTATAACATTTACCTTCACAAATGTATGTATATGAGAATTAAATGAGAAGATCTGTACCAACAACTTACTGGCATAACAAATGTTTGCAGTGAGTGAGTCCTAGCAATGCTATTACTTCAATGTGCTCCATAGTCTGGAAGACTATGCAGCAATATCTCCTAAAACTGGACTTACAGACATCCTGTAACACAGCTATGATAATCTAGTTGTACAATGTAGAGTGTCTGATCATATTTTATAGGATTCCCTGATAATTTCCATATTTCTATTTTTACCCCTTGGTGCACCTTTCATTTTTACTATAATAAACTCCCTACTCAGCCCAAACTCAACCCATTTTGTTTCTACACCCTATCTTGACTTCAGTGTTCCGTTTTCTTGGAATTCCCATCTCACCAACTCATCCAGAGCATTCCTATTTTTCTCAGTGTCCATGCGCTCCACATATAGCCTCCCCAAAGTCTCCTTCCACTTTCTAACTCCCATACTTTGTCTATTTTGTTTACTAAGAACAATAACAACATCACTATCATTCTCAGCTCCCAATTATTGGGTTTCAACCTTGTGTCAAGCTCTGGGATACGTGCTTTATGTACATTAATTTATAATCTAATCTATCCCTGAAACAACATGGATACGGATACATTGTTGACTAGCTTTAAAATTAACAAATTATGAAACGAATTGACAAGGACCAAAGATATTAGGCATTATTGTCCCAGTTTTTAAATGAGGACACAGAGTCTCGAGGTGACTAAGTAACACAGCTTTCTTACAAAATTGGGAACAAGAGGAGCTGGGGTTCAAACCAGGTCTGGTGGGCTGCCATGCTGAATGTTCTATCCCAAACTACCTCAGCCTGTTGACTGACTAACAGATTTTCAGTACAGTGCATCCAGACATAAGGCTGTCTCTCGTAGTAACACAACTGCGATCTGTCTGTTTACATTCAGGGAAACTGAGGCAGAGGTCTATTTCAGTGCCTAGGTCACTGTATCTTATGCAACAGAGGAATCATTAGACGGGGGTCACATGTGTCATCTGTAGCAGCCAAAGAATTAACCTGTGTTACTTCATTTGACCCCAAGGAGACAGAGACTATTCTCGGTTTGAAGATGTGGAAACTGGAGCTCATAGTGACTAGGCAACGGAGGGACCTGGGCTGAGAACCATCAACCTTAATGATTTTATGCCAGACTCTCTCCCGCACAAACCCACCTTCCTAAAGATTCAGATGTCAATGAGTCTTAGCAGGGATCTCTGCTAATTCTGTAACAAAGGGCTAATGGGGTCACATCTTTCTTTTAGATTGTCAATATTTTTGGGTTTACTTTTGTAAACCTTTGGGTTTATTTTTGTTCCTGCTGTTTTGGATGCAAGCTTCCACTCAACCTTCAAAACCTCAATCAGATATCTCATTCTCTCAGAAGACTTCTCAGATCTTTTACTCCCTGATTCCCTTCAAAAAACTGCCCCCAAAGGCCTACGATGTAGATGTCAGTAGCCAAGGTAGGGCGGCTTCGGCAGTGAACAAAGGGCCATCTCCTGTTCATCCAGAGCTTATATTATTGAGCGAGGGCTCGCAAGCATCGCTCTCCGGGGCAATTTCCAACCATGGTAATCCCCGTGAGTGAAGAGCACAGGGAGCTTTCCAACAACAGGATAGTGGGGCTTGGAGATCAGGCGAGACTTGCTCGGGCAGAGTTAGTCACTGGAGTGCAGACTGGACTATACACTGCTCTGTAGACTGGGGCCCCCTTTGTGTTTCCACAATAGTCTATGAGTAATGCAGGACCATGTCTTATTCATGCCTCGATTCCATGTCTTAGAAGCCATGGGTGGCCCACTGTGGGTGGCCCATTGTGGGTGGCCAAGGGATGTCATTTCTTAGCACCGCCACCCTCACTGAAGAATAGCGTGGGGAGTATCTGATGAGCATAAGCTCTGAGTGGTGACGCCCACCTATGGGCACCTTCTTGGCACCTCAGGAAGGAAAGAGCACTTTGTGGAAATCAGAGGAATAAGAAAGCTGACGAGCTCCGACTTCCTTTCTGAAAGGCGAATTTGCTCTCTGTGTCTCCTCCCCAGCCCCTGTCACAACTTTGTCACAGCTCTGCTTTCTGTGAGGGACTCCTCACCTCTCCCGTGCCACGACTGTATTTTGCATCAAGCCTGGTTAAAACTCCAGCTGACGTGGCGGCTGCAGACACGGGGGTGTCGTCCATCCCAGGGCAGGGATCAAAGATACGGTCTCCGCGCCAGAGGAAATCTGCTCACAGGTACCTCAAAAATCAGAGCTGGATTTTCTCCATCTGGAAGGCCCCTTTCAGAAACCCTCTCCAAGCAGCACAAAGGACAAAGAAACCGACTGAGGTCTGGAAAGATCGATTCTAGGACAGAGAGCAAGCAAGAGACCACACTGGGTCTCGGGCCTCAGTTTGCAGGTTTTATATGCAAGAGTCCTCCCAATATGCCCAGTTCTTGTATTATTGTTTTCCCCAGTACGTTATGGATGCACTTAGTACATTTTTTGAAGTTGTGGTAAGAGCACTGAATGTGAGATCCAGCCTCTTAACAAATTTCTAAGTGTTCAATACATACTGTTAACTACAGGTGCGACGCTGGGCAACAGACCCCTAGAACGCATTCCTCTTACACCCCTGAAACTTCCAGCCATAGCCGGGAAGCACGGGATCCCAGCAGAGGCAGCACTTCCTAGAAAGGAAGGCTTGCACGGGTAGGAAGTTCACCGTGCCATTTCCACGACTGCACTCATCTCTTCAGAGCCTTAGCCACGCGCCCTTCACCCAGTGCCACTGGTCCCTACGGACCTCACTTGGTTCCTAGGGTTTCCACCTCCATCCACACCAGAACCAAGAGCAGCCTCTACTTACTGATCACCTGCAAGCCACGCCCACTCAGACACCGGACGCCCACCACCTCTCAGCTCAGAGGTGCTCTGCAAGCACGTTTGCCATGTGCTTTGGATACCTACTGATGCATAACGAAATCACCCCAGAACTCACTGACTAAAAGCGAAGGCAGTTTTGTCCCCTCCCCATTCCATGGATCAGAGCTCAACAGTGACTCCACACCCGGTCTGGGAGTGGTCAGTTAGGGCTGGGTGGTGCAAATTGGTGCCTGACCTCTCTGGACACGGCCGCTTCTCTGCTGCTGGGCAGTCAGGGTTCAAGTTGGTGTCGGGTCTCCAAAAGAGAACATTCCAGAAGGTGAGGTTGGAAGCTGCTGCAGGTCTCTTCAGGTCCAGGCTTAGGAGGTAAAGGGGAGAACTTTGCCATATCCTGTTTGTCAGGCTTGGGGATGGAGCTGGCCTAGATTCCAAAGGAGGAGAGAAGAGATTCTGCCTCTCCATGCCAGGTAGGAGAGACACAGTTCAAAAGAGCAGACAGCAGGAGGTGTCTTTAAGGGCACCTCTGGAAATACATCCACCGGAGGATTCATGGTAAGGACCATGCTCTCTGGATTCAGACATCTCTGCTCTGCCATCAGCTGTGTGTCCACAGACAGGTTATCCCACCTCTCTGAGCCTCCCGTTCCTCACCTCTGAAATGGGAATAGCAGCCAATCTCATAAGCTTTCATAAGGGAGTAAATAAAATAACACACAAGACGAGCTTTACACCATGCTCCCCACACAACAAGTATCTATGAACAGCTGCTAGTTTCACAGTGACCACATAATTCATCATCCGATTCAGGGAGGGGCTGCTTCATGTTGTGATGTGAATACAACAGGTACACACGGGATCTACAGTCACCTCCAGCTAACTTATCAGGAACCTTTGGAATTAGACAAAATCAAACTGAAATCCGATGAGATTCGTGAGCTCACCCACATTCATTCCCACACTCCCTCGCACATCCGCGGGGCTCCTCTGTTCCAGGCGCACGGTAAGAGAAAACGCACCCCTGCCGTCAGAGAAACGAAATCATCATAGAGGGAGACAGTGAGTTTCCTGCAATATGGCTCTTCATCGGCGTAAAGGGGTAGAAGATGCCCGAGTGGACACCACTCCACCTGAAAGAAACAAAATCCTTACTCAGTGGCCACAACTAGTGGTGCACAGGCAGGGACCATGGGTCTGGGCGGGTGCCTGTCCTGGTAAAGAACTTTGACTGGAATGCAGTCATGCCCATTTCTTTACAGCTGCTTTTAAGCATCAGGTGCCATCGTAAGTGGTCATATAACATAAATCCTACAAAACATAAAGTATTTCCTATCTAGCCCTTTACAGAAAAAGGTTTCCCCATTTCTGTGTTAAGCAAGACAGACATGTGAGAAATGGTATTACCACCCCGCTTCGCCCCGCAGTCACTGGAGAGTCAGAGGAAAGCGGCATCGTATGTCCTGGTTACTTTCATCATGATGCTTTTGGGCTCCTCCCGTTTTTCCATCCTCTGGCTTTCAAGTGACAGTTTCATCCAAGATAGGATTCCTCTAGGTTTGCAGGGTGGCTAACATGCACAACACTGGAAAGAGAAGAGACCAGTCCAAAGAGTGCCTCTCTTGGGAGGAAGCAAACCAATCCTTTGCTGAGGTCCCCACAAGGCCCCTCTGTGCCTCTCCACCCAGAACTGAGTCTTCTGTCTTCCCCAAACCAGGCACTGGAAAGGGAAGGGGACCATGATACTGGACTCAGGTCAGTCAGAGCAATTTCTGTGGCTGGGGCTGGGATCCCTCTCCCCTAATCATGCTTTGGAGGGGTAAAGACCTAAGACACTGGGGTCCAAGGGGAGAGGATACTAGGCACTAATGGTGTCTGATACAAAGAGTGACTGCAGTCGGTGTGACAGTCACAGGTAACTTTAGAAAGACTCACAAGACGCGACCTCAGAAAACAGCCCTGAGCACGACAAAGAGCAGGGCTGGGAAAGATCGGGTAGAAGGGCTTTCCACAGGGAACTGCCGGTATTCAAATCCCTCTTTCCAAGCCAAAGCCTGCGTGGTCTCCGCTGCTCCGAGCTGTCGGTAGACACTGCTTCGTTCTCCCGCTACAGGCTCGCCTACCATGGTCTTCCTCAAACCTTTGATCACGCCCTGGAAACCAGAGTGTCCTATGCAAACCTTTCTCCCCAGCCCATCCTGGTCCTTCTCTCATTCCCCTTGGTGGACACTTAGGTGTGGATTCCTTTCTGCCTTCTCCTGTTAGAGTGTGAATCCTTAAGGCCAGTGACCACACCCGACTCAGACCCAGAGCACACGGCCAGAGCGCACCGTCCGTCCTTGAGGAACGTCACTGAATCATTCTCAGAAGGTGAAGATCTGGGATGCTGTGAGCTCCAGTCTGCTGGGGATAAAGGGGCCCCAGGGGACCCCAGTTTTCTTGGAACAGTCCAGGTACCAGGTGAGAAGGCACATGGGAAAGAAAAGCAATGAAGTATATCCATCCAAGCATGAGGTCCTGGGAGACTCTGATGGGGAGAAGTACAAAGTCAGAGCAGGGACGCGAGAGACAGGAAACTGTGCTGGAAACAGACAGCGAAAGGGGGAGGAATGCTTGTGGGGGAGACATCTCCGTAGGCGCACGCAGAACACCATAATAAAATTAGGTCCGATCTTTCCAGTGATGAAGAGCCCCTGTGGAGCAAACACAGCGTGCCGTCTACCTATTTTATTTCAGGAACTGTGTAGGCTACTTTGTATACATTTAATCCTTCTAAAAGAGACTATTAAGTCATGGCAATCTCTCGTTCATAGACCAGGAACTCCCTGCTCAGGGACGTGTTGGCGGCTGAGGGTCCCAGGTGAGAAAATGGCAAATGCCAAGCTACCTTTCTTCTCAGCCACACAGGCGACCCACACTTGAAGAATTCACCTCAGTAAGAAGAGGGAGAACATGTTTGCTAGAAAGACAGAGATATGACAGGCTGGGACACCCATTGAGGAGCTGTGGTACTAAACCACAGCAGAGTGGATGAAGCCTGGCTCTGGGCATTGTTACCAGACATCTGTCGTACCTGGACACGAAGCAGATGCAGAGAGGGAAGCGGGTGAAGAGGACACAAGAGGCACCCCCACCCTTGGGGCAGTGAGAACACCTTCCCTCCTTATGCCCCATCACCAAACTGAAGCCTCAGCAAAGCTGCCCTTGGGCCTCTCTGTTCTAACGGCGGGCACACATTCTAAGCTTAGACAAGCTTTAGTCACAAGGACGAAATATTATTAGTTTAGCTGTGTTTTAGCTCCAGCTCGCACTGTGAATCATGTGTGCATGAATCATAATCACCACTCTTCATATTTTAGAAGCAAATGCATAATTTTTCTTACCCAAGGAAAAAATTAATTGCTATCTAAATATGAATCTAATGTTGTTTCTGAAGCTCTTGGATTTATTCAATTCTGAGCCTTCCTTTTCTTTGGGAGTAAAAATAATCAGGAAAGCTTTAAAAAAAGGGGAGTGTGACATATTGAGGGTCTGTCCTGTCCGTGACTCTGGCTCTATGCTTTTCAAAGTTGGGGTAGATGGAAGAGGAACCCAAAGCATACATAAGCCATTTATTTTCCCTAGTAGGAAGGAGAACCTTAGGATTCCAGTTAAAGTGAGTTAGACATGAAATCCCATGCATCTGACACTCCTGCCCCGTCTCACTTGGTTACAACAGGAAACGTGGTTATCACACTGACTCCACGCAATGGCTTCTTCTGGAAGTAGCATTCGAAGCTCTCCCCAACGTGGTTACGACACTTGCTGTCCACCATCACCTTTGGACACTGTATTAGCAGTTAGGAAGCTAATTATCTCCAAACCTGTCAACTGGGTATGAACTGGGGACACGGACCAAACCTGCCTCTCAAAGCCAATACGCCTGGTTCCATTAAGTGGGGCTCCACGCCCGTGTCATGTGACTTCTAGTCACACTGGGCCCTCTGATCTCCGGGACAAGCCCTAAGCAACGCACAGCCAGCCCCCGCCCACGAGGGCCCTGGAGCGTCCTCCAGCTCGTCCCCCTGGAGCGTCTGCTCCTCCAAGTCTGGCAGAAGCCCTGTGCCAGGCTCCACGCTTGGCGTCCCACTGATGCCTCCTACCCACATGGCAAGCGGAGAGGACTACCCTGCTTTTCACAGGTGGCCTGTTTTACTCTGCTGCCTCGCCACTGCATTCAAGTAGCATAAGCATACTATTATATTACTTATTAAGATGCAACGACATTACTGTATGACTAGTTTGTACCACAGAGAGTAACAACATCCAAAAACAGTTTGGGTTTACAATTCTGGAACTTTCCATGGACTCTCAACTACATTACCTCCCTGTTCTCTGGTAATTAATAAACAAATCTCACACATGCATCCAAACGCCTATTTGAAGGCTGCCACCTGCCCTCCGGTCTGCTCTCCACACGATCTTTCTAAATTACAGTTTCGGTCCTCTTGCTCCCCTGTTTAAAGACAAGGGGAGACTTCCGATCTGATCCCCAGGGGAGCCGAACGAAGCCACGCCAGTCAGCAGCTACAGGCTGGGGGTCTGGATTCAGCAGATATTCCAAAGTCATCTTGTGAGTGCTGCTGTCACCCCGAGCTACTGTGGCCCCCCAACCACCCGCCTTTCCTGGCCTTGGGACCACAGCATCTGTGACAAGCTGTTTGCCCTACCGCCCCGGGGTGCTGGCACAACCCCACTTTGTGACCACCGTGCCACTAAAAGGGGCAGCCAGAGTCCTCCCTCTTCATGCAACATGATGGGTGGGGGACATTCCTTCCAGGCTTCTCTTCAATGTGGCCATTGGGTCCTGGAGAGGGTCCACATGGACCTAAGAAGTGTCCTGGTGAGCAGAGGACAGGAAAACCTTGGATGGATTCATAAGAAGAGAAGTTTGCCAGGCACAACGTGGCAGGAAAACATCAGGAGTGCTAGAAAGATCCCACTTCTCCAGGCGTGTATTCCCTTTACCTGGAAAACCCCCGCATTTTCTCTCGGGTGACGTGTCATGAGTGAGAAGTCAGGGGAGCGATGGCAGCGCATTGTGAAGAAATGGCTGGCTCAACAGAAACACTTGTCCAGATGTCTTCAGCGGCGCTGGACAGCAGGGATTAAAGTGCCTGCTGGGCTTGCCAGGGGGCACCAGGCCCTGAGTCGGGGCTTCTGTGATATGCACGGATGTCTGGTCTGTGCTCCCAGCACATGAACCTGCATCAAAGACCTGCTCTGAGCTTCCTGCACAATCCTATGAACAAAACGGAAGTGAGAAGAGCAAAGGCCCCCTGCTGGGCTTACCCCTGGGCAAGGTCGTCGGCCCACGGAAGCACAGAGAAGCACACGCCACCAGCGCTGGCGTGGGTACAGTGGGAAAGGCGCTCTCGTGTTTTGCTGGAATGACCGGGATGCGAAAATCACAACAGTCTCCAAATGGGAACATGGCAAGCAGGTGTCCACCCTGGACAGAAAATCCTCACGGGGCGTGTCCAGTCCGTGGGCATATGGGATGCAGACGGATTGCGCCGTCAGATCTGCTTAGAATGTGACTATCTCAACAGTGTGAGAAGGGCAGGGAACAGTCTCGAAGTTAAGCAGGCTCTAGACATTTTTAGAGGTGATGCAACCTTGGAAAAAGCCTTTCATCTTTCCAAGCTCAGCTTTGTGCTCTGTAAAACGGAGACGAGAAGCTACTCGTAGGGATTTCTTGAGAATACCATTTTGCAACCTGTTTGCTACCAGATCTGCTCGCTGTCCTCCAGAGAATGGGAGTCTCCCTCCCTTTGCCTTTGGACCGCCAACTCTGGCGGATGGGATGACCTGGAGAGCAGAAGAAAGTCCACGCGCCTCCGATCTGAGTTTGGCAAACCCTCCGCCCTCGTGTCCTCTACCTGCCAGCGCAGAAGCCCCCGTCCCAGGCAGCTGGGTCAGTTTCTGAAGAGACTGCGTTATGTTCCTCGGGAGTTTAGAAATGGGGGGGGGGGACACCGTATTTGGTAATGATGTTGGTAGAGGAGAGTATGGGGCTTTCTACAGAAATACAGAAAGTCCAGAGAAGACTATTGGAAGAAGGTGAGAATTAGACAGACTTGAGTCAGAATCCCAAGCTTCCTTAGCTGGAGAACCACAGCCAGCAGCTTAATAAGGCCTCTGTTTCCTGGGCTGTGAAATGAAGATAAGCCTCCCCCCACACAACCTCAGCCACCGTGCAGCCTGAAGTGAAAGTAGGAGCCACCTCCCCGAGGCCCCGGGAGGAAAACAATGCAGGACGGCAAACCGCGTGCTGGGCAGCACGCCGGGTTCATGGCAGCCATTCAGCAAGGGGCCGCACACATCCTCTCCCGCAAGCACAGCATTCATGAAGCCCTGATAGCATCATCGTTATTATTCTGAAGAGCGATGAAATTGGGCAGCACGGCTGCAGTGCTCACGCTGAATTCACCTGTTCTCAGAACATCTCATTCTGAAGAGAGAACTTATTTGTGCTTCCACTCACTTACCTGGGGAAGGAAAAAAAAAAAAATCTCAAAGTATGAACAGTCACCTTCTTTGTCTGGGAAATCTGTTCATTTTAATTAATCTAAAAGGTTTCTAGCAATTCGTGTTTGTTAAGCACTTTGACATCCTAAGAATAAGAGGCAATTTAAATGCAAAGTTTTATTATAACATCTCTTCATGACTGTTACTCAAGGGGGCTCTCAAGTAAAAGGAGCTCCTAGAATCCTCCACGTCTTGTCGAGGAGATGGCAGGGCTCTGTCTAGTGGAGTCCAGGATATTGCAGACCGACTCCCTCTGCTTGCTCTGCAGGAACGTGGAGTAGAGTTGGAGGATAGAGCAGGAGACGGGAAAGAGAAATACCAGTTACCTTCCTCCTAAATCTACAAATCAGACTCAGCCTGCACTCCTGCCAGTGCATCACTGTTTGCTATTCACATGGCTTCCAACATGAGCGTGGAGACCAACCCTATAAAAAACTACAGTCCTTTTGGCCCCAAAGACCAGAGGTCAGGAAAATTGCAACGTCTGTAAAGGCAGGTGGAAACCTACCGAGGAAAGAATCAGAGAACGGAACCACCCAGTCTGCATGTACAATCTGTCCAACGCCCCGGCTGGCTGACCCCCAAAGCACGCATGCGTGAAGCAGACTCCGAGCAGCCAGGCCAAAGATAAAATAACGAGCGGAGATTTGAACCACTGCCCAAGAGGCAGAGACTTCAATCTGATTTGAACAAAGTTAAGTGCTCCCATCAACAAAGACACCAAAAAATGACAACAGGAACATCGACCACAAAACACTCATCAGAAGAGTATTATAGAATCTGGAGTTTCCACAATGCAACATTCACGATACCCAGGAGGGAGTCCAAAACAAGTTTAATGGGACAGGAAGTGGGAAAATGTGACCCATTCCTAAAAAAATTTAAAAGGCGGCGGGTGGGGGGCGCCTGGGTGGCTCAGTGGGTTAAAGCCCCTGCCTTAGGCTCAGGTCATGATCTCAGGGCATCGGGCTCTCTGCTCAGTGGGGAGCCTGCTTCCCCCTCTCTCTCTCCACCTGCCTCTCTGCCTGCTTGTGATCTCTGTCAAATAAATAAAATCTAAAAAAAAAAAGAAAAAAAAGACAATGAATAGAGACTTACTTCCAGATGACAGGTGCTTGCAAATAGCAAACATAACTATATTCAATGGCATAATGGAAAACAGGTTTACAATCAATGAAAAATTAGCTATACATGGAAATGAGGCTAGCTTGTCCCCTACTTCAAATGAAAAGAAAAAACAGTGAAGAATCCTATAAGATTGGACAGTTTTTATCTCACAAGGAGACTAGCTTTTGAAGTATTTGAGTATGAAGTATTTGAACAGACCAGCTACAGGAGATGGGGAACTCAGTATAATAATTAATTAATCCATTAATTAACTCAACAGATAATCACTGCACACACACAGGTTCCAGGCACACTTGTAGAACTGGCTTTAACAAGATTGCCACGTTCTTGAAACTTCTGTTCCATGTTCTTGGAGGTTTTAGAAATGGCCAACACAGGAATAAATGCTCCATATCACTCGGCATCAGGGAAATACAAATCAAAACCACAGTGAGATCCCACCTCCCACTGGTCAGAGTGGCTGAAATTAACAGCTCAGGAAACACCAGATGTTGGCGAGGATGTGGAGAAAGGGGAACCCTCCTACACTGTTGGTGGGAATGCAGGCTGGTGCAGCCACTCTGGAAAACAGCATGGAGGGTCCTCAAAAAGTTGAAAATAGAGCTACCCTATGACCCAGCGATGGCATTGCCGGGTATTTACCCCCAAATAATACAAACAAGGTGATCTGAATATCCCAATATTTAGAGCAGCAATGTCCACAATAGCCAAACTATGGAAAGAGCCCAGATGTCCACTGACCGAGGAATGGACAAAGAGGATGTGAGATACATGATGGACTATCACTCAACCATCCCAAAGGATGAGAGCTTGCCCTCTGCAATAACATGGATGGAACTAGAGGGCATTATGCTGAGCAAAATAACTCAGAGAAAGACAGTTATCATGCGATTTCATGCATATGTGGAATTTAAGATACAAAACAGAGGATCAAAGGGAAGAGAGGGAAAAATAAAACAAGACAAAATCAGAGAGGGAGGCAAACAGTGAGAGACTCTTAACTCTAGGAAACAAACTGAGGGCTGCTGGAGGGGAAGGAGTTGGGGGGATGGAGCCACTGGGGGATGGGCATGGAGGACGGCACGAGATGCAATGAGCACTGCGTGTCATCTGCAACTGGTGAGTCCCTGAACTCTACCTCTGGAACTAAAAATACACTTTAGGTTAATTAATGGAATTTAAATAAAATAAAGGGAACCCTCTTACACTGTTGGTGGGAATGCAAGTTGGTGCAGCCTCTTTGGAGAACAGTGTGGCGATTCCTCAAGAAATTAAAAATAGAGCTTCCCTATGACCCTGCAATTGCACTCCTAGGTATTTACCCCAAAGATACAGATGTCATGAAAAGAAGGGTCATCTGTACCCCAATGTCCATAGCAGCAATGGCCACGGTTGCCAAATTATGGAAAGAACCAAGATGCCCTTCAATGGGTGAATGGATAAGGAAGATGTGGTCCATATACACTATGGAGTATGATGCCTCCATCAGAAAGGATGAATACCCAACTTTTGTAGCAACATGGACGGGACTGGAAGAGATTATGCTGAGTGAAATAAGTCAAGCAGAGAGAGTCAATTATCATATGGTTTCACTTATTTATGGAGCACAACAAATAGCATGGAGGACAAGGGGTGTTAGAGAGGAGAGGGGTGTTGGGGTAAATTGGAAGGGGAGGTGAATCATGAGAGACTATGGACTCTGAAAAACAATCTGAGGGGTTTGAAGTGGCGGGGGGGGTGGGAGGTTGGGGTACCAGGTGGTGGGTATTGTAGGGGACACGGATTGCATGGAGCACTGGGTGTGGTGAAAAAATAATGAATATTGTTTTTCTGAAAATAAATAAATTGAAAAATAAATAAATAAATAAAATGAAACAAAATAAAGATCATCATTGTTCTGTGTGAGATAATTAGTTTACATCATAAGACTAACAACTGAAACTATTTAACTGGTCTCTTAAACCTTACTTCATGTGTTCTGTCCTCACCGTCTCCTCAAAACCCTCATTTGTTGATCGAGAGGCTGCTCCTCCATGTGCACTGTGTGTGCACGTGTGCACATGTGTGCCTGTGGCAGTTTGTGTGTGTGTGTGCATGTGGGTGTGTGCAGAGAGAAAAAACAATATAATTTTGAATCGTGATAAGCATTATGCAGATAATAAATAAAATAGAAGCAAGCAAGCCTGGGGTAAGGGGTAGTTGACTTCCTTGTCTCCTGTGATTTTATAACATGGGATTTGTACATGCTCTTGGGCTCTTAGACATTATTAATAACACTGAAGTAGCGTGAATGGCCCTAAGTGACGGGCCGGCCTCACCTCGGGCATATTTCCTATCGAATCGAGCCCGATCTTACCATGTGCATTCACATTCTCACTTCCCTTCCAATCTTCTTCTCACGCCCAATCAAAAGGAAAGCCTACTAAGCAGGGGGCCATGGTTTCTTTTCCTTGAGCCTGTGTCTAGCCTGTGCCCGGCCCAGAGCAGCCCTAAGTGAACAGTGGTCTGGCTGCTTCGTGGAATGCGACCATAACTAAAACCAAACTGCCTGGGGGAGCGTTTCGTGTCCTTTGATGCCATGGCCTTCTTCCCCTCTACCAGCCACGGAGACTCGGTGGGCAGGATGCGAGAGGTCACTGTGCAAACAGGTACACCGCGACAGATGGGACTTGTGTGTGATAATGGGAACCTGAAAAATTACAAGTAGGTCATCACATTAGCTTGACTCCGGACATCTCTCATCAGACCATTAGCCTTCAGAAAACACAGGTCTTGATTAACCTGCATGGAAATGAAATTACTTCCTGCCCACTTGAAGGCTTTCATTTATCCACGGGGAGCTTTACCAGGCAAAGTGTCCAGAGCACGTATCTGTGGGAATCTTTGGCGGCCAGCACAGAAATGGTAATCTTCCAGGTCTCAAAGTTCTGCCACATGAATGACTGTCATTTCATAGCAGTCTTGGGTGGTCGGTAGGAGGGAAATCTACAGCACCCAGAGCGATCCATGAGCTGGGGGTTAAGTGACTGATTACGCATGGTGCCATCGGGGTGAGCCCGAGCCTCCCGGATCCCAACGCCTAAGCTCATTCCTTCATACTGCGTGGCCTCGACCGTCCTCGCTGCTCACAAGCAATGGTCTCATCTTCAACCTGAAAGAAATGTTTGCCACAAAGCCAGATGCCATGGGAGGAGAACACGCTGTGGGGAGAAGGAGTACTCTGGGCTTCCGTCCGATGACACGTCACCAAGGGTCCTTCAGAAGCCGTGAGTCGAGGGCTGCATATTAGCACCGCGGGTTAGAACCGGCCTCGTGTTCAGGCTGCCCAGGTGCAGAGCCCTCCAGGTACCGCACGGCAGTCTCGGATCCCACCCTAACCCCCGGTGAGCATCCTTGCGCTCTCCCTGCAATGCCTCCCAAGGACTGGCATGGACGGACCACCAGGCACTCCAGCTGTAAGGCAAACAGGACCACTCCAGAAGCCAGGCAGGCATCACAGTCTCCTAGGTCCCCAACCCTGGTCCAGAATCTCCAGAGATGTAATGAGGACTGGGAACTGACTCCTGACTTCCTGCCGCTGAGAGAGTACTGGGGGTGACCAGCCACACTCCGATCAAATAAAGGAACCGACCCTTGTTTAAAAAGTCCACCGGGTGTGAAGCATCATGGTAGAAAATTAATGCTGTGATTTCATTAATTCATCTCCTAGCTCTATGAGGCTGGGCCTCAGAGCCCACTTTTCAGATGTGGCAGTTGAGACTCAAGGAAGTCTAAGTCACCTGGACAAATTCACCCGGCACTGAAGTGTCAGACCTTCGGTTCAGCTTCAAGACTGCCTAGCTCCTTCCCTATGACCCTGCGATTGCAGGGTATTTACCCCAAATATACAGATGTCGTGAAAAGAAGGGCCATCTGTACCCCAATGTTCAGAGCAGCAATGGCCATGGTCGCCAAACTGTGGAAAGAACCAAGATGCCCTTCGACGGAAGCATGGATAAGGAAGATGTGGTCCATATACACTATGGAGTATTATGCCTCCATCAGAAAGGATGAATACCCAACTTTTGTAGCAACATGGACGGGACTGGAAGAGATTATGCTGAGTGAAATAAGTCAAGCAGAGAAAGTCAATTATCAAATGGTTTCACTCATTTGTGGAGCATAAGAAACAACATGGAAGACATGGAGGAGATGGAGAGGAGAAGGGAGTTGGGGGAAATCGGAGGGGGAGATGAACCATGAGAGACTGTGGACTCTGAAAAACAGACTGAGGATTTTGGAGGGGGGAGGGGTAGGAAGTTGGGTGAGCCTAGTGGTGGGCATTGTGGAGGGCACGGATTGCATGGAGCATGGGGTGTGGTGCATAAACAATGAATTCCGGTACACTGAAAAGAAATTTAAAAATTAAAAAATAAAAATGAGAAAAAAAGACTGTCTAGCTCCAAAGCCTATGCTCTTTTCCTTCTGCTTCTGTCTAGAATTCAGTGATAGTAAAATAAGTGCAGTGGAGAAACCAACAGCTTTGTGATGAAACACACACACACGCTAGCTTGCAAACCAAGATTGCAATAATAAAAGCTTCAGAGAAGAGGGGACAGGGAAGAAAGCCTTGATGGGCACAGACGGTGCAGACAGCCCGGGGACAGCGGGAACCGCAGGCAGAGGCGGCGCGTGAGCAGCAGCAGGGGGACAAGCAGCAGCAGAGCGAGCTCGTCAGTGGCCGGGGGAGCCCGCGTCGGGGAGGCCTGGCTTCCTCCCCCCTGCCACGGTGAGCCGCTGCGATGGTGTAGCCGGAGGAAAGACATTTTCTTTTAGAAGAAGGATGATCTGCCGGCCGGCCGTATGAAGGAAGGATGAGAGGAGGGCACAGGGGAGGAAGGAGGTTGGGTGATTCCTGCAGTAACGAAAGAAAAAGCGGTGCAGCCTGAAACAGCTGTGCTTGAGGGAACAAGGAATGGGCCGTCAAAGGACGCGGGAGATAAAAACTAGCCTTGATAAGACTCGTGGAGGTGGAGCGCGAAGGAGAGGAAATCCCAGGAGCAGCAGGTGTGCACGAGCCCGGGCTGCGAAGCACCTGCGTATCAGGACCCCCAGGGAGCCGCCAGGAGCATCCCTGACTCCCATCAGGACCGTCATCGCCACAGAACAGGTCTGTCCAGTGGCAGCACCTGGCAGACACCTTGCAACGGCGGGGTTCACGGTTCACGGTTCACAGTTCACGGTTGCCTTTCCCGGCTCCATTGGGGGTTACTGACCTTTTCTCTCGTAGTTCCAAGCCCACTTCTTTATGTTCTCTGAGTCTGGAGCAGGGAATCTGCACGCCACGTTACTCTGACTCCCCAGCAGGCTGACTTCCTATTAGAGGCTGCTAATGGGGGGTACCAGAGGCAGAATGGAGAAATGACCATCTTTCATCTTTTCCATTCTGGGCTGGGCGGTCCTGGCGACAGAGCACAGATCCAGCCCAGGCTTTGGTTTCCTTCCGTGCCCCTCGTCTCTTCCCTGCAAAGCTACCACCCACAAAACGGATTGTGCTTCCCGGTCTCTCAGGGCATCACCCACCGAGAGCCCGCCCCAGAGGACGGAGCCATCACTTTCTCCAGGGCCCTCCCTCCTTAGAGGTCCAGCACTGGCTGCTTGCAGCTTTCCTTGGACGTCTCAGCTCTCAAATCCTGGTCTCCAGTTCCTCCTTTTGGTTCCCTGACCTTAGCCATTATTGCCTCTTTTTGCACTAGTATTCAGCAGTAAGTCATTAATAATCATAATTATCCGTGATTAATCACTGAGCCATTTCACTCTTCTTGGTCTTCCAACCTTCCAACACTAACATAACGCATCCCCTATACCAAACCCCTCTGTTTGGGAAAAAACACTGACGATTCTGCGTTTCCAAATGAGGCTTTGAGAACTACATTCCTTGGAACCAGAAGTAGTCCCAGAAAACACACCTATGACGACAGGTTTGCTTACGCCTGTGGAGTGGAATACAGTGCTGAGCTCCATGTCAGTGAGAAATGGGATAATAGTAATAACCCAGGGCAAGAAGTGGATGACAATGAATTCAGGTATTGCCTGTGCATTCCTGGAAGGAAGTGCATGCTCTGCCAAGGGTTTTGGGGACCCTGTAGCTGCTGAACTTGGCTAGGGAGTTTAAGGACATTGGGTGGGTGGAATGGGTACTTCTAGCTGCGCCAGAGAGTCAAGAAGGAAGCAAGATCCAGGCTTCAGGCTGCCATATTACCTCCGCTCTGATCAGAGAACAAGACCGCCTTGGTGACAACTTAACAGAAGCCCTTGCTTCTTGTGGCCACGGGGCACACAAGGTTACATATCAAAACCATGCCTACTTTATGCCAGTTGCCTAAATACAAGTGAGCCTGAAGCCACACACCCACCAAGGCTCTTAGGGGAACTTCAGGCCACTAACTGGGAAGGACTGGGACAGTGACACTTTGAATGGGGGCCCTTGGTTGGGTTTGGACCAACCTGGGAATCTTCGCTCATTAACTGTCATTAATGTTATGTAATGAACATGACACACTGCACTTAACACAGCCCAACACACTGGTTGCTGATTGCTTTTGTATTCTTTTCCCCACGAGCAAACAAACTGCATGAAACCGAGGGATTTTTGTTTGTTTGTTGCTTTATGCGTTACCCAAAACAATGCCTTCACATAGCAGACACTGTATAAGTGGTTATTGAGCTAGGGAGAGAGAGAAAAGAGGTTTTGGAGGTAGGAGGGAGTTGAGAGGGTAGAAATGGAGAGTGCTGAAGAATTACCTAAGTTTATGCCCTCAGACAGAGACTGGGCACGGCTGAAGACTTCATGTACCAGGTCGGATAGGTACGTAAGTCGTTATGCAGTGGGCAAATGCTATAAACGATTGCTTAGCCATCTGCTCAGAACCATTTTACAGATGAGAAGGTAGAGGTCCCAAAGTATTACCTGATTTGTCCAAGGTGTGTCACACGAGCAAGAACAGAATTCGACTGGTCTGAGCCTAGTGTCTGCTTTAGAAGTATTCAAGCGTAACAGAAAGAAGACAGGAGTCCTGATGATAGTGGACAGCACAGCATCTCTAGTCTCCGTCCGTGTGTTTCTGTGTTCTCCGTTTCACTTGCGGAGCACATATTTGCGGAGCACACTTACGTGTGCCAGACGCGTACGACATCCCTCAGACATGCGGGTCTACTGTCTCCTTTCAAGAGGTTTAAAATGTCAAATGACTGTATGTACCTGGGACTTGAGTCCTACCTTTCAGACCTAAAACTGATATATTTTTTCACTATATTATCTCCAAATAGCCTCCACCACAAAACACGCAGCAAAATAAAACAAAGCTAAAGGACACACCAAGAGAGAGGAGGACAGAAGCGATCAAAACGATCTGGAGGGCAGCCAGGACATCACGCCAGGCATTCCACAGAAAGCAGAATGTAAAAAAGTAATAGATCTTCAATTCACCAAGTCCCCAGAGTAATGAATTCCAAGCAAACCATATTGTGTCAAAGAGCCTTGCTGTGCCGGGGAGTCCCCGGGCTCGGTGGGAGGGGCGGAAGTGCTGTGGCTGGGTCTGTAATTCATTCGATAAGAAAAGAACAGCAATGGAGTTTGGGAAATGGATCAATTTTAATGCAATGCCACTGACAGATCAGAAAGGACCAGACAATGGTTCTCGGGAGAGCATGCCTGCATCACCTGATGGTTTACCTGGAGGATGGTTCACCTTGAATTAAGTTGGTGGGTTGCAGGGGCCGACAGCTTCTGGCGCTTGCAGGAAGGGCAATGTACCAACCCCACGGGGTCCTATCCCCAGACGGAACAGTGGAGGTGTGTGACGTGGAGACGCAGAGGCCACGATCTACCGTAACGCAGGCAGCAAAAGCCTCATTTCTCATGGCATCTGGGTGAAGGAGATCTCCAAGCCCAAATAATGGAACAGGAGACTAACGTTCCCAAGCTAGTGATTCAGGCAGAATTTGAAATCTAGTCTATCTGACTCTGGTAAACTTTCGTTTTGTTTTTTAACTAGGTCATACTGGTTCCAAAGAAGTTCTCCAAAAGGATCCAAGAAACACAAGCCCATCTCATTAAGTCAGCTGCATGGGCACAATGAAGTGTCTGAGTCTCCACAGCAAGGAAGAAAAATGGGAAATAAAAAGCAAACAAAGAGACATTGTGTGATCTTCTAAAATCTTACATCAAACCTGGAAGGCAGAACTCAAACAAATAAAGCTGATAATTAGTCAATCCAAGACATCTTCATTTTCAAAACTACCATACATCAAATTCATTCAGTCGATAACTATTTATGAAGCACTGAGTTTGGAGAAGCAGTGCTGGAGGCACAGAGAACAGAAACCCTCTCTTGGGGAACAGGCAACAACAGCAACCAACAGGAAGGACACGCACCACCTGTCAGGAGATATGCAGGTGACATGAAGACACAGAGTAAGGGGACATTGTGCTGGGTGCCCACAATCTCAAGCACTCTATATTGTAAGTAAGGGTGTTCCCTGGGTCTCCCTCCCCCAGTCCTACACCTGTCTGCTGGAGACCTCTCCTCCTAGGATCCAGTTTATTGAGCTGAATCAGGGCAGAGCTAATCTAAGGGTAAAGTCAGAAGCAGGGAAGCTACAGAACAAAAAGCAGTGATTCCACGATTATTTATTCCCAGTCTGTGAAAAATGGCAATGGTATTTTGATAGGGATTGCATTGAATGTGTAGACAGCTCTGGGTAGCATAGACACTTTCACAATATTTGTTCTTCCATTCCATGAGCACTGAATGTTTTTCCATTTCTTTGGGTCTTCCTCAATTTCTTTCATAAGAGGTCTGGAGTTTTCTGAGTATAGATCCTTTACCTCCTCGGTTAGGTTTATTCCTAGGTATCTTATGGCTTTTGGTGCAATTGTAAATGGGATCAACTCCTTAATTTCTCTTTCTTTCATCTCACTGTTAGTATATACAAATGCAACTGATTTCTGTGCATTTATTTTATATCCTGCCACACTGTTGAATCCCTATATGAGTTCTACGAACTTTGGGGTGGATTGTTTTGGGTTTTCCACATAAAGGAAGATGCCATCTATGAAGGGAGAGAGTTTGACTTCTTAGCTAGTGTGAATTCCTTTTATTTCCATTTGCTGTCTGATTGCTGAAACTAAGACTTCTAGTACTATGTTGAACAATAACGGTGAGAGTGGACAGCCCTGCCATTTTCACAGAGCTGGAACAAATAATCCCAAAACTTGTATGGAACCAGAAAAGACTCGAGCTAGTCAGATGAATGTTGAAAAAGAAAACAAAATTGGTGGCATTACAATACTGGACTTTAAATTCTATTACAAAGCTACATCATCAAGACAGCATGGTATTGACACAAAAACAGACACATAGATCAATGGGACAGAATAGAGAGCCCAGATATGGACCCTCAACGCTGTGGTCAACTAATCTTCCACAAAGCAGAAAAGAATAACCAATGGAAAAAATAGAGTCTCTTTAATAAACGGTGCTGGGAAAATTGGACGGCCACATGCAGAAGAATGAAACAGGACCAGTTCCTTACACCATACACAAAAACAAACTCAAAACAGATGAAAGACCTAAATGTGAGACAGGAATCTATCAAAATCCTAGGGGAGAACACAGGCAGCAACCTTTTCAAACTTAGACACAACAACTTCTTGCTAGACATATCTATAGATGAGGGAAACAAAAGCAAAAATGAACTATTGGGACTTCATCAAGATAAAAACCTGTACAGCAAAGGAAACAGTCAACAAAACTAACACTATGGAATGGGAGAAGATATCTGCTAATGACATATCGATAAAGGACTAGTATCTAAGGTTTATAAAGAACTCAACAAACTCAACACCCAAGAAGCAATTCAGTTGGGAAATGGGCAGAGGACACAAACAGACATTTCTCCAAGCAGACCTACAGATGGCCACCAGACACATGAAAAAGTGCTCTACATCACTTGGCATCAGGGAAATACAAATCAAAACCACAATGAGATACCACCTCACACCAGTCAGAATGGCTAAAATTAACAAAACAAGGAACAACACGTGTTGGGAGAATGCAGAGAAAGGGATCCCTCCTACACTGTTGGTGGGAATGTAAGAAGGTGCAGTCATTCTGGAAAACAGTATGGAGGTTCCTCAAGAAGTTAAACAGAGCTACCCTACCACCTAGCAATTGTACTACTAGGTACTTACCTCAAAGATACAGATGTAGTGATCCAAAGGGGTATCTGTACTCCCAAGCTTTATAACAGCAACATCCACAATAGTCAAACTGTGGAAAGAGCCAAGATGTTCAGGGACCGATGAATGGCTAAAGAAGATGTGGTTCATATATAGAATGGAATATTACTTGGCCATCAGAAAGGATGAATACTTAGCATTTACGTCGATGTGGATGGAAGTAGAGGGAATTATGCTGTGTGAAATAAGTCAGTCAGAGAAAGACAATTATCATACAGTTTCACTTATATGTGGAACATAAGAAACAGCACAGAGGATCATAGGGGAAGGGAGGGAAAACTGAATTGGAAGTCATCAGAAAGGGAGAAAAATCATGAGAGACTCTTAATTCTGGGAAACAAACTGAGGGTTGCAGAAGGGGAGGTGAGTGAGAGGGAACAGGGTAACTGGGTGATGGGCATTAAGGAGGAAACAACATGACATCATAAGCACTGGGTGTTCTATGCAACTGAAGAATTATTGAACAGTACATCTGAAACTTATGACATACTGTATGTTGGCTAATTGAATTTAAATTAAAAAATAAAAAGAACAGCAGCTCCCTGGGGAGGTCAGAAGACAAAAACTGGAGGTGGATGCCAGGATGATTTGGGGAGGGAAGTGGAGTCAGAGAGAAAGTCTTTGGGAGACCATCACTGTCCCCATGATTCCAGAGAGAGGAGGTGAGGATTTTTTTTTTTAATTAAGTAAGCTGTGTGCCCAATGTGGGGCTTAAACTCACAACCCGAAGACCAAGAGTCACATGTTCTTCCGACTGAACCAGGCAGGCCCCCCGCAGATGTGAGGACGTTAAAGATGACTTCCTGTTCGTCCAGAGAGAACCACTTTCCCAACACCTATCTCTGTTTGGAGAGTTTTCCTCATACTTCAATCTCTTCCGTTTTATTGTCGCTATTGTCCAAAAGTGATCTGTTTATTCTAGATAAACCCAAGTCCTGTGGGGCCCCAGTTTACTCACAGGATAAGAGCATCTCCGAGTGTCTGGTACATGCCCAGCACTGAAGACGCAGGCTGAACAAAAACTCACACTCTCATGGCGAGAAAGGCGTTCGGCTGCAATTCCCATGAATAACCACTTCACAAGGTTTGACTAGCTGGGGTAAAAGGCAGAGGTAGCATGGCAAGCCAGAGGGACTAAATGTGACCCCAGAAACAGCAGGGAGCACTAGCCCTCATCTTCCAGGCAGAACTCCTTTATATCCACATCAAGCGCGAGGATCGACAACCTTATACACTCCTTATTTCACTACAGAAGGATCTGATTCTCCGTAGGGGGAGTGGTCTTTCCCAAGGTGATGCAGATAGCGGGGCGATGGCTGGAAATCCTGTGTCGCAACTCCACGGCCTGGGGTGGGTGCCGAGCTCTCCAAACAGGCAGCAGAGGAGAAGAACAAATCCACTCAGGCAGGAGAAGGAAGGAAGGTGATTGGAGGAGAGCTCCTTCCAAGTCCACAGTTTTTATAATGGAAAAGAATACTTCTGAGAATGCCTTTGTGACAAGCGGCCTAAGTGTTTCAGTCATCGAGTTGGGCAAGGTTCTCTTCAAAGGCTAATTCTCCCAGCCAAGAAATGGGCTGAGCTCAGGTAAAGTGGATCACTGGAAGACAGCCATGGCATATCCCACTTTCCCCTTCATCCTAGCATGGACAATCACTGCTCTCAGTGCCTCCCTGGAATGGCAGCTGTTTCAGGATTTACAGGCTTAGTGCCACTGACAGGGGTTCAACGGACGCATGGATAAGGAAGATGTGGTCCATATACACTATGGAGTATGATGCCTCCATCAGAAAGGATGAATACCCAACTTTTGTAGCAACGTGAACAGGACTGGAAGAGATTATGCTGAGTGAAATAAGTCAAGCAGAGAGAGTTAACTATCATATGGTTTCACTTACTTGTGGAGCATAACAAATAGCATGGAGGACAAGGGGTCTTAGAGAGGAGAAGGGAGTTGGGGGAAATTGGAAGGGGAGGTAAATCATGAGAGACTATGGACTCTGAAAAACAACTGAGGGGTTTGAAGTGGCGGGGTGGGAGGTTGGGGGAACCAGGTGGTGGGTATTAGAAAGGGCACTGATTGCCTGGAGCACTGGGTGTGGTGAAAAAATAATAAATACTGTTTTTCTGAAAATAAATAAACTAATTTAATTTAAAAAAAATAAAAAATAAAATGGTGGTCAAATTCCAACATCTTCCCCTGAAAGGGACCAAGGGATTTATCCATCTGAACCATCTCATTAAACAGAGGAAGAAACTCAGGTCAAACATATGATAAAATGCTCTCCATTTTTTAAGCCTTTATTTATTTATTTGAGAGAGAGGGAAAGAGAGAACATGAGAGAGATAGAGATCATGAGCAGGGGAGAGTGGAAGAGGGAGAAGCAGACTCCCCGCTGAGCAGAGAGCCCAATGTGGGACTCGATCCCAGGACCCCAGGATCACGACCTGAGCTGAAGGCAGACGCTTAACTGACAGAGCCACCAAGGTACTGGATACAACTGTCTTGATATTACAAAGCAAAGAGTGTAGAACCAAGACAAATACTAGGGTCTAAGTGAGCATGCTTTCTTCTTCTGCCACATAACACAGAACAATAAAAGGGAGGGTGTAAAAAAGGGGTCTCGTAGCCATAGATTTAGTTGAAGCTCACTTTGATGCTGTTGGGTTTTCGCAGAATGTACCACCGGACTTGGAATCAGCAGGAATAGGAACACCTCATTGCTGTGCCTACAGCATGCCAGGTACCCGGCTGAATGTCCAGGATACAGCTTGTATTTGTCACAAGACTGTAGTCTCCATGCAAACAAGAATTCTGTCCACCCATTCTCACTCAACCCAGGGCTTGGCACAAAGTAGTCATTCAGCCAACATCCTAAGGAAAGGAATGATCTCACCTAAATCTTAAGGAACCAGATGAACACTGAGGTACATAAATGAGAGAACAGAGTCTCAGCTTCACTGAATGACTTGCTCAATCCATTCAGGGTGCAAATGTAGGAACTAGAAGTGTGTGACCTTCAAAAAGAGGAAGTCTTGGGGTCTCTACTGAAATGTAGAAGTGAGATTGCTTCGAATCCAACAAACACATTTGTTGGTACATAGGTCCTCTTGAAGGGCTATGGAGGTTAAATACATCCCCAAGCAGTAATGTGGGCTCTGCCTGTTTGCTGAGCAAATTCTCTTTTTTTTAAGGATTTTATTTATTTATTTGGTTGGTTGTTTTTTTTGTCTGTTTAGAGGACACAAGCAGGAGGAGGAACAGGGGGAGAGGAGAGAGAGAATCATAGAGCTGAGCACTGACAGGAAGCTTGATCTCAGGACCCTGAGATCATGACCTGAGCCAAAACCAAGAGTCAGATGTTCAATGGACTGAGCCACCCAGACACCCCTGCTCAGCAAATTCTTTGACCATGGATGGCAGAAGCATAAACAGTCATGGGCCTCAGTGTACATAACTATCACAGACTTCAAACCCACTCATGTCCAGAGTAACCAGGTTCTCATATACTATAAATACCAGTAGTTGGTCTATGTTTCCTAATGTTTCAGCTAGCTCTGTGGAATTAAGTATAACATATAGTTAAAATTAATAATAATAAATAATCAAAATATGGATAACAACATGGTAATAATTAGAAGAGCCAGAGCTTTACAGGTTCTAAGAGCTTTAAGTGTACCAGCTTATTTAATCTCACAACAAAACTATGAGATAGGTTGTTGTCATTGCTATAATATTCCCCATTTTATAGATGAAATAACTGAGAGAGACAGAAGTCTTTAAGGCCAACATATGAAAAGCTTCTGAATTCTGACTCTGCTTCCTCTTGTCTGGCATTATTCTCCCTGCAAATGAACAGGTAGGTGGGTGGATGGATGGATGATGGATGGATGGATGATGGATGGATGGATGGATGGATGATGGATGGATGGATGGATGGATGATGGATGGATGGATGGATAGGTGGATGGGTGGACCAGTGGGTAGGTGGATGGGTAAATGAAAGATTGGAAAGGGACAGGAAACAACTAAGACAGTGTCACTGCTATGGTATCCAAGTTGATCCATCATTCACAGTGTGGAGAACTGTTGTGTGGGCTGAGTCATGCTGGAATTGCTGCGGAGGCCAAGAATGGTGGTGATGAATTCAGATACGCCCATCCACATGCAGGCTCCACAACTCACAAGCTGTTTGCCCTTGGTGTGACTTCTCTGAGCCTCAATTCCTATATCTATGAAATGGGGGAAGTGACTGATCTACCCAGAAGAGCTTATGAGGATCAGAGATCATGCCGGCACACTACAGGTGCTCTGTAAAGGCATACGGCAAGGATAAGTGGATGAGTCAGCAACATAATGGCATCCCACACATGAAAGGAGCTGAATGGAAGCCAGGGTTCTGTGGGTCTCCCTTATGTTATGGTTTGAGCTACAAAATCCCCCAAATGCTGAAACACCGTGAAAATCTCCAGATTTATATTTTAAGCCCTCATACATACCCTCGGGCCTGTAGTTGAAATGCTTTGGCTTTGTTCACACTCACCTTTTCAAGAATGAACTAACACCAAGCCAGGTAATCTTCCTCATCTTTCATGTCTTTAAACTGTAGATTTACACTTTACCAAAACCAAGTGCATTTCTAAAGTGGGTGAGGGGAGCTGGGTGAAAGTATTTTCACTCAGACAATAAGGTTGGAACAGGTGTTAGCTTCTTTTTTTTTTTTTTAAAGATTTTATTTATTTATTTGAGAGAGACAGTGAGAGAGAGCATGAGCGAGGAGAAGGTCAGAGAGCGAAGCAGACTCCCCATGGAGCTGGGAGCCTGATGTGGGACTCGATCCCGGGACTCCAGGATCACGCCCTGAGCCGAAGGCAGTCGTCCAACCAACTGCGCCACCCAGGCGTTCCAGGTGTTAGCTTCTTTGTGTTTGTTCCTTAATTTAACCCCTGCACCCAGCCTATGGAGAAGGCTTTAGACCATGCTTCCAGGAGAAGCTGGCCCTCAAGGTCATGGGATTTTCAAGGGTGAGTTTATCTGGGTCTCCTATGAGCAGTTCCACTAGGTAAGAATTAGGCATCCAGTCAGAAAAAAGCAGATCATTTTAAAGTCTTCATAGCCTTCATCTTCACTAGATTATACACCAAAAGTTGGTTTCCCCATATTCCCTTGAAGCTCTTTAGAAGCACATCCTTCTCCATCAAAGGAAGATGAAAAGGATGCTCATGTTGTAAGGTTGAAAGTAAGGACCCAGGTTATGCCCCACATAGATCAGTACTTAGTAAGATGAAGGGAAGCTGAGTGGTGTAGACCAGCCACTCTCCCTTCCTCAAATCATCCCATATTTCTCTTATAGCCTACACGGAAAGATGAAACAAAGGAATGGCCAGGACACTCATTCCAGGGAACTTTGGGGAGAATGAAACTGGGACAAAAAGAAGATGTAAGGAGAAAAATAAAAGGATACTAAGAAAACTTTAATGTAAAATATAAAATACAGAGTAATAGAAGTGCAGCCCAAATGTCTCTGGAAAAGAGAGGGGATTGCAACTAAGGGTTGCAGTAGATCTTGGAAGATGACCAGGAGCCAGATAAAAGAGAAAAGGCAGAGTATGTTTGTGCAAATAGCAGGGAGGAAGGGGCTTGGAGATGAGGGGAACAGTGAAAAGCTGGAGGCTTGTACATCACGGCACAAAAAAGAGCCATGGGATCAGAATTCTACAGCATCTGGGCAGACCATGGTCAGCACTGTGTGCCACACCAGGGTCTTAGCCTACCATCATCCATGCCAGAGGTTCTCTGAGTGTGATGCACAAACCAACTGCCCTAACATCACCCAGAGGCAATCATTGAAAATTCAGATCCCAAGCCCTCTCTAAAGTGTTATGGGCTGAACGCTGTCCCCCTGTTATGGACTGAATGTTCATGGCCCCCAAAATGCATACATAGGTTGATACTTAATCCCAGTGTGATGATGGTATTTGGAGGTGGGGCCTGAGGGAGGGCCTTGGTTTGGATGGGTCATGGGGATAGAGCCCCCATGGTGGGATTAGTGCCCTCTTAATAGGATGCAAAACCCAGAGCATTCTATCTCTCACTCACCCTCTCTCTCTCCAAGGAGGGTACAATGAGAAGTCAGCCATCTACAACTCAGAAAAGGACTCTCACCAGTCTGATCCTGATCTTGGACTTCCAGCCACTAGAATCGTGAAAAGCAAATTTCTCTTGATGATGAGCCCCAGTCCATGGTATTTTGTTATAGCCGCCCATCTGACTGAGACTTCCCCCAAATCCATGTCAAAGCCTTAACCTCCAGTACTTCAGAGTGTGGCTGTATTTGGAGAGAGGACCTTCAACGAGGTAGGTGAGAAAAAATAAGTCCATTAGGGAGTGCCTTAATCCAACCCGATAGGTGTCCTTGTTAAAAGAAAGGTGAATGCACAAACAAATACAAGGAATGCAGTGCACAGAGCAAAGACCACGTGGGGACCCGGGAAGAAGATGACCACCTGCACATCAAGGAAAGAGGTCTTGGAAGACACCAACACAGCTGACACCTGAACTTGGACTTTATCTTCCAGAAGTGTGAGAAAATAAATGTCTGTTATTCAAACCACCAGTGTGGCATTTTGTTATGGCAGCTCTAGCAAACTAATACATGAGGCTTAACCAACCGACACGGCGGAAGGCAAACAACCAGCTCGGGTGCTACGCACGGCGCGGGTGATTCTCATTCACACAAACTCGGGGACCTTCTACCAAGCACTGGGGAGCCATCAGAGAGTGTTAAGCAGGAATCTGATGTTAGTTTTTCCTTTGATAAAGATCTTTGCTATCTGCTGTTCTTTATATTTACAACAATGACCAATTTTATATATAAATTATACATTCTCATGAGCATTTTATGTGTCTCTTGATGTAAGTTTGACATAGGTTTCTCTCTTGACATAGGTTTCCACACAAAACTGTAAGCTCTGTGAACGTGGAGACGGTGCCTTTTCCTGTCCACCTTTGAAAACTCAGCAGTGAGCACAATGGCAGCCTGTCAAATGGAGGAACTCGACACTGACCTCATGAATACCGGAAGGGGATGCACAAGTGAATGCACGCGGACAGGAGTCGGAATGACAGATTAGAGGACAGGGATCTGAGTCAAGATAGCCAAATCTTAGTTAATCCAGATGAGGGGATTACGGCCGGAACTATAATGGTCAAGGTCACAATGGGAAAAAAGGAACAGAATGAAAAGCCTCTGGAAAATACTTCCTGGATGGAGGAGGGAGTAGACATGCCCAGAGGATTCCATGCTTCCTTCCTGGCACCAAACCTAGCACAAATCTGGCCCACTTCCTGTCTGTGCAAATAAAGTTTTATTGGAACATGATTGCAGCCATTCATGTATGTATTGTCTGTGGCTGCTTTCCCACTACAAGAGCAGAGTTGAGTAGTTGTGACAGAGACCATATGGCCTGGGGAACCTACGATATTTACTCTCTACCCAGCCAGTTACAGAAAATGTTTGCTGACCCCTGACTTCAGGGCTCTTTTAATTCTCTGCTGTTTTAGGAATTACACTGACTTCAGAGAGAGGAGCGAATGACTTTCCTGCCAGCACATGGCTAATTTAAGCAGAGGAAAAGTGAAATGTGGGATTTTTTGACTTGCAAACTTGCCAGCATGTGCTGGTGGCCACAGGGCACATGAGTGCAGAAATTCCTTACATAGACAAGCCCAGGCAAATACAACAAAGTCTTGGCTTCTGAATCCACACAATCACCACCACCCCCCCAAATCTGCTGAGAGCAAAAGGACCAGGGGACAGCTATGACCACTGTGGCTGTGAAATTCTGTGATGATGAATGGCAGACACTCAGCAGAAATAGTACCTGATGGGATCATCAGAGAAGGAGAGACGTGACTGCACTCGAGCTCTTTGCCATTAACCTCAGCCAGGCTCCAAAATCACCAGTTTGGGGGCATTTAGGAGATCTGATGATTTTGTTCCAGAGCCACATCTCACAATTGCCAAAAAGCTATAAGGGGAAAAAGCCAGATAAACAAGGCAGAAACAGCAGTGGGAAGCTGGCAGGAAGACAGGCACAAGGCTGGGTATCAGGGACGGCTGTAAAGCTCCAGGACGGCAGGATCGGGAAATCAGAAAGTTGAAAAGGCACTTCAAAAAGTCCTCCAATTTCTTGCCCAGTCTACAGCCAGAGAGGGCTGCCTTCAGATTTCAACAACCATGGAGACCTGGAATGTCTTATCAACAATCTCCTTAAGGAACAGGTCGATCCTGAGACGCACAGACTGTGTTGATAAGATATTCAAATATGGGAAACAGGGATGCGTGGTCAGTCTTACCCGAGCCCATCTTCTTCAAGGACAGCTCCACCTTGAACCTTAGCTCTGCACAGACTCAGATTCAAATCCCGACTGAGTAGGGCCCAGGTCCTGGAAAGGAGTTCCCAGCATCCTATAACCAAAGCTCTCATATGCAGAAAGCTCAGGTTTCCCCTGTCTTCTTTTCAAACTAGTGCACAGGGAACTGGAGAAATAATAGCCATTCCTAAGAGTCACGTGAGCATCGTGATGGGATAGAGGCACGGGTCCAAGGCGCCTTGATTTAAATCCTGGGTGACCCGAGGTGGTGACTTCATATTCCTGTACTGGTTCCTTCAGCTGTAAATGAATATAATCACAGTACCTCCCTCCTGAATTTGTTACGAGGATTACCTGATTTAATAGATACAAAAACACTTGCAAGAGCTGGGCTCACAGCAGGTGCCCTATCAGGAAGTCGTAACTGTTGCCTCCCTGCTTCACCTGCTGGTGAAATGGTGGGAGTGGGACACTGTGCTAAGCACTGTTTTTTATTATCACAGCCCTCTCCGAGGCAGAGACGTCACCTGCGTTGCTCAGGCGAGGACCCTGATGCGCAGAGAGGGGCATAACATGTTCAGAGACACACAGCTAGGAAGCAGAGCAGTGGGCATGAGAGATTCCACGGACTGCCTGGTCTTGAAGCCCAGTTTGACAACGCAGTGCCGTCTCGGTATATGCACAAGACACCCATAGTCCCAGGAGCCGAATCCTTCCTTCCAAGCCTGAAACACAAGTCTGGAAGGTAAAGGACATCCACTTGGAAGTGGAGGAGAGCAAAGTCCTGGGGATGATCCCAAAAAAGGGTATTAACCCAAGCTTGGCAGATGCTCTGGGCTGCCTAACCCAAGAGCTATTCATTCCCGGTCTCCTCCTGCTGTGCTGGCCTCAGACTATAATGGTAGGCAAGAGAAGACAGAGACCCAACCCCCTCAGCATTCCAACTAGTTAAAATGGCCAAGCAATCTGGAGCTTTGGCTAATGAAATAAAAGGTGAACTATTCTGAGAGGCTTCTGGGAAGATTTTTTTGTTATTTTGAAGAGGGACAGATGAGAATGCCTGGGGCTGCATTCCCCTTTCCTTCTTCCCTGAACACAGATGTGATGTTCGGAGCTATGGTCATCCTATTGGAACCAAGAGGCAACAAACCCATGGCTAAGGACTGTAAAAGAGAACTTCATTCAGAAAACAAAGTAGACCCTTTATCATAAGTATTGAGGGAGAAGGTCAGGAACTGACCACCTCCAGGCTTGTTAAAGAAATAACAGTTGAAGCCACCATGAGTCAAATCTTCTGTCACTTAGAGCTGACAGTAATCTTGGCTGGCACTCTGAGAGACAGCTCAGAGTGATAGGGGAAATTAAATATTTGCCATGAACCAGGAAGTGGACCAGGAGCAGGGCACAGGTCCTTGCTCCCCAAGGACATGCTCACCCTTCGCGATATCAATTCTCATTTGCAAAAAAGGAAATAAAACTAGATGTCAGACAAGGTCTGTTTCAGTCTAGAAATTTCACTCCCTTTTATTAGGAGGAACTATGGAAAAGGACTTGAGCAGTAGTTTATTTATTTTTTTAAGATTTTATTTATTTATTTGACAGAAATCACAAGTAGGCAGAGAGGCAGTCAGAGAGAGAGGAGGAAGCAGGCTCCCTGCTGAGCAGAGAGCCTGATTCGGGGCTCGATCCCAGGACCCTGAGATCATGACCTGAGTGGAAGGCAGAGGCTTTAACCCACTGAGCCACCCAGGCGCCCCTAGAGCAGTAGTTTAACATGATAAAGGCAGAGTATGCATATAAGAAATCACCCAGAAGGGCAGTTAAAGATTGACTTTAGCCTTGGGATTCACATATGTGAATTGCTCTTGGTTTCTGAATTCATGTTAAGGTATGCAACTGAAGTTTCAACAAATATCCCTTTTCTATGGGGCTACCATTTGGGGGACCGTTGCAAGGTTTCCAGCATATGTCTCCTTTCTTCCTCATGACAACCGTATGAAACTGATGGGACTACTCTACTGAACGAAAAATAAAGCTCAGTCTTCAAAAGTCTAAGTAACCTAGGCCCTCACAGCCAACTGTGACAGTGATCTAAACACCGTCTGTAGGCCATGGGCACAGGGACCCCGGCCCCTGATTCTTCTCGAAACCAGCACATACTCAAAAACGACGCTCTTCCCTGCACCTCATTCAAGCCAGCAGGGTGGGAAAGAGTCGCTAAGAGCCACGGACCTGAAGCAGCGTGACTCGCGTGGCTGCCACCTTGCTTGAAGGACACAGACACCACTATGGAGACCTGGTCAACATCGCGGTTGGCCCGATAGGTACACACACTACTCAGGATTAGTAGAGCCCTGCAGCCATCCAGTGCCAATACCCCCAGGACCACACGTACACACACTTCCATCCTCCTCTCCCCACCACTGACTTCCACTTTATCATACGCTGGAGGTCGTCTGGGGACAGCACAGCTGGTTCTTTTGCTCGTTGCGTGTATTTTTGTTCTTGTCGCTCCGCAGAACGCTTTCCTGTCTGGTAGAGCCAGTCACATCCAAGTTCTTTCAAGGATTCCAGAGGGTGGAGATTAAGGCCCCGGTGTTCCGCCGTCAACTAAGTCATCTCCAGGAGAGGCCGTCTTACTGCTGAGCACATATCTGCAAGGTGTCAGGAGAGAAGTGTAGAGCTGTAGGTCTCTAACCTTCCTCCCGGGGGCCTGGGGCTAGAATGGTGCCCCAGGACACAGGCCAGAGGTAGACAGGGTGAAAGCCAGGGCAAGGAGGGAGGCTCTGGATGCCCCAACCTTGATTCAATCCAAGTGGTGCTCCTCTCTGTCTAACCTCAATATAGACAGTTTCTGTGCAATTTCACTTGAATAATGGGGAGTTGGGGCCTTTTTAGAAGTATGGAAAAGGAAATGCTGGGGAGTTATCCATCTAGCAAGGACCAGCCTGAGATACAAAGAAGCAGGTAGGTCAAGACGCAGACATCAGAAAGGTGAAGGCAGACAACAGCTGGATGAGGAGTGCCACTGACAGAGACCGTCGTTGTGACTCTGACAGTAGCCACAGGTAACAGTAACACCAGCAACAAGAACCGGCATCGATTGGGCACTTTAAAAAGCAAGTTTTATGCCACACCCATTAAAGTGTATTATCTCATTTAATTTGTTCTGCAAGTATATGAGGGAAGTACTTCCCACTACTTTTACAGGTACGGAGCCAGACAGAGGGCTTCGGGAGCGGGATGCATTCATTCCACACCAGATATCAACTGACTGTCAAAACCGTGGTCCAGCCCCCGCCAGATAATACAAATGAGGAAGGTGGGCACCACCCCTGACTTCAAGAAGGCTGCGGGGTCCCATGAAGGAGAAGAAATGGCTGAGATGTCACTGAGCACAGGTCAACCGAGCCGATCTGGGGTGGACGTGATGTGCAGGAAGGGTTCTTCACTCCCTCCGGAGCTGGGCATGGGCTTGGTCTGCTTGCTCAGCTCCCAGTGAGGGAGTCCACAAAGAGCCCCCCTCTCAGATCCAGACCTCGGTCCAGAGCACAGCCTCTCCAGCTTCTGCCCACAGGGTTCAGATACCCACAGAGACCACACACTTCCCCCCTGGAGCAAGAGCTCCGTGTGCCCTCTGCACCCTCCGGTCTCAGGAAAACCCACAGTCAGGGGTCCCCTTCAGCATCTTCTAAACACGTGAAGAGTTAGCCTCAGAATTCAGGATGAGGAGAACATTCCAAGAAGGGAGGCAAGGTAGCCAGGAGGTTTGCTGGAGCTGCAGTGTGATTCGAGATGGAAAAAACCAGGATGGAAGGGTTTCAGGATTCTCTGCCATCATCCCAACAGAGATCCTTGGGGCTGGAAAGCAGTGGGCCCGCTGCCCGGTTCGCTAGAAAAACAAGCCGGGGCCTATTCTTGTGGAAAAGGCATCCGCACATTCTGGAACGCTGCCTCAGGTGGTGAGACGGGCACAGAGCCTGGCCTGGGCCCTGGAGTGGGGCAGCCGCAGTGACGGGAACCATGATGTCCTTCTGTCCCCTGGTGCTGAGAACCTGCCTGCTTCACCAGTGACACTTCAGTGAGGGCAGAAGAATGCCTTCGGAGGTCAGGACAAATGATCAGCTGTGCTCATTGTTTAAAGAACAATTAATAAGGAAACAGCAGTCTGCTGGAATCATCAGCTCGAGGGCAATTTAGCAATTAAGAAAATTAAAGGCTGCATCTTCAGGAGACAAAGTGTCAAGCCAAAAGCAGAAAGAGAAAACGATTCACAAACGGAGCTGGGCTGGGCTCTCCTGGCTTCCAAGTAAATGCTGGGGTGCCACGTAGGTGATCCAGAGCGGGGGAAAGGAAGGAGCAGCACTTACTGAGACTTACACGGTCTGTGCCCCAGACAGCATGTCTCCATGACCCTTCCTGATCCTTGCACAGCAGGTGCAAAGGAAACACCGTCTCTGTGCCGGGCCCCTACAAGGCTCCTTCAGACACATCATCTCAACTCCCCTCCACCTTCCGAGGAGGCGACAATCATCTCCCCAGTTCACAGATGCCATGCTGGAGGCTCCATAAGGCCAATGGTTTTGCCTTAAGATCCCAAGGTGAGAAAGGGGTCGGGCTACAAGAGGCAGTCGGGGCTGTCCAAGTCCAGATGCTTCGCTCTCTTCGCTCTGAGACTTTGTTCTTACACCGTGCTGAGCTTCCTCTCTGGAATCTTCTTTCCTGCTTGGGGGTCTATTCTCACTGCCGGCACATGCAGTCTCCATTCTTAGGCTCATCGGGTACTGTCACTCAACCCCTCTCTCTGTCCAGGCCACACCTCATTTCATAAAGCCACAGGCAGCCAGTGCAAGCTCAAGGAACTGCAAACAGCCAACGCCTCGCTCCTGGCACCCAGCCTCCTGCCCCGCTCTCGTGTTCTCCTGGGTAGTGGAGAGGAAGGCCCCTACGAGTCGAGGGGAAGACCAGCATCTGCTCTTGACACCTTCTTTCTAGCAATGCAACTAATGGCAGGTCAAAGCAAGCAGGACAGCTGCACTGTGACCCAGTTAAAGAGAGTGGGTCAGAATTTCGGGCAGGAAGTAGGTCAGCGTCAGGCTGAGAGGGACGAAAGCCCGCACATCAGACTGGAAAAGCTTCATGAGGAGGTGAGATCCCGAACCAGCTCCTAAGCACGGACAAGACCAGCAGGTGGGCAGGGACATCTAGAGTTTGCATAAGAATCAAGGAGAGGAGAAATTGGAAGAGGAGGTGAACCATGAGAGACTACGGACTCCGACAAACAATCTGAGGGGTTTGAAGTGGCGGGGGGCTGGGAGGTTAGGGAACCAGGTGGTAGGTATTATGGAGGGCATGGATTGCATGGAGCACTGGGTGTGGTGAAAAAATAATGAATACTGTTTTTCTGAAAATAAATAAATTAATTTATTAAAAAAAAAAAAGCTTCTGTACAGCAAAGGAAACAGTCAAAAAAACAAAGAGGCAACCCACGGAATGGGAGAAGATATTTGCAAATGACAGTACAGACAAAAGGTTGATATCCAGGATCTATAATGAACTCCTCAAACTCAACACACACGAAACAGACAATCATATCAAAAAATGGGAAGAAGATATGAACAGACACTTCTCCAATCAAGACATATAAATGGCTAGCAGACACATGAAAAAATGTTCATCATCACTAGCCATCAGGGAGATTCAAATTAAAACCACATTGAGATATCACCTTACACCAGTTAGTATGGCCAAATTAACAAGACAGGAAACAACATGTGTTGGAGAGGATGTGGAGAAAGGAGAACCTTCTTACATTGTTGGTGAGAATGCAAGTTGGTGCAGCCTCTTTGGAGAACAGTGTGGAGATTCCTCAAGAAATTAAAAATAGAACTTCCCTATGACCCTGCAATTGCACTCTTGGGTATTCATCCCAAAGATACAGATGTAGTGAAAAGAAGGGCCATCTGTACCCCAATGTTTATAGCAGCAATGGCCACGGTCGCCAAACTGTGGAAAGAACCAAGATGCCCTTCAACGGATGAATGGATAAGGAAGATGTGGTCCATATACACTATGGAGTATGATGCCTCCATCAGAAAAGAATGAATACCCAACTTTTGTAGCAACATGGACGGGACTGGAAGAGATTATGCTGAGTGAAATCAGTCAAGCAGAGAGAGTCAATTATCATATGGTTTCACTTATTTGTGGAGCATAACAAATATCATGGAGGACAAGAGGTGTTAGAGAGGAGAAGGGAGTTGGGGAAAATTGGAAGGGGAGGTGAATCATGAGAGACTATGGACTCTGAAAAACAATCTGAGGGGTTTGAAGTGGCGGGGGCAGGTGGGGGTTTGGGGTACCAGGTGGTGGGTATTATAGAGGGCACGGATTGCATGGAGCACTGGGTGTGGTGAAAAAATAATGAATACTGTTTTTTCTGAAAATAAATAAATTAATTTAAAAAAAAATCAAGGAGCGGGGAGGTGGGGCACCAGGAAGCCCACTGGACCATGTGTATGTGGAAGAGCTGGTCTCTGGCACCAGGAGTCATTCACTGAAGTTTCCTTGAGGAACTGATGGTGGAACAAGTGAATTCAAAACACTAAAGAATGGATGAGATCTCTCCTGGGAGGAGAGGTACTGGGAGATAAACTCATCTAGGCCAGTGCAACTAGAGGGGGGTAGAAGAAGCCATTCTACTTTCCAAGCTCCCAGTTAACTGCAGGGAGCACTGGGATGTGCTGTTTCATTTACTTTGTCTATTTCGGGAGATGAGAGAACGTCACTTTTGCATCAATCTCTGTTGTGAGAGTGTTTTTCTTCCCTTAATAAGTATGGTGTGGCAAATTTATGGAAGCCTCACTTTGATGATTCAGAATCAGGCAGTCGTGTCATTAGTGAAACGCTGCCTATTATCCCACGGAAATGTGTATTAAGGAGGCGTGACAAAGAGGGAAGAAGGGAAGCAAATCCCAGAACCAAAGATGGTGAAAACCTATGCTTCTTGGTTGTTCTCTAGAATCACAGCTCTTCACTCAAAAGGCAAACTCCAAGTCCCTTGGTCACTAAAGTTCTACAGAATTTTTGTCTTCCCCAAATACTGACCAGAAGATTGTGGCTTGGGCTATAAACCCAGAAGAGGACCTGAAAACCACAGTCTGTGATTCACCGCATGCTACCTCACACTCGTGATTGACTAGTTCAGCCCTAGTGTTCACTTGAAGGTGAACAGAAATAAAACCTTTCTCTGGAAATGCAAAACAAATTAAAAACATCCTCAGGTTGCTTATTGCTGCAATATTGAACTTGAATGTACTCCAGCCTCTAGATCTGTGCTACTCAGTAGAGTACCCACTAGACACATGTGATTTCTTAAATTCACATTAAGTAAAATTTTAAAAACCCATCCCCTTGGTTGTACGAGCCACATTTCAAGTCTCAATCATCGCATGTGGTAAATGGTTACCATGTTGGATATTGTATCCAGAACATTGTCATCATGCCAGAAAGTTCTACCAGAATCTAGAACATCTTCATAATCCCAGAAAGTTCTACCAGAATCTAGAACATCTTCATAATCCCAGAAAGTTCTACTGGAATCTAGAACATCTTCATCATCCCAGAATGTTCTATTGGACAGTAGTGCCTTAGACCTAAGTTTTAACCTGTCATAAATAAAAGGGACAGATACCAAGGTAAAGGACACTATGAGAAAAAAAAAATCATCTTTAAAAGGGGGGTGTCTGGGTGCTGAGTGGGTTAAGCATCTGCCTTTGGCTCAGGTCATGATCTCAGGGTCCCTACATCAGGCTCCCTATTCGGCAGAGCCCGCTACTTCCTCTCCCTCTGCTGCTAACCCCTGATTGAGCTCTCTTACTCTCCCTGTCAAATGAATAAATAAAATCTTAAAAAAAGGGGGGGGGGGACAATCAGACAACTCCATCATGTGGGAAACTTTGGAACCCAACTAGTGTACACTCTCCAATAGTCAATGTTCTGAGTCGAGGACTGGGAAGAGGAAGTTGAAGGACCACAAAATTCAGAATCAAACAATGGGTGTTGCTTGCCAATAGCCAGAATTCAGAGCTGTGGTACTGTGAGCTCAGACTAAATCCTTCCACTAACTGGTATATGTGCACATGTGTATATTTTCTTTTTTTCAACAGCCAGGCTACTAAAGACTTATTCTTTAATTAAAACAGCCAGGCAGACTATTTCTAGCACACATCTGTCATCTCAGGGGACCTCAACTTTCATTCTGCTACACTTAAACCACTTTTCTTATTTCAAATTTAGTCTTCTACCCAGCAAGTAAATATAAAGAATTACCATTCATCTATGCCTACCAACTTGTTCACGTTCCATAAAACAACCATCTCTGTATTATAATGGTTTTTGTTTAGAGATCAATTTGAGTGCTTTATTCCATTTTCCTGCATTGTTTAAAATAAAGGAAAAATGGAGAAAATAAATATGATACTAATAGCTATAATACAATTTAAAAAAACAAACAAACATGGAAACAGCATGAAGTAAACCAAACCTCTTCAGTGTGGTATTGGAAGTAAGCTAGTTTATTTTGAGAGAAAAGAAAATAACTTAAAAATCTATGAAACACTGATAATTTATTGCTGAAGACTATATAACCAAAAGGTAGAGTTAAAATAGAGGAAATGGAGATATTTTAGAAAGTTATAGATTCAGGGGTGCCTGAGTAGGGCTCAGGGGGTTAAGCATCTGCCTTCCACTCAGGTCATGATCTCGGAGTCCTGGGATCAAGCCCCACATCGATCTCTCTGCTCAGCAGGAGCCTGCTTTCCTCTCTCCCTTTGCCTGTTGCTCTGCCTACTTGTGATCTCTCTATCTATGTCAAATAAATAAATAAAATCTTTTTTAAAAAGTTATAGATTCAGATTCACTAAAATGTCCTATTGATCCTTTAGAGAATTTCATTAGTTTATACATCATCTCATAGGTGGTTTTCTCCAGATTCTTAGTTAAGAAAATTTAAAAACCTGCAGGGCATCTGGGTGGCTCAGTTGATTAAGCATCTGCCTTTGACTCAGGTCATGATCCCAGGGTCCTGGGATGGAACCCCATGTGTGGCACCCTGTTCAGCAGGGAGTCTGCTTCTCCCCCTGATTCTCTCTCTGTGCTCTCCCTCTCTTTCTTGCTCTCTCAAATAAACAAAATCGTCAAAAAAAAGAAAGGAAAAAAAATTTAAAAAGACCTAGTCTTCCTCCTGTCAACCTTAAAAAACTAATTTGTATTCAGCAGAAATCAGGAAAATTGAAAACAAGAAATCAGTAAAAGTATCAGAAATCAATGAATTTTAAAAACTCATTCTTTTAAAAGATCATTAAAAGCAGTAAGCAGGGGCTTCCGAGTGGCTCAGTGGGTTAAAGTCTCTGCTTTCCGCTCAGGTCATGATCCCAGGGTCCTGGGATCAAGCCCCGCATTGGACTTTCTGCTTGGTAGGGAGCCTGCTTCCCCCCCCCTCTCTGTCTGCCTCTCTGTCTGCTTGTGATCTCTCTCTGTCAAATAAATAAAATCTTAAAAAAAAAAAAAAAAGCAATAAGCATCTAGCCAGACTATGGAAAAAAAACAAAGGACACAAACTACCAATATAAGAAATGAAAGAAAAGACATCACTATAAATCCCATGGACATTAAAAGGATAACATAAGAATCCTATGTATATCTCCATGCCCATAAATTTGATAATCTAGATGAAATGGGCCAATTCCTTGAAAGGCACAATCAGCCAAAACTTACACAAAATGAAACAAATAATTTGCATAGGCCTATATCTATTAAATAAATTTAATCAATAATTAATTACCTTCCAAAATAAGAAGGACCAGACCTAGATGTGTTCACTGGTGAATTCTGACAAACATGTAAGGAAGAAACTATACCAATTTCCTGTTGTAGCTTTCAGAAGATAGAAACAGAGGGAATACTTCCAAATTGATTCTATGAAGCATTACCCTAAAACCATAACCAGACAAAGACATTACAAGAAACTATAGACCACTGTCTTTGATAAATAGAGATGTAAAAGTCCTAAACAAGACTTCACCAAAGTGAATCCAACAATGTATATAAAGAATTATGCACTACAGCCAGCTGGGATTAATTCTAAGTACGCAAGGTTGGTTCAACATTCAAAAATCAATTAATGGAATCCATTGTATCACTAGGTTAAAGAAGAAAAGCCATGTGAATCTATCTGTGGACACACACACAAAAATTTTATAGAATATATCTGTAGATGCAAAAATTTTTTGCATCTACAAAATCTAACATGATTCTTAATAAAAACTCAAGAAATGAACATTATAAAACCCCTAAGATAACACAAGAGAAAATATAAATGGGTGTGGGTTTGGTGATGCATTTTTAGATACAACGTTAAAGACACAATCCATGAAAGAAAGAAATGATAAGTAGGACTTTGTTAAAATTAACGTATTTTGCTCTGCAAAAGACACCGCCAACAGAATGAAAAGATAGCCACAGATAGGAAAAATTTGCAAAGGATATATCTGATAAAAGAGTGCCATCATTTAAAGATCTCGAGTCTAAAGCACAACAATAAGAAGACAGAAAACCCAATTTTAAAAAATGGGTCAAATACCCTAATAGATACCTCACCAAAGAAAGTATGCTGGTGGCAAATTAGCATATGAAACCACATCACATGTCGGCAGGGAAATTTTAAAACAACTATGCATTACCACTGCACACCTATGACAGCAGCGCACTGACACCACCAAATGCTGGTGAGGATGTGGAGCAACAGGAACGCTCACTCACAGCCGGTGGGATACAAAATGGCATATCCATTGGGGAAGACAACTTGGCAATTTCTCACAAAACTAAACATGCTCTTACCATATGATCCAGCAATCATACTCCTTGGCATTTACCATAAGAAGCTAAAAACTGGGGTGCCTGGGTGGCTCAGTGGGTTAAAGCCTCTGCCTTCGGCTCAGGTCGTGATCCCAGGGTCCTGGGATCCAGCACCGCATTGGGCTCTCTTCTTGGCAGGAATCCTGCTTCCCTCTCTCTCTCTCTCTCTGCCTGCCTCTCTGCATACTTGTGATCTCTGTCTGTCAAATAAATAAAATCTTTAAAAAAAAGAAGCTAAAAACTTATGGTCACATAAATACCTGCACATGGATGTTTACAGCGCCTTTGTTCACCATTTCCAAAAGTTGCAAGCGACCAAGATGTCCCTCAGTAGGCTAATGGATGAATAAAATGTGATACAGCCAAGGTAATATTAGTCAGTGTCAAAGAGAAATGAGCTATTAAGCCATGAAATGACATGGAAAAACCTTAAATACGTATTACTAAGTGAAGTAAGTCAGTCGCACTGTATGATTTCAACTATATGATATTCTGGAAAAGGCAACACTGGAAAGAGTAAAAAGATCAGTGGTTGCCAGGGGTTAGGTGAAAGAAAGGGATGAATAGTAGGAGTACAGAGGATTTTCAGAGCAGCAAGAATATTCTGTACGATTCCATAGTGGTGGATTTATGTCATTACAAATTTGTGCAAACCCATAGCATGTCGACATCAAGCATATGAGTCAAATACCCTAAAAGATACTGTGGACTCCAGGTGATAACGATGTGTTAATGTAGGTCCATCAGTTACAACAAATGTACCAGTCTGGAGGGAGAATACTGATAATTCAGGAGCCTAAGCATGTCGGGGGTAGGAGGTATACGAGAAATCTCTGCATCTTCTCTTAATTTTACTGTGAACCTAAAACTGCTCAAAAAAAAAAAAAAAACCCAGTCTGTTAAAAACATTTTCTAAAAAAGAAATACATTACACTTTTATTGGATTCTGCATAAAATCATAGCTACATGCAACTTTCTAGAACAATTGGGGAAATATGAATGAGAAATTCACAGTGAATGGGATTATGGAATTGCCAATTTTCTTCAGTATGATGATGTCACTGGAATCAGACTGAAGAGTATCTTTTCCCAGGTAAAGTACGCTCAAGTATTTGGGTTGTGTTATCATGGAATCTGCAAATTATTTTCAGATGATCTAGGAAAACACACATATATTCATATTCAGTTAAAACAAATACTCCAAAATGTTAACAACTGTTAAATCTAGGTATAGGAAATGTGGGTACCCACTGTTCCATTCTTCAACTTTTCTGTGTGATTGAAAATTTTTATAATAAAATGTTGGTGAAACCACCTCCCTAAGGAATTTACAGAAGCTGACATGTGTCAAAACTCTAAGGCAGTTTGTATTTGAAAGTCCTTTTTGCTTTTCTTACCTAGTAATGGAACATTTCCACTCCTCTAACACTAGTTTATTTACATGTGTCAAGGAGATCAAACGCGAAGAATACCTTTATTGTGCCTTCTGACTCATCAGCTTTTTGCTTTTCATGACTCATTATCCATGGACAGAAGAAAGCCTGCACATTCCACTAACATGAAGTTTTCATATACTTCCCCTGGTTCCAAGGGAATCCATTCTATTATGATCCTACTTCAATTGCTTCCTTTATTCTCCTTTCTCTAGTCTTCCTTCTTCTATTTGAAAGGGTGCTGCTGAAATCTACATGCAGCGTGAGTGTGCCCCTTAATTACCGTCACAGGCACTTCCTTCCTCCTGTACCTATTAAAACTCACTTTTCATTGCAGCCAGCTCAAATAAAAAAGTCTCCCCTTAAACTCCAAACCTTGAAATTAAAAATGAAAACAAATATTTTAATTGAAAATTAGAATAACTTTCCTGTGTCAGGAAGAGCAGAGGAAAACAGAGTCATCAAGCTCCTGGAATGAATGAATTCCACGATAAAGGGTTTAAAAGGAGTGGACGTGGTCCAACCTAGGAAAGGGAAGGCAGGACTTTATCTAGGACAGCCAGTGACCAAGCACATCTCTGAAGAGTCCCAAGTAGCTTAGGGGGCAGCTAATTTAACAGTAAACCTGGGTGCTGATAGGGGAGCCTGAGAAGGCAACATGCATTTATACGGTGCACAGATCCTTCACGTTGTAGGACTACGGAAAGCAAGCATGGATGGAAGGGTAATGAAAACAAGAAAGCATTAAGCCCACCCATTACAGACAATGGACTTATCTTGATACCAAGAGATGGACATAAAACCCTTCACCCTAGAACTTGTCCGAGAGTCCTTGATTAATCATGGAACCTCATCCGCCTTGAAGCAAGGTGGCATGGCAGTACAGACACGGGGTTAGAACAAGCGATCTAATCTCTCCATCCAATCTACATGCTAATGTTATGTAATATCACTGAGGGAAGTGGGAGTGGAATGTCATCCACTGGTTTTTTAACAGTCTTGGGTGACAGTACCTAACATACAGCTTCAAGCATCTTCTACAAGAAGCAGCATTAATTGGGAAAAACTGACAATAGCTGCAAAGCAACCAGCACAAGACCTGACATGAATTCACCAGTCCACATACTCACTAGTTACAAAGTCAGCACCTGGGAGGGCTGGCCGGCAGGCTTAGGGCTGCCATTCCATAGGTCAGCAAAAGTAGGCACGCTCTCTTCCACATGGAACATGTAAGCTAATGAGGAAAGGAACAAAGTAACTACAGAAATCATTGTAAATCAAAAGACAAAGATCACTGCTGGGACACCTGGGTGGCTCAGCTGGGTAAGTGACTGCATTCTGCTCAGATCATGATCCCAGGGTCCTGGGATCCAGCCCTATATCGGGCTCCCTGCTCAGAGAGGAGCCTGTTTCTCCTCCTGTCCCTCCCCAACATTCATGATTACTTGCAAGTGTGCTCTCTCTCTCTCTCAAACGAATAAATAAAATCTTTTAAAAAAGGTAAGGATCAATGCTATGAATGATACATAATAGCTGAGCTGAAATCTGAAACACATAAATGGGAAGAAACTAGTTGTCTCTCAGGCAGAGGTAGCCCTAAGACAGGAGAAAACCTGTAGCTTTAGTACAATGTTTTCTAAATGTTCTGGAATACGCATCACAAGCACATCATAAAAACCATACACACACACACACACACACATGCAGTTCTGCACTTTGTGTTCATGTTATATTTCCACATTAAATAATGGTTCCAGTTTCAGTAGATTTAGAAGCCAGAGCTCACTTTGGATGTGAGTAAGTGTAAATCTCTACTTCAAATGGTCTTCTTGATAACATTTTTAATTTATTACATTATTTAATTAGATCAACTTTGTTTTCTGACTTGTAATGTGGCTGGAAAAGGCTTCTATTTGATTTCATTCATATTTTAATTATCAACATTGTTTTCAATCTGTGGTGTCCTTGCAGGAATGTTTTAAAGTTCACTTGGTGAAGGATGTTTAATTAGAACTAAATGTGATAACCCACAAATGTACATAACTGGGCCCTGTAAATGAGCTAGTGCCACACAAAGTGAATTTGAATGGACAAGTAAGGACACCACTCTACCTGGCCTTAGTAGGAGTGCCCTCCCCTGCCAGGACATTTGTCACGCTGCACATGACCACCTGACAGGTTGACAGGTGAGGGCAACAGTATCGTGCAAAATGTTAAATATTAACAAGTCCAATTTCTTACCTTAAAATTACAAAACTTATACACATAAAATTTCTAATATTTCCTATTTGGGTTCCAGTAAACTTTTTTTTCTCTTTTTAAAGATGTTTTTCTTTATTTATTTGACAGAGGATAGTGAGAGAGCAGAACCAGGGGGAATAGCAGAAGGAGAGGGAGAGGCAGGCTCCCCATCAAGCAGGGAGCACAATGCGAGCCTCTATCCCAGGACCCTGGGATCACGACCTGAGCTGAAGGCAGACACTTAACCATCTGGGAACCACCCAGACACCCTCCAATGAACTCTCTTAAGCAATCCCTGGAATATGTGCCTCTCACTCCAGAAATCACTGCTTTGGGAAACAAAGGAGTAGAGAGTAGGGGGAATGTGGGGCTGAGCGACAGAGATTGTTATAAATGCAACTGAAGCACATGACCTTGATGGCACCTGACCATCTCCAAGGGCTTCCTAGCGAGAGGTGGGAGGCACAGGGACACATCTGCATGTTGAGAGATTCCGATGGACCCGGGACTGGGAAGAGGGTGTGGCTGGCACGTATGGAGGAATCTGGAGTCTGGAGACCATCCCTATAACTGAGCTGAGCCTCAGGGTCATGATGGAAAAGATGGATATAGAAGATTTAGAAGGTAGAGATGGCCTGGGTAGGGGGTGGGGAGAGATGTGAAAATTAATCAAGGGAAACCTCACTAAAGTGGAGTGGACTAGCGAGCCAGCAAGGGCCGTCTCGGGCTTTACCACTAGTCAACTGCAGACCCAACCAGAAAAGATGCACTTTGCAGGTCCTACCTAGCAAGTCAAGCCCAGGCTAGTTCACTACAGAAATAGGACAGACGTTTGTATCTTTAGGGTAAATACCCAGTAGTGCAATTGCTGGGTCATAGGGCAGTTCTATTTTCAACATTTTGAGGAACCTCCATGCTGTTTTCCAGAGTGGTTGCACCAGCTTGCATTTCCCACCAACAATGTAGGAGGGTTCCCCTCTCTCCACATCCTCGCCAGCATCTGTCATTTCCGGACTTGTTGATTTTAGCCATTCTGACTGGTGTGAGGTGATATCTCATTGTGGTTTTGATTTGTATTTCCCTGATGCCGAGTGATATGGAGCACTTTTTCATGTGTCTGTTGGCCATCTGGATGTCTTCTTTGCAGAAACGTCTGTTCATGTCCTCTGCCCATTTCTTGATTGGATTATTTGTTCTTTGGGTGTTGAGTTTGTTAAGTTCTTTATAGATTTTGGACACTAGTCCTTTATCTGATATGTCGTTTGCAAATATCTTCTCCCATTCTGTCAGTTGTCTTTTGATTTTGTTAACTGTTTCCTTTGCCATGCAAAAGCTTTTGATCTTGATGAAATCCCAATAGTTCATTTTTGCCCTTGCTTCCCTTGCCTTTGGCGATGTTCCTAGGAAGATGTTGCTGTGGCAGAGGTCGAAGAAGTTGCTGCCTGTGTTCTACTCAAGGATTTTGATGGATTCCTTTCTCACATTGAGGTCCTTAATCCATTTTGAGTCTATTTTTGTGTGTGGTGTAAGGAAATGGTCCAATTTCATTTTTCTGCACGTAGCTGTCCAATTTTCCCAACATCATTTATTAAAGAGGCTTTCTTTTTTCCATTGGACATTCTTTCTAAGGGGCACGTGCACCCGAATGTTTATAGCAGCAATGTCCACAATAGCCAGACTATGGAAGGAACCGAGATGTCCATCAACAGATGAATGGATCAAGAAGATGTGGTATATATACACAATGGAATACTATGCAGCCATCAAAAGAAACGAAATCTTGCCATTTGCGACAACATGGATGGAACTAGAGCAAATCATGCTTAGCGAAATAAGTCAAGCGGAGAAAGACTATCATATGATCTCCCTGATATGAGGAAGTGGTGATGCAACATGGGGGCTTAAGTGGGTAGGAGAAGAATCCATGAAACAAGATGGGATAGGGAGGGAGACAAACCATAAGTGACTCTTAATCTCACGAAACAAACTGTGGGTTGCTGGGGGGAGGGGGGTTGGGAGAAGGGGGGTAGGGTTATGGACATTGGGGAGGGTATGTGCTTTTGGGTAAATTGGAAGGGGAGGTAAACCATGAGAGACTATGGACTCTGAAGAACAATCTGAGGGGTTTGAAGTGGCGGGGGGGTGGGAGGTTGGGGTACCAGGTGGTGGGTATTATAGAGGGCACGACTTGCATGGAGCACTGGGTGTGGTGAAAAAATAATGAATACTGTTTTTCTGAAAATAAATAAATTGGTTTAAAAAAAAAAGAAAGAAATAGGACAGACGGTCTCTCTCCACCCACAGCAACAGCAGTCAATGGGAGACTGTCAAGGCTCAGCCAATGAAAAGCTACGACACTTCACTTTCCCTGCTACTCCAATGGACTTTGAGTTTACAACAGCCCTCCCAACTCCCCCTTCTCTCTTTATTTTTTTCCTCAGATTTTTTTAATTAATTTATTTATTTTCAGAAAAAACAGTATTCATTATTTTTTCACCACACCCAGTGCTCCATGCAATCCGTGCCCTCTATAATACCCACCACCTGGTACCCTAACCTCCCACCACCCCCCTAACCCCAACCCCCCACCCCCCCACCCCTGCCACTTCAAACCCCTCAGATTGTTTTTCAGAGTCCATAGTCTCTCATGATTCACCTCCCCTTCCAATTTATCCCAACTCCCTTCTCCTCTCTAACACCCCTTGTCCTCCATGATATTTGTTATGCTCCACAAATAAGTGAAACCATATGATAATTGACTCTCTCTGCTTGACTTATTTCACTCAGCATAATCTCCTCCAGTCCCATCCATGTTGCTACAAAAGTTGGGTATTCATCCTTTCTGATGGAGGCATCATACTCCATAGTGTATATGGACCACATCTTCCTTATCCATTCGTCTGTTGAAGGGCATCTTGGTTCTTTCCATAGTTTGGCGACCATGGCTATTGCTGCTATAAACATTGGGGTACAGATGGCCCTTCTTTTCACTCCATCTGTAACTTTGGGGTAAATACCCAGGAGTGCAAACTCAACACACACGAAACAGACAATCATATCAAAAAATGGGAAGAAGATATGAACAGACACTTCTCCAATCAAGACATACAAATGGCTAGCAGACTCATGAAAAAATGTTCATCACTAGCCATCAGGGAGATTCAAATTAAAACCACATTGAGATATCACCTTACACCAGTTAGAATGGCCAAAATTAACAAGACTGGAAACAACATGTGTTGGAGAGGTTGTGGAGAAAGGGGAACCCTCTTGCAGTGTTGGTGGGAATGCAAGTTGGTGCAGCCTCTTTGGACAACAGTGTGGAGATTCCTCAAGAAATTAAAAATAGAACTTCCCTATGACCCTGCAATTGCACCCCTTCTCTCTTTAAAGAGCATTCCTTTCCTTTGTTCTATGGCTTGTGTGCCCCTAACTGCAATTCTCTGCTACTTTTGAATAAACCCATTTGCTTATGGAATAACTGAGGGTTTTATTTTTAAGGCTAACAGAGGTATATATAAGAAGGGTGACTTCTGCTCCTGCTAAGGAAAATGAATGGGTGATCCAGTAGGAGAATCTGAAACTATGTGTTAAGAATAAGAAGTACTGACCCATATCTAGCCTGACCCAACCTGTAGCCACACCCCGACAGCGACAGAACAATCTGTAAAAAATTTTTTAAAAAATCTAAAATCTTTTCATGCCCTTCCTTTGCTTAAAGATCTTATAAGATGCCAAGGTGCCAACAGGAGAAAGCACAGCATCTTTGGTCTGCCTGACACAATTCTCTGGGATAAAATCAGTGTTATTTCTTCAGGTTTGTCCTGCTCCTTCCCACCAGAGCTTATTTTCTATTGGAAATATAGGCCTCAGGGAGCTCCAAGCTCTTGTAACCATTTCCTTTCTAACTGCTACGAGATGGTCACTTCTGAAATAGGAACAATAAGGAATCAAAGCCATTGCTCCAAGCAGCTTCTTCCTAATGTCTTTTAAAGCAATTTGGTAAAGGCTCTCTGGGTACTAAAAGCAGCTATTTGCTGCCAAAGAGAATAATGCACTAGTAATTCACCAGCATACAACCCAGAGATCAGTCATCATCAGAGCGATTAAGAAACAATAGAAAAACAAACAAGAACAGAATTGCCCTTGACCAACTGGTAATTATTTTTGGATTACTTTTTTTTTTTTTTTTTTTTACCTACCATTGAGAGAGAAAGAGAGAGTGAGAGAGAAAGCGAGTGAGCCCAAGAGCCTGTGATTGTCTACTCAGTTGTAATTTTATTGTTTTAACTCAGTCCAAGCATTATGTAAATTGTGCATAAACTATAAACACAAGCCACCCTGGGGATCACAGCGCTACAAAGAGCACCTTGGGATGGATTTGTTATGCACATTGCATAAAGTTCAGTACTTTATGTTTTATTTGAATTCATCAACTTGTCTTGGGGAAAAGTTTAAATAGATTCAGTGATTCTATCTGAGGGTTGCCAAATCCTTGTATGGAGTCAGCCAGACAACGGGAAGTAAACACAGCCCGGGTTCCTTCTTTCCAGCGTGGAGAGCTGAAACATGCCCAGTGGAATCCAGTGGACAGTGTTGCAGCGCCATTTGTAGAGGATGATGGAGATGGCTGGGCAGAGTGTGCACTCTGAAGCCAGACAGACTCCAAATAACATGCCAGTTCTATTATTCCTTAATTGCATGACCTTGGGCAAATAGTTTATTCTCTGAGTTTCAGTTCCTCTTTTGCAGAATGAGAATAATAAACCTACCCATCTCACACAGCTATAGGGACAAAGGAGGAAAGGTCAAGTGCTAAGTACAGAGGCCAGTATCTAGAGGTCTAGAGGAGACTCAGTCTTAACTACAGTCTTCATGCCAATACCACCTGTATTTCTGACCTCAGCACAGACCTCTCCCAACTGCCATGGACTCTGCAGGTAGCTCCTGAGGAGACACCAGATTGTAGCTATAAAAGCTTAGCCCTTTCTCCTTCATTCCTCTGTGTTTGTGAGTAGCATTATTTCCATCTTGTCTCCCTCAAAGGAATCCCAGAGTCATCCAGATTCATCATACCTCCTTAACATCCAGAGTCAATCCATCGCTAAGATTTGTCAGTCTGAAATCTGCAAGAATTCTAGAACTTGCTTCCTCCATCTCTAGGCCCCACCATATTTTACCTGGAAAACAAAATACAGCACACAATCTGGAGAGGATATGGAGCATTCTCCCATTAGTTGCTGATGGGAATGCAAAATGGCATAGAATCTGTGGAAGACAAGCAGTTCCTTACAAAACTAAACATTGTCTTACCCTATGATCCAGCAACCACGCTCCTTGGTATTTACCTAATGAGCTAAAAACATGACCATATGAAAACCTGCACACAATGTTTACAGCAACTCAATTCGTAATTGCCAACTCTTGGGAACCCACCAAGACTCCTTCAGTAGATGAACAGAAAAACTGGTACATCTGGATAATGAAATACTATTCAGCACGAAAAAGAGATGAGCTGTCAAGTCATAAAACACATGGAGGCAAGTGAAACCCACATTACCAAGTGAAAAGCCAATCTGAGTAGGACTCTAACTCTATGACGTTCTCAAAAAGGCAAAGCTATGAAAACACTAAAAGGATTCATGACTGCTAGGCACTGAAGGAGGAATAGATGAGAAGTAAGAGCATGAAGAATTTGTAGGGTGGGGAAAATATTCTGCATGATTCCAAGATGATGGATACAGATCATTATAAATTTGTCCTAACCCACAGAATATATACCACCAAGAGAAATCCGTAATGTAGATTGTGGACTTTCAGTCTTAATGATGTTGCCAGTGTGGGCTTACGAACTCTAAGACATGTTATGACTTGGGTAGAAGTTGTGGATAGTGGGGGGTGTTCTGTATATGGGCGTGGGGCAGGGGACACATGGGAACTCTGTACTTTCTGCTCAGCATTGCTGTGGGCCTAAAACTTCTATTAAAAAGTGAAGTCTCTTAAACAAGAAACAAAATAGCCTCCAGTCCAGGTCTCTGGGCCCATCATAGACCTATCTAAGAATCGACCACCTAAGAATGATTTCTAAATAAAAATCCTGATCAGGGTGCCCTGACACCAAAAACACCCCCATGCTTTTCAGGAGCCTACAAATTAAAGGGCTCTGGAGAAAGGGTTAACTATTGTCTTACCCCTTCTGCCTAAAGAACCAAACCACTGGATAAACTTTCTAGTCTGTTTCCCTGGAAACAGAGAATGAGAGTTTGTGTCCACTATATCATTAACAACAGTGCTCGCTGGGAAATGACCCATCGGGCTGACTGCATCTGGACTAGGAGAACTATGGATATTTTATGGGGTGCCTTACTCAGGATTCCCAAAAGGTGGATATATATCTGACTCAGGGCCTCTAGAAGTGAGGCCTCTGGAATTTCTACAAGAGACACATGGCTCCTGAAAAGCATGAGTCCCTTTAAGCCAGAGCAGACCCCAATGCAGGCCGTTCCTCTCAGCACCTGAGCTGTCTGCAGTGCGGCTGGTGCAAAGGCTCCGCTAAAGAGGAGCTATGGCTCCTACGGGGACAGGTGCACCTACAGCTCCTGAGAGGGCAGGTACCAGCTGTGGTCTACAGTCGGCCCGTCAACCTGAATGTCTAAGCATCAGCGTCATGGCTACCTCCTTAGTGAACTCCTATCCAGACCACGCCCCACACTGGGTGAAGCTCTCCTTCTTTTGGCTCCCACTCAGCACTGATTTCCTTGCCCTAAATTATCATCATCTGTTTGCTTATTTACCTGTGTGTTCACTGTGACCCTCCTCCACCCGCGATGGTTGTAAGATCTGCCTCTTGGTGGTTTTGCCAAACCCATTTTTGTAAATGTGAGCAGATCATGTCAGTCACAGCGGTGGGCACTGCCACGTTCTTATCCAATACCCATCCTCATTAAAGAGAACGCTGTTTTGTTTTGTTTTGTTTTGTTTTGTTTTCTGATGCAACCACATACCCAAAGAAGGATCTCTTGCAATGCTCTTTTGGTCAGGGTTGGCCATGAGATCTAGTTCAGACCAAGGAAACGTTAATGAAAGTCTCTCAGATGAGATTATGAGAAAGCTTTTTGGATTTTGGTTTTCTTGATCAAAAGAGATAAACTTACATGGAGCACTGGGTGTTGTACATAAATGATGAATCTTGGAACACTGCATCAAAAACTAATGATGTACTTTATGTGACTAACATACCACAATAAAAATGTAAAAAATAATAAAGGGGAAAAAAAGAGAGACACTTGGCTGACACACACCAATTCCTCTCCCCTCCTCCTGCTCCCTACACATCTGGAATATGGACACACGCCCAATGGCAGAGAAGAGGTCTCGCAAGCAGGGATCTGAAAAAGAAAGCTCCGCACTAAAGATGGCAGAGGAGGAAGTTGAGAGCTTGGGTCCTTGATTTCCCACGAGAAACTATACAAGCCAGACCTACGGCTGCACAAGAAAAACACAACTATTTGGATAAGCCACTGTCCCTGGATCTCTGTGGCTACAGCTAAAGCCAGTTCCGACTGATGCACAACAACACAGTTTCTTCTCCCACCACAAGCTACAATCTCAACCCATTCCCATGACACCTCTTCCCACGCCATTGCCCGCAAACCTTGTCACTCCTACCTCCTGCCACCTCCTCATCACCACATGTTCTCAGAGACCCAGCACTCCAGCTGGTCTAGTAACAAGTCCCCGGGAAACCCCATCTTTCAGCAGGTCCCTGTCTTTGCACGGATTAGTCTTCTGCCTCACGATGGCTCTTCCCCACCAGCCCCAGCCTGTAGACGTACAACTGGCCTATTGGGACCAAGGTACCCGTCACCTCCTCCACGGAGCCTTCCTTGATTCTGCAGTTCCTCCCTTCCCTGAGCTTCCACAGCACCCCATGGCTGCTTGTGCTCCCGCAATTAATGAATCACTTTTAGATCATCCGTCTTAGTCATCTGCCTTCTCATCTATAACTTGAAACCTGTAGAACAGGAGCCTAGCCTCATCGGCACTCCAAATATGTCTCAAGGTACTTCTGAATCTACTACCTCTACCCACTAGAGCTGTGATCTTAATCTTCTCTAAATTACTGACCTGTAAATTAGGGAGAGCCCCAGGGCCACGAGATAACACAACTTCAAGGGACAGTGCGCTGCAGGGGACAAGCTCCCCACCCTCAGGTGTGTGTACAATAAAATGCATTGTATCCCTGGAGCTGGGTACTTGACAGATGAAAACCTTCAACACATGCAGAGTCTTACCAGAATGCCTGCTTAAATAAGTTCAGTAACACTAGCTATTGGGGTGACGATGAAGATGACGGCTGTATCTTTCTTTGTATCCTCAACACTGAATTCGGACCAAGGTAAATGCTCAGAAACAATTCCTGGTTGAATGAATGACACGAAATCCAGGTTTTGGTTTTAAATTTTAAAGCACTCTGAAGTCTCAGCCCAAAAGGGCACAGAATCAAGCGGTATCCCTGGGTACCTAATTTTCCCACCAAGACAACTCCTGATGTTTATCCCCTGGAGCTTACCCCATTAGGCAGGCTCCATGTCTGCTTCTGAGCAAGTGAGACCCTGGGGCAGGCAATTTCTGGAGAGGTTCTCCTGGGGACCAACTATACAGGCCAAACTTGGCTAATAATAAACCGAGCTAAATAATGCAGCTGTTAGCTGGGTCTGGATGCCCAGACCCTGGGCCCTGGGGAATGGAGCTCAGGACGGATCATTCCTGAAGATTTGATCTGCTCATGCAGCTTCCTCAGGGACCCTCTGGAACACGAGATGGCTGGAGCAAAGCAAGCACCGATCGCAACCATTGTCAGCTCAGGGGGACCCGGTATGGGGAGTAGCTGTTACCATGCCTCAGTGGTTCTGATCCACAGGTTCCAAAACACTGCACTCTGATGTACTGGGATTGCCCTATATCTATGGGTTCATGCATTCAGGTTGTGCAATAAGACCCTACCTTAGCAATTAAATGACATCAGTGTCTAGTGTACAGCAGTGGTAGGAAACCCCTGCAGAGGAAGAGGGCCCGAAATGGGTTCTGTCTCCAATTTCACCCAGTCTATTAGGGAAAAAGGAGATCATAGGCACACGAGAGGAAGCAATGGGCATAGATGAGGGGAAGTGAGAATGAAACAGCTTCTAAGGGGTGGGGGACAAATTCAAAGGAAAGAGAAATAATTTGTAAGCAGAAGGAAGCCCAGCAGAAAGGACACTAGGAATGATCTCTTCAACCCTTCTCATTTTAAAAATGGGGAACAGAGCCTATGAGAGGCAGGGCCCCTCATCCCAGTGCATACCCATCTGGGAACACTCTGTGTGTCTCTTGGATCACTCAGCCTCAGGATAGAGCTTTGGAATCCAATGGCCCTGAGTTGGAATTTGGGCTTTGAGACTGATCTGTGTGACTTCTGGCAAGTCAGGTGATCTCTCCCCGAACTTCAGAATCTTCATGGGTGGCACGGGACAGGTAGGATGCCCTTTATCTCATACAACTGCTGCAGAGATTGCGTGAGAGAAGCCACGTGAAGTGTCTGGCCCAGGGCAGGTGTTTGCACACTCGCTGAATGAATGAATGAATGAATGAGTGTTTCAGAGCGCTGTGTGGCACAGAAAGAAGAAAGCGGCGACTGTGTGCTATTTCTGGCTTCTCCCTACTCTACCCACTGGAAAAACACAAGCTCTAGGAGAGAGGGAGCGAGGCTGTCTTGCTCTCAAGAGCCGCTCCAGCCTACAGCAGGAGGCAAGGCACATGATATGTATTTGACCAAACGTCCTGTAGTAACAAATTAGCTGTTCCTTCTCCACTCTTTGGCACTGTATCAGGCATTGAGCTAAGTGCCCTGCACGCAGTAGTAGGCATACCATTTAATTGTCCAGGCCACTTATGAGAAAAGTGGCCTTATTTTCCTGCCTTACAGATGAAGGGACAGGTTCGGAGAAGCTCACTAACTTCTCCAAATCAGAGCTAGTGAGTGGCAGAGCTGGACCACGGCCGGGACCTTCTGGAGGCGAATGCTCTCCTTGCAACCTTCCGGTAAATGTGTCTGCGTAGGGCTGCTGGGTGTGTCGGGGCTCGCAGTGGGGCTCACAGAGCAGAGCTGGGCTTGCAGCAGAAGGCCCCGTAGACGCTCTTGGGCTGACTCCGGGATTGAGCCAAGCCCAGCCACTGGGGAAGGCCAGAGGGAAAGGGTGGATGCAGCCATCAGAGGAACAGGGAAAGGCTTCACCGAAGAGAGAGGACTCTGACTCCGTGAAGAGCTTGCCCAGATGCAGGTGTGGGCTGTGTGTACGTATGTGTGAGTGTGCGCACACTTGTGTGTCAGGGGCAATAACACATTGTGCTGCAACTGTAAATGGCTCAACCCAATCCTGTTCAGGGACGCCTCCCTCTCCATCTGCCCAGCTGCCATGATCAGACCCCATGATTACCTGCCAAGGAAGCTTCCAGCCCAATGCACACTTCATTCCTGCCGTTAACTCTAGACAAGCCTCACACCATAGCCAACCCAGCCTCCGTTTTAACCTAAAATGAGATGTGTATTAAAGTAATATACTGATTCTTGGCTGTCTGGGTGGCTCAGTTGGGTAAGCAGCTGCATTCAGCTCAGGTCATGATCCCAGGGTTCTGGAATCGAGTCCCGCATCGGGCTCCCCCTGCTCTGCAGGGAGCCTGCTTCTCCCTCTCCCTCTGCCTGCCACTCCCCCTGCTTGTGGTCTCTCTCTCTCTCTCTCATTCTCTCTGTCAAATAAATAAAATATTAAAAAAAATAAAGTAATATACTGATTTTAAGTTTAGGTACATACAATATATTACACCAACACCCCAGAAGTTTGGACATGTACACTAGTCACTAAAGTTTGAATGGAAATATCCAGGGACACTCAGTTAAACCACACAAAGGGACGAGCAGCATCTGTAATCTCATTAAATGTATTTTCTTTCGTTTTGGTCTGACATAGTCAATAAAGTCTAACGTGGAAAGGTAAAAACCTAGAATTCTGATTATTTACCTGAATAACGAGGGAGAACACAGATTACCCTGGGTTACTGCTACCACCACCACGACTGCGTCATCTTCTTTTTCTTCCTCTTTTCCTCCTCCTCCTCCTCCTCCTTCTCCTCCTCTTTCTGCTTCTTTTTGTCTTCTCCTCTTCTTCCTCCTCTTCTGCTTCCTCTTCCTCATTCTCTTCCCCGCCTCCTACTTTTTTTTTTTTTAACCTAAGCAGGCTCCTAAGTCTATAAAGCATCCTTAAAGTTTCTGTGCATATTCCAGAATCAGAAGACGCTAGAAGCAGACCTGATCTTAAGGATCATCAGACAAATCACTTCCTCACCCCCTTTGTCTTCCAAGTCACACAGAAGCTAATCCGCTTTCCCAAATTCACACACAGCTGAGTGGTTAAAAGCCAGATACTCTGACTATATCATTCTTGAGTTTTGTTCTGGGTTTTGGGTTTTGTGTTGTTTTTATGACCCACAGGAAACTTTCAAATGCCCCTCTTAGGGGGCATCTGTATGGTGGCTGAAAGGGACAAGCTTTGGGATCAGATGGATTTGGGGGAACCTGTCCAGGCTTCTTCTCCAGCTAGCTGTGGCACTGTGAGCAAATCACTTCCTCTCTCTGTGCTGGGTCTCCTCAGCTCTAAAGAAGGCTGGTACTAGCTCCTGCATGAAGTTTAAATAAAGTATCTCCAGGGAAAGCACTTAGTATAGTCACTGGCTGGCAGTAGGTCTTAGAAAGAACCTTCTGGCCCCTCCCATCTGTACCAGCACCTCCTTTGACTGTCACTTAAAAATGATTTATGATCATTTTTTGTTGCCAGCATCCCCATGCTCTCAGAAAGAAAGGGAAAGAAAGAAAACTAAGGAAGTTTAATTCTATTATTCAGGAGCAATTATATTAATATTCATTTTATTCTCTCAGAAGGCCAACACAAGTCAGCATGTTCAAATACTGAGCTTGATAAATTCTACCTTGGGCACAAGATTGCAAGGATAATCTTATCTTTAAACATTTCCTTTAAACAAACTTAAAAAAATCCCCCAAAATTTACTCTCTGATACTTTTTATATTCTGACTTAAAACCAACAAGTTATCACCAAAACCACCAATGCAGTTCCCCATCCGTTCTTACACTAATACCTCAGCTATGATGACATGTGCCCAGAAATTAATTTTCCAGAAAACTTTTACCAACCCCTTCAATACTAAATACTTTTATATTTAATTTTAGCAATTTCTGATGTATCTCATTTTAGAAAGTATACTCCCCTGCCTTATTTCAGCAGAGTTTACAGACTATAATTTCGTTTTTCCTGATGACTCACTGTCACACTTCTGAACATAAGTGATGGCTTATCACTTAGTACTTGATGCCCTCAAAGACCCATACCACATGAACGTTTTCAGTGTTCCTGCACTGAGGATCCCAAGGTCCTTTCTAATGGATATCCCTTGGTTCACCCCGCGGAGATGTTCCATTCGAGGAGGGTCTCATCCAGGCTCCTCAGTATTCATAGTAGAAGGTCAATCTCACCATCCACTTAGTGGACATTAAAGTAGACACATTAACCTTGAATCAGAATAAACACTGATTGAACACCTACTGTGCACCAAGGATGTCAACAGATTTTTATTTCACTTGTTTTGTTTATTTTTACTTTTTCACTTAATCTTCCTTAAAAATCCCTTATGCATTGCCGATTCTCATGGTTTGAAAGAAACTGAGGTCAGAACAGATAAAGTAGCACACAATATCCTAGAGAGAAGCTGGGATTATTACCAGGTATCGGGAAAAGTATTGTGGAAACTGTATGCCATAGACCCCCACCCATGTGGTGTTAAGGAGGGGAGTATAGAACAAGAGGATGAATGAGCTAAAACAGGAGAGATCATCGCCCAGAGATTGCCAGGAAATAAAAAATGGCATTAATGGGTGAATTTAGTAAGCAAGCTGAGAGACAAGGCTGTGTGCCAGAGATGATTCGGTCTATATATCATGATGTATGAGTGAAGGTATGCCTGAGTGGAATGCAGGAAAAGCTCTCCGAGCCGAGAAGGTGAAGGGCAAGGTGCTGCAGGAGTCAGGGAGCTGGACTTGGAATGCGTCCAAGATACGAGCAGGACTTGGGGTAGTGAGGAAAACCAAGATCCAAGAACCAGAATGATCAGGGTCTGGAGAAGAGGGTGTGAGCAAAGGGCCAGTGCATGACTGGATGGGCGGGTAGGTGCCGGGGTAGCTGGCCCCTGCTGCAACTGGCCCTGACCCATGATGCTTTCAAGAGGTGAGCAGGAGAAGGCATGGCTAAATCAGGAAAGGAACCCACAGCAGGGCGCTTTGGGTTCCAAGCATTACAAAGTTCAGGGAGATTTTTTTATGTTTTCGTGACTTCCGTAGGGCACAGGCACTCAGGATCACAGGGTCTTGTGACTGAATGTCATCAGGCCCAAAGCAGCAGTTCGTCTTAAAGAAAGGGGGTGCTGTAGTGGAAATATCAGTTAAAATGTCACCAACATGACGGATTCCCTCCCACCCCGACGCCCTCTCCCAGGTTGGTGCACCCATCCTCCAGCTGCTGTGTTAGCTGATAACAACCCATCCTTGCTCTGTTCTGAGAATCCTCAGATGACCAAGCTGCTTTGCCCAGGAATACCTGGGTGTCTATGTCTCACGGAGTCACACCCAAGGAACGACCTTGCCTCAAGGTAGAAAGTGTTATGGGGCCACGTGCGCCCCAGAGTTCCCGGCGTGAGCAGGGAGACTGGATAAGGCTGCACACATATTTATGCCCATTTTCTTCCTTGTCCGGTTCCTTGTTCCTCCCTCCCTGCCAGCTTTCAGCTAAGAGCACCCCTCCGTCAAGCTCTATACTTCAGGCTCTGTGTTCAGGACGTAGGCTGTAGCTGTACCATCTCAGAGCCTAAGACAACGAGCAGGCACGGCTCTCCACCGAGGCCAAGCGCCTGTCCGGGGTCACTTGGCTAACAAATGTTGGAATTAGCGAAACCAACCGGTCGGTTTTGTCTGGAACTGGGGGACGTGCGGGGAGGGCTGTGCATCCCCAGGAGGCAAGACGTTCAGTTTTCCAACAAGACCAGTCAGTCCCGGGAAAAAAGAGACAACAGAGTTCTCCTGAGCTAGAAGCCGACCATCTGACCAGGATTTCGGAATGGTACTCACACAAGGCTACAGCTCCTCGTTTTCTCATTAAAACATTGTTATTCTGTTATTGAAGATTCCTGCCGTTGTTTTCTTCCACACGTTCTTTGATAAATACTGGCCACATGCTCGCGGAGAGCCCAGAAATGCTCTGAGTGCTCAGGGCCGCTGTAGACGCACCCCAGTCCTGCGACCGCGGAGCTCTCCACCTTACAGAGAAGAGAGCCAATAGGAAAGGCAGACAAACGCATCTGCGGGAACACTGCCGGCGCTTACACAGGGACGGATGCCACGGAGGAAAACACAGCGAGTTCCGCGGCCAGAGGCCAGAGGCAGCTCCTTGGCCGGTGGTCTGGGAAGGTCTCTAACAGAAAACTCTTAGACGAGGGAGAGAAGGAGCTACAGAAATGTCAGCAGACATGTGTCCTAGCCGGCCGCGTGGAATCACAGGAAGCAGCTCGGAAGGCAAGAGGAAGGTAGTGAGTGTGTATTCGTTGTTTGCATTTTATTTCTGAAAGGGCAGTGGTAGAGACCCCGTGAGTCCGAAAGAACATCTTTATCTGCTCATTCTCTATCCTTCCCTTGGGTGATCAGTTCTACTCCCGTGCTCTCAGTGAGCGTCTCCGTGCCGATGATTCCCCAAGTCTATATTCAGCCAAGAGTTCTATTCTGAGCTTGACTGAGATCTTTAATTGCCTAAAAATGTACATAGATGTCCTCAGAGACCTAAAAATCTACTTATTCAAAACAGAACTCATCACTTTCCCCTTCAGACTCTGTTCTTCTGCCTGTGTCCCCAGGCTGGGAGACAGCAACAAGGCCAGTCCTTGAGACCAGGTCAGAAGACTAAGCATCGCCCTTGATGCCTTCCTGCGTTTAGATACTGTGTGCTGCTCGTCCAATACTTCCCACCCTGCTACTGCCTCAATATCTCTAGAGTCGTTGTTCTAGAAAGTTGTTCTTTCTTCATCTCTATTACCTTGGCCTTGGCTACAGTCTTCATTACCTGCATACACCCTGGATTTCCTGAAAGAGCCTCCTGCCAAGCTTCTATGTTTCTCATCCTACCCACCTCCAAAGCACTCTGTATCCTGTAGCCCGAATCCAAAATGCTGGTATGTCTCTGTCTTCCCACTGTAAAACACTTTCACTACTGAACAAAGCTGGAGGCATCACATTTCCCAATTTCAAATTATGTTACAAAGCTTGGGTAATCAGAACAGCATGATACTAGCAGAGAAACAGACACACATGCCAATGGAACTGAAAAAAAAAAAAAAGAAAAGAAAAGAAAAAAAAAGAAAAGACAGCCCAGAAACGAACCCACACATACATGTTTAACTCATCTTTGACAAAGATGTTAAGAATGCACAAGGAGGAGCGAACGGTCTCTCCCATCAAGAGTGTCAACAAAACTCGATATTCACATGTTGAAAGAGTAAAACTGAATCTTTAGGTTCCACTATAAACCAAACCAAAATGGATTAGATCTACACGTACACCTGGAACTGAACAAGTCCTAAAATAATAAATAGGGGAAAAGCTTCGGGACACTGGTCTGGCAATGAGTTTTTGGTATTGACACCAAAATCACAAGCAACAAAAGCAAAAAATAAGCAAGTGGGAGTACATCAGACTAACAGGTGTCGGCATAGCAAAGGAAACAATCCACAGAGTCCAAAGGCAACCTAGAGGTTGGGAGGATACATTTGCATACCATGTATCTGATAAGGGGTTAAGATCCAAAATATGTAAGGACCACATATAACTCAATAGCATAGAAACAAATTACCCCCCCCCCCAAAATAGGCAAAAGACTAGTCTCAACATACTTCCAAAAAAGTCCCATCTGTATGTCTTCTTACCTGTCTTCAGTGGGTACATGAACAAGTGTGCAACATCGCTCACCAACGCAAATCAAACTATAATGAGATATCACTTCACACCTGTTAAAATGACTCTAGTTTAAAAATATTAAGGTGAGGTGTGGTGGGGAGGTACACTGTTGATGGGAAAGTAAATTGGTATAGCCATTATGGAAAACAGCATGAAGTCTTCTAAAAAAATTAAAAGTAGAATTACCATATGACTCAACAATCCCACTTCTCAGAATATTTCCAAAGAGATATCAATCCAGATCTCTGAGAGATACCTGCGTTCCCGTGTTCCCTACAGCATTATTCATAGTAGCCAAGACACTGAGACAAACTAAATGTCCATCGGTAGATAAGTAAGTAAAGGAAATGTGATCTATACATAGCATGGACTATTACTCAGTCCAAAAAAAATAAAGAAATCCTGCTATTTGTGACAACATGAACAGACATGGAGGATATCACGCCATGTGAAATACGCCAGGCACAGAGAGACAAATACTACATGATCTCACTTTAAATACAGAAGTTGAAACAGTCAAACTCAGAATCAGAGAGTAGAAATGTGGTTATCAGAGGCTCGGGATGGTCAAGGGGTGCAAAGTTTCAGTTAGGAAAGATGAGTAAGTTCTGGAGAGCCAAAGCATAGCACGGTGACCACAGGTAGCAGTACGGTGTGGTATCCTTGAAATCTGCTAAACGTTGTCATCACATCTGATTTTAGTGTGACAAAGATCCCTGCAGCTGTCGTGTGCAGAACAGACTGGGGTGGCAGAGGTGGAGGCAAGGAGGACAGTTCAGAGCCTGGTGTATTCGTCCAAGTGAGAGATGAAGGGGCTTGAGCCAGAATTATTACTGATGGGATAGAAAGAAAGACCTGAGCGTCACCCTGGACCCCTCCCTCCCCTTGACCTGCGCCAATGGTCACAAGTGTCTCATTGATATTTCTCAGATAATGACACAGCATGTTCACTGAACTGACGCGTCTCCGTCTCTCCCTCCTCAGCGCCCCTTCTCTCACCAGCTCCTGTCCATTGCACAGGACAGGAAGAGTCGTCCCGACTCTCACTGCCTAAATTCAATCATCTCTTATCCACAAAGTCTCCTAAGAGGCCACCATATTTCTTGGTGGAACCATCTTCTCTAACCCAACCTCTGCTCTGCAGCTAGGGCGAATGTTCTGCCCAACTCCAGATCTTTCCATGGCTCCCATGACCTTCCGGTTAGAGCACAAGTCCTTAGCATGGTTCTCGAGACTCTCAAAGATGTGGCCCCTGCCGATCTCCCCAGCCTCGAGGAACACCGTTCCATTCCTTGTGTTCCAGCCCTCGCATCCATTTCACTTCCCAGCTACCTCTTGCTTCCACGGTGCTGTGTGTCACTTCCTCTTCCGACAGCCCTTCCCTGCAGTCTCCATTTAGAAATTCTCAGTCCTCAGCGTAGGATCTCTCTCTTCTCTGAAGCCTTCCTTGGAAGCCCTTGCCAGGAAATGTGTTAAAAATACCTTCTCTTTTTTTCCCACAGAACCCTGCATTGGCTGGTTTGCTCTTGTCTGTCTCCCACCAACATCCCCTGGCTACACGGGGCAGGTCCCTTTCTCGTTCATGGTTGACTCTCAGGGCCTGGCAGGATGAGTGGCCCAGAGCAGACCATGGACTCAGATTTCCCTGTTGGGCACACCACACGCCTCTCCATCCACACCAGAGGCGGAGGCCACTGGAAGGAGTCATGGCCCACAGCACCAGTCTCCTCTGTGGTGCTAAAATCCCCCTGAGGAATCATTCCTGAGATGGGTGTGCAGCCACCTGGAAATGATTCATGTTTGAACAGAAACATTTGACACTGCGGAGCACCCAGAGTCTGGGAAGCTCAGCAAATATTAGACATGTCTGCAGAGTCCTCTGGCTCTCTCGGGTAAGAGTGGACTTCAACCATACAGTTTCTTCTATTTTTTTTTTGCTTTGTTTAAGATATTATTTATTCATTTTTTCTGAAAAGGGGGTAGGCACAGAGGGAGAGAGAAAGAGAATCCCAAGCAGACTCCCTGCTGAGCTTGGAGCCCAACATGGAACTTGATCCCAGGACCCTAAGATCATGACTTGACCCAGAACCAGGAGTCCAACACTTAACCGACGGAGCCACCCAGGTGTCCCTAGTTTCTTCTGTTTTGAATCAAGGAGAACTTCCAACATGGACAGAGCAGCCGAGCATTTTATCTGGGGTTGGATAAGATTGGGCTGGGATAAAGATGGAGAGCATGCAGTCTTCAACACTTTGCAAGTCCCAGGATAGCCTTGGGGAACACTAGCCTTCTAGAAGGGAAAATTCTAAAAAGAAAGAAAGAAAAATACGGCAGTTACCGTGAATTAAGGTGTAAGGTTCGGACAAGTGAGGAGTGTCGATGGAAAGGCCAGGCAGGAGCCACCGGTATAGCTCTGTTGAAGAGAGTCAGAGACTAGTGTATGGAGACACCACGAAAGCAGAGCTAGATGGAGCCCCGGGAATCCTCCAGGCCATTTACAGATGAGGAAACCGAGGCCCAGAAAGGTGAGGGATGGCCCAGGTCAGCAGTCCTGTGAGCAGCTACTGTCAGAGCCTGAGGGACGCGTCTGCGCACAAATCTAAATCTTTAGCTTGTTCTATCTCCTCTCCTGCGGTGTCTCGCATGAGAAACTCAGCTCTGAGGGTATTAGTGTTCTCCTTCTCCCCCCCACCCCGCAACCCCCGATAAGAAAGGTAGGTAAAATACAAGGAGGAAATGCACTGGGGGCATTTCAAAAAACTCGAAACCTTCTGTGATTCGCGATCATATAGATCATTGGGAAGTGATAGATACCACATATTAAGGTCAGGCATGGCACTGGCCTTAGTGTGCATCTTCCCAAGACATCCTGAAAGGTATCTGTCATTACCATGCCATGCAGAGAAGGCAGGGGGCTGACGGGGACAAAATGACTGATCGAAGGTCACACAGAGCTCACAAGTGGAGGAGCCAGAACTTCCAGCGCGTCTTGTCTGCTTCTGTGTAACTACACAGAGAGATTTTGCTCATTTTCCATAACAACAACAACAAAAAATAATTGAGGAAAATGAATAATGTATTGAGTAGAGTATTTTACAGTTTATGAACTGCTTTTAGTGCATGGCGATCCATTCACTCCAAGCACTCGGCATCGCTGTTGGATGGGGGATACCATCCACGTTTTACAAATGAGGAAATGGAGGGACGAGGCAAGCAGGTGTCCTGGTTCCGGGGCCCCTTAGAACCAGATTCAAATCCAGGCTTTCTTGCTCCAACCTATGTCCCTTTCCATGTTACTAGAGCTGAAATCAAGGAAAGCAACTGAAAGGAGAGAAATGCATTTTAAGTTTAAAATATTCCATCAGATGTTTTCAGCAAACGTGCTATGAAGGCCATTCAACACTAGATTACAGTTATTCTAAAGTACCCACTTGAAAAAAAAAAAGAGCATTTTAAGGCAAAATATGTGTTTCTGTTCTCCTTCACTCTGCTTCAGTGGGCTGACCCTAAATAAGGCCCAACAACCCAGCAAGCATCCTTCGGGTTTGCACTTACTGAGACAGGGGGAGGTGGCTAGGACAGCCCTAGGGCAAGACTCTTCCGGGCAGGTGGGTGTGCTGCAGATTAGGCCTTTCCACGGACTCAGCCACTCACTAGGGCGGTCATCTGCCAGGTGTTGGGGCCACAACCATGGTAGAATAAGGCAAGCTTCCTGCCCTCCGGGAGCATGAACTCTAGCCAAGGCAGGCATATGTTGGAGCAATGACAACATGACCCAGCAGAGGTGTCACACAAAGCAGCCCCAAAGTGTCGTGGGAGCACAGGGGACAGAGCTCAGGAAGGCTTCTCATCAGAAGGGGCATCTGAATTGTCCTGAAGGGAAGAGGGGAGAGAGAAAGGGTCATTCTAGGCAGAGAGGCCAGTGCGAGCAAAAGTCGGGGTCTAAAAGAGCAGAGAATAGTAGAAGACAGTCCTGGCTCATTCCAGAAATGATGGTTCCCTCGACAATGACATCAAACTGAAAGCACTCTGTCGAACTGGGCCATCCTTTGGTAAGCATCTACCATCACAGGGCAGAGCTGTACGAGGGTGAATCCACCCACGAGGGCCTCACAACGTGCCCAGTGTGTCTACCTAACCAACATCTAAATGAGTCCCTACGATGTGCAAATCCCCACTTACACTACAGACCACTTAGTTTAACTCTGTAGTGAGCAGACCTCAGTGTTCCCAAATGCGAGTACTGCATTTGATGCCAAAGCTCTTGACCTTCAACATTTGTAAACAAGGATGACATGCCGTGTTTCCCCTGATGAAGGCCTCTTTAGATTTCCCTGAGTGTATCTTGGACCAGACGACAGCGTTTCAGCTGTGAGTCACTGACCAATATTTCTACCCCCGCTTCACAGCTGATGTCTGTTTAATGATTTGCCGATCTGAGGAAGGGAGTTTCTTCGGAAAAGAATAATTCTTTTCATGTGCGTGGCAAGTTGGGTTTTAAAAAGCCTTTCTCCACCCATCCTCTCCATCACCCCACTTGATTGTCACGAGTGCCTGCCGGGGTGCAAGGGCTGTGAACGTCCCCATTCTACAGACGAGAGAATGGAGTCTCACTAAGGCAGAGCAATCCAAGGTCGTGGAGCAAGTGTAGGGGGAGATGAGAGCTCGAAACCATGTCTCCTGACTCCCCAGTCCTGCCCTCTTTTCTCTAGACTTTACCATCTGCCCGGAATACAATAATATCATTCTCATTAGGACGCGAATCCCAGAAGAAATGCTGGTCAAATCACATCCCCTCCGGCAACATAAGTACAGCATAAATTAAAAGACCAATTAAAGAACATGGCCTTTTAACTGGGACTTACCACTGTCCCCCGGGGCAAGAATGTAGAAGTCAGTGGCTGCCCATTCCAGAAATTACCCAGAGACCCACTTACCCATATGCAAGAGGCTTTAACCCCAAATTATTCACCTAACTTCTCTATGCTTTTCTGGTGCCCCAGCCCCCGTGGAGCTGTGTCTGGAATCATTGCCCAAACCTCTGCCCCTCTCACTGGCCAGAAGACGGGGCAACAGCAGCCCATCCCTCCCTGGGGATAGGTGCCTCTCAGCTCTGACACATACATCTCTCAACACCAGGAGCCTCAGAACCTGATGAAAAACCAATGCTTCTCTAGTTCAAAGAGAGCATTGAAGCGAGATTCCCTAGCTGTCTCCAAGTGGGATAGTCTGCCAATGGCTAGAGCCCTGGGTGGCCAAGGGGACAAAGAGTGTTATTATACTCCAGGGAGCCTTGTTTTGCTGACAATGAGGTGAGGAGAAAAGGAAGGGGCATTTTGGTTGCTCCCTTATAATTTTGTATCAATTCCCACTCCAGCACCAACAGTCAAAGGCAGTAACATGATAAACTCCAGGGATACACCTGGGTCCCCAAACGGTAATAGTTACTACTTCCCCCGTCCAAATTCCCCCCTCCGGTTGCTGGGTTTGAAGCCGACTTTACAGATCAAGAGCTGGTGTGCGCTCCGGTCCTTTTCCATGTCATAGCTGAGCTGCAGTGCCCCCCCACCCACCCCCACCCCCGGCCCCAGCCAAACCACAGAGAGGACAGGTCTCTGGGTCAGCCTGGATCGCAGAGAATCCTTACCACTGCCCCCTTCACCCCGACGCCGGTGTCTTCGGAACCTGCCTGGGGTTCACGGGCTCAGAGGAGCTGCCTGTACCAAGGTCTGGACGTGCTCCCTCAGCCTCCATCTGGGACTTCTGCGGGGACCACCTCCTTCCCCAGCGGGTCCCCCCACCTATCGCCCCAGATTTCCCCTCCTGCCCTCCCAGACCTGCCCAGATGCGCCTGGAGACTAGAGGACAGAGAGCTTGGGGGTTGGGGGTGTAGACCGAAGGAGATAAACCACATTTCGCGGCGGAATCCCTGTTAAGTAACAGAAAGCCATCCAACTAGCAACCACGCTTCCAGAAACGTCACTGCCACCGCGGAGAGAGTTTGCAGATGCCGACCCCAGCGCTCTCACCTACCTGCCTCCCACTGCAGGGCTCCCCTCGGCTCCGGGCCGCGCCGGCTGCCTCCCTCCCGGCTCTCCGCAGCGGCGGTGGGCGCTGCGCGGGGTCCGGGCGCCCGCGAGCTGGGTCTCCGGTGCCCGCGGCGAGGCTGCCTGGAGGAGGAGTAAGAGCTGCCGCCCGCCGCCGCCGCGGTGCTGATGCGGTTGCTATGGTTATGGAACTCCGCAGCTGCCCCCTCTCGGCGCAACAGCTGCCCGGCCGCGGCCTCCGGGCAGCCCCGCGAGCCGGGCCGGGCGGCGAGGCTGGGCGCGGGGCGGGCGCCGGCCGCCGGCACTGCGGAGGAGGACGCGGGGCGGCTGCGCTCGGCCTGTGCGCTCGGCTCTGCGCGGCGCCCGCGCTCCGCTCCCGCCCCCGCCGGGACGCGGCCGCCCGCCCGCTCGCCCGCCCCCGACCCCGCGCCCCGCCCCCGCCCTCTCCGCGCCGCCGCCGCCGCCCCCCCCCCCGCCCGCCGGCCCGAGCATGCTCAGTGTGCGGCCCCGAGGCGCCCTCCCGCGTGGCGGGGCTGGGCGGCGGCGGCGCGCGAGGCCCTTCCCGGAGCCCCGGCGGGGTCCCCGGTGCGCTTCGGGGGAGCGGCCCGAAGGCGGCCCGGCAGATGCCCCAGGCCAGCTCTGAGCGAGCGCAGGACCACCGCCCGGCGACCCCATCCAACCTGCCCACCCGCTGCCGACCGGCTCGGACACCGGCGAGATGGGGCCCACGGGGAGAGGTGAGGGTTGAGGACGGATGGAGCCGCTGGCGTCCTCTGAGCATCCCTCGCGGGCATGGCACCGAGGGGCAGGCCTGCGAAGGCCTGGGGACACGTGGCTTCACAGATGAGGAAGCAGCCTCAGGCGGGGGGCCAGGGTGGGACTCCGGAGACCCGCGCACAGCCCCGCAGACGGACGGGGCTGCGCCAACTCACATCCCAACTAGAACCGCGGGCGTGACCGAGAAACTGCAGCCACTGCGACCCCGGCCCCGGCTAATCCAGTCGGGGCAGAGGGAGGTCATCAAGGCAGGACACCTGAAAGAGGGGACAAGAAGAAGGCACAGAGGTGAAGTCTGAGGAAGGAAGTTCCATCCAAAAGGAGAGGACCCGATGTGCAAAGGCCCGGAGGCCAGGCGGCCCGCGCTGGTTTGACCCGCGCTTGCGATGCAGCAGAAGGGAGCAGAGTGGACCACAGAGGTTCAAGGGACAGGGTCTGCCAGGGCGTTGAGAGCCAAGTGTGGAGGGCGGCATTCGACCCTAAAGACAGCAGGAAGCCACTAAAGAACCTTAAGCAGGAGAAAGGCTGGGTGGCCAAGTGGGCAGTCACTGCAGCCAAAGTGTGGGTGATGGGGCTAAGGTGGGCATTAAAGCTCCAAGAAGGGGTGTCCGGACGGTGTTGCCGCCTTCTTGCCACCTTCTGTCTGCTCTCCTTCCCACAGCACCCAGCGGAGCCTCGCACAGCACGTGTGCTCTGTAAATGTGTGGTGCGTGGCCAATAAATGCATATTTATTTCTCCATAGAGAAAATGGATTCCTTTCTTTCATAATTTTTCTGTCTTTAAAATGTGATCAAAATCATGTGGCATTTATTTTGCCTTAAACATTGCATTTTTAGGCAGCCTTATTTTTGAACGTCAGCCCAAGTCCCCGGTGTTCTCCTCTGTCTTAGATGGTCCCCGACAACGCAGATACCGAGGACAAGAGTGCAGGGTTTGCTTGTTTCCTGATGGTTTTCAATTGGCGGATAAGAGAGCTCCAGGATATATTGTTACGTGAAAAAGCAAAGTGCAGAACAGTGTTTATAATAAGATAACTCTTGGGGAAGAAGCAGGGAGACACAAATGTATATTTGAATTTGCTTGTATTGGCATAAAAATACGCTGGAAGGCCGTGTAAAACACTTGCGAAGTAGATGTTAGCTAATGGGACTGAGGTGGGTGCAGGACTGGGGGGGCAAGGTCTGGGGGAGATAGAATCTTTCAATTATACTTTATTTTGAACCAAAAATAAATTACACACATGCATAATGTGTTACCATCTGTGTCTAGAATCCTAATGAACCTTGGGATAAATTTACATGCAACATGTTCCCCATGGACATATCCCAAGACCTACTCCTCCCACTGCCTCGGTTCCTATGTGACACAATAGTACTATGATTTATTAAGTCTTCCTCTTCAGTCCTGCTATGCCCATGGCCCGGAGGTGAGGAGAGAGGAGGACACAGAGACAGAAACGGAGGCCTCCAGGAGGCCAGGTCACCAGTGCCAGCACGAGGGAGCTGTGTGGACGTAATCTTCATGTCAGTTCCCTGAGGGTCTTCCCCATGATAGCGATCATGGTGGCTATGGTCCATAGTGGCCAATGTGATAGTCATCGATCATCTGGCTGGAGTGATGTCCTCTGGGTCTAGAGAGTCCCTGACCCACTGCCATCCTCATGGATGAGATCCCTGTAACGTCCCACTCCAAACTGGTACATTCTCAGACCCACGGGATGAGGCTCTGAGCAGCTAGGGGCCCATAGGAGGTCTGCAAGGGAAATTCCTGGGGTGAGCCCAAGTGGAACTGACCCAAAAGCAAAACGAACTCCACTGACATCCCCCCTCTCGGGGAATGACCCGCCATCCATCCCAGCACACGAGTCAGAAACCCGACGTCAGCGTAGGCTTCGGGGTCCCTGCCTCCTCCTCTCTCCCCGCCTCATCTCCCACACACCTAATTACATACCAACTTCTGTCAATTCCACCACGTAAGTAGCTTTCCGAGTCATCTATAACGGGCTGGACTGTACGACAGTGGTTGGTTTTTTTGTTTGTTTGTTTGTTGTTTGTTTTTTGTTTTTAAATCTTCTTCGACAGGAGTCTGCAAGTAATGGTGTCTAGAGAAAGGGGTAGAATCTTAGCCTGACGTTCTGAGGTGAGCATTTTCTGATAGGACAGGGGGACACGGATTCTGGGGCAGATGCTGGGCCTGATGCAGTCTTCTGGGGCAGTTGGAAGAGGACACCCCATTGAAGAGAGCTGAACACTGAGACAGAGAGCTCATCAGGAGCTACTCTTGGCCAAGTTGGGTTCTGGAGGGTCGAGGGTGCCCTCTGTCACAGGGCTGCAGGGGCTGGTGCCCGTTCAAGATGAGGACGGTATCAGAGCAAAGTGGACCAGCATTTTGTCCCTCTGTCCCAGAAGGCCGGTTTTCTAGGGTGACATCCTGTGGCAAGGAGAAGCAACTGTCATGAAATTCTTATCAGAGGCAGCAGTCTCCACAGGATGGGGAGGAAGTTGGAATAGCCTCCCGCTGGGGCTGGGTAAGCACCCCCGACCCTGCCGCTCTTTTATAAGAACTTGGGAAAAGAGAAATCCCCAAGAGAGAGAAACTTCACTTCCTGCTAGTAGAATTGAGACCGGAGACTACTTGCCTGGCCTTCCAATCTGGCGTCGCTCTTCCCTTACTGCGTGTCCTTTAAGATGCAGTGCGACCTAACTGTAGCTCAAGGTCCCCTTCTATAAAACAGGGATGATAACAAAATATACTTCCAGATTTACTGCCAAGTTTACATGGATGAAAATTTAGAACAGTATCTCATGCGAAGTAGGGGCTCTGTATGTACATGAGCTATTGTTTTTTTTTTTTTTTTTTAATGTTAGACTGAGTTGAGGAGATAGAAGATGTCCTTGAGATGCCAGGTTATCTGCCACACTTTCTGTCCACACCCTGTGCCCCCACCTTGGCCCAGGACCCACCCGATCTCTTATCCGAAATACGAGAGTAATTTCTTAATGGATCTCCCTAACCCTGATGCTATCCCCAGTTACCCTCTGCCATCCACATCCTATGGAACTTTTAAAAATGTCCCTCTGGGGACGCCTGGCTGGCTCAGTTGGTAGAGCATGCCACTCTTGATCTTGGGGTCATGGGTTCGAGCCCCACATTGGGTGTAGAGATTACTTAAATATGTAAATAAACTTAAAAAATATAATTCTCAATCAGTCTGCCTCTTCAGATCCTTCAGGAGTGACTTCAGACTCGAAGAATAAGCTACAAGCCTCGTGGCTTAACAGTCTTGTGCAGCTCACGTCGGATTCCCGCTCACAAGCGCCCTTGCTCTGCTTGGTCCAGAATACTAAGCCTCCTGTACTCTCCAGAAAGCCCCAGGCTATCTAACACATCCACGAACTCTTGCCCATGCTTCAAACCTCTGTCTCGGGGTGCCTGGGTGGCTCAGTGGGTTAAAGCCTCTGCCTTCGGCTCAGGTCCTGATCCCAGAGTTCTGGGATCGAGCCCGGCATCGGGCTGTCTGCTCAGCAGCGAGCCTGCTTCCCTCTCTCTCTCTCTCTGCCTGCCTCTCTGCCTGCTTGTGATCTCTTTCTGTCAAATAAATAAATAAATAAATACAATCTTTAAAAAACCAAAAACACAAAAAACAAGACCTGTGTCTCTATATTCCTTCCTTCATGGAACCTGCTCAGATCTACCTTTGCGTCCACGCCTCCTCCACTGAGCCTCCGATACATGCTTGGGGGATGGTCTCAGAGCTCCGTAGTGGAATCACTTATGTAAAAATGTACTTCCCGCACTAGACTGAGGACTCTTGGCAGGAAATTCTTAAAAGAATTTTGCCCATCCCATAGCACAGTGTCTGGAACATTGAGACAACGCTCAAAAACATTTCAGAACGTTACATGAATCGATTTTGATTTGATTGTCCTCTCGCGTATTTATCTTGTCCTGCCGGCCAAAAAATCAAAAAAAAAAACAAAAACCAAAAGTTCGTTTGAGCCATGTCTGTGCTGAAGGCAGGTGCTCGGTTACCACATTCACTTTGACTGGCTGAGGAAGAGATACTCGCCCGAGAGCCAGTCTGGTTGGCACAGGGCGGGGAGGGGCGCCAGGAGGAGGCCAAGGCCATTCATTACGCCTTGGGATGGGTCTGGAAGGGAGCTCCTCAGCGGCGCGCCAGCCCCGCAGCCCAGGCCTCCCCGGTTCGGTGTGATCACACTCGGCTCTCACGGGGAGAGCAGCGGACACGAGGCTGGCTCGGGCCGCTCGGACGCACGCCCTTCAGGGGCGCATTTCATCGGCACATCGCCCTGCCGAGAGCCTCTTAGGAGGAAACGGAGAGCAGACAGCGGCCCTTGACTAAAGGACGCAGCTCGAAGGGCCCAGCCTGGATGCGAACAGCCCGTCCCTGCTCTCGGCCATGATGCCGTGTCGCCTCTGGGCTCTCAGGAGCGTTGCTGCCGTCGTCTGTGCGGCTGCTGTTTGCGAATGCTGTGGGGACCTCACTGTCATCCTCTGCGACGGTGGGGCTCCACCTTGGCACTCCTGATGCTTGAGACCGAGGAGTCTTTGTCACAAGGGCTTCCCTGTGCACTGTAGACTGTCCCCAGCCTCCCTCCCCCCTACCCCTACCCCTACCCCTACAGACCACCTGCACCATCCCGCCCTCTGCTGGGACAGCCAAAATGACCTGCAGACATGGAGGACTCTCCCTGAGGGTCAAAATAGCCCGGTCCTGAGAGCCACGGTCCAAAAACAGACTTAGGGCAGATTTTGTAACCAAGGATAATGACTATAAGTCAAAGTCAAATAAAATTATTGGCATTTTTTACTAGGCCAGTATTTGTTCCATGGGGCCAACTGGGTTTACGTCGAGACTGGCCTGGTGAAGGCTTTCTTCCGGCAAAAGCGGTCGCTCAACCTTTCTTCCTTGTTCTCTTGCGTTTCCATCATATGCTCATTTGCCTTTAATTCCTGCCACTGTGTGTGTGTGTGTGTGTGTGTGTCACAGAGGTCTCTCTAAGTCATCTGAACAATTTGCAAGGATCAGTTTTATTAAAATACTCACATAATCATAATTCCACTAAGAGTCGAAGACATTTTCCCGTGACATCATGGGAACTGGGGGGAAGTGACGTCACATTTTGTTCGTCATGTGATCCTTGAAACCAACCCTCAGCATCAGGCAGGGCAGGTGCTGGCATGATGTGGCCGGAGTTAGGGTGTCCTTGTCAATCTTCGAATGAAACGTTAGTGCAGCTTAGCCATTTTTTGAAGACAGAGTTCGGTCTCTACGAACATTTTAATAGGTTCTGGCTGCACATTCTAACCCATGGATAATCCTGCATTTGTCCAGTCCTGATCAGACCAGCAGTGTCCTTGTGAAAGGTACACAGGCATTAGAGTCGAATGGACCGAGTCGGACCCCCACTTCCGCCCTGTGCCCCCTGTGTGACTTGCAGTCTGGCCCATGACTATCTGTTTTCTCGTCTGTAGGTTTACACGGGAATTAAGTCCATACAGGAAAGGGCACAGAGGAGCCTACGTGAAACAGAACACATAGAGGAGTCCCTGGGCAGGACTCATAGGGCAGCCGTACCATCCCTTCTGATCCGCTGCCACCACCAAACTGCTTCGGTCAGCAGAGCAGCAGTCACAGAGGAGAAGTAATATGCCACGTCCTGTGTGGGGAGAGAGTGCGGGCAGGAGATACACACACAGGTGCATGTAACCTCTCTTCTGTCTACACAAGGGAAAACAAAAACCAAATGGGAGAGGGGGGCAATTTCAAAATGGAGGTAGATCAGAACCGTGAAGACAGCTCTGAGACCCCTAATAGTAATCGTCTGGGATGCGTAAGACTAATGGGGCAAAAAAATCAGCTCTTATAAATGTGGCTGAGATTTCAGGGTTCATCTGTTGACACAGCCCTGAGTAGCCAATTTTGCCCAAACCAAATGCAAGAACACAGATTTCCAAACCACGAGGTAATTGTCTCAAAACCACAGCCACAGCTCACTTGGCCACACCAGGAGACAGACGTGATTATTGCTTGCCTTTTTTTTTTTCCCCCAGATGAGAGAACTGAAGCCCATTTAGCAGATCTTCTCCAAAATGCCAGAGCCCAGGCTTGACCCTGAGCAACTGGTCCCAGGTCTGCCCATGGGACTATTTCCTTGTTGGCTGAAAACCTCGTGGAGCTTCCCAGGACATCTGGACTGGCTTCCAAGCAGAGGACAGGGAGATATGGAAGGAAGGGCAGGCCACTCCGGAAGGGCAAGTGTCGGGTTAGATAACAGGAGGGCTTACTTACAAGACTTCTCTTGGTCAGAGGACCAGGAGATCTCGGTCTCTGGCCACCAGGATCTTTGGGGCTCGTTGAGAAGGTTTCAGAAGGATCAGTCAGTAATCACCCAAGGGTGGACATGTCACATTGTTTCTCAAGACCTTGAAAATGGCTCTACTGTAGGAGCTGGGGGTGGGGGAGGGGGGGCGGTGTGGGCACATTCTAAGCACAGAGGAGGGGATAAGCCTCTGTGATTGCGCAGGGCTAGCCAGCTCTCAGGTCAACCTGTGGCCATGGCCTCCCCATGACTTCCTCGTTGGGGGAAGGACTACTCTGCGGACTTGTAAGGAAGTTTCCGTAATGAATGACGATGGAATTCTGGGCCCAGGATTTATGTTTACTTATCACACTTAATGATGCTCATTACTTTACTGCTGAGAAAAGCTAGAATCACTACCGAGAAAAGAAGTTCGTTGGTAACAAATAAATCATTTGTGTTTTAGAACGTCAGCAACTCTTAAAAGTGGGGCCCATTGAGTGGAGAGCGAGTGTAACGACATTAACGAATCAACACCCTTCCCGGGCTGTGCAATAATGCTGCCGTTCTTCAATGCAATAAGGGATACACCCAGGTATATAAAATTAATCTCCATCATTTTAAGTTGGCAAGTCATTAAATTAAATGTACAGTAGTACTTTGGGGACAAATCCTTCCTTTTATAAAGGACACGGCCTTGGGAGTTGGCCAAGGTGTTCTCACTTCTCTTAATCGAAGTGTTTGGGACTTCAGGATCGCTCCTGTCTGCAGAAACTCCAGGCCCTGTTCCAAGGCCTTCCCTTGGTGAATTATAATGGGGAAGAATTTATCGTGAGCGTGTCCCATCCTCTTTTCTCTGAGACCCATTTCCTCCTCTGTGTAATAGGATGTGAATGCTGCCCCTCGTGGGATCTTCTGAGCGGATCGACGACGGCGCGCCCAGGTGCCCAGCCCAGGCCTGGCTCCCCCCCGGCACTCTGTACATCGTAGGCCCGTTTTCTGCCCAACTCCCGCAGTCTCATGCTGGCTCACCTTCCTTCTCAGATTCCTGTAAGGGGATGGAAGAGGTTCAGTGGCCAGGCGATAACATCCTTAGATGAGTAAGAGTCGGGGAGAAATGAACCTTGCCTCTGGCCCTGGATCTGCAAGAGCTCTGTGACCTTGGGAAAAATCATTCTGACTCACTGAGCCTCCGTGCCCTCCCCTCGGTAATGGACAAGATTTCCGAGAGAACCACGGAGATCCCCTCTGACTTTGGTGCCTCCTGGGTGACCCAGACCTTCATTCCGTCCCCTCCACGCTTTTGTTGGCTTGCATGAAAACGGGCAAGTTGAACATGAAACTCAGCTCAACATAGGACACTTATTTGATCCCAGTGTTTTCTCGTTTAATTGAACGTTGTTCCTTTTAAGTCTTTTTCTCATTTTAAGCAGATAAAAAATATATAGACATATATTATATACACACATAAAGTATAAGCATGCATGTTCATTAAAAAAATAATAATAATTGTTTAAAAGTGGATATAGCCAGTCCAGGTAAGGAAAAGAACATGGCTGAGACCCCCTCCGTCCTGTCCTTATCCCCATCCTGATCCCGTGCCTCTGCCACCCAGGAGATGATCTTGTTCTAAGTTTTGGTATTAATGCCCACGCTTTCAGTCCATGTTAACACATATATTTGCTCTAAAAGGGCATTGTGGAGTTATTTTAGTAAGAGGAATGAAGTTACAGTATTTCTTTAAGAATACAGCGGCTTTCAGGGCATCTGGGTGGCTCCTTTGATTAGGCATCCAATCTCGGTCTGGGCTGGGGTTGTGACCTCTGGGTTGTGAGTTCAAGCCCTGCGTGGGGCAGCACATGGAGCATGGAGTGTGTACACGTTCTCTCTCTCCCTCTCCCTTTGCCCCTCCATTGGTGCTCTCTCTTTAAAACAGAATAATAATTTTTAAAAAAAGAATACAGCAGGTGTCCACTAAGGGGTGAGGACATTCTACTCCTGAGGGACCTTTGAGTCACCGTGCGTGTGTGTGCACTGTTCCAGTGAGGGTGTCACAAACACTCAGATACTCTGGTGCCGTCCTGAACACTCCAGGAAGGCAGCTCCTTGTTTTCCCGATATTTAGGTTAACCCAGGTTTTTCCTCTATTTAGGACAATTGCAGAGTTAGAGAGTTCCAGTTCACTGGGTAGCGCCCATTATTTTCTGAACCGGGCACACTAGGTTCCGCTTGCTTCGGCAGGGGAGGGAGTTCCCACGGCGGCACGACTTCCCCACACCTGGTAAGGTCAGGCTGCGATTTTGTCCATCTGATGGATTAGGAAATGGCATCTCATTCAGAACTGGTTTTAATTTGCACATGTCTGATGACTAATGCTGTTCAGATCTTTATAGAGGCTTACTGGCCATTTATCTCAAATGCCTGTTATGTTGCCAATTTTTTTTTTTTTTTAATTGGATCACTTACCTTTCTCTTACGGGTTTATAGGCATTCTTCATTTGTCTCTAGCAGTTCTTATGACTTGTGGTTTTTGTTTTTCCACATCTCCACGGTGTGGCTAATGCCAAGCTTACCCTTCCTTCTTTATCTTTGGTCTCTATGACATTGTCTAGGGACACTTTTCTATCTTGAGGCCATTAAGACCCTCTGCTATATTATTAATTTGTTTAAAAGACGTATTTATTTTAGAGGGTGAGAGACAGAGCAGAGAGCGTGGCAGAGGAAGAGGGAGAAAGAATCGTCAAGCAGCGTCCCTGCTGAGCGGGGAGCCTGACACAGGCCTCCATCTCATGACCGTGCGATCACGACCTGAGCTGAAATCAGGAGTCCGCCGCTCAACCAGCAGAGCCACCCAGGGCCCTTATATAATTATTTCTGAAGTTGTGTGTCTTTGCTTTGACCTTGAAGTGTCCCATCCACTTACCCAGCGCCGTTCATCGTCCAGCCCTCCTCTCCCCCAGGAATCTGCCGCACCGACTCTGTCGTGGACGCGGTTGGTGTCGATGGAGAGGACTGGCTCTGGGCAATCCACGGTGCTCACTGATCCCGTTTTCTTTTCCCTCTTAACAAGATGATGCCGCCCTTGATGACACTGCAGCGGCGCACCGAACCTTCTCGTCTCACGGGATAACGCCACGCACCTGACACGGACTGTAGGCGTCTGAAAGGAATGAGACCCAAATCTCTCTCTTTGTTTCAATTTTAGGTTGTTTTTTTTTTTTTTTCAGCATAACAGTATTCATTGTTTTTGCACCACACCCAGTGCTCCATGCAAGCCGTGCCCTCTATAATACCCACCACCTGGTACCCCGACCTCCCACTCCCCTGCCCCTTCAAAACCCTTAGATTGTTTTTCAGAGTCCATAGTCTCTCATGGTTCACCTCCCCTTCCAATTTACCCCAACTCCCTTCTCCTCTCCATCTCCCCATGTCCTCCATGTTATTTGTTATGCTCCACAAATAAGTGAAACCATATGATAATTGACTCTCTCTGCTTGACTTATTTCACTCAGCATAATCTCTTCCAGTCCCGTCCATGTTGCTACAAAAGTTGGGTATCCATCCTTTCTGATGGAGGCATAATACTCCATAGTGTATATGGACCACATCTTCCTTATCCATGCGTCCTTTGAAGGGCATCTTGGTTCTTTCCACAGTTTGGCGACCGTGGCCATTGCTGCTATAACCATTGGGGTACAGATGGCCCTTCTTTTCACGACATCTGTGTCTTTGGGGTAAATACCCAGTAGTGCAATGGCAGGGTCATAGGGAAGCTCTATTTTTAATTTCTTAAGGAATCTCCACACTGTTCTCCAAAGAGGCTGCACCAACTTGCACTCCCACCAACAGTGCAAGAGGGTTCCCCTTTCTCCACATCCCCTCCAACACATGTTGTTTCCTGTCTTGCTAATTTTGACCATTCTAACTGGTGTAAGGTGATATCTCAATGTGGTCTTAATTTGAATCTCCCTGAGGGCTAATGATGATGAGCATTTTTTCATGTGTCTGATAGCCATTTGTATGTCTTCACTGGAGAAGTGTCTGTTCATATCTTCTGCCCATTTTTTATAAAGAACTCCTGAAACTCAACACACACAAAACATAACACAAGACAATCATATCAATTTTAGGTTTTGTAAAACTTCATGACAAGGCCATTTAGGCCATCAAATCCATAGAGCGCTTTGGAGTAACTGACATATTTATGAGAATGACTACACATTTCTTTCAGTCTTCCATTGCCATAAAACTTTGTAGTTATTTTAAATCACTTGCACGTTTTGTTAGATTTAGACCTAAGTACCATTTGTATATCTGCTACTAATTTAAATGTATCCCTTTGAAAAATCCCATGTTTTAACTACTAACTGATAGAAATGTAATTGACTGTAACACTGTTTTTTATTGGCCAGGTATCTATAATCTCTTACTAATTCTAATAATTTGTCTATAGATTCTTTTAGTTTCTTATGTAGAAAATTGTGTAATGAGTGAATAATGGTTATAATTGTTCCTTTTCCTGTTTTACACATATTATTCCTCTTTCATGTCATTGTCGCCTGGCTGAGGTCTCCTGCAGAACCAAAAAAGAGATATGATAGTGAGTGGCCTTGCCTTAATCTATATTTTAAAGAGACTGCTTTCAAACAACTCAATATTATACACATCCCTCCATTATTTTATCTGTACTCATTAATTACCTGCTTACTGGAGTTTTCTTCTACTTTTGTATTATTAAACTTTTGAAATAACAAATGGTTATGGAAATGTTAAGAAATATTCTTTTCTATGTCTGTTATGATAGGGAAGTGATTTTCCTCTTCTGTTCTGTTAACAGAGTAAGTTACCTAAATGTGTTCCATAATATTGATGGAAATTGCATTCCTGGAATAAACCCCAATAGGTCACAATGTACCATCTTTTTGTATACATTGTGCTCTCCAGACTGCCAATGTTTTACTTAAATTATTTCATTATGCTCATTAATAAGATGTGAATAATATTTTTCTTGATTCTACCAACCTTGTTGGGTTGTAGAATCAAGGTTATACCACCCTTTTAAAGTAAGTTGGGGCATGGAATATTATTCCGTCATAAAAAAGAATGAAATCTTGCCATTTGCAATGCTATGGATGGGGCTGGGTAATAGAATGCTGGTTGAGTAAGCCAGTCAGAGAAGGACAAAGACTACACGACCTCACTCAGATGTGGAACTGGAGAAACAAAACAAATGAGCAAGGGGAAAAAAGAAAAAAAAAAGAGAGAGAGAACTAGCCAAGAAACGGACTCTTAACTATAGAGAACAAAGACTACACGACCTCACTCAGATGTGGAACTGGAGAAACAAAACAAATGAGCAAGGGGAAAAAAGAAAAAAAAAAGAGAGAGAGAACTAGCCAAGAAACGGACTCTTAACTATAGAGAACAAAGACTACACGACCTCACTCAGATGTGGAACTGGAGAAACAAAACAAATGAGCAAGGGGAAAAAAGAAAAAAAAGAGAGAGAGAGAACTAGCCAAGAAACGGACTCTTAACTATAGAGAACACACTGGTGGTCATGGAGGGGAGGAGGGTGAGGGGGATGGGAAGTAGGTATTGGGGATTAAAGACTACACTTACCACGATGAAATAAAATAAAATCAAAAATAAATAAATGCATAAGGAACTTCATGAAAAACTAAAGTAAGTTGTGTCCTTTCCCCTCTCTTCTTTGAAATACTTTATATAATATTAACAGTCATCTGTTTCTTTTTTTTTCCCAATTTATTTATTTTCAGAAAAACAGTATTCATTATTTTTTCACCACACCCAGTACTCCATGCAAGCTGTGCCCTCTATAATACCCACCACCTGGTACCCCAACCTCCCACCCCCCCGCCACTTCAAACCCCTCAGACTGTTTTTCAGAGTCCATAGTCTCTCATGGTTCACCTCCCCTTCCAATTTACCCAAATTCCCTACTCCTCTCTAACGCCCCTTGTCCTCCATGCTATTGGTTATGCTCCACAAATGAGTGAAACCATATGATAATTGACTCTCTCTGCTTGACTTATTTCACTCAGCATAATCTCTTCCAGTCCCGTCCATGTTGCTACAAAAGTTAGATATTCGTCCTTTCTGATGGAGGCATAATACTCCATAGTGTATATGGACCACATCTTCCTTATCCATTCATCCGTTGAAGGGCATCTTGGTTCTTTCCATAGTTTGGCGACTGTGACCATTGCTGCTATAACCATTGGGGTACAGATGGCCCTTCTTTTCACGACATCTGTATCTTTGGGGTAAATACCCAGGAGTGCAATTGCAGGGTCATAGGGAAGCTCTAGACAGATCATCGAAGCAGAAAATCAATAAAGAAACAAGAGCATTGAAAGACACATTGGACCAGTCATCTGTTTCTTGAGCCTTTAACTCAACTGTAAAATCATTGGTGGGGGGAGTCTAACATTTTCTTCATGGGAAGAGTTTTAATTATTGATTCAGTTGGTAGATGGAAGAGTAGAATCACCAGGAGCCCAAGGGTGGAGGAGGGATTGTTTTTAGGACTGAGCCTCTTTACAGACTGAGAGCAAACACCCATTAAAAAGGAGAGAAAGGGAGGGAAGGAGAGAGGTCCCTGCTGGGAAAAGAGGAGGTGATTCTAGTGCCTGGTAGGGAGCTAGAGGGACCAGTGGAATCACCTCTGTTCTTCAAAGACAGGATGGAAATACAAGACAATGGGGTATGTTGAAAGACAGTAGGCAGTTGAAGCAGAAGGAAGTCTTGCCTGATGGGCTTTCTCTTCTTTGGGAAAAAGAAAGTTGGCTCTCCCACCTGAAGAGGAAGGTTTGGAATTAGGGCTGAAGGGAAACAGAAAAGGTGGAAGGGTTCAGGAGAAGGAGAATAGGGTCGGCTTGATGTGATGGGATGAAGGCAGGTCACTGGACTGGGCTTGGCTTCCAGGGGGCTGTAGCAGGAGTGGAGGGGCTCCGGGGTCTAAGAAGTCAGGGCAATTACCTGATAGCGGTTGAAGAGGTGGGTCGTGACAGACTGGAAGGGAGCGAGAGAGCCTGGAACGGGAGAGGTGTGTGAAGCTGAAGTAAAAATACTCATGGTGAAGGGAGGGAGGACGCTGAAGAGAGATCGGTGGTCAGAAAGAACAGGTGTGAATGGACCCCGGGCTGTGGGGGTATCTGGGGCTGAGTCGGGCTTAGGCTCAGTCTTCATGACTTCATGGGCAGGGACAGGAAGTGACCCTGAGGTGACAGGAGTGGAGCTAGGGCTGCCCATACCCAGCTACAGGGAAGGTGTTCCTCTGTGTGCTCTGACCTTCTGCCCCACAAGGGATTCGAGAATTCACATACCTTGTGCAAATTTGCCCTCGTCTCAGGACAAGGTCCTGGGTCCCCGGAGAGTCTCCACTTTATAGATGAAAAGCTGATGCTTGGTGAGGTGGAGCCCCAAGCTCAGCCAGGACATTCCTCAGAGGGGATTTGAACCCAGGTCTTTCTGATGCCAAAGTCTTGACACGTCACCAGTACCCAGCACGGCTAGAGAGGCCAAGAAGTGGGTGAGTCCTTCCCAGGACCTGGAATCCTCCCAGCGTAATGGCAGGACACTGGATGGAGAGAGAGAGCCTTGGGGCCAGCACGGGCCAGAGTGAGAAGTGGCGCTGTGTCTTCTCATGGGTCTGTGGAAGGTGGATTCTTGGAAAATGTGGGTTTCTGTGGGTTTGCATGGACACTGTGCAGCCACAGTGACACTTGTGGTCACGGACATCGTCTCGTCTGGCACATTGGTGCGTACACAGTGTGGATCTCCCTTCTTCGTCCCTATTCTTCCCTCCAACAAGCAGGCTCCCCATTCTTGGTGCATCTAGCTTCCTTACTGGCAAAACCTGAGTAAAACGTGTCACCATCAATCTTTTTTTGATTATTGTCGTCACCTGGGACGTAGATACCATTACCTCCATTTTACACCAAACCAAACGGGAGCACGGAGATGAAGAGATCTGGCTAGGTACAAACGTCCCTTGCCATGGCAGAGCTTTTTGGAAAAAGAAATCATTTACCGCATGATTTTGTAGCCATGATCTTCTCTTGATTTTGTTCTCCCCAAAGCCTCCTGGAGGAGACAAGGCAGAGAAGTAGGGCCCCTTGATTCAAGGCTCACAACCAGTGAACACTGGAGCTGGGACTAAGTCCTGACCCCAGATCTGCTCTCCCATGATCTTTGCACGAGGATCATGGTGCATCCCCCAGAGCCAGTGACAAAGGGCCAGTCCCCAGGCTGGAATGTCAGGCTAAACTTGCTGAGTTGCATCCATAGGGCTCAGAGGCTCCCTGAAGACCCTGCTAAGCTCAGCATCCCCTGGAGGTCCCCATGTCCTCAACCGCCACACCTGCAGGGAACAACAGAGGGAACATCACAGGGTCCTACAGAAGTGAGAGCCCAGGGCAGGGGCGTAAGCACCAGGGCCCTGCACCAGATACTGCTGAGGTAGCCCAGCCCCTGCGTCGGACGGCCTGGTGGTTTCCAGTCCATCCGTTCACTGGCTGTGTGCTCTTAATTGGCCTCCAAACTTCTCTATGACCCAATGTTGGTATTTTTAAGAAAGATTTTATTCATTTATTTGGGAGAGAGCAAGCAAAAAAGAGAAAAAACACACAAGCCAGTGGAGAGGCAGAGGGAGATGTAGATGCTCCAAAGAGCAGGGAGCCCAATTGGGGCTCGATCCCAGGACCCCAGGATCCTGACCTGAGCCGAAGGCAGACGGAGTCCCTCAGACGCCCCCCATGTCTTCATTTTTCAATGCTCACTGCAATATTCCTGCTGTACGGGGTTCCTCGGGTACATGTTCCTCAAACATAAGCATCCTACTATTGTTACTTATATAAATGCAAAGAGTGAGGCCCAGAGGAGTCCAGAGGATTTCCAAGTCCCCACACCGAGCCAGAGCCACAGTTCGGTTGTGTTTCTCTTACCTCGGCTTCCTTCCTGCCTCAGGAGGATGGACGGGGTCGTACCAGGAGGATGGACGGGGTCGTACTGCACAGGCCTGCCTCCGTCTGCTCAGGCTGCCCTCACAGCACCGCGCGCTGGGGGCTGAAACACAGACATGTATTTTCTCTCAGTCCCAGAGGCCAGAAGTCCTAGATCAAGGCGTCGCAGCGTGGGCCCTTCTAGCCTTCTAACAGCGGCTCTCCTCGGCGTGTAGACGGTGTCTTCCCGCTGTGCTTTCACACAGCCTCCCCTTCACCTGTGTGGGTCCCGACCTCCTCCTCCTGTAAGAACCCGGTCCTGTCGCAATGCGGGCCGTCCTCGTGGTCTCACGGGAACGTAATTCCCTCTTTAAAGACATTCTCGTCAAACACAGTCACGTTCTGAGGCTTTTGGAGTTAGGACTCCAGCATATGGATTTTGGGGGGACATAGTTCAGCCCATACTAGATACTTAGCAGATTCTGAGGCAGAGAAGCACAGAGAGCCTCAGAAAATGTTAACTGTTGTGGTCACGACGAGGTTGCAGTTGTGCCTCATGTCTGGAGTCGGAAGAATTTCCTATATTGAAAATGTGTAATGGGGGCGCCTGGGGGGCTCAGTGGGTTAAAGCCTCTGCCTTCGGCTCAGGTCATGATCCCAGGGTCCTGGGATTGAGCCTCACATGGGGCTCTCTGCTCAGCAGGGAGCCTGCTTCCCCCTCTCTCTCCGCTTCTCTCTCTGCCTGCTTGTGATCTTTCTCTCTGTCAAATAAATAAATAAAATCTTTTTTTAAAAAATGTGTAATGTCCACAGCAGAAGCCCCTCATGCTTGGCCTTTGCACATGCCCCGGAGAGGAAGTCACAGCATTCCAGGAGCCAGCTGCAGGCACAGGAGCTTCTGGGGGAAGAGAACCCATACCTCTTTCTCTGCATACAGTTGCTTTGGCTCAAGCCATGAGCTCAGGCCTCACCTGCCCACAGGACTTTGTTCAGACGTGGGTGTAGGGGCAAAAGCAACCAGGGATACAGCTGTGGGCACTGACTGTCTGTGTCTGTGAGGCGGGTGGACCTCCTGCCAATGGCACACACAAAAGAGTTTGGTGCCTTTCTTTGAAAGGGACAAGCAAACCGGACTTGAGTTTGATTTCTGTACCCTCTCCATGTGAAGGGGGAAAAAAAAGGCTCCGAAACACCATTCTTTATGCATCCTCTCTGAGTTTATAATGCACAGTCATTAGACACAGGGTCTTCTTAATCCCCTCCGCCGGCTCCCATGGTCTCCCCCACTCCCTAGTTCCCAAGGCCACCATGCTCCCTTCCCACAGAGTGTCCTCCTTATCTATAAGGTCAGGGGCGAAGACAGGATTCCATGTCTCCCGTTTGGTCTTCAGGTAATGTGGTCAGAGTGAGAACTGGACCAGAGCCTCTCTGGCCCCCTTCCTGGACCAGCAACCCTGTGACACTGGGCGTCCTGTGGACAAGAGGATTGCACAGAGCGTACACGTGGGTCCTCCGCAGCTCTAACGATCTGCGTGTACTGTACAGTGCCTCCATCGGGGGGACACGAACCGCGGCCTGAGCCTTCTCCCCGCAATCTACCGCAGAGCCAAAGCCACAGAAGGCAGCTCACATCTCCGCCACTGTAGGACGGGAGGCATGAAACGATGGATGGAGACGGATTTGACAGGCTGATTTCCGTGTGTGGGTGGAAGCGTGTTTCCGCCTAAAGGATACAGGAGGAAATACAAATACCACGCCATGCATTTTTTTTTTTTTCCCCCAGCGGCAAACCGAGAGAGTGCTCTGGTCCCTGCGCCGTGGTTGACTCCAGGGACGTGGAGCACTCAGCATCGTGCAGGGGCCACCAATCTGGGAGTGATCACGGAAGACTACAGAAAGCTCAGCAGAAGGCAGCTCTGTCACCCAGGGACAGCTGAAGAGGTTTCGGAAGTAGGGCTCAGGTCATCCCACAGCACGGCCAGGAGGACAAGCAAGGGAGTGAAGAGTGCACTCCAGGAACTGCGGGTCGCAGCACACATGCTAATTATTATTAGAAGAGTGAGTGCCCTCGGGCTCCATAAGGTTCAAACTGCTTAGCATGACAGCCTGGGCAGCTGAAACCCTGGCTCCCGGGGTGCCACTCCGTGAGGCCACCCGTGCTCTGGACACACAGGGAAGCTTGCCATGGCTCGGTCCATCCCTACCTCGTTATGTCTCTGTGCCTCTGCACCCTTCCTGCTTGCTGTTGGGCAAATAGCTGCTTCTTTGTTAGAACTAGACTTCCATATCTCTCTCTCTCTCTCACACACACACACACACACACACGTGCACACACACCTAATGAGGCACCACTCGCTGTTCTCTCCTGGGCACATCGTTTGATCTCAAGATAAACCAGGAAAGTCCACATTTATGAAGCCACCCTTAGTCCCCTTCTTAAGATGCTCCCTGATTCTGATAACCCGGTGGGCATGAAAGAGGGAGGGGTCTGCTCCCAATCCAATCCATAAAGTCTCAAGAGTGAAGCTTGGGGCAGTGAACTCAGAGCAAAGCTTTGCCCTGCAACAGAGCACCTCAACCCCCTCCAGAGCCCTCCCTGCAGTGACTCTAGCTGGGGGAGAACACGTCAAGGTCCAGAATAGGGGGGACTGGTTGAGTCCAAGAAAGATGACAAGCCATTAATTAGCTATCAATGGGGGCCTTAAATGCATTTTTAAAAATAGGAACACATTCTGTTAAATGGAAAATAGATTTTATGAGAATTTTATGGTGTGATTCCTTTTTTGTAAAAAACTCATAGAAAAAACAATAACACCCTAAAAATATATAAAACCAAGATGGGGTCTAGGGGTTGGACGTGTGGGTGATTTTAATTCCACCAGGGCCACGCTTTCTAAATATGCTACAGGAAATCATGCTTTATGTCATCAGGCAAAAATAAGTGTGGTTCAATTTTTTTCTTTTTAATCACCTTGATTCTGGGGCACCTAGGTGGCTCAGTCAGTTAAGCATCTGCCTTAGGCTCAGGTCGTGATTCCAGGGTCCTGGGATCAAGCCCCATGTAGGGCTCCCTGCTCACTGGGAGCCTGCTTCTCCCTCTCTCAGCCGCTTTCTCTGCTTATGCTCAATCTCTATGTCAAGTAAATTTTAAAAATATATATGTATTTAAAAATAAATAAATAAATCACCTTGATTCTGTAGCAGCCAAGGGCAGGCTGCCCTAAGACAGTCCACTTTGCCATGAAGATGATTTTGAGTTAGAAGTCTTTCGAAACCCAGATTCAAGAAAAAGACTTTACATACCCATCTGCTGCCTAATAAAGATTTAGGAAAAGGGCCTGTTCTAGGAAGAGAGCAATCACTCAGATAACTACACTGCTACCTAAGAGTTTCTACTCTAAGACAACTGCACTGTTTCCTAAGAACTAAGGACTGCAGACAGGGAGGCGTAGCAAGGCCCGTGGACCTAGTCGTCTGTGTCCCATGGTTTCCGAGTGGCCCTAACACACATTTGTCCATAACATTGACTGTTTTTCATCTTCCTGTAAATTGTGTTCCTTCTCTTTGAAGTCCTAGACCCCCCCTCCCTTCTCCCTAGTTCAGAATGACATATACATTTCATTTTGCCTGACCGTCTTCACAATTTCCCTGTCTGTGTGGATTCCTCACATGTACGAACTGAATCATATTTTCTTCTATTAATCTGTCTCATGTATTCCTAGTCCTGTGGGAAGGGCCTTGAGGGGATAGGAGATTCTTGCTCTCCGACAATTCAAACAACCTGAAATTTTGAATTTTAGACTTCTGTGTATTTTAATACTCATTCATCCATCTTTCCTCCTGACATATCCATCCATCCATCCATCCATCTGTCCATCCATCCATCTATCCATCCTGGGAAGGATAATTTATCTCACTACTTTGGCCTCAATTCCTGGGGTCCTTTGGGTATAACCAAAGGCAGAGGGAGAGAGGGAAATCTACTGACGTGGAGGGAGGAGGAACTGGGACCATGGAGAGCGCCTCTCCCCTCCACCCCACCCCCCAACCACTTGCTCGTTCTAGTTGAGATCTGACTGCTCTCTTGGGTTCCAGGCAGGCTGGGCAGAGGCAGGCAAGCGCAGACCAGGAGAAGCAGGATGGGCAATCAGCCGGCCAGAGGCACACGCGACCAGAGCAAAGCTGACTTCTAAGTCAGACTGTGCTGAGATTCAGAAAACAGTTGGTATCAAAGGGAAGTCTGCTAGATGAGGTTCTCAGAAGTCAGGGTTGGTTGCAATAGTGATCGTGAACACATGTCAAGCCCTTTGTAAGTAACAGACCCCACGCTTCACCAGCCCTGGGCGATCCTCTCACTTATACTAAGGGGAGACACGAAGCTCAGGGTGACCAGGCACCCCAAGGCACTGAGAGGCTGAACCCAGCCAAGGACTACCACCCAAACCTCTCTACCTGAGACCCCTTTTACCCTGGGGTGCCCCTCACTGGCTTTGCAACATAGAGGAACTCGATCGACCGCAACCACAGTCACAGCATCTGTGATTGAGGACAAGGACCTCAGCACCGTCTACCTTCCCGGTTCTTTCAAGCAACAAAAGGACTCAGAGATGCAGAAGCGCATTCTAAGCTTCCACTCCCTACGTGTGTGCCTTGTGATGTCATCCTCCAGGCAGGTTTCGTGCTTGCCCATCTCACTTTGCCGAAACCCAAACCATCCCGCAAACAGCAGTTTTCACATAAACGCATCTTTGGGACCTGGGAACACTCCAGTTAGGATTTTGATGTTTTCAAGGAAAATGCATAGCATCTCTTCTGATGGAAAAGTAATTTACTAGCATCCTACCTAAAGGATCCTTTTCATTTAAATGGAGAAGAAATGTTAATAATAGATGATTGCTTTATGAATATGAAAATTATATGTTCGTTGCATAATCAACCGTTTAATTGACACATCGTTGCATCTCCCTTGGAGTGCGTGGAACAGACTGGAAAACATGTGACCAGTTGTTCCAGCGCTGCTTTTAGAAAGCAAGGGACCTGCTGTTCGGCTGAGGCTATAAGGAAATACCAAATTCTGATCCTTTATTACTTATTTAGCCCCTGCTGTATGCGAGGAGAGACTGGTGCAGAGTTTACCATCTTCAGAGAGAAACTCCCCCCACGAGGCAGTGAGGGGCTCTGAGCTCACGCCCAGGCTGACTCTGTGGGAGAGGTGCTCAGCAGACATTGGAGGCGAGAGGCTCCTCGGCACGCGGGGTCACCCAGGACACAAAAGCTGGTGAGGGCTCAATTGAGAGTAGGGCCAGAAGGGCCGGTTTTGGTTAACTCAGGAGAAATAACAGGCTGGATGTGGCAGTTAAAGGTGGAAGGGTTGGCAGCTAAAGAAAAAGAAGGAGTTGGGGCACCTGGTGGCTCAGTCCATTAAGCATCAGACTCTTGATTTCAGCTCAGGTCCTGATCCCAGGGTCATGAGGTCGAGCCTCACATCAGGCTCTGTGCTCAGTGCAGAGTCTGCTTCAGTGTCTCTCTCTCTCTCCCTCTGCCCCTTACGCCACACTCATTCTGTCTCTCTCTCTAAAATAAAAAATTGAAATAGATTAAAAAGAAAAGGAAGGAGTCAAAGGCGCTCTGAAGAGACCTAGGACCCACGTTCCTGTAGAGTAAGGTTTCCAGATTCAGCAAATAAAAGGAAAGATGTCAGTTAGATTTGATTTTCAGGTAAACTACAAATAATTTTTAGTATGACTCTGCCTCAGATCATGCCCAGGAAACACTTCTCATAGAAAGGTACGTGAAATTCCTATTTAACTGGGCATCCTGTGTTTTGTCTGTTAATTCTATCCAGAAGGACATAAACTCTAAGAGTCCCATGGATTTCCCTGTAGAATGGCTCTTGGAACTGGGTCAGCACTGCCCATAGCCCCTGCAGCTGCCTTAGTCCCCGTCGGGCCATAGGGGTGCTGTACTGACCCCAAAACAGAGCACCTGCAGCCTCACCTCGCACAACCAATAAGGGCTCAGAATCTGAGTGCCCGTCGCGCACTGTGAGGAAGAAACAAGAGGCTGGAGCAGGCAACCCCAGGATTCCGTAAAGGGACATGAGCCCGGAGTAATCACTCGAGCCATCTCCAGGAAAGGGCACAGACCCCAAGACCCTGGTAAGGGAAAAATCAACTTCCACTTATTCCATTATCCCCTCCCTTCCTCCCATTCAATAGATACTGACTGACTTCTTAGGGTGGGCCAGACACGGCCTAGGGAAGTTGTAAAGATGCGTAAACCATGGTGCCCAAAAGGCAGCCTCCTGCACTGGTTTCAAAAACTGCCTGTGACACTTACACGCTGTCAGAGCCTTCACAGAGTCTCAGTTTCCCCATCTGGAAAATGGGTGTAATAATGCCTCCAAGCAAGGTTGTTTTAAGGATTCATTTAAATGAGGTAAGTGGTGGCGGAATGGGGCACAGGGGAGGGCTGCCTCAGTGGGTTAAGAGTCCAACTCTTGGTTTCAGCTCAGGTCTGATTTCAGGGCTGTGAGATCAAGCCCCATCTTGGGCTCCGAGCTAAATGTGGAGCTTGTCTGAGACTCTCTCCCCACTTCCTCTGTCCCACCCCCCTCTTTTTTCCCTCGCTCTCCCCCGTCCAAAACAATAAAATGAAATAAATGAGTTAAGCACAGAACACTGCTCACCAAAAACTAGTTTCCTCTCTCGGACTCCAGCCTCATTTTCTATTCATGGAGAGAGACGGTACTCTCATCATCACGAAGCTGTGAACGCACGATGCGATGTTTCCGGAGCCCAGAGCAAGAGAGCAAGCTCCTACAGGAAGGGGGCACTCACCCATGTCCTGAAGATGGAACGACATGGGTCAGACACAGGGCTTTCCAGAGTTCCACCTGCCCAGAGCCCCTCCTATGCAAAGCCACCCTTTTTCCATCCTTAGTCATCGCATGTAGCCAATGCGGTCTCCTCGGGTTCCCAGGACCGGCCCAGGACAGCTGCCCTGGTTGTGTCGCAGGAGCAACCTGCAAAGGCTCTCTTGTCCCAGCAATCTGGAATCTCCGGGATCATACAGGCCTGAAACTTGTATGCCATCACCCACAGAGCCAACCCCCTCTGAGAACAAGGACGGAGTCGCGGCACAGCCATGTCAGAGCAAGACCGGCCCCTGGACTTCCCACTAGGTGACCTGACAGAGGTGACTTTTGGCTGAAAACACTTCGGTTCAGGGCTTTGTCACTATTAATTAGATGGTTCCTGTGTGAGGTGGAACCTTACGTTAATTTCTCAAGTACTCAGAGTTGCCTATACCACCTGATAGATTAAAAAAAAAAAATGATATATTTAAGAGAAAAGTGGTATTCCGTCTCTATTAAAACTTAAGTGATCCTTTCATCAAAAAGTTGTTAGCAAACTACTAGGATCTGCTTCTCAAATGGATTTTGTTTTGTTTTGTTTTGAATGATCTTTTAAAATTTAATTAATTAACATATAGTGTATTAATAGTTTCGAAGATAAAATTTAGTGATTCATCAATCTTATATAACACCCAGTGCTCATTCCTTCAAATTCCCTCCTTAATGCCAATCACCAAGTTACCCCAGCCCCCAGCCCCCTCTCCCCTCCAGCAACCCTCAGTTTGTTCCCTAGAATTAAGAGTCTCTTATGGTTTTTTTAAATATCTTATTTATTTTTATGAGAGAGAGCAAGACAATGAATGAGAAGGAGAGGCAGAGAGAGAGGGACAAGCAGACTTCCTGCTGAGCAGAGAGCCCGATGTGGGGCTCCATCCCAGGACCCCTAGATTATGACCTGAGTTGAAGGCAGATGCTTAACCAACTGAGCCACCCAGATGCCCCCATCTCAAATGTTTTTAAAGCAAGACATTTCCATTTGAGTTTGATTTTTTTTTTATTTTTTTTTCCAATTTATTTATTTTCAGAAAAACAGTATTCATTATTTTTTCACCACACCCAGTGCTCCATGCAAGCCGTGCCCTCTATAATACCCACCACCTGGTACCCCAACCTCCCACCCCCCCACCACTTCAAACCCCTCAGATTGTTTTTCAGAGTCCATAGTCTCTCATGGTTCACCTCCCCTTCCAAATTACCCAAATTCCCTTCTCCTCTCTAATGCCCCTTGTCCTCCATGCTATTGGTTATGCTCCACAAATAAGTGAAACCATATGATAATTGACTCTCTCTGCTTGACTTATTTCACTCAGCATAATCTCTTCCAGTCCCGTCCATGTTGCTACAAAAGTTGGGTATTCATCCTTTCTGATGGAGGCATCATACTCCATAGTGTATATGGACCACATCTTCCTTATCCATTCATCCGTTGAAGGGCATCTTGGTTCTTTCCATAGTTTGGCGACCGTGGCCATTGCTGCTATGGACATTGGGGTACAGATGGCCCTTCTTTTCACGACATCTGTGTCTTTGGGATAAATACCCAGGAGTGCAATTGCAGGGTCATAGGGAAGCTCTATTTTTAATTTCTTGAGGAATCTCCACACTGTTCTCCAAAGAGGCTGCACCAACCTGCATTCCCACCAACAGTGGAAGAGGGTTCCCCTTTCTCCACATCCTCTCCAACACATGTTGTTTCCTGTTTTGTTAATTTTGGCCATTCTAACTGGTGTAAGGTGATATCTCAATGTGGTTTTAATTTGAATCTCCCTGAGGGCTAATGATGATGAACATTTTTTTCATGTGTCTGATAGCCATTTGTATGTCTTGATTGGAGAAGTGTCTGTTCATATCTTCTGCCCATTTTTTGATGTGTTTGCCTGTTTCGTGTGTGTTGAGTTTGAGGAGTTCATTATAGATCCTGGATATCAACCTTTTGTCTGTACTGTCATTTGCAAATATCTTCTCCCATTCCGTGGGTTGCCTCTTTGTTTTTTTGACTGTTTCCTTTGAGTTTGATTTTTGAAAGTGGAAACTTCTTCCGTTATTGAACAATAATAAAAAGCAAACACCCTTGTTACTCGAGATACAAATCAATTTTCATTTACTTACTCAAAGATAGTGTTGATATTCCTGCAGATAATCAATGAGCTCCAGATGATGGAAAAATCATAAGGAGATTCAAACCGAGTTCATAGTGTAGATGATTTGCAATTCATGATAAACTATCTTTTCCTTGCATGCTTAAAACATTTCTGAGTTAGTTTTGGCAAGATTTTTTTTTTCCTGAATTCTAGGGCACTTAAGCTATTAGAAGTTTAGTTTACCTGTCTCACTTTCTGGACATTTTAGGAATATTCAATGTTTTCATTTATAGAAGCACTTTCTTACCCCGATAAATCAGTCGGAACAAAGTACTTTCAGTTTTAATGAGAGACCTCATAATCTGGTTTATTAATACCATATGGACATGAGAAACCATAAAACACCCACATAATGACAATTTAAAGTCTTTTTGGATTCCAGACATACAGACACGAAGACCTTTGAGCCTCAGTTTTAGCTGCAGAATAAGACACACGGAAACAAAGAACTCACACAACCAGATTTCACGAGCAGTTCTCCTTCCCAGTGGGCACAAAATACTTAAATCGGTCTGAGCCCAGGTAGACTAAAAGACACAGAAGCACACAAACTGAAGACAAAACCCCAGATTCTCTGTCATTTCTCACCCATCAGTTCCTCTGCAGAGAGCACCACATGGCCAGACGCAGCAAAGTCCTGTTGCCCCTTGGAATTGCCTCTGTAAGCAAGAACACATGCATCTGTGCTTATGATATTCTTTATTGGCAACCTGGTTCCTTACCAGACTTGTCAGGTGAATTCACAGGGCATCTCAGGGCATCTCAGTGTATGATTTTCCAAACTGTAAAATGATATTTTTACAGGATGATATTATTATTATTATTATTATTATTATTTTAAGTAAGCTCCAAACCCAGCAAGGAGCCCAGTGTGGGGCTTGAACTCATGAACCTGAGAAAAGACTGGATCTGAGATCAAGAGGAAGAAGTTTAACTGACTGAAAGGTAGAACTGCAGGTGTCATATAACCATTACCATATGTTAACCATTTTATTTAACTTAATAACAACGAACAGACCCGTGATATGTTATTATAGGTTCGATGAATTGTTTTAACCTCAGTGTGGTCTGGAAAGGTGTCTGAGGACAGTAATGTGACTCACTTGTGGCGACCGTCCTGAGTGTGGATTGGGGGAGAGCTTTATGCAGGCCCCACAGTGACTACTTTTACTGAACCAAAAAGTGTGCTTGTGTGAGCGTGTGGGGTGAGCGTATTCTCCAGGCGGCTGGAAGCACGAGGTCCTAAGGCAGCAGCTTGGAGTGACTCCTCTTTACACCCATTTCCCACCGTTCCTGTGTATCCAGCAACCTCGTGGCATTGTGACACCCAAGGGCTAAATTCTCCGAGGTCAGGTGAAGTACTGAAAAACCAAATAATCCATTTGTAAGAGAAAAGCTCTTCCTCTTACCTATTTCCTCAACAAGACGCTGTCTCTCCGGAGCAGGGAACTAGATGGGTCAGTCCTTTAATTTGAACTCGACTTCCCTAGGGGCCTTGATTTACCTGTACTCCTGCCACAGGTAACCAGACCCCTCTGTTCCCTCTCTAGTGATCAGCTTTGCATATCCTTCCCCTGCAGCCAAGGACACTTACCCATTTGCATTTTTGTAACTAACAAACAGCATTCAAGTGATTCTTCCTAGAACAATGAAGATCCGATTCAAGGTAATTTTTCTGACTATTGTTCCTCAGAAATCTGACCCTTCAGGGCATCCATGAAAATTCAGTCGCCAATAATAATATTCTAATCTAAAAAAATTAAAATAAATAAAAATTTCTACCATCCTTAGCGCCCTCTGTAATAGTCAAAAGTCATTACTGCAAGGAGGTGGCCAACCCAATATAATGAACAAAAATTTAAAAATTATAATGTAAATAAGTAAATTGGAACATATTGGCCCAAATAATAGGGGTGCCCCACGATTAGGCCAATCCCTTATAAAACCTAACTCTGGTCTGGTTCTGGTTGTTGCTTCTTGACCCCATTCATCAAAGAAGTTTTCCACCCACAGTGGAAATGGTCCTCAGGGCAAAATGGTGCTCAGGAAGCCTAGCCTGAAATACCTTGTCTGTCATCACAACCAAACCAGGGTTCTCCAGGTCCCAAAACCATGACCTCTAAAGGTTATCTCTTACTGCTGGACAGAAACTACTTTCATTATTACTAGAGAAAGTTGACAAGTGAAGAGGAAATGCCACACAGAACTGTCAAGTTTCAAAATGAAATGGAAGTAAATCCCCCTGGATAATTAAATAGTCCTTAGACACACTTATGAAACAATGCCCTGTGACGACACTGTACTCTCTTAGCCTTATTTTCATGTTTAGGGCATGATTTTCTAATCAAATATAATGTTACAGCATATAAGTCTAAGAACAATAAAGGCAACCATAGAGGAATTTATTCGGTGTAGAATAAGATATGGTACTAATTTGTTTGTGGCTTTATTTACTTTTTACTATCTCATTCTGATACTACAATGAATGCTTTCAAATAATGCTCTTAAGTTAATGTAAAGGGAGCAATTCAATGTATATTGAGTAACATCATAAGATCAGCGAGTGTAGGGTGCAGATAACCATTGCAGGGATGGCAAATTTATCCTCTTTTGACAAATATAGCTCATATGGAATAAACAAAACAATTCCCTGCAGTAAAAATTCTAACAATTGTGTTCCTGTAAATAAATTCTTATAGTCTAAAAGTTACAACTCAAGAGATTGGAAGATAATTTTAAAACTGGATCTTGAAATATTGTAGAAAGTTCTTTGTGCCATCAGAACACAAACAGAAACGCAATTTTAAGATGGTAAGACAGGGATCAAAATTCTATGACTGTTCCTAAACCAAGAGTGTCTCAGGAGTGCTTTACATTTCCATCTTTTCAGATTTCTTCATGAACTCTTGGTGTACATGTGGTTTCTAGTTTAGAATGAACTGTAAACAAGGTGTTGAGGTCTTACATATTTGTTGTCATGCTCAGTAAGTAGTCCCTATCAAGGAAGCAATTGCTAAATTTAGTAGGAGCTGAGTTAGTGCGGAACAGGGAAGGGAATTCCAGACAATAGAAGCAGGTATAGATGTCTTGTGGTGGGATAGGTCATACCAAGTTTGAGGAGTTCAAATATGGTCAGATCTAGGACAAAATGAGCCAGAAGGTATTGTGAAATAAGGCTGGGGAAGGGCTGATCCTTAGCATAAGACCAAGGTAAGAATTTTGTTCTTTATCTGACAAGGAATGGGAAGGCACTGACAGTTTTAATAATGAGTTGGGGAGGAACATAGTTAGATCTTGAAGACAAGAGTTTGGCCATTATAAAAAAAGGTCTGGAAGAGGTCAAGATTGGCCACTGTTACACCGTCAGGAAGCCGAGCAGTGCTTTAGGTGAGAATGTGGGTTGAATCAATATGGTGGGCCAACTTGAGAGCATGGATTTCTGAGGATCCACAAGGAGGCAAGGAAGAAAAGGAAAGTATTGTGTAGACATGTTAGGACTAGAGGAGAGGTTATGACCTGACGAGTCACCGAAGAATTTAGCCCATTCTATTAGGCTGTTTGGGATCGCAAAGGAAATTTCACATGAGAATTCATATTTTTGTCTTCTCTTGGAAAATCAGATGTTAATACTTTGATAGCAATTCTCCTTGGCAACTATCTGCTAAAATTGATAAGTCGTTGAGCTTTGGGCTGGAAATATCCTCTGCACGATCATTCCAACACCACCCCCGTCTTCACTGCGTTACCCTGCTTCCCGCACTCCTTCGCTTGCCTGGCCCTATGTGTTAACAGGTCTCTTCTATCTGTTGAAATATTTCAGGAAGTTGAAAAACGACTCTTGGGAAATGTGAAGTGAATATGCGTCGAAGACAAATTCAGCCCATTAATATGGAAACCAGCAAGATAGTAGGGCTAGTTCAAAGGAGAACTCAAGAAACAGAAAAACAGCAACAAACAACTCATATGTATGTATACACAATCCAACGATCTTATTTCATATGTAGGTGTTTGTGTGCATTAACAAATTTAATTCACATAAAGTAGATTAGCTTGAGTGGAGACAAAATGGGTTAATACCCTGTAAGTCAATAAAATCTTGAGTTTTGTAGTTGTGTTCCTCACGAGGAAGAAATCATTTACATTTCTCCTGGGCAACTTCAGAAATTAACAGTCAACTTCAGAATCTGGACCCTAATCAATAGCGAGTAGTAAATCAGGGAATTAAATCCTCCTCCTTGGGTCTGCCTATTAGATAATGCTCCAACATAACATAAAAAGGGCATGCAGTCTTTTGTTTATTTCTAAGTGGTATAACATTATTTTCTTTTAAAAAAAATTTTTTTAAGGGTTCCTGGGTGGCTCGGTGGTTTAAAGCCTTTGCCTTCAGCTCAGGTGGTGATCTCAGGATCCTGGGATCGAGCCTTGCATCCGGCTCTCAGCTCTGCAGGGAGCCTGCCTACCCCCCTGCCACCGCCTGTCTCTCTGTCTACTTGTGATCTCTCTCTCTGTCAAATAAATAAATAAATCTTTTTAAAAAAAATTTTTTTATTCATTTGAGAGAAAGAGAGTGTGTTGTTGTTGGGGGAGGAACAGATGGAGAGGGACAAACAGACTTCCTGATGAGCATGGAGCCTGCCGAAGTGGGGCTTGATCCCATGACCCTGAGATCATGAGCTGAGCTAGAACTGAGAGTCGGACGCTCAACCCGGTGCCATCTGGAATCTGAAACACCCACGTGCCCCCCAAATTATTTTCTTAATATTTTAATATTCTTTAATATTTATTTATTTAAATATTTAATTATTTAATAAAATATAAGAAAATATTTTTCTTAATATTTTCTTAATATTTTTGGTTTGGATGAACTCGAGCCGGCAGCGTTGTATCACGCCAGGACTTCGGAAATCCATCCAGAAGGTTACGACTGTTAGCTGCAAAGGTATATTATTCTGTGATTTGTTCCCTTAATTTCCTAAGAAAACACAAGTAAATTGAGAGTACATGTTAGGAAACTCAACCCCCTGCCATTATTTCTAATCAGGTTCCTACCTATTACTCCCTCTTTATCCGCTTGCAAATAGTGCTTTTCAATTAAGCTGTTTCCCTCCATGAATGGAAATTGGGGCCCAGAGTTTGGCTGGAACAGCCCCTCTTTTCTCCGAATAATGATGGGCCCCATCTCCGCGTGGTTGCTTGTTGTCCAATTTTCCTTTGAGAGCAACAGCGAGCCGTGGCTGTGTTTAAACACAATGAGTAAAGTGGAAAATTGACACAATTATTCTCGTAATTTGGGCTAAGAGGAAAATGATAATTGAGTGGAAAGGAAGACGTGTTTCCGCAGACACCCCACAAATGGGCCGTCTTCATCAAACACACTCATCCTCCTAATGGTTTCTTCCACGGATTCTCTCCCGTGGGCTCTGTGGTCAGAGATCTTATTGTACATGACATGTGAGTCTGTTCAGTGTCTGTTCGCCCGGGGAGAGATTCCAGTGAAATCTTTACCACATTTTCTGTGCAGTGAAAGAGAAGGAGGCTTGGTTGGAAGAGACCCACTCTTTCGGAGCCTCGGCACTGGTACCAATGGTCGCGCCTCCTCCCCTTGCTCCGTCAAGTGGAGAGGACGATGGTAACCCTCCAGATTATCATGGGGATTAGATGAAATTGTGTGCATGTGGCTCGGTGTCCAAAATCCAGCAGGCTCCTATAAATGCATCCCCACATGCCTGCCTTTCTTCTTTCAGGGGCTCTCAAGCTGGAGCGAAGGGTTCAGAGAGGGCAGGGTGTAGCTATGGAGTGTGGCCTGAGGAGTCCTCCAAACTCTTCTGCTGCTAAGGAGCCCAGTTAGTATGAGTCAGAAGTGTGAATGAGCATGAACTAGCCCAGATCCCCAACCCCGATTCTCCAGGGTAGCAGCCTGGGGCGGAAGAGAACGCTCAGTCCACAGAAGAGTTCATGGAAGGGAGCATCTTGAATCTCGAATAGAAGAGCCCTTCATCCTCTCGAACCTGTAGGTAACCTGGACAACTGACATTTCAAACAGGCTTTTTTGTTCCTTTTGCAAAACTGTTTCCTCGAACAGATCTAATTGGTGGTGGAAAACGAGAACCATGAAGTGGAGCCCTCTGGTTCGAGTCAGAGAACCAGTGGGAGTTTCCTTTGGGGCGTAGGGTGGTAGACAAAACAGTGTTCCCCAGCCCTAAGACGGTCACAACCAGAACCTGGGTATCAGTTGCCATATATGGTGATAGGCCATTGAACATGAGGTTAAATTAAGTTTAGGGAGACCATTCTGGCTAATCTCCCTCAGCCCTGTGTAATTATAAGGGTCACTCTAGGAAGAGTGCAGGTTGGTCAGAGTCAGAGAAGGTGTTAGGATTGGAAACAGAGGTCAGGAGAGGCCATTAAAGTGAGCAGGAGATATTCTGTGAGATGGTGCCAGGAAAAGGTCCCTTTAACCCAGATCCAATCAAATGGAGGGCAAAACTGGCCAAGGTCATAGTGTGAGATGTCAGCAACATCGACAGTCCATCCAAATTCAAAGTCTAGCTCAGCTCCACCACCCACAATGTCCAAGACAGTGTCAGCGGTCGGTAACAACAGTAGGATGGTAAGGAGAGCTACCGTCTACTCAGGGATGCTGCATGCAGCCCCAGAAGTTGTGACCTGCTTACTTCCAAGGGGCACCTTTCTCATGGTCTGTAAGAATGAGTGGTGCTCTTGGAGCCGGGTGCTGTTCAGCTTCCATGACCTTGCACGGGAATCTTAGCGTCCACATCGACACTGCTACGCAGTAGGGATGCCAAGATGGGCAACAAACAGCCCCTGCCCCCAGGGCATTTGCATATCTATTAGGTACCAGACCCTGTGCCAGCCCAATACTGCGTGGCTTTTACAGCCCATGCTCTGAAATTTGGGAATTTTATTCCTGGTATGATGGGAGGTCCTTGGATGATTTTAAGTAGGCGAGTGACATTGATTTATTTTTTGTAAAGATCACAGGCATGGAAAGTGTGGCCAAGAAAGATAAAGAGACAGACCTTGAAGAGCACAGTGACTGAGAGAGGAACCCGGGTCAGAGGGCAATGCCATTTCAAAGAGGGAAATAGAAAAATTGTTTTTCAGAAAGAAAGAGAAAAGAAGGAAGAGGAAATAAAATCAAATTCATGAATGAATGAATAACTGAATGAATGAATGAAATAAAGGCAAGTCCAAGAGGGGCAGAGAGATGAAATGGGTCTGCTCTTGAGACTTCTGGAAGGCAGCTGCATGAGAATATGGATCTTTTGTATAGTGCTCATAATTATTCCCTAATGCCTACAGCAGCACGAGCTAATGATGTTCTGTAAATATTTGTCCAAGAGGGGAAGGAAGGAAGGAAGGAAAAGAGGGAGGGAGGAAAGTAGGAGGGAAGAAGGAATAAGGAAGGGAGGAGGGAGGAAGGAAGGGAGCAGAGGAGGAGGGTGGAAGGGAGGGAGGAAAGGGGGGGGGCCCTGTGCTGTAGGTCAGACAGCAGAGCCCTGTGCTACCATCCACAGAAGGTAAACACTCACAGCCTATCACTAGAGGCCCGCATCGCCAGCAACAGAGGCACACATCCCTCTGTAAGAATGAGTATCCACATCAACAGGAGTGTAGCGGTCTACACTCCCTGAGCAGTTGCCCTTGAGTCCGTCATACAGTTCCCATAGCTGTCAGTATCTCAGCCGCCTACCCTTTAAACCAGGGGGAAAAGCATCTGTTCTATAGGAGACAATGACTGATGAATAAATGAGTGAAGGACAAGTACGTGAGTGAAATAAGACGGAAGTCTGAATTCAAATCGTGGTTCTGCAGCTTCCAGGTAGCTTCGTGACTCCGTCCCCCAACTTGTGTGAGCGATGGTGCGGTTCTCTGTACACACGGTTCTTACACACATCTGGGGAAGCCTGACAAACTATGCTTGGCACAGGGTCCAGGACAGGAGACTGGGACTCAAAACAGGGTAGTTACTATGGTATGGAAGCAAGGCTAACCCCCAGGGAGACTGTGACTCGAACGAGATCATCGGCAAAGCCTTTATTGCGCGGCGACACGTGGCAGTGATTACAAGTCTAGTTCTGAGCAGCAGTGAGCCTGTGACATAAAGCAGATTTGTTTTCCTGGTAAAGGAGGAACAGCCTCCAGTGAGTCAGCATAAGAACATCAAGTGAGTGACCATGAAGAAAACATTTACCGTACACCTCCTAATAAGAAACATTGCAGGGATTTTAATGGTTTTATTATTTGTTCCGTTCCAAAAGTCATACATACTCATTTAAAAGGATTTGGAAATTATATCGGAGCAGGAAGAAGAAAATAAAATTATCCACCTACCAGCCAGAGACATACTTTGTTAACAATGTCATATGCTTCCCTTTATGCCTTGAAATACCCCTTTATAGGTTTTAACAAGAAACTTTGTAGAATTTATTTTTGGGCCTAGGAGTGAAAATATCATATATAAGAGTTAGCATTTTATATGTCGTCGACTTTTCTTTACAAGATAAACGTTTTCTCCATCTTTGCTTTGGTCTGTGAACACAACCATTATTGGATGCTGATTATCTCTGGCTCACTCATCACCATTAGCTTGCTTCCACTCTCTGTTGCTCAGTAGAAATGAAGGGAACATTTTTGCGTGTGAAGTTTTCTTTCAAACTTCAGGAAATCTTTGGCATTTGATCAGCATTTTGCTGTTTGCCACACTGGTTCATTTTACCCCATCATCTGAGAACGATGGATTGAGCATCACTACATGCCTGCCATGGCTCTCCGTAATAGGAATCCAGCACAGACGGAGATCCTGCTCTCCTGGGCAGTAGCAGATTCTAGAGATTGGAGACAGTATCTCATGAGCCATCATATTTGCTTGGTGTTTGCGGGCACTTGCTATTCTTACCGTTTTCGGTATGAGGAGATGGAGCTTCAGATGGCGTAATGTGTCTGGGGCAGAAGGATACAAGCAGGGACTATCCCGGATATAGGTCGAGTGTGCTTTCCTGCCTTCCTGCCTCCGCACCCCTGACCTACACAAGAACTGACGGCTGGTCCGCAGCCTTCCCTGCAGGGCCAGCAGCACCCCCCATGTGTGTTTCTGTTGGCCCCGCAGGGCTCAGAGCTCATTAAGGGCCAACACGTGGTGTTCACATCTCCATGTCCCCAGTGCTCAGTTCTCAAAATGGTGTTCAAGAAATGTTTAATGAAAACGTAATGACTTTGTCTCATTTTCTGCTTCCCAGTGTCTATTCTAACAAGGGTGCCCCATTTATCCTCTTGTCTGCAGAACCCAGTTCCTATAGCCCAGCTGGGAGGGGAACCCCAGCTCTGCAAACATTTCCAGGAATCTGGTGGCACCACCCGGTGGTGCCCTGTGGGACGGCTGTGGAACTGCCTGGGAGCCCCAGGGGGCCTCCCGAATTCACAAGGCAAGGCCCTCCCTGGACTGAGCCGTGAACCCCCCAAGAGGTAGGGGTTAGGGGAAAGAATCCAAGTAAGGGGAGCAGGATTTGACAAGAACAGTGGGATGCTTTCCATCTGGGCGTGAAATGGGGTTTTCTCTGTGGTTAATGAGAACAGCCCGTTTCCAATTTGACTAATGCCTTCCATTAGAGCTTTGGCGCAGTCCAGCAGAGAGGCACGACTGGGGGCTTTGCCGTCCTTTCTTATAAGCCAGAAACTGCTTTGTCATTCCAAATTTTCCTCTGATCCTACCCGAGAACCTAAGGCAAGCTTTATTAAGGGGCATCTAACAAAGGGCCCACCTCTCCGTTTGCTGGCCAGGCAGCGACTTTGAGCAAGATTCCTCACTTCCTCTGAACTTCCATTTATTTTTCTATAAAGTACAGAGATTATCCAGAAGGGCCCAACGTCAGCACGAGAGCTCTTAAAAATGGAAGAGTCAGAGAGGGGCGTCTGGGTGGCTCAGTTAGTTAAGCGTCCAACTCTTGGCCTCGGCTCAGGTCATGATCTGAGGGTCATGAGATCGAGGCCCACGTCAGGCTCTGGACATACTGAGATGTCTGCTTATGACTCCTCTCTCTCCCTCTGCTTCTGCCCTTGCTCATGCTCTCTCCCTCTCCCTCTAAATATAAATAAATAAACTCTTAAGAAAATGGAAGAGTTAGAGAAAGATGGCACCATGGAAGCGAGATTGGGCTGATATGTTGGAAATTGGACTCCATCTGCAGTTGCTGGATTTGAAGATGTTGGAAGAGAGCAGGAGCTAAGGAAAGTGGGCAGCCTCTAGAATCTGGAAAAGGCTGGGAAGTGGGGGTTCCTCTAGAGCTTCCAGAAACAACACAGCCTGCTCACACCTTGACTTTGGCCCATTGAGACCTGTGTATGAATTCAAACCTATAGAAGTGTAAGGTAATAAGTGTGTGTCCTTTCAAATTTGGCATATTGTGTTATAGAAACCATAGAAAACAATGGAATTTTATGTTTCATCATGTATTTTTAACAGATGAGCAAACCAAGAATCAAGAATATGAAATGCCTTTTCCATGGCTCATCAAACACAGTTAAACAAAATCCACATTCCAAAATCAGTCTTTGCCTTGCGTGCTACAATTATTGGTGACAAAGGTGCCCAGGGTCATGCTCTGCTATATTGTCATAAAAGGGTCCACTGGAATGAAACCCCAGGCAGCCCACCTTGTCCTGGTTCTAACCAGCCTGGGTTCTAACAACCTGAGTGTAGACAGACTCGCATCATTTCAGAGGAAAGTTCGGGCTCTTGAGCTGGTTAGAGCCCTGAGGAATGTTTATAGACCTGCTAACTTGTTTCAGAGCCAAATTAATCAGAGACATAACAGGGGTGGGAGATATTTTTCATTTCTCAAGTTAATGAACAAATGGATTTCCTATTCATTATTCATTGACTTTTGAAGTTTAATGAATAGCTCAGGGACAATCACTAAATTTTGGTATTTATAGAAAATCAGCAGCAGCCAGATTCCCTCTGCATCAAGTATGTAACCATCAGTTGATTATATATAATGAATTTCATTTATCGCTTTATCTGGTATTTATCAATTTTACATTTTTAATGAAAAAAAAAAGGGATGAATTCATGAGGAACCCCCTCACTGGTTCACTCCCCTTTGGTTTTATTCCTTTTTGAGAACGAGATGGAAGTTTCAGGGCCTGCATTGCCTTTTATCTGTGTCTGCATTCCAAATGATTTTTTTGTTTGTTTGTTTGTTTGTTTCCAGGAGAACTAATCTTCTCCTGGACATTCATCTACTTTTCCCATCCATTTCTTCTTCTACTGGAAAATTAATATCACTCCTTCTTTTCTCTCCAGAAAGAAAATGATGGCTCTTGTCCTTAATGACAGAGTAAATAGGCAGAAGAAAAGACATTTTAAGACTAATACTTTGCCATAAAACCAGTACAAAGATATAAGAAAAAGAGTAAAATTCCACCCCAAAAGCCCTCACCCATTCCCTGAAGTCTACAAACTACAGACATTTAGAGAGGATAAACTTAGAGATACTTTCAAAATAAAAAAAAAAAATAAGAGATGATATGATGCAACAGAACCTTCTAATACACCATTACTATATTAATCAACATTATAATCTTCATTTTAAAGAGAAGCATAAATATACTGGAGGCAGAAACATGAAATTGTTTTACTTTTCCAGTAATGATTACCAGTTGAGTAACTAAATTAGGTAAGAAACAGTGAAATTAAAATTTACCTTCAGAAAGGTAAATTAAAATTGCCCTTCCCACTGGGCAGAGCCTTCTTTACCATCTAAGTCAGACTCAATGATCTTGGAAGTCCTTTTCAGCTACTGAAGCCATCTTGCTTAAGTCCCTAAGGCTCACCTGATCATTTTAATGTTTTGATTCTGTATCTGACTCAAGGCTCCCTACATCCTGACTCTAGCACCCCTGCTCCCTGTGCAAACTATCTAGTGCTTAGTCAGGACATACAAACATAGAGAATGCAGTATTCTCTGCTCACAATGTCTGTCCCAGTCTTAGCCTCTAATTTGGGGGAAAAGGGCAGAGAGAAGGGAGCTCCGTCGGTAACCACCTTTGGTAAGTTGGTTGACCGTAGATTTTGCTTCATTGTGCCCCCTTTGCAAGGGCTCTCTCCCAACCAGATCGTGTCTTCTTGCTGACCTTCTAAGGCAGACCCTCATGATGCACTCTGTTCTCCTGCTGCAAAAATTTCTTAACTCCATGTGCGAGGGCTCTCAACTCACCCAATCTCACACCACTGGGGACCAAGCTCTGTGGCCAGTGTGTGGGTTGTATCCATTTCTAGAACTCTTGGGAGGGGAGATATGAAGAACATGGTCAACTCCTCTATTTCCTGCCTGAACTTGTTACCAAGCCAACCTTCCACAAAACTCTGTGGCCTACTCCAAGAAGATCAGCCAGGTCAGCAAGCCCTGTAGATAAGGGGCATCCAACTGGGGGACAGTATAGTCTCCCCTCTAACAGAACACCTCAATTTGTTCAGTTTTATTAGTTACTCTGGGGGCCTCTACTCTTTGCTTAGGTGATGAAGAAACTACCTAGGGCGTCCATGCTCTGGTAATAACCTTTGAAATTAGGCATGACAGCCAGCACCTTCCATCAAGTGCTGGTATCCACTGTTCCACCTCTTGAACAGGGGGCTAACCTTGCAACTGCTTTGGCCAACAGAAGGAGGTGGGAATGGTGTGTTACTTCTGAGCCTAGGCTTTAAGAGTCTGTGTTGTTCTTTAAGCGACTGTGTCGCTCTTGCTTGCCCTTGGAATTCCCTCTGCACTTCCACTTTAAGGCGTGCTGCTCAAGGATCATGTTCTGGAAGGAAAGTATTTACTGTGAGTGTTTTCATGGTAAACTGAACGGCACAAACCATCCATCTTCGTGACTCGCCTCAGCAGTCGGTTCCTCCGATGAAATTTGTTATCCCAGAACTTTGGGCATTTTTGTTTCCCTGAACAGACAGGTAAAGAGATTGGAGTCATACCTGAATCAATATGGTGGAGAACCAGAACGTCATGGCAGGAGACCCAAGGCGAATATGAGTTAAAAGAAATGATCACCTTTCATAAATTTGTGGAAATTTGGAGATTTTTGGAATACCACGGGCTATAGAATTCAGAACACCAAGTCACTTTCACCTAGAAGGCTGTGGAGTTGCTTCCCCCAATATCTGGGTTACATAAAGATGAACGAAACACGGTTCCTGACCTTGAACAATGGACATTGTGGTCCTATCTGACTCTTCTGTGCACACTGGGTTTTCACGATCAAATATCTCCAAGACTGAGCCCCTCCAAATGTTGTGCACATTACAAGGGCAGCATAGGTCATAGGGACCTCACTGACTTGGAAGAAAGGTCCTGAATATTGACCTCCATTCCAGTCCTGGATCCAGCATGTGCCCTCCTCTACCCACAGGGCAGTTTGGATGTGTTAAATAGACAATCTAGGAATGTCCACAGTCTAAGAGATAACCAAAGGAAGGAGGGGCCATTATAGAGTAGGGGGCTCCTCTACTTCCCCACCTGATGCATTGCTCATTTTTCCCCCAGGGTCCTTCAACGATGGCCCTAGAAATCAGAATAATCCGTGCAGGAAGAGCCCAGGCAACAGACATGAAACCACACCATGCAGAGCAACCAGCTTGTCAATAACAGTCGCAGGAGGAGGATTTGCTTCCGCAGGAAGGTGGACGGAGGGATGCTGACGGCAGGATCATGGACTGCCGGACACTCCTCTTGCCTCAAGCGGGACAGAGCATGTGGTTTTGTGACTGGGTAACATTTGAGGGGGAGCGAAAAGGCTAGACATTTCAACGGTTGCTAGGCAGCATGAAGTCTTTGCAAAATAAATACAGGAAGGTCTGGTGTTCAATCTTGCTTAATATTATTTTTTTCACCCTGGCAAGGCTGTGGCTCTGGGGGATGCTGGGGCAGCGTTATTAGCCATTATGAACTATGGCCGTTTGGAAAAGGTCGACAGTGAACCGATTTTTAAATCCTGTTTTGAGATGTTCCCCTCATTAAACCACATAAAACTCCCTGACTAGCACCTAATGTATTCATTCAGTTGGAGAGTCAATTAATATATATTGAGTGCTATATGCCAAGCACAGGGCTGGACGCTTTAACTTGACTCATGTTTCTTTCATCCGCACCCAGATCCTTTGAGATAGGACTTAGCTGGCCATTTGCAGACAGTGCAACTGAGGCTCAGAGAAGCAAACTCTTGTTCGAGGGTGGGGAGTCCATTTTCCTGACTCTCCAATGCTGCACACTTTCAGATATATCTCTCTCCCTGTTTTTGACAACCAAGTTTTGTGTCTCAAGATATAAGACAAAAAAAAAAAAATTAAACTAGATTTTTAAAAATTTTTTAATTTATTTTTACTTTTTTAGTTTTAACCATCATAATGTGCTTCTTTGGTTCGGTTTTTATTACATGTGGGGCATCATGAGGGAATCTTTATTTTTTTCTCACCCACATACTTTTTTCCCCGATGCCTAAAACAGTACTTGGCACATAGTAGGTTCTCAATTTTTTTTGTTGGTTTTTTTTTTTCTCATAAAAATTTATTTGTAGGGGCGCCTGGGTGGCTCAGTGGGTTAAAGCCTCTGCCTTCGGCTCAGGTCATGATCCCAGGGTCCTGGGATCGAGCCCCGAATCGGGCTCTCTGCTCAGCAGGGAGCCTGCTTCCTCCTTCTCTCTCTGCCTGCCTCTCTGCCTACTTGTGATCTCTGTCTGTCCAATAAAATAAAAATAAATAAATAAAAATTTATTTGTAATAACATTTCTTTAGGATTTTTATTATAGACCTCATGTCCGATGCTGATGTCTGTTCGTGCTGTGTAAACTCATGGGGTTTTTTAAAGAAAATAACGAAACGTGCCTGCAGAAGAAAATGATAGTGAACCAAGCACAGTGTTACTCCCTTCCACACACCAGTGTCCTCTCACATCTCACTTCCACTTAAAGACTGATGAATGGTCAAAGTCTAAAAAGAAAGCTTATGAGTTAGAAAATGCTTTCCCTTTATCTAATGCATTTCCTATGTAATTCTATAAGCAGGAAATTATATTTCCTTTATGCTAATATATGATCACATCCTATTAATATGCACTAGTAGCATTAAATTTTATTTGGGAATGCAACTAAAGATTCTTTTTTAGAAGTTATTCATTTGAGAGGGGGCAGCAGAGGGGAGGGGCAGAAGGAGAGAGGAGAGAATCTGAAGCAGACCCCCCACTGACCACAGAGCCCAGTGAGGCACGGCTCAGTTTCACAACAATGAGATCATGACCTGAGCCGAAATCAGGAGTCTGAGCCACCCAGGTGTCCCTAAAAATAAGATTCTTAAAGAAATGAAAGAAATGAAGACAGTGTTTCATTGTGTGTGTGTGTGTGTGTGTGTGTTCCAATAAAACTTTATAAATACAGAATTTCTTATATTTTCACATGTTATGACATATTCATCCCCTTTTGATTCTGTTTGAAATTCCAGTATAATTAACATACAGTGTTATATGAATTTCAGGTGTGAGTCAACAATTCTGTAACTACTCCGCGCTCATCATGATAAGTATACTCTTCACCTGTTACCTTTTCCTCCAGCCTCCCCCACATCCCTGCCACCTGGCAACCACCGGTGCCTCCTTCATAGTTAAGATTCTGTGGTTTTTGTTTGTTTGTCTCTTTTTCTTCTTTGTTCATGTGTTACATTTCTTAAATTCCACAAGGGCTGAAATCATATGGTACTTACCTTTCTCTGGCTGACTTATCTCACTTAGCTTAATACTTTCTAGATCCATCCATGTTGTTGCAAATGACAGATCTCATTCTTTTTTGCGGCTGAATAATATATACATATATATATGTATGTATATATATGTACATATATATACATATATATATTCCACTTCTTTATCCACTCATCTGTCAATGGACATTTGGCTTGCTCCCATGATTTGGCTCTTGTAAATAATACTGCTATAAACATAAGGAAGCATTTATCTTTTCAGATTAGTGTTCTCATATTCTTTGGGTAAATGCCTAGTAGTGGAATTACTGGACCATACCATAATTACATTTCTTATTTTGGGGGGGCAACTCCATACTGTTCTCCCCAGTAACCGCACCAGCTTGCACGGATGTCGGATCCTTAGATCCTTCTCCCTTTTACTCACGTTACTCTAGAGAATCTTGCCTCTCTTTTCTGGATTATAAGATTTTCAAGAGCAATAATCCTAATCCCTGTGTCCCCAGATCCTACAATTATTAGAGAAAATTTATTGAAACATGTGGAACATGAGCAATATGAACCTAAGTAATTTGTATAGATAATAGCCATCTACTCAAAGCAGCCAAACAGAGACGTTATGCCTCTAGGACCACAAGAAAGCATTCCATCAGCTGCTTTAAAACTAAGGAATCAAAATATTCCCAATAGAAATGGCTCACACTAAAGGAATTATTTCCTTCTGTGTCTTTGTGGCATTCTTTCTTGTTTATTTATTTATATTATATGAGCGGGGATTCTGGGGCAAACAGAAATAAACTTGGATCTCCAGTCCTCATGATAAACAAGAAGTCCATGCCGTTCTGCCCTGTGTCCCCTGAAGAACCGTGTGCATGGTTACTTAACGTTCCCAGCTCTCCAGTCCCTCTGAGTCCTACCAAATGCTCCCTAACTTTTCAAGTATGAGGACCCACTTTCCAAAACAAAGCACTATTGGAATAGCTCAGGGATCCTCTGATTGAGAAAGTACATAAGTCGACATCTTCTGTGGGTTTAACCTGTGCCTGGCAGTTCGTCAGTAGAGTAAACGTGGATATGTTGATTAGCTAATTACATCAGCATTTCTTGAATGCATCCACTCTGTAATCATTTATAACCCAACTATAAATGTTATACTAACCACAACAGTCTCTATGTACGCTTGAGATGCCTGCGTGAGGAACAATATGTACGTAATGGGAATTTTGTATTTGCTCATGTATGATTTTGTCTGTGAGAAGCATTCAGTGAACATAGAAAACAACGAAATCAAGCCACATGCAAACACCAAAACACATACCCCTAAAACTCCGGTGTGCTGCCTCACCACATGTCAGGAGCCACGCCTACCCCGGGGGATGACAAAGCTCCATCTCGCATCCGGGAAGGCTCCTCATACCACTTCCAACACCTCACACGCTGTGAGCCTTTCCAGGCCCAGAGTCACAATCAACTGTCAGGTCTTTTTCAAGATAAAGCACCATGTCCATCTCTTTTGGGTGTATGTGTCTTTTCAAAGAACCATTTTTTTAATCCAGCTATAGTGAACACAACTGTTACATTCATTTCAGGTGTACAAGGCAGTGATCTGACAAATCTTTAGGTCATGCTGTCCTCACGAGGAGTGTCACTGGTGTCCGTCACATATGACACCGATAGAGTACTACAGACCCTGTTCCCTACACTGCACCTCCTATCCCTGTGGCTTCTTGAACATTCCATCCCTGGGAGCCTGCATTTATTCTAATAGTTACGTATATCTTAACCCTTTCTTGAGTACAAAACAATGTCACTGTTTTAAGATTCTTCTTTGAAATTGTGTTACTCCTGAGGTTTTTGATCACCATGTCCTCAGCCCCACTTTTCCGTAAGCCCTGTGGGTTTTGTCCCATGTGAGCAGCACAGTGATTTCTGGGAACGTATATGTTGCATCACAGCAGAACTAACTGTGCACATACATATAAAGCGTACTAATTATCCAGCCAACATCACTTTTCTGTAAGCTCACGGATTTAGGCATAGTGTCAATTACAGTTCTTAGAGCTATAAAGTGGTAAATTGTTCTGTTTTTCAACGTTTCTGACTCAGGGATCCTGCATCATTCAAGATCTGACTGGAAGACGGAACACCGATAAGTAACAGATAATAAGGATTTGTTACAGAGATTAGGCTTTGCATCATTGCAGGAGCTGGTGGGGAAGCCAATACAAAATGGTGTCACAACAGGCCAGTAGCTCCAGGTGAAGCTAGACAGGCAGAAGAGCAGAATAGAGATGGGCTGAATCTCAAGGACAGACTGAGTCTGTGGAGACAGCTGGTCAATGTCTGATGATCCAATGTGACTTTCAGGAGTGCCTTGCCAAGGACGTGGGCTCATGCCTGACCCAAGACTCAAGAAGCTGAAGGATGTGGTCTGCTGGGTTCTGAGAGAGCTATGGGGCTGGCTTGTGCCTCTAGAAGATCTGTGAGGATGGGAGAAACCTGCCACAGGGCCTGGAGCTCCACGCCAACCTTCAGAGCAGTGTGCCTAACATTCCAGTTCCTCCTTCCAAGGGGAAAAGAGGTCCAGCTTTCAAAACAGTAGAACTTAGCACAGTATCTCCGAAATCAGATCTCTCAGAGTGTCCAAAACATCCCTGCTACCTCCCGACCTCAATGGGAAAATACTGCCATAACAGCTAACTTCTATGATCTAGGCTTCAGTGTAAACACAGACACAAACACAAATGCAGCCCCAGGAAGTCTCATATGAAGAAGTTATCCAGGTGGCCCAGAATATGTTCATGTTAATTTTAGGTTAAATTGTAAATAAAATATTTTAGACATCTTGTAGAGAACCTATGGAACCCTGAACTTATAATCCCCATTTGAGTAACTCCATGTGCAGTGACTAAAAATTGGCTGGGAAGCAGAATTCCTTCTGCCAAGTAGCTCTTTGACTCTGAGCAAGTACCGTTAAGTTCTCTGAGACTCAGCTTCCTTCCATATGAAGTGGGGGCAAATAGCAGCGATTACATCTTTGTTTGTGAGGATTTAGTGAGACGTCGGAAGGGGTGTAATAGGGTGTGCGGTACCCCGATAACACCAGAAGGATGCAAGCTCTTGTTTCATGACCATCACAGCTGTTATCATCATCTCCGCCATCGTCCAGGGATTATTTCCATTTTTTTTAGCTGGTTCCCTCTGACAGGGATAAGTAGCAAGGTCCAAAGATATGACAATTGCCGTCCAAGAAGTTGAAGACAAATCTGAGCTTGATGAACTTGAGGTTCAGAACAATTGGAGACAGGATCAGCTCTATGAGCAGAAGTTTCTGTCTGGACAGTTTCTGTCAAGCACAGTTTCCATCTCCCTGGGAACTGCTGCCGTGTGTAGAGAAACTGTGTGATATAATAGGGGAGCTCTGGGCAGAGAGCTGGGGACTTTTGATTCATTCTCTGCTCTGCCACTCACTGCCATGAGACCTGAGCCAAGCCCCTCTCTTCTTGGCCTCCATCCAGAGGAAGAAAGACAGAACAAGGGTTAAAATATGAGGTCAGACACTGGCACTCATAAGCCATATTTTTCTTTGAAACTACAGGCATGTCAGAAAGCTTTTGGTCAGAGATCAGAAACATCTACATGAAAGTCTTGTCCTAAAAAAAAAAAAAATCAAATAAATGAAGTGTGCATTCTGGTGTTCCTACCTGCCCCCCGTCCGCTTCTGGTAGACGATATGCTCGGCATGTCACCACCAACCCCTCCCTCTATTGTACCACCGACTAGGAGGCTGTCCCTTAACATTTATCATTGTCCTTGAAAGGATGCTTTTCTTATAATACTGATACGCTTTTCTGCATCTGATTCAAGCCAAACTGGGGTGGGGGAGTGAGAGATCTCCAGATCCTTGGGTTTCAGCAAAAATGAGCTAGGAAAGAGAAGTCTATTCCTACCAGTTCGTATGCAGAGCCAATGTGTGTCAAAAGCTACAGGTTGAGAGGTCATTGTAAAACGAATCATTGAGGTCAAGGTGGCTAAACCACCTCCAATGTGTGTCCTGCATTTCTGCTTGTGTGGGAACGCCGAAGCCTCAGATCAAGACACAGTGAACCCACAGATGGAAATGCGGTTCCTGCTGGGTTGGCTCAGTCACTGTTGCAGCTGCGTTTCAGTGAGGTCTATGCGTCTTACAAGGTATGGGAGCAAAGTTTTAGGCTTTAAAACTCCACGCGCAATTTCATGGAGGAGTGTCTGGGACTTTGTCCACTAGCAAAATCACACTTTGGTAACTTTCGTTGGACTTTTAACTTGGGTCAGCCAGTGGGAAGGCAGGTCTGAGTCGTCTGCCCCACTCCCCTGGGAATTAGCCACGCAGTGAGGGTTTGTCTAGAGTTCAAATCTGGAAATCCAGGAAAAGACCTTGGCTCTTGGGATATAAGACACTAACGAGGTCACCAAGTCTTGTCCTCACCATCTCCTTGGGAGGGAGAGAGAGGGACTAGAGTTCACTTCTCTCATCATCCATTTCTCCAGTTTCCAAATGCTCCGCCCCTCACAAAATGCTTAGGGAAAGCACATAAGGGAATAGGTATGTTTCATCCATTCAAAGTTACTATATTTTTTTAAAGATTTTATTCATTCATTCATTCATTTTAGAGAGAGTGCACGACCAAGCACTGGATAGGGGCAGAGGGAGGAGAGGTTCTCCAGCAGACTCCACACTGAGTTTGCAGCACGATGTGGGGCTCCATCTCATGACCCTAAGATCATGACGTCAGCTGAATTAAGAGTCAGATGCTCAACTGACTGAGCCAAGCAGGTGCCCCCATCCAAAGTTAGCATTTAAGTAGAAGTAATTCGGGAAGAGCTTGCCATCGTGAGAATGACGTGGACTTTGAATTCTCTGAGCCTGCACCTCCCTGGGCCACATGTTACCTCACCAGCCTTGGGAAACTCCACTTGCTTCCCACTCCTTCATTTCCCCAAGTGAAAACCAGGATCCAGTACAGGGCCCCCCCTCACCCCTCACCCCCTGCAGTGCACAGCTTCTGGGATATGATGGGAGCTGGAGAGATACAAAGTATTGCTTCTTTAAACCTCCAGTCCCCAGTACAGCCTTGAAGCACGTGACTGGTTCCAATTTTTGAGTCTGAAGCCTTGAACAGATACAAAGACGCAGCAACCCTACTGCTGAAGAATATATTTTTGTGTCCTGGCAGCCGGAATGATTTGAGCTTCCCATCATAGACAATTGTCAAAGCAAAATAATCCATATCAGGATTTCAGCTTTAAGATGCGGGGCTCTTTTTTTGTTGTTTTGTTTTTAATCTTGTCCCAAAATGATTTGTCAAGCTCTAGTTGTATATTTTTATTGAGGAAAAAAAAAAAGAAGAAGAAGAAACCCTGTGATTTCACACTTTCCTGTTACTGTTTGCTACCTTCTGACAGCTTTCGCTGCTTGGGTTGGAATTCTGAGTTGGTCATGGACAGATGAGGTGAGACATTTTAAAGTTGTTGGTGTTCTTGGGGAGCACAGACGGATCCGCTCAGTCAGTCTTTAATTTTCCACCTCACCAATCCCACGTCCCACAGCCCCCCTGAAGCCCTGGCAAGGACTCCTGGGGGCCATCTGTATGGCGTCACCTGTGCCTAGAATTCCTCCCTGCCTCGTAGACCTCCTTCCATGGCCTCACCCTCATGAATAACCCTCCTTGTGTTTCCCTCGTCCAGGCCGAGTCAGTTTCTCCTTCCGTGGGGCCACCATGGGGCGTGATGTTCTATCTCCTTCCTGTCTTCATTCCACCAACATTCCCTGAATGTCCACCATGTGGCAGAGTCGTCGATCAACACTGAGGGCTTAAAAGATCTCCCTCAAGTCACGGGAGCCCATCATCCGGTGAGGGAAATGAATGATTCACTACTGGGTAATGACAAATGGATGAAGGACCCCCAGGAAGCAGGTGTTCATCATGGTTTTACCAGTCAAGTGTGGATAGTGCTGCAGGGTCACCACAATGAACAATAAACTTCCAGCAGCTTAACCTGATGGATACAACGACCTCAGTTTTCCATTGCTGTGTAACAAATAAACTTAAAGCCATACACGTTGGCACCCCGTGTTTCTGTGGGTCAGGCATCCAGCAGGCTCTGGCTGAGTCCTCTCCTCAGGGGGCCACCTACTGAATGACATGTCTGTGAAGACTGTGCCTTCATCTGGAGTCCTGACTACCAAAGCCCCCTCAGGGAGTTGGCAGAATTGACCCCCTTGTGGTATTAGGACTATGGTCCACGTTCTCTTCCTAGCTGTCAGCCAGGACCACTTTGAGCAACTGGAAGACACTTGACAGTCCTTGCCACGTGGCCTCCTCCCCACACCCCTCTCAGGCTTCAGGTCTTCTCTTGAAGGACTCACCTGGTTAGGTCAGGCCCACCCAGGATAATCTCCCTTTCTATTAACTCAGACTGATTAGGGACCTTAATCACATCTTCAAAATTCCATATAGCAGCACTTCTACTATTGCTCGACTGAATCACTGAGAGAAGGCGTGTATACCGGGGAGCAGGGTCTCGGGGGGCCCACGCTAGAACTCAGCTTGGCACAGCCCTGTCGGTGTATTTCTGCCTCTCGAAGTCCCTGATTGCCCACTCTGTCCCAGGTGCAGCCCCCATATGTTCCCTCATGGTGGGCACTGTCCTCACTCACCATTACCTGCCGACAGAGCTACCCCGAGAGAGACACAGGGTTATCCTGTTTGTATTTATTTGAACAAAGACCAGCAGGTGGTACTGAATCACTTAAAGGAATTTGGCGGGAAAAAAATTAAGCTTTGTATTAAAAAGAAGAAAGATTCGGAGTCTCTAGGGGCAGTGCCTAGGACCATCACATGGTTGAGAATATAGACTTCTCCATTCATGGGCTACGGAATTTGAGGTGAGTGGCTTCCTTTTGTGTGTGTGTGTGTGTCTATAATTTAATCTATTAATTTAAAAGACACATCAATAGCATAAGCTAACTCGGAGGTTTGGCGTGAAATTAAGTTAGAGGGAGCGTGTCAAGCAGTAATTGTCAGGAACGGTGGCTGTGCCCATGACTCGTGAGTTGTGCCCTACAATGAAGAATTCTTGACTCTGTTGCAAACCCCTGACTCATCAAGAGCTTGTCAGTCGGCATATGGGGAATTGCCAAGCTAGATCTTCATCCTATAAATATTTGCTGAGCACACATGTGCTCCGGGAATTGTATCCAGAATACGGGCCCTGAAGACGGAGCAGTAATCTGGACAGACAAAGTCCTGCCCTCGCGGAGTTTTCATTCTAGAAGGAGACCAGAGATAATGAACACTGTGTCAGATGCGGGTAACTGGTAGGGAGGCAAAAATCCAGCAACTTGCATGTGATTCTCAAGGGAAAGTCACAGACCCAGGCGACATGTATGTGGAGAGCAGAGAAGTGACAGAGCCAGAGCCACCTGGCTATCCCTGGGCAGAGCTACAGGCAAGGGGGCGCTGCAGCAAAGGGGCAAAGGCTCTGGATGTTTGAGACCCAGCAAAGCCCCGGTGTGGAGACGGAGAGAGTGGCTTGGAGAAGTGGCTGAGTGAGTCTGGGTGGTGGCCAGGGGCCAGGATTGACGGTGGAACGGGAGGACTGCGTCACTGAAGTCAGGCTCTGCAACTGGTCAGGAATCCTCCTTTAAGCCGAATGAGAGGGGACCCAGTTCAATGGCTGGAATGGAGTCATGACGTGATCCACATCTTTTCAAAGGGTCTCTCTATGGTGTGGGGTTCGTTCAGAGTCTGGACTTCAAGGCTCTGATCTCCAGACTGATCTACGGTTCGTGTCTCTCGGCTTGGGGCATCTCTGGCGGCCACCCTTCAGGGCTCTGGCTTCCTACCTGCCTGCCCCCTGGGTCAGATGTCCTCCTCTTGTTTCTGACCCCACGGCTCTGGATGGTTGGGATGCCTGGGAATTTTCCCCGGCTACGCTCTCCTTGCTAACCTGCACTAGAGAACGTCCCTCCAGCTGGACAAGGACGACTCTGGGTCAGGTTTCTCAACAGGGACTATAAAAAGGCACTTAACCCCTCCACCCACATGGATGTGAAATATGGCTTGGTCCTTCCAACGGGGGCCAGTGGAGCAGTCGAATGCATGTCTGAGGCCAACGGCACAGGTGGTAATGAGCACACAGAGGGGGTGGGGAAGAAATATTAACCATGATTCATGCTGCAGACTGGAGCCAGGGCCAGTGGTTCTGGAACATCCTGATTCGATTTTCATCTTTGTTAGCAGCCGCAGGTCAAGCTACTGTTCGCCGCGAGAGGTAGCGTCACCCAGATTGACACTCAGGTAATTACACTATTTGTCTTCATACGAAACTCTCTCAACGGGGAGCCGATTGTGCAGGGCTGGAGAAGTCCAGGGACAGAAGTCCCTCCAGCAGGAGAGGAGAGCGTGCGTCCTTGACGGTGGGCTGCGTGAAGCCAGGGACACGCGCTCTCCCCCGGGGAAAGGCAGCTCGTATCTCCGGGGTTTTTGCCACGTAGGTCCCATCGTTCAGACAGCCTGGTTCTGAGCCCTGCTCCTGGGGCTCCTTCATCCTCTCCACAGAGCCTTTAGTTGGGTCCCCAGCCTCCCCCCCCGCCGCCGCCGTTCCAGCCTGCGGGCTGCGTTCAGGTTGACCTGCCCGCATGTGCCTGCTCGCCTTTCATTCCTCTTAAGTATGTCCTTCCACAACCTCTTTCCAGCTCTCCCTCTCGTTTTCTCGGGAGTGCACGCGCCCTGCCTAACAGCGAGAAACTGGTTTTCTGAAGCATGAGCCCAGTGATGTTACTTGCTTGCGTCAACGCTTTTGCTGGCTTCTTATTACCTACAGAATAGAATCCTCAGATCAATCTCACATCCAGACGCTGCCTGATTGGCCTCTGTTTGCTTCTGAAAAGCCTCTTGCAGCTTCACTTTGCAGGACACCCAATCACTGCACCATCCACCCCCTCTCCTTCCTTTTGCCAGGGGGCGTGAGTAACAGGTGCCACCAAGACAGGAAGCCCTCATTCCTGAGAGCCATATGGAGGGACAGGGGCCACCCGTTGGGGAGGAAGCCAAAAGTAGGGCTGGAGACGTGGAAGGACATGACCTTGAGCTCCCAGTCCTGGATTTCTGTATGTACGTTGGCATATTCTCTGCATTGCATGTGTTTATCTGGATGTAGGTGTAGATGCTGTGGGTGTGCTCACGGGATGGATGTAGACACACAGATATAGACGGATGTGGATCTGGGTAGATATGGACGTGAACACGGACCCAGATCTACAGACAGTTACGTCCATCCCCACATCCCTCCCCAATCTTCTTCCAGCAAAATCCCTTACAAAGTTCTCCACACTGGGCTCCCAAACTCTCACTTCCAATGTGTCCCATGGGGCACTCACACCCCTGGTGACCCGGAAACAGGCCCAACCCTCTTGCGAGTCACTACTACCTGCTTAGCCCACCGTGCCTGGCCCTCCAGCAGCAGTCATGGCCACCCCACTTCTGCATGAAGACCTTGACACCAACCAGGCTGGTTTATGCCTACCTACTTAGTTACTTCTTTCCCAAACTTTCCCTGCATGCCTCCAGGTCTAGGAACGCAGGAGCCGCCCTGCGCAGGGCTGGGCTCTCCCCTCCCAGAGCAGAGCATGAAGGAGAGGAGGCTGCCACTTCCTTGCTGTAGAGAGATCTCTGCTAAAAGCTCTCAAATGTTCTCTGTCACCTGGGTCTCCTCATTGCCTTCCAGGGACACATGCCCAGCCCCACTGGGTATCTCTTTTAGGAGTCTTCAGGCATCCCAGAAAATCTTTCCAAAGCAGCACTATTGATTGCCCCAATCACTTGCCAACTATACCCACACTCAGGCCAAATTTAAGAGTCCTCCTCTCCCCTTGCACACTTCATGGTAGTACTGTCCTCTGGTGGGACCTCCGGAACCTCCCCAACAGCCCATTCCACCCCCCAACCCCCAGCTGCCAGTCTAGTCCTAGCCCATCCTCCTTATCTACGCTACTGCAACACCTCCTGCCCGGTCCCCTGGCTTCCCATCCCCCTCCCCCAGATCTTCCAGAGAGTCATTCCCGAAGACCTTTCATAGATCTTTGTCACTCTTAGAATTAAAACCTAAGCCCCCTACTCAGTCTCTGAAGGTGTTGGGGCTCTCTCTCTCTCTGATCTCAGCTCTCTTCCTATTTCCCCAAAGATACTCCATTCAGAGTCCCTCCAGTATGACATGCTGCTTCCTGCCACAGGACATTTGCACTGCAGCTGGTCGTTCCCTCTCTTCCCCGCTAGAACTTTGTTTGGCTGTCTCCTTCCCAATGTCTGAGTTTCAGCTCAAATGTGATCTCTGAGATTTCCCCGCTAATCTCCCTGAGACAGGTAGTCTATCATATGACCCCATTCTATCTAGTCGTTTTCTATATCTTTGTATTTTGTGTATGTGTGTCTGTGTTTTTAAGCATTACACTGTCCCTCTGTAGCTCCACTAGAATAAAACTTTCTTAGAACAGGAATAATTATCCTTTATCTATTGAATCCCTTATGCCTAAATAATATCTTGTTAACAATTGCTCTCTGGTAAGTTACAGAGCACATGACATGTCCATGGAGCTGCAGCCCAAGGCTTTCAGGCCTGGGTGTAACCCTCTGGGACGGGAGTGGAATTCAAGGAAGGGACCCTGAGGGGGAGGGCAGGGCTCTGGGGACACAGAGAGGAAGCAAATCTTCACCTAGCCTCCCAGAGTTGGTCTCATGTCCCTGTGGGTGGTCAGGCAGCCTGGTTTGCAGAATGAGTCCCCTGTCTGTCTGCACTCCTGGGCGGTGCTTGGCATTAGGTCCGATTCTTGAGTAAGCATTCCACTGGTCTTGAAAACAGAGGAGCACAGATGCCAGGCAGAGTAGAGGGGCCCAGGCCATGTGGGTGCCAGAGCCAAGCGGGGCGAGGAGGGAGTCCATGGAGGGGGTCAGGGGGAGGACAGCTGGCTCAGATGCCAAAGTCAGGTGGCGAGGAGGACCACCGTGGGGTTGAGGGGCGAGGATGGAGTGTTGGCATCTGGACACCAGCCGACCAACAGCAGCAAGATTGAGGTCCTGGGGTGTCTAAGTGAGAAGGGACCTGAAGGCTGTATTGCTCGGAGTTGGGGCCGAAGAGGCAGCTGCCAGGCCACGCAGAGGAGAGCAGGTGACCACACACGTGGAAGCGTCTGGGAGGAGTGGGGATTGCCCGTCACCCTGCTGCAGCTGCCGAGTCTGGAAGAGGGCGTGCTCTGAAAACTGGGGACAAGGAGCCTGGGTGTCTCTGCCGGACAGAGCTTGGAGGGCCTCGGCCCCTCTCCCCCACCCACCGGGCATCAGAGACAACAGAGGCCGGGACCCACCAGACATGGGGAGGAAACTCATGGATGGAGGAAACCCATCTCCATCCCGCAGCCCCAAGATGTGCAGCTATTAGAACATGTCAGGTCCATTAAAATTCCAGACACAGAGAATGTGGCTGTTAATGACCATGCTTTACGAGCCTTCCAAGCAGAGGCTCGAACAAATGGATTCAAAACAGAGAAAAGCCCTTGACGAACATGTATTCAATCAAACAAAGCCAAGAGCCCTGCTTTTTACTGGATGGCAGAGAACCCTTAAGTCTGCAGCAGACCGGGCTTAGTCTGAGAGAGAGCGCATTGTGTAGCCCTGGGCCAGTGAGGGATGGGCTCTAGACCACCCAGCGTTCAGTGAATGAACCCTCTGCAGGGCAGGCCACATGGGGGCTGCTGGGACGCTCGGAGCTTCTCTCCCCAGACGACCTCTGTGTTCATCAGGGAGAGTCCTTCCATATGCTGAATCAGTCCCTGGGCCTCTGCCACCTCGGCCCGGACAAAGGAGAAGGGAGGCTGACTCTCCCTGGGCTCCAAGCCTGTAGAAAGCAGGACTGGACAGCCCAGAGGGTCTCTTCGGAGAGCGGCGGTACGGGAGGTGGCTTGGAGTGAGAGTTGGGGTGAGGGAGGGACAGGTGTGGGAGGTGGAGGGGAGAGAGTCAGAGGCAGGAGAATCAGGCCAAGGGAGGGTCAAGGGGTCCTGTGGACGAGGCAAGGATGACCATGCGTAAAGGAAAAGAGAAAAGGAGAAAGAGAGACAATGGGGTGAGGGAGGGAGGTGGATCCGTCAGAGATGGGCAACTGGACAGAGAGAAATAAAGGAGAGAGACACAGAGGGGGAGAGACGGGAGAGTAAACCAGCATGAAAGTGGGAGGGAACAGGGGCAGCGGGAGGCAGGTGGAGAGCGGTCCAGTTTGGGGAGGGAGGGGAAGGAAGGGGAGGGGAAGAGGCAAACCGCAGGTTCTCAGTCAGGAAGAAATGAGGAGGCACAGAGGTGGGGCATGGGAAGGGGAGGAGGAAGTGAGCCAGCAGGGAGCGAGCCGGGGAGGGAGAGGACGGCAAAGGGGACCAAAGGAGCAGCAGTCAGGAGAGGAGGCGCTGGCGAGGGAGGGGACACCCAACGGCGGCACCTGTCGTCTCTCCCTGCACCTCCCGGTTCCCTGATGGAAGGGCATCTCCCTTGGCTCAGGTCTAGAGAGGGTGAAGCAAAGGGAGGCTCCCACGCAGGACGCTTGACAGCCGGTTGCACCTTTTCACCCTGAACGGAGGGGAAGGCAGAGGAGGAGTGATTACCTCATGTCCACAGCTTAGCCTCCCTCCCCCAGAAAGCAGGCTGTCGCAAGCCCCAGGCCTCCGAGCCGGCTGAGCGCTGGAGAGAGGAAGCGGCAGAGAGCAGGGATGGCTGCCTGGGCCACGGACACGCCCAGGGAGGGACCCCCATGGTCTTGGCCAGCACCGAACCCGGTCTAGAATCTCCAGGGTCACTGCAGGCCTTGGACCGGAACCTCAGGGCACAGAGCTCCTGGCTGGGTCTCTAGGGTGATGGAGACAGTGGGAGGGTCCCCACTCCTACAGGTTCCCAAGGGCCCCGGGGGCCACAATCGGGTGGCTGTGAGAGCAGGAGGGCCCACGCCCAGCACAGGAAGCCAGGCAGGCCGGGGAAGCTGCTGTTGGCCAAGGGCTGACCCCGCAGGTGCAGGGTCTTCTGGCCCCCAACTCAGGGCTGCTCCTGCATGCGGGTGGAGTCCGGGTAGGGGTCAGTGAGCCCCTCCGTGTGGGGCCCACTGTCTGTGGCTCTGCTGAAGGGCTTCCGTGGCTGCCCCAGTGACAGTCCCCGGCCCCTCTACTCCAGGTCACGGGTTCTTCCTGTGTCACGGTGTAGGTCCTGGTAGGGGTTCCAGGGTATGCAGCACTGAGCCCATGTGAGTGGTGACCCCTACTGCGCAGAGGAACCCCATTGAAGAGGGGGTGTTCCAGAGCCTCCTGAGGGCTCATCTCCCCACGTGCCTCTCAGAGCAAGACCCTTGTTTCTGGAGAACTTGACAGAAAAACGGAAGCCCGGGCTCTCCAGTGTGGCCTCTGGCGGGAAAGATGCGGTCGAGCTGCTGAATGAGTGAGCGAGTCCCTGCTCCTGTCCCTCCTGGGTCTGGTCGCTCGCGGAGGAGGAGACGCCGGCCGCCGCAGAGCCCGTCTGCTTCAGGCCTCACCGGCCCACTGCCCTGGCACCTGAGGAGCAGCCTTCAGCTCCAGAGGTGAGGCTAAGGTCACCTGCCCCCGGGCCAGGAGCCTCCGGCGCGCAGTGGGCACAAACACTGAAGGATGAGTCTTAAACAATTTTTACTGTACAGTCTCCCACAACATCTCTAGATTGCGTCTCTCCGAGCGCTCAGGAAAGTCAACTGTAGGGTGCGGTTCTCCCTGTGTGTTGCCCAGACGTTGTGCTCTGGAATGAACGGCATCTAGGCCTCTCCCGACGGTGGCCTCCTTGAGAATGGGGGGCGTCCTGTTCACCTTGCTGTCCCCGCGCCCGGGGCCATGTCTGCGGAGCTAACACGGGCGAGCCTCCATCTGGGGACAGACACGTCCAACCCCGTCTCCGGGCTGTCCTTTGTCCCTGGGACCGACTCCCCACCACTGGGGAGTAAGACCGGCTCCCAGCGCAGGCAGCTCTGTAATTCCTGCCGAGTTCTCTGTTCTTGGCTCACTATGGAACCTTCCAGAAGGGAACCAAGGGGAGACCGGGCCAGAAAACCTCACAAACGTCTCCATAGCAACAGCTTGTCCTGCAAACACACCAAGGATGGCGGTTAATCAAGCAGTCAGAGGTCAAGTTGCCGGCGTGAGGTCTCCTTGGAAGGGCACGTCTCAGAACAGGGCTGGCCTCCTGGTCCTCACTCCGGCTTCCCCGAGGGTTCGGGGCTGGAAGAGGTGGACACGACTGGCCACCACTCTTCAGCAGAAACGGGAAGTTGGTCTGGAAATGGCTGTGTCTGGCCATGCCTTGTTTTATGCTTCTTTTCAGATCTCACATGCCTCGAGGTCAGAATCTTCCCTTGACCCCGTGTTCTCTCCCATCTTAACTGGGAGGGTTCCCTGGTCTTAACTTAACCGGGTTCCCTGGTTTTAATAACTTAGTATCTACAGCCACATGCCACACTTGCCACATTGTCCACACAAAATAGCATCATGAAAAGAACCCGAAGATGGAAAGGGAAGGGAAAGGAAGGGAGGGGAAGGGAGGGAAGGGGAGGGGAGGGAAGGGGAAAATGGGGGAGGAGAAGGGGAAAAGGAAAAAGGGAGAGGGGAGGGGAAAGGGGGAAAGGGAAGGGGAAAGGAAAGGAAGGGAAAGAAAAGGAAAGGAGGAGAAGCAAAATGATGGCCCTGACATAGCATGTCCCTGATCATGCTAAACCAAGCCAGCAAAGCAAACCCCCTTCCACTTAGTAATTTAACACATGGCACCTCCTTTCCCAAGGAGAATGTGTGTGAAAACGTGCATTTGGAGTCGGCACTTGGCAGACAGCCTGGAAAACACACGCACATCCTAAGAAAGAACTGGTAGGAAGCCCACAAGGGCCATCCAGGTCACAGTTGCAGCCGGGGGTTCCCTGCACGCTCCAACCTGACCCTCCTCAGAGCTGGAGAGGGGGAGCTGTGTGTGTGCGCATGTGCATGCGTGTGTGTGTGTGTGTGTGTGTGTGTGTGTGTGTGTGTGAGAGAGAGAGAGAGAGAGAGAGAGAGACAGGTTCCTAACTGCTTAGGTGTAAAAAGCCACTCCCAGCCCCTCACAGCTGTGTTTTGAGAACCACAGGATGAAATCTAAGGGAACACATTTTGAAAAACATGTAAAACCACTATTTGGTTTGAAAAGAAGGGCTTCCCTAACAGGATTTAAGTAAACAAATGAACAAAGTTGACTCTGTTGTTTTTAAAGAATGACAATAGAGCGATGTTGCAGGTAGATCGGTTTGCCCTAATTTGGGGTCCACCGACCTTACCCCGGCCTGCGTCTCACGCACCTTAAGTCCACAGTGCAATGTGTCCAGTGTATCTCAATAAAGCTGGAAAGACAGTCAACTAACCCTCACACAGATCCCACGAAGGACACGGTAGCTCCAACCACAGAGGAGGACATCTGCGAAGAGACAGAGTTAGACTTCTTCTTTGTCAATCTGAAAGCCGTTTACTTCTCTTTGTTGTCTGATTGCTGTTGCTAGGACCTCTAGGACTCTGTTGAACAAGAGTGGCAAGTGGGCACCCTTGTCGTGTGCCTGATCTCAAAGGGAAGGCTGTCAGCTTTTCCCCACTGAGAATGAGATTCGCTGTGGGTTTTTCATAGATAGATTTTAAGAAGTTGAGGAATGTTTCCTGTATCCTTATACTTTGAAGCATAGCTTTTTCTGCATCCATTGAGAGAACCATGTGGTTCTTCTCTCTTCTCTTATTGATCCGTTCCATCACATTGATTGATTTGCGAATGTTGAACCATCCTTGCATCCCAGGGATAAATCCCACCTGCTCATGGTGGATAATCTTTTTAATGTGCTGTTGGTTCCTGTTTGCTAGGATCTTGTTGAGAATCTTTGTATCCATATTCATCAGGGAAATTGGTCTGAAATTCTCCTTTTTGATGTGGTCTTTCCTGGTTTGGGGATCAGGGTAATGCTGGCTTCATAGAAAGAATTCTATGAAGAAAAAAGACAAAAATGAAGAAAAAAGAAAAAAGAAAGAATTCTATTTCTTCTTTGGTCCACAGTCACCGAACTGGAAAAAGCCAAGATGCCCTTCAACAGATGAATGGATAAAGATGTGGTCCATATATACAATGGAATATTACAAAACCATCAGAAAGGATGAATACCCAACTTTTGTATCAACATGGACGAGACTGGAGGAGATTATGCTGAGTGAAATAAGTCAAGCAGAGAGAGTCAATTATCATATGGTTTCACTTCCTTGTGGAGCATAAGGAATAACATGAAGGACATTAGGAGAAGGAAAGGAGAAGTGAATTGGGGGAAATCAGAGGGGGAGACAAACCACGAAAGACTGTGGACCCTGAGAAACAAACTGAGTGTTTCAGAAGGGAGGGGGGTAGGGGGTTGGGTGAGCCTGGTGGTGGGTATTAAGGAGGGCGCAGATTGCATGGAGCTCTGGGTGTGGTGCATAAACAATGAAACTTGGAACACTGAAAAAATTTTAAAAAAAATTAAAAAAAAAAGATTTTTGCCGGGAATAAATTGTTGGGTTTTTAATTATTTTTAAATAAATAAATAATAAATTTGAAATATTACCAAATTATTTGGTTCTTAAGAAAAGGGAGAGAGAGACCCCGAAGAGTTCTCTGTGCTCTCAGCCATACCAGTACATAAGGAGCGAGCAGCTCTCTGCAACCTGGGAAGAGAGCCCCCGACACTAACCACTCGTGGTGGCCCCTGCTCTTGGACTTCCAACCTCCAGAACCATAAGAAATAAATTCATTGTTAACAGCAACAACAACAACAAAAAAAAACAAACTAAAACCAAAACAAAACAAAAACGAAGTTATTCTGTTGCTCAGCAGAGGTTCTGGGCATGTGGCTGGGGTGTGAAAGGCTGTGGGGGGCCTCCTGGCCTGCACAGCTCCTGAAGGACCGGAGGAAGGCACAGTCACAGCTGCTGAACTCAGTCGGGGGGAGGTCCTGGCTGGCAGAAGCCAGAGCTCGGGGGCTGTAGATCAGACAGCCTCGAGCCTCAACAAGAACGCAGACTGCATGACCACGTGGTCCCCGAGCCAAGATGGACATTTCAGGCTTCCGCCCCTGGAAGAGGAGCGAGCTTTTCTTACCAGTCCTGCACAGGAGAAGCCCTCGGATCCCAAACACACGCGGTGGTCTTTGGGAAGCCCCAGTCTCTGTCACCCTTCACTGAGCGTCCCTTTGTGTCTGCTGAGCGTCTGGGTCAGAGAGCAGACCTTCTGCTCCCAGGGGACAGACTCAGCTCTCCCTGCTCCTTTCCCAGGGTGTGCCAAGGAGGGGACAGAAACTTGCAGGGACAGATCCTCTGGCTGCAGTCATTGGCAGGTGGAGAGAGAGGGTTTGCGTGTCCCTTCGCAAAACTCGGCAGTGTTCTCAGATGGTAAGGATCAAACCCTCCCCTTTGCAGCTCTGGAAAGCTTTGGGGTGCTGGACTCTGACCAAGTTCTGGGTGTTCCTAAAGCTGGAGGCCCTGAGCTTGGGTTGAAATAAGTGTCACTCTAAAAAGTGGGCAGCGTAAGGCACCCAGGATGCTTCTGCAAAGAGGGAGGTACTAGGGAAGGTTTGTGGGTAGGTAGACCCCACAGGGCTCAGCATCTCCCGGGGAGACCTCTCAGCACACAAGACTGAATACCATCCCCCAGAAATCTGGATTCTGGAGCAGATCTGAGAATTTATAATGTCGGGAGTAAAGTTTCCTTGTAACCTTGGGTCCCCTGGCATATCGGGGTTGTATTGAGAAGTAGAATGAGACTTTGTACTCAAAGCCTAGGAAAATCTCTTTCTCTCTCTCTGATCCTCATTTTATTTGTTTAAAAAAAAAAAGTCAGGATTGGGCTACACAAGGGGTTCCCAGATGTGAGAATTATGAACTGGGGGTTTAAAAAATATCTGAGACCCCAATCTTTATTTTGGCAAGTAAAGATCTTAAAAAAAAAAAAAAAGCAAATCTATTCCCCACACTCTTTCTCTCATGGATAAGACATTCGAACCCTAAAAGTTAGCCCGATTGCAGTCTCAGAGCAAAGGGTCGTCCTTTATGTGTTCTTTCCTGGCTGTGGCTTTCTGCCCGCCGGGCGTGGACTAGCAAATGCTCGCTCCAGACCATCAGTGGGGACCCCTGAGCCCGTGACCGCCTGGCTGCCTTCTGGCTCGGATTGGCAGTGACTCTACAGCGGCTCCTGGTCCTTGTTTGCAATGCCCATCGTGGTGCGAATCACTCCTCTCTGCATTTCAACATGCCCTGGACAAGCTTAAATTCCACCTCCTCAGGGAATGGAGCCCTTCCCACATCCTGTTGGCCTCTGGCCCACCCCACAGTGGAGACCAGATTCACCAGCTGGCAGCTCGCCCTCCTGCTGCGGTGTCGAACCCCCTCACCGTATGATAGCTCCCTGAGGACACCGACCCCCCGAGGGTGCATAGCAGGTGTTGGAAGAAAGGTCTGTTCAAGTGCCCCAGACTCTACTGGTGCTCCCATGATCTGGAAATTTCCACCCCGCCCTCCTACTACCTGAGGATTTCTATTGATCATCTGAGGTTAGGGCTCTAACTCAGGTGGCTCTGGCCCTGTCCTTCACTCACATGCTGGGACTTTGTCCACTCAGTGGATCGAGGGAGCACCCATGACCTCTCAGTGGATCGAGGGAGCCCCCATGACCTCTCAGGGCCACACTACCGGGAGAAAGTGAAGGTCCTGGCTATGGCCCTTCACAGCTTCCTACTCGGCTTCCTTGGATATCACGCTCTTCTGCGGCTCACGGGAAGCCTTTAGCATCCAAGGATCACAGAAATGCATGTGACACATAGAGTTAACCTGGAAAGCCCTCGCCCCCACCCCGCCATGGTCACCCTGGTGAGGGGGCTCCCTCCCTACTGTAGCTTCCAGACGTCAACACTCCTGAAGAGGTGAGGGAAGGGTAGGATAGAACCGCCGGCTGCCTTGCGCTGAAAAATTTCCAGTAAGCCATGGAGAAGAGAAGAAAAATAAACATATGGAATTTAAAGCCAATTGAGATTTTAGAAGCAAGGAAAATAGCCAGTTCCCGGGGAGCAGGGAGGGCCAGCAGACGCTTCTCTACACAGAGCAGTGTGTCATCTGAGCCAGAGGGACAACAATGCCCTAGGTGGGGGGCCCCGGTCGGAGCACAGATGACCTCAATGGAGACCCACGTCAAAGGCTATTTGAGGAAGCAGGCGGGCAGCTTCCTGGAAGCTAAGCCTAACGTGATGGCAGGTGAGGGCTCCCCTGCTCTGTGGTCCTGGGGATGGTCCCCGGAGACAAGAAATGGCCGACCAGGCTGCCCCAGAGCAGAGCTCGTGGCTTCTGCGGATCCTTGCCCGCCTGCCGCATGCTTGCTGCGAGGACATGGACCAGGACCCTCCTGCTCAGATTCTCCCATGTCCTGGTCTGTAGAAGAGCTATTCCCGAGGGACCATCTGTGGGCACCGGCCTTAGCGATTTCCCTGAAAGAAAGCCTGATCCAAGGATGCAGGGTGGTTTGTCGGAGAGACAGGCAGGGAGGCGGAGACCGCTGCAGCAGCGGGGTATGGGGCAGATCACCGCTGCGGGCTGCTTGGGTCCGCTTGGCCTGGGGACGGTCTGAGAGCCGTGCAGTGGTCCCTCAGAATGGGTCTTCCAGGGCGAGGGAGGCAGACGCCTTCCTCCTGGGCGCCCACACCCCACGACAGAGGGTCGCCCTAAGCGGAAACCAGCTGCTTCCAGGCAGGAAGGCCTCTGGGACACTGGGACAGCCACAAGGCCAAAGCGCGGAGAGCACAGGATGGACTCTTGGGACAGGCCCGGGCCCAGCAGGGACGATGAGGGCCTGGGAGTGCCAAGACGTGGAGAACACCTGCTTTTCAAAGTAGCAAGAGAGTCAGCGAGAACTTTCCTGGTTGGGGGCCCTGACACCCCATCTGTCCCTCTGTCCTCCTGGCTACTCACAAGGAGAAGAGCCTGGTTTAGAAACATCCCTGCCGCATTTCTTTATACATATATTTTATTCTTCATTCACTTACTAAATATGCATACTCTATATATTCTATGTATTTATATATATTTTTGTTGTTGTTTTATTTTTTAAGCAGGTTTCATGCCCAACACGGAGCCCAACGCTGGGCTTGAAACCACAGCCCTGAGTTCAAGACCTGAGCTGAGATCAAGTGTCAGACCCTTGAGTGAGCCAATAAAATATTTCATTTTGTTTTATTTTGCATTTTATTTTATTTTTATTTTTATTTTATTTTTTCTTGCATTTCTTCACTCATAGCTCCAACTTTCTGTAGCTCCTGGTCCAGGCACGGCGAGCACCGTGGGCACAAGTCCATCGTCACCGCCCCCCACGCCCCCAGAGCCTGCTCACAGGGGGTCGTGCTCCTGGATTCGCGTCTCTGAGGGGGGTTCCTGGAGAGGCTGATGAAGTCCTCTAAGCGAGTCCTGTCTTCTAAGGCTTCCCTCCAACTCCACCTCCCCACACACACTCTCACGTCTGCCATATTAATGTATTCTAAACTGGAAACTATGGAAATGCTCAATCGTGCTGATGCTTTCGTGCGTTTCCAGAAATGCATCAAGCCCTATGCCTGGAAAAGGGTCAGAACAGACAATGCATTCCCCCCTCCGTCTGCCGACACAGCCACTCCCGAGCCACACCAGGAGCTGAATGTCTCCAAGGCCCCCGGAGGAGGAATGCCCAGACCCTTCTCTCGGTACCACCCCAGTGGCTGAGAACCTCACTGATCAAAACAGACTTTGGTCCTACCAGGTCATCCTTCCTGAGTTACAAGCCCTTTCTCCTGATCCATTCCTAGCGTACAGAATGAATGACTTAAAATCCAGGAGCCAAAGGCAACGTGAAGAGAAAAAGTGTTCAAGGCCTCAGAGGACTGGATTCTACTCACAGCTCTGTGGCCCGAGGTTTCTCTCTGTGCCTCAGTCTCCCTCTAGACAAGCGGACTATCTTTCAAAACCACTGGGGGGTCATGATATCTAGTCAGTGGGCTGTGATGAGCATTTTTTAAAAATGAAACAGAACAGTAAACACCATGGGGCAACGCGTGTGGCCAGGGTAAATATCCGATCACCACGCGTTTTCCGTTCTGTCTTTACATGTGCACACGCTGAGTCGCTAGAGATTGCTAAGTCCCTGGGTGGGAGGATCTCTAAGGTTGCTGACACTGTTTCCTCAAGTCCTTGTGTCTCATGCGGCTGGGAGGGTACGCCGAGCAGGTGAGCAGGAGACCGGCTCCGGTAGGAGGCCCTCTGCACAGATAGCCCCTGCAGAACAGCTGTCCTCAGACCCTGACCCGCATCCCCCCCAGAATCAGCATCGACGTCGGAAGGAAAGCAGCTTCAGACCGTGTTTCAAAATCATTGCAGTATACTTCTCTGTACATGGAACCTTCCAGTACTTTAGTCCCCAGATCAGAAGCATGTGGCACAGAGGTGATAAAAAGGAAGGGCTAGGTCAGCACATGCCTTGTGAGTCTGGGCCGGGGTGAATGACAGAGGAGGGATGGGTCCCTCAATTAACCAGTCAGTTGGTTGGGACATGAACCCACGCGTAGCCCCCAGGCCCGCGGTGAATCAGCCGGCCTCTGGACATACTTTAGCAGGGTGAGGCCCCGAGTCTCCCTGTAGCCAACCCTCCCCTTGCTACAATCCCTCCCTACCATGACCCTGCATGGATGTGCACATGGAAATGGCTTCTGCCAAATTGTAGAAGACAGACCCGCCCCAGAGGAGGGCAGGAAAATGCTCACCCACCCTCGTGTGCCTCAGTGGGGCCTGAACTTGAGGCTCTAGGCTCCTCAGAGGAAAATGACTCATCCCAGACCTTAAGGGGTTCACACACAGTTGGATGCCAGAGGTAAGAATGGAATCGTCAGGGGTGCCTGGGGGGCTCAGTTGGTTATGCATCTGCCCTCGGCTCAGGTCATGATCCCCGAGTCCTGGGATGGAACCCCGCATCAGAATCCCTGCTTGGTGGGGATCCTGCTTCTCCCTCGCCTCTGCCCCTTCCCCCAGCCCGTGCTTTCTCTCTCAAATAAATAAATAAAGTCTTTAAAGAAAAACAGAAAGAGATAAAAAGAAAGAAATCACCTTGTGAACTGAGGAGGAAACTTGGATTTATTGAGCACCTGTTCCGGGGGGTGTGTCAGGTACACACAAACACTCAACGCACCTATTTCCAGGGTGGGCCCTAGAGGCACAGACCTCCCAGCTCTGGCCAGTACCTTGGCCAAAGACTCAGCCTCAGGAAAACATGGCAGTGGTCACTGGATCCCCTTATTTCACAACGAAAGGGAGACCGACGGCGAGAAGCTTGAAGGAGTCCCATCCGTGGCTCAGAAAGCCAGAGGAACATGCCTCCTCCACACCCATTCTCTGTCTTTGGCGAGATACAGGATGCCAGGAAGCCTGACCAACTCGAGCGCCATGATTTCGCCTTCGAGAGCCTGAGGTGGTGAGGTGGTGGCTGAGTCGGCTCCCCGAGGACCGATTCTGGGCTCCCCTGCGCACTTCCCACCGGGCAGCGAGGACGTTCGCTACGTCTGCACGTTCCTTCTCTTCCTGCTTCATGTCTCTCTCCTGGGAAGTGGCAACCTCTGGGCATGACCAAGAATAAAAAACCCTCTGCCTCATTTTCTCTGTTTCCTTTGGAGGAAAGAGGTAATTCTGGCGAGTGTCTGGTTAGGGTTTCATAGCACCATAAATTTCCTTAGAATGGGCAGCTCTGTGTCACATGGGGGCTGTCAGAAGAACCAAGAAACAACCCAGTGCCCCATGATCAAGTTCTCCCAGCTTCAGAAGAGAGGAGAAAACTCGCGGAGCATTATTATATGAAATAATAATAATAATAACAATAACAATAATAATAAACAATAATAATATTAATAATAATTTGACCGACCGGCAGCATCTGTTGGTTTTAATAATGTTGAGGTCTCTCAAGAAAATAAGACAAAAACAAATGATAAAATCAAGAAAAAAGACTCGTGGCTGTAATGTTTCAAGACCTCTGGCTTCTTATCAGGCTCTGAGTTCAAGTTTCAGAAATCCACCACCGCCTCCTGGCATTCTGGAATCTTCTAGGGGCCCTTCACGTTAGCAGGCCGGGCAGCAAGGCTGGCGAAGTAGGCACACTGGGAGGGGTCACACTGGCCAGGGGGCCCTGGTGGGCCCGGGAGACCGGGGTGTCCCACTGGTCCTGTCTCCCCTTGAGGGCCCGGAGCCCCGGGGAGACCGTCTTTCGCATAGCCAGGTTCCCCGGGTTGACCTGGTCCAAGAAGAAACAAAAAATAAAAAGAACAGAAGGTGTTTAGGATCTTTCTGGGGCAGGCAAGCCCTGGTCTCATGGCTTCCACCGGTGTGAGCTCAGGACTACAAACATCCTCAGAGAAGATACCCCATATAATCAATCTATGTCCCTTTTTGCTTTGGCCACTGGGAAGCTCATTGCTAAGTGTATGGCTAACCCTATGACCTCTTAAGTCTCCATGTTAGAAAATCTGAGTCTCCCTATAAAAGAAACAAACAAAAGGTATATATTCCCCCTTACAAAGATCTTTAGACATTTCATGAACTCTAAAATTCACGAATGCTTTGGTAGTCATTATTTAATCTACAGTCTTGCCTCGATCAAGCCCAAGACCGGCAGTTCACAGACTCCTTCCGGGAGAGTCACTGAAGAGCAGCCATTCCCCAGCCTCATGCTCAATTTCCTCTTTGGAAACGGTTTCTCTCCTGCCTCTTAATCTTTTTTTTTTTTTTTTTTTTTTTTTGGAATTGCCTTATTTAAAAAATATTCTTGGGGCACCTGGCTGGCCCAGTCAGGGGAGCATAGGAGTCTTGATCTTGGGCTTATAGTTTTGAGCCCCACATTGGATGCAAAGATTACTTAAAAATAAAATCTTTAAAAAATAAAAAAAATAGAAGAATGGAAAGTAGTCTTAATATTAGAAGCTATTGGAAAGTAGGCAAGTTGTTAAAAATAAACACAATGTGCATTTCTGGTTGACTTCTCTAATGAGAGTAGCAACACACATCTTGTGCAGGAAATTTGGAAAATCAAGAAGTTATACATACTAAAATTAGAATGACCTCTAGGTTTCATATTTGGAAATGACCTCAGGTGATCCTATAAACTAGAATTAAATCAAAAGAGGAACTTCAGTGTGGTGGAATTTGGTAATAATTTCCTCCACTTTCTGCTCATACCCTTTCCTGGGCCATCACATTGCCGTGCCCCAGAGACCTTTCCACCTTGTCTGGGTTGTCAACCGCCGAGCCCCACGTCCCAGGGAGCCCTCACCACGCCCTGCCACCTGGCCGGCAAACCCCAACATACATTCTGAGAAATGGTAACGGGGCATCAACACGTGCGTGGTGGGAAAGAAGACTGCATGTTCAGGTGAGTTGAGAAAATGTCGCCATAAACAAAATAAACCTCATTTGTTCTATGGGGCAGTGCATAGGCGAATCCAGAAGCACCGGGAAGGAGTCGAGAGACACACGGTTCCCCAGTCTTATTTGACCCCAAGTCCATTTTCCTCAGGACCACTGCACAGAATGACCCTCAACAACTCACGGACTACACGACAGTTTGCTGAGTCCGTCCAGAAGCCGGCGCTTCAGAAAGATTCGACGAAAACAAATCCGTGAGCGTCTCTCCTCTCAGATAAACCCGGCCTCTCTTCCCAGCTGTCCCCGGGGTGCTGCGATGCGTCATTCCAGGGCAGAAGGCCACCCACCCCCAGACTCTGGACACTCTCCCTACCTGGGATGCCCGGCGGGCCCATCTCGCCTCGGAGACCAACTCCAGGTGCACCTGGGTCCCCTTTGGCTCCTCGCTCACCTGTGAGAGAGAGGTGACCTCTGATGGGAGGGACGCAGGCTGAGGGCAGAGGCAGGGAGGGGCCCAGGGAGCAGGAGCAGGGGCAGGGTCAGCATGGGGCTCCGTAGCTTTCCACCTGCCCAGCTTGGCTCACACGTCCTGCACGCTGGGACCCAAAGTCCTGCCTGCTCGTTGACATCCACTCACACTCAGGCATGCACTCAATCCAGATACACGCCTGTGAGTACCTTCTAAATGCACGCTCAGTGACACAACATTGGTGCAAGCCCATATGGGCCCAATTATATGCACAGAAATGCACATTTACACCTACGTTAGCAAATACATATGCACACTCATACACACAGACACACTCAAACACGGGCACACAGATGTGCACAGCCACACACTCTGTCCCGCGCACACTCACACGCACCCCTGCAGCCACACACTCTCCCCCCAACACACACACGCTCACCTATACCCACTCCTGCTTGCCTACATGTCCCGTGGTCTCGCAGCATTTCCCTAGGACTTGTAGGAACTGGGTGTTAACAGTGAACAAACTCAACACTCCAGATCCCACGGGCATGTACAACCGCACGTCTGCCCGCAGGAAGCCTCATATCCGGGAAGAGATGAAACAGGGCACCGAGAACATTCTTATTCAAAGCACAATGAGGGTGAGTTATGAGGAAACTCAAGACTGTATTTGAGTTAGTACTATACAGATTGGATTAAACTGTCTCAAATTTTTTTCATCATTCTTTTTTTTTTTGCCATGTTGTTTCCAGAAATCTCCTTTATGCAACATATATTTTTCTGTGACCTAAATGGAAATTTTGCTAGTTTGTGAGCACTTTAGACCATCCTCATTTATTGCTGTAACTACCACATGGGGGCAGTTCTGTCTGAGTCTGAGGTTTCCTACACTTTATGATTTCTTTTTGACATCTAGGTCATGTATTTTGTTTTATGAACCAAAAGAGATGGGACTTGAACACAAGTTACAAGAAAAAGAATTTTTAGTAGGAGAAACATTACAGGGAATGAATGAATGAATGAATGAAGAACTAGTAAGGAAGCAGCAGGTGGAAAGAGGGGGGTGTAAGGGACATTCATTTCAAAACTCCCCAGTGATGGCCCTGCTGTTGCCCAGAATGCCCATGTCCAGGTGAGACATCTAGGTGAGAGCTGGAGCAGTAGCAGCCCTTTTAGCCACAGCTCCAAACCACTGTGTTCAATTCTCAAGCTGGTGTCCAAAGGCCCATGTGCCCAGAGATGGCACACTCCACTCCTCAGCCAGCTCTAATCTCAGATGGGGAAAGAGGGCATTTTGTGTCGCCCCTGCTCTAGGAGAGAACTGGGAAGTGGGAGGGAGCTGGTTCGCTCTCCTGGCAGAAGCATATTTCTACAAAAATGTCAAGTATGAAATCCTCCTGTACATATAAAAACATTACATGATGCCAAACGCGGAGTGTTACCAAGCTGGGCGGGGAGGAGAGTGGGATCAATTATGCACATTCAGCCAGAGCGCGGTTCCTTCCAGCCCTCCTCCGTGCCAAGCACATCTCCTCTGGGTCCCCACTCACCTTTGGGACCCATCGGTCCAGAAGGTCCTTCCAGACCCCCCTGCCCAGGCCGTCCTGGCTCCCCCATGGGGCCCGCCCGGCCTGGAAGCCCATCTTTTCCAGGAGGCCCCGGGGGCCCGGGTCTGCCTTGAGATGATTTCACGTGTGCTGGTGGCCTCTGGGCCAGGAGGTAGGCGAGTCTGGCTGCAGAAGAGGGAAAACAGAGATGCTCATGAAGGAGGGTGATGGACAGGAGACGGGCCGGAACTCACTGTGCAGCTCAGAACTCGGGAGACGGTAAGCAGTGAAGAACACCAGCAAGATCACCCCCCACAGCACAGCCAGCTCGCCTGTCCCAGAGCGCCTCCGGCGAGCTGCCGACCTCCCTGAGCCTTCACGGCCTTGTCTGCAGAGTGGAGGCCGTGGAATCACCTGGCGGGTGTGAGGACACGCAGGCGAGATGAGGCACTAAGACTGCGCTCAGTGGACGCTGGTGGCACCAACCACAGCGTGACTGGCGGCGGGAACAGAAGGAGAAGTTCCACTAATTGTCTGCTGGGGAAGGGAAGGCTGGGGCCGAGACCCAGGGGCTTACAGAGCCGTGGAGAGTCACCTTTCTCATCTATACAATACACCCCAGGGCTGGATACGATGTCATCGAGGAGCCTTACATGTCTAAAACAGGAAGACTACAGAACTGCCTAAAAACCCAGAGGTCCAATGACTTTCCACCGCACCAGAGACACTGTGCGCATCTGATGGCCCCGGAGAGACTGTCCCACGAAGTCAGGCCCGGCTCTTCTTCCTGCAGGTGGCTGACTCAGCCCAGAGAGGCTGGGGGCTCGCCCACGGCCCTGGGGTTTTGGTGGTAAAACCAAGATAGAGGAGTCAGGGTCTTCTGAGCGCCCTGGCAATGGGCTTCCCACGGGCACCCTCCTCCTGTCTTCCTGCACGAGACGGCAGGTGGGTACTGACACCTGAGTGAACGGGTTCACTTCGCGGAGCCCTGATTTCCGCATCCTTAAAGTAGAACGGATGCTTTCTCTTCGAAACACTGTTTGGAAGAAAGGACTCCGCCCAGCAGATGCTCCATCTGAATTTTTTTCAAAATGCGTCTTATCTCTGCTCTTGGGTTAGAAATTCCCCAAGGGCAGAAGCCACTCTGTCTCTGGTAAACTTGAGACTCAGAAAGCAGAGCTCAGAGATGCCCATGGGGGAGACCTTGGGACAGCACCTGCCCAGCGACAACTGTCAATCCAGCCCATGGTTGCTTTCCTTTCTTCAACTCACGCTCCGAAGGGTTGATCTTGATCACGAAGGTAATGATCTTGGGCCCTCCTGTGTGTGGAGAGGGGCCATTCTGACCTGGACAGTCTGAGAGGGCTGGGATGGGGACCTCTTGTCCAACGCTGTGTCCCCAGACCCAACTCACAGTCTGACACACAGTGGGTGCAAAGAACTCCATGAGACAGGAGCAGATGAGTGACAGCTTCCTCCTGTTTGGTCCATCTGGGTCCTGGGAGAGTTCTGGATGCCTCCCCTTCCCTGTCATGGACTGTCCATGACTGCCCTCCCCTAACAGCTTCTAGCACAGAGGAAAGTGGGGACAGCTCCCCTCAGGAGAAGGCGGTGGGTGAGGGGAGGGATTGCTGCCTACACACAGATCCTGCTCGGGTACCAATCCAATCTTCCCCTTCCGGTAAATCACACGGCATCTCTTCTCCTAACACTCAAACATGCCCCCTGCTCTTTGGGAGCCTTCCACGAGCCCCCTTGTGAGAACTTAGGAAACCACCTGACCTACGGCCCGCCCCTCCTGCTGCCGATACTACTACCTTCCGACCTCGCTCCCTCCCCAAGCACCTGCTATGTACCAGGCTCATACAAGACTGGGATTTAACAATAAACCAGTACTCTTCGATTCAAAAGAAGCTAGTTCCATGAAAGGACTATTTATCCCTGCTCTCCTCGGGCCTGAGGGCACAGAATAAATGACCGCTGGTTCTGGGGATGGGAGGCATGCAGGCGGAGGTAAAGACACGCTCTGGAGGGGGGGTCTGTGTGTCTCGAGCCTACGCGGTATTCATAATGGTTCTGCACTGTTTCTACATGTGAGCTGCCCTCCACGATCCTTTTCCAAACTGGGCTGGGGAGGTACTGAAGGGTGCGGAAGGGACTGCTTCCCAGGCTCTCAAGACACCTTTATGTGTCCGGCTGGGCTACTCACTTTCCAGCTGTTTCTCGAGTTCTTCTTGGATGAGACGCCGCAGGGTGTCCACAGAGGGGGACTCCCCCTACAAGGGAGGGAAGGTGGAATTACTTACCTCCCTGATGGCTCCGGAAACCAGGAGGGGCACAGGCAACAGGTAGCACATTGTCCTGGTCCCATCCATCACACCCTGAACCGCCTCCCTTTGCCTTGGTCACGCAGGCAGCATCCTCCTACTGGACTCGGTGACCGGAGCCCTCCGCTGCTACCCTCTCCACGCCCTTCCCGCTTCTTAGCTGTAGCTGCCTCCTGCAGAAGCCATTTCCCCAGCGCTGACCAAAGAGGTCTAGCCCTGCGTCTCTCCTTGCCAAAGCCCCATCCACCTCCGGGGCCACTCATGGACAGCCTCCTCCACGGAATTATCTTTGATTTCCCCGACCAGCCGCTCGGCCACCCCAGTTCCACGGGTCTGGTTTTCCTTGCTCCGTTCACCTTGGCCTTACCCAAGTGCCTGACCCTCCTGGTGCCTGAGTCACAGACGCTGGTGAGTCTGTGTGCTGTCTCCGGGCTCACAGGGTGACATGGGATTCTTAGAGGAATCTGTGAGAGCGGCGCTCACGCCACCTTGGCCAGATCCCTCCCTCTTGCCTGACTCCTTCAGGGCAGTGTCCCCACCCTCAAGGGTGAGGGTGTCCCCGTGCTCCCGGCTGCAGCCCCAGCACCAGGGACAGCGCCCAGCAAGAGAAGGACAGGATTCCCTGTCCTTCTGTTTTTTGTTTGTTTGTTTTGGTTTGGTTTGTTTCCCTTTTCTGGTCCATTTTCCACGCTCATCCCAGAACTTCCATCGCTACCACAGCAGTAGGACTAGGAGAACTCAGTGAGGACCCGGGCGCCATGGACACGTCCTGCATCCCAGGGTTCCCCCTCCTGGACTTGGCTGGGAGCCAGATTCCTGAAAGTGACAGAACCGCAGGGCCTCAGAGCTGCCAGGGACACTAGAGATCACCCAGACCCGTGCTCTGAGGACAGGAGAGCCCCCAGGGGACCACAGGGCTGCTGAGGGGGGAAGGGGAACTCACGTGGGGCCAGAACCCATCTTCCCAACCACTTCTACCCCAGGTGGCTCTGCTTTTTTTCTCCAGTGTGTGCTCATGTTACAGGTTTGTGGAAAACAAGGGTTCTGTCACTAGAATAAACTATGCTTTGAGGAAAAAAACACTAAACAAGCCTGTCCTTTCATGACCCTCCCCACAAGCATCCTTACCCGCAGTCCTGGAAATCCTGGCTGACCCGGAGGCCCCGGGGGCCCGGCCAGCCCATTCTCCCCAGGTGGTCCTTGGGGGCCCATCAGGCCCGTGTGGCCTTTGTGACCAGGGACTCCAGGGTCCCCAGGCTGGCCTTTCCCACCAGGAGGTCCTTTGTCACCTCTGTTCCCGGGATCTCCCTAAAGGAGGGGAAGAAGCAGCATGTCAGTGAGCAGGGCCCCGGCAGGAACATCCAGTGTAGACAGGCCCGCTGCAGCTGTGCACACCCCCCAGCCCCCAGGTCCTCTCCCCTGGAGCCCTGGACGGGAGACCTCAGTCCTGGCAAGCCTGTGTCTCCGAGCCAAGACAGGTGAGGACACGGGCTCTGGACACAAAGCCACCTGCCACCGTCACAAAGGTAGTCTGCAGAGGACAAGATGAGAAGTCTGATTTCCAATCCCAGTTTGTGTGGCTTCATGTGTGCACCTCGAGAAGGCTGGCTGCTGAGCCTGACCATCAAGCGGCCCCTCCTCCAGTTTGCTCTGTCAGCTGGATGGACACAGCTATTCTTTCCACAGAGGCTCCCCCACTTAGAGGTGACCTCCTGCTCTCTACTCTCGGCTTTTGTGGGCTCACATGGGATAAACTGACCAGGACTCTCTTCTCTCCATCTCTGACCCAGACTCTGAAGACCTGGATCAATGATTTGTTCACCATGATGACCAACGGACCATCCAGTCCTCTGCCTGATGCACTACTGTGGGTGTGACCAGCAAGACTTGGCTGTGGCTGGGTCAAGACAGGTGGCCACACTGGTGAGCTCAGGGTGTAAGCAGGTAGCAGTAGGGGGAAACAAGAGAAGGAAGCAAGATGGTAGCTGGAAATAGGGCATGGCCAGGGATGTGACCCAGAGCCAAGGACAGGGAAGACAGCAGGCATGAAACTATGACCAACCTATCAAGGAGAAACAAATGACAAAGTCTGATATGCCCCGGGGCTTTAACAAAAGGCAAATGCAGATTTATAACACGGGCACCCGCACAGTTCTGCGCGCACAGACTCTGGAGGACGAAGGAAAACGTCCTGCGAAGGACTCTGGGAAGGGGACGGCGGCCATGATGGGCACCAAGGTAGAGGAGGCCCTGCTTTTCCACTGCATCTGCTTTTTTGCAAAGTGCGATGGTTAACTGCAGGTCTGTATTGCTTTTTCAACAATAAATAAAGGACGGTGAATTTTAAAAATGCATTTAGCCAGATCTGAGCGAGTCCTGACTAAATTTCTCAGATGTGATGGGTTTCACGGGACCTTTGTCATCTCAGTGATCAGGGGTCGGTGATGGTCCTGGTGCTCTGTGCTCCCCAAGTCCAAGGCCCTATCATAGCTGTGGGACAGAACTTCCTATTCATTAAATGTCTCAATAACACTTTGCAGGGAAAGGACTCGTCCCCGACTTCAATGTTCCCAGGACTGTAAAGGGATGAAGAGCCGTCAGCTCCCTGGCAGTGTTCCTCGAAACCACTTAACAAGGACCGGGTGATTCTCCGCTTATTGATTAGGTATTAGAGCAGAGATTCTTATTTGTGGCCTGAACTCCCTGGCTGCCAGCCGGAGCTCCCAGGGTCACTTGTATGCCACTGCTGTGGGGGATCCTCAATGCCTTTTCAGCCACAACCCCCTTCCCCACGTCTACCCTCAGGAACCAAGGGCCAGAGTGCAGAGGGATCAAGTCACTCCGAAGGAAGGAGGATCCAGAGGGGGTGACAATCTCTGACACTCTGCTTCCAATGCTCTGTCTCCTCTGGTCTGCAAGAGAAACCCAGCTCCTCCCTCATCCAACTTGCAAAGAAAGCAGAGATAAATTCTCCGCAGGACCATGGAAAACAAGCCAGGGGGGGAGGGGGTGGTGGCGGTGACATTTGCAGGGTGCACCAGTGTGAGACGGGGGACGGCTGGCCGAATGGAAGGGCGTGGGCCAAGGAGATGTTCAATTCCTCTACAGGGAGCAGCAGCTGTCACAAGTGTTGGAGGACACTCCCTCCCCCCACTGGCATTTCTGGGGGAGAAAAAAAAAAACCCAAACCAAAAAAAAAAAACTCCCCCTGTTGTTTTTTGGAGGAATGAAATGTAAAGAAAGGCTTCCTGAGTGTGGCGCCAAGGCGATTCATTATGGGAAAAATCTGTTCCCCTGTCACCTTCAGCGACGAATCTGGCTCCTGGCAAGCTGGCATTTTGGGAGCTGAGCACGTCATGCCCAGGCGCTTGTACAGGGAGAGAGGGAAATCTGTCACCCGTCTCAGAACTCTCGCCTTTGAATTTGTAATTGCAATGATGTTACTCCTTAAAGTAACGTCCAAAAAAAAAGGAAAATAACAACATTCACTACAACCATCCTTTTGTGGGCTAATGATTTTCCAGGGAGCAGCAGACTCGCAAGTTCTCTGGGCTTGGCTGTGGCTCGCTGACCGCCAGCGACAGAGCCCCCTGCAAAGGTCACGTCCCGTAACTACCTCCCCACTTACCCTGTCTCCTTTGGGTCCTGGCTCTCCGGGCTTCCCAGGCGCGCCCTGCAAAGAGTCCAAAGGAGGATGGTCACGGAACCAGGGCCCTCTATCTGCAGCCCTGTGTGCCAGGAAATTAGCCGCCCCCTGCCCCTGGAGCTCCCCTCTGTCTGTCCAGACACGGAAGACCTCACCTCCTTCCTCCTCTGTGCGTCTGGACTTACAGAACCAGCCCTTCAGGATTCCTCCTCTGCCTTTTCCAGGATAGATCCCTCTCGCCAAACACACTCAGGAGCCCCCACAGGGCGTGGACTTCGATGGGGGCTCATGATAGCCCCTGTGGCCTGGGCTACCTCGTCTCCCACTGACCAGAAGGACGTCCGTGACTGCTGCCCCTCCTGGCCTCTGCTGCCCGCCTTCCCGCCGCCTGCAGTGCACTCCCCGCTGTCCTGCACGGAATGTCTTCCCCTCCCAAATGTATATGTTGAAGCCAGAACCCCCAGGGTGACTATAAATTAGCAGGCGGGGTCTTCAGGAGGTACTCAGGAGTCGATAAGGTCCTGAGGGGGGCCCCGTGATGGACACAGGGAGACAGGCATCAAGACCAGGGACCGGTAAGGTTAATTAGGAAAGGATGGCATAGTCTGCGGACGTCTCGACCTTGGACTTCCCAGCCCCCAGAACCACGGGAAATGTCTGTTTCTCACCACCCAGTCCAGGGTAATTGCATGGCAGCCAACTAATCACTATCACTCTGCCTGCCATCAGTCCCACTTGCCCTTCAAGCCTCCCCTCCAGGAAGCCCTCCCTGACCACCAGCATCTAGGAACTAGGTACTACACACCCCTCCCGGAGGCAGTCACTTTGGGGCTGGAGGACACGGCCCTGTAGCTCCCACTGCTAGGTACTCCCTCTTTTCTTCTGTGACCCTCCCCGGCTGAACCTCTCTCTACCCCACTTTGCCCCCCAGTGCCTCTGCCACCTCTCTTTGCAGAGCTTTGGTTAATCCCTCTGGCCAGCGTCTGCCCTCTGCACGGGTCCCCGGGCCACCAGCTGACCTGTAACTCCTGTTGTCCCTGGACGAGGTGGCAGGGGTGTTTCCCCTTGGACAATAAGCATCTGGAAGGCAGGTCCTGTGCTTATCCACCCCTGGGCTCTGCTGTGTCCACCCAAACCCCACCATACACTTGGTTCAAGAAGACAACTGTGGGGCTTGACACAGGGAGCCGCGACCCCATTCACTGCACCCCCCTCATGCAGGGGCCGCTCATAGCCCCTGTTTTCACGGGGTTCACAGCCCACAGCCCACGGGCAAGAGGTGGGCCCAGCTGATTCTCATAGACAGGCCAGACCCTTTTATGTCTCTCATAGAAACACAACAAGGTGTTTTGGAAGGCCCCAGAGAAAGTGCATACTGTGTGTTGGGAGGCACAGAGACACGACCAGGGGCCGTGGTGTGCAAGGGGCAAAAGGAGGCAGGAGCTCACACGGGGGACACTGTGGGTCAGCTCGGGGCAGAACTCAGGGTCTGCTCCTAGACAGCGGGGAGCTGGTGGTATCTCCCCTCTCGTCAATCCGGAGAGCGGGAGGAGGGAGGTACTGGTGACTGAGCCCGCGATCTGCTCGTGAGTGGAAAGCCTGGCTGGGCTGGGGGCAAACCCTTTGCAAACGCAGGACCGTTGGATCCGGCTCTCACGGAGTCACCAGCCACCCTCCCCGAGCTGGGAAAGTAACCCGAAGGCGCAGAGTGAGAAGGGGTCTTCCTCACGCAGGGGGCGTGCGGGCTTGGGAGCGGACAAGGTGGTTAACTAGAGCGTTGTTTTCTCCGTGTCCATTCAGTCTTTTGTTTCGCATCAACTGTTTCTGCCACCTACTCTGTGCTGGGATCTGGGGCTCTGAGCAGCAGAGCGGGGTGCACCTCTTTGTTTCAGGTCGTGAAGGAATGTCGACAGAGGCAACATTTTGGCACAGACCTCAGGATGAGTCGGGTCAGGCACAGAAAGGGGTGGGGAGAGGTGGGAGGGATTTTGGAAAAGCGCCCCGGGTGAGTAGGAGAGCTCTCAGCACGTTCAGCGGAGGGAAGGGCCAGAGAGCCTGGAACCCTCGGCCTGTTCGGGGAACGGAAGGGCCAGAGAGCCTGGAGCTCAGAGGCTGTAGGAGGCTGGTGTGGACAGCCAGGGCATCTGGATTCCTGCTAGTGCACGGGAGGGCGGAGGGGAGGCCGGCCTGGGAAGCAGCATGACCGTGTGTGTTCCACAAGCAGCTGCAGGCGGGCAAGGACTGTGGGGACAGGAAGAGGCTGGACCCCGGGGCCTGTGGGTGGTCAGAGCCATCGTGCAGGAGTCAGACAATGGCAGCCTGGATCTGGGTCCTCACAGAAGAGAGCCAGAGTGGAGACACTTCGGACAGGCCCCTGACAGGACTTGTTGATGGACAGGACCCACAGCCAGGTAAGTGACAGGCTGGCACCATGGTGCCCGGGACCGGTTGTCTCATCTGCGGGTCCCTGTGTGAAACTAGGTAGGATCTTCATGGCGACAGCAACACACCGAAGCGAGGGCAGGACCCGGCCGAGCCCAAGCCTGTCACCCCCACTCCCGCATCCCCCACAGGAAAGGGTGGTCGAGGGGAAGAGACCGAGCCATACTTGCCTCCTTGCCTGGGACGCCCGTCTCTCCCGGCTCTCCCTACGAGACAGAACCAAGTGTCAGGTACCAGCTCGTCGTCGCCGAGACATTTCCACTCAAGTCATGTTCCAGCAAAGACGACAATCGATGGTCCGGCCCACCAAGGACATCGCAAATGTCCTAGTCAGCCTGGGCAGCAGGTGGCCCAAAACGGCCCCAGAGTGGGCGGGGGAGCCGCTGGTTCTGGGCTCCTCATCAACGGGACGGCTGGACTCTACCATGAGGGTCTCCGGGATCCCGGCTTCCAAGAGCGTCTCGTTGTGGTGGGGGGTCCTCCCGAGAAGCAGGCTCAGAGTGTGAAATAAAACGCCAGGGACACTGGGCCCTGGAGCTTGCCTGTCCGGGTTCAAACCCTGCTGCAGCCACTGGCTCTGTGACCTTGGACACCTTCCTTATAACTGCCTCAGGCTCACTGTGCCTCAGTTTCTTCATCCGCAAAATGGGAGCAGAAGCTGTACCTTGCCACAAACTTGTCTGCTGTTGCTGTGACCAAAGGCCAGGAGCTGGGAGTCTGGAAGTGTGGGCAGCTGGCTGCTGTGTGGCCGAGGGAGGTGGGGGTTGGAAGAGGATGCTCGGGCCTCTAGATGGGCCACGGAGAATGGGCTCACGTAAAAACCGGTGGCCAGAGCCTTGTCCAGCTTGGACTACATGGTAGAAGTGGGCCACAGAGAGGTGGCCAGCTAGAATGGCTGGGCTGGCTGGGTGTCGGGGGCCCCCTCGGGGGGCAGAATTAAACTGGAAGAGGTAGACGGAACATGGGTATGCTTCCTACTCTTGCATGGGATGTACCACCCTGAGCCCAGGATCAGGAGCCCATGGTGTGGACTGTGGCATGAAGAATGCACCTGGAACTCGGGGGCACAAGTCTGAGTCCCTCAGTGTCCCTCTGCCCAGAACCCGAGCAAAGATTCCCCGGCAGCATCTCTGGTCCCACGTTCTAGGCAGGAGCCCCGGGCTCAAGCAGCAGCTGGAGTGCCGACTGACCACGGGGCCTCAGGAAACCCCACCCACATGTTCTGACCCCGCAGCTGAATGCAATCACAATTACAGTGGTTTTGAAGGGTCCTTGAAGTTCTAGAGGAACTAGAACTTCAGAGGAGTGTGCTCTAACATCCCCATTTGAATAATGGCAAAGCTCAGGCACAAAGGCTATGAGACTCGCCCAAGGTCCCACACTTAGAGAGTGTGGAGCGGAGAATCCCATGCAGCCGACTCCTGAGTGCCCGTGTTGGTCAGTGCACAGCCCTGCCTGCCAACCACCCTGTCAGTGTGACCACACAGCCCATGATGCCACCTGAGCCGGGGGACCCAAGGACAGCCAATGGTGGGAAACGTACTGCCCTTGAACCTCCCCACAGAGCAAGGGATCTTGGCCCCCAGGGAGTTCTTGGCTTACCTGAGGCCCCCGGGGACCCAGGAAGCCAGGGAGTCCGGGGCTGCCATGGTCTCCTTTGTTGCCCTTCTGGCCCTGCAGAGGGAGAACAGGCATTGATTCCGCAAGGTCAAGGGCCAGCCCAGGGAGACTCCGAAACCTCGTAACCCTGCTGTACTCTGAAGACCCGAGACATGGACAGCAAGAACACCCCTTTCCTGTTTGGGAGGGCAGCGGGTCGGGGAGAGGCGTGGCTACTGGGGGTGCTGACAGCACCGTGGGGCCGGCAGCAAGACTAGATGCATCTCTTTCCAGCCAAAGCAACAGAAGCAACATGGGACAAACCCTGAGCAGAAACACGGCTGTGAGTGGTCTCTCCAAGGAGCCCACCAGCAAGGTAGCACACTGATTCCCAAGAGCACAGCGAGGCTCATGGTTTGGTAGGATGGCTTTTTGGCAACAGCTCTGGGGACCCTTTCTATTCCAGCATTTCCGGGCATGTGTGACTCAGCTCTTCTGGGGCCAGCTCTGCATGGGGTGTGAAGCCAGGCTCATGGCCCTGTCCCATCCCGTCTCTGTGGTCTTATCAGCAGTGACCAGGCCCATGCCACGGCTTCTGAGAAATATCATTACATGGGCTAAGGATCTCAGCTCTGCTGGTGTAGTCATCTTTGGCCTAACAGAAAGAGGCATCTCCACTAGGGTAGATCAGATGCCTGGTTTGCCTGGGAAGGATGGGTTTCCCAGGATGCAGGATTTTCTGTGCTAAAGCCAGGAAGGTCCTTGGCCAACCAGGATGGAGCCATCACCCTCATTTCCACAATGATGACAGTTGGCTTGCCAAGTGGTCTGCCCAATGCCTCGTGCATTCATTGCTCGACTCACCACACCCCAAGGAAAGGTGGTCTTCTGAACAGAATTGCCAGTTTGGGCAAATAAACATACAAGAAGCCTGGGAGGGGAGGAAACTTGTGGACAGGATCTGACTCACCCAACCCCAGAAGCCATCAGAGAACCACCTTCCCCAGGATGTCCCCCCTCTACCAGACCTAATCCCAAATCCAGGGACCCGGATTCTGATTACTCATGCCACCCTCTCTCCATTACCAACAGATCCTACCCATCATTCCTTCCTGATCTCCCCACCCCCCACCTCCTGACCACTAGGACCACCCTCTTCAGCCAAGTCCGTCCTATATCATCCCCATGTCATACACTTACCCTGTCGTCTGAGATGGGAATGGCTGGAGATGTCCCCCTGTCTGCCCATCCTCTAAAAACATGCAATGTCTACTGTGCAATCCTGTTATATATATATTTTTTTAGTCTTGGTGGGTTTTGTACCTTTGGGTGGTTATGGCAGTAGACAACAGAGATCCGGTGTGTCATTGCATGCATTTCAGGCTTTGAAAGACATCCTTATCCTTATCCTGTTGCCTCCAGGCTATTTCCAGCTTTCAAACCCCTTATTCTCCCCTTGATGCTTCTAGCATAGGGAGCACACAATCTGTGATATGAAAAGACAGCATGCCCATTTCAAAGCCTGCCTTGATTCCACCATACATTAGGGATGGTACTCACAGGACTTCCTGCAGGGCCAGGGTCTCCTGGAGATCCCGGTGATCCATTCTTACCCTGGTAGAAGAAACACAAGTAGTCATCTGCCAGGACTTTCCACCAGGACATCGAGGAGCAGGACAGTGGAAGAGAGTGATTGTCGGATGTAGAGGACCAATGTCATACCTGCAGCTATCATTCAGGCCAGCATGTCTCTTAGTAAGCCATGTCATTACTCAGATGTTTCTCAACTTATAAAAGGAGCTTGTAACTCTTAACTCATAACACTGTGGAAATAAATGAGTTTGTGTGCATGCTAAGTGCTAAGCCTGGTGAGTGCTGCCCAGGGCACAGGCATAGGAAATAATTATGACCTCATCCACCCACCCATCCATCCATCCATCCATCCATCTACCCATCCACCCATCCATCCATCTATCCATCCATCCATCCATCCATCCATCCTTTATCCTTCAACTCAGATGGACATCCTTCAACTCCTTCACATTGTGTCTTAAGGAGACACACAAAAGTGGTCACATCAGACAATGCTGTTCTGAGCTTGGGATGCTTGTCCCCGTGCTGATTTCATTTTACTCCTCCACTAGGGGCACCTTTATCCTGAAGACTTGGGGATGATGACACAGATAAGAAAAGCAGCCATGCAGAATCCTGCAGGTACTAACCTGAAGGTCCCTTCACTCCAGACTGCAGCACTGGCCCGACAATGTTAGCATTCTCTGACTCCGGTATTTTGTACATGCCCATGATTTTGATAAACACATTTCACCAATAAGATCCTTGGTAGTGTAAAACTCAGAAAGTTCAAGAACTCCTCTAGCTATACCTTTGAGGTTCAGACAAATTCCTAGTAAGCCTGAAGTTCAAAGCTTGGCATTAGCAGACTGGGTTGGTCACTACCCCTGCCCACCACTCTCCTTCGTGGGACACCGCCCCCAGCACTAGATGTCTGTGGCTTCACCTGGCTCTACCTGGGTAGGAGTAGCCCAAAGAACCTATGTGTCCCTCCTCTCTCTCTAGGGGCAGCATCTAACACAGCACCAGACACACAGGAGGCAATCAGCTGGATGAAGGAACTGAGAACATCCCAGGAAACCACGCTCCATTGACCCTGTAACCACAAGGTGCTAACATCCTATGATCTATAAAGCACACAGTCACCAATGGAGACACATTACACTAACAAGAAGCTCACGCTGCCTGAGGACTCCCTCCATGCCAGGCTTCCCACGCATAAACTCCCCACAAACGACCGATACAAACACTGCTGTTTTATAAGTAGGGAAACGGAGTCAAGGAATGTCTTTACCCCCGGCTAGAGACAGAAGCGAAGGGGCTGAGACTGGAACCCAGGAAGCATGGAGCCCAGCCGGTGCTCCCCTGCGTCTCGTTAAGCACATGGCTCCTGGTGGTCATGATTAAACAGGGCTCAGGTCTTCCAACCAGTGTGTGTGTGTGACTGCGGGTGATTCATTCAACCCACCTCCCGTCCTCCTGCCGGGAAGCTTGAAGTGTGGCTGTCCTTGTCCCTGTATCACAGATGAGGAGGCCGAGGTGCAGAGAGAGCGTGGCATGTGCCTCGGAGGGCCTCCGCTGGAGCAGCCCGTGGCTCTGTAACTCCCCCCACTCTCCCCTCCAGGGAGCGCTGTACGGTGGCCCCTCCCCGCACCGCGCTCCGCCCACCCACCAACCCATCTGTGTCCTTCTAAAAATATGTGCTGTGGCTCATCCTGATGGTAATTATCTCTCTCCTCCTGCTCCCTCCGGATCGCAGGGAAGATGAGGGCCAAGACACGTTAGCATGCTGGCCAGCACAGGGGGAGGACACAGTGGGGCAGTTCAGAGAGGCCACCTGTCACCTGTCAGGGTGCGGGAGGCCAGCTGGGGCTGAGACCTGGCTCCCTCCTGGGCTGTGGGCCACTCCTCAACCCCCGCTTGTCCTGAATGGAAGCCACAGCCTGCCCGTCAATTGCTCTACGCTCCGAACTCCTGTCCTGGGCCTCCTTCTACCAGCTCCCATCTTTCTGAGAAGGCAATGTGGCCCACACAGCCCAGGTGGGTCTTCAGCTGCAGACTCGAGTCAGACTGCCTGGATGTGAGTCCAAACCCTGGCCCTGCCACTTACCCGCTGTGTGATCTAGGGCAAGTTACTTGACCTCTCTGTGCCTCCATTTCTCATCTGGGGGCAGGGACCGTAGTAGCGCCTGCCTCGTAGGGTTCAGGGAGAACTCCATGAGTGAATTAGGTAAATGTTTGTGTGGTCCCTAGCGCTGGGGACCTATACTCAGCGTCTGGTTCAAGGTGGTGTGGAAGTTTGCTAGGAACCTTCTCTGCACTGGGAAGGCTCCAACTGATCAAGAGAGAGGTCATCAGTGATAATCCAGATCCTCCTCTGATATGTTCAAGGATGGATTTGGCAAACTCAAGCCGTTACTGTTAGTTACAAAGTCCTTATGTGGTCGCTTAGAACTGATGGGAGCAAATTAGAAAAACACGAAAGCACCTCTGGAGACCTCGGGATTTCCCCACCTCCTGCATGCGGCATGTGAGGCCCTGGGCTTCCTCCCCTCACCCATCCTGGACCCCTCACTCACCCCCACACATGGCTTTCCCTTCCCTTTTCTGTGCCCCTGAACACACTAGCATTCATCAAGGACTTAGAGAGCGCTACTGTGTGCTAGGAGACCCTGCAGGGGGTTCAGAGTCAAGTCCCCTCCTTCCTCCAAGAGCAGAGCTCAGCATGGAGCCCCAGGGTGACCACCGACCATGTACCGGGTGGGCCCTTTCTGAGGGCTGGGCGCTATTCCATCATTTCACCAATTTAACTGCTGGGTTGTGTAACTTCCCCTTACTTTCCAGAATAGCAATAGGCCCAGGGGATAGCAACAGCAAGAGGCCTGCATCCACCGAACAAGTAGGACACAGTAGGACAGTAGGACAGGAGCAAGTAGGACAGCAGCTTAACTACAGAGCTTGGAGGAGGAAGCTCGATGATGGGCCAGAAGGGACCCCAGTGGCCGCCACTCCATTGCTGCGGGCTGGAGACCTGGGTTTCTCCACCTTTCTGTCCTTACACTCCTGCCTACCCTCCTCATCCCACATGGAAGCTTAAGACCTCAGCTTTACTGGATATCTGTTTCTGGTCTACGTGCATATCTGTGTGAGATACATAAAAAGAAAGGGGTTTGGGCATCCCAGGAACCAATGTTTGCCCCCTGGGGATGACACTGCCTCCCTGGGAACGCATAACCCAGAGAGCTTTGGGGCCGGCCCCCAAGGACTGTCATGGGTGAAGACCCTCAGCTGGGCATAGCCTCCAGGTCCCTGCACATCATGATCGGCAGGCGGATCCCGCAGTGGGAGAGTGAACACAGGGCACACCACTCAGCTGCGCAACCCCGAGCGTGCTGTCGGATGAACAAATGCCACGTTCTAGAGAGAGAAGGGGGGTGCGGTCGGTGAGCTGCTGCTGCAGAGCGGGACATATTGAAGCCAGGGCAGTGCTGGAACCTAAAAAGCAGGAGTACCCTGCCTCGAGCATGGATATTGCCCTGTAACCAAACCGCAGCACACATCAGTACCCTCACGGGACACCTGCCCCCCAGCTGAAAGGCTGCCTGCATCCCAGTCTGAAGGCTGTCCTCCGTGCCCTTCCTCAGCCCACTGGGACCCAGGGCTGAGGATGTAGAAGGCATCTGGACACCCTGTCCCCCTACAGGTTGCTGAGTTAGGGTGGGGAGTGGGATGTGAGTCACTGTGGCCCCATCAGGGGAGAACGTGGCTCCTTCTGGTGAGATCCAAAAAATGCAGCATTCCAATGCCTAAGACCTGCCCTGGGCACCTCCTGTAGGGTCCTGGAGACAAAGAACATAACCACGGCAGGTGCAGAGCACTGAACTTGGTGTCAGAAAGTCTTGGGTTTAAATCCCGCCTACAGCTCTTACCAGCTGAGCACCCTGGACCCAGGAAGCCCGTATACGTCTAAGTTACTCACCGGTTTAGTTCTCTCTCTCTCTCTCTCTCTCTCTCACACACACACACACACACACACAAAACAAGACAGCCGCCAAGACAGAGTCCTGTGTAATGAACACATATTCCATCGGTTTGCTTGTAAGTGCGCCGGAAGTAGTTTGAAGTACACACAAGATGGTATCAGCGCCGGCTCCCTCCGGAGTGCAGGGGCTGGGCTGGAAAGGGAGTCTTCTTCTCATTTGAATTCTGCATGGTTCCTTTTACCGTCAGTATGGATCAGAACCATGCTGTCTCCGCATAGGACCTCATTTGGAAATGAAGTCACTGCAGATATAGTTAGTTTAATGAGGTCATTCTGGAGCAGGGTGAGCCCCAATCCAACGCCACCCGCGTTCTTATACAAGGGGGATATTTGGACATAGAGACAGGCCCACAGGGAAAAATGCCAGATCAAGAGGGAGGCAGAGATCACGGCCATGTTTGCACAAGCCAAGGAACATCAGAGATCGTCAGGAAACCACCAGAAGCAAAGTGAGAAGTGTGGAAGTGAGCGCCTTTCTCACAGCCCTCAGAAGCCGCCAGCCCTGCCCACATCTTGATCCTGGACTTCTGGCTTCCAGGAAAACTCCTGGACATCCAGCCTCCAGAAGTGTGGGACAATACATTTGTCGTGGAAGCAACTAAATCTGTGGCTCTTACGGCAGCCCCAGGAAGCTAATACACAGATCACACACTAGACATGAGAATGACCTACAGGGACGTCCCCCGGGGCGCCCACCATGCCAGGCGGCTGCTTTCCCATGTCTGCGTTGAAGGCAGGTGGTCCCAGAAAACAGGCTGGGCTGTGGGTGGGAGGCACTAGTGGGGCTCGGGCCACAGTTCTTTTCCAGCCGCTCTGACACTCTGCCCTTTGTAAACAACACACGGGGTTGGTGAACCAACCCAATGTCACCGCAGTAACAGCCTGAAATACTCACCGGGTGGCCCCTCAGTCCTTGGGGACCCTGTGGCCCTGGGGGTCCAGCCTCTCCCTGGAACAGAGAGACATCAGGTTATCACAGAGTGGCTGCCTGGGGGGGACAGACAGAGACCGTTTCAAATGTGGCCCAACTTGATCTACTTCCGCAAGAGAACCGACTAGCTGTCCGAGCGCTCCCTCGATAATCTCCAGGGGTTCCGCAGACCATCTCCCGCAGACTCATCTCCCGCAGAGGAGTAAAGACGGGAACACACTTTATTTATTTACTCGCTTCGACACTTTGCACCTGACCCCACAGTGATTTCCCGGAGCACCATCTTGAACTAAGGGAAGCCAGCCAGAGAAGAGAAGCCGCCTTGCAGTTCTGTTTCTGACTCACTGGACAGTGACCCGACCCACGTTTGCCGCAGTAAGAAGAACGCTACCCACGCCCCCAGCCTCTGCCAGGGTATAGAGCGGTGGAGACTCAGACCCACCTTATTTTCCGATTGGCCTCACGGTATGTAAGTCTCTCCCGTGCTATGAATGAAAACCCCCAACACTCAACCACTCTAGGAATGGAGCTTTGCAAATGAAGAGAGCCCTACCTAGAGCAGGGAAGGAGGGGAAAAAGCCTTTGTCCCCCAATCTGGCATCCCGGGCTCCTGTCCCAGCTGCTCCCTGACCCGCGGGGGGACCTGAGCTAAGCCACACTCCCGCCTGCGGAGCTCCTTCCATACACCCTGCTGTAAGCTGAATTGAGAGGGGATGGGTTTTCAAGCTGCTCTTGGGCCTGGAGAGATCGGGGTGTCCTTGGGGTTGGGGCTGGGGACAGGCTCCACCTGGGTCAACGCAACAGCTCTGTTTTTAGCTGCACATGGGGTGTGACATTTTTTCTCAAGCGGACCCTACTACTGAGGAAAGGCATGGACCTGGGAGGTGTTTCCTCTAGACCCTTCCAGCTCTTCCGTCTCATGGTAACAGGCCGTCTGAGAATTCCGTGGGCATCAATAGCCACGGGCACCACGCCCTCCACCAAGGTTCAAAGGCAGGTCGTGAAGGAGATACTGGGATCCCTGGACCCTGTGCTCATGGTCCCGATTGAACATCCACCCCAAGATGGCAAGTGTTGTACACACGTGTCAGACGGGCCCTGGAGGATGTCACGTATGACGTCTGCTCCCCCAGGCCCTGCGGAGCTGACAGATGCAGCCCTAGGCCACCTCCTTCCACCTCCAACAGCCCGTAAGTCCCTGGACCCCTCTGGGTCTCGGTGTTTCTGTCTGTCCAACTCTAGTAAGAGACATAGTGCCTGATCCCTGCGTCAAAAGTCAGGGGGAGCAGGTGAGCAGTGCCAGGGGCCACGGGGCTCGCGGTTATGGTGGCTGTGATGGGCTCGCGGGGCTGCAGCAGGTGGAGCTCGGGAAACAACCCGGGAGAGATGCCGCGGCTCCAGCTCCCGTGAGGCCAGACCCGACAGACCACCTCCGTGAGGCCAGACCCGACAGGCCGCCTCCGACACCAAAAGCTACTCGCGATGAAGTCAGCAAAGGCCTTCTTAGCTGCTGTTTGTGCCACGGGCACTGACCGCAAGGCTGGATACCCAGATCCCAGGCCCCTCCAGATTCCAGGGAGGCCCCCAGGGGCCAGCAGGTGGGACAACACAGACCAATGCTCAGACTCTGCTTCTGGTGCCTCTTCAGGCCACCCCCCTAGCCGCCCTGGGAGCTTCTCCTGGCCCCTAAGTAATGCACAATTTCCTCTTTCTCCCCGCCCCCTCCACGGGCCCAGCCGACCCCACAGGAGCCCCACACTTACATCTTTTCCTGGTGACCCTTCCCGGCCAGGGGGCCCCATGGCACCAGGCTCTCCCTGAAAGGGAGAAGCAGAAACAGAACACCCGCTGTGAGGGACGAGAAACAGAATGCCACCTGCCGGGTCTCTGCACACCTGGCAGGGAAGGAGCCGGGAGCACGGCCCACCAGGAAGAGCCCCACGGAATCCGGGCCGGAGCAGCCGTCTGCGGGGCCCTAATGTGCCTCTCCGAGCTGCCCAGTGAACACCAGCCGCAGGGGCAGGCGAATGGGCTTGGAGTTCTGCCTCCTCGCCTGCTGACCCATCAGACATCTTCGCTTTCCCATCACTACACAGAGCACAGCAAGGGGTCAAACCGGTGGCCCCCCAAGGTTCCTTCCATTTGGGGCATCTAAAGGTCAGGGAAGAGGCCAAAGGGTAAGAGTGTGGGCTCCTGGGTCTCCCCACCTGGGATGCACCAAAGCTCCCTCCACAATAGCCCTGGGCCTGTTCCACAGCATGTGCACAAGGCAGCCAGAAAGGGGCACCCCCACTCCAAGCTGATTGGGTCCAGTAGGTCACACCTCAATGTCTGGCCTCCAGAAAGAGCATTTAGAAAAACCAGACCACAACTGGGGATGATGCTTCCCACGATGCCTGCTCTGCTATCTTGTGTCAGGGGACGAGGTGCTACGGCGGCCTGCAGGGCCAGGAGCCCTCCGTCTAGAAGGACCAGCTCAGTCCGCCTGGGTGGACCTCCACGGCCGGACGCCCACTTACCCGGGGACCAGGTGCGCCAGAGTCGCCGGTGTGTCCCTTGAAGCCCTAGAAGAAAGAGAAGTTATTCCACCAAAAAGCAGACTGATGAGGCGGGAAGGGGTAGGCACGTGGTGTGACGGTCCAGCCGATCCCTGCCCCTTCTCACTGCGGCTCACCGAACGCCTCCCGTTCTAGAGCCAGGCTAGGCCAGGCCCTGGATGCTGGATGACGGGATAATCGGGGCGCCAGGAGCAGAGTGGCAGGGCTGGTCCCACAAATGCTCCAGAGAGTTGAGGGGTCACCCTATGTGTCTCCTGATCTCCATCTTCCTGACCTCACACCATCGGCCTGCACCCCCTCAGCCCAGCCCCTGGGGCAGATGCTTCCTTTGCAGATAACAACACTGCCTTCACTCCGAGGGCGGGTCTCGGGGTGCCTTCCTCCTTCCTGGGGCTGTGGCCGATGCCACCCAACACCCTTGTCCTGGGCCACGGTGCTGGGCCTCCCTGCACAGAACAGCAGACTGGAGGCCAACTACCTAAGCCCCCAGCCCTGGGAGCCGAGTGGAAGCTGTTAGCAGAGCTGATGCAATCGTTTCTAACAGCCGGACCAAGCTGATGGTGTAATAATCCCCATTTCACACAGCAGAAAGCTGAGGTTCGAGAGAGAAAAACATCTGCTCAGAGGCCCAGAGCCGCAAAGTAATCCGACTCAGATCCAGCAGGTCTGCCCAGACCTGAGGCCCTCCCTTTCTCCACTGTTCTGCTCACTCCGTCTGGGCTTCTGCCAGAAGCCAAGCAAGCCAAGCACTTCTGAGAACTGCACGCTCCATCGTCTCCCCTAACACATACGACTGCCCAACAGAAGGGAGACATATTCCGATCCCTACTTCATAGAAGAAGAAACAGAGGTTCAGAGTGGTTCCCTGATGAAAGTTAGTAAGTGACCAAGCGAAAGCTGAACCCACATTTATCTATCTCAAAGTCTGTGTGGCTCTTCAAAGCTTGGCTCTCTGACTTATGCCCTGCCGGCCAGAAGACGTGGGTCTTTCTTCACCTCCATGGGTGTCTAACCTCTGCCCCTGCCATGAGGTAGGATTCCCTGCAAGTCTCAACTGAGAACTGGGTCTTTTCTCAGCATGGCGCCCAGAAAATGGATCCCCCTGGGTAGAAGGAAGACCCTCTCCTCCAAAAAGCCAGAAACCAATGTTAAAAAATAAATAAATAAATAAAAGCCCAACAAAAATAATCACTAATTCTGTATTTGCATTCCACCACAGGAAGTAGTATCCTCCATTCTTAGATTGGCTCTCCGAGTACAACCCAGTGAAAGGCAAGGAGATTGAGGAAACAGGAAATTGATTTCTGGGTTTCAGTTCCTTCTTACCGAAGGCTAGCCTGGTGAGTTAATGATTTTCACAGAAAAATACATTAAGGAAATAGAAGGGTCACTTTGATCTCCTACTTCTTGCCAGATAAGTGGGTTTTAAGATTGTCATAACAAAGAATCTATTTTTTCTAAAAACAAATTTATGGAATTATGTAAATAATTTTTCAATTATGAAAAAGTAAGCATTTATTAAAAAACAAAACAAAACAAAAACCAACCCCCAAATACAGAAGATACAGAACAATCATCTACGTATGTTTACATGTACATGACGAGCCTGGGGGCAGGAAACAGACTGACATATAAACAGAAATGTCAGAATCCATACATAGGAAAGAGAATTCATACAGACTTCATACACACATTCCTAAGATCTAGAAAGAATACATGGAAATGTTCACAGAGCTTTACCTCCGTGTTCAGAGTTACAAGTAACTCTATTTTATTCTCAGTAACATTATCTTTCTTATTCTTTTTGTATTATTACCACTTGTCACTGGTATACAATGAGAATGGGTTACTTTTACAATGGGGGGGGACACATTTAGCCATGGAAAGTGTTCAGAACTATGATTCATTTTTAGGTCCTATCATCCAGAAAAAGCCCATCAAAATCATACCAAATAGGTTAAGAACAAAGAAAACTTAGAATAACAACGTGGCAACAACAGCTGTAATTTTGGAAATACGTTTTACGGCCATGCTCTTGGAAGAACTGAACTTATTACTCCGTAGGAGCACTGATGCCTTGGAAGAGAGAGGCTTCTGGAAATCCGGGGTTGGGTGCGCGCAGTGCATGAGCCGCGGGGCTCACGGCTTCATTCTACACGGACAACGTGCCTGAGCACACACACACAGACACACACACGCACACGCACAGACATACACACACGCACAGAGACACACAGAGACACACGCACACGCTGGCACTTACAGGTGGGCCTCGGGCTCCCTCCAGTCCTGGCAGACCCGGCTCTCCCGTTTTGCCCTGAGAGTAAAGAGGAGTTTGGTGAGACCATCATAAGGATCTTTCCGCTCCCCACGTGGGCGTCACGCACGGCCTTAGCACTTCCGCCAGCCAGTCTCTGACCCCGGCCGACCCCTCCGCGGGCGCCCTGCTCCACCGTGGGACATGCCAGTCACCGCCGTGGACCCAGCTATTGTGCTCCTTGGACTCTGCTGGTCACACAGGTGTGGACTCTGCACCCAGGGCTCCTGGTGGCTCCTGATGGTTCTCAGAAGCGTTCTGGTCTGGACGCAGAATTATGCAGACATCCTAGTTAAGAACAACTCTGTACCCATTCACAGAAGAGCCTCAGGGCAGCCATCGGGGACTGCATGGGACGCCAGGGGCCACTGAGGCTCGAAGAAGGTAGGGCCTCGCTGAGTCAATGAACGGCACAGCCGGCCTGAATCCCAGCTTCGTTCACCAGCCCGAAGGATGCCTTTCTCACCCAGCAGCTGCCGTGGACAGGGAAGCCTGCCGTCTCCCTCCTGCCTCCAGCCCAGCCTCTCCTAACTCTGCGAAGTTATGGGGACCCTGGGGATATTCAAAGTCCTCACCACCAGCGTCCTGGTGCTGCCCTGGACGGATTCAGCCATGAGCCAGTGCGAGACTGAGTGCTGGTCCAGGCGATGCGGTCAGTGTGGGGGTGTGGATAGGCAGGGAGGGGTGACCAGGCCTGTCTGACTGACGGAAGATGGGGTGGCACTTGACCCCTGTGTGATCTTGGGTGTCCCTTCCCTTCCCTGGGTCTGTTCTCATGGCAATCAGCACAGTCGCCCTCGCCGGTTACTCGCTGGTGACTGGGCGTGCACCACCTAGCTGGCCTCCCCCACCTTCCACAGTCAGCTGACATGGCCATCGTTGGTCCAAGTCACCAGCAGGAAAACGGTAATGTGCGTAACTCTTGAGGGATTTCCCCATTCCAGACACAAAACGAGTGTCTCGCGCAGTAAGTCGGTGAGTCCTTACTACAACCCATTGAGGGAGGCATCGTTGTTATCCGCCAGGCAAAACACTGAGGCACAGAGAGGTTAAGTGATCTGCTCAAGGTCACACTGCTGGGGTTCTAATGCAGGTATTTTGGCTTCAAAGTCTCCGTACATCATCCTACACCATAATCATGATTCAAACGCCTCCTAAAAAAGATTACACGACAGGCAACTCAAAAAATTGCCCGTGTGTCTACAGATCTACCTATCCACATCCAGTCCTCCACCCATCATCTGCCTACCTACCTGTCTACCACTCTGCCTGGCCATCCACGTCCCTGAGACGTGGGAACTGGAAGGGCTACGCCAACATGAAGACAAGCTACCTACTACTGGTAGCGAATGCTTCTTCCCAGGCAGGTCCCCTTGGCTCACTGAGGAGGACACCTGTCAGCGCTAAACAGTTCCCGCCCAGGCTGATGGCTGGGCATAGATCAGCTTTCGGGGTACGGGACACTGAGGTATGCAAGTTAATGTGCGAGTTACTGCCTCCCGGAGCAATCCCCAATGTCCAAAGGGCTTCAAGTCTCTGGACAGATAAAGAGCCCAGCCGGGGTAGGAGCAGGATGGCAAGTACGCTCCTCACAATTTCTAAGAGGGTTTCCAATGACTGTGGCCCATCTGCCTGCCCGAGTTGCTCACTCACTTGCCGGAGGTCCATGGCTTTCTTTCTTTCTGTCTCATTTCCTCCTACCCCTGGTGCTTCCTGGGGCTGCTTCCCAAAGCCCTCACTTGCAACAAATCCTGCTACCTTGGGATCCGATGCCACTCATCCCTACGCCAACTTCCCAAGCAGTCTGGACAAGAAGACTTCACACTGGCCACAGGCGGCGATTCCAGAATGGGTGCTCTGGAACGTCCCTAGGTGGGAACTGCTGAGCCACCTCTTCCAGCAGCACCAGCTCTGCCTCTTCAGGGACTGATGTCCCCTTGCATGCCAAGAACAGACCTGGTCTCTTTCTGCTCTATGCCCGAGGTCTGCCTGGAGGAGGTGGTCCATAAACAGACCGAATGAAGACCACGGGCCCCAGTCCTCCCGTACCATAAATGTCAGCTCTCAGAATAACACGCCCGCAGAGAAGCTGACTTCTAGTTCTGCGGTACTGACCTCTGGGGTCAGCCTCTGGGGCCTGACCTGGCAGCTTCATTTACCCGCTGAGTGACCTTGGCCAGCTACTTAACCTCTCTGTGCATTTCCTCATCTGGGGCAATAATGACACCAGGCCTCATGGGGATTTTCCGGGGATAACAGTGGAAAGTGGAAGCAAGCATCAGTACCCCAGCCCGAGGCGGGGACCCGGCGGAAACATCCGTCCTCTCTCCCCGCCCACATCCACGTCCCTCCAACTGCCACGTGCCCGCCACGGGCCGTCCCGCTGGGACTCAGCCTCCAGCGGCTTGGCAGGTGCTTCAGACTTTGCTCGCTGCCACAAGCAGTTTCCTTCGCTCTCAGCAGCATCTCCCCGTTCTGGCATCTGGCGGTGAGAAATGTTTAAGACGGTGCTTCTGGCAAGTTGCATAAGACTCAGAACGAGTCGCAACAGGCGATGACCCGACAAATTACATGGGACATAAACCTCGCGGCGGAACCTGTTATGTTGTCCCACCTCGTGGTCCTAAGGGCGCTGCAGCTCTGACCTCTCCGGGAGTCACGGCCGGGGGTGCCGTCAGAAAGGGATTCACTGAAAAACTTAACGGCGAGGCGAGCCCGATGCCTTCTACCGTTTCTCACCTCATTGGATTCTCCGGCAACTCTGCCAGGTGGCTACTGTGACTCTCGTTCTATCGAGAAAGCATCTGGGAAACTCTGCCTGACTCACCCCGGGGCCCCGAGCCGGTCTGGAGCGGAGCCAGCATCTGGAGCCAGGGTCCTCTGGCTGTGGCTGTCGTTTTCGCATAAAACAGTTCCGTTCATTTTAAACTCCGCGATATCAGCAAGCAACGCCTACCAGTGGCTCCACGGTACAACGACTCACTACGGAGCCCAAATTTGCCTTTGCGTCCCTGCGGCCCTTCTGCCCAGAATCACCCTCCCGCCGGTGGTGACGACAGTTAGAGCCCCCGCCGTCGTCATGCAAACACTAGAAAAATACACGAAGGCTTTTGCATGAAATAGGGCCGGCTGAGCAGACGCTCTGTGCCTTTGCTCTTTTACTTATCGATACATCTCCAAGGAGGTTCATGGCAGTGCCTGGAGGACGTCCTCCTCCTCCCCCGGGGCTGCTTAGAATGCAAACGGCTGTGCCCATCGCTAACCGGTCTCCTACTGGGGGGCCTGTGGGGAGCCAGGCCTCGACCCCTACACACCAACCTTCCAGCTTCCCCTCGAGCCTGAGGCTGTGGAAGGGACCTGGGGAGACAGACGTGTGTCACCACCGGCCGTGAAGACCCACAGGAGAGAGAGCAGAGACCAGCTGCGGCAGGGCCACGATGAGGCCACAGAGCCGCATGTGCAGAAAGCTCTCACTCTTCCAGCCGACCGCCACCGAGGCAGAGACACGCTCGCGTGCACGCGGTCTGCCTCCCTGGGTGCCCCACACAGGGGACATTCAAGAATAAGGAAAAAGGTAAAAGACAAAACAAAACAATCCCTCGGGCTCTGGGCCAGAATTGAAGAAAGGGCAAACTCCCATACCTGGAGGTGGGGGAGATGCCCAGGCTTTCTGTGGGGATAACGGGCTTTCGGGCACCAGGTTCCCACACCAGCAGGGGCTCGCCTGCCCCAGCTCCCCTCCCATGTGAACGGAATAGAAGTTGCACAGGGCAGGAAGAGAAAACGCAGAGGACAGGTAGAAGCCCTGGCATCAGGTTCTGATTCTGTCACCGTCCTGTGACTTTGGGCCCGTCACTTCACTTCCCTGAGCCTCGGTTTTCTTGGCTGTATAATGGGGACAGCAGTGTTCACACTGCAGGGCTGTCAGGACAAATGAGTGAAGTAACTCTTACTATGCCCGCATCCCGGCAGCTCGTTGACACAGGACAGTTGCTGCTGAGAGGTTACTAGGTGCGCCCATACACAGCAGGAAATTTAGAGTCCCTTACCGGCTCTCCAGGGGGACCTGGTTTTCCATTTCTGCCCTCTTTGCCTTCTTCTCCCTGCAAGAGAATCAAATTAAAGGTCATCTCCAGCCGAACGTGCTGGGAGGAAGGGGGTTCTGCTGGAAGCGCGTGCCTCGTTGCACAGTCACAGCCACACTTAAGGGCTCCGGGGTGTGTCCACAGACGGACCGGCTTGACTGCACGGTTCCTTCCCAACCCCGCAGGTCAGCTCTGATCTCAGATCCACAGTGCCTGGCACAGAGTGGAAAAGCACTGAATTGCAACGGCATCGTTATTAGAGCCGTTGATCTAAAGCAGCCCTGGACTGGACACTTCCTGAAGTCAGACTTAGGGCAATAGCGCCTCATGGCTGGGCCTCCTGGACTGGACGCAGCGCTGAGGGGTAAGGACGCAGCTTCCGATGGTGAGGGGGGCTCCATGCAGGAGAGCACGGGGCACAGACCCGGGAACACATGGGGGCTCAGAGAATGACAGCGAGGGTTCTGCGTGGGTAACAGAATGGCCGCGGACGCTTGGCCTTTCTTTCCCTGAAATCTAGCTGAGATTTCCCCTCCCTGTAACCAACCTCCTGCTCCAAGGGAGGTCTCACAAGCCTCCCGTTAATCTAAGAGACCAGTATTCTTCAGGAGTCTTTGCAAATGGGAGAATAATGCTGTGCAAGGGCTATGATGGCACACAGACTTGGATTGCGATCCTGGGCCACCTGCCCTGGGTGGGGTCTGGGAAAAGAAAGTATTCTTGGCTCCCCAGTAGTGCCCTCTTCCTAAAAAGCGACACCAGTCCTGCCCCGCTGAGTCGCCCGGGCAGTCCAGAACGGAAGCTTCTCCCTGCAGAGCAAACCAGGCAGTGGTAAACGGCGCCAGCCGCGGGGGTGCTCCCGCTGCTGCAGGCGCTTGTAAAGCCGAGCGTGGTTCCTCATCAGTGCCTTCGGCGTCAGGGTTTTGGCACTGCTGGAAAGCCGCTGGGGACAGCCATCGAAGTTGACTGCTGGCCGATGCTCGGTGGCTCCCGGAACCCCTCACGAGCGCTGCTCCTGCCGTAGCCGCCCTGACCAGCTACACCTGCAGGGCTGCTGGGGGGGTCAGGCTACACTGATCCTCTTCTGCATTCTTTTTTCCCAGAGAAGCAGAGAGAGTGGGGGAGGGGCAGAGGGAGAGACAGAATTCCAAGCGGGATCCACACCCAGCGCAGAGCCCATCGCAGGGCCTAACCCCACGACCCTGAGATCATGACCCGAGCCAAAACCTTGAGTCAGACGCTCAACCGCCGGAGCTCCCCCAGGTGCCCCTGCACTGATCCCCTTTTCAGTTAAGAGTCCAGTTCCCGAAACCACTTCCTGCGCATGCAACAGCGGCCCGTGCATGGAAGCCGGAGTTGATGCCATGAGAGGAGACAAGGGGCCGACCCGCAGACTCTGGCTGGAGGCCAGCAGGAGACCCCAGGACTCCTGGCGCAGACACGCGGTCCCCGGGAGCGGCACAAGGGCCACTGGGGGAAGCGCAAAGGTGGGCGGAGAGTGGCCGGTCGAATCCCGTGAGAAGGAAACGCGGCTCTGCGGGAGGGTAGGGCTGCCCCGAGCCGACAGGCTGCGGACGCCTTCAGCATCTCAGGGCCTGTGTCTGCACCTTCGGTGAACTGTAGGGACGCTCCCACGTCCTGCAGCAGAGGAATACAGAGGGTCTTCTGGTACAGAGCATGGTGCATAGCTGATGCTTAAGAAAAGAGACGGTGTGTGGTTCTACTTGGGGAGACTCATGTGGGCGCCCAGTGAGGGCCAGCGACAGGTTACACTGCGCCTCTCCCAGCCCTTACCAGCCCTGGAAGCCACTTCTTATTCAGCATTTCCTCTAACCAGTTCCTGTACGGAAATACGTCTGTGTCGTTTATAAGTTGCTCCTTTTACTGAAATGCCTTCTTCCTGCCCCTTCTCATCCTTCTTCGCCTAGACTACTTGACCTTGAACACTCCCCTTGAGTGTCAGCTCCCCAACTATCCCTCCGGATCTGGCTTAAGTATCCACCCCTGGGTTCTGTGGCCCCCTGGGTCCTCCTGTGTCACAAGCACATCACATTTTGTGTCCGTAGTTCCTTCCTTTTCTCTTTGGCTTCTCCATGAGACCCCCAGGCTGCACACCAGCGGGCATGAGGGCTGGGTCCGTCTGGTACCTTGAACGCTGGCCTGGGTCAGTACTTGGTGCTGTGCTGGTGGGGGGGTGGCACAGGTGGACAGAAATGACCAGGTGAGTGGGGTTGCATGCCCTCAGGGCTGTGACGGCACAGGGGCTGAGGGATCCTGATACACAACACAGAGTTCTACCTAAGCCGCTGGGGAGGCTCAGGGTGCCTCCTGGAGAACATAACATCCAGCCGGACCTTGGGATGAGTGACTGAGGGGGCCCGAGGCATGGGATGGATGCATTAATGTGCAGAGAGCTCTCTGCATGAGACTTGTGGGGCAGTGAACACCACGCACAGGAAAGCTCTGATGAGTCTTATTGTCCAGGCAGAGGGGGAGGGAGTGTTTCTGAGACAAATGCTGCAGAAGGAGCAAAGCAGTTCAGGGCAGCTGGAGTGGGGATGGGGTGAGAGACAGGAAAGCAGGGTCCATTCATGGGCACCAGGGAGGCATACACCCAGGCTTGGCTCAGGTCTGAGCCCCAGGATGGGGTCGACATGGTACGCACAGCCACAGCCAAGGTCAGGTCTCTCTTCTCCTGCACACGAGGACTTCAGTTATAAGGGGTCAGCACAAAAGCCAAACCCGGATTTTTTCTCCCCAGCTTTACCACCACTAGAATTAAATCAGTCCATTCTTCCCAGCTGCCAGAATAGGCTAGGCTACTGGGCTGCAGTTTAGACCAAAGGGACTTCACATCCCAGCCTGTGTTTTCAGGTCTGAGCACCCTGCACAGGTTACTCAACCTCAGGGTCACACGGCTGTAGGGAGCACTACCGATGGTGCCCCTGGAATGCCTCCTCGCTGGGTGGGGGACCTTGTCAGATACTCTAGGAGGAAGGGCTCTCCCACAGCAGTTCGTTCAACCATCTGTTTCTGTAATTAGTATTTTCTGGGTGTTCATTATGTGTGGGAAGCAAAAACCTGGTCTTCCAGAACCCAAGACCTAGAGCCCCGCCCTGGTGAGCAGGCACTCCACCGTAATGTCCCCAGGTCCAGCCAACAGTAGGCTCCTAAACAGAGTTTGCTGAATGAGCAAACCAATCAATGAATAATGGAGGAGGTGGTCACTGGTCAAACCATTACACAAATAAAGATGTGACAACAGCTGAGATAGGTACTCAGGAAAAAGAAAAAGAAACTAGGAGAGCCCGCCCTAGCCTGGGGGCGGGGGAGGGGGCAGTGAAAACTTCCTAGGGCTAATGCCTGGGATGAGTGGGAAGAATCAAAGGCGTCCACTGGTGGAAGACGTGACGAAGAAGGGGCATTCTGGATAGACCGAAAGGCATGTGCAAAGGTCCTGTGGTAGGGAGAGGAGAGGAGAGGATGCAGAGCATTTTAGGAACCAAAAGGAAGCCAGCGTGTCTGCGATAAAACACATCGGTATTCAGGGCAGGGGTGGGGAGCTGTGGCCAGTAGAGGCCCCTGCCGTCGGTCCAGCCCAGACCACAAGCCCCACAGGGATTCATACTCCATGGAGAAGGTAGCACATGGCTTCTCTGCACCCGTCTTATTAGTCACACCCTGAAGAGCCCCACCCCACTGAGAGATATTTTGGATATAAAAGTCCAGAACAGTATTTATAGAAAGAAATTTGGTGGTTATGTATCAAGAACCTCAGACAATATTGTACCCGACAGGTATACCCCACCTTTGTGGACCATCATACAGAAAACGGGAAAGCACTAGGCATGCAAACTCGCTTATTACAGTCTTTTTCCAATAACCATGTGATTTCTGTGGCAACAGAGGAGTGATCACATATATTATGGTGTATTTGTGGGGTAGAGTGTACATAAAATTTGATAAGCTCACGAACATTTAACACCAGTGTGAGGAGCAGGAACGGTTTCTACCATCAGAGAGAATCGTCAGAGTTGGGCACATGTGTGCGTGGGCTGACTCAACTCTGCACCTACACGTACGTGCGTGTGTGGACAGAGGGAAACGCTATCTACACAAGTCAGCAACGCCTGTTGCGTGGGACAATGAGGTTTACATTGACCTCAACCAAAACCATACCTGGCTTTGGTTAGGGATTATCATCCTTTTCTGGAGCACTGGAAATTCCCCTAAGAACCATGCATTGTTCTAACAGTGGGCAAATCTATTTTTGTTTGCCCATTTTTGTAGTGGGGAAACAGGCATTTTTTGTTTGTTTGTTTGTTTGTTTGTTTTGTAATGCTACTTACTGGGATTCCAGGTAATCCAGATGGGCCTTGGGGGCCAGGAGGACCTTCCTTCCCCTAAAAGATCCAAGACAGAAAAACACCATTAAATCTCAGATCGGCTTTTCTGGAAGTATGTGATTTCATGCAGAATTGCCTTCATGGGCTGGAAGGGGTCTTTGGTCGGAAGCAATGGGTGCTTCTGCCTCTTGGCTTTCCAGGCCTGTCTCCCTTCCTACCTCCTGCAGGGAGGTGCCCCAGGCAGAGCACAGTCACATGGGTGGGTGGGCAGAGAGGGGCTCATTTTGGCTGTATGACATAGACTCGGGGGGAATTAAAGTAGGAAAAGTCTGGGGGGAGAAGATATTCGGGTTTGGGGATCCACAAGACTTGGGTCCAGCTCTACACTCTGTCCCTACACTGCCCGAAATTCGGGTCCTCATCATGTGGCTCAAGACCAGAGCATCTGGGGCTGTTGTGCACACAGGACCCAAAGCAAGTGAAAAGGTGACCAGTACCTGAACAGATGGTCTATTATTACCGTCCTCTTGTCTGGAGGATCCCAAACTTTTTACCACTGGTAGGTCGCTTTTAGTGTATCTTTCCCCCGGGATACAGAGCTTGTGTTTTCAAAGACTGTTTGCCCAATTGCACTAACTCATACTTCTTTCTCCATTTTATTCATCAAAGATGCACATCACTGCCAACCAAGGCTACTAAATCAGATGACGTCATCAGTGCCATCACTTCTATCTGCATGAACATTCTGACGTCATCTGTGTCTCTACCACCATCATCAGAGGCCCTGACAACTTCACGATCTCTCCCATCACTGTTCCTTCTGCGATAAAATGCTGGCATCAGGTTTTACATTCTCATCTACAGGCCACACCAAGTGACATATTCATAAGGGTTGTGATGTTAGCTTCTTGCAAAAAAAGCAAAATTACTTTGACATTTAATTCACCTTTATGCAGATCTTATATATCATCCCATCAAAAGTGTCCAATTGGGAGACCCAAAGCACACTTCCTTTATGAAGTGTTACTTAAACTCAGTAAAAACTCCACAACTGAGTTTTATTTCCACCCTGAAGAAAATGGAAGATAATAGTCACACGTCCTGAAGAGATGAGAAATTTTCTCATCACCCTGGGAACAGATGAGGATTAGACCACATTGGAGGTTGACTACTCCTTTGTTAAAATGTTTTCTCAAAAGGAGTAGCACTTGATGCAGTCATGTTGAAGGGTTTCCTTTAACTTTAGAAACTGGGATGCTCAGGCCCCGCGTTTGCCCTGACAACAATTTGGTATGCCCTGTGCCTCTGTAACGTGACAACCCATGATATCTGAGTTGCCTGGACACAGCGCCACTCAGACCCACACGAAATAACAACAGGAAAGCAAAACCATCCACCACCTCCCATCTCACAGAACCTACAAACATGCAACCAAGGAGATATTTTGGGGTCCACATGGGACAAATACTCAGTCATCATTAGGGATCTTTGGATATTGATAATAGAGCTCCCTGGATTCCTGCCTGAATGTCTACTGTTCCAAAGACCCCAGGGATGGAGCCACCATTGGTCAGCAAACGGCGGCCCTCTGCTGTTTTTGCAAATAAAGTTTTATCAGAAGCCTTTTGTTGACCTGTTGTCTGTGGCTGACTTCACCTTACCACAGCAGGGCTGAGTTTTTCCAACAGAGACCACATGGTCCCTGACACAGACATATTTACAGTTTAGGGATTTTTTGCTTCTACTGGAGGATGCACAAGGGGTCCAGATGCTTGTTTTTAAACCTGTTTGCATTGTGGAAGTCGTAGCTTGCTATGGAAATTACACAGTTTAATTATTCATTAGGTAACCTCATTAAATTTAGGTGGACAAAGAAAAAGAACGATCTTTAAGTGAGGACTTCAAAATACATTATAAGGATGACTCATGATCCAGATCTCTGTAGCAGAATAGCTATGAAAGGTTAGAAAAAATACCCTAATGATCCAGGATCCAGGACTCTATATTGAAATCGTCCCACGGGTGCTGTTGTACTCTCAAACCACCCTTAAGAAGGGCAGCAAATAGTGACTGGGGAGATAGTCCTGTCATAGGGATAATGACAAGAGATTCCGTGCTGAGGACCCAAAGTCAAAGAAGGTCGTCATTCTGTGTCAAAAAGATTGGCTCCTGATTGGTATGTTTCAATTCAAAATACAACGGAAATGTTTTCCGTTTGTATGTATCTTTTTTTTTTTTTTACCTCATTCCAGTTAGCATATTCTTTATTTCTTTTTTTAATTACCAACACTCGTTACTTATGCTAAGAAGATCTGGAGAATATTCTGGTTTGTTGTATACAGTGAAGTAATGGGACCCCAGACAGCTCCAAGCCCAGCTGTCGCCCGCCTCAGGGTCCCCCATGACAGAATCAATGTCTCATTCCATACAGTTTAATTCCCAAGTACCTGAGGATTCCTGTCTGGGTCCTGCATCTGATTCTCCTTCGGCTAACAGTTCATTTGTTTTGTTTGTTTGTTTGTTTATTTGTTTGGTTGGTTTTTAGTCCATTTGTTTTTACTGGGAAGATCCTTTGCTGTCCGGGAATCGGTAAACAGCAGGTGGGCTGCTTGGACAGGACTGGCCAGATGAGGAAGGAAAAAACCATCCACCTGGCTGGGAACTTTCAACCTCAACACCCCTGGGGTCCACCCCAACTACCCCACACCGAGGGTCAGTGTGGAACCAAGGGAAGAACACGGAGCTGGGAGCTTCCCAACTGACTTCACTCTGGACCTGGAACTGACTTCCTGTGTGGTTTTGGACCAGAGACCCAGTCCCACTGGGCTTTGTCCTCCTCGTCCCAGGAGGGGGAAGCTGTCCTAACTGCTTCCTCAAATGCTCTTGGCACTGGAGTCCAGACATCCCTGGGCAGGGCTGACCTGCTCACCAGCCAGCTTGGAGTGTGACCCCTTTCTTACTTCTCTCCCCTCTTTGGAACGGTTGACTAACAGGGGGTCCTCCTGCCCGATGTGCCTCCTGATTCTCGCTGTAGCCTCGGCGTGGGTCAGCTGCAGCCTCTCCACTCCCCTCTCGGGAGAGAACCACCCTGGCCGGGGCCTGGGCAAGCTGGTTGTTAATGGAATCCTGGAATCACAGATTACCACATCATTCATCCAAACCTGTATTTTTGAGGCAATATGCCGGGGCACCAACAGAAAGCGGTCCCTCCTGTGGTTTCCTTGCCAGACTCTTGCTGAATACTGGGTATGAGCGAGCCAGAGAGATAGGGAGGCCCCGGGCAGGCCTGGCACACACCTGGGTTCTGGGACACCCAAACACAGACTCAAGGCAGGATGGTCAAGCGAGGAACTTACCGGCAGCCCTTGGACTCCTGGAGGGCCAGCGGCGCCAGCAATTCCATCTGCTCCCTGAGGATGACAGAGCAGGACGTCAGTGGCAGAATCATGAATGTCTCTCTGTGCACGAAGCCCGGGGAGCACAAAGGTGCAAGCTGAGCCCCTCCCCAGCAGCTGGAACCCTAAGTACTCCCAGGGGGGCTTCTGCCCTCCCCAGCAGGCAGGGCTGGCCTCTGGGAACACAAAGATGCTGGGAGCATGGCAGCCACATTTCACGAAGGACCAGAGCATCCACAGTCATCCCTAGGACAATGGGACAGGGTCTCACTTCAGAGTGGACATTTTCAGCTAATATCAGAGAACATTTAGGGACAGAGGCAAAAATGAACGACTGGGTTTATGGTCCAGGTCAATAGGGAAGGCAATTGGTTTTGTCAGTTCAAGGATGGGAAATGCATAGACAGATCCAGGAAGAAGGAGATCTACACAGGTGAGTACAGCCGAGTGAGCCCAGACTTGCCCCCCCTCCCTGCGGGCTCTCTTCAGGGCTGCTCCTCCTGCCTGCAATCCAGTCCCCCTGGGCTCGGAGCTCATAGACTGCTCTCCTTCCCGTCTCAGTTCAGTGAGAAATCACCTGCCTCCCAAATCGAAAATCCAAGTCCCTGCCCCTCTTAATAATGCCTTTATGGCTCTCCTAGCCTTTGCCTCCCTCTGACATCCCAGTGTTGGTCAATTATTTGCTTTCCTGGGAACTAAAACGGTTCCTTGGAGCTAGCAGGGGCTCACTTGTTCTTAAATGAATGAGTAAAGGAAAAGCTGGGCTGGCTGGCAGATAGGGCAGAGAGGCTTTAGAAGAACAAATACACTGCTTCTTTTTAGCTTTGGGCATTTAACTTCAGTTTCCTCGTTGGTAAAGGGGAGAAGTGAAATGATTGTCCAGGCTGTAAGGCGGGTCAGGAGGCATTGCCTGCAGCATGCTCAGCACAGAACAGAGGGTGTCGGTTGGGGTGCACCCTCCCTGAGCCAGATCCTGGGTCCATATCCTGCTTCTCCACTTTATTTTACTCCTCTGCACTGGAGAGAAAGAGAGGGCCTATTTCACTTGAATTGTTGAGAGGACTCAGTAAGGTCCTACATAGAAAGAGCTAGCCAGCACTGACACTCACTAAGGGCTTTCCCCAAAGTGTTCTCTGTTATCACAGACACTCATAATAGTGGTGTGTCTACTGGCCTGCCCAAGACCGCAAGCACTGCAGATATGGACCAAGTATGGGGGGGACAAATAAGCAAGATCTTGCATACCTTACTAATGATACCTTTCCAGCAGCTTTTAGGTTTTTTACATACACTTACCAAGTGCCTATGTCATAGCAAGTGCTGGCCAAGTTTTAGGGCTACAGAAATGGCTGTACCATGGACCTCAAGGAAATCTGATACAGCTATGGAAGATAGGTCTTATTTGCCATGTCGGATCAATGCCCCAGGGATAAGATGCAATCAGATTTGCCTCCACCTCTTCCCCATGTAATGAGCCAGTAAATGTTTAAGAAATAAAGGATGTTGATAATACGTGCATACATATCTCAAGGTTCATGCTTCCCTAGCTGGGCTGCTGCTGGGAACCTCCACCTCTAGTTCAAACCCAGCACAACAATGGAGTTTCTATTGGATTCTTCTATATTATTTTGCCAAAACCCCCCAGCACCCTGTACCCTGGAACCTAGCTATGTTGTAATTAAATTCCATACAGCACATTGGGAATAGGGTAAGGGTTTTCTTTGAAAGAAGGATGCCAACTGAGCACCAGGAAATAAGCTTTGGAGTAACAATAGTAAAGGAACTTTATCTGTTTGGTATCTATGTCCCTGGTTATGGCATCTGACATAGAAGCACACAAAGAAACAATGCATAAATGACCAGGCGGGTTTCCTGCTCTCAAGTTGCTTCTGCATGACTGGCCACTGAACTCAGATGGACGGGTGACTGGCATCCATTCCCAAAAACAATGAACAGACCAGGGCATGCATAGCACAGAGAAGGAACTCAGTAAGTATCAACTGCATGAACTGACCACATTGATCAGTGGGAGACGGAGAAGCTGCCCTCTGATCATGCCCGTTTCTGAATTCCAGATTCATCATCTAGCATGAGAACCAGTGGCTAGGAGCCACTTCCTACAGCTGCCCTAGAGTCCAAAGGGCAATTTCCAAGGAGAGGAGAGCACGGCTTCTTTTGCACTGGGGATGTGTAATAGGCTTTTGAAAGACCGGGATGGGGAGGGGAGGGGGCTTTAACAGATTTTCTTGAACCTAAATGGCAAGAGCTGAACCATCCCCTGGAAAGGCGGTTCGAAATCCTGGTCATGGCAGAGACACACAATGAGGCGTGAAGACTGAGAAATGGGAAAGGATGCTCACAGCACAGGCCCTCCATGCGGGGAGGTGGGAGTGAGCTGAGGGTCTGAGGCTTGAGGTGAGCTCTCCAGCAAACTGGGAAAGCTTTTGTACTTTTACAGTTAATGTACTTTTTATGAATTTGCTGTAAAAGTCAGTTTCGAAGTAAAAGATGCAGTTTCATACTTCTGTATGATCTTATTGGAAATATACATTTAAATGACCTAATTTATTCTAAGAATGAACAAACTTACACTTAGAAGTCATTTAGAGTTGTTAAAAAGAAGACAAAGCAAGATTAATGGCATGCATTTGAACTTCATGATCTTAACTCAGCCTCTGCTTCTCTACTGATTATGTCAGGTTGGTCCCTATTTGAAGTGGGTTCCCCTTTAGTTGTCCATTAGCCATTACCAATGATCCCTCATTCTGCAAAGTCTGGGGGGCCAGCGCTCCTGGAGAACCCATGGGAAGTTGCAGGCGGCTGGTCCTGGCTAGGCTAGGTGAGGATGCTCATTTGCGCTGCCCGTTACCATGGCTACCTTAGGTGGCTACGTAAGCAACAACTTCAAGACTAATCTGCGGGCAGTTCAGGCCAAAGGGAGATGAAATTGTTAAAAGAGCATCGGTCAGCGTCAGTCACTACCAAGGAAAGGAAGACCATTTGCTCGGGGACCCGTGGGGATAAATGGGAAGATAATTCACCAAATCTGTGGTTATACTGATGACAATGCCTTCGAGTGATGATGAATGAGCAGCTGAAGATGGTAACAATGAATAATATTAACTTTGTTATTATTATTGTTATTGTTATTAATTACAGTGAATCCAGGAAAGTCTGTGTTTATAAAGACACTCTGTGATGCCCAGAGCCTCTTGCCATGGGACAGGATCCTATGCAAGATAGGAACCTGCTTCTCCATTTCTCACTTATGATCCTAATCTTACACTTTTCTCAGGTTTCTCATCACCTGTGATAAATAGAAATTAATAATATATTAAGCCTGCCCACCTCTGCCAAGCTCCCCTGGTCCCAACAGCATTTTAACTGCACTGTCTAGGAGCGCCACCTATTCAAGTCACTCCATCCTTGACTCCATTGGGTTCCATGGGGTCAAGTCCCCATCCTTGACCCACTGTCCCTCTGAGACCTGCACCTTCTGTTCAGTCCCTGGACACCTTTCAGGTATCAGCCAGTCCTTAACGAGGCAGGTCCAATGAGCATGGGAACCTGTTCCAGCATCAAAACCAAGAGAGGAGGGGATTCAAAATCATTACTTACCCGTGGCCCAGGGCTCCCAGGGGGCCCCATGAAACCGGGAACTCCAGGATGACCCTAGGAAAACACAAGAGGCAATTCTTCAAAGTGACCTATAAGAAGCTTTTCATTTTGGTGGCTAGTAAATTTCAGACAACAATCCAGAATCTGACTTCTAACTCCAGTAATGATTTTAGATAAAGGCAATGGCAACGAAAAAGACTTTCTATATATGTATGTGTACATATATATGTATATGTATATATATATGTGTGTGTGTGTGTGTGTGTGTGTGTATTACTGGTGTTTCCAAGTATCCAACAATATTTACAAAAATGAATCTCTCCTGAGAGTGGATTTGCTTCTACATAAAGTGAAGGAAAACGATGTGGGGAAGTCACTGAGGGCACAGATGAAAACAGATGTGGCCATAGTGGCTACAGGATCCTGTGGCTGGGTGATAGGTATGGAGGTGGGGGGGGTCTTTTTATTATGCTTTCTAATTTTTGTGTAGCCTGAAAACATCCTGTAATAAAAATGTGAGAGCAAATAAAAGCATATGCACACACAACATACAGTCACAACAGGAACTCTGGGGTTACCGAATCATGACATCTCTGCTGTAGCGGAGTTGCATTACTTTAAGAAAGAGATTCATGCCTCCATGCAGAGCAGAGTCTATGTGTGCTATGGCAGGAGCTAAACAAGGTAGAGCACTGCATACACCATTTTGTTTTCGAACGACAGTGTTTTACAAAAGCAGACACACAACCATGGAAGATCTCCCTGCCCTTCACCTCTATCTGCTGCTACTGGGAAACGCAAGCTGTAACACTCAGGATCGAGTGTACTGGTCTTGAAAATTTGCTGTTGTAAGAATAATCCAAGTATATTTTGTTTTTCCAAACACAGATGGAACTTTAGCTGAGCATGTTGTTCAGACCTTGAGCATCGCTCTGAACACATCCCCTCAGGAGTGCTTGCTTCACCGTCATGGAACAGAAACCTCCATGAGGTCAGGATTTGCCTATTACTCCCTCTACAGCTCAGAGCCTGGTGCCGTGCCTGCCATTTAGCTGGTTGCAAGGAGCACCGATGGGAAGATGCAGAGAGGAGTGATGGGTGGAGGGCAGGTGGGAGGGAGGAAAGGGAAGAGTGACAGCAGCCAAGCAGGAGCCACTTGAACTGGCAGAAAGGCTGCTGGAGGCTAGGGAGCTGGACTGCAGAATCAGCTGGTAATGCTGTATAAAAGATGACAGGGATGCTGGTTTCGAATCCACCGGAAAGAGGAGTATGTTGTCATGGACGCTACCTTGCAATGCATTTGGAGAAGTGGTCCAACAGGGCTGGCTGGGCACTGAGCGCAGAAGGGACATCTGTGTAACATTTCTGCCAGTACCACGAGTTATGTGACAGGTACTTGAAGAGTGATGGGAGGGTGGGAGGAAAGAAGGGAGCATTGTGTAATGGACGATCGCCATTTCAGGGAACTAGACCTCTGAGGGTAAGATTCCAACAAAACAAAACAAAACAAAAGGAAATCAGAAAAGGCAGGCTGCTCAGATAACTGGGGAAGGGGAAGGTGGCAATGAACCACAGGAATCAAGATGGAAACCATGAAAATGTGGTTTAAAAAAATTCCTACTTCAAACAAAGGAGATCCAAGAGGTGAGGTCAGAAATGGCAGAATGAAATTCATCTGGGAGAAAAAGTGATGTCTCTTCAGGTTCTTTACAAAGTAAGTTCTTACCTGGTCACCTTTCTGTCCAGTTTCTCCATCGGCACCACGCTCCCCTTTACTTCCCTTGGAAGAAAAAAGAAAGAAACTTATTAGAAATGTTGGTAGAACTACATTGCAAAAGAAAAAAAAGGTCTGTATGCATTCATCTAGCTCTGGACTCATTTCTTCATCCATTTACTCTTCTTTTATCAAACTCTCATCCAGTCTGAGCCACAGGCCAGGCATGGCATCCACAGAGAGAAACAAGGGAGTCTGGTTGAAGAACTGCTGATGGACTGGCTTAACTGGGTCATGGGGTGCTGATGGGTGTCAGTAGAATATGGAACTGGGGAGGCAGACAATGCCTCCCTCACTGAGAGCCCTGCATGTTTTCTCCTTGAACCTGGATTGAGCTGCAGGCACTAGGAAGTTTGACTGCTCTCCGTTTCAGAAGGGATTCCTCACTGCAGTCAAGGGTGGGCTGAAAGGCCCAGGACGAAGAGAGGAGGGGCAGTCAGGAGGAAACGGGGATATTTGGGTGGGGGAGGAAAGGAGCCAAATCATCACAGTGTCTGGTGTGAGGTGGGAAGAAGAAGGTAACACAGTGGACAGGACAGCACTGCCCAGAAGGCTGAGGAAGAAGACTCACTCCATCTGTATGTATGTGTGCTTATTCCCTCCCTTTCTAGCTGTGTGACCCTGAGTGGGTCACTTAAACTGTGAGTTGTAAGATTTCTTGTTTATCTATAAAGTAGAGAAAATAATGATTGATTACTCTGTGAAGTGTTGGAAGAAATAAAATCAGACACAACACGAAGCACAGAACATAGCAAGAGCTCAATAAACATTAGTTATAATTATTTTTTGTGAATTATTTTGTATTTGAACCCTGGCTTTGTCATCGCTAACCCTGTCATTGGGCAACCTGCTTCACTTCTAACTCCTTTTAAAATGAGAATAATAAAAACAGAACCTTTGTCATGGGATTGTTGCGAGCATTAAAATAACCTAAAATCTTCAAAGTGCATAAGTCAGTACTGAGTTCATTGTTAGCTATCACTCTTCTCATCATTTTAGTCATTATCATCATCTGTCACTTTATCACTATCATCACCATTATCAACTTCATCATCATCCTCACCATCATCTCTCTCACCATGATCACCATGATCAGCACCATCATCAACAGTCATCACCATCACCATCATCATCAACATGGTCTCCAGCATCATCACCATCATCATCACCATCAACTCTATCACTGATCACCATCATCATCACCATCACCATGATCTCCATCATCATCACCATCATCACCATCAACTCTATCACGTGATCGCCATTATCATCATCACCATCATCATCAGGATCATCTCTAGCACCATGATCACCATCACCATCACCATCACCATGATCTCCATCATCATCACCATCATCATTACCATCATCATCACCATCATCACCATCAACTCTATCACCGTGATCGCCATCATCATCATCACCATCATCTCCATCACCTCTATCATCTCTATCATCACCATCATCACCATCATCACCATCATCTCCATCAACTCTCTCACTGTGATCGCCATCATCATCCTCACCATCACCACCATCACCATCACCACCATCTTCTCTGTCAACATGGTCACCATGATCACCGTCACATCACCATCATCACTGCTGTCATTATTGTGGTTAAGACACTCATGATAGGAAACCTATCAAAAATATTTTTCACAGACTAACCTTGAAAGTAACATTCAAAGATTCCAATCTCTCTAAACTGTCACCTATTTTGGCTCTGCATTTACTGAGGCAACAAATGTATTTCAGCAAAACGTTATTAAACACAAAACATGTCAGTTCCTTTAAAAGAATGCATTATGCAGTCAAATAAGTCTTTCACAGTAAGTCAGTCTTGGCTCTTGCTCCAGGCCTGTCACCTCTTGTTTCTGCATCCTTGAGCAAATCATGTCCCCTCTTTGCTCTGGGTTTTTTCAACCCGTAAATGAAGGACGCCAGGGGCAGTTCAATCTAGGAGAGTCAATCCAGGGGCAGAGCCCCACAATTCAGCCCCTGAAACATGGGGTCAAGCCCTCTCCCCATCCACACTGCTGTGCCACGTCAGCAGTTAACTGGGCACTGTGACCACCTGTAACCTTCCCTGACCACCTCCATGAGCTGTGCTGGGGGCCTCAGGCGAACTAATGCCTGTGAAATGCCAAAGGCCAGTGTGCAGAGGAAAGCAAAAGGTTCAGAGGGGAAGAGCATTTGTTCCAACATTTTTACATGTAATTAGTTCTACTGTGTTTCAATCTATAAAGCCAGCACACTGCCTGCAGGCTGTATTATAATCTCAATGAAAAGAAGTGACATAGTGTAGCAGCATACTGCTTCTCTGACATTTAGGACAAGTGCCTTAAAAGTAAATGGCTTCTTTTCAAATCCCAGTCCTCAGTCTGGGCTTAGGGTGGCTTCCACCTTCAACTCCCAGCAGTGAAAATGTCAGGAGCTCAAGGATCTCCACAGTTGTCCTGTCTCCTTCTCTGTGTCAGGGAAGGATCAAAGCAAACACAGCCACCCCCAACCCTGACTCACTTCCTTCCCGAAGTGAGGGCTGACATTTACCAAGCCTCTGCTCCTCTGGGCACATTGCCGGGACTTTCCACATGAGATCCCAATCTGTGTATTCTTTTGTTTATATACTGACCTGACACAAAAAAATATTTAACATGCCTGTGTTATTTAATTTAGCCCGTAAGACTCCTCTATGAGGTGGAGGTTCTGACCAGAGTGTAGGGTTAAAAAAATCTGAAGACCAGAGAGGTGAAGTCACTTACCCCAGGTCACACTGCTAATAAAAAATCAGGATTTGGACTCTAATCCAGATATATACGTATTCAAACTGCCTCTTCCTGCAAGTTACATTTCTGGTTGTTTTCCTAGTCATGATGCCTTGTCCCACTGGTTTCATAATGTCAAGAGCATAGCCTTTATAGCCTAGAAGTCTAATGAGCTGCTCTGGAAAGCTTTCTAAGCAACAAAACAACATCCTTGCCTGCCCAGAGTTTATATTTGGGGGAGAGTACTAGTTCATCACTTCACTAGCTCTGGTCTCCTAGATGGTATTCATTCAGAATGTTTGTCAGGGCTTAAATCTCTTTCCCATGAAAAGAAGGGAAGAGATTCTCTCCCCAAACATTTTTTCTTAGAGCATTTACTTTAGAAAACTTATCACTGTTGGTTCTCTGCTTCTTCGAAATGTATGTAAATCTTTCTAAAAGCTAACTAAGTCCTGCCAGATCCAGGACTCAGAAAAGTCTCTCAAGGACCTGGCATCCATCCCTTTGAAATGTAATCAATCATCAGAGGAAGAGAGCGACCCCCATCTCCTGTCTCTGGGGAGAAAGGGAGCCTAAGGGAAAAGCAGGCTCTTTGCTCCAAATTGCAGAACTATTTCCTGTCATAAAGATGTGAGTTCATTTTCCTTTTGATAAAGCTAATGAACTAACACAGGTGATCCCCTAACGCCCAGGTCCACTTGGGATCAGCATGCCTGACGATGGTGCTGTCAAGTCCTCTGACTGGAGGACCAGTTCCTGTTTATCTCGAGGACTTGTTTGCAGCAGGTGTAGCTGCCTGGCTACAGAAGACCGTAAGATTTCAGCCTGCAGTCTCCCAGCAGACGGCCTGTGATGCACGTCACACTCTGACTCAGTAACAGGGGCTGTCTTCCTTCTCCTCCACCTTCCTGGAGAGGTTCTCCTGGGTCGGGAGAAGATTTTCTTCAGTGTTTAATTGTGTTTTCTTAATACCATCATGTGCAAAGCGTACAATGTAACAATTACTTAGAGGCTGTGTTCGTACCGGGGGGAAGGATGCTGGTTTCTGTGAATCCACCAGAAAGGTACAAACCGTGGAGGGCAGGGCCTAAACCCCAGTTAACAAGTCTCTGCTGCTGGCAGAGTTAAGTCCTGTCCCCGAATTTTTGTGTGCTGTTTCACTGCCTGGAAAGCCATTCCCCAAGGATGGCTGACAAATCCTCGCCTCACCTTCCAATGCAACTAATACCCTACAACTACCCCGTGACTTTCACAGGTGACTCCTTGCCCCATGGCATTATTTTCCTTAAAGCCATTTACTCTTCTCCCGACCATTTGCTACAAATGCTCTTCATTCAGAGAAACAATTACGAGAAACACTTGCAGGTAGATGTACCCAGCTGGTTCCACACCTGGCGCTCTGAAAATGTTTCCTTGTTCAATCCTCACATCCTTTGTGAGGTAGACCATATGGCTCTTCTTTTACAGGTGAGGGACCCAAGGTTCAGAGAAGTCAAATAAACAGCCCAAGTGCTATAATTAGTAAGTGAAATGCACTTGGCTACTAAGTGGCAGAGCCAGATGGGGAAACACTCACTGACCTCCAGAACCCAGCCTGTGCCCTCCCATTGCAATCACCCCTAGCCCCAGTCTGACTTTTGTACAAATCACCGGTTTGCAGGTCTTTCTTCTCCAACACAACATCAGGCCCTGGAAGGCATGGCCCATATCTGACCTACCTCTACACCTCCTGACTCATAAGGGAACTTTGAAAGGGGTGCTTGGTGAAAATCTTTCAGGATTGAGGCAGCTCTGGGTGAAAAAGACCTATTCTCTTGAAGAGAGCATAAACCATACGGCACTGGGGTACCTTCTGGGCAGCAACGGATTCTAGAGCCTCTTCTAGAGTTCTAAGAGTAGCAAAGGAGGTCTTATCCATTGCCCCCAGAATTGTCCAGAAACTCCAAGTGGGAGCTTCTGGTCATCTAGTCACTGCAGTCCTTATAGATCCCATTAGCTGACTGGTGGGCACATGAAGGAAAAGAAACCCAAATGCTCTTCGTGGAGGAGAGAATAATCATTTCCTACTGGGAGAGGACTCTGCAGAAAAGCATGTTCCCAGGGTCTTCAGTCTGATTATCATCTCGTTCCTCCTCCCTCCTCCGCGTGGATCATAATCATCACAGCAGCCACTACCTCCACACCCCCTCCCTGAAAGTCAGTGGTTTTCGGGCAGTTTGAGAGCTCCACAGTGAAGCTGTAATCGATCGTGGCATTAACCTCCCCAGACCTAGACACCAGTCAGAGCAGCTGCAAATCTGCAGGATCCATTTTGGGAAAGCTGATCTCCCCGATGCAGGATCACAGTCGAGACCAAACAAGACAACAAAGGCCCTTGGAGAGGCAGGGCACCAGTGAGCACCCGGGGCCTCTAGCTAGGAAAGCGAGAGAACAATAATCCTAAATGCTCGGCCACTAGTAGCATTTTCAGTGCACAAATTCATCTTCAAGTCCGCAGGTCTAGCTGAGATCTTGTTTGATAAGCGAGGTTCAACAGAAAATGAAACAGTCCTCCCGTCTGTTTTATGGCGAGTGGTGTGGGATGAATAAAGAACATAGTAAGGGGCTTGGATTGGAAGGCCAGCCTGTGAGTGCTCAGACTTTTAACTCCTCTGGGATTCAATCTGCAACAGGAGGTGGTGGTCCAGGGAAGCCTCCACCCTCCTGGGAGCTGTCCGTGGTGCTGATGCGGGTTCTCCTATTACTAGGAGTTTTGACAGCATACTCACTGGGGTGGCATACTACAGCATACTACAGCATACTACAGTTGGGCCAGCAGGGGTCCCCTCTGGTGTATCACCCAAGAGTTTGGCAGTATTGGCTTTTAACCTTGCTAAGCCTTAGCTTCCTTATCTGTAAAGTGGGATAACACCCGTAGCTCCTAGAATCATGCTGACCATTACAACAGATGATACTGGAAAGCCCGTAACCTGGCCCTTGGCCCTTAGAACACTGGGTAAACAGCCCACTGTAACTGCCTAGGGGCTCATGATGTAAGGTGGACCCCAAGTCCTGCCAACTTCTCAAGGTCACCCGTGGACTCCCAAATGGAGACAGCTAGAACCCTGTCTATCAGCTACTGCAGTAATTTCCCTGCTGTTTTCTGGATGGAAGCTTTCTTTGGCTCTCTCTGAATATGCAAAAGAACAAACCCTCCCTGGAAGCAAATTATAAAGGAACAAAGGCAGAGCCATTGCCTCAAGACACCAGCACTTCAAGTGGGATTGGGTTGATAAAGAAAACAATCCCTACTTAGTGGAGGGAACTCCTTATCTGTTTAATTGATTTGCTTTTGTTTCTCTGAATAAAAGCCATTCCTCAGCAGAGGCAAAGCCCAGCCCCCACAAATTGACAGCAAAGGTTGCTTAAGGATCCGCTGAAACTGGCTGCCCACAGAATCCGCTTACCCCAGCTGATGACCCCAGAAAGGGAGGGTAAAGCACGGTAAATAGCAGAGGCAATGCTAAGCTTTACGGGTGTCTCTTAACCCAACACTGATGGGGAAAATCTCTTGTTCCATCTGCATTGAGACCTGACATCTACAGTTTCTGAAATAGGAGCCCTGGGTATGTCAACACCCTATAAGACTTCACAGAGTCTATGGGCCATAAACACTAGATGTCTCAGCCGGCCAGGCAGGCTGGGAAGTCTGGATGTTTCCCATCCTGATACCCAACGGCTCCAGTGAGTGCTCTGCTCTTACGCCACAGAATCTCTGTTTGCTTCCTAATGCACTAGTAAGAGCTCCAACCCCATTTTCCAGGGCTGACCCTAGGGTAAGTCAAGTGAGTACTTACCTGCACGTAAACAGGTAAAGGATTCTGGAAACATCAGTATCCAAAATAAATAATAGTTCAATGCCATATTTAAAAAACAAAAATTAATGCCAAATGATCCAAGAGGAACAAAATATAAAACTATAAGAAAATGGGGCTCTGATGGTGCTGGGATTGGGGGGACTAAGGAAGATGAGCAGTTCAAGTACAGGGCTAGGTCCCATCTTTATTTAAAATTGTGACGTTTTGTTTCTGGGGGTTCAACTGCACTAATTTAAACTTCTTTAAATACAACATTAAAGTCTTATTTATTTTGGTTACTGAGGTGTTGGACTCCCCTTACATGTTATGTCCGGATCCTCACCCCAGTCCCGGCCCTGCCGCTGGCTGGGACCTCACGGGCTGACAGAGCAGTGGAGGCTAAGGTTGCCCAAGGGTCTGCCATGTGCCAGGCCTGGTAGGGGCATCTCCCATGCAGTTGTTAAGGCCACAGGGAGGGACACAGTGACACACCTGCCCCTGAATGTTGGGGCAGGGCAGCCTTCCTAGCTAAGGGCAGCACAGAGGCCCCAAGGCCATCAGGGACAGCATCTGGGGCGCTAATGTGGAGGGAAGGGAAGAGAGGGTGGGGGGTCAGCTCTCCTCCCCTCCTGCCTCCATGTCAGCATTCATACAGTCCATTCTGCTTAGCAGTACCTACCATCACCACCAGGAGCCCAAACACCACAGCCCAGACACCTGTCTCGGCAGCCAGAGCCACCCCTCCTCTGTTCTGAGGCTGTGATCACAGCTCCTTCTTCCCAGGCGGGTCTTCCTGGCCTGGTGAAAGCACAGAGCTGCCCCTGCCCACGGTAGATGGGAGCCTTGTTTCTCCTGTGAGCAGCAGTAATGCTCGCCCACCCTGGCAGAGCCCGTTCCTAGGAACATTGTTTATTGAACAACTAGCTCCTTTCATATATTATATTGTTCATTTCCAACAAATCTGTGACTCTCACTTTTATTCTTATCCTTCATGGGTGGTAAGATTGAGGCCCAGAGAGGTCAAAGATTCTGCCTCAAGCCACACAGCTCTGGAAGCCACTCAGGGCTGGGATTCCAATCCAGAGCCGCCTGACCCCAAAGCTCCCGCCTTAACCAGTGCTTGCCACCTAGTCCGGACCCCTAAGCCCATTTCATCGTTCAGCCACCAAGGCATTTGTAGATGAACAACTGAGGCTCAGCAAGTGACCGTTCACAAGGTCACAGAGACATTCAAGGTCATGGTTAGCTCCTGAATGTGGGTATCATGATTTTCAAAGCATCCTTCCTCCACACCGGACACTCCTCTTCCTCTGACGTAGATCAACCAGTGAGATGAGCAGAATGGAGGCACACGGGGTGAATGAGGGCTCACTGACCTGTGGTCCGGCTACTCCTGGAGGCCCTGGGAGGCCCCTGGGCCCACTGTCTCCCTGGAGCAGGAGCAGAAGAAAAACAAGAATGAGTGTCTTGAGCTCCTAGCCAGAGTCCTCAGCAAGCCACAGCCCTCACACCCCTATTTGCTCATTTCTCATTGAAATGTCCCTGTCCCCTCTTGCTCCCTCCAGCACATCTGCGGGCATGTGGTGCTGTTAGGGTACGGAGTCGACCACCCCTCAATTAGACAGAGAACACTCTCGATAATGCAAGTCACACAGTGAGGTTTATTTCCAACTCGCTGGGGTCCAAGTATCCGCCCGGCGCAGCAGGTTTCAACAAGGACCCCGGGCACTCAAAGCCAAGGGTTTATATAGCATTTTCAAGGCACTTCTCCATGGCTACATACATATCTTGCGCCCCACTTTGACAGTTTAACTTTGTTTAACCTTTTGCCACCCCAGCATCACCCTGGCGCCATCCTGGTGGTTAAGTGAGATTTAGGTTTAGAAGAAATTTAACTTTATTTACATTTCCCTCTGCCTCAGCCTCCCTCACTTTTATGGTGGGGAGGGCGACCTCAGGCCTTGAGGAACTGAGCCCTTTGTCTCTGGAAATTGGGCCACTGAAGAGATAGCCTTTCTGTTGTAAATCACCAGGATATTTGCAAACCAAGGGAATCTCCTGTCTTGCAGGATTGTGATCTCTGCAAGTGAACTGTTTGTTTTCTTTAACATCTGGTCCCTAACCACCCTGGTGGTATATGATTAAGTTGTTTCTTAGGTTTTAGCTACCTTCTCTTATCTCAAGTTACGTGTGCCTGTGGGCTGGTTAGGAACACTCAGTAAAATGGCTTCCCGGCCTTCAGGATGGCCATTCTTTTTAAAAATTTTTTATTATTTTTTATTTTTTTCAGTGTAACAGTATTCATTATTTTTGCACCACACCCAGTGCTCCATGTAATCCGTGCCCTCTCTAATACCCACCACCTGGTACCCCAACCTCCCACCCCCGCCCCTTCAAAACCCTCAGATTGTTTTTCAGAGTCCATAGTCTCTCGTGGTTCACCTCCCCTTCCAGTTCTCCCCAACTCCCTTCTCCTCTCTATCTCCCCATGTCCTCCATGGCCATTCTGATGCTAATCCACTCTTACAGTGCAAGGTGCCAGCTTTTGCTTTGCCAAGATGGCTGTACTTATGTCAGGGCTAGACTCAAGGTGGGTACAGCCTTGTTTTTCTTGGCCTTCACACCTGGAGCTGGTTTCTGGGACTTGTTTTTTAATTCCCCTGGGGGAGGGGAGCAGGGACAGTAAAATAGGTCCTTACAGTGCTGCCGAGTGTGGCTGTGTGTTCACAGGCACAGCTCACGATTAATGTGGTGCCCAGTCCCCCAGAGGTCCCCCAAGCCTCTGCCTCCTCCCATTTCTACCGAGAGGCAGCACAGGGATCTTGAAGACGACGTATCTCATCGCGGTGATAAGACGAGCTGTCCCCTTTTCTCCTTACCTTTTTCCCTTCTGTGCCTTCTCTCCCTGGCTTTCCTGGGAGACCTTTGTCCCCTTTAAAGCCAGGCAGACCAGGGAGGCCCGGGGGGCCAGGAGGGCAGCCACTGCACAAGTCCTGAGAAAGAGACAGAATCAGTAACCGTCCCTTGCCAAGAGAAAGGGAAGGTGATGTAGAATCAGACAGGTGCACTGGGCCGTTATCTGGAGTGTTCAAATCAGACTTGGCATTTTTCTCTCTCTTCATCTGAACTCAGATTTTAGTGCTGACACATCTGGATCATTACCTCATGGCTCCCTACTTCTAGCCAGCCCAGACTGCTTGAAGCATTGCCCGCAACAGTGAGATCAAAAGTGCACCACTATCTGTGAGCATTTAAAAGCATTAACCGGGGGCACCTGGGTGGCTCATTGGGTTGAGCCTCTGCCTTTAGCTCAGGTCACAATCTCAAGGCCCTGGGATCGAGCCCTGAGTCAGGCTCTCTACCCGGTGGGGAGCCTGCTTCCCCTTCTCTCTGCTTGGCTGTCTGCCTGCTTGGGATCGATCTCTCTCTCTCTCTCTCTTTCTCTGTACAATAAAAATAAGTAAGTAAATAAAATCTTAAAAACAAATAAAATAAAAGCATTCACAGTACAGGCTCAAGGCAAACGTTTAGGACTGTTACAAACAAAATGTCCTGTTCCTACAGCTGGAGACAGAACGCTGGAAGCTGACTTCTCTGTCTCCTGGGTTTGCCTAAGTGGTTGGTGAACAAAGCAGAACAAAGGCAGGAACAGGCACACGGCCTCGGGATGTTCCGGCTGTAACACACACACCTGATCTGACCACACACGCCTGGCATTATTCTTTGTCCGAAGTAGGTGTTTAAGGAATATTGCCAGGAAGTGAGACTTGTTCTACTCCTTTGAGGCAGGGGAGGGCTGTCTCCGGTGTGATTTTCGGTTCTCTCAGCTCAGGAAACATGTTTCCTCATTTGTCTGTGTCTTCCTAAGACCTTACAGTCTGGAGCTCAGTGTGGACCCAGCAAAACTCACTGGCTTGGCCACACCACCAGACGTGTCTCATCCCAGTGCTCTGGGGTGCTGCTTCTCTGCAGCCCTCCCTCCCCTCTCCCTGGGATACAGGTTAGATGCACTTAGATCTCAGACCAGCCCCAGTGCCCTTAGCTAGGATTCTCACTCGGCGCCTGCACTCAGTGACCGTCTCTCAGTGAGAAACCAGTTGCGAAGGGTGCTCTGTTAGGCTCCGTGCCTTTCTGCTCTGAGACCACGAGGAGTACATAGCTTGAAGAGTTTGCGCTTCAATGGTGTTAATTGCACAGAACAAATGCATTCCCCACAGCTTCTGGAATGCTCTTCTGGACGCAGCTGCCCAGGCTGGCGGCAGCTGCCGTCCTTCCTACAGGAAGTGATGCTGCGGGCGACTTAGCCATCACCTTGGTCCCTAACTGAGGACAGAGGGTTTTTCCATCCCAAAGTGGACTCTGAACGGCTCACCTTCCTTTGACCTGCTTCACTCCGACTCAACCGCCAAAAGTCTCTGACACCAAGAAGCCTTCCTGATTGCTTCATGAGACTGGGTGCTGCTATAGATTCCTTCTGCCACAACCGCTGGAGCGTCTGCACTTGCCTCACTGCTGAAGTCGTCCATGTACGGCTCCATCCCTTCCCCACCAAGCACAAAGTTGTGAGCACTCAGAAGATGGGGCTAGAGCTGCTTCATCCAATCAGAGCAAAGGGCTTCCCGCCGAGCAGGGGTTCAATACATGAATGAACTCCCTGACCCAACGGACCAACAAAATGCCCCACTGAGCCCCTGACCTTTCAATGTCCTGCACCATCTTCTTTTAATGGGTGGTTTGAGAAGCTGGGTGAATATTTTTTGGAGTGGGGAGTGCCAAATGTTGGGGTGTACAAAGCGAGGGTGAAAGAGGTCGACCAAAGGACAGTGGTTTGGAGTACTGGGTTTGTTTGGAGGAGCAGCAGAGCTGGGAGGAAATCCCCTATTCCCAGACCTTCTCTTGTTCTTAAAACAAGGTGCGTCCATGGAACCCTGCCACAGTGCGTGTATGATGTGCGGAATGGGGCTAGTCTGGCGGCAGGAACCCCACCCGACGACCTTTTCCTAGTATTGGAGGACACAGTGGTGATCCTGAAACTATCCTCTATGGTAGGATCCACACTGTAAAGGGGTTATATCAGCATAACAAAGAATCTCACTGCCTATTTCTTCCCAATTCCTGGAGGGCTAATGCTCAGCCTGGGTCTGTCTTAGTCACAGATTCTGTGTAGGACTGTTCCTTGAATGCAGCCCCTGGGTGGCTCAGTCAGCTAAGCGTCTGGCTTTGGCGCAGGCCATGATCCTGGATCGAGCCCCACTTCAGGCTCCCTGCTCAAGGGGGAGCCTGTTCCTTCCTCTCCCTGTACCCCTAACCCACCCCTGTTCGTGCGCTCTCTCACTCTATCTCAAATACATAAATAAATCAAATCAAAAAGACCGTTCCTTGAAGATGAGCTGTTGCAATGCCCAGACCTTCAGTGAGGATGCTGGATTATGGCTCTGATGAGTCCCAGAGTCCAGGGAGCACAGGAGACCAGCCCCCAACCTACAGTCCTACCCATGCTCACTCTGGCCCCCATGATCCTGGGGCCCCTGTTCCTCCTGACCCAGGACTACCACCACATGCCTTGAGATTAGACAGGGTTCTGTTTGCACCCAGACCTCATCACAGCGCCTGCCCTCGCCCAGGATCATGGTTTCATCCTTCTGAGCCACAGCCCCCTAATCTGTGAATGGAGACCCTCAAGGTCTGGTGAGAAAGAAATGAGATAATGAATGAAAAATGCCGGCCGCCATGCCTGGCACATGGGGACCACAGGGTGAATTTAGCTGCTAATCTGCCAGTGTGATTTCTGTAAGGTTTCCCTCCCTGAATCTGCTGCCTTGCTCTACCTGCCGATTGGAGGACCTTAATCATCGATACTAACTGCTGACTCCCTGACTTAAGGGAGCTGCTCAGGCAAGTCCCGCAATCCCTTTGAGTCTATCTCCTTATCATAGGGTCCTTTTCCTTCCTTAGGGGAGTGCTGCAAAATCTAAATGAAATACGCAGGCAGAGCACCTGGTATGTTGCAGCACTCCTCGGAATCTGTGAATGTTGATTCTCCCTGATCTCTGTCCCCCTTCTTTTGCCTGAGATGTTTTCATCAAAACTAGCTCACTTGGCTGGCACTCAGCATGGTGCAGCATACCAAGTGAGCACACCGCCCAGCACCTACGAAGGGAGGGATGCCACAATCTTTGCTATGCAAAAAGAGCAGCTGTTGCTTTCCAGGAGCAGAGATAACCCGTGGGGTCATCTTATTAAACCTCTTGCCGGATACCTGAATCCTCAACAATCTTCTTCCAAGGGGCCGTGCAGCCTACCTCTCAAACCTCTCAGCGACAGGCAAGGAAATCACCACCCACCCACACTTCATCAGGGAGCTGGCAGCCAGGTCTGGCCCATGCAAGATGAAGTCAGGACAGAGGGGTCGAGCACAAAGGTCTGCGGTTGGACGCACTGGGTCTGGGTCTTGGCTCTGCCACGATCCAGCTCTGTTACCTTGACCACGTGCCTTGCTCAGCTGTGCTCAGCATCCTCCCTGTGAAATGCAGACCTCGCAGTGCCCACCTACTGGGCTGTCTGGGAAGATCAGATGAAATAATATTTATCCAAGGGCGCCAAGTGATGGAGCCATCCTGAGGATGACCTCGCTGGGCACAGAGCCAACAGTGGAAGTTCATTTACCAGGGACTCAGGAGATGAACTTTCTACCCAGGCAGTTTTCCAACTATCTGAATGAAGTATGTGATGCTGTAAAATTCCTTGGATCAGAGATAAATATTCTGTAAAAAAAAAAGATGCCTTCTCAGCAAGGGAGGGACATGCCACCAGCCATCTGGGCCAGACCAGCAGGCTTTACCCTACATCAGAATGGCAGAGGCTGCCTAGAAATCTTGAAGCCATATCAGTAGACTCTGCTGACCTGGAAAACCCACTTGACCCAAGCAAAGCACTGATCCATGGTACCAGCAAGGCTTGGGTACCACCCTGAATGCAGGTGCCCCGTCCCCGCTGGGGTTCCTAGTTACTCTGATGAACACAGTTGCATCCTGCAGCAGGAAAGGAGCACGGATGGGACTAAAGGTCTACCTCAATGCAGTAGCCATGAAGCATGAGTCTTCACACTCCCGTTACCATTGGCAGAAAGACTAGGATATCTCGAGGTTGAATTCTTTGCCGGGGAAGGAGAGCTTCCCAGCTCTTTCTAGGGCAATGGAATTATGAGAAATGACTGAAACTAATAAAAGCCTCCAATGAACAAGGAATTTAATCAATAGGTAATGATTTTTTGTCATGTCCTTGACTATGAAAAAAGTCTTCTCTTGTCAATTAAAATCAGGAAAGATTTCGGGAAACAACATGTGTTGGAGAGGATGTGGAGAAAGGGGAACCCTCTTACACTGTTGGTGGGAATGCAAGTTGGTGCAGCCTCTTTGGAGAACAGTGTGGAGATTCTTCAAGAAATTAAAAATAGAGCTTCCCTATGACCCTGCAATTGCACTCCTGGGTATTTACCCCAAAGATACAGATGTCGTGAAAAGAAGGGCCATCTGTACCCCAATGTTTATAGCAGCAATGGCCACAGTCGCTAAACTATGGAAAGAACCAAGATGCCCTTCAACGGATGAATGGATAAGGAAGATGTGGTCCATATACACTATGGAGTATTATGCCTCCATCAGAAAGGATGGATACCCAACTTTTGTAGCAATATGGACGGGACTGGAAGAGATTATGCTGAGTGAAATGAGTCAAGCAGAGAAAGTCAATTATCATATGGTTTCACTTATTTGTGGAGCATAACAAATAGCATGGAGGACAAGGGGTGTTAGAGAGGAGAAGGGAATTTGGGTAAATTGGAAGGGGAGGTGAACCATGAGACACTATGGGCTCTGAAAAACAATCTGAGGGGTTTGAAGTGGTGGGGGGGTGGGAGGTTGGGGTACCAGGTGGTGGGTATTATAGAGGGCACGGCTTGCATGGAGCACTGGGTGTGGTGAAAAATTAATGAATACTGTTTTTCTGAAAATAAATAAATAAATAATAATTTAAAAAAAAAGATCAACTTAAAGATTTTATTAAATAATCAATATTAGGAGAAAAAACCTAGTACATGAAGTCCTATCTAATTTATGGAGGTATTAATTTGAATTGTGGGAAGCAATAGCCTTTAAATCAAAGTGTGTGGGGTCCCTGGGTGGCTCAGTGGGTTAAGCCTCTGCCTTCGGCTCAGGTCATGATCCCGGGGTCATGGGATCGAGCCCCGCATTGGGCTCTCTGCTCAGCGGGGAGCCTGCTGTGATCTCTGCCTACTTGTGATCTCTGTCTGTCAAATAAATAAATAAAATATTTACAAAAAATAAAAAAAATTTAAAAATTAAAAAAAAAATGAGGAAAGATTTTCTATTACTACTTTAAAAAAAAAAACTAAAATATATAGCTTTTCACCAAGGCATTTCATTGTGTACAGAGATGAAAAGTCTTGGGCTCCTCTGAAAAGGTTTTCTTTTCTCTTTGGTTTCACTCCCTTCCTCCCAGGCATGAGCTCTGTGACTTTGACATAACCCAAGTGCTTGTTCGGAACACAGGAAATGAGGAAGGAGCTGATCACACAAATGCCAAGCTTCACCCTAAATTAAGACAAAGGCTGGATGCAGAGCCAGCAAAAGCATCCCTCCCTGCTCACTGCGGCAAGATGGTTCTTCCTGAGACACAGACCTTACCCGCCTGTCTTGCTCACAGCCTTTCTAGCCTTCCCTCATTTCAGGCCTGAGGCCCATGGGCGGGGGACCAAGGCACCTCACAGTCCTTGCCCAATCTTGGCAGAGGGATGCCCAGTTTCTCAGGGCCTTCAGTGTCCATGGACAAGGTGAACAGGTTCTGCAGACCACGAAGTCTGCACCCAGATATGCTCTCCTTCCTGGCCAAAGGGCCCGGCTGTGATCTTTACTTCCCTGTCCTGTGCCCTGATCCTTTCACCAGGAGGATGTATACCCAAGCTGTTTGACTCTGCCTATGACTGTTTTTTAGAACATATGACAGCCTTGTGTGGGGTTAAGGGTCAGTCTCTGAAATCAGTGAACACTGGACTGCATTCCCAGAAAGCCACTGATCCCCAGTGCCTCACGGTCCTTACCTGCGAAGCAACAGCGCCAAGAGTACCAAGCTCAGATGGACGTCAGGTCAGAGATGCACACCAATCATTTAGCACAGCTCTACACAGAGAACTTTCTAGGAGGATGGAAATGCTCTGTATCTGCCTTGTCCACTAAAATAAGCTCTAGCTACATCTAGCCATCATGTCCTTGGACTCTAGCTAGTGGGGACCAAGGACGTGAATTTTGTATTTACTTGTATTTAATTTTAATTAACTTAAAGCTAAACTGACACACGTGGCCAGTGGCTGCCGGATGAGACAGAGGATTTAGCACGTCGCTGGGCACGGAAAGCTCTGGACAAATACTGCTGTTAATATCGTCATGGATATTCACACACGGTTGTTCAAACCAAACGCGCCATAACTTATTGAAATGCCGCCCCCCCACCATTTCCAGATGCATGCACATGGACTTCATGCTTTTACCTTAACCAAGAGATTTATGTCCCCAGGCGACAGTAGTGAGGAGGGACCCTGCCAAAGTAAAAACAAGTAAATACAGACGTACCCACAGGCATGCCCACAGTACCTCCCCCATCCTTGCTCAGACAGCATAAGGCCTTCAAAGTGTAGGGTGGATGCAAACAGATCTGTCCATGTGCCAAGCCAGGGATGCACGAGAAGTCACTCCAAAGGCGGCAACCATACAGGCTGCCAGTTCTACCCATGACTAACTGACATTAGCCTTCCCAGTCCCCTGTCTCCTCCTGTTGGCCCTTGTACCTGGTGGTCTTTATTTCCCACCCCCATCAAAACCTGATAGGTCTTGCGGGTACTGTGGAAGGCCAAGGGAAAAACTATCCTGGATTCCCCAGATGGGTAACAGCTGTTGCCATCAGTCATTCACAACCTAGTATGAATCTGAAGCCACTATACTTCAGCTCTTCCAGGTTGAATTGCATTCTAAACCTCATCCATCATACAGATTGTAGGTGTCTAACTCTGGGCAAGAAACTTCAGAAATCAGAAGTAATCACAAAGCCTCTAAAGGTATGGAGAAGTCCACAGGTCGCCAAATTCACATTCAAACCCGTTGAGCTGGAGGGTGCTGTGTTGGGATTACAGCCAGCCTGGAGCCCAAGGTGGAATGCAAGCTGGGTTCGCACAGGGGTATAAGAACATATAGCCGGAAGGAACGGCATAATTAACAGGCAGACGCTGTAGGGAAGAGGGAATTCTTGGGTAGAACTGGAGTAGATTGACAGGGTATTTTGCAAACTTCTAAATTTTGCAGCAAAGAAAGAGTGCCAGAGAATCCATTCTCCAGAGGAAGTGTTAGATTTTCTTCTAGAATATAGGAAGCCTGTGGCCACAAGTGAACATGCAGGGGCTGATTTCTTCTGATTAAGTTTGCATTCCGGCTTATGAATTATGGATTGAATCTAGCATCTTGGGGATGCAGAAATCAACACAATTTTCCTGGCTCCCAAACCCCCCAGGGCTTCTGCCGCACCTTACGGCTAAGCAAAGCCATGCAACCTTGGCATCATGTCAGGAAAACCTCCACAGTGATTGCACGTGTGTGCATTTTCCTGCAGCTTCTGTGCATGGGGCCTCTGATTGACCCTCTGGGCTAGGACACAAGTGGACCCCCAAGATTGGGGCTGGCAGACTCGATCTGGTGCTGCCTACAGGTGTCAGCCCCGTAGGCAGAGCTCTGTCTGCGTACACCTGCTCCAGCCGAAGCCCAGACCCCCCACCGGCTCTGAGCGAGACCCCCTGGAGGAAGGCCAACCTCTGCAATATTGTTTATTGAAACTTTAATTTAAAAGCAGAAGGAGGTTTTATCCTGAAGCCTTATGTTCTTCCCTGGGAAGTTAATAACCGTGAAGGATCTGTATTCCTCAAACCGGGCCGCGTTCGAGCTGCTGATGCTGTATTAGCTGGGATGTCTCTGTGCTGTTCTGGGAGCCTCCTGTGGAGCCCAGGGCAGCCCCACTAGACCACAGAGCCGGGAGCACTCACGGAGGCAGAGAGAACCTGGAGGGGACGTCCAGCCTAGGTCCAATGTGGCCTCGGGGAAGAGTTTCGTGAATGTGTCATTGTGACCCACTTCCCTAAACGTCACAGGGTAGGTGGCATGAGAAGGCACAGGATACCCGGAAGGGGTCCATGGCTAGCAGTGCCTGTGGGGGATGGGGGGACACCGGCTGCTTAGCCGCCTGCCGTGCTGGGCCCTGGGGAGCAGCTCACACGGGCCGATCAGTTCAGGCATGATGGGTGGCGGCTGGAAGAACAAAGGGTAGCGAGCACGGAGGCTGCATGAGCCAGTCCGTGCCCTCCCGGGGCCCCTCCTGCCCTCCCGGATACCACTCCGCCAGCTGCCCAGAACCCTTGCTGGAAAGGCAGGGGCTGACTCAGGGGGAGGCGACAGACTCTTGACTCAAGGTGAGACAATCCCATGCTGTTCACAGATCCGGCAACCCCTCTGGGGTCAGCTGAGTCTGCCTTTCCCCAGCCCCCAGACTCTAGGGGTCCAATTCTCAACAGGGATGCCCAGCATGGGAATTCTGCGGGAGCAGCACTGGGGAAACCCTCTGGGTCCCCCTCTCTACCCCAAGCAGCAGAGACTGTGGGGGACAGGCTGAAGTCAGCTGGCTGGGGGCGTCCAAACCCGCTCACTGCAGAGGAGGTCTGGCCCTGCCAGCTCCTGACGGGTCACCCCTAAGCCCTCGGACACCCCGCCTGACGAGGCTTGGGTGAGTGTCCATCACTTGCAACACGTCACGTTCCCCCTACCACCCCGCCAGCACCTACCCTGCTCTCCCAGGCATTCCATCCCAGAAATGGCTGGGGAGTGAACTGTCCCCACAAGTCCCCTGGGGTAGGGGGGGCGCGAGTTCTGGGCCTGGTCTCCCAGGGGCTCTGCCTGCGCATCTTCCTGGGCCAGCTGCCACCTGTGTCCTCCCTCAGGAACCAGCTGTTTCCATGCATGGAACAGAGTTCCTGAGTTCTGAGTTCTGATGGTCCTCCCTCCTGGGGAGTCCTCTCAGTGAATCACTGCGCCTGCAGGTGTTTGGGGGCCCCTGAAAAATGCCTCCTCTGACCCTCATGAGCAAAGACACCCCGAGACCCACCGGGCTGTACTTGGGACCATTTGTGGGCAGCGTTCCGTGAATTTAATGGTGATCGGAAACATACCTATCTCCTCCTGCCCTCCGTTTCCCGCCCTCCCTCCTCCTCCCTCTCTCCTTCCAGATTCTGCAGGTGACCCGCTGTGGGACACTCACCATTGTCCACATTGTCAGTGGACTGTGCTGATTTCTCTTTGCAGAGAGCTGTCAAGGTCTAGACCTGGCAGAGGTCATTTGAACCCCCGCTTAGCCTCTGGTCTGAACCTCGCTCTCCCCCTACTGCACCAGGGTCCTGCACGGGGCTAAGGATATGGCTTCCGTGGGCCTCTCTGTCTGTCTGCTGCAGAGCTGGCTTCCTGGGGAGGAGGAGGTCAGTGAGCTGTCCCTAACCTGTCACCTGACCTTCCACTTGTCCCACGGATAGGTCCTCCAGGACCCTTCCAAACAGACCAGGGTCCCCACCCAGGTCTCTGCTGTGCCCAGCAACCAGAGGAGGGTGCGACCCCTTTCGATGCCCGGGGGTCTCGGCCTCGGACACGTGTGGGTCGGGCAGTGGGCCGGGCCTGCAGGGGAGACTCTGGCCGTCAGGTGCAGAGTGAAGCTTTTGCCAGGCGAGCATCTTGGCCTCAGAGCCTGACTTACGGTCAGTCCCACCGAGGCCTCAGAGTGCCCAGCCCTGACGCCACCAGCTCTTCCCTCCCAAACGTCCTTCAGTGCAGACCGGCTTCTCCCAGGTCTGCGCTGCTGCCCGGCCAGACGGCGCATCCTCACTGTTCTTTCCCTAGAGCCCCGTCCCTCCCACTGTGGCCTGGTCACTTCGTCAAGACTTGGGCCGTCTCTGGCAACAGGAAGTCAATCAGGGGGGCTCAACATGTTCCTGCGGGAGCCTGGAGGAGCCTCAGGCTAGACCACCAAGGAGTGAGCGCTCAGCACCAGCCCCTCCCCAGCACCCCCAGCTTCCACCGTTCCCCCAAGAAAGAGTTTCCGCCACTGTGGGAAGGGGGCGACTGGGCAGGGTAGACATCCCTGGACATCCCTGGACTGGAGCAGGAAACGGGCCAGTTAGGAGTCTGGGGTGCACGCTGGGGTCCGTTTGCTCACCCGCAGCCCTGCTCCCGACTCTTCCCTGTCCTGTTCCATGTCGGGGAGGCCTCACCCTAGGAGCGTGCCGTGGGGCTCATTGCCTGCACGCCCTGGCTGAGGTGGGCAAGGAGAGGCCCCATCAGGAAACTGGAGTCGGGGGGACCTTGCTCCATGCCTCCGGCCCAGCTCTCGGGCAATGGCCACAACCCCAGCCACACACCACACCCACGACCCCAGCCCCTCCTGGAGCCCTACCGCACCCTCTCACTTGGCACTGGAAAAAGGTTATGGTCCTGTTGGCCGCCCACTGTGGCTTATCTCGGGGCCCCCCAGCATCTCAGGTCAGCCCCTGCCCGCGGCTCTGTAACAAGTCCCCCTTCCAGCCTCTCGGACCATCTGATTGTGCTTTATTCTCACGGGAGCCCTGACTGAGAGTCACTATTCATCCAGAACCGTGAGATGACATACTGGCTTGCCAGGAGGCCCTCTTTCTCCTGGATTTCCTGGTACGCCCTAAGAGAAGAGAAACAGGAGAGGTTAACTGTGCTAATAAGCACATCATCACCGGCCACTCTGCCCATGCCGACCCCCAACTTCTGTGTCTGCCACGCGTAACTGGGTGGGGAAAAAGTTCACCCAACCGTGAAGACTGGTACCAATAAAAAAGCCTGCTTTCTGGTCTCAGCTGGACACTCAAGTCGTCCTGGAAAACATTCTGCTGTGGCAAATATTTAGAATAAGCCGTCCCTCCTGAAATTCTGACCCCAAATGCAAAACTGAAAATGAGGCAGCTCACAGAGTGTGTACCTGTGCGCGTACACACACACACCCCTATCTTTTATTTCCGCCATCCTTCTCCAAACACAGGTGGAAGGACGAGCTCTGGAAGGGGAGCTGCTTATAAGAAGGTCGCATTGAGGGGCGCCTGGGTGGCTCCGTGGGTTAAGCCTCTGCCTTCCGCTCAGGTCATGATCCCAGGGTCCTGGGATCGAGAGCCGCATCGGGCTCTCTGCTCAGCGGGGAGCCTGTTTCCCTCTCTCTCTGCCTGATGCTCTGCCTACTTGTGATCTCTCTCTCTGTCAAATAAATAAAATTAAAAAAAAAAAAAAGACTGTGGCACTGAGAATGGGGCAGGGAAATGAGAAGAGGCAGATGGGCTCTAGAGGGTAACTTTCTCCTCCGCAGGAGAACCAAGAAGGGAAGGGGAGGGTGATGTGTCGTCCCTGCCTCTAGTGAGCTGAGGCTACAGATGGAGATATGTGTGTCTAAGAAGAACTACTGCTACCGGTCATGAGACAGCTGTGCCTCATAGAAGGTCATCGCTGCCATCCCTCCACTGGGGCAGAATATACAGTGAGCGACACCCATGAACCTGGTACGCAGCCAGGCATCGGGGACCTCGAGATGCCTAAGCCACATGGTGCTATCTTCGTGGAGCTCAGCTCTATCTAAGCAGAAGCAGAAGCCTGGAAGGAGGTAAGAGATGACTCCCACTGTCCCCATGTGGGAAGGGACGCAATCCTCAGGGAGCATCAGGTCAGTCTGAGATTCCCGTGAAGGGAGAAAGCCCTTGCAGGGAAGGGTCAGGAACAAGTCTGTGGACAGCAAGTCCACGTCACCGGCTCTGAGCAGGAATGACCCGCTAAGGATGTAAGGAAATCCACCAAGCAAGTGCGAGGCATAGCCTGGGACGCCTGGGAGCTGATAAGGTCTGAAAGCATAGCGTAGTCTAGGGAAACTAGACTGTACAAACTCGTAGCTCCCGGGCAAGACAAGAGTAAAAATCTAAAAATGGGAAGGGGGCAGGGATGAGTGGAGGAGAACTGCTCCTCTGGGGGTTTCCTGGTCAAGGGCAGCTGGGAGGTGGGGGAGGTGGGCTTCTAGAAGATTCTAGAAGAACCTCAGCTGAGCAGATCCTGCTGTTCTGTACTCACATCCTGGCCGGAGGGTCCCTGGGGGCCGGGAAATCCAGGTAAGCCTCGGGATCCCTGAGGGAAAGAGAACGAAAGACACTTGCCGTCAGTTTAAGCAAAATTAGATCCCTCCCTTCTTCCTTGGCACTAGCTGGTTCTCGTTGTACAAATGGCCTGTTACTATGAGGAATATGATATAATAATGTGTGTGCCCAGATTCTCCACTCAGCACTTACTCATTTCGCCCACGCTTGTGGAGGTGGGCGTTACACATACACACAAAGAACATTCTGGAACACCTTGACTCTGAGCCTCCTGCCCAGGCCCCATGTGGGGGCTCCTTCCTGGAGCAGAAGTGTCGGCTCCAGCAGTGAGCACGCTGCGGTTCACCCCTGCACGTCCGGTGGCTGGCTCAGCCCGGTGCCCGGTGCTCAGAGGACAACTATGATTTTTCATTACAGTATCACGCCCGTTCTGTTGAAACTTTCTGAACAGTATCAGGAATTCTCACGCATGTCTTTTTCACTGTGGGTCCTGCTTCTTCTGGGAATCTTCCTGAAGTGGACGTGCAGGTGGGAATCAGTGCTTTGTGATGGCAGGAGCTGGGACAGTGCTAACCCGGCCACTCTGAGACCTCCCAGATGTCCCCTCCACCACGACCCTCCAGAGGAGCCCCATCCCCCGAGTCCCGCACCCTACTGCTATGCTACAGTAACTCGTTCCGAAGTCGGATGCCTCTCCATGAACTCTTCTGGGCCTCCTACTCTATAAAAATGGGTATACAAACCCATTTTCTTAGTTTGGAAATTACTAGAGTGCTCAAAATTTTACATATAAGGTATGTCATCACAGGTGCTAGCCTGCAGCTGATCTGCACATAGAAATCCACGTTCACTGCCGAACTCATACACTGTGCTTGTCATCATCAGTGGCTTCTCCTAAGAACTGTGGCTTCCCAGCACTGAGCCTTCTGGACCACCACAATAGCCCAGGGGTCTAACCAGGCTTGCTTTCCAGATTCAGAGAGATCCCTCCCTTGATCAGGACAAAGGCTGGGGCTAGTGAAGCCAGGATTCAAAATTCGATCTGCTGGTAATTAGAGTCATCAAACCACACTGTCCTGGAACATGGAGATGCCCCAAAGGAAAGTCCATCTCTGTCTGCCCAACTATAGCATGGGCACGCTGAATTAGATGACCACCCAGGCCCTTCCTACTGTCATTCTGGAGACGGATGATGTATATCCTAGAGAGTCTGCACTGTTTCATGCTAGGGATTTGCAGAAGCCTTGTGAGTTTGGCCCCTCCGCTTTAAAACTGCTTTCATTAGAACAAAACTTCCCCATTAAGCCCAACCCTTCATTTTACTCATACTGTACCGGGGGCCCTTTGTCTCCTGGTGGTCCAGAAGGGCCCTGAGAAACAAACAAACAAACAAACAAAGCGTTAAATAAGTCGAGTCAGAATGAAACATTTCTTTAAACATGCTGTCATGTTCATTTGTAAGGCAGGACTTACAAACTGTCCTTGGAGGGGCAGCTGACTCCCCCAAACTTCCAGCCAGTCACACCTGCTCAACCCACCCAGGAGATCTGCCCATGCAGGTCTCCCTGGAATTTTCTCCATCTGTCCCCAAACAGGTGCTGCCCTATCCTGGCAGCCAGTTGGTTCCTGACGCCAGAGCGCCTCTCTAGTTCCTAGCTCTGGTGCAGGGTGGGACCCCGCAGCCCAGAATCTTCAGGTGGTGCCTCCCTCCTGCTTGGGACAGGCTGGGGACACACTCAAGGCCAGGCTTCCCCCAGCATGGCCTGCTTTGGCTGATACCACAATTATGACCCCCAACTCCTAAAAGGGGGTCTCTCTCTCTCTCTCTGTTACACACACACACACACACACACACACACGGGTCTGCCCTCTAAGCTCTCAGCTTAGAATCTGGCTTCTAGATACTGCATCTAAGATGTGGCCACGGAGTAAATCATGAGTGTATGGCTTCGGGTCCTGCTGTGAGCGGAATGCCCCCTTGCCCCGAGTCTGCCCTATGCTCCACTTCGGCATGGTTGATTCTCCCCTTCTACCTCAACACATTCTTGTCACACTTTGGTTCTCAGTTGAGATGTCCCCAGCTTTGAAAGCCTCCCCTGGCTCCTCCCAGGATACTCGTTAGAAACGGTCCCCTAACCCCGCTATGCACCCCACCCAGGGCGCAGTGCCTAAGACTGTCATCCCTTCTCAGCCGTCTGTCCTGTGCCACTGAATGACGACACGTGTGTGGTCAGGTGGGCACTAAGCCCTTTGCTCAGCACTGTCTTCAGCACCCAGCCCAGTACCGCGGGGCAGCCAGGACACCATAGAGCACCGGAAATGGCACACGTCTGACGTTTGCTGCTTTCAAAGCTGCTCCCCATTGAGACCACACTCATGCCTCAAGCAAAGGACCTAAGCACAACTGATGACCGGCAAGAGGAATGCTGCAAGCTCACCTCAAAGGCAGCCTTGGTTCCAGATGAAACGCCATGATCATGCCATGATCATGACCTCAAGCACTTAACTCGGTCATTCGATCGAGGTCCAGAGTCCTGCCTTACATCACCTACTATAAAATCCACATGAAGCATGGATTCTGTTGTCAAAAAGGCATCCGTTTCACATCTCAGCCTTATCAAGTGTTAGCTGCTGGACCCTGAGGGAGTCGCTTGGTCTCTTCGAGCTTCCGTCTCCGCCAATGGAGTACAAAGCTAGACGGCCACCTTGCGCTGAGTGATCGGAAGTCAAAAAGTTGTTCTAAGGAGAGAGCCAGGCAGCGCAGTGCCCAGCCCATCCCCACTACTATTCTGGCAGTACACGTTTCACAAATACCAAAGTGTTGGGGCGCCTGGGAGGCTCAGTCAGTGAAGCGTCTGTCTTGGGCTCAGGTCATGATCTCAGGGCCCTGGGATGGAGCCCTGTATCGGGCTCCCTGCTCAGTGAGGAGTTTGACCCTCCCCTTCCCTCTGCCCCTTCCCCTACTTCCCCACTGCTGCTCTCTGCTCTCTCTCAAGCAAATAAACACATAATCTTAAAAAAAAAAAAAAAGAAATATCAAAGTGTTGAGGAGGAAAGATTGTACAATGGCATATCTAAACCTGAAGTCTAAACAAGTCAGCACTCACCACACCCTCTTCTCCAAGATTACGCTCTCTCCTATGTTTGCTCAAGAGCGACTTCACCCCAAAGCACGGATCTTGGCCTTTGATACCATTTTCCACCAGAAGGAAACACGGCTCTGTGGAGAAATGACTGCTTGCAGATCAGGACCAGACAGGGACACAAATCTAGCGCAGCACGTCTTTCCAGAGAGCAAGGACGGTATCAAAGATTTCTAGGCTTGTGTCAAAGGCACCCAGGGTCAACGGGACAAGCCCCTACTGGCACCAGCTGAGACAAAGGGACGTCAAAAGGAAACACAACCAGACTACAAGGAAACACATCAAATGTGCTTGAATCCAGGAGTTCAAAATTACTGATGGAAAACAAAAGACCGAGTTAACCATCTTCGCGAGATGCAAAAGAATCGAGTTGTTATGCGACAATAATTGAAAGGAAAGACTGGAACATCCGTTCCTATCCTGCCTCCCACATGAACTGTACCACTGGGTATGTCTATTGTAACTGAGGGACCTCTCCTGCCTCTAGAAGTATTCTAGCAGATAGATGAAAAAGAACTGGTAGGACAAGAAAGGCATCAATTTGCAAACCTTGATGTGCTAATTGATCTAAGCATTGGACATCAAAGAGTGTGAACATCACAAGGAGAGAGACCACCAGACCCCAGTGCCTCCTAAAGGAAGCGCACACTCCCTGTGAAGTCTTGCCAGCAACATCAAGCCTGAATCTGATCAAGGCTCTAGGCACAATTACGGATGTACAGGAAACGCGGGACAGCGCAATGTGTTAAACAATTAAATTAACAAACTCCAGGCTTTGTCTCTGGAAAAGACTCCTAAGCATGAACTCATCAGTATCTCTGCCCTGCCGAGAGCCTGTCAGAATGTGTGTGTGTGTGGGGGGGACCCTAGCTCTGTCACATCCCAAGTGTCCCTTCAGGCAAGTGGCATTCCCCTCTCTAACTCATTTGCAACCTGAAAAGGAGAAAGGAACCCGCTGGTGTGGACGCCCTGCTCGCTGCTGCCCCCCGCAGGCCGACCGGCATACTGGTGGGATGCTTTAACTTTCCGCAGCTTTCATCTCTAGTCTAATTACTCCCTCCAGGATGGGGAGTTCAAAAAACACCTCTTAAGGACCCTGACACATTTTACTGCACATAATCAGCTCATGCTTCCTTCTCCTATCAGGCTGTCAATCTAACAGCCAGCCAGTCCCGTCCGATGTGTGTCTCTGCCTACTACTCCAAGGGAGGCATCAGGACGAGAGAGTCCAGGCAGGGGAAGGAAAGGCGGGATCCAAAGATGCAAGGCAGGGTGCCAGATGTTATTACTGATATTACCGTGTTGTCACCTCCCAACACCCCTGTTGCAGCAGCAGAAATTGTTGGTACTCGACCCGTGAAGAAGCTCATAGAACCGGAAGGTTCGAGTTTCAGGAAGCCCAGCTGTCGGTGGGAATCCCACCCTGGCTGGCCTTGAGCTCCTGGGTTCAGGGAGGTTCACGGCAATTTGATCTGCCCTCAGGCCTAGGCTGGATCATTTCTAAGCATTTAACACCTGGCTAAAGCAGATCACAAACAACCTGAAGATTAAAGGGATTTTTTGTTAATGCTTTGAAGTAAGAGGCCAACACTCCCCGCCACTGCTTCCCCATCTGCGCCCCTGTCCAGTGAAGGCACACAGGTTGGCGGGGAAAGCCAGGGCTCCCTTCCAGGGGGTCGGCACTGCTCCTGGACGTCAAAGGCCCCAGAGTATCACGCTCCAGGAGGAAGAACGTGAGGAGTAACTTTTAGGCTGATCCATCCTTAATGGAAATGAATAATCCTGCTCAGCCTGCCGAAGCCACAGGCGAAGAGAACTGGCTTGGGGGGATGTGGGAAACGATGTGCATCCTGCCCTGGACCAGCTGTGTGACATGGGCCAAGTCACTCTGCCTTGTGAAGCTCGGACTGTTTCCCGGGAAAACAGTGACATAGGAGACACGGTCAGCGCCCGTCTCTAAATGCCCTGAACACACAGGAACCTGGCAGCATCCTGGGCTTTCCATTGCCACAGGACCGCACTTGGCCCAAGGGCAGGGCAGGCAGGGAGCTTCTGGGAGTCGCCTTCACCCACTGGCCAATAGGAATGGGCACACAAACACCCCTGCCTCAACCCCCTGTCAGACCACAGCTCCGCCGTGTGCCCACGCCTCCTGGGCTGTCTGTGGAGGGGAGCCCTGGTTGTCTACTGTGAAAGCCTGCTCATGAACACGCCCTCCCTTGCTTCCCCTCCTTTCCCCACAACAAAATGCCCTAAGTGGTGATTTCTGGAGCATTTCCCAAATAAACTCCTGGCCCTTGCACCCTGTTCTCAACAGAGTCTTCAGCAGAATCCAGCCTTCAGCTGGTGGTTCGGCAACTTCCAGGGGACTCCAGGTGGTGGTGGGTGGGGCGTCCGTGCTTCTAGCCCTGGTTCCCGGCCAGACACACGCCACTCATGGCCACGTTCCCATGAAGGGACAGTGGTATCCTCGGCAGACCCACATCCCTGGCATCACCCCTTCCTCCCCTCCTCTGACGCTCAGGGCATCCCTGCATTCTCTGTGCAGAATCCCAGGCCAACAGGAGCCTAGGCAAAAGGCCAAAGACAAGATTTATGAAAACTCTATAAGGTTGTGTCCACCACAGAAGCTCATAATAAGTTGAAGTGGAGGACAGACAATACCAGGCTGATTTACAGCTCCTGGGGAGCAGCCAGCCAATTACTTTTCAGGTGGAATCGCTTAGGCACGAACATATTTCATGGTGATTTCAGGCAGCTCTGAACCTGGAGGGGGTATGGAGAGCGTCCAACTCTGCCCACTGGCTTTCTGATTCAGGGCTTGACACCATGAGTCCTTAGGGAGCAGACGGGGACCTCCAGAGCCCAACTGAGGGACAATGGGGCCTACAAACAGCTCACAGATTCCCTTGCAAAAAGTCTTCTAGTCTACGGGTCATTCCTTCAGGAAGCAGAATCCTCACTCCAGCAGATTTGGGAAAGAAGGAGAAGGAGAATTTCAGCAAAATTCTCCCTACGAGAAGGAGTCTGAACTACTATGTTTCTTCACGGCAATCTTTGGCCAGAGTGTTCCTTTTAGCTACCAAAAAAATGAAAAAAATAGCCGACAAAGTTGATAGAAACATGTAGGAGGGAACTGTGCTCCCTGAGAATTTCTTTTAAGAAAAACAAAGTAACTCTAGACATTCCCAGGGGGATTCCATACACCTGTTCCATCCATGGTTTCTGGGGACATTTGGGAAGACAGGTGTCCCACTGCTAGGGGTGTGATAGAAGGGAAGAAGTCACCTCTGGTGGGGAGCCAGTGAGGTAAGATAGGGGCAGGGGGAGTGGATGGGGATGCTGTGGAGATTTTGGGGACAGAGTGAGATGCCCAAGACCAGTGCTGGGATGTCAGAGGACCACAGAGGGAAGGAAAGGAGGTTTCTGCTTGACAAGTGATATTATGGGGAAGAATCCACATTTCCCCTTCAAAGTGTCTGAGAGACAAATGAAGAGTGGTGTTCCTTTAATTGTTTTCGACTATGGTCTGCACTTCTTGAATGCAAAACCAAGCCGAGACTGGGGCCATGTGCTGCTCTGGTCCATGCCGGGTTCACCTTGAATGGGGCAGAGTTAGACCGCACTTCTGGGTTAAGCAATGCTAATCTGGGTAGCGTGGATATTATGAGGCTTAGCATTAGAAAAGGACTGGGTATTTGAGCTCTTTTAAATAATAGTAAGACAGTGCTACAGACTGAATGTCTGCATCTCCTCCAGACTCTTATGTTGAACCCCAAACCCCCTTGTGATGGTATTTGGAAATGGGGGCTTCCAGAGGTGACTAGGTAATGGGAGTAGAACGCTTATGACTACAATTAGTGTCTTTACAGGGACCCCAGAGGTCCTCTCTTTACAAGACTCTCTTTTTACAAAGACCCTCTCTTTACAAGAGACCCCAGAGGGGCACCTGCGTGTTTCAGTTGGTTAATTGGCCAACTCTTGATTTAGGCTCAGGTCATGGTCTCAGGGTCTTGGGATTAATTTTAAGCCCTGTGTTGGGCTCCATGCTGGGTGTGGAGCCTGCTTAGGATTCTCTCTCTTTCTCTCCCTTTGCCCCTCTCTCTGTTCTCTCTCTCTCTCTTAAAAAGAAAGAAAGAAAAGAAAAAAGTCAATACAATCTTAAGGTGCATTATTAACATACTGTGTGTCTTCAGCAAAGGACAGACCAAATCAGAAGATAAGGCACCAGGATGGAGAACAAGCCTTAAATTCTGAAGGCTATAATTCAGTAAAAGAGAGCAGGAGGTGTGCTTTTTGTGGTACAAAGGGAAGAATCAGAAGCAATGGATAGAAGACACAGAAGACCATATTCTGATTCTCGATGAGAAAAATTTCCAATAAATGTCTCTTCTCTATGGAAATAAGTGTCTAAATTTCAAAGCCAGATGTACTGGCTTTGAAAGGAGTATGTCTTCTTTTTCTAGAGATATTCAGGTGGAGGCTGGTTGAAAATAATATCTGTCTTCAACTTGGGTGGGGTCCCGGGCACCCCTGGTCCTTGCAATCTCTTATAACCCCCGGAATCACCACCACCTCTAAGAAGTCGGCAGACTCACTTCGGTCAGACTGACGTGACTCGTTCATCACACTACCAACGGGAGGACCACACCACGAATTTCATTTTAGGGACTATATTAAAACCTTCCTTGATTCTATTTATGTCCTCACCTGATCCTAACTGGAGGCAGGGGGTGGTGGACTGCATTTGGCCTAAAGACACGAAAGCACATTATCTCTCCACATCACACCCCTTCCCCAGACAGTTCGGCTTCACTGGCTATACCACAGATTCGCAAAAGTTTTTCCTTTTTAATTTTAATGAGATTTGTGCTTTCTTCTTTCAATCAGAGAAGTCTTGGTCGCCTCAAAAGCCTTATTCCCATTCGAAGTACACCAAGTTCTAGAACAAAGCCAGTGGACAGGTCTACGCCCCCCCCCCCCGACTGACTCGAGGACCAGTGACGCGCTCCTCGGTTAGAGTCTTTGCAGGCAGGCCCCGGGAGCCAGCAGGGAGTGGCAGTGTGGCTCTAGGGAGGGGAGGAAGTTCTGGAAGAATAAAGACTCACAGGAGGGCCAGCTACCCCGATGCCTGGGTCGCCACGGTTGCCAGGAGAGCCAGGGATCCCGGGTGCCCCTCGGTCCCCCTAGAGAGAAGAAAAATAAGATGATGAGGTCAGTTCTGGGAAGGACAGAGCCAGCACACAGAAGGAATTATGCCCCCTCCCACCATCTTGCCTGCACTACCCATCAGCGTCTCTCCTGCCACGTGGACTCCGCATGTCCCCACGACCCCCAGGCAGCCCATCACCCACCCAGCCCACCGGCATGTGCATATCCAGCAATGCTCATCATGAACCTTTCAAAGCTTACCAGGCCCCAACCTTGATAATGCCTCCAAAAGTGCTTATAACGAGACGGCACCTCCCCTGTGACCACAGTTCCAAATTTTGCTGACCTTTCTCCAGACCTCATCATGCCCCCATCCTGACTGTGCCCCAGATTTGACTACGTACCCGTATTTCAGATCAGGTCCCAAATCACCAATAATTTACCAATAATTTGCCAAGTACCTCTATTTCCCCAGCCTCTTCTCCAGGGTTGGGAGAGGCAAGAATGACTCAGCCATAACCATTCCCTTCGAGCACAGGGGTTCAGAGGGTGTGGGTCCTGTCTTCAACACCCGTTCACAGTGGACTCAAGAAAGGGACAAGTTCCCCGAGCTTCAGTTTTACAAAGGTAGGTAGCCACAATGGCAGCCAGGTCAGAGACGGTGTATTCATAAAACAAGGATACGTGCTCTGAGTGCCGTCCTGACACAGCCTGGCCCGGCTCTCTCTGTCAGTTAGCCATTGTGGTTGTGGCCCTTCTCTTGCACCTGTCATTCTGGACTTTGATAGGAAGAGCATAAGAGAGGAATGTTTGCCATTTCCTGTAAAAGGAAGCTGAGACGGGATCATACCCTTTCATCCGCAATTTCAAAATCCTCAGCCTCCAAAAACAAGGGCTTGTCCTAACTCACTATGATCTGATGTGGACTATGGATAACCGTCATTGACCCGGCGGTGTGTGGATGCTTACATGTTTCTGATGCATCAATGTGAAAGAGTTTGATTAGGACGCTGGCCCACACACTATAGTCAATGTTAGACCTGCAGTTTGCAAACTGCTACCTTTCTAATTCCAAAGTAAACCCAGCCCACAACACACAGGGACCAGAACCCACATCAGCTGTGTGTGAGAGACGGCGCACCTGTATGAGGTCAGCTGAACTCAGCCAAGCCTCACGTGCATCGGTGGCTGATCTTGTTCAAGCTATTTAATATCCCTTCGAAGAGGTAATGCCCATGACAAATGAAAAGAGCTTCAGAAGGTTGCTGTGAAGAACCAGTGAGACACGCACAGCAATCTGATCTCAGGTGGAAATTGACATTGCTAGGCAACAGTTTGCTTATTAAGGTTTAGGTTTCTAAGCATGAAAAACATCTCATTTATCATCAGCTTAGCCGCTCACCATCATTTCAATCAGAAAACTTTACATCTGGGCCTTTAAGAAAAGTAATGTTTCTAAGATGATTCGTGTTCCTGCAGTAGGACTCTGGCCTGGATGAGTACCTAAGTCACGTACTTGCTCAACCAATGCTTGTTGTTTATTTCTTTCTAGCAGTGGTAAGGGCTGCTGGACCAAAAGATGCCCATTTCCAACACTCCATGCTGAGTTCTGAAGAGAAATCACGTTCATGGGAAGTGGGAAGGATGGGGCTTGGGACTCACAAAAGAGATCAACCAGACCCCAAATCTGTCTCTAGCCACAGCATTCCTGGCCGTTATCCTTCCAGGCCCACTGTGGCCATGCTTCCTGGGAGCTGGGGCAGCCCTCTGCCTCACCCCTGCCTCTGTACATAGGCCCCTCCTGAAATTCTCTTTGAAACCCTAGCTGGTACATTGTGTTTCTTTAGGAAAAAGGGCTGTGGCTCATTCCGTGAAATACAAGATGCTTGGGGCTGCTAGGAAATCTAATTTGTATGCGGGGGGAAGGCAGGAAGTCTAGAAATAAGACAAATACAGAGAAAAGTGTAATGAACAGAGGACGAACATGGTCCTCACGGTGCCAGTCACATGCACACTACACTAGTGAAAGACACACGTGGGAAGATTCCAAAAAGGCAGTCAGGGGCCCTTTTTAGGACAATGCCCACCTGAACCTGTAACCCTGGGCAAGTCCCACAACCTCTCTGCTCCTGAATACTTTCATCAATGAGAATGAAAGAGAACATTCTACCAAACCGTCAGGGATCTTATGAAGACTCATTTCAAAGGAAGATGTTATTTAACATGGAGTATTACAAGTATATTATTATCACTTTATTAGTGGAATTACAAGAGAGAAAACAAACCAAACACACATAAAGGCCAGATGAATCCATACCCTTTGGCATTTTAAAAATATTTAATACAGATTTCTTACCACTTTCTGTTTTAGCTGGGCTCCCCTCTTCCTCCCAAGGCTGCCTCATGAACACCAGCAAATGCTAACTACCACAAACTAGACCATGTCAACCGTCCATGTTCTAATATCTCAAACACCAACCCATCAAAGAAGACCACCTCAATCATTCAACTTCCATTACCCCACCTCTGCCTGTATTGCTCCCCATTCTCCTCTAGATATTTGTGTAGATCTTCATTAATCTTAACACCTTGTTCTCCCATTGTGTCTGTCTGACCATCTGACTTCAATGGGAGAATCTTAAAACTGGGAACCATCCATTCATTCATTTATCCATTAATTCAACAAGTATTTTTCAAGTACCTAGAATAAGTCAGACCCTATATTGGGTACATTATCAAGACACTTTTTATAAGCTTTATTTGTTTAAATAAATTCTGTGTTTGAGGGGAAATCAATTTTTTACAGAAGAGGAGGCAGGATAGAGCCGGGAGGGAATGCTCAGCCCAGCCTGGAATCTGAGTCTCTGCTAGTTCTTTTCTGCAAGGTGGACAGGCCTGGCTCCCTTCCTGTGCTTATGGCCCATTGTGATGCTTACATTTTCCCAGAGAAACAACACTTCACAGCTTAATGGATTGAGGCTTTCAACAAAGAGCCTCAAGAAAAGAAGAGAAGACCTTAATGCTCTGATTAGGCTCAAGATAAAGAAAGAAATGGGCCCATGAGCTAGGATCTGTGATACAAAGTCTAGAAAATATTTTGGCTGTAAGACATTCTGGGCCAGTCCAACAGCGTCCAGGGACAAAAGGTGAGGAAGCGTGGGTCATGGAAGGAGACTATCATTTCTTTCTACATGAGCCCTTCAGGAGTTAAATATGCTTTGCTCATTTAAACAGAAAAGGACAGAGGGTCTCAGACAGGTGAAACCTCTTGCTTCAAGTCATCTATTCTGTAGGTCGCTGAATATCCTAACCCCATTCTGTATGAAGGCAGAGCCTGTTCATTTTGCTGGAAACAGGTGCCATGCAAGAAAAGGAAAGGTGTCTGTAAGAATCTTCCTGCAGTTGTGAGTAATTAGGAAGTGGGGGTTGCTAATGAAAACCTTTATGTGGTTCCTATCCCAGCAGCTTCCCTTCAGCACCGTGGACAGCACCCGCGGGGAGGGGCCTGCTCCCAGGCGCTCTGCTTTCTCTCCATCCCTCCCTCCTTCCAGCTCAAGAGCAGCCCACTCCTCAACTAAAGACCTCTTGAATTCAAACTTACCTTCCCAATCCCAATTAACTATGGACATATTTACTTCTAAACCACATTCTAAATTACAAATGTATACGGTGTCAACACTGGAATGAGTTATCTGTTTCCATGCCTCACATATTAAATAAGAAGAAATATTCGGCCAAAGGACACCATGACTAACCTCCCCTGGGTCACCTGAAGTTGACACTAGTTGGTCAGTTGGGCCCCAGGTCGAGGCTCACTGCACTCCTGCCTCTAACATGCTTGCAGGGGTGGATAAGGGCTCTCTAGATCCCCATCTCCATGCTGCAACCCTAAAGCTGACTCCACAGGGTGATTTCATCACAAGGACCACTAATATTTATTAAGCATGAACCTGGGACACCATGAGTTAGGCAACTATTTTTATTTGTATTATATCACTGATTTTCACCCCAAACTCAGCCTGGGAGTTGAATTTACTGAACTCATAAATAGTTATCACAGGGAAAGGACACCTTAAGGCATTTCTGGTGCCCTTGTCTTCCTTTCTTCTAAGAGGCTGGAGGCTCCCTGTTGGGGAGGAAAGAGAGAGCACAGGAGCACTGCTGATGACACGTGGGGCTCACAGCATCACAGGGGGCCTCAGAGACCAGCCTCGGGCTGGCAATGGAGCCACAGGATCCTCTAGAGTCTGGATTCTGCCTCCCATTCCTCTCCACCATGCCCACTGCTCCAGGCATATGGGACAATTTTATATGCCACTAAATTCAAGACAAGTTGTTTCTGAGGGTTTGTTTTTTTCCCCCAGAAAATAGGAAGTTGCCATATATTTACTCAGATCTCTCTGAAACACTCCTGTTTCTTTTGATTATGACCATGAACAACAAAATCACTACCAGGGAGTCACATGAGTGACCATGACTTCAATCAGCACAAGCTTAGGAGGCTTATAGAGACCAGCTGCCTGAATGGAGGGAGTGGGGAACTGGAAGCAAAGAAGTTTACTGTAGAAGCAGCCAGCTCTCCTGAAGCCTCAAACTTCTCATTCCGGCTCTTATTGTCAACGAGCCTTTTACATACAATCTTAAAAACCAACACCCTCAGTGGCTATGTTGTTGGGATCCCAAAGATACAGCTCTAGCATAAAAATGGTAAACACTCCTACTATTAAGTGGATGGGGACAGGGTTTGGGATAAAGCGTCCTGTAATAGCAGCATCTATGATTTCCAGACGCGCCGTATCCTGACTAGCGCAGCTGGGAGGGGTGGGAACGCGCCGCTGGAAAGTGCTGACTCGGCAAGTGGCTGGGGGGTGGCAGGCAAGGGCACTGAAGACAGACAAGACGAATTTTTAGAATGTGTTTTCATAAATACACGCAAGTAGGCAAAAGTAATATAATGATACAACATCTGAATGAGATTTTAAATATGCATATTAAATTAAAGCAAAAAAAAATACAGAAGCATTCCAATGTAGATCATTGATGGACTGACACATGTTTAAGTTCAAGCATCGGAGTTGATCAAATCCCAGTTCGTGGGACGTGGGTGCATCCACAGTACATGCTCATCTGAGAGCACAGTCCACTTCCTGCCTCAGTGTCTCCTCCCCGGGCAGGACCCCTCCGGGAAGCTCCTTCCTCACTCCTTCCCCTTCTAATTGCTCCATACACTGTAAAATCAGGACAAACATCACCTCCTCCAAGAAGTCTTCCACAGCCAAACCAGGCTGGGCTGAGGAGGGTTCTCCAAGCTTTCTTGTGCCTCAAGCTTCCCTCTACCCTAGCACCTGCCTGCTTCTGCCTACTCGTTTATCTGCCTTTCCCTCCGATCCCTGAGCTGTGGGAGGGCTGGGAACATGTCCCATACATCACTGTTGGCCCATGGCCCACTGCAAGAGCTGACACACGGCAGCCTAGTGGACGGGCCGCAGACGCAATCATAAATGCTCTCGCAGGTGATCAGAGCATAAATGAGTCAATGAGAGAACGACTCAGTATAAAGAAAACTTCAGGGAAGTGTCCCTAGTCACACAGGAAATCTCTTCTAAAAACAGTCCCTCCTGGGGGCTCCTGGGTGGCTCAGTCAGTTAAGTGTCTGCCTTTGGCTCAGGTCGTGATCCCGGGGTCCTGGGATCCAGCCCCATGTCAAGCTCCCCACTCAGCGGGGAGTCTGCTTCTCCCTCTCCCTCTGACCCTCCCCACTTTTCATGCATTCTCTCTCTCAAATGGGTAATTTATTTTTAATCTAAAAAAAATTAAAAAAAAGAACAGTCCCTCCTGGGCCAAGTCAGCTTTTCTGAGTAATGGTTTTAAGCGAATTGAGGACGAGATGACGGATATTTACCAAAGCTTCCCGCTTTCACCCCAGGCACAGAGCTAGCCCACAAACCCAGCCTCCCCTGCGTTCAGTGTCATGAGGTTGGGGAAGTGAATTACCACTTCCAGGTCTGGCCCACAGAGTCTGTCCACTGTCTTTCCCTCATTTTCCATTGTACACTGAGGACTCGTAGCAGACTCGGGTCCTACATGGTGGGAGAGTCACCGGGCCAAAGATCGTGGTCTCTGAATGGCTGTGTGGGCCCGAGCTCCCCACCCATCATGACTCCCAGTAGGCTTACTGGGAATGACATGAAAAGGTTTAGTGTGTGAAACATCTAAAATTTGGGGATCATCTATGATTAGACTAAAAACACAAAACTGCTTAGATCTATTGCTCTGCCAGTTGGAGACCAGTGTCTTCTGCAACTTCTTTTGCCAGCAAGCATTTATTAGGCACCAACTGTATGGCAAGGACTTCAGTATCACCAGTATCAGGAGCCCTAGCGTCTTTAGCTAAGTGGGATGTGCTAAACTACAGAACGGGGAAGTGGACTGAGGTGGGAGACGTGCTTCACGATGAAACTGGGCCGGTCCCTTTGCCGGGCACCCATGACAAGACATCACGATTTGCCTGGATACACACTCACCTTGATTCCTAGCGGCCCAGGTAATCCAGGTGGCCCACGCAGCCCCTGGGGAGATGATGGATGCAAAGACAACCATGAGACCATGAACGAGCATGTACCCATCCACCCCCAGCCAAGCCGTGTGCGCCCTACGCTGTGTGCCCGAGGGAGATGAGGGTCTCACCAGGGGCTGTTGTTTATGAAGGAAAGCCCAGTTTTTGAGCTACAAGTCTCCTGTGTGTGAATTCTGCCTCAGCTGCCTACAGCCTCTGTGTGACCCTGAGCAAATCCCGGCCCCTCTCAGCTTGCTTTCCCACTTAAGGTCTTCTTCTACAGGTTCCTGCAAGTACAGGAGGGCCAGTCTTCAAAGGTGAGCTCATGGATTCCAAAGTCTGGTCTCTTTCCCATTTCCCATGATATCAAGACCTGAGGGAACCAATGAGGAGAGTCTCCAACTTTAGGCTGGAAGGTTTTGCTTGATGCAAACATGTGGCCAGATTTTTTAAAAAATCACAATTCTGCATTTGGATATATTGGCTGAAACCCAGAGTGAAGGAAGGGAGGGTCCAGTCCCTTGTGGGTTCACAGCCAAGTACTATGATTTTGGTAAGTGAACCTCATATTCCTCACCAATAATACGGGGTTGATAATACCACCTTGGTCTGAATTCTTGTTTCACTCCCAAATTCGTATGTTAAATCCTAAGGCCCAAGTGAAGGTGTTAGGAGGTGAGGCTTTTGTGAACGGGATTCCTGTCCTTGTAAGAGAGACCCCTCACCCTTCCATCATGTGAGGACACTGGGAAGTGGGCACTCTGGAACCCAAAACGAGGCCTTCCCCTGAACCTGACCACGTAGACATCCTGAACTTGGACTTCCAGACTCCATGACTGTGAGAACTAAGTTCCTGTTGTTTAGAGACACTAATTTATGGTATTTTGTTATAGTCGCCTGAAGAGACTACAAAAAGAAGTACTCACTTGTCAGGGCAGTTGTGAGAGTAAAGGTATGGTGCTGAGTGTCTGATAACCATAGTTAATGTAGTAAACCCTCACTGAGTGCCACATTCTATGGATTTATGCCATTTCTCTCCCTTAATACTTATGAGACAGTCAGTCTCTCTCTCTCCCTCTCCCCCGACCCCTTTCCTTTCCTTTTCTACTTCTAGCCTAGTCGAATGGACACAGAAACTTCTGGACCGGACACTTACCGGCTCTCCATCCTTTCCCTGTCCAGGTGTCCCAGGAAGGCCAGGAGCGCCAGGATCCCCCCTGGGACCAGCTGGTCCTGAACGCCCTTCTTCACCTGCTGCGCCCTGGAAAGAAAAAAGGACAGTTTCCCGGACCAGTGACATGCAGAAGGCAAGCTTCTTAACGGCTACCTGGCCTGTAGGGGTATGGTAGGCTTCTGGCAATAGTCTACGCTACATGACATATATGATAAATTGGACAGGGTCCCCCGAATGTGGGTGCTGAAGTCCTAATCCCCCACACCTCCGTTGAGAAACAGGATCTTTGCGGGTGAAACTCGTTGTTAGGCTGAGGTCATATGGAGGAGGGTGGCCGTTGATCCAGTATGACCAGCGTCCTTGTAAGAAGGGGAGATTTTGGACACAGGCAAGCACAGAGGGAAGACAGTATGAAGACACGGAGTGGGGCAGCCATCGATAAACCGAGAGAGGGTTCTGGAAGGGCTGCTTCCCTCATGGCCCCCAGAGGAAGCAGCCCAGCTGACACTTGGGTTGAGGACTTCCCCATGTGGTGAGAATGGCCAGGCAATGCATTTCTGGTTTAAGCCACACCACCAGTGATATTTGTCATGGCAGACTTGGGAAGCTGATACAAGGCAGAACTTGGGAATGGACAGGCCATCAGTGCTTTATAGTCCAGTCATCTACCCAGGGCACGAAAGCATCGGGTGCATGCCTTGTGGGAGGTTCTTCCATTTCTGCTTGAATTCCTCCAAGAGCAGGGAGCTCACCACCTTGCTAGGCCTCATTCCTTTATCGGGCAGCCCTGTTACACCCTGTTTCTTTACATTCGGCCACGAGTGCCCTTTCTGAAACCGTCCAGACATGTGACACTCCGCTGTGGAGTTCCGTGGACAGAATCTAACCCCTCTTCCCAGTGTGGGCCTCCAGCATCAGGAGCACAGCTCAGGGCTCTGAAGTAGGGAAAGAAGGAGGGAAAGAGCTTCTAGGACCTGGGGAGGGAGGGAGCTGGGCTTGGAGCCTGGTCTTAGCAAATGCTCACCATTTGGACCACAAAGTCTAGAGATCCCTGTGGTAGCTCTGGCTTTGGGGCTTGGGAGGAACCACATGAGCCACAGGGGTCCCTCCTTCTGGGCAAGTCTCCCTGGGGCTGAGCTGAGACATGAATGACCACAGACATTCTTTGCTGGAGAGAAGGTGCGGTAAGGAGAAGGGTTGCCAAGCAAGGGCCCCTCTCTGGAGGCCTAGGGCAGGATAGGTTTCCCAGAGCCTCAGGCCAGCCACCCGACACCGGGAGGGACAGAACGAGTGTGCCCTGGCAGCTGGGCTTCTGACCAGTTTGCAGAGCACCCTGGGTTCCCCTCCCAACGCAGCCCTGGGTCTGAGCTCTGCCCTGGCACCTGAGAGCGAAGGAGAGGTGTCTGGCTCCCTCTAGCGGTGGCTGAGGCAACCGCTCCCTGATTGCCTCTAGGCTCTCCACGGGACCTCCAGCATCTCGGTCACCCCCTTCTAAGGTCGTCAGTGCCCTACTTACTGTGTGTCCAGAATAGAGCGCAATCGTCAGACGCGGTTTAATCCAGGCAGAGCAGATGGGCCGGGGTTATTTTTTCCCCTGGCTTCATCTGGCTGCTCTGCTCTTATTACTGTAATCTACGATGGCATTATCTTCTTTCAAAACAAAAATTAGCACCTGCACCACATAAGGGTTATTATTGGGCTTATCGTCGACCAGAACTCCCAAAATCCCTCCAGATATGTCCTAGAGGTTGGCTGGTCGTTTTCCTCCACGCTGCACCGTTTTTCTCTGAGACGTATATTTTAAAACCCAGCCTCCCTGCCGAAATGCAAATGTACCATCTATTCTTGCTAAATTCTGCCAAAATAGAAAGGACAAAATGATCTCTCCTCTGAAAGGTTCTGGCTAAAGTGGACTTGAAAGGATTCCTGTCAGGACGCTGAGGCACTGGCACTTAAAGGGGCGGCTGCGGACATTCGGCCGGGCAGAGGACGTCCAGGGACGGGACACTGCTCACGGGGAGTGACAGGGGCATGGGGCAGCGGATCTCCTCCCCGGCCCTGTGCTGAGCCCTCTGATGGGTCAGTTCTGCACAACTTGTCACCGACGTGTCATCATGTCCTCGTGTTACAGATGAGAAAGTCCCTGAGCGCAGATGGCAGGCGTCTCTACCCTGGCACACTGACGTTTGCGGGGATTATGGTGGGGGGCCGCTGTCCTGCGAGTGTGGGATTGTTGGCAGAATCCCGGGTTCTACCCACTGGAGGCCCGTAGCAGGCCCTCAGCAATAAACCCCAGAGATACTTTATAAAATGCAGCTGAAACACGCTTTTGAAAGACCTTCCTCTTTTGACTCTGGGGTGTTGGTGTCTTTGGGGACACCACGACGCTCTTCCTTCTAATAAATGAAACTCTTTCTCAAACTTGGGAAGCCTTCAGGGTGCACACAGAGGTGTGGGACGGATACGCTTGTACACCGCATTGAGAGAAAGTGGGGTTTGGGGTTAGGCCCTGCTATAAGAGGTGGGGTGAGCCGTGCCCTCTCCCAGAGCCTCCTCAGGTCCCCATCTGTTCCCTAGGGGTCTGAATCGGGCCTGTTGGGAGCCTGCGAGAGGTAACTGCACGGCCTTCTCTCTCCTCTACCTAGAAAGCTCCCTCGGACCCCAGTGCCCGAACCCAGACTTAAGCGGCTCGGCTTCTGCCTCCATGGTTTCTCAAAAAGCTGAGAACAGATGTCACATGCTGACAGCAGCCACGTCTTACCTTCTCTCCGCGCTCCCCATCTTTCCCAGGGGGCCCTCTGATGCCGGGGGAGCCCTGAAAAACAGGTTATACTCATGGTAAAGTTCAAGATGGCCCATGGCCCCCAGACAAGGGTGAGCATACACCCTCATAGCCAAGGCTAACTCTGTCCCTATGGGTTCCCCATCCCTGACTTAATTCCCCAGGGTTTGGCCCTCTCTTCCCCGCCTCCCCATAGAGCCCCTCCCCATCTGCTCACTCGCTCCTGCACCAAGCCTGTGCTTCCTAGAGGTCTGCCCTCCCCGGGGCTCTGGCTCTCAGAGGGCAGGCACTGGCCTCTGCTGAACATGAGGGAGGATGAGGGTGACCTTGACGTCGCCTGCGGCTTGACTTGGAGCCCAGGCTTAAGTGCAAGTGGTCCAGGGACACCCCAGGAGGGAAACAAAGCAGAAAGAAAGGGGAGAATGGCAGACCGTACACATGGGTGCAGCCGGAGCCCGTCTCTGAGCTAGTGCAGGACGCGCCCTCCAGGGCCCCCAGGGAAGGACCCAGGGGTTCACACAGTCAGCAGCTCAGGCTCAGGCCCATCACCCTGTTCCTATGGCTGGACAATACGGTCTCTGAAAGCCAGAGAAGACCCTCCGGCCAGGAAAAGCAGGGTTGGCAGGCACCGAAGCAGGGAGAGCGAGGTGACAAAGGCCATTTTCCAGCACCACCTCTGGCGACCACCAAGGACGTGACTCAGTCTCCCTGTGTCTGCGTTTCCTCTTGGGTAGAACAGAAGCGGTGAGAAGAACCATCTCCCAGGGACCAGGGACGTCCATGAATTAACAGTCGCAGAGTGCCTACTACAGATGCGGGGGCACCTGGGTGGCTCAGTTGGTTAGGCAACTGCCTTCGGCTCAGGTCATTTTCCTTTAGTCACGGGATCGAATCCCTCATCAGGCTCCCACCTCCACGGGGAGTCCGCTTCTCCCTCTGACCCTCTCCCCTCTCATGCTCTCTCTCTGTCTCTCTCTCAAATAAATAAATAAAATCTAAAAAAAAAAAAAAACAGGTGTAGCCATGTGGAAATGGCCCATGTGTGTCCTCTAGTCGGCTGTATGATCCTTGTGGGCTGATGAACCCGCAGGACTGACCTCGGTCCACTTCAGGAGGACGCACTCTCTGCTGCCCCAGGACTGAGAGGCACCAGGCGTTTTACGGCAGAATGTTAAAGCTGAGATCCATGCCGACCGTGGGTCTCAGGGTTAGCCTGCCATCGGATGCCTGGGGCCCTGTGAGTAAGGACTCCTCAGGGTGGGGATGGGGCACAGCGATGTCCGTGGCCATCAGCAGCCCTCAGGCATGGCTGCTCTCTCCCATTTGAGGGTGAAAGGCTGAGGCCCCAGGGAGTATCCTGCATGGGTCTCCGCATGAGCCTGTGGCCGGGCCCTGATCAGCACTGAGGGACCCTAAGGGTCTGGACCCCTGCGAATCCTTGAGCTTTGTCCCGTCTCTTCCAAAGGCAGGATCGGAGGCTGACCGCAACTCAATGAGGTCGACAGGCTTCCTGCGGTTTCCTGCAGTTCTCACAGTTTTTGTTCTCCCTCAGAGGTCTGAGGAGCGACCTCGAGCCTGGGGCTGGTGAACTTTCTGGTGACCCTGTCTGGGACGCCCATTTCTCCATCTGTAAGTGGGGGCAGGGATGCCTGTGCCTGCCCCCCCACACCCCGGCCCACCTGCTGCAGGGAGAATAAACATTTTCATGGGGAGGGGCGGGGTGGGGGGCTGCGGATTCCCAAGCTGCGCTGGTGCCCCACCCCCCATGACTCACCGCACTTCCGGGGGGGCCGCTGGCGCCAGGTGGGCCCATAGGTCCAGGACTGCCCTATTCAGAAGCGGAAGTTTAGAAAGTCCCGAGGTATCGACGAACAGTCCCCGGGCGTCCCTCCAAACCTGCCTTCTCCCCAGTTCACCGTAACTTGCTGCTTCTGACCCGATGTTCCCTCCGCCGCAAGGGGAACCCCCCCCCCGTGTGTGTGCGGCGGTGCCCAGCCGCCAAACCTCCCGTGAGTGGGACTCCGGCACAGCCGTGGAAGACCGGAGGGCAGAAGGGCTCTCAGAGGTTCCTTAAGATCAAGGCACAGAGGGGGCAGAGGTGATGTGTGCGCGTGCACTTATGTGCGAGTGTGTGCACGCCTGTGTGTGCTGTCTTTGACAGGTGAGTGAGGAAATGCGGGAATGCTTCCCGGAGGAAGTGGACTTGAACTAACATTGAGGGTTAACGACGATTCCCCAGGAGGAGGCGTGCGGGTCAACACCATGCAGGTGGGAAGCAGGCAGCTCTGCAAAGACTGGAGGCTGCTCCTGCTTCTGCAGGCCTCCGAGCCTGCCTCGGCTTCACTGCCCTGCAGGCTGCCCTCCAGCCAGACTCTACTAGCCGGAGGAGCCTTCTGTCCCCGCCCTGCGACATCCAGGTTGGCCACCGCCCCTGACTGACCCCATTCCCATTTGCCCATAGGCCCGGATGGCCTGGGTGTTCAAGCCCCTACAGCAGGGGACCTCTAACCCACGGTCCCAGGAGCGTGGCTGCCGCCTGTGTCTACTTGTCCCTCTAACCACCACCAGGCTTCAGAGAGTCGGGGTAGAGGTGGCCTCATTCCACACGGGAGTCTGAGCTCTGTGGCCCCGCGTGACACATTATTTCATCAGCCCCAGGGGTCCAGGGTCCACCCCAAAGAGACTCTGGCCCCGCAGGAGGCAAGGCACAGCAGCGGAGAGCTCACGTGAAGGCACCTGTCTGCCCGTGTCCCCAGCGGCACCTGTGTGCTGGGAGTTTCGACAGGACATGGGCATCACAGCATGTGTGCATGCTGGTTTTAGAATATGAGTAGGTATGAGTGCGTGTTCGTATGTCCCCATGGGCATTGCCCCTGCACGTGTGGAAGGAGACTCCGTTTATGGGCTGGGCACATGGACAAAGCCGTGAAATGCTGAAAATGCTGCAGAGCCCGGGGCGTCTCTCCTGGTCCTCACTGCTCCAGGGGTGCCCAGCCCTGGTCAACGGCTCAACCCCTCCCTCCCATCAGCCCAGAGCTGCGAGCCCGGGGGCATGTGCCCAGCACAGCTTCCCTCCGCGGGCATGGGGGGCGGGGGGTGGGAGGACTCACAGGGTTTCCAGCTGCTCCCGGTGCCCCACGTGGGCCTTCTTGTCCCTTGGTGCCCTGCCCAGGACACAAAAAGGGAGGTGAGACATCCTGGGGAAATTGTCCTCGTCCCCCAGCAGGCCATCTCGGGGATGGCCTGCTCGTCAGAGTCAGGAGATGCAAACTGTAGGACAGGAGCAGAGTCCGAAGCGCAGGGAAACCACAGCCCCCTGCCTGTGGGGCTCGGCTTGTCCCGTCTCCGGGGGTAGATGTCAGCGCTGACACTTTATGATATAACCAGGGCTCACAGGACAGGATGGCCCAGGCGCACAGAGACAGCCGGGGGCCCCCTGGGGTTGAACCCTCCACAGGTCACTCCAAAGGGAACCTCTCCAGAGAATGTGCCTGAGGGAGGCTGTTTCTAAGAAGCCCAAGCAGTGGAAAATGACAACAAATTCAAAATGCTAAACCACGTGGTCCCTTACATCAGAGCTGCAGATCAGAGCTGGGAGGGAGGGGTTTCCTGCATCCGAACCACCCCCTGCCCTAACATCGCTTCCCCATCCAGGGATCCAGAGGCAGCACCCATCCCCAGGGCTGCGTTTTGGGGGGCCTTGTGAGTGCCCTCAGCCCTGGGGCACTGGGTGCACGGCCCCTGCGGCAGTGCCCCCTGGTGGGCAGCCCCCAAACGCCAGGCAACGCGGACCAGTGGAGTGGGGAGCAGGCCATGGGGGGTGAGGGGGGCGGTGGCTGGTGGGGATCCCGCACCTCAGAGCCCACAGGGGGAGAAAGGGTTTCTTACCGGCGCTCCAGTGGGTCCCCGAGGCCCCAGTTCTCCAGGATGGCCCTGGGGTCCCTGCAATGCAACAACCATCAAGGAACTAGGTCACCTCCCTGCTCTTAGTAGAGGGGGTGGGGCAAGGACACGTGCAGCAGGTTTGATTTGGGATCCACAGTGAGGACAGCCTCGGAGCCCTGAGGAAGGAGGGACGGACTGCATTCAGCTAGCGGGGAGCCTGCAGGTAGACCGTACAGTTCAGAGCCGCCCCCACACGGCCCTTGGATGCCCTGTGACAGTGCACAGGCAGAGGGGCACGGGGTGCAGGCCGCAGGACACTCACCGGTTGCCCGGGCACGCCAGGATCACCCTTCTCTCCTTTGGGCCCCTGTTCTCCCTGTTGGAGAAGCACAGCGTAGAGCAGACACGCCCAGCCCTGCCCCCCCACAGATCAGCCCCACTGCCCCACCCCCACCCTCTGTCTGCCCCTACCCCTTAGCAAAGGCCACTCCCTCTGCGGGGGGGTCCTCTCCCCTAGGACCGCCCTTGGATTCTGATGATTCTCACTCAACCTCAAATCTAAGACCAAGAATCCCTTCCGCAGGAAAGTGGACCCCAGACTCGGGGACTCGCATGGCAGTGCCCTTGTCGTCTGCAGACCTGGCCCACACCCTTCTTTGTAGGGTTCAAGCCGGACTTCCACCCCCCTCCAGCCCCGAGCCCTGCAAGCGCAGATCATCAATGAATAATGATGGAAGGAATGTTGAGGGGAGAGACTTTTCTCAGACGCTGAGCCCTTCCCCTTCCCTGTCTTGATGGAGAAGCTGAGGAGGAGGCTTTGCTGGAGGGACATGATAGATGGGACTGAACGCGGCACTCTTAATGGCCAGAGTGGGATGTCCAACTTTTGGTAAAGAAGAGATGGGCCACAGGCAGGAAAAGGGGCAGGACGTTGGGGGCTGCCCTGAATAATCTAACAGGGGACGAGACAGACAGGTCATTCTCTAGATCTGGCGGTGTCATGTCCATGCCTCCCAACACAGCTTCTGGGAAGGTAGAGGGACAAGAGAGCCTCACCCTGCTCTTCACAAGTGACAGGGAGAAGGTGGGCAGATAGGAGGCTCCATCAGGGGCAGACCTGGATGGCTCAAGCCTCTTTCTTTCCAGAACCGAAGGGTCATCATGGGAGAGGAGTGGAGACAGTGGGCCATGGTGAAAACAGCCTCCGGTCTAGACCCACAGGACCTGGCTTAGAATTCTGGTTCTTCAGGTGCCGGCTCTATAAGGTTGGACAACGTATGTAGCCTTCGTGTCCTCTGTGACCATACTGGCAAGCTGGACAGGTCCTCTCTCTTGCACACAGCGTGAGGATTCAGGGTCAAAAAGAAGGGGTGGCAGAGATGAGCCCCAAGGGGAGACTGGGATGAGGGGCGGTCCGTGGAGCTCTCTGGGGAGAGCAGAGTAACCACCAAGCCTGTGCGTCAGCAGGGCTGTGCATGCATCCTTCTACAGGGGCAGGACCTAGAGCTGCCCAAGAGCACCACGGGCTGCTTAGGGAGACCCTGGGCTCCGCGCCGGCAGGAAGGCCCCAGGACCGATGGGATGAACACCGCCTGGAGTGGAGAAGGGAGGCCTGCACGGGCAGAGTCTGAAAGCAAAGGCTTCCGAGCGGGAGGACTGAAGAGGACCCTGGGAGCTGTAGGAGGCCGACTCTAACACGTGCGTTAGGGAGCGCGGGGGAGGCCTGCGGCAGGAGATGCTGGCAGATAGGCTGTTTCCCTCCCTGTGCACAGGCAGACACGCTTGGAGACCTTGCCCCAGAGGTTCCCACCTGCCCTCCTCTGCCGAGTGACGGGTAGATCCCCCAGTTAGCATGGGGCGGGGGCCTGGCTGGTTCTCTCTCTCTGCATCGTGTGTGGCATGCAACCTGCACGTTCTGCCCTCGGGGAGCTGTGGCCAAGTCTCCCTGCGAGCCCTCTGCAAAGTGCTCTGCCGCACGGACCCAGGTGTGACCTCTCTCCCTCCTCTGGAGACGCCATCGCCAACCGGCTCAGGTCACACTCGGGCTCCAGCCACCAAGGACAGCAGCACCTTTCTCCCCCCAGGTTCTCCTCGCAGGAAAGGCCCCGTGGTGGGGGTTTTCCAAACTCTTTGGTCTTTGAGTCACTGGCCATACAACCCATAAAGACAAAAGGGCTAACGGGATTATCTTGATGATGTACGGTGGGGGGGGGGCACAGAGGGGACTGCAGGTGGCAGGAACACAGGCTCAGGACCCAGGAGTAGTCAGGCCAGGCCACTGGGGACTCAGAGGCAAGGTGCTCCAGCCATTTCCAGCCCTGGGAGTCAGTGGGGAGGCAGGGTCCTCACTCCAGGAGCACCCAGTAGGGGCCCATCCGTAATCACAGAGTATCTGGGTGTGACTGGCTTCTCTTCCGACTCCCTCAGCTGGGGAGGTCAGCCACATCGACACCCTGTCTGCGCTCAGGGTCGTCCCAGCAAACTCAGCCCTGGTCGGCGTCCTGAAGATTCTTAGCAGGCTAAGGGGGCAGCGTAAGGCTACCCCAGACCCTTCCCCCGATAGCTGCTCCTGCACCACCTGCTAGCAACCCCCCCCCACCAGTTACAAAGACCCTCTTGAGTTCTTAGCAGCAATTTCCCCCAGCCCCAGGCTGCCTGTCCCTCCTTCATCCAGGGAAGGACTTGATTCCCCCCTCCAGACCTCCACACTGCCTCGAGGCCTCCCCAGGCGTGGTCCTCAGCCAGCCCCACAGACTTCTCCATCTCCAGGTAGAGGGAGGTGAGCTTTTCCTTCCTGCCCTCCTCCCCCGATGTATTTCCTTGCTCCCTCATGCCCCAAACTTAGCCACCTGCTCCCTGTGCAGGGACTCAAAGTAGCAGGCTGCAGGAGAGCAGGGGGATGTCAAACAACACTTTTCGAAACCATCAGTAAAAATTCAGTTACCATGGCGACGAGGCCAGTCCAGAGAGATGCATGCAATAATCCACAATGAGTCTTTTTTTTTTCATAAGACAAAATTTCCTCACTTTGCAACCTGATGTGGCTTCCTGGTTTCCAGAAGTCTCAGGCCCTGCAGGGAGTGACCCCAATGGGGGACACAGAGGGGGTCTGGTAGACCCCCAACTCCCCTTCATGAGTCTTCCAGCCGGAACACCTTGGAAATCACCTTTAACAGAGCAATTCCTTTAAGGAGATGCTGACCCTGAAGGCCTGTCTCCATTTGGAGGGGCTCCGAGCAGACCCGAGGGAGGGAGACCCAGAGGACCGAGGGGAGGGACGCAACGTGGGGAAGTGTGATGTGAGCCGCCGCCATCTGGGCAAGCTGAGTCTGAGCAGCCGGTGGGGACAGCCACTCTGGCCAGTCACGGCCTTACAGGGGACAACCCCAGCTCCGTTCCTAGCTCCAAAGCAGGTTCTCTGCAACTGCTTAGCCCCGCTAACCACGAGGCATCATCCGTGAAATGGGGCACATCTGTATGCCTCAGGGACATTCAGTGCTGCCCGACCGGCACCTGCCATGTGGGACACTTTCCTGACTCTGTGCCTTTGAGTCCTTTATCCTCGGAGAATAGAGGACACAGCCAAGAGGCCTGCAAATCTGTTCTCTCCCACCGGAGATTCCCAACGACTTCTGAAGTCCCTGCCGCCTGGTGACACCCCGACCAGAACTCCTCCTCCCCCTCTCTCCTCCTGAGAAGTTCAAAGAGCTCCTCCTTCTGCCAGGATCTCAGCCGCTGGCTCAGGCCCCCTGCGCCCACCTTTCCTGTCAGATACAGGATTCGCTGCAGCTTCTCATGTGTATCTAGTTGACACGGAGCACAAGTAGAAAGCAGCTATGGAAAGAGAGGTCTGCGGGCTCTCAGCGGCCGTGTGGCCTGGACCAGCAGGCCACGTCCCAGGAGCAGGAAACCCCTTCCGTCCTGAGGGCAACGGGGACAAGCCAGCACGTGCCCCTGGCCTCAGTGCCACTGAGAGCAAGAGAAGAGCCTGGAGACACTTATTTTCCTGAGCACCTTTCGCAAACAGAGGAGAAAAACTTCCTAGTGGTTGCAGTGAGGGTCCTTGTCCGCCAAGGGCCAGTCTTTATGAGAAGCCCCAAGTGCTCCCTCCACTGGCTGGGTCTCCACTATCCTCTCTCAGAATGGCCGCTCTTAGACCCAGTCCCACGTCAGTCCCCAGGTCCCTTTCAGTGCCCACATCCTCAGTAATGCCTGAGGCATCCTTCAGTCCACTGCCCCCGCACTCAGCCCTGTTCTCTAGACCCCCAGCTCTTCGAGCAGTGGAGAACCAGCGTCCCCCAAAGAGAGGGCTCTCAGCCAGAGGAGGGGTCCTCCAGGCCGCTGCACCCCCCGCCTGGCATGGAGCCAGGTCCTCGCTGGGCCCGTCCCCACCCCGGCTGCCAGGACAAATCTGGAAGTGCAGCTGCTGGGCAGCCCCGTGTGGTGGGGCCACGTCAGGACCCGGAGCACGCGGGCATCGCAGGCCTGGCTGGCGGGCACCTGCAGCTACTTACTGGCATCCTCGGGTGCGGAGTGAAAAAGGACGTCTGCAAAGGAAACCACATAAATGAGAGAAGCGTGACTCTACTGTCTCAACCTGCCTCTAAGGGACGGACCAAGCGGGAGACAGGGCCCCAGGGCTGCCCGGAGTGACTGTTAGCGTGGACAGACACTGTCACCGATCGCTCTCCAGTCCCTGAGTGGCAGTCGAGGCAGTGCAGAAAAGTGCTGTGGGTAGATGGTGAACCAATCCCCCAAATACCTGTGGGACCACCTGTCGGCTTCTATTCCCTCATTGGTACAGTGGGGGCAGAAACCTCCACCACTCAGAGTACCGGGAGCTGATATGGAGAGGCTGTGCATGTGGTAAGAGCCTGGGACCCTGGGCCCCCCGAGCCGCTGCCACCACCAGCGTCTGCTGGCAATGATGCATGTGAGGAGGAAACCAGGGGAGGCGTGATCTAGGCAGGGGGAACCAACATATGCAAAACTCTTTATCCCGGCATGTAGAGCACCGTGGGCAGCCCCTGTGTGGCCCTCCAACCCCATCCCTTGTCCACACCATGTTTAGCACATCACAGTTTTCATGGCTTCTTGGGCCACAGGACATTTGCATCTGCTGCTCCTCCAGTCAGGAATGTACTGTCCTCCTCCCTTTATCTAGCTGACTGGAGCCCATCCTTCAGGCCATTTTTCAATGTCATGTCTGCAAAGACCCCCCCTACCCCTCCACCACTCAAATATAAATTAGGTCCCCTTGCTCTTCTCCCCGACTGTGCCCCAATCTTCCCTCTGCTGGCATTCACTAGACTTTGCCACATATGTGTACCAGCGCCAGCAGGGGACTAGGTCTGTCTCCCTGACTAGGCTGATGCTCCGGGGCTCCCAAACCCCACCAGAGCCAGGCTCACAGCAGGTGCTCAAAAAAATAGTGACTGGACAAAAGGACATCATGGGTTCTAGTCCAAAACCATGATGAAGTTAAAACAGAAGGACAAAAACAAGCTTTTTCAAATACACCTTGCCTTCCATATTATCCCCCTAGACTAGTCTCTTCTCCAGAAGAAACCATGGTTTCTCAGTTTAGTAAAATTTTCTATATATTTCCATGCAATTTTGAATGTATAGAAATACAGGAATTTGCACAAGAATTATACAAATATCATCAGCAAGCACATGGTTATCCATCCTCGTTTATAAGGAGAAACCCACATGTTTTTCACAATAATGAAGACGTAGATCATTTGTATTCCCTGCATCATGCATGAGAAAATTGGAGGCACGTAAACTGCTTAACGAAACTCCCACCACTAGTGAACGTGCAGCGGGAACCGCCCCACCTGGGTGGGCCCGGGAGGCCATGCTCGTTCCTCTACGCATCTCCCATGAGCATCAGTATCTTTCCGAGGCCAAGTACATTGTGTGTGTGTGTGTGTGTGTGTGTGTGTGTGTGTGCATATGCACATGGGTCTATTTTTATCAACTAGGAATCCACAGAATGAATATTCTGTGGTTTACTTAAATCTCTGATTATGTCATGTAGGTTGCCTATAATATTTCATTATCAGCAAAACTACAACGTACATCTTTGTATATACTTTTTCAAATACACACAGTGTAAATATTTCTCTGGGATGGATGCCTAGGAATGAAATTTCTAAGCTAACAGGTACATACTTTATATGTGGATGCTGAGAAACTTCTCAATTCAGTGTTACCGATTTGCCCTCACACTAAATAATCGTGCTCATTTCCCCGCATGCTTTGCAGCATTAGCTGTTTCTGATATATTGCAAAGTTTTATATGAATGGTTCCGACTCTGAATTTGATTCTAAGGTTCTTCTGACATCCTTATGGAATTGTTGAGTCTCGTTTTGATAGGCATGTGTATGGGGAAGAGATTGAGCTCTGGAATCATAATTTAATGTACATAAAACCACAGACTAATATTCTCTGTCCTACTGCAAATGGGATTTCTGGGTGTTCAGGCTCTCAACTCCTGGCTTCCAGACTTGCCTAACCATGGCCAGCGCTGAAGACATGTTCAATTTCCCTGAAATCAGCAGATCAAAGCATCGAATATTAAGGCTGGGGAGAAGCATTAAAATGAAAAAAAAAAAAACACCCAAAATATGCCCCCCTATTTATAGAGCAGTTGTTTTTAATTTGCTGTCTATCATGTAACCAGAAACTGGACTATGTACCTGTTATGATCTCAGTTCATTTTCACTAGAAATGTACAAGACAACTGGGTATGATAGTTTTTCTTAACAGGAGAATTTGGTGGTCTTTGAATTAAACAATGTATCTAAGGCCGCAGTGCCAGGGGATGGCAGAGCAGGGACTCGGGAACTCAAACCTGCTTTTTTCTGGCTCTGAAGCCCAGTCTTGCTCACCACTCAACACCAAGCACAACAACTACGTGGAAACATGTGTTATGGTTATATACCCAATTCTGCAGGCTTACCCTGGTCAAAGTCCCCCTCCCCCTGCCTGCTTCTTGTCTCTGGACCTCAGTTTCCCCATATGTAACAGCAGGGAGGGTGGGGACATACTGTGTCTAGCCAGTCACTATGCTTGCTGCATAAAATATGTCAATAAGCACCAGGTGGTTCTTAAAGAAGCTCATGTATTTCTGGATTGGAAGACCTAGGAATAGGCCTAGCTACTGGCAATCTCCATTAGAAAGATATTTATAACTGAGGGTGTGGGAGGAAGGGGGCTGCCCCGTGGGTGAGGGGTTCTCAGAAAGAGTAAAGATGAGGAGAGAGTAACTTACAGTTCCGGGCAACCCAGGGGGGCCTGCGGGACCGGCTGCACCCTGGGTGAAAAAACAGAAAATAAATGACCATGAATCCTTCTGTCAACTCTGCTTAACCTGGGGCACCTTTCCCCAGACAAGAGAATCACCCAGTCAGTATCTATCTTGTTAGATTCTGAATCATCAAATATTTCAGACATGAACCTTATATTCTGAGAATTATCTATGCTAAGAGGAGTAGCCGTACATCATCTGTCTCACTCCACACTGGTCCGCTGTGAATACAGAAAAGTGATCCATGATCCATCTTGTTGAGGACACTGAGTTCCTGCTTACTAACGATGCCGCCAACATCCCCGCTCTGGGCCCTTGGGTACAAAGACAGAAGGGCCCATGGGCCCTGTCCCAGCTCGAGTGGAGGGGACAGGCTCTTCTCAGGAGACAGAGGGGACAATTCAACAATCCCGTAAACAACACAAGTCTGGGAGTTAAACCTCCTGAGTTTTCAACCTCAATCTGCCACTTTATGCATTATTTGACCTCGTTGGGCTTCTTTACCTCTTTGTAAAATAATGATAAAGGTTCACACCTCACAGCATCACAGGGGCACTGAACGAGCTTGTCTTCAGCAGGGCCCAATAAGGAGGAAATTGTTCTACTTTGACCTGAGGCAAGGGGACCCCTGGGCTGCTCCCTGTAGGAGGAAGTGCAGGGAGCAGTCACAGTCCCCGAAGCCTGTCACTCCACGAGCGCCACAGGATGCCAGGGCATGCAGGTCTGTGCCCATGTGTGCTCCTAGTGGCCCTGGGTTAGGTCTGATGCAGGCCTTCCACGCACGGTTAGTGAGAAAATGAATGAATAAAACCGGCTTAGAAAAGGACAAGACCAGTCCTGGTAAGCAACAATGATACAAAGTTATTGTTTCTATCTTACTTTGTTGTTATACAGTATTTAATTCTAGTTACTGAGTTATATTTTCTATATGTATTAACTCAGTTACTCTCTGTATAAATGGCTATAATGCAGATTACTTTGGTGTTTCTATTTCACAGATGAGGACACTGATGCCTAACGTTCACTCCCCTGCTCAAAGTCACACAACAGAGCCTTGTTTTGAGCTCAGAATCCAAGCAGCACTGCCTTCACCAAAGTTCTAGAAGATCTTTTTTTTTTTTTTTTTTTCAGAAAGAAAAACACTTTCTCGGTGTTATTGGCATTACCCAACTTTACTTAATTGTTCTCCTGACACTGACTTCCTCCTGTTCTAGAAACAAGCTCGTTTAAACCAGTTTACACCACATTAAAAACTCCAAATCATCAAAGCTGGGTGTTTTCTGATGATAAAGGAAATTCTCAACGTTTCAGGTGTCTGGGCCTTGCTCCTGGGCTCCCAGGGAAGCTAGACTTCCAACATCTGCCAGCATCAGAATGACTCAGCAAAACTTCAAAGCATGGGCTCTATTTCTGCCCCAGCACACACTGTACATCTGCTTTGTTAAGAAGAAAAAAATAAATAAAATAAAATAGAATAGCCAAAAAGGGAACATTCCAAATGTAAAGGTAAGAAAAACAATACAAGACCTCCCTGGTTCCCTTCAGTTGAGAGTCACACAGCCTTGCCCATACTGAAAACACAAGATCAAGTCTGTAACTTTGTGGAAAGTCCTTCATCGCGATGGTCAAATACAATCCTGCTCCAACTGTCTCTTCCCTGAAGGAGTCTCTTCATTGTGAAGATTGTGTATTTCGGCAGCTGTCCTAACATGGGCTCAAATAAAACTCTTTTCCTTTCTCTATAAAAAATGTTAAAGAAAGGTTTGGTGTCGACACTAGGAAACCTGTGAATGTGTATTAAGGAGGAGAGGCCTGGCGTAGAGACAGGTCTCCAATCCAGAGAGCCTAAAGACTGCCTTTTGGGTAGAGCCAGCCCCTCCCCAGCACTGTGGGGTCAGGCAGGACCAGCAGGTGGGACGGGGAAGACCCCAGACTCCTCTGTGTGGCTGCAGCGGGTCTATGAGCTCCGGAGTTCACTCTATGGTGGGTTCAGGTCCCAGTTCTTCCACGAAAATGTGAGCCCTCAGCAGCCCGTGCAGAGAAAGGAGAGCACTGTACCCACTTTTCAAGATGCCATGGGGCTGAAATGCTCATAGCCAGCGGTGGGGAGGGATGGACTAAAACAGAGACAGGGAAGTGCAAGACATAGTCAGAAGGGGACAGTGTTGCTTTAATGTCCTATTTTGGATTTTTGACCAGAATCATCTATTATTACATATTTCTCTGGAGAAAAGAGAGGCAGGGCAGATTTTCTGGAAGCTTGAATGCGATTCTGCCATGGGCTCGGCAGCTCCATCAAAGCAATAAACAGAGTTTTATGGTCTCATGAAGCCCTTTGCATCTTGGAAATGACTTTCTCAAATGAAAATGGCAATTCCAAAAACCCGAGAGGGCTGCAGGCCTGGGCAGCTTACCACACAAAGACCCTTCTGTTTCTGGGTCACCACTTCTAGATGACAGTTCTGTCCAGAGTAAAGCCCTCAGCCTCCAGCCCCAGAGAGAAGCAGCGGGGAGGCCCCTCCTGGAACCTAGAAACTCTAGGAGGGGCAGGGTTGCTGAGAACGGGGAATTGGAGGGGAAGACCGTGCAAACGTGGGGCATGGAGACAGGGGGAGCACTGAGCGGGAGAGGAGGAGAGGCAAGTCCCCTGGGGCGTGTGCTGCCGTCGCTCCTGTGCTCATGGGCCGGGCCAGCCCGAGGCACAGCTCTGCTGAGAGCCAGGACGGAGCGCGGACCCGCTGGCGGGGTTCAGATCTGGACTGCAGTGGGCTCCATTCGTGCACCCCTGGGAAAGCAATGTGGCCTGTGTGTGCCTCGTTGTTTCCTCATCTGTGAAGCGGGAATGCTGCTGGTAACGGGGCCCCTCCCAGGGTCGTCCTGAGATCACCGAAGTCACTACATGGGCGGTGCTCCGGGCCATCCCGACACACAGAAGTCTGCCGCGCTCGCTCCACACACGGGACCGGAGTCACGCGTCCCAGCAGCCCTCGGAGGGAGGACTCGTGGGACCGTCGCCGAGGCGGCAAGCCAAGGCAAGCCAAGGGAGGTGGGACAAGGGGCTCAGAACCGCCCGGCGGGTGGAAGCCGACTGTAACCCGGGTCACAGCGTTGACTCGGAGACCGAGACCCTCTCCTCGGCCCCAGAGGCACCGCACACACACACAGCACAGCACAGAGCCGTGGCCAGTCCCGGGGGCCCATGACCAGGAGGCCAGCAGTGCTTCTTACCTTTTCACCTGGGTCACCTTTCAGTCCCGGGAGGCCCAGCCCACCTTTCTCTCCCTGCAGTGAAAGATGAACTTAGAATACAGCGGAACTCAACCCCTGCCTCTTCCACGGAGCAAGCGGACCTCGGGCAAAAAACCCCGTTTCCCGTTGACCTGCTCCAGCCTGATCGGTAGGTGTCCAGCTGAAGCGCAGCTCAGGGCTCGCCATCAGGGAGGGGGAAGGGTCTGCCCCCATCAGGCACCGGACACGGTGGCCTCCCCTCTTCCCCGCCCCTTCGCCGGATGACGCCCGCCTTTGCAGACTGATTTCCCAGTCCCTGACCCCTGGCTGCAGCGGATGGACCAGAGCCTCCGGAGCCCCTTCCTTTCCTCTTCCATAAACCTGGCGAAATACTCCCCAGCCCTAGCCCAGACCACCCATGCCGCAGGGACGGACCCCAGAAGGGGCTGCTCCGCGAGGACACAGGTGAGGGGCCGCCGCTTACCTGCTGTCCTTTCTCTCCCCGCAGGCCCGGGAACCCTGGAGCACCCGGGAGACCGGCCTCTCCCTGTGGAAACAACAGGGCGCCTCTGTCCACTTGGATCTCGGCGGGGAGGCCCCGCCACGCCCCAGCTGCGTGCTCTCCCCCAGAGATCTCTGGCTCCGCGAGGCTGGGGCGGGAAGCAAAGAGGTTCTAGAGGTCCTGCTCTGGGGCGTCTCCAAGCTCCTTCTCACTTCAGTCAATTCCTTCACCAGGAAACCGTGCTGCCTGTCCCGGGGTTTCCTCCTCCACCTTCTCCTCTAGGACAACGATCGCCTCCTCGCCACCTTTCCTGGCACCCCCCAAGTCTGAAGAGGAGCCTTTCTCCTGCCCTCCCGCCCACCCCTGCGCGCCACGGCTCACGGCACCTGCCCCTGGCTCGTGGTTGATGGTGGTGACCCCAGCACGGAGATGGAGGTGTAGGGGATGCCGACCATCACGGGGCGAGTCAACGAGTGTGTGGGAGGAATGCAGTGAGCCCCCAGAGGAGAACAGATACAGGCCTAGAGCATAACAGCGACTGAGTGCACTGAAGGAAGAATGAATGAATGATGCTATGAACACACAGACCTTCTCTCCAGGTCGGCCCGCCAGGCCCTGCTCCCCAACTTCTCCCTGGAGACAGAATAACAGACACCCCATTATTGTCTGCTCATGCTTGGAGAGGTGGCTGCCATGCCCCAGCCGGCCCCCCCACACCCCCAGCGCCGGCCACAACTCTGGCTTCTCAAGCGTGTGCGTAGCAGGGTTGCAACCCCTGCTCGAGGCAGCAGACCCCACCCAGCAGGGGGGCTGTGGAAACCCCAGCGTCTGGCATTTCCAGAGACTCCTGCACACCCTCTCCTATCCTCTCTCACTTCCCCCAAGAAACATCTGCTAGAATCATCCCGATGGGAGTTTACACCGGTCAATCCGTTCATCCTGAATCTAAAGCATCACGATTCGGAACAATGGGGGGGTGGGCGGCAAACTGTGCCTCGCATGTCCAGCCCACTCAGAGCCGTTCGCACATGCTGTAGGGACCCCAGGCCCCACGCTGGGGCCCGCGATGGAGGAGAAGCCACGGGTGAGCACATGCACGCTGACGGCCGTCCCGTGGTTGCTGATCAGACTTTTTGGAAAGCACCGGCAAACCCTGGTTAGAGGTGGCGAAGAGCTTTGTTCTTCCTCTCCCGTGGTGTGTCTCCATAAAGGCAGGTCTTGGGTGAAATTCTGGCAAACATCCATGCTTACGTCAGAAAGCCAACCCCCAAATATCTACTGGTTCTAGCGGATCGGATGCGGTGTTTTCCTCAACCTTTGCTGCTCCTGACTTGCGTTTTGCCGTCACATTGAAGAGGGGGGCACAGGCCCAGAGACTTCCCAGGACATCAGGCTGCTGTGTTAACCAGATCCCTACAAATCACAGACACGTGTGTGTGTGTGTGTGTGTGTGTGTGGTAGTGGGGAGGGACTGTAATTTCTAACCAAGGATGTGTCTTGAGACCCACTAACTTCTTGAATGACCATTTCTAACACCCATGATGCTATTGAGCAGAACATTAGTGTAGATTTCCATAAGGAAATCCGGTTTTCTGGTAAGCAAATGGACACACAGAAGAATGAATAAGCAGGTACGCGTACACATAATGTATTTCCCTGAACCGTGCCAGACTCGGCTGGTGGTGAAGGCCAGCACGACTCTGGTCAGAGAGGAAGGTAAGAAAGAAAGAAAAGGTACCCCACAGCCTCGGTGAGCATGAAGCCATTAAGCACATGTGTGATCCTACAGCTGTGGGGCCACCAGGGGACGTGGCACTGGAGTGAGCACAGATAGAAATTCTCCACACGCTCCGATCCCCATGGATTCCCAGTGTTTACAGGTACAATTAGGAGGAGCCGCTCTAATCAGAATTATGTAAGTACCTGCCCTTCAAACTGTCACTTCAAATCTGCAAAGACGATAATACCTCAGCTGTGGGAACTGCCGCTTACAGGCTAAGAAAGGCAGTGTGCGTCTGGTTGGCTTCGAAGGCATTCTGAAGAGCTTTAGAAGTGCCCTCTGGATTCATGCCATGGACCCTAAGTCAGAGGCACGGTGCATGGGGAGGACTGGGCAGCGTCTTGAGTTCCTGATCCGTGAGCCTGCAATCCAGCCCCGTTCCCTGATGGGCTCCGAAACCCAGTGTCCACGACTTACCTGTAATCTCGGGAGACTTTTATCTTCAGGTGGCATTTTGTCAAAAAAAGTAACAAGACCCCAAGCCAGATCCTGTCTGAGGCTACAAAGGATGTTGTAAAGCTATCATAGTGGCAAAAATTTGTACTTTCAAACTTCCTAGAGCAATGTTTTAAACATATTGCCCTAGAAATTGGGCAAAACCACATGTGAGCTTGAGTAGTAGGCATTTCTGTTCGAATCTTCCAGCTGTTAGAGATCACCGGAAGTATAAAACACACAGACAGAACGACGGCAGAAATCCCCAAGGCCGCCCCTGGGCTCTGCCCAGCACTCCTTGTCCCCAGCGGTCGCTCCCGCAGACCCGTGCACGGAGCGAGCCTTCTTCCAAACACCACCAGACAATGCTGGAGTTCACATGCTCGAGCCCAGGACTTGCCAGTTTATAAATCTGAGATAACACAGCTCTTCAAGTATGGCTGACTCCCTAAAATCTACCAGGTCAAGTCAGCCAACCCACGCAAACGTGTTAAGTCCTTTCCGGAAAAGGACAGAATTTCAACCAAGCACTAAAATGTGGCCTGGGTGCTCTTACTAAGGTTCACCACACAGACACCTGATATGCACAGAGACAGCTCAGTAAGTTACACGTTACTCTATTTCAATGACTTGGGGATCAACATAGGTTCTTTTTAAAACACATATGTTGGGGTGCCTGGGTGGCTCAGTGGGTTAAGCTTCTGCCTTCAGCTCGGGTCATGATCTCAGGGTCCTGGGATCGAGCCCTACATTGGGCTCTCTGCTCAGCAGAGAGCCTGCTTCCTCCTCTCTCTCTGCCTGCCTCTCTGCCTACTTGTGATCTCTGTCAAGTAAATAAATAAAATCTTTTAAAAAATTAAAAAATAAAAATAAAACACATATGTTGCTTCTTAAAATAGGAAGAACGGTTTTGTAAGGGGCAATGGGACCCCTCACTGGGCACTAGTGGCCACTAAGGAGGGCATGAGGCTGAGCTTCCGGCATCTGGAATCCTGACTGGGAAGTTTCCTAGTGGACCTCGGGAGGTTCTCTCCACATCTCAGTCAACTTGGCTGTGCTCAGCTTAGCCAGGTGCGTTTTAATCTGTGCTTTTCCTGCTCTGTTCTCATTCTCTGCTGGTCTCCTAACCAACAATCACTTCATAAAAGCAGGAGGCACCGCCAGGGCCCCGCCTCTCCCCCGGGGCACCCTCCCTGGCCAGTGACCCAGTCCTGCCTTCCCGAGGTTCGGGTGTTGAGGCCAGGTCTGTGCTGAGCTCTTGCCGGGCTGAATCTGATATCCATCCTCTGGGCAGTAAACCTTGACTGAGCACCTGCCGAGTGCCTGGCCGCGTCTGGGAACGGGGAGCAGACGTGACAAAGACCCAGGCACGTGCTACCCTTGACGAGTTCATGACCCGGGCGAAGTGCAGGGCACCATGGGTTAGGGGGACAGTGGCCTGGAAATCTCCGGTCCCCACAGACTCCCCTAGAGCCCCAGCACCTGTGCACACACACAAATGGTCCAGCCCGCTCTCCCTGGGGCTCACTGCATTCTGAGCCTAGGGCCAGATTTGAGATCTGAGCCCAGGACCTCAAGATAAAAGCAGACCCTACCTCCCGTGACGTGGGGTTTTGAGGGACAGCCACCCAGACCCCCACGAGTGCCCTATCCCAACGCAACGGGGAATGGTCTCTGCCCATCCCACAGCTCCTGGCACCTGCCGGAGGCACAGGGGGGCTGAATGCCACAGACCACATCAGCCAGAAGTCGGGTCAGGCGTTAGGGAGCACCGGTCGGGAGGGGAGGAGGGACACAGACAGACAGACAGACAGACAGATGGAGAGGAGTCCCTCTCGCTCACTGCTGCCAGGACAAACTGGACAGTGGCAAGTTCTTCCCAAGGCCACACCTACAGGTCTCCTAGAAACCTGCCCACCCCTGCTCCTTCCGTCCTAGGCGTCGTGTGATCCTTGTCACCAGGTGTGGCTGTCCCTGTTGGACCCCCACCCTCCATCCTTCCAGCGCCCCGAGCTCATGGCGCTGCCAGGCCCCCGCTGACCGCCGGTGCCCACCCCACCAGGTGTGGTTCACACAACCCCAAACACAACGCACAGCAGACCCCACGGGCAGGGAGGAGGCCGCGTCCATACCCGGGGGCCGGGTTTTCCAGGCAGACCGTCTTCTCCTCTCTCTCCTGGCTGGCCCTGGAAGGAACGCACAGAGAGGTTGGCAGGAGAGCCCGGGCTGGGGAGTCCCACTCAGCACTCGTCACAGGCTGGTCAACGCGGACAACCTCTCGCTCCTCCGCGGCGCTGGCCCCTGCCCTCCGCCCCACCACGGTGACCAAAACGGCGGCTCGTACCACCTCGTAGGTTCCCTGTTCCATGCCTCTGTTGTTTTATTTCACAGAAACATCACTGAGTAGAGACGGGGCTCTTCTCTCTCTCACTGAGAGACTTGGGGTACGGGAGATGTCACGTAAGCGATTTGGGGACCGCAAAATACTGGGTTCACACCTTCCTTTGTCGTGAAAGACAAGGAAGAAAGACGACTATTCTCCTAAACACCCATAAAATGAAGTTAAATCCATACTTATTTGGTTGTCGGTCACGAAAAAGTTGACTTTCCAAGTTACTTATTAAAGGGGTGATGGATGTTCTCCTAAGATCGAAAAGCTGCCTGTCACGGACCGTCGGCTCGCACGCCGAGCGTACGCGTGTTTCATAGGAAAGAATCAAGCTCGCTGGTGGAAATATTTATTATGTGGTCTTGTGGCTGTTCGTCTGCCATGTGTGAACTGGGAATTTGCTTCCCGATTTTATGATACTTAAACCCAGACTATGTTCTTAATGAGCCTCCTATAAGGAGCCCCACCAGAGTATTTTTAAAATTAAAGTCTCTTACGTTATGCGCATCCAAAAGTTGTTCCTCCCTGCAAATACGTACGTATTTCTAACGGGTTCATTTTAAAGCCTGAGAATTCCAAATCCTTCCCCCGTTACCTAAACAGAACTAAAGGAGGGGCCCATGTCGGACCTGGTGAATCCCAACATTCCCGAGTCCCAGGCAGTCAGTGGATTTTAGCGTGCGCCAACAACCCAACATCTCTTTTCTCTGCTGTTTGGGTCCCAAACTCCCGTCACCCCCATAAGCACCAACCTTGGGTCCCGGCAGGCCTGGTGCCCCATGCTGTCCATCCTTTCCAGGTGGGCCCTGGCACGGGGAGGAGGAGAGAGCAAAACGAGAGGCACGTTGAGGGCGCACTGCACTGAGTCGCTTCGAGTCAGGAGCTGGGACACCCCTGCCTTGTGGGGGTGCCCTCTCCCAGTCCCACTGCCGTGTGTGCCCACGAGTGCTCGCTGGGGACTCTGTAATTGAGCAGGTGCTCCAGGTTTGGATCATCTCCCCAAGAGAGCGCATCGCGCCCCCGCAGGGACGTCCATATCCGTCGGTGTTCAGCAGAGCTGAGAATGCCACCACTCCAGCCATCAGCCCCTGCCCCCCAGGGGCTTGGTTCTGGTCACCTGTGGGTCTGCCGAAGGTCCAGGGACAAGGGGGCACCACTGCTGGGCCTACACAGTCGGAGTTACCTCTTTCAACTTCTCTCCATTGTCCAGACCCCCTCCAGGGTTGCAGGCTCCGCTGGCTTCCCCACCCACTGCTCCCCGGGAGAGAAAGCAGGCCATAAGGAAATCCCTTCCAGCGGAGTGAGGCCTCCCTGTGTGTCATCCACAGCTCTGTGAGGATGACGGCGGCCCTGAGGTGTCACAGGTCACCCCCACCACTGGGCCCTGCAGAGCACAGGGCCCGAGCTAGGACACACACCGGGCTTCAACAGCATGCCCAGTACTCACTGGAGACAGGAGGACTCCTGAGCCACCCCAGACTCAGGACTTAAAAGTCAGGAGCAGACCCCCAGCTCCCCAGGATCGTCTGAGTGGGGGCGTGAGCAAGTGTGATGAGGACAAGAACAGGGAGAGTCCGGCCACCTGGTACTTCTGCTGTCTTCTGCACGTGTCCCATAGGGACAAGAAGCCACACTTTAAACGGCAAAGGCTTCTGAATTTGCCTCTGGGTAAGGAGACTGAGGGGGTGGCCTGGGGAGAAGGGGCCCCAGTTTGCACCCTGGCTGGGGCCCTGTAGGGGAGCCATCCCTGCAGCATGAGTTCATGGAAGGCACCACAAGAGGAAGGAGTCAGGCTGAGCACCAGGGCCTCAGTCCCCACTGCCGGGGGAAGAAAGGGCACGGCGAGTGGCCAGCAGGCCTGGTGGCCAGCTAGAAGGGCCTGGTCACCTCCAAGGTGGACCCATGCAGGACAGGGAAGAGTGGGGGTGGGGATGCTCACCGCCGGCCCGGGGTGCCCAGGTTTTCCCGGGAAGCCGATCTCTCCAGGCAAACCCTAGAAGGGAACCACATGGAAACGGTCAGCCTGGCCTTTTTGGAGCATCGGAACCTTTCTCCCAACACCTTGCCTGGCACCGTCCCACCGTCCTCTAGCTCTGATGAGGACACCAGGGGTGGATAAACCTCGGGGCTTCTGACTATCCTTACTGTGGGCCACGGCGAAGCAGAGTTGTCCCTCCATGTCTGGTCTGTGGTTGGGGCCACCACATCGGCTCGCCCCTGGTAGGATGGGCGCATGGCCTGGCCTCCCTCTGCTGGGTGCCGGGTCTGCCCCAACCCCTCTGCCCACAGGGGACCTTTCCAGCTGCACAGAAGTGTGTGTGGGGAGGAGGTGACCAATGTCTACCATCAGCTCCAAACCACAAACTAGGAATGGGCATCGTTAGACTAACACAGCTCCTTCAGCGTGTCTGTCTCTAGCAGCAGCCCACTAACATGCTGCATGGGCTCAAGGGGTATTTCACGCCACCTCTCAGGGCCTAGACACGCCAGAGGCTGGGGAGTGGCCACAGGAGGAGTCTTCCTTGTTTATGCCTTTGCTCTTCTCTCAGGTGAAGGACATATGGCCACACACCAGGTGTTCCTGTTCCCATGGGCCATGAAGCCCTCCCCCAGGTGCCCTACAGAAGAAAACCAAAGCCACGCCTACCGGGGGACCTCCGGGTCCGGGGGGTCCTGGGATGCCAGGCGGTCCTGGAGGGCCCTGTAAAGAAAGAACAGGCGTGGGTTACAACCGCACATGGGGCAGCCTCCTGGTGCCAATATCCTGAGAGAGGAGAGGAGGGGGGACACGGGGACCAGGTGGGTCCTCATCTTCGTAATGCTTTCTTTTCTTTTTTTTTTTAGATTTTATTTATTTATTTATTTGAGAGAAGCAGGCGGGGGGAGGGGGAAGCAGGCTCCCCGCTGAGCAGAGAGTCCAATGCGGGGCTCGATCCCCGGACCCTGGGATCACGACCTGAGCTGAAGGCAGAGGCTTAACCAACTGAGCCACCCAGGCGCCCCCATAATGCTTTAGTTTCAAACAAAAAAGGACAAATGCCAAAAGAAAAAATATGAAATAAAATTAGCAAAATGTTGACACCTGCCATACTTGGGTGATGGGTACAGAACTGTTACGTTGTTGACTCTTTCTGTTTAAAACACTTGAGCATTTAAAATAAACACACGTGTGCTTGCATGTTTACACGCGCGCACACACACACACACGCACATGCACACAGTGGATTCAGCCAGTAACAGAGCTCTTGCAGGACAGGGGTTTCCGAGCATTAGTCAGCATGGAATCGCGGGGGGTGAATGACATGGGTCTCCTGCCCCGGACCCCTGATTCTGTGGGTCTGAGATGGGGCCACGAGCTGGGCCTCATCAAAGTCTTCCAGATGGTTCTATGTGGACCAATCCTGATACCCACCATACAGCTTCAATCCTTCATCCCCTCCCTGGACGCTCAGGGCATCTTCTGTGGTCAGAGACGGACGCAGGTCTGGCCCCACAAGCAAAGCAGAACTTCAAGCTCTGGCTTTGTCCACTCAGGGTCTCTCTGGGTGTGTGCTCCCTCCTTGCCCCCTTCTCCGTGCCTCCACCTCCGACATGGGCTCCGGGTCCACTGGTCTCCAGTAATCGCTCCCTCTGCCATGCTCAAGGCTGCGGTCATCGTGTTCATCCGACTCACATGCCCTCTGAGCCGGAGGCCCCTCTTGTTCCCTCTGCATCTGTCACAGACACGAACCCAGGGGCACGGTATACAGCAGGTCCTCAATAATGTTTGAAGACTTGAACGGAATTTAAGGGCCACTGAGAGGGCCGTGGGTCCAGGGAGAACGACGGCATGTCGCCACTAGAGGGCAATAAATACTAACAATTGGCAAAGGCAGCTGTTCCTGGGCCATTGTCTTGTCTCCCGCTGGGGGCATGCGTGAGTCTGTGTGGGCGCAGACGTGGAATTTCTGGTGGCATCTGCACCTCGGGGTTCCCTGTAGCTGCTCAGTCCCGGTGCATCTCTGGATGCACCTACTCTTGTTGAGAGATGTGCGCTTGAAGGGGGCCCAACAGAACCAGATGGTGGCCTGGCCAGGGTCCTCCCTGCAGCACGCAGGTCCGGGGAAGAGCACAGAGAAGCCGCATGCCCTCACCCCTACTGCCATGCAGACCCACCACCTGCCTGCACAGCTCAGCTCTGCTCACCTCTTGGCCAAGCAAGGGCCCTGCTGGTGACACTCCCAGGACCCCCTCAGGAAGGCACATGCGGGTGACCTGCTCATACTTCAAGAGGACCCCTGTGGTCTCCCCCTCCACACCACACGGCGTCTCCGAGCCCCTTGTCTGCTAGCAATCCGGACACATCACCTTCCTCCCTTCTTACGCTTCCAGGCCAGTGATGGCCTCTGGAGTGTTTCCCACACTTTCAAACGAAACACTCCGGGAAGCTCGCTGCTCCGACTCTGCTTCCCCTTCCTCCTTTGCTCCTTCCAAACCCTCCTGCAGGATGCTGGGACCTCACAGCCTGCAAGAGTAAGCAGATCCCTAGGGCTCATCTACTGAAAATTAAACTCCCTTATCTGACGATGATGGACTCTGGGACCCAGAGAGGTTAAGTGCCCCACCTGAGGCCACACAGGCATCATCTCGAGAATCCGCGGCAGGCTGGCTGCTGCAGAGTCACCTGCAAAACTTGTCCTAAAGACCATCCCCTGGCCCCTTGTTTGGACTCTGAGGCAGATCTGGGACAAGCCGAAGGGGTCAGGGACTTTGGAAACAGTCCTCCAGGGATTCTGAAGCACTGTCTGGTCTGCGAATCACTCACCTAAACTAACTCCAGGTGTACCCTAGCCGTGAGAATTGTAGAAGCACAATGAGAGAAGGGGGCACCCGTGCAAGGAGGAAGTGGGAGAAGGGTGGGGGTGGGGGAAGCGGCCGCCCCCACTTGGTGCTGAATCTGCCCTGCCCTTCACACGCTGTGTTTCATTTCTGTCTGTGAGGCAGGCGGATTCCGTCCCATTTTATACAGGAAGGACTAGAACCTGGGAGGGAAACGGAAATGCAACAAAGCAGGCGTTCAGATGCAAGAACCCTGGTCCCTTCGTCCTCCATCCCCTGGACTCACCCCTGAGAGCGTCTGCATAGCTTGGGAATGTGCCCGAGCCCTTGGGTTCCAGCGCCCCCATGGACAGTCGGCTCTTCTAAAAGACTATGTGTGTATTAAGCGGCACCAGAACTGTCGACAGGGGCTCAGCCATGTCTGACCCTCCTCCTTTGTAAGGACCCACAGCACCTGGCTCATGGCTACACACACAGTAGGGGCTTAATAACGGCCTACTTGTCTGATGCCATGAACTCGGGAAAAAGCAAAAGCCCACACGGTCATTAAACTCAGGAACTGTGGTGGCCGTTGACAGAGAGAAACTGAAGCTAGAAACAGTGCAGACAGCGGACAGAGGGTCTGGGCAACGGTTTCCAGGTGGGGGGCCACAGGAAGGGCACAGACCATTCGCCCCCGGCCTCCTCTCATGGACAAGGAGCATCCTGTAAGTCCAGGGGGGAATGCGTGGTGGGGAAGGAGCCAACAGTCAGGACCCAACGTCAGCCCGCTGGCTGCTGGCGCCCCAGGAGAACAGACCCTGTCCTCGGTCGGTCCTCAGGCACGTGGGCACAGAAAGGAGCGCGGGGAGAAGCAAGCTAGCGTGGGTGAACTTGAGGGACGCTGACCTGGAGGGCAGTCACAGAGGGCCACCTTGAGGCCACTCCCTACTCGGCCTTCTTCAGGAAACCCAGGCCGGCATTCATGCGTCCTTGACCCTCACAGCGTTTCCGACCAAGGACAGAATTTCCTGTCTGCTCTTCTGGTGTTTGAACTAAAGATCATCAGTTAGGTTACTTGAAACTAAACTATTTGACTATTAATGCCTTTGGTGGGGGGGCACCTGGGTGGCTCAGTTGTTAAGCCTCTGCCTTCGGCTTGGGTCATGATCCTGGGGTCCTGGGACCAAACCCCACATCGGGCTCCCTGCTCGGCAGGAAGCCCTGCTTCTCCCTCTCCCACTCCCCCTGCTTGTGTCCCCTCTCTTGCTGTGTCTCCCTCTGTCAAATAAGTAAATAAAACCTTTTATAAAAAAATATATATATATACCTTTGTTGGTAGCAGAAATAATGGTATAAAGAGATTAAAAATTAAAGCTTGGGTTTCGGGGGCCCTGGGCCCCATGCTAGGTGGCCTCCCACTCCCTCTACGGATGTGGGCAACGTCCCTCTCCCCCGTGCCTCAGTCTCCCAGCTGCAAGAGAAAGGCTGGAGGCCCTGTCCCCAGCGCTGCGTGGATTCGCGAGGGCGCGTGGCAAGCCCAGCCCCCGAGAGGCTGCGCACGTGGTCCCCCACTCCCCTCCCCTGCTCCCATGAATCAAAATACGCACCTGCTCATCTCGTCATTACCGAGAGTGACGTGAGCCGACAGGTCCGAATGCCCACTGCGCAAGCACGACGTTTTAACTGTCACCAACTAAAATGACGACGTCGTAACTACTGACAAAAACGAGCCGCGCAGTCTAATTCGTATTAACGACACAGCGTTTGAGCCTCCTAATACGATGGTGGCAAAGCCGCTCTTTAACGTGCTTCCTAATGACGACGATGGCCCATAAACCACCGATGACCCGGATTATCATTAATAAAGGAGCGGCAAATAGTTATGCCCACGAACCACCTAGATCCGACCGGCAGAGATTCGTGATGGTGGAAGGGATTTGAAGATGCGTGGAAATGACTTGCACCAATTAGCACGGCCCTCACACAGCTTATGTGGTTTGGAAACGTTGGGTTTTCTTGGGAGGGGTGGGTGGTTCATACTTTGTGTCCCCTCCCCTTCAGGATGGGGGTCCCGGGGGCAAAGCCGTAATGAGTACCTACCTCGGCAGATTTCTGTGCAGAGTCCTGGGCCCACAGGCCCACAGGCCCACCCGGCCATCTATCTCTGGGGCCAGCCCTTCCCCTAGCTACCAATCCGGGGGACGTCTGTCCATCCTGACAACCACACCAAGCAGCACGGCCTTTGCAAACGCTGACCCGATGAGACACAGATTTCCATTTTCCCTGAAAGTCTCCCAGGATAGGAGAGCCACCGCCTACAACATCACAGATGTGTCTATTTATTCTAAAACATGCCAGCTGGTGAAGTTTTTTCATCTTGGGAAAGAGGCACCCAGAGCATCTTTCAGGATGTCCGCTGTCCCGGGGCGTAGGGCGCGCTGCGCTAAATTAAAACCTTAATTCCTTAGGTTTTAAACGGGATCTGCCCGCTTGTCCCCCAGGTGTTACAAAGAACGGTCGCAACGATGTATGAGCACTAAGGAGAGTGTCTGACAACGGCAGAAACGAGGCCCACTTTATCCCCCTTCCTTCTTCTCATCAGAGCAGAAAACCCTACAGAGCAGAAGCAACCAGGGTTTTCTAGATCGGTGTCAGTAGCAGTCACATCTGGGCCCCGAGAGAGGCTGACTGGACCCCCCCACCACCTTGTCCAGAATCCAGCTCCCTGGAGTGTCTTCCCAACCTGCTCATCTCCCTGCCCCACTCACGCACGGCTCCTCCGGGCACGCACGGTGTCACCCAGACGTCACACCGCACGCCGATGCACAGAGCCGCGTCGGGCCCACAGCGGGACCTCGATAAATCCCCGTGGAGCAGATGACCCGATGCATTACTGAACGAGGGGAACTGCGGCAAAGACCGGGAACGGTGAGCGTGCGGCTTGTCGGGAGGAGGGGGTCGGCTGAGACAGCAAGACATCCGAGGCCACAGCCTCTTAGGTTGGCCTTGGTCGGGGGAACGTGGTGTGGGGTCCCTCGGGGAGCGATCCCACCAAGACGCTGGGCCGTCCCTACTGTAAGCTCTACGTCGTCCAGCTCTGAACCGCTGAGATCCCCAAATATATCAGAGTGCCCTATTTCTGGAGATTCCGATCGTATTTCTACGGGTGACATCCAGCCCAACACCCAGCATTCAGTCAACATTCAACAAAGGAAAGTGATTTCAACGTGAAAGTGAAAGAAAAATGTATTTTCCAAGGTAGCAAGAAAAAAAAAAAGTTGTAGGCAGAGGACAAATTGTAGCTGAAAATAATTTGATGGCGCTGCATGTATGGTGAATTTTTGAAATGCACAAGCTTTGCTCACTGGGAACCAAGGCAATAAAACAAAGGCAAAAGCACTGTATGTTTCACTATTAACATCAAAATGCCCCAGTGAATGTGGGATCTCTAGAAGACCATGAATTATGATTGATTTTATATTCCCTTATTGCGTGTCATATCCGGACCGAACAGGGGGTGCCAAAATGAAGCTGGAGATCGCCGGCAAGGCGCCCATCAGTCACCAGGACCCCTCACGCGTCAGCAAGCAGTAAAAGCTGGTTTCAGAAGCACAGGGAGCCCCGTCTCCGGGGTGGGTTCCTCCCACTTGATACAGGGAGAGGCAGGTGTCTAGAAACAGGTGGGTTTGCAGCAGCTCAAGGAGGAGCCAAAGAGAGTGGCCCGTTAACGTGCCTGCTGGCCACCACTGCGGCCAGGAGAACAGGACAGGCCCCCCCTGCTGCTCCCCAGGCCTTGGGGACCTCATCACCTGGGCCTCATCCCTGCTCTCCTCCCCAACTACAGTACTGCTCTCCCTTTGATTTTTAGTGGTATTTCTCGCAAGTGGCATGACTCACGTTCAGAAGGTCAAATAACTTGCCCCCAAATGTCCTAGCCACCAATGGGAAGGACGGAGGTGGTGAGGGGAGCAGGGAGGAGGAGGACATCCAGGGAGCAGGACAGCACAGAGCAGAGTGTGAAGGGGGCCCTGGTCCCCGCACTGACAGATGGGTAAACGGAGGCCCGGAGAAGGGAAGGGGGTTGGTCAATGTCACAGTGTGGAAGTCAGACACCAGAACGTGGGTGTGCTGTCTCCTAGAATAGGGAGACCTTTGGCTTGATCGGGTCCCTTGGCCAAGCCCCTTCCAAACCTGAAGCCACAGTGCTTAGTTCAGGAAGCTCCAGCCACGCAGGGACCTGTCCCCACCCACGCAGGCTGTGTCCCAGACCAGCTGTCCCTGCAGAGCTGAGCCCCTGCCAGGAAGGTCCTTCTTCCTGCCTCTGCCAGCCGCACGCTGTTCACCGCTGGACTCCTCGTCCTGGGCACCACTCCCCAGGCCTCACCGCGTCCCTTTCTCAGCACACTGGTCCTCATGATGTCACCACCGCCTGACCTCCAGCAGACCGAAGTCCACATGGTGGCCTTTCTTCTAGCATAGGAGCGGGAGGCCGAGGGAGTCAGGACAGACGGGAGGACGCAGGACCCTCTGAACATTCTTTCTGATGAGCTGGCCATGCAAGACCAGTTACCAACCAGAGAACGGCGACCCGAGAACTCCTTCCATCGAGGAAGCAGAGCCGCTAGGGAAGGGCGTGCGGAGATGGTAGTTACCTGTGGTCCCAGCAGTCCCGGGGTTCCTGGCGGGCCCGCTTCACCTTTCTTCCCCTGCGTACAAAAGAAGAAGCCAAAATTAGCAGCAGGCAGGTAGCACCAGAACCCGTGTGATACCGTGTTGGTGGCAACGTCCATCTTGAGTCCTCAAGCTCGCTGGTGCACAGGGACTCACCGTCCCCTCACCGGCTGGGATGCCCTCCAAGGAAGCGGCATGGGATCGGGGCTGGAGACGCGGGCTTTGGGGTCAGGGAGGTTAAGCTCTGGGTCTCAGCTGTGACAGGGGCATTTGCTGACACGGGGCCCAAACTTTGAAAGGTACGGAAAGGGAAATTGAGACGAACCTCCTCATCTCACCACCAGCCACTGAGCTGCCTTTCCCTCAAAGAACTGACCCTACCCGGGGTTGGCTCCTCTTTCCCGAGGCAAGACGTACGGAGGCCAGCAACGGACACACGTGCACACACGTGCACACACGTTCCCTCGGTCCTCCCTTTCTTTTTCTTTACAAAGCACAGCATGTCCCTCACTCTGCAGAGAGCTTCGCTGCTTTCCACTCAACAGCTGAGCTCGGGGGCATCCGGCTCGAGCGCCCGGCCGGCCGCCTGTGCTCCCCGCTACACAGTGCTGCCCGTGAGGTGACACGGGGCGCGCGGACATGCGGGTCCTCGCGGCCACTTCCCGTCTGCCGCTGTTAGACAAGGTGCTGCCGCCACGACCCCGGTGGGTCACCGTGTGGACTCACCGGCCTCACTCAACCTCAGAGCCTGTCTCTCGGGACAGGGGCGAAGGGTGTGATGGTTGGTTGGATGCGTAGAGCACACGGCGTCCGTCGCGTGTGACGGAATCGGAGCGACGGCACGATGACCTTTTGTTTCTCACAGTTTCCCTCATGAAGCGAGACACCCACCTAAGTCCTCTCCCTTGCCTCGGTCTGTGTCCAGCCCAGCCTGAGGGATGTGCCGCGGATCCCCCCCACCCCATCCTCCTGTCCGCGGTCCATGGGCACTTACCGCGTGCAGAGCCCGGGACCCAGCGTCCGGGACTCTCCACCCCCACCTCCCCAGAGCGGCCCCATCCCCACAGCAGGGGGGACGCAGAGCCCCGAGCACTCCGCCTCTGGGTCCCGCAGCGCCCGCAAAACAAGGGGCCCCTCACGGGATGCCACAGCAGGGTCTCTTCGGCACAGCCCTCTTCCAGGCTCAAGGGTTTACAGTGGCACAGAAGTCGGGGTGAGCCTGCAGGGAATGTTCTCTAAGGACCTTCAGGTCCTAAAACTCCTCCCAAGTTCCATGTAGCATGCCAGGGTCAAGGCCCGAGATACGGCTCCACGGCTTTCTCCTGCTTCCTCATAGGCACACTGCCCCTGGCTCCGTGCCAGCCCCGGGAGCCCCCGGAGGGCTCGGCCATGGCCTCTGCCCCAGGCGTTCACGGTTTCCCAGGAAGGCGGGCCTGAGCCCCTGGCGCTAAAACAGCCCCGACCAGCATGCAGGGAAGGGTGTGCACAAGGCACCTGGAACTCTGAGGTCTGCTACAAGGTGTAGGGAGGACTTCCCGGAGGCGGTGCTGTGGCAGAAGAAGGGAAAAGAGCGTTCCAGTGGGACACACGCTCAGAGCAGGGGGCAGAGCTGGCCAGTGGCAGCGGGGACAAAGGGGGCAGGGCTGGGGCAGAGGCTCTCCCCGATCAGGCTGGAGAGCTACAGGGCTGGGGTGTGGCAGGGGGCCAAGCTGGGCGGCAGGACCCTGAGCCAAGGGGAGGCCCCTAGGCCACCACAGATGTTGACGAACCACATAAAATGGTCCAGTTTGTGCTGGTCCTAGAAGCGGCAAGAAGGATGGTGTGGGCGGCCAGTCAGAGCCCACCATGCCCTCTCCACCGCTGGGCCTGCCCCCACCACCACCCCTGCACCCGTGCAGAGACCTCGGATCTACCACTCTCCTTCCTGATTGGCCCGGACGCCTCCCCTTCCCCTGCTGAGTTGCCAGAGACCCAGTCTTAACACAGACATCAGCCTGTCTCCTCTGCTCAAATCACTGCACTACTGACCAACTTGGGGCGAAGTGAAATGGTCTCCCCTGCCCTCCATGACTGTGTTCCCGCTACCTGCCCTTCCCGCTTCCTTGTAGCCTTCCCCTTACTCCAGCCACGTGGGCGTCCCTCCTCCAGGATGAATGCACCAAACACGATCCCACCTCGGGGCCAGGTCCTTCCACGGGCTCTCGCGTTGCCCGGCAAGCGGGCTCCCCAGGCATCCCCAGTCTCTGTCCGAAGGCCCTCTGTCCCCGTGTCTTCTCTGACCGACCCAACCAAGACCGCTCTCCCGCGGCCAAGCTCTGCCCCAGCCCTGTTGTCCTTCCCTTCGTTTGCGTCACTACCAGATACACTGTCGATGTCCCTGCGTATCTGGTCACTGCCGGACTGCCCGTTCTGGCTGCGAGCCTTCTGGAAACAGAGTCTGGCTCTGTTTTTGTTCCATGCTCTCCCCGGGGGCCCAGAACAGTGTCTGTCACATGATGGCAACTTGAGACACCTTTGTGGGCTGGGTAATTAAGTTGTTGCTTCCAGACAAGGGATGTGGTCTTGAGTCTGGCAGACAGCGGGGGAAACAGCCCTGGGGTAGGGAGAGGCCGCACAAGAACAGGAAGGCACAACCTGGCCATCTGGGGACTTGTAGAGGCAGCGGCCTAACCCAATTCAGGACCCCCGAGGAGGAGCACCCGAGCCGCAGAACACAGCGGCCCGGACGTGCAGTGAGGCCGAGGACAGAATGCGTTTCTTGACACTTGTCAGATCAAATTCAAAATGTGGTCGCAGACACCTTCAGAAATGAGCCGGGCCTGGAGGCATTTGTCTCTGCCTCCATCCGCTCCTGCTCTGATGAATGCAAACATCGGGGCGGCGATCACAGGAGAGCTAAGAGCTGCCAGCTCCCCTTCCTCAGGGAATGGAAACCAGACATCTTCAATTTTGTATCTAGACAGGCACCCCTCCACTTGCTGCCAGGTTATTCCACCGAGAGCCACGCATTATTTACAAGATGAATAAACCATCTTCCCTCAAGGTTGGGGGAATGGCCGGTGAGGAGTCATCGGAATCCAGAACCTGGGCCAGCCAGGTCACTCTGTGCAGTGGGAGAAATGGAGAAATGGATCGTTGGCTGGTTGGTGCGAAAGGACCAGAGGGAAGCAGGAACGATGTGAAGGTCTGGGTTGTGGTGGCACAGAATTACCAACCAAAGGGATGATGTGATTGGGGTGCACACCGGTGTCCCTCCTCAGGTGACCCACCACCTTCACAAGGGGTACGAGGTCTCAGCAGCCCTGTTCCCTCAAGTTTGGGGAGCTTGTGTGATGAAGCTGCTGACATTCGGGGGGTGAGCCCCTGAGATGCTGAGGAGGTCTGCAGGAGGCATGGACGCAGGAGTTGCCCCTACACCAGGGAAGGAAAAAGATGGGATCTGGAAAAGGGGAATTACGGGCAGGTAGGAGGGGTCCGGTGAGGGAGAGAGAGAGAAGCGAGGGCATCTGGAGAAGCCAGCATCCAAGCGTCAGGGCTTCAGCAAGAAGAAAAAAGCGAGAGGTGGGGGGAAGAGGCCAGAGGAGAAGAAGAAATTTGTGATCCAAGCTGTGGTTGCAAAGTGGCACCGCCTTTCACGGGTCACCCAGGAAGGGGCACCGCCACGGAGACATTAGGGTGACGCCCCTGGTCAGCTCCAGCACCGACGTTCACACTTTCTCTGCCCACAGCCTCCAGAGCTGCCCCCAGTGTCCTTCAAAGTAAGCCAGCCTTCCTTCCATCTGTCCATCTGTCCATCTGTCCATCCATCCATCCAGTCCTGCTCACAAGCCCCATCCCTTCCCTCCACTGTTCTGGACCAGTCTGTGCCTTCGACAAATTCCATTACTTGTCTATGCATTTACCCTAAGTTGGCAGGCGATTTTCCTAAAGGGGGAAAGTTCTGTTCAAGTTACCTCCCTCCTCCAAAATAGCCAAAGTTCCTCCTTATCTAAAACATGAAACATTTGGGGCGCCTGGGGGGCTCAGTCAGCTAAGCGCCTGCCTTCGGCTCAGGTCATGATCCCAGGATCCTGAGATCGAGCCCCGCATCGGGCTCCCTGCTCAGCAGGAAGCCTGCTTCCCCCTCTCTTGCCGCTCCCTCCCCACCCCTGCTCATGCTCTCCTGCTCTCTCTCCCTGTCAAATAAATAGATAAAATCTTATAAAAATAAAAGATGTAACATTTGAGCTGTTTTATTTGGATACTGATGACCCTGTGACTCCAACAGGACTTAGGATCTCGCGTGCGGCGTCCATGCTCCCATCCCCATCACAGTTCAAGTCAGCTGCTCAGCCTTGCCCCGAACAACCCCCTTAGGACTTCTGGCCTCAGAGACTCTGCTCACAATGGCATCTCTGTCTGTGACACTCCCAGTCCATCTCAACCTGTCAAAATCCTACCCCAGCCCATTGCCACCTCTTCCACACAGTCCGAGCAATACCAAGAAATGTGACAAGAAAATACTGAGCACAGAGGGCCCCGGGGCTGCCCGACAGCTCATGAGTTGGAATTCCAGGGAGGGGGACAAAGCTGCAAGTCAGCGGTTACGAAGACGGCCGCTCGCCGCAAGGAAAGGAGCTCTCCCGTGTTCCTTCCCCTACAACCTTGTGAGAAAATGAGTTCAGAATCTAAGGCAGACGGGAGAGGACAAGTCACTAGCCTGCTGAGTCTCAGGTAACTCATGTGGGAAATTATAATTATTGTAATTATTTGAAAAGATAGCAGTGGAAGGAATAATTCAGTATTTGAGAAAGTGCTTTATAAGGACTAATAAAGCATTAGGCGAACAGGACGGATCGCCGCAGGAATGAGGAGGAACAGGATGGTGGTTGATGGGGGAGACACGGGAACAGCAGGATTCTGGCTCCTCTGAGTCCCTGGAGCAGCTACGAGAGCACGTGTCCAACAGCCCTGGTTTCCAAACTGCTACCTCCCAGCACTGCCATAGAAACTAAGTGAGGAAATGCCCACAAGGTGTTTGGCATAGGATCTAACATCAGGAAATGTGTCGTCGTGATGGTTCTGGTGGCCGTGACAGTGATGGTTATGCTGATGGTGACAGTGGCGGTGGTAGGCAGGGGTGAAGGTGGTGATGGGGGTGATGGGCAGGGGTGAAAGTTCTGATGGGGTGGGGGTGGGGTGATGGGCAGGGGTGAAGGCAGGAACTCTAGCAGGTGTGGATGCAGTAGCAGCAGCTATGTAACCTCTGCCTTTGGGACCTGTAAGCGGCTGCGGGGATCTGAGAAGTGCTGGCCAGAGCAAATTCTGCGGCAATAAAGAACCGTTTGACTAGCAATAAGCCTGTGCCTTGTCCTTTTTCTTTTCTTCTCTCTTAAACTGCCACCAGCATAATATCTGTGCTAAGTGTTTGTAATAAGTGCTTGTAATTTATCATAGGGACAGATTTTTCAAGCCCTCCTGAATGCCAGGATGCTGAGCAGGACTGATATTTCCACGGCTGTCGATCTGCCCGTGGAGAAGAGGAAGCCCATAAATCCAGCAGAGCACCGACTCCTTCCCAGCCGGGACGAGTTAGCACAGCCGTGTGCGGGCCCGTCACCAGCTGAACGCAACGCTAGCGCAACAGATTCTAGTATGTGCCGTATGGTCTTTTGCTCAGTTCCTGTTCTCCATGCCTCCAAATGTCAAAGATGATTATTTTCTACTGGTTAGAGCTGAAACCAGGTGCTCAGGGAAAGCCTAAGGTGTCCTGGCATAAACCTTGGCTCTGTGCCACGAGATGAGTCAAACAGTAGCCTGTGATCCAAATGATGCTGTTACCATCTGGTAGCGTAGGGAAAAGTAAGAAAAAAAAAGGCTTTGAAAATTGTTTGAAGTGGCGGGGGGGTGGGAGGTTGGGGTACCAGGTGGTGGGTATTATAGAGGGCACAGCTTGCATGGAGCACTGGGTGTGGTGAAAAAATAATGAATACTGTTTTTCTGAAAATAAATAAATTGGGAAAAAAAAAAAAAAAAGAAAAGTGAAACAAAGTTGACCCAAGTTGCCACTGACAGAAGACCACCCAGGTTCCTCTCCTCGAATTATGAGAAACAGGGGTGGATGGATCTGATCGCAATCCGTGCTATGACACCCTTGGCTCCAAGGGATCTGGCCAGAGATTAAAGCAGTGCACAGCAATGCATCCGCCCAAGTAAGTGGGAGCAGGGAGTACAGAGTCCTAGATCTCTCCAAGATGCCCACCACAAGGACTGCTAATGAACAGATGAGAATTCTGGTGTGCTCCTGGACGCTTACGCCCACACATTGCCTCGAAGGTCTTGAGCGAGACGGACCTGAAGGACCTGAGTTCTAATCCCTGTGCCGCTCTTTATACTCTGTGAGACATGGAGCAATTGGATTTACACCCCTAAGTCTTGGCTTCCTCATTTGCAGAATGGGAGTAGAACCGCTCAACCTCACATCCTCGTAGGAATGAGCGAGAAACAGGAGGGCAAACAGTTACCTCCCTATGTGCTGGCGAGAGACCAGCCCATCATCCAGCCACTGCTTTTTCCTGCTACCTTGTATCAGTTCTGCACCTGCTAGACTCTGTCTTAAAAATATGTTCTTAAAAAAAAAAAGACTCCATCAGGCACACCACGAGACACCTGGGATCCCTCCGTCATTAGAAAGAGGGGAGGCGTTGTATTTGGTAGGTCACGTCTTCAGTTCTTGTCTCCTGACGAGAGAAGAGAATCCAGAAGGTGTTGAAAACACGATCAAAGGAACCAAAGGGGTTGTCACCAGCTAGTAGGAGAGGCAGTGACAAAGGCCCAAGGGACGTGAAGCAGGTCGTCTGATCTTTCTGGAACAAGAAATGTCTCACCGTCCATCTCAGGGACCCCTTACCAATATGATGATCTTATTGATTTAGACATTCCATATTTGCATTCAATTTAAATGCCTGATGACACAGAATTCTCCTAAGCAAAAAATCTCCCCTGAGTTTGTCCAGAAAAGAGGAAAGAAACCACGTATGCTATTTCAGATGGAAGTCAGCAGCACAAAACACACGGCGCGTGAAGCAGAAGGAAAAGTACAGATGGGACCAGTTTCTCTTCCTTATACCAGAGCACGCTCTGTGGAAGGCCAGGCCCCGGGTGACCAAATGCCCCGTTCTGGGTCCCACTGGCCCCCTGGCACCCACTGAGTTAGCTGCCAGGGAGCAGCAAGCAAGCACGATCCACTCACCCGTGCTCCCTGATCACCCCAGACGCTCTCTGCGGCATTACGTACATAGGCTTGGCTACTATGCCTGGAGGTGCGTTTCATGTGCTTTCCATGTGTGCACAAAAATATACACACTCTATAAGTGTGACACACTCTTCTAGGTGCTACAGACGCAAAAATAAAGAAGGTTCCCACAGACTCACAGGCTAATGAAAACAAAAATAAACAAATGCCAAAATAAGAAAAAAAAATAAGTTCTCTGCAAAAATTAAAATGGGCCTTGGGTGAGCATGGCAAGCTACTTGTTTTGGGGTGAACGATTAGGGCATAGGAGATTTTGGTTTTTTAAACCAACCCTGTGAATGCATTTCAGTGTCCAAATGCGTCAGTGGCCTGGAGCCAGGTGGGGTCTACTTCTAGTACCTTCTGGTTTCCGATGCAACCGTAGCACCGCCCGCTTCCGCTAAGCAGCCGTCCTCCCCAACAACCTCTCCCGAATGCCTCGCTCAGACATGCAGGAGGAAAGGAGAGCCTCGGAAAGAGAACCAGGGTAGCACCCGCACCCCCCATGGAAAGCAAGAAGCCCAGCCAGGAGATGACAGCCGAGCACCCCACGCTGGGGTGCCTTGTATGCCACAACTCTCAGGGATGGGATGGCGGGGGGGCGGGTGGCGCCCGGCGCTGATCTTCCCACTTCACCATGTCATTGTGGAAAAATACCAGCTTTGTCCAAAATGAATGTGTTTACCTTGCCAGGGATTACACTGTCTGCCTGTCGCTAATCTCGAAAATAAAGGGTCGGCTCGCCTTCCCCAGCCCATCTATTAGTCTCAGTGTCACAGTTCCTGGGTCCTGTGGCTTGTCACTGTCTCGTGTCTTCCCTCTTCCAGCCTGAGTGTGTGCCGTGACACGAGGGAGTGATGTTTCAGCTGAGGCCGATGGGGAGGAAATGACAGGTCGCCGCGCGGGCAGGAGAGAGAGCTAATTTTCTGAGTAAGTCATTCTGTCTCGGCTTATCCTGATTCAGCCAGAGGCTGACAGAACAGGAAGAGGATGCTGAGCCCACACCAGCATCAGGACTGGTCTCTGCAGCGTGTGTGCCCACAGGGGCAGCCACTGGCCTGGAAACCACCACGGGAGGCAACACAGCCCGAGTCAGAAACTCATGGAGGAAGACTGGAGGGCCAGGGGTCCCCAGAGCCCCACACACACACACACACACACAGTCGCCAGCCTCCATTCACTAGAGGGAGCGGGACGAGGGAGGAGCCCTCCTCTGTGCTCTGGATCACTCTCTCTTAATAGGTCACCCTGCCCATGGCCGTAGGTCACCCTGCCCATGGCCGTCGGCTCAGTCTCCTGTACCAGGCCCTGCGTGTCCCCCTCGCTGGGCACTCCAGTGGGATGGGGGGCTCGTGCAGCCCCTGCCCTTGGTCTGGGCCACCACCCTCCCTTTCTGCTCTCTGCGGCCATCTCCTTACTGGTCCTCCTCTCCTACGGTCCATCCTCAGCACAGCGGGCAGACGGGGGTATGTTCCTGCGAGCCTCCCGCTCCGTGTCTTTTACCCCAAGTCCTGCAGTGACCAGACTGCAGCCAGAAACCCAGGGAAATTCTGACCCCAAAATGCCTACATGATGAAACTTCCTCAGTTTTGGTTGGGGTGATGGCGTTATGGTTTTATTTGTTTTGCATCTCCTTATCTTCAAGAGAGAACAGTGTGATGACATTTGGGGTCGCTTCAAAGGGACCCGGGCTGGCTGGAGGTGGGCTCGGACATAAATTAAGCAAGTTGGCCAATGACATGGTAAGCGTAGGGAGGGCTGTGGGCCCTAAGAGCATCATCCGTTGTATTATTCTTTCGGCGTTTGTCTATTTTTTTCATAGTAACAGTTCTGAAACCATTCAGTGACCCCACATTCTCCCCACAATAGAAGCCCAAATCCTCACAATGGCCCCCAGCAAGCAACAAGACCCGGCACCCAGTTCCTCTGACTGACCTCCCCCTGCCGGCCCCTGGCTGCCTCCAGCTGCAGGTTTCTGCTCAAAGCCCTGCCTGTGTGGCCTCAGCCTGGGTCTTAGCTTCGTCCTCCAGCCGGCACACGCACCCTCGGCTACTGGCCCGGCCAGGTCCCCACTTCTCGAGAGCCTGTCCCAACTGACCTTCTCCGGAGCCCTTCCTGCAGTAGGCAGGTGCTGAGGTGACGTGTCTCTTCCCCTGCCCGCCTGGAGGTAAACAGCAGCGAACAGGGATCCCCTCCCTGAGGGGTCCCACTCACCCACAGCCAGCACCCAGCAGGCGCCCTGGGAACACCTGCTGAGCAGATGAACGTGTGGAGAGGAGGCAAAGGGAGAAGGGGGAGGCAGGGATGGGACGGGGCTGGTGGAAGGAAAAGGAAGAGGCTGTGGTGTGGGATCCCCAGCAGGACGGCTGCGGGCAGAGCTTGAATCAGAGAAGCCGCATCCATGGCCCCGTCCCTTGTATGGGTACATTCCCCGAGCTGGAGAATGGGGAGTGAAGATAAAAGCTGAAACCAGGAGCAAGTGTCCAGAGGGGGGGTGTCCTCTCCAGGGGGCACTTCCTGAGTCTGCCTGACCCCTGCCTGTGCGCCCATCGATCCCTGCTCAATTCACTGGCTCCTGCACGGCCGGCTCAGACACCCTCTTCCCTGTCCCCATTGCCCACTCCGTCCCAGCACCCTCCCCTCCCTGCTCAACACCGCAGGGTCCCCACCAAGTCATTAGGGTTAGCCCTCCCTGTTTCTCTAGTCCCTCCGGTGGTGAGCACCTGGCGGTTGAGACCGTCATCTCTTCAGACATCCAAAGCATTTAGCTGAGTGTCCGTGCCTCGTAAGAGCACGACATGAGCTTTGTGGACAGACACAAGGGAGGACTGAAGAAGTCAGGCTGTAGAGAGACACAGACCTGGGTATCCCTCACTGAGAGGTGGCCGGTGGCCGTGTTATCAGAGGCGGCCCTTCCTCTCTGCAAAGGGCCAGGACAAACATTTCCCTTGGACTGCTGAGGTCTGCCACGTGGAGCTCAGCACCACAACACGTACCCCGCCTCTCCCGCCGGTTCCTTCTGTGCATCCCCTTGTTATGGGCCTCAAATCTCCATTCCCAGTGCACACATCCAACTCCTAGGACCCCTGGCCAGCGCGGAGGTCGGAACACGGGTGGCTGGTATTACTCTGAAGGTGTTTCTGGAGATGACAACAGCCATCCTGGGGAACACAGGAACACACCCTGGGGTGCCCAGAAGGGACGGCCAAGGATGCACGGGCCTCGACAAGCAAGCTCCAAACAAGAGGTGTCCTCTCCCCTTTTTAATAAGACTCAGTCAGGTAGAAATGTAGTTTAAAAAAAAAAAATTGCAGTCCTCTTTGTATCAAGAGTTCTTCTCAGCATCTAATTCTACGTTAGGGAAAGAAATGTTGGCTGCAGCTCAACACAAGACGAATTCAGGCTCACCTAAGCATCAATTACATAATGTACATGGATTGCTGTTTTCTCTCAGAAGACCGCGCGTGAGCACCTTGGGAGGCTAGCAGTCACGGCAGCTGCCACATCTTGCCACCCACCACGGATACAGACCCACCCTGAGCACATTTTCTCCCCAAAACCAGGCCGGTGGTGAAGCCTTCCCGTTGCAACAGAGGAAACGTGCTCAGAGAGGCTAGGTGGCGTGAAGGGTCACACAGCTGCTCAGAAGTAGGGCCAAGTTTCCAACCCCAGAGCACTGCTGCAAAGCCCAAGACTCTTGCACTATACAGAGAAGGCAACCTAGCTTCGACCAGGCGACGGAGGCCAGGGCTGGTGATGCTGGATGGGATGTGGCACATGCATGCCCTTTCCAATGGGGTAAGGGACTTCCCGCCTTCCCACATAACCTCTCCACCATGACCCCTTTCCACACCTCAACTAGCCTTCCACGTAAGTTCCTCTTAGACTCTTCAGGGTTTAAGCCAGTTGTGGAGTGCCAAAGTGTTTGAAAACCAAGGAAGGAAGTTCACTGGGGGGCTTAGGCCATGTGGGAGTCTGTTGGGTCATAAGCAGGTCGCTCAGTTTCAGAGCTGAGGATGTAAGCTGTGATCAGAGTGTGGGTGCAGCCCCCTGACACACAGCAAGCCAGGACACTTCTATAATTCTGTCCACTTCGCTGAGCTGGAGATCTCCAGGATAGAGAGGCCATAGATGGGGCTGGAGAGCCTTTGCCAGATGCAAGACCCCCATTTCCACCCATCTGTCGGCGGTCACCTGGCCTCCGACCGAACACCTCGGGGGCAATGATCACACTGGGTGCAGGGGCTGCCCACCCCATCTCGGGCCGCTGTGCCCCTCAGACCGTCTCTATGTGAATCAGTAAGAGACACCACAAGCTCAAGCACTAGAGGTCAACAAACACTGACCGGAGCCTCTACTTTGTGCCGGGCATCCTGCTAGGAACTGGGGAGTCACGGAATTGGGGGTCAGGCTCAGTAACCACGGGGCCCCCGAAGAGGGCACCTAACCCAAGTGTACACCTCCATCCCCCTGTCTTAAACCACAGGACACTGTGTCAGGAGCTGTGCTTACAGTGAATAAAACCCATGAGGTATGTACAATCTTGGTAAAAAAAAAAAAAAAAAAAAAAAAGACAGGTGCTTAATTAAATTAAATTAAATTAGATTAAGTTAAATTAAATGGAATGCCATGAGATATTATGATATTCAATAATGATACGGATGTTTCACAGTAGCTAAAGCCTTATGGTAGCTCTCTGTCCTTTCCCTCCTCCTCATTTTTAATTCCTCCCTGGAGACTGAGCTCAAATACCACCTCTGTCAAGAAGTCCTGGCTGCCTTGCAGGCTGGGTGAGCTGCCCCTTCTCTCTGCCCTTGCAACACTGGGCTTCCTTCTGCCAGAGCTCTGAGCCCATAAGGCTACGGGGTTCCAGGTACATGACTCACGGCATCCAACGGCCTCATCTCCGTGTTCCCAGAAGCCAGTTCCAGGCTGAACTCAGAGGGGACCCCCCACCATGTTTGCTGAACTAAATCTAACCCTTCAGTCGGCTTCCAATATTCATCTCAAGCCCATGAGGCTGGCACCACGTCCTCTGTCTGAGCTACTGAACTGGGGGCCCCAGCAGGGGAGAGCTGGTGATTTGAAGGGAAAGACACATTACTCACCCGGAGACCTTGCAAACCAGGAGGTCCGTCCTTGCCTTCGGGACCCATCAGACCCTTTAGAAGGAGCAGAAACAAAAAGAAAACAAAAAGGAACCAATGGTCAACACAGAGTTCAACACCACAAGTTGTACTCTGCCTTCTCATGCTCACTGGATAGGAAAACACCATCCTGTTTCAGTGGGGATGTGGGAAATCAAGGGAGAAAAGGTCCTATCCTGGCAAATCTAACTTTTTTTTTTTTTAAAACACATGCATCTATATGGCCTAATTATGTTTAGCAACCAAGAGGTAGGCAACATCTTTCACACTTTAAAGATGAACATGTTGGGGGGCAAAAGCCTTGCATTAGTGCGTCACATAAAGCATGCATGGGAGAAGTTTCTGGAACCCAAGTATCCAGCTGTAAGCTCAGCGCCATTGTCCCTTATGTTGCTGGCTCAGCAAGAACTGGCTTGTCTTACGTGACTTGGTCAACAGTGCTATGCAATACAGGGTCGTCCAGACAAATAACGGAATTGTCTAAGATCAATTTCAATTAAGCAAGGAACACTGGCACAGGAATGGGTCCTACTGACCTGGTAATTCAAGTCATACCCCCAAGACCCCTCACTCCTCCCCCCCCACACACATATCTACTGCACAACCTCCCCCAAGTTCCTTGGTGTCTGTGAACCCCAGATGTCTCATCTTTGAGATGAGGATGATAAGCCTACCTACCAAGTGGCCATGGGGACCACAGGGGAAAGGAAACAAGAGCCCGGATAGAGCAACCCCCCCGGACCGCCTGACCAAACCCTGATTTGCACCACATGATGGCAACTCAAAAAGGAAGGCAGGCAATGGGAATGGGTGAACGTGGCCCTCAGCTGTGATGCAATCATCAACTTCCTGGGTGAATTCTGGCCAGAAGCTTTCCCCGCAGCACTTCCATTTCTTTGGTAAATATTATCATGCAAGGAGCTGCTTCTGTCTAGCACTGCATGACTACGAAGTAACCGGACTGTATTTAGATCCAAATTCTTTTCTCTTAAGAACACCGTGGAAACACACACAGGAATGGAAAACCTGCAGGAACTACAGACCTAAATCTCCTTTCCTCACAAGGATTACCCTGTTGAGCTCAGGGCACTTGGGGAGGGAAAACCTTGCACGAGTGAGGGAAAGTTCCTTGAGCATCAGCAGACACCTCAATTTGATCTGCGCAGCCTGCCTGCTTTATTACACTCCACCAGACGCTGATGAAACAGCCAGAGCTGTCTCATCTCGGGGGACGGATGAAAGCCACGAGCCTCCTGGACTGCTCCAGCATTTGGATGCAGAACGCTGCATGCAGTTTTCCATTTAGACAAGGGGAAACATTTTCCTCTCTCTGGGACTGCTGAACACAAACTCCAAAATTTTCCACTCTCCCCAGAAGTCACTGAAGCCAACTTCTCCGTTTGATTCAATCCAATGAATATTTAGGGAGCAACGGCTCTGCGGAAGGCCCCAGGCCAGGAGCTGCGGGGGATTCAAAACAGACAGACACAGCAACCGATCCAGGTATGGGGCTTAATAGGGCCTCCCTGAGCCCCGCTTCGCACACTAGCTTGTGTGGCCCGCACAGTGCAGTCACACGCGTGATGGTGATGACGACGGTGATGACAATCTCTGGGTAGGAACGAAGCACAGGAGGGTCGGAGAGGAAGAGTCGTGTCAGCAGAGACGCAGAGCCACTCAGTGGGGGAACAGGGTCATGAGACCGGGATGTGGCGGCTGAATCGAAGGCGCCGTTCTTCCGCGTCCATGCTGCTCCTTGTGAGCTCACGCTGTGGTCCGCCCCCTCCCAGGCCCCTCTTGCTGTGGTGGGGCACCGCTCCATAAGCTTGCACTGTCCACACCCTGAGATAAACTGCCCATTTTGACAGGGCGGAGACATTGGTCCTGGCCTTCAGAATCGTCCAGTCCTGTCTCTCCTCACAGGTCGCCCTTCTCACCAGTCTTAGGGTGGGCTCTTGTGTTTCTGAGCTCCCTGCTAGCGAATTCCACCACCCACCCAGGTACTGCTCCGAGCCCTGTGCCCTGTTTTAAGGGAGAGCAGCTAGCATGTTCTAGGGAGAGCATCTAGCATAGAGGACGGTGTCAGGACATCGGACAGTTCCATCCTGGGCTGCAGGGCTGATTTGCATGCGCTTGCACCTGCGGAAGGTTCCGGACCGTAGGTCCTTGTCCCATGCGATGATGGACCACAGGAACGAGACACGCAAGGAATGTCATTAATCATCTAGAGCCTGCGGTGCTTACTCAGGGTTCTTCCTTCCTGTCTCCTTCATTCAACCAGGGGATCAGCCGTGTACTTTCATCTCTCCACCTCCAGCATTAATATTTGCTCACAAATGTTTAAGGTTTCTTCCTTCTGTCCCAACCCCCCCCCCCGCCACATTCATCATAAGAAAAGCTGCATAACGGGGAGGATCCAGACTAAGAGGTTAAGAAGGTTGCCTCAGGGTCAAGCAGGGCTGGGCTCTGCCAGCTTCTTATTCCTTCATGGGGGCCATGGAGGAGACAATCCTCCTGTACATATTTTTGGGGGGTACCACTGCATTGTGCACTCACAATGTCACTGTCAGGCCAGTCAGACCCATCTGGTTCAAAGGTCAAGTTCGCTTCTTAAAAGCTGTGGGACTGCACAGTTCACTCAGTATTTCTGCACCAAGGTCTTCATCAGCAAAACAGAAAGAACGCCTTCACCCTCGCAGATCTAACGCGCGTATGTTTGCACACACACACATACTAGAGTGTAGGGGTGCCTGGATGGCGCAGTTGGCTGAGCGTCTGACTCTGGGTTTTGGCTCTGGTCATGATCTCTGGTTCATGAGCTCAAGCCCCACATTGGGTTCTGTGCTCAGTGAAGAGCTTGCCCGAGAGTCTCTCTCTCCCTCTGCCCCTTCCCCTCGGCACACGTGCACGTTCTCTCACTCCAAAGTAAATAAACAGATCTTGTGTATACACACCGTCGTACAGACTGGCAGCACTTGGCACTTACAGATTTGAAACGCACGTAGGCACTGAGATCCAAGCACGGGAGCACATGGTACGACCTGCCTTTCCTACTGTAAATCTCCCAACAGCTATCATAATGGTGAGGAGCTCTGGAAACCAAAGCTTGGGAGATTAAGCAAGACATCCAAGGTTACAGAAACAGAAGGCAGCTCTTCTGACCTGAACTTTTTGGTATGAATTGCTCTAATTATACTGGGCTTAAACATTTGCGAGATTTCTCCTGGTTTTACCCCCCAAAAACCATATACTCTTCTCTTAATGAGGCACAGGCCCCACTGACTTCCTATAAATTTGATTTATGGACATTTCAAAATAAGAGTGGTCTTATTTCCTTCGATAAAATGCAGTCACTTGAAAGGGGGAGCATGTTGCCAGGAAGAGCCTGGTGAAATCACTGTCCTGTGGAATTGACTGCATGCTCATTAATTATCCTTAGTATCTGAACTCCATCACAGAATGGTCAGAGTCCCTTTGAACGTCCTCTTCCCAAATGGTAATTTTTACATCACTAAATTCGTTAGCAGTGGAGAATGCAAAGGCTGATGCTTTCCCAGCCACAGCGAAGTCAGTTTGAATCAGAGACGTGAGAGCAGCAAATATGCGTCGGAAAAGATTCACCCAGCGCTGCGACATCCAATCCTCTTACTCCGTTCTACCTAAAAGGAAACTAAGGGGTGCCAGGCTGGCTTAGTTGGTAGAGTGTGCAACTCTTGATCTCGGGATTATGAGTTCAAGCCCCACATTGGGACTGGAGTCTACTTAAAACAAAAGAAAAGAAAAGAAAAAGAAACCTAAAACACCAGACTGCCCACCAGAAACCCCACTCGTGGCCTGTTTAGGACCGGGAGCTGCCAAGGTAGGCTTGCTGGGTTTCAGGTCCAGCTCCACACTCGGGGACTGCCTAATGGAAATATCACTTGTCAGGCTTCATTCAGCTTGCTCTTGTGCACAACGCTGAGAGCAGTACCTAGGATCCAGGGGGACAGGACCAGCTTCTGCAATTCCACAGAGCTTAGTGGGAAAAACCACTGTTTCCCAGACCCAGAGGTGCTCCAAGTAGATCCCGCATTGGTAGCGTGACTTACCGGAGCTCCTGGTGGCCCAGGTGGGCCCTGGTGACCCCGTGGTCCCGGAGCTCCCTGGAAACAGAAGCCAAACATGCATTAGCCACGGCTCCCCCTTCCCCATAACTCACGACCCTTTGCTGACTCAGAGTCTAACTTCTGAGTTCCCAAAAGGGACCCAGAGATATAGGAGGGGGAATCTGCATTCCTGATGGAAAATCAAATTGACCCATGTCTGGAAGGCTCTGTCTGAGCTCTACAAGCAGCTGTGACCCCATGGCTGCGGCCTTTCTATCCCTGCTCCCACCCCAAGCCCCATGTGGGGAGGACCCGCATTCCCTTTTACCTGCTCGCCCTTCAGGCCTTCTCTCTGCACCTGCGAGACAAACAGTGGGTCAGCAAAGGTGGTGGTGGTTTCTCCAAAGTCATTCCCATCTCCTCCACCGGGGGTGTTCACACAGAGCGTTGTAATGCAGCAATTCCTGACTTTCCTCTGATTTCACCCCCACCTTTAGCGTTGAAAGCCTGTATCCAGCTCATGGCGTCAGAAGAGTACCCCCTCATTTTCAGAGGCAAAGACTCTTGCAAAAACGCAATCCCATCAGCCCAGGAGCCTGCAGCCCCTCCCCCAGGAATACCCGCACACTCACCACCGAGCCAGGTAGGCCGGGAGGTCCCGCCGGCCCCACGTCACCCTGCGCAGAAATGACAAACATTTCATCGGCGTGCTTCCCACCCCCTTCTTCTGCTGGTGCCCGCCCGTCCGAGGCCTCTGCTTATCCAAGCAAGCCCGTGAGACCACCTCCTCCTCCGTGCTCTGCCTCCCATGGCCGCCAGGTTGGCTCTACCTGCACCTGGTGACAGATTTTCTCAGATTCTCTGTGTCAGGGTCACAGGGGCATTGTTTTCTCTTTTGTGCTGGGTCAGGGCTAGATCTGGCGGGGGCTGTCACAGCCGTTTCCTCCTTGAGAGCAGCTCCTGGTCCTCTATTCTGTGAGCACCTGCCGCCCCAGGCACTGCATCAGACCCGGCCATGGGGGGTCATTCCCCCTGACGGTGCATCTTGTGTGCCAAGTCCCTGGCCCAGCACGTGGTCAGCATTCAGTGTCTATCAAGTAAGTCACACAGATGCTGGGATCACTCCCATCCGTCGTAACTAAGTCATGACATACAAAACACTTGTTTTGTGTCCCGGTCACCCCCCCCCCCCATGACGGCTGTAGGTGCATCAGATTTCCGTGGTGTGAGGTTCATCTTGGTTCTAATGGGGCATCTCTGTTGACGGCACAATAGGAAACTTCATTGCTCTCACTCTCGCGTACCTAAGCCATACCTAAACCAGGACACGACATGCAGCCAATGTCAATGTCCCTACACACGGCTTGGGGACACCACTTTTCATTTTCTGTCGAGGCCAGCTCAGGGAGCACGGGCAAGCACGAGAAGACAAGCGCTGAATAAGCTGGCAAAGAATGACAGAGTCACCGGAGAAAGACCAAAGCATCTCTCAAATCCCAACGCAGAGGTGTGAGAATGAGCAGTTCCAGGCACGGATGTTGTCCTGTGTTACATCCGAGGTCCTGGTCTACAGACAGACCAGGGTTTCCCTGACACTGAACTACCCCACAGTCCCCACTGGCTGCCCAAGACTCGGGAAAACATCTCTGTTGACTTAGCATCAGGCATCTTCCTAAGATCACAACTAAATGTTCTTTTAATAGACTTTATCTTAGAGCCGTTTGGCTGTGCGTCAAAACGGAGGGGAAGGGACAGAGTCACCAAGTGTCAACCTTCCTCATTCTCCCTTCCTCTTTGTCTCGCACATGCAGTAACACGTCCTGCCTCAGACCATCTGTCCAGTCTAGTTTTTCTCTCTCCAAGGCACCATTCCCCACCCCACCCCCACATGCACATGAACACACATGCTCACACAGGGCAAGTTTTACCACTGTGCATCCTCTCCAGGTGTTTCTGTGACATACACCCATGACACCGTCCGGGCCCTCAGACCCCACCTGGCTCATCTCCTCTCCATTTCTCCATGAACATCTCTCAATCAATCCCCCAAGCACGATGACGTTTTTCCTATGCGCCCGCAAACCTTAATATTTTGCTAATACGATTGTTAGAAGCTGTTCTGAGCTCTACTGCAATTTCTGTGTGACCATCTTAGTTTATATCAGATAAACAGGTAGGACAGGGAGATACTTAGTCGTCGGTGGGTGCATCAGGACTCCACTGGGGCTCATGACCGCATCCCGTTTCTTTTATTCCCACTATGCCTCACGATCACACTTACTTTTGCTGCATTTATTGTTCTCATCAACATCATCGTTACACCACCGACACAAGTGTTCAAGGACAGTTATGAAATTCATCAACACAGGCTTTCTCATTGACTCGTCATTTTACGGAACAGGAGAGCCAACGTTCTGACACGTGACATCACTCTTAAAGAAGGCTACGATCCCGTCGTCCATCCACGGGAACCATGGGCGGGCGGCGAACAGACGTCGGAGGCTTTCCACCCACCTGGCCTTGTGCGAAGGACTTCGATTCAAGCTCCTCCCCTCTGAGCCTCTTCCCTATCTTAGAGACAAGGAGACTAAAGCCCAGGGATCCGTAATAACTTGTTCAAGGTCAAAAAGCTAGTAAGTAGTAGAACCAACCGTCTGTCCTTGAGTCATTTTTTTGCATGACATAAGTGACGCAATTTTTCAATGGTCCTTTTAGCCGTTGTGGTAGGCAGCTTCCCAGACGGCCCCCTGTAGCCCCCGCCTCCTTGTGGGGATCAGTCCTACCTGGTATCAGTCCTAGGCTAGGGGACCAACAGCACACAGCAGCAGGGACGCTGCAAGGTCTCTGAGATGAGGTTACGAACACACGGTGGCTTCCATGGGGACCCCCCTGCAAACCTCAGGTCACTCAAGACCCTTGACCAGGATGGCCCACCCATGTGTACACCGTGTTCCTGGATCCTGGCTTTGTACACAGAGGGGGACCTCGTGATTGTTGCTTTACACTTCTAAGGTTCGGGAAGACTGCCATGAGTCAACACATAATGGACACCAGCCGGGGGTCTTAGCCGGGCACGAACAGTGTCTCCCCCCCGCACGGGACTCTGAGGTGAGCCGCTGGGCAGGCAGGCAGATCGGCAGGCCTTCCTGCAAGGCCCCTCTGGGGGCTCAAACAAGGCACCCTACTTTTCTGGGCCTTGTTCTCTCATCTGTAAAGTGAGACCAGCTCTGTGGTCCCGACGACCCTCTCAGATTGTAAAGTAGCCGAGAATTGTCTCTCTGACGTTCACTTAGAATGCCTTGACAGGCGTCCCCTTGCCTGCGCATCCATGGTTTCCAGATACTTCACGTGAATGACCCAAATACCACCATGACCCCATGACCTTGTCTTAGCACTTCTGCTGCGTTCATCATAATCAGCACTAATTCATTCGGCTGTTGACCAAACTGCGGGGGCCAAAAACATTTATAAGTGAGGTGGAAGGTTGGAACTCTCTCTCTCTCTCTTTCTCATTCTCTCTCTCTCTCTCTCTCTCACACACACACACACACACACGCACACCATAGCAGAAGTCACCGACATCCAAACTTCAAGGATCGTTCCCTCTTAGTGACTTGAAATAAACGACTTATTTTAGAATTCAGCATCCCCTGTCAAGGAACTGTGAGAATATATTAAAATCCTGATGCCAAGATAATACAACAATATAAATCTCAACTCTAAAAATACTTGGGAGACAGAATAGTCCAGCTCGGAACCCAAGCCCGAGTGAGCAAGTCTGGAAGACATCTATGCCCGCCGCTGCTCCCCCACGGCACCCCACGGCGACTTTCTCCGGCCTGTGGGCCCGTGTGTTCCTTTACAACTCGTACCCCGCCCGCGTCCACAGAGACCAGGGCCGACCTCCTCTCCTCTTCTGTTCTCCAGCCTCGCTGGGGCTGGCGGGCGTCAGCAGTGACCTCCGCCTGAGCTCCGCAGAGTGACCCCGAGCCCAGGTGATGCTCCCCGGGGCTGCACTTGTCTTAGTCTCCCGGGATTCCTCCTCCCTCCTCCCGGCTGTTCCCAAACCTAATGCCCGATGTCCTTCCTAGGGGCCTGTCGAAGAATCTGGAACGGGTGCTCTGGCTCTCCTCCTAGAACCCAGGACCCACCGCACCTTCTCAGTTCTCTCTGCCACCCGGAACGCTCTGGAAGGCTATTATCTTCACACACATTTTCAGAGCACTTCAGAATTTGCCAAGACTCTTCACATGGGTTTTTTTCCACTGAGATACAGAAATTCTAAGCAGCAAATTTATTGAGTTAAGCCTTTTTGAGAGACTGTTCTAAAGGAGATGGCCAGTATGATGAGATGCAATCTTTATTCTGCTTATGAAAGATCTAGTACATTTTCAGAATTATGATTTGGTTTTTAAAAAAAAACACATTTTTTAAAAATGCTGCAGAGAACAGAGAAGGAGAAATGGAGGAAGGGGAGGAGGAGACTGAGTGTGTCTGGTACTTATTCACAGCCTCCCTAGTCCAAGAGGCAATTTAAGTAGCAAAATATTTTAATATGTCTGGAGATTATGTAACAGGGATTTTTTGTTTTGTTTTGTTTTTAAATGGATTTTTATTCCTCAGAGTAGAAAAACAAAATTTAAATAAAATAACTAGAAATTTCTTGGGAGCAGAGTTTCTGCTCATCACCTCACTCTGTACTTTGTTCCCAGATCTCCAGCCTGGACCCCTCGCTTCCCCAGGGGCCCCAGGCACCTGCCTGCCCGGAGCCCAGAGCCCTTCTTGCCCCAGACCTGGCTTACCTTCTGTCCCTGGGGTCCTGCCACGCCAGGAGGGCCAGGTCTCCCCTGGAGGAAGGAAAGGGAGGAGTGTTAGTGGCAGTGAGTAGAGAAGGAAAAGGTTGGGGTCATGCAGCCCCAAAACTGTAATCTGCCTTTGCCCCAGAAGACCAGACCACACTCCAGACAGTGTTTCTTGCTAGAACTCTCTCTCAGTGACTCCCAAACGCCACAGCCCACGGTCTGCTCTGGACTCAGCCTGTACTGTGGTACGGGGCACCCATTCTGAGGGACAAGGACTGCTTCCCGAAGGGTACAGGGGATGCGTCGGGAGAGAGTCCTGGCCAGAGGCAGGAAGCAGGCAGCCGCACCCACCGGGTGTCACATGGACCCCTCAGAGGGTGCTGAGGACCAGGGAGGTTCCCAGGGCCAAGGGAGAAGGGACAGGGTTGCCTGGACTCTGGGCCAGGATCAGTTCGTGCTTCAGGAAAAACCAAGGATCCGGAGGGCTGGTGTAGGAGATGCTGGAAGAGCAGCCCGCCTCCTCCTCAAGGTTCCCACTGGGAAACCTTCCACAGGGCTCCCCGTGGAAAGCCAGGCGGGGAAAGCTCCCATCGGAGGGGAAGTCAGGAGGCACCCCGAGCCACCCCACGCTGAGGGCCCTCCTGTGAGTCTCCGCCTAAGAGGAGGAAGATAGCGTTCACCCCTTGCAAAAGATTTTCTCAGGAATTCACCCTAAAGGCAAAGGTGTGCTCAGGGACGTAGGCACGAGCTCTCTCCCTTCCTTTCTCCCTGTAAACCACCATGATCGGAGCAGACCCAATGTCCCCGCAGAGGGGGGGACCCTCCATGAGGCTCAGTGCTCCTCCGCTTCTGCCCGCCCTGCCCTGCTACGTCCACAGCCTCGGTGTGTTCCTGCGGCCGGCTCTGCGCGTGCTGCCGGTCGTCTGTGTTCTGGGCCGTCAACGCATGGGGACGTCCAGGGTCAGGACTCAGACCCAGTGCAGGGCAGCACACAATGAACATGGATACATGCTCGCTTTCAGGCCACAGAACATGAAGCGGTCATCTGAGTCCCGTCCCCGCAGAATACGTAAGAAGGCAGCTGTATGTCTGCGCCGTCAGGTTAAGGGAAGGCGCGAAGACATAAGGAGGTATCAGTCCAGCGTTCTGGAGAGATGGGATTATCCATGCATGTAATTTGTATTAATATAATACATTGAGATTAATACACTGAAATGAATTTATATATCAAATATAATTAATTAATATACTTCACCTAAAAGCCCGTAATATGAATGTGTGAATTGGCTACTATATTAATTTATTAAGTCATAATGACACAAGTATTTTCCCAGCTGTCTTCATGTAGATGTACAATTTTAGGTTTTATTTCATTTTAGCCATTTACACATTTAGATGTAGTTGGTTTTATGGATCACACATTCCCATGGTTCAACATGGGGATAAAAATCCCCTTCCGGCTCCACTGGCCAGAGGAAACGAATGAAGAAAGCAGGTCATCAGCTCCCTGGGGGTCCTCCCACAGAGAGCACGCGTCCCTGTAAGTCCCGGAGGCCAGTTCCCACACCACTCTGTGCTTGCCTGTGCTTTCCGCTCAGCCACAGAGCTCACAGAACGTCCCTACCGGGCCTTGGAGTCTCATCGATTTCCAAGGTTTCCCATTATTTCCCTGTAGCTCACACCCTGACGTGCCGACCAGCTCCTTCCTGATGAGCTTCTAGGTTGCTTGGAACCTTTTACTCTGACAGAAGAGCCTGCAGTGTGGACACATCCTTGGAACACGTGCACGTCATCCAAGGAACGGATGGGAGGGGTGTGTTCTCTGCAATTCCCATACCCTGGTGTAGGTGGGGGTCTAGTCCCCAGGCCTCCTGGAGCCTCCAGCTGAGCCAGAGATCAAGGCAATCAGGCCCCTGTGTCAGGCTCCTGTCCTCCAGGAAAGCCGAGCCCACCAGACCCAATGCCCCCTTACCTGCTCTCCTGTCTCCCCACGCTTCCCAGGGAACCCATCCAGGCCTCGCTCCCCCTGGAAAGAGAAAGGCAATGAAGACATGAGGACAAAGGGGCATCTTTGCGGTCAGTGCTACGATATGCAAAGGCCCGTAGTGTCTGACTGTGCTAACCTTTACTATCGGGCATACTGGATACCAGAGAGCCAAACACACACACACATACACACATACACACACACACACCACCCACAATTTATGTGCCATGGATCAACGCACGGACCTCAAAGGTCAGAGAAACTAGATTCCTATAGCTACTTTGCCTTTCCCAAATCAGTGACTGAGGCCAGGCCACGTCGCCTCTCTGAACCACGCCGTCTCTTCATCTCATGGGGTCAAACAAGGTAATGAACTCGTGGGGTTGTAATGCTGTTCATAAAACCATGAGCACATTTCTTCATCGTCCGTTCATCCACTGGATATGCGTGAATATCCGCTGCATTCCCAGGGCTTGGAATTAGATGGTCATTGCCGGCTGACGGTAAGCGATCAACCACACATCCCGCCGATGCCCGCCCACCCATCTGCCTGTACTCAGAGCTGGGCTTGTCTCTCTTAGCTCTGTGATCCTGGACAAGTCACTTCACCTCTGAGCCTGTTTGTGGGACCATTCCCTCATGCAGATGATGATAATCCCTTTCTGGGAAACACCTGGCGCTCAGGAATGCGGTACCCTCTCTGCAACACCTGCTTACGATGGGCAGGGAGCAGGGGCCGCCATCTTTCTCCCAGCCCAGTGCCAAAGTCCCTAGAGGTCAGTGTGGTCCTCTCCTGGCCAATGTCCTTGTCTGGTGTCCCCAGCTGTCTTCTTCCCTAAGAACTTGGTTGGTGGAAAAAGGTGACTCCCGCAGGTGGGCCCATACTACTGTGAACGGCATATTGTGTGCCACTCCATCAGCCCTGGCTGCCTTCTCTGAGGCCCCCAGCACAGCCTCTTCTCTCGTTTTCACGTCGGGTCCCACTGTTCCCTCTGCGGAGTTTGGGCTCACGCCAACGTCCTCTCTTTGGCTTTTTAATCCACATCAGAGGCCCATCCTTCTCCAGGATGTCTCATCTTGTTTCCCTCACTCTTGTTCATTCAGTTTGCCTCTGATCTGTGTCGCCAACCTCTGGCTCACATGAGGACACGAGGTGTGTTCACTGTTCCCCTGGGGGTGCCCCGGTGCCCAGCCCAGAGACACAGTGTGGCCCGAGTTGACCTTCACTAGTGACCAGACGACTGCCCATGAAAGTCAGTTTGACTCTGTTTCTCCCTAACTTTATCTTTTAGGTTGGTCTTACTTTGCCTTTTTTTTTTTTTTTAAAAGGTCGGTGTGTCTTTTAGGATGTTTTTCCTCGAATGATTGAAGACTCTTGGTCTTCTGCTCATTGTCCTGTGCTGGTCTCGAGGGCCTGCTTGCGGGTGTTGGCCCGCTTCACGGGAGACCACGGCCAGGGACCACGGGGCCAGGTAGACTCCTGATGGGTGGGAGCATCATTCTTCTCTTGGTCTGGAGGCTTCCATTCCTTCTGGGAGGTGCTGGCTCCTTGTTCTCTCTCTCTCTCACTCTGGGGGCAAACACCAATGCTTCCTACTGGCCAGTTCAAGGAGAGGTCAGCCCCCAGTTCAGCTGCTGCAAGCAAGCCCCGTTAACCACAGACAGCCGACCCAGGCCCCTGCAGCCCACAGCCGGGGATAGGAACCTGGGCCTCCTTCTAGCATCTCCTGGCTCCGCGGTGTGTCCTTCCCTTCCTGCATCTACGCACACTCATGAATACATACCTTCTGCCTTTCAGAAATTATTGAAAAATTCTAGAACAACGATGGCCACATTTCTGTTTTTTAATAATTCTCCAAAACCGTCTTTTCATTACATGAGTTTTGGGTGAATAGAGAGGATATTTCTCTGCATTTTTTCTCTCTGCCAACCAATTCCACATCTGTTAGCAACATTCTCTTCCTCCACACACACCATGAGCCTGGCAGGGGGGAGGGCTAACAGCAGATGGGGAAACGGAGGCCCAGATGGAAAGCCACTCAACCCCAGTGGGACATGCTTGCACAGGCACTAGAACCCGGGTGCTTGGATCCTGCTTCTTCTATTTCTATTACCCACAGGGCCTGTGCGTCTCTTTCATCGAGCTGGCAAGATCTAGGAACCCATGGAATCTGATGCCTTCCCTTTATAGGTGAGGAAACTGACCTTAGGGATCTATCTAGACCAGGGTCACAGAGAACCTTTGCGATAGGGCAGCATTTTGAGTGAAGACAAGAACACTTGACATCCCTGAACTTTCCTTAGAGAGGGTCAGCCCACTACACGTCACTCCTGAAAGGGGCATTTCCCCAGGATTCAGCAAAACAGAGAGAGAGAGAGAGAGAGAGAATATCATGTTAACTATGTACAACTTCACAAGGTCTACCTCAAAGGAGAGGCTCTACCTGTTGCCCAAGACCCATTTCTTACACCCTTGCAACTGCTGATCAAGACCTGTGAGGCCTGGAAGCAAGAGGACCCCCAAGGGACAGCTGCAGGTGCACAGCCAGCATTTGCCACCTGGGTCCCTGGCCAGCAGGCGGAGCGTGGGGCCATCTGGGACACAGCTGGGGTGCCGACAGATGTGTGTGCTCCCCGGCATGGAGGGGTGGTGTGGGAGGCAGAGAATCCCTAGCACAGGGTGGCTGAGGGGAGAGAGAAGCTGAGGAGAGCAGAGACAGAGGCAGACACACAGGAGACAGACGTCTACAGAGCAAGGTCTCTCACTGAAGCGTCTACAGATGTCCACGTGGGGCATGAGGTGGGTCAAAGCAAAAGGGAAGAAGGGAGTCAAAGGCAGAGCAGGAAGGAGTAAGTCCCCCCAAAAGGCCTGGCACTTGGTCTTGTTGTGCTGTTGTCTGTTGATCTCGCTCCCCCGCACTGACCCCATGAGCATGACAGAGGACAGGGAGTGGACATCTGACCACCTGCTTGGCTCCCGGCTCCTGGCTCCTGGGCAGCGGGGTGGGAGGCGGTGCGGAGGTACCGGCTGCCACAGCCAACAGCCAAGCCCCAAACTCGGACTCAAAGACTGGCTCTCCCACTCCTACGCTGTGTGACCTTGCACGAGTCACTCAACATCTCTGTCACTCAGTTTCCAGTCCACAAAGATGGCAGCTCCCTCTCACAGCTGCTGTGGGCATTGGATGAGCTAATATGTGCCAAATGCTTACAACAAGGTGTGGCCCAGGGAAGGTATCAGGTTCTAAGCTGGTGAAGCAAAACAGAGGATCTACGTGGGCGGAGAGGGGGAAGGAGAGAGCAATAAGCCAGCGGTAAGGGGCCAGCAGGGAGGAAGTCCACGGGCCAGGAAGGGGTGTGATGTGAGCAGGGGACGAAAGGGAGGGAGGAGAGGGACAAGCCGGAGTTCAGGGACCAGAGTCCTGATTCCATTTTCCGCCAACGCGGGCTGCTGCCTACAGAGTCTACCCCGCTCCGAGGCTCAGTTTCCTCCCTGGGTTGAAATAGTGAAAAGCGGAAACAGAAGAAAGGTGCTGGAATTCCAAGAGCCCTAAAACCTCGCCGTCCTTAATTGACAGGGAGGCGTGCGTGCACGGGAAGGGAAGGCGAACCCGCCCTTGTCCTGAGCCCCTGCAGGTCCGGGGGTAGAGGCAAGCTCTGTCTCGTTTGGCAGTCCTGTCCATTCTGTGAGATCAAGTGGGTCATCCTGGACCCCAGACTCAAAAGAGGACGGTTCACATTCATGGAATCACTCCCTCCTGGGAAGCTCTGGGCACCGCAGCCCAGCGTCTTCCTGCTGCAGTTCTGGGCGTCCGACACCAGGGGGAGCGCGCGCCCCATGAAAGCAGAGAGCCCTCCCGGCGGTGGCCCGGAGGCTGTCCTGTTGCCTGGACCTCTCTGGGTGTGGGTGGTGCTGGTGTGCAGGTTAGTGAGGGAGGGGCGTGCGGCGTGGGTCTGGGGAGCACTTGCCACGTAAGCCTTCACCATGTGAAAGAGGAAACTTGTCTCGGAGCCCCCGGCACCCGGTGAGGGGTTCACCAAACACCTGTCACAGTGAGACCTGGTGGGTAGATCTTCCTGTCCCAGGAGGCAGCCGGCTGGGGGGAATGTCTCCCTGACGGCTTTCCTACGGTGGAGACGGGGGCCAGTGCCCCCCAGGGCGGATCATGGCTTCGGACACGCGGAAAGTCCCACTCTGCCTTGTTAGTATTTCAGGAGGTCCTCCCAGGGTCCAGGCTCTGTCTTGCCTTCACAACAGACTCACTGGGATGCGTGGAGACCCCCTGTCTGAGTCAGGGGCTACCAGACAGGATGTGCGCCTCTGTGAGCACCCACAGCTAGGAGACGCAGAGCCAGGGTGCAAACCTGTTTCCTCTGAATCCAAATCGGTGTCCTTACCAGATGCCTGGGGTCGCTGCGTCTGGGCTCCCCTGTCCTCTAGCCGGGACAGGAACCCCAGGGCCTGGGAGTATGAGCATCACATCTCCCCAAATATGTCCTGGGAGCTCAGCTTTCCAGAGAGCAGGGGACCCACCGCAACCCCCTTGTGGCTCCACGGTGGGCGAGTGGGCGCCTGTCTTTCTGACTGTCCCTCTGCCCACTGTCCCGAGCTCATGGTCCTGCACAAACTACTCTGCTCTCCTGCCCCTCAGTCACCAGGATGCCTGCAGGCCTGCAGGGCCCCACACCTTCTGTGCCTGCACAGATGCCTTCTGCAAGAGCTTCCCGTGAGGGCTGTCCCCACTAGGCACACAGCGCCCCACCATGCCGCCGTCGGGAGGCAAGCTCTGTGATGCATGCGCACTGGCTCTCTGTGGCCTGGCTCCAAGCTGGGCAAGGCCAGGTGACCAATGGGCCTGCCTCAAAGGGAGATGGAAACTTCCTTCTTGCTGAGGGAAGAAATCAGAGAGGCCTGCGAGAAAATAAACTGTTTTAAGTACCCATCAGATGTAAGAACTGGAAAAGAGCCTAAGGGATGATGCATGTAGTCTGGGCGTCTTGACAGATGGGAAGGGAAGGGTGCAGGGAAGGGACCAGCTCTGCGCAGGGTTGCCCAGAAAGTTAGCGTAGAAGTCGGAAACACACCCAGTGTGAGCTAGCAGCGCCCAGGCTCCCACTCCCCCACTGTCCCTGCCCAGGCTCACGTTCCCGCACTCTCCCTCTCTCTCCGTCTCTGACCCTCTCTAGCTCCTCGCCCTCCACATGCAGCAAATGACCCCCAGCACTTTCTACCCATTTTATAAATACTCAGTGCAAGCTCCTGGCAGCCTTATGTAATAATACAGTTACTCTCAGCCTTGACGTTAAATAACTCTCCAAAGGTAACACCGTTTGCAGAGCTGAGGGCTGGAGTCAGGCACAGGCTGGCTGACTCCAGAGCCACGATGGAGGGCTTCTTCCACCGTGATGAGCCACCTGGAGCAGCCGGGAGAGACAGGCCAGCGAGGAAACAGGCTGAAAGCCCTCTCCTGGGCCTTACCTGGAGGCTGCCCTCCACTTCCGGAGTTTCCCTGTAAAGTGACACCTGCAGGGGGTGGAGCTGTGGCCGATCTGCAGAGAGTTCAAGGGAACTTCCCCTGCCCCAGATTTCCTGTAACCTTCAGGCCTGGTATGCCACGAAGGGGACAGCCCACGCTGCGAATGACATGTTTTCAGCACCTGCTGTCTGTATAACTGGCCGCGTGGCATCAGGAAAAAGCCCCTGGGCTCGGTTTTCCCATCTGAAAATAAGGAGAGCTCTCCAGGCTTCTCTAGTCATTTCCAGATCGGATCATTTAGAATTTTGGTAGAAATGCACCATTTCTTGGCTGGACAAAAGTCTTAACACAGGACTCCCAACAGCTGGCTGGAAAAGCGAGCCGGTGCTGCCTGGGGAGAAAGCAGTTGCGTCCAAGCCGAGGTTTGGCAAGAACAAAGCCCGGGTATGTACAGACTGACGTTCCCCCAAAACGCAGGTGGGGAAAGGAAGGACGTGTGCAAATGTTGGTTACGTGCTAGACACGCTGCTTCTGTTATCTTGTCCAAACTTCCCACGAGCTTTGGGGAAGACATGCGTATTTCCACTCTGCGGAGGAGCAAAGGCTCTCCGTCAGTCCGCGGCTCTCCCAGCCCGTAAGTGGCAGAGCCGGTTCTCGTGAGACATGCAAAGAGCCCTCGGTTCTGTGCTGCAGCCTTCACTGAAACCCTGGGCCCCCGGGACTGCGGCTGGAGCTGCTGCAGTCAGGAAGCTCGGAAGAGCATCTTTCGCACGGGGTTATGCTCCTGCGGTGGGCCCCGGCGCCTTCGTCTCTGGCATTCCCTGGCTGACATGACGTACATGAAGCATCCCGTTCCCCATCCCTTCCTGTAGCATCGCCTGAGACTGAGTGCTAAAATGCACCTTCCAAATCCGCCCTGCACGCTCTCCAAAGGTGCCCGAGTTCATCCATCTGCTCGTGAAGCCTTGTGTACCCTGAGATCAATTCTGGTTCCTGCATTGCTCCGCACCGATGACCAGTGCCACACCAACGTGCCCGCAGAGCAAGACTGGCCGGGTGCTTGGTGGCAGGTGCCCCCCGCCCCCCAGGGAGTGGGGACCTAGAGATAAACATGGCATGAGTGCAGGACCTGCCCCAGGAGGAGCTCAAGGGAGACGGTAGGGGGAGGCCTGTTTGGAACCCCAGGTCAGAGCACAGGTCTGTGTCTCTGTGCCCACGGGTGACAGCCAAGACAGGACTCCACCCACCCGGGGTCTTGTCCAGAATCAACGCTGAGCTCACCATGCACTCCGGATGCCTGAGCTCCCTCCCCTCTTGTTGTTCTTCGGCTCAGCCCTTCTCTGGAGCTAGTACCCCTACTGCCCATCAAGCTGTGTCACCCGGGGCCCGAATCCCGAGTTATCCCAAATACCACCTTCAAGTCCCCACAATGTAGAGAAAGAGACAGAAAGCCACAGAAAGGATATCTGGTAAACCAACGTGCAGGAACATGTTCTTCCTCTAAAGAACCAAGAGATGCAAACCCCAAGGACCATGGGGTAAGCGATTTCACGTTTTAAATTACAACAATCAAAATTTAATCTGCCAAAAGAATTCATGCTTTGGAGCCTGAGGTGGGAAACCACGCTAGCCCCTGCCTCCCTTGATTCTGAAGAACCTCTCAGAAAGCACTGTGGCAGAGTGCTCCCAGAGCCACACACGGTTCCCATTCTTGCCCCGGTACTCTCACTGCCAGGAAAGCAGCCTAAGGAAATAAGCCTAAATTTGAAAACTAAATAAATAAATATAGCGGTCAATTCAAAAATATTCATCCAAGCATTATTCTTAATCCTGAAAAACTGGGAACAACCCGAAGCGATCGATAACAGGGGGCAGAACCCATAAATCATGGTCTGCTCATGCACCGGAACGGTGTGCAGACGCTTAAAATGAGTCGTGAGTCATAAAAACTCTACCGCAGCACCGGGCAGACATACCACACATGGGGACAACAGGCAGGACAGGACAGGCTGCAAAGCCGAAACGATCATGTGTATCTGTGTAAAATGAAATCAGATCTAGAACAAGTCCTTCATAAAACGGGCCAACGTGTTCTCATAGTTCCATCGGGATGGTGGAAGTACAGGCTAGTGTTTACTATTTTCCAAATATAGTGATATAAAATTAAAGTAATGATTTCAAGGCCTCTTGTGAGATGAAAGGAACATACACCGCTGAGGACAGGACAGGAGGCGACTCCGAAAACCACCTCCTCCCCAGCTGCACCCTGAGCCGTCGAAGACAGGAGCTCACGTGGTAGGGTCTGGCCTGAGGGTCCCCTTGTGGTCAGCTGGTGTACATTACGAAGGGACAGTGACCCCTAGTCCTCCGCAAGCACGCCGGTCCCTGGGGCAGTCTGTGCCTGAGAGTCTCAGTGTGGGTCGGTTCCTAGCGCCTGGTGAACGAGGCCAAACCTGGGTCCCCATCCCAGCTGTCACCACGCACTCTCTGTTTGGTTTAAGAGGGTAACTGAGGAGCAGAGAAGTCATAGAACACGCCAAGGGAGAGGGGAGCCCATGGCAGCAATCGGGACGTCCGGAGTCTCAGCGGGGCTCTGTCAATACCCACCTTCCCATCCCCTAGCCTGGAAACCCCAAACTCTGTGAGGGGCTAAGATGCCCACAGGAGCTGAGCCCACACCTTCCCACCGCGCGCTTACATTTAGTGGGAAACATGTGCCCCATCTGCACCGGTCCTCGTCCCTACATTCGCACACGCGCCCTCATGAACACACGGGCTGCAGCCTGCGCGGGTATCCACGTGCACCCTCGGGCACCCCAGGCGAGCACAGCGCCGTCCCGGTCCCCTCCTCCTCCTCCTCGCCACGGAAAGCTGCGGTGATGGGTTGAGGCCAATGTAAATACCTTTTCTCCTTGGGCTCCCTTTTCTCCCCGTTCTCCTTGGAGACCCTGAAAGGAGAGGGGAAGAGCAGGGACACGGCTCAGTCCAGCTTCTCTGTTCTGGAAGTCCGAGGGCCCGCGGACAGCCTGCTTGGGAATGCGGCGGAGACTGGGAATGCGGCGGAGACCTGTCACTGGGACTCACACAGCAGCCCATGCTCCCCTCTCAGGCCTGCGGTGCGGGGTGAGCTCCCGGGGCTGGCCTCCTGGCCTGGATTCCCTGGGTCCTCCTGCCTAGGCTTGACCACACCCTGGCCCCTCAGCTTGTTTGGCCAATGGTGGGAATGTGGCTTTGGAATCAGTGCCCCTGGCCACCCAGAACCTGCCATCCCTTCGTGATGGTGAAGTCCAGATCATGATATCTGGGTGCCTCTAAGCCCCATTCCCCCCCTCCTCTGGGGAGGGGGCTCCTGTCCTGTCCTGCCTCCACTCCACCTTCCTCAGAGCTCCCTCCGCTCTGTGAGCCGAGCTGTTCAAGTTCCCGCCGAGGTGTGGGCTTCTCTGACCACAGGATCTAAATGCAGCCACCACCCCCGACCCTGCCCACAACCACTCTCCCCTTGACCACGCTTTACTGTCCCCCCAGCACTCAGCCCCGTGTGACACATTCTCTGCCTCCCCTCAGGAGAACGGGAGCCCTCTGAGGGCGGTGCCTTCGTCCCTGCAGTATTGCATCCCCACGATCTGGAATGTGCCGCTTGAAGTTTATGGCTGTTGGCTGGGTGAACAAATGGTCAGTGAATGACGGCACCCGTCATTGGTTATGGCACAAGGATCTTGCAGACGTGGTGCCTGCTGGGTCCTGCCCCAGCCTGGTGTGCCGGAGCGGAGCCGTACACGAACGCACCTGCCCTTTGCCACATGCAGGGTACGGAGCAAAATTCTGGGGCCCCCAGCACCCGTGTGCAACCCCTCAGGGGCTCCCGGGCAGGCTCGAGGGCCAGGTCAACAGCTCGGGGCACCACGCTGCTGGAGGGGCCTGAATGTGTCCTGTGTTGCTACAGGAGCTCCCCCTCTCTCCTCTCCTGTCCTGGAGAAAGGACTCTTGGACATTCTAGGCAGAAGATGCTGAAGAGGATGGAGCCTGCCCAAGCCCACGTACTGATTCCAGAAATAGTACCTACATCCTTGTCCCCACAGAACAGGCACAGGGCCAGAGCCCCAGGCCACTATCCCAGAAGGCAGAGGCTCTGGGGACCACCCCGGCCCTTGGCGGGAGCTGGACATCCTTGCTGGTTTAATTCCAGCCAAGTATTTTGGCCAGACACACACAGATCGCAGGTGTTAAATGCCCCCCCCCCCAAGGTAATACAGCCCGCCTTGCTTGAAAATGACCTTTTATACTCCTCCTTTCGTTTGGAGATCATCTCAAAGCTCTTAATGAGAACCAAAAATAGGGTTGGACCTCCAAGAAGCCACTTCGCTCCTTGCACACGTCTGTTCGTCACTTACTTCAAGGGGCATGTGGTGACTGAACCTTCCTCCTGGGTCTGGCACTGTTCTAGGGGCTGGGAATTAAGAGACACCACGGCCTTCTGGACTGGTGGCCTGGACAGGCTGGTGAAAGGGGCTTCTTTAGGGCAAGTCTCAGAAACACCTGGGCTGCCGGATAAAAATGCAGATTCCCGGACTTCAGCCAAAGCTGCTGCATCACTGTCTGGGAACGGGGTCCTGGGAATGTGCATTTAAACTTGATCTCCAGGAGGTTCCCAAGTGCCATAACACTTCAGCATTCCTGGTCGAGGAAGAGACACCAACCCTTCACTGCCGTTGCCAGGCAGTGGGTCCTCCGTGTACAGACACAGGAGGGGGGATGTGTCGGGGTCTGGGTCCCAATCCTTGCAGAAGGGAACAGGACCCCTTCCCAAGGCCTTTACTTACAGGAGCTCCAACGTGTCCAGGAGGCCCAGGGAGCCCAGGTGGTCCTTGGAATCCCTGCGGAACAGTGTTCACAAGAGAGGTGTGGGCAGGAGAAGGAGAGGCGGGGGCGGAGGCAATACCCAGAGATCCCTGCTTCTGCCTGCCCCACGCTGTCCCTCCTCCACTTAGAGGTCATGCCACCCCCTGCCTCCGAGAGTAGGAGTCACTGTGATTCTCACCCCCACCCCAGTCTGCTCAACTTCAAGGAGCAGTCAGAGTGTGTTGCCTCTGAGCTGTATCGAAGCCAGCGCAACAGTCTCCATTTCCACCTGCCCTGCGCCCCGCGGCCTTCCCACGACCCTGCCAGGACGGGGGCCGAGTTTCTGGGCAAGCTGCGTGATTCCTGCCTCTCCTCATTCACACTCTGCCCCCCGGCCAGCAGGGCCTGGGCAAGTCCTGACAAGACCCCAAGAGGTCTGCAGAGCCCTGACACTCCCCTGCTGCCTGCGCCATCGACGGCTACAGATTTGAAGCAGCTGACTGGGAGATGTCTCTTAAAATCTATTAACATTGGGTGTGGTGAAAAAAAAATAATAATGAATAATGTTTTTCTGAAAATAAATAAATTAAAAAAAATAAAATAAAGACTACTTCAAGACAAAAAAAATCAGCACATGAAAAATGATAAAAAAATGAAAAAAAATCTATTAACATTAGAAAGTGCATTTCCTTAGTCAAAGGTATCCCAATGTTGGTGCTCTGTTCTATTGAAACAAACAGCAGTATGCAAGAGTAAGTGCTTGTGCGCGCACACACACACACACGCACACACGCGCACGTGCACACACACGCACACACCCCGCGTGCATTTACTGCTGTACTGATTTTAGAGAAAAGTGAAATTAGAGACAACATTTAGAGCCATAATAGGGAAAAGGTTACATAGGTTACGATGCACCCATGTCATGGAAAGAAAGACATCGATTAGGAGAATAGTTTGGAAAGATGGGGCTCATCTGTCGTTAAATGAAAAAGATAAACAGCAGAGTCTGGTGTGATTCCCTTTCCGTAAGAATTCAGGAAAAGTCGCCGATGTGACGACATACACACAGAAGCATGCATGTGGTTTTATGGGACGGGTGGGGAGTGAGGGCATGCGTGTCTCCGCTACACCTAAAGCAGTTGGTTTTGCACCAAGCCTTATCCCCTGGGGACATCGGGGGAAAGTGCCACTTACCCGCATGCCCACCTCGCCAGGCAGCCCCGGCTCTCCCGGCTCTCCCGGCTCCCCCTGCAAACACAACACAGGGCTGGTCAGAGCCCAGGGCAACACAGGCCCAGTATATAGGGGCAGCCCAAAGCCTCGGGGGCATCTGTGTCGGGAGCTCAAAACCCATCCCAGACACAAGGTAACCATCAGAGAAAGGAGACCCAGGCTGCCCTTGAGAGATGTCCCATGAGCCTAGGGGCTGGTCTTCATTGCAAGGGGTACAGCTCAGCCCCTCGCACCTGATGCTAGAGGCCAACAGAACCAGATTCAGACACAGCAGTGGAGAAAGCAGGTGACTGGAGTGACAAGGCAGGAATTCTCATGGAGGAACCTGGCCATCCGGAGGGGATGGAGAAGGGTCTGCGGAGTATGGAGCCCCCCTTTCTCTCCTGCTCTCCACCCCCGGCCTCCTGTCCAGGAGCGTTAAAGGCCGCAGACATAGGAGGGGCTCATGTTCAAGGCTCCCGCTCTGAAACCTGCTCACACATGCTGGACATCACCAAGGGAACACCTAGAACCGATTTCCCTTTGGGTTCTGGTGAGGAGGACCCCTTTGCCCTGGAGTAAACTGGCCTGCCCAAGTTGACCACGTTTGGTCTGGATTTCTGGAGCGCGTTCCAACTCAGAGGCAGGGAGTGGGGAGGGGGAGTCAGGGAACAGATAAGAGGGAGGCTGGGGGCCCCATGCAGGAGATGGGGTGCTGCTTGGGTCGCCACAGTTATGAACTAGGGACCTGGGCGAGTCCCCCGCTTTGGGCCGGGACTTCATTCCAGGCCTGGGCGCTGGGACAGCAAGACCTCCCAAGCAGAACTGCTTGTCACCTGGGGGAGAAACTCGCTTCCAAGCACACGCAGGCAGAGCCCGTGGCCACCGCTGCAGCTGGTGTCGGTAAAATGATTACGCTGACCTCTGGGGACCTCAAAATGTCCCAGTATACACGAAGCCCAGCTCACGCCCCAGCAGAGGCCGCCCCCTCAAGGACATGGGCTCTGACCGGAGGCTGCCTGTGGAGAGGGCGGAGGGAGCAGACGTACCCGCATGCCTTTGCTGCCGTCTCTCCCAGGGGGACCGGGCAGGCCCAGGGAACCCTAGGACAGAGAGAGACCGCCAGTCAGTGCAGTGAGAAGAGCACCAGAAATGCAGATTCTCAGGCTTCACCAGAGACCTACGACATTGGTCAGGGTCTACATTTTAACAAGACCTGCAGGGGTCCGTATGCACCTGTCAGCCCCATGCCCCTCCCCCGACTCACACCGTGGCCCTTCCTTGCTCGGGGCTCCGTGTCACACCCCCAAAGCGCGACCTTCTCAACCTGGGCCTGATGGACCCTGGGCCGGATGCCCCTTTGTTGGAGGGGGTGTCCCGGGCACTCCAGACACATCCACCCCTACAGGCCAGTAACACTCCCTAGTGGTGACAGTCCAACACGTCTTCAGATACAGCCACATGTCCGCCGAGGCAAACCCACTCCTGGCTGAGCACCCCTGGGCTAGAGCAGGGGTCCAGAAGGATTTCTTAAGCTGGTACACGCTCCATTCTAGTGGCTCACATGCAGAAGCCTGTGATGGGCACACTTATGGGGCAATTCTGGGGAGGAAGGGGACATGGGCCAGGCTGCTCCCACCGTCATCCTGGCGAGTGCACGGGGGCCATCTAAACACAGGGACTCGGGGGTCTCCGAGCTCCTGTCCGGCTCCAACACCATTCGATTCAAATCAAAGGATTCCGCCAAGACCTTCAGCCCAGCCTCCCCACGCCGACAATTTTCTGTGGGACACTGAGCAAGTCAATGTCTCTTTCCAGGCTCTCCCATCTGTGAAATGAGGTTATTGGACATTCAAACACTTGTGCGGACTGATGAATCGGTAAGTGATATTAAGCAAACACAGCGAGCTGAAGCACGTCTTCAGCTCCTACCACCTTAGACAGTCCTCACATAACCCCTAAGATGGGTCTCGTCATTTTCTCGAAGGCATGTCGTGCCTTGTACATTTCCAGGGTTCACCTATAAACAAGGACGTGTGCGTGTCCCTACGCGCAGACCATGTGAGCGGCTGCCGTGGCTTCTGCACATGCAGGGAGATGTGCCTAGGCTTTTCTGCACCTCGTCACAGGCAAAACTGAGTCCTGGTTACACCTGTGCCGAGGAGACCAGGCTGGCCCTGGCGGGGCTTTGAAAGTGCTGGAAAGGAGGGTTATTTACAGACTAAGAGGAGGAAAGATGAGACCTTCACGGTACTCAGAGGCAGCGTGGGTAGAGAGGAGACCTCCTCGTCGGTCTTCAGGGACCTGTGGCTGTCCTCGGTTGGAGACGTGGGGCAGCCAGCAGGATGATGATAATCCACAAGAGGAAGCGTTGTTCAATGTCAAGGGCCCGGGGTTTCCTCAGCACCAGTGGGAGTCAGGTGCCTCCAGGGGGTCGAACCACCAGCAGCATCCTCCAGGGAAGAGCTGCCCCGACAGGCGATGTCCCAGCCACCATCTACACAACCACACAGAATCCCCGCCCTGCCCCCCCCCCCAGTGCTGTTTTGGAATTCAAGGACCCAGAGATGAAGCGAGCACCCAGGACAGGCAGAAGTGACTTCTGAGTTCCTGAGAACTGCCCAAACACCCATCCGCCTTGTCTCTTTAGCGCTAAGAGTGGCAGAACGAGCAGCAATATTGCACTGATGTTAATAACCACACAGATCAGATCAAGTGACCCTCATGAGGCCGCTCCGAGCAGCCGGTCCTCACGGAGCACGTTCCTTCCGGCAGCGCCTCTGACTCGTCCCAGGACGCTTCGACAAGAGACAAGATTAACTTCATAGTTTATCAGGTGCAAGTGCACAGATTCCATCCTGCATCCAACCTTGCAGGGTCTCTGCCTGGAAGACCCACGCGGGACCCCAGAATCTGTTAGCAGTGTTTGAACACCCGGTTCCCTGGGTGACCCAGTCCTGCAGGCTGGGTCCTTATCCTCACTCTGCCGGCAGCATTCGGGCACAGAGGGCTGGACGCCCGAGCCCATGCAGCTGCTGCCACCGCCGGGAGTGGGAAGGTTGAAGCAACAGAGCTTGCACACCCAGCCCAGCCCAGCCCAGCCCAGCCCAGCCACCCCTCCCCTTCTCCAGGGACCCCGTTCCTCCCCCCACAGCCTCTCATCCTGGGAAAGCAGCAGAGCTCAACGGCCTTCCCAGAGGCAGCGCCCTGCATCAGGCCAGGGTTCTGCTGGTCAGGAATAGGGCCGGGCTCAGCTCCCCAGGTGCCCTGTCTGTCTCCAAGACCCATGTTTTATCCCCTGCCCCATCCTGCGCCGATCTGAGCCAATGGTGTGAGCATCTGCAGGTGGCAGCGACCCCAGCCTTCTTAGCTCTTGCTTCTGTGCAACTCTAGGGCTAAATTCAAGACTTTTCGAAAAGAGGGACATGCAAGAAGAGTCTGAGGACATGCCCTTGATGGAGCTTCCCTCCACAACCAGACCTATAGAGGGACCTGGAGCAGAGCTCCCCCTACGTGGTGGTTACCCAGTTAAGATGGTGGGTCCTTGAAAGGCCAGTCTGTCTTCTGGCTGCTGCTGCTGCTGAAGGCAGGGGAAGGTGTATCTTGATGGGCTCCTGCCTCAGGAATAAATGGGGGAGGGCAGCAGGACATTGGCGCTCCCAGGACCATCTAATAAATGGGGCCAGGGAGGAGACCAAGACAATGCCAAAGGGAACTCTAGAGAGTTCCGGAACCTTCCCTTTGCCCAATTGTCAGGTTCCAGCCTTGTGGGCACTTCCTAATAGATGCCCGACACATGTCTGGATGGATCTGTCTCATTCACAGGATAGGAGCTCCAAGAGGTGGGGCCTCAGGGCTCCCGCACCCACCTCCCTGTCAGCACTGCCTGCTCGGCGCAGGACCCACAAGGGCTTCAGTCCCTTCCTGAGCCATGTGGGCCCCGAAGGGAGACAGCAGGGAGGTCCTCCTCCTTTAAAGTTAGCCTTGCAGGTATGAACCCCTCAGGGACAGGTGTTGTAGTAAAACAGTGCCTTCAAAAGCTAGCCAACTGTGGCTTCAAACCCTCCATCACTTAATACTAATGGCTGTGGCCTCGTTAGAGAAATGCTCTAATACCCCATCTCCCTCTGTAAATAAGGACCACAAATCCAGCAGTGTCTGGGCTTCCCGAGGACACAGGCAGCTTGGCAAACCGGTCTGAGGACTGGAGTCATGGGACCAGCGGTTGCTTCTGCTTTGTGATGGGTGTGCTACCTACCCTTGCTTTGTAGCCTAAGAGACTGACCAGAGGCCTCTTCTGAGGCATGTATTTCCTCTAAAAGGAGAGCATCAAGTTCAATCTTACTTTACACGGTTAGGCTAACCAAGCCAGCACTGCAAAATAGATTCTGAAAATTTCCACTTGCAAATCCTCATGAGATCCAGGTGTTGTTTAGATGGGTTCCTGTTCTTATGAAAATTGTCAAACTGACCCAAATGTTTCATGTTTTCGTGTCCCCTCAGCGTGGCCTCCCGGAACACCACCACATCCTATGATGCACCTTCCAAAATCCCCTCATGGTGGTGGGGGGCTCCCCATCCACTGTCTGCTGCAGCTTTGCAAAGGGGGAGTTACAGCCCAGAACTGCACACTCTGTCCCCTCAGGAAACCCACCCGCCCTCTCTGAGCCTCAGTTCATAGAGACCCATCCTGATTTCAGATGGGAAGAAGGGTGTAGACATAATTAAGAAGCCAGTTGTTGGTATAGTACAGGGAAGGAGGAGCACATTGTGCAGCCTGTGGGGCGGGTCAGCAAAAGGAGGAGTGTGGTGCTGCTCCGGGAACTGGTGGTCAAGCACAGAGGGATTCCTAGAGGGAAGAGAAATAGATAAGGATCCACATAAAGTATAACAAAAGGAGGGAAGTGGAGGGAAGGAGGAAGAAGAAAGAAGGGAAGGTGAGGGAAGTAGACGGGGAGAGGGGGCTCTGGACTGTCAGGGAGCCTCTGCCAAGTGTTAGCCATGCAGAACAAGTGACCTTCCTCGTGGGTCTCAGCTCCTTCACCTGTGGAAAAGGCAACATGAGAAGAATGGTACCTCTGGCCCCAGGTGGTCAGTAAGATGCCTGGAGACCATGCCTGGGGAAATGCTGCATATACACGGAAACTCGAACAAGCATCAGGAACAGTTATTTTGGGTAAACTATCCAAAACTCCACTCTTTGCTTATAAAAAGGCAGTCACTCAGGTCAAGAGGATGACAATAGATAATGTGTATGAAACCCGTTATAGAAGATGACCAGAGCTCGGGGAAGAGGGGTCTCCCCCAGCTCAAACTCAGGGTGTTGATCCCACGTCAAGGCAAACTTCTCTGCCTGCTCCTCCCCACCCCGCTCCCCATACACACTGACTCTGCGGTCTCACTGGGAGACCCCAAGAGGGTAACATGAGGCTGCAGCTCTACGCCCATGCTCACTTTCAGAACCCGGGCTCTGGGAATTATGGGGTGACCTCACTGGGCAAAATACAGATTTAAGGGAAAGCAGGTATTTCTCCTGTTCTTTTGGTTAATCAGCTATCAGGATTTTTTCTAAATGTTGACAAAGAGATGGCTTCTTCCCTAGAGGCACATGTTAGTATCCCTCTCAGTTCACCTGGAAGAGACAGAGGAGGTCCTGCAGGTGGGGTCTGAGGGGTCCTCTGGGCAACGGTCCCCAAAGTGTGGCTTCTGGACCAGCAGCATCAGCATCAGCATCCCTGGGGTCTTGTTAGGAAGGCAGACTCTCTGCCCCTCTCCCAGCCCCACAGAACCAGACGCTCTGGGGGTGGGGCCCAGCAAGCTGGCCTAATAAGCCCTCTCCGTGATTCAGATGCTGTCATGTCTGGGAACCATGGCTCAGCACTGATAAATGCTGGCCGTGGGGTCAGAAAACATGAGCACAGCTCCTGGCTCGGCCACATGGAGAGAGCATCTCACTTGGTTCTTGGTCATAGTTAATATGCTTGTAAAATGAGGGCAGCAGTATTTACCTCCAAACTACATAGCAGGTGCACAAATCCTGGCAGACTATGGTCTTTATAAACACCAGGTACTGTTAATGTTCTCAGATGCTCTACAAATTATTCTACATGAACCAAGGAAAGGAAAGGACCGCCCATACTGTAATCAGTCCACCTGGAGCACATTTTCCAATAACTCTCCAGGCTTCATGAGGCTTGCAGAGCTACAGAGGCACCCCCTCCGTGGGAGGTGGAAGCCCTGACATCTTGCAGCTGTTGGCCGCCCCTGGGGATAAGACTTCACTGATGCCCAGGACGCAGAAGACGTCATCTGGTGTTTAAAAATATGCAACACCATGTTGGCATAATAATAATTATACTTAACATTTACGAGCACTTTTTATAAATATAAGTCATTTATTTTCATTAGCTCATTTTATCCTTACAGCAACCCTCTGAGATGAATAGCAGTACAATTGGCAATTTATAGGCGAATAAAATAAGGGCTAAAGGGTCGAGGAACTGCAGTGATACACAGCTGGCATGTGGCCAAGTGCAGTCTGAAGACACCAATCTGTGTCCAGGGTCCACACCCTCAGTCTCCCCTCCCCCACCCATCCCACTGTCCAGCAGCCAGCCTCTGCCCTTCCCACAACTACTCTCCTCCTCCTGGACAAAGCCCTTGGTCCTGTGACTGATCCACTAGGCTTGGCAAGTGCCCGAGTGTCAGACAGAGGTGGGGAAAGGTACAGACTTTCCTATCCCAGCTCTTCCTGGGGTTGTGAGATCCCGTGAACCCAGAACTTCCCCAAGTGCTCTTCAGCACCACGGACAGGGTCTACAGCGCCATGATTCTCTCAGCACTTGGCCCCCAACTCCACCAGGCTACTTGAGGGCACAAAAGCAGCTAAACTTATTTTCCACGAAACCCTTTAATTATTATAAAAATAGAAGGCCTTCAACCACAGTTATCCAACTTGATAACCATGAATAATGCACATTAACGCACAGGCTAAGAATAGGAGATGGGGCTGCTGATTAAGCCAGGCGTGAGCAAAGGGAAAGGGACCCAGAGCTAGAGGCAATGGCGTAAATATATCTTAGAAGTTTCACACATACAAACACACACATATAATTTATATTTTATGGCTCAGAAGCTCTACAACGCAGTCATGACATAACATAAGTTGATTCCCACCAGGGACATGGTTTTGGAGGATCAAGGCTTCCCAGCACTGATTTCAGGAAAGGGCAGAGAGCCGGCATTGGCCATGCAGTGGATAGGAGTGGGTCACTCTTGCTGCGGGCCTGCCCCAGACTCCCTAATGGTCTCCAGGAGGCTGATGCCAAAGTACACAGCCTGGTACATGGCAACAGCTTAGTAAGATCAGTAAGATCCGTTATGATTCTTTCTACTCTGTGACTTTCCTCGAGACCACGTCACCACATCATTCCATATAAAATTGTCACAGGTTGGCCACTGAATTCTGCATGGCTCTGACTGCTAATGTCTCCATCCCATTCTCTCAGAAAGGGTCAGTGACATAAATGTGTACCCACTGCCCCTTGCTGTGCTGTGCTGTACCTTTCACTTATACGAGAAACCCCTGATATGTAGAAGCATCTTGTGGCTTCTGGAGACCTTTCTTGGGCCCCAGTCTGGGAAAGAGGCACCAAGAAGAAAATCCCTATTTGGCAGGGCCCTCTTTCCTTTCCCCACCAATTCTGCAATCCTTTCTATAGACATGCCATGAAATCTCATCTCACAGTTTCAAATAAAGCCTGCTCTGGAAAAGCACCCAAGAAAGAACTAGCTCAGGGGGGAAGGAGACAGCCTTTTGCCTTGGAGACAGCCCACAATGTGTCTGCCATGTTGAAATCAGAGTGGCCATTTTGAGAGCTGGTCTCCCCCTGCCCCCGCCTGCAGTGGGGCCCCAGGCACTACTGTGACTGCCTCACAGAGAGGGTCCTCGGTGAACTCAGACTAGGCTTGAATGGGAATGTCACTTTAAGCTCTTACCAGCCCTGCCCTACCAGCTGTGCAGCGGTCAGAGTGACTTTTTCCTGGGCGCTCTTCTTCATCTTCTGGGTACCCCACTTTTGCCCTCAGGTGCAAACAGGTTGCATTAATCAAACATCAGGGCTCATGTCCCTCATTTTGCTGTCCCTCCCCAGCCCCCAGGAACCTTGCCTTCCCCTAAATGGGTAGCTGTTGGGATTTCTAACAAGCCAGAGCTATTATAAACTATGTTGTTCTCTTCCTATACAACTTCTTACAGGGAAAAACTTCAATGTGTGTGTTTTCCAAGTCTCAGTGGCTTTTCCAAGAAATGCGGGGAATGCCACCTTCCACCTACCCTCACTGGAAGGAATGAATGAGAAGGTGCTCCTGGGACTGTCTGGCTCTGTGCACAGGAGCTCAAAGTTTCCTGGGTCAGAAGTATCCCTGGTATATCAAGAGGCAGAGGGCAACGGTAGATGGATAAGGAAGAGACCAGTCTCAGAGGGAGAAATACTGAGAGAAGGCCCCAGGAAACACGAATCCAGAACTGGAAGGAGACAAGCAGAGGAAGGGTCTCTTGGGGGCCTCCTCACAGCAGCAGGTGTGACGTGTACTCCAAACATGTGGAGTCCATGTGCCACGTAACACGTGGTCTGAGCAGTCGTCAACAGGGAATTTGTCACAAGAGCAGCACTTAACAATCACAAACCCATGCATGCCTGCACGTTTCCAACAGGATGGTGAGTGTAAGCCGGAGGAGGACATTTCCTTGGAACTGAGGGATTCCAGGCCCCTGCCCCACAGCTGTTAGGGACTTTGTGGCAGGTGGACCCCCAATGTCCCTCATGCCAGCTGCCTTTCCTGAGAGGCTGGATGCTTCATGGTCCACGGTGATGTGGAGGAGCCTGCTTTGTCCTTGAGGGTATGTGTGCAGAACCTGATGCTCTTCTCAGACCTGCAAACTAGGCTGCCTCTGCTGACCACTGGGAACCTGGCTTCCCAACAGCTGATGGGCTTGGACTCTCCCCTCAGTTTTCCAAGTGGCATCTTCAATTTTGTGATGACCCACCCCATGAAAACTCTCCTACAAGAGGACTTGAGGACACTCAGGCTTGCTGCTCATGGCTCTGGTACCCTCTTCAGGGCATTCAGCTGAAGCTTCTAGAAGGCAGCATCTGGACTACTTGTTGGACTCAGATTCCTCCTTTGCCACTTTGGTCCTGTCAGGTTTATGATCCAGGCAGGGATTGAAGAAAGCCTTAAAAGACAAGGAACTGATGCTTGTGTGACCTGAACCTCCGTCTGCTACCACACCAGCCAGCCCAATAAAATTCAGCTGAGTTCCTGACACTCACTCGCGTATTTTTTCTGGTGCACCACACCATGAAATCTGAGCACAAAATCCATATGAACTTTTATTTATTGCCATATGGATTTCAGTGGAAATGCTTAAGGAGGGACTTTCTGGTGGTAGTTGTTTTTGAGTTTCTTTGCTTCGACCAAATGCTGAGTGCTGAGTTGCTGACCCAAGCATGGCTTTACAGGATACTCTGCCCCAATTTCTTCTCCTGTGGGTCTCAGCTGCCCTTGCTAGCTATAGGGCATAATCTGGGCTGATGAGGGGCTGGGGAGTTCTCTCCCTGTGCTGTCCTGTACTGTGCTCCATTCCGGGGAAATGGAGCCCTGCCCCGCCTCCCCATCCTGGTCTAGACCAGACCTGCCTGAGGCCCCTCCCCCACCCCAGCCCCACTCTCATTGTAAGATTAACACCAGCTACTGCTCATAGAGAGCACAACGGTGGCAGGCAATGCGCCGTATCGTGTATCTGAGCAGCTGGAGAGGCTGCGGGCGTGATCATTCAGCAATATCACTTACAAGGATCCATTTAAATAGGCCTGCCCTCTGAACATCACCTCACCTGGCTCCAACTGGCTCACTGCACCGCAGCAAGATGGCGGCAGGGATGGCAAGGTTCCCTTTTCACAGCTGTGGGCCCAGAGGAAAGAACATCTGTCTCTGGGCTTTTAAGCAAAAGTACTGAATTTGTTTGGTTTGAGTTAACTTGGATAACATGCTTGAACTGGTCACCGTGCTCACAGAACCGTGCCCGGATGCCTGGCACCTGATTCTTGCTAATGTTTGCCCAACTCATCATTTAGCAGGTGGCCACAAAGTTCTCTCCTAGACACCCTCACTGAACCTCACATCCGCCTGAGGGGAGCTCATGGTTTGTTCTAGCATCTTCCATGCACAGTCGAGGAAATTGAGGCACCAACAACTGTGGAGAACCCTCCTTACCCACCAGGTTACGCCACAGGAGGGGAGCCGTACCAGGAGTCCAAAGCCCGACCCTCAGCTCCTGCCATGTTCTGCCTTCTGGACCCACTGGCCGTCCTGTCTCCTGTGCTGGTCAGGCTCCTGTGCTGGGAGACGGGGCACTTTCCTCCAAAATCACACCGCTTTGGGACTTCCCACATAAACATCTGTGGAGATCCTATGCTTAAAATGATTTTTATTATATTAAGATTAAGACTTAGTCTTCGGTCAAATGTTCACAGATGTTGTAAAACTTGGAAGAGTAATTAACAAGACCTATGAAACACCCCAAATCCTGCTACCCTAGAATGTGGTTTGCCCTGCGCACGCGCCCTTTGATGCGTGAGCACACAGGGCTTCCTATATGCTGTATCTCATTTGCATTCCATTGCATGCCTAGCTCCCTGTCGCAAGGTGTTCCAAATTTTCACTCGTGCCCATCTGGTTGCTGTAATGCGATGTTCCATTAGGTTGTTCCCATTTTTCCTTGCTGTTGCAGTTGTCAAGTGTTCTTATAAAAAACAGAATCAGCTCGTAGTAATTTTGTTTCTGCTTCTATTCCTCCCTTCATATAAATGATGCTCAGGATACTTTCCTAGACACTTTTGTTGTTTCATTTCTCAGCACCTCCTGCAGTAGAACACTGAGCTCCTAGGGCACCCTCAGTGGGCTCTGCGGATGGGACCCTCCTCCACTCCTCCGTCCCCTGAGGCCCAGGCGGGGTCCTAGTGTGCCTAGCAGCGTGGGGGATGGAGACCACACCCTGGCTCGTTTAGGGACCAGTAAGAAGGACCACACTCTGGATGGCATGACTGCATTCGAACACACCTCCTCCCCAGAACTTGTGAATGAGCCTCCGGATGGGGGCCCAGGCTGGGTTTTTAAAGCTCTGTGAACCCACCACCCGCTCTCACGTACTGAGTACTTGAATGCTATCTATTACAGAAACATATGTCCCTCTTGCATGGATTTTAGCAATATCTTCTAGCAGAAAAAGAATAAGAAATGCAAGGGACAGATTTTTACACACGCTTATCAAGTGCCAGGGATGAAGCCAGGTGCTTTGCGATCAACCTCTTATAAACCACGTTCAACCCTCGGCATCCATGTTCCCATATGACAAGCTGAGACCCTCAGAGAGACACCAGCCACTGCAGAGCTGCTACCCAAACCGTGTCTGCCCAGCTCCTCAAATCAGCTTCCGTATTTGAGCACAAAACCGAGGCATCCTCTTCCTCCTTTCCTTCTTCCCAGATGCTAAATCTGCGAGGAAAAGAGGACAACCCTGGCGGAGAGCAAGCTGCGCAGAGGCGCAGGCTCGCAGACACCAGAGGGCGCTGTGGGCCTAGGAACGGGACCAAACCCCCAGGCTCCAGGCTTCCTTCCTGGAGGCATTGGTCCCCAGAGCAGAAGGACCTTCGGGATGCACCAAGAGGAAGCTCACCGGAAACTCACATTTTGGACTTGTTTCTGTTGTTTCTACATCTTTTTCTGCCTGTGGGGTTCATGATCCACCTCATGCTACGGCCTTCATCTCCATAGCATCCGCACCGGAGCAGTGCGCACCCAAAGGAACCCCCATGTCTGCATCTCAGTATCCTGGTCAGTCTTCTCTGCAGGGGAGAACCAAGGGCAGAGGCACAGAGGTCGTGACCCCTCCCTGCTCCCTCTGACTCCACCGGAAATGGTCCCTACCCGCCCTGGGCCATGGGTACGCACCCTCATTGCCACCACCAAGCCAGCTGCAAAGGAAATGAGAAGTATGGGTGTAACAGAAACAGAGCGTCACCAGCGAGTGTGCTCCCTGTGCCGGGCCCTGCGTGAAACCCCTCACGCACCTTCTCTCCTTTAACCCCCCTCAGACCTTACGGGGTAGAACCATCATCTTTCCCCTTCCCCCTTTCACAGAAAAGGAAACTGAGGCTCAGAGTCGCCCAAGGACAGACAAGAGGTTAACACGAGGTGGAGCCAGATTCCGAAGCTGGGTCTGCCCCACGGCCATCGGTGACCTCTCCTGGATCGAGCTGGCCCTCAGCCTTGGATGGCGGAGGGCCGACACCCACTCATCCATCCGCTCCTCTGGCAACCTCATACGTAATGCCAGCTGCCTCCCGGAGGCTTGGGAGGTCCGTCCTCCCTTCCTCTACTTCTATGGCCCCAGTGCCTGGGCTGTGAGCCGCATCCCCTAAAAAGCTGTCCCCCCTTACCTTAGCCTGATTTCATATTTATTTAAACACCGGGGGAGACTGGCCCAAGGACCCCACAGAGAAGAGAGAGAGGAGGTTAGCTTCCAAAACAAGGGGCAGAAGCAGCCCAGAAACCTGGCAGCAGCACACAATGGTCTTGGGCATCTGCTGGGGGGAGCCGAGGAGAGTCAGGAAGCCAAGAGCTCTAGTCAATCTTTAGCTGTGTGACCTTGGGCCAGTCACTGACCTTCTCTGAGGGCCAGTTTCCTCAGCTGCTGGGGAACGGGGGGCTTCAATCAGCCCTGCAGCCTCCCTTCCTTGAGTAATAATCAGAGTTTGTGCTTCCCATCATCCAACTAGCTTGTGACCTTGGGCTGGTCACTTGACCTTCAAGCTTTGTTCTCCCTATTTGTGAAATGGGCATAAGTCACTGCCCCATAAAGTGCTGGCTTCATCATGAGACATAAAGTACAGGGCATGTCATGGAGGGCATGACATGTGTGTTGCCTTGTGTTGCCCATGACATGTGCCCTCCTCATGGAGGGCAACACACATCATCACAGCGGTTCATTACATACCAGAAACACAAGACACACAACGACAATCAGAGAAATACAATTCCTAGGCCCACCGGGCTCTAGTCCGTCTGATCCCCTCACAACTTAATTGCTCTGGAGAGAATATTCAAGTGGAGAAGCCAGTTTTTTGGGCCCTGTACAAGTGCATTAGTCACCTGTGGCCTTCTCTGCCCTGTGAACATTATCAGTCCCCTTGACCGCCCCCCTCCAGCCTCACCTCCTCCCCGAGGGTTGGGGGGAGCAAGAGACTCCAAGTTATGAAGAGAGCTCCAAGGGCTCAGGCTGGGGTGGGCTGATCACCAAGTCTCAGAGCCGCCGCCTGCAAGGGCCTTTATGCATCATCTCGTCCCACCCCCTCGTTTTTACAGATGAGGAAGCAGAGGCCCAGAGAGGGAGGTGACTCACCCCGCATCACACAGCTAATATGCGGCAGAATCTAGACTCAGACTTTGCTAAAAATGTTCAGATGCAAGAGAATGTCAACCAAGGACAGAGCCAGAAGTGCGAGAGTCTGCTCAGCTGTCCCTCTGTCCTGCTGGACCTGAGGATGTGATGGGGCCTCCCCGGCTGCCACCGTGACTTAGCAGGTCCCAACTGTGGGCCTGCAGGCAGGGATGTGGGCCCTAGGGAGAGGCCGGCAGCCACCAGGGGAATAAGGCTGCCCATTCTGAGCTACAGCAGAACCGACAAGGCTGAGATGTACCTGCTGCTCCTGTCTCTTCCTACGGACACCCACGCAGGAGGACAGCTCAGTCATCAGAGGACATGCTGGTCCAGGAGACACACAGCAGTCCAGCCAGCAAGCATCACCCAGACCCAGTACCCTGACTTCGAGGACAGCCCCAATCCTGACAGAAACATCTGGGGGTCCTGCTAAAACCTGTGCTCCAGGCCCATGGGGACCCAGCAAGCCAGCAACACTAGATAAAGGTAGTTGCTAAATGAGCACCTAGCCTCTAGGTGTCATGCTTTTAAGCCACATGGGAACCATGGACAGTGGCCACCAGCAGCCCCATCTGAGAGGTCAGTGGACACAGCTTGGAAAACTGAAGACAATGTCACACTGTGCCGTGTGAGCCTCCCACAGCCTCTCAGACTGCTGTGTATCCTCGTGTAGGAGTTAATCTGTGTGTGTGTGTGTGCATGTGTGTGCACATCTGGGCTTCCAGTAGGGATAAAAGAGAAGTTCACCATAGAATCAGTGAAGACACAGAGAAGTAGGGAAGAAAATACTACCCTCAACACAGCCATCTGGCCTAACAAAGGGGCTCCACCTCCAGAATCAATCCCTTTCTGTCTCTCGCTTGTATACACACACACACACACACACACACACACACACACACACAACTGGGGTCATACTGTATATTTTTCCATGTACTTTAAAAATTAACCATTATTTTCATTCCCTAGCCCATTAATTATTCGTCTAAATGTGGTTTTTGCCTCCCTGAGAGTTGCTGTATCATTTCGTTGCACGAGAACACACTTGGGCCCCCTGCCCACCCCACAGCACATGGCTGCTTCCAGTCTGACTTCTGGATGACACGGAGTGAAACCCGGGGTGGTCATGTCTGTACAGCTTTGCTTTAGCTCCGTGGAGCAAATCTCTGGAGTGAAAGTACACTGTGAGAGGGGACCTGCAGGGAGAGAAGGGGCTGGCCACGGGAAAGCCGTTTCCATGGTAATGGAACAGAGTGGCACCAGCTCGTACAGCCGGCCCCATGCGAGGGGTGGAGAAGCCACCAGGGTCCACAAGCACTGCATTCTGATGAGGTCCTAGTGCAGATGCCCAAGAGTCCTAGGGCTGTCTCTCCCTGGACACGCAAAGTACATTTTTAATTGTTAGTGGGAATGAAAAACAGCATTTTAGTGACACCTTCATTTTTATTTCTCCTCACAGACTAAGCCCTTAAGAAAGCTTTCCTCCTTGGAAGGAAGCCCCATGTCCTAGGATCTGTCGGCTTGTCCTCCTTCTGATGAAGGTAAAAGAAGGTACAATATTTGTATTTGGGGAGAACACGTATAAGTGGGCCTGCCTCCTGTTTCCTCCACAGCTCCATCCGCCTCCTCCTGCTCCTTATCATCTCCCCCGTGAACTTCTGCAAATCTCCTGGCTCAAATGCTTTTGGTCTCTCCCCCTCACACCCGTCTGGCACAGCACACTCAAATGTTCCCACCATGTCTGACCACACACAGAACCTTCAGCATCTTCCCAAACTGCACACGAGGCTGAGCACATTCTGGTCTCTAACATCCTGTGTGCCAGTCCTTAGATCCTTCTGCAACCCTGCATCCCGGCCCCATGCGCCCCAGCGAGTACCCTCTGCTCCAAACACTGCCAAGCACCCACAGCCCAAACAAGCATTCCCCTCAGTTTTGCTCATTCCTGCTCACCCCTGCCGGGCCGCGGTGCCCACTGCACCTGCTTCAACTGCCCCAGTCAAGAGAGAACTCACCCTGAGGTGCCTCGCTCCACCCTGGAAACCTCTTTTCTCCACTTGGACTCTCCCAGGAAGCGCCACTCCCCTGCTCGGCCCCACCCCCCACCCTGCTCCCTGGCCGGGGGCACAGCCCCCAGAGAAGTAATAAAAGGGAAATACTTACCTTTTCACCCTTCTCCCCTCGGACAAAAGGCCCTCTTCCCTAGAAAATGAAAGGAGGAGGCACGGGTTTACGACAGAACATCTCCATGCATGACGTCACACGGCAGTAGTACCCAGGGGTCTGAAAGGGTCGGATGCTTTCTCATCAGCTCCTGGAAGAGCCTCCAAAAGAGAGGATAACTCTTCCTTACTGAGTGTTCATTCTCATGCCTATTACCCCATTTAATTTTTCCGACAATTCAATATTATGGAACTTGTATTTTTCCCCTTATGAGCTTTACTAAAATATCATCCACCTACGGTATCATTCACTATTTAAGGATACAATGTAATACTTTGTACAATGTAATACAATGTAACCCTATACAATGTAATAGTTCTGAGTGTATTTCCAGAGTTGTGCAACAAGCCCTAGTCTGCTTTGGGATGTTTTCATCAGCTGAGCAAGAAGTCTGCACTTAATTGTGGTCACTCCCCACACCCCCCACCTCCTGTCCTAGACAGACAATAATCTATTTTGACTCCATAGATTTGTCTTCTCTAGACATTTCATATACACGGAATTGTATGCTGTGTGGGCTGTTACAGCTGTCTTAGCACCCAGCGATTCCTCAGCAAAGCATCTTCAAGGTTCATCCACGTTGGGACCTGTATCAGTAGTCCATCCCTGCAGAATCACACGCCACCGCGTGACTATAACACACATCCTGTTTATCTGTTCACCATGCCATGAGCACTTAGGTTTTTCCACTTTCTGGTAATTATGAATAATGCTGCTCTGAACACTTGCGTCCAGGGTTTGCATGAGATTATGTCTTCGTTTCTTTTAGATATGTATCTAAGAAGTGGACTGCCGAGTCACCTGATAGTTCCATTTAGCCTTTTAAGGACAGCCAGACAGATACCCAAAGCAGCAGCGCCCTTCTGTACCAGCAACGCCCCAGTTTCTGCACCGTCCTGGCTGCTCTTCCCATCACGAGAGCGAGCGCTCGGGCCTCTCGTCATTACTGACTTACCTATCTCTCTCTTCAATTCTGTCCCTTCTGCTTCACGTATTTTGTGCGCTTGCGAGGTGCGCAGGTGTTTATAACTCTTCCCGATTTCTGAAAGACTGACACTGATCGTAAGACAAACTCTTTGTTTCTGCTGACGTTGGGTTTTAGAGTCTACTTTGTCTGATAACAGCTGAGTCACTCCCAATTTTTTGGCTTTCTATTTTCAGGATATGTATTTCCATCCTTTTACTTTCGACCTGTTTGCATCTTTGAATCTGAAGTGTGTCTCCTGGAGACAGGATAGAGTCTGGCCTGAATATACAGCATGATCACCGATAGAGCTGGTTTCCTGGATGCCATCTAACTTTCCATTTCTGCCTCCCGTCTTGCTGTTCCTCATCCCTCCTTCACGACATTTATTTATTTATTTATTTGCACTGAGTGTTTTCTAGTGCTACATTTTAATCTCTTAATGGCACTTCTACTGTATACTTTTAAGCTACTTTGGTAGAGGTCAGTCTCGGGTTTCCCACACACATCTTAGCTCCTCAGAGTTATACTACCTCCGGGGAGATTTACAGACACACCCCTCCCGGCCTGGTTCTGGTCCCTCTTCCCCCACGCTCCTGCCGGTACTACGCCTGCTTGTTAAATGCCTCCTCAAACATGGTCATGATGATGCCTTTGAGCCTGTCATCCTGCTTCACTGACGCTTCCGTCCCCCACTACCGTCAGTCGCCGCAAGATCTTACTGGCCTTTCTCAGTCCATGTTGACTCGTTTTTCCCTCCTGTTGCTTTCAAGTTTCTTTGTCTTTTGGCGCTTGGGCTGCAATCTTTCTGAGAAAGGCTCTCTCTGTGTGAGAGTTCACCGAGCTTTTTGAAGGTGTAGATTACTGCTTTTTACCAAATTTGGGATTTTTGCTTTCACCATTATTTCTTTGAATATGCTTTCTGACCCTTTCCTCTCTCCTCCTGGGGTCCCCATGAGGTGCATTCTGGTGCATTCTGGTACACTCCAAGGCTCTGCTCATTTTCCTGCCTTACTCCTCCTCTCTGGTCTTTGGATCACAGGGTCAGTATTGGTCTGCCGGGGAGGGCGCTCTTGCTCTCAGCAGGCTGCTTCCTACCTATTGCTGAGCCTCCCCTCAATCCCCTGTTTTCTTTCACTTATAATTTTAAGCTCTAGAATTTTCATTTGGGTCTTTTTATTTAGAAATTTCTCTTTACTGATATTCTGTATTTGTTGACATGCTGTCATAATACCACCCCTCCCCCCTTAAGAATGATTTCCCTTCGTCCTTTGACTCTCACTGTGATGGCTACGTTGCATGTTTTGTTTGCTTCTCCAGTCTCTGTGCCCATCACAGGAGACCCTGTTCCCTGCTGCTTTTCCTGGGGTCACAGGGATATTCTGGAGAACCACAAGGGTTCAGTCTCAATGTGGGCAGATAGGAGCCAGCCAGAAAGGGGAGGGATAAGGTGTGGAAAGACAGTGTAATTCTTCCTGGTGAGGCAAAGAGCATGGGCAGTGGCCTATGAGAAGTGGCCAGTTTGGAGATTCCGAGCTGCCAATCGGGATGTCCAGAATCCAGGGGTGCATGTTGGGGAGTGCAGGACAGGGCTAGAGCTGCAGCTGGGGCCACCTCTGGCGGGCCTCCCGTGCCCATGGGGAGGAGCCTGGACTCCATTCCGAGGTTGGGGTGTGGCTCAGTGTCGGGCTCCATGCATTTGAGCTGACACACATGCTTGGGGGAAGCCAGGCATCCCCCACACCGGCCCCATACTCACCATGTCACCTTTTTCTCCCTTGGGTCCAGGAGCTCCAACCAGCCCAGTGGCTCCCATGTCTCCCTGCAGGGTCCAAACCAGAGGGCAGCACTGGGTCAGGTCCCCTGATGACTTCCCTGCTCAGGCTGCCCACTCCCTACTTGGCCCTCGATGCCCTAGCAATGGCTGATTTTGTCCCTGCCAACCTTGGAATGAGGCTGTGCTTCCCACCCGTGGAGGAGGAAGGATCTGAATCATTTCCCCAACCTCTTAATCCCACAACTAAGTACATCTTGAGAAAGTGAGTGGGGGAATGCATCATGTGTTTGTCCCCAGGAATGGCACCGGCCCAGATGGGGAGGGAGACGCCCCAGGGTTCAAAGCCCGGCTCTGCTGCTTACCATGAGAGTGCCATTACTCTCTAGGCCTTGGGCTCTTCCTCTGTGAAATGGGCCTGCTTTCACCAGCACACAGAATACTGAAAGCACTAAAGTACTTTGAAAGCTGCCAGAGGTCAGCCAGAGTCCCCTGATGATGTCATTTGTAAGCCCTGGGTCCTCCCAACTGTCCATGAAGCCAGGGGAGAAAGGCAGAGGAGAAAATAGTGTTCGCGAGGGAAGAAAATTCGCCAAAGGCCAAGTGTGGGACTGGAGAAGCCTCCTACTGTGCCATGAGCCAATCCAAGACAGGCTTGGGTGCCGACCCTGGGAGCCACTGATTTTGTCTGTTTTTCTTTTCCCCTGGTCTGCAATTTCATCTGGGTCTTCTACCTATACACCCTCCGAACAAACAGCTTGTTGGCTTTGGGTGCCCCCCCTTGGCCTGTCATGTGCTTCCCCTGCCTTCTTTAGCCCAAGCAGCTCCCATGCACCCTGCTGGACCCCTGGGTCCCTCCACCCTGACTGTGCCCACAAGGGATCCCAGTCTTCTCTGTCGCTCTTCTCTTGCCACCAGGATGCAAGCCCTGGGAACAGGGCTCTCTCTTTCACTAGAATGTCCCTGTACCAGAATGGGTCCTGGAACCTGAAGTCACCAGACCATGACTGTTGACCCGACCTGATCTATATCTGGGTAAATGGGGCCACTGGGAGCCACATCTATTTCCCTAGAGCCTTAACCTCAGACTGGGACAATCTGACCTGTGGGGACAAAGGGCCAGTCATCTCTGAGGAAGCCAGGCTGGTCTCCAGGTGGCTCAGTCTGAGTCCCTCCCTAGCATTCCCTCCCCTGCCTTGTCCTCCCTGTGAAGGTTGCCCCAACCCTGGACCTGTCCAGCCACAACACGGTATGGTCCTTCCTTAACCAACCACTGCCTCCCTCCGACAAACATTCTTACACTTCCACAAACCCCCGGGCGCCTTTGCTCTTTCTTCCCTCTGACAGCAGAGAAGCTGCGGTTACAGCCAGGGGTGTTCAGTGAAGCATAAAGCCCCGTGCTCCTCCTTGCAAGGACCACCTGGCACCTTGGATGGCCCTGTGCTGCTCTCCTTTGGCACCAGGGGAGAGGAGCCCATCAGGGGTGTGTGTGTCCAGACTCCCCGACCCAGCACAGTGGGTGCAGCAGGGAGAAAGGAGAGAGAGAGAGAGAGAGAGAGGAGAGAGAGAGAGAAAGGATTTCAGGGTGTTTCTACCACCACACTCAGCCCCTCTTTCAAACACCAGGCCAGGTGACAGCTTCTGGATCATGCCGACCTCTTCCATGCGCCTGTGTGATCCCAGGTGATACGCATCTCTCTGGGTCTCAGCTTTCTGAGACCAAAGTAAGGATGTGAGAGGACAGCCCTGTCCAGCTCTGTAAATGCTAATAACCGGGGGAGGGAGCAGACAGAGAGGCGGCTGCATGATGCAGGACGGGGGCCCCTGGAGGAGGCACCTGGCTTTGAGCAACGAGGGAGTTCAGAAAATTTATGCGAGAAAGAATTTCATGCAACTTAAAGAAACATTACATGCAGTCTACACAGGAGACTCTTACAAGCCCAAGCCCCAACGTTTCTGGAATATAGAGGCCTAAAGGGATTGACACAGGATTAGCTGACCACGGAGAGCTTAGCCCGTTGGAGCGAAGGGGATGGAAGCCAGGACTTCCTCACCCAACCCCGTGTAGCTCAGGTTTTCAAACTCAGAAACACAGGTTCCGGACCTCATGCCACTGGCTCAAAACGAACACCACAGGACGGTCATCTAACACAATGCTTCGTCTCCACGTGGAGAGCACAGCAAGCACCAGCCCAGGCCCCAAAGCACCCCTGAGCCACGCCTGTACTGACCTTTGGGCCGGGGAGTCCCAAGGGGCCATGGGAGCCCTTTTCGCCCTAAAAGAAGAACAACAAAAGAAACAAGAAGTTAAGACTCTATTTAATTCTCCCCCACCTCTGCCTTCAGTGGCCGGTTATCCCTCCACAGGCTGAGGATTTGCAAGGCGACTGATGGTCTTGAAGAGCGAGCCCTTGTCCTGCCCACGAGAGAGGGTGTGTGGCTTTGTCCCTCCCTCCCAACTGCCCGCCACCATCTGCCCATCCTCCTTCACGCCCTGACTCCCGTATCCGTCAGTTCAACCACTGTTTAACAATGTCAGGCTACACACAATCAGTGGCTGAAAATAGGTCTGTGTTTTCTGGAGCTCACCTTATGGAAGTAAAAATAGGCAGACATTTTTAGTCCCACGTGATCATTGTTACGGGGAGAGGAACGGGTCATGGGGTCTTGGGAACGGCAGGTGCATGGCTGCACGGGGAATGAGGATGGAGGGAGGAGGGCTGGAGAGAGGGAGGAGGGAAATCACATAGACAACGAGGTGCTCAGGAAAGCATTCCCTGGGGACATCTTGAGAGAAGAGTAGGCATAGTAGAGCGGATAAAGGAGGGGGTCCAGGCAGATGCTGCATACACAAATGCCCAAAGACAGCCAGCAGCTCTTGGTGTCCTAGAAACTGGGGGAGCAACGTGGACAGAGATGGTGCTAGAAAGACACCTGGAGACCCTCCATGACACAATGGGTGGGGTGTTGGGGGCGGGGCTGGGAGGGGAGTGCCAGGGGGTGTTTGAGTGGGAAGGTGGGTGGGAGCAGGAGGTGGAGACCTCCTTGAGTCCAGAGTTCCCTCCCAGGGTCCTTTGCCCCATGCCAGAGGCCACGGGAATCTTGGCTGGACATACCCAGGGCACAGCCTGGCTGATAGAAAAGCCTGGACAGGGCAGGACTGCTTCTGACCTCCTCCTCCAGCACAGTCTGCCTGCACAGCAGCTAGTCCCCCAAACCTCATAACATATTAGCCTTCTCCTTTGGGGTTCTTAATAGAAACCCAGGGGCAGGGGAGGGCCAGAGGTCCAACCCTGGTGCTCACCCGGGTTCCCTGCCTGACGTCTCCCATTCTAACCTGTGGGTGCCAGGCCAAAGGGCCTTCCCTTTACTCCCTGCCCAGAAAGAGACTCTGTTCACAGCAAAGCTGAGCTGGGTCCTTTCAGCAGGTTGGGGCAGCATTTGGCAGCTTCATCTGCGTGAGAATTTCTGGGTGCTCCCCGTCTCCCCAGGTCTGGCTCTTCTGGCAGAGAGGAAGGAGGAAAATTGAAGGAGAACAAGGAGGGGGTGAGGGAAGGGGGAGCCTGCCTGTCAGGACATGGGCTTTGGAAGTGTGTCCGTCCCAGTGAACTCCACTGGGATTTCACATTTCCTCCTGTCTGCCCAGCCCCCTGCAGAGTCACTGAGCACCTCCTATATGCTGGCCCTCAGCAGGGAGGGCAGATACAGCAGGCTGCAGGGCAAGGCCGCGGGCCCTGGGGGCCAGCAGAACCTCTGAACACCCCCAGGGTCCTTCCCCAGCACAGCTCCGTCTTTTAGCATCCTTGTATGTTTGTTAAATTGTTCTGCTCAAACAGTAGAAGACTTCTTCTTCTTCTTTTTTTTTCCTTATCAGAAAAGCCACCAGTCTACAGGAAAACAGAATCAATGAAGGCCTCGGGCACTGCACAGGACATTAAATGCAGCTGGTGGACGGTGCCGGTGGTGTTCGTAGAAACACTGGTCTGTACGTTAGACACTAGGTACACACATCTGCACTTCATGTCACCTACTCAGAGTCCTGCTCAGAAACCAGATCTGCTCTGAGGACTCGCACCTGAGTGGAGAGGTCAGGAAAACCTCGGGGATACATTCACTCCAGGAAGACATTAATGGGTCTGAGGGCTCCCCTCCTCAGAGCTGGCACATCAAGAAACAAGAGGTCCAGGGAACGAGACAGGCTCCCTGACCTGTGAGTCCCCCAGGGCCTGGGGCCATCCTGCCCTGGCCATCCAGGTGCATGATGGGAAATTCCCTCCTCCACAGATGCACCTACTGACCACTCTGCCCTGCTCTGCTCGGACGCACTGGGCTGGGGGCTGAGGGTCGACTACAGAGGGTACCTTTTCTCCAGCCGGGCAGGAGCAGTTGATGGTCTTCAAAAACCCAATTTGTTCACTGCCGGACGTGGGAGGCTGCGGGGGCGGGAGTGAAGGCTCCGTCAGCACGGTCACCCGGCACTGGAAGGAAATCGCAGTGAGTCAGAAGGGCAGAACCTGGTTTTCTACCCAGTGCTGCTCCCTGGCCGGCAAGGGGACCAGGAACCCAAGAAGTCAGAGCTTGAGTGGAGGGGAGGTCGGGTCATGCCCAGGGGCAAGTCCTGGGCTCCTAGGACGTGGAGTCACAAGGGCCTGGGCCAACACCTGCTCTCAGCCACATTGCCGGCCTCTCAGCAGCTGCAGGAACTATGAATCCCTCTGAGTCTCACTGTTACGATCCACAGAATGGGGACAAGAGTGTGTCCATGGTGATGTAGTGAGGAGGATTTGATGGGACAGCTCACTGTCTCACACCCAACAAGTGTTTGGTAATGATGTATTTTCCTATCACCACTTCCCTGTCTCCATTCCCTCTGTTCCCCAGGCCCTCATCTGACCTCCTCTCCTTCCCTGAGTCCACAGTCAGGCCCATCTGACTCCAAGCCTCCAGCACGAGGGGCTTTCACCACCGTGTCTTGGGCACAGGGCCTCTGAGCACCGTATGTGGACGTCATCCCTCCAGCCTGGGAAGACAGCTCTGTCACTAAGGCCGTCTTCCAAGCAGCCCTAGGACTAGAGTTTGTTAAAGAAGTTGGGGGCGAGTGCAGAGAGGTCCCAGGGAGCGGCTGACCAGCACGGGGTCAGGGGAAAAGCTCTCATTTTTCTCATACTTTGCAGTCCTGCCTGCAAGCCTCTTCCTCCCCTCTCAACCAGCCCAGTGCACCGGGGCCTCCCCTCCACCAAACATGGTCTGCATGGTCTGTCCCTCGCGGGATGCTTCCAGCTCGGCCTCCCTTCCCTAGAGCTGGACCCCCCTGCTTGGCCTGCAGCCTAGTGGTGTCAACTAAGGTCGGGAACACGGCAACCCCCTAGGGAGACATGCATGACCTCCAACCCACACCCTGGGGGCCCAGGAAATGAAGCCCTAGCCCTAGATGGTCACTGGGCTCCCCTAAGACCCCTGAATGCCCATTTGTAGGCCCTGGAGAGCTCTATCGCTCCGGAGGCCAAGGACCCGTTCCCTGCCCACCCCTGCACGCAGGAGTTGCTCACCGGGCCCAAGGGGATATCGCAGCAGGTCTCCAGTTCCGCGTGTCGGGAGTCACAGTAAATCACGATCCGCTGCAGGTCAAACTGCAAGGGACACAAGGACAGAGTGAGTCTGGGGACTCGGCAGCCTGAAGCCCCCAGGCCTCCAGCAGGCCTGCGCAGGAATCGGGCCCCACTTTCTCCTCGGGGTCCCTCACGAGACTGAGCTTCAGGGGAGCCTACGTGTCACCTGCTTACACATCCCCTTCTAGAAGGGACAGCCCAAGAGCAAGGAGGTTGGCGCCTACAGGGGAGCCGGCAAGGACGGAGCTGGTCTCCCCGGATCCACCGGGCACCGCCCCCCACCGGGCACTGCCACTGTATTTACTTAGAGCCCCTTCCTCGGTGCTCTCATGTCAGGCCCCAAAAGCCTCCAAAAAAGACCCCACTTTCAACCCTCTAGACTTCTCCACATGGCTGCTTATGTCAACTCTGTAATGTAAAAATGTGTCTCTGTTACCCGCTTGAATGCCACAGGCCCTTAGTGTAACTTACAAGGGCTTTGGTGTCGCACACACGCACACATACAGACATGTCCACACACAATGCACACTCATGCACAGGCACACACACGCCTACACACAGACCCACACGATACACACATGCATGTACACCACATCTGTGCGCAAACCGTCACGATACACTCACACACGCACGTGTATGCACAACTGCACACACAATCCATACGCTACACACATTCACACACGTCCACGCATCTGCAGGGACACACGCCCACACAACACACACACACATGCACACACGCATGTGCACATGCACACACACACACACACACACACAGTTTGCAGATAAAGCCCAAGCCTCCTCAAGGAGGAGAGTCCCACTGCCCTGCCTATACATGTGTGGTTTCTCCTCTAGGAAAGTCCCCGAAAAACCAGCAAGCTCTGAGTCACTCCCCAAAACGGTCCTGGCTGCTCTCACACCCCAGCCCTGTAACCACCACGTGAATGCCGGCCCCAGCGCTGGTCACTCTACATGCGACCCTGCATGTCGGTGACGTGCGGACCACGAAGCATTCCTGTTTCTTAGTTTACTTTTAAAATCTGCTTCCCGACTAGCACGTGAACTCTGCAGGCAGGGACCCCTTGCCTCTTGTCCTCCACAAGAGCCCCAACATCACCGCAGCGCCCACACCATTTGTGGCACACAGCGAAAGCCCAGAGCACAGAATTAAGGGTCGGATGGAGGCATGTGTGAGAGCACAAACATCTTTTTAAGGGAACTTGAGCTCTACCAGTGGAAGGAGGGATGCTTGTTTTACTAAACACTGATGCTAAGTGCCCACGGTCTTCTACCTCCCCTGCCCTTCTCGGGCTGACCTGTGCTGCACTTGGAGTGGCCGAGCAAGCTGGCCGGGCAGGTGGTCGGCTGCTTGACCTCATGCTCCCGGCTGTGTGAGACACCCTGGGAGGCATGACTCCCCACCTCCCTGACTTGGCTTGTTGCAAACACTTCACCGTTCCATTCATCTGTCTGTTCTATTTCCTGTAAGACGCCAGCCCACAGACGGAGGAGAGAATGACAAAATGCATGGGCCTTGAACAAGGCCCATTTGAAAGAGAGGGTCCTGCTTTCTGCATTAGCGAGCACACACACTCCAGCTGGCCCGTCTGGCAAGGCTGCAGGGACAGGGATGGGAAGAAAAGAGGCAGAGGAGCAGGGCCAGGGACAGAGCACAGACACCCAGAGCCTGGCACAGGTGCTCCCAGGTTGGGTGAGCGGGTCTGGGAGCCAGAGGGGCCCCTTTCCAACCGCCTGAAACCCTCCTGTTCCCTGGCAGCCTGCTCCTGCCTCTCTTCTCCTCCCTCCACCGAGCCAGGGAGCACACCTGCTGACGTCCCTCTGGCTCCCACTCCACCTGGAGACCTCTGCTCAGCTCTACACCCCTGAAACCTGGGTGGTCTTCTCTGACCCTGGGTGGTTTTCCCTGGCCTGGTTTCCCTCCAGGGTCCACCAGATGCAGCTCAGTGACCCTTCTCTGGCGACAGAATCACCCCTTCCCATCCCACTCCAATCCTTAGTTCTCCCCCAACTCAGTAGCACCCTGACTCTGTCCCTGGGTGTATGCACACACCATGTGCGTTTCTCTTACAGCCCCCCCCCCACCAAAAGGAGGCACCAGGAACCTCATTATCCCTGAGGAGGCCCCCAGCCCCTGGACCTCTCGTGGCTCCATAACGGCCTACCCCTCTTCACCTTCCCATCCATCTGCTCCCTGCAGCCCCAGAGAGCATCTCAGGTGCAGCCCTGAGCCCCCCTGCCCTGTCCCAACTGTTCCCGCAGCCCACCCCTGTGCACAGAAAGGCCTGGACCCTGGCCTCTGCCCCCCACCCCCCACCCCCACCGGCTCCAGGAGGGCAAGGAGATGGGGCTGAAGCAGACGAGTTACTGTCTCTAAGCTGGAGTCTCCCCAGCTCAGGGGAGAGGAAAGCCCCTCCCTGGCTCTCAGGGGATGCAGAGGGGCTGTGCTGGTGACAGGAACGCACAGGCTAATGGGAACTGTCATCACGGTCCTCTGTGTCACCAACGTGGCTCAGCTCCGTCTCCAGTAGCCCCTGACTGTTCTCTGAGTCAAGGCCTGGTCTGCACATGGGCATTGAGGACGGGCTGTTTGAGCAGAAATCCCAACCCTGCCACATTCAGTTCCAACCCTCGAAGAACCACTGAATGTCTCGGGGAGTGTCCTGCTGTCTGTGAACTGAGGGTGTCCGTCGTGTCTGCTTCCTGAGATCATGAACCAGACAGGATGAGAAATGGCCTGGGGGCACCGAAGACATTCCCGGGCACAGGGTGATGCTCAATTCGCTACAATTAGCAGCAATCTGAGCAGTGATTTTATGGCTTTAGTTGATTTAACGATTTCCTTTGCTTGATGTGGTCCCATGTCTGACGTCACCTTCTCAGCAGTGACACAAGGAAGCACAGCCTGGTTTCCACTGAAGAAGTTATGCAAGCAAGCAGGCAAAACAGAGGACACATCCGTGTGTGACCGTGACCGTGACTGTGACCACCACGGGGCCACTCGCGTGGGCTGGAGAGGGGCGCACATGGGCACAGCTCGTGGGTGTTGCCTTCCTCCCTTGGCCCCATCGCCCCTGCCTAACCCCTCGGTCACCCCTTCCTGGCCTTCCTTGTGAGGCTTCTGCAGGTATCGGCAATGTTTAGGAACTATCCTTCAGCTAACAACGCAAGTTACAGAAGACTTCAGAACTTAGTTCATGGTGTTTTTGGTTTGGTTTTTTTTTTTTTTTTTCCATATCACCATTTCACCATTACTTATTCATACTTACTCATTTTTTTACGCTTATGGTTTGTGCTTGACAGATTAGGAAACAGTATTTACAACATACACTAAATTGGCAATTAGTATTCAGAATATATGTATATATGCATATACATACATATACGTATAAAATATTGAAATCATTAGGGGAAAAATCCACAAAATAACCCTAATCACAGGCAAATGCTGTGGGCTGGCAGTCACTGAAGGGGAAGTCAAACAGTCAATCAACAAACGCACAGGACTGCTGTTCACAGTAGAAGCAGGGAGCTGCAGGTGGAAACGGCAATAAAATACCATCGACCATTTGCCGTCTGATTGGTAAAACAAAACCAAAAAGAAAGGAATATTTAAAAAGAAAATATATCAATACATTGGGGAGGGTTTAAGAAAATAGAGCTTTTGTACATTGCCAGTAGGCATAGAAACATTTCGTCAGTTTGCGGAGAAATCTGAAGTATGTGGGAAAGTCAACGATTGTTTACGCCACAATGTAATCATTGAACACGAGGCTGCGGGGCCCAGGGAAACTGTCTCAGCTGGTCCACACCTCAAGCCCAGCAGGCAGGTGTGGTCCATGGTCCTTGTGGGGAAAACCACCTTGGAGCCAGGCCAGCATGTTCAAGACCCAGGTGCGCTGACAATGACGGGGAAACATCAGAACCCGTCTAGGTGCCCACTAACTGGAGGACCAAGAAACAGAATGCGTAATCATATGATGAGGCAGCTAGAAGAAGGTATAACAAGCTTTGACAGAGAATCTTGGGCAAAAAATCAAAAAGCAAGATTTAGAATATCGCGTATCATTTACAGAAACTCTGCGAAACTGAGCAGGCATCCAGCCACACTGGATTCGATAACGGACTTGCATGAGCGCAGGAAACGATAAGAAATGGTTTGGGGAAGAGCTATCCCAAATCATGCTCCGGTTATTTCTGGGGAAGCAGGACCGTCCGGTCCTGGCAGGGAAGGTGGCCTCCTGTGCGTGGGCGTCACGTGCACGCAAGGAGGGAAAAGGAGGACGGGAGTGTGGGCGGTGTGACAAGAGAAGGGCCACTGGGGCAACACTGAGTTATTATAGGCTGTTAGGTCTAGACGGCGCACTCAGGATAATTCTTAAAATTTATTTGGCTTATAATTTCTATATTTGCCAAATTTTCTACAATCAGAGAAAAAAGAAAAAAATGCCTCTATTTAAATGTACAGAATTTAAATACCTCTCTACCTGCAAATACGTATGGAAATCTATGTCCCCATTGCTGAGCACAGTCCCTGGCATACAGCAGGTGCTCAATGTATGCGATAGATGGCCAGTTGCGTGGATGAGGGAGGGTGACTCTGGCTTCTAATATGTGTTCTGAATCAGGGTTCCCCTCCCTAAGGCAGTTCAGGGTGAGGTCTTGATAAGTGGTACGGACCCGTGAGGGGGAGTTGCGGACACTAGACTCCCAAGGCTTCCTCCCAGTGACCCCAGGACCTTGGCTGTGGCCGGCGCCCCGGTACTCACATCGATGGGCACGCTGTCATACAGGCGCTTGCCGATCACCGTCTTCCCCTGGATGTCGATGTTCTCCCTCTCCTCGATGGGCAGCGTCTGCACCAGCACACAGTCCACGTACAGGGAGACGTTCTGGGCCTGGATGCTCAGGGCAATCTTGTGCCAGTCCCGGTCGAAGAGGTCACTGACCCGGGGGCCTCGGAAGACCACCCTGACGGCATCTGTCAGGGCACCCACCGCGTCATACTCGACTGCCTTGTTCTCGCCGTCCAGCCGGACGGAGACCTGGGGAGCAGAGCGCCACAGACTCCCTGAGCTGCATGAGACCAAGGCAGGAGAGTGCGAGAGGGGAGGGGGTTGTGGAATCACGGGTCACATCGAGCCATGACCCTGGCCACTTGTTGGCCTTGGATAAAGCCTTAGTTCCCTCCTCAGCCTTGGTGCTAACAACCCCGACCCCGCAGGCTGTTCCAAGCACCTGAACCAGATGGGATTATTGGGCTCAGACACATGCAGGGTCACACACAACCCAAGCCTGGGGGACGATGCAGTAGGGGCACGTCTGCGAGTCTGCACGACAAACGGTACAGAAAGGCTTGAGTCTCAAGCCCAGTGAGAAATCCCAACTGGTCTCCGGGTCATTGAAAACCCCAGGCTGCCAAAACGGGCCACGTCTGGCCAGACGCCAGGGACCAGGCTGCGACCCCGTCACAGCCCACACTCTCTCCCACCACGAGGATGACCTTGAGGCTTTTTGGTGGCAGGGACTCACGGGTCTGGTTCCCTGGAGGACCCCCTGCCCTTTGCAAAATGCCTGGGCCATTTTGGAAGAAAGTTTTACTTCTGTTTTTCTTTGAATGAAAGAATGTTTGGAAACTTTCCCAACCATGTGCTCGTTTCTCCCCCTTACTCAGTACTCACCAAATGCCTTCTGTGCCCTGCCCAGCTCCCCACCCCCAGAGTCTGAACTTCAAGGGCTCTGCCTGGCCTCCTGTGCCCTTCAGTGTCTCATCTGCGTGGCCCCTGGGAAGTCCACAGATGGAGACCATAGGCAGGAAGACAGGGTCTGGGGGCTGATTCTCCCTGCCCCTCCCTGCTTCCCTGTGGTTCCCAGTGGTTGTGTCCCTCAACACACCCTAGCCCTTTGGGGACTCTCTGTCCTCCATGGCTCCAGACCCATGGTCTCCAGTAACCACTGACCACCCCTGTCCCTGCCACCCAGGTCTCTGGTGGTAGTAGCTTCTTGCCGTCGCTTATCCCAAGATACCTCGATATCCTTTGCTGGGTTCTTTACCCCTGACTCTTAGCCACACCAGCAACCTTAATCCTAGCCAACATTCTTCAAAAACTGGGGCTGTCTGCTGTGTGTCTACACCCAAACTGTCAAGCCACTTTTGAGCTGTGTGTCCTTGGGCAAGTTGTTTAACCTCTCTGGACTCTTTCGTTCTTTATAAAAGGGCACTAATGACAGCACCTGTGGCACAGAGTCATTACGGGGATTAAGTCAGTTAGCATGTGCGTAAAACACCGACACGGTCTTTATTAGATTCTGGTGCTGCTCCAAGCATTAGTTATAACAACCTAAACAAATAAATTCAAAGTCCTCCCCGTGGGGCAAGCCTTCTCTGGCACACACACGCCTGGACCCCAGCTGCTCACTTGCTCTCACGTCCCCATGCTCGTTTCATTTACTTTTCTCCTGGCGCCCGGTCCTGGATCATTTCTTCCCTTCACCTGTTTTGCCTGCCCTGCCGCATCCTCGTAAGTGGGGACTTCATCCCGCTCGTTCCCTCTCTTCCGGGGCAAGGACCTCACCCAGCTCATGGTGCCGACCCCCAAAAAGGCACTGAATGAATGAATGAGTGAATGGATGAGAGCCCTCGGGTCAAGGAAGACGCCCACGCACCGCCGGGAATCAGTCACAGGGTTTACGACACTGCCCAGGTGTTCTGATTTCTCTTTCTGCCCACCCCCCCAACCCAATGACCTCAGTACAACCGGAGCAGGATTTGTTTTCAGGTGCACTGCCTGCTGGGGTATGCCTGGTGTGGGTAAGTACAGAAAGCCGTGAGCCCTGGCCAATAATCTAGTACGCTTCTAACTCACCCTCATACTTCTGTTATTAAACACGGTCTTCTGTTTCTAGAAACCACTTTTCCTGTTTGAGCCCCGTGTCCCTGAACTACTGAGGGAGCTCCGTGAGGACACGGCTTTCCATTCAGACATACAGTTCTTCCAGCAGGATGCAAAGCCAGGGACAGCGCCCGGCAGGCCTGCATCCTGTGTATGCCGGAGCAGGCTGGGGACCACAGGAAGGCGCCTCCCGGCTCAGCTCCATCAGCAAGCCCTGCTGCTTCTAGTTTCAGAGACGTCCAGGATCTCATCATTCCTGCCCAGGTTGCTGTTACTGCCGGTCTGGGTCAGCCCCCTCTTTTGCTTCGATTGCTACGATGGTCTCTGAACCCGTCCTCCTGTTTCTGGGCCAGCCCGTCTCCCGGAGTCTGGTCTCCAGCAGAAGGCCCCCCCCCCGGCCCCCCACCACCTCTCGAGCCCCCTCCCCGAGGAGCAGCCCCCACACCCTCTGTTCCAGCCGACCCTGCCTCCTTCCTGACCCTTCATGCTACTGGGGAGAAGGCCAGCTTCCGAGTGTGGCTGTAAATACGATCATGATGACTGTGAAAATCGAGGTCAGTAGGTCTGACGGCCCGCGTGGGGCTGCTGAGAGCCCATGTCCCTTCCGCAGGCCTTTCTCCGTTTTTCCCTGTGTCTAGCCTGTGTCTCCTCTGGGGCACGGAAGTGGCCACCATCAAAGGCCAAGGAAGAGCGTTCCACCAATGGCCAGGAGCCTCTTTGAACATGAGCCTCGGGCCACCCCCACCCCGGGGGGGGGGGCGCGCCTCTGCCTGGTTCTGTCGCGTCCCGGCCCACGGCCCGTTCCCAGGAGGAGCGGAAGACGCAGACGGCAGATCATACAGCTCTGCAAATGCCATGAGGGGAGAGAACCCAGACGAGGAGGTGAGGGCTCCCCCACAAGAATGCGTGGCAGGCGCCCAGTCCCATCGCCCAGCCCCCGAGAAACTAGAGAAGCCAGACCCGCGTGCCTGCGGATGGAGGTGGACGGCTTGCGCTCCCTCCAGGAAAACAGCCCTTGAGAGGAGCCTCGTCCGTCCCATCCAGCCACCCACACTCAGGAAATCAGGGCACTCGGTAGCCAGACCGCGTCTCAGTCGGACCAGGGGCGCTATGGAAAAATCATGCAACGGGACTGACGGTGGGGGATGGGAGGCAGCTGAGCACGGTGGTCAATACGCAGACTCGGAGTCGGACCCCCGTGTTCAAATCCCTCTTTTCCTTCTCATCATGTACTCAGCAACCCCGCTCCCAACCTTGCAAGAAGCCAACAGGCTGGGAAGGGGACCCATGCGCTCGGATGTGTGAGGTCCTCAGGACCACTCCTCACCCCTACGGAGGAGAGCGGGGCCGTGGGGACGAGCCAGTGCAGCGCCCAAGTCCAGCTCTCACGGGGGCGCACGGCTCACTGCACAGAGGACGCCGTCCCCTGGCCGCTGCCCATGTGTGTGGTCGCTGCGGCCCGATCGCTGGAGCACGTTCTCATTTTGGCCTCCAGCGAACGGAGTCCATATCCCTCAGCTGAAGGTGAGCCACGTCTTCCAAAGGTGAGACGGGTGATGACAAAGACAGGAGGGGTCCCCAAATCCTGAGAACCAGGGTATGGGGATTGGCAGGATGCAGAAAGCAGGGTTGCCTGCAACTCAGACCAACATGTGGGGCTGCTGGCTCTGATCCGAGACCCGCTTTCCCCCCTGGGCCGCGGGCTGCTGAGGGGCTGCTCTCCCCTTGTAGGGACACGCCTGAGGGGCCGCAGACAGGTCAGAGCTTCCCAGACTATGAACAAAGGACATCACGTGTAACACAACCGTGTCACGTATGAGGCATTTTCCAGATGCACTCAAGACCCGGTTCACCCCACCGTCCCCGGCCATCCGCGGCAGCCCTTCAGTTTCCACGGGACAGCCGGGACCGTCAGGACTCAGGAGGCTAAGCCCGCAGGTCTTGGGGATGCACCAAGAAAGGGGCAGGCGCACAATGGAGCCCAGGTCTGGCCGACCCTGAGCAAGTTTCTTCTGCTACGTCACGGAGTTGTGCCCCTCAAGATGCCACCAGAGTAGAGGCCACTGGACAATGGAGCTGGCCGCCCCTCCTGGAAAGGCCAAGCATCCCTGGGGTGGAAGGAAGTTGGTCCCCGACCCAGCAGAACACCAGGCACCAGACTGTCCTCGGGCGAAGAAGCCACATTGCCCGCAGCGTCCCCGGGGCTTCCCCCCCAGACTGCTGGTCTCCTGGACCCCAGAGAGAGGGCCCTGGAGAAAACAGGGCAGGTGCCGCCGGCCTCACAAGAGGGACACAGGAAGCTTCTGGCCCCCAAGACCCAGCGCTGCCCCTACCTGCGGGATCCCGTACTGGTCGATGACCTGCCAGATATACCAGTCTTCTTTCCGAGACGTTTTCCGGAAGCGGAAGGTGGTGACGAAGGCATACTCGTCAGGCAAACCCTGCGGGAACACATCCCTGGAGGGGGACAGAGAGGAGGACAGCGGGCTGAGCGAGGAGAGTGGGGACTGCCAGGAAAGCCCAGGTGCCCCGTGGGTCACTAAGTCCTGCCAGTTTTACCTCCTGAGCGTCTCTCAAATCCACCTTCTCTCCTGCCTTTACTGCCCCCTCCTTCGATCAGGGCCTCAACAGGACCATCTGCAGACCCCTCCTGCGGCCGCTTCATTGTCCCCCCTGCCTCGGGCTTCAAGTCCGCTCCCCTGGGGCACATATGTCCCTCTGACAAAATCGATGGCAAGACGTCAAGCCGCCGCCCTTCACCCCCCTTCCCAAGCCAAATGCAGCTGAGGGCACCTGTCTTCACCTCCCCCTGCTGGCTCCTTCTCCGGGGGCCCAATGGTTCCATCTCATCCTGCTTGATCCCCTGCCCTGCCCTCCAGGACACCCTCCTGTCTTCACAGAGCAGAGCCTTGCACTCCTCCCAGTGTGGGGGACCAGCCCCTCATGCGGGGGAATTCAGTCCCCTGCAGCTCTGCCCCCGTCCTGTGCCTGCCCTTCCCCTCCACGCTCAGAATGAACGCTGTTCTTCCCAGGAGTCACAGAAAAGGTGTTCTGATTCTCATGGTGTAGCTGAGGGCAGCCAGGCTCTGTGGGTTAACAGGACACAAGCTGGCTGCTAAGGGTCTGGACAGAGACCCGCACAGAGAGGAGGCCCTGTCCCCAGAGCTCTTTACCACCGGCTGGCCGCACCCTCACCCCAAGGCACCTGGCCACGGTGGGGCCATGTCCTGCTCTGGCGGCAGGGACCTGCCTGAAGGAGACACGGTACAGACCTCTGCATTGGAGTGGGTGGAAGCTGTCTGGCCAGAAAGCCGGGAAGGGAAGTGAGGAGGCGTCTGGGCTCCTGGTTCCAGACCCGCACACCCTCTGGGACCGTTGGTTTGGCTGTCGAGCCTGTGAGCTAAGACTGGCCCTCCTTTTGTGATTCTCGGCTCATAGGTCCAAGCCGGGAGCGGACTGCGTTGTTCCAAGTCCTTCTCGAAGCTGGGATATCACCCAGCTCACGTGCAGGTGCCAGGAGCAGCGTCCATCCCTCAGTGCTGTCCCTGCCCGCAGGACTGAGGGACGCCCTCAGTCACCGCCCCCATGGGATGGATGCGGCCTTCCCTGCCTGTCCGCACAGACACACACTTTGCAGCCACGGTAGATGTGGCATTTCCTTTCCTTTTTATTCTTTCATCAGTGAGTCAAACCAGGGACTGTTTTTGTTCAAAAGCACTTTTTTTCATATACCTCTAAAATAACATCTATACGTGTGCATGTTTGACATGTATACACCCAGATAAACCCAGCTGGATTCACATATGTAGTTAGGTCTCTGCAGCATCGATCTACACACCTGCATCTCTAGTTCTCTCTCTCTATTTCAATAAAGGGACAGAGACCAAGACTTCTCCTGAGGGTATCTATAAGCACAAGCATATGCATACATAGCTTAAGAAAAAGGTATCATCGGCGGGGAAGGGAACATCATTATCAGAGAACATCTAAAGGAAAACAAAGTGGCCCCATCGAATCCTTTCCAGAAATAAAGCAGCAGGTAATAAGACCACAGTGGGAAACACCAAGGGTGTGGGGCCGGAGGACCTGGGTTTGGGGCCAACCTCTGCCTCCTACGAGGGCGTGTGAGGGCGGACACATTATAGTCCCATTCTGAATCTCGTGCGTCACACCGGATAAATGATGACCTTGTTCACCTCGCTTCACTGTAGTGAGAAATAAATTAGGCCAGGCATGTAAAATGCCCAGTAGACAGACGGCACACATGCGAGAAAAAAAGTCAATGCTGAAAGTGACCCCCTTCCCGTTAGGAACCAAGCTAACCTGTGCATCAAAACTCCACGTGTCTGCATGTTTGCACCTGCGTTTTAAAGCATGAGAAACTACGAGGAGACCATTCTTTCTTGAAACCTCTGGGATTGATTTTGCTCCCAGTGTTTTGCCATTAAAACCAATTTGGGAAAAACAGTCTGAGGGGTTTGAAGTGGCGGGGGGGGTGGGAGGTTGGGGTACCAGGTGGTGGGTATTATAGAGGGCACGGCTTGCATGGAGCACTGGGTGTGGTGAAAAAATAATGAATACTGTTTTTCTGAAAATAAATAAATTGGGAAAAAAAAAACCAATTTGGGGGCGCCTGGGTGGCTCAGTGGGTTGAGCCGCTGCCTTCGGCTCAGGTCATGATCTTGGGGTCCTGGGATCGAGCCCCGCATCGGGCTCTCTGCTCAGCGGGGAGCCTGCTTCCTCCTCTCTCTCTGTGCCTGCCTCTCTGCCTACTTGTGATCTCTCTCTGTCAAATAAATAAATAAAATCTTTGGGAAGAAAAAAAAAGACAATTTGGAACCATATAAAAATCCCTTCTCAGAAGGACTCCGTGTGCCCCGAGCCCAGGTCCACGGCTCCAGAAGCCCCGCTCGGAGCAGCTTCCGCAGCTGTCTGGGCCCACCCTGGGTCTCCGTCGGACCTTCCCACCACATTTGTGCCAGCCGTGCTTCCTTCCTTCTCTCGATCTTGCTTGACTGCCTTTTTTCTTCAAGATGAAGCTCCCTGTTGTCGTGTCTGTGCTATATGGATGGGGAGTAGGATGCATTTAGCCAAAGAAGAAAAGGGCACAAAGTGGGAATTGGAAGCTAGATTCTGCTCTCCCTTGTGTACCCCCGAAATGAGCATGGGGCCCGATGATGGAGAACAGCACCCTCCCTGCATCTGTAGAGTAGAGAGAGCCACACTGGAAAGATGTCTGCAAAGTCGGCTCGCGTAAGGGTCGGTGGACGGGGACTCTGGTCTCTGCAGGAGAGAAAGCCAGGCTCTGAGCGAAGGTGACTTCTCCAAACTCCTCTTCTGTACTCACTCTCAAGGGATGTAGGTGCTGAGAGCCGGGGAGGACGTTAGGGTCCGACACAGGCCCAGGGTGTGTTTAGTTCTCAGAAAATGCTTGTTGAGTTAGAAAATGCACAACCCATGCCCCGGTGCTCCCAGCCGATCTTTGCCGGGCTCGTACCTGACGGAGCATCTTCACGGACTAGGAGCTGACTGATGCATTCGTCCACCCATTCCACAGACACTGAATAACCCCTCCTCTGCGCAGAGCTCATTTTGATGCAGAGACCAGACTGAGGCCCTCCTAGAGCTGCTCGCTGAGCAGGGAAGAGAGCCTAGAGGACTACACAACTGACTAATGAGCTTCACCTTCACCACTTTGTTCTACGCAGGAATATAGGTTATAAGGAGACAAGATAGGGGGAGCCCAAGTTAGTTCTGGAGGTCAGGAGAGGCATCCTTGAGAGCATCATGGTTGAGCTGTTCTTTGAAGGACAAGCCGGTGTCTTGGGTAGAGCGAACAACATGAACAAAGGCCCTGTGGTAGGAAGCATGTGCCCAGAAGCTCCCGGAACAGAGACAGAAGAGCCAAACAAGGAGCCCGGGGACAAACTTGAAGCCGTTGCTACAAGAGCACTTGGAAACAATTCAGGAAATTTAAGGTGGAGAAGGAGTTATGAAGAACCAGCACTTCTGTGCCCGGGGTAAGCAGAATGGAACACTGATTTGGGTACCATCACCAGCCTTGACTGGAGACCCAGCAGGTGTCAGACCCTGAACCAATCTCTATTTTAATCCTCTCAACAACAGTGCAAGGCAGAAACATTCGTCTTTGGTGGAAAATAAGGGGCAGCTGAGGCACAGAGACAACCAGTAAGTTGTGCAAGGCCAGGCACCCAATCAACACCTACGCAGCGGCGCCCCTGGCCAAACCGACTCAGGGAGTTTTGGGGAGCTATGTCTGTGTGTAATACAGGGGTTCGGCCAGAGTAGGCGCTGTGTATCTACAACCGTAACTGTGAGCTGTTTAATGAAGGGAGAGAAAGCCACAGGCATGCGTGAATGATCAGTGCAGAACCCTACAGAGAGGGGAGTGCCCAAGGGCCAGAGAACGAATAGAGACAAGTTGGCAGATCTGCTGAGACAGGGGTGGGTTCCCAGGGCTGCTGGGAACTGCGTCTCAGGGCGACTTCACCTGGCATTGAGCAGGTTAGAGCCCCACCTGGCATTGAGCAGGTTAGAGCCCCACTCAGGGCTCCGTGTGCAACCGTGGCTGCCTGGCCTCCCTCCTGCCCTTTGCCAGGCGTCCACAGCAGGTCTGGGAGGAGGAGGGAGCACTCACTCTGTCCTCTGCACCACAGGGAAGGATCCCATCCGGACATAGGAGCTCTGCATTCCGTTCTCTCTGCTCCCCAGGATCTCCTTCACACTGAACAAATCCATCAGGTCGAAACCTGTCAAACAGAAGAGCTGGGGTCAGTGGCAGGAGGAGCACGGGGGACACGGGGAGCACACCTCTGCAGAGGCGGGGACAGTGGGCGTGGAGGTAAGCGGAGGAACTGTTGGGAGGCGATCTCGGCAGGAAACATTAACAACAAAGTAAGCACATGCACAGCCTCCATTTCCATTTCCATTTCCAGGCAAAGTGCAGGGGAAATGCGGACCTGGGGTTTCCAAAGAAAGGGAAGGCTGTCCTGGCCACGTGGCCAGGGCAGGGAGCCGTCCCGCTGTTCTCGAAGACCCCATGGGAACACTTGGCTGGCTCTGCCACAGTCCTGCAATTCATGTAAATTTTGCTTGGATTACAGCTTGGCAGCTTTTAAGTTTCATTTTTTCAAAGAAAGAAAAAAAAACCCGAATGATGTCGCATTCATTGGCCGGTCCTCGGCTCTGGTGTGTTTGGGCTCCAGGAGAGGACCTCGTGGGTACTGGTAACGTCTGTGATGGGAAAGTCAGGACCTTTGTGCTCAGGGCACTGGTGGGGCAAGGAGGGGTCCGCTCAGGCTCGTGCATGTGTGACACTGGGCCGGCTCCGTCACCCCCGGGACCCTGGGCACTGACCACTTGACCATAAGGGGAGGGCCGTGATCCGGCCGGTCCCTTGTCACTCCCGCCCCCCACCCCAGCCAGCACGTCCTGACCCACAGCCCAGCAAAACCGTTTGGACTTGAGTCCCGCAGGCCAAGACCCTCAGTTCTCAGAGGAACCCAAGCACAGCACTCAACCCGCGGCTGAGAGTTTGACGCACTGGCCCACACCGTGTCCCTCGGGCGAGGAGAGAGCTCATGCAGGTCAGCGGGACGGCACCCAAGGACAAGCACGGGGGCTCACTCCGCTCTGCATCTCCGGGGTTGACACGATGCCTGACCCATGAGACTTCGGGAAGATTCTTGGGATCTCTAACCTTCGAAGTCACTGCCATCCGGACAGGAGCTTAGCCTGCAGGGCTCGTGTTGCCATGATGAAGACGTCCCCCTAAACTTTGCTTTAAAAGATCATTTGTTCATTCAACACATTTTTGAGCGCCTCTCTGCTGCTCCCAGCCCAGTATAAGAAACAGCGGGACAGAAAAGGGTTAGCACGGACTGAGAGTTTCAGTGGTAGGACTGGATGGGTCTAGGCTGCGGTCCTGACCACAAGCTCCTTGCTGTGTGACCTTGGGCAGGTTGCCTAACATCTCTGAGCACCAGTCTCTTCATCTGTGTAAAGGGGGCTGTTTGAGTATATATCACTGTAGGATTGTGGTAAAGAGCTCTGTATCCTCCAATGATAGGATACAGAGCTCTTCCTGTAGCTTCTGAAATACAGGAACCCACAGAATAGTTTTCATTTCAGTTATTTTTCCATTAGAATGATTACAGCCTCTTCTACCACTCAGTTCTGTCCAGATGCCCTTTATCCATTCAATGCATGGTTTTGAGAGCCTGTTCTGAGACAGCCATGTGGAAGCACAGCACTTACAGCAAGAGGAGAGACAAAGTCCTGGTTCTGGGGTACTGGTGATCCCACGGGGGACCCAAAGTAGGCAAACATACAGCCGCAAGATAAGGCGACAACTGTAGGCAGCGAGGCACAGTGCGGCAGGCCCGGGACTGCACACGAACAGAAGCCACGCCCAGCCTAGAGCAGAGCCTGCGACGGTCCAGGAGGGTCGCCCGCACGGCGAGGGTGTGCCAGGCTGCCGCCCTGGTGACTTTCTGGAGCTCCCCGCCACTCACCAGGCTGAGATCATGTCATTCTGGAAAATGACTAAGACTTATCCTTATGTCATTTTAAATAGCAGTTCACACCCTGGCTCATTAATGAAATTCATGATATAATGTTGAATGATATTTAGTCCTTAAGTAGAAAACATGAATCTGGAAGCTCCCACGTGGAGGAAAACAGCCACCTTCAACCCGTGCCTTTTCACATGCAGTGGGGGCACCGATCCAGCTGCTCCTTTGCCCAAGGGCAGGGACCCCACACCCCCACCTGACCTCAGCCATGCGGCATGGGCCATGGAGGGCCCAGCAGGCCTCAGCGGGGTGCAGGCCGAGCAGGGCCACGTCCCTTGGCTGGCTGACATGCTCAGGGAGCGGAGCACACCAGCCCACTCACTGTCCTCAGAACCGGGCCCGGCCCCTTGCACAGACTCACACGACTGGACTTCTAGCCAACTCCAGGCTGGCCTGTGACTTTACCCTAGAAAGACTGTGTAAGAGACAGAGCGCCCAGCACCGAGAAGGCCAAATGCTCCCAGCCAAGTCCCACTTAAGTCGTGAGACTAGGGCCCCCATGGGTGGTACCACGGCTCTTACAAAAGGGACCTCAAGACCTCCCTCGCCCTCCCACCATCTGAGGACATGGACTTCCCAGCCCCCAGAACTGTAAGAGATGATTCTGGTTGCTTATGAGCTTCTCAGTCCACACTGGCCAAAGGGATGAAGACCCAGAGTGACTTGGAAGCAGCTGCCCGATTTCTGGAGTCTGTTTCCTTAACCGGAAAGGTGGCGGGAATCATCCCCTGCGGTGCTGTCGGGACAGGTCAGTGAGGAAAGCCGAGACAGCACATGCGGGGACGCAGGCCCCGGGCAGCTGCACCGTCCCCACTGCCACCCCTTGTTGGAGACCCGCAGCCTCTATGAAAGCCCACCACGGGGGGCCCACACCTCGGCCATAGCCCCGCCACGCCCCCAAGAGCCCCACCACTGTCACCTGGTAATAGAGGCCCAGGCATGCGGCGAGAAGCAGCCACCTCCCCATGCAGGGAAGGGTCCTGGGGAGCCCCCATCCCCCCGCTGTGGCAGGTCGGTGGCACCAGGTACACGGAGATACCTGCTGCAGAACAAGGAGAGAAGCCCTCTCTTTTCAGCGTCCCCTCTGCACTTCCGTTGGTCCGGCCACAGCTCCCTTGAGCAGGGACTGGGTCTGTGGTCTGAGCGTTGCCGGGGACAGAAAGCGTCAGGTGCCCCTGCAGCTCAGAGAGCCCGGTGGGCCCAGCTCGGGGCAGCTGGCAGAACCGCCAGGCCTCACGTAACAGGGCTGCCACTAGCACTGGGGCCCTGTCCCTGGATATGGCCTGGCAGTGCTGGGAAGCTCCCGACAGTGGGGGGTGAGTGGGGAAGTGGGGGCTGAGAAGGCTCTGGAGGGTCCATGGAACAGACACCAAATGGTAAAGGGTATCCAGCTTTAGATTCAGTACCAGGCTCAGATTCAGTACCAGGCAGAGTAGGGTTTGGAGACTGGCCCGGATCCAAATGCTGGTCCAGGACTGGCCCTGCACACAGCTGGCATCCTTGTGTCTCCTCCACCAAAGGCGGGGCTGAGGGCCCAACTCGCAGGCTGCCTCCTTGAGGACTGGGCCCACCCGAGCACACAGGGCTGCAGGGAGTGGGGGTCTGTGCCGGCGTCTCCAGCAGCCGGGCACCGGGGGTCCCTGCGGGCTCTCCCATTTGTGACCCTCTGACCGTCCTGCCTGCCTGGGACGGTTCCGCTTAGGGAGGGGGGAGGCTGGAGAGGGGCAGGTTATTGTGCAAGAGAAGCTGCCCCCAGGTAAGTTAAGGGAGGGAGGACCATCTCCATCAGCACCCCTGGCCCCATCCGGGTCCTTAGATTGGGGGTCCACGACACAGGTGCACTGAGCACGCTCCTCATGGCTCCCGGCTCCTTTGTACTGGGCGGGGGAGGGGGGGCAGCCACCGCAGGGGACAGGCCTGTCCACAGCCTCGCACGGAAGTTCCCAGGCAGCAGCAGCTGTCACCCAGAAAGCAAGTTAGTTCACAATCCGGTGGCCACGTGCCCGATGCCTTCTTCGTGACAAGGGAGCCGTGAAAAGAGCAAAAGCGGCCACTCCTGTACTTCCCGGCTCCGTCCCCTGTCACCAGACGCTGCTACCCTGAGCTCGGTTTCCCGGACGCAGTTGCACATGGGAGAGCCCCTTTCTTACGTTTTAAAAGAGCAAACACGACCTTTCATATACTTTCATATAATTCCTGGTTCCACTTTTACGGGTTTCAAGGAATGAAAACAATGACGAGAAACAAAGACTCAAAAACCAGACGAAACTTCGAACAACGAGCAATTAACCAGGTGGCAGCAAAGGGCACAGAGAGAAAAGATGAACCGCTCGCAGTATGTGAAAGGCTGGGAAGGGCGACGGAACGTGTCCCCGAGGTAAATGGGCTCCGCGCGAGGCACCGTGGGATAGAGAAGCCGTTGTTCGATGCGGGAACTGCGAGGCCGCGGCTCCCCAGAATCACGGAGTCAGCTGGAACAGGCGGCTCAGGGACACTGCTGACCATGACCCTGAGTCCAGTGGGTGCACCTGCCCCGTGCCCGCCCTCGCGCCTGGACAGAGCTGGGCTGGGTCTTCCAGACTTGATGCTTCTCCCCGGTCCTTAGGGCCTCTGGCCAAGGCACACGCAGCTTAGCTGGGGACTCTTTCCCTCGTTGGACGGTGGGCAGTTTGATCTAATGCACGGTCCCAACCCTAAAGAAGCCAGGGGGCTTTCGGCTGCTCTTGTTTGTGGCACAGCGTGTAGAAAGAGGGAAGGAGAGAAGGCAGGACGCCCTGTTGGCTTCTCGGAGCCCAACAACAAACAGACAGAATCCCAGCCCCCCAGAAGTTTAATGTCTGGGGAAAAGCAGACACGTCCAGCTGAGGAACTAGCAGGGAGGCCTCCTGGAGGAGGCAAGCCCTGGCCCGGAGTTGAAGAACAAATAAAAGGTGGGCAGACAGAGGGGGGAAGAAAGGGCATCCAAGGTAGCTGGATGTGCACAGGTCACTAGGCTCGGGTCAGCTGGGTTCCTTCTGAGAATCGTGGCTACTCCAGGATGTCAGAAGCCACGTTCAGGGGAACACTGGCTGGAAGTGGGATGGGCAGGGGCACACGTGGCTGGGTTCTGCCGGCCACACAGCAAACTCCGAGTGCCCTTCTGCAGGCAGTAGACCCACAGAAGGGCTTTGGAGCAAGAGAGACACAACCCTGTTTCTATTTTGAAGGTCATTCTGGCAGCAGGGAGGCAGGACAGGGAGGACAGGGAGGCTGGGCCTTGCGGAGACAGGATGGGGCAGGGAGGGGGAGGGGGCCCTCGGGCCACAGTCCACTTGAGAGGTGCGACAGGCACGTCCCAGCGAGTATCTGGATGCCGGAGCCCAGGTAGGAGGAGAGAGAAGTCCAGAATGTCTGCAGCCACGTTTCAGAGTTGCTCTGAGCCTCGCATGTTCCTAAATGCCAAAGCGCTAACCTCCTGGGAGACTGTACAACACCTGCTGCCACTGAAAGTCCCGGGACACTGAGTCATGAGCACGAGAGGGATGCCCAGGAACAGGGCTCAGGATGCACAGTTACACAGGCGGAGAACCCAAGCATCATGCGGCATCAGGAGGCCAGGAGCAACAGCACCAGGGTAAGACCTATGCCTCCAAACCACGTGCCCTCTTCCCGTCCTGGCGGTTCTGGCCAGAGAAGCCGTAAAATCTCCCAAAGTCATTGGGAAGAAGGCCTGGGGGTGAGGCTTTCAGGAACCCCATTTTTCTGAGTAGGAAAGCCGTTCTGATTACCCAGCTGCGTTGGAATCCTTCCCTCCCTCCCCCTGATGGTTTGCCCATGAGTCCCGACCGTGCCAGAAACTCAGGCAAGTTATTGCACAATGTGACTATGCCTCAGTTTCCCGAAGTATAAAATACAAACTGGTGCCTGTCTCCTCCCTCATCCGGGTTGAATGAGAGCCCACAGGCCCCGTGCTTGGCACAGTGCAGGTGCTCAGGGCACGGTTCTTACCACGGTTGGTATTAACATCCCTCTTGTCATCTCTGTCGCTGTCTGTGGACACCGCCCCCCCAGACAATGAATTATTGATGGGGGGACGCTGCTCTGAGGGATTCGCTGCTCACAGAGTCAGCTCTGGACCATGTGGCAGGTAGGAATGGGCTCTGAGGAGAGACTTTGGTGGAAGCTGTGCTTGGCCGGGGATTGCGGAGGGAGACAGTGGGAACATTGATGTCAAATTGCCCAGAAGCTTCGCCTGGGCAGGGCAACTCAGCTATGAAGATGTGCCCTGCGAGGTAAGTGCATCAAGAAGGGAAGAGGATGAGGGTCGTCTTTTTCTCTCCCCCTGACGGAGAACCCCTGGGAGGGAGAGGTCCTGGCCGAGCACCAGCCACACACCAGGCGCCCCGCCAGGAGGGAAGAGGCGGCTAACTCCACCCTCCCTTGGGTCCCTCCGGAAGTGCTGAACTGGGAGGGGCTTGATGGGGGACTGAGGGTGGGGACAGGCAGGAAGGGCAGCTGGGAAGCATGTGGCGCTCAGCCGGCCGCCCCAGCAGGTGACTGCAGATGGATCTTGCTGGGAAACACCAGGACATGGCTCAAACGTGGACCTCGGAATAGTTCCCCCGAAGGACAGAAGAACTGGGGTGTTTCTTCACCCAAGAAACTGCCTGAGAGCTGAGTCAGTCCTGGGGACACATTTCACCTGCTGCGCGAGCAGACAGGGCAGCCTTCTACTGTTCTAGAAACATCCCTCAAGCACAGAGCTGCAGATGCCGGCATGTTCTTGTGGGCAGGGGCGCCCTAACCTGACAGCTGACTGGGACGGCATCCCCCGGACAGCGTCTGCAAAGTGCCTGCTCCTGACCCCCTCCCCAGGCTCCACGCGGAGGATGCAGACCCCTGCCCCGGGGGCTGCCCATGGAGGGGGTCCCCGACCCCTCAGGCAGCGGGCAGGAGCAGGGCTCCTGCGAAGGCAGAGAAAACTCCCTTGCAGGGGCAAGACGGGGGCCACGGGGAGGAGCCAACCCAACTCCCACACTTGTGGCTCCCAGGAGGGTGGGAAGCCCCCCTCGGTCGCTGCCACGTACCCTGTCTACCCCGTCATCCGGGAGCAGCCAGGGAAGCGGCTCTGGGGTTTATTTCCACCGCTGGGTCTGCAGCCGTGCGTCTCTGCTCTCTCCCCCATCACTCAGGTCTCTGTTTATAACTCTGATTCACACTCTCACCCTGAACGCACTGATTTCTCCTCTCGTCTGCTCACTCCGCCGATCTCCCTTACTCATCCCCCGACTCATTTGTTCTGACGTGTTATTTAGAGGCTCCCACAGGGTCACCACCGGCTCCCAGAGGGAGATGTGGCTGCTGTTCACGGTTCACGGGCTGCGGGTGGGGCTCTGCCCGCGGGGCTCGGTCGTCCCATGAGATCCCGGGGAGCCGATCAGCGAGGCCAGCCCTGAGTCAGGGAGGGCTCACACCCGGCAAACAGCACAGCAGGGCAAGCTGGCGGCTGCCCTTGCTTTCTCACCTGTGATTTCCTTGCTTTCACCGTTGGTGTGCTTAAAGCGGTCTCCTTCCACGTGGACGCTGGGGCACAGCACGTCTGAGGAAGGCAAGAGAAAACAGCAAGATGGATGAGCAAATGTGACCCACAGTCCCTCCATGGGATGTGACAGCATCCAGGGCCTCCAGCTCCCAGCACATGGCACTCAGGACCTTGTACAGCACCCAGTACCTTGTACAGCACCGAGGGTGCTGCACCAACATGCAGCACCCAGGTCCTCCAGCGCCCACTGCATGCAGCACCCAGAGCCCCCAGTTCCCGGCACGCAACACCCAGAGCCCCCAGCTCCCAGCACACAGCACCCGGAACCCCTAGCCCCCGGCATATGGCAACCAAGGTCTCCAGTCCCTGGCACACAGCACTTTGAGCCCCCCAGGACCTTGTACAGCACCCAGGGCCCCCAGCTCCCGGCACGCAGGAGGCGGTGCACACTACGGACTGGTTCATTAACACAGATACTTGTCCAGCACCTACTCTGCAAATACCATGCTCTGTCCGGGGGCGGGGGCACAAACAAGGCGGCGTGCCTCCCCACGATGATCGCAGTCTCACCCTTTAGAGGGAGCCAGACACCCAAACGGACAGGTCAGGGGACTCGGGACACGAGTCTGACAGCTCGCGGAGCTTGGGGAAAGTCGGGGAAGCTTTCCTGGAGAGGGGATGCTTGCGTCATTCTTACCAGAACAGTGAAGATGCGGCCGGACAGACAAGAGAACACGAGGCGCCACGGGCAGAGGCACCTCGTTTGGAGAGTCATGAACGTACTCAAGACTCCACGTTGGCAGGTGTCAGGGAAACAGGAAACACGTGCTGGGGGCTCACCAATGAGGTGTCTTTCATGCCCACCCCAAGGAGCTTCAAGCACAATCCCAGAAGCAAAACCGCTCAATTATACGAAAGCAACAGAGTACGTCAGTCGCACAGCAAGAACAATATGCATTACAGGATGTTAGAACGCCTCAACGTCGTCATGGTTCCTCGCTTAAGAAAAAGTTGGAAGGGAAACACACTCCTCCAGTTGTCGTAAAATCCCAGAAAGAGCACCACCTTGGAATTTTAAAGTTCTCCGTCCAAGTGCCGGCTCCCTGACCGACCAGCCCGCTGTCTTGGCCACGTCTATTAACCTCTGTCTTGGGGCAAGCATCTCTGGCAGGGAGACCGTCCAGAGCACACACGAGCCCTGGGGCTGCTGGGGGGCTGAGCAAGTTCAAGCTCACGACGGGACTGGAACGCGGCCGCGTGACCCTCCGATTCAGCGCCTGAAGCAACTTGCTTACCTTTGTGTAGACATCCCCTGCGCGCGCGTCACTATCTCAACCTCCCCAGCATTAAATAGTTCCGCCCTCTGTCCCAGGCACAGTGACCTGTTTTCACTTGCGGGACACACGGGTCTCTGTGAGGGGTCAGTTCGAGGACCCTTTTACCAACCAGCAGTGAGGGGAAGTGGAAGTATTTTTCCTGTTTATCCTAAAAGGCCCCGTGAGGTCGGCAAGCCCCATGGAAGGGGTTATTTTGGAAACAGCACCAAGCCATCTGTCTAGGACAAAATACGCAAGAGGACGCAGGCACCCCACAACATTTTGACAGCCCCACCCAGGAAAGTGGCAGCTATGGAATGACCATCAGTCACTCGAGCCCCAGAAGCCTGCCAGAGACACCGTCTGGGAACCATGGTCACAGCAAGTGCATAGACCCAGAAGGTTCTATCCTTGAGGATGATCAAATCTCTGGAGATTAACAGCCGGAGCTCAGGGTGCAGGCAGGGCCACCAAGCCTTGTCTCCAGAAATACCCTGAGGTTGTGACTTGATTCCCAAACCCAGAAGGGCAAGGGCAGTCCCAAGACCATGAACGCAGGCAAGAAGGAGCTTCCTTTCAAAGACGTTAGAAGGTGCCCAAACTGCCTTAAGGAGTCATTCCCCGAACTGCACCCCAACTGCCTGGTGGGGCCATCACTAAACCTTAAACATCCAAGGGGCTCAAGGGGCAATTTATAGCCAACGTGGCATCCAGTCAGGACAAATGGTTCCCAAAATAGCCCCTCTAGCCAGGCTCCACAGGGGAGGGATGTCGGGGCCGTCTGGGTTCACCTGCTCAGCAAGGAGGTAGGGTTAGCCTCCAAAGGCCCTCCTGGCCTAAAACTATATCTGTTTGGCCAACATATTTCCACATCTTGGATAATGATCTATTTCTTTCCACATTAACTCATTCATTTAAACTAAAATAGCGGAGCTCCAGATAGGTACCAGGCACAAAGCTAGTTCTAGGGACACTGGAAGGGGACAAAAGACAGGTCACCAGGCGCCTGGTGGCCCAGTCGGTGAAGCGCCTGCCTTCTCTTTGGGTCATGATCTCCGGGTCCTGGGATCGAGCCCCACAACGGGATCCTTGCTCAGTGGGAACGCTGCTTCTCCATCTGCCTGTCTCTTCCCCTGCTTGTTCACTCTCTCTTTCTCTGTCTCTCTCTGACAAACAAATAAGTAAAATTTTAAAAATAAAAACAAAAAGACAAGTCACCGTCCCCGCCGTCAGGGCACTGGCGGGCTGACTCTGACCTGGAAACACAGGAAAGTGTTGGGGCTGCTGTGACCTCATCATGCCCCCTTGCTTTGTAGGCTCCCCCTCAGCCTTTGAGACAGACTGCCTCCCCCAGGGCTTGTTCTCAGGCCGGGTCCCCGCATCCCGCCCCATGTCCCAGGACAGATGTCAGCGCCTGGAGGTCACTGATGGTGTCTGTCTCCCCAGGGAGGGGGAGACTGCAGCCCTGGGCATCTCCCCATTCTGCTCCACAGCATCACGGTCTCCCAGCCCCAGGCACAGACAGGCCTCGAGTTCATGGGGACCAGAAATGACCAGCGACCACTGAGCTGAGAAGTCAGCGCTGGATGGCCTTCCAGGCACGGGCTCCATCGTGATGTGGGGGAGCAGTGGGATGCCACAGAGCGGGGCTCCTGTCGTGGATGGGGGACAGACCCCATCGGCTGCCAGTCCTACTTTGTCCCTGCTAGAAGAATGCCTCTGTCCTCAAAATGGCAGAGTTTCCAGCCCAAGGAGTAGAGCTGTGCAGGTCTGGTCTCGGTGAGTGGAGGTTATTCTGTCCCCCACCTTTCTAGCCTCCCTCGCTGCCAGGGACACACGTGTGGCCCAGTTCTGGACAAGGAAATGAGTGACAGAGTTTGCTGTGGCTGGCGGAGTGGTGGTTCCTCAAAAAGGCTTTGCTTTTCCTGATGGAACGGGACAGGGAGGCGGTTGGGGCCGCCAAGGTCGCGCTCCCTTCCTCCGTCTCAGACCGCGGGGACGTGACATCTGCGGGACTTTCACAGACAAGCACGGAGCCAGGGACTCCCAGCTCCGGCAGCCCGAGCCTGGGGGGAGGGGTAAGAAAACACACCTCTCCCCTGGCCTGAGCCACGGAACTTGCTCTCGTTTGGTTCGCTTTTGTTTTTTTTAATCTGCCGCGGGGTGATTCCAAGCTTGCCCGCGCCCCTTTCTGGGAGCAGAACGGATAAGCCAGGCTCCGGGACTGGAAAACGGCGTCTCTTTCCAGGTGCCCAAGGACAACTCAAGAGGAGCAGCACGAGATTCTCCTGGTCGAGGAGCCACGGACGCACTGGGGTGTCTTCACGACCCCAGTAAGGACGGGTGGACCCGGTCATCATTCAGGATCGACGTGAGGGGCCGCTCTGGGACTAGGGATGGGGTAGGGTCTCAGGAATGGAAATGTGGGCTTAGTCCCGGGAGAGTTGGTCAATGTTCCTTTTTGAAAGGGGAGGGGGACACACACGGGACGTGTCTGATCACGATGACCTGCCCCCCCCGGAGTGGTTATTGTCACTCACTGACACCCGTTCGCCCTCGGTCTTCGGGCAGGCAGAGCCCCCGCGACTTCTGGAAGGAAAGAGCCCTCTCTGCCCGCAGGACGGGCTCTGTTGCTGCAGAAGCTTTCAAGGGAGACCAGCTACCGCTGGATCGGAGCTGCAGCTCCAAGGGGGAAAACACGAATTCGCTGCAGTTTCTGTGGAAAAACACCTCAGTTGTCCTCCGCTTGCCAAATGGTGGAAGGGGAAAGTGTACTTTCCCAGGATGCCCGTCGGCTTGGTGCCGACACACCCACACTCCTGTCTAGAAAACACGGAGCCCGGCCATCCCGCTGTCTTCATCTGGTAAGACTGTGCTGGTAATTCCTGGGCACCTGCTGTGCGCCGGTCCCCAGCGGGGGACTGTCCCCGTTGACTTTTCTTCCTGTTACGCAGATTGTAAACACAGAGGCCGAGAGGTTAAGAAACTCACCAGGATGGGAGGGGAACCCAGAACTGAATAAAGGTCTGCCTGCGTCTGGGCTCTGGGAGAAGACACGGTAGCCCTGGTCCAGGAAACCAGCGGGACCCTGGAAGCAAGGGGCAGAGCCGGAGGGCTCAGCGGGCCACGGACAGGAAGCCATCACTGCTCACGAGCACATCACGGCGGCCGCTGCGGAGCGTAGCCGGCCACAGAGGAGATGATGGCAAGGGGGCAGGGAACAGGCGGAGCAGGAGGACGAGAACCGGACACCAGCGGACACGCAGCCCAGTGCCTCTGCTGCTCCGGGGCCAGCCTGGAGGGCGTCCCTCCCCTTGCCCCTCTAGAGAGCGAGCAGACACTGAGCCCGGGGTAACTTGACTGATCACGACAGCAGTGCCAGCAGCTGCCGGGGACTGAGGACCCCCTCCTCTCGCTCTGTGCCGGGTGTGCAAGGTAGACTGTTTCCGCTGTGCTGAGGGACGGCGGCTTCTCTGTGCTCAGCGGACACGGATTTGCCTGCTCTGCCCCAGACTCCGTCCGAAGTGTGCTGAACGCATTAACACACGTCACAGAGTCCTCCCTACAGCTTCGAGGGACAGGTGCGGTTGTTTACAGGTGGGGCAAGGAAGGCCCCAGGAATCAGTAAACGCATCCCTGAAGGCCGCAGAGCGACCAAATGGCAGAGTCATCACCTGACTCCCGACCACCGTGCCACGCGGCCTCTGACTCCCGACCGGCACCTGACTCCCGACCACTGTGCCACGCGGTCTTTCCACAAGTCACCCCCACCCCGGCACCCAGCCAGCAGGGAGCCGAGTCTGCCTCCAAAGCCTGAGCAGACAGACGGCCAGCTGCTCCTTCCTGAGGCGGCCCCTCCTGCACAGGAAGGACTCACACTCATGAAGTCCTCACTCTGCACCGCTAGGATCCGGGAGCTCCCCAAGTTCTGCCCGCCGGGTCGGCTCGCGGGTGCCCATTGGCAGCAGGCTCCGAGCTGGGCACTGCAACCCCAGGACGGACAGACAGCAAGACGGGTACCAGCCCAAACAGGCCCCTGTTCTCTGTCACAGAAGCTACTTAGATGTTCCAAGGCCGCCGGGGTGCTTCTCCCACTACCTGGTCTTCTCCAGCGGGGTCCCCCGCGGCTCCCTCACCCAGACAGGCCAGGGGAGTGGAGGGGCAGGCCTCCTCTGAGCTGTGAGCACACGGGCGGGATCACAGCTCCCGGGGGCATGGCTGCGTGTCTGCCGCAGGCCGAGGCACCGTTTGACATCCAGCCTGGCCCCTGTCACTGAAACTCACCGCGCCCATCGTGCAGACGAGGGAACGGAGGCGAGGAGAGCCAAGAGGACCCACTTATATCACGCGGCCGGTTAGTGGCGGAGACAGGATTCAGCTCCGTGTGACCCTGGTGCACGCTCGCTTGCACACACACACACGCACGCACAAGGGAGTCCAGAAGGACATGGGTACTGACACTGCGGTTACCTCTTGGACCCAAAACTTGGAGAGATTCCTTAACTCCTTTTGCTTTTGTGTATTTTCAAATTTGTTTTAAAGATTTGAACATGATTTATGAGTTATTTACTGTGACAAATTTTTTGTTTGACAGAGAGATCCCAAGCAGGCAGAGAGGCAGGCAGAGAGAGAGAGAGAGGAGGAAGCAGGCTCCCCGCTGAGCAGAGAGCCCGATGCGGGGCTCGATCCCAGGACCCTGGGACCATGACCTGAGCTGAAGGCAGAGGCTTAGCCCACTGAGTCACCCAGGCACCCCTACTGTGACGAATTTTTAAAAGCAGGTCTGAGCCCTGCCCTGGGGTGCTTGCTGCTGAAGGCACAGGAGGCTCAGGGAGAGGAGGCAAGGAAGGCTGGTGAGGGCTGGCGGGTTCAAGCAAGCGCTGTTTGCTGAGGTGAGCTCAGGAGTCTGGGGGGCCTGTTGGGCTGGGGCCCGCGGACATGCACGGGGCAGCCTAGACCGTGGTGGAAGGCCTCACACTGGAGCCATCTCTCTCTCCCAGCCCGAGCCTAGGCCTGCTCGCTGGGGTAAAGTGAGGCTAAAACAGGGCCAGAGGGAGACCATGCTCCCCGAGGCCAAAGGGGAAGGCGGTCTGGATTCTGCAGACCTAACCTCTCTCACGTCAGCTGCCCCTGGGCAAGCTTGTGGATCTGGAGATAGGGGTGTGAGTCTGTGGGGTTTTCCCCAACCAAGGTCATCCTGCAGCTTAGACGGGACAGTGAGTGGAAAGACGGTGACGTGAGGCCTGGCAACTCACTGCCGCTCGCTCATTCATTCACGCGTCCAGCCAGAGCATTTATGCCAAGTGCCCGGCACCCACTCCCAGAATGAAGAGCCAGTGCCTGCAAGCACCCAGGCCTCCCGGGGGTCAGAAAGCAAAGAGCAAACACACAGACACAGAGAAGCAAGCCAGTGGTCGTGCAGGAAGGACACAGGGGGTGTGTCCAGGCGCTGGCCACAAGGGCCACGAAGCACATCAGATACACGGGTCTGGGAAGACCTCGTGGCTGAGTGACACCCGGGCTGAGAGCAGAAACAGGAGAGCGGACGGGAGGAGCAGCACAGAGCCCCAGGGAGGAAGGGGCGTGGCTCACCTGGGCTGGGGAGGGGACCAAGGCCTGAGCTAAGTGGAGTGAGGAGACGCCAGCCAGCTCGGGGGAGCCTGGAAACCCAGGGCAGGGTCTGGAATTTGGGGCAAGGAGGAGATGGCCCAGGCGGGGAGTCAGGAGTGAGCAGCAGAGGCACGGGAGTTATGCTGTGAGCGCGGCCTTCCAAGAAGGGTGGGATGTCCAAGGTCGCTGGGGTCCTTGGACGGCCTTTCTCTCCCAGGGATGTCCCGTGGGTGAGGCCAGCAGGAGTCAGCAGAGGCCAAGAGGACCTCCTCCAGGAGGGCGACCGGAGAAGAGGTGCGGTGGGAACTCCGGACGGTAGTGGGGCCCTCGGCCGGCACGAGGCACCACATGGGTCCTGGCCACGTCGACCCACTGGGCTCAGCAAGCAGTGACCTTCAGCCATTGGAATCTGAGAGGCACCGAACCTAACCGCAAACTTTCTTTCCTTCATCCCACATTTAATGAATGCCGACTATGTTCCCGGCACTGAACCGCTCTGGGGTATAAGAAGCGACTAGCTCTGTCCTCCAGGAGCTGCTGTCCAGTGGACAAGATGGAAATTGGCCAAATAAGGCACTGACCTCTCCAGCAGGTGATTATAACCAGTGGGAAGCTCAGAGGCGAGGATGGGAGAAACACAGTGAGATCCAAGCTGGCTGGAGGGTCGGGGATGTCTCCACTGAGACCTGAAGGGTCAGCTGAAGGGAAGTCGGTAGAAGCGGCAGGAGGGTGACCCACAGTACGCTCACAAGACTCAGAGATTTGTCCCCAAGTGACAACTCATCACTCGGGATGCAAAACCCAAACCCAGGTTCATCTGACCCCACCATCTCCCATCTTTGCGCTACAGCCCATCACACGCCCGTCTATAGAACAACAGCTCTGGGGACCTCAAGAATCCCTTAAATGAGCAAAATTGGTGAAATGGTCACATGACACACGGGGGTGGGGCCAGTAGGAGGCAGGGGCTGAGCGGGGGCGCTGTCAGGACCTTAAGACTGTGTTCTGCTGCGAAGTTAATCATTAGGGAGCAGAGCAGGACATGAGCCAGTGTTTCCAGACTGTCTGGCATGGCGGGGACGTGATCACTGCCTGGATGCTAGGGAGGCCACAGGGAACAGAAAGGGCAAAATTCCCTGCCCTCCTGAAGCCCAGGGTCCAGGTGAGTTCACATGAGTCTCTCAAAGGCTTTCCTGGAGGGCTGGCCATGACCAGCGTGTAGCTACGCTGGGGCTCAGAGTGGTGGCCCGACCTGTCCATGTCACCCTGCAGGGAGTGGCAGAGGTACGATCCACACCCAGGGCTAGTGAAATGCACAAGTCACACAACCTGCCCAGCGCACCCTAAAGTCCAACAGGGGAAGATGCACGAGGCAGGAAAGGTGAGCAGCTGAGCGGGGCCACCGGCACGACACAGAGAGCGGGGCCACAGGCACGACACAGAGAGGCACTTCCAGAATCAGTATTCGTACAGCACACAGCCAGAGCTGAGGGTCGGAAGGAACCTGAAGCATGACCCTAAGGTCCAGACCTCTCGTTTTACAGGTGACACCCAAGGGAAATGTGCAGCCCCCACCAAAGCCGCCACCGTGCTGCGAGGCCACAGCCTCAAAAGTCCTCAAAGACCCTCTGAAGTCAAATGCAGGAAACACCAGGTGCCCAGGGGACAGGAAGAGCTTCTCGGACGCAGGTGATCTGCAGGATGGCTGGTCCTGGGGAGGATGGGGTACGGCTTCTAGTGCTGAGCTTTTCTCCCCAGAGCTTTGCCCTCTGACTTGGATGCAAATCCTCTGGTCCAGATTCGCTGCTGGGAGCAATTTCATGGGTTCCATGGGAACAAACATCTCCTCCAGCTCTGGCTCCCTCTTTGCTGTCTCTGATCTGTCTTCTTCCCCCAGCCCCCACCCCTGGAGGGAGTGAACAGTGACCTTATGCGTATGGCACCCTCTGTCTTTTCAGACTCCAAGGCTAGTTTACTCAATTCTAGAATTGAGCCCACAGGCTTGACATTTTCAGGGTCCTAACAAGGGTTAGAGGAGAGAAAATGAGAGAAAATGCAGAAAGTTCCAAGTTCATTACTCAGGCCACCTTGGTCTTGCGCAATGGCCATCTTCCTCCCCCCCCCACCCCACCGCCCATTCCCACCACAGGACCGGCGCTGGGGCGAGCATCACCTGCACCCAGTCTGGGCTCAGTCACCCACAACCCTGAGCTTCTGCAGGATCCGAGGCAAGGGGCACCCCTAGGGCTGCATGACAAGGGGAGGGTCCTAGGTGACAGGGTGCGGAGCTGACCCACAGGTAAGGAAACAAAACCTCCTCCTTCCCTCCGTGCACCCTGAGCAGAAAGAAATACAAAAACAAAAGAATGGCAAAATGCAAATTGATCTTGGGAACCCAGGGGAGTTTTGAGACATACATGACTCCGCCCCATGGAGAGGAGACAAGACGTCCTGGAGGAAAGGGGGAGGAGATAAGAGAGAGGGCGTGAAGAAGGCCCGGGTTCTTCAGGCAACGTTGACCCTAAGTCACCCCGTGGCCAGGGCACACCCCTTCCCATGCAGCCCTAGGAAAACAGAATGAGCCCAAAATGCCTCCCCACAGGGACATTCTGTGGTTCTCAGCAGAGATGGGCAAACAAGATTAGGTGCTATCTGCTCTTCTCTAGTCACGGCCACATTCTCTCCATCAGCATGTGGTCTGGGATCCGATCTCCCTGCGTCCAGACTCGGGGTCATGTCCCCGGAATCTGAGCACCAGCGATCAAGGCAGTCCCCAGGGACGAGCACGGTGCCCGGGCTCAGCCCTCTGCTTTGCCAGGTCCCGAAACCCTGTGGGAGCAGACGGCCAGGCTGGGGACCCATTCACCGGGTCCCGGGCTGTGGGGCAGAAGGGGACCTGGCCAGCCCGGCTCCTCATGAGCTCCCAGCCTCTCCCAGGGGACTGGTGGAGGTGGGTTCCCGGAATGGCCACCGGCTGCATTCCTGCGGGGGGAGATTTGGTGAGGCCGGTGGGAAATCACAGCCAGATGTTAAGGAGGAACGGTTGAGCGGCCTTTCCACCTCCCCCTGGACGAACCCAGCTGGTGAAGGCACGGCTGTAACTGGAGATGGGCCGAGGCCTGGGGACAGGGTGGGGACCCTGCCCACATGCCCTCCTTCCATCCAGGGCACCCACTGGGGCTGTGACTCCCTTCAGACTGAAGCCACCCGGCGGGTCCGCAGCCCGAGGCGCCAGTCTGGGGTGGGGAACTGAGGGGGTCATTGCTCTGGGCTCTTCCATAGCTACACACGCCGCCCCCCCACCCGCCTGCAGCCCCGGGCTCTGCCGCACCTGTCCCCCCACACCTGGGGAACGGAGCTGTGCAGGGACCTCAGGAGGCAGCTGTTCCTTCTCCTCGCTGACCGTGAACCCGATGCCCAGTCCCTCTAGCCTCCGGTTCCTCACGAGCACACTACTATGCACAGGATCCCCTCTTTTTTTATGGCTGAATGATATGCCCTTGCGGTGAACACCACGGCCTCTTGTACTCACTCACACATACAAGGACACTTGCGCTGTGTTGGCCTCCTGGCTTTTGTAACTAGAGCCGCAGTGAATGAGGCAGCTGTTCAGGTAAGTGATCTCACCTTCTCTGGGCGTATTTCCAGAGGTGGAGCTGCCGGACCATACGGGAGGTCTGTCCTCAGTGTTTTGGAGAACCTACGTCCGTATTCCTAGTGTCTGCCCCAGTTCACATTCCCAACAACAGCGCACAACACTTCCCTCTCTCCCCGTCCTCACCCACAGCTGTTACTTGTGGCCTTTTCCAGAGCCACCCGGACAGGTGCGAGGTGGGAGCTCATTGGGGTTTTCACTCATCATTTTTATGTGCTTGTGTTTTAATATTTTTTTTTCTCCTGAGATAGAAGCTCCATGGGAACAGGGCTGTGAGGGTCACATAAATCCCACACACCCATACCCTACAGCCAGAGATTCCGGCTCCTGGGAAGCATTTCATCAGGATTTCCTGAACAGATGAGGAGAAAATCCCGTAGCAAAGCTATCAGATGGGTTTCTCATCCCCGTGTTCCAGGTGAGCACTTATGCGACTTTCCCGGGGGCACACGGGCAGCCGAGAAGAGCGACCGTGGGCATGTGTCCAGCACTCGCTCTGGGCCAGGGGGCTCCTCTCTAGGCCAGACGCTGCCCGGAGCGTTTTCTACATAATCTGCACAGGGTGGGAGGGATTGGTATTAGTAATAGCCATCGTGCGGACGGAGAAACCAAGCGCGGGGTTACATAATCAGTAGGGAGGTGACGGATGGCAAACCCAGGATGTCAGCTCCAGGCTTCTAAGAAAGGAGGCAGGGAGGGAAGGGGGTGGGGAAAGAGAAAATCCTCGATACCCCAGATTTCTAACAGGTCCTCACTGAGGGCTTTCTGGCTCCCTCTTCCTTTTCATTTTTTCCCCCAATGTTTAAAAACGGAAGCATAGTTGAAATACAGTATTAGGTCAGTTTCAGGTGTACAATATAGGATTTGACATCGTTATGCATTAGGAAATGATCGCCGTGGTATGTGTAGTCACCAACTGTCACCACCTGTCACCACACACGGTTATTACGTAATACGGACCGTGGTCCCTGTGCGGGACTGTTCATCCCCAGGACTTCTGGACTTTACAACTGGACTCTGGTACCGCTTCATCCCCTCCACCCATTTCACGGTCCGCGACCCCCTTCGGGCGACCCCCTGCTGGTTCTCTCCCCCGCACCTGTTCAAGCTCCTGGACCCGGAGGCCAGAGCAGCCCATGGGGGCTCCCCTCATTCCCACTCCCCTGCTCACCTATTTTTCTGTTGTCTGTAACACTTCTGGTGACGACAAATTACTCTTTTTTATTAAAAAAACTTTTTTAGAGGCATAAGGCCCTTTGCGGCTTCCGATGAACAAATGTCTTGTGGACCACGGTGCCTTCGACGCCCTGAGCCAGGCCCTGTTGCCCACCTCGAGACAAGGGAATGTGTGAAACGGGCTGATGACCTGTTTGAGTCAGCTGCCGAGTCCGTGTTCCCACCGCGAGGTTTCTAGTCACCCTCCCTGCATGTGGACTGTGCTGTCACTCTCACACAAAGCAAGAAGGAAGGTGAGAAACTGGCCTGCCTCCAACCCACACTCCCCAGCCAGGGCCCCTTTCCCTCCCATTCCTACCACCTCCTCAGCCCGCTGTGACAGGGGCAGACCTCTGCAGTCCACTTTACCTCTAGGTGTGCAGAGAGGTAGTGCGTCACGGCTGATTTTCATTTGTAAGGACTACCTTTCTGCCCCAAAGATGCCAGGCATGAGGGAACAGCCCCAGGAGCTGACTGGGGGCTTGGCCTCCTGCACCTTTACTCGCCAGCCGTGTAACTTCTCAGGGCTCTGGCAGATGCCTCTCTGAGGCAGCGAATGTGGGGACGGTGGGGACAAGGTCTACAGTCACTCAGGCTGTGCAAGCTACAGGCAGGCACAGGATCTTTGCAACGTGCGAATGTGGGAGATTTCTGCGTACCGCTTTCCAGAGAAGGAAACCGAGGGCAAGTCTTCTGCCCAGATGCACACAGCTGGTAAACAGCAGACTAGTGTGTTTGTGTGTGTGTGTGTGCGCGCGTTTAAGTGTGTACACACGTGATATACACCTGAATGAGCTCATGTGTGTGAGTCTGAGCCAGTGTGGTGTGTGTGTGCATGTGTGTGTACATATACACGTGTGTGTCCATGCCAGCATGTGTGTGTGTCTGAGCCATCGTGTGTGTGCGTGTGTGCGTCTGAGCCATCGTGTGTGTGCGTGTGTGCCTTGTGTTTCAGTGTCTGCGTTTATGCGGGGGAGGGGTGGGTGGATTAAGCTCAGAGAAGCCAGAGTCTGTGATTAAAAGGACGGACACAGACACGTCGTGCAGCACATGCAGTTCCAGTCACCTAGCACACACCGCGCTGACAGAGGATTTCCTCCAGTCTTCCAGTAAGTGTGAAGTTTTGCCAGAAGCATTGCAATTCATCGGCCGCATTTCTTGGAAAGCCCCTGGACACTGTGTAAGCCCCGTGTCCCGCCTGTCCTCTGGCAAGTGGGATGGACGTTCAGCTAGAACAAGGTCAGCTGCAGGACGTGTGAGTCACTCAGAAGTGCAGGATTTCTCCGTGTCTTTAATGACATGGGTGTGTACTTACACACAGACATACAGACCGTGTGTACGAATACGCGCCTTTTGCAAGTAGTGCCAAACTAGTTGTGGCCACCATACTTTACCCCTTTATCAACCCTATAGGAAAACCACCGTGGGAACCACAGAGCCCGGCCTCCATGAGCTGGAATGCTTGGCATGACCTGGTCCCAGTCAACGGGACGCCCATGCCTACGTGGATGTTTACGTGGCATGGCACCAGGAAAGGGTGCTGGGGCTGGCCCGAGGTCCTCCAGCTCAGCAGCAGCCAGGGGACGATGCTGACTCGTACCTGACCCCGGGGCCCATCTCCTCCAGTTGGGACACGAATCCTTGTCTGAGGCCAGGGAGGATGGGAGGTTTTCCTAAAGATCTCGGGTGACCCTCAAAACGACAAACAGAGAAGGCATCCACAACAGCAGCACACGGCGGGGATAGCATGATGGTGACCAAGACATTGAGGAGAGGGGAGAGGCGCCTTCTAAAGGGAACCCCCCCATCCCAGTCAGCATCCAAGGAGGAAGCCGAAGTCCCATAAATTACCCTAGGGTCACAGCGTTCACAGCAGTGACTTCAGATTTCCAGCCATCCCATCAGAATGCACTGTCAGGGGTCAGCAAGCTTTTTTCTGCAAAGGGTCAGACTGCAAACAGCCTTTACGGGTCATGCAGCCTCTGTCACAAGTACTTGGCTTGAGGTCGTGGTGTGAACACAGCCACACACGGTATGTGAACAAGCTGACAAGCTGTAGTCCAACAACACTCAATTCTAACAACCAGTGCCTGGGCAGAAGGGCCCTAAGGGCCATCGTCGGCTGCCCCCGTCTTCAATCCAGAAGGATCTCGTGTGCCTGAACAGGCCAGTGTCCTGCCCAGAGCTCCTGATCCGTGAACTTCGTGAACCTGAGTCTCAGCTGGGGTCCTTTCCTGGACAGCGAGCTCAGATCCCGCTACGTTAGGTTTGGGCACTCTGATTTTTGGCATGTTCTAGCTCATATAGACGTGACCTAAATAGTATGACAACACAATGATAAGAGCTGCCACCCATTAGCCGCCAGACCAGTAAGTATCATTGCGGTTACACAGACAAAGAAATCAAGTCTCTGAGACGTGAAGTCCCGGCCCAGGGGCCCCTGCTGGCAGGTGGCAGGGCTGGGACTCCACCCTCCGCCCTCAGTCAGGCCTTCTCACAGGGGCCATATCTCCTCCGGGGCGGGGGTGTGTGGACAAGGACACCGCATCAAGGGAGGGGGTGAGCAAGGCTGAGAGACCCCCGGGCTCGGGCCCTCCGAAGCTCGAGCAGCACAGACAGACAGCTGCGGGACGTCTGCCTCCGATTCCAGAGAAGGAGACGGCTGGGGGAAGTGCAACATGGATGTAGGGTCCTTTGGCGGGACATGACCAAAAAAAATGGTTGAAAACATAGCCCTACATGAAAAGTACTTAGCTCAATCACCTTTCTAGAAAATAGTACATGTACACCTGCTCACCTGCACACACAGAATGTACACATGTGTATGATGCTTGTAATTTACACACGCACACGTAGATCACACGTATGCATGAACTCATGTGTACATATATGTGCATATACCTGTGTGCATGTATGTGTGTGTATGGTATTAGTATTAGTATTTAGTACATGTATTTACTACACATGTGTAGTAAAAGCAAACACTGCATAGCAGGTGATCAGGGCCACCCCGAGCCGAGCACTTCCCCCGCCCCATTAAATCCTCACGATACCCTCCAAGGTAAGGAAGGTGTCAGCATCCTGTCTGTGTGCACACAAGGCCACTTAGAGGGCAGGAAACCGAGGGCAGCAAGCAGAGCTGGGCGTGCCGGGTGGCGGCTAGGGCAAGGACCCTGACGGCTCCTCACTGTTGAGGGGAAGAGCCCGTAGGAACACACGTGCACGGGCACATGCAGGGTTCTGCACGGGGAGACGGTATGGCACCATCACAGGAAGCCAGGACCCAGAAGTGGGGGGTGGTCTGTTCAGAGAGTGGAGGGTATGCGGGCACACGGCCCTCCCACTACAGCAGGACAGTGGGGGCAGAATGGTGCCCCCATTTCATGCCCCACCAGAATGGTGGTTTTGACACAGGAGTTCCTCGGGTTTAGGAGGAGACAGGAATCAGGCAGGGACATGCTCCAAACAGCTCCCAGGATCCTCTCCAGCCATGGGCCTGGCTGGGCACAGCTGGGAGACCATCCCTCTCCCCGATGTCTGCCAATTACGCATAACTGATGGGTGGTTTTCAGTTTTTCATCATTTTCAGTCACTGTCTAATAACATTTCCTAGCACATAAGCAGAATTAAGTAACCCAGTTACTATTTCGAGGGGGTGAGCTCAATCATAACAAGTTTTCCCAGGAGGAACTCCCGGTGACCTTTAGGCAAAGGGTGGGCCCTGGCGGAATTACTTCTTGAGGCTGATGCGGTCCGAGGGCCAAGCCACAGACATCCACGTGGCGGCTCCAAACCCACAGCTCAGGCTGCCACAGACTCCTCCCGGGCCTTTGGGTCCACACAGAGGACAAGCTGGGTCTGGTGGCCACACACGCGTTCCCAGGTGTGTGTATGTGTGTCCCGGCCTCACCACCAGCCTCTGGGCAGGCAGAAGGACATGGGATGGAGGCAGATGCAGGAAGAACTGCTCACTGGGGACAAGACCAGCCATAGGCTGCGCCTTCTTGGATGACTGTAAGACTCAGGTTCAGAGGAGATGGGCTCCAAAGAAATTCTGAGGCTGGCCGTGCCAGCCGCTGTGCCAACAGATGGCCCCAAAGCCCTTCCCTTGGGCGTTACTGCTGGGTCTTCAAGGGAACAGTTTATTCTAGGGGTTTGAGGTGGACTCAGCTTCATGCCAAAAAAAAAAAAAAAAAAAAAGACTCATGGCTGGATTCCTTCTTCTCCGCAAACTTGGGAACGTGAAGCCAGCAAACCAAGCCTCAGTTTCCACCTCCTGAAGTGGAGGATACCAACACTGTCCTTCTCTCACGCTCCCCTCCAAGCACTCAGAGTGCACGCCTACCCCAGGCCCTTGGCTTTCACCGCTGCCTCTGCCTGGAACTTGGGATGTGGACTGTTGCTGCTTGTCATCCCAAGATCAACTCAGTTCTTCACAAGAGGCCTCTGGGAATGTCACTCTAAAAGCAGAACCACAGATGTCTCACTCAAGGAGGAGCACGTGCCTTAGAACCAAGTCTGGGACAGAACAGGGCACTGGTTAAAATGTGTTGGAAGAAATAGCCCAGTACTATAGACAGTCCTTAAAACACCCACACTTGTGACCCGGTATCTTTGAAAGTCTAAGCCGTCCGTCCCCAATTATATCAACAAGTTGTGTTATTTACCAATAATACACTACTAAAAGAAAAAAAAAAGGACACATTTTCAAGTGAACCTAATAACTCACTCATTCAGAAAGTGAAATGACCCTTTGATCACCACCCCCAAGAGCACAGCAAGGCCTCGATGGCCAGAGCGCGCTGGGCTGGGCTGCCCCAGTGCTGTCACAGCAGACGAGGGTCGTGAGGAGGTGCCCCCCCCCAACAGGGAGTGGAGACTCGGGGAGGGGGCCGAATGAACGCAGGCGCCCACTAATTCAATGCAGAGCTGGGGTGTGGATGCCGACCTTTTTCTAGCGAGAGCCACCCGGGAACAGTAAAACTAACCATCCTGCCACAGGAGATAAGTCAGTCCCCCTCTGGCCACACCCTGTCCCCCACTTCTGCCATACTGGTACACAGAGCTTCCAGCTGCCTGGACGCCCTCTGGGACAGCAGCACAGCTAAGCACCAACACACCAGCAAGAGAGGCAGACGGAGGGGGATGCCCACGTGTCACACGACAAAGCACCGCAGAGCACGGGGCAGGCCACTCGGCGCTAACCCACGCCTGCATCCCAGCCCAGCTGTCCGAAAGCCGGAAGACGGTAACCCAGGACGGTGCCCCTGCTCGTGGGGAGAGGGGAGGGAGGACCACCGCCGGGCATCCCCGAAATAGAAGGAGGCGGAGGTCTCAGCTGTGGCCAGCCGGCGCTCCACAGGCTCACTCACGGCCACCCGATACGCTATATAAAGGTTGTTTTGTGGCCATGACCCAGCCTGGGGTGGAGAAGGTTCTTAATTACAGCCAGGGCTCTGGGGCTGGGCCGGTCCCGGTCTCCACCCCACGCACTGCAGGAAGCCAGGCTGAGACTGCGTCCCCTGGGGACCCGCTCAGGCCACAGAGGCCGGAGTCGATGCCATGACACAGGGGCCCCTCCCTGCAGGAGCCCGAGGCCGGGCACTAGTGAGCCACATACCGTGAGCTCCATTCAAGGACTCTGCAAGCAGCCGCTGGTCACCGGGTGAGCCAGGCCGGTGCGGGGCACCAGCTCGGTTCAGTATCAAAACTCCAAAGGATGGCAGAGGGGCAGCCTGAGCAGCCTGACTCCCAGCGGTGGGCACTGAAGCGAACAGACACGGAACCCCTGTCTCCCTGAGATCCTGGGCAAGCTGTGTAGACCCCCTGTGCCTCAGGGCCGTCCACAGAACAGGAGGAACCAGGAACCCCGTGTTGGGAATTTGGGGAGACATCCCCGACATGGAGGGTTGAAAAATGCTCCCTAAATATCCCAACTTACTGGAAGGAACTCAGGACCTGGGGCAAACAGGACAGGGTTCGGCTCCCAGGGCTGCCCTTTGCCTGCTGGGCCACTGGGGGAGTGAGTCGAACCCAGTCCTCACTGATGCTCGGTAATCCCAGTGCTAGCCGACCCTGGGCTACACACGGATTCTGACAAAGGGTACCCACAGGCTAAGTCACAAAGGGGCCAGAACAAAAAACAGTAGAAGTAGGGATTCTACTGCCAGCCATGTGCCAGGTGGGAGGTTATGCAGCTAGAATTCGAATGGAGCTCTTGGTCGAGCATTTCACACAGGTGGCCCCGGGGCATTTGGACAGAGAAACCTCCACTATGGCTGCCCCAAGGAATCTGTCCGATCTCAGGCCCATTCCTGCTCCCACAGCGCCCTCTCCTCAGCTCACCTGGTCACTCTCAGCTGGGCTTCTAGACCAGACCAGCCACTGCCCAGAGCCCCAGCCTACACTGTCTCACGGCTGGGGGGCTGCTGCACCCCACCCCAGACAGGGGCCCTTCACTTCCTGTGCACTGACCCGGGAGGTTCCGCTTCCCCTCGGAAGGGCCGCCCCAGGGAGCCTGCTGTCCCTCAGAGCCGCTCCCCCCCCTTCTACAGCCAAGCGCTGGATGGAAAAGCACAGGCTTTGTATGCGACGGGACCTCCGCTCAGCTCGGGGTGGGGGGGGGCAGCAGCGGGGGAGGGCGGGGGAGGAGGGGGAGGAGCCGCACATGTGGACTCCGGACCTAATAGTAAAGTTTCTAGCAGCTGCGTTTGAAAAAGTAGAAGAAACAGGTGACATTAATTTTACTAATATATTGTATGTATCCCTAAATTCCCCAAATATTCATATTTAAATACGTAATCAATAGCAAAGATATTCATGAAACGCGTTCTTGGTCATCCTGCCTACAAAAACTGGTGTGTACAGTCCCTGTGGCACTTCTTGGTTCGGACCAGCACCTGACTAGTCAAGGCCCACCCACGCTGGCAGGCACAGGACTGGAGCATCACTCCCTGGGGGCAGAACTCAGTGTCGACATCCCCTTGCGGGCTGGGTGAGGAGCGGGGAGAGAGTGGAATGCGAAGTGCTGGCAGCGTTTCGTGCTCGGAGAACAGCAGACTTCCTGGTTCCGTTCACTCCGGCGGAGCCCAGTCAGGGTCCTGCCCCTGTGCATCTGTCCCACCCGAAGAGCAGGGGGACATGTCCGGCATGATTCTGACTTTTCCAGATGCTCATCATCTTCAGAATCTAACCATTTATCTCCGCTCATCAATAGATAGATAAGTTCAATATTTCAGTTCACGTTGGGTTTGATTTCAGGTTTGCAAAATACTCCTAACCTCTGTGTTTGGAAGGGGCTGGATCGTTGCACACGTACCTCTAACATGCCCACAGCAACAGAAGCACGGCACGAACCCAGCTTCCCACCCGATTTCCTTTGAGCAACATTTAAGCGGCTCCTTTGCACCCCAAGCCCTGTTCCAGGCACTCAGAAGCCGCAAGGAACAGACCTGGCCCCCGTGAAGCTTGTTCTTGTGTGCGAAGGCAGACCCCAGGCAGATAAACAACTAGACACGTGAAGCTGCGGGTGGTAACCAGGGTCCACATGCCGTCGTGTAATTAGCTGCTGCCACGTTCCTGCTGCCCTGAGTAGACAAAAGCTTCTCGAGGGAAGGAGAACGTCAGACCCTTCGCTGCATCCTGGAAACCCAGCAAGGGCCCCAGCAGGGAGTCACTCGGTGTGGGGTTGCTACGTGAATGAATGAATGAATGAATGAGCCATTGCTACAATGTCTGCTGGGTTGAAAACTGCGTGAATGAATGACTTGATCGAGTCCGAGGACTGCGACCCCGCACCCCTGTTGAATGAGGGATCACTAGGCTGGACGGAACTGAAGGACGGCCGCACCAAGCACCCCACGCTGCTTGTGATTTTCCAGACCATCGAATGACGCCCCCGTTCCAGAGAGCCCCGGTTTGGGTTCTGAAGTCACCCAGAGAGATCCCGGGTGTGCGCAGGGATTTCTGGTCGTGTGAAGCTTTGGTTTTGTGATGCTCCTTGATTTCATCTTACCACATATATTTCAGTATGTTACTGTTAGCTATTTTGTTTTGTTTTGCTTTCTTTCTAATTGAAGCAATTGTAAGGGGATTTTGTTTCATTTGTTACCAGAACCGAGCAGGCCTGTAGTCAGCTTACAGCTGTATTTACAAAAACGGATTCCCTCTAGACGACTGAGCATAACTTACATCTTACATCTATTTAGGTTTTTGGAAGAGCCTGGCTACGGGGAGTTTTCTTAATGTTATCACGGGGGACATGCGGTGTCCCCGGCTGGCTGGCATCTGGTCCCCCTTTTCTTGGTCGTGGCCCCCAGTGACTCTGCGTGGGTCAAACCCCTTTCCTTGAGGGAGTGGAGTGGGCATAGTGACAAGGATGGGGTCATGTGATTTCGGCCCCAAACAGTCAGCTTCTTTCCACTCCAAAGCCACAGTGTTGGTCTGGGGAGAGCCGCAGACCCACACTTGTCTGTCAGACCAAATCCAGGCCTCCTGGGCCATGGTCTCATGGCTCCTGGCCCTAAGATGCACTACAGGGACTCCCAGTGTGCCCTCCCACACGTGTTCTCGCCTCCTCTGCCCTCCCGCCCCTGGAGGCTGGCCCCTGGGACGCCATCACTTGGACCCCTTATGGGCTGCTGTCAGACAGGCTTAGGCTGGGGGAGAGGGGAGCTGCGGGGAGGGGAGAGAGGGCAGGGGCTTCCTTCCTGCTCCCTCTAGGCCACCACCGAGGGAGCAGCTGTCCTCGCTGAGGTGACTCCAGCCCCTTCCATCTCATGGGGCTCTTGCCATCAGCCCCCTTTTCCCACTGTCCATTCCTGGGGGCTCAGTATCCCTCCTTGACCTCACCTGTCTCTTGACAAAGCCTTCATCAGCGCCTTGCTGTGGACCATGCCTGCTAGGACCCGGACATACAAGCCTGCCAGGAACAGTTAACACCAAGGAGAAACCACACGGAATGAGTGGAATGAGCCCCAGCCTCATTGTTCAAGCCTACCTGACCTTTGACCTTTATTGTCGCGTGTGATACGAATTTACTTCATTCCCCAAGCTAGTTACAGCGGGGCCTCTATTGCCTATGATCGAAAGCACAGTCCCTGACTCCGAACGGAGGTTGGTGAGTACAAGGAGGCCAGCACGTGGAGGCTGACAGCCTAGATTCCGTCCCCAGTCCTGCCCTTCTATTACCTGGGCAGCAGGTCCTGGGAGCTGTCCCCACCATTCCCAGAACCACGCCCTGAGCACGGAAGTTCTCTAAAATTTAGATTCTGCCTGGCCAACATCTAGAACCATCTGAACCAAGGCTGGCAGGATAGTAAAATGCCAGTGGGCAGGGGCTAGAGGACCTCCCTGAATTAAAGTGTTCTGGGATCACAGCAGGTACAAAGACCCCTGCACCAGCATGTTGGACTTCTGCCTCCTGGCTGGGCCTACGGCCCGGTGTCTGGCTCTCATCACCCCAGAGGTCAGTCCTGAGCCCTGGCCCTCCCAGCCTCTCTCTCCTGCCTTCCTGCCCTCTCCCGTCTTAGCTATAGCATCCCTCTGGCTTCCTGCAGAGGGCCTAGCAGCTGCCCCTCCCAGGACCTCAGCAGGCTGCATGCTCGTATCTGTGAGAAGGAGGTCACCATAATCTATGTGGCTGTAATGAGGGTCAAGTGAAAGCTCACAGTCGATGCCTCGCACACTACCGGAGGCTTTCCTTCCCTTAGCGCTCAGGGCGTCTATTTCATCATCTGTGGAACGGGGGCTAGTCCTCAGTGCTCCGTCCACCCCCAGCACTGTTCGTCCTCCGAATTTCTCCTACCGTCCTGTAAAGGGTTTCCTTGGGTCCTGCTGTCCTGTCAGCATTCCATTCCCACCGATCTGATGGTGTCACACCCCTACACGAGACCCCTCCACACCTGATCTTAGCACCCAAGCCCTCCTCTGTTGAGAACGTGACGATCATACAAAGCCACCAACCCCAGCCCCCGACGTGACCGCAGCCACATGGCTCCATTACACTTCCTTGACTGTGTCATGCCGTCCTTCAACCCCTCAACCTACAGCTCAGGCATGTCCTCCTCCAGGAAGCCCTCCCTCATTCTCAGCGTCATCACCAAACACAACCACGAGAGGACACCGGGAGATTCTGTGACCTTTATTAAGGTCACACCCGCAGTATTATGTCCCTTTTTATGTGTCTCTTTTGCCATCTGGACTATGAATACTCCAAGGGCAGGAGTTTTGTCTGATCTTTTTCAAAAGGCCCAGAAATCAGCACAAGGCCACACGAAAACTAGATTCCCAATTAGTATCTATGAATAAATAAGTAGAAGTCGAGATTAAGTGAGCCACGGAGCGGTCTGGAGCCCGAGGGTATCGGGTGCTGGACACAGTTTAGCCATTTTCTCCCAGGGCTGCAAGCCAGGACTGTCCCTGCGACCAGGCCCCCTGCCACTCTGCCAAGTCACGCCCCGCTGCTCCTGCCACCAGCCACAGCCCCACGGCTTCCCTGTCCCCGGCGAGCTGTGACGCTCGGAGCTTCAGGCTCAGTCCCCGGAAGCAGCCGGCAAGACAGAGGCGGAGACCCTGCTCCCAGCCCCCACCTGCTGGCCCTGGAGGGGCGCGATACCGAACATTGTCATGACCCAGGAGGGACAACTGTCATCCCCAGGAAGCAGGCAGAACAGAAGCTGCACAAAGACTGGCCCACAAAAACCCACGTCAGCCTCCATGTCCCGTGCAGCAGGCTGTCCTGAGAATGACCCGAGGTTCCTGGAGGTCAGCCTTCAGGCTCAGAAGCCCGGGGGCTGTCAGCTCCCTGCCTGGGCCCAACCTCCCCGCTGGCCCATAACCAGCCACAGTCCACAGATTCCAGACGGCCTCGGGTTATCTCAGAGGGCGCCAGGTCAACAGCACTTGGCCTCTGGGATAAGCTGGGCCTGACCATCTCCAAAAGGCTCCCTGGGGATCACGGCTACAGTCCAGAAGCCTATCTGTGCCTACTTCCTTATGCCACCCATCCCTGCGGTCCCTTGGAAGAACAAAGGGCCCTGCTCGCGTTCACCTGCCATGTGCTCCCGAAGGGCTTTGCGAGCCGGGGCTCCGACCTGGGCAGCCTGTAGGGGAGCAGATGCGCTCCCCTACAGAAATGGGGATCAGACTCCTGGCATTCAACCCTCTCCAGGTCTCGGGGTGGGTGGGGCCGAGAAGCCAGCCCTCTTTAATTTCCTTCCCGCCTGCGCCCTGGAGGCGGGGCCCAGAGAGGACCCCGGTGTGCGCCGAGCCAGGTGCGCGCCGCCCTCCCGGGTGCAGCAGGGCTACATGCCAGACTGGTTCCCGCTTTCCTCGGTGACTGAGCCCCTGACCCACGTGCTTCCGCGCAGCCCTGCCACCTGCCAGCGGGCAGCTCGGGGCTCCCCTCTGCTCGGGCCCCATGCCCTGCGCACACTCACTTTCGCACAGGCGACGCCTCAGCTTGCCCCGGATCTTGTCGATGGCGTTGAAGTCGGACACGTGGAAGACGTGGGCGGACTTGGGCTTGGAGGCGATCTCCTCCAGCTCCTCCTTGAGCGCCGCCCCGACGCCCACGGCGAAGATGCGGATGCCGGCGCGGTGGGCGGCGGCCGCGGCGTCCAGCACCAGGTCCTGGCTGCGGCCGTCGGTCAGGAGGATGGCCACCTGCTTGAAGGCGCGGTCCCCGGGGCGGCCACCGGCCTGCGGCGAGAAGCTGTGGCGCGTGATGAAGCGCAGCGCGTCGCCGGTGTTGGTGTTCCCGCCGTGGTAGGCCAGGTGCCGCGCCGCCGCCTTGACCGCCTCCCGCGAGCCGAACAGGCCCAGCTCGAAGGCGGTGGTCGGCCGGTCGCTGTAGCGCACGACCCCCACGCGCGTGCGGTCGGGGCCCACCTCGAAGGTGTCCACCAGGTTGGCCACCCACTGCCGGACCTTCTCAAAGTCCTCCTTGCCCACGCTGGAGGACGTGTCCAAGAGGAAGACCAGGTCGTAGTGGACAGTCTTACAACCTGCAGGGGTGGGGTGGGGGGAGGAAGAGGAAGGGTGACCTGGGGCACACGGATTCGGAAAGGTCACCCTAGTGGAGTGGGGGGAGGACCTCACTTTCTGAACTGGTTTCTGATGACGAGTGTCCCCACGGCTGCTGTGAGGTCCGGCTGCCAATATGTGTTCTTGCATGGAAGTAGCCAACGCTCACAGCACGCAGCTCTATCACTTTCTTCAATAGCTTTTGTTTTGGTCACCCAGAGACTTATTTTTTAAACTCACTGCAAAGAACACATGCTCTTTTCAGAAAAGGCCATCAGAAGAATGTTTTAACTGCTTATGTTTCCATCTACAGAGAGGTCACGCTGTTAGCCCACAGTGTATAAACCTAATTATTAGGGACCATACCAGATGCACTGGTGCATTGCTGTTTCCCCCACACCCGGCAGTTGCTGGAAACCCTTTTCCAGTGTGACGATGCCAGTTTCCATGGCTGCAAGATGACATTGCTCAGAGCCCATAATTTATTTAGCCAGTGCTCTCATGCTAGATGTTTAAATAGTTCCTGGATTCCAGTATTATAATTCATACAAAATATACTGCACTCCTATATTTTAAGTATAAATTTGCAGAACTTCTACAATGCTTTATAAAGATTGCATATTTTAACATATAATACACTTCTATTTTTATAAACTTTGTAAGTTTAAAAGTTATAAAAACTTCTGATTGAACAGAAGAGGACACTCTACAATTTATTTCTCATCCTCAGCGCAACGCTGTGCACAAGCTTGCTCATCCCCACTTCACAGTTGGTGAGGTGAGGAAAAGGGTTTCCAAACTCCAGAGAGCTGCACAAACGTAACCACCAAGAAGCCTCGCTCTTGACTTTTACAGAATCTGAGGCTTGATTGTACCACCAGCAGCAGCTGACCAGGCCTCTGGAGCACCTGGCAAAAACATTTGTCTAGTAAAACCAAAATAAGAACAACGATTGCAAAAACATTAAAAAAATAAACAAAACCCGTTGGTTAAGCTGTCATGTTGGAAAAAGTACAAAAAAAAAAAAAAAAAATCCCACGACCGCCAGTGTGCAAGAGAAGGCAGCCACCTGTTCTTCCGCAGGCCCTGGGCTCCGTCACACCCATTTACAGAATTTAGGAGCCTTATGAAGGACAGTGTTTTTGACCCAACACTTCCAAATTCAGGGATTTACACTAATAAAACAATCAGATAAAGACGAAGAAAAAATTCTAAAGCTATCTGAGAAGTTCATGCAGCCCTGGCAAGCAAAATCCTGGAGCCTGCTCTGTGCTCCCCCTACGGAACCGCTCCCATGGCCGTCCGCGTGAGCTCACTCGGCTCGGGAATCGGCGGCGGACTGCTGGCTTGAAGGAATCCTCAGTTACTGACACAGACCCGTTCTCCCAGTGTCTTGCGGGGTCTGAAAAGCCGTGTGTCAATGTGATGTCTGTGTGTGCGACTGTGTCTGTACGGATCAGGGGACCTACAAAAAGAAACTTTGCTTACCTCTGGTAAGCAGAACTGTTATTATTTTGTGTTTCTGATTTTATATTTATAAGCAATGAAGTAATTCAGAACACAGAAAACAGTAATGCTGTATTTACAAACATACACACACACACACACACACACACAGGCACACACACATTCCTGTCGCACCCTACCCCAGTGCCTCTCGTGAATTTTCTGTACCTACTTTTACCCTGAGTTCCTAAAATGCAAGTTGCGATCTGCTCTCGGGAGTAAGTAAATCCTCACCTTCCCAGGATTGCTCCCTAACAGGATTAGAACTTTCCGAGTGTGTTTGCCCAGATGTGTGGGCTCAAGAGATAATTCCTGGGGAGTGTTTCTCCTTGACACAGAAGGTCATCCTTTTGTCTTTGGGACAATGATGTCCCAGCCTGTGCAAGGTAATTGCTGCTGTGGGCCAAGCAGGGCCCCCCTGTAGGCTGTAATCCTTGAGCAAATTTGTGTTCAGGCTGCAGAAGGTTCATTGGCTCCAGAGGCCTCACCCGGGGGCCCTTCTGCAATCCCGCACGTTCTCTGCTGGGGGCTGCGGAGACTGCACAATGCGTGCCTGAGAATTACGTGTGCTCTCGCAGCAAGGGCTCTGACCTTGGTGGGGGTGCCCTTGGCTCCCCCCTCCAGGGCAGAGCAGGTGATAGCTCTCCTCTGGCCTGCTGTTCTCCAGGCTGTGAAAGGAGGGCCGGGAAGAGATGGTCCTTGGGCCCTCCCAGTGTGTCGGCTGTGTGGGCTCTTGGGTTCATCTCTGTGGACACAGAACCTGAGGCCGCTCCCCTCTCGCAAAGAGCAGGCCGTGCATGGTCAGAACTGTCTCTCCAGCAAGCCATGCTTTGAGAACCTCAAGCAAGGAGGCGACTTGGGAAAATCAAGGCAGAAGCACAAGGCCGTGTTTCTTGTCTTGTTTCCTCTGCAGGCTCGGGGAACACAGCATGGGCTCAGGTGGGTGCTTTCTTGGGGGCGGCCTCCTCACCTGCTGCGGGGCGGGGGGGGCTTTGGGCTATCCTAGCCTCGGTTCCTCATCTGCACGATGGGGTGGTTCTGCAGCTAGGTGCTCCCTCTGCCGCCTTGGGCCCGTCCCCGAGAGGCGTCCGCCTGTGCCCCGAGGAGCCCAGCACACAGCCTCTGTGTGGGTGCCGTGACCTGCTCATGTACCTGAGCCCTCCTTCGTGTCTCCACACTGACCGCCCCTTCTCCAGGGGGCCCTCAGACAGGTGGGCTGACCACTGTCCCATCACGCCTCACCCCTACTGCCCGGGAGCCTCTTCTCCAACGAACTCCCCCTCCCTCATCTACTCCAGTGGCGTGTTCTCCCTCCGGTCCGGCGGCCTCCAGTGCGTCCACTTCCGCTGGAATGCGCTCAAAGCCCTTCACAGGACAACGCGACCCGGTCCTAGCCCAGCGCTCTGTCCCCAGAAGCCTGCAAGCGCTCGGCAGAGCCACGCTCACGGCACACGGCGTGGTCCACTCGGAACGTGGGCTTCGACAGCTCACGGATCTCCTGCACTCTCCCGCACACACGCTCACACTCACCCACACACACCGGCAGACTCTGACACTCACACGCACTTCCGCACGCTCACATTCACACACATGCTGACACAGTCCCACACGCTCTCTTCCACACTCAGTCACACACACCCCTCAGACGCTCTCACACTCCTGTACTCACTTCTACACACACACTCACTGTCATACACACCCACAGTTGTAGTCACACACTCCTCCTCAGACGTTCACACGCACACGCTGACTTTTATACACTCTCCAGCTCCCACATTCACACACTTTCTCACGCACACCCACACGCTCACCTGACACACTCATGCACTCCCACTTTTACACACACACTCTGACAGTTTCCTAACTCACGCCGTCACGCACACCCTCAGACTCTCGCTCACACACCCACGTTTATGTGCTCCCTGCAGCTCCATCACACGCTCCCACACTCACGCTCCCCTCACACGCTCACACCCGCACTCACTTGCACTCCCCCGCTCACACAGGCACGCACGCGCTCACGCGTGGACACAGACACCGGCAGCTCGGGACCCAGCCCCGGCTCAATCTACGGTGGCCCTACCTGCCCTCTGGGCCTGGCAGCCCCTGTCCCCAGGCCACAGCAGCAGCAGCCACAGGAGACAGGCCGTGGCGTCCCCTCGCAGGCCAGCCATGGCTCTCGCACGCGTATCTTGGCCAGGAAGAGACGCTGTTAAGATCTACTGGAACATACCCTGTGTGGAGAAGGACACACCTTTAGAGAAGGGCTTCAGGGCCAGGAACCCAAAGGAGCAGCCCCAGGCCTGTGTGGGAGAAGGCCGCACCCCAGCCTCCCAACTGCCTTCAACCGATGCACACTCAGGACCTCCGAGCTGCCGTTCCCGGCCATGCAGGCCCGCTCCTTGGCCACCACCGTGTTCTGATCCTAATCGCTGCTTCTGAGCACTTAACAGGCTGTTTCTTTGTTTAATACGTTGTAAGAGGACATCTTGGTACCTAAATCGTGGCCCATATTTAGTTATTTTCCTAGGGCAGGAAGGCACTAGTTTCATATGATGCACTCAGGGCATCGTATGAAATCTTTTAAAAAGAGCCTGATGCAGATTCTCAGCCTTCTTTCTGAAGAGGCTGTATGGGCCCTTGCTGCCCGCGGCCACACAGGAGTTTCCGGGGTCCTCCCCTCACGGCATCCCCGGCAGCACGGACGCCGTCATTCCCTCCACCTGCCAGCTCTACAGGAGAGACGTTGCTTGTGGCTTTCTATGCATTCCTTTGACCTGGGACGTTTATTAGCTAAAGTGTATTTCTCCTTCTGCAGATCTTATGTTCACGGGAATGTCCATTTCAAAAAGTAGTTGTCACTGTTAAAGCCAAGGCCTGGGAGAGGGAAAACAGGTTATAGAATTCTGAGGTATTTACCAGTTGCCTTCATGTGCCGGGTGCTGAGGGCAGGCAGATGACGGACACGGAACCCCCACCCTCAAGGACACTCAGTGACACCTGGGAGACAGGTAACGCATGGGCCCTGGGCACCAGCACAAGGACATTCCTTGTTGCTGGGAACACTGGGACAGTGTTGTCACATGACCGTTTCAGGGGTAGGCCAGGCCTCCTGGATGAGTCAATTTTGGAAAACTGAGTAAGCCTCAACCAGAAAAAAGCAGGTGATCATTTCAGATACAGGAAGCAGCATCGGCAAAGTCCCAGAGGAGAGCCAAGGCGTGATGGCACCAGGAGAACATCTCCCAGGCGGGACAGGTATATGGGCTCTCGTCTGGGCAGATGCCTGAATTTTTGCTGTGTCCCCAGCACCCTCTAGGCAAACTGCCTCATCACTAACAGTCCCCATACAAGCTCACGGAGTATATACAGCCCACCTGACAACACTCCAGAAGTATCACACTCAGGAGGCAGCCACGGGAGTGAGAAGAAAGGCACTTTCCAAAAACAGTACATGGAGGGGCAGAGGCCAAGGTCAGGACTGGAGGGTCCAAGGGGAGAGAGACATAGAATGTCAGCAAGTCCAGTGGGCTGCCCACCCCTTCATCCTTCAAAGCTATAGGAAAGCACAGTCTTGTCTGTCTTGTTTATTCTGCTTCCCAGAACCCAGACCAGTTCTTGGCACACAGTGGGCATTTGACAAAGAAATACTAGATTTAACAGTCAGTGACACAGTCAGGTTATTATCTGAGGTGGAAGGAGCCCTTCATTAGAAGAACACAGACATATTCAAAGATCTGGGAAAGTCACTGAAGAGCAGCTATGTACCATCTGCCCGGTGCTGGGCACTTTCTGATTGTCCAGTAAACTCACACGACCTCCAAGGCAGGCATCATCCCCTCCCCTCAGCAAAGGAGGAAACTAAGATGGAGAAGATACTTGTCTGTCCCCGGGTCACCAAGGAGGGACCAGAACTTGAACTCAGACCCCCCCGGGCTCTGAGCCCACCCCCTTTCCAGGACCTCCATGGACACAGCAAATCCAAATACTAACAACAACCACTGAGCCGTCACTTCTTTTAATGAACTAATAAGTAAGAATGTGGACTGAGGAGATAAGAGGGAAGAGCCATAGCATCCATTATATTTCAGGGCTCAAGAAATGTGGCTGTTTCCCTCATTGCTGAAACTGGGTGGAAGCAGGGCAAAATCGGGCTATACTCTCCAGGTTTCTGCATCTTCCCAAATACAGAAATAAAGAGAAAACTGCAGACCTACATCCCCTATGAATGAGATATGAAAATACTTAACAGGAGACTAGAAACCTGAATTCAGCAGCACACTGAAAGGGTCATACTCGGTGACCATGTGAGATTCACGTGAGGAATGCAAGGCTGGTTCAATATCCAAAAATCAACCCAGGAGTCACACTGAACCAATAGAGCCAAAGAAGACACATGGCGATACCCAATGGTACAGAAGCATTGACAAAATCTTACTCCCTTTCATGATAAAAACACCTGCTACACTAGACGATAAAGAGAGTTTCAACCTGACAAAGGCCACATACCAAAAAAACATAATAACAGACCCTACCTCGTACTGGGTCGTGGCAGGGATTGTTGTAGGGATGGAACTGGCAGGGATTGTTGTAGGGATGGAACTGGCAGGGATTGTTGTAGGGATGGAACTGGCAGGGATTGTTGTAGGGATGGAACACTAAAATGAACAGACAGTCCTTAGCCCAATGCCTCAGCTACTCTCAAGGCCACACGACTGACGTGAGCCGGAGCCAGACTCCTTCCCGGGCCTATCTCTTGAGGCCACCAGCCATCCACAGGTTCCTGTTCCTGGGGTAAAGCCTGGCATTGATAGAGAACCTCTATGCTGTACATATCTCACCTTTCCATCCTTACAACAACCCCAAGGGGTGGCCTATGACATCCCCCATGACCGAGGCTCGGAGTGGGGAGACCGCCCCAGGCACACCCTGCTGGTGTGTGAAAGCCCACCCAAGGCGCTCGGAGACAGTACCCCTTGACTGTAAGCTCTCTTGGAGGGTGTCTGTGCCCACTACTATCCCTCTCTCCAGCTGGCCAGGTACCCCAACTGGGCCCAGGAAGGACTTGTGGAGTTAAAAATCTACAGTCCTGTTTCTCCCTGCTAGAGTACAGGCAGAGTGTGCTGACAGTGTGCACGGTAAGCGCGGTGCCTTCACCGACCTCCTCCCTGAGGTCTCAGCAAACCTGCAAGCTGCCCCGTTCCCCCACCTAGCCAGTCATGAGCCTGGCATGTGCCTGCAGCACAATGTCACTCAGTGCCCGTGGCTGATAATGGCAGAGCTGGGCTGGCGTTAGGCCCGGAGGACACCAGAGCCCACACTCTCTCCCAAGGTCACTGTTACCAAGGACCACATCCTTCGAAGCACCGGGAGACACTCAGGGTTTCCCAGGTAAGAACTCATTGAATCTGAACAGCGGGTATCAGCAGGTACAGTTTGCTGAGTAAGAAACTCAGTGCAAAGGGCTTAGCAACCAGCCTGGGACTCCACAGGCCGCAGTCCCAGGCAATCCGACCACAGGCCAGTTCCTCATCGCTGGCCATGCGGCTTCTCTCCAGATGTTGGAACCCAGCTGGCCCAACACTCCTACCTAAGCACAGAAACAATGTGGGAAACAGGCAAAGCGTATAGCGAAAACCCAAATTCTGATGCCCAGGAAAGAAGAGAGCAAGGCCACCATGGGGTAAGGGCGGGGGAGAAACCCGATAATAACCAGAGGGAAAGGAAGCTGATGCAATCAGTCCATTCATCGAGTTTTCAAATGGTGAACTGGCCTTGCGGACCTGGGAGAAATCCTGCTTGTCTATGGCATCGAACTCCTTCTGTACATGTTTTTGTATTCAATTCGCTACTATTTTGTTGAGGACTTTTGCATCTATATTTATGAGAGACATTAGTCTTTTTCTTTTCTTGGAAGGTCCTTGCCTGTTTTGGGGAAGACTAATGCTGGCTTCATGGGGTGAGTTAGGAAATGTTCCTTGTGCCTTCATCCTCTGGAAGAGGAGGTAGAGGACAGAATGACCTTCTGCCCAGGAATGTACATGGAGTGTTCACAACAAAATGCCCACAGGACTGGTACAGAATCCCAGTTTTCTTCCTTAGCCATAGGAAAGAGCAATGCACCCCCATAAAAAGGGCATGAGAGGGCTATGAGGGTTACACATGCCTTCTGCGAAGTGCAAAGCCCAGAGGCTAGCATAGACCAAGTGTGTAGGAAAGGCAAGATTTGGGAGAACCCGTGTCCCCGCCTTCCCCAGCCCACCTCGGGTGGCAACCCCAGCAAGCATGGGTGCCATGATCCCAGCTCTCTCTCTCTCTCTCTCTCTCTCCAGGCTCTGAGCACTTTCCTGGGCTCAGCTGTCCAGCTGGCATGATGCAGGCCACACCCTGTCCCTGGGAGGCAGAGCTTGGCCATTAGTCTCCAAAAGTCCAGCAATTAATTTGCTGAGCTGAGTTCCTGCCACAAGCCAGTCCATTGCCATAGTAACCAGTGTTCCCTATCCAGGGCCCCGGGGAGAGGGGGAAGACACTGAGCAGAACGCAGTTTAAAGGGAGAAGATGAGATGTGGCGCACTGGAAGGCAGCCCAGGCAGACAGCGCACTGGGTCTGCACAGAGGGCTGGCCCCTGCCCACTGTGTGGTGGGAGTGGGGGGAGGGGCTGCTGACATGTTGCCAGGGTGACAGGCAATGCTCTGGGCAGGAATCTGGTGGAGACATAAAAGCATGGTGCAGGGCGTCCGACCACTGAGCTCTGAGCCTCCAGGGCTCACCTGCTGGGCATTTGGTGATGTCAGCTGCACCTGTTGGTCAGATGGGGAAGAGGGAGCTGGGTGGCCTCCTCTCTGCCAGGTTGCTCAAGAGCCCAACTGGGGAGCCAGGAAAGTGCTGGAAAGCCTACTTCCTAGATTAGAACTTGGCTTTTTGTGAGCTGGACCCAGTCTCCTGGGTCTCCTATATGCTGGGCACCGTCGGGGGCACTGGCTTCTCCTGGGGCAGCGAGCACCATGAGGACGCTTTGCAAGCAGAGTCCCCGGGTTCAAATTCTCCCGAGCTGTGCAAACCAGGGGAGTCACTGCATCTCTCTGGGCCTCAGCCCTTTCATGTGAGAGTGGGGATAAAACACTTATCTCACTGGAAGGGTTAACTGGGTCACTATCGGTACAAAGCTTAGAATGATGCCTGGCCAGAGTGAGTACGGAAGGCACATGTTTTTTGTGATTTTTGAATCCTCTGTTTTCTCACCTATAAAATGGGAATGATATCCCCTCCTTCATGGATCTGTAGAGCAGAAGAGACAATGAATGAGGTGATAATTTTGTATAAAGTTAGATGTTGGCAAACATGGCCACAAACAACATGGAGGGAGATTCTCCATCTGAGCTACGCAGAAGTCAGAGGGTGACTGCGGTGGGCACCGGGAATCGCGCTGTATCACTGTCTAATTCAAGCACGCCCTCCATGCACGTGAACACTGACTAAGGGCCAAGCACGGAGGGTAGGACACTCTATCCAGAGATGGCAGCCCCATGGGGGAGACAGAGAAGCAAGAGGATGCTTATAATTCCATGCAGTCAGACTCTGATTGAGGGAGGGACAAGCACCTCACTCAGTCCTAGGAGGTCACCAAAGGCTTCCTGGAGGAGGTGATATTCGAGTTGAGCCTGGGAAGATGAGCGGAGAGTAGGTAGGAGGACAAGGGTTGCCTTCACCAGCGATGGGCAGCCTCCCTTTGAGGAACATGCATGAGATAAGCAAGAAGTACAGTATTTTGGAGAAGGAAATAAAGGCTGAAGGAGAAGGGAGGGACGTACGGGAGAGGAAGGCATTCAAATTTGAGGGCTGTTCATAAAGACAGTTTAGGACTTGTGTGGTGACCCAGAGAAAGGGGACAGAGCACCCTGAGACCTTCGGACACCAGTGGGTGTCCTCATACACGGGTGTAGCATCAACCCTGCGGAGAGGATGGACGGAACGGAGAGGCGAATGAGGAGGGAGGTAGCATGAAAAGAGACATAGACCCACCTTGCCTACGCTGCCCGCAGATGCCATGATATGCGTGATTGGCTGGCAGTGGAGGGAGGAGGAGGACGTGGAAGAGGGGAGCCCAGAGTCCCGATCTGAACAGCCAGAGCCAGTCACTGTGGTGGCAGGGATGGGGAGCTCCCGCTAGACCCACTGAGTGAGTCTGACCACCCTGAAGGCAGCCAGATGGAGTCAAAGATTGACACTTGACACTTGAGCCTAGAGTTCAGAAGAAGGGCTGGGGACACCCCTGGAAATGTGCAGAGGGAGTGCAAGTCAGAGGCGGAGGACAGAAGCCAAGCTCTCCACCTCCCACGCTACATGGGCTCCTTCTCATCGTCACACCTAGTTACGAAGCGGGCACAACCAGGCACCCCTATATTTTCAGTCTGTTCTGTGATCCAGTATTCTTCTACGGTGAGAGCTCTGGGTGCGGCACTTCTAACTAGCAACAAGGACAACAAACCTCAGGGGAATGGAAAGACAAGCCACAGAGTGGGAGAAAATATTTATAGAAGACACAGTCAAAGAAGAACTGTGATTCAAAATATACAAGGAACCCTTGAGACTCAACAAGAAGAAAACAAACAACCTGATTTAAAGAAAGGACCCATGTTCTTAACAGGCTCATGGCCAAGGAAGATACACGGACAGGAAGTCATCACATAGAGAGACGCTCCACGCCACACGGCATCAGAAAACTGGAAGTTAAAACTGCATCCATGACTCAGCTACGAGAAGGACCAAAGTCTGCGCACGGACAACACCCGATGCCGGCAAGGACACCGAGCAGCAGGGCTGCTCACTCACGGCTCGAGGGAACACAGGATGGAGCAGCCACATGGGAAGACAGTTTGGTGGTTTCTCGAAAACTTAAACATGCTCTTCCCATGTTGCCCAGCAACCATGCTCCTTGGTATTTACCCAAAGGAGCTCAAAACTTAAGTCTGCACAAAAATCTGCACGTGGATGTGTGCAGCAGCCCCATTCACAGTTGCCAAAACCTGGAGGCATTCAAGACGTCCTTCCGTAGGTGAACAGACCTGTAAACGGTGGTCCACCCAGACAAGGGAACACTACTCAGCACTCAAGAGAAATGAGCTCCTGGGCCATGAAAAGCCATGAAGGGGCCCTAAATACTTATCAGTCCGTGAAAGAAGTCCAATCTGGAAAGGCTGCACACCGTAGGAGCCCAACTCTGTGACGTTCTGGAGAAGCAAAATCGTGGAGACCATAGAGGAACCCGCAGCTGCCAGGGGGCTGGGGTGAGAAGGAGAGAGAGAGGCAGAGCACTGAGGACTCTTAGGGCAGCGAAAATATACGTGAAAACCTGCAGAACGGCCGCTGATCTAACTGTCTGAGCAGGAACGACGGAACAACCACACGAGGGCATAGCGTGATCCACGCAGGCAGACCCGTGCTGGCTTCCCTTGCAACGTGTTCTCTCTTCATAACAAGCTGCCAAAGGGGTCTCCGGTTCAGAAGAGTTACAGAATATGCCCCCCGGATCATACAGCGGGGGGTGACAGGCCTGGGGCTCAATCCCAGGCCCCTGTGAGCCTAGAATCGGGGTCTGTTTCACTGGAGCAGAAAGCCCTGGTCTCTGTCTGGAGAACAGCCTGGAGGGAGGAGAGAGAAGGAGCCCAAACCTTCCGCAGGCTGTGGTCCTGCTAGCAAGCCAGAACATCCATCCGGTCCCATGTCCTCCTCATTAGCACATCGCAAGATTTAATGGAATCTGCTTGAGCGTTTGCCTTCAGCTCGCGTCATAACCCCAGGGTCCTGGGATCAAGTCCTGCGTCGGGCTCCCTGCTCAGCGGACAGCCTGCTCCTCCCTCTGCTAGTAGCTGCCCCTGCTTGTGCTCGCTCTCCCTCTCCCTCCCTCTCTCTCTCTGACAAATATATAAAATCTTTTTTTCAAAAAAATGGAATCCCCTTAAGCCCTACACCAACTGTCAAAGCTCGGGATCCGTCTGACTGAAGGAGGAGGAGATGGCGGGAGGGATGTGGCCTCCTTCTTTATGCTGGGGAATTCAACAATATTTCCTCTCTGCCCATTTTGTTTTGTTTTTTCCCTAAGAAGAGGCAGGATGCCCATTGCTTCTCTCCCAGCTGCTACAGTCTGTGAATGAAACTCAAGCTCTGTCTAGTCTTCAAACGATGTGTGTTCCTTCAAGGACTCGTCGATTTATCAACTCGGCCACTATTTGCCACGTCCGGGACCACGTGCCAGGCGCTTCCTAACCATTGGGTAGAGCGACGCCCCCGGCTCCGTGGAGCCTGCTGTGTAGGAAGACAGGAGAGCGCGGCATAGACGTGCATGAGTGCTAATACGGCATCAGAGAAGAGCGGACGTGAGCACAGCCGGGTGAAGTCACGGGTATTGATCGGGGCAGGACAGTGTGCACGCTTTGTAGAGGGACAGTGTCCCACATGGGGACACTGGACGGAGATCTGAATAACGGGAAGGAGGCAGCCGTCCAGAAAGAGGGGCATGGCAAGGAGTAAGAGGTCTCGCTCTGTTTCTGGATTCCTGAAACCAGCAGCTCAGGAAGTGGCCCCGGCCCTCAGACTCCCCCCAACTGGGGGGTCTCATGGTCTGCACGTGTTCACAAGAACCCAGTGAGGCCCCTATTGCACAAATCTGGTCCGTAGGCTCGGGGCGGAGTCCTGCAGTAAGCCCTCACAGCCTCTGGACAGAGCGCAGAGCGTCTCATCACGGACCTGCCGGGCTGGCTTGGACCACCCCCCACCCATTCTCCTGTCACCTGACTGCATGTCAGCTCTGCTTTCTGTGACCGAGGGGAAGAGGACAGGCGCAGGATCGAGGAGGGGCCGCGTGCACTCCCATGATTCTATGTGGCACGAGAGAGTGAGGTCCCAGGAGCGACAGAAACACCGCAAAAGGGAGGCAGGCCTGGGTTGCCGGGCTGGTACCCAACCAGAGGAGCTGTTGGCACGAGGAGACCGCAGCTGTAAGCGGCCCCAAAGGTGCTGCAGAGCAGAAATGCAAGGGGCCAGGGAGAGCCCGACCAGAAGAGCTCTTCCAAGCCGGGGGGGCTCCATTAGTCACCCCCTGGGTCCCCGGAGTGCAGTGAAGTATCAGCACCAGAGGCAGCCAGCAGAAAGGCCCCTGCTGCCACCGAAGTAGGTAAGGAAGGAGAAAGGGAGGAGAGAAAAGGTCAACCACCCCCCACGCCATCACCAGGTCCCATGGGTAACCACGTGGGATGGGGGCAGGGATTACTCTTTAGGGCTGGAATGGACGGACTAGGCTTGGTAGTCCCTGAAGTGAACAGAAAGTCATGGGATGCGGCCGTGGTGTGTTACGGGACCAGAGAGGGGCTCTGATCAGACACAGCTGAGAGCAAAGGTGGGGAACCTATGGGGTTTGTTTCCCATATGCCACCGAGCTTCTGCTGCCAAGGACGGCTTCTTGAGCATTACGGTTAACCACCTCCTGGATCTGACTGACAGGCCTGACCGGTGACTAGGAGAACCATTGCCCACCAGGGATCCCTCAAGGTTGGTGGCAGTCCGGGTCAGACCTGATTGTACGTGGACTCCGGTAAGTCACTGAGCTCCAGCCATACAGCAGGTGCACAGCCACGCCTGAAAGGCCCCCCAAACAGCCTCATGTGCTCAGAGTCCCCGTCCTCTTTCACTGTCCAGAAACCCCAGGCCACGACGTTGCTCAGGACCACCTGGTTATCCATGGCAGAGGCTGGATCAACATTCGGGGCCACACTCTCTTGGAGGTTCCCGGCTGCCTCCTAAAGGAAATCAGGACATAAGTGGGAAGGACCACCCAGGGCAGACTGTGGGCCCTGGAATGTCAGTGCTTGGCGCTGTCTGCTGTAAATCACACGCAGGGAAATGCTCATTGACTTTGAACCGTTTCCCCAGTTCCAGAAAACTGCTCAGTCTAAAGGGCTTTAGGGCAGTGGGAAGAAAAGGGCCATAGAACTAGGCACCCTGAGACCACTCCTGTCTGTCCTCCTCTGTGCCCCTGCCCCCCCAGGGAAGGTCTCCTGCCTGCCCCCACCTCTGCTTTAACCCTTCTAGACTCCCTTCTTCTGGAAGCAGAATTCACTTCTTGCTTTTGCCAAAAACTCCTCTCCCATGCTCCGTTGATGTGGTTCACGGGAGGGTGTACCTTCCGCCTGGCCGGTGGGGTGGCCCGAGACCAGACTAGACCAGTGTAGACCCCACATCCCCCCAGATGCAGGAATAGGACAAGGGTGAAACAGGTAAGCAAGCTGGGCCATCTCTGGGCCCTCCGCAGGAGTTTCCAGAGAGAGGTATGTTTCTACTCCAGGTGCCAAGTTTAGAGATACTGAAGGCGGTCGTGACACAGGGGAGCCTGATGGAGAACAAGGCCGCATACTGGGGCGGGGGGGGGGGGAGGTAACATCCATCACTTGAGCACCAAACCCAGTGCTGCCCGAAGTTCAGAGGCACCAGAGCCGTGCTGCCCAGAGCAAACCCCTCCCTGCCTTCCCTTCTTCAACTCAAGCCCATTTGCACTGTGGTTTCTTCTCTTATAAACCACAGAGCAGGTGTTTGCTTAGCTAGGCCCTCAGGTAGGGCCCCTGCTCTCTGGAGCTCACCCAGGCTCCCGCACGCAGTGTCCCCCACTCTACAAATGTTGTTCTCACTCTTCATCTTGCCTCCGGTTCCCAGCCCAGTTTAGACAGGCTTTCCCAGAAGGGCCCAGTTCAACTCCACTGCAGGGCGGACTTCCCAGACCCAACCAGATCCCCCACCTGCATCCCTCCGGGGCCAGAAGGGCAGCCCAGGAAGGGCCCCTCCCTTCAGCCCATGCACATGCTCTTTAACACTCCACTAGTTCATTCTAACATCTCAGGGATGCCGCACCCCGTCCTTGGGTCTTTTACACCTTTGGTGCTGCATTCGTCCCAATATTTTCTTCTTTTGCTTCTTTCTCCCCGTCCCCCCAAATACACTGTGTTGGGGCATTTCACAAGCGACTGTCTCAGATTACGGGTCCTAAGGACACAGAAAGATATTTCTGTTTAACTTATTTTGAGCAGCGTCTGGTCTGATGAAGCAATGGGTATAAATAGTGCTCTAGCCCCCACACTGATTATGAAGGCTCCCCCTTTCCTAGGGGAGAAGGATGAAGTCCTGGGCCGTGCAGAGGGGTTGGGTGCTTGTTGCAACAAGAGGGAGTGAGGCAGGCGTTAGCCATCTTCAGATGGGGAAGCCGAGGGACAGGGCGGTTGCCAAGGGGGATCAGGTGCTTGACTCTCCTTTCCCAGGGGAGCATGGTCCTTCTTCCCCATGGGCTCCAGCAAGTGGGTTTACAGTGTCCCCACCTTTAGAGACCCTGTAGTCTCTGATCCCCACTCTGCTGGAGGCCGTATGCTCCACATAAGCTCTGAGGACGGTTTCCCTTCTGAGAAAGAGATTCCTACCCCTGGACCAAATTAGAAATTCCCATGTCATATTCTGAGTTTTCAAAGGGCTTCTCACCATGGGCACAGAGTTTATCGGACGAGACAGGTCTGTTCCTGTCATTTCCCGCCTTAAAGTCTTCTCTTTGTGGCCCTTCTCAGTCGGACCCCAATCTCCTTTTCCAGGTTTATGGCCCCCACATCTGACTTCATGAATCTTATTCTCCAAACTCAAAGACTTCTCTTTCTTCCTCCAACACCCCTGTATCTTCTTCTTCTTCTTCTTCTTTTGAATTTATTTAACACAGAGAGAGAGAGAGAGATCACAAGCAGGCAGAGAAACGGGCCAGGGTCGGGGCGGGGGAGGGGGGGAAGCAGGCTTCTTGCGGAGCAGAGAGCCCCATGTGGGGCTCCATCCCAGAACCCTGGGATCATGACCTGAGCTAGAGGCAGAGGCTTAACCCAATGAGCCACCCAGGCGCCCCTCCCCAGTATTTTCTTTTCCTGAATCTCTGACATTGCCTCAGTGATGCTTTCTTTTCCTTGCCAGGCAGACTCCTACTGAGGTTTCAAAACCCAGCCTATGTGCTTTCTCCTCCAGGAAGACTTCCCTGATTTCCCAGGCAAGAAGTGTGTCACTATCTTCTTTAGGCTCCCACAGATCCTTAAGTTTTAGCACCCCACAAGTGGTATTAAATTGACCTACTTAGGGGTGCCTGGCTAGCTCAGTCAGTAGAACATGGGATTCTTGATCTCGGGGTTGTGAGTTTGAGCCCCACGTTGGGAACAGACATTACTTAAAAGTAAAAAAAAATCTTAAAAAAAATAAAATAAAACTGACCTACTTATTGGCCTACCCTTTCCACTGAGCTCCTTTAGACCTAGGGATTGTGTCTGTGGTCTCTCTTCCTCTGTGCCTAGATGGTGACAGGCACACAGCAGGCCCCCCTACGTATCAATGTCATGGAAACAAATGAATCAGTGAGTTGAGGTCTGAACTATATTTAACTGTGTATTTCACTTAGATAATAATAGGAAGATCTCTTATATTTTCTAAAAAAAATAATTTAAAAAAAAAGTAACCTTGAACTTGCTACTCCCTGCGAAAGAGTAAACTTGCAGATTCGCACAGGACTTACAGTCTTGCCCTATTCATTAAGAGTGTTTCTATTCTTCCGAGGTACGGCCTCAGACCCCACCACGTCCCTGTCGTTGTGCAGCCACAAGTGTGTGAAGGTGATCAGGGATACATGGGGATGCACCAGGCTCACGGGCTCTGCAGGATCAACTTTCTTCCCGTTAGAGGGCTCTGAGCTGTCACAGTGTGGGGTTCTCCAGCTCTGTTCCTAAAGGAGCCCATGGCTTTGGCATCACAGTGCCAAGACCCCAGGACCAAGCCGAGGAGAAGCCCCAGAATGTCTCCCCATCAAGGGCATCTGTGGGAGGAGCTCTATTCATTTCCACTGCACCGTGCAGTACCTGGCAAAGCCGAGCTTTGTAAACCCAGCCTGGGCATTCCCTGGTGGGGGTTTGCAACAAGAGGGACAGGAGAAAAGCCTCTTGAAAAGTTTTCTTTGAGCAAAAGACCATCACAAAGCCGCCCCCTTTCCTTTTCACCTGAAAACCCATCCAGACATGGTTGATGGAAACGTGGCAATGTGGATGAACGCACCCACTCACTCATTCCTCGCCCCCCTCGTGTGTTTGCCTCCTCACTCACCCCCACAACCCACCCACACAAATGCTCACTCATGCCACAAACACTGTAGCCCCACCCACCCCAAGGCCATGCCAGAGTCCCCAAGATAGAGATAAACAAGGCAGAGTGTCACCTCTGGGACCCTCCCCTGTAGGGGGCTGGCCCAAAGGCGAGTTCTCTTCCTCCAAGACTCAGCTTAGGTGTTCCGGCTCTCGGAAGCCCTCTGTGAAAGCCCAGCCCTGACAAGTCACACTCTGACACAGAAGGGATGAGAAGAAGGGAGGGGAGCAGCGGGGAGCAGCGGGAGCAGCGGGGAGCAGCGGGGAGCAGCGGGAGCAGCGGGGAGCAGCGGGGAGCAGGGACATCTGCATTTATCTTGTCTTTAGACGGGTCTTTTAATTTCTCCAGGTATCCCCTCCTACATAAGGTGATGACTACATAGCTCCAGGACTGTGGCAGAAGCCGGGGGGTTGGGGTGTGCATAGAAACACTCAGGGCCCATGTCTACACTGTGGGAGTCCTTGGTGCTTGCTAAGTGGTTGACTGCGGGGTAAAGTGTTCCTCTGTCATCCCCAGCACAGAGTGCCTGAACCCTCACCCTTAACACACCGAACATTCTGGCATCAGGGCAGCGTTGTATCCATCCTTCAGTCCCTAAGCACCCCTACATTCAGAGCATGATAAATGGTAACAGGATGGACCCCTGTGGGAAAAGCTATTTTTTTAAATATGTTATTTATTTGAGAGAGAGAGAGAAAAAAAATAGGAGCAGGGGGAGAAGCAGGAGGAGCCTGAGGCAGGGCTCAGTCCCAGGACCCCAAGATCACGACCTGAGCCAAAGTCAGATGCTTAACCGACTGAGCCCCCCAGACCCTCCAGGAAGAGCTGGTGTTAAATGACTAACCAAAGAGGCAAGGGGATATAGATATTTACATTTACATATATCCACACAGCTACTAAATCACTTTGTGAGGGGATGATCTAGTGGGTTCAGAAACTTTGTTTCCTAGCCTAAGAACAAGCTAGTGTGGCTAAGGGGGAAGTCCTGGGGCCCCAATGACCTTGTAAAGGTAGAAAATTGACCCATGAGGACCTAAGGATGTCAGACCTGCTCATCCTCAAAGATCCCCGACCCCTAGGCTGACATTCGGTGCTATCAGAGCTCCCTCCCTGGGCTCCTGCACAGAGAAGTTCTATTTAAAAAAAAAAAAAAAAAGTATTTATTTGAAAGAGAGAAAGAAAGCAGGAGCTATAGTGAGAGAGGGAGAAACAGGTTTCCCACTGAGAAGGGGGTCTGACTTGGGGCTTGATCCCAGGACCCTGGGATCATGACCCAAACCCAAGGCAGATGCTCAATGGACTGAGCCACCCAGTTGCCCCTGCCGGGAGATGTTCTAAATGGTGCTGGAAACCACGCAGCTCGCAAACAGGAGTGCCAAATTCAGACCTGAGCCAGACCTACTGTTGCTAGTGTAAGCCCAGTCCCCGGGCTCAGTGCGGGCCTCAACAATGGGCAGGTCCCCAGGCTGCCTGGTCATCAAACAGAGCCCCTCCTGAGCGGCTGGTGTTGAGCACATGAGTGGGGGGGGGACACCATGCTAGGTGGCGTAAATATGCCTATGACTTCTCCAATATTGATATTGCACTCACTAACTTAACTGTGATTTAAACTAAATTGCAGGGGCACCTAGGTGGCTCAGTGGGTTAAAGCCTCTGCCTTTGGCTCAGGTCATGATCCCAGGGTCCTCAGATCGAGCCCTGCATCAGGCTCTCTGCTCAGTGGGGAAGCTGCTTCCCCCTCTCTCTCTGTCTGCCTCTCTGCCTGCTTGTGATCTCTCCCTCTGTCAAATAAATAAATAAAATCTAAAAATAAAATAAAATAAATTGTAATTTCTTAATTCACTACCTACTTTGTGCCAGGCGCTTAATTAACACCATTCTGAAATTACATTGTTCCATAAAATCAGTTGTGTTCCTACTGTGTCCAGCATTGTGTAGACACGGGCAGTTCATAGATAAAGAATGTGAAACCCGTCATCTAAAGGAATTCATTGCCTAGTGGCAGAAACTGACAAGCCCATCGTGGGTTACAGGAGCAGAAGACATGGAGCTGTCAGCAGCATGGGGTGCTGGGGTCAGAGAACCCAAGATGCTCAGAAAGCCCAAGAAACTTGCCCACAGGAGCTCCAGAGCAAGGAAGAAGGTTAGGTGGCCATTAGGCGTTTCTCCTGAGGCCTGGAAACAATCCACCCAGGGCCTCATTCTGACCATGAGTTTTGCTGAAAGCGAAGGGGGACCACTGCACCACTGCCCAGTGCTCTCCCAGCAAACATCAGACCAAGCAGAACAGAATACAGTTCAACCTTTCAATTATTAATGGAGTCCAGTCCTAGGAGCCAGACACTGTGCTACATAAACTTGTTTTAGAACTCGTAATTATTGTTCCCAAACTGTTCAAACACTGGGTTTTGATTGATGTGTGTGGTTTGGATATAATGTTGCAAAAGGCTATTTGCCACAATGTTACTATTGGTTAAGGGGAGGGTGGTAAGGGGGTGAATGCAAGGATTCTCTAACCCTGCCTCACTTACAACAATACACTTTTATTACTTTTATAATTTAAGCTATTTTAATGAGAAATATATTTTTTTAACAAGTAAAAGCCACTTCCAAATGGTGTATTTGCAATTCCATACATTTACCTTATATACTCAGTTTGGAAATTTGGGTAAGGGCATGAGCTTTCCACTAACATATGTGTTCGGATCCCAATTCTGCTGCAGCTGACCCATCGCGGGACTGTCCAAAGCCTCGGTTTGTCCGTCTGCACAGCAGGGAAGAGCAGAGCTAAATTCGCAGCAATAAACGATGTAAGAAAGCCAAACAGCCCGTCTGGCACCCGTTGGCCCTCAATCTCAGATAGGCTCAGGGTCACATTATTTTTGTTTTTACAGGGCTCAAAAAATGTCCTCAGAAATGGGATTTAAATTATGCTAAATAGCTCCAAAAACATGAAATAAGGACTGGCAAGTGGAAGCAGTAAAGACAGCTCCCATTTCAATAAAAGAAAGACTTTTTCACCAGATATTCAACAAGGCATCGGAGGCTGCTCCAGTAAGTGACGACTCCTCTGCCCCTGAGGTGGACCAGGAGAAGGTGACCAAGTACCTTAGAGATGAGACATTGGAGGCAGTCATCAGATAAGGAGATTGGGAGACGTGGCTGGGATGTTTCTAGAACATTCTTCAGGTGAAAGAGCCCTTAGAAGGAGGGATTTACCAGGTATCTGGCAAAGCCATACACAGACACTCTGAATCCACAATTACAAACAAGTTTGCCATTGTTTTATTTTTAAATGACACATTCTTTTATTGTTTAGGTCAGTTTGCTTTTTCTTGTCTTTATGGACGCAGGAGCATACTGTCCCCAACAGCTTGGCTGCCAAGCATTCAAGGCCAGCGCCAATGTTCTCTGATCAGTCGCAATTACAGCAGAGGCTCTCCCTCGAGTTAGTTCCAACCAAAAAATGGTGTCAATTCCTCTTCTCCACAATATTTTATAATGAACCGAAGTTTAAATAAAAATTAAAATGATACTCTCATCTCCACCAGAACACAGCCAGAGTTAACTAGAAGGAGCCAGCTTCCAGGAACGGGGAGTATACTGCCTTAGGCACCTGGCCTCAGTCTTGGGCAGTGGGAGGGAGCTCAGCCCTCAGCTCGCTGTGTCACAGAAGGATTCTGGCACCTTTGCAGCCACAACGCTGGCAGGTCCAACCTCCACACCTTCCCTGGGTATCCATCAAGACTTCCTGTATTTTGTACCATGATACTACCTGGCATTCAGCCTCTCATGAATGCTCAGTCCTGAGACCTCCTGAAAACATGAACATGCCCACCTCCTTTGACCCAGAAACCCTATTCCTTAGGAATAATCAGAGAATGTCATGGCAACACGTGGGAAATTGCATGCACGGAGAGGCTCACTGCCCTACCACGTGGGAATGTTTAGCTCACCCACTTGAAGGGATTTTAAGAAGCAATATAAAATGGTACCAACCCTGTCCAACATCCACATATGCACACACACACATATGTGTGCAAGCCCACATGTGCACGATGCTAAGTCCTGGCCAGGAAGACAGAGGGCCAATTCCTCTGTGTCCCGGCACCTCACGAGACCTGAGTTTGAGACCTGCCTCTCTCTGAATAGGAAGCAGACAAGTCCCTCATGTTTTCCTGGACTCTGTTTCCTTATCTGTACAATGGGTAATTACACTTTTCCTCTTCTACCTATCTTGGTCTTCCTCAATTTTGCAGTTACATTTGTCATGCCTCCTAACATGTATCCAATTCTTTATTTTATTATTATTATGTCCAGTTATCCAACATATAGTACATCATTAGTTTTTGATGTCATGCTCAATGATTCATTAGTTACATATAACGCCCAGTGCTCATCACAACAGTATTTTGGGTCTGCATCCCAAACAATGTTCCATTCTGAGGACAATTCCTCCCAGCCTGAGGAAAAGGGCCTTTGTTGAAATAACAATGGACTTTGATCTCCCAGAAGTGGCTTTGAATCCTGACTCCGCATCCCCTCTCTCCCTGTCCTCAAGTAAGTGGTTCAAAGCCTGGTCTTCCATTTCTTTGCTGATAGATCCTCGATAAGAATGCCACCTAGAGCACCCGTGTCCTGACCCCTAGTGACCACACACACAACCTGTGCTAGCCTTCAGCAGCAGAAGCAGCACTGAAGGAAGAGAGGAGGCAGGAGGGGACTAGCCAAATTTTGAGGCTGGAGAGGAAGCCCTTAGGAAGTGCCGTATCTCAAGCTGGGAAAAAGACTTGAAATGTCCACCAGGCCCAAGCATTCAAAGTTCAGCTCAGCCCTCTGCCAGCTATTTGAAATGGCCATCCAAGCTTGGTTGAAATACCTCCAGTATTGGGGGACCTTCTCCCCCCTCCATGAGTGGATCCCTTTGGTGCCTGCACAGCTCTCCCTCCTGCACTAGAATCCAGAGTCCAACAAAACTTCCCTCACTAGGACCTCAGACATCCACTTTGGGAAGGAAGAGAGCAGGTCAGCTGCATTTGCTCCATGACATTCCTGCAGGCCACCGCGGCCACGCAGCTACTGTCCTCCACACCCGATGACCTTTCTTGGGGTGGCAATTATCTTTCCATTTGAGTCGCGGCTTCCGCTCCCAGGAATGCTGCTTTCTCTCTACTTATCTGCACCCCTCTAGAATGGAATCAGAGGGGGAGAGATAAGCCGGCACATTGAGTGTGAGCTAGCAAACTCCGGGGTCCAAGGAGACCCTCGATGTCACACAGACAACCGCGGACCAGCGCAGAGGACACACCCCTCACTGAAGTGGGTGGCCGCGCAGATCTCATGAAGGAAGAAGTTGTCCCGTCTTCTCATTTTTCAAGAGAAACCAAAGTTTACAGTTTGTACAAAAAGTCTGCTGAACGGCTTACTGGCAAGTAATGAAATCAGTTTTAAAACAACCTGTGAGGCGCCTGGGTGGCTCCGTTAAGCGTCTGCCTTTGGCTCAGGTTATGATCTCAGGGTCCTGGGATTAAGTCCAGCAGCCGGAATCCCTGCTCAGCGGGGAGCCTGATTCTCCCTTTCCCTCTGTCTACCGTTCTGCCTACTTGTGCTCTCTCTCAGCCAGATAAGTGAATAAAATCTTTAAGAAAAAATGAAATAAATAAAAAAATAGCACAACCGGGAAACATTAAATCTCTGGCTGAGTAAGTCCGCGAGCTGCTTATTGAGCCATTCCGAGAGGCAGAGAAGCTTTTTCAAACAACCGGTGAAATTTGGAAGCACCAGGAAAACCACTTACAAAACCCTGTTTTGATTATTTTAAAAGCCCCCTGGAAAGAAACCCTTCCTAGCGTCCGGTCTCTTGCCTGCTATGAGAGCCCCGACAACCACAGAGCGACAATTTCCCAAAGTCATGGTCGGCCCCTCAGCAGCAGAGGGACAACGAAATCTAGGATGGGGTGCAGGTGCCACCTCTCTGGGGAGTTAAGGAGCACAGGCTTCTGAGACATGGTGTGTGCCTTCCAGAAGCCCTGCTCTTCCAGAAGCCTCCCTCTGCTCCCCTTCCATCACCTCCACTTGGCAGATGAGGACACTGGGGCTCACTGGACAGTCTGTGAGCTCGGGCGGCCCCATAAAGCGGCAGGGTTAAGAGATCCTGTCCTTCACTGAGCAGCCCACCCCCTCTTAGAGGTCTTGGACCACACAGAAGCCCTGAAATTTAGAACTTTCCTGAAACAGTGCAATTAACAAATAAACTAGAAGGGGTCCCAGGGTTCCTCCCAAAGCCAGGGCATCCTCACGGGCTGTCTGGGATTTTGCTGGCACTGTCAATGAGAGCGACTGGGGGCTGGAATGGCCTGTGCAAGGACAGAAGGGACAGAGGCGCTTGTGCAGAAAGCTCTGGGGGATGACCCAGTAGGGGGAGGAAGTTCCGTGGAGAGGGATGCAGCCCAGCGCTCCTGGACCAGCCCACAGGGCGGCCCCTTCTTCAGGGGATGCCCGGTAAGCTGGCATCTCGGAGTCTCCATGGGAGTGGGGAGAAGTGGGGACACATGGTCTGATAACACCACTAATCCAACTTAAACTTCATCACCTGTGACCAGAACCTCTGGCCTGCTACATTGGAGGACGGGCAGAAAAAGGGGGCAAAAGCAACCCCCCTCCTGGCCCTGGGGTTTGCTACCATTGAGAAAGGAGTAATAAACTGCTCAGAAGGAAAGAGATCTAAATTTAGGCTGAAAAGTCAAAGTTCCTTGAAAACAATGCAAAACTGAAGGTACGCTGTTCTCTCTCCTCCGCTGTTTCTCTTTTTCTTTCCTTTTCCCCCTCCTTTCTGGCTTTTACTCCAAATTTCTTACTGGAGGGTTGAAAGAGGCTGGGAGATCTCAACAACTTTGAGAAGTAGCAATTTGGAAAGACGCCCCTGTCTCAGACACAACACCCCAGTCATTCCTGGGCTCCTGCCTTCCCAGCGGCTCACCTAAAATCAGACAGGCAGCTCCTTACTGACTGCTTCCTTTCACTCCGAAGTTCCCAAAGCAGAGACCTGTCAGCTCAGGACGGAGGTCCCTCCGCAGTTCAAGCCCCAGAAGGACACAGCTCAGTCTGGAGAGGGCCGTCTCCGCAGCTCCAGGCACCCAGGCCTCCCCCATCCGCACCCAGGGCAGATGGGCCCAAGCCTGAAGCCCCGTCACCTCCACAGCCTCCAGAGAAGAGACCCCGGCCTTACCTGGCAAGGGACAAGCTCGAAGGGGTACCAGCTCCAGCTCCAGCGCCAGTCCAGGGCGGGGATCCCGCAGAAGCAGGGTCAGGAGAAGCAGCCAGCCCCAGCCCCCTCCTGCGGGGAGGGGGTCACCGGCCAGCAAACGCGCTCACCTCCTCCCCCCCCAAATTTTTTTCTGCAATTTCAATCTCCAAACAAAACTTGGAATAACCTTCCCCCAGGCCAGGGGTCCCGAGAAAGAGCTAGTTTTAAAACCAGTAACTACAGAAATACCGTAGAAAGGTAAGTCTCCGAACTTGGAAAATAAAACAGAAAGTGCTGGAGAAACACAAACATAAGGAAAGGGGAGACAGGTCCTCCGCGAGAGCAGCAGCGGCGCAGGCAGCCCAGCTGCTGCTCAGGAACAAAGCTGCTCGGTCCCCCCCGGGGGCAAAGTGGCCGGGGCAGCGGGAGCCCCCAGCTCCGAGCCAGGAGGGCGGAGCCGGCGGTGGGCGGGCCTGCAAGGAGGGCGGGCGGGAGGGGCAGCGGCGCCGGGAGGGCCGAGGTCTGTGCCCTGGGGGGCGGGAGCCAAGCGGGCTGGAGGGTGCAGCCCTGCGGGAAGAGGCAGGGGCAGCTTGGCTTCCAGGCAGTGGAGAGGCCGCCCTAGGAAGCCCGGGACAGGGGTTGACACTCCCTGTCCCGTTATAGACCGCACCGGATATTTTGGTCCTTTTACAGCTCGGTCTGAAATAGCCCCCCTCCCCGCCCCCCGCGGGCAGCAGCTGCAGGCCAGTTTGGAAAGTTTAGAGGGGTAAGGGGTTGGCGATGACTTTGCCATTTGTTCTGCAAGGAGGGACCTGACATGTCCCAGCACCTAGCTGCCTCTTTCTACAGGTGGCCCCGTTTGCGGCTCTCCCTACATCCTGGGGGAGGGGTGGATCCAGGCCCTTATTAGCAGATGAGGAGCTGGAAGGCCTGGAGAGCTTCTGTCACCTGCGGGGGTCTCTCAGAAGAGGGGGGCCGGGAGCCAGGTATGTCTAAGGAGAAGTGAGCAAAGATTTCAAACTAGAGTCAGCATTACTAAGAGTCCTGCCTAAGGGTCAGAAGGCTATTGAGGCAGTACCCACACACCTCCCCTGTAGCAATTTCTGAAACACCATGAACTCCGGGCTTGGGTCAGTTGCCCCTCCAGCACCTTCCCGGAGGCATCCTTCTAGGCTGGACCAGAATAGAGATAATAGAGCACCTGTTGTTCAATAGCCAATCCTGCATCCGATAGTTGGACTCTGTTTTTGCAGGATTTGCCTTTCTGAGCTCGTGCTCCTCCTGGGAGCACACTTTCAGTTTCAGTAGACTGGGTCTCTGGGGTGGAAAACAAACAGTTTTGTTTTACCGCCTCTTCTTCTTAAGCCACAGAACACTACTGCCTCCTTTTCTGGGGCTTCCCAACCCTCAGCAGCAGAGAAGCACAAGTGTTGGCCCAGGGGGCTCCTCTACATTTTCTCTCTGACCTCCGTTCCTAAAAACAGCACAGGCAGGGGTATTTTGAACTAGATGAGAGCATGTCTTCATCCGGATGACCTCCTCCATCCCCTCACCCCCACTTCCAAACAGGCTTCTGAACTCTGGGACGTCTCTGGCTGCCTACTTGGTAGCTTTTCATAGAGAGCAGAGGGCAAATTTGTGAACACCCAGGGAATTCTTGGCAACCCAGCGGCTTCCTTCTTCTCCTGCGATCTTTCCCAGATGTCCCGTGACCATCCACTCCACACCTGGTTCCTGAGCGCCCCTTGGCACCCCCTGATGCAGTGTCAGGTGTCTTCTAAAGGAAGCCAAGGAGGTGTGCTGGTGAAAACAGATGCCCCTGTGGGATGCCGAGGGGCTGAGGCAGGGGCCCTGCTTATCAGAGTCAGGGTAGGGTAGGGAGCAGTGCACTCACTTCTCAGCTGTTAGATGCCCTGTGTGTGCCAGGACCATCCGGGTGGGGAGGGGGATTTGAGAGGGGTTCTGCGGCCCAACCATGGTAGAAACCAGGCCAAACCCAGAAGTCAAAGGCGCAGGCCAAGTTTTACTGGGCCCACAACTCGAGCAGAAGCGGGGAGACACAGAACCAAGGGGTAGTGCTCTGGGAGACCTACCCATACAGACCAGGGACCTGCACTTAATGAAGTTCAGGCACAGGTTCCCAGGGTCAAATATGCTAATGAGACAAGGGGAGGGAGGGCCTCCTCCTGATTGGCTGGAAGGGCCTGGTCGGGGCTGGTGGATACAGGCAGGCAACCTGGCCAGCTCTCTGGTGCTTGCTGGAGCCCAGGGCCTCTGTTTTAAGTGGGGCTTGTAAGGGGCGTCACATTTTGGCCACATCCTGATCCTGCGAAGACAAGTGGTTTAACAGCAACCGCCCACGGGAGTCTTCCCCGGGTGCGCGATGCTTGGGGCTTGTCCCCACGGTGTTTGGCTGTCTCGGAGTGGGAGCCCAGGCGTGTTGCCTGCGCGCATGCTGGAGGGGAAGGACGGAAAGCCGGCACACGGGAAGCGGACTGCCGTGTTGCATTGCAGACTGATCCTGAGCGCCGTGAAAGACATGGGAGGTTGAGTCAGACCACGAGGGAGGCAGCAAACTCCAGATCCACTACTGAGGACGCAGAGACTAAGGAAATGGGAGAAGCCCCCTGCCCCCTGTCCCGGTGAGGGAGAAGACCTTGGAGTTAGGGCAAGAGGGTGGTTGATGGGGTTGATGGGGGTGGAGAGGCCTGCAGAGGAGTGTGAGTTAAACCTGGTGACCAGGAGTCCCTGATATGCTTTAAAGGGGGAGGGGCATGGCCAGGGTGAGGCTCTGTAGAGTCCCAGGGACATCGGTGGGGCTGGCTCTGACAAGTCAGGGAGGTGAGTTGGCAGACCTCGCTGTCGCAGAGAGGGCGCCCTAGGCTAGTCCCGGGGCAGGAGCTGGGGAGCCTTCAGCCCCCCCTGGTAACCATAGGTAAAGGAAGTCTCCAATGAGTGGGAGACTGAATCCATAGATGGCTACAAGGTTGGATTTTTTAATTTAGTTCAACATTTGTTGAGAGCGTCCTAGAATCAGACACCGGGGATGCGAAGCTGGGTCGAGTAAAATCTGGGCCCTGGTAAGAAAATCAGTAAAAGGAAAGCTCCCAGGGAATGGGGTCTGGAGCCAGAGGGGGATGCATGGGAAGCATGGAAACGGAAAGCAGGCACACAGGAAGCGGACTGCCATGTTGCATTGCCGACTGATCCTGAGCGCCGTGAAGGACAGGGGCAGGGACTCCTATCCTCGCTGTGTCAGTTACAGGCTCCAACAGAAAGAGAGGCGGGGAAGACTCCTCAGTTACAGCCCCCCCAGGGAAAGATGTACATCGCTTCTCTTACAAGAAGTCCGCCAGGGCGGAAACTCATCCAGCGGGAAACCTCACCTCCCTAAACTCTAGCTCTTCTCCAGTGGACTCTTCCTTCAGAACAGCCGCTGCCAGCTTCTCCTTCTCTGCAAGATAACCTTCCTCTCCTTTGTGCGCTGGACTTGCCCGTGGCTTGCCCTAGCGTGCATGTCCTGAGTTGCAATTCTCTGCTATTCCTGAATAAATTGACTTTTGCTGATATAATAAGTTTTATGTTTAAGGTTAGCACCATGAAGGAAATAAACCTCTGGAGGGCAGAATGGGCTGTGAAAACGGGGTAATATGTGTCACCCCCTGCGGCAGAGTCTGCACTGGGGAACTAGGGAGAGCCTAGCACAGATCCGAGTGCTTGTAGTGACCAAACTGCAGCATACCCTTACACATGTATTAAGAAGACAGGTTCATGATAACCGTTTCCACAATAAGATAACATTAAAAAATAATAATAATAAACCAGCCCCATAGCTCTCTCTGCCCACTTCAGTGTTTGTGGCCCTTCAAAGCCCCTGTCTGATATCATACTTGATACTCATGTATTTATTCTTTGTCTTCCCAGCCAGAAATGAGATCCAGGAGGGCAGAAAATTCTGTCGTTGCTGCATCTGTAGGGCTGGGACAGTGCCTGGCCCAGGACAGGGAGAGTTGGTACATGGTCAACACACTCTTTGACTTGCTGTCTCCTCCAGGAACTCCCTAGCTTCTCCAGGACAGAGAATGATGATGATGACAGCAATGGCCATTGAGTGAGCACCTGTGTGCTAGACACACTTGTAGAACTCGAGTACCCTGTTTCTGATGGACTGCACACGGCAAGGATGGTAACGTCCTCGTTGTACCAATCCACAAGCAGAGGCTTGGAGGTTTTAAGGAACTTGCCACAGTCATTCCTCTGACTTCAAGTCCGGTCCATCTTCTAAAAACGTACACTGTCTTCTATAGCTCACCTGCAGATGACTTGAAAAGTTTCCATTAACACTGAGATTCTCTGACCTCTGAACACCAGTTGCAATCATCTGCTAAGACATCAAATGCTGATTTCCTGGCAACTTGAATCTCCTCCTACTGGATCTTGCCTCCCTGCTCCATTCAGAATAATTCAATCAGAGGCCGTGTCGATAGCTGATGGTGTGACCCTGCCAAGCCCACTTAACCAGTTCCTGGGGCGGTGTCCTGCCCTGTGTGCCAACCCCGTGCCCTGGGCGTCCCTGCTTCAGAATCACTTCCATCAGCATCAGCAACTCTCCCAAGACTCCCGGGCAGTGTGTTTGTGTGTTGGCGGAGGGCGGATGGGGAGCGGCTACCCGCGACCTCAGAGCCTCCCTGCTGGCCATCTTCTCCTTACTTGGCAGCACCTGAAGGGATATACTTTCATTCATCAGGTGAGGAAAGTGGGCTTCAGGGGTTAGTTTGTTCTGTCTGAGAACTAGTGAAAGGCTGAGCCACTCCCTGACTTTGAAATCCAGTAAATGGCATGCAGTGATCAAAGACGACCAGAAGTAGCAGCAGTGAAAGTGACAGCAATTATACGTCCAAGAATGTATTATTTATAATGCAAAGATACGTTCCCGAAAGAGCTCAAATAAGCACTGTTTATAAAAGTGAAAAATTGGCCATGGTCCAACTGTCCAACAGTAGGGGATCCGCTAAATACAGGATGGGAAGCGGCCCCCATGGTGAGACAGGGCTATGTTCCTTACTAGGGGAGATGCTCGCGCTGTGTGGTTAAATGGCAAAAATAAAACAGATGAGTAAAGCTCACCTGGGGTTCCCCATTTCTCTCTCCAAAAATCTTTATTGAAGAGATTATCTTGTGGCTTTCCTAATTTTTCCTATTGGTTCAAAGATGTTTTGTCTGGTGCAGACACATCGTACTCTGTAAAATGAAAACATACTCTTTACACATCCTAGTCTGTTACTTGAATCTTTTTTTGCCTAACACTGTATCTGGGGCACCCGTCAATGTCAGTTCCTCTAGTTACCCTCATTCCGTGAATGGCCACCTTGCATTCCACCTGCCCATACTCCTGTCCCATCAGTATTAGATACCCATCACAAGGCAGACAGCATGCTAGGGACAGGGTCTCTAAGTATGCCGGATACAAAGACCACAACTTCCTTCACAATTCCTCAGCTGATCAATGGTGACATTCCCTTCTATTTTCAGTTACAACATGCTGCAATAAACATTTTTCTATGCATATCTCGCTCTGTTCTCATCTGCGTGTATTTCTGGGGGCAGTTCCAGAAGTGGCCCGGGAGTTGAAGGATGATTAAATTTTGATAGATACATTTTTCTTGAAGAGCTTAAATGTGCAGAGTCTAGAAAGGAAATGCGGATTTTCTCCTGCACCGGACAAAAGCCACGGGATTTGCAGATGTGAGGCTGATTTATAACTGCTGTTTGAGGAAAGAGGGGTAAGGAAGGGGGTCGGATGTAAGCAGCATCTACTATCTGCTCTGCCCTTTCATGCATGGTTGGACCCCGCCCGTAAGTCATCTCTGGCTTTGCTCAGAGGACATGTGATCAGGGCTCCATAAACAGACTCCCTGTGAATGAAAGTGAATACACAGAAGATAAGGTTATCCCCACCGCAAAGAGGAGAAAACGGGAGCACAGAGAGGTCGAAGTCTTGCTCAATGCCCCACCGCCAGGGAGTGCTCGCTGCCGCCCAGCAGGCCATCTGTGTCCACGTGTGGGCAGCCTGGAGGGGGCGGAAGCCAGAGCCAGGAGACCAGTGAGAACGGCTGACTCACAGGGTTGCCGTGCTGTGCTGTGATGGATGCCTCTGGAACAAGAGCTAGAAACACAGGACAGAGAAATAATGAGTGTCTGTGCTTTCCAAAGACAGTCCCGACTACTTGGAGCGGCGTTATCTGTCCCTGTTGTTCAAGAAAAACAAATCCACTTTCCTAAATTACACGCCTCTGTCTAGATTATAGGGATTCCACATCCTCCCCCATCTGCTCGGCAGGCGTCCATTGGGCCGGCCTTCTGCTTGGCAGTATCAATTATGTCGACAAACTGCCTGTGAGTACTTGCCCAGCCCGGCTCGGCACTCACCCACCTTTGCTGAGGGTGGAAACGGCTCCGGCAGATATTTCCAGGGTGACACTAAGCGGGCTGGGGGGTTGCACACCCTGGACCAGCCCAGACCTCAGGCTACCCAGACGAGGGGAGGGTTGGGAGGGGCCTCGTCTTGTTTCCCACGGGCGGGGAGGGGGCCCCATCTATGGAGAGAGGCATTCACGTCTGAATGTCCCCCCTGGAAGGACACAGGGCAGAGAGTTCAGACACTATACCTTGAATCCCTGTCCTGCCACTGACGTGACCGCCTCGCCTCGGACAGTATACCCATCCTCCTGCTGGGGCCTTTAACTGGGTCCCTGCAACGTGAGTTCAAGGACGTAGTTCAAGTGTAACTACAGTGCAGGTGGTAAAGTTAGCCACACGTGCTGGCACTCAGTAGGTGCTCACAAAAGTCAACCACGGCCCCCTCCGAGAGCCCTGCAGTCTTAGAAGAGGGGCCTGCAGCGCGGAGAATGAGCGAGAAGATGCGTGCGGGCACAGAGAGAACACGCGGGCAGTCCTTGCTGACACACGAGGAAGGCAATTCTGTGCACAACGGGGTCCATGCCTGGCCCAGCCTGGGCCCCCACGAGGCACCTGCATCCTTGCCCTCTTGGGGGGAGGGTCAGGTGTGCCCTGGAAGCTGCCTGCCTCCCGATGGGTCACTTTCTCTGTCTGTGCTCATTCAGTTGCATGGACCGTGTTCTTGTTTTATCACGACACCCCAACCTCTTAAAACACTGCTTTTCTTTAACTTTGCTTTTCTGGGGCCCCATATTTTACATGGTCAGATCGGGGAGCTGGAAGCTACCTACTTCCTTATAGTGGATTTTTATTTTATTTTATTTTTAGAGAATTTATTTATTTATTCAACAGATGGAGATCACAAGGCAGAGAGGCAGGCAGAGAGAGAGGAGGGGAGAAGCAGGCTCCCTACTGAGCAGAAAGCCCGATGCGGGGCTCGATCCCAGGACCCTGGGATCATGACCTGAGCCAAAGGCAGAGGGTTTAACCCACTGAGCCACCCAGGCGCCCTCTTACAGTGGATTTTCAATCATGCCCGACTTTCTGTCCATTTTTAAAATCCTGGCTTTCAAGGACTTGTAGGTTCATAGAAAACTAAAAAGTCCCGAGATTGCCTGCATACCCCTGCCCCACACCCGCCTGTAACCTCCCTGTTGATGAGCATCTCCCACCAGACTGGGGAATCTGTTACGATTAACGGACCTCCATGGACACACCACTATCACCCAAAGTCTGTAATTTACATCAGGGCTTGCTCTTGGTGTTAGATATCCTACGGGTTTGGATGCACAATGGCATGTATCCGGCATTATAACCTCACAGAGTATCCGGGTGCCCTACAGATCCTCTGTGCTCCTCTAGCCGTCTCCCCCTACACGCCTGGCAGCCACGGGTCTTTTAACTGTCTCCAGAATGTCACGTAGTTGGAATCGTGTGGTACGTAGGTTTTTCAGACTGGCTTCTTTCACCTAGCAATATGCAATTAAGGGTCCTCGTGTCTTGCCGTGGCTTGACGTGCATTTCTTTCTAGCGCTATACCACATCCCATTGTCCAGAGGCACATGATTTATTTATACGCTCGCCTACTGAAGGACATCTTGGTTGCCTCCAAGTATTAGCAATAATGAATTGAAGGTACTAGGAGCATCCTTGTGTAGGTTTCTGTGTAGCGATACACGGTCAACTCCTTTGGGTAAATGCCAAGGTGTGTGCTGGATCATAGGGTAAGTGTATGTTTCGTTTTGTAAGAACCTGCCAAGCCATCTTCCAGAGTGGCCGCGGCGTTCTGCGTCCCCACCAGTGATGCGTGAAGGATCCCGGTGCTCCACATCCTCACTGGCATTTCCCGCTGTCAGTGCCCTGGATTTGGGCCATTCTCGTAGGTGTAGAGTGGTATCTTCTTGTTCCAGTTGGAATTTCTGGATGACACGGGACGGGGCGCATCTTTCTGTGTGTTTACTTGCTGCCTATGCGTCTTCTCTAGATAGGTGCCTGTGAGGGTCTTTGGCCAATTGTTTTTAAAGATTTATGTATTAGAGAGAGCGCGCACTGTGTTCGGCGAGGGGGGCAGAGGAGAAGGAGTCTCGCGGCCTCGCGCTGAGTGTAGAGCCTGATGCTGGGCTTGATCTCACGATCCCGAGATCACGACCTGAGCCAAAACCAAGAGTCGGATGCTTAACCCACTGAGCCACCCAGGCGCCCCAGGTCTTTAGCCATTTTTTTTTTTAATCAATGATTTGTTTTCTTACTGTTAGGTTGCAAGAGTTCTCTGTGTGTTTTGGATCACAGTCCTCTAGCAGATGATGATCTCAAAAGATGAGCCTTTTGTAAATATTTCCTCCTGCTCTGTACATGTCTTCTCATTCTCTTGATAGTGTCCTTTGCAAAATCGAAGTTTTTAATTTTAGTGAAGTCCAGATTATCCATGATTCCTTCCACAGATCATGTCTTTGGGGTTGTGTCTAAAATGGCATCACCATGCCCAAGGTCCTCTGGGTTTTCTCCCATGTTCCCTTCCGGGAATGTTACAGTTTGAGGTATACGTTTAGGTGATGATCCACTCCGAGTTACTTTCTGTGAAGGGTGTCAGGTCTGTATCAAGATTCATTTTTCTGCCTGTGGCTGTCCAGTTGTCCCAGTACGATGATTGACCCACTGTATTTGCTTTGCTTTCTCCTGCATCAAACACCTGTTGACTATATTTATGAGGTTCTTTCTCTGGGTCTTCTGTTCTGTTCCACTGATCTACTTGTCCTCCCCCCATCCAAGACCACTGTTTTGATTACTGTAGCTTTGCAGAAAGTTAGGAAGTATCGTTTCTCCAACTTTGTTCTTCATTGTCCTCTTGGCTTTTTGGAGAATTTCGCCTCCTCATAAAAACGTTAGATATGTTTGTTTTTATAACAACTTCAAAATAGGTATTTGTGGTTATGTCTTAGGAAATTCAAAACACCTTAGTAATCAGAGCACACACATACTTCATAAAATCAAATACACTAGTGAAATAGATGCTCCGTGTTTTTCTTCACTAATGGGGTGGGTTTCGGAGAACATTGTTCTGGAACATCAGAGCTAGAAAAGGCCTTAGCGATTGTAGGCAACTTGTTTTCTAACGTTAATGGGCTGCAGACTTGACTGAGAAAACCCGGGAGATTCTGGTTCGGAGATCGGGGGTAGAGCCCCATCCTCTGCTCTTTGACAAAGTCCCTGCATGATTTCCACGCATGATTCCTTGGACCAACCACACTTGGAGGAAACACGCACCTTTTGTCTGCACCCTTCTACAGGCAGAAGCTGATGATGGAAAGAGGAGTGCCTGCCCGAAGTCACGGGCCAGGAAGTAGCAGCTGACACTGGGAACCAGGGCTCAGACCCTGGGTTTATAGAGGGAAGGGCCAGTGCTCCTTCCTTCTCCGAGCTGTGGTCCTAGAACATCCATCAGCTGCCTCCCTCTCTGTCCTCACTGCCTCCCTCTCTGTCCTCTGCCCTCCAGAGTTTCTTCTCCACTTCTAACAGGAGTGGCTCGCAGAGGACCAAAAGGCTGTTCTTCCTGGAAAATTCATGTTTTGGCAACAGAAGCCTCATGAGACCCCAAAATGTAACCATGAGAATTACCCCCCCACCCTGACCCTTCTTGGAACGCCTTTGCTACATGTTTGCGCTTCTCTTTATCAGTGGTTCCAGAATCTCTCTCGTCTGCAGAATCACCTGGGAAATTTAAAAAAATGATTCAAAACCTCCAGCCTGCACAGTTCCAATTTAGAAGGTCTGATTCGCTTAAACCCTACAGCCACCTGGAGAGTTGTGAGCAATCGGGACCTCAGAGAGGCCGGGCCACTCGCCCAGTCCTCCACCTCGTTAGAGCAGCAGCTTAGAATTTGACCTGGGTCTGTTTCACACACTGGAGGCCAGGACATGCAGACAGGAAGGAGTTTCACTTTAAGAAAAAGAAGGGGTGGGGGTGGGGGACAGGCTAGGAGACACAGGCTGGTGCTGGGGCCCGTGCAGGCTCTGGAGCCATGGGGGCCAACCCTAGGGCTGCCGAAATTCCTCCTGTCTCAAGTTAGGAGCAGACTGCGGGCCTGGGCTAAGCTGGGCTGCAGGTGGAGTTCGGGGCCCGGGGAAGGGAGTAGAGAGCCGCAGGTACAAAAGCCGGGCCTGCTGGACATGCACCAGCCAGGAGCAGGGGCTGGTCAGCCACCAGATGGAGGGAGCAACGAGAGGGGAGTTTGGGGAGCAGAGAGCAGATCTGGTTAGGGACAGAGCAATGACATTCTTCCAACCTAGGAGAAAAAGTGCTGTCGGGAGCGCCTTTTCTAAACCAAAGGCAGCTTCAGGGCTCCCAAACCCAGGCCATGGGGAGCACTGGCAGGGCCTGCTGCCTTCCCAGCCCCTGGCGTCCCCACCCCCGACGCCTAGCCCAACCTTCTGTTTGTGCAGTCCTGTCCCCTCCCCAGTCCCAGCACCTTCTTGTCCACCAATCCAAGATATTCTGAACAGGTCAACCTTGGAAAAGACCTTCAGATTCAAAGCCAGTGGGATGAAGCCAGAGCCGGAGGGGAGGAGCCGTGGGAAAGTGGAGGCCCCACAACGGTGGGGTGGACACTGCCTCCCATGCCCAAGGCAAGACGTGCCCCCCCCCTTCTCTCTGTACCTAAAGGCGCCCTTCTTATCCAGATACAATACAGTGAATAAGGCCGGCATTCCCGGCCAGGATTCCAGGCCGATTGGGACATTCATGCATTGTGTCGGCCATAATGAGGTTTTTTGGTGAGCCACGGGCCTCACAGCATGGGAGTTCACATGGCTAAAGGCACTTTGTTGGGGAGGGGGCCAGGATTCCTGAGACTTTCTCAGAAAACAGCTGAACAGACAGCCTCTGCCCTCAGAAGAGGCTGTTCAAGAAGGCCAGGCTGGCTGGGGCCTGGACCCAGGGCAGCTTTCGAGAAAAGCCCCTGCCCCGGGCAGCTTGTGGGCTCCCCGGAGCCTGGGGCAGGGCCATGTGGGGCAGCTGTCAGGACGGGACAGACAGGAGGCCGGAGCAACATTCCTGATTTGACACCCGCTCCCTTTCCACATCTGTAGAACGAGAATTAGAGTCAAGTCCACCCAGTTCCACCTGACCGTTTTAGAATGTTCTGTTCCCGATTATCTACGTAACATGTAGGACCTAGAGCAGAACAGAAATACAGGGTGCCTGGTTCAAAAACGTGCTGTCAAAGGTACTGAAACCTAGTTTTGGAGTTTTTTGTTTTTGTTTTTGTTTTTCCAAGATCACACTCTCCAGTTATCACAGTGGTTCTTTATTTGATATTTAATGCCATTCTAAGTAAAGGAGGATAGACTTTTACATCGCCGGTATGGATTTTTCCAGCCATCTTTATCTTGGGCAAGGCCAGCATTCCATGCCAATGCAAGCACGTTCAGCTCAGACGCAGAGTATGGATATTATGCGAGTCACATTTGTAGCTTGTTACATGCATATGAATTTGGATCCTACCAGATAATGGAAATGCTACCCCAAAGTACCTTGACTGTTTTATTTCAAGTTTCGGTATGCATATTCACAGCACCCTCTCCCTCCTCCTCACTGATGAGCAGAGACCAAGGAGAAGGAAATACGGTTGACCCACGTGTGGTTCATCTCACCTTTCACTGTGTTCAGCATACGTGCTTGATCCCAACACAGAAGTCACAGGATTAGGAAAGGATAGGCGAGTTCTTTGGTTGTTCACACTTCTTAGCACGACAGTGCCTTCCTTTTATGTTCAAAGCAGGTTCTGTGCCGACTCACCCCCTTACTCAGCCACTGGTGTAAAACACTTACCTTGGGTCCCCCGTGAGTCTCATTGGGCCCCAGGAGCTCTGGGGTCCCCTGAAGCTCTGTGCTTGTGGCGCGACAAGCAGGGGTGGGTGCGGTGGGGAGCAATGACCAGATCTCCGGTGCTTACAACCTGCTGCGTTGTCCTGTGACACGTCACTTACAAAACACAAGTTCTATGATGAAATTGCTAACACCCCAGTATGAGGCTGTACTTTCCCAGGGTTCTCCAGAGAAGCAGAACCAATAAAACTGTCCGTCTCTCTGCTGTGTCTCTGATGATCTATCTCTCTATCTTTCCATCTGTCATCTCTGTCCCTCTATCTCTTTATCTCTCTATCACTATCTCTCACTGTCTATCTGTTGATCTGTCTGGAACACTCATCGATGACAGGGACTGAGAAGTTTCATGATCTGTTGTCTGAAGTTGGAGACCAACAGAGGAAACCGGGTGCCGTTCCAGTCCGCGAGCAGGAACAGACCAGTGCTCCAGCCTGAGGAGTCAGGGAGAGGGACCATTATCCCTTCCTCAGTCTTTTTGTTCTGAGGCCCTCAGTGGATGAGATAAAACTCACCCACCCTAGACATCTTAGTCCATTGATTCAGATGTTAATCTTTTCTAGAAACATCCTTGAAGACCAACCCAGAAGGACATTTAATCTGGGATCTCGTGGCCCAGTCAGGTGGCTGCATAAAAGGGCCCTTCGCAGAGGCCCCTCGGAGCTGGGATGTGTGAGGCACAGTATCCTACCCAGAGAGTGCGCCCACCTGCAGCTGCCATCACCTCCACTTGCCTGGAGGTGGCGCTGTCCAGTTCTGCCTGGACCAGAACCTTCCATGCAGGCGGATGGAGCAGGGATGCGCGTATCCACCTTCTGCTGGGAGAACTTAGGCTAGGGGTTTCCCCACTAGGAGCCTCGTGTGCGATGGGGCACTGAAGCCTTTGTAAGGGACTATCCTGAGAGTTAGGGCCCAGGGGCGAGACCTCTCGGAGCCTCAGTGTGGGAAACACTCAGAGTTGTTACAGGGATTGAATGAAATTAAATGATAGATGTGACCTATCTGGCACATACTACAACCCCCGCTTTAATAATCAGCACAAGCAGGAACATCTTCGCAGGTGGGCCCACAGGCTGCAGGGATTGGAGTCAGGCAGTGCAGGGCGTGGTTCCAAATATGTGGTCTGGAGCAGGATCAGAGAGGTGTTGGGGTTTCAGGGGACCACCCGCCTGCAGGATCCCAGACGAGCACTCTGGGTCCCCGGGATGACCTGCAGCCCTAGACAGGAGCCAAGAACGGAGCAGGAAACGGAGGCAGAAATGCAATTTCTCAACAAGATAGAGGTTGTAGACCACGGATGTTTAGATGCAGATGCCCAGAGCTCCCCCACCCGGACAGGACCCAGATACCAGCCAGGAGGGGGCAGCTGGTTGCCAGATCCTTCTCCCAGTGAGAGGGTCACCAGGACTGGCTCCAAGGACTACTTCTAAAATTGGGTTCTATGAGCTATAAGTAGATGCTTCATGAAAAAGTGGGTGGGGAGGAAGAGAAAGAGAAGGAAAGGAGGGAGAAGGAGAGAAGGAAGAGGAGGGGGAGGGGGAGGAGAGGGGAAAGAAGGAGAGAACAGGAGGAGGAAGAGGAGGAAGAGGGGAGGGGAGAGGACAGGAGGAGAGGGAGGGGGAGGAGGAAGTAGAGGAAGAGGGGAGGGGAGAGGGGAGGAGAAGGGAGGACAAGAAAACAAACAGCATCATGATCTGGAAGTACCAGGCTAAACAGATTTCAGCAGATTCTTTGGGTGGGAACTGACAGCACCACGAATGCAGCCCAGAGCAGCCCAGGACACGGTGACCTGCCTGCAGGACAGGCCAGCCCAGCTTGATGACCGCAGGAGGCTGGTGCTGAGGGCAGGAGTCTGGGCCCGCAGGCAGGGTCGCAGGGATGGGCTGGGGGCTCCTCCTGATGCTCACTGGGGGGACCCAGGAGAGAAGAGGCAGGGGTTGGAAGCTGCGCATGCAGCTGTTCTGGGGCAGGGTGCCGGGGCGGGTGCGTCTGAGGGCATCCGTGTGGCAGGTGGTCGTAACCTTCCACGGAAGCTGGCTGGGTGGGGGCACAAAGCACCGAGGTCAGTCAGTAGGGCTTTCCTGCCCACATCCAGTTCCCATGTCAGCCTGACGGAGTCCAGACCCAGCTCACCCCCACGCCCGAGCCCTGCTGCCCCTCAGAACTCTGGGCCCCTCTCCTGAGACCCAGCTCTGCGTCTCCAGGAGCCTGCTGCCTCCTCGCCCAGAGCAAAACCAAGTGCGTCCCACCATCCACCCTAGCCATTCCCAAGTCTCTCCTGTGAGGTGCAGTGTTACTGATCTGGCTCACCTCCCACTTCTTTCAGAGGGGACTATTAAAGAACCCAAAAGGTGCGTTCGGAAAAGTGATTTAGACCATTGTGTTACTTGCCCATTGCCCAGGGGAGAAACTCCGTCTCCCGTCCTTCACTCTTCACCGGGACCCAGGGCCCTGCCTCGGGGAGGAGTGCTCTGTATTCCCAGCTGCGTGCTCCCGGTCGGAGGCCAGATCCGCGCCCGTGGTTCAGTGAGATCGCTGCCCTGCCCTGAGCCAGAGTCCCCATGCCAAACAGGAAAGTGCGGGAGGTCGGCAGCCCCTTCACATCTGTATGGAGCTCCAGGCTGCCTGGGTGGCTCGGTCAGTTGAGCAAGTGACTCTTGGTTTCAGCCGAGGTCATGATCTTGGGGTCCTGAGCTGGGATCCAACAAGCTTCACCTGGGCTCCAGCGCCCCCTCCTTGTCTGTGTGGCCCAAAGCAACTTACTCAACCCTCAGCCTTGGGTCCTTGTCCGTAAAACGTTAGACTACAATCAGCTGAGGTACTGTTCTCCTGCTGGTTCATCCAGCACCAGTAACCCCGGGCATGGAGCACTAGTAACCCAGGGCATCCAGCATCAGTAACCCAGGGCATCCAGCATCATTAACCCCAGGCGCCCAGCACCAGTAACCCCAGGCATGGAGCACTAGTAACCCAGCGCCAGGTGCCAGGTGACAATGGCTCTGCCCACAAGGGTTGGAACTGTCAAAAGTCCCATCCCAGGGGCGAGACATGGTGGGGCCCCAGCAAAGCTGACTTTGATGCCTACCTCTTCCCAAGGGTTGATGTTCCTCTGGCTGCAGGAGCTGCCCAAGGAAAGTCGGAGGAGCCCCGAGAGGGATAAAAGGAGGTGGCTCCAGCCTCGGGGCCGGGAACAGCCCCCCGCACATCCTGGTTGCACAGGACGCAGAGTGGAGCTCTCCCTGCAGACTCACTGGGAGAGATGGGGCAAAGGGACAGAGAGGGATGGCCTGCAGGGTGAGCCCACAGGAAGAGGGGCCTGTCCAGCTCTGCTTGCCAGGGCTGATCTCCCCAAGAATGGGTCCTCTGGTGGGCTGCAGGGGGAAATGACCCCCGCCCGGGGCTACGGCCCCTTTCTGAGCCAGCCTAGGTCCCAATGGGGACGACAGCCATGTGTGGTCTTGGACACCAAAGCAGGGAAGGTACATTCACGGGGAATGGGCTGGGCAGGGAGGGAGGGAGGTTAACTTGATATATTTGGAAGACCCAAACATGCGCCTCTCCCAAGCCCTGTGGACTGGACTCTTCCCAGAAATCCCCTCCTCTGTCTCTGCAGTTCCTGCGGGAGTCCTGCTCTCTCGCACCCGGGGCCTGGGTTCTGATGCTGAGCCAAGCCCGAGCTCAGGGATCTCATGGGTACAAGCATGGCCGATCAGGTGAACAGCCCATGCAGAAGTGTAGGGCACGGTTGCCTCTTTGTTTTTTTGACTGTTTCCTTTGCTGTGCAGAAGCTTTTGATTTTGATGAAGTCCCAGAAGTCTATTTTCGCTTTTGTTTCCTTTGCCTTTGGAGACGTATCTTGAAAGAAGTTGCTGTGGCTGATATCGAAGAGATTACTGCCTATGTTCTCCTCTAAGATTCTGATAGATTCCTGTCTCACGTTGAGGTCTTTTATCCATTTTGAGTTGATCTTTGTGTACGGTGTAAGAGAATGGTCGAGTTTCATTCTTCTACATATAGCTGTCCAGCTTTCCCAGCACCATTTATTGAAGAGACTGTCTTTTTTCCACTGTATATTTTTTCCTGTTTTGTCGAAGATTAATTGACCATAGAGTTGAGGGTCCATATCAGGGCTCTCTACTCTGTTCCACTGGTCTATGTGTCTGTTTTTATGCCAGTACCATGCTGTCTTGGTGATCACAGCTTTGTAATAAAGCTTGAAATCAGGTAAGGTGATGCCGCCAGCTTTATTTTTGTTTTTCAACGTTTCCTTAGCGATTCGGGGTCTCTTCTGATTCCATACAAATTTTTGGATTATTTGCTCCAGCTCTTTGAAGAATGCCGGTGGAATTTTGATCGGAATGGCATTAAAATTTACCCCAAAGATACAGATGTCGTGAAAAGAAGGGCCATCTGTACCCCAATGTTTATAGCAGCAATGGCCACAGTCGCCAAACTATGGAAAGAACCAAGATGCCCTTCAACGGATGAATGGATAAGGAAGATGTGGTCCATATACACTATGGAGTATTATGCCTCCATCAGAAAGGACGAATATCCAACTTTTGTAGCAACATGGACGGGACTGGAAGAGATTATGCTGAGTGAAATCAGTCAAGCAGAGAGAGTCAATTATCATATGGTTTCACTCATTTGTGGAGCATAACCAATAGCATGGAGGACAAGGGGCGTTAGAGAGTAGTAGGGAATTTGGGTAAATTGGAAGGGGAGGTGAACCATGAGAGACTATGGACTCTGAAAAACAGTCTGAGGGGTTTGAAGTGGCGGGGGGGTGGGAGGTTGGGGTACCAGGTGGTGGGTATTATAGAGGGCACAGCTTGCATGGAGCACTGGGTGTGGTGAAAAAATAATGAATACTGTTTTTCTGAAAATAAATAAATTGAGGAAAAAAAAAAAAAAAAGAAGTGTAGGGCACGGGATTTCTGAGGACGGACATGCCGTGGCATGCATGCATGTACGTATGTATGCATTTAAAATATTTTATTTTATTTTTTTTATTTGACAGAGGGAGGGAGCAAACAAGCAGGGGGAGCAGCAGAAAGGGAGAGAGAAAGGAGGAAGCAGGCTTCCCACTGAGCAGGGAGCCAGACGCGGGCCTGGATCCCAGGACTCCAGGACCATGATTGGAGCTGAAGGCAGAAGCCCAGGGGCCCCGAGGACACACTGTCTTAATAAGACGAGGTGAAGGTTGAACCAATATCCTCACGAGCTGGCAGTTACTCTCCTTCTGAGAGCTCCCACCATGACCTGGTTTCCGTCGTACCCAGGCCTGGGTATCTGCTTGCACGGGCCTCCCTCAGGGACACTTCTGGCACTGGGCCATGTTGAGCGGGGAGCAAGGGGTGAGCCCACTACAACCACCACCCCGATCACAGCTGACTGGCCTGTTTGGACTTGGTGTGGCTGCTCCTGGGACGCTGGCCACCTGTGGTCCATGTGGCTGACATCATAGGTGGCTAACTCGTCAGCTTCTCTCTGTCTCTCTCTCTCTCTCAGGGGTCTAGCCAGGATCTGCAGTGGCCGCTGATACCAATCCTAATGGGCCAGGTAGAGAGAAGGGACTACACAGGGGGCCAAAGGCTGGGGAGATGGGCTTGGTTATATCTTTGGCTTGTGATGGTTAACTTTGTGTGTCAGTTTGGCTGGGCCATGGCTCCCAGATATGTGGCCAACCAGTATTCTGGAAGTTTCTGTAAGGGTGCTTTTGTTTGAGAATTACATTTAAGTTGGTGGAAGCTGAATGAGGCAGGTTGCCCTCCATAATGTGGTGGGGCGGGGCCTCATCCAATCAACTGAGGCCTGAAGAGATCCAGAGGCTGACCTCCTCCCTCTCCCATCAGGGGCTGTTGGACGGCAGCAGTGGCTCGCCCCAGTGTCCAGACTGCCAGCGGGTCCTCCAGAGTCTGGACTCACCGGCCTCCATAACCGCATAAGCCAGCTCCTTACAATAAATCTCCAGCGTCTCTGAAAGTGACGGGAAGGAACAGGAAAGGGCTACGTCTTGGACACAGATGGGCCCACAGCCTTGAACCCAAACTCCATGTTTCTGCTTAACACTGGTCAGAGTCAGGTAAGATCACGAACCTTCCTAGACTCCCCTTTTTCCTTTTGTGTGGGCTCCTAGATTTCCGAGGCTCAGTGGGTGACCCCCCAGGTCTGCCGGTGTCTGTCTGTGGGTGGAGGGTTGCCTCCCATAAGAAAAAGTATTCCATATCCCATCTTCCTAGTGCAATGACACAGAGAGCAGAATGGGAACATCCAGCCTGTCCCACTGACCTCTATCCTACCCTGCTTGCTGTCTTTCCCTCACTATTAATTTGATTTAATTCCAGTTATAGTTAATGGCTTTCCACAGCCAGGAGAGAAGGTCAGACAGAATGACTTCAGCCCTGTCTGGAAACAGTTCTTGACCAGGAAGTAGGGGACGGTCCTGGCTTAGACCTGTAAGGACAGTGAGGACAGTGCGAGTGGGTTAGACAGGTGGATTGTGGCAAGTATTGGACTTCTGCTCTATGCCTCCTATAGACACAAGTAAGTAAACATGCAGACTCTACTGAGCAGAAAGATGCAGTTCTCTGTAGCATCTAAATAGGGCTGATATTTAATTTGTAGATATGTGTGTGTATTTTTCATGTATATCTGGATTATATAGTGTGGCATGTTAGATACATAAATAAATGGTTGTTGAAATAATGTCATAAATATACCCGTGTCTACGGCACACGGATACGCTCCCATAGTCCCATTCAGAGATGCACATAATATTTTCATGTGTATCTGTGTCTGTATATGTAGATGCTCTGCAAGCAATTGTGACCTGTAACTGACAGGCTGTATGTCGACATCTTTACACATAAACGCTATGCGTCACACTGGTACCCCCTTACCCCATCCCCTAAGAGAGAACTAAAGAAGGTTGGATAAAGAATCAAAGACCGGACTCACAACCTTGGTCTTCCACTTCTGTTTGCTGGACCTGCAGACCAGTTGCTTCAACTGTCATAGCTTCATCTTCCTCTGTAGCCGGGGGTTAATGGTCCGCCCCTGATTGGGGCTTGGTGAGTATCATGGAAGGAAAGGGACTGGACCAAGGTCTGATACAGGCCTGACTCCAGATGACTGCACCATGGAGTGTTCATAGAGACCAACAATGAGCCCGGGACCCGGTCTCACACTCTAGCGGGGAGACAGATGTGAAAACAGACACCGTGGTCCAGCACGATGAGTGCTGGGACCAGGGCTGGGACGAGGCTGTGGGATCTGCAAGGAGGACAGGCAGAAGGGTGACAGGGGGGACTGCACAGAAGGGCCGGCATAGGAGGACAGCAGGAGAGTGGCCCACACGGGGTGCACGTGCGACAGGAATGACCAGGAATGTGGGTCCAGTGGGGACACTTTTCACCCTAAGTATATGAATCATTGTCTTACAGACTAGGGATAGAATTCCAGGTGCCCCCTAGCTTTTCTACAATCTTACTTGCTGTATTTCTTTGGGTGGTGGGGGGGAACCCTCTCCAGGCCTTGGTCTTCTTCCTTAAAATGAAGACATGGGATAAAACCAGTGTCAAGGCCCTTTTTAGAGAAGGAGGCCACAAACTGCAAATTTGATAATGTCACTTGAGGAGACTAACAGGGAGAACTGGACTCCTGACCATGCCCTTTAAATGTCATTTCATCAAGCTTTCCTTTGTTATTATGATAATAGTTCTCTTTCTCACTTCATCCATTAAAAAAAAAATATGGCATTAAGTCTAATTGCAAACCCTCAAGAAAACCGATTTGTTAGCCGATCTGGAAGGATGATTCAACAGTGTACCTCCATCAGGGACTTGGACATCCTTCAAGTACTTCATCTTGCACCAAGCCCCAGCCACGGGGCTGAAGCTTGTACTCTGCATCTGCTGTGCACTGGACACCCTTCCAGGCATGGGGGAGGGGGCACAGAAAGGAAGAGAGGTGGTCTGTGTCATCAAAGAGCTCACCGTGCAGAAGAGGCAGAGAGTGAAACTAACCATTGAAACTTGCACTGTCCAGATAGCCGTTAAAAGACGCATCAGATGGTATGAAGACGTACCCTGTCCAGGCTGGGAGTACGTATAAAGTGTAATGTACGTATAAAGTGTATCACTCTTTAAGTGATAGAGTGGAATAGGGGAGGAGGTGCAATGATGCATTGGACAGAGGACACAGAATGGCCAAGGGATACAGCAGTCCATAATGGCGGTAACAACCCTTCTTCCATCACACAGTGACGGGACAGCAGGGCAAAGAGAAATCCCCTTGGAGTCCTACTAATGCTTCATACAGTGCACTGCAGAGACCCTCTGAAGTTTGAGGGCGGGACACCAGACATCCAAAGATAGGATGCAAGAAAAGAGAGCTGACAAAAGCCCTTCTGAGGCCCCCCAAGCCTTAGCTGAGGGCTCTAGCTGCAGGGCACTATGGGGACTGAGGTCAGCCTAGCAAGGCAGAGGGAGATCTCCTGAGGTCTAGAAATCCAGGGGCAGGACTGGAGGCAGCAAATTACTCCTAGGGATCCCAAAATCTGGTTCTGAGGAGACAGACAGACAGACAGACACAAACACACACACACACACACAGAGGGAGAGAGAGAGAGAGAGAGAGAGAGAGAGACTTAACAGTAAAAAATCTGGCAGCATAAAGAGATTTCCAGAGTTTTTTCAGTGTTTAGATCCCAAGGAAATTGTCTTCTTGCCTCTTTAAAAATAATAGAGGCCAATTGTGGAAAGAGGAAAAAAAATCCCGGTTTAAATACAGGTTAAGTGGACTAGGCATTCCTCTTGCCCCCACACTGGTACCCTGTCAGGACAGGTATGCCATTATGTTATTAGGTTAAATCTCTACCATTCTTTTATACACAATGTTTGGAACAGAATAATAAATTATAAAACATACCAAGAAGCACAAAATGGTGACCCATGGTCAAGAGAGGAAACAATCACTAGAAACAGAGCCAGAGACAGCCCAGACATTGAGCTCTCAAAATTATAAGACAGAGTATGTAATAAGTATATATTGAGTATGAAATAAGTATGAAGAGTATGCCAAAGGGCTGAAAATAGTAAAAATAGTATAACATTGGAGAGTAGGGAAATTTTAATGGAGAGACAGAAACAATAAGAAAGCCTTCACTGAAATACCAGAAATGAAAAATATGGTATCAGTAGTGGAAAGAGCTTAACAGCAACACGTAAAGAGCTTAACAGCAACACGGCAGAAGACAGGAGCCGTAAGCGTGAGTACACAGGGCTGAAGGTCAAGTATCCAGCCTAAACATGCAGAGGAAGAAAAGGAGAGGGAAGAAAGGCACAGAGCTCCTGACAGAGAGAGCACAGTAGCCAGCAGTCAGCCATGTGCATCATTGGGGTGGTGGAGGGGAGAGTTCACAGAGCTGATGGGTGTTTGAAGAGACAGTGGCTAAGGATTTGTAGAATTGTTGGAAGCTACCAACCCACCGAAGCAGGATAACTCTGAACAGGGTTAAGTGCACAGAAAAACCCACCTGGGAATGTCATAGTCAAAATGCTGAAAATGAATTAGAAAGGGAGAATATCAAAATAAACCAGAGTGGAGGAAAATAAGATTTCATATAAGGGAAGAGGGATACAAAACAATGCAGATTTCTCATTAGAAACATAGAAGCCAGAAGACAATGGAATAGTGAATTATTTTCCTGATCTGTCCTCCAGAGCATCTTTTTCTTTTTAGGTTTAGTGAGGTATAAGTGAAATATGAAAAATTGCAAACACTTTTAATGTATACCTCTTGATGAGTTGGGACCTGTGAATACATCCATGAGACCACCAACACAAACAAATCACTAAATACATCTATCACTTCCCAAAATGTCCTTCTGTGCATATTTTTGGTGGTGGTTTCCTTTCTTGTTTGCTTGTTTGTGTTTGTTTGATTTGTGAGTGGGATACTCACTATGTTACAACATAGTACCAATGGTTCACAATGCAGTATTGTGCACTTTAAAAATCCGTAGAGTACTATTTTTATTCATTTTTATTAGTGAATATTTTTAAGTGAGAAAGGGAAAAAAAACCCTGCCAATTTACATTGCCATATTCACAAAAAATAATGTTTATACAGAGGCAAAACAAGAATATTTTCAATCAGGTAAAACCTGAGATAATTCATATCTAGTATATTTTCACTGTAAGTAATACTGAAAGAAATTCTTCAGCTTGAAGGTAATAGATGCCAGAAGGAAACTCAGATCTATCAGTAGCAATAAGGAACGTGAAGAAAAGCAAAACTGTGGATAAATACAAAGGTTTTTTTTTTTTTTTAAATTGTCTGTATATGCACATAGGTACACATAGCAATGCACACAAAAAAGTAATTGGCTGTTAAAAGCAACAATAATAACAATGTAACATGAGTTTTAAATATCATGGGTTAGAAATTTAAATACCAACGTGACAGCAAGAGCACAAAGGTGGCAGGTGTTCCAAGTGGGATCAGACTCTTAGAAAGTTCTTACATTACACTGAAAGTTCTGCAATGTTATCTGATGGTCAACCATCATGTGCCATAGATGTCTGTTTGTGTCTTTTAATTCCTAGAGCAACTACTATACAATAACACAAAGAACTAGATTTTAAAAGTTTAGTATTTAAGATGAAGAAAAAAGCAAACCTTCCTCCTGAGATTTTCTTTCTTTTTGAGAGAGAGAGAGAGAGACAATGAGCACATGCAGGGGGAGGGGCATGAGGAGAGGGAGAGAGAGAATCTCAAGCAGACTCCATGTTGAACGTGAGCCTCACATGGGACTCCATTTCATGGCCCTGAAACCATGACCTGAGCTGAAATCAAGAGCCAGGCACTTAACTGACTGAGCCACCCACACACCCCTTCCTCCTCAAATATTTTAATGCATTTATCTAAGATTCTTTCTATGTCTTGACTTTCTCATGCAATTTTTGTTTTTAATGGGCATTTGGGCATTTTAAAAAAGATTTTATTTATTTATGTGACAGAAAGAGAGCACAAGTAGGCAGAGAGGCAGACAGGTGGAGAAGCAGGCTCCCCGCTGAGCAGGGAGGCCAATGCAGGGCTCAACCCCAGGATCCTGAGATCATGACCTGAGCTGAAGGCAACCACTTAACCAATTGAGGTGCCCCGATAAAACTTTTTAAATTTTTTCCATACTGCCTTTACTTGAACTATGCTTTATTTACTCATAGTAATATTTACTCTTGTGGGTGTTCAGTTCACTGAAACACACACACATGGTTATGCAACCACCACTACAGTTCAGACCCAGAACATCCCTATCATTGTCTGGAGTTACCTCCTGCTGATGCTTAACTGTCACCCTCCTTGCTCTTTCCTAGTCTCTGTAGTCACTGATGCGCTCTCTGAAACCAGGATTCCTTGAAAATTAAAGGATGGGGCAAGGTACAGGACCCAAACAGTAAGCCTAAGAGAGCAGCTGTTACCACAAAAATGTTGGGAAAGGTGGTTTATTGGGGACAGAGAGATGAAGACAGATATTTTATAATGATAGAAGTGTGCATTTCTCAAGAACACACATTTAGTAGGTATTTAAGAATATAGCTTTGTGAGGGGCATCTGGGTAGCTCAGTGGGTTAAGCATCTGCCTTTGCAGAATTAATTAATTCTAATTAATTCTTATTAATTGAACCTTTTGTCATGTTCCCTCCTTAGTGGGCAGCCTTCTTCTCCCTCTCTCACTCTTATATAAAGAGTGAGATAAATATTTTATCTTTTAAAACATTAAAAGATAAAGTATTTTAAAATATTAAAAAAATCTTTTAAAAATTAAATAAAACCTTATAAAAATTTAAAAAATCTTTTTAGGTAAAATAAAATAAAATCCTTTTAAAAATTTAATGTACTGTTGGCTCCTATTAGCTAGGATCTTGTTGAGATTCTTGGCATCCATTTTCATCAGGGAAATGAGTCTGAAATACCCTTTTTGATGGGGTCTTTGCCAGGTTTGGGGATCAGGGTGATGCTGGCTTCATAGAAATAGTCCAGAAGTTTCCTTCTGTTTCTATTTTTTTGAAAGAGCTCCAAGAGAATAGGTATTATTTCTTTTTTGAAAGTTTGGTAGAACTCTCCAGGGATCCCATCAGGTCCTGGGCTCTTGTTTTTTGGGAGGTTTTTGATCACCACTTCAATCTCGTTACTAGATATTGGTCTATTCAGGTTGTCAATTTCTTCCTGTTTCAGTCTTGGAAGTTTATAGTTTCCAAGAATGCACCCATTTCTTCTAGGTTGCTTAAATTATTAGCATATAGTTGTTCATAATAATTTCTGATGATTTTTTCTATTTCCTTGGTGTTACTCGTGATCTCTCCCCTTTCATTCATAGTTTTATTAATTTGGGTCCTCTCTCTTTTCTTTTGGATTATTTTGGCCAGTGGTTTTCAATCTTATTAATTCTTTCAAAGAACCAGCTTCTCATTTCATTGATGTGTTCTACTGTATCGCTAGTTTCTAACTCATTGATCTCCATTCTAATATTAATTATTTCCCCTCTCATGCATGGGGTTGGCTTAATTTGTTGTTGATTTTCCAGTTCTTTAAGGTGTAAAGAGAGCTTGTGTATTTGGGATTTTTCAGTTTTTTCGAGTGAGGCTTGGATGGCTATTTATCTCCCCCTTAGGACCACCTTTGCTGTATCCCATAGGTTTTTGGACTGATGTGTCTTCATTCTCATTGGTTTCCATGAATTGTTTGAGTTCTTCTTTGATTTTCTGGTTGATCCAAGCATTCTTGAGCAGGATGGTCTTAACCAAAGAGGTAAAGGATCTGTACTTGAGAAACTATGGAACATGCATGAAAGAAATTGAAGAAGACAGAAAAAGATGGAAAAGCATTCCATGCTCATGGATCAGAAGAACAAACATTGTTACAATGTCTATACTGCCCAGAGAAATCTACACTTTCAATGCCATTCCTATCAAAATTCCACCGGCATTTTTCAAAGTTCTGGAACAAACAATCCTAAAATTTGTATGGAACCAGAAAAGACCCTGAATTGCTAAGGAAAGGTTAAAAAAGAAAAACAAAATTGGGGGCATCATGTTGCCTGATTTCAATCTTTACTACAAAGCTGTGATCACCAAGACAGCATAGTACTGGCACAAAAACAGACACAGAGACCAGTGGAACATAGTAGAGAGCCCCAAAATGGACCCTCAACTCTATGGTCAAATAGTCTTTGACAAAGCAGGAGAAAATATCCAGTGGCGGGGGAAAAACCATTTTCTTCAGTAAATGAAGAGACTGGGACAATTGAATAGCTATGTATAGAAGAATGAAACTTGGCCATTCTCTTACACCATACACAAAGATAAACTCAAAATGGATAAATGAACATGAGGAAGGACTCTATCAAAATCCTGGAGGAGAACATAGGCAGTAACCACTTTGACACTGGCCACAGCAACTTTTTTCAAGATATGTCTCCAAAGGCAAAGGAAACAGAAGCAAAAACGAACTTTGGGGACTTCATCAAGATCAAAAGCTTCTGCACAGCAAAGGCAACAGTCAACAAAACAAAGAGGCAACCCACGGAATGAGACAAGATATTCACAAATGAGATTCTGTATTCGTAATACAGACAAAGGGCTGATATCCAGGGTCTATAAAGAACTCTTCAAACTTAACACCCCAAAAACAGATAATCATGTCCAAAAACTGGACAGAAGACATGAACAGACACTTCTCTAAGGAAGACATGTAAATGGCTAACAGACATGTGAAAAAATGTTCATCATCAATAGCCATCGAGGAGATTCAAATCAAAACCACATTGAGATACCACCTTGCACCGGTTAGAATGGCCAAAATTAACAAGACAAGAAACGAGTGTTGGAGAGGATGTGGAGAAAGGGGAACCCTCTTACAGTATTGGTAGGAATGCAAGCTGGTACAGCCACTTTGGAAAACAGTGTGGAGATTCCTTAAGACATTAAAAATGGAGCTATAAAAATATGACCCTGTGATTGCACTACTGGATACTTACCCCAAAGATACAGATGTAGTGAAAAGAAGGGCCATCTGTACCCCAATGTTCAGAGCAGAAATGGTCACAGTTGCCAAACTGTGGGTGAGCCTGGTGGTGGGTATTCAGGAGGGCACGTAGTGCATGGAGCATGGGGTGTGGTGCATAACCAATGAATCTTGGAACACTGAAAAAATAAAATAAAATACAAATTAAAAAATTAAAAACAAAAAGAAGAGAGCGTTGTGAAACCCTCAGAAGCAAAAGGAAAAAGAGACAGATTTGCTATTACAGTTGGGAATTTGGTCGCCTCTCTGGGAGTAATCGGTAAAACAAGTACATAAAAATCAGCAAAGAGAGACTATCAGAACAACCTATCTCAGGGTCTCTCTAAACAGCAGTATTCACATTTTCTGTTGGATCATTCTTGGGGGCAGGGGAGTTTCTGTGGATTGTAGGATGTTCGCATCTTTGCAGACCTTCTACCTGTGAGGTTTCAGGACAGGCTTGCCCCAAGCTGTGATAACCAAAACTGTATACAGACACTGCCCAGGACCCCCTGAAGGAGGCACAAACCACCCCCGGTTGAAATCCGTGCACCAAAGCATATGTTCGGGCATGCAACAAGTCTAAATCATTTTCTGAGGTGTTGAATGCACCACACAGGCTGTTCTCTGAACAAAGATGGAATTCATTTAGAAAATTCCAATAAGATCAGGGCATCTGGAAAATCCCCAGATATTTGCAAACTAGACAGTGCTTTCTTAAGTAGCCCATGGTCAAAAAAGGAAAGGAGTCACACCGGAAATCAGAAAACAGTTCACACTGTCCACACAGGAACACACAACGTGAAACACGTCATGAGACACAGTCAAGGCCGTGCCTGGGGAGCAACCGTCAGCCTTCATGCCAACATTATGGGAAAATTGTACAATCAGTACTAACCTTCCATGTTACGAAGCTCAAAAACTCAGAGAAAAATCAATACTAAATAAATTGTAGAAGTGAAATAAAAGTAAGAGCAAAAAATCAATGAGCTGGTAAAAAGATGGCTTGGTGGGGGGTGTGGAGCAGCCCAGAGTGGGACAGAGGCGGCACCTGCACCCCAGACCTTCCAAGGCTAGAGGTGAGGGTGTGGCCTCGCTCCTGCCTCCAGAACCTGTTCTGCAGCCTGGAGGAGAAACAGCTGGGTGTTGGGGGACGCAACCTCTGGGGGTGGGATGCACAAAGGCAGGACTAGAGCCGCCTGATCATCACGCCCTGAAATGGTCTGAGACTCTGAGCCACGTGGGTGGTCAAGAAAGTGACTCAAGCTGGCAGCTCTGACAGTAAAAAAACTGTTTCCCCTGGCAAAACATCAGCCTGTCTGCACTTTGCTTTCATCCTCCGTAGAGGAGGGAGGAGCCCAGCCGCGCCTAACCTGCGTGGTCCTGGTGAGGACAGACCCGGACGACGGAGGATTCAGCTGACTTGCAGCTTGCGCCCCACGCCTGCCGCGTTCTGCTGCCATCCTTGTCTGAAGCAGAAGCTGGCGGCTGAGGCCGTGCCACCGGACGTCCTGTCCTTCTCTCCTGCCTCTCCCAGCTCTCGCACCTTCTCTGCTTGACCGGGTCCCTCCTGGATGCCAGTGAAGGCAGCTTGCCGAGCCAAGGCCACCTTTGGGAGCCACAGTTAGAACGGGTCCAAATCCCCTAAGGTGACAGCTGGCAAAGAGCCAAGTGCTCTCTGCAGCCAATGCAGAGAACGAGTGAGCCACCGCTGGAAGGCCAACGGGAAGGACCTCCACAAGCCTCTTGCTCCAGGCAGCACGACCCAGGCCCGTGGGGGAGCAGGCTCTCAGGCCCTCTGTCTCTGTGGCTCTGTCTCTCTCTGGGTCTATCTCTATCTGTCTGTCTTTCTGTCCCCTCTCTGGGGTGGCAAGCCAAGTGACACATACGAGCTAAGCCACTTCCAGCTGAGTCTCCTCCGCAACCTCCCCCGTATCCTGCACCGCCCCCCACTCCCAGGTACGTTCCCTCAGCTTCAGGAGGCCAGGGGCTCTGGCATGCAGACCCCCAAAGGGAAGAAGGGATGGCACTCCCCGAGCAAACACTCATCAGAGACTCACACGCTGTATCCCTGACCCTGAGCCGTGTGCATGTGCCGCACACCCTCACACTCCCCCTCTGGAATCTCCCCTGGGCTCCTGCCCCAACCCCGCTCCCCACACTTCTTTGCCCTAAGGGCTTCTCTCTCAGGATCTCTGATTTTACAACCCCCAACTCTGGGCTTCGCCACGCGTGGACATGGAGGCTGCGCTGCACACGGGGTCTGCTGGCCTTGCCCGCACATCCCTATGGCCAGCCAGGGCTCTGTCCAGCTACCACAGGAGACCTGCTCCCCAGGGCGGGACAGAGCCTTACACCTGACCCACACCCAGCATGCCACACTCTGTCCCAGCAGCTTGAGATCCAGGCGTGCTGTCCACCATGGGGCTTGAGTCAGAAAGCAGCGGAAGTCTCTGACGGGGAAGGCAAAGCTTGGGGCTGAGGGCAAAAGCCTTTTACAAATGGCACCAATAAAAGTGTCTTGGAGGGAGTGCAGGTATGCAGAAAGAAAGAAAATGTCCCAGGCCCTGTGTCTCCCAAAGCATGGTGGCCGGACAAGGACCAAGGAGAGGCCGCGTGCAGGACGGAGATCTCCAGGCCGAAGGACAGAGCTGAGAGCTGGCGGTCAGACTGTCAGGCTGGGACTTTAGGATCGTCATTCCCGTCATTATTGCTGTTATTACTGTCCATGGGGTATTAAGAATCAATCGAAATTAATTCCCATCTTTTGAAACACCGGGCAATTTCGCATTCAAGCTCACGTACGCTCTTCTCTGGAAGAAGTGAGGTAGGAGGCCCCACGGAGTACTGGCGGGCTGTGGGTGAGGGGTGCCCCCAGAAGGGTGGGTGTCCTTTTGCCACCTTAGTGCCCCCTCCTTCCCACCATCATGTCTCTGTCCTTGGGCTGGGATTTCTGACTCCCAGCCCCCCTCTTTAAATACTTGTCTGGCCTATTTGCATACTGGGGTACCACCTCTGCTTAGATACACCCCGATGCATTAGATGAGGGGAACGTGAGGAAGAGGTCACGGCAGCGTCGGAGCTGGGCGTAGGGCAGCCACCCAGACGGAGCTCGGACTCTGAGCCGGTGCCCCTCCAGCTCCAGAGGACCCAGGTCCCGGCCCACTGTCTGCAGCAGGAACCCCTCGCGGCCATGGTCCTCTCTTCTCTAAATTCCAGCCTGCCTGCCCTCTTTCCTGCTCTTGCAGTAATGACCCGTCCACTGCCGTTTGCGGTTCTGCCGGTCCTCGTTGCTGTCTCATAGACGCTAGACGTGGCCTGAGGTCCTGGGAGGGAGAAAACACGCGCGTGCGGCGCCCTGCCACGCAACAGGCTGAGCCAATGCAGAGGCGTGGTGGTGAGAGCCTGGCACGGCGGCAGTCAGCCTGCTCTCCCGCCCCGGTCCCTTTGTGCCCAGGGAACTGTGGCCCCACACATCCGGGTCCCTGGCTTGCCGGTGGGAGTGGTCAGCCTGAGGAGCCCAAGAGGAAGATGAGGCAGCCCGAAGAGAGGTGCAAGGGTGCCCCCTCTCTCTTATTTTGGGAGTGTCGTCTGGCTCCCGTGTCTCCCCCAGAGCCCCCGCTCCACGGTATCAGGGCAGCTTTAACTGCCTCTTAAAACCCTGGTTCCGAGGACCTGTCGCTACATCTCCCCGCCCGAGGAGGCCAGAGCCTTCTGGCTGTGGGGACTTCTCCTTGGTGGGGCAGCTCCGCCCCTCCCTCACCTGTGTAACAATTCCCTACTGAGTTGTGTCTCCCCAAAACTCCGAGGCTGCAGTCCTAACCCCCGTACCACAGAAGGTGACCTTATTTGGAAGTAGGGTCACTGTGGGTGCCATTAAAGAAGAGCTTGTTCTCTAATAGGGCGAGCTCCTCATCCAGCGTGACGGGAGTCCCCAGAAAGGGGAAAGGTGGACAGAGACGCACACGGAGAACACGTGTGAATGTGGAGGCCGAGGCTGGGGCGCTGCGTCCCGTCCAAGGAAGACCGACATTTGCCAGCAAATCAGCCGAAGCCACGAGAGAGGGAACACGAATGTTCCCTCATGTGCCTCAAAAGGGACCAGCCCCGAGGACACCTTGAACCCGGACTTCTGGGCACCAGATCTGTGGGAGAAGACAGGTCTGTGGCTGGAACCGCTCCATCTGCCATACCTCGCTACGGTGGCTGGAAGCCAAGGCACCTGCTGTGATCCTCTGTCTGAGACACGGAGAGCTTTCTGGCTCCTGATGGGAGCTACCCGAATCGGACGGGCAGTGTGTGCCCTGCATCTCGTGGGCGGTGTGGTGGGGAGCGCGGGGCAGGGGGAGCAGCCCGGTCCAGCTGAGGGAAAGCCAGAGCCCAAGGAAATCCAACCAAAATGTGTTTGCCATTCACTGAGTTCAAGTTCTGTTCCAGGAACTTTATATGTGTGTATATGTCTGTATGTGTAGCTGTGTAGATGCTAATCTGTGCATAGCTGTGTAGCTGTCCAAGTATGTGTATATGTATATGTGTGTGTGTATAGGTGTTGTGTATGTGTGCACGTGTGTGTGCACAGGTATGGATGTGTGTAGTTGTGTGTACACGTGTATAGGTTTGTGTGTGATTTTATACATGTATGTGGATTTGTGTGTACATGTGACATATATGTAGGTCTTATTCTTATGTGTCTGTGCTTCTAGGTCTGTATATGTGGGTACTTAAGTGTGTAAGTGTGTGGCTATCTGTGTGTGTGTGTGCATAGGTATATGTGTTTGTGCATGTGTTTATGTGTGAAGTTGTCTGTGTATAGGTGTGAGCGTGTAGATGTGTGTGTATAAGGATATGTGTGCATGTTGGTGTCTCTGTATAGGTGTGTATGTGTGTGCAGGTGTCTGTGTATAGGTGTATGTGTGCATGTAGGTGTCTTTGTAAAGGGGTGTGTGTGTAGGGCTGTGTGTGTAGGTGTCTGTGTGTAGGTGTGTGTGCGTCTGTGTGATCTCAGTTACCCCTCCCGACACACCCCAGCACAAGCCCAGCATCAGCTCCAGGTTTCGGAAGCAGCAGCAGGGTTCAGAGCAGGTTCGTGCCTTTCTCGGCAGGACGCGCCCAGAGAGGGACAGTGGGCTGGGGCCTGTCTGCGTGGCCGCCCCGCTCTCCCAGAAACACCTGCGGTTACTGAGCACCTGCAGTGTGGCTGGTGTGCTAGACTGTCGAGCAGAATGCCAGGCACCGGAGGGCAGTCCCGGGGGGGCTCCAGACCCTTCTGCCTCCCGTGTCCTGGTCCTGGAGTCACTAAGGGAAACACAGGGAGTGAAGCATAGCCCGGAACCAGCTTTCACAGAGAGAGAGAGAGACAGGGCAGGGCCAGCCACTATAGTGTCCCTTGGTCCCTCAGGGACAGCGGGTTGGCTGCAAGGGGCCCACAAGCACCCCTTTTGGATGACAGTAGGAGGACCCCTCCCTTGGAGTCTGAAAGACAGCAAGCTGGGGCGGTGCCTGAGAGCCCTCGGCACACACCACACGCGGAAGCAGATCGGAAGAGCCTCCTGGAGCCTGAGGTGAGGCAAGAGATTCCCACGGGGGGTGATGAGCCCGGCTCGGGCTGTGTGGGCTCATCACCTCTTGGAGAGGAAGTGATGCGGGAGCCAGATTTCCTCCGAACGTGGCAGAGTGGGGCTCGGCATCTGCGAGCACGGGGCTGCCTTTCCCCACACGGAGCAACTGAATCGGAAGTTTCATTTCCCTTTTATTTGTCTAAATGCAAATAGGGACGTGTGGCTACTGGCCACAGTGACGGAGAATACAGGTATGGAAGGACCCAATACAGGTGACACAATCACCTGGTAAACAGGAGAGCGAGTCGCAGAGAGGAGATACTTGCTCTGCCCTGTCCTTTGCTCCTCTCATGGTGATCCGCTGTGAACGGGTGTCCAGGTGAGGGACGCCGGATGAACACGGTATCAGAGAAGAATCCAGAGAGGCTGATCTGTCACAGTGGGATGGATTTGACGGCCATTTTTCAATGAGCTAGACTCCCTGCTCCTTCTCTATCTGAAAGACGCAGAGCGGTGCCCTGGAAACCCCAGAATGATCTGGGGGAAACAAATGTCAGACGGGAGAATGTCCCTGCTAAGGTGTGGGGAAGGATGAGACCCACTTGCCTTTGGGTTGTAGAAAGGTCATTACAGTTTCCTCTCCCATCCAGCCACTGGGGAAAATGTAAAAATACATACAGACATAGCCAGACACGTGGGGAGTCTGTGTTCGAAGCCACAATCAGCCATCGGAAAAGCCGCCACCCTCCTGTTCACCGTTTCACTGTGACGCGCAGCCAATGGTTTCCTTTAAAAGGAGTGTGTCTCTTTGTCCTATGGGACCTTGCAAGTCTTGTGTCCATTGAAAGAAGACGGAGAAATGGCTGACTTCAGATGTCAGCTGACTGACCCCAGTCTTACCCTCAACAGAAGACAGGTCCTGGGGACTTATGCAAGTCCCAGGAGACAAACACACCTGGAGACTTCTGAACACTGTCTTAGGAGCCCCGACTGTGAGAGGGCGCAAGGGCTCTGGGGGATCCTTCATCCTGTCACCCCTTCCTCAGGACCCCGTACTTCAGCATCCTTTCCCAGGCAGCCTCTGTTTGGATGCCTTCAGAAACAGGACACGCAGTACTTTCCTTCATAGCCTTTTGCTTGCTGAACAACTTGTGCTTCCAGAAAATGATGCGTCTTGTGAGAAGGCAGCTCTTATGATTTTTACCTGCTGAGCCTTCCCCCTCCCCTTCCATGCCATCATGCTCAGTGATGTGTGATGCCAGGGCCCTCCTGGGCATACGGCCACCACAAGTCCATCCAGGTTTCAAGTGGCCGTGTGACCTCAGGTAAGTTTCTGAACTTCTCTGGCCTGGTTTGGAATGTAAGGGTAAGAACAGCACCTGCTTCCCTACAGACCTTCTGCTGGTAATTTGCAGGAACTTGGATATGGTTCCAACCCAGCTCACAATGTAGGATTATATGCAAACACTGAAAGTCCCCCAGCCTTGGTTCGTTCATCTGTGAAATGGGATCACAGCAGCCTTCTCTTGTGGGGTTACTGTGAGTGGTAAGAGAGGCCGCACATGCTTGTGCTTAGGACAACACCAGGGATGGTTAGCACCCCATAGACAGCAGAACTGCTGTCATCCGTAATGTGGGGCGAGCCACAACCAGCTCCCAGCTGTGGCTGGACAGAGAGACTTGGAGGCACCAGAGCCCAAAGGGCTGGCCCCGAGCTGGCCGCTCCTATTACTGTCCTTATTATAATCCTTATTGTAATTATTATTCTCAAAGCTTTAGCTATGATGCTACCCATTAACACCCCCGCCCCTCCGAGAGCTGAGTCATCTGTAGGACATTGCGTAACTGCAGTGTGGTTGACGGTGTTGACGCTTTTCCAGCAAAGTTTTGAAGTGAATTCCAGACAGTGGCCGACGTCCGGCCCAGTGGGAGCACCACGCCGGTCACATCTGCTCACTCCCTGCAGCCTGCAGCCACTTTGGCTGCCTGTCCGTCTGGCTCCGCGCGGCCCTCCTGGACGGCTCAGGCCACCCTGGGCAAGAAGGCCAGGGGCCGAGAGCACAGTCGCATGACTGTACCCTCCCCACAGCTCCTGTTTAGGGGATAGGATGTTCAGACCAAACTCCATTCATCTTTCCAGCGCAAAGTTCAGAGATGCCGGACCTGCCCTGGGGCATCCCGTAGGCTGCCTGGGCTCGCTGTCTGTGGGTTTTGAACCAACCCGAGGCTCTGCTTCTTCCCGTCCCCTGCAGGTGATCTGTTTTCTCTATCAGTACCTTCCAACATCACTGCATCGTAGATCCTGTGTTTGTGAACAGCAACCACCAGTCCACTCCCAGGGTCAGTGGTTCCTTTATTGGCCACAGACAGGAGGCTCTTCTGCGTCTCCCTTTAGAAGATTTTCACAGTTCACCATGATCATTCATTTACATTTCTGCCTTCCCCAACCCAGAAGGCGGAAGGTGACCCAATATGAACTTTATCATGGCTAACACGACTCTCTGGTCCCAGGGTACGAAGAGCTAGGGGACTGCAGAGGTCAGGGAGAGCTCCAAGGTAGGAATGAGCTCTGACTGGGCCTCCAGGATGGGGATGAATAGTACAACTGGTGCCCAGAAGATATTCCAGGAAGAAGTAATGTGACAAATGCACAGAGGAGCTTTTGGGGCATCTTCATAGACTTCAACTCTTTTTAAGGTTGGAGAGTTAAGAGAGGAACTTGGAGGAAGACCAACACACACCTAGGATTCCAGATGGAGAGGTGGGACGAGGTCCCGTTGGCTGCAGGGAGAGAGAAGCTGGGGAACTTTCATTGCTGGCATGAACCTGTGTTCTGAAATTGTCCTAAAAAGTGTTTATAAACATATAATAAAAAATGCATAGAATACATACCATTGTATGTCCTAAAACGTGTTTATATATAATTGTATGCATAATTACATAAATACTCACAACTCTTCCAAATGAGAATATTAAGTTCAAATAGGATAATTGATATAATTGATATCACCCAATTAGAAAGTGGCAGAATTGATTATAATTAATTTAATTATAAACACCAGAAGCTTATCACGTTGCCTCTAAAGCATCATTTTAAGAAATTTTGATTCGGGTTCTTACACATCTGGACCATCAGGCTGGCAGATAACAGAGTCTCCAAGATACTTTCTGACCAAACGGGATGATGGAGGATGTATGCGTGAATGAATACGTGGTCGCATGGAAGGTAGGACATGTGGTTGGATTGCAGGTTATGTGATTGATGAGTGAAAGAAAGAATCTCTGGGTAAATGTAGGAGTTAAGAGCTGAATAGATGGGCAGGCTGGTGCACGAGTGGAGAAAGAAGGAGTGATGTGTACGTGAAGGAGGTGTCGTTGAGTGGATCAGTGAGTAGGCCCAGTAATATGAATCCGTGCGTACGGATGGTAGGGAAAATGTTAGAATGCGCAATACATTAACAGACATGCAGATAAATCAATAAGTAAATCTGTGGAAGGGTAAATGGATGGATATGTAAGAGAAATAATTAATAGTAGTAAGTGTATCTCAATGACTGTGAGAGTCAACAGTTGAGTAAATAAAGGGACATCTCAGCGTGTTGATGGAGAAATGGATGTTAGTATATGTTCAGAAGAATGGACGGGGAGGTGTTATGGGAATGAACATGTGAGTTCCTGCAAAGACTGGTTGGCAGAATGCTGAATGAGGGGCAGTGGGGGACAAACACTGAGAACTGATCTGAGCCCAGCCCTGCCTGGGATGAAGGTCCACCTATCCCACAGAAGAGTCTCCTCATCCCCTTTGATGGGGCTTTCCTTCTGTATCTCATAGAACTGAGAAAAGAGGGAGCCACGGTGTGCTTCTGAGCCCTTCCTCCTACTGTCAGCTGAAGGTGTCTGTACTCAGCAGTAATAAGTGCCAACAGCCCTTCTGCTTGAGGACCACTTTCCTGTTCTGTGCCTTTGTGGCTTACCAAACCAGATATGGTAGGTTTGGGGGCAGGACACAAAGGGTGGGGTCTACATGGTCCCAGGTGTCAAGAGCTAGGGATGTGTGACAGGGACAGCTGTTTTTCAAGCCCTTGCTCTGGGGCTCTATAAGGTTTCATGCACATTATCCCATAGGATTCTAACAACTCGTGTGACTCCAACTCATATAGAAAGTTTAGCCTCTCCTCAAGATCACACAGCTATGAGGGGTCTGAGCTCAAATTCACATCCATCTGAAGCTTGGCCATTAGGCATTGGCCATGAATCATATCATGATCTATAGAGTATGATATCTCTATGGGCATAACATGTGTTCAAATCTATTTTATATCATAAATGGTTATGTTATTTACAAATCCATGTTTCATATGTTTTATGTTAATATATATATACATATGTAGTCATATAAACAGAACTACTTCTAAATAAGACATCCATTATATAAAGTATAAATTGGCCTATAAATAGCCATATCAATATATTAGATATTTGTTACCTATAAGGAGATAATGTCATGGATAGATGACAGACATATAATGCATACACACATATAGTCATACATATGGCATACATATATATGACATGTATACACTGATATGCACACGTATATGACTGTGCCTCTTTGATTTTACAATTACCTTCCTTAGTCTTACTTTTGAGCAATTTTAAATAATTTACCTGGCAAGATAGAAATCAATGGCAAATTTAAAATGACTTCAAATTCTACATCTTTTCTTCTTGAATGCCAGCCTCATAACTCTGTTTACAGGGCTAAAAACGATAAGGAGAGATATGTGAGCCCTGTTCCTCTTTGCTCACTGGTGATTTATTACTGGTTCGTTTGCTCACAATGGCAGGGAGCAAACCCATCCTTCTCCTTCTGGGCTGCAACCTTCTAATTGGAATTTGCATTGTGTAATGAGTCTACTATTTATGGCTGCTTCATAAAGAAGCAAAACCCAAAGACAAAATGGGATTTTCACGTGTTTACCATTATCCCTGTGGTATGGGATGGAACGGAAGGGCAAAATCAAGGTGAATTTTAGACATGTCTCCATTCCATGAATTTGGTCTTTGCTCATTCCTATACACTCATTTCTCCTTACCCATTTTCTGACTTCTTCTGGAAATACAGAGATAATTGATTCTCTCTTATGGTTAGTTCCAGAGCAGGCTCCAAGAAGGAGGTGTCACTTGAATTGGACCCTGAAGGGTGAGTAGAATCCTAAAGCATTGAGTTGGAGACACAATGGCAGCAAAGGAGAAGGGAACACTTTCCAGTTAATCAGGGAAAGCCCCAGGGCCAGGCACTCACCAATCATCCAAAACACATTTATGGGCACCTTGTATGCTGTGGGCACTCCACACAGAGGGTGGTGTAGACAACATACAATCAGCGGAAGAGAACCAGGAGAAGGTTCTATCTTCAAAGGTGGGATCATGGGAGAGGTCAGTGGTGGAGTGGGCACCAAGGTGTAGGACTTCCAGACCACCAGACCACCAGACCGCCATGTTGGCTTGTTGGAGAGTGATCATGTAGGCAAAAAAGCAAATCACTGGGGCGCCTGTGTGGCTCGGTGGCTTAAGTCGCTGCCTTCAGCTCAGGTCATGATCTCATGGTCCTGGGATCGAGCCCCACATGGGGCTCTGTGCTCAGCGGGGAGGCTGCTTCCCCCTCTCTCTCTGCCTGCCTCTCTGCCTACTTGTGATCTCTCTCTCTCTCTGTCAAATAAATAAATAAAATCTTTAAAAAAAAAAAAAGCAAATCAGTGTTCCCTTGTCTTGTGGTCTTGCCTTCACTCTTACATTCCCTAAGGTCTTATTGTCATGGCCTGTAGCACTGCCTTGTCACTCTTTTAAAAATAGATGGAGTACCAGGTGGTGGGTATTATAGAGGGCACGAATTGCATGGAGCACTGGGTGTGATGCAAAAATAATGAATACTGTTATGCTGCAAATAAATAAATAAATTTAAAAAAAACGGATGGACCTCCACTTGGAGGCAGGTTGTGTGGGGGGAAACTCTCTTCCAATGACTCATATGCCCCAGTAAGTGTTCTCATTTGGAGAAAGAACAGTGTATCATGGAAGAAATGAAACATGAACCATAAAGCATAGGAGAAAACTTTGCTTTGAGGGCCATGAAAATGAAGAGAAGAGCGCCCAAACTCTTCCCCAACCTGCCACTTGTAACCCACATGGTGAACATGGAAGGCCAGGGTGCTGATGAAACCATGGTCCATGGCCTCTGGCCAGTCATTGCCAGTAGTACACTTGTGTTGAACAAGTTGGTTTGCTAGGTGCTATGAGGGAGAAGCAGCCCATGGGGAACAGTGGAGCATCTCAGTAAAATGTTCCTAGATTCACATGGGATGTGGGTCTATGCTAGGTGGTGTTGGAGAGGGTTTAAGAAAGCAGGTCTGTGCTCTGCCTCAGATGCAATGAAAGAAGCAGGTCCATAGTGGGCATCTGACCTAAGTCTTACCTAAGGAATATCTCTCCCAGGGAAGGGAAGTCAGAAGGAGGTTCAAGCTGTGTTTGTGAAGAATCTTCAGTCACTCCCTTAGCTAGGAGGGGGGCATGTTTGGTCCTTTCTGTGGTTTGGATAAAGTCCTTATTCATGATCCATTATAGACAGAGTGGCCTGTCTCAGTGTGCGGGGAAATATCTATGACAGCAGGAAAACATCAGGCCAGCTGCCAGATGTCAGGGGCTACCCTCTTGTCCTCAGCTCTGCGTTCACATCTGGATCACAGCGGTTGTTAGTTTGGTGGCTTCAGTAGAGAGACAATGTCAAAGGAAATGAGGAAGCAAATACCTAGACTAGGCCCATGGAGAGCAGCATCCATGCGGGGCTGCCTGGGGACTCAGTGGCTCCAAGCAAGTGGCAACTCGGTGCTGGGTGTGGGGTCATGGGCAAGAGCAAGTCATGAGGGGCAGGTCTTGCTGAGGCATTTGGACTTGAGACTGCACATGAAAGGGGGACCGTAGGAAGAGTCATGTGCTCTGAATGTCTGAAGTTACTTGCTGCACTGGAGGTAGATGTGGGCAAATTCAAATGTGTAAGTACAGAGACAAATGTCCCTCCTGGTCTCAAGGTCAGATACCTTGATGGGCTCCACTGGACCATTTCAAACTAGAGAGTACTTAGAGTCCCTTCTGCCCAGATAGACTCTCGCCATTGACTGCTTCTTCCAATAAATAAATAAATAAATAAGAAAAAGCATTTGTTTTCTTTAAAATAAGCAACCAAAGAGACTCTGGAGGGGGAAGAATTGAAGCTGGTAACACAGGCTCAGTGTGACCTGACCTGATTCAGTTCATCTGATGGTCTTTGTCCAAACTGCCTCAGGACAGGACCTTCTGGGAGAGATGGCAGTCAACCTGCAGGTATAAGAAACTTTCTTTCTTTCCTTTTTTTTTTTTTTTTAAGATTTTATTTCTTTCTTTCTTTCTTTATTTATTTATTTTTATTTGTCAGAGAGAGAGAGAGGGATAGAGAGTGAGCACAGGCAGACAGAATGGCAGGCAGAGGCAGAGGGAGAAGCAGGCTCCCTGCTGAGCAAGGAGCCCGATGTGGGACTCGATCTCAGGACCCTGGGATCATGACCTGAGCCGAAGGCAGCAGCTTAACCCACTGAGCCACCCAGGCGCCCAAGAGACTTTCTTTCTTTCTCTCTCTCCCTTTTTAAAGATTTACTTATTTATTTGAGAGACAGAGGGAGAGGGAGAGAGAGGTTGGAGGGGCAGAGGGAGAGGGAGAGAGAAACTCTAAAAGATTCCTCGCTCAGCATGAGCCTGACGTGGGGTTCGATCTCATGACCCTGAGATCACGACCTGAACCAAAACCAAGAGTTGGATGTTTAACGGACTGTGCCACCCTGGCACCATATTTTATTTCTTTATATGTATTTCTTTCTTGCTTTTTGTTTTGGTTTTTGTATTCCCCAAGTACATTGAGATGAACACTCTCAAGACAGCTTTAAAAGCCATGAAAAATGTTCTTGCCTTAAAGTGAGGCTGGCATTTCCTTTCTCTCTTTGGAGTCCATTGTTTAGATGACCATGCTGTGTTTTCATCCGATGTCCCCATGTCTTCCAGCCTAAAACAAACAGAAGGGGTATGGGTGTGGAAACAAGGGAGGACTGGATGTTTGAACCTGGACAAGTGGTGTGGGGGTAAAGAGAAGAGTCCAGGAATCTCAGGGTGAAGCCAAAGTTGGCATTGCCTTAGTGCTTATCTCGAGCTGGCACAGTGCCTAGCTCAGCACCCATGCAGAGCAGAGACTTGGGGCTCCACCCTAGGAGCTCCTGGTTCTCCTACCTTCATCAGGTGGGAGCCAACAGTGAAAGACTGTGCAAAGGAAGTCATTCGAATTTTAAAAACCCTTAGCCCGTTTATGTGATAGGAAAGAAAGGACAGGCAAGTGTCATGCATCAGGTTCAGTGTAATCCTTTGTGTGGCCAGGGCATCCTCATTGTAGCTAACTCTTTGCTTTGCAAATTATGCCAATTTCCCTTCAAACAAACCCAATCAAATAGAGCTCAACTCTGGGTCACCTGGCCCACCTGTGGGCTGCTCTTCATCTGTATGTATTTTCTTGAGTATCATTGGCCGAAGTAGAGTAACACTTAACTGGGACCAAGACCAGGAGTGTTATTGGGCAGGTTGGTCCTGGTGGGCCCTCCAGTCCATGGGAGCTGTACTCTCTCTGGAGGCTGGAAGATGAAAAAAATCCTGTGGCTTGAGCCATCGTAATGATAAAAAGATCTTTCCTAGAACTTATTAATTTAGCCTAAATGCAACAGCAATGTAGGCAATGTCTCTCTTCTCTTGAGTTGTTTACATCTATCTTCTCTTTGCCTTTGCCATTATTCAGTATCACTGCAATGGGTCCAAGATGTGATTTTCTGGTTATTAATCTGTATTGGAGCTTGTGTGCCTCCCGAGCCTGAGAATTTATATCCCTAAGAAATTCTGGGAAGTTCTCAATTCTTCTGGTCATTACCCCATTATATATCAATACTGTCATTTTCTTGTTTCTATTCATTTTCTTATTTCTATTACATGTACATTATGTTGTACATTGCTGTACATCACATGTGCATATGTACATATGTTGTACAAGTACATTATGTATGTACTACATGTACATTACATGTCTCATTATGTATTACATGTACATCATGTTTCTACATGTACATGTACATCCCAAGATCCTTCTAAATTCTCATCTTTCATCTTGTTCTATCTCCATCTCTCTGGAGATGTTTATGTTTGGGGTGATTATGTTTGGGGTGATATGGCAATGTCATCACATCTAATGTCTACATCCCATACTGTATTGTCACCTTCTAATGTGTGCTTTTGCCCATTCGCTAAGTTTATTTAAAATTCCAATGACTTTTTTCTCATTCCTGGATGTTCTATTCTTGGCACATTACTATTTTCTTATTTCTTTCTTCCACTCCACTTTTTATTTTTAAAATCCATCTTAAGTATACGTATTCATAAACTTCAGGCATTCTTTACCCAAAGTTCTGAAAGATCTAATGCTTGTGATTGTTGTGTCTCTTGATTCTAGATCCCATTTGCTCAGTATTTGTAGGTACTCTTATTTTGTATTATATTGATACATTTCAAATGATACATTTTTTTCTCTAATTTATTTGGTCAGTTTATTTTCCAACTGAGAGGGACCTGAATTATACCCCAGCCTACATCAGCCCGTCTGTGCCCCCCCTTCCAGCTTTTGGTTCCACATCTTATTTCTTTGCAAGTGATGTCCTGGTAAAATCTATCAGACTCGATGCTGTTGTAGAGGTCTGGGCACATGATGCCTGGGTGTGTCAGTCAGTTAAGTAGCTGCCTTCAGCTCAGGTCATGATCCCAGGGTCCTGGAATCAAGTCCTTCATTGGGCTCCCTGCTTAGCGGGAGCTTAGCTTAGCTTAGCTTCTAGAGCTTCTAGAAGCTTAGCTTCTCCCTCTACCTTCCACTCTCCTTGCTTGTACTCTTCCTTTCTCTGTCAAATACATGAATAAAATATTAAAAAAAAAAAAGGTCTTGGCACAGAGCCCTGATGTGCACCATCACCTGGTGAGAGAGGAATCCACACATGTGACTGGGCAGGGCTGGACCACCAGAGGCTCTGGCTGCCCCAGAGGCTTCCTGAAAGGTCTAGATAACAGTCCTTGAATTGTGAAGGAATTAACACGCTGTCAAATTGACCAATGAAGAAAGGAGACTGGAATGAGCCAGGAGATGAATTTTCCATCCTTCCTCCTCTTGAACAAACTGTTCAAAACTGTATTTCCATGTGGCCCTCATCCGGTAGGCTTTGTTTTGAAGCAGTGACTAGCTTGAGAATGCATCATCTTGAAATCTGTGTGTACAGGAAAAGTCTGACACATAACATCACAGGCATCTGGGGTTGTGAAGTTAGATTGACAGCGCTCATAATTTATATTCCTGTAGAAAGTTTTCTTTTTTGAATTATGGGTGTCACGTATGTGAATAATGATAAACTGTGCGAGTAAACATTTGCATTGCAGGACTGTGAATAACTTAGCCTAGTTGCCAAAATAAAATACAGCATTAGACACTAACCTCTGCCCCAACCCAGAGGAAAAATAAAAATCTCCAAGAGCAGATTGGCAGAAGCTGGCCCCTGTGATCCTGATTCTCTTTTCCTTTGGGCAATTTGTGGTGAGAGGCGCGTCACCGAGGAAACCACGTCGGACTGGTGTCTGGAGGAGGAGCCCCATCTCAGGTTTGTCCTTACTAACTCCACAACCCCAGGCTAGTTAGGTAACCCACTCAAGTCTTGGTTTTTTGTTTGTTTGTTTGTTTGTTTTCTTATTCAGAAATTGAGAACAATGATACCTAAGAGATAAAGTTGTTGTGAGGGCAAAGGTGGTGAATGTCGATCACCTGGCATAGACCCCACATTGCAGGCAGCATCATAGAGGTGCTGTGGTGACGGGCTTGTCCTCACACCAGCTCCACTGTGTGAGTGGCATTGTTCATGTCCCTTTGCAAACCAATCAGTCACTTCAACGCAACAGACTTATCATGCACCAGCCACACCTCTCATTGGTATAGGCTCTGGGGATTACATAAATGAAGGAACTTGCTTGGCCATAGGAGGGGAGGGGGGAAGATGTGAAAATTACAGTCCAGATCCCTTTGAGTTAAGAGCAAAATGACATTTGTTTCTAAACATTGTGTCTAGGAGACATTTGTAAAAATGAAGACAGGACTTGCTATTTGGACTATTGTCCAAGGGTAAAAGAACATTCCTTCTAGAAGGATTTAGAAAGTAACCCCATCTTCAGGTGTAAACATTGTGTCTAGGAGACATTTGTAAAAATGAAGACAGGACTTGCTATTTGGACTATTGTCCAAGGGTAAAAGAACATTCCTTCTAGAAGGATTTAGAAAGTAACCCCATCTTCAGGTGAACAAGTTATACAGATGACCCCCCGGGAGTAGACGCTGCCTGGGTAGGGGCAGAGCAGTGGCAAGATTTCAGTAAGTCACTCCTTCAGTCTGGGGAGCTTTGTGCTATGTGCAAACCACGTATCTGTCCAGCGTGACCCTGCCTGCACAGACATGCAGAGAGAAGCCTCCCCACACAGAGTCGATTTCATCTGGTCAGTCTTTAATTCAAACCTATTTCACTGTGTGAATTGCTCTTGAATCAAACAGCTCCTCTCCATCTGCACCATCACTGCTTGGGTTTAGGCCCAGCATCTCCCATGCTACGGCTGGAGAGTCCATTTGGAAGTACAGACCTGAGCACACTCTTCCCCTACAAGCATCCCAGTGCTGTCCCCGGTCATCTGCATCTACAGTTCCCACTGCTCATAACCCCGTGGCTCTGACTTCCTCCACTGTGAGGTTCCCCAGGATCAGAGGGCATGGTTTCAAAAGATGTGGTCATAGACATCCCTCACATGGGCAGAGGCCAGAAGAGAAAAACCACTGACCTGCAGGAAGGTATAAAAACGTGGTATTTGTGACCTGTGTTGGAAACTTTGTGTAGCCACCGCTTCTGAGTGTGGACAGGACAAGTGACTTGCTTCTAGCCAGTAGAATTTGGCAAAAATGATGATCTGGATCTATGTGATTATGTTGCATAAAATTATAACTCCCATCTTGCAAAGAGACACTCTCCCTTGCTGGCTTTGGAGAAAAGAGCTGCCATGTTGGGAGCTGCTACGGGGATCATACAGCAAGGGACTGAAGGTGGGGGTTAGTTTCCTGTTGTTGCTGTAACACATTACCACAAACCTGGAGACTTAAAACAACACAGATTCCTTCTCTTTCAGGTCTAGAGTTCAGAAGTCTGACAAGGGTCTCAAGGGGCTAACATCTAGGTCCCTTCCAGGGGCTCTAGGGTGGTACCTCTTCCCTGCTTTTCCCAGCTTCTGGAGGCTGCCCACGTGCCTTTGCTCTTGACCTCTTCCTCCATCTTCAGACCCAGCAATGGTCCGACCACTGTTCTGTTGTCAGGGTTCTCTCTGACTGGCTGTCACTGGGAGATGTTCCCACTTCAAAGACTCACACGATGAGATCGTCCCACATGGATAAACCAGGATACTCCCCATCCCAAGGTCCTCATGTGATCACATCTGTAGAGTAATTTTTTAATTAATTTTTTTAAAAAATTTAAATTCAACTTAGTTAGCATAGAGTATAATATTAGTTTCAGAAGTAGAATTAGTGATTCATCAATCGCATGTGACACCCAGTGCTCATTCCGTCATGTAACCTCCTTCATGCCCATCACACAGTTTCCCCATCACCCCCATGAGCAACCTTCAGTTTGTTGCCTAGCGTTAAGGGGATGCTATGATTTGTCTCTATCTCTCTCCATTTTTGTCTTCTTTTTCCTTTCCTTCCCCTATGTTCATCTGTTTTGTTTCTTAAATTTTACATATGAGTGAAATCCTATGGCATATGTGTTTTTCTGACTGACTTATTTTGCTAGCATAATACCCTTTAGTTCCATTCACATCCTTTTACATGGCAAGATTTCATTCTTTTTAATGGCTGGGTCATATTCCAATACATATGCACACCACATCATCTTTATCCATTCATCTGTCAATGGACATCATCTGGGCTCTTTCCATATTTTGGCTATTATGAACATTACTGCTATAAACATTGGGGTCTCCATGCCCCTTTGAATCATGATATTTGTATCCTTTGGATAAATATCAAACAGTACAATTGCTAGGTCATAGGGTAGCTCTATTTTTAACTTCTTAAGGAAGCTCCACGCTGTTTTCCAGAATGGCTGCACCAGCTTGCGTTTCCACCAACAGTGTTGGAGGGCTCCCCTTTCTCCACATTTGTGCCAACATTTGTTGTTTCCTGACTTGTTAATTTTAGCTATTCTGACCAGTGTGAGATGGCATCTCAAACATTGTCATTGTGATTTGTATTTCCTTGATTCTGAGTGATGTTTAACATTTTTTCATGTGTCTGATAGCCATTTGTATGTATTCTTAGGAGAACTGTCTATTTATGTCTTCTGCCCATTACCTGACTGGATTTTTTGGTTTTGGGGTGTTGAGTTTGTTAAGTTCTTTATAGATTTTGGATACTAGCCCTTTATTAGATAGGACATTTGCAAATATTTTCTCTCATTCTACAGGTTGCCTTTGGTTTTGTTGACTGTTTCCTTTGCTGTGCAGAAGCTTTTTATCTTGTTGAAGTCCCAATAGTTCATTTTTGCTTTCCTTTCCCTTCCCTTTGGAGATGGGTTTAACAAGAAGTTGCTGTGGCTAAGGTCAAAGAGGTTGCTGACTGTGTTTTCCTCTAGGATTTTAATAGATTCCTATCTCACATTTAGGTCTTTCATCTATTTTGAGTTTATTTTCGTGTGTGGTGTAAGAAACCAGTCCAGTTTCATTCTTCTGCATGTGGCCATCCAATTTTCCCAGCACCATTTATTGAAAAGACTGTCTTTTTTCCAGTGGACATTCTTTCCTGCTTTGTTGAAGATTAGTTGACCATAGAGTTGCGGGTCCATTTCTGGGTTCTCTATTCTGTTCCATCGATCTATGTGTCTGTTTCTGTGCCAGTGCCATACTGTCTTGTATACAGCTTAAAGTTCAGAACTGTGATGCTTCCAGCTTTGGTTTTCTTTTCAACATTCCTCCTGTTCTTCAGGGTCTTCTCCGGTTCCACACAAATTTTAGGGTTGTTTGTTCCAGCTCTGTGAAAAATGTTGATGGTATTTTGATAGGGATTTCTTTGACTGTGTAGATGGCTTTGGGTAGCATAGACATTTTAACAATATTTGTCCTTCCAGTCCATGAGCATGAAATGTTCTCCCATTTCTTTGTGTCTTCCTCAGTTCCTTTCATGAGTGTCCTATAGTTTTCAGAGCACAGATCCTTTACCTCTTTGGATCTGGTAAATCCAGATTTGGTTAGGTTTACTCCTAGGTGTCTTACGGTTTTCAGTGCTATTGTGAATGAGTCAATTCTTTGAATTCTCTTTCTTCTGCCTCATTGTTAGTGTATAGAAATGCGACGGACTTCTATGCATTGATTTTATATCCAGCCACTTTGCTGAATTCCTATTTCAGTTCTAGTAATTTTTTGGTGGAGTGTCTTGGGTTTTTTACATAGGGAATGATGTCATCCTGCAGAGTGTCTTGCCACGGAGGGAACATATTCACAAGTTCTGGAGATGAGGAATGGACATCTTTGGAAGGCATTATTCTGCCTACAGCCAACATCCAGAAGAAATTGAAGCCCTCAGACTAACAGTCCACAAGGAACCAAATGCTGCCAATAGCCACAGAAGCCAGGAACAGATGCTTTCTTAGTCAAGGCTCGGATGAGACCAGCCCCAGCTTGACTAAAGCTAAGCTATGCCTGCTCTCCTGAACCACAGTAACTGAGATCATAAACGTGTGTTGTTTTATGCAGCTAATATTGTGGTAATATTATTACACAATGATAGTTAACTACTTCATTATGTGACAGGCTATCTGGCTTTGTTCTTACCTATTTATCCAAACTCACCTGCTACTGACCTCCTCTCCACTCACACATATGCACATTCACAGAAACACACACACACACGCCCAAAACTTTCAAGTATGCACTTTTAGTTCTTTACTCAAAACACTCCGTTTCATGCCTCTGTGCTATAAATATAAATGGAGATCACCTGAAAGAGAACAAGCCAAGGCTATTTATTCCAAGCTGGCTACAGCAAAGGTTCTGGTCACCATCACTTGCATCTGGCAGAGACTCAAAGGCAGGCAGAGGAGAGGGAAAACTGTAGAGTGAAAGAAAGGGCAGGCTTCACGTGTGCCCTGATTCAGGGGCTTTTGGGGAGCTAGAAGTGGGCTAATGGTTGTTTAGGGGCTGTGTGGTTGTTCAGGGTCAGTGAATATCCATTTTTTTTCCTGTTGGCGCTGAGCTGGAAGTGGGGGCGAAACTTAGGGAAGCTGTCAGTTACTAGCTAAGAAATGGCCCTTTGGGGCTGAGGGTTATGGGGTTATTGCTTGACTGTCTGGGTTGGTTACTAGAGATGGTAGTTTGAGCCCCTGCACTGCCTGCTAAGCCAGTGGGTTGGTCCTGGGCTGGTTGCTGCAGACTGTGGGTTAGAATTCTGTCTTTGCTTATGGCCTGGCCACCATCCCGTGGTGTATTTCCATCTCACTGCACTTGTTCGTGGGCTGTTCTCTCTACCCAGAGTGCCCGTCCCTACACCTTCATTAGGTGCCAAACTCAAATTCAAACTTCAGATCTCAGCGTTAGCAGAACTTCCTCAGGGGGGCCTGCTGCGATCACTCTACCCTCTTTAGTCTCTTGGGTAGTATGTTCCTATCAGGAGAGATTGTTACAGACTAACTTGTTTTATTGACAAATGTTTATGTCCCCAGTTTGATTGTGAGTGTCTCTCTTTCTCCAGTCTCCCACAGGTGGGTAAGTTGGTAAATGCCTACTGGATAGTTGTAAAATAATTGGTGCCAGCAACAAACCAAATATTCCTATATCCTTCAACCAAACCAATGGTTTCATTTTGATGTGAACTGAAGCCACAGAGTCATGCAGTCTTGGAATTGGACAGGATCAAGCCCTGCCAGGAGAAAGAATAAGAATGACCAAGACCATTGCCCAAATTCCCACAGGAGAAGAGTCTGAGTAAGTGTCCCAGGTCTCAGTTCTTTCCTATAATCTAAGCATCCCAGAGACCTTGGGATGATGGAGGAGCTAAGAGCCAGAAGTGCAGTGTCTGGGGCTTCTGTCTCAGTAAATAAGACAAATGCCAGCTCTTAGAGGCTGTTGTTTGCATACAAGAATGAACTTATGAATAATGGAAAATCACTCATTACCTAGCAACTACTGTGATTCAAACTTTCTACAGAAATAATAAGAAGCCAGGAAGGCAGTGGAAGGAAGATGGGCATTACAGAATGATACAAGTCTACCACTTTCTCTGGACCCATTCTCATAAGCTCCATGTCATTACAAATCAGACTATTTCAAATACCCCAAGTGGTACATATATATCCGTTGTCACATACAAAACTCCACAGAAAATAGAAGCCACAGCTATTTTCTTTCTTTCTCTTCTTTAGTCATTAACCCAGGCAAGTGGGCATGTTCCAGAATATTCTTTCTTTTTGAATGGATCCGAGTCCCTGTGGGGTTAATTAAAAGCAATGGCATCATCTTGGCTGTGATAGAACAATCCCATCTCAACAAGCCATCATGCAAATTAGCAAGGAGAGAAGGGATTTGTCTATTTTCAAATTGTTTATTTTAAACTAGTGGAATTTAGAGGCAAAGTACCAAGCAAAATCCAACATGCAAAATTTTGTTTGGAAAATGATGCTTTATGAATTTTGAGCTGCAACTTGGATTTATTTAAATTTCTGCCTCTTGCATTATTCTTGTTGCTGCAAAGTAGTAAGAACATAATAATATGTATATCAACAGCAAGAGCAAGATAACAACAATAACAATAAGAGATAGCATCGTGGAATGTCTACTCTGTTCTACCTCATCATTTCCCCATGTGTGTTCCTAGAACACTATTCCTTTGTCATGGAAAATATTTCCATGGCTCAAAGATGTGTTGGAAAATGGAATACCATAGTCCTCCCACAGATATTTAAAATGTTCACCAGAAAAATCTCTTTAGAAATCATCAAGTTAAAAAGCATGTTTTTTTTAAAGATTTGTTTATTGATTTGAGAAAGAGAGAGATGGACAGAGAGAGAGAGAGGGACAATGATCACACTGGTGTGAGCAAGTGGGGGAGGGGCAGAGGGAGAGAGACTCTCAAGCAGACTCCCTGCTGAGCGTGAAGACAGACACGAGCTCTGTCTCACAATCTCGAGATCATGACTTGAGCCAAAATCAAGAGTCAGATGCTCAACTGACTGAGCCACCCAGGTGCTCCTAAAATAAACAGATAGATAGATAGATAGATATAGATATACAGATATATACATATACAGATACATTCTTTCTATTCAGAGTTGTTGAACCATATTTGATAATGGAAGAGTTGATATGTAGAATATTTATTTGCATCATGGGAATTGGTATTTCAAGGAATAGATTTTGATATTATAATCATTTTTAAACTATTTAATTTATTTGATAGAAAGATAGAGATCACAAGTAGGCAGAGAGGCAGGAAGAGGGAGAGGGGGAAGCAGGATCCCTGCTGAGTGGAGAGACCAATGTGGGACTCGATCCCAGGATCCTGAGATCATGACCTGAGCCAAAGGCAGAGGCTTAACCCACTGAGCTACCAGGTGCCCCCCTTTTTAAAAGATTTTATTTATTGATATTATAATAACTTAAAACCAACTACTAAATGGGTTTCCCAATACAGGTAAGAAAAATGAGATCCAGAGGGGCAAGTTGCTTTGAGTAAAACCAGTAAGTAAACCCTAATCCTGGACTTTGAATCTGTGTCTGTCTGATTCCAAAGTCTGTGTTTTTTAGATGTATGCATTTTTTGGCAACAGGAGTCTTGGTCGGTACGTGTACTGGACCATTCAGATTAAATCTTCCATCCTTGCTATTTGAAATGATTCCTTTTGAACATTTGCAAAATAAAGCAGCACTGCTAGATAACAGACCTTCATTCAAGTCTTCACACGAGGCAAAGTGCCAGAGACTCATGCCGGTAAGGCACCGTGCTTATGGCAGGAGACCACCAGCTCGGGGCAGGAGGAGGGGCAGGGAGAAGGCAACCCTTGCAGGCAGTAATGAGTGCTGGGTTCTGGGGTGGGTCTGGGCAACAGAGCTGCCCAGGCTATGGCATGTATCCTAGATGCTGTCTCCAGGTATGGCCCAACCTGTCGCTTATGAACAATCTTGCTGCTGATAATCAGAATTTCCAAGTTTTCAGGGTTGGGCCTGGTTAGTACTTGGATGGGAGAATTTCCAAGTTTTGATAAGTTCTAATTCATCTTGTTTTCTTACTTGATTAGGGGTTTGTAGCCATTTAAGAAATTTTTTTCCAAAAACAAGATTTTAAAGGTATTTTACCATCTTATTCTAAAGATTATTTTAACTTTCAGAATTATGCTTATGATTGTCCTCAAATTAGATTGTGAAATAAGAAGAAAAGTTTATTTTCATAATTGTTTTTATATAGAGCTTATACTTCCTTGTTTCAACCATCTTTGCTAAATTGACTTATTAATTCTAATTATAGACTTAGATAATTTCTACATCCATAATCATGTCAGTTATGAGGGGGTATGGCTTTTTAAATTCCACTTTAAATCTTTATAGTTTTTTATTTTTTTAAAGATTTTTATTTATTTATTTGACAGAGAGAGGGAAAGAGAGACACCAAGAGAGGAAATATAACCAGGGGAAGTGGGAAGGGGAGAAGCAGGATCCCTGCTGAGCAGGGAACCTGACGAGGGGCTCAATCCCAGGACCCTGAGATCATGACCTGAGCCAAAGGCAGACACTTAATGACTGAACCAACCAGGCATCCCAAATCTCTATAGCCTTTATAATTTTTTTTTTATGCATGACTACCCTAGCTAGTGTCTCTGGTACAAACCTGATTAAAGGTGGTGACAGTAGATACCTTTTTTGTGTTCTGATCCACTTTTCACCTATATTTTATTAATGTGTAAATTAAAATGATTAGAATTTTAACATTAATCCAAACTTTCATTCTTGGAATAAATCCCACTTGGTCAAACTGTATTGCTCTTTATATATTGCTGGGACATAAGAGGCATTTAATAGATATTCTCATTAATATCCTTCACTCCCCTCTTGAAAGAGTGAAGATATGCACGTATATCCCATTATATAACACACTAGAGTTTGAATATATACACAACATTATATATAATATATAGGAAACATATATAATATAATAATCTCTAATGGGAACCACCAATTCTGTCTAAAAAGTGAAGAAAAGGCATTAAGAAGGATAAAATGTTTAATTAAAATTCTAAAGAATGAACAGAATTTCAACAAGCAGAAGAAAGCATACAAAACATAGTTGTCTATTAACACCCCAAATGCCACTCATGTCTCTTTGGTGCATTCCCCTGAGGAGATGGCCCCAAGTCTCACTGTATAAATACCATTTAGGATAAATGGTATGAGATGACCAGGCTAAGCTCGTACCCAACAATAAGGGTGGCAACTTGGAAGAACAAAAATTACAAAAACTATGAAATAGGCAGTAATTTTAAAAATGGACAGTAATTTGTCAAATGATCTGGAAGAACTTCTTAAATGTCTGAACGAATTTGTGCTGTTCCAGAAGATTTCCACAGGATTTTTTCTTCTCAGTTCAACAGAAAGAACTCCTGTGGGACCACGGATAAATAAAAGCTTCCTTGCATGCCCTCCATGTGCTCATGAATTCAGCATTTATTAACCACTGTTGGATACCAGGCACTATGGTAGGTACTGGAGATTTAAAGGTAGTGGAATAGAAACCAAGAAAGGCTTTGGTCACAATATTGTCAAGCCCCATTTCTACAAGGCCCCAAGAATCTAGTGTAAGAGGGAGTGGAACCTGTGGGCCCCAGGGACTCCATAACCACCTCAATTACCAGAGTTCTGGGAGTGCTGGGGGTGGAGCTCAGTGGGTTAAGTGTCTGCCTTTGGCTCAAGTCATGATCCCAGGGTCCTGGGATGGAGCCCTGAGCCGGGTTCCCTGCTCAGCAGGGAGTCTGCTTCTCTTCCCCTTGCCTCTTCCCCTGTTCCTTCTCCCTACCTCACTCTCTCTCTCTTTAATAAATAAATAAAATCTTAAGAAAAAAATAAGGACAGCTCTGTTTTTGCTTTTGTGAACTTTGTTTTTGGGTAAATAGTTTGGGATCTGGTATGTAAGCCTTGATGGATCTTTACAGGTGGGTGTAGCCATGAAATGAACACCAGTTTGAGATGTGGGAAATTATTTACATGCTTAGGACCCTCTTCCATGTCTTCTCCTAGGAAATACACCCTGAAAACTAACCACTCTTCCTACTTCTACGACTATAAACTGATTTTTCATGATTTTGGACTTGGTGTCAAGGGACTCATCAGTATGTACTCTCTTCTATTGACATCCTTAGCTTTGATATTTATGATGTTTATTAATTATTGTGTATAATTTTTCCAGTTACTACACATAACAACTCATCCCCAGACTTAGTACCGTAACACCACCACTTCCTGCACTTACAGATTCAGGACTTTGGACAGAGCACAGTCTGGCAGGTGTGTCTGCCATCTGTGTATCAGGGTATAAGGCTCAGCTGGTAGGCTCAGTCTTTTACACTCAGGTGTATGGGGGCTAATGTTGGTTGCCAGCTGGAGTTTGAGCTCCCATGTGAGGGGGTGTCCATGTGATCTGGGATGCCTCAAAATATGATGCCTGAGTTTCAAAACTGAGTGGTATGAGAGAGTAAGAGAGCAAAGCAGAGGTCAAGTTTCCTTTTATGACCTAGCTTCCAAGTGGGAAGTCACACAGAATAACTTCCGCTACATTATACTAGTCAAGACAATACAATGCTTTGTCCAGATTCAAGGAAAGAGAAAAATAAAACCCTCACCTTTCTTTTAAAAAAAGAATTGGTTGATCAATTGCAAGTGTGGGGAGCAACAGAGGGAGAGGGAGGGAGAGAATCCCAAGCAGATTCTGCACTGAGCATGGAGCCTGACTTGGGGCTCGATTTCACAACCCCCATATCATGACCTGAGCTGAAATCAAGAGTTGGAGCTTAACTGACTGAGCTACCCAGGTGTGCCTAAAACCCTCACCTTTCAATGGAGAAGTATCAATGCCTTATTGTAGAAAAAGTATGTGGGATGGAATATATATTGGTAATTCCTGATGTACATTTGCTTCTAACTTAGGTACTATAAATCTAAATAGAATATTCTTGCATATATTTTTGATACACACATGCATTTATTTCCATTGGGTATATATTATGTTGAATGGCAGTCTTAGTCAGGGAGTATGGGTTATACCATCTTTAATAATGAGAACTAAATATTTTTTTAAAGATTTTATTTATTTATTTGACAGAGAGAGATCACAAGTAGGCAGAGAGGCAGGCAGAGAGAGAGAGAGGAGGAAGCAGGCTCCCTGCTGAGCAGAGAGCCCGATGCGGGACTCGATCCCAGGACCGTGAGATCATGACCTGAGCTGAAGGCAGCGGCTTAACCCACTGAGCCACCCAGGTGCCCCGAGAACTAAATATTTTCCATAGCATTTGGACAAATCTATAATTTTATTGGCAGTGTATCAATAACGTAATTGTTCCACATCCTTATTACAAGTGAAATAAGAAGCTGGTAAGCAAGTTGGGGATAGATTATAGGGAGCCCTGAATCTATGCCTTTAGGGCTCAGACTTTTCCTTCAAAGCCAAGGGTTTTAAGTTGGAGGCTACAGGCCAGTCCTATAAGTACACTTCATACACAAGAACTGGGGTGTTACGAGTTACTTCTAACTGACTTTGAATTTCTTAGGTTGGGCATAAATCACTCTACAGTGCTCCAACATAGCTGCTACTCTATAATTTACCAGGTTACTTCTCAAAATTATCCACTTCACTACTGAAGGCATTTAAAGTCCCAAACTAAGCAAAATTAAATACTGTATTGTTGGGGGTATACATGTACATATATAGTGTATATATATTTTTAAAAGAGCCAGAGGGCATCCTTGTCATATTCCTGATCTCAAAGGGAAGGCTTTCAGCTTTTTCCCATTGAGGATGATAATCGCTGTGGGTTTTTCATAGATAGATTTTGTGAAGTTGGGGAATGTTCCCTCTATCCCTATACTCTGAAGTGTTTTAATCAGGAACGGTGCTGGATTTTGTCAAATGCTTTTTCTGCATCAATTGAGAAGACCAGGTGGTTCTTCTCTCTTCCCTTATTGATTTGCTCTATGACTTTGATTGATTTCCAAATGTTGAATCATCCTTGCAACCCAGGGATAAATCCCACCTAGTCATGGTGGATAATCCTTTTTATTGTACTGTTGGATCCTATTATCTAGGATCTTGTTGAGATTGACATCCACATGCATCAGAGATAGTGGTCTGAAATTCTCCTTTTTGGTGGGGTCTTTGCCTGGTTTGGGGATCAGGTAATGCTGGCTTCATAAAAAGAGTCTGGAAGTTTTCCTTCTGCTTCAATTTTTTGAAACAGCTTCAGGAGACTAGGTATTATTTCTTCTTTGAAAGTGTGGTAGAATTCCCCAGGGAACCCATCAGGGCCTGGGCTCTTGTTTTTTGGGATGTTTTTGATCACTGCTTCAATCTCGTTACTAGATATCAGTCTATTCAGATTGTCAGTTTCTTTCTGTTTCAGTTTTGGAAGTTTATAGTTTTCCAGGAATGCATCCATTTCATCTGGGTTGCTTGACTTATTGGCATACAACTGTTAATAATAATTTCTAATGATTGTTTCTATTTCCTTGGTGTTAGTTGTGATCTCTCCCTTTTCATTAATAATTTTATTAATTTGGGTCCTCTCTCTTTTATTTTGGATTATTTTGGCCAATGGCTTATCAATCTTACTGGTTCTTTTAAAAAACCAGATTCTTTCAAAAAACCAGTTTCTAGCTTCATTGATGCATTCTACTATATCTCTAGTTTCTATCTCATTGATCTCTGCTCTAATCTTGATTATTTCCCTTCTTGTGTGTGGAGTTGGCTTAATTTGTTGTTGATTCTCCAGTTCTTTAAGGTGTAAAGACAGCTGGCATCTTTTGGATTTTTCAGCTTTTTTGAGTGAGGCTTGGATGGCTATGTATTTCCCCCTTAGGACCACCTTTGCTGTATAGGAAGATGTGGTCCATATACACTATGGAGTATGATACCTCCATCAGAAAGGATGAATACCCAACTTTTGTGTCATCATGGATGGGACTGGAAGAGATCATGTTGAGTGAAATAAGTCAAGTCAAGTGACATAAGTCAATTATCACATGGTTTCAATTATTTGTGGAACATAAAGAATAACACAGAGGACATGGGGAGATGGAGAGGAGAAGTGAGTTGGGGGAAACTGGAGGGGGAGACAGACCATGAGAGACTGTGGACTCTGAGAAACAAACTGAGGGTTTTGGAGGGGTGGGATGTGGGGGGTTGGGTGAGCCTGGCAGTGGGTATTATGGAGGGTACATATTGCACGGAGCACTGGGTGAGGTGCATAAACAATGAATTGAAATTTCAATTTCAATTGAATTGAACATGAAAAGAAATTTTAAAAATAAATTAAAATAAATAAATAAATAAATAAATAAAAGAGCCAGAGGATAGTAAGTTCAAGATTCAGAATGAAATTTACCTTTCATTCAGGCAGAGGATGGGTTGGGCTGTAGTACCCCTGTTGAGTCATTGGTGTTGTAATGCTGTAGGTATTATTTGGGTAACACACTCATGGTTAATTTTTTCTTTCTGCCTTAGTGTTTACGTGCATTATATAAATCCTTCACATGCATGTTTGCATATATATGCACTCGTTAATTTGGTCTTTGTATCAGACAATAGTTTAGGTATAAAAGTATAAATTATGGCATGATAAAAACAAATTTAACCCCCCAGGGACACCTGGGTGGCTTGGTCGAGTAAGCATCCAACTCTTGATTTTGGCTTGTGTCATGATCTCAGGGTCATGGGATCGACCTCTGTGTCAGGCTTTGCGCTTGGTGGGGAGTCTGTTTGGGATTCTCTCTCCCTCGTCCCCCATCTCACTCTCAATAAATAAATAAGTGAATAAATATCTTTTACAAAATTAAGCAGTCTCGTTTTCCTTCCATGCAAGTTGTGCATCTTATATAGTGTGACTTGTGGGAGGAGATCTGTGGCCACAAGAGGCATAATAAGACGAAAAGGGAGAGAGACTCACACACTGTCTTCCAGAATAAATGGGCATATTCTGCCTTTTCCTCTACACCGACTGGGCTGTTCATTTAATTACACCTGGATTTTTTCCAAAATGAAATATTTGAGGACAAAACACTTGAAGGGTGTTGGATGCTGGAAATATGCCCAGATCTGGATGAAGGCAGCCCAGAAAGAGTGTGCGAACAGGCAGGAGGGGCACAGTGGTGGCTGAGGGGAGTATTTGCAGTCATTTACGGCTCTGCTGTTTTTCAGAAAGGCCCATTCCCAGATGGAGACTCCAACATAGAGCACTGCATGTTGCCATTTTCCACAGGGAATTTGAAGCAAATAGTTGTTGTAGGTACGTTATGGCTGTGCACCTCAGGCATTTTCAACCCATTTCGGCTTTCACGTGGTGGATGCTTAATACGTACTGAACAGAGGCCGGATATCATCTTTAAACCTCACAACCAGCACCCCAGTCTGTACTGTTGTCCATACTTTACGGACGGGAAGATGGCATCACAGAGATGTTCAGTACCTTACTGACGGAGCAGGCTGTGGTTTCCAAACGCAGCCATAACAGTAGTCAACATGCTCTTCTGATAGTGTGACCCACCACTCTCCTGTACTTGGAAGGGTATGTGTCCTTCCTCTTGAAACTCGGAGGAGGCTGCCTTAACAAATGCACTCACTGTATGGGGAGGGACCCCAGGTGACTTAGGGTCATGAAATAAGATGAAGTTCTCTCCTTGCTCTTTCTCGAGACTCCTGCTCTTGGAACCCGGCCACCATGCTGTGAGAAAACCCAGGCTACAGGGAGAGTCCACGTGCTGGGGTTTCTGCCAATAGTCCCTGCAAAGGCCCTAGCCAATGACCAGCCCCAGCGGATAGACACGGGAGTGGGCCCTTCAGAGAGTCCATTTCAGCCACATTTGATTGCTCTTGAATGAGAGACATAAGTGAGAGCTTGTGACTGAGTCCAGGTGGCCCCCAGACCATGACACAGCGATAGTACTAGCAGACGATGATAAAGTGGTGTATCATTGGGTTTTGTTGTTGCACTAAGCTTGGAGCGGTTTCCTAGGTAGTCATAGAGAACAGAGTCTTGCAGTAACCTTGTGGGCATTAAGCCCTGGGCTCAAAACTCACACTTAGTCATATTGTAACAGATGCCATTGTGCCTCTAGCTAATGGCTGTGTTCTTGCTTGCAGTTCCCACCATTCTATAGACAGCCCTGAGATTTTTGCTCATCTGGTTTCATCTTCCTTCTTTTTTTTTTTTAATTTAATTTTGTTTTTCCAGTGTTCCAAGATTCATTCTTTATGCACCACACCCAGTGCTCCATGTAGTACGTGCCCTCCTTAGTACCCACCACCAGGCTCACCCAAACTTCCTCCCCCATCCCCTCCAAAACCCTCACTTTGTTTCTCAGAGTCCACAGTCTCTCATGGTTCTTCTCCCCTCCAATTTCTCCCAACTCCCTTCTCCACTCTTTCTCCCCATGTCCTCCATCACCCTCCTCCTTTTCATTGCAGAAATTCTGCACCCACTGTCCCAGGCACAATGATTGTGAACGCTGCTCAATCTCAAGGAGCTCAGGGTCTAGAGAAACAGGAAAACACATCGACTAACTGCTGGAAGGTGTGCGGGTGGAGGCAGATGAATGCCATAGGAACACCAAGGAAGGGCGACATCTCGGAGGGCAGCTAGCAGCACAAGAGCTTCCTGATGAAGAGGGAGGCTGATGCACACTCTTTTTTTTTTTTTGCTTTTTTTTAAAATTTAATTTTATTTTTTCAGAGTTCCAAGATTCATTGTTTATGCACTTGAAGGATTAAGCTTAGTGAAAGGTGAGGGAAAGAATTCCCCAAGAGGTAGCATGAACCTTGCAAAAGCAGAGAAAAAAACAATAGTTCTGTGAATAAAAGAACGCGTGCCCCAGTATTATCCTATGGCCCTTGTGGCCCGCTGTGGGGGAAGTCGCTCACATGGCGATCTGGTGCTGCCTCCTGTGGATCATGCTGCCTTGGGGACTGGGGTCTGAAACAGCATCAAGGGTGGAGGATCTTGGGAAGACAGTACTGCATGTGAACCAGCCCCGGAAAAACAGCTCTGCAAGCCTGGGCCCTGATAGTCTCAGCTCCTAACCCTGGGTCGGGATCTAGGAATTCTGATTAAAAAGGGAAAAACACTTCACCTGATTATTCTGATCTGCAGCCCTGTGAAGGGAGACTGCCGGGCTGATGGGATGCGCTGCAGGATTTCAGGCAGGTGGGGGACAGAGCTGGGCTGTGTGCCCAGAATGGTCTTTCATGGAACAATCTGGAGCAGGGAGAAGGAGGAGGCTGGGCTGGAGGCAGGGAGACCAGTCAGGAGGCTGGGGACAGTCCAGGTGAGAGCCGGAGAGAGGCAGCCAGGGCAGCGAGGGGGCCGGCAGGAGCCGAGTTCAAGCACCAGCGGCGATGGCGATTGGCAGTCGGGAGAGACCGGGAGAGCAGTTAGGGGCAAGGACTGATTGGGGCTCTGAGATGCCGCGCTCTGGGGCTGTCAGTTGGGATGAAGAGTGACAGGACAGACAGGCGGAAAGCCCCGATTGTGGGGGAGCAGGAACCGTTCTCACCGCACGGGAAATAACGGTCCCCGTTCAAAGAAATATAAATTAAATTAATGATAGGCCAGGAAAAGATTCTTTTGCTTCTGAAACAGATACATGATTTATATCGGTAATAAAAAAGGAGGCGCCTGCCTATAACAAATAAAAGGTCTCAACGGAGTAGAAATACGAGCCGAGGCTATAAGGAAGCTCCTGACGGATGGGGAAGCCTAATTTACTAATGTGTTGATTAAAAATATCCAAATTTAATTATTAAAATGTTAATTTAGGGGCCCTGGGTTGCTCAGTGGATTAAAGCCTCTGCCTCCAGCTCAGGTCATGATCTCAGGGTCCTGGGATCGAGCCCCACATCAGGCTCTCTGCTCAGCAGGGAGCCTGTTTCCTCCTCTCTCTCTGCCTGCCTCTCTGCCTACTCGTGATCTCTGTCTCTCTCTCTCTGTCAAATAAAGAAATAAAATCTTTTAAAAAATGTTAATTTAAACAAAGGCACCATGTTTATCCCGACCCACATGACAAGGAAATTCAATTCAGAATGTCAGAGGGGACACGGGCTACAGGGACACGGAGATGCTGGTGGCCCGGCAAGCTCGCTGCTTCCTCCAGACGGGGATACAGGAGGCATAGGAGAGACGACAGGTGCACAGCCGATGACCCACAGAGAAGCTGTTGCACAGGGAGCAAACACAGGGTGGCCCATTTCTGCCATTCGTGCAATGGGTGTTAGAAAGAGAGCCCAGGTGCCCGCCAGTGGGGTCACAAGTAAAACGTGTGAGCACACTATGGGACAGGAAGCAGGCAGAAGGAATAAACCAAAAGAACATTCAGCCACGTGGCTTCATCTCAGAATGAAATACCAGCACAGTACCACTAGCATATACTTAAAATACAGCACAGAAAACAGCATTACACACTTCACAAGGGTGCCCACATATACAAGGAATCATCTCACATTCCAGCAGTTACCCATCTGGGGAGCAAAGGACGCCACTGAGGAAAAGAGGGGAAGGAACGAAAATGGAATAAGAAATAGAAAGAGAGATAGAGAGAGGGAAAGACAGTGAGGAAGACAGACAGAGATGGAGGGAGGCAGAGAAAGAGAGAGAGAGAGAGATGGAGAGAGGCAGAGAGGGAGACAGAAATGGAGAAACACACAGAGAGATGGACAGCAGCAGAGAGGGAGATGGAGAGAGAGAAAGGGAGACAGAGATGGAGAGACACAGAGAGAGATAGAGTGGCAGAGAGGGAGTTGGAGAGGGAGAGACACACAGAGAGATGGAGAGAGGCAGAGAGGGAGAGACAGAAACAGAGCAGAGAGAGAGGGAGAATGAGCTGGACGAGATTCACGGTGAGGATGCTGTGCTGTCCTCAACCGAGGGACACTACCAACTCAGGTTTCAACACCCTCCTGAGGTTCTATACCCCTGAGGTTTCTTCACCCTCCAATAAACATGGGAGCTGAGAGAAGGTCTAGCAGAGAAGACACTGATGGATTTGGGTTTGGTGTGGCTGGGACATGGGCTGTGGAACCTCAGGTTGTGCAGGGACAGGTGTGGATGGAAACCACAAGGGGAAATAATCTGGAGACACAGCCCACCACTTGGAGGAGGAAACCACGAGAAAGAACAAGATGCTGCATGGCAGGGGTCTTGAGTCATTGAGGCTGGAAGCAGATGGAGGTGGGAGCTGCCCAGGAAATCCAGAGGCCTGGGTGCGAGGGGGCCGGGGAGAGCAAAGCATGGCTCTCTGGCACCCATGGCAGAGTTCTGCAAGGGCTGAGTGAGCAACATTTGAAAGATGGCTCAAAGGTCCTGCGAAATACGGCTGGACCACCTTCTGCATTTGGCCATGACTTCCTGCTCTTCTCAGTAAGTGCCCCTGCGCCTGGGCAGGTGCAGAGACCAGGCTCAGAGGGACAGGTGGGGTCCCTCTCCCTCCTTGCTACCCAGGAGGCACTCCAAGTCCTCTTTCAAATCATTTCTCCCCTCTGGATCTCAGTTCTGTGGTGAAGAATCAGAGATAATTATCATTTCGTGCTCGGTCCTTCCTAGGCTTCAGTTAGATGGCACACGTGAAGGTCCTTTGGGGCTTCCTGTTGCTTCATGAAAATGTGCATGTGGTACACAACTCGTACAGCCCCCGGTCCCCTTTCCCCTCTGTGGACCCCCCTCTGGACCTTTCTTGTAAATGAAATCATCCACCATGTGTTCTTTCTGACCGGCTTCTTCCCCTCAGTGCAATTCTTTTTAAAGCCCCTCTCCTCTATCAGCTTCTCCCCAGATGTCTCTCTCGTGTTTACTATTTCCAGGGTGTGATGTTTTGGAGACAGTGGGTGGACTTGGTCTCTGACGAGAAAAGGTGGACCACAGGGACCTCAGATTCTACAGGGTCCTTCGGAATGTCCCTTCCTTCTCTGTTGATTTACAGAGGAAGGGGTGGAGGGCAGGGGAGGTGGGGTCCCCAAGTCAGTGAGGGAGGGGAGAGGCCATTCCGCTGCACACCTGCTGCCTCCAGGGCCATGTCACCAGTGCCACAGAGCCTTCTGGCTGCAGGCCTTCTACAACCTCCCCCTAGGATTCGGTTCTCAGAAAGAACCGCCATCCGCATGATCTGAGCAGAGGCAAAGTGGAAATTACTGAACTCGGGGCCAAGACAAGCACATTGCCCTCCTGCCAACCCTCCAGCTTCCTGTGGGGGAAGGTGCGCTCCCTCTCTGGCCTCAGGAAAGTGCCAGAATCTCTTGAAGACCATCTCCAACTCCGATATGCTGCAATGTAGGGGGCACAGAGGAACTGCTTTTCCAGGCTCACAAAATGTGCCATCTTTATCTGACTTCAGGTCATGGGAGCAAGCTCTACAATGGCCCATTTTTGCTTCCACTGACAGTGGGGTGCCCACTGAGCTTAAGGGAGGGCCTGGGTTCTGGAACTTTCTGCTTGGGCAACACAGAATCAGGCCTGGCTCGTTCTGAGGCTCCCTTCTGTCTACAGAGAACCAGTGGCAGCAAATTGCAGAACCCTCTCTTCTGCTGGCAAGACCTACCTTCCTGCCCTGCGATTCCAACATGCTCTGCTCCTTCTGCCATGGTTTCCACCTCCTGTGGGTCTTCCAGCCACGCACCTTCTGCATGCAGTGGGACCTGGAATTCCTGAGTTGGGTAATAAGGCACTGAGTGGATCTTGACCTCATGGAGAAAATAATAGTGCAGATTCATTGAACATACTGCATACTGAGTAGCCTTCTCACTGCTTTTTCTTCATCTTTTTGAAAAGATTTTATTCATTTATTTTGGAGAGAGAGTGCGCATGAGTTGGGGGAGGGGCAGAGGGAGAAGCAGACTCCCCGCTGAGCAGAGAGCCTGATGTGAGGCTCGATCCCAGGACCCTGAGATCATGACCTGAGTCCAAGGTAGACACTTAACTGACTGAGCCACCCAGGCACGTCCAAAATGCTCAATGGTCCCTATTTTATAGATCGGGAATCAGGTTTTCAGTTTAAGCACAAAGTCTCAGGCCACACTCTAGCGTGGGACAGAGTCAGGGTCTCAAGGTAGTTTGACACTGGGTCTGTGATCTGGAGAAGCTGCCAATCCAACGCTGAGCTGACGGTCATCCAATTTCCCAACTCTGTATCCTCAAACGGTGAGGAGGAAGACAAGCAAACTTCTAACATGTCTTTAGACTTTGAAGATCTATGTTCCCATGTGGTAGAGCTGGGGTTATAACTCATTACCTAAGTTCAGTGATGGATGGTACCTCAGTCAGACCTTCATCTCTCCAGGCAGGTGGTAACAGCCTCTTTGGGAAGAACAGCAGATGCTAACACTGCAAAATAAAGCAGTATGTAAAATGATACATATATGTACTTCAAGAGCTCAGCAGTGCATTTTTTAAAGATTTATTTATTTATTTATTTATTTGGAGGGGAGGGGCAGAGGGAGAGAGAGAGTCCCAAGCAGACTCCCTTCTGAGCTTGGAGCCCAACTCAGGGCTTGATTACAGAACTCTGAGATCATGGTCTGAGCCGAAACCAAGAGTTGGATGGTTAACCAACAGAGCCACTGAGGTACTCCCAGAATGTATTTCATAAAAGTCACTCCCTGTCCCTGAAATCATTTCTTAAACTTTAGAAGAATGGGTCAGCTATAGTCTCTCCATCAGCCCAGCACAGCAGATAATACTAATTCCACAATTTGGCTGTTCCCAAGGCATCACCGAGCAGGAGAGCTATGTGGTGAAGGGATGTTCCCTTCCCATACTTTCTGATAGCATGCAACATCTAGAAAATTTTCTAATCTGATTTCATGGTTCTAGGGGTTTCGTATCATTGGCTGGCTTCCGGGATGGGTTAATTGTAGAGAGTCAGGTTGGCAAGAACTAACCCCTTCAGCTAATGGTAGAAAAACATGTATTCATTCATTCATTCATTCATTCATTCATTCATTTCCTGCCCAGTCTTCTGTGCGGGGAACTGAAGGCAACAGAAAGCAAAAGCGGATCTGCTTTCTGTAAACATGGGCTCACCACACACGTCCACGGGCAGAACAGGACAGACGAAGAGCTGGTGACAGGTGAGGATGGTATTTAGGATCTGGGGGGGTGGCCCAGAGCATTTAGCTTCTAGAAGGAAGTAACATAGGTCAAGAAGGCCTCAGAGTGAACCTCTCCTAGGTCTTTATAGCCCATAGGAGAAATATCGTCCTGTACTTGAGAACCACTGAAAACCAAAATTAAAGGCTTTCAGCAGGAGTCAGGCAGGAGATACTATCAGATGTATGCTGTGAAATACGGTAACCCCAAGATGTTGTGGAACAAACCCACCTCGGAGGGCAGACAAGGTGTAGAAGTCTGGGGCCCAGGATGATCAGGACCTGAGCTGGCTCTCAGGACTGGCCCCAACCATTGAGCCACACTCAGAGAGATCTCAGTGATGCCAGCTCGAACTGTGACAGAGCACATGAACACTACCTCTGTGTCTTTGAGAGGACACATCCCATTTTTCCATGGGTGACAGAGATCTCCAATCAAACCAGCTTAGGTGATCAGAGTGGGACGTGAGATGGCTCTGTCGACCCACTATGTCTCTCTGCAAGCTTCCCTGCTTGGCCCACCTCTGCACATATGCTTCCTTCTCACACTGCCTTTTCTCACGGTAGGGAAACACAGTAGAAGGTCCAGTTCCAAGCCTTTATTCTCAAACCATAGATAGAAAAGCCTGTTTCTCAGAACTCCCTGCAAAATCCTGAGTTTGCAAGGCACTCCCTGTGGCTAGGAGAATATCGGGCATCTATTGAACTGCTCTAGTCAACACAGCAAGGAGAATGGACTTGATCTGTCTAGCTTAAACACCCTTGGAGCTTAGGGGGGTATTGAAAACTCTCCCCAGATCTCAGCGGCAAGGTGACTGGAATTAGAAGGGCAAACTCTCCATCCTGGCGGGGGACCTGCTGTCCCTACACTCACGATCTCTAATGCGACCAGGCTGAATTCCTCAAAGAAGGAATCTGTTTCAACTCTTTGCCATCATCGTGTGTGCGGTGCCCTTCCACCAGCGAGCACCACTGGCCTATGACCAGCCTGAGCCTGACAGTCCCAGGAAGGACCCCATATTGGCCAGGCTGCTGGGTGAGACTCAGGGGCAGGGGACATACTGTAAAGATCATGAACACCCCAGTGCAAGGATTATCACCTCATCAGTTCCCATCAGAAGTTTTGGAACCATGAGAGACTATGGACTCTGAAAAACAGTCTGAGGGGTTTGAAGTGGCGGGGGGGTGGGAGGTTGGGGTACCAGGTGGTGGGTATTATAGAGGGCACGGCTTGCATGGAGCACTGGGTGTGGTGAAAAAATAATGAATACTGTTTTTCTGAAAATAAATAAATTGGAAAAAAAAGAAGTTTTGGGTGTGGTAGGACCTAGACAAACAAATCTTTAACGTGGTGGGGGGCTGATGTTGAGCCTGCCAGGGGAGAAGGTGCCTCTGTTTCAGATGCTGGGCTTCCTCCGTGGGACATCATCAAGCCAGAGCCAGATGACCAGTAGGTGGCGATGTTGAGGATCACCAAGTTCTCAGATGGGAGTTGGACCAAATTACCTCCTGCTACTTTGAATCTATAACTAGAGTATTATTTAGTTATTCTCCTTATTTTGTGGAAGATGCCTTCTCTGAGATCAGTATTCTCATTACATTAATTGTTTCAATTTTGTCTTCTGGGAAAAAGACTTGGCAGCATTTCAGAGCTCAGGAGCGTCAAAGCAGAATTCCCACCCCCATTCCCCAGTTGTCTTGCTTATGTCAGATTTTTACTTAAAGTCACAGGCCATGAAAGCCAAAGTGTTCTGAGATGTGGATACAGAGGCACAGAGAGGGGAAGGGTCTCACCTATGATGAGACCGAGAGTCAGTGGAAGAAGCCAGTCAGGAGCCCAGGCATCCTGGCTGCCGACTGACAGGTCTGCCTCCTCAGCAGGAAGATCCTCAGAGAGGAGATGATTAAAATGTGAGCAGTGCTGTTGAGAAGAACTGTGTGCGATCTCTAGAAGCTGACAAGTGAAGATGTTTACCTGAAAGACATGTCAGAGAGTTTGCACAGAAAAATCCCATCCTTTTTGAACAACAAGGGACTATCTCCTCAATAATAATGCGCCTATAGGAACAAATATATATCTATTTTAGTATAAGCATGAATTATACATGTGCGTCTCTGTCTATCCGATTTTAAATTATGAATTAGACTCTGAAGCCTTTGCTTAAGAGCTCCCAGCAACAGCGTGTTGCCCTCAACCTATACCCTATGCCATGGCTCGGCATGGCGTGGAATCTGGTTCTCCGCTGCATCTCATTCTGCTCTCCCCTCTCTGCACGACCCAGCCATGCTCCCAGAGGCCCAGTGCAGCAAGCTGGATCCTCTTCTGGGGGTTTGCATTTTGTCCCCAGCTCACTCCAACCTCATGCGTTACAATGTCTGATTCTTTTGTATTACTTGGATCTCTGTTTGTGAAAGAGACATGCTTTGATCATCCTCTCCAGGTCAGCCCTCTTTCCACTCACTCTGCCACCTCTCCTTGTGGGCCACTTTGCATTCCCCTGTTTACTTCTTGTCTGCTTCCACTCCTGGCATGTAAAACCCATGAGAGTAGAGAGACCATGTCTGCCTTGTTATTGCCATACTGTGGAATCTGGCAGCGTATTCTAGCACTCAGTAGGGAATCAACAAGTACCTGTGTGAGGGGTTAAAGTGTTGATCCAGTGTGAGCCCCTTAGACCGTGAGAGCTGGCTATTAAACCCTCCATGGTGGTCATCTGTAGGAACGGAAGAACAAGGGAACTGTGGTGTTTTTATTATACTGGACAATGCCTAATAAATATTGTACAGAAGTGTGTTTGGACTTTGTGAGAATAAATTTTAAAATTGTTTCATTGTGGTTATTATTTCTTTTTTAACACTAAGCTATTCTTCCTTCCGGAATTGTGATCCAGACAGGGTCTGACAAACCTTGATGCATAAATAGAAAAGGTCCTCCAATGATGTCACACGGATCATGTCCTTGACATTCTTGAAAGCTCCAGCGGACAGGATGAGAGGAAAAAAATAGAATCATAGTGCTGAGAGGGACCAGCCTTTAATCTAATCCAACCCCCTTATTTTACTGGGGAGGGAACAGAAGCTCCAAGAGGCAGGCACTTCAAAAGCGGAAAGATAAATGTATGGTAAGTCAGAATCCTGAGTCTATAACTAACCTTGGGCTGGTCCTCTGTCCCTTTTGGGCCAGTTTTCTATACTTTGAACATGAGGGGGTTATGTCTTCCTGGCTTCTAAGGATCTACTCATTTATACTAATCCATGTCCCTCTTGATAACTCAATAAAATAAGTTTTGCATAACAAATCCAGACTATTCATTTTCTAAGTATCTGCAAGTATAACCAAGATGAATTTTCTGAGGCATTGGTTAAATACAGGGAACCCCTATTTCTGAATTTAAGGGAAGTAAAAAAAGGAAGATAAGGATGCGATCATTCCTTTCAGTTAAGATGTAGAAAGCCTCAAGAGACTGTCCCCACCACCCCAAAAAACAAGAACAAGCTGAATAAAATGAATGATCATAATTTTGTAGAAAGTCACACATCTATATAGGTGGAAGAAATAAAATGCTAGAAAGGGATGACCTTTTCCTGGTTTCATCCTTGGGGCCATGGCAAAAGGAAGAGTGAATGTGACACAGAAGGGGACAAGGAGGCATCAGCACACATTTTGGTAGACATTTAATGGCCACATGTGAGCTGATAGGATGGTGCCCCATCGCAAATCTAGCTATAGCCACCTGCCACCGTGTTGCCGCAGGACCCTCACCATGTGCATATGGTGGAATGCTGAAGGCAGGTGAGAGAGATAAGAGAGATCTTCCAAGCTGGACAGAGCCTTCCCCAGGGGCAAATGCTTGTGCTTGGATAGAGGCAGGGCAGAAGAGTGAGAGAGATTGCCCTGAGGTACATGAGGGACTTCGCTGAGCATAGGTAGCAGGTGGTTAAAGCTTGGAGGAAGAAGCAGGAGGGAGATGCATCCCCCCTGAACCAAGCTGGTTGAACAAAGGGACGGGAAAAGCTGGTGGCCAAGCTGTAAATCATACAGCGGTCTTCTCTCGATGTGACTACGTGAGGTTTATCTCTGGAAGGTAAGGTAGGTTCAGCATTTGAGAATCATCCAATGTAATTCCCCAAATTAAGAGTGTCAATCAATTATACCTCAATAAAAAAAAAGAAGGAAAACCATATGACCATCTTAATGAAGACTAAAAATTATTTGATATAATTTATAACTATTCATGACCACAATCCTCATTTAACAGAAATGGAAGGTAACACAGTCTGATAATGGGCATCTATAAAGATCTACAGCTATTATCATACTTAATTGCAAAATATCGAACGATTCCATTCTAGCTCGGGGTACCAGGCAAAGAGGCCCACTCTCCTCACTTATGTTCCACCTTGAGCTGGTCTTGGGGCAACAGGCACGGGGTGGGGAGAAGACATATACACTACAAAGAAGAAACTCAAATTTTCTGCATTCTCGATGACATGATTATAAAAAATCTTAAGAAATCTAATAAAGAAAAGTAGACCTGAGAAAGGGATTTAGTGAGGTCAGCTTGGACAACGATTGTGTATCCATATTCAAAAACTCTCCATCTCTCCTTTAATCCTGGAGGCACACTAGCTTAGTTAGTATAAATTTGAAAGGAATCATAGACTAAGTTTTAAAAGCTAGTCCCGTAAAAGTCATAGAAGGATAAAAGGATAAAAGTTTTATATCTATCTATCTATCTATCTAACTATGTAGGCAAAGAATTCTTAGGACACAAAAGTACTAATCCTGAAAGAAAATAAAGAGAAAAATCAGACCCCAACCCATTGTTTCAGTATGACCATCAATGACATCTTTTTTTTTTCAACATAACAGTATTCATTGTTTTTGCACCACACCCAGTGCTCCATGCAATCTGTGCCCTCTCTAATACCCACCACCTGGTTCCCCCAACCTCCCACCCCCCACCCCTTCAAACCCCTCAGATTGTTTTTCAGAGTCCATAGTCTCTCATGGTTCACCTCCCCTTCCAATTTCCCTCAGCTCCCTTCTGCTCTCCATCTCTCCATGTCCTCCATGTTATTCCTTATGCTCCACAAATAAGTGAAACCATATGATAATTGACTCTCTCTGCTTCACTTATTTCACTCAGCATAATCTCTTCCAGTCCCGTCCATGTTGCTACAAGAGTTGGGTATTCATCCTTTCTGATGGAGGCATCATACTCCATAGTGTATATGGACCACATCTTCCTTATCCATTAGTCTGTTGAGGGGCATCTTGGTTCTTTCCACAGTTTGGCGACCGTGGCCATTGCTGCTATGAACATTGGGGTACAGATGGCCCTTCTTTTCACTACATCTGTATCTTTGGGGTAAATACCCAGGAGTGCAATTGCAGGGTCACAGGGAAGTTCTATTTTTAATAAATGACATCTTGAAGTAAATTCATAGAGAAGCTACAGACTGGGAAAAAATTCTTGCAACACACACCCGATAAAGGTCTTAAATCCACAATACAAAAGGACACTTAAAAAAATCAATGATGAAAAGACAAGCCACAGACACTTTCTGCCAGAACTTTTGAAGAGACACTGAGTGAGTTCCCAGGGATTCCAAGAAGGGCCTAAGGCAAACAAGGAGAAGGCTCAAAGCCAGTGCAGTAAGCCTGTGGCTATTCACAAGTCTCTACAGGTGTGGTTGAAACCTGAGGGTCCGAGGAAATGCCACCAGGGGCAGCAAAAGCATCTTTGAAAGGGAAGTTCAACTCCTGTACACACTTCCCTGGTGCTCAGGGAATTAAGCTGAACAAAAGTGCTACCAGCACATTATCTGAGCTTGCATCTTCCTTAAGCAAGGAAGAGTGAGGAGGAAAGCCCAGCAGCAGGGGTAGGAGCCAGGCCAGGGCCTGGGGATCCCCAGAGATAGGCTGGATGCCCCCAAGGGGACTGGAACCTGGAGTTCGAGGGGCTGGGGAGGGGCAAGGGTGGAGATGTGAGAAGCAGAAGCAGAGAGGAAGCAAGAGAAACCCCCACCCTGTGGAGTCCTGGGTGTGGTGCATAAACAATGAATCCTGGAACACTGGAAAAGTAAAATTAAATTTAAAAAAAAAAGAAAAAGAAAAGAAAAAAAAACAGAAAAAAAAAATGTAAAAGCCAGTGATGGAATGAAAATGTGTATGACTTAGTTTCCCTGGTGAACGGGCATGAAAATTCCTGAGTGCTAAATGGACAGAAGAGAGGGGTTTGCAGAAATGCCTGCGCCCCTACCTCTTGCCGGCCCTGGGATCTTACATCTGTTATGTCATTGCTTTGAACCTCCGTTCCCTCCTCAGAAGCTGGGAATAAGAAAACTGTTTTATTTTCCTCTCGGGGTTAGTGCTAGTATCAAATGAGAGGGACCCTATCTATAACCTAAAAATTACGGCTATGATTAAGACAGCCTGCTGAAAATGGTATGCTGTATCAAGGGCTTCATTATGTCTTGACAAGCAAAAAACAACGAATATGAACAGATTCCTGCTAACAAGAGGATAACTATGTTTGTTGACGTTTTAGAAGAGGTGACCACAGGAACTATAAAGTAACACAGACTAGATCAAAAGGATCTCCTCCTTAGTAAAGCAAACTTCTCATTAAGAGGCAAACAAACAGTAAAGAAAGGAAGATCACCAATACGAAGAGGGGAGGGCCAGAGAAATCAGGAATATCTGTAAATACTGCCCATTCCAAGTAAGCGATTTCTATGGAAGAGTATGAAAATATTTTACATGAGAGTATTTAGGACCCCGTACACTGTAATTTAGGTTGAAAAATAAAAGTAAATGAAAAACAATGAATTTAGAGGTGAGAAGTTAAAGTGTGCACGTGTTTTTAGGAGGATAGAAATTAACATATGGAAGTAATGCTGGCTGAAATTAATGAAAATACATTTAGATATTTATTTTTAAGTAAGGACATTTACTAAAAGAATAGGTACACAGCGAATTCCAAACAGCAGAGAATAAGAGAATTCCAGGCTGCTTTGTCTCTGAGGAAAAGAGAAAAAGAAGCAAACCCTTCCAGCTCTGAGGGCTGGGAGCCTGGGTGTGGCTTGGTTGGGGGGCTCTGGCTCAAGGCGATCCAGGAAGGAGTCCTAAGCCCCTGGCTGCCACATTTGGAGGTTTGATGGGTGGGGGTCCCTTCCAAGTTCATCACACGGCTGCTGGAGGGAAGTGTTGCAGTGTGGAGAGCCATGAAATCTGTGAGCCTCTTAAGGATTAGACAAAAATAAGAACTTTTCTTTTTTAGGGAAAAGCAAAGGAGTCTAGAAAGCACCAGTGTGGGGAAGTTTTGCTCTGAGGCCAGCCTTTCTCAAGAAGGTCCTTAAGGGAGGCTTATTCTCAGGGTACGTCAAATTCAGGGTCTGGGGAAGGAGAGAAAGTTCCAGTTTCTTATCATCGGCGGGAATATGTATGTCACACATCACTTATGGGGCAAGTAATGGGAACTTGGAGGGTCTGTGTCTGGTTTTGCCACAGGAAAGCAGGGCAACATGAGTCTTATCTAAGTCATATGGGGAAGTGGTTTCTTGCAGGGAGCTGGTTCCTGCAACACAAATGGTGTGCGAGGGGGTACAGTAGGATGGAGGGTGTCTGTTCTTTAACTGGCCTCTGGTCACAGGCTTCGGTAAAATTCGACATTGTCAGTGATGGAGCCATAGTGTGGTCTCACAGAAAGCTTAAGTGTGAAACCGGCGAAGGCCCTGGCAGGTGTTCAGAATTTCAATAGATGGAGAAGGCCTGAGGTTTATATAACTTTGGATGTGCTCAGCGGCTAATAACAGGACATCCCAGGAACAAGGGCCTGAGGAAGAGGACGTGCCATTACCTTACCCAGCAGAAGTGCACAGATGACAGGGAGTGCCAGGCTTGCTGCAGAAGCTGGGCTGTCCCAGGGCTCCAGCTCAGCCTCTGTCATCCACTTGGCCTTTTGCTTGACTTTGTAAGGAGGCCATTGCCGCTTGGAGCACCTGCCCTCATGCAAAAGCTTCTCAAGAAGGAAAGAAAAGGTCATACAAAGAGAGGGGGCTTTGCATTCATTAAAGAGAAAAAGCTATCACAGAAGAGACATCATGGGCTGCCTTGAACCCTGCCAAGAGGCCACCACTAGTTTTAGCTTCAAAGCAGGTGAGAAAAGTCAGCATCAGATAAAGGAGAATAGGATTTCCAAAACTGGCCTAAACTCACGCTGACCATCTCCTGCAGTGGGAGAGGTGCCTCCTCCAAACTGAGGTCCTTATCACCCAAGAGACCTCTGGGTTTCTGTTAGTAGAAGTAAAGGGGGCAAAGGGTGGTTACCAATGGCCAGGTAAAATCAATACCTATGCCCAGGTGTTTCAGACAAAGCCCTTGTGCAGGAATCACCATCACCTGGAAGGCCCACTCACAGGGTTGCAGACTCAGTAGCTCTGAGACGGGGTCCCGGGCTTTGCCATCCTGAAATGTTCCCAGGAGATGCTGGTCCTGGAACGAATCCACCAGTATAGGCCAAGATCGGAGGCCTGAAACCTGTTTCGAGTCTGACCGACATGGAGTGATTAGAAGTTGGACAGGTGGAATTGCTCCTGGGTTCCTTCACCCACCGAATGGTGAGTCTGGATGGCCCTGAGAAGTTCAGAATTCATACTCACTGTGGTCTAGACCATCTTGTCTGATAGAAACACATCACTGTGAGCCACAGGAATTTTTCATTTTCTTGTAACCACCTAAAAAGCATAAAAAAGAAAAGCTGAAATTAATGTTAATGATATGTTTTACAAACAATTTTAAACATGTAATTAATATAAAATTATTAATGAGCATTTTACATTTTTAAAATTAGGTCTTTGGGGGTGCCAGGGTGGCTCAGTGGGTTAAGCCTCTGCCGTTGGCTCAGGTCATGATCTCAGGGTCCTGGGATCGAGCCCCACATCGGGCTCTCTGCTCAGCAGGGAGTCTGCTTCCCTCTCTCTCTCTCTGCCTGCCTCTCTGCCTACTTGTGATCTCTGTCAAATAAAATAAATAAAATCTTTTAAAAAAATTAGGTCTTTAAAATCTGGTGTGTAATACCATAGCGCAGCTCCCTTCCCATAAGCACCATCCCAAATGTCTGTAGTTGTGTGCAGCTACTTGCTACGGTACAGAACACGATGCATTCAACCTATGAATTTATGTAGGTTTTCCTTCACCACATAGTTAGGCACCTCCCGCCCGCCGCCCCCCCGCCCCCGTCACTACTGCCCCAAGGATGAGAGGCACAGAGGTCAATAGTAACCTTTGTGGTGGCTTTGGCTGGAAGGGCTGAGCCTGGGTAGTGAAGGTCTGGGTGTGCAGGAGATCATTAGGTAAACTCCTGCTGTTTCTGCTACGTTACCTCTCACATTAATCTTCTAGTTAGTCTGGCCCTGTTAAAGTGTTACTCAGCTCAAATGTGCAAGAAAATAACAATGACCACCCAAATGAGAACAGAGGCTATCTAGACCACCCAAATGAGAACAAACAGAGGCTATCTATCCAGAACTTTCTATAACACTATCTCTTCTCTTTGGAGGACCCATAGACAGGCAAAGGAGTGGGAACACTTTATGGGTCCTGATTGGCTTTGGGTGGCATAGGGAAGCTGGAAGGTTAACTAGAAATGGGCCTTTTATGTGCTTGGGTTAAATGCATGTTTGGATGGTCTTGAGTTAGAAGTAAGGGGAAAAAAAAAGAGAGAGAGAGAGAGAGAAGCTGGAAGTTGTTGCCCAAGTGTTGAGTATTCTGGAAGGATTTCCGTAGAGGAGGTTTGACTTCCTAGCTGGGTGCTGTAGAGGTTGTGGGACACAGTTCTGTTATGCTATGTGATCTGGCCACTATCTGTTTGTATATTTTATTTCTCTGCTGGAAAATAAAACCTTGATTCTACTGTAGCCAATTATCACTGAAATGTTGAGACCCCGTTATTAAAACTTTTTCTTCCTGGAAGATTTGGCTTCTAGGCTTTCTGACTTGCTGTTGTTTTCTTAAGCCACTGCCTAAGAGGAATCATGACATAATAAGAGGGACCTGCCTACTGCGCCCAGCTCTGCTGTAAGTAAGTTGTGGGCCTCAGGGAAGCCAGTTTCTCTCTGGCCTCAATTTGTTCACCTCTAAAATGGAATAAAATTAGAGTAGCTCTGCATTCCCCCAAATGAGATTACTTTTTGGCTATCAGGCTGGTTCTGTTATTGCTAGACATACAGATGAATGAAACATAAGCCTGCTTTCAAGGAGCTCCTAAATCTAAGAACTAAACTAGGTCTGGGAGCACAGATGATAACGATAGTGATGTTGATCTTGATGATGATGATGATGATGGTGATGCTATGGGGATGATGACCATCATGGGAATGATGATGGTGTTAATGGTGGTGATGATGGTGTTGGTGAGGATGAGGATGATATTGTTGATCATAATGATGATGGTGGTGGAGATGGGGATGATGATGGTGTTGACGATGATGATGTATTGATGGTGATGACATGGTGATGACGGTGTTGATGATGGAGATGATGATGATAATAGTGGTGATGGTGGTGATGACGGTGTTGGTGAGGATGGGGATGATATTGATGATGACGATGGTGGTGGTGATGAAGATGATGATGGTGTTGATGATGATGATGTATTGATGGTGATGACATGGTGATGATGGTGTTGATGATGGAGATGATGATGATAACAGTGGTGATGGTGGTGATGATGGTGTTGGTGAGGGTGGGGATGATATGATAATGATGGTGGTGGTGCTGATGGGGATGATGATGGTGTTGGTGGTGTTGAGGCTGGTATTGGTAATGACAGGGATGATGAGGAACATGATAATAATATTATTCATGGTGGTGATGGTGCCGCCGCCGCTGCTGCTGATGGGGATGTTGATCCCTTGATGATGACAGTGATGTTGGTGATGATAGTGGATGGGCATTGAGCATATATCCTGTGCCAGGTACTGCTCAGATATTTACATGCTTTGCTGTATTTAGTCTCCACAACCCTTTGAGCAGCTATCATGATTATTCGTATGTTTAGGAGGAGTTAATAGAGGTTTAAAGAGATTAAATAAATTGCTCAAAATCTCTTTGCTAGCCAGTAGTGAAATCTAAATTTTAATGTGAGCACCTTGCTCTAGAGTGGGTTCTAATAACTGTTTGTTCACTTACCTCATTCCATGCTGTGCTGTTTTCCGAAATGTGATATGCTTTGACAAAAGTATGTGAAATGTGGAAACAGGAGGAAGTATGCATTCTATAGAGCAGATGAGTCTGAAGAAACTTCACGAGATGTCCACTTAACATAAACTTTGAATGACCAGGAGAAACTGGAATAGAAGAGATGGTCATTCCCAGCAGACCCAATAAGAAATACACTCCTGTTGAAGGGCCATGGTGTTAACTGGGGCAATTTACTCCTGTTGAAGGGTCATGGTGTTAACTGGGGCAATTTCAAACCTATTACAGCTGAGATGGGAAATAAAGATGGGAAGATTGTTTGAGGCCATGTAGTTATGAACAGTAAGTTCTATGTTAAGAGACTTGGAGTCTATTGTGTCTCTCATTTGTTGGGTTAGGTTTAAGGTTAGGTCCGGTGCATAATTAGAAATTAAAAATGCCTTGATTTATGGCTTGAGACACCAACTGACCCGCTGCTCTGGTGCTCAGCTGGAATTAGCACCATGCAGCTTTGCTGTGTTGCTTTCCTACTTCTTTCTCCAGTGTGATGTGAATCTTAATTGTCCTGATTTTTATCTGGGCTCTCAAGATCTCACCTTACAATTGCTTTTGTGAGAAGCTATCTGACTCTATAAGAACACGAAATAGTGACTATGGCAGTCCAACCCCATGCAGGGCAAAGTGGCATTTCTCCAACTGAAGCAACAACGTCTGTAGAAATTCTTTGTCTACATCCAATTACTACATCCAATTAATTCCCATAACTAAGCTGAACACGTCCTTTCTCTTTCTGTCTCGCAGGACTCATTTGGGTTGCTTTGGTGAATTAAATTTCTTCCCCAAGACATGAGGATAAGAAATTCTCTACATGTGCACTACCATGTAGTAGATTTCCTAGAACAAACTTTAATCTTCCCTAAAAATGTTTGATTTGGTCCACTCTTTGGGTCTAGAAATGACTTATACCTTTTAAAGGACAGTTTCCTATCTTCAAATTTTTAGAATCTAATCTAACCCAGAACATCTTGTTATATTCATAACCTTAAAAATAGTTTGAGGAAAAAAAATAAAGTTTTGTTAAATATGCATGGGTGTGATATTCTGATGCCTGGGTCTAATTTGGAGTGTGGGGGTATGTGCTGCCACCCCGGTAACTGTTTGTTCTTCACTGTGGCTGAAGTAGAAGGTATTCTCCCCAGGTGACCACTGGGGTTGACTACATGCTGCCTCCTCTCTTGGTCATCCCCTATGTGACCTGAGGAGACAGGGGCAGGAAAGGTCTTAAGGGAAAGGAAACACTTTACATTCCCTCATCCTATATCTGGCCCTATAGTGCTATATTGCAAAGGGAGACAGAAAAAAAAAAGGGGGGAGGACGGGGGGGGCAAAGATAGAGGAGAAGAACAAAAGAGGAGAGAGGGCAGGATGGAAATAAGTGGGAGAAGAGAAATGGGAGTGGAGGGTGTGGAGGGTGTGACCTGGGACCTCTAGCAGGTATCTCAGAATCACTGTTCCAATTCCAAGCCAACTTGAATTCTTTCCTATAATTTTAAGAGTCAAAACTCCCACTATCTTGTAAGACCCACTTTCCTATGGACCCAAAAGTGTCAGAGAGTAGTAATAATAATGAACATCCAGTCTATGCAGGTGAACCACTGTGTGCGCAATGCTATACTTTCCAAAGAATGGTCACCTCTTTGTCCCATCAAACCATGGGCTCTAACTTCTTACTAACTTCTTTCCAAATGTCAATGCTCAAGGTAACCTCCAAGTAAAAGTATTCCTATGCCCTCTGAGAAATTGTAGGTGAGCAAACTGAAGCTCAGAAACGTTATGTGATCTGCTCAGTCACAGAGCTGGAAGTGGCAGACCTGGGAATTTACCAGCATATCCTTCTCTTTAAAGATCTTGACATTCAGTGTGGGGAGGGCGCAGGAAGCTGGTCTTCATAACCCCCACCTCAGGTCCACTTGCCCTGCCTGTTGAGCATCCTGGTCCTCACTCTCAGTCTGCACCATGAACTGGAATGGGGACCATGTTAGTGGGGACTGACATCATTTAACCAAACAGGAGTCACACTTTCATGCATATTGAAAATGTGCTCAATGGGACTGCCTTCCTGGTGTTTCCTGAACCAGACACCTTGTCTCAGGGGTCAAAGAGCCGAATAGGGAAAGAGGCTCTGCCTCAGGGCCATAACTCCTGAGTCTCTCCCCACCCTCCCATTCTAGAGTTGGGGAAACTGAGCTTCAGAGAAATGGAAAAGCCTGCTGTTGTCATTCAGTGGCTACCGTCAGAGCCAAGATCACCGCGGAGATCTGATGAGACAAGGTGACAAGTCCTGAATATATTTGTAAATCTGTCTGGAACATTCACTAAAAATCTAATCAATAACTGTAAGTGACCTCTTCCTCCATCTCTGGGCCGTGCCTGTTTGTGGAGGGACCTCCGAGGACTGCTGACCAGGACGGTCTCCAGAGTCCTTGTGTTCACAGATTTTTACCCCTTGGTGTGGGAAGATGACACAAACCAAAAACCAGTGGGGTCCTCTGCTATATGTGTGTGTGTGTGTGTGTGTGTGTGTGTGTGTTTAGTGAGTAATTATCCCATGATCACCTATAAGATAGGGGTTAATGATTTCTATGATGCAGAGATACTTTGTAGACCACTATAATAACAAGCTCTTAGAAGCTGGGTGTCATCATTCATGGATAGATACATATGTACAACATTTACTAACTAAGTCCTGATCTAAAACCTTTTGAGGAAGTTGGTAGCTACTTTTGTGTTTGAAGATAAAAAGCTATGCAACCCTTTTAGAAAATATTAATAATAATAAAGCAACAACAGTATTAGCTGATGGCCCTTGATGAGAATGCAGGGCCACTGCAATAAATCATAATGAAAACAGACTAGAGACCTGATGCCCACATACCCATGTGTGGTGCAGCCTGCTCTGAAGGTGGACCGTGGAGAAGGTCCTAGGCACCTAGACATGCTGTGGGGTGTGGGGAGGGTATGCCACACTGCTCAGAAGTTGGGTCTTTGAGGAGAGGGACTGGGTACCCTGTGGGAGAGGTTTAGGGCACCAAGCGTAAGAAGTGAGGAGAGAGCATGAGGGTTCTTTGCCATTGTCCAGCCCAGAGCCCCAGAAGAGGGAAGGGAGAGGGACAGGGGCAGGGCTTTGGAGTTGGAGCCATCTCAGAAATATGCCCATCATTTCCTTGGAGGTGATTGTCCAGTGACTTGAGCCTAACAAGGTCCCAACCCAGTCTTCCTGAGGAAAAAAAAAGTTATACTGTGCACCTTTATCCTGCTGCCAGAGGAAGGGGAGGAAAGGGAGAAAAGGAAGGGAAGGGGATGGGGAGAAGGACAAAGAGGAGGGGGAGAGAGGGTAGAGGAAGGGGAGGGAGAGGCAAGAGAGAGGTAGGGAAGGGGGTAAGGGAGAGGATGGGAGGGAGGAGGGGGGAAATGAGGGGAGGTGGAAGGGAGAAGGAGAGGAGGGGAGAAGGGAAGGAAAGAGGAGGGAAAAGGGAGGGGGAGAGGAAGGGAGGGGAGAATAGAGGGGGTGGGAACAAAGGGAAAGGGGAGAGGAGGGGAGGGGAGGAAAGGGGAGGGGAGGTGTCTGGGGCTAGCTCAGAGCCTGTGCCCAGGATGAGTGATTCCTGGATATTGGCATCAAGGGGTGGGGAGGGGGAGTCTCAGAAAAGGCACGGGGCCCTCATTCCCTTATTCATTCCACTCTCATTTCAAGGTGATAGTGACCCCCTTGGAGGTGAAGGCACTTTCTCAAGCAACAACTCTCCTTTGTGCTCTGGGCCATGGTGAGGCCAAGGTGATGGGGAGAGGGGAAGGGGTGGAAGGAGGGGCTCTAAAGGCCACACCTGCTCCCAGGTCAGAGGACCCTTACAGCAGACCCTGAGGGACAGGCTAAGGAGGCTCTGTCCTTGGCGCTTGCCAGGAAAGCAGAGCTCAGGTGTCCTCACGCAAGTGCACAGAGGCAGACGTGTGAGGTGACAGTGACCTAATTAGCGAGATGGAGGTGATCAGTCCATACTGTGTCCATGTATCAAAGCCCCACTCTGCGCACCTGAAATAAAGACAATTCATATTTATCAGTCACCCGTGGAAGGAATAAGCGGCGAGTTCTGGTGGAGAGTCCTCGCCCCTCACTCCCTTCTCAGCTTTCTCTTCTTCCTTCAGGATTTCTGCTCTCTTTCTCGCCCAGGCACCCAGTCCCCTCCATGCCAGCCTTCCACCAGGCCAGTCCTAGGAGGATCCCTACAACGCAGCATGACTACTGCCTTAAGAGATGCCAGCGTGTTTGAGGAGCAGTGGGGCCGTTTCTGAGGATGCCTGCATAGGGGAGGAAGAGAATGTCTGCAGTCCAAGAAAGAAGCCTTAAGGACTCGGCAAAACCCAGAAATTGCCAAGAGCGGTTAACTCCCTCTTCCTCCTCCCCCTTCCCCTCCTCCTTCTCCTCCTCCTCTTTTTGGTACTATTTCCCTCCTTCCCCCCCCCCACGCATATAAAGAGAATGGGGCCAGCATTATGTGGCCAGCATTATCTCCGTCCACGCCACAGAACCCTCCAGCTGCAGCAGTAACGACCGCATATCTGAAAGTGGACGATGCTCAGAGATGGATGGGTGATGGGCGACAGGCGGTTGGATGGAGGAGGGGGTGGGAGGGCAGTAGGAGGGCCCCGCTGAACCCCGAAGCCCTTCTGGCTGGGTCCCAAACACAGGCTCCCTGTCGCATCTGGATTTCTCCAGACACGCCTGATAATAAAGATCCACGGAAGCACTTATTAAGGTTGCAGGTTCCAGGGTCCCTCCTCTGGGGATTCTGATTTAAGTTGGGAAAGAGCGCCCGCCGCTAAAGCAAGCTGCATCAGGAGAGCCTCTGCCAGACCAGATCCCGCAATCCCAGGCTGGCGGCCGGCAGGGCTGGGGCGAGCGGCCCGCAACCCCACCCCCCCGCGCCGCACTGCTCCTGACAGTCAGCAGGGGGCAGCAAAGAGCTTCCCCGGACTGCGCTCTGCGGGCGGCTGCGGGCGGGCGGGGCGCGCCGCGAAGCCTTCTTCACCTCCTCCTGCACCTGCTGCCCCGGGGCGCGCCACGCAACCTCCAGGCCGCGGTTTCATGTGTGAAGTGGGGGCACGAGAGCACTTCACAGGTTGTTACTAAATGAGTTAATTCTCCCAAAGTGCGCGTCTGCCAAATGCTTAACGGTTAGTGGTGTGGTTAGTGTCTTCACGGTCACCGCGGGGACGTCTGTGGTCTCACTGACAGCGCCTGGGGGGAGGCGGACCGGCCTGAGCCCCGAGACCGTGACCTGGGCCGAAATCTAGAGTCGGGTGCTCAAGGCATTGACTCGCCGGGAGCCCCTGGGAGTGTACTTGGTAGCAGCCTTGGGGAGGCCGCGCTCTTACGCCCTGGTGCAGTCTGATGACCCCTGCGGACAGCTGGGAAGCCGTTCCCACCGTCAAGGTGACGAGCACACCTGCCACCTCCCAACGTTTCTTTCCGACCCTTTGTTTTCCTTTTTTGTTTGTTTTTGGCCCAAGTGCGTTTAAGAGGAGACCCATGCACTTGGCGGTTTTTGCACCCGGGCCAGGGGCGCTGCGCTGCACCGCAGGTCTCGGGACGGGTTCATCGCGCCCGGGGGAAGCTCTAGCCGGTCAAGGGTGTGGGCAAGGGAAAGGCCAGAAGAGAGGAGGGGCGGTGATGAGAGCCGCTGCTGGGAAGGTGGAGGCCTCGGGAGGTCTGCAGACAGGAACGACGTCACCCTGGGGAGGACACCAGGCGGCCTGGCTAGTGTCCTTCCGCATCGGGATGCATGAGGCTCCGCGCTGAGTGGGGGAAAACCTCACGGTGCAGAAGCGCGCGTACTGTCTGCCTTCCCCGAGTGTGAGGCCAAACACTCGCTGGTACAGAGGATGTCGGAGCTGGGGGCGGGGCGGGGAACGGCGGGAAGGTGTGTGGGGGGGGGCTCGCATGTGGCTGTAAACACCTGTGTGCCTTCTAGTTTCTTTAAAGCGGTATATGTGCTCCTGATTGTTTATTAGGTATTTTAAACATGTAGAATATTTCAGAAAACAGTATCATGTATTATATGGATATTTGACTCTTCTTTTTTTTTAAGAATTTATTTATTTATTTTATTTGAGAAGGAGAGAGCAATTAGGGGGAGAGGCAGAGGGAGAGGGAGAGAGAGAATCTCAAGCAGACTCCGTGTTGCGTGCACAGCCTGACTCAGGGCTCAGTCACAACCTTGAAATCATGACCTGAGCCAAAACCAAGAGTTAGACACTTAACCAACAGTGCTACGTAGGCACCCCGATATTTGGCCATTCTGCTTCAGATTTCTTCTTTTTATTTTTTAAATTTTTTTATTTATTGTTTATTTGAGAGACAGAGAGAGAGTGTGTGCACGAGTGGGGGGAGGGGCAAGGGAAGGGGGGAAGCAGACTCATCCCTAAGCAGGGACCCCAATGTGCGGCTTGATCCCAGGACTCTGAGATCACGACCTAAGCTGAGGGCAGACACTTAACCAACTGAGCCACCCAGGCACCCCCCGATTTCCTCTTTTTAAATCACACACACAGAAGTTGGCAGACAGACCACAACTGCCCGTGTGCCACCTTCAGAGTCCTGAGGCCTCCGACCTTGAAAGAAACACTATTCTCAGTTGCCTACCGTTCACCTGGAGGTTCTGATACTGATTTTTAAATAACTGGCATGTGTATAAAATCTGTAAATGTGGCCTATTAAATTTTTGTTCCATAACTCCTATTTTGTCTTTCAAGGTAAGGAAATTCATTTTATTTGAAGGAGAGCAGAATCTGTCACCCCAAAATATGCCTCTTTGGCATAAGAATTATTTTAGGCTGATTATTTTTAAGAAATGACTTCTCTGTTCTTTAAGTTGCAGGAGAAGCTCTGAAAACTGAGTGGAAGTTACCTTTTGTAAGAGACTTTTACACTTCCCAGGAGGTCTCCATTCACAAGCATGTCTCCCTCCCGGTACCAGGAAGAGAGGAGGACCAAATCTCTGGAAACTCTTATCAAAGATGGAGGCATAGACATGAACCACAGATGGTATGCATGACAGCCATACCGTCCCTCACGATTTTGCCTGGAAACCTCCCATAACTGATGACCACCCTGCCCGGTATCTTCTTTTGTCTTCAATGGAAGATGGTATTTAAGGTGGTGGCTTTAGCCATCTGGGGAATTACTTAGTTTCCTTGGGTCTCTCCCTTGTAGACAGGAAGTATGCATGTTATTGAACCTCTGTTTTCTTTCCTCCTGTTATTCTGTCGTTTATTACAGCAGGGAGCTGGCGGCGGGTGGGGGGGTAATGTCTCCGCCAAGAACCTAGAATGGTGGAGGTAAAATTATTTTTCCTCCCCGCATGCTCCTATTTTAGCGAGAGCTGTCTTGCATGAATATGTGTTTGTTAATCCTTTTCGTTTCCCATGTGAAGTTGCTCACTCCTTTCCTCTCCTTTAACATGTAAATGTGTTGAATCTCATTGCTAGATTTTCTGAAATTGAGCCATCTTTTTTCTTTTTTTTTTTGCAGAAATATGTTTCCATTTCAAATAGTCATTTTTAAAGGCCAATGACCTGAATGCACTCCGATGGAGGTTTCTGCTAGAGTTGACCAATAGCCGTACTGTGTAGGAGCTGCCATGTGTCTTTAGGGTAAGACAGCATTCCTAATTATCTGATTCTCATTTATAATCCTTCAGCGGCTCTACTTAGTTCACCGAGTTTCAAGCTCCTCTGAGTGCATCCGTGGCCTTCACGTCCCATTATCCCTTTTTCAGAGTCATCTCCTTATGCCTGGCTTCTCTCCCAAGACTCTCCTACCCAGCCCACCAACAGAGCTTGGCAGCTGTCATCTTTAAGTGTGTCTTGACTCCAGTCCCCACTTCCTGTGTTGAGAAAACTTTCTTTAGCTCAGGCCCCTGAACCTTGTAGGCTGGGGATCAGAAGAGCTGTCATAAGGCATAGACAGTGCTCTGTCACACCATTGTTTAAAATCCTGAGAAGGATCCCCTTCCCCATAAGATGGGAAGGCCGAACTCTTCAATACCACATGACCGTGGTTCTGTCTCCTGGACACACACCCCTGAGCAGACAGGGACGATCTGCAGCACACATTTCCGTGCACACTTGGGGTTGCATTTTGAAATCCATCCTCTAATGGAGACCCTCCCTCTCTGGGAAGGGAGTCCAGGTCTGTGAGCTGACTTCTGTGTGGGGATCCAATCGGGGAAAGACTCAGGTCTTTGGTGACTCAAGTTCAGGACATCTGTGCTGCGTCTGGAATTCTTTTGCGCACATATTTTCAGGAGTTCTGCACAAGTACTTAAATTCAGGTATCTCCATGTCCAAAGAGGCATCACCACGTGTGAAGCCATCTCTTCTCCCCATACTTACCGTGGTGCTGGTGCCTACCTTATGTCTGGGAACTGAGGGCCCTGCCACCCAGTCCTCACTGCCCATCCTCCATTCCTTTGAAATCTGGAGCCTGATTTCCTGGTGCCTCTCACCATCATCTCCATCATCAGAGAGCTGTTCAGAGGTGCTGGTGTCCCTCACCTGAGGCATTTCTTAGTGTCTTCATGAAGGGAGTGTCCTTTGGGAGGGACCATGGTCACAAAGTGTCTAAGCAGGTTGCATTGCATGGGCTCACTGAAATCCCTTCTAACTGGCCCCAGGCCCTCTGGGGTTCCATCAGGGGTGTCTCTGCCCACCGGGCTCTTTGGGTATTTGCCAGTGTTGAGCATGGTGCTTAGTTAGCTAACTAAGCACAGTGTTACTGCCACCCAACATATTAAATCCCCATCCTCATGAGTGCCTCTGTCTGTTCAAGCTGTTGTAGCAAAACACCACAGACCCGGTGGTTATAAACCACAACTCTGTTGGCCAGAGGTCCAGGTTGAGGGCAGCATGGTCAGGTGAGTGGCTCTTCCAGGTTGCAGACCTCTCACTGCGGCCTCACACACTGGCAGGGGTAAGGAGCTCTCTGGACTCTTATGAGGGCACAATGACACTCATGAGGGCTCTTGACCCATGACCTAATCCCCTGCCACAGGCTTCCAGATCACCGCCAGATGCCCTCACCATGGGGGCCGGGCTTCACTAAATGAACGCTGGGTGCCACAGGTGTGCAGACCATAGCCTCACCTCGGTGTATCTGGCACAATCCAATGTCCTAATCACCTCCTGTGATCTAATGCCCTGAGAACATGCTCCTGCCCGTGCATCAGCACTGCACAGTCGCACTCTGCGGCTCGGCTGGTGTCCAGAGGTGCACGTCCTCCTGCAGCAGACCTCCCTTCCCCCACTTTGGCTGGGCTGGAGTGAAGTTCTTGTTATCAGCCCAGAGACAAAGGATGCTGGGGGTTGTCTGGAGGAGAGCTGGCATCGTCTGTGAATCGACCACTTTTTGTGAAGTCATCAGAGTTTGTTTTTCATTTTGGGGTTTTTTGGTTTTTTTAAATGTGTTCATAGATGCGGGGAGAGGCCGCTCCCTCACACGTGACAAAGGACGGCTTTCAGCGTAAGCAATGTTCAGAGGAACGAGAGTTCAGTGTTCCCAGGCTCACATGCGTTTGTGTGACTGTTCCTTTCCCCTAGGGCCCCTCTCGCCATCCGTCCTGGATCCTTACCTAACAGAATTACCAACCCGTTGTCACTCTGAATCAGTGGCCCTTACAGGCTCTGGCTTGGCCCACACCCACCTCTGTCCTGCTGCTATGGGAGGCATGTGGTTACTTTTCAATTGCTATGGAGACTTTCTGATTTTCTACCTATAGTCTGAGTTGAGAACTCAAGGCTTTAAGTTTGTCTTTTTCTCTAGACGGGCTCTCTAGGCCAGTCTGAATCTGACGGCCCATGTTTTCATCTTGGCAAACACCACTGGGAGCCCAGGCCCGGAGCAGTCTAGTCACCTGTGGCATCCCCCTCTTGCCCTCCACCTGCACCCATCATGGCGGCTGCAGAAGTTGGTGGCACACATCCCATCACTGCAAAGACTGCGTTTCTGTGTCAAATATGTCATCCATTCAGTCTCACAGGGCAGGTCCTGAGGGGGTCTGTTTCCTGGGGCCACTTCTGGGCACAATAACTGGGTTGTTCAGGGTATCGGCCTACCCACGAGGTACACGGAGGTATTATAAACGATCCTCAGACTGTTTCCTACAGGAGACAACCTCGGGCTTAGCAAGGCCCTCTTCCATTCCAGCCAAATGTAAGCTCCTGGAGAAAAGGACTTTCTGCTGGTTTTGTTTACAGAATCTTCCTGGGGCAGGAGCAGTGCCCTAGCACATGGCAGGAGCTCGGGAATTGTTTGATAATGAAGGGAAGAAATGACATAGAAGTCCAACCATCAGAAACAACTCCAGATCAGACTGCCATGATCACATATCTAGTAACTAAAGAACATTCTAGAAAAAATTTGAGCATAAAACTGAACCCCAGAGTGACCAGATTAAAAAAATACAGCTGTATGAGTTTTCATAAAGTAAAAATTGCCCATGTAACTGCCATCCAGGTCAAGGAGAAAAATTAAAAAATAATGGCATCCCCTGACTCAAGGCCCCCAGGGGTCCCCTCAGTCACAACACCCACCCTCAACGGTAACCACGACCCTGACTTCTACCACCAAAGGTGGGTTTTCCTGTATTTGAAATACACACGCATATGCACACACTCACGCACAATGCACAAGCCCATGTGCACACACACACACATAAGGCACCTGTATACATACAACACATGTGCACACAAGCCGACACGATACACACACACCCACACGCATACACAATATGTGTGCCCACACACTGACCTAACACATATACACACATACATACACGCACACACACACACACACACAGTACCCTCACACACAGGCTGACATGATACATAAACACACACACACACACACAACACGGGGTGTATCTCACGTCAGGGTTGGTTCGCTCAGGACCATCTTTCTGCGGTTTGTCTGCTGTTGCGTCTAGTTCTCTCATTGTTTCATATTCCACGACGCGACCATCCCCCATGGACGCACTCACGTCCGCGCGACACAACACTGGGCTATTTTCAGTTGTGTGGTCAACGGCCCCACCACGCTGCTCCCCGCACCGGGCTTAGCGGATCATGATCTTGTTCCCGAGGGAGAGGGTTTCTGGGCAGTGAAGTATCCTTCTGTTTCTGTAGATATTGCCGACCTGTTTTACACGAAGCTTATGACAACCGCTGCTCCTGCTGGCGTGGCACGAGCTGTCGCCGAGGACGCATTCTCACCAGCACGGAGTCCCAGCAGGCCCGTTTATGCGAGATTTCTGGGCGTCGCAGGGCCATCCTGGGATCCCGTCGCAGCCTGACCTGGCGTGAGCCAAGAGGCTGAACACATATTAACGCACATGTGTTGGCCTTTTGGGTAAAATTTGTTGCCGACTGATTTTTCAGCCACTTGCCCATTTTTCTTTTTCTTCCTGATATAAAAGATTTCTTTACTTATTCTGTGTAGGAGTAATTCATCAGACACAATCGTCGTCTCTCACCTATGGCCTGCACACTTGCCTCATGGCTGCGTTTTGATGAATACAGATTCTTAACTACATCCCAGACAAATTGTCTTTTCAAAAATACTAAATGGTGAGTGTATGTTTCCCCTTAAATATCTTTTTTTAAATTTATTTATTTATTTTCAGCATAACAATATTCATTGTTTTTGCACCACACCCAGTGCTCCATGCAATCCGTGCCCTCTCTAATACCCACCACCTGGTTCCCCCAACCTCCCACCCCCCCGCCCCTTCAAACCCCTCAGATTGTTTTTCAGAGTCCATAGTCTCTCATGGTTCACCTCCCCTTCCAATTTCCCCCAACTCCCTTCTCCTCTCCATCTCTCCATGTCCTCCATGTTATTTATTATGCTCCACAAGTAAGTGAAACCATATGATAACTGACTCTCTCTGATTGACTTATTTCACTCAGCATAATCTCTTCCAGTCCCGTCCATGTTGCTACAAGAGTTGGGTATTCATCCTTTCTGATGGAGGCATAACACTCCATAGTGTATATGGACCACATCTTCCTTATCCATTCGTCCGTTGAAGGGCATCTTGGTTCTTTCAACAGTTTGGCGACCATGGCCATTGCTGCTATAAACATTGGGGTACAGAAGGCCCTTCTTTTCACGACATCTGTATCTTTGGGGTAAATACCCAGGAGTGCAATGGCAGGGTCATAGGGAAGCTCTATTTTTTTTAAAGGTTTTATTTATTTATTTGACAGACAGAGATCACAAGTAGGCAGAGAGGCAAGCAAAGAGAGAGAGGGGGAAGCAGGCTCCCTGCTGAGCAGAGAACCCGATGCGGGACTCGATCCCAGGACCCTGAGATCATGACCTGAGCCGAAGGCAGCGGCTTAACCCACTGAGCCACCCAGGCGCCCCGGGAAGCTCTATTTTTAATATCTTCAGGAATCTCCACACTGTTCTCCAAAGTGGCTGCACCAACTTGCATTCCCACCAACAGTGTAAGAGGGCTCCCCTTTCTTCACATCCCCTCCAACACATGTTGTTTCCTGTCTTGCTAATTTTGGCCATTCTAACCAGTGTAAGGTGATATCTCAATGTGGTTTTAATTTGAATCTCCCTAATGGCTAGTGATAATGAACATTTTTTTCATGTGTCTGATAGCCATTTGTATGTCTTGATTGGAGAAGTGTCTGTTCATATCTTCTGCCCATTTTTTGATATGATTATCTGTTTTGTGTGTGTTGAGTTTGAAGAGTTCTTTATAGATCCTGGATATCAACCTTTTGTCTGTTGATATCCAGGACCTATAAGGAACTCCTCATAGATATATACAGAACATTCCACCCTAAAACAACAGAATACTCATTCTTCTCAAGTACACATGGAACCTTCTCAAGAATAGACCACATACTGGGTCACAAATCAGGACTCAACCGATACCAAAAGACTGAGATTATTCCCTGCATATTCTCAGATCACAATGCTTTGAAACTGGAGCTCAATTACAAGGGAAATTTCAGAAAGAATCCCTTAAATATCTTAAAATATCTTTGCCTATGCTATGGCATTAAGCCGTTCTTCAATCTTGTTTTTTTAGAATTTACAACAATTTTCCTTTTACATTTAGATCTATAATCTATCTGGAATGAATTTTATGTATACAAGGAAGGAATCAATACTCACATTTCCAAAATGTGGATATTGAATTCATCCAGAATAATTAATTTATTAATTGCATTCCTGTGCGTGTTTGCATTACTGGAGATTTTATTCTGTTCCACTCCTGTGTCTGCCTGTTTGCACCCATTATTGTGTTGTCTTAATTATTTAACTTTATGTAAAGGTTAATATCTGGTAATGGAAATTCTCCATGTTTGCTCCACTTCTTCAACAAAGTCTTGGCTATTTTTGGAGCATTTGTATTTACATAAAAAAAGTCTCAGATAAATGAAGCAACAGCCATTCCAATTTTGAATTCACCTCAGTATAGCTTTGTTTTCTCTACAAGTTTTGTCCCCCAGTTCTAACCTCTTTGGTAGATTATCTATGCAACACCCCCCCCAACTCACACACACACACATGCACACACACACACACACAGAGCACACTGTACTTTCTGGTACATGTGCCCTTCTGTGGTCTCTTTTCATGTTGACTCTTGGCCCAGCTTGAGCATGTGACTAAATTTTGGCTCCTGAAACAGGAGCAAACATCATGGGCACTGAGTCTGGTCTCTGGGAACACTCACTTTCCAGATGCTTCCTTTCAGAGCCTAGATGCCATGCTATGAGAAACCCAACCCCACCACCTGGACAGGTTGGGTAGAGAGTTGAAGACCTGGCTGAGGTCCCAGCTGAAAACCAGTGTCGACTGGCCACCCAGCCTTCTGGGGAATAGGTCCTCCAGGCCTCTCTGAGCTTCCGCAGCTGGACCCACGTACCCAGTTGCAGGATCTTGAGAAAATTATTTGGGTTAGTTCAAACCTCTAAATTTGGGGGTAGTTTTCTGTACATTCATATAGTGTATACATTTATGTAATGTGGGCATGTATATATTGGGGTGATTTATTACACATGCACGGAATTGTGAAGTGAAATCTGTATCTAGATAGACAGATATCTATAATCTATAATCTCTATATCTATATAGCTCTTCCAGTGATTCTTGAAAGGAGTTTTGGTCTAACACTTTTTCAGTTCATTAAGAGAGGTAAAAATGTACTTGAAGAACAATTTTCCATAGCAGATGGCATAGAAGAGAGATACAGTGGGAACATCGTAAATAATTGGACACTAAGCATCATTAATCCAAACCATTCAGAAAAGACAGGGCAGGCTAGATCACATAAAATTCATTACTATAATGGTAGTTCTGCTGATAATACAAGAATGGTGATTGTTCTCAGGTGCTTATCTGGCTGGTGGGTAACAAGCCTTTGGAGTCATTGAATTGAAAATTGTGTTAATATATGTTATAGACCACATTTCTTATCTCCTATAATGGAAGAAGAACTTAAAGGAATATATGCAGATGATACAGCAATAAATTACCTATTTTTAAAGATAATTTTAGTCTTTATATGACATATTTACATCTTAGAAATATTTGTGAGGAACATAACCGGTCATATATGTTCTGGCTATATGATTATTTTCTGTGCCTTCTCTGATACTCTTCATACAACATGGCAAGGATCCTTGGACATACCTCAAAGCGTTCAGATGTGCCACCAGCAATCTGAGACTAACTGTTAAAATGTTGGTGTTTACAAATTATATACATTATAAATAACTTAGAGCAATTCAAGTTTATCTTTGTAAAATTCTACTTGATTGTGTTTTGATGTCCCCTTAAAATCATGTGCTGTGTATTTTCTGCCTACCTCCTCTTCCATCCTGCTCATGCCCCTTTCTCACCTGGCTTTGGCTCACAGATACTGACCTAAATGGGTATTCATCCTTTCTGATGGAGGCATAATACTCCATAGTGTATATGGACCACATCTTCCTTATCCATTCATCCGTTGAAGGGCATCTTGGTTCTTTCCATAGTTTGGTGACTGTGGCCATTGCTGCTATAAACATTGGGGTACAGATGGCCCTTCTTTTCACAACATCTGTATCTTTGGGGTAAATACCCAGGAGTGAAATTGAAGGGTCATAGGGAAGCTCTATTTTTAATTTTTTGTGGAATCTCCACACTGTTCTCCAAAGAGGCTGCACCAACTTGCATTCCCACCAACAGTGTAAGAGGGTTCCCCTTTCTCCACATCCTCTCCAACACATGTTGTTTCCTGTTTTGTTAATTTTGGCCATTCTAACTGGTGTAAGGCGATATCTCAATGTGGTTTTAATTTGAATCTCCCTGAGGGCTAATGATGATGAACATTTTTTCATGTGTCTGATAGCCATTTGTATGTCTTGATTGGAGAAGTGTCTGTTCATATCTTCTTCCCATTTTTTGATGTGTTTGCCTGTTTTGTTGTGTGTTGAGTTTGAGGAGTTCATTATAGATCCTGGATATCAACCTTTTGTCTGTACTGACCTAAATGGAATGCGTCAACAGGCTCCTCTGCCCTGAGCTCCTGGGGTGGGTTTAGCTAGTGGAGCATCAGCAAGAAATCTGAGGAGGGAAAGTGATAAAAATCACCTTCTATTCTTTTGACTCTTTCCTTGTGAGGTATCTACAGGTGGACATCACGGCCTGGCTCACAGTCATAGCTCAGTCCCAGATGATGCTCTCCATACAGCCCACCCTCCCTCTGTGTCCGTAATGTCCCCACACCAACTCTACATATCTACGGGGCCATGGCTCACCACTGTTACTAGCTTTGCAACAAGATCTTTTCCTCCTGGAGCCCTCTAAATCCTAAAAGAGTTCCCTTTGCAAATTGTCCTGATGTAAATTTTCCTTGCTTATATGTACATCACCTCTTCCCTGCCAGGAAGTTAAGGAAATGGAGACGATGTACCTTTTAGCATATTTTATGGTAAGATTTGGGTAAACCTGTGCAATTAGGGTCTGGACTTGACCTAATCTGTCAGGTGCTGAACACCCATCTAAGACATAAAGCTCAGCCTCAGGAGTGAGTCCAACACAGCCTTTTAGAAGTAATAAATTATAATAATGGCATCTGTCCATTAAGAGAAATAGTAAATTCTAGAACTCCTGAGTGTTCACACTGGAAAGAGCTTGTGTGACCCCATGTGTCTTTTCTTTCTATGGGAAAGCTTAGGTCCAGACATCGGGCATTACTTCCCATATCACGGTGAGAGTGGGTCTCCATGCTCCGGGCAGGAGGCCAAGGGCTACAGGTAAAAAGAGAATCACTCACTGAGAATCTGGCACTTGTGTTTCTACCCATTCACCCACCAAGTGAGCACCACACACCTAATATGTGCAAGTCTTGTTCTAGAAGCAAATGAGGCAGGTGTCATTCCTCCCCTCGTGTGGCCTCCATTCTTAGGGGAACTCAGAAAATTAAGTCAGCCAAATAATTGTGATTCGTCATTACTGCTGTGAATGAGACGAGTAAGTACTAGCAGGGAAACCTACTTTGGGAAGTGGTCAGGGAACATTTTTATGCAGAGGTGATACTTAAGTGCATGCCCAAATGACCAACTGATGTTCTTAGTGAGTGCCTACTGTGTACCAAGCACTGTGCTATGTGCTTGGACTTAATGAGTAAAACCTGCTATGATATTTTAGTAGAAAAAAGAGGTGATCAGTTTTAAAAACTGATGGGCTCAGTTGGTTAAGTGTGCAGTGGGCTCAGGTCATGATCCCGGGGTCCTAGGATCGAGCCCCACACTGGGCTCCCTGCTCACTGGGGAGCCTTCTTCTCCCTCTCCCTTTGCTGCTCCCCACCCCCTTGGTCTGTTCTCTCTCTCTCTCTCTCAAGAAAATAAATAAAATCTTAAAAAATGAATAACAACTGAAGTTAGGAAATGACACAGGCTATGAGCACAGCCAACACGATGGGCTGAGAATCCAGGATGGAGCAGGTGCACAGTTGGAGAGGGAGGTCAGGCTGAGAATCGATGTAGGGCAGCAATCGATGGAAAGGGCAGGGGAGCAACAGCATTCTGGGACCCAAAACAAAAACACAGCCAAAGCACACAGGTGTACCAAGGTCATGCAGGAGGCATGTGCGGGGGTGGTTAGGGGGGTTCATGAATGAAAAAGTCAAGGAGCTGCCAGCCCCGAGTGTGGGGAAGAGGCTGCAACAAGAGAGGGAAGCGAAGAGGCAGTGACCAGGGCTTTCTGGTCCTGGTGAGAATTTTTGTCGTTACCTTAGAGCACTGGAAAGTACTAACGAGCCTTAGGCATGTGTATGCCTCTGTGTGTGTGTGTGTGTGTGTGTGTGTGTGTACACTGCAAAAGATGCAGAGTTTACTCTGCTTAGAGCATGTGTGAAAGAGTACACATGGGAGGAATTGGCGGGGAGCTGGCTATGCACTCAGAATAACATGTGCAAAGGCCCTGAGATCAGAAGAACTTTGTATGTTTCTTTGAGGCATTGCAAGAAGGCCAATGTGTCTGAGCATCATGAATGGGGCAAGGGAAGTTTGAGGTTAGGGATTAGGGAGGGGCCAGGCCATGCTGACCCTGGGGGCCAAGGGAAGAATCCTTCCTGGTAAGCACTGAGGGTTGGGGGGCCACAGATCCAGTCTCATGGTCATCACTCACTAGCCCTGTGACGATAGACAAGTCCTGGTCCTCTCGGGACCTCAGTATCCTCCTCTATGAAGGGAGGCAAGCATGGCCACCATGGCAGAGCCACCCGGGGAAGATGAAGCGAGCATGGTGCCGGGTGCCACGTGAACACCGCCATGTACACCATCTCAGACAAGATGCCTCATGCCAGTGTCCTGTCTGCAAAAACGTCGACACTGAGCTAGGTCAGTGATGGCCAAACTGATGAGCCTCAGGGTCATGAAGGAGCTTGCTGATAATACAGACCCTGATCCTGGCTCAAACCCAAGTCCACCGACCTTGAATTTGCAGGATGGGGCCTGGGGCTGTATTTACACCCAGTGACTGATGCTCAGAAGCCACTTGACAAGACACTCTTCAGAGGGTCCTCAGACACCAACAGCTCCCTCCCCTGCCAGTTTTCTACTGGGCCCTGGTAGTGCCTCTGCAGATTCCATGGGACAGCTTCCCTCCCTCCCCTTGCCTCCTAATCTAATTATCACAGCAACCAGATGTGACAGGCTCCCGCTCAGACCCATTTAAACATCTCCAAGGGCACCATTCAGGACCCAGGCCCTTTGTCATTTGCCAGGCACTGACCCTAGAAGCCTGGAAGGGCCTCCTTATGCTAATTAGCAATGAAATGTCCTTCTGCCAGAATAATCTGATTACTGGGGCCCAGAGCATCTGTAGACTGTCACAATCAAACCCACATCGAGAGAGCACCTCATGGGGGGTTGGCCCCCTGGAATGGTACGTCCTTTTCCTCCATGGCCCTATTTCCAAACACTTACGTGTGTCCACTACCTCTCATTGTATTTTTGAAAATATAATGAATATAAAGGTGTCTTCCTCCAGGAAATTAAAGGTGCACAGCAAACTGATTTACCCATTTCCAGTGGCCGTGGACCACCTCCATCCACGGGTGGTTCCGACCCCCACTGGGCCTCGTGGGGTGGCTGACAGTCCACCCCTGGTTACTCACAGGCACAGCTTACTGTGTTGCCTTCTGGACCTTACCTTGTGTTGAGCTTTTCTGAGGCACGTGGGATTATACTAGAGGAAGTTTGTTCCTCATCCTTTGAATAAACAGATACATATAGGAAAAGGGCCCAGAATTTGAAATGGGGGACCTGAACTCATGTTTTGGCTCTGCCCACTAACCGTCTACACTTGGAAGAATTACCCTTGGAGATCTGGTACCCTGCCAATAACCTGGTAGGACTGACCAATATACCAGAGTGCTCCTCCACACGAGTAAGGCTGGTTTCTAGGAAAGCTCTGTGCAGCTGAGCAGGGCTGGCCGCTCTAATGTTGTCTTCGGGGTGACAGCAGCTGACATTTCTTGGGTGTGCAGTTACTATATTCCAGACACTGCGTTACTGGCTTGCGATGCATTAATTAATATGCTCTCAAAATAACCCTGGAAGGTAGGTGAGAACCCAAGGATTATTGTGTAAATCATCAGGTAGAAAAACCTAGTTAGACGCGGCATGACATTTTTATGGTTTTCATTTACTTCGTTCTTATGAATATTCATATCTTCCTGCAAAAATAGCGATGAGTTTTATGAGAGTCCCGCCCTTGACCCTTTTGGGGCATTTCACAATATTAGAAACATGCATTGTCTTATATGAGGCTTCGAAAACTTGAAAACATTCTGAGTGGTGAACAGTTGCTAGGCCCAGATGTTCTGGTGAGGCTTTGCACTTCCTGACGCGATCCACGGACCTCCCGCTAGAGCAGCTTACGGAACACATTTTCCTCCAGCTCAGCTATGCCTCACCCCTGCGTTTTCTTCACAAACCTATGGCGCCGTTCGGAGTCCAGGAACAGGGAACCATTAAGATTTTCTAATAAGCTTTGGGTAAGGTGCCTGTCAGGGCCAGCACTGCCTTTAGGAAACTGAATTACAATGAGAAGGCTGAACCGAAATCCCTGCAAAGAAGGGAATATTTACAGAAGAGAGGGAACGGGCACAGGATGCTGAGTCACTGCCAGACAAGCCACGAGGGGTGCAGCCAGCCCCTCCCCCAGCCATGCAGGGACAGGGAGGAGATGGGACTGATGAGACCCCAGAGGGGGCTGGAGTGGGGGAGGGAGGCAACCAGCAGCAGACGCCAGGCTTCCATCTGACCGTCCGGTCCGCCAGTGCTGCTCCGTGGCCAGATGCACAGGAACGTCCGAGGGCAGGGAAGCAACAGATACACCTCTTAGGGTCTGGCTTCACAGAGCACAGAGAATGGCAGGGAAGAGTAGGGAGTGGACCTTTGCATGAAGAGTAACCAGTGTAGGGGCGCCTGGGGGGCTCTGTGGGTTAAAGCCTCTGCCTTCAACTCAGGTCATGATCTAGGGGTCCTGGAATCGAGTCCCGCATCGGGCTCTCTGCTCAGCAGGGAGCCTGTTTCCTCCTCTCTCTCTGCCATCCTCTCTGCCTACTTGTGATCTCTCTGTCAAATAAATAAATAAAATCTTTAAAAAAAAAAATAACCAGTGTGAGGTCACGGTCCCTCGGGAGCCACCAGCTGGTGGTACGCGATGGTGTGTGAGATCTGGACAGAAGGTCTTGTGTATCCGTCAGCTCAGCTGCCGTCCCAAGACACGGCAGGCTGGGTGGGAGTTCTCCTCTTGGCTTGCGGATGGCTGTCTTCTCTTGATGCCCTCCAGGGGCAGACAGAGCTTGGGTGTGTCCTCTTCTTATAGCCACACTAATCTCATCAGGGAGCTTCACCCCCAAGACTTCCTAAAATGGAATTACCTCCAGAGGCCCCGCCTCCAAATGCCAGCACACTGGGGGGTTGGCTTCAACAGAGGAATGGGCCCTGGGGGCGGGTACACAGTTCAGTCCCCAGAACCTCCACCGAACTTGAAATTCCCTTATGGCACTCATCAATTCTGCCGTTTATTTAGAAACATTTTGTTTTTGGGAATCTGTAATTGTTTCCGTCTCCTTTTCCTTATTTCCATCTCTGAAGCAGCTCTCACAATGGGGCCCACACGTGTTACATCCCTGAATCATAGCAATGAATCATCTTCTGAATGAGGCAGCCGAGCGGTTGCACTAACCCCTCGAATCAAGACTGAGGAAATTGCTCTTATGAAGAGAGTATTATATTTATCAAGGAGACATATTTTTATGAGATTTTTGAGACAGAAGTGAAACCACACAACTGTCCTGGTATAAGTTCTCCCAAGGACTGGTCCTCTGTAAATCTGTGAGCCCTGCTTTGAAGAGCATCTACTGGTCAGAGAGGCGAACTGGGGATGGTATCTTCCAGCATCACGGGGGATTCGAAGATGGGTTGGGGTAGAATCTGGGGAGGAAGGGATGCCCATACGGACAGTGTCCCTCGGGGTGGGAGGGACAGGCAGAAGGGAGAAGGAAGGAAATAATAAAGACCACAAACCAGCCTGCGCAGAGACACGAGCAGGAGGGGAGTTTGGGGAATTTAGTCCATGTTGTGGGATGTGTGTTTTGTGTGGGGCATGCGATACTACTCGACTTGGAAACTTCAGGAAAGCCACAGTGCTCACAGGCTTCAGTGCAGATGGATTATTTCAAGGACGTCCAAGAGGATGAGTTCTGCCCCAGTTTAGCAGAGAATAAAGACTGGCCCAGCATATGTCCGCAGGAGAACAAAAGGAAACCTGCAGAGCCTCTGTTTTACAGAAGAGCAGCCTGAGGTTTGGTGAGTCATTGTCCAAAGTTCCATTACCTGTTAGTGATAGAGCTTAAGGTCGAATTCAGATTTGTCTGACTTCAATGATTGAATTCTTTACACCCTTCTGTAATGCTTTCAAAGTACTGGAGAAGTGACAATTGCTATAAGGTGGTAAAAATCGGTGAATCACACAGAAAGTGTTTTCCTTGAAGAGTTATACGGTGACCATCCCACTCCTGCTTGAACACCAAAGGTGCCGCAAAGCTCACTTCCCCTCCCATGGAGGCTGTTTAATTTTTTAAATTGTTTGGGGTAAATTTTATCCTATAAATATATTTATATATATGTATGTATGTATATATATACATATATATATCCTATAAATATTTATCCTATAAAAATGTACCCCATAAATATCCTATAAGTAAATAAATTTATCCTATAAAATAAAAAGAACTATCACTTTCCATGTTTGAACCTGCATCTCTTATTCCTAATTCAAAATCGTGTGGTAGCATCAAAGAAGTATTTTCGGCGAACTATCAGAAATTCTTTCCAACTCTTAGAGGAGAAGTCACAGCTACAATGACCCGTTTGTCCTCAGGGCTAAGCAACCACAATGTTGTGAAGGGATGCTTGTGTGATTCCAAGTTCCTTCTCCAAAGGTTGCCTGCTCCAGCTAGCAACCAGCCTCTAGAGAATGGGTAAGCATTATCTGAAACGAGAAGTTATAAAAGCCAGGGTGTATGCACAGGCTATCAATCGCCAGCAACGTGCCTTCTGCTGAGCCAAGGACGTGCTGGCAGGAGCCTGGGGAAGAGCCTGAGATACCAGCTTACGGAGCAATGAGGTGAAAACCACCATCTGGTAAGTGGGAGAGAGAGCACCTGAGAGGTGGTTGGAGAAAGCGCTCATCTACACACAGCATCACGGGTCTGGTTCCCACACAATTAAGAGAGAAGACAAATCAAGTAGGAAGGCAGCCTGCAGGAGGGAAGTGGCATTGCCCAGTGCACTGATGGGGTTCCAGGCTGGGGATGCTGGTTGGCGTGTCTGGCGGGGGAAGGAGGACTAGAGGCACCACCACCATCTTTTTTATTTCCTGGCTCTGGTCCCTTCCTCGCCAAGGTCCCAAGTCATACTGAATCACTGTCAAAGTGAGCTCAGGTACCCTGCCAAGGAGCATAAGGAAAGGCTATGGCCAAGGACCAAGGGGAAGACAGAAAAAAAGCCAGTGACAAATTTTGAGAGGATTCAACAGAAGAGCCAGATGGCACATCATGGACCACAGGACAGGCTGCGACTGGCTTCGGGTTCCGGAGGGAAGAAGAGCAAGAGGTCATCGAAATGCTGGCATTAAGGGCAATGGGGCTAGTGTGGCAGTTTGATTATGGAGTTGAGTGAAAGTTCTAGATTTTAAAATATTCTTGGAAATATTGATATTTATTACTTTCAGATGTGTGCAATGGAAACAAAAAAAAAAATGCATTCAGGAAGGTGCCTCTGATTTTTCTCTTTGGCCTTGTTAGAACATGACCTGTCCATGAGCAATGCCAAACACTGCAATACCTACCGATAAACTTAAAAGCACACTATTTGAAGACAAAAGTTTAAAAATGAGTAGAGAGCTGTATTATCTTCCCAGAGAGGCTCGCTTGGTTTTGTGAAAATTATGACTTGTCCGAAGTCAGTTTGTAGCTTGAACGTGGAGCTACCTCAGTCTTACTGTGGTGTTATGCTAGTTGGCAACGTGATTCTGAAGAAAATCTGGGGAAATAAATGTAGGGTAGTGTCCAAGACAGTTTTAAAAAAGGAGACCACTGGATGGGGTTCTCACCTGCCAGACGGCACATTTACCATACGTCTGAGATAATTAGAGTCCTGCAGGGCTGGTACAGGAGAGGGAAAGAGTAATAGAAAGAGACATCATGTATTATTTAAATATTAATATATGGAAGGACAGTGGTTCAACTGTGAAGTTAAAATGATTATTTGATTATTTCTCAGATAGTATTTTAAAATTTCGCATTGGGAAAAATCAGGGAGATACTCATCTAACATGTAAAACTAATCGCAGACAGGGGAAAGTTTTGATGACAAACAATGTAGAAAAGTTTGGAAGTAGTTTGTTGTAGGCAGGAAAGATAGGTCAGTGGTGGTTGTACCAGACCCTCTGTGACAGAATGATGGCGGACAACAGCAACAGGGGAATGCAAGGGTAGAAGGGAAACCGAGTCCTTTATCATCAGACAGGTCACCTCAGTTAATCATGAGTTAGTATAATTTTCTTATCATATGCAATGGATAAGGGGAAATTTTCCATAGAAGTAACATGATTTATTGCAGGTCTTATAGATAGCAAGAAGCAGAGCTACGATTTGAACCCACGTGGGTTGGACCAAAAGTCCCCAACACATTCTACTGCCAGTGAGAAGGTAGGCGGCAGGTTCCTTCACTCTTTCTGTCTCACCTGGTCCCCATTCCTAGAGGGTAAATCATGTTTCTTTCAATACTGCTGGGATGGGAAAAACAAAACACAAAACAAAACAAACTAAAAACAAGATCATCTAATTGACTAAAGATAGTTTGCATTTTTATTAAATCATAGTCACTTAATGGCCATATCATCCTGCTTCCGTGCTTGCGCTCCACAGGTCTGGGGTAGCTGCGGGGAAGAACCTACATTCCCTTTCTTGAGAGACACACCCTGGGCAGGAAGCACGAGGGTTGTCATGTTGGCACACTTCCGTGGACCTGCCACATGTCTACAAAGACCCAAAGATATGTTATTTAGAAAACCGCTCAGCAGCATGTAGATCTTGGAAAATCTGAGGACATATGTGAGTCAGACTGCCAGATTCTGGGCGTTTCTCAATTAGACACTCACGGGAAAGGTCTCTCCTGCTCACAATGCGAGTGAGCAGGGGCCGTCCTGGCTCTGCCCTGGATTGCCTGTGTGTCTGTGTGTGGGTGTGGGAGCTTGTGTGTGTGTGTTGTGTGTTCATTTCAACCATACTAGAAATGTCACCTGGTCAGTCTTCACACGAAATTCTAACCAGTGTGTCTCAGTCTTGCAGCCGAGACTCTGCTCATGGGCCTGTCAGCTGTCAGACAGGATCACCTAAGTGCCTCAGGGTTTGGCCGGGAGCTACTGACACGTCTGCCTGGGCTTCAGGGTATATCTAGCACATTATACACAGCTGTTTGGGGACAACGAATACATCTGTGTCTACACAATAGCGCCCTATGCATTAGTCCCATATTTGCATATAAAATGATTGGGAGACCATAATAAACATGTTCAGCCATTAGCTCTATGTGCTGGGATTTCAGTCAGTGGCTTTCTTCCCCCTTCCCCTCCTCAAACTATTTCTCCTCCTTCTCCTATGTTTGTTTCTTCACTGACCTAGATTTCATATATTGGCTGCCGTGACCATGTACACCTGGCTTACTCCTACTTATTTTCTAAGACTCCACATTTCTTCCAGGAGGCCCTCCCAGAGATCCCAAAGTAAGGTTTTCTTACTGCTCTGACTTCCCACAGTCCTCCAGACCCCAGACCTCCTTTTCCACAACCGCTACCCAGTTTACTGTACTTCACCGTTAATTGTCTGTTTATTCCACTATAGTGTAAGTTCCTTGAGGACAGAAACATTCAATCATCGTATTGCCTGTACAGTGTGTAACCCTTATCTAATACCTATTTGCTGAACTAATGTCTATACAACAAGGAAGCCGCAGCACAAACATCTTTGGCCAAAGCTGTATTATGCTGTTGGGTGACAGAAGGAGCATTTGATAGCAATGACTGTTCCCAATCCTGGACCCTCTTGTGCACAAGGGCTACTTAACCACTTTGTGTGGCAGTTTCTTTACCTGTGAAGAAGAGGACACTAATGTGTACTAGACAGAATGCGTGTAAGGAGTAAATGAGACCCATACCATTCTTCCCAAGCTAAGACGTGAGGAATGGCTCAGTGGAAAATGTAAGGAGACAAATCATACGTGCCCAACTCATATTAGAACTGTATTATTCGTAAGCCAAGTATCTGCCCCGGCCACAAAATGCTTACTGAAATGATTGTGGTGCCCTAGAAGAGCACAGATGTGTAGGTGGTAGTACTTTAAAGCTGGAGGTTTTTGAAAGGCATGTTTCCCGCCTGATGAATCCCATCTTCGCTGGCAGGGGAATGGTGCTCACAGATGAAGATCTTCACGGGCCTAGTACCTCTTGACTTGAGCAAAGTTATGGATTCTTTATTGCATGGCACATCTATTTCACATTACAAACATATTCTAAATGACAACCACTAGGTACCTACCCAGTCATGTTTTCTTGGATGATACTTTATGGATAACAGCTGTCAACACCAAGTACAAAGAGGATTTTCTAAAAGGATGGACTGAAAAGTTAGAAGTCAGAACGTCAGAAGTCACTTTCAAGGCCTCCACCATGTGGACCCACCTCACTGGCTTGGCCCTTGTCGCCTGCCAATGCTCCCTTCAGGAACTTCTGTCATAATCTATAGACACGGTGTCTCCACAGCAGCAGCAGCAGGAAAACAGGATTCTGACCAGAATGCCCTCCGAGTGTGTCTTTAAGCACAGTAGGAGGTGGAAAACGTGTAAAAAATCTCCATAATGGTTTCCATTTGTAGAGGAACAGGGAAGGGGAAGTACACCTACTTCTGTACAACACAACTGCCAGTGCTTTAGTTGGGACTGGTTTATGGGACAAGTGTCTATTTCTAGGAACATTGCAGTAGCATGTCACTCATCTCCCGCCTAACCAGGGCTCAAATTCCCAGCGTCAGCAGTGACTGCTCCTCACGTATTGTAAGTAATTTCTAGTTGTCTCCTCTTCGTTCCCAATGGGCATGACCACTCACCCACATTACTGGGGCATCATCCTTACTGGTATCTTCCTGCTACTTTGCCAAAATTTTCCTTTCCAGTTAGTTTTTTTTTTTTTTAAAGATTTTATTTATTTATTTGAGAGAGAGAGACAGTGAGAGAGAGCATGAGCGAGGAGAAGGTCAGAGAGCGAAGCAGACTCCCCATGGAGCTGGGAGCCTGATGTGGGACTCGATCCCGGGACTTCAGGATCACGCCCTGAGCCGAAGGCAGTCGTCCAACCAACTGCGCCACCCAGGCGTCCCTCCAGTTAGTTTTTATAGCTCTGGTCCCATTACTCATCCATGGCAGTTTTTGTAGTTCCCTATGACCCCATGAAACAGTCCACAGTATTCTATATGCCCTTTTATGATCTGGCTCAAATCTACGCTCTTGTTCTCTGGGTAAATCACTCATCAATCTACAGTCATTTCCTTAAAAATTCATGAACACTGGTTCTTTGGTGCCTCTGTAAGCACTATTTCTTCTACCCTGAATGCTTACACTTTCCATATTTATGCTTTCCCCAAAAAATATGACTAGGAGACAAGCCAAGTGCTCCCTTTTTATAAAGGCCTTCTCTGCCTCTCCAAGTTGGAAAAATTCTTATCATTGGAACTTTAAAAATTCAGGTTCTTAGATTGGGTAAGTCCCTTCATTTTTACAGGCGTCAAACTCCCGTGTTTGAAAATGATGGGAAAAACAGTGATTCCTTTGCAGGATTGTTGGATAAATCACACTTATGAAAATAAGTGAATTGTTATTTATAACATTTATGAAAGCATAAAGAGCAATACTGTCCCTGAGTAGCTTCAGCCCTGCAGAGGCACAGCAGAAGTCTATGTAATAAACATTGTTGCTTCTTTCATATCTCCAGTGGGCTCCCCTTTAAGAATGTGACATTTTGTCCAAGCCTCCATAGAGGATGATTTAGAACTGCAGAAGAAGATATGAAACCATTTCAGCGCAAGAAAATGGATCAACTGTTAAGCAAGAGAAACTTGATTATTTCAGGAATTTCGATGCTCCAATTCTTCCTTTTTTAAGAGTGTGAACCCAAATTTGAAAACTGATATAAAGAGTTAAAAGGCCAAAACTGCTTTATCATTTCTTTCTCTTTTTTTAAAAAAGCGAATCCTGATTAAGTACTTGAATAATGCAAAGCCCTAATTCATCAATGAGTCTTTAGTATGATGGAAAAAGCTGATTTTAAGAGTGTTGAATTTGTAAGACATAACATAATGAATAGGCAAGCAGAGGTGAAAAATGTGTCCCTCTTTACCCAAGATATTTTTTTTATTAGCTCGGAATTACGAGCATTTATGTTTCCATTACAATTTTTAATACCCTGTTAGGAGACAATCATTCATGATGCAGAATTTGAGTGACTATTCTGGAATCTCTGCAGGTCCACCAGTACCTCATAGTCCCCAGTGTCTTCGATGAGCTCACTTCCTGAAGTCGTTGATAAATACTTTAAGTGCAACCTTGACGATAGCCTTGGGATTTCCTGAAAGCTTTCTCTGATGAGTTCCCATGAAGGAGGCGAGTTGAGTAATGCATTCCTCATCTTTGTTCTGGGTGGCAATGACAAGAGCAGAGAGCAAGAAGTGATAGGAATCGTGAGGCAGAGGAAGTAGCATAGGGAAGGGTCTGGAGGAAGAAATGCACATGGTATGTTTAGAAGAAAATGCCTTGGTTGAATTCTCTTTCCATGGTGTATTGATTTTTTCACAAATTAATATAATATGAGGTAGAACTCAGAGAATCCCTCAGTCTCACTTCCCCTGATCCATAATTCACACGGAGGCCGAAAGGTCTCCACTAAAGTAAATCACAGTAAGCCCACCAAAGTTAAACCTTTGGAGAGGTCAGTTGTAGGGGGATAACACCATGTTGGCTATAAAGAAAGGTAGTAAGCTATGTTTCCTGTCCAGATGGAATCTGACCCCTACTGAGGATCACGAGAAGACTACTTACTTGAATGGCATCTAAGAGAGATGCATTATTCCTAAGGTTATAAGTCAGAAATGGATCTCCCTGGGCTAAAAGCAAGGTGTTGGCATGTTGTGCTCCCTCTGAGGGTCCTAGGGTAGGTCCGTGCCCTTGCCTTTCCTTGCTTCTGGAGACCACCTGCACTCCTGGGTGCCTGGTCTCTCCTCCATCTTCAGAGCCAGCAGTGTGGTGCCCCTGAGTCCAACCCTGACATCCCTGCCTCCCACCCTTACCCGTAAGGACCCAGCTGTAATAACAGGATGACCTCCCCACCTAAGATCTAATCTGATCTCATCCTCAAGGCCCTTTTTGCACGTAAAGTAACATTTTCATAGCTTCTATGGGTTAGGACATTAGCATCTCTGGAAGGTGATCGTTCTGCTTACCAGGAGTGTGTACGTTTTAACGTCAGCAGGAGGGCAGAAATGGGAGAAAGTATTTCTGCACCTGCAATCAGCAAGGATGTTAATTCACTCGACAAGAGTTAACTCAGCCTACATTGTGACAACACAGTGCTGTATCTCAAAGTTAAGGTGAGGGAAATAAGGGTGCCATCTGTCCACACCGCGCACAAAGCCAGTGTAGAATCCCGCTATGCAGATGTCCAGGGAGCAGAGGTATAAGATGCCATGAGAAGGAACAACGGGATAGGGGAAGAACCTGCTCCAGGCCAAAGGGAGGTATGTCGAGGCTCTGGTGAGGAGAGCCTGCAAAGGGTGCACAGTGGAAGTCCAGTGAGCCTGGACATTGGAGGTACAGGGCATTGCCGGGGGTTGGAGGGACAGGCCACAACTCCACTATTCAGAATCTTGGAGGCTAGGGTAAGGATTTTAGTCTTCACAGAAAAATGGGAAAGTAATGAAAGGTTTTATCCTGTGTGTGTGTGTGCGTGTGTGTGTGTAGATAGAACACAAAAAATAACATAGGGAGAATGATGGATTTGGAAGTGGGTCTTATATACTGATTGTGTTCAGTCTGAGTTCTGAGTTAGAACCCTAGTCCCCAGTGCAATTATATCTGGAGAGAGCCTTCAAGGAGGTAAGGAAAGTCAAGTGAGGTCGTAAAGGTGGGGCACTGATCCAATTAGAGCAGACTGCTTGTGAGAGAGACGGAGACACACAGACGTGCATGTGCAGAGCAAGGGGACCCGAGGACGCAGGGAGAAGCCTCCTGTCTGCAAGCCGAGAGGCCTCTGCCTCCAGGGGAAACAAGCCTGCTGGCCCCCCCACCCACCCCTGTAGCCTCCAGAGCTGGGAGAAGATAAGGTCTCCCTGTTGATGCCACCCAGCCTCTGGTATGTCGTTCTGGCAGTGGGAGCGGACTCCCACGGATGGTAAGCAGTGTCCTTCAGACAATGTGGAGGCACCGGGGAAGAGCCCAGGGTGGGAGAGGGAGGAACCAGGCCGCAGATCTTGATAATAAGGCATCAGGGAAAGGACACGACAGATACGGTAAGTAGTGGTCAGAAAGCATTTGCTGAGAAGGACACAGAGGTTGCCCTACAAGTGTTAAGCACAGCACACATGCTGTGCTCCATTACATTTTAAGATCAACAAAAAATAAGTATGGCAAAGAGAAATATACCCTGAACTGAGTCAGATAAAGAAAAAGAGATTCGGGGCACCTGGGAGCCTCAGTCAGTTAAGCGTCTGTCTTTGGCTCAGGCCATGATCATCTGGTCCTGAAATGGAGCCGCTCACTGGGCTCCCTGCTCTGCTCAGCGGGGAATCTGCTTCTCCCTCTGCTGCTCCCCCTACTTGTGCTCTCTCTCTATCAAATAAATAAGTAAAATCTGTGGAAAAGAAAAAAAAAAGAGTTTCAAATTCCAGATCATGTGTACTGTAGTAAACAGGGTTCTTCAGAGAAATAGAACCAAGAACATGATAAGAAATATATAAGAAAGTAGAATAGGGTGTGTGTATCCATACCTTATGATTTCTCTCTCTCTCTGGATTTTGGAGGTAACTATATGCCACATTTGGGGAATACTTTTCAAATCCATCTCCTGGGTAACCCACAGGCTGCTAGTTTTCAAGTGGGCCCTGCCCAAAAGAAGGCTCTGCTTTATGTCTACTCTGTCCCTTGTTTTATTTTTTTAAACATTGAACTATTTATTATTTTAGAGAGAGAGAGCGCAGGGGGAGGGGCCTAGGGAGAAAATCCTGAAGCAGACTCCTTCTTGATTGGGGACCCCAATGTGGGGCTCTATCCCAGGGCCCTGAGATCATGACCTGAACCGAAATCCAGAGCTGGCTGCTTAACCAGCCAAACCACCCAGACACCCCTCTACTGCGTACTGGAGCCTTTGCACCAGATCCTGGGAAGTCTGTGGCAGTGCAGCAAGAAGCCTCCCGCAGGCCTGGAGAGGAGGGTATCAGCGCATGTTTCTAGGTGTTTGAAGAAAGACCATGTTCTCTTCTTTTTTTTTTTTTAAATTTTCAGCATAACAGTATTCATTATTTTTGCACCACACCCAGCGCTCCATGCAATCTGTGCCCTCTCTAATACCCACCACTTGGTACCCCGACCTCCCACCCCCACCCCGCCCCTTCAAAACCCTCAGACTGTTTTTCAGAGTCCATAGTCTTTCATGGTTCACCTCCCCTTCCAATTTACCCCAACTCCCTTGTTCTTTTCTTTTGACCCTATTGTTCATCTAGCTTTTTGGTTGTACATATTTTTTTCTCTTTTTTGTCTAGTTTTTCATTAGGATTTTGTTTTATAGAGACACCAAGATGAGAGATTTTAAAGAGCCTGTCTATTAACTACCTAGAGCATGATATAAAAATTTTGTAGTCAGTAAAAAGTAACACAATTTGATGCTGTTTTAATATTTTCCAGTTTCTTCATAGACATTACATCACATGGCTCATAATGACCCCAGGAAGTGGGTTGGCATCCTTCTTTACTTCACGGATGTGCAAACCAAGGGTTGCAGGAGCTGATTTGTCCTTCTTTACTTCGCGGCTGGGCAAACCAGGGGTCGCAGGAGCTCTGATTTGTCCTGGGTACAAGGAAGTAAGTGACTGGGTCTGTGTCCATGGAGGCAGCTGGTATAGCAGTGAACAAGACATACCCTGGAGAATCTTCCAGAAATAGCAGGAAATACATCACAAGAACCTGAGCTAGCATATCACATTACTTTTAAACTCTGCTTAGTCTAGAGATTGCTATGAGGTTTTCAAAGGTAAAGGATTCATAGAATGTCAATATATTTAAATTCTCCCCTGAAACTCATGTTGGCACCACCAGTAGTGGAAAGAGGAAAGAGGGGATTATATTAATCAATAAAACATGTGTGGTAGTTACGGCTTCTAGAGTTAATCGAAGGAATAATTTAACAAATTGAAGCCCCTGCTACCACCACCTAACTCAGTCTCCCCAACCCCTCTGACAGTCTCAGTTAATTGGAATTTTCCTCCTGGTGGTGTCACTGATGCCTTTATTCACACAGGATCTTTCATTATTGGATTGCCAACAGTTCCTATTGGCTGTTATTTTGGGACATGAGGTATCTAAGAAAGAGTCAACTGCATTTCTCAAATTCCACATACTGTCTTTCTTGACACTATAGTTTCCTGACAAAGGTTTTTAGAGATTGAACTTCACATCGGGGGTCAGAATTGGTCACCCCAGCAAGTGCAGGGGACCCTCTTCATGTCTTGGGTGGTATGACATCACAAGGAGACCATAATGCTTTAGAGTGAGTCTCACATTCTGATTTAATATACATTTTACTATAAATCCTGGTCCAAACAGTCATCCTTTGGGCACTAGACATCCAAACCCACCTAGAACAGGGCTGCATGCACGGGTTCCATTCCTGGCCAGGGGGTGGGGCTCTCTGAAGTCTGTCCCCCCACGGGTGGCCTGCCTTAAGTTAATGGCAGTGTCTCTGCTCTCCAGATCTGTCCCCATTGCATTCTTTAATGTCCCTTTGTCCCTCGATAGGTCATCTCCTAGATAATGATCTTTTATATTAGACTTCCCACTTTCACAATCCTGTGTGGTTTCTGTCTCCTGTTTGGACCCAGGCCCTTGACTCATAGAAACAGCTGTTGGTGTAAGGAACAGCCCTTGGTTTGCGGTACAGCACCCTCACCTCCAAGAGCGTCACTGCAACCCCTCGTGCAGAGTCTCAGAAGCTCAATACATCTGTGCATCAAGCCAGTGATTTCGTTTTATAAGGCACATGGTAAAAACATTAATTGGTAAGTTTTAGCTTATTATACATTCTCCTTCCCAGTAAAATGATTTCCTTGGTTAGTGTCGGTGCAAAGTGGGACAGAATGGTAATGATCTCCACACGTTGCTGAAGGATGGTTCCATTAGACGATTTCCTGCAGGGCAGACAAATGTGTATCCAGAATACGTATGTGTTTCCATTAGAATAAATTGCTGCCCACTCTGCTGTGGGAGGGAAAAGTGCTCCACCCCCCACCTGGTAGCAGGGGAATTGCATTTGGTGGTGACCATGCACTTTATTTTCCAAAGTAGGACACTCCTGAGAATGAAAAGAGGCGCTCATGGGGCGCCGGGACACGAGGGATGACGCAAGACGCTGGGGCAAATCCGAATGCACGATCCCCTATGAACTGAGTACCGAGCCCCTGTCTCCGCTGATGACCCTCTCAGTGCTCGGCAGTAGCGATGGCCAGTCCAGTTCACTGAGTTCACTGAGTCCAACTCAGTGAAGGATGTCCCGCTTTTCCAGCCCACGCGCAGTCTTCGCTCCTGATGCCGTCGATGTGTTTTGCATAGGCCCATGGAAAAGGAGCCTGATCCTAGCATCCGTAGTATGTTGAAGTCATCCTTCTAACTACTAAGGGTTTTCCCCCTAGGCTTTGGTGCTCCTTTAGTTTTGTCATAGTATCTTCATTTCCTGTGCCCTTCCTAAGTGGTCCATCCATACATAAGTGTCTCTGTAGGACACCTAATTCCGAGTAGATTTTTTTCTTTTTTGTCAAAATCCCGGAGCAGCCGACCAATCCACATGCAATCACTGAGGGCAGGCCTATCCCAGGGAACAACGAACATACAGAAATACTACCCACTTCCTTCTCACTGGGATCACCTCGCTGCACTACTGTCCTGCGGGGCACTCCCATGTGGGACTGGCCCGCCGCGGCCATGTGCTCCCTGTGATAGGGGCCCATTGTACACACGGCTTTCCCACTGTTCACTGCCACGAGGGAGATGCACCCAAGTGCATAGGTGCGAGCTAATGGAGAAGTAGTACAGCAGCCTGTATCAGTCAGCTGACCTAACAACGTGCCATAGATGGCATTTGTTTTCTCTCAGTTCTGGGGATTAGAAGTCTGAGATCAGGTGAAGGCATGGCTGGGTTTCAGTGGCTTCCTGGCTTGCAATGGTCACTTTCTGCCTGTGTCCTCACATGGGGTGGGGGGTAAGGGGCAGGGAGACACAGACGGGGAGGGAGAGAGACTATGAATGAAAATATAACAAATCATGAAGTTAAATTTCATGTTTATACCACATCAATTTTTACTTTTCCAATCATACTGCTCCATTCATGTATGGTACCAGGACTATATTATAGTTAAGCCCCTACAGGCGAGACAAACAACGCAGTTGTCTAACAAAGGGAAGTACCTTTATTTCAAGATTAGTCAAATGCCAAGAGTGAGCCTGCCATGGAAGACGGACCCCTACTGCTGATTTTATTATATCCTGATCTGTGCAATCATGGGGTTCCACTATATTAACAAAAGCTTTCATTTATTAAGCACTTGCTAAGGGGCAGACCCTTGCCAATGCTTTCCATGAATTATCTTATTTAATTCTCTTATCAGATTTATCAGGCCCCTTTTACACCAGAGGAACCTGATTCGAAGAAAGATTAATGAACGCCCCCAAGGTCATACAGCTTGTAAATAGAGATATAGATTTTGTCCTAGGAAATCTTGTATAGAGACCATGATTGAGATGTTTCATTTATCCGGTAGAGAGATAAGGATGACATTACGCACTTAGAGAAAAATAAATGCATAAAGTGCTAATAACAGGTAGGCTTGTTGATGGATAAATTATCTGAAAACCACTAAGAGCTTGGCAAAAGGGTCATTAACATTCAAAGCCAACTCTCGCTGCCAGTGGCCACGTTGGGTGCCAACGCCCGAGTCTCCTTAGCACGGCCCCAGCCAACTGCAACCCTCCTGGTGCAACTGTAGCTGGCGAATTTGCTGGATAAATTCTGGGCTGGAAGCCAGAGCTCATCTTTGAAAATGAGCTAGAAGACATTTTCCAAAGTTCTGCAGAAGTGACCAAATGGCAGAGTTTTTCAGGTGCCCATTTGTTCATTTGTGTCCCGGGGATAGTCAGGCTTCCAGACCAACCAACAAATGCTTATTGTTTAACAGATGCTCTCTTGCCGTGTGCTTCCTGTGTCAGTATAAGCTACATACATGTAAGGGGCTGGGGGAAGAGTCCAGGATTTAGAAACGTATCTGAAACACGAAAGTCTTGTATGATAGTTATGAAATAAAATTAAGTAAGTGGCAGGAGGCACGAAATGTCTTCTGACAGCTTGAGGTATAAAGTCATTCCATTTCTATTTTTTGTATACTCAGACCCCAGCAAATCCCTTATTCCATTCTTATTCAACAATCTCAAGGCCTGACAAGTCTCAGGGTATCAGCCTACTTCCCAATATTAGATAAAGAAAACTAAGAGTAAACACATTACAGCCCAGGGATGTTTCCTTTTCCATCTCTGTAGCTTCCATGGCAGACTAAGGGGGTGCCCTGCACCATGTTGTCTTGTCCACTGCTTTTGGGGTACTGTTATGGGCACATCATATCCCCCCGGAAGATACGGTGAAGTCCTAAATCCTGTTCTAAATCACGTTCAAAGGTTACCTTTAAACCTGAGCTTATTTGGGAATGAGGTCTTTGCCGGTATAATCTGGTTAGGAGGAGGCTGCACTGAGTTAGTGTGAATCCTAATCCACACAGATGGGTGTTCTTGTGAGAAGAGCAGAAAGACTCAGACACAGGGGGGACACCATGTGGTGAACAAGGAAGGCTGAAGAGGGGCATCTACGGGGATGCTAAGGATTGCTGGGAACACCAGAGGCCAAGAGAAAGCATGGAATAGATTCTCCCCCAGAGCCTCAGAGTAAGTGTGCCTCCTCAACACCTTGACCTCATCAGAGTTCCAGCCTCCAGAACTGCAAGAGGACATATTTCTTTTGCTTAAAGCCACCCAGTTGTGACATGTTATACAGAGCCCTAGACGCCCTACTGTGCCCATCCAGCTCACATTGACTTGGAGGTGTTTTCTGGTTTTGTTTCTTCTTTCTGGTGAAGATAATCCCACTCTCTCCAGTGCTACACAAGGCACAGACCTGCTTCCTCACGCTCTTGAACTACTTGGTGTATACTTATGTCCTCAACACAACCCCCCTGTGAAAAAATAGAAAGGAAACAAAGCCCTTCTTGTGCTGGGCCAACGATGGAGAAGTGTCCCCAGCAGGCTAAGGGACAGCTTGCTGCACTCTGGGTCAGAATCTCTTCCCTCTGGTCCCTTTGTGCTAGAGCACCTTCAGAGTCCCAGTTTCACAGGCACACAACATTTGAAACTGCTGGTGAGCACCCTGGATCCCAGGTCTTAGCTTGGATCCCTGCCCCTCCCCCCACCCCAGGGACTATAGAACTTCAACTTCAAGCAGATTGCCCATAGGACACACCTCGAGTAACAATCTTGTTGGCTTTGTGGGTGAACTTAGTCTGTTTTCTCTGACTTTCTCTGCTCCCTGACATCCACCAGGCTTCCGTCACACTACTCTCTGAATGACGGGATGTGTGCCTCACCCAACTGGTGAGTCCGAGAATGGAAAGCATGGAAAAGCAGCATGTGCACAGGAATTTGTCCTTAGGGAGGGGCACACACTTCTCCAGTCCAGGGAGATGGAAAGACATGAAGACTCTGAGTCTTCTGTTTCCGAAATTGGGTAATCTGACCTTATAGTGGCGTGAGTCCACATTTACTAGCTTGTCTGTAGTTTGTGCTACTGAGAACTGAAAATCTTGGTTTCTAGCCAGCACCAAATGGCTGCTGTGCATCAAAATATGTCACAAGGGGTAGAGACCATGGCCCCAGGAACTTGCAGCTTAGGTATCTGTTGCTTGTAGGACATCCAGTTAAATATTTGTTACCATTACATTTCTTTATAAGTGAGTTTGGGTTAATCATGGTAACCAGCTGGTTTTCTCCATCAGTAAAAATGAGTACTTAAATATCTCTATGCTCACTGTTCCATCTTTCACTGGTTATTGGTGACTGTTCTGGGCTTCAGTCCTTGACTGGAAAAGCTAAAAAGTATTGTGACTGTTCTGCGATACTACACCCTCCAAAATATTATAGGAAGCAGGCTGGGGCACCCATGAATAAAAATACTTCTACCACCGTGTATAAACACACTGCATCCTTAAAAATTACAAGAAGGTGGGGCACCTGGGTGGCTCAGTGGGTTAACCTCTGCCTTCAGCTTGGGTCATGATCCCAGGGTCCTGGGATTGAGCACTGCATCGGGCTCTCTGCTTGGCGGGGAGCCTGCTTCCTCCCTCTCTCTGCCTGCCTCTGCCTGCTTGTGATTTCTGTCAAATAAATAAATAAAATCTTTTTTTAAAATTACAAGAAGTTATGAGCGTAGGGTACATTTCAATAACCAAGGAGACAAACAGAGTAAGTCTTGATGTATGTGGTCATATTTGAACTTTGTCTTGAAGGATGATTGTATTGAGAATAAAGATACTTGATATTCCAGCCGAGGGAAGAAGGTGAAAGGGGGCAGGTGGGTGTTCTGGAAATGATGAGTCATTGGTTGTGGTGCAGTCACAGCATGGAAGAGAGAGGAGGGAGGTGGGAGGAAGTGGAGATGGGGACAAATGACCAAGAACCTTCCAAGGCCCCAGGGAGTTCAGTTGGAATTTGGAAGATGATGCTGAGCCTAGGGGAAGGAGGGCAATCAGCACAACATTGAGAAGGCAACCAGGAAGTTCTCCTTCATTGGGGTTGGGGGGAGGGAATACATTAAAAACAGTGCAAGCAATAAGGAAGTTTTGGAACGGGTCCATGTAAGTGAGAAAGAGAAACTGAACCAGCACTGCAGAAGTAGGAACAAGGGAAGGGAAGATAGACATTTGGGGAAAGAATCAGAAAAATCTATTTTCGACAACTGGGTAATATGAGCCTCTTGGTATCTGTCTCTTCCAGACTAGAAGGGCATGCATAATAATTGAAGATATGTTGATGATTGAAGTTAATAAGGATATTGTAATAATGCTTAAACAAACATTTGAGGATCGGATACCAATTAAGAGTGTGTATGTGATTAGAGATTCAGTATGACGCATCATTGTTCTGTGATTGGTTTTTAGTGATGGTTCCAGAGTTGGTGAAGGTGATTGTATTGGGATAGATGATGACAGAGAATCAGTGACATATCAGGTATCGGGGATATAGCCTATAGCCTAGGTGTTACCAAACACTATTCTAGATGCTCAGGATACATCAGGAGATAAACAAACAAACAAACAAAAAACCATAAAAATGCCTTCTTCAGGTAGATATCTGTATCTGTCATCCTCTTTCCTGAGAAGTTGTACCAAATACCTTAAGATCTGCATGGAAAAATAAACAACCCATTATATCAGGAAGAGGAAATCTGGACATTCTCCTATAAAATTATGACCCTTGCTTCTATAACTCTTGAGCTCCTCCCCAGCATCATGCCTAGAGTAACAGCTTCCCGTTCATTGTTCCCTTCAGTAGTCAGAAACTCCACTCTCATGGCGTGGGGACAGTAAGGGGGCGGGGGGTGAGGCTGGCCCCAGGGGCCACACTGAGACCGGGGGTCTAGATCACCACCTCAACACGGTGTGCTCTTCTGAGCATGCCAACCAAGAGAGCTTGTCTTTATTCTCTCAGACGCCTGTTATTGATATGCCATCCCAGTAGCAAGTTTAGGATACTAATAACCATATGGTTATACTGTCATCAATAGAAGCCATACAGACCAAGTCATTCAAGAGGGATTGACATGTTTGCCTTGACATCAGAGAAGGAAGGCTGACTGCGGGGCCAGACAGGACCTTGGTGAGATTAATGAGCTCAAACTCTGGTGCACAGCCTCACATACCTAGAGAACAGAACTCAGAGGCTCTCTGGGGCTCGTCTCACTCTGCAAGATGACTCCTTACCAAGCTAATGACACGAAACCGGGTATCAACATCTTCATTTTCATGGGGAGATATAGCTGCCAGAGTAATCAGCTTATTCCCTGATGCTGGGGAAATCTATTCAGGAGACCAAATCATGAGACATGAAATGATGAGAGCCGATCTAACATGGGCAGAGCCTCCGCAACGTATCAGGTGTTAGACATTTTATTTACGCCATCACATTTCATTCAATGAGGACCCATGAGGTGAATTACCTGAGCTCGTGCAGTTTCTCTACCATTTCCAGAGTGGGCACGTGGCAGAGTTAGAACTTGAACCCACTTCTGTCTGTTCCCAAAGCTGTTCCACAATGTTCCATTCTGAACAGTTGAAATCTTCTTGGAATTACCTGATTAAGATGGTGAACTTTATTGAAGGGCATTTTTCATTCTTTCAGAGTGGGGGACAGAAACGCACCATGACTGAGAACATGGAGCCCAAAGTCAGGGTGTGGTTCTGAGTCTGGCCCTCCTTCCTGCATGGCTGATATTAGCAAATTAGTTCAACTCTTGCCACAGAAGTGCTTCTACTATGAAACACAGAGGACATGGGGAGATGGAGAGGAGATGGGAGCTGGAGGAAGGTGGAGGGGGAGACAAACCATGAGAGACTGTGGACTCTGAGAAACAAACTGAGGGTTTTGGAGGGGAAGGAGGTGGGGGACTGGGAGGGCCTGGTGGTGAGTATCAAGGAGGGCACATATTGCATGGAGCCCTGGGTGTGGTGCATAAACAATGAATTCTGGAACACTGAAAAGAAATTTAAAAAATAAATAAAAATTTTTAAAAAAGAAAATGGGAGAAATTATAGCCAAGTGCCTGGCATGTAGAAAGCACTCAGTAAAAATTATCATTTACAATAGAGTAGTTGTCTATTGTTTTTGAAGGGATGTTCATGAGAACCAATGTTGGCCATGCTGAAGAAAATAATTCTTCCTCAGGATAATCACAGTACATGCTGGCTTCTTCTCCACTAATTTTGTGTGTGTACGTGTATTTTTCTCAAGGTTTTACACACACTCTCTCATTTCTCTTCTCTATCTTTACTTCAGAAAGTTGGATTAAGACACAATTCCATGCTGTGAATTTCATTTTCTGGGATCTGGCTCCAATCCATGTCACATCATTGGATGTGGGTGTTTCTCCTGTGTCCTTTGTGACCAGATGGCCCAGTCATCCCCCAGAGTGGTGCCCTCTGATCGTTGCTGGTTGCACCGTGGGAGCACTGTGGACATTCTCACACACAGAAGCTACGTGGGAAGTTAGAAGAGCAAGGACTTTATGGTTCTCCCCTGAGAGACTGAGACACCGAGACTTCTGTAGAAGCAGAGGCCACTTGTTAGCAACTTGCTCTGGGAGCATTCAGTAGATTTGGAGGCACTTCCCCACACGTGATCTGGGCTGCTTCCAGAATAGCCTTGTGAGGCAAGACATGTAGGCTTTCTCAAACCCATCTCAGAAGACACATTTCCTGTGTCTCTATTTAAAATCAGTTCCCAATGGGATAAACTTCATTTTCCAAAGTGGTGCCATGGATTGGTCTCTGCCTGCCTCCCCACTTCATCAGTCATGACACTCTGCCCCATATCTATGGGCCAGTCACTCAGAATTGCCAGTAGAGCTCCTCTCCGACCGACCTGAGCCTGCTCTCCCCACAGACCACCCCCAGGAAGATGACCCCACAACAAACACACCCACAGAGACACTCACTCACGATGAGTTCTCAGCTCCTGCTCTACTTTCGTTCCCCCTCTTTGTGATGTCTTTTTGTGTGCCTTTTCACCAAGTAACTCTGACCCCCTTCCTAGTAAGATTATATATTAACTTTAGTAAGTTAATAGACCTTATTTAAAAACCAAAAAACAATGGTTTTAGGTTTATAGAAAAATTGAGCAGATACTACAGAATTTCCTTTCTCTCTCCTCTTCATGATTGCCCTTATTATTACCATCTTACACTAGTGTGGCACACTAGTGTGGCACACTTGTGACACTTAAAAAGCCAATATCACTACAGTTTTATTAACCAAAGACCATAGCTCTCTTTATGCTATACAGTTCTATGGTTTTTTGTTTTTGTTTTTGTTTTTGTTTTTTTTTCATGTAACACAAGGATTTTTTATTTCTATAAGGTGGACTCCTAAATTGACGCTAGTGGGTCAGAAGTGGTAAGCATTTACAATTTTTTGTTGTTGTTGTTGCTGCCCCTCCCCTTCTGTGGACCCAACATTCTTTTTTTTTTCCAATTTATTTATTTTCAGAAAAACATTATTCATTATTTTTTCACCACACCCAGTGCTCCATGCAAGCCGTGCCCTCTATAATACCCACCACCTGGTACCCCAACCTCCCACGCCCCCGCCACTTCAAACCCCTCAGATTGTTTTTCAGAGTCCATACTTTTAAATTATGTTCAATTAGGAGCATATAGTACATCATTAGTTTTTGATGTAGCATTCAACGATTCATTAGTTGCATATAATGTCCAGTGCTCACCTCAACACGTGCCTTTCTTAATACCCATCACCTGGCTCCCCCATTCCCCCACCCCCACCCCCGATCCCTCTGGAACACTCAGTTTGTTTCCAAGAGTCCAGAGTCTCTCATGATTTTTCTCTGTTGATGGGCCCTATGAAAGAGCCACAGATTTCCCAAATGAATAACCTGCTCAATTATTAAGACCTGTTCCCTGACAGCTCACTCCACGCAGACCAAGGTGCTTGCAGCAGCGTGCTCTGAGCATTTGAAAGGCCCCAGCTGCCACCCTAGCAAAGAGAGGTCAGGGCAAGTGCTCCAGGCCCAGGTGGGTACTGTTGCTTTTAGTTGCGGGGGAGGAGCAAGGGGTACATAAGGAGAAGCCTAAGACCACCTTTCTCATTTTGGTTGTGGCTGTGAAGTCGTTTTCCTCGGTGGCTCTGTTGTTCAGCAAGGGCGGGTGCTGTGGGGTGCTTGGCCCTGCCACGGGAACTAGGTTGGCTGGGAAGGGCCTCCAGGGAGACCGAGGACTGGTGGGCCTGTAGGATTTTGCTCTTCAACAGGGCAAAGTACCTGCTTTTTACTTTTTTTTTTTGCAGTTATTATTTAATATATATTGTATATGTTTCTTTTTTTTCCAATTTATTTTCAGAAAAACATTTTTCATTATTTTTTCACCACACCCAGTGCTCCATGCAAGCCGTGCCCTCTAGAATACCCACCACCTGGTACCCCAACCTCCCACCCCCTCCCGCCACTTCAAACCCCTCAGATTGTTTTTCAGAGTCCATAGTCTCTCATGGTTCACCTCCCCTTCCAATTTACCCAAATTCCCTACTCCTCTCTAACGCCCCTTGTCCTCCATGCTATTGGTTATGCTCCACAAATAAGTGAAACCATATGATAATTGACTCTCTCTGCTTGCTTTTTACTCTTAATGATATTTCTCTGGCTGTCTTCTCCCTGAGCCTGTTCTAAGTAGGGGTCTCTCTTGTTCTCCTAGCTCACTCTGACCAATGCAGGGGCAGACATGGGGGTTTCCTGGGGGTCTCTCTCTGAGGGGCTCTGTCTCTGTAGGGTCTTCTGTTGACTTTTCCTCAGAGGAAGCCTCCCTTCTTCTGAAACCCCCACTTTATTTCCACCAAAAGACCTTGAAAATGGCAAGTCCTCAGCTTAGTGAGCCTGGGTGAAGTTGAGCCTCCTTACCGGAAAGAATGAGGGAGAAAAGCTCTCCTCTCTCCTTACCCACCGGAGTGTAGCAGATGGATGCTTCCGGGATTTGCCCTGGAAACAAAGGCATGGGGTGAGGCCACAAGGCCGTCATAGGAAACAGGTTACAGGGAGTTCAGGCAGGGAAGCCTCAGCTGAAGGGGAAGGTCTCAGCAGGGAAGGTGGTCCCTAGTGTTTCTCCCCTGTCTTCAGCAAGGAAGCATGCGGGGCTGGACTCTGTCCAAACTGTAGACCTAGAAGGAAAACAGCAACTGACTCCTTCATGGGAAGACTGGGCTATGCTTCCTGCTCTCTCCTCTTCTACATGGTGGGTGGTAGCTATCTTCCCAGTGCCTAATGTGTGTCAGGTGCCGTCTTCTGATTGAGTCTTTAAGGGACACCTGTTGTAGTTGAGGATTAAATGGCTGGTACAGAAAGTTTCTCCAACTTTCACAAAGCCTTAATGAGGACCAGAAGGTCCACTTCAGCCACCAGTGTGGCAGCGGTCAGCTGTGGAAACTACATGGCCTCTAACGTGGCAGCTCCAGGCTTTGAGAACTTGGGTCCTTAATTCAAAACCGTGGCTAAGCATCTCCTCACAGAGGAGAGAACATGGACTATGGAACAAAGAGGACAAGGGACACCTGTGGCATGTGGGTAGCTGTTAGTGGACTTTGCTCTTCTTTCAAAACTTGCATGACTAAAATCCTCCACCAGTCACTACATAGGATGACCAATGCATTCTGCCACTTAAGGTCGGCCTGGGGCCCAAAGTGGCACAGCCCTATTGTGTAATTCTACTTCAATCTTGGATTTGGCTAGCTCTTCCTCCTGTGATTTCGGCAATGTTCGTTAGCCCTCTAGGGCTGTAGGGATGTGCTATGTCTGGGTGACTCCTTTTGGCTGAGGACAGCAGCCTCTCTGGTGTGTGGGGTGTTGCTGCTTCTTCCAGACACCTAGTTTCCCCCGTGTGGGGAAGGGACAGTGGTCTTTGAGGGGCGGAAGGAAGGTTTGGGTCCAGGAGTATGCAGGCTGGGGTGGCAGGAGACATGACTGTTTGTGGCTTGACCCATTGCTGTCCTGGGGCAACAACTTGGGAGCTCGAGCATGGGGAAGGTCTGCTTCCCATCGGGATTGACATTGAACTGCAGAAACCCAGCACCTTCTGGATCCAGCCTGAGTCAGTATAAATTGTCCCTTATTCTGTTGTGGGACCCAAGTCTGATCTGCTCACCACATGCTCACGACCAAGAGAGACAAGGTGTCCGGCAAGGAAAGCGACTGAGGACCAAGAAGCTGGCAGAATTCAGTCCTGAAAACCTCTCCCCCTCTATGCAGGCAGGGACATTTTAAAGGGGGAGAAAAGCCGAGGGAAAGAATCAGGCTACAGCTGCCCTGGGCTTGAGCAGTCAGATCTTGAGCTGATGCCAAGGAAGGTCCACTGCTTTCATGCAGCAGGTTCTGCCTTTGTTTAGTGTCTCTCTTAAAACCTAAAGTCTCAATGGTTCCACTGTGGGCTTGCCATGGGCCAACAGATCTGAACTGTAATAGCAAGGGAGGGAGCCCAGACCACTGGGAACATCTGGGTCCCTGCCAAATCCATCTGTCTATCCACGGTGGGAACGGAGTGTGCTGCTCAGAGGGTTCACGGAAGACCAGGTTCAGGAAGACACCACGAACTCTATCCTCTTTGAATTTTGTGTGCTAATGTTTCATAACCTGACAATATAATAGTTGTAGACCTATTGTAAGTGTATGCTTCAAGTTTTTTGCTAAGGCTAGATAGGATAGTCTGGAAACCACTGAACCAGAGTGGTGTAGGTATGTAGCCCCATCACTGGCTTGGAGTGGAGTTTTTGGAACTTCTGACACTGCCTGTTCTCTTCATAACCTCTGTGAGAGGGATAATTCTTCAGGGGAGGAAGAGAACAATCACACTTCATTTTTTACCCTCCTGATCATGTCCAGTTTTACCCATGAGAATTTATTAAACACTCCATTCTTCATGGATCAATAGGGAGAGAGTGGGACCTATCTATATCATAGGAAAATGGACAACAAACTGTAGCTCGGCTTCACCTAGACTTTCTCACTCAGTAATGAGGCCCAGAGCCACAGAAAGACCAGATAACACTGAGGCATTCAGGCAGACAATTATTTTTGAATAAGCCTAGATAGAATCTAATGATTGAGATTAAATTATTTAAGCCAAATGACTAATTCTTAGTGCTCACATTTCCAGTTAGTGATCATTGACTCCTCCTGTGAACTTATATCCCCCTGGATTTACCTTAATTTCCTAAATAAGCATGCATATTCTGTTCAATATGCAGGAAGCTCTTTACAATGGTGAGCACTCTCTCCTCTCCTCTTGACTTTAATTAATCTGACAGCCACATGGTCCTCTTTTGGAATATTGGAAAACGTCTGCAACTCAATAGCATTCCTGTGATTAAGGGGTAAGAAATGCGCTCAAGGCAGAATGAAGTCCAGATGGTTAGTCCTGCTACAGTCCCCCCACCAGCTACTGTGACAGTTGGATATCCTGGGGAACTGTGGCCTTGGGAGACAGGTGACCCAGGATGGTCTGGGCAACTCCCAGAATCACAGGAGCCCTAAGGAGGAAAGGCCAAGGGAGGAAGTGGAGGGGATTGGGCGAGATGCCAAAAGTGCAGCCCGTGCGCCCTCCAGACCCTAGGAGGCAGGGTGCCCCTTGTGGAGGGTACCGGATCATAGAGCATAACCTTCTAGCACTTCCACCAATGAACAAGTCCCCCGTCCAGAGTCCAGTGGTTGTTGCTGTGTTGCTGCCTCAGTTCATCAGTTCGGTTTCCCAGCTAGAGGACACAATGCCTTTATTCTGCCATCTGGGCCAATGTGGAATTCTAGAAAATCCCAGGAACAAACTACCCATCAATTACCTTAAAAAAAATTCAATTAACACAGTGTATGAGTTTCAGAGGTAGAGTTCAGTGATTCATCAGCTGCATATAACCCCAGTGCTCATTCCATCATGTGCCCTCCTTCATGCTCCTCACCCCATTACCCCATCCCCCACCCCCATCTCTGCCCCTCCAGCAATGTTGTTTGTTTCCTAAATTTAAGTCTCCATTTAGATTTGTCTCCCTCTGATTGTCTTGTTCCCTCCCTTCCCCTATGCTCCCGTTTTGTTTCTTAAACTCCACATGTGAGTGAAATCCTGTAACTGTTTCTCAGACTTATTTGTTGAGCTTAATACCCTCTCCCTCTATCCATATCATTGTAAATGGTAGGACTTCATTCTTTTTGATGGCTGAGTAATATTCCATTGTATGCCATAGGGGCAGGGAGGGAAAATTGAATGGGAAGAAATCAGAGGGAGACAAACCATAAGATCCCCTGTACTCCAGGAGATAAACTGAGGGTTACAGAAGGAAGGAGGTGAGGGGATGAGATAACCAGGTGATGGGTATTAAAGAAGGCACAGGTGGTGATGAGCACTGGATGTTACGCACTACTAATTGTCAAATGTTACATCAAAACAAATGATGGAATCTCCACACTGCTTTCCAAAGTGGCTGCACCAACTTGCATTCCCACCAACAGTGTAAGAGTTCCCCAACTCCCTTCTCCTTTCCATCTCCCCATGTCCTCCGTGTTATTCTTTATTCTTCACAAATAAGTGAAACCATATGATAACTGACTCTCTCTGCTTGACTTATTTCACTCAGCATAATCTCTTCCAGTCCCATCCATGTTGATACAAAAGTTGGGTATTCGTCCTTTCTGATGGAGGCATAATACTCCATAGTGTATATGGACCACATCTTCCTTTTCCATGCATCCGTTGAAGGGCGTCTTGGCTCTTTCCAGTTTGGCGACTGTGGCCATTGCTGCTATGAACATTGGGGTACAGATGGCCTTTATTTTCACTACATCTGTATCTTTGGGGTAAATACCCAGTAGTGCAATTGCAGGGTCATAGGGAAGCTCTATTTTTAATTCTTTTGGGGCAGGGGGGAGACAAACCATGAGAGCCTGGACTCTGAGAAACAAAACTGAAGGTTTTGGAGGGGAGGGGAGGGGGAGTGAGGGGTTGGGTGAGTCTGGTGGTGGGTATTAAGGAGGGCACATATTGCATGGAGCACTGAGTGTGGTGCATAAACAATGAATTCTGGAACACTGAAAGTAAAATGATGTACTATATTGGCTAACTGAACATAAAAATGTATTAGTTTGAACCATAAAAAAATATAAATATAAATATACATTGTGTGTGTATATTTACCACATCTTTATCCATAGCTTGGCTATTGTGGATATTGCTGCCATAAACATTGGGGTGCATGTGCCCTTTTGGATGATCCTTGCACTGTTCTGTGTCGGGGACCGCCTCTGGCCGGGAAAGTCCCCGCCATTACAAGATGGCGCTTGGCTCACTGCCAGCAAAATATGCTGCAAGTAAACAACGAATGTTCTGGTGAAGCTGGCCTAAAGGAGGACATAGTCATTGGCTGTTTCAAATTTAATCAGCATAGTAACAGGACTCTCATTGGCTCTCCCCATTGCTTGGCCCCTTATTGGTCACCCTGCTCGCTGATTGGTCATGTAAACATATATAAGTGTGTAGACTTGCGGAAATAGAAGATACATCTGAACTGGGGCTTCTTGTTGTCCTTGTGGGTCGAGGGCAACAAATGGTGCCGAAACCCGGGAATCGTTAATGAGTAAGTAAACCTTGCAAGGAGAAAAACCGCGGTAAAGCGGGGAAGGGACCACGATTAAAGTGGTGGGAATCTTGTACAAGACCGCAATAAGAAGCGGGCGGCCATAGAGCCGGGATTTTCTTAAGGGACCACGATTAAAGTGGTGGGAATCTTGTACAAGACTGCAATAAGAAGCGGGCGGCCATAGAGCCGGGATTTTCTTAAGGGACCACGATTAAAGTGGTGGGAATCTTGTACAAGACCGCAACAAGAAGCGGGCGGCCATAGAGCCGGGATTTTCTTCCACGGTAAAGCGAGGAGTAGAGGTCAACTGAAGTGTATGTGCGTAGGAAGTTAATGTGTTAGTTGGTGTCTTTGACGTCCAAGTCTGTTGTCTGTGTGTTCGTGATGGGGTCTGAAGTGTCTGGAGTGCGGTTGGAAGGGTCTTTGGGGGACCTGCTGAGAGCCAATGGAACTCCACTAGAAGCAAAAACTGCTCAGGCTTTTTGAATACAGTGGAAAAGGCGGCTCCATGGTTCCTAGATGAAGCCTTGCTAAACATACCTCAAAGGGACCACCTGTGATCCAGGGTTTGGCCCATGTGAAACTTATTAATGCCTCGGGGCCATATCAACCTTTTAAGTTGCCCAGGTGCACCTTGCGCTCAGTTTACATTCACTCCACGCTTACAGGGTACAATTAACTCCCATAGCCTATATTAATTCATAACTCATGTGACTTACAGAATGTCTCCCGACAGCTCTCCCAGTACCAAACAATGGGCTGGCACAATTGGTCTTGTCCTCCTTCTTATTGGCATTCTGCTTCTATTCAGAAAAGTTCGCCAATGGAGAACACAGCAGCGAGAGCAGAGCCGAGCTATAGTACAAGCCCTTATGTCAATAGAGGCTGGGACATCTCCCCAGATATGGCTAAGCATGCTAGATCGGTAGTCAAAGACGGGTAAGATCAGTAGAGAAACATACCAACCTAAGACAGGACAGAGATCATCGATATCTTGTGTCTGATGACGGGTAAGGATGTTTTCTGCTACTGACGACCTAAGACAGGCACGATCTCTGCCATAAAACAAAAAAAGGGGAGATGTCGGGGACCACCTCCGGCCGGGAAAGTCCCCGCCATTACAAGATGGCGCTTGGCTCACTGCCAGCAAAATACGCTGCAAGTAAACAATGAATGTTCTGGTGAAGCTCGCCTAAAGGAGGACATAGTCATTGGCTGTTTCAAATTTAATCAGCATAGTAACAGGACTCTCATTGGCTCTCCCCATTGCTTGGCCCCTTATTGGTCACCCTGCTCGCTGATTGGTCATGTAAATGTATATAAGTGTGTAGACTTGCGGAAATAGAAGATACATCTGAACCGGGGCTTCTTGTCGTCCTTGCGGGTCAAGGGCAACAGTTCTGGACACTTAAAATTATAGTTCTGAAATCCTGAGAGCCTCCCCTGTCTTGGGCTCATGCTATGGAGTTTGTCTTTGAGGACTGTGAGCTCCTTTTCTTATGTATGTATAGTCTTTCAGTGGCTCTTACTGCTAGCTGACCCTGCCGTTCACATGTGGCTCAACATACCCCAGGGACTGGTTGACCTGGGGAGTTTGGAGCTTGCCCCCCACAGGTGGCTGATTCCACTCTGGCCAGCACCAAATAAGATCCCTTGCTAAAGCTGACCTTCTAGGAAATAAAAATTAGATTGTGAAGATGGATTCCTGCCAACTAGGAGTTCCAGGTGATCCTACTTGAAACTCCACCACTGTGGACCTGTGTATCCTCCATCCCATATTCCTTTCCTATTACCTGGGCTTTCCTGAAAGCCTGTGTTTCACAGGATGTGCCACCAGCTAGAAGGTGGGTTCTGTGCTTATAAATCCCATTCTTGCTGAAAGAAGTCAAGCCCAAGCTGGGAATGTGGAGCTCCTCTGTAGGCTGCCCTCCAAGCCCATCTACTCTCGTTTACTACTTCTATGGATTGCAGTGTAGAGTTTCCTCCCAGCTGCTGACTCTCAATGACACAGGCCCTACCCTAGGCCCTTAGGATAGAGCCATAAATCGTGTAAGGTCCCTCTGTCCTAGACCCTCCAGTGAGGAGTGGTTTTATAGTAACAATAAACAGGGACAGGATGTGTGTGGGGAGGATGAAAACTTGATTTGCTTTCCCATTATAGCAGCTTTGTCCTCTGGGCACTTCTCTCACATCTGGGCCCTCTTGTTCATCTTTGTATGCAATCCAGTCTTGTCAGAGTTTCTGTCAGCCCCTCCCTCAAATGTCCTGCCACAAGCTGGTGGGTGACACACCAGTCCAGGTCCTTCTAGTTGGGTCCAACTAGCACTGTCTTAGGGAAATGTTCTGTTTCCATGCATATTATCACACCATAGCATATGCCCTCAGAAAAATGAGCAGCACCAGGAAAACAAAGCACAAAGCAACAGCCAGTGAGGAATCTATAGTTATATTTTGATGGGGCCATAACTCTTCTATTCATAACAGAACAGACTATCCTTCTGTTTTCCCCTCCAGCATTGTCCTTGATGCAGAGGACAAGGTAGTTAGATGGGAAGGCTTATGCTAAATATTTCATTTTTAAGCATTATCATGCAAGTACTCTAAGTTCCTCTGGAAGGACTTTCCTATACCATACTTGAAGGTCTCTCTAGTTACCTGAGTGATCTCAACTGCAAACTTGCAGAGTCTGGGTCCCTGAGACAAGGCCAGGCCAGGAGGTATAGGCATACCTCTTGACACTTCAGGTTTCACTCCAGACCACCACAATAAGGCAAGTATCTTCTCAAACCCTTGCTGCTGCTTTATCAACTAAGTTTATGGAATATTCTAAATCCTTTGTCATTTCAACAGTCTTCACAACTTCTTTACCAGGAACAGATTCCATCTCAAAAACCACGTTCTTGGCTCCTCTAAGAAGTAATTCCTCGTCCACTGGTTCTATGATGAGATGCAGCACTTCAATCCCATCTTCAAGCTCCACTTCTGATGCTAGTTCTCCAGTTAGTTCCGCATTGGAGGGGACTTCCTTGATGGACATCCTTCAAGCCTCAAAGTCCTCCACGAGGGCAGGAATCCATTTCTTCCAAATTCCTGTTTTTGCTCTCTTGACCTCTTCCTGTGAATCATGGATGTTTCTAAGGACATCTAGAGTAGATAAGAACAAATCCTTTCTCTAAGGCTTTCAATTTGCTTAGGTCTATCAGAGGACTCCCCATCTAATGGCAGCTATGGCTTTATGAAACCTATCTCTTCAACAAGGCTTAAGTCCATTACCCCTTGATCCATGGGCTACAGGGTGGATATTAGCTGGCATGAAAAAAAAAATCATGCTATAGGTCTCCATTAGAGCTCTTTGGTGACCAGGTGCCTTGTCAGTGAGGAGTAATATTTTGAAAGAAATCTTTTCTCTCAAGCAGTAAGTCTCAGTAGGTTTTAAATCTTTAGTAAGCCATGTCATAAACAGATATGCTGTCACCCAGGCTTTGTTCCACTGATAGAGCACAGGGAAAGTAGATTTAGCTTAATTCCTAAGGGCCCTAGGATTTCTGGAATGGTAAATGAGCATTGACTTCAACTTAAACTCACCAGTTGCATGAGCCCCCAGCAAGAGAGTTGGCCTGTTTGCCTGGCTTCCAAGCTTCAGGATTGACTTCTCTCTACCTGTGAAAGTCCTAGATGGCAGATAGAGGGGGATGGTCAGTCAAAGGGGCAGTTAAAACACACATTAAAAGTTGGTTGTGTAACAGGAGTGCTTCATGGTGCCCCAAACCATTACAATTGTAACAGCCCAGATCCCACAACAAATAATGAAAGTTTGAAATGTGAGCATTACCAAAATGAGACCAACCTGGAGTAAGCAATCCCTCTTCCAGGAGGGAAATGGTACCAATAGAGTCATTTGATGCAAGATTGTCACAAATCTTCAATTTCATTTCCCCAAAGGAAAATATCTGCAAAGCAAAATCAAGGTATGCCTGTAATTTCAGAACTCACAGAGCTTGAGTTCAGCCAGGGAGCTGATTCAACTGCTTTCTCCAGTTATCTTTGCAGACCAGCTCTCTGCCTGCCAGGAGAATGGGGGTCCTCAGAACAACCCTCTCGGATGGCTGGTCATGAGTTCATGTGTTTTAAATCACCATTTCCTACTTCCTGAGTCTGAGTTCAAGGGGTCTTCAAGAATGTGGTTTGATTTCTTGTACTGGGATATGTGGTAGCGGGAGGACTAGTGAATTAAATGGGACCCCAGGCTCTGGAACCCATAGACCCAAAGCTCTGAGCTTCTAACTTCAACATTATTGGAGGTGCCAGTACAGTAATGAACAGAGAGAATGAACCAAAGCAATAGCTCACTGGTGAGGAATGAGGACTGGGGATCCAGGTGTTTTCAATGGTATGGCTTCTTATCAGGAGCTCCCCGGGAGCTGAATTTCACTATCTTAATATCAAAAACCTCAAAGTATGGGGTGACCACAGCTAAATTTACCCAAACTTTTCTCCAAAGATCTAATGGAATTTTCTTCAGTCCTTTGACAATATTAGGGGCTTCCCCTGTTAACCTTTTCTATCATGATATCACAGTGGTTGATGTGGAGTCCTATTGTTCTTGGAGGCTATCATCCAGCTTTTCTTGATTTTGGGTTAAACTCTGTGCCTTTTGGATTTGAGCGGCCTAAATACTTCAGACTTTCCTGGACTCCTACTCTTTCTAGGAGGTCTATGCCCAAGAATCCCCTTATAGTCACCAGTATCCTTACATGAGATTTTATTCCCTTCTCTAGTACTGTTAATCTTCTCCCTGGAATTTCTGGGAAGAATTTATAGGTTACAGAGTAACTGGAAATCTGCTTCCTGATGGGTGACCCTCTAAGCAAATCCCTGGTGTACTCCCTGAAGTGCTAAAATCCTTCCTGGTCCTCCTCACTTATGTAACTGCAAGATCTTTCTCCCTTAACCCCATGGTTCCTGGAGTATGTCTTTTGTCAGTGAGCATTTGGCATTCTCTGAAATACTTGGGAATGAATTTGGGGGTGAGCCTCAATATCCATTCATCAGATTTTTACCTACAAATTATCCCAGTATGTCCCATGCTTTGACCTATGGTCACATGTCTTTTCTACCACTGTAAGTGGAGGGTTTAGATATTCAGACTCTTTTTATGTAGCCACCCTCCATTCCACATAAGTGGATGGATTACAATATTCCAGACTTTCCAGTGACTGCTAGTACATGACCTCTGTCCTCAGGGTGACTTGCCCATGAAAATCAACAAAATTCAGAACACCTGTGGTTGCATCAATATAATTACATGCTCTGCTTCCCTTGGTCTCCTGGGCACTTCCATAGAGAGTGCTTTCCTTCCATGGTACCTGTTGCCATGGCATCAGTTGTCCCTTGCCTGCTCCTAGTTCCCTCTGAGTCCTCCATCTTTAGTGAAGCTCCTCTTTTATCTGGGCCACCTATCTTAAGCATGAGCTGTCTGAATTCAAAGTCCCAATGAGGTAGTTAGTGGGACTATCTTGTAGTTCAGAGTGTCCTCTAAACCTGCTACATCCTACTGTTCCCAATCTTTGTGTTAATGGCAGTTGGAAGAAATGTGGTGTCTCATTTCCCAGACTTAAAAAGATGAGTCAAACCATCAAATTACAGATTAATAGGAAGATCTGCCTACTTCCCATATCCTCAGGTTGATTCACTTTTTAATCTACTTAAAAGACTTGAAATAGATCAACTCTGGGAGCAGTCTTCATTCTCAGAATTATTTGATCACATAAAAGATAGAGAAGGTTCACATCTACATTGAAAACCAGTAACTGGGGATTGAAGTTGGGGTTCAACATTTCTCACACCCCTTTCATAACCATACATGTTGTATTAGAAACAGGCATGGAGGGGCATGAGAGCTAGATGGACAAGACTGTGGGGGATGGGGGTTGGTTACTAGATAGCTATGACTGTAATGTCCTAGAAAAACTTAGGTGGCATACTCTATTGGGTTAGGAGAAGCTTCAAGTTTCTGATGAGTGTGGTGAAGGGAAAAGGGATGTGTCATTTTAAAAGGAGATACCACCTTATGGAAGCCCCTCTCCTACTCTTGAAATTTCAAATTCTAAGAATTCTTCCTGAAATTCCAACTAGTTTTTCCCCATCAGTACCACAAGATTCCTTTAGGAACATTCCTGGGCATCATGTACCTAGAACTGAAACTGACCACTTTCCATCTCACAAGTCTCAACGTTCTCTGATTAGGGACTAGATCTGGGTTGATGAATATCTGTGTCCTTTGTCATCCCTGTGTTGAAAAGTAATGGCTAATTCCTGTACTCCTGAGTTGGGAACAATTCAAATATCTTCAGGTAACCTTGCCCAAACTTAATGCCAAGATGCTTGGCTGCCCAGAAGTTCTACCCAAAGGGGTAGATGCTGGACAATGGACCATGATGGCATTCTCCAGCTTGTGTTTAGCTGGTGCCAGAACAATAAAGGTGGAGACCCAGAACTTCCCTAGCCATATCACAACAACTTAGAGGGAGTCAACCTCCCATGACACGAATCAAACCCTGGATTCTGATAATTATCCAAGTATACTTTAAGGACCCGATAGGGGTTGACTAATCTGTGAATGTGGACCACACTGAGAGGCGTATTTGTAGCATTCATGTAAAGCAAAGTAGTTCTTACAGAAGGCAGAAGTTAATAAGCATTAGCTCTTTCGAAAACTTGCTGCTATTAAATATTGCCTATTCTAGTTTCCTAACCTACAATGCATGCATGTTGGACCTCTTCTACTGTATCATGTATTTTTCCTATGCTGCTTCTGTATCTTCCATTTTCTCTTGACTACTTTTACTACCTCTTCTATTTTATCTTTTTTTTCTTTTTCTTTTCTTTTAATTTATTTATTTTCACCATAACAGTATCATTATTTTTTCACTACACCCAGTGCTCCATGCAATCCGTGCCCTCTAGAATACCCACCACCTGGTACCCCAACCTCCCACACCCCCGCCACTTCAAACCCCTCAGATTGTTTTCCAGAGTCCATAGTCTCTCGTGATTCACCTCCCCTTCCAATTTACCCCAACTCCCTTCTCCTCTCTAACACCCCTTGTCCTCCATGATATTTGTTATGCTCCACAGATAAGTGAAACCATATGATAATTGACTCTCTCTGCTTGACTTATTTCACTCAGCATAATCTCTTCCAGTCCCGTCCATGTTGCTACAAAAGTTGGGTATTCATCCTTTCTGATGGAGGCATAATACTCCATAGTGTATATGGACCACATCTTCCTTATCCATTCATCCGTTGAAGGGCATCTTGGTTCTTTCCACAGTTTGGCGACTGTGGCCATTGCTGCTATAAACATTGGGGTACAGGTGGCCCTTATTTTCATGAAATCTGTGTCCTTGGGGTAAATATCCAGGAGTGCAATGGCAGGGTCATAGGGAAGCTCTATTTTTAATTTCTTGAGGAATCTCCACACTGTTCTCCAAAGAGGCTGCACCAACTTGCATTCCCACCAACAGTGTAAGAGGGTTCCCCTTTCTCCACATCCTCTCCAACACATGTTGTTTCCTGTTTTGTTAATTTTGGCCATTCTAACTGGTGTAAGGTGATATCTCAATGTGGTTTTAATTTGAATCTCCCTGAGGGCTAATGATGATGAACATTTTTTCATGTGTCTGGTAGCCATTTGTATGTCTTGATTGGAGAAGTGTCCATATCTTCTTCCCATTTTTTGATATATTTGCCTGTTTCATGTGTGTTGAGTTTGAGGAGTTCATTATAGATCCTGGATATCAACCTTTTGTCTGTACTGTAATTTGCAAATATCTTCTCCCATTCCGTGGGTTGCCTCTTTGTTTTTTTGACTGTTTCCTTTGCTGTGCAGAAGCTTTTGATTTTGATCTTTTGAGGGTACCTATTCTTCTATCTTCTGAATTAATTTGTAAGATGACAAGAAGATCTTGGATCCTGGTTAGCAATATTGTATAACCTGCCTTTGGGACAATGGCAGTGCCATAAGGCATGAAAGCTGCTGGACACTTGCAGAACCCAAGAATTTAGACTACACCTACACACACACACACACACACAAACACACACACACCCTGGGAGGGAATAATGCATCAACAATTTGTGATGGCCACAAGATCAGGTGCAAGTCCAAGTGCGGCTAAACACTTGAAGCCATGAAACTTCAAGACTGACAGCCCAATGGGGCAGAACACCTACAGGGAGAGTGGAGTTCAGAGGGACACTTGCCTGTCCCCCTAAGAGTCCAGGGAAAGGCAGGAAAGTAACTAAAAGAACTTCAGGTCTATTTGGTGGTCCATAGGTTTCCCACAGACCATGTAGGGAGAGAGGAATTGAACTCTGCCTGGGATAAAAGTAAGGCCACAGTTTCTCAGATGAGGGATGGGCCCCTGATTTTGTGGTGGACAGAAACTATTTAAGAGGGTCTAGTTTAGAGGACAGCTACATGCACAATGTCTTAGGGGGCCTGTGAAGATACTGAATTTGGAGGGTTGGCTTTAGAAGTATCTTTTGGATACTTTGAACTAGTGGTTCTTACAGAGCCTGACCTGTCAGGAACCCCAGGGTTAGTTTCTTCTACTTCTTTGTAGCAACATGGATGGGACTGGAGGAGATTATGCTGAGTGAAATAAGTCAAGCAGAGAGAGTCAATTATCATATGGTTTCACTTATTTGTGGAGCATAACAAAAAGCATGGAGGTCATGGGGAGTTAGAGAGAAGGGGGTTGGGGTAAATTGGAAGGGGAGGTGAATCATGAGAGACTATGGACTCTTCTACTTCCATATAAGGAAGAAATTTCTGATGTTTCAGGAGAAACTGGATCACTCATGATCCACAAAGGTGATTAAAACCACCTATAAAAAGTCTTGAAAGCTAAAGTAGGATGTCAGTTTGGTAATCCAGGTGAGTAAGTGAAAACCAGACTGCTGGTTGACTTCCATTTCAATATTCCTGATGTTCTTGGCAGGCATGTTTCATGGACACACCATCAGTATGAAGGGGCTGTCCTTATGCTTCCAATTGTAGCCACTTCAAGATGGTCTCATGGATAATGGGGAGAAGGGGGACCAAACAACCTTAGGGATAATCTTGAATCACATTCTTTAAGAATGTGCATTATGAGATTTTTTGATTCTGAACTGAAACTGTTCAGCCTATTCGCTAAGGTTTTCAGTATATAGTGGGAAACCTGGGAACTATAATTCTAGAGTCTCCTGAGACTCTGGAAATGGAAAAATGGAGATTTTATAGAATGTCCTATGAATGGATTATCTTCTTACTACACAGAATCGTGCTGCCAATGACAGGGACTGCTGCTTATTCTAAAATCTTGGAGGATGTTAGTGATAACCTGAGAACCTGTCAAGAATAAGTATCTGAAAGGAATCCCAAACTGGTGTCACGTTTTAAAATTTACAGTCACAACTGGGGAACCACAATTTTAAGGGGATAATGCCTTCCTGATCCTATATCCCTAGTTGGTGCAACTATGGCGGTAGTTGCTAATCTTGGCTGCTCTGGCCATTAAAATAAAACTGCTAAGATTCCTCCTGAAGAAGACACACATCACCCAAAGTGGACATGTTCAGTTTGCTCGTTCCCCTGGACTTTAAATGAGGTGGGAATACATCTTCAGGCACTGAATAAACAAGGTTTTCACATACCCAAGGGGAATATACTTTGGATCACAGAGGGAGATAATAGCACAGTAGTTTATAAAATCAAGTGAAAAATCATAGGTCTGAGAAACTTTGCAAAAATTTGTTGGAAATAAGAAGTAGTAGGCCAGAACTTGAATAGGAGACCTAGGAATAAGAAATCCTAAAAATAGGAGAAACTAAAGATTGACTGGGTCCTGGGTGAAATGTAGATACTTGCCTTTGGGCCATGGGAACTCAAAGTCCACAGGGGGGTTCAAGATTTTTTTTTTTAACCTCAACTCACCTTTAAGATAAAGAGGTCCAATTTACCCAAAAGCACATACCCTCTTTTTGGGTAAATTGGAAGGGGAGGTGAACCATGAGAGACTATGGACTCTGAAAAACAATCTGAGGGGTTTGAAGTGGTGGGGGGGTGGGAGGTCGGGGTATCAGGTGGTGGGTATTATAGAGGGCACGGCTTGCATGGAGCACTGGGTGTGGTGAAAAAATAATGAATACTGTTTTTCTGAAAATAAATAAATTGGGAAAAAAAAGATAAAGAGGTCCACTGGATTTCATGCCAGAGCAAGACTGGAAATAAGCGTTTTACAAGGTCAAGACTTTCCAGGTCAGCTTGAATTCTTTTCTGTTGAGTTTTACAATCTTAGGCCATTCTTTTTTCCTTAGAACAAGGAGAAGCTGGAAATATGGGTAATGAAGTAGGAATGTAGCCTGTGGCTAGATAGGATCTATAATTATGGTACAAAGAAGACCTCTAATAGTCACTCTTTTTTTTAAATGCTATTTTATTTTCAGTGTCCCAAAGTTTATTGTTTATGTACCACACCCAGTGCTCCATGTAATACGTCACTCTTTTGTCTCCAGGTGTGAATCCTAAGGGACCAAAAATTCTCCAGGTAAATCATGCAAGAATTTCCGGTACCAACAAAAAACTATCAAATCACTTGAACATGTGTGGCAACCAACCACCTCCTGAGTCTTCAAAAAAGCTTACCAATCCAAATTTAGCTTTAGGCATACCTTGTTCACTCTAGCTTTAAAATCTTGAATCTATATTTTGGTAATGATGCTTTAAAGTTACAGAACTTTCAGGAGATCAACGATGTGCATTGCCATTCAAGATGCATTAATAGTAGACTCAAAGGGCGGGATGGAAGGATTTTAAGATGTCTACCTGGTACAGATCTGGTCACTGCCCAAGAGGTAATTTGAAGAGAATTGAATAGCTTTAAAAAAAAAAAAAACAAGTGTAGGAGGGACGATAACTGTCCCAGCATGTCTAGGAACAAACTCAGTTTGCGGTTACATTTCCCAGACAACTTGAAACAAGGTAACACACAGACTCAAGGAACTTGTTTATTTTATATGAACCTGAGCACTTTTTTTAGTTTTTTTTTTTTATTAATTTCTTCTCAGCATAAAGTATTCATTGTTTATGCACCACACCTAGTGCTCCATGTAATATGTGCCCTCCTTAATACCCACCACCTGGCTCCCCTGACCTCCCATCCCCCACCCCTTCAAAACCCTCAGATTGTTTTTCAGAGTCCATAGTCTCTCATGGTTCACCTCCCCTTCCAATTTCCCTCAACTCCCTTCTCTCCATCTCCCCATGTCCTCCATGCTATTTGTTATGCTCCACAAATAAGTGAAACCATATGATAATTGACTCTCACTGCTTATTTCACTCCGCATAATCTCTTCCGGCCCCATCCATGTTGCTACAAAAGTTGGGTATTCATCCTTTCTGATGGAGGCATAATACTCCATAGTGTATATTGACCACATCTTCCTTATCTATTCGTCCGTTGAAGGGCATCTTGGTTCTTTCCACAGTTTGGCACTGCGGACATTGCTGCTATAAACCTTGGGGTACAGAAGGCCCTTCTTTTCACTCCAACTGTATCTTTGGGGTAAATACCCAGTAGGGCAATTGTAGGGTCATAGGGAAGCTCTATCTTTAATTTCTTAAGGAATCTCCACACTGTTCTCCAAAGACAGGAAACAACAGGTATTGGAGAGGGTGTGGAGAAAGGGGAACCCTCTTACACTGTTGATGGGAATGCAAGTTGGTGCAGCCACTTTGGAGAACCTGAGCACTTTTTTGAGTGACTAGTTCATTTTTTTTTAAAGATTTTATTTATTTATTTGACAGAGAGAGATCACAAGTAGGCAGAGAGGCAGGCAGAGGGAGAGAGAGGAGGAAGCGGGCTCCCCGCTGAGCAGAGAGCCCGACACGGGACTCGATCCCAGGACCCTGAGATCATGACCCGAGCCGAAGGCAGCGGAACCCCTGAGAGTATGTCTGGATGTTATCATCCAAATCTCTTTCCCTTTAAAAGATTCCATTTATATGCCAGCTGATGTAAGGGAGCTCCAGCTTTATGCTGGTCTATAACAGTCTCCTTGAATTTCAAATCAAAAGGTCTTCTAGAATCATCTGGGGCTTTGTAATTGCAGGATTGTGGATAATTGTGGTCTGCTTTGGTCCCAATATCTCAAGTTCACAGATCTATTCTCAAAACCCAAGTTTGAGAGGATGCTCTAGGTTTTAAAAGCATAACCATGTTACAAGGATGGATAATGGTGGATGTTGGTGAGGATAGCTGAAAACACAAATCAGAGGGTCATGTCTAGATAAGGATGAGATATGGGGGCTAGCAAAATGTTGAGTAGAAGCTAGAACTTACATGGATCTAGCATAAGTTTGAGGGTGCCAAGGTTGCTTGGAACCAGGAGGAAAGACTGCCTAAGAACTTACATCCAACATGGGATTGTGGCCATGGGACCAACCAGCAATGGGTGAGCTTTTCTCATGGTCAGGCCAACTTTTCTTTCAGGCCCATATAAGTTCTTAAAGTTGAAGTTGGGATATCTGTGCCCCTTTCCAAGATCACCAGGAGTTTGCTCTGAAGCCAAAGAAGAGGGGAAAAGGCCATTTCAATCTTATCAAAACCTTTGAACAGAAGATCAATAATCATGTCTGCCATCTCTTGTAGGTCCTCACAGCAGACAGTGCAACAAGAATTCCATTTTTAAGGCTGACACTTACACAAGGCTAGTCTCACTAAAGCTACTTAATGGATTACTAAATCTTAGTAAGTATAGATTCTCAGGAAAAAGCTGATACCTAGACAAAGTTTGGGACATGAGGCATAAGCAGCAGTGAAGGGAAGGGAGGGGGAGCAACAGGATTGGTCAGATGGAAAGATCTGAATTTTGTAGACATAACAAGGCCTCTTCTAACCTAGCATAGAGCTCTAGAGCTAATGTGGTATCTGAGTAACCCTGTAACATACTTGTTCCTTCCATCCTGCTCCTGAAAACCCTTGTGTAACCCATGTGCCTCCTTGCCTGTCCTGTGTCCCAATCTCTTTCCCATGAGAATCCTAGGATTGCTACCCACTTCCCACAAGCACTGGGACCTTGTAGGTAATCCCTGAATCAAATCCTGAACAGTGCAAGGTTTCTCCCCACTGTGCCCAGCCAATGGGAAGAGGTAGAAGTCTGCCTTAGGTGACATCTGAGTGGGATCCATGGCTCCAGCTTCATCAGACAAGATGATGATTTGCTTTTATCCCACAGCTTAATCCAGTCATCCATTCAGCCTGGGCATGGTCTTAAGTCTTGTTTCAGAGACAATTGCATGATTATGCATCTCCACGGATTCTTGACCTATGGTGCCTAGTTCATGATCTTGTCTACATTTTTTAATCGGGACTAGGTGAGGGGGTATTCAGTTTTCCTTTTTCATATGAAATTCTCCAAAATGTTTAGAGTTCCACATAACTGGTCCTTGTCCTGTGATCAGCTCTGAAATCCCCCCAAGAGTGGAGTTAAATGAAGAAATCAAGACCACTTCAAGTTTTAGAAAGTGAAATTCCTTAGTGATCCTATGGATTCTATTGAACATTGAAGTAAAGTCTTACTTCAGTGTCACTAGTGAGAAGAGACTTCTGTTGTTGGGTGTGTTCTTCTTAGAATTGGAAGCCCTAGGTTTGGGTTTCTTTCTAGAGACACTAGCCAGTTTCCTAACCATGGGAGACTTGAGGTTACATCTAGGGATGTGTACATCCTGTAGTCCATCGATTAATCACCCTGGCCTATGAATCCAGGATCCACTGGGTCTTTCAGGATCCTGTGCCTGGGTTGCTGCTCATGTAGGTGGCCCTGAAGAATATGGAATGTCCCTTCTTAAGCTTGTATCTAATTTCTCTTGTCAATAAGAATAGGGCATTCTCTCAGCTAATGTTCTTGACTGTAGCTTCAGTAGGCCTAACTAAGGTGGGCAACAAGGAGAGCAGGGGTTGGAGAGGCTTTAGATGAATAAAGAATATTATTTTCAACCAGAAAAGCTTGGTTCAGAAGACTAATAAAAAATCCCAGCACAAACCCTGTCTGACCACTTGGAATGTTGTTTAGTAAAATGCCTTGGTCTATGATTCTGGCCCATCTCTCAGCCTTGTTAATTGGACTTTATAGTAAATAACCCACCAGAGCACCATGGTGTGTAGAGTATGGGTTCAGGACTCTAAATTCTGGTAATAACCTTGTTCTAGTGAGGGTACTGGCCAACTTTATTATAGGAATTGGTTTGCCGTTCCTGTAGACACGGGAGTGGCAAATGCTATGAATTGTCACAAAAATAGATGTGTACGCAGAGATTAAAATGGACTTCCTATCTGTTTTAATTCAGAATTAATGGAAACATATACACACTCAAAGTCAACTGTCACAATACCTCCTCGGGGCAGTGTAGATGTGAGGAGTTCTGCACTATAGGAGCTGGCCTTCCCGAGTCAAGCACCAGAGACCATTCCCTTCCATTTTCTCACCCACAGAAGGAGTTTTGGGGCCTTCAGAAGCCTCTGGTTTGTCATGAAATGGGTTTGGTGAAGGGAAATGCTCTATAAAACTGGGCTGCCCAAGGGACAGGTCTGGGGGCCCTGTGGGAGCAGAATCCTTGCTGAGGGGCCCTAGAGAAGAATGAAGGGATGCTTTCCTACACTACCCTTGTTCACTGGAAAGGCAGAGATGACAGACAAAAGGTGGCAACTGGCAGTCAGCTAAGGAGATGGCATAGATATAACAAAGTCAGGTATGACAATCCACCACAACGTGGCTTTCTGTTGATGAAGGGGCAAATTTCCCTTCTAGCACTGACCTGTTATTGCTCAGCAGCGGTAAAGAGATTAGAAAACCCAGCTCTCCATACAAAATGAAGGATGGGAGAGATGTCACCTCACCAATCAAAGATGGTACTGCCTGACCATGAAGGACCTCTTTGCTCTTGGGTCTCTGAGTCCAGCCAATGACGCGTGTCCCTAAAATAAAATCCTCATGCTTGATGCAGAGTCAGCATTGGATCTTTAAATTCCTACTACAATGTAGCTAGAGAATGGGGCAATCTTGGGCGATGATATTCAAGAATGAGGATCTTGGTTAAAAAGATAAGTTACTAGAATTTTAGGCTGGCATCAGCTGAAGTCTGGGAGTTGGGGCTCGGGACTATGGCTTAGAGCATCTTCCTGGATGTTGCCCTGGGAAACCATCACCCATACCCATGGCTTGGTCACATTTGTGTCTCCCTGTTGCCTGCTGGGCCTGGATGCTGATCTTTACCCCCTTTCCTGACTAGATACTTTTGGGCTGCCAACTGTTCCCAGATTCTCAGATGCAACAGGAAGCAGTCTTGCTCAAGACAGACAACTGTTGCCCAAGTATCCCTCCCAGAATCATGGACTTCCAGAGCAGCTTTGTCCTCAGAACATGGGACCCTGTTAAATGTGATTTCCTGGAACCAAGGTGACCATTCCACCACTGCCCAGTGCATCCCTAAGGCAAAGGTGGCTATTGGAGGGGTGTTCTCTGTACTAGAGGTGCTTCCTGTGGAGAAACTCTATGACCCAAAACTAGTGTCACTTCCCTGAGCTTCCTTTAGAAAAGTCTATTGAGGATACCCAGATACATCTGTCATCTTTTATATTCTGACTCTTGTGTGTTCCTTTTTGAACTGGGATATGTAACCACCCTGCAAGGAGGTCTGATGGGGTCATCTTTCAAACTACTGAAGCAAGAGCCAGCCTGAGAGGCTGAGGGCCCCTCCTCTGTCTCTAATTAGGCACAGGAGGCAGATTCTGTTCCTAAAGACACCAGTACTAATCATAAGGCTCAGAGAGTAGGGTCCATCTGTAGTTGTACACCCCCTAGCTACACAGGTGGGAGACTTGAGGCCAGAAAAGATTAAAGTTGGAGAGTGTGGTCTGTGGTCCTGGAAGCCTTGGATCATTTCTAGGGGAAAAAAAAAACTTTTCTGTCCAATCCCTCCTGGTTACATAGAAACAGGTGGTGATTCTTCCATCCTAAATTGTGGGAAAACCTCACTTTGCCAGATCTTGTGGAACACTCGTGTGAGAATGAGGTTCTAGAAGATTCATGCCTTTTGTATTTTGTCTCCCTCCTCTGATGGGGTCCCCTCTTCCCTGGGACACTTTTCCCTGCCTCTCAACTGTGAGGACATTCAAGTAGGTGACAAGAAATGAGAGGAGGGGTCCCAGGAAGGCCCTTTGGTAGTATCCTAGAAAAGACAGGACACTGATTGACCTGTGAGCTGGACCTGAGCACTTGGAGGCTCCTCAGCCCCTCCCTGTCCTTGGAATGAGGAATGAGGGTTCTGTTTATCTTTTCCCACTCCCAGGATGCACCTTAAAGAGACCTTAGCTGGGTTCACCTTATCAACTCTTAGGATCTGGTGGGCCAGTCTGTTGGATCCACTCCCTTGCTGCCACCAAGACCTGCTTCATGTGGAGGTTCCCTTTGCTTATGAAAACAGCCACCTACCAACTTGGAGTAGCCTCCATCTTCAGTCTCTCCCTGCCTCTCTGCCTATGGGGGTCAATTTCAGATTTCACCCGGGAAGCTCCTGAGATGAGTTTGTGCTTCCCAGGAGACCACCTAGAAGGTGAACAGCTGAGAAATGTCTGAAGTTTGCATCAGTGTATTTATAGTAGCTGTTCTGCTCATTGTGGCTAGAGGGTCATGGAAGTCCTGTCATGCAGACTTGTCCTACAGGCTCTCTCTATACACCACAGTGTGTGTGAGGGACTGTGTACTACCTGAAGCCTCTGCTCCTGCAGACCCCTGCTTATCCAGTGCTTTTAGTTAGAACAGCAGGCACTCTGCCGCTAAGCACATGTTAATGCATTAATGGTCAATGATTAATTTTTCTTAGCTTCTTTAGACTTCTGTGTTCTAGAATTTTCCCTGTGCAGAAGCCAGTGAGCTTCTGCACCTGGCTTCATTTTCAAAGCTATTATACTTACCAGAAATGTGTTATTCCCATGAGCCCTGGTTTCTTTGTAGGACTGGAGGAAGTACTTGCTCTCACTGAAGTGCTAATAAACCACATAAAAGCGATGGGATGGAAAGACAGGAATCAAGGCAGGTTTAACAGAGTCTGAATTTGCCAGAAGTGAAAGGGATCTGGATGAGTCACCCATCAGATGTCTTCTCTAACAGATGAATTTTGTTCACTTCAAATCTCTCAAGACCGTGACCTACAACTAGCCACAGTGACTGAGTGGTCCAGAGAGGGCAGCCAGGATGGACTTCCAATGCTCCATTGTTTCCTGGGATCTCCATGTTATGCAGACAGGGACAACACAGGCAGGACAGAAATATGGTTAAAAAGGGTTAAAGTAGAGGTTAAAAAGGACTGAAGTCTGGGAGGCAAATTTCAACATGACCACGGTGCTTTCAGTTTATACATGTCAGGGTTCATGTAACAGTAGACCACCAACACAGGTCCATTGAACTTGATGTCTCTCTGAAACCAAGACATGTGCAGGGAACAAGTCCCCCTGAGAGGGACTATATCCTGCACTGAAACTTTAGCTGCAGAGGAAGAACACTCACAATATCCTCTTCCCAGACAAATCAGATAGGTCTGTCTACTCTGGAAGCTTTTAGTGGGTTGTTGACTCAAGCACTACTTGGGACTCTGTTCACATTACAAGGTTTGCTTTAAAGGCTCAGGGCTTCTGTGGGGCCAGCTCAGTCCTCCATTCCGCTTCTTCCTGATGGGAAGAGTGAAGTCAGGGCAAAGAGGCCCTTTCTTGACTACACAGGAAAGTAAGAACTGCAGATCAGCTGGGGAAAAGGTAACCTTTATGAAGGGATGAATGAGTCACATTTGTTGACGCCCAAGTATGTACCAACTGCTCTGTCATTGGCCATGGATGGGGAAGAGTAGCACTTGGCAACCTTTGCTGAGATGGACAGTATTAGACTAATAAGTCTTAATGCATGAAAGATTTAAATGACCTCCTATTGTTCAGGACTGGTCTGTACAGATTTAAGACTTCAGGTATTTCCTCCATATAACATTTTGGTAAGCTACTCAGGTCTGGGCTAACCAAAAACTGTACGGAAAAATAACTTGCTCTGGTTACTCAAAGGGTTTCTTTGCTGACCTATATAGACATAAGATAAATGTGGATCATGGAGTCAGCCTCCTCACAGCACTCTGCATCCACATATGTGAGAAGCTATACAAATTGTGCATTTGGAGATAGTCTCCAAATGGGGTTGTTACTGAAACCCAGGTTAACTGCTTTCTGCTCTAAAGTCCATACTTAAGAGACCAGTGGTGGTGGGGAAAAGAAAGGTTGCTTTACTCAGGAATCTGGCAACCTAGGAAGGTGGTAAACTAATGTCCCAAGGACCCATCTTGCTGTCCAGGTGAAGCAGGAGGCTTAAAGGGGGGGAAGGTGCTGGAAATGATGAAAGGGCTATGTGCAGGAAAAGGCCTCCAGATTCCTCCATTCTGCCAGGAAATGAGGCTTCTATGTGTCTTTCAATAAAAAATTCCCCTGCAGCCCTATAACCTACATACTGGCAAGGATGCCCAGACTCCTCCTCTGCACCAGGAATCAGAGGTCCCAGGCCTTTTACTGGGGGATAGCATGGTCAGTGGCATTTATTCTCAAGTGAGGTGAGGCCTTACCTTCAGAAAAGTCTAGCCATTTGTCCCTCAAGGCCAGCAGTCTGCGGGATTTCAAAGTAGGTTGGATCTACCAACTATGGGGTTTTGGTGAACAAGGAGTGCAGAAGGTCAAAGCAATGTAGCTCTTAAAGGAGAGGGTTGAGGTGCTATTACAAGATGAGGACCTTGTGGGTATTTCCTGTACTTCTATGACCCTTCTCTGAAGCCAAGTAAATGTGTTAGCCTTAAAGCAGTTAATATCTTAATATCTTAACTATCCAACCTGACCCTCCCACCACGGTCATGCTGATCGAGGACGCTCCTTCCAGGAAACAGCTGGTGGAAGGGACCCTATTCCCTAGGTCAGAGGTTCTGGCCATGTGATCAGTTTTGCTTGCCCCAGACTAGATACAGGGGCTGGGACTCAGTCCATGTCCTATCACTCTTGAGGTGCCTAAAGATGGAGTCTTGCCTGTCTTTGCTCCATGTAGGCTGATTCCCAAAGCAGAAGCAACATATTGTGCTAAGAGTTCAGATGCCTCTCTATAGTCCCGCAATCCAAAGACAGGAAGGCAGAACTCCAGCCCCATGCAGGTGTCTTCTGAGGTGAGCCTTCTGATTTTCTCTGATGCCTCTGTAACAACTGTCTTTCTCTAGGTCTTCTGAAGGGCCTTCTCCTCCAGCTGGAGCAGTCTTTGGAGAACACTAGGAGTCCTGAAGTCATGAAAGAACAAGTACACTGTTAAGCTGCAATGTGGTCCATATTCACCCATCCCTTCAAAGTGGCTTTAGGAAGTTCTCAGCTTCCAAATCTGGAAGTGCTCAGGGACCTGCAGAAGACCAATTAACCAGGCCTTTAGTTCTAGCAAGTACAATAGTTTAGAAGGACAGGGAAACTGAGGCTGGGAGGAGCCCAAAGGCTTCTACACCTTCCCAGGCTCTCCATTGGGACACAACGTTGGCATAACCAAAAGGTTAGAAATCTTGCTTGAGGAATTATTCCACAGTAGGAAAATGGAGAGCACTTTCCCCTGCTTCTGCCACTGTGAAGACCACTCAAAGCATTCTGATCCAACTTAGTCCTATGGGACCTGTAGAAATATGCTTCAGTTTAGCTCAAGGCAGTATAGCTATTTTTCAGTCAGGGCATCAATCTTTTCAAAGGTTTCATACAAACTATACCTGGATACAAAATTTTTGTAGTCTGAGTAAATACCTGGAAAATGTTGTGGGACAACTTTCCCTATAGATGCTTTCATCTCCTGCTCACTCCTCATGACTTCTGGGTCAGTGTAATCAAGGGTCTAATCACCTTTGCATGGACTGGCGCTGAGTGCAGCTGAAATCTGAGGTCTACTAGTCTAGAAGCTGGCTATTTTGAAATGAGGACAGAAGAAGCTGGACAGCATGTGGGGGTGTTCCAACTTCCTGAATTTTGGGAAGAACAAAGGTGTGTAGGGGAGCTAGAATCAGTAGAGCTGGTTAAAGGTTTACATTTCACTTGTTTATTCTAAGTAACTCTGCTTAATTAGGTGTGCAAAATATACCAGGGATAACTAATTGGCTATTAAGGAGAAACCCATCTCCTATCTGCCAGTCTTTGACTAACTTTATTGCCAGAACCCATCCAGGAGTATAGGACATCTAAGATACCAACCTGGGGTTAGTAATGACCATGTACAGTAAGCAGCATCCTTAGAAGTGATGAGGGAGGATGTTGCCATATCTATCAGGTGATCATGTTAGGAAGAATGTACTTCACATCCACTTACTCCTAGGCAAATGGCTTCTGTAGGTACTGTGAATTTCCTACTGTATCCAGTGGCCACCATGTAATTTGATTTGTGCTCTTTATTCATTCATTTCTCCACTATAGGTGTGTAATGTCCTGAGACTTCTATTCCTAAGGGGAACCAACTTACTCATCCATGTGGGCAGGCTTACAGGCTAGTCTCCTTGCTCCGCCCACCTGCACATAGAACCAGCCTGACTTTATTACTCAGCAGTGCTTATCTCCCCCGACACCTTGCTCTGCTCCCATACTGATTTCCCAGGAATAACAGCAGCCTTGAAACTGATCCATCAGGATCTGCCTTGGGACCTATATCCTTATGCTGGAGTAAGAATATCTCTGAGTAAGTGTTCTACTGCCTAAAACCTGGGATTCGCCAAGTTGTAATGTATGGATTTCATGTTGTCCAATGTTCTTCCTATCCATACCAGGTAGATTTCTTCTAAAACAGTGGGAGGTTCATCACTGACCTCTCAATGTAACCACTTTCCTCTGCCTCTGTCTCGGTTTTGAGCAGGATCAGTGTGAGCCTGCTACATGTTGAGATGTTCTGCTTCCATAGAATTAGGTTATTTTCCGGATGAAACTTGTTTTCAATTTAGGATTGTCTTCTATTATGAAAAAATAAAACCTCCAGGCTTGGGTTCCTGTCCTGCTTCTGTATTCGTCAAACTACATCCTCACCCCTGACCCATGGGTCTCCAAGACCACTAACCAAGAGATTTTACCCTATTCAGGCATACTTCCCTCACCATTTCTCTCACTCCTCAGAACATTGTCAGGCTTTCCCCAAGACTGCTGTCAGAAACCCATTTTGCTATTAGAAAGGTCTGCTGCAGGTGGTGTGGCCAGGCATTGAAACAGTCAGTCCCTAACTCCAATTCACTGTAAGAAATCCACTATGAATGCCAGAGATGCCCTAGCTAGAAAACCAGTTTCCATTCCAATGAACACCCACAGCCAAGCAGAAATAATACCTATTTGAACACAGCTCATTGCTGGGGGTGGGTATGCTTAAGAGTAGCATCAGTATGTAGTGTACTCCTTGTACTCTGGGAGTAAGACTGAGACATGTGGCAGGACAACAGGCCTCTGGAAGAGGCTCCCCTATGGCTTATAATTTGGGAATCTGAAGCCCCACAACATGGGAAAACTAACCCTTCCTCTGGTGTGATCAGGGCTGTGTCACTGACCTTGGCTCTAGGACTACCCTGCCTGGGAGGATTTATGGGATGGGGGAAGTTAGATCTCCCCCATAAAGGGCAAGGGGATAGATTAAAACCTAGCTGCTGCTGTCATGTTACCCTCCCAGCAGGCTCTGTCATCTCTGAGCCCTTTGTTAAGAACAACCTTTGTGATTCTGTGGGTGTTAGAATCTAACACTTGTATTTGAGGATTGATGACCTTGAGCTGAGTAGTAGATGATTTCTATGAAGCTTCAAGGGGCCCATTCCTCTTCTGGGAGGCCAGACTTCAGGGAATCAATCTTAGACAAGTCAACTTCTGTCTCTACTCTCTGCTGCAGAATTATTTTCAAAAACTGTTGATCACTCAAGATTTATTTCTACCAAAAGTGCAGAGTCATTCTCCTAGGCTTTCTTCCAGAAATCCTTTAAAAAAACAAAAAGCCCTGTATCCTATTCTAGAAGATGGAGCTCTAGTGTGCACCAAAGATCTTTCAGTTTGGATTTGCAGAGTTATCTTCATCCTAGAACTCTCATGACCCATGTTCTACACAGGACTTCATCCAGAAATCCACTTCTCCCCTGCTTCTTTCAGGGATGGCTGAACTTGATGACTTCCTATGACCTCTTATAGGTTGTGGCAGAATGACCGGGTGCTTCCCTGAAAGAAATGATCCTGAGAAAAAGATTAGCAAACATAGGACCCTCCTCCCTTGTTGAAAGTGGCTATAAAATTGTTGTGCTAGATTGGGATCTTGATATATCTTAATGGTTATAGAACCACTATTTGAGGGAGACCAAGGGGTGATGAGCATTTTAGCATGGTCAAGATTGAGAAGAAAAAACGTTCCTAGGGTTCAGGATACCTGTTGGGCAGGAAACCCCTCAACCATGACTCGAGTCTGGCTTTCTAAGTAGGAAGATTATCATACAATTCACTGGATTATATTTGAGTATTTCAAAGGAGATTTTGTGCCCTCCATGCCTACCCTCAGAAGCCAGGAGCCTTGTCAATGTAAAGAATTGGGAGCGTGCAGGTATCAGGCTGGGCAGTAGGGCATTGGAATTTGCTCAGGAGCTTATAACTAAGGAAGAGTCTCAATGAATGTGAAAGTTTTGTCCGTCATAGCCATGCTAACTACCTACCATTACGGAAAGCTACTGAAAGAACCCTTGACAAGGGGAGACTGAAATTTAGAAGTTGGGGCTCTCCAGGTACATGGTAATCAAAACGGTCCTATGTTGTGACTGTCAAAAATGCGGGTCTGCAGGGACAAAATACAGCATGAACCTCTGTCCCAATCCATAGTTCCAGTCTCTAAAACAACCACGGGATAGGTGAGTGGCAGTAATATGGTAAGCCATATCTTCTGGGGAGGCAGGCTTACTGGAGTAGATGTGATTAAGCCAACTGTGCTTTTTTTTTTTTTTTTAAGATTTATTTTACAGAGTGGAGGTGGGCACAGAGGAAGAGGGAGGAGTCTTAAGCAGATTCTGCACTGAGCATGGAGCCTGACCTAGGACTCCATTTCATGACTCTGAGATCATGACCTGAGCTAAAATCAAGAGTCAGATGCTTAACCAACTAAGCCACTCAGGTGCCCCCAAATCAGCATTTTTTGAAACCTCTCATGGGGTAATATAAGGGTCCTAGAACATGAACTCCTCTTATTAGTTCCCCTCACCCCAACTTACATGCTATTAGTTTGCTGAGGCTGCCATGACAAAGCATGCTGGGTGGGTTACACAATAGAAATAGCTCTGCTCTGCACAATCTAGACATCCCAAGTTCAGTTCTGACCAATCTGACTTCTGGTGAGACTTGCTGGTTTGCAGATGGCCACCTTATCCCTCTGCCCTCATTAGAGTGTGAGCCCTCTACTGTCTTATAGGGACACTAACCTCATCTGATCAGGGCTGTACCAGTATGACCTCCAATAACTCGAAGACTTCCTTAGAGGCCCCATTTCCAAACACAGCCATGTTGGAAGCCCAGGTTTCAACTTAAAAATTCTGGTGGGACACAAACCTCCAGTCTATAACAAATGCTATTACAATTGTGAATTTGAATTCTGAGGGTTTAGATCACTGAAGACTTCGCAGAGCTCCTTAAATCATTATCAAACCTAGTGGGAACAGCATGTGCAAATGTTGAACATTAAGATCACAACATCTATAAGGAACTATATACCATCTATGCCATACTATTTATATATTTATGTATAACTATAAAATACCACAATATCTGTAGGGAACTATATATATATATATACACACACACATACATACACATGTATATGTATATATATATATATACACACACACATATACACACATACATACACATGTGTATATATATATATGATCATAATATCTGTAAGGATCTGTATACCATATATACCATATTCTATATAATATACCATATTCTATATGGTATATATACTATTGGGTGTCCCTGAAAATAGGGCAGGAAAGTCTGGATGATGGGGAATGGCCACAGACAACCTTGGCTCTGTCTTTGACATGGGGAGCCACTGAGCCAGTAAAAGACATCTAGTAGTCAATAAACGTGTTCTGATTTGTTTTTAAAAGGCTAATTGTATTTTAACCACCCCTTCCCTCTCCTCTACCCCCCCTCCCAGAGCACTCTTCTGATCTCCATCAAGCCACCCTTACCATTTCCTTGTTTATTGTTCTGGTCCAGGTCACCATGTCTTGCCTGGGTTATAGTGATCACTTCCTGTCTCCCTGCTACACTTTGGCCATGAGCAGACCCCTACTCCCACAAATCTATGGTTATTTCTGAAAATAAATCCCAACTCCACACCACACATAGATCTCTACTGAAGTAATTCTAACCTCAGCCCGTGAGGTCCTATGTAATCCTCACCCCAAGCGTGAATACATGTTTGAGAAAGGAAGGGATGTTAATAAGCTTCAGCCATACTAGTTTCCTTCCTATTCTTAGGTAAAGTGTTTGTTGTTGTTGCTGTTGTTGTTGTTGGCATCATTCATTCCTGTCTGGAAACTTCTCTCTTCCTATACCTGTACTGACTTATTTCTGCAATCCAATTTTTGCTCACCTGATAAGATGTCTACACCACAGTTTAAACAAGAGATCACCCTATCCCATCATGCTGACTGAAAACGCCTAAATGAATTCCAGTGGAGAGATCCATAAGCTCCAGGAAAGGAATTGTCTATTTTTGCATACAACTCCTCCTGCCAAAAAATAGTCCTTGCACATGAAGCAGGCATGGTTAGAAATTATGCCTGTGTAGTAGAAATGGTGACCTGGGACCTCCTAAGAATCATTAAGATGAGAGGATAGGGACTTGGAAACAAATTGAACTAGACAGGGGAGTGTGTGAATTTTGGAATTTAACAGACCCACACTGAGCTTTAATACTATTGTACCTGTTCTCCCTGAGCCACAGACCCATCACAAAGGGGAAGGCTTAGCAAGGTCTGCATCTAATGGAAGTTTAGACTTCTTTTCAGATGGGGGTGTAGGATATACTTCCAGCATTAGGACTTTGCAAGAAAGAAAACCCATGTAGTTCCCAGCTTTCATTGCTTAAAAATTCAGTTTCTCATAAAAGTGGTAAGATTCATATGCTCACCAACCCAGGAAAATGGAAAGCCCATGTCTCCTCTTCCCTTTTACCTACACAAGATTCCCCTCCACTTGTTCTCAGGACATCCAACAGAAGATCCCCAGTGTCTAACAAAATGAACTGCTTTGCCTTGAGGTCTTGAGGTATTTAGGAAGTCCTAGTAGATCATCAGAATTTTGAAGTCAGCCAATAACTTTTCTGTGAATTAACACCAATTGGGATTTAGAGTTCCCATGAATTCATTGGGAAATGAGAGATGAAATCAAAAGAGACTCCATGTTGTGGAAGAATGGAAGTAACTAAATACCAGAATGGTTATAGGAAGCACACTTTTCCATCTCCTGTATTGTCTGACAGCTTTCTGAAATATGCTGTGGAGACTCATTCTCAGCTCCCAAGTCTGGTGTGGCACTTTGATTTAACATTTTTATCAAAGTTCTTGGATAGGGCATCTAAGATGATTAAACGTGCAAAAAGCATGGGGTTGGAATGGCTACCCAAACCAGAGAGCTACTGAAGGAAGAGAAGAAATATGGACAAGATCTGTACTCGAGGAACTACAGACACTCATTAAAGAAATTGAAGAAGACAAAAAGATGGAAGACCATTCCATGCTCATGGATTAGAAGAATAAACCTTGAAAAATGCTGGTGGAATTTTGATCGGAATGGCACTGAAGGTATAGATTGCTCTAGGCAGTATAGACATTTTAACAAACCGCTGGAGCAAACAATCTTAATATTTGTATGGAATCAGAAGAGACCCCAAATCGCTAAGGAAATGTTGAAAAAGAAAAACAAAACTGGGGGCATCACGTTGCCTGACTTCAAGCTTTACTACAAATCTGTGATCACTGAGATAGCATGGTACTGTCATAAAAACAGACATATAGACCAGTGGAACAGAGTAGAGATCCCAGATAGGGACCCTCAATTCTATGGTCAAATAATCTTCAACAAAGCAGGAAAAAATATACAGTGGAAAAAATTCTCTCCAATAAATGGTGCTGGGAAAATTGGACAGCTATATGTAGAAGAATGAAACTCGACCATTCTCTTACACCGTACCCAAAGACAAACTCAAAATGGATAAAAGACTCCAATGTGAGGCAGGAATCCAGCAGAATCCTAGAGAAGAACATAGCCAGTAACCTCTTTGACATCAGCCACAGCAACTTCTTTCAAGATGTGTCTCCAAAGGTAAAGGAAACAAAAATAAAAATGAACTTTTGGGACTTCATCAAGATCAAAAGCTTCTGCACAGCAAAAGAAACAGTCAACAAAACAAAGAGGCAACCCACGGAATGGGAGAAGATATTTGCAAATGACAGTACAGACAAAAGGTTGATATCCAGGATCTATAAAGAACTCCTCAAACTCAACACACACAAAATAGACAATCATGTCAAAAAATGGGCAGAAGACATGAACAGACACTTCTCCAATGAAGATATACAAATGGCTAACAGACACATGAAAAAATGTTCATTATTAGCCATCAGAGAGATTCAAATCAAAACCACATTGGAGGTGAATGATGAGAGACTATGGACTCTGAAAAACAACCTGAGGATTTTGAAGGTGTGGGGGGTGGGAGGTTGGGGGAACTAGGTGGAAGGTATTAGGGAGGGCATGGATTGCATGGAGTACTGGGTATGGTGCATAAACAATGAATTCTGGAACACTGAAAAGAAATTAAAAATACATATAAAAATTTTAAAAGAGACTCTTGTGGGAGAGTAGGAATAACTAAACACTAGAATGGTTATAGGAAGCACACTTTCCCATCTCCTAGATTGTCTGACAGCTTTCTAAAATACGCTGCAGAGACTCACTCTCAGCTCCCAAGTCTGGTGTGGCACTTTGATTTAACATTTTTTTAATACCTGTTATTTATTTAAAAAATAAATATTTTTCAGTGAGAAATCAATGGACAGATGAGTGACTATCCTCTAGAAATACATGCACATAAATTAAGTAACACAAAAACTCAGCACACTGTAAAGTCTTAAATGAGATGGATAAAAAGAGACCAATAGTTTAGGAGAGTTGCATCCACTAGAGAAGTAGCTTTTAAATTTTTTCATGTGACCCACAATAAAAACATTTTATATACTGATCATATATGTGTAACACATACATACAAAAAGAGACACACACACACACAAACACAAAGTCACAGAAACACCAACAATCTGAAAAAGTTTCATGAAGCCATACAAATCTTCACTAAAAGATTTTTTCTTTCCTATCCCACTCTTTTCTTTTGTTCTAGTCGATTATTTAAACAATGGTAGGACATGCAAAATTGATTTCATAGCCCACTTACAGATCTCAAACTACATTTTAAAAGTCATTGCTCTAGAGAAATGTAAAAAGCACCATACAAGACTAAACTTTGCCTAGATATTGAAGGATTTGAATAGAGCAAAAGAAGACATAGGTACTTGAGAGAGAGGGAGAGAGAGAAGGAACAGTTAGGATTTGGGAAGAGGAAAAGGACAATACTACCATGACTAGAGATGTGTGCCCTTGGTTTAGTTCTTGGAAAGAGGGCATCTAAGATGATTAAATGTGCAAAAAGCATGGGGTTGAAATGGCTACCCAAACCAGAGAGATGCAGAAGAAAGAAGAAATGTGGACAAGAAAGGAAATACTTACATAGGACAAGTACAAAAAATATCCAGGGAAGCAAATCTTACAAACCCTTGGTTTTCATTGAGGCCAAAAATAAGAACAAAACAAAAATGGCAGCAAGACAGAAGTCTGAGATGATTTGCAGCACAAATAGGAAGGAACAGATTCTCTACTGACCTGTCCATGAAGAAGCCTCCTGCAGAGAGATGTGTTCTGTCTGGGCAGCAGGAAGGCCCACCCGTACATCCTCCCTCCCAACACAGGTCCTCAACCTGTGAATGTAGCTTCTCAGGATCCTAACGTTGGGGGTGGGTAGCCATAGGAGCCCACATGCCCTCATGCTTATCTCTTCACCTCCAGACCCTCCAGAAACAGGAGGGATGGCCTGCTGATTTTCTGAAAGTGTGGCAGTCAGCTCTATTCAAGTCATTTTCCGTCTCTAATCAGTGGCTCCCTGTTGTCCACAAACCAGTGTCTAAGTTCCTTACTGAGAAATCCTCAGGCATCAATATTCCCACTCACTTTTCATTATTCCATCCTCTACATGCCAGCAAAAATAGGTTGCTTAACTGCTCAGCTTTTCCCCACTGACCTAGAGTTTCCAGCTTCTGGGAATTCTATTCTGGGTGATGCCCACTCAAGTTGAGTGCCCTTCTCCCATGATACTTCAGCAACAAAACAAGCTCTGATGCCACTGAGTCAGAGCCACTAGGGATGAAGCACCTAAAACTACATAAATCTATAGATTTTGTCTCTCCAGGTGACCAATAATCACTATTTCCATTATTATGCTGATTATTGGTCTCCTTTGTTATCTGTGATTTGTCAAACCTGGCCCACCACAAGCACTGGATGAATTGTGGTTCTGGTCCCATTATGCTGCTGGGTATATGGTATCCTTTTTTTTTCAATTTATTTATTTTCAGAAAGACAGTATTCATTATTTTTTCATCACACCCAGTGCTCCATGCAAGCCGTGCCCTCTATAATACCCACCACCTGGTACCCCAACCTCCCACCCCCCCCACCACTTCAAATCCCTCAGACTGTTTTTCAGAGTCCATAGTCTCTCATGATTCACCTCCCCTTCCAATTTACCCCAACTCCCTTCTCCTCTCTAACACCCCTTGTCCTCCATGCTATTTGTTATGCTCCACAAATAAGTGAAACCATATGATAATTGACTCTCTCTGCTTGACTTCTTTCACTCAGCATAATCTCTTCCAGTCCCGTCCATGTTGCTACAAAGGTTGGGTATTCATCCTTTCTGATGGAGGCATAATACTCCATAGTGTATGAACCACATCTTCCTTATCCATTCATCCATTGAAGGGCATCTTGGTTCTTACCACAGTTTGGCGACCGTGGCCGTTGCTGCTATAAACATTGGGGTACAGATGGCCCTTCTTTTCACTCCATCTGTATCTTTGGGGTAAATACCCAGGAGTGCAATGGCAGGGTCATAGGGAAGCTCTATTTTTAATTTTTTGAGGAATCTCCACACTGTTCTCCAAAGAGGCTGCACCAACTTGCATTCCCACCAACAGTGGAAGAGGGTTTTCCTTTCTCCACATCCTCTCCAACACATGTTGTTTCCTGTCTTGTTAATTTTGGCCATTCTAACTGGTGTAAGGTGATATCTCAATGTGATTTTAATTTGAATCTCCCTGAGGGCTAATGATGATGAACATTTTTTCATGTGTCTGGTAGCCATTTGTATGTCTTGATTGGGTATCCTTCTGCAGAACAGGCAGGAAAGTAAAAACAGACCAAGGGACCTGCCTAGGGCAGCCCTGCAGTTGTTAAGGCTGGGACTTGACCCAGGGCTGCCTGGCTACAAGACCTGTTCCTAAAACCTCACACTGCTGATCTGAGAGATTGCCTGTTGCTCTCAGAAGGCTCACGGCACCTGCTCCACTCTGCTTTGCCCTATGGGTGTGTGTGCACCTGTGATCTTCTATTGCCTGGGCTCCTGACAAGTGAGCACTTTCCTGGCTTCACTTCTATTGTTCTAGCTCCTGACAAGTGAGCACTTTCCCAGCTTCACCTCTGTCTTCCGCCAAGCATCTCACTCACAGCTGGGCACATGGGATGCTCAGTAAGTGTTGAATTGAATTATTTAACAAGTCTGCTTTCCCAAGACCGCCTATGGTTGTACTTTGAAGATTCTTTTTTTCATAAAAGTTAAAAAAAAAAAACTTTCTCAATTTGGTGCAGTAACTTTTCTAAAGTTCTGAGGGAATATTCACATGTCTACAGAACTTCATTAAGAGCAAGGCAATTATCAGTGTATTTTCTTTTCTTATGTAAACAAGCACCATAGAAAAAGGGTTCCGAGTTCAAGATAGACATTTTAGAAAGGTGGAAAAAAGCAAGTCCCTTGATGTTTCTGAGTCTTAGGATTTTCCAGGTGGAGAAATTCAAATTATCTAAGAGCATAAGTAAAAGGGAAAATGCTTTGAAAGCATCCCATGAGGAAAAATGCATGATCCTACACATGGACAACAAAGAAAAGGAAGATGCCAGTGCTGGACAGGAAGGTTTTTGCACTATCTGAATTCTGGCCCCTTTGGGTTCCTATAGTGTGCAACAGCACAGATCTGATGTTGTCATCTGGATTTGAAACTCTGGTCAGCCTTTTACTGGTGTGAACCTAGATCAGTTCTCATACTTCTCTAAATTTGAATTTCTTCATCAGTAAAGAAACAATGATAGGATTTTTTTTTAATTTTATTTTTTCAGTGTTCCAAGATTCATTGTTTATGTACCACACCCAGTACTCCTCCCAATATGTGCTCTCCTTAATAGCCACCACCAAGCTCACCCATCACCCACCCCTACCCCTCCAAAACCCCCAGTTTTTTTCTCAGAGTCCACAGTCTCTCATGCTTCATCTCCCCTTCCGATTTCCCCCAACTCACTTCTCCTCTCCTTCACCCAATGTCTCTGTGTTATTTCTTATGCTCCACAAGTACGTAAAACCATATGATAATTGACTCTCTCTGCTTGACTTATTTCACTCAGCATAATCTCCTCAGTCCCACCCATGTTGATACAAAAGTGAATTTTATCGGTCTTGGCGAAGCCTCAAGAAGTTCATGTTGTGATTTGAACTGAATGTCCCCTAAAATTCATGGTGAAACCCTAACCCCCAATGGGGTGGTGTTGGAGGTCTTACAAGAAAAGATCAGCGTTCCCACTTTCCACATGGTGAGGACACAGCACGGAGGTGGCCATCTTCACGCCAGGAGGAATGCACGCTCCAGAACCCAGCCATGCTGGTGTCTTGCTCTTGGACTCCCCGCCTCCAGAACCATGGAAAAATAAACTCTTGTGACCCCCGGTGCTGTGGTATATTTATGGCAACTGAAACTGACTGAAAGCATACAAAAAACTTGGCTCTGTGTCCTGGGAACACATAGTAAACACTGAATCATAATACTAGTAGGGCTACTTGTAGAAGTCCTAGTAATAATGGGGGACTGCTTGCTCTTCTGGTCTCCTTGCAGTCCTATAGTTGGCTATAGTATCTGGAAATTATTCATCATGCAAGCTTTGTAGAAAAAGAACTATTTTGAGGATAAGACATGTATTCCTTGCCATTTTTCCTTCTTGTTTAACCAAACATAAGGTAACAGTTTAAACGTCTGATTTATTATGAAGGTATGTTTTCTTTTTCATTCCAAACTGATTGAACTATCAGCTCCACTTAGCATGCCAGCAAAGGCAGCCTGTCTGCGGACAAAGAAAATGCAATCATATAAATTCAAAACAGCAATTCTTTCCAAGCCAGGGGCATTCACATGGTCAAGTGCAGAAGCATTTTGAAATAAACAGGTTGCTTACACAAGAGGATCTAAAATGCTTCCTATCTCCTGCTTGGTCCCCATTTTTCATGCCTCCAAGTCAAACAGCATGATGTTCTACTGGTCAGAGCGGATGCCATGTGCTCTGGAACACTTGTAGCATCTTGACACAAAGTCCCGCACCTGTCATGAAGTGATTAGAGCATCATACATCCCAGGTAGTGCTGTTACCATCAGGTAGAACAGGATATGAGCAGAAAGACTTGAAAATTTGAGATGTAAAACACATCCAGCATTGGCTCCACTGGCACAAGTCCCTTGATCATCCCCCCCACCCCCACCCAATGTTGAGGGACCAATTGTTGAAAGCTAGCAGCCCATTGGCCTTCCTATTAATGCAGCAGAGAGAAATGAGCTAGAGGCCAAACTGGCTGAGACAGAATGTGTCACTGGAAGCCAGCCTTGCCAGTAGCTGTCCAGTCCAGATCCCACCAGGGTTTCCTAAGAAAGCATGGATCCCTTTCAGCCAGAGTCTGGGTGGGTAAGAAATGTACGGCTACAAGGGCAGCATCCTCTAGGAAGAAGAGGTGTTAGTCTCAGCACAATTGGGTCCTGATCTCAGCACATCTGCCTACACCCAACAATGAAATGGGGTAATTGCTCCATTTCCTAAGTGTTTCCCCAGTAGCAGGTTGGGATCAGTGCTGTCCACTGCACAGCAGCCTCAAGAGGAATAAAGAAGGTGACCTTGCAAAAACCAACTTACAGGGTATGACAGACCTTGTCACTGTTACTGCCTCTGTTCCTGATATTGGCTCTACCTACACTGCAAAGGTGGGTTCTACTAGGAAAGTGCACCTTCTGGGAAATCCCAAAGCTTTCAAAAATACCTTAAAACCTTGAAGAGCCACCTCCACCCTCTGTGAGGAGTGGGCATCAGCTGTAAGAGGTTGAATGACCAGCACCCCTCCCCTATTTCAGATCACTGATAAACTAGTCGCCATTATTAACAGAGAGTGCCAGCCTAGAATCAGAAAGCTTGGGTGCACCCAGTGCAAGACCCTGTGTGACCTTGACCCTGGCTCACTTCAAGGGTTGGCTCTCTTCCAGAACAACTCTCCTATCAGACTCTGGGAGGAAAGTCACTTCATGGAAGAACGCCCCCCCCACACACACACACCCCTGAAGATGTTCCTACCAGGTGGTTTCCAGCAGGAAGACCAGGCTGGGGACCATGCTCCAGGGACTCAGCTGGGCCTGAGGCACATTTCCCTTTGTGGATCTCTTCCTCTAGAATGTTGTTAAATGTATTTCTGACCCCATTGTACAAAGACCAGCACAACATAGGCTGAATTCACTATGTGCATCCTTCAGATTTTTCAAAGCAACTAAAGTCTTCATGAACATCTTCATGGACCCTTTGAGATAACTGCGGGTCTTGGATGATGTGCCTTCAGTGCCAGATGGGTGGATCCTCTCTGTGCCCCACAGGGGGGCCAAGAAGGATGGGTCCCCACAGCTCTTGGAGAAAGTTTTAATGTCCTGGATTAAGAGGAAATTTAAAACAAAACAAAACAAAACACCAGCTTCCACTGCTATGACCTGTTCTTCCTTGGGAACAACTCTAAGGTCTGTCTGCTATGAGTGAACACCACACGGCCTTCTCCCTCCCCCCACTGCTTCCATCTCTGTCCTCCATCCAGGTCCCTGTGCATGGTCATCGTCACCCCCCAGTAACTGTCATGTCTAGGCAGGAGCCACAGGAATGGATGAGAGGCTTCAGCTGAAGTTGAGGGGGAAGAAGTGGCGGGCTGGAAAGAGGAGGGAGGCATTTTGCTTTCTAAGGCCCCTCTGGCTCTGGTGTCCCTGACTCAGCCCGGAGGACATGGCTTCTGAGCCCACATGGACACTTCGGGTTGTACCTGCCCTGGGCTTCCATGGGAGCAGTCCCTGGACTAGCTGTTCCCACAGGAAGGAGCAGTCTTCAGTGACCCTGGGTCCCCGTCAGTCCATGATGAATCCCCAATAATAAATGAGCACTCCCCTTCCTCAGTTTCCTGAAAGAGGACATGGGACCAAGGAGAAGCAGCTCCAGGGCGGTGCCTGTGAGCACCCTCCCTCCCTGTCTCTTTACTTTGGCCTTGCTTTCCTGCCAGCTTTGCTCCACTCCAGGTGCATCAGGCCAGGGACACTTCTGCCTCTGGTGGACCTCCCGAGTTCTGGCTCAGACCCAGAACGGGCTCATAGTGCTCAGCAATTCGCCACAGCTGCCAGACCTGACCTACCCTTGGATCGCCACACTAGCCTCCTAAGTGGCCCTCCCACTGCTGGCTGGCTTGTTCTTAGCAGACCTCTGTGGCTGCTGTGTCCTTATTCTATCCAAGTAATTCACTGGCTCCCAGTTACACTCAGGGTTGGAGCCAGTGTTTGCAGTGACCTCTGGGCCCTGCACAGTGTAAGGCCTCTCCGGCTTTGCTTCTCTGTGCTCAGCTGCCCTGGCCTGTCACTGTTCTTCGTCCAACCATGCATGCTCCTGTCTACAGGCCTTTGCTCTGTTTGGTCCCTCCACCTGAACTCTTCCCTGGTTGTCTGCATGACCAGCTCTAAGACTTTCCAGTTACTCCTTGAGAAGCCACATGCAAGCAACAAGACTTCTTGTGCTCCTTACCTGGCTCTACTTAATTTTACTTCCTCCTTGTTTACCACATTTTCTATCTTCATAAAACACAATCTCCATGAGCCATCTTCGCCCCTCTTGTTCACTGAAGAATCCCCAGTACCTAGAGGAGGTCCTGGAATGCAGTTGGTGTTTCATACATAGAATACCTCTTGTTGAAGATAAACTTGGGAGGGGGGGAAGGAGAGGAAGAAGAAAGGCAGAGGTTGTAGTGATGCCAGGGGGGAAGAAAAGTGTGAAGAAGGGAGGGGAAATGGACTCTCTTGTGTCCCCCCAAAAGTGGCAGAGGGTGGGTGTCCTGACACCCAGAATTTGTATGTCCTGATACCCATCCAATCCCCTTTCATTTATGAGTTGCTTTGCAGGCTGAGTCTCCAAAAGTGGGACTAGTTAGAGTGAAGCATGCGGGGAGCCTCCAGTGGGGGAGCGCTCCCTCCCGGCGGCTCCTCTGCTTCTCACTAGGTAGAACCTGCTGGAATCTGTACCTTTTGGCCAGGCCAGTCCCTGTCCTCTCCCATGGGCCTTCCCCAACCCCCCCAGCCCTCTCACCCCCCTGGGCAAGGTCTTCCATTCTCTGAATTCTCGAAGTTCTTTTCCTACCCCCTAAAAACTACGAGCAGATTCTATGCTGTGTGAGTTATTCATGTGTCTCAGGGTTATTTTAACAGAAAGTATGACTTTCGTAGAAAGATTCTGCCCGGTACATCTCAAAGCAGTTAAAGGGACAACCACACTATAAGTGCCCAGCTGGTATATCCTCAGAGGGATGGACAAGGGAAGAGTTCAGACCTCGGAGCCAGCCTGGATTTGAATCCCAGAGAAGCACTTGTTAGCTGTATTAGCCTAGAAAAGCTTGAGCTTTTGTTTCTCCACCTTATAATGGAGGATAACATGACCTCTTTTTTTTTTTAAAAGATTTTTTATTTATTTCACAGAGAGAGAGATCACAAGTAGGCAGAGAGGCAAGCAGAGAGAGAGGGGGAAGAAGGCTCCCCCACGAGCAGAGAGCCCGATGTGGGGCTCGATCCCAGGATCCTGGGATCATGACCAGAGCCGAAGGCAGGGGCTTTAACCCGCTGAGCCACCCAGGCGCCCCATAACATGACTTCTTACATGAATTGTTAGGAGGATTGACTGAACATATGAATAGGGGGGCAGGGTGCCTGGTAAATAGAATCCCGGCAGTCAGAGGGAAGGAAGGAGGAGGAAGAAGGAAATGATGCTTACTTTGCTCATGAACTATCATTCCAAGATGGAGCCCTAAAACCACTCCCACTCTCAATAGAGAAAACTGAAAACAGGAGGAAAAGAAGGGCATTTCATTTCTCCCCATTTCTAAGAGTCTTCAGACCCTTTAAATCACCCGTATCTGCCACACCTAACACAACTCTCCCAACTCAAGACCTAGGCCCCATTATTTCCATCCTACGTAAGGGTTACAGAGAATCCAGCAACTTGGATCCTGTCTCACGCACAGAGCCCGCATGCAGGTGTCTGGAATCAAGCCGATGCTTCTAACACTCAGCTTGGTACCCTTCTGTGTGCTGGCTCCGAAAGAACTAGCTCGAGTTTATTTGCCTGACCATTTGATCTTCAAGAATTTCCTTGCATTTTGGCTAACATTTTTTCCCTGGGACAGGGGTGGGGGAGCACGGCTCTAAGAATGTGGACAGAATCCTACCTGGCTGCACCCACCCCTGTTATGTCACAGTTGTGGAACCTGTGCAGGTTACTTCCTCTGAAGCTTCAGATCTCAGGTATGGAGTGGGGCAATCCTGAATGGCTTCAAGGATACTATAAAAAAAAAAAACAGCCCTGATACAAACTGACTTAATATTCCAAATTATGACGCCTAAAATGAGATTTGAAATTATGAGTTTGATAAGCCAAACTCATGATTCTTGGTCATTAAATTCAAGAGATTTTAATCTTTGCAGTGAAAAAGTTGAGGTTCATACAGGTCAGTTCTGGTTCCAATAACTACCCTTTTAGGATGTGCTTACTGCTGTGCGGGCTGCTCCCACAGCTCTGTCCCACTCCAGATAAGCATGAAGGACAGCAAGTCCTTGAAGGTTAAATATGGTTTCAGAACTCACATAGCAAGTCAGTAGTAGGACTGGAATTGGAACCAGATGGGGTTTTACTCCAGAACCCAGAATAACTGAATTAATGCTGTGAGGTAATAAATGAAGCTTTGTTTCCTCCTCCCCGTGAGGAATGAGTTCTATTGAGCTCCAGACACCGTGTAGGAAGAATTTGTATGAGCAAGCTTCCTGTGAGCCATCAGGAGACCCCTGGTGCCGGAACACACAGCCAGCCCTACTTGATTATGCTCAACCACCTGATGAAGCCACCAGAGCCCCTTTGCCCATGATGGAGTGTTTCAGGATGGGTACAGAATGAGAGAAGCAGGTTTCCTCCACTCTTCCAGAATCCTAATGCAGACTGCTGCACAGAGTTTCCATTAAGAGAATGGCTCACATTTTCTTCTCCCTGGGTTTGCCAAACATAAGATCAGGGTCTCGCCCCACCCACCTACCAACAGAAGTCACTAATGGCTGGCTTCACATTCAATCCAATAAAGATGCTTAAGGAGCTCCACCTTGTCAAAAACAGACTCTGAATGAGGTGCTCCAAGGCACTCAAAGCCCATACGTGGCAACGTTCTTATACCTTGTGCAATTCTCACAACAATGCTGTGGAGCAAAGATGAGTAATTGTAATGGTAACAAAGTTGAGAATGAGGATAACAATCGAAGGTCAAGTATGATGTTCAAGGACCTATTGCTAATGGGAGTAGCTGGACCTTGAACATGGAACCTCTCATCTTCAGCTCTAAGTACATTCTGCTGCTCATCTTTTTCATGAGCTCACTGCAGTTGAGCTTTCCTTCCATACAATGCCCTCTGGTTTCCACAGGATGGGACCACTAGTCCTATATAAGCCCATATAACTAACCATAGGCCTAGGTTGAATTCTTATGGAACAGGTGCCATGGGTTTGAGCACAGCTACAATTCTTGAGCACAAAAGCAACACATACTTACGTAGTTCCTATTAGACCCACCTTTATATCAGGCTTCTTAGAGGATATTTTGATGAATGGAATTTGGCAATAAATTTCCCTTGGAAAAACAGAATTCTTTTAACTGTTTGAAGTTCAAATCCAGTATATGAATATGTTCTGTAGTGAAGTGCTAGCCTGTAGAGCTCCTTCAGAACCATAGGCAGTTCCCATGGAAATCAAAATTTTAGCTTCCTGTGGGTGGAACCTTTAGGATCCTTCATGACAACCTATATAGATGACATGAAAGTTGTGTCTTGGTCCCTATTGATCATCTTGATACAATGGATTTTCTCAGTTATAAGCCATTCTGAATTGATCTGACCATACTCACATGTACACAGTTATCTCTAATCCAGTATTTATGCCTGGCCTTCATAACTAATATTCATGTGAATGACTCAGTGTCAGTGAACCAGACCAGTGTTAGATTCCAGCAACCTGTTCTAAACAACATAGCTATAGTTCAGATCTCAGACTGGAAACCAGGCTCAGGCTTAAGAATTGGGTACCTAAATGTTCTTCCCCTTGTTTAATACAGCATCACAGTTACCTTCATAGGAATTCTAGAAGGCACCTCCTCTGAGGATTTAATTGAAAATGCTGACCATCTGGGTGGATGAATAGGAAAAATTCCAACCTTGGGGTGGGGAGGTATCAGGGAATCACAACTCTTGTTGGTTGAGATCTGTAACCAGTCACACCAGTATGTCCTGGCTTTACTCTAACAGGGACTGTGAAGAAAGACTGTCCTATAGCTCCCAGGAGTTGGGGACCACCACCTTAGTTTGCAGGGTCTATGGTGAGTGTGACTAGAGTTAAAATCTCAGCTCTGAGCCCTACTAGTGTTGCTTCGAAAGTCATTTTGGGTATCTGGAACTATAGTCTCATCTGTTCAATGTGGATAATGTTTCTTGCATGTCCAAGAGATGAAATATGGTCACCTACATGAAGATGTTTTTGGTGCCCTATGCTATACTCACTTGGTTGACCTGATCTTCTCTGCCCCAGACCTACACTGGGAGGTCAAATTCATGCTGATAGTAACCAATGCCAAGAGCAGGCCATGAACCTTCTTGCTGTCTGCCTCAGGGCCTTTCCCAGGCTGTAGGGCCAACCAGACTGGCAAGCAGACACATCCGGGGGGGGGTGGTTCAAGGATCAGTGCCCCCTTGGAAGCCCTAAGACAATGCTATACAGGAGACTTTGTAGAGCTGAAGTACCCAGACTTCAAACTGTCTGAAATAAAATTCTGGGAGGTCTTATATAACTCTCCAAGTGGTCACAGCAGAACTTGACCCCTGTTGCCTGTGGCAAGGTCATCGTTGCCATAAATGTGCAAATACTTGTCTCCCTCCCTCACTATTCCTGCTTCCTAAGACTGTTTACCAAGTCAGCCACAGTACCAGAGCACTCATCCCAGTGCTTTAGTGCCGGGACCTGCTTTAGTAAGGACCTCAATTTTAAAATATCTGACTTTTAGAGTCAGCTCCCACATGTAAAGATCCTGGAACCCCTCACACTTTTTCTCACAACAGACTGAAAATCCGTTCTCTGTAAATCTAATGACTTGTTTTGGACCCATCCAATTTCAGGGTGGCAGTTCTCCTGCAGAGACAGGCAAGTCCAGACCATGTTAGCCAAGATCTGCTTACACAAAGCAGAAGCTTCTGAGGCCATAAGGTGGTACGAAGATGTAAGCGATAAGCTGGATGAGTTTCTGGGAGACAACTGTGGACTAGCATGAGTGGGAGAAACTTCGAGGGGCCACACTTTGGTGGGTTTGCTTCCAGGTCCTCAGGGAAGATCCAGGAAAGATTTCCCTTCTAGCTCTGGCAGGGGCTGGGTAAGAGTTGTCATTATGAGATAAACCCAGGACATTCTAATAACAAAAGACTTCTCTCCAGAGGGAAAAACTCTTTAAAAACTGTCCCAAAGTCAGGGGGGAAGCACCTTCCTCTTAAACTTGCCCCCTCCAGCTATCCTGTCCCTCCTCAGATAGGATAAAAGAAATGTGTGTGGAGGTCACAGGCTCATCAAGTGACTGAAATTTAATTGGAAGATTGTAGAACATTCTCTCCCACACATGCTTCTTCCTACTATGAACAGGGCTCCAGTATGATTAAAGCCAGAAGAATTACACAACACTGAAGTTCCTATAAGTGCCAGAGGCTTAAAATTCCTCCTGTGTCCTTATTTTTGTCTCCTGATGACTTTCTAGGAAGAAGAGGAAGTGCCAAAGTCAGCCATTAAACAGCCTAAATTTTGGCCAGGTTAACATAAATTCTCACACTAGAAACCATACCTCCGGTCCTTTGATCTGTTACACCTCTGACTTTTAGCAACAAAAGTAAGTGAGTCCAAAAAGCAAGAGAGGTTCTGAAAAGACAAAACCAGATTTAGACTCTGATGAGGCACAGGTTTTAGGATTGTGAGGGAATTTATAACTAGGATTATCATACTAAGGGCTCTGTTATGGGCTGAATATTTGGGGTTGGGGCTTCAACATATGAATCCTGGGGAGATAAAAGTGGCTGTATTCAGAGATAGAGCTTCTAAGGAAGTACTTTTGGCTCTATGAACTCATAGAGGTGGGGTCCTGATCCAAGAGGATCAGCATTCTTAGATACCAGAACACTCACTTGATCTCTTTGCCATATGAGGACATGAGGATACAATGAAGGATCTCTACTTGGTCTGCAGACAGTCACCCTTTTATTAAGGATCAAATCAGTTGGCTCCTTGACTTTGAGCTCCCCAGCCTCCAGAACTGTGAGAAAATAATTTGTTTAAGCCATCCAGTCTATGGTGTCTTCTTAGGACAGCCTGAAAAGACTAACACATTAATTGATAGGTAAAATAATGTCTATAAATGTAAATGGCATAAATATACCAATTAAAGGTATACTTAAAATGTTTCTTGTAGACAACCTATAGTGACACCACCACCACCACTAAAATTCTGACAGGTTTAAAAGTAAAGGGATAGAGGAAGATCCACCATGTTAACATGATCAAAAGAAAGGCAGAATAGCTTTATCTATTCTTGTTCTGAAATCTGCTTTGTCTGAAATCATGTAATGCCCTCTTTACCCAATAATGATAAAGGGTCCAATTCTTCAAGAAGTCTTAACAATCTTAAATATATTCCAAAGAACATATAAACTTAAGACTAAGACTGATAGGACTGAAAGATGAATACTGTTTTTCTGAAAATAAATAAATTGAAAAATAAATAAATAAATAAATACTTAAAAAAAATTTAAAATTGAAAAAAAAAAAGATGCAACAAAGCAGCAGAATACCAATTGAAGTTGAAATGACAACACTGACAAGTTGATTTGACCTCTATAGAACATTCCTTCCAACAACACAGTGCACATTTTCCCTGGTATAGGCTTGCATGATATAGTCACCATAATAGACCACATTTGGGGCTATAAAATAATTGTATTATTATCCAAGAACATTCTTTGAATTCTATTTTAAATTTGACTAGCAATCACTAATGTGTAGAAAATCTCGATATCTGCAAATCCACAACACTTCTAAGTAACACCTGGCTCAAAGAAGTCTCCTTTTTCAAATATTTTGAACCAAATAAATTCTACTTCTCCAAATTTGTGGAATGAAGCAAAAGCCATGCTCAGAGAGAAATATATAGTGTTAAAGGAACATAACAGAAAAGAGAGTCTCAAGAATAAGAGCAACATAAATGCTAATTTTTTTTAAATAAAAATCATCAAAGTTGGAATCAGGATAACTAGAGAAACTCAACTGAAACCAAAAGATTCCTTGAAGTTCCATAAAATCAATAAACCCCTATCCAGGCTAATAAAAGTCACAAATTATCAATATCCAATGAAAGATGGATTATCACTACTAACTACATGGACAGAAAATAATACTATTAACAATGGGAGGCCTCAGTTTTGATGATTTAGATGAAATTGACCAAATTCACTGAAAAATAGAAACTACCAAAACTCAGACAAGGAACAGATTAAATAAGATCTACAACTAACGCCTCAGAAAATGCACCAGACCCAGAAGATTTCAAAATTCTATTCAACATTTAAGGGGGAAAAGGATACCAATTCATGAATGTATTCCAGAAACTAGAAGCACGGGTAACACTTAATTTGTGCTGTAGTTCTAGAATTACTGGCCACATAATGTCAAGGTAAAATAATAGCTAATTGAATCCAACAATGCATACTCATGAAAACTGGAAATAACCACAGTGTCCTTCAGTACATGAATGCATAAACAGATTGTGGTATCAAATACAATGGAATATTATTTGACTATTAAAAAGTATCAACCCACAAGAAAGACCTGGAGGGATCCTAAATGCATAACACTGAGCAAAAGAATCCAATCTGGAAAAGGTAGTTACTGGGGAGGAGGATGGATTAAGTGAAGCACCAGGGTTATTACTGGGCAGTGAAACTCTCCTGTAGGACACTTTCATGGCGAATATAAGACATCAAGCATTTATGAAACCTCTAAGAACTTTGAAGAACCATGACTAAACCTTAATGTTCACAACTTGTGTTTAGGGGTCTGGGAGACCCCAGGATTGAACTATTAATGTGACAAAAGAATGGAAATGTACTACACCTGTGCTCTGAAAAACAATCAGGGTTTAGGAGGGGTAAGGGGTGGGAGATTGGGTGAACCTGGTGGTGGTATTATGGAGGGCATGTATGGAGATGCTAGAACTCTCTGCATGGAGCACTGGGTGTGGTACATAAACAATGAATTCTGGAACACTGAAAAGAAATTTTTAAAACAATAAATAATCTTTTTTTAAAAAAAACAGGTTAAGGAATAAAATGGCAAACTAAGCACCTGAAGATGAGGGGTAACTCTAGGACTAAAGATAGAAGGAAATGCACATAAACATTGTATTCTAGGAGCTACCTTGTATATCTCATGTCAAGCAACTGTAACAATGCTGTAGCAAAACTGTAACAAAGTCATGGCACATCTGTACTGAAACTGAACAATTACATAAACAGATGGCAGATGGAGGCCAGATTTCTCACTGAAGTAGGCTACAAATAGGCAAAGGGAGGAGGCTAGATTGACCTATGTGGTAATGATTAGAGTTGAAGGCACCTATAGGAACTCCTGTTCATCTTATATGCGGATGGTGAGACAAATGTTTATAGAGATGTACAACCTATGTGACTATATAGGTTTGTATGAACGTTTGTACAGACATTTACATCTCCTTGCTCTGTCACCTGGAAGGGCCTAGAAGCAATGACACTCAGAAAGAAGCATCTGGATGCTAGGCATGCTTCTTGCTACTGACACCTTTCTCCAGTAAAAGGAACCAGGGCTCCTAGGAGAGATGGCTGATGCTAGGGCAATCTATAAGATAAGCCTGGAGCATTTTACAAGTTAAAAAGGAAGTGCTCACTATTTTTAAAAAATCCACCATTGTATGGGAGTATAGGAGTATGTTAGAGGGATACATGATCCAACTTAAGCCACTCTCGCCCAGCCAATGGCCAAAACAAGAAGAATTTAATGGGAAAAAAGTAATATTAGATATTTTATACTTTGGGATCAGGTATAATCTGAGTCCATTCTGTGATACAAGTAAATGACTGAAAGTAAGTGGTCAGCAGGGATAGACAAACTTCTCGTGCAGGGGAATTCCAAGTGGTCGCTATAGATCTCCATCCTTAAGAAAATGGACAATAACCCCTTTCTCAACTAGTGACAAGTCATATTGATAGTATGTATGCTTGATAAAATAGGAGAATAGTACATGACCCTTGAGCTCTTCTTCCCCAAATCTAAAACCCCAGTCTAATTATGAGGAAGAGCTCAGAAATCCTAACTGAGGAATATTCTACTAAATAGCTGACCAGCAGTCCCTGAAACTGGAGGTCTCCTCCCCCCCATAAAAAATCAGGGAAGTCCTGAGGAATTGAGATCCAAGAGGAGTCTAAGGAATCATGACTATGTGATGTAATGTGACATCCTTATTCAGGTCATTATTCAGGTATCTTTTTTCCCTAAAGTATGAACTTTAGTTAATAACATGTCTGTCTGCTAATTGTGGTAAATACTGTGCTGGTGTAAGATGTTAATCAGGGAAGCTGGATGCAGAGAATATGGGAATACTCTGTACCCTCTCTGCAGTAATTCTTTAATTTGCAAGCAGTCTTATATTTAAAGTGTATCTTTTTTATTTTTGTTAATGGTCTTTTAATGCTTGCCTTAAGAGAAGCATAGCTGTCCTTAGTCTGTCATTTTTTTTCCTCAAGGTTTATAAAACCTATAAAATGTATCAGACCCATGGTAGGGTCCACTACATAATTGCTTTTCTGTTTGCCCCATCCCAAGCTTTGGAGTTCTTCAATGTGCAATTATAGCTTTCCTTGAACTACTTTTGGGCTGATGGGGCCACTTTTCTCAGGACTGAAAGTGTGAGTTTATATATGCCCCCAACTCCAGTTGCTCTTAGTAAGCTTGGTTGACTAATGGGTACTGGAATGCAGAAACTTAGGTGCAAGTATGAGCTGTAAAGATACTCTATAGAGTTCCTCTACATGATCAGCAGAAGCAACACTCCATGGAACTAAAACTCGTAACCAAAGTGTTAAGAGGGCTAGAAAGCAGCTTCAACATTTTACCCAGATCTTTTGTCTTTAGCCTTTAAATTTCCCAGACTCTCCTCCTGTAGGGAGAATGATTTGAGTCTTGCCCCCCTTGGCTGCCTGTCCAATAAACCCTTTCCTCACTGCATACTTGATGTCTCTATGATTGATTTTGTTGCATGCCAGGCAGACAGATTTGTAAGACATTCTCTGGAACTTCATCCTTGTTTAGATTATTCTCCTTTCCTGTTCTATGTCCTCTACTCCATTATCAGTTCACCTTGCATGCTTAATGAACCACTTGTACACTTCATTGGAAGGATGGAATTCAGAAGCCAGATTGCTCATGGATGAGGTGACCAACAGACACATCACTGGTGGTAAATGGAATGTTGGAAACTCCTGCCATGGTGGCAAGATGAGTAAAGCTCTCACCTGTGGGGAACTGGGGTAAGCTAGATATGGAAGGGTTTTTTGGCTTGTTCATTACTCCTGTACTTGGAAGATTGAGGGGAAGGAGTAACAATGAGGACTGTAGAGCAAAATGGAGACAAGAGAAAATGAAGCGTTCAAGTCAGCCAACAACAAATGTAAGGTGTGAGATGAAAATTAAAAAAGGCTTCATGACCTTCTCTAAGAGATCTCCCTTTCTTATGGTCTGACCACAGATGAGCCCCAGGATATAGTTGTAAGAATAACCATGTCAGAGAAGGCTCGATTTTCAGCCTGGGAAATTTAACTCTGCCCAAGCCAAGGCCCCGAGAGTAGAGAAATGGCAATCTGACCCTTATGATGGAGATCTGTGTGGCTGCCCATGACATCCACATGGCATGACATGACACCATGCAAAACCTAGATCGCCTGAACTCTGGGCATGCAGAACGAGGCCACTCACCCTTCCTCTGGAGGACATTATCCCACCTCCTTTTACTGATGGTCTATGTAGAAGTTCAACTGAGGCAGGCACTTGAGAGAACCATGGTATCTTCCCTGCATGATATCTGCCCTGTCTCTGCTCCTGGATTCAATAATGAAGGTCAAGTATCATGACCCAATCGGGGTAATACTGACAGTGTTCAAAGAGTAACAGATTTATCAGAACAGCTGCAAGATCTGACCCAAAGGTATTACTAGGAACTGGGAAGGTACACCTGAGAGTAGATCAGGGTGCTGGGCCAGAAAAAGGTGAAAAGGTGAGGAAGAATGAGTGTTGACATAGAGCATTCTCCCATGGCTTGGGCTTTAATGCCTTGGCAAATGTCCTTGGGAACAACTTTACTACATGTTGGGAAGGGCTCTGAAAGTGGTGGGGGTGGGGGAGTCAAGTGGAATGAGGTAAAGATGCTAGAACTCTCTCGGTCTTAAGGAAGTGGTCAGAGGCTCAGGCAAGAAGGCACACTAGAAGGATATGTGTGAGCCTACTATGCCCATCAGCTGGTTTCTAGAGGGATCCAGAAGATGCTGTTCTCAAATAAGCCTGCTAGGCGAGAGCCTACTATGCCCATCAGCTGGTTTCTAGAGGGATCCAGAAGATGCTGTTCTCAACTAAGCCTGCTAGGCAAGAGCCTACTATGCCCATCAGCTGGTTTCTAGAGGGATCCAGAAGATGCTGTTCTCAACTAAGCCTGCTAGGCAAGGGCACTGGCATTGTTTAAACTCAGTGGCAGCTGTCCTCCTGTGATAGAGGGTGATGTTAGGAGGTACTGTTACAGAGTTGGTGTTAGCGGGTTAGTGGGATACAGAGTAGCAGAGGGCATGGAGGGACTACAAATATCAAAGTCGAGACTTACCTAATCATATTAGATGGTGAGACCCAGTGACCACCAAGGGCCTTTACTCATAGGAATCCAATACACCATGGAGTTCATAAGGACCAGATGGATAGGAAGTTAGCAAAGGAATTGTGTATATATGTGTGTTTGAAAATATATATGGGCATACATGTGTATGCTAAGAAAGAAAGGCAGAATGAGCAGGAGGCTAAAGGGAAGTCTTAGCCACTCTCAATTTTTAGAACTGAGCCAGTTTAGTCTGAAAGCATATGTATCAAAAGGGAAAGTTCACCTTGAGAATGGACCTAGCAGTGTCATAACACCTAAAGTTAGTGATCTAAACAATCTGAAATACCTCTAATAGGGATTTTTCTCCATACTTCTCAAAGGACTGGATGGGGGAAGAGCGATTGCTTGTTTGTAGAGATTTGGGATATAGATGTGAACTGACTTGGTTCATTGGAGGGCTTTGGGACCCCTGAAGGGTACCAACTTATGGAGGTCAGGTGATAAATGGAGTTCTGACCCAGCTCTGACCAAGAATAGAACCCAATGACCACTGCCCCAATTCCCAAATGTATAATCAGGGTAGACAGAGTTAGCAATAGATCAAAGGCCCACTAGTTCTTTGACCTGTGGGTTAGGAGCTATTATAGTAGGAAAGGCCCAGTGGGATGCATAAAATGGACCCATCTCAGCCAGGATAGTCATCATAAAGCCTCCTACAGAATGGAAGAGGGGAATGCCGCTCTCAAAGATTTAGGAAGCTGTTGGGGCCATTGTAGCCTCGAATAACCTCTTCAAAAGCCAGGTGAGTAACTGTACGATAGTGGACTTTCTCAAAGCAAACTCCTTGGGCTGCTGCTGGGCCGACTCTGACTCCATCCCAGGTAGCTGGGGGTGCCTGAAAGTTCACCTCTCCCTCAGTGACCAGAGCTAGTGACTAACCATGGCTGGAAGCTGAAAGTCTCCTTACTTTCAGGAGGATGTCCCACCCTTCTTGGCCTATTTTGCTTCAGCCATTGTGTGGCTTTCAGTCCATGCAGGTGGGACCCAAAGCACGTCAACCCAACCGCACACAGCAATCTCCCCTTCTGGCATGGTGGCTTTTCTGCCCTCGGCATTGAGTGAGTTCATCACTGTGTATTAGCCTCACTCTCTCTTCCTCTCTCAGGTGGGGGAGAGAAAGACGGAGAGGGAAGCAAGATCATGTGCAACCTTTATTGTTCTGTTTCAGAGATGGGGAAACTGAGCAAGTCCCTTTATATTTCTGTACTTCAAAGACCTTGTGAGCAAGTTTTCAGGTCAGAATTTTTTCTTCCTACTTATATTCCCATTACCTATGTGAAATTTTCATGGTGATCACTTAGCTGGAGGTGTTTTCCCAACACTGCACAAAGTTGTGGGCAGCCCAGTATTCGGATCTGTGCTTGTCCATCTCACTTCTGTGAAGATAACCTAAGCCCTGTGCCTTTGTCCCTAAAGCCATCTGCCAGGTAGCCATGGATAAGTCCCCTTGACCTTCAGTGCCTCAGTCTTCCCACCAGTACAAATAAAGAGCATTTGAATAGATTAGTGGTAAGGAAACTATTTTCTGTATGTTATGAACATCAGGCATTTTTTTTCTCTTTCTCTATCTCTCTTCCTCTCTCTCTTTCTGGTTTTTTTTTTCCATTAACAATGTCTTTTTTTATTTTTTAGAATTTTATTCATTTATGAGAGAATGTATGAAAGGGAGGGCCAGAGAGAGGAAGGGAGAATCAGACTCCCTGCTGAGAAGGAAGCCCAATAGGAGGCTCGATCCCAGGATCCCAGGATCATGACCTGAGCTGAAGGCAGATGCTTAACCAGCTGATCCACCCAGGGGCCCCAAGGAATTTCTAATACTTTAATGACTATCCCGGAAAAAGTGTCCCCTACCCCACACTCCCTTCTCTGCCCTCTCTTGTTTCCTAAACAGGAGTGAGGTAAATATCAATAAATAAGGGAAAGTGTGTGTTAAGCACAAAATACAATCACTAACTCCCTCACACACATGCATACACACACATACCCAACAGCAGTAATAAGAAATCTAGTCACTACCACATGGCTTCAAGTGAAACCTCTATTTTTGGGTTTACCACCACCTTCCCTAGTCCAGTAGCGGGTGGAGTACATTAAAATCCTGACAAGTTTGCAGATGTATCCTGAATCTTCAGGTTTAAGAGCTATTTTTAAAATAGTGATATAAAACACAGCGCTGAAAAACCTAGAAGGAGAGCCAGTCATGACACCCCAGAGGTGAACAGTGTGGGGTGGGGGAGGGAGAGAGGGAGGACGCTAACATCTCCAGTCCTCCTGCCGAAGCCGAGGTTTCTGAGCAGATGGACTGTTTATAACATCTAGCCTGTGTGCTTCCAGAAAGTGTCAGAAGCAGGCTTTATTTTCAGCATGTGCTGGGAACTAGTCTGAGTCAGCGTCCCACTGGAATTCAGGTGAAGGTCACTGCTCAAGGGATGCTCCTCTGGTCCACCCATTTTAGGTCAGCCGGACCCCTATTGCTCTCGGTACCCTTTCAGCTTCTAAACTACCCTCCAGCCTACCATGCTGAATCTTTCCTAATGTGCCCATCTGTGAATCTGGGTGGAAATCGTTCTCTTGGTCTCAAATGTAGAGCTGCATCTCACCACCCATGGAGTATGCTGTTGTACGTTCTTATTTCTCTGTTATCTTGAAAACTTAGGAAGACTTAGGAATTCCAGAATGCTTAGGAACATCCCTGTGTTTTTAGGGTTCATTGTTGTCCATTCATCTGCATAGTGCTCCACAGCCTGCAAATTTTACATGCAATTACTTTAGTTGAGTTTTAGAGACTTTAGCTAATTCATTGATGTATCCCTTAAAGTGCCAAAATATATAAATGGTGTGGTGATACATACATCTTCTTGGGTTCACTAAGGATTAAGTCTGGTTTTAGAGCTCACATCATGATTATTTTTCAGGAACTGTGTGGGCTACAAGAGATGGAGGAGGAAACAGGTAGAGTAGGAGAGAAGAATGAGCTACAATTTCCTCATTACGAGGCTGGAAGAAAGACTTGCTGGTCTCCCCAGATTTTCATATGGCTCAAAGGAAGGAACTTATGAATTAGATGTATGACTTGTAAAATTCTACACAAGGATTTATTAGCTAATAGGCACTCAGCATACAAACAAAAAACAAAACCTTTTTTAGGATAGTCACTTGGAACAGCTCTTCCTCACTAAACATTAATTTGCCTCCTCTCTGAGCTCCGTTCCTCATAGATTAGAGGGAAATGATGTTCTTAAAAGTAACTTCTGAGATGGGAATATGATTATAACCTACTATGTTAAACCACTTGTTTCCTGAAGTGGGGCCACAAATCCTAATGATGGGTACATGATCATGTTCTGCACTCCAGCAGTACTGGATGCAGGCCAGATCAGGGTGTGTCCTCCATGAAGCAAGCCCAGTGTGGTATGTGGAATCTTCATAAGAGAAGGCTCAGGGTCACCACTGGCAGGAGGGAGAAGCAAGTGGGGCTTGCTGGGCGACAGGGAAAGTCCTGGCACACTGCCCGTCCCTGCCCTATGAGTGAGCAGCTGTGTGAGCAGGACGGTCTTCACACTGATGCAGGGGCAGCTGTTCCAGGATCCCAAGGGCCTGTCTTCCTGGAAGAAAGTTGGAGAAGGAAGGTTAGTAGGATGAACCACATCCTCACCACAGAACATATTTGAACCCACAACTGATACAACTCTTTCCCGCTCTCCATTTTGGACATTGTCATTCTTACCTGGCACCTCTGTTGGGTCCAGACTCTCACCCTGAGGGTTTGAATCCATTTGCACTTACCATTAGCTATCCCAACTAAGCAAAGGAACTCCAAGAAGCAGCCAAATGGGTTCCTCTTTCCTGCTCCCTTTACAGAGCAGCTGTCCCATCTCCTGATGACTGGGACTCATCATTCTGAGCAAGACAGTGACACCTCTTCTTGTCTGCCAATCTCTTGACCTAAGCAGCCTGAAGTTCCTGAAAGCCATAGCTTACCCACTGCGCCCCCTCCCGGTGAAATTATTCCCCATTGGGTGGGTGATCAGGACCTCTAATCCTGCAAAGCCCAGACTTACCGTGGCAACCATGGCAGTAAACACTAGTGTGCCAAGTGAGACATTTGGAGTGATATTAAGTGTGGTCCCACTGGCTTCCACCCATTCACGTCCCTGGTAGGGAAAACCATGTAGATCTGGGAATAGTTATCATGTCCATTTCAGTGCACCTACTGCATCCTGGAGACTGGAGCTGGGTTACCCTAAAGCTCTCCCCACTCATGGCTATTCATGCTTCATCAGGTGGGCCATGCTTCAGTCTCACAATATGTCCTACAACTTGTGTACCTGTGATCACTGTCCTGTTTGTTTTGTGAAGTGGGTACCCTGGTCTAATGAGGTATAAGGTCCAAGGCAGTGGACCAGACACTCAGAATTACCTTGGAAAGGAACACTGCCCAAGACCTGTAGGAATGGCCAACCCATCCACAGAACACAGAGGATCAGACATAAGCCACAGCCCCATCTATGATAGACCAATCTCCTCACACTCTGTATGTCCCAGTTGGTTTCCTAGAGTAATGATGCCATTCCAGGGCTTGGCTTTGGTCCCTGTTGCCAGCAAGCTGATATGTCAGAGGCTCAAAATCATCCAATCAACCTTGGTAAACAGGACCCCGTGCTGTTTGGGCACGTGTAACTTCCAACCCCGTCACCGGCTAGCCAGCCCTTCACTGACACAAGGAGCACAGTGACTGGATGGCATATGTCAGGCGGCCATCTTTACACAGCCCCCAACTCAGATGCCAGTCTCTTCCAGAAACCCTCAACAGACCGAGAAATGTGTAATCAAATACTGGGTCTACTATGGCCCAATTAAGGGGACATATAAAACTAATCATTGCAACACTAATTTATTAAATGAAGGAAACACAATCCACTATATTTAAAGTTCTAGAGTTTTTATAATAAAAAAAATTCTCCCAGCCTCAACAATCAGTATTTTCACACATTTGCTTCATCTTCGCTTCTTTTCGCTTTCCCTCTTATTTCTTGCTTCATGAAGTATTTTTAAGCAAATTCCAAATAGGTCATTTCTTCATTACATAACTTGAAGAAAAATGTCTATTTTATAAAATTTTGATATGCCATATAATCAGCTATAAAATTAAGAATCCTTACATTTTCCTATTGTCAAATATATATTTTTTTAAACTCAGGAAGCAGACGCCCACCTAGGACAATGCTTTATCCTTCGAATGTTGTTCTATCTCTAGGCATCCAGATCCCTATCCCACTTTTTCTTTCCACTTACCATTACAGAAAACAGGTGAAATATCAGTGTTCCACATTCTGGATTTGCCTACTTGAATCCATGTGCTACCCTTCTACTACTGACAACCCCTGAATTTTCCCAGAAAACTAGGGACCACCTTTTACTCTTCAGGCCCAAATAGTAAGTGTTTCAGGCTTTGGAGGCCATATGTGGTCTCCAGACACATTCTTAGGTTCTGCAACCGAAAGGCTGTAAATAAAACCACTCTTAGTGTGCTGGCCATACACACAGTCAGGGCACAGGCAGAATTTGGCCAATGGGCTTGTTGAACCTTGTTTCTACTAAACTCCAATCTAATGAAGCCTGACTTTGGGGAATAAACACCTTGAGTGCTTCTGTGCTTCACATGACAACACATCAGAAGGCAAATAATATCTGAAGATAATAATGAAGTATGCAGGTCGGTGGTGCAGGCAGGTCTGCCTGAATTCTCCATTATAAAATATCTTATCAATGCATCTAATGGTTTCATTGATGGATGATTGATTTAATCTGATTCTACCATTCCTTCCAAAATTATTCAAAATCTTAGTTTCCTCAACTAGGGCTATTTGCTTACCATGAAATACAATCTGTTCAGAAATGATAGAAATGAGTGACTATGGACTCTGAAAAACAATATGAGGATTTTGGAGGGGCGGGGGGTGGGAGTTTGGGTGCCCCTGGTGATGAGTATCATGGAGGGCACGTATTGCATGAAGCACTGGGCATGGTGCATAAACAATGAATTCTGGAACACTGAAATTTTTAAAAAATAAATAAAAAATAAAGAAAGAAATGATAGAATTATGCTTACATGTTTTCTTATAATTTTTAATGTTCTAGAATCAAATGCTTAAGGAATTGTGTGTATGAGTGTGTCATTATGAATTCATAATTTTTGTGTGTGGTTTTCAGTTTAAAATCCCATTTTACAAGGAGTTCCCATCTGTGGCCACAGGAGCTCCTTTATGTCGGCTCTTGTGTCCCTCCGATAAGATCTGATATTCTTTGAGAGCTTCCTTGAATTCTGGCACAAACGGCTCCCGGTTCCTCTTGAATTCTTCCTTGTCCAGACTAGCACTCCTCTTTCTCCAAGGAGCCCTGATTCCTTGCATGGGAATTGATGCTGAGAGACTACCATCTGGAGGGGAAGGGGAGAAGGAAAAAGACCAGAGTCATCAGCAGAAGAGCCTGCAGGGGCTTGAATCAGTAGGGGGGGGTGAGGAGGGAATGATGATGTTTGAGGCCAACACAGAGCACACCACACCTAAAATCACTCAAATTCCAGGATGTTTGAAATCCTACCCTGTAACACAGAACCCAGAACTCTGCAAAGGCCTGAGCTATCACAGTTGATTTGCTTGTACCAACATAATGTCCTGCACATGGCAAACATGTATCTAGTCAATGTTTAGTGACTGAGTCAATGTAGGCGACAGGAGAGCACAGAGCAGAAGTGGTACAGAGGGGGAACAGAAAAGCTGCAGAGCTGTCATGTGTGGCAGGAGGCGGGGGAAGGACATGGGGGTGGTGGGAGGGGAGAGCATGATGTAGTAGAAGTAGCAAAGGACCCTCAGTCCAGAGACCTGAGCATTAGCCCAAGTTGGGTCAATACCTAACCCCTACCAGAACAGCCCCCTGCCAACATCCGTCACTGAGACTATTTCTTGCAAAGCAAGGAAGTCAGGTTACAAGATTGCTACGGTATCCTTGACCCCAAACATTCTGTGTTTAGGGAGCTGTGTATACTTATACAGTAAAGTAAGCTATATTCCTGTGCTTTGAGCACCTGCTAGGTGACAGCTCCTAAACTAGAAGTTTTATTCATTCTTCAGTGCTTATAGAAATCTTTCAAGGAATAACTCCTAACTCACAGAAAAACAGTGACAGAACTAGAACAACTGACCCTGGTTCTACACCTTACTCGTTGTGTGGACTTGAACATCGTGTTTGACCCCTCTCTGCCCCAGATTCCAAGACTGGGGAGTAAACATTCTAGTACCTTCTACCAGAATAGTCCGATTGAGTCTACTGGTTGGATCTTGGCTCAGAGTGGTAAGTTCCCTCTACTGACAGCCAATCAACTTTGTCTCCATTCTTGCATTTCCTCATGTTCCTGAACTCGGGATGAAGGTTAAATGAATGTCTTGTGCCTGGGTGAATGAGTGTGAATGGTATGTGTAAGTGAACGTCATGCCCAGGAGGGTCCGTGTGCTTGTTTCTTCAACTTCCTGCCACATACAGCCTCTGTAAACAAAACTGGGAAATTAGCAACCATTAGAGTACTGAAAATGAATACCTGCCTAATGTCTGTTCCCCAATAAGGTGGGGGAGGGAGAAACTTCTAGCCTCTTAGGTTCTCAGAATTAAGCTGTTATGACACAGATAAACAGGGGACAAACATGCAAATCTAATATCTCTATGGATACAGTGGAGTTTTCAGAAGGAAAAAGAAGACCCAAAGAGCTGTTAATCCCGAGGCATCTGGGTGGCTTGGTTGAGTGACCAACTCTTGGTTTCACCTCAGGTCATGATCTCAGGGTCCTGAGATGGGGTTCCTCGTCAGGCTCTGTGCTCAGCAGGGAGTCTGCTTGGGATTCTCTCCCCCTACCCCATCCTTCCTGTTGATGTTCTTTCTAAAATAAATCTTAAAAAAAAAAAAAACAGTCCCCAGAGCTTCTGTACCCTCTTGCACACAGGGTGATATACCATGGGGATGGGATCTGCCAGTGCAGCTTGGCCTGGGGGCAGGAAGTTGTGGGACAACAACTAGGAAACACACAGACAAATAAAGGACTGGAATTGGGTTGGGGGGGCGGAAAGACTACTTTAGTAGGCTTGTTTGTATAAGCCCTGATTGGTGGTGTCTCTCCCCACCCCCGTCTCTGCTGATAAATTCCCTTGAGAGAGATGCCCACTCTCCCTTAGGAAGAGCAGAACATTTTTTAAGACCTGCTTTGGGGCAGAAGTAGGTGGCTTTCTTGAATCTGTTTCTCTACCTTCAGCTCAAAATAATCAGTAGGTCAACACCACCTAGGGTCAGAGCTCCTCACCCAGAATCGGCTGCACTTACCCCAGTCCTAACCTGGGCCCTATGGCCTTCTGTCCCCATCCTGCTTAAATCAGTGTGGCAGGCCCTGACCTACCCCCTGTCTCCAGTGCTCTTAACACCCTCATGGGAGAATGGCCAGAATGAACAGGAGTGGTTCCCAGGGCAGACGACAGAGCCCAAACTCCAGCTGGCATGGAATGTCCTCTTGGGCCTGGCAGGCTACCTTCTACTTCTAACTCATTATGCCTCAAACTGCCTCCCACCCACTTTTAACGCCAGCCAGCCAAAACTGGGAGGAGTTTCGGGACAGGTTAACCTTGCTTCAAATTCTGCCCTATTGTGTATGAGCTCCGTGGTGATACCAGACAAGTTGCTAACCTCTCCAAGCAACTTGCTTGTAAAATGGCAGGGCAGCCCCTGGATGCGAGAATTTGTAAGCTACCATCAGAAAATTGCCAGACACCCAGACAGCAGGGCACGGCATGCAGGCAACGGGGCATGGTATAAATGTCGTCACAACCCAATTGAACAGCCACAGTGAGCATGGTTCACCTGTCTTCTACCATGCCTCCTCTTGTCCAGAAATCATCTCTCTCAACTAATACTTTATACCAATTCTATCTGTTCTCCTAGGTTTCCCAGTTTGCTGTACCCTGCAGGTGGCCTCTCTTGCCCCTTCTTTTAGACTGAGAGCATAATCCTTATCTGATAAGGACAGGAGAGTCCACATGAGCACTTAAGAAATGAACAAACTAATGAATTGCTTTGGCTGACTCCAATGCAATCACTTAATTGCCACCCCACAAAATGGCAATGACTCAAGTTCCATAGAATGCTGGGATTACAGTAGTGACCTCCAGACTCCTCTAGAAGCAGAGTCCACACAAACCCAATTGCAATCCCACATGTAGAAAACAAGAAATCTATAATCTTACCAGGCAGTCTGCAACTTAATCCAAAGTGTTTTTTAAGATTTTATTTATTTATTTATTTGACAGACAGAGATCACAAGTAGGCAGAGAGACAGGCAGAGAGAGAGAGGAGGAAGCAGGCTCCCTGCTGAGCAGAGAGCCTGATGCGGGACCCGATCCCAGGACCCTGAGATCATGACCTGAGCCGAAGGCAGAGGCTTTAACCCACTGAGCCACCCAGGTGCCCCCCAAAGTGTTTTTTAAAGAAGAAACTACGTGATGTTGCCTTAGATGGCCTTGCTCTCCAATGTCACCAGGCAAACCATGTCTGTGACCAACAAAGCACCAAAAAATGATGCCATGTCCTAAGAAAGCTTTATTTTCAGTTGAAATTATATAACAAACAGGTCATAAAAATAATCTTTCCTGAAACCATAGCCAAAACTTCATAATTCAGCACTGGTTACCAACATGAGAACCAGGAGGCTGAATTCTCAAGATGTGAATCCTTTTGCTGAAGAGACGGGGATCTCTGAGATCCAGTGTTTAGGATTGTAGAGTTTGAGGTCAGTAGGTAGTTAACAAACGGACAAGGGAATCTGTCTCCTCGGCACCTAGGCCCTCACCCAGAAAACCAGCAAAAAGCCTGTGATAAGAGTTTACTTGAAATCCCCACCAAAACATACAGGGTGGTGCTAAAGAGAGTCCTCAGAAGGGCCGTCACTTCCAAATAAGGCAGAGCTGGAACCAAAAGAAAACCTGAGGATGTCCGCATTAGCAGATGGACTGTGATCGCAGCCCTTCCAAACCCTAGACTGCTGTTTGCTGAATGTCCGTGGACTATCTACCAGGTACCAGCTGTGCTATGTGTCCCACTCCTTTATTGATTTAACCTTCTGTCCATCTCAGAGGTCAGTAAGTACTCTCTAATTTTGAGGTGGGCAACTAGAGGTCTAAAGTAGATTGTCCAAAGCGAGCTCTTGTAAGAGGCCAGGTCAGGGCAAGTTCAGGTTTTTTGACTCCAAAGCCAACGCTTTCAGCATTTTAGGAGAACCTCCTATCACATGATTCCTATTATCTGAGCTTCCTACCACCAAGTTAGATGCTGAACACCTTAGAAAATCTTGTTCCTTATAACACTGATTAGTCACCAACTAGCAAAACTTTTTTTAGGCAAAACAGATTTTCCTAGAAAGAGGAGAGATCCATAGCATACAAAGTTTAGCCAAACTGGCAAGTAGATTCTTTGCTGTGATATCCGCTATACTCTGGAATTTGTCAAGTTAGCTTTCACGGGATTTCAGTTTGTCAGCAAAGCCTACTCCCCCTTGGCTGTCAGGCTCGCATGGTCCCTCCAAAGCAGGATTCCCTGACCCAAAGAGAGGTCCTGCCCATCTTGCTGTGCCCAGACTTGCATCTTTTTAAACGTCCTGAAATGTGAGCTGAACTCTGTTTTCCTGGCAGCAAACATCCTAGAATGCTGCCAAAGGAGTTCAGAACTTGCTGCCCCCAAATCTCTCTGGCATGTTGACCATTTTGAGTGAAAACCAGCAATCTCTCCTTTAAAGCAGGGGATGAAATTCCCATGTGAAAAGGCATCTGAACCATCTGGGAAGGAAAATCCCATTCTGACCAAAGATGCGAAGTTGAGACTCCGAGAAGGCTATGAAACAGACCTTGTCAGAACAGTTCTGATCTCCCTTTAGCCTCCCCATAGAGTTTGGTTACTTTCCCACAATTACCTCATTGTTCAACCTAATAGAGATCCTTTAAGTTTTGCCATTTCTTTGGGCCTTTCCTTAGGAAGTCTTCACATCAAGTAAGCCTTGTATTAAATATGCATGCTTTTCTCCCATTGGTTCATCTTATGTGGATCTAACCCTCAGGGCAGGCAAAAAACTCTAAGAGATGGGGAGGTAGAAGTGCCTTCCCTACCTGGCTGCTGGGAAGCAGATCCAGGGATGGACGACAGCCAGCTCTCTGCCAAGGTAGTGCAGGAACACTTGCCCAACACCCTATCTCTTCCAGGAAGAAATGAAACTTTCATTCTTGCTGAAGTATAAACAACCAAAACTGTTCCCAAGAAAACACCTGCTTATTGTCTGTCATATCTATGCATCTAGCATAAGCTCCCCATTTGACAGACAGATGGGAAAACTGAGGTATGCAGATAGATGGATCCCTTCGTATCACAAGACACATTGACTGCAGAGCTGAGGGTGTGTCCAGGCTGGGGCAGCGAGGCCTCCTGCACCACCATGATGGATCCCTGTCTCCCAGGACACAGACTGGGAGTCCCCTAAACTGGAAATGCCCATGAGCCATTACGGCAAACCACAAATGGGTATGGCTGTTCTGTACACATTTCCAATGATTCTCTGATTCCTGGAGAGAGTCTACAACTCCCTAGGGCCACTGTGAATTTGGAGGCTAAATATAGAAAATGAATATCCCGGGCTGACCAAGTGCATGTAGAATGCAGGTAAACGAGTCTGACAAGGGGGTGGGTGTCTTCTGTGGCCTCTCAGAGGGTAGAGTGCTGGATTGGCCCCCAAAGTCATGTCCAGAGCTGGAGATGGGAGATGTCGAGCATACAAGCTTGCGTCTCCTAACTCAGTGTGGTATTGAGCAACAAAATATTCTGGACCTCAGTCCCTCCATCTCTAAACATGGGGTTTTAATTGTGTTGTTCTTCATATCCTTATCAGCTTTATCAGATTTGTGACTCTAAGATCCTATTTTAGCTTTTCCAAGTCTATATACATAGACTGGATTCCTGCTGAGAGACCAGAGGAGACATAATGACAGTTCAGTAAGCATGCCTTCTACGTACTACACACCAGGAGGTCCCCCTGACTCAGTAATGAACTTGTGGCTCCAGGCACTAGACGAGCTGCCAGCATCAGCCTTCCACTCTTCAAGGGCTTCCCTGAGCTGACGAGTGCCTTGCCTCTCACCTGATCCCAGCCCCTCTGCTCCTTACCCTTGGCACATGGCCTGATTCCAGGATGTTTCCAATTGCAGATGTGCTGACCTCCCTACTGTCTGTTAGCAGGTAGCTAACGAATCTGACACATCCTTAGCAGGAGTGTGCCATGGGACAATGGGTGTGCTAAGCTCGGGGAGCTTCAGGTGTGACCCCACGTCATTTGTGGCATCTCCTCTGAGAACCTCAGTCGCTCCCACCGAGCCACTGGGTCTTGATGGCTGGGCCTGCATGTCCCCAACCCCAGCGGGCTCCATTCATGGCAGGTACTGGCTGTTGGGGCCAGACGCACAGGAGATGTATCCCAGACAGAGCAAGTGACTATGTCCCTGCCACACTCTCCGGGTTAGGGGACAAGTCTATATCTTCAAGTGGTGGCCACTCTGTAACTCCTCATTCCTAGGTTTTTGTCTCCCTTTTGGGATATATGACAACTGAACACACCACACTGCATGGACCCTGTGTGTTGGTGCTCCTCCTACCTCTATGTCACCTTTCAATTCCCCAGAACCTCCTCCCCATAGAGCATGAGGCTCCTGTCCCTGCCCACTATGTGGACCCCCATATCTGTGCGATCATCTTGTGACTATAATCACCTTGTGACCAGGCTGCCTTGTGCTTGAGTCTCCCATGATGCCAGATACCACTCAGAGGTCTCACATGTAAAGAACATAGGACTTAAGGGAATCCTAACTATGAAGCAAATCTATATGTTACGACAGCAAATCTCACCAATGAGCACGACCTCCAACTGAAACAATGAGAATTCTTTGAATCTCAAAATGTCAATGATTAGAGGAGAAAACAACACGATTGCTGTTGGAAGGGGAGACAAAACCCTCTGCCGGCCTCGCTTTAGTGTAATGACTCTTTGGGAAAAGCAATTTGACAAAGCACTCCCAGAGCCACGCAAATACTCATAGTCTATCACCCAATAATTCACTTCTGGGATCTGAGCCTAGGGATATAATTCTATGTCTGAGAAAGAAAAGCAACATCTATCTAAATTTCCTGAGGCATTATTTTTAATGGGGAAAAACTAGGAAGAACCTTAAATAATAGAGAAATGGGTATATATAGTACACACATGCAACGGACTGATACTTCTAAATGAGTCTAAAGCAACGTAGAAAAAGACTTGTGGAGTAAGCAGGAAAAAACAAGATACAAAATTAAATGTGTGTCATGATCTTATGTAAAAACTGAAATGCCTAAGAGCATGTCCTGGAACCAATACACAGAAGCCCTATGCTGTAGCTGGGGGAAGATGTTAGACGTTATTCTCTGGCTCACAAGGGTCTAACATTTATTTTTGCCATTTTTAAGTACTATAGCTACATTTCCTAACTAAAAAAATTCAGAAATACATATTGAGGAAGAGCTGATTGAGAGGCTAAGAGGAAATTTTTACTCCTTGGAAGAAACTTCCAGAAATTCTAATGACCACTCTCCTTAGGGTTGACTGCACAGGAAGACCCACCGCCTGCCTAAAATTCGGCTCCATCAAACCGTCCCACCTCACCTTCTCCTAATCAGATTCAGCTGGGAGATGTTTCAGAGTAACTTCACTGCATTTCCTTGAACTACTGAGAGGCGATTTTTTTCTTTATATGTACGTGATCTTCCACACCTGTTCTAGTTCTTGACAAAAGAGCAATAGCTACAACAGGCCACTCTGGAAAACAGAAATCTCTCCTCTCTCCCCTCAGTGTATGCATCCATCCGCTCAGAGCTCACAGGGCCTTTTTACCGGTAATGATCCTTAAAAACCCTGTCAGAGCAAGTGACACTAGTCTTCATACTGTTGGGGATGAAGAAGTAACCCAACCAAACTCACTCAGCTAGCTATACAGTGAGAGGTGCTCCCCATCCCTTTAAATGTGCTCCGAGTTCAGTGAGCGATTTGGGTGAATGACCTGTATTTTAAATCCCCCCTTACAGTTTATTAGCTGTGTGTCTGTAACTAGCTGCTTCATCTGTATTCCTCAAGCTGTTTATTACCCAGAGATAATATCCACTTCACTTGGTTGCTGTGATAAAAATAAATACATTCTATCAGTTAACAGTTTCACATCTTTAAACTCGCCTATACAATCATGTCACTTTGAGGATGTTTTATGAGAGAACTAAACCATGACCTAAGGAACAATTACCACCTTAAGGAATTCAATCAGGATATGCAACCCCCGTGTGTGGGTGCATGGTCCCCTTTATCTTTGATCAACACTCAATGTCTTTCTATTTCCAAGATTTTATGTGGGAAGTGGATCCTCTTATGAAATCAGGGGATCCACAATATATAATCTAACTAAAATTCTCTAAATATGTTTCCATACGCTAGGTAAAAAAAAAAAAAAAATCTAGAACTCTACTTGCCTTCCCCAAGGATTCAGGCTTAAGAACAATCTATCCCTAGTGACTAGCAGGATGAATTGTGTCCCTGAAAAAGATGTCCAAAGTACCATAATCATGGCTACTTGTGAATATAACCGTCTTATAACAGCCTTCATAAGAGTGATCAAGCTGAGATGAGGTCCTGTTGGATTCAGTGAGCTGCGATTCAAGGTCCCGGTTCAGGAACTTGCGTCTGTATAGAAGAGGGGAATCTCAAACGCAGATGCATAGGGTTTGCATACATAGAGAAGAAAACCATAAAAGGTAAAGGCAGAGATTGGAGGGGATTATCTATAAACCAAGGGATGCCAAGGATTGCAGGCAACCACCAGCTTCTGGCCTCTGTCCTTGTTTGTGATGCAGAAGCCACCTGGGAGATGCCCTGACAAGCAGCTACTGCTAGAGTAGTTAGTGGCTCACAGAGTCACAGCTTGTCCCAAGCAGGTGCCCCACGCCAGGCTGCCAGCATGTGCAGCCCTACAGGAGAGCTGTGAGCAGCACCTGCTTCAGAGCGCTCCATGGGGTCCTCGCTACTCTGCTTCCTGTTTGGGGAGGGGCCTTAAAGGAGGCAGGACCTGCCTAGGCCTGCCACATGGTTCCAGGAAAGGATACCTGTATCTCTTGGGGTGTAAAGTTCTTCTCTCCTCCTTGAGTGCAGTTCTGCTTGGCTCAAACACCTTTTTGAACAGGCAGGTACAGTACAGGACCAGGAGGTCAGGAGGGATTAGCACTTAATGGGCAGCTACTCTGTACTACATTCTACGCCTCATGGCACCTTCTGTGCACAATCCCTTCTGCTGGTATTATGCTCCCTGTGTTCTAATGTGGAGAATAAGTGAGTTACCCAATATGAAGTGATTTGGCCAGTCAATAAATACCTATTAAGCAAACCCATGTACTAAGCACTGTGTAATGCATGGTCATTTGGGGCATTTTAGCCCCCAAATTTTGAACTTTGGAATCTGATTTTTCTGCATTCAAATCCAGGGTCTACCTATCTCTTATTAGCTGTGATGCCTGCATGGGAGACCCTTATGCTTCCTATGCCTTAGCATCACCTCTGCTCACTTGGCACACCAGTCCCTGTCTTTGACAATTATTGTGGTATTCAAAGGAGATTATGGTGAAGTCATGTCAGGCACACACTAATGGCATAGTTAAAAATAACCAAGTACATTGACAGTCACCTACTGTTTTGAACATTATTGCAGGCAGTGGAAGTTGAGAGAGAAAAATTTTTGAGAAAAATACACATGATGGGGTACATTTATGTGGAAGTCAAATGGTACTGATGGTGTTTCTCAAAATTGTGCATGAAGATTGTCAGTGAGCTTTTGAAACACAGATCCTAGCTTTTCCCCTAAGATTCGGAATAAGACAAGCATGTCTATTCTCATGACTTTTATTTGACATAGTGGTGGAAGTCCTAGACATGGCAAGCAGACAAGAAAAAAAGACATTCAAATTTATAACAAGTAAAATGTTCACTATTTGCTGATAGTATATAAAGAAAAACCTTAAAGACTTCACCAAAAACTGATAAAATAGCTAGAACTGATAAATTAATCCAGTAAAGTTACTAGATACAAAATCAATATACAGAAATCTATTGCAATTCTCTATACCAATGAAGTAGCAGAAAGAGAAATTAAGAAAACCATACCATTTACAAATGTGCCAGAAATAATAAAATACTTAGGAATAAACTTAACCAAGAAGATAAAAGGCCTATACTCTAAAAATTATAAAACATTAATAAAAGAAATTGAAGATGATACAACAAAATGGAAATATATTCCATACTTAAGAGATCAGAAGAACTTATATTGTTGAAATGTCCGTATTATTCAAAGTGATCTAGTTCTAACACAAATCCAACCAAAACACCAACATTTTCCCCAGAGCTAGTAAAAATAATGCTAAAATTTTTATGGAACCACAAATGGCCCCAAATAACCAAAGCAACCTTGAAAAAGAACAAAACAGATTTCAAAAAAGTATGGCACTGACACAAAAAATAAACACAGATCAGTAGAATAGAACAGAGAGCTGAGAAACCCACAATTATATGGTCAGCTAATCTACAAGAAAGGAGGCAAGAATATGCAATGGGGAAAGTCTCTTCAACAAACGGTACTAGGAAATTATACCACTTCCTTATGCCATATGCAAAAATAAACTTATAATGGATTATAGACCTAAATGTGAGACCTAAAAAACCATAAAATTCCTGGAAGAAAACATAGTCAGTAGTCTCTTTGAGATGAGTCATAAAAATATTTTTCTAGATATTTCTTCTTTGGCGTGGGAAATAAAAGCAAAATTAAACTATTGGGACTAGTTTGGCACAGCAGAGGAAACCATCAACAAAAAAAAAAAGATAAACCACCATATGGGAGAAGATGTTTGCAAATGACACATCAATTAAGAAGTTAACATGCAAAATATATAAAGAACTTCTACAACTCAACACCAAAAAAAAAAAAAAAAAAGAAGAAGAAGAACTGAAAAATGGGCAGAAGACATAGACATTTCTTCTAAGGATGCATACAGTTGGCCAACAGACACATGGAAAGATGATTACTATCACTCAACAGGGAAATACAAATCAACCACAGAGATATTATCTCACTTTATGTCAGAATGACTAAAATTAAAAACCGATGAAACCAGTGTTGGTGGGGATGTGGAGAAAAAAGAACCCTCAGGCACTGCTGGTGGGAATGCAGGCTGGTGCAGTCACTGTGGAAAACAGTATGGAGGTTCCTCAAAAAAAAATAAAAATAAAGCTACCAAATGATCCAGTAATTCCACTACTGGGTATTTACCCAAAGAACACAAAAACACTAATTTGAAAAGATACATCCACCCCTACGTTAATTGCAGCATTATCTACCATAGCCAAATTATGGGAGCAGCCCAAGTGTCCATTTGTAGATGAATGGATAAAGAACATGTGGCAGATATACACAATGAAATATTACTCAGCCATAAAAAATGAAATCTTGCCATTTGCAAAAACACAGGTGGACCTAGAGGGTATAACACTAAGTGAAATAAGTTGGTCAGAGAAAGACTGAAACTATGTGATTTCACTCCTGTGGAACTTAAACAAGCGAACAAATGAAAAATAAAGTCTCTTAAGTATAGAGAACAAACTGATGGTTAGGAAGGGGTGAGGGGTGGGGGACTGGGTCAAAGAGGTGAGGGATCAGGAGCACACTTGCGATGATAAGCAATGTACAGAATTGTTGAATCACTGTTCTGTACACCTGAAAGTAATATAACACTATAGTAACTGTGTTGAAACCTCAAGAATAGCTAAAAATAATAAAATGCAGATCCTGGGCTCCACCTGAGACTTTTGATCATCATCTTGTATGAATCCAAGGATCAGTAATTCTAGAAGTGCTTGAAATCATTCCCTTCGGGTGATCAGTTTATATATCCCTTGCAAAACCCTGGTACAGATCCATGGGTTCAGAAGAGCTCTGCTCAGTTTGGAGCTCTAACCTACTTTGTAACTTAAGTAAGTCCCTTCGATCTGCATCTTATTACCAACGAGTCTGAAACTCAGAACTTATCTTTGCTGTCACATGGTCATGGATGTGGACATTATTGGGGGCTGGTAAAGCATTTGCAATAAACATTCTAGCTATTTTCCATAGAGAAGGAGTCCTGGCTCTGTCCCCCTGTTAGAAACTGGTCTAGACAGACCCTTCAGGTAGGAGTGTAGGGCAGGGCCTCATAGGGGCTACATGGCTAGGTCAGTCCTTGCTATTGGTGAAGATTGTGGCTCAAGACAAACAGCTTGGACACAAACCTTCATTTAAGGTGGTGTCCTACTGACTCATGCAGCTAATTTTAAAAGTACATAACTGCCCTGAATTTAAAGAAATTAACTGGGTAGAAGAATCCCTTGACCTTCTGCAACTCAGGTTCATGCTTATAACAAAGGGATTGGTAATGCTTTCAGACTCTGTTTATAAAAATGTTTTGGATACTGGTGTTGTATATGACATCAGGCAACATGGTAAGGGGGAGATATCTGAACCCCCATTTTCTCGTGTGTAAAACAAGTCAGAATTTCCAATGTGCTTTACTCATGAGGTCAGTACAAGGATGGAACCAGATACGAATGTGAAACTCTCTGAAAGATAAACAGTTCTATGCAAGTCTAAGGGAAAATACTTTAATCCTGGAGGGAAGAGGAGCTCATGAGTCTGTTCAGCAGGATTGCTCAGCCAACTAGGATGCATGTTTAGAACTTTGCTTCTTTCCTCTGTCTACACCCCTGATCTTTCCAGGCACCCCCTGGTTCTGAGAACCCATCTAAATATTCCCCATCCTCCCTGTGGAAGGCTCACAACAAGAAAGAAATTCACCGCCCACCCTACTTTTCAGCTTCTTGGGATCCAAGGAATGTCTGCACCCATAACTACCTCAGGGGTGAGACTTGGTGGAGTAGGGTGGAAATAGCCATGTGGAAACTCCCTGGTCTCCTTCAGTTCAATGTCCACTTCCATTATTAAAAGCTCAGAGAAATCACTTTGTTATTAGTTTGCAATGATACTATGCTAGAACTTGTTTCATCTGTTTGGGAAGAAAATAAAAGTAGGTCATCCGAGCAGTGACTTGGGAAGATGTGAAGGTCCTTCATGTGATGACTGCGGGCAGAGAAACATTAACATACTTTAGGAAGAGAGATCTGGGGTCTGATCCCAGCCTCATTATTTGGAAAGCTAACACTACCTGTCTAAGGCCACGGTTACCAACTCCCATCTGCTGGCCTGGAGAATGAAGTATTTATCTCATGGAGGTCCCACAAGAATTAAAATCATGATAAAGTAATAATCTGACAGTAAGTGCTAAGAAATAGTATTCTGAGATATGAAATTGCCACGGAGAAGAACAGACCATGTTCACAATGCGCCGAGGAATAAGGTGCCTCTAAGCCCCCCGGACCGGAGCATGTTTCCTAGCAGCGCTCTGAGCCAGGGCTTCTCAGGATTGAACCTGCATACAAATCACTTGTGGGGCCGGTTAGAAGACAGAGTCTGATACAACAGGTCAAGGTGGACCCTGAGATTCTACACTTCTAACAAGCTCCCAGGTGACTCCAGTGCCCCTGGTCCGTGGACCACACTTTGAATAGTGAGGGCATTTTAACAAGATACCCACATGATTTGCATGCACATCAAAGTCTGAGAAGCTGTATGGTATCTCTTAAGCTGTGGGCATTAAGGAAGGAACTTTTAGGATGACTCTGAAAGCTATAGCGTAGTAAGCTGTGGGCTAGCTTCTGGGAATAAGAGGCATTTTCTCAGGGTGCAGCTGATGCCATTATGTGCATACAAACACCGATAGTTCTCTGGGATAGTAGACAAAGGACTATAATATGTGAAAATACTCAAGATTAGCTGCATTTGCTATCTTACTTAATCCTCACATTAACTCTCTGAGGCAGGGACTATTTTAATTGCCAAGTTACAGATGAGGCTTATGGCGTTATGGTCTCAAATTCTACAACTAGGTTTAAACAAACCTATTGTGTTCAAAGTTCACAAGTCTAGGCTGTCCTGGCCACCCTGATTGGGCATTTTTTAAAAAAATTTCTCTTCACTGTTCCAGAATTCATTGTTTATGCACCACACCTAGCGCTCCATGCAATACATGCTCTCCACAACACCCACCACCAGGCTTGGGTGAGCCTGACTGAGCACTTTGATAACCATGAGAGAAGCAGAAGGACCTGCACAGTGCAGTGTGATGACCAATGACCTTAGGCTAACATCACTGCTGGACATATCCAGGTCCCCTTTCTCTGTGTCCTACACTTCAAGATGAAGACCTAAGCACCACTGCTTCTGCTGTCATGGGCCCAATTCCTTTCCTCCTTCCCTTCCTCTCCTGTTAGACTTGGCTGGCACCTGAACATCTAAAGAAGCTGGAGGGAAAATGCCGACTATCCTATTCTATCCCTGCTTGGGGCTGTGAGATCCCTTGAACTGAAAACTGATACGCCCGTCAGCACCACGGACAGGGCTCCTGGCCCCTTATTCTAATCTCAGCATTTTACCCCCAACCCCACAAGGCTACTTGAGGGCACCATAAGCAACGAAACTTATTTTCCCTAAACCCTTTAATTATTGTAAAAATAGAAGGCCTTCAACCACAGTTATCCAACTTGATAACCATGAATAATGCACATTAACGCGCAGGCTAAGAATAGGAAACGGGGCTGCTGATTACGCCAGGCGTGAGCAACCACGATCAGGGGTTAAACTGTGTGTGTTCTGGGGACGGGGCTTCAGAGAGCTATTTATCCCAACACACACATCACCCACTCCAGATGTAGATAACAAATAATACATCAAATAGGTTGTCTAAAACCCCTGGGCCAGCAACCTTGGCACCTCCTGGAATGAAATTCTGAAAGGTGGAGCCCCGCAATCTGTTCGAACAAATCCTCGGGGATGTTGCTGATATTATATCTAAGAATCATGGTTTTATTTCAAAAAGGACTTTAAATATTGGTAATTTCACCAGATCTTGAAAAAAAAATGTCTCTGGAGAATGGAAGGGAACAGCACTGAGCAGCACAGAGGCTGAGCTGGGGAGACTAGAGTCAGTCCCATTCATGCCACCTGCTATTTGTGGCCTTGAGAAAGTTGTGCCTTCTCTAAAGAGAGCTCAGGTGAGGGTCTGCTAATGCTCAAAGAGACTAGAATGTCACATAGTAATAACTCAATGAAATGGTTATTCTTTCCACCTGCTGCCTTCTTTTAAGAAAGAAATCACTATTCTATCCTACATAAAATCAAAGTATTGGCTAACCAGTTCCTCTTGGCCCACAACTCTTTGTCCTGCTATTGTTAATGCCCGCACCGTATTCATTCCGGACAGGTGACATGGAACGGATGCTGGTTGTCCATTCCATTTGTTTTACTTGTATTGCCACTCCAGAGAGATAGAAATCCTCTTCCAGTGTATGGAACAAATCCATACCTAGGCACTGCTGGGGGACAGTCTTTGAAGATAATACTCCCTTACCTTAGCCCCTCTCTTCTCCTCACAGCCCCCTCACATACAGTGGGTCAGAAGACAACTTCTACTTCTGGGTCCCAAACTTCCCTGATGCTCAGAACTTCAATGGAGGATCATGGGAACTGACATCTGGATCTTTCTCTGATGCTTTTCAAAGTCCCTTTGTTCACTTACTGCTCACACTGTGAAAGGAATCCCGTGTCCCCTTGAGGTAAGACACACTAATGGTATGCACACAGCTAAGCAGGACCAGCGAGAAGACCCAAGGCCTCCCCGTGGTTACTTTGTGGTTATGCTGTCCAGAGAAGGATCAGGCAGGGGTTGGCCCATGATCTCCTGTCTAATTAGCAGTTAAGCTGGGTGGGGACATGACTATTAGATGCTGCCTCTGCTCTATGAGCCACAGAACAGCATGGTGACCTTTCTAAAGCCCAATTCTTTTGTTTAAAAACCTCATAAGGACTACTTACAATGAAAGCTGAAATTCTCGTGGTGTCCAGACTTTTCCACCCACCTTCACATAGCTCAATCAGTGGCTCTCAAGATTAGGCAACATCTGGAGCTGCTTTTGGTTGCCACAACTGGGTAGAGGCCAGGGATGCTGGTAAACACCCTACAATACACAGAACACCACCCCACAACAAAGGTTTATTGCGCCAAAACTGCCAGTGCTAAAATTGAGCAATCCTGAGATAAATTCTGAGCTCAAATGTCCTCTCTTCAAGGAATTCTGGGCCTGAATCTTTTTCTCCAAGGTGACTTGGCTGCCCTTCCTCTGGGTTGCCATAGAGTCACCCAGCGGCCTGTCAGAGCACCCACCACCTTAAATTCATTTAACTACCGTAACCGGTCACTGTCTATTTTCTCTTCTAGAGAAGAGAAACTAGTTCTTCCAAAGAACTAGGATTGGGTCCTGGTTTTTGTTTGTTTGGTTGGTTTTTGGCTTTTTGCCTTTTATCCTCAGGTGCAGAGTGGCCATCATATCAACTAACAGAAATTACCTTCTTTGGTCTACACAGCATCTAACAGGTTTGACACAGTAGATAATCAATTTTTGCCCAATCAGTGATCTGGAGATTATAACTCACCTTAGTCCTCCTACTAATCAATCTTTAATGGTAAAAAATAAAATATAAAAAAGACATCTGGTACCATGGACAATGCAGGACTCTCACCCACTCTGAGGAGTGCACTTCTGTCAGCAGGAAGTGAGAACATTTCAGTCACTATGCCAATGAGCAAACTGGGGCCACTTGACCTTTTTGCCATGGACTTTGAGGCAGGCAATCTTTCAGAGTGGGAAGGATCCTTCTTTTCCTCTGATGACTTGAAGGCATTGAAACAACACTTGAGAATTGGACAAGGAAATTTTTAGGACTTTAGGGGACCTTGATTTAGAGCAAATGGGCCTAGACCTAAACTTGTCTGAGGTCCTAGTAGTGGGATCACACATCCTCAGTGGACGATATGAACCTATGTCTTGCACAACCATCCTAAATTGAACCTTGGGTTTTCTTTCCTCGCCACATAGGCAGCTGTCCCTTACCTATGTGTTCAGCCACTGCACTGAGTTTTGGTGCCTGCTGCAGAACATCGAAGTGCCACCCCTGCTGCCATGGCCGTCCAGGATCACATTCTGGAGTGCTCGGAAAAGAAGTACCTGCTGGGACACAGACCATGCCTGGGTGTTGTTTTACCCTTATAATCCCCTGTCAGGTTTATGGACCCAAAGAAAATTGAAAAAAAGATCATAAAGACAACATATGGGTGTGCAATCCAAAATTCGGTCTGCTGCTGAGTCAGCTAACTCAATAAAATTCAGCTGAATTTCTTTTATTTGCTTACTGAACTTTTTCCAGTGTCACAAGCATGAAATTGGAGCATAAAATCCATATGAGGTTTTATTTATTGTCAGATGCATTTCAGAGAAGATGCTGCAGAGGTGGCTTCTAGATAATGCTGGTTCCAACTAAATCTGCATTCTTTTTTTTTTAAAGATTTTTTTTTCAATTTATTTATTTTCAGAAAAACAGTATTCATTATTTTTTCACCACACCCAGTGCTCCATGCAAGCCGTGCCCTCTATAATACCCACCACCTGGTACCCCAACCTCCCACCCCCCCACCACTTCAAACCCCTCAGATTGTTTTTCAGAGTCCATAGTCTCTCATGGTTCATCTCCCCTTCCAATTTACCCAAAAGCACATACCCTCCCCAATGTCCATAACCCTACCCCCCTTTTATTTATTGGACAGACAGAGATCACAAGTAGGCAGAGAGGCAGGCAGAGAGAGAAAGAGGAGGAAGCAGGCTCCCTGCTAAGCAGAAAGCCCAATGCGGGGCTCGATCCCAGGACCCTGAGATCACGACTTGAGCCGAAGGCAGCGGCTTTAACTCATTGAGCCACCCAGGTGCCCCTAAATCTGCATTCTTAATCATTGATATAAGCATGTTTTTGTGGGTCATGTCATCTGCTTGTTCCCACATCTTCCCTATACGTCTCTCTGGATGGATTTCAGAATCGATGCAGGCACTTATACCTCTCTACATACTTCCCCACACTATAGTATTGTCTGTCACTTTCTTTATATATATATATATATATATATATATATATATACTTTATTTTATTTTTTTAGTGTTCCAAGATTAATTGTTTATGCACCTCACCCAGTGCTCCATGCAATACGTGCCCTCGTTAGTACCCACCACCAGGCTCACCCATTCCTCCACCCGCCCCCTCCAAAACCCTCTGTTAGTTTCTCAGAGTCCACAGTCTCTCGTGGTTTATCTGTCACGTTCTACTCTAAAAAAAAAATCGGGATTTCTCAGAAACTAATTGTCCTATCCCCATGCCATTTCTGGTCTATAAAATCTCTCTTCCTGGCCCTCACCCAACTCTAACTACAGTGATTGTGAGAGCGATGGTAAGACCTCGAAATACGCTAACCCTGAATTCTATACAGAGTATCTTGCATATCCACAAATACTAATGGTTCTTGCTAGGGCTGCATTAAAGACCAGTCTTGTCATTACCTAACTTTGCCAATGAGGACACTGCGTCACAAGTTTAAGTAACTTTCCCAAGGTTGAACAACAAGACAGGTTCCCAACCCCTGGGTTGTCTGTCTCTAGTGACCACTAACACTTTCCTACTTTAATTATTCAGCAGATATGTCACCAACTCCGAGATGTCAGCACAAAGCACCCCACCTAGAAGAGAGCTTGCCATTCTGAAATCACATCACATTTTGTTCTCATTCTGGCACAACTGAGAATAAACTGTATCTTTAAATTATTCAACATGTATTAGGATTAAGCTCTTCACATAAAAATATGCATCTTCATGTAAAAGTATAATATTCATTTTTTTTGTTCACCTAAGACACTACCATCCCAAATCATTGTCCTAATACATTAGGTTTATATTATAGGTATATATTATATATATTATATCTATATAGTAGATAGAGATATGGTTGTCTTTTTAAGATGTAAACAGGTGCAGCTTTATATTCTGCTCTTATATTTGTACTTAATTGCATACATTCTTCCAACTTTAGTATCCTCCTATGTGGCTGCATAATAATCTGTCTGATGAATATAATTCTACTTACCATTAGACTACTTCCAGCTTCTAGTGTTCTTTACAAATTCCTGTTGACATTTTTTTGGATAGGATTTTAATTAAAAAATACTTTATCTAAAATATTTGGCTACAATGATATCTTGGGAATGTGATACCGGGTCAGGCACACTTACTTCTACTTCCTGACTGTTCTTCTCAAGGTGCAGTAGACTTACAAACATTCCAGTTAACCCCTAAGCTACTTAGTTTACATAACTATTGCTGCCACCTCCCTCCCTGAGGTGCCCTGTGGACTGGGCCTGGTTATTACAATCATTGCTTCTTTCCTATCTGTGAAGCAAGCATGGGATATTAACTTTCATACAACCATCTTGAAAAAACTGATTTTCTTGCATTGTTCCTTCTCTTGGTTGGGTTTATGAGCTCCTGGAATGTAGGACATAAGTTTTGGAGACCTGTGAACCCATTACTCCTAAGCACTCTTCTATTCTCTCAAGAGATGTTAGCTCTCTCACTCTCAGGGGAGGGGGAGGACTTCAGCAATTTTATCTGGTGGAGAAATGAAAATATTGAAGTCAATGTGACTAATTTTTTAACATGAATCTTTAATGTGAATCTGGATGCCAGAATTACTGAGTTTCCTCAGGGTACTTCCAGCCTGTCTCACTGCCCTCTTGAATCTCAAGACCTAATTCTGAAGAAACAGACTCAAACTGCTTAGGCAAATTAGTGCAGATTATCCAGCAAGTTAGTGGTGCAGCCCAGATCAATTCCACGAACCCACGTTTGAACATGACGGGAGGCTCACCTTGTCCTCCTCTGCTCCTAGAGCCCAGGTTCCCAGGGGAAGCAGGACAGCCTGGAGCCGCCTCCAAGCATCTCTTCATGGGAACACCAGCAAGAAGGACCCTGGAGTGGACGCTTGGGCCCCATGCCACTAGAGGGCGCTGCACACCCAGGAAGAGGCGGCAGTGCTGTTCTCTACCAAGTCTGGCTCTGGCCCCCAGACCAGAGGGTCTCTCAGGACTCCCTGAAATAGAACTCAATGGAAATAGCACAATTTAGAAAATGCAACAAAACCAGCCCACATCTTTTCCTACTCCTAGATTGCCTATCCCTGTGGAATCCAGCCTCCACATCTAAACAAGAATGACTCAGCTGCCCCCACAAGACAGCCTCACACCAACGTCCACCTGTGCTTGTCCCAGTATATTTCTGACGATCAAAGACAAAACATCTGGAAAGGGCCTACTGGAGGCCCTCACAGCCTGTGGTCCCTTTCCCTGCCCCTGCAGTGGACCAGGCAACTTGAGCCAGGACTCTGGGCCAGATCTTACCTCCTCATTTATCCTAACAGAAGAGCCACACAAACAAGAGCTGACACTCATCCTCCCAACATGTAAGAACTATTATTACCTTCTTGTTTTTAAGACTTATTTTAGAGAGAGCACTCATGTGGGAGCGTGTGCCCACGCAGGAGGGGGAGGGTAGAGGGAGCGAGAATCTTAAAGCAGATTCAACGCTGAACTCAGAGCCCCACACGGGGCCGGATCCCACAACCCTAGATCATGCCCTGAGCTGAAATCAAGAGTCGGATGCTTAACCAACTGAGCCACCGAGACACCCCTTATTACCCTCCTTTAGAGAAGAGGAAACAAAAACAATTAATCTGAGTCAAAGCCAGCATTTGAAGTCAAGTCTATTTGGTGCCAGAGTCTGGTCTCCGTACTGAGTCACTGAGCTGCCTTTGGTCCTCTGGCTACCCTGAGATCACAGTGTAATGTATGGAACTTGGGATGTTCATTTATTGCCTCATTTATTCAGCAAATTGTTTGCTTTATTGAGGTAACCTGCTCTACAAAAACCTGCATACCTCTAGTGTATACATCTTGATGAGTTTGGGTTCATGTGAACACCATGATACTGTCATCACAACAAAGGTAGTAAACCTGCCCATCACCTCCAAAGATTTCCTTGTGTCCTTCTATAGGCTTTTGTGTTTGTTTTGGCAAGAACTCTTAATGTGGGATTTGTCTTCTTAAAGCAGTATACAGCACTGCATTGCTAAGGACAGGTACCATGTTGTAAAGCAGAGCTGTAAAATTATTCTGCATAACAAACCCATTGAACAACCGTCCCCTCTTCCTCTTCCTGGCCATTCCCTTCTCAAGGTCCTCCGAGAATCCGGTCTTATCTCTGTGTCATCAGCTATAATGTCTCTTCTTTCATTTCTGATTACAGTTATGTGACTCTCCTTTTCTTGGCTGAGCTTCAAATTTGTCTGTTTTATTTACCTTAAACAGCTCTTATTCCATCTTTTCTATGGTTTTTCTAGTCTTTATTTCATTTATTTATGCTCTAGCCTTATTCCTTCTGCTGACTTTGGGCTCATTTTATTCTTTTTCTAGCTCCTGTGGCACCACAGCCCTGGGCTATTTGAGATCGTTCTTCTTAATAAGGGCCTTTATTGCTACAGCTTTGCTCCCCGTCCTGCTTTTGTAAATACTCGCTGCATGCAATCCACTCAGAATGGAGACACAGTCTGATCGGACGTAGGGACTGACCCACACTATGGCAAACCTCACACCAGCATTGTTTCAAGTGCTCTATTCAGGACCCCAGAGGACATAGAGTAACTCCCAAACACCGGGCATGGGGCCCCCCTCTATGGACAGCACTGAACTCAGGGGAGGGAATCAGTTTCCAAAATGAGGGACCAAGGCCCCGTGACACAGGCAGTGAGCAGTAGCCTTGGAGCAAAGGAGGGAGGAGGCCAGGGAGAGCCAGAACCCTGGAGCTGGGGGAGACGGGAGGTCTGAGTCCTAGACCTGAGATTGGGCTGTTCAAACCTTGGGCCTGTTCCTCACCATTCCCAAACTGCAGTGTCCTCACTTGCAAAGGGGAAAAAAAAAATGGGATTTCATAAGCTTTCCAGCTTCTTATTTCAGTCATCATCACCCATTGCCTTCCACAGCCCACTTACAAGCTGACAGCCAGCCATCCTTCTACCTAATTCATATCGTCTACACTTCAGAAGCTTTGTTACCCTCCTCTCAAGGACGAGCATCTTGTCATTTAGAGAGTTTAAAGCAGTCTTGTACTTTGTGCTTGCCTAGCACAGAGTAGGGCTCTAATCCATACCAGTCCTCGATGAACCCAGCAACAGACATGCTGGTAACAGAAAACTAAAATCAGAAATACAATGCCTTGGGGCATCAGATTCCATGCTGATGAGTTTGCTCAGCACACAGCAACTCTGACAGACTATTCAGCCAAGGAGCCCCCTCCACGCACATGAGTCACCAGCCGCCTCTGCTGGCCTGTGATGCCCCAGCCTCCGCTTCTCTGGAGGAGGGGCGAGGGGAGGCCGAGACCGATCGTCCGGACCACAGGGTGACTGGGCTGGGGGCGGAGGGATGGTTCATCTGACAAAATGAGGTGTTTGGAGAAGATGATGCATACAGGCCCTCCCAGGTGGGGAGATCTGAGATCTGGCAGGGGCCCAGCCAGAGGAAGTGACTCACCCCACATCATACAGCTAAGACTAGGCAGAGCTTGATTTTGAACGTTGCTTAAAACAATGCCCAACTGCAAGTGAGTGTCAGTGGGGCCCGGGCTGGAAGTCAGAGCCTGCTGGGCTCCAGTGTCCCCTGCAGTATTTGGAGCAGAATGTGTGTCCAGGTGCTGGGGGCCAGGGTAGCACCTTGTTTGAGTGCCTGTGTTTTGAAGGTGGTGATAAAGCAGTGTCTGAGGTCCTCGGGGAGTTGGCCCCAAGAACGAAAGAGAAGGATGGGAGGGAGCAGGGACCTCTCCCTCCTCTGAAGGAGGAGGGATGACTGTCCGCACCCTGGCTAGTCACGGCCGGGCACAGGAAAGATCTTACAGAGCAAGAGGGGCTGGTCCTTGTAGGACATAAAGAGGAGAGTCACAGAGAGAGATGAACGCTTGTGCTGGCAGGTGCTGCCCCAGGTCTCGGAGCTCCCACCCCAAGGACATGCCCTGTGGCCAGGCTGTCCTGTCAGCATCCTTTGCTCTGGGCCACAAGGCCACACCTGCACAAAAGAAACCTGGACTGTTGTTACGGTTCCTAAACAATAACAAAGCTCCCTCATTTCGAGCGCTGCGGATGCCCTGGGGGGTACACAACACTCTGAGTCCTGTGGATTGGAAATGTGGGTAACAAGAACCACCTGACATGACTCGTGTGAGATAAAACACAAACTGTGCTTTTAAGGGTAAGATCCAAGTGCTAAAAATTGGCAGAGTCTTGACTTAAGAAAGGTCCACCTGACTTTAAAAGTTTTTTTCCAGAGGCACCTGGGTGGCTTAGTCGGTTGAGCGTCCGACTCTGAGTGTTGGCTCAGGTCGTGATCTCTCAGTTGTGAGATCGAGCCCCGTGTCAGGCTCCACGCTCAGGGGGGACTCAGCTCCAGATCCTTTCTCCCTCTGCCCCTCCTCCCCTCCCGTGCATGCACTCTCTCTCTCACACATAAATAAAGTCTTTTTATTTTTTTTTCAAAGATTTTATTTATTTATCAGAGAGAGAGAGAGGGAGAGAGAGCGAGCACAGGCAGACAGAATGGCAGACAGAGGCAGAGGGAGAAGCAGGCTCCCTGCTGAGCAAGGAGCCCGATGCGGGACTCGATCCCAGGACGCTGGGATCACGACCTGAGCCGAAGGCAGCTGCTTAACCAACTGATAAAGTCTTTTTAAAAATAGGTGTTTGGGAGGTTGGGGGAACCAGGTGGTGGGTACTAGAGAGGGCACAGATTGCATGGAGCACTGGGTATGGTGCAAAAATAATGAATACTGTTATGCTGAAAATAATAAATAAATAAATAATAGGTGTTTGTTTGCATTTGTATTTATTTCTTTTCAGTGTTCCAGAATTCATTGTTTATGCACCACACCCAGTGCTCCATCCAATACGTGCCCTCCATAATACCCACCACCAGGCTCACCCAACCCACCCCCCTGCCCCTCCAAAACCCTCAGTTTGTTTCTCAGAGTCCATAGTCCCTCATGGTTCACCTCCCCCTCTGATTTCCTCCAACTCCCTTATCCTCTCCATCTCCCCATGTCCTGTATTATTCCTTATGCTCCACAAGTAAATGAAACCATATAATTGACTCTCTCTGCTTGACTTATTTCACTCAGCATAATCCTTCCAGTCCCATCCATGTTGATACAAAAGTTGGGTATTCATCCTTTCTGATGGAGGCATAATACTCCATAGTGTATATGGACCACATATCCTTATCCATTCATCCGTTGAAGGGCATCTTGGTTCTTTCCAGTTTATTGCCTGTGGCCATTGTTGCTATGAACACTGGGGTAAAGATGGCCCTTCTTTTCACTACATCTGTATCTTTGGAATAAATACCCAGTAGTACAATTGCAGGGTCATAGGGAAGCTCTATTTTTAATTTCTTGAGGAATCTCCACACTGTTTTCCAAAGTGGCTGCACCATCTTGCATTCCCACCAACAGTATAAGAGAGTTCCCTTTCTCCACATCCTCTCCAACACACGTTGTTTCCTGCATTGTTGATTTTGGCCATTCTAACTGGTGTAAGGTGGTATCTCAGTGTAGTTTTGATTTGAATCTCCCTGATGGCTAGTGATGATGAACATTTTTCATGTGTCTGTTAGCCACTTGTGTGTCTTCTTTGGGGAAGTGTCTGTTCATGTCTTCTGCCATTTTTTGACTTGATTATTTGTTTTGTGTGTGTTGAGTTTGAGGAGCTCTTTATAGATCTTGGATATCAGCCCTTTGTCTGTAGTGTCATTTGAGAATATCTTCTCCCATTTCGTGGCTTGCCTCTTTGTTTTGTTGACTGCTTCCTTTGCTGTGCAGAAGCCTTTGATCTTTATGAAGTCCTAAAAGTTCACTTTCACTTTTGTTTCCTCTGCCTTTGGAGACCTATCTTGATAGAAGTTGCTGGGGCCAATGTCGAAGAGATTACTACCTATGTTCTCCTCTAGGATTCTGATGGATTCCTGCCTCATGTTGACGGTTTTTACCCATTTCAAGTTTATCTTTGTGTATGGTGTAAGAGAATGGTCGAGTTTCATTCTTCTACACATAGCTGTCCAATTTTCCCAGCACCATTTATTATAAAGACTGTCTTTTTTCCACTGAATATTTTTTCCTGCTTTGTCAAAGATTATTTGACCATTGTTGAGGGTCCATATCTGGGCTCTCTATTCTGTTTCACTGATCTATGTGTCTGTTTTTGTACTGGAGAATCAACAACAAATTAAGCCAACTCCACACACAAGAAGTGAAATAATCAAGATTAGAGCAGAGATCAATGAGTTAGAAACTAGAGATACAGTAGAACACATCAATGAAACGAGAAGCTGGTTTTTTGAAAGAATCAATAAGATCGATAAACCACTGGCCAAACTAATCCAAAGGAAAAGAGAGAGGACCCAAATTAATAAAATTATGAATGAAAGGGGAGAGATCATGACTAACCCCAGGGAAATAGAAACAATCATCAGAAATTAGTATCAACAGTTATATGCCAATAAGTTAAGCAACCTAGAAGAAATGGATGCATTTCTGGAAACCTATAAACTTCCAAGACTCAATCAGGAAGAAACTGACAATCTGAATAGACTGGTTTCTAGTAACGAGATTGAAGCAGTGATCAAAGACCTCCCAAAAAACAAGAGCCCAGGACCTGACGGATTCCCTGGGGTAGTCTACCAAACTTTCAAAGAAGAAATAACACCTATTCTCCTGAAGCTCTTTCAAAAAATTGAAGCAGAAGGAAATTTTCCAGACTCTTTTTATGAAGCCAGCATTACCCTGGTCCCCAAACCAGGCAAAGACCCCACCAAAAAGGAGAATTTCAGATCAGTATCTCTGATGAACATGGATGTCAATCTCAATAAGATCCTAGCTAATAGGATCCAACAGTACAATAAAAAGGATTATCCACTATGACTAGGTGGGATTTATCCCTGGGATACAAGGGGTGGATCAACTTTTGCAAATCAATCAATCAAATCAATAAGGGAAGAGAGAAGAACCACAAGGTCTTCTCAATTGATGCAGAAAAAGCATTTGACAAAATCCAGCATCTGTTCCTGATTAAAACACTTCAAAGTATAGGAATAGAGGGAACATTCCTCAACTTCATAAAATCTATCTATGAAAAACCCACAGCGAGTATCACCCTTAATGGGAAAAAGCTGACAGCCTTCTTTTTGAGATCAGGAACACGACAAGGATGCCCACTCTCACCACTCTTGTTCAACATAGTATTAGAAGTCCTGGCAACAGCAATCAGACAACAAAGAGAAATAAAAATAGGTATTTTCTAGGATACCCAGCCATCTCTAACTTATATCCTTAAATCCTATTTTAATATGTAATGTACAAACATACATGTGATCAGGTATAGACCTACAAACACATTCTCCACAAGTACAAACAGGTGTTCCTTATGCAATAAGCAGTAAATTCAAATAGGGCACCATCCCCCTGGGATAAATAAAATAAAAAACTTGTGTCTCTCTAGTTTGTCTCTTTCTACAGGCACACACACACATACACACAGGGACACAACTGAGTCATACTTTCTCCATCTGCGTTGTACAATGAACATATAGTCGGTATGACACCTGTTACTGTTTATTGTACCAAACACGAGTTTGAGTCCTTGCCTGCTACTCTGCCATGTGGTCTTACAGCAGCTTATTTCACCCTTTCCACCCCACCCAATTTTAAGTGTTCCCAGTTTCGCTCACCAATTAAACTGTAAGAAACACTTGGGATCCTAATTATTAGTGCGTTGATCTCCGACTAGCTTCCTGGACTTGTAACTCCTGGACTTCTGTGGGTGTTTCAAAGGTTTCGGGAATTCTTACAGCTGTGGGTAAGTCTGCCCATGGGAAGGGACTGGGCTTGGCCCACCGACCTGCTTCTCCCCTCAGTGGTAGAGCTGCTTCTCACTATGACAGAATCCCGGGGGAACTGGGCTCACTGACCCCCTCCTGCCTGATCAGCTAAGGTGGACGTCCCTGGGAGCAGAGACAGGAGGCCCTGCAGCTGTCAAAATCCTCTGTGGTCCTGCCAGTTTCTGGTGTGGCTTCCTGCCGCCAGGCCAGAGGGAAGCTGCTTCCTTAAGTAGAAGGTTCCTTTACCAGGCAGCTGCTGTCCGCTGGGGCTGTGGTCTCCAAGGAAAGCAAACACAGACAAATCTGTGCAATGGCAAGAATGAGAAACAGTGCTCCTCGGGGCCTCTGCCCTTTATAAACTCGCGAGTCATAGGGCAGATCTCTCCCTCCAGGAGAAGCTCTGTGCGCCCCGTGATCCACAGGACTCCTGGACTGTGTGCTGAGGGGAACAACAGTGTGGCGTTCAGCTCAGGAAAAACCTACAGGACTCCCTGGCCTTTTGGGGGGTGGGCGGTCTCAGTAGGGTCCGATGGAAGGAGACAGAAAACATGTCCTCCCCTACTCTCCAAACTCTCGTGTTAACCTCCCGCCAAGTTCCCAAAGCCCTCCAGACTCTTCCCCCTACCCCTGGCCATGGGGCTGCTTCACGGTCTGCACTGTCCCCTGGAAGGGCTAGTCTCCGAAGTGCCAGTCCCAGTCCAACACCTTCGCTATTTTCCATCGGGGGAGGGGAGGAGGAGCCCAAACTCTGCTTTGTGATTCAAGATCCTTTAATCTGGATGACCAACCTCTCCTCCAGCTTCTTTTCCCACTGCTCTTGCGTTTCTCCAGCTACTCGAGATGATTCTGCTCCTGACTCCGTTCTATCCATTTTCCTCCGAGTGTTTTGTATTTTCACTCTGCTGCCAGCCTGCCCCTATGGCTCTTTCACTGGAGCTGCCGAATGACCTGCCTGTGTCAAGCCCCGTTTCCCGAGTTCGTCCGAAGAGCCACTCCCTGGAGCGAGCGTCAGGAGGACGGCTGCCCCCAGTCCTGACGGGGTGGCTGGAAGCAGAGCGGGGCGAGCACCAGGAGCAAACAGAGGGGCCGAGCGAGAGGCTGAGATCCGCTTGCAGGTGCCGGGTAGCTGTGAGAGGACCCAGGAACCGGGGAGCACGTTTCTTGAGTGAAGGGGAATGGAGGAAGGCCCACATTCAGTCCCTGCCTTTCCTTCAGTGTATTTGCTGATTCATCTCAGGGTAAGCATGTGAGAATCCCACATAAGGGAGCCGGCAGAGGGCCGCTGCGAACAGGCAGAGAAGCCAGCAGAATGCGGAATCTCAACCACAGGAAGGAAACAAAACCAGTTTCGGTATGTGGAGGCAGCCAGGAGCCAAGCTCATTTCTCTGTGTCCAGCTTCTCGTGGGATCTTGGAAACCAACACTCAGCTCTCTCTCAGAGCATAGGTTTCTTAAACCGAACAAGGCAAGGGCCTAACAAGTTCATCAAAAGCCACTGGAAAATGGAATAACATTGGGCCTGATCTCAGGGTGCTGAGGAGACAAGTTGCGAGGTTCACCATCCAAGAAGGAAGATGGGTTCCGGGGAATTCACCAGGTTATCAGCTGAAACCCACGGGCTGGGATGAATCTCAGGCTGAGAGAGCCTTACCAGCCTGCAGAGAAATCTCAGCAGGGTGACCTGGGTATTGACCCCATTCTGTCCACCTACTGGAGGGGGTCAGCCTGAGTCTCTGTGTTCCACGTGCAATGTCAGACAGCTCTTTTGCAACCTCACCAGGCACGTCAAGAAATGGCATCAAAGGGGAACAGCAAGACGACAGGAGGAGGCTCAGAGGACTTCATTACTGGAATCCAGACGAGGTCTTTGAAGGAGCCGTAATGATGATGTTTCGCAAATACGAGCTGGAGAATTTCACTGGACAATAGGACTGAATAAAAAGAATAAACCTGAAAGTTGGCAATTAAAAGAACTCTTCCTTCAAGGACATCCTACCATTTACAACAAGGTGGATGGAGGAAGACGGAACACGTCCTGCTCTGTGAAACAAGCCGGTCACAGGCCAGCTCGGCTCGACCCCACCTCGAGGGCCGGCGGGATGGGCTGCGATCACTGCTCGTGGGTCTAAAGTTTCAGCTGTGCTAAGCGAACGAGCTCCAGAAGCTCACAGTACCGCACGACACCAGCGCTCCACTGTTTTGTGCACCTCAAAATGAAGAGGGTAGATTTCTGTTAAGTGCCCTGGCCACCAAAACCAAACCAAACCGAAATATGCAACACGTCCCAAACTTCCCTTAGGTCCCGTGGTTTCTGTGTCACCTCACTGTCGTGACAGCATCGTCAGTGCCTGCATCTGTCTCAACTCCCCACGTGGCACGCTTTACATGCGGCTCTGTGTACATCGTTATCCCTCAGGATGCCGTCAAACAGGAAAATAGATGTGTTCAAAAGCACATTCAGTGGAAAAAATACATGACCTGAACCTTGCACTTCTCTCTGGGAAGCCATGAGGGGGAAATGCAGAAGCTGAGATTTCCAGCCAGTTTTGGGCAGTGAGTCAGGGTCAAGACCATGGCACTGTGGCAAGGGGTCCTGTGTCAGCATTCGCACATGCGCTGGTCCTGCAAACAGAATGACCGTCTGTGCTTTTCTTTCCTATCGCTGCTTTCCTTTCCTTTATAAAAAAATATATATATGTATTTTTTTTAAGTCCCTTGAATTTTTCTCTTATTGTTTGGCAGAGTTTAAGCGTCATTATTTTATATGAAACAGAGGAATGGGAGAAGGAACTGTACTCACAGTTCTGCATAAAATGAAAGATAATCTTGAAATTTTTTCATACAGGACATGCCGTGCATTGGGAGAGCGGATGATCGGAGCACCACGGGCTTCAGAGAGGCAGGGAGGGCGTCGGGAGGCAAGCACTAGCTCCTGCTCACTGGGAGGCACAGCCTGGTTATGTAAGCCCTCAGAACTCACTAGACCATCCTGATGTAGAGCTGAGGACGCCTCCCCCCGCCCCCCAGGGCTGCCTGAGAATGAACTGAGAAGAGACATGCAAAGTACTTAACCTTATGCAAGTCAAAATGGCAATGCCATCCCCATTGTTACTGTTATTCTTACAACTCACTGTCCTAGTCATTGTCCTTCCACCACCCCTCACCCCAACACGGGCAGGTGCTACAGAACCTGCCAAGCCAGGCCCACCTCCCCGGGGCAGGTGGGGCGTGGGGCAGCCTGTCTTGAGAGAGCCGGGGGTTCCTCGGCTTCGTCTTCAGGGCACTGTCTCCACGCAAAACGCCCTCCTTATGTAGTTTGTGTTTGTCATTGTCTTGTATCGAGAGAGTCCTTGATAGAGACCTTTGAGACCCATTATTTTACAGAGAAGTGCACTCTGTGCAGAGGACGGTTCCAGGAGCTGTGACCTAGGCTTGTTGGGGCTGTTCTGGGTGCAGAGTTCAGGGGACCACTCTGTGGGAAATTCCAGGCAGGCAGCCGCTGGGAAGAGGCTGCAGCCCCAGAGTCGGGTGTGGGGTACATCTCACGTCCATCACCCCTTGGGTGTGGTAACTCGATGAGTTTCCAAGCTCTGAAGTCAGATGACACACATTCCTGAATGTCATCCGTGCACATTAGTTAACAGCCAATAAGTCAGTTTTTAAAATGATGATGGTTTTATGTTTATCGATAGCACTGTCCATTTCCCAGAAGGACTGCTGACCGCGGCCCAAGCCCTCCTTCTTTCACAGATATGTCTGAGTGCCTGCCGTGGAGTGGAAGTGGGTAGCAAGACAGATTCCCTGCTTTCCTGGAATTTAGAGAACTTACCCTGAGAGGAAACCAGAAATAAGCTCAGTAAGGAACACATGGATGATTTCACACAGGGATCATTCAGCAGGAGGAGGGTTTTGAGATCGTTCAGGTGAGGACGGTCAGGACTGACTTGCCTGGAGGGCACCTGTGCATAGAGGTCTGACCCTCTCAGGAGCAGGTCAAGCCGTGATGATCCGTGGAAGGGGGTCCCGGCAGAGGGAGGTCTGAAGCTACTGGAGGATGGAGGCCCGGAGGGTGCACGGCCTCTCCCTGTTGCAGATTCTGTGGTTCTCTGAAAATGACTATGAGTATCCTTCCAAATAGTCTTTTTCTAGATTGTTCCATTTTCCAGTGGAACTTGTTACATTATGGCAAATAACTCTGGGGCCATCAGAGACCCAGAACAAGGGGTCTATGTTCTTTTCCATCTGGCTCCGGGTGTGGGCAGTGGGAGAGGCATCACAGAGCCGGGCTCCCCTCTCGTGGGGTCAGCCAGCAGCCCTGGAGAGCTCCACCTTGTGCTAATCTTGCCTTAGCCTTTCCAGGGGGAGGGGAAGAAGATGTAAAAAGAGAGGCCCTGCACCTCTAATATCTACTACAGTTGGGGGGGGGGGGTGCATTCCCTACATCCTGAGTAAGAGGAAGCACAGACATGAAAACTTTGAATAAGCAATTAACTGGGTGGCAGCAAAGGGCAGCAGCAGGAAAGATGAATTGCCCAGAACAAATAAGGGCCGGGAAGGAAAATGAAAAATGTTCCCGAGGTAAAGGAACTGTGATGCAAGCCACTGCGAGATGAAGAAGCAATTGTTTGATGCAAAAACAATGAGGCGGCGACTCTTCTGAGGCCACAAAGGCAGACACGTTATGTGGCCTTACTGCTTGGGGATGGGCTGCCTCTACACGGGCCCCAGCACCTACGACATGCCCCTCCACTCCTGCCTGCACCATCTGTGCCGGAAACCCCTTCCGGACTCCCTGGCAGGATCAGTTGCTCTAGATGTTCAGTGGCTCAGGACAAGGTGCCCAGAAGCATAACTGCTTATTTCTCTCTCTCTCCCTCTTGCTGGTTGGAGAGCTCTGGAGGTGGGAGCAGGTCCAGGGTGTTTACTCCTTTCTGAAAGCATGCAGTTTTGTTCTTGTTTGAGATGTTCTTGTTGAAAGGACATGGAGAAGAGAAGCAGATGGGGACAGAACAAGGAAATCCAACAGACAGCCGTAGATTCAGACCTGTTAGCTCCGATTCCAGTGATCTGTAAGACAAAAGTCTCTTCTCTCCATTAGCTCAGTGTCTAGGGGGAGAAACAGGAACACAAAGCTGTGGTTTCAGTGTGATAGGTTAGACGCTCAGCTGGAGGATGTCCTAGTGCTATTAGGAGCGCAAGGGTTATATTCTTTGCCCCGCTGAGATGCTGGGTGTGCAAGGGGGCACTTCCTGGAGGAGGCAAGGTCTGATGTGATTTGAATTTGGAAGAATAGATAAAAATTGACCAGGCAAAGGGGGCGGTGCACCATGTAGCTGCAAGCATATGTGTAAAGGCCCAAGGGCTGAGTGAATCTGGTTCCTGGTGGGAATTTCAGGAAGGCAGAGGGTCCTAGAGAGGGAGACATGAAAGGAGTGGGCAGACCTGGAATAGAAGAAGAGGGTGTCCCGGCCAGATTGGTTCCCACTCCCCATAGGCACTGGGGAGCCATGGAAGGATTTTAAGCAGGGGGAGGGGTAGGAGGCATGATCAGAGTGACATTTTAAGATGTCATTCTCCAAGCCAGGTTTGGCGTGCACAGAGCATGATGAAGCAGAGAGACCACTAGGGTACTGTTGAAATATTTCCTGCTGCAGTGATGGTAGCTTCATCCTGGGCAGGGGCTGGAAACGAGCTGGTGGACTGGAGATAGTAAAGGTAGAGAAATTGGAAGTGGGGTCTGTGGGGTGGGGCGCGGGGTCAAAGGTAGAAGAATCCAGGATGCGTGGGGCTAAATTTCAGACATGGACTGTGTCTACATTTGTTTTCAAACTTAAAATGATTAGCATTCCGTGAAAGTTGTGTGAGATGTTTAACAACTTAAAGTCATAAAATTAGGGATTATTCAAGTGGAATCTTCTAATCTGATCTACATAATTTTAGGGCCTGATACAAGAAGAAAATAGGGGGACCCTTGTTAAAAAAAATATATACTGGAAGAAAAGTGCCAATAAATATTGAAGAGCCTCATGTTCTACCAACTGGGCGAGCTATGGGTGCTACCAGGAAACATTCTAAAACATGAAACTTTTTTTTCCTGAGGGCTCCACACATGTTAAGGATTTTTTTTTTTTTTTACTGGCTTTTTAGTGTTCTAGGTAAAGAAAAGCTGTTTGCATGAGTTTTACTGTTCATCTTTGCAACATGCAATGTTCTACTTTTTTAATATTTTTTTTTATTTTTTATTATGCTATGTCTCCATACGGTACATCATTGGTTTTGGATGTAGTGTTCCATGATTCATTGTTTACATATAACACCCCATGCTTCACACAATCTATGTCCTCCTTAAAACCATCACCTGGCTACACCATCCTCTCATCCCCTCCCCACTAAAACCCTCAGTTTATTTCTCAGAGTCCACAGTCTCTCGTGCTTTGTCTCCCCCTCCGATTTCCCCCAACTCACTTTTCCTTTCCTTTTCCTGATGTACTCCATGTTATTCCTTATGCTCCACAAGTAAGTGCAAACATATAATTATTGACTTACTCTCCTTGACTTATTTCACTCAGTACAGTCTCCTCCAGTTCCATCCATGCTGATGAACATGTTAGGTACTCATCCTTTCTGATGGCTGAGTAATATTCCATTGTATATATGGACCATACCTTCTTTATCCATTCATCTGTTGAAGAACATCTCAGCTCTTTCCACAGTTTGGCTATTTTGGACATTGTTGGTATGAACATTTGAGTACACGTGCCCCTTCTTTTCTCTATATCTGTATCTTTGGGGTAAATACCCAGTAGTACAATTGCAGGGTCATAGGGTAGCTCTATTTTTAACTTTTTGAGGAATCTCCACACTGTTTTCCAAAGTGGTTGCACCAACTTACATTCCCACCAACAGTGTAAGAAGGTGTCCTTTCTCCACATCCTCTCCAACACTTGTTGTTTCGTGCCTTGTGAATTTTTGCCATTCTGACTGGTGTAATGTCTTATCTCAGTGTGGTTTTGATTTGAATCTCCCTGATGCCTAATGATGATGAATATTTTTTCATGTGTCTGTTAGCCATTTGTATGTCTTCTTTGGAGAACTCTTCACAATGCTAGTTTTAAATGCAAGGATCCGAGCATTCAACACACATGCAGAAGCAGTGAAGTGAAACAACTTATACTTTGTAGCTCCTGCATGTCTATATTGTGTTCTTACCAGAACAATGGCAAGGCTGCAGAAAACCAACCCAGATGTTTTCACTGCACTTCTTGTTGTGCACACATTGAACACACTCTTTAGTCTGGGTTTACTGATGAGTGTGGAAAGGCTAGAAGGAAAAGGACTAGGGATTGTCTTTCCCAGGCCTTCCATGTCATGGTGTCCCTGTCCATGTCATGGTGTCCCTGTCCATGTAAGTGGTGGACTAAAACAAGAAAGGGACCCGTGTAAGAAAAGGTATGAAGGGTCTCCTGGCTGTTCATGGTTTCTTAGAAGGTCTCTGTCACCTCCTGGCATGCAAGCAAGTTCAGTCCCCGTGGAAAGCATGACTTCTAGGGGCTGCCAGGCCTCAAGGTACTCAGCTGTAGATACAACATTCACTCCGTGTCCTGGCTTTGAGTCTTACTGAGGACTCACCTGCGGAGGATCCCTGGAATTCTTGGCCCCCAAGCACTGCGAGCACTACATCCCAGTGGGACGCACTGGGACTACATCCCAGTTGGAGGCACATGCCCACCAACCTTCTCTGCTAACTATGTTCTGTTGTCTTCTAGGAGTTCCCTTCCTCGAACCTGTACTTTTGTAACTGAGTTAAACCCAGGCATGGGACCTTCTGGGCACATGAAAGCTTGCATGCCCATGAAGTTGGCAATGGGTAATAGGGAAACTGAGGCTCATTGACCTCATGTGATTGAATGAAGCTGGCGAGTCACAAGGCCAGTTCAAAGTCTGCTTCTCCAAGTCCCTGGGTCCACTCTGCTCCTGCATTAGGCTCCCATCTTCATGATCCAGGGCATTTAAATTCTAGTGGCCTTTGATCTTCACTGTCAATAACTAAATATGAAAATATCCAGGGGCAGAATTCCACTTGCTGTATAAAGGCTGGACCTATTACTCAGCTGTATGCAAACTGACAGAGGAGGCTTTCAGCCACTGCTCCAGACCCAACCTGAGTGGAGTTTCCTCTAGTCAATTACCATTAGAGTAGATGGTGGACCAGATAGGCATTTTGTGTGCCCAGAGCTATATGGACAGGACTGCTCTCCACATGTCCAGAAATGCCCATGGGCATCTCCTGGGAGTCTCAGAACTCACAGATGGGGCAGGGGTTCAGGGCTCATCTGAATAGAAGTAGGAGTGACTTATGCAGAATCCACTGTGTCAAGTGGCCAGCCAGCCACCATATACATTTCTTTATGGTCCCTTCACATGCCTAGGACTATGTTCAAATTCTAGGAAAACGCAGTAGGGAATCTGTGATCTATTTGAAACTTCAGAAGGGTGCCATAGGCATACATGTAAGTGTGAGTGAATGAAAGAGTCCATGGTTTGTCTGCTCCATTTTCATCCGACATCTGTGTTTTCACATCCTCACGCATCACACATGCATTCCACAGACATTGCAGAAGGGCCAGATGGATGCTCTGGGAGGCCGTTGGGCTGCAGAGATGGATGCATGCACTGCAGAGACGGATGCATGCGCCCAAGGAGTTGCTGCTCCTGAGCATCTTACAAGCTGGGTGCAGAGACAGGAAAGCAAACAATCCTGATGTGGTAGGATCAGGGTTATCGAGGAGGCAGCATTTGAGCCTAACTCTGAGGAATAAGTAAGAGTTCACTAGGCAGACAAAGTGAGGAGAGCATACACAGCAGAGGGTACAAGATCAGTGGTCACTCATGAAGCATTGCAATGCTGCTAGACACAACATCTGCTGGCAGGAGTAGAACCTTTATTCCAGGCTGAGGAGCATGGTAAGCATGATGCCAAGAGTCCTGGTAAGTTAAGAGAGATTTATGTTGAGTCAGGGTTTTAGGAAAGGGTTTTCTGTGGCATATCTACAGGCAGGAAGGTTGGGATGAGGATTATACTGGATGCACAGACCCTGGCCACCTATCTAGGAGCACCATGGGGGAGCAGACCGTGACAGCAGTGGAGATGGGGAGATGACAGCCCTTCACCTCCCAGGAGCACTTCTCCATGGGTGGGGGACACTGCAATGGGCTTTGCTTTCTCAGCCAGAAACCCAGGTTCTTCCTTGTGGTCAATACGTCATCCTTTTTGATACTCTTGCTCAACCTTATGCTGCCATGTTCTGCTCATGTGTTTTCTCTTAAAGCGCTCTTCCTCAAATCCCTACCCTGGACACTGCTTCTAGAGAACCCACCCCAAGATGCTTGTGCCAGCAGAGGGTTCTGGAACTGGGTCACACCCCACTGAGGTGAAACAGAGGACCTCTCACTCCATTAAGGACAGCTATGCTACGACTCTCACCTATGGTGAAGTAGGATGGGATGCCAAGGGCAGGTGGCACGCTGGGGGGAAAGGTCATGAATAGGATAGAAAGACAAAGTAACAGGCATGGAGTCATGGAATCACCCACTTAAAAGAAGGCCTGTGGGTCTGAGGGCCATCTTGGCAGCATTCAATGACATTCCATCCCTCACAGCTGTAGGGCAGGCCAAGCTAACAATCAGGCACAAGACTTAATTATGGCTTCTCACCATCCTACTTACAATTATCAACCTAGACAAGTCTTGTCTGATGACATCGGGGCCCTGATGGGGAAGCGGAAGGGTCTGGGATTGCAGTGGGGACACCTGGACAGATGCATTCAAGAAACTTGAGTCCCCTAAACTCTCTGTCTGGGCCGTTTCTTTAGGCATGAGGAAGGAGGATGCCCCCTCGGATGATACTTCCCCTCACATTGGCCGTGCCACTGCTTCTGGCCACCCGACCCACATGGAGGGGGAAGCCTCTTCCGTTAGACCTGGTGGGCTATGCTGTCCAAGGATTCCACTCTGTGAGGGCTGCAGGATGTGCCTGCCATAGGTCAGCAGGAACCATAATGATGGTTCCTGGGAGCGCTGGATAGAGACGTACAGATAGCAAAGAGAGTTAAAGAAACTGCCCACACGGCATTTAACACCCTTGTGGGGAACTTGGAGCATCAGGATGCCCCTTGGAAGTCTGGGGAAAGGACAGCCCGTGATAAAATATGTGAAGACGCCAAAACCGCTGTGACGTACGAGGAAGAAAGGACCAAACATGCCCCGGGGAGGGGGCTCACTGGGAGGGAGGGAATACGTGGAACTCAGAAACTCAAAAGCTGGGGCGCCTGGGTGGCTCAGTTAGTGAAGCATCTGACTTCAGCTCAGGCCATGATCTTGAGGTCCAGGCCCCTTGCTCAGTGGGCAGTCTGCATCTCCATCTCCTCTGGCCCTCCCCCTGATTGTGCATGCTCTCTCTCTCTCTCTCTTTTTAATAAATAAGTCTTTTTTATTAAAGATTTTATTTTTTTATTTGACAGACAGAGATCTGGCTCCCCCCTAAGCAGAGGGTCTGATGCGGAGCTCAATCCCAGGACCCTGAGATCGAGGCCTGAGCTGAAGGCTGAGGTTTAACTCACTGAGCCACCCAGGTGCCCCCCACCCCTTTCTAAAAAGGATTTTATTTATCTATTTGACAGACAGAGGTCACAGGTAGGCAGAGAGGCAGGCAGAGAGAGAGGGGGGAAGCAGGCTTCCTGCTGAATAAATCTTTTTTTAAAATGTAAAAAATAAGTCCAAAAGCTGATCACATTCCTGAGGAGGGGTCAGGGCCTCATTTTCACCAAGGCAAGAAGGATATGCTAGTGAAGGGACAGCAGCAATGCTCAAAGCCTTGGGGATAGCATCCGCTGCAGGCTGGGAGGCAGCAGGACCTGCTACAGAACCAGGCTTCTGTGCCAGTAGACAGGAAAGACTCTTGTGCGGCAGAGGACAGGGAGGGACTGGGCTTCAGAAGTCAGCTGGACACCATTTTCTTAGAGCACAGTGAAGGGGGGGCATGACACCAGGTGGCCCCATTGACAGGAATCCATGGCCATGAGGACATTTGATCTTAGGGGCAGAAGACACACATGTCCAGCAGAACTCTTACTGAATATGCTCCATCACAATAGACCAAGAATGGATGCACACAAGGCTAGGGTTGACCATCTGAAAGGAAAGTCAAAATCTTCTGCCTAGTTTTCATACTTAAACCATGTACAAAATGGCTTGGTTAGGCCACACCCAAACACTGAAGGAGAGGCTGGGTCTCCATGAAAAAATGTCCTACTATGCAAGGCCTTCCAGGTGGTCACGGGAATGATTTCTTCATCTTTTCCCAAAGTGACCAAGGGCTATGTGCTGAGCAACCACGCCCTGGGGAAGAGAAATACAGACCCTTCAATCACTCCTGGATACAGACTCCAAGTGGACCCAGCATCCCAAAGCACCATTAGTGTTTCCTGTAGAGTAGGAAAACCTAAGGAATCTGTGCGAAGACCAAAGACTTTTACAGAATTCTGAATACAAAATATGAAATTACTATAAAGTGGTACAAGTCAAACTCTTCACAAAAAAGTAAACTTTTTATAATTCTGGCCAAGATGAGGATTATAAAAAGGTCATTGATGTGAAATCCAGATAAACCCAATGTCTGGAAAAATATATACATGGTGCAAAGGTAAATGGTACATGAGTTGTCAATTTTCTCTTATCCATGCTTTTCTTGGGTTCTCCACCAAGATGCTTAAAGAGATATCTACCCCTAGAGGTGCCACAGCAGATGTTTAACAAATGCATGGAGAATTGGGGCAAAGTGTGAACTCCTGCTGGGCAGCCTATGTGCTGTTCAAAGACTAGTGGAACTTCAGCATCCACAAGACCATGTTCAGCACAATGGATGACCAGAAAGGTCCAGACCTTAGCAAGGCCATTTTTCTCATAGTTAGAGCACAGTGAAACTTACAGATAAAGTCAGGAGTGGCCAACGTGCATGGGGCAGAGTCTAGAAGTCATGATGCTCGAGCTTTCATTTGTCCTCTCCCAGTGGAGTTGTGTGAACAGTCCTTAATTTTCTCAGCAGGCACATGTGACAGCACACGTGGAGCATTCCTGACTAGGGAAGCTCACCCAAGCCTTGGTGCCCAGAGTTTTTAGTGGGGTTGGTCCAGAGACAATCCATCTGACTGATCTTAGACCCCAGCCCCTCCAGAGGTCAAGCTGATAGCATGTGGCTCGAGGTCTCCACCATAAGTCACGTTGTTTCCCCAGAGGCCTGAGTCCATACCAAGATGATCTGTGCTAACGAAGACCTTCTCACCAGGCAGGAAGTTCCAAGGGGCTCAGTAGTTACCTCCTGGGACCCAGGCAAGGTCAAACCACTCTTTAACTTGGCAGGTGGTCCACATCCTGCACATTTAAATCCTTTACTGTACCTGTTCTCTTATGGCAGCCCCAGGAAACTAAGGTGCTTCTAACAGAGCACCACCAACTAGGGGGGCTGAGAATGACAGAAACTGACTGTCTCACAGTCCTGGAGACTAGAATTCTGAAGCCAAAGTGTTGGCAGGCCTGTGTACCCTCCAAAGATGCTAGGGAAGGATTGGTTCTCCTACAAGCTTCTGGTGGCCTCAGGCGTGCCTGAGGTTGTAGACGACATCTTCTCCCTGTGCCACTACACCTTGTCCTCCCTCTGTGCCTCTTCATGTCCGACTTTCCCTTTCTATAAGGATGCCAGTCCTATTGAATTGGAGCCCACCCTAATGAACAAGTTTTAACTTTTATCTATCAATGCCCTGCTTCCAAATAGGTTGAAATCCTAACCTCCAGCACCTCAGAATGTGAACCTTTTTGGGGGGTGGGGAGGAGGAAGTCCTAATGCAACCCATAGTAGTAGGGGTCCAATGACGTAAATCAAGGATAATGGCCCACATCCCCTGTACTGATTAAACTTCAAGGAGAATGCATACAGAGACGCAGAAAGCTCTGACTCAGCCTGGGGAGCAGAGGGAGGTCTCCCTGGAGGAGGTAACATTTGTAGTTTGTTTTAAAGGAAGAACAAGACAAAGAAGGCGAAGAACATAGTTGAAGAAAAGTTATAGACAGAGCCTTTCCACTAATCTGGAATAGCAAAAGTCAAGTCCTATAGTTGTCTCATATGCCATAGGAGGAACTCTGGGAACAGTCCTGAAAGAGCAGATGAAGGAAACAATCATTGAAATCGTGATTGTAGTTAGGATGGCTATTAGAGTCTTAGAAAGAGCTGAGGCAACTTTATACCTTGGGTGGTTTGAGCAGTCGCCATTATTCTCAAAATAGACAGACTCTTATTTATGCCAACTGTCTTCCCAGGGAAAAGTGCTGTAAGCTAAATTGATCCAAATTGATGGAGATTTTTCATTAGATAAAATGTTTTATTAGCAAATCGTGCTGCAGTTGGAGAACAGACAACCAGCCATGTAGGCAGAAGGCCACAAATGGCATTTTAATCCACCGAAACTCGTTTCCTCATGTCCGTTGTAGCATACGTTTCCAAATGACAGAGCCAAGCAGAGCAATGACAGCCAAGCACGCAATCGACCGGGACAGAAGCCTTCTTCCTGGGACTCTTCCCCTGGAAAGGAAAATAATCAGAAGTTCTTGAGTCCCTTTCATGTGGCCTGTGGGTTTCCAAGAGTGCTTGCTGCAGGACTCAGAGTCATGGGTTCAAGCATTAGCCCTTCTCATTGGTAAGCTGCCAGGACGAGCCTCTTAATCCCTTGGTCTAATATCCGTGAATTGACTATTTTAGAAAATTAAAAAGATAAATACTCATTTCACATTATTATTTAGAGAATTGGGTAAGCCAGTGTACCTGAAGTCATTTGGACTCCTTCAGTCACCGTGGTGGTTTGGGGGCTATGGAATCCCAGGGGCAGGGGGTGGCCTCACTTTATAACCAATGTCTCTGGATTTTATTATTTCATCAGAAAACTATTTGGGACTTCATTATAAGTATATGACTGGGGACCAGAATCAGGCAGTTCCCATGTTGAGAATGGTGTCTTCAGCCTTTACTTTAAAAGGTACTACTAAGTGTAATAAACCCAGGAAACTGGGGTTAATCTCTATTCTGGACTGGACTGTGTCCTTCCAAGATTCCTGTATGGAACTCCTAGCTCCCACTACCTCAAAATGTGATCTTCTTTGGAAACAGAGTCACAGCAGATGTCATTAGTCAAGTTCAGAGGCAGTCCTTGTGGAGCAGGGTAGGCCTGATGTGAGGAGAGATTCAGGCACAGAGGAGCAGACAAGGAGAATGCCAGTAAACCTCTGTTTCTTGAGCCGCGGTCAGTGGCACTTGGCTGTGGCAGCCTGAGCAAACTGATACATCTTGGAAATGGCAGAGAGCTGCTCGTCCAGACAGATGGAGCCCCGTTTAAACCTGGACCTAGCAAACTGACAGCTTTGGTTTTATGTTCACTGTGACAATCCATCACTTTAACTCTGACCGCCTGAGAGAGAAAATGACTTGGGGGTCAGGCATCATTTCAAAACCGCTTTATTGCAAGGTTCTTCAACTTGACCACGAGGGAGCCCTCAGACGTAGTGAGAGACCCCATTCCAAGGTGACCCACTGAGGCGTGGTCTGCTCTCCCACTGTGTGCACAGACACACCTCACCTGGGTTTGGAAGGGTGCTCTCTCCTCAGGTTGTGTGCAAAGAAGTTGGGGAACCTTCCCAATGCTTCTAGACCTTGTGCCTGAAGTAACCTACACCTTCCTTTCTGGGGTAAACTTTGTAGCACTGATTGGCTGGAAAAACAGTTCAGTTTAGCAAGATAAGTCAGAACAAACAGCTCTTGAAGTGTACCCTCCACCAGGTTTTCTGGATGTCTTTTTGGGGTCCAGTTGAGTGAATGTTTTGATATATGGCAGGAAGATAGGATAGCATCTGTGATGACTAATTTTATATGTCAACTTGACTGGGCCATGGGATGCCCAGATATCTGGTTAAACATGATTTCTAGATGTGTTCATGAGGATGTTACTGGAAGAGATTAGTGTTTGTTTTGGCAGATGGAGTAAGGCAGATTGCCCTCCCCAGTGTGGGTGGCATCACTTAATGCACTGAGGGGCAGGATGGATAGAAGAGCAGAGGAAGGGAGAGTGTTCTCTGACTGATGGCTAGAGTAGAGCATCTGTCTCCTGCTTCCCTCAGCCTGGGACTTACACCATCCAGACTCCTGGCTCTCAGGCCTTCGGACTCAGACTGGCACTATGCCACCGGGCTTTTCTGGGGCTCAGCTAACAGATGGCAGACCATGGGGCTTCTCAGCCTCCATAAGCATGTGGGTGAAGACCTTATAATAATAAAACTCTCTCCCTCGCTCCATTTATAGTCTTGTGTCCCTTAACTTCCAAAGCCTCTGTATACTGGGGTTTTTCCCGTATTTCTGAGTCCAAGTAATGAGTCTGCTAAAGCGAAATGCCTGGTTCTCTAGCAAAAGAGCAAACTGTTGGACCAGAACATTGTTGTTATCCCATAGTCATGGGTTGACCTGGCAAATCATTTAGGCTCAGTCAGAGAAACGACCCTTTTGGCAAGGCAAGGGTGAGTTATCAGGATTTGGGACTGTTATCTAATGGTTCTTGTTGGGTGGGTCTTCCCTTTGAATGTGAGAGGTACAAGGAAAGGGTCTGCCACAATGAGGCTAGCCCCTGGGAAGCAGCTTTTGTTAGGTCCTTATTTTTCTCTACACATTTATTTTGATTTCCCTCAGTTCTTGTATGAAGGAAGCTCCTCCTCCTGGAATCCAAGAGGTGAAAAAGATGCTTCCACATAGGAGTGAGCTCCCTGTTTATAAAGGCAAGCAAGCAGATGTTGAATGCAGGTGGTTCACAGAAGCTGCTCTGAGGACAGTTCGGCAGCTCGGAGTCACAGCTATGTTACTGTAGCTAGCAGCAACCATGTGGCTGGTGGCTAGCCCTTTTAACTCCCCAGGACTCCTTCTCAGCGGCAAAATGGAAGGGTATGTGCTGTGTAGGTGGGAGGAGAGGGAGGCACAGAACTGCACAGGTCTCTGAAGACCTCCTCACACTCTCACCCTTAGTTGTTCCACAAAGCCAACAACCATGGCCAGCCTCTGGCTCTTCCTCCATCCCCATTTTTCAGTTTCCTGGATATTCCTTCAAGTCAGACAGCAGTGGGAGAAGGTGCCAGCATTAGGAGAATGCCCTCTGGGCACCGGGATGGCTATTTTCCAGATAAGGGAAGAGGGGGTAAGATCCTTTCTCATTGTGCAAATGGGGGGTAACATGTTTGGAGGTCAAATAGCAAAGACCTGTGTTTTAAGTAAATTCTCCCAAGTGGAGAGTTATATGCTAAAATCCAGTTGCATTCCAATGCCAAAGGCAGGATGGAGACTTGGCTGGGGACCAGGAGCCCCAGTAGAAGCAAGGGAAGGATGCAGCAGTGTCTCAGACGTAGTGAGAGACCCCATTCCAAGGTGACCCACTGAGGCATGGTCTGCTCTCCCACTGTGTGCACGGACACACCCCACCTGGCTTGGAAGGGCGCTCTCTCCTCGGGTTGTGTGCAAAGAAGTTGGGGGCCGTTCCCAATGCTTCTAGACCTTGTAGGTACTAGACAGGAAGTGATCACTGCTCAGCCACAAGACCTCCGTGCGGAGTGCAGCCAGCCACAGAGGAGATGGAGGTCTTCCAAGGGAGCTGGGGAGGAGGAGGGAGGTGAGGAACCAGGCTCCAGCGGACACAGAGAGTACAGTTCCCCCACAGCTCTGAGGCTAGCCAGCCAATACTGGGATAGGCAGGAGGGTCAGCAGTTATCATAAGCACAGTGACCACATGATGACCCCCAGGACCAAGGCTCAGGGATGCTCCCCAGAATGGCTGCATGGCACAGGCATGGGAAAGCACAGGCCTCAAAGCGTTCCTGTGCCACACACTGTCCCTCACCTGCCCCTCTACACTTGAGCATCTCTGCTAGGGCCCAGAATGCATGAGACCTGGAGTCAGCCCTCCGTTCCTTCAGACCATCATCTCCTATCTCGCTCAGAATGGTCCGTGCATTCAACCACTCCTCTTCTGCACCCCTGCTAAGCACCTGGTGGTGGCCAGTGAGAGCGGGGCCCGCACTGGAGAAGCCAGCCCCTCAGAGGGAAATGGGAAGACTGCTCTACCCGCTCTGGCGTGAAGGTCTCCTCTTCTTCAAGCTGAGCTTCCCTCAGCAGCTTCCTCTCCCAGACAGACCTGTGGAAAGGCGAAGTGGGAAAGGGGAAATGCCAACGAGATGCCCCGTCCCCACTCACCTCACCCTGTGTCTGGTCCTCAGCACCACGTCTGGTGCATTCTACCTGCTCCACAAGATTCTGAATGAATACCTGCGACATTGTCACTGCCCCTCAGAACCAGCTTGACCTGCATCACCTACCTGCTAGACTCCCAACAGCATCCTTGTGTTACAGGCAAACTCACACTAAGAAAATCGAGGCTGAGGGACATGTGGTGGCTGGCTCGGGGTCCAAAGCCAGCAAGTGGATTCAAACTCAGTGTAATTCTAGAAGTGTGGTTCACAATCACCACGCCACTCTGCATACTGGGAACCCCTAAGGAAGTCCGGAAGAAGGTACTGAGAGATACTCACTGTGCTGGCATTTAGGGTGATTTTATCTTCTCTTTGTTTATCTGCATTTCAAGTTTGCTCAAAAAGCCTTGCTCATAGCCTTAAATTACCTGCATGATCTCCTAGACAAGTATAATGCTTGCATGTCTAACAGGAGCTGGTAAATGCCCAAGGCATAGCATCATAGTAACAATTTGCTGAACTGGGGAGAAATTAAATAAGGACATTGTGATCTGGCACAGCACTGGTTTGTCCTAGAGACGTTCTGATTCCCTTTCCATTCCTAAGAAAGAAGGAGTGACCACATACTTACTCGGGGTTTTCTCAGCAGCAGATACCAGAACTCTTTGGGGAAAACTTTTGCAGCCTCCCTTCCCCATCACCTTGCAACAAAAAGGAGGAGGACCCTTTGGCTGGATCCCGTCTCACCACCCACAGGGTGGCAGACCCCTCAGCAGGATCCTGGAGATAGAAGGAAGTTACAATCAGGCTCCGGGTCCCTGAGACCGGGTTCTGCAAGGACTGACTCCTGGGCAGGAAAAGTGGGGTTTTCCTCAGGAGCTAGTTGGCAGAAGAGCAGCCCCTCCTGTCCTCCTCTTGTATACAGCGTGGGTCAGCAGCAATTGAACAGAGAGGTGTGGGACTCCGTGGCCAATGAGCCAAGGCAGGGTGTCCTCACCTGGCTGAGAGGGACAATGTCAGAACCATGAACCATCGCACAACGGAACTTTGGCTTTTCAAAAGCCCAGTGTGTGAGTCAGAATTATGCCTTCCCTTCCCCTTTGCCTTCTCCCTGGCTCCTCCAGACTGCTGGGAGCTCTTTGAGGGCTGTCCACCGGAAGTGGTTGCAGGGAGCTTGCGTCACGCAGGAAAGTGTTCAGCAATGCTCTTTCCTTCCATATCTAAGCAACACAGTAACACACCAGCCATGGGCTGGTGCCTTCGACCCCCTCCTCTCAGTTATTTTCACAGCAATTCTGACTTTCAGCATTCTTACACTGGTGCAATTTGAGGCCCAGAGAGGTTGAATAATTGATGTGATGTCACACAGCAGAAGGGGCAGGGGTAATTTTTGAACCAGACTCCTGGTTTTAGAGCTGACTCTTGCCAGCCCGACTTAACAGCAGACTACTTTCTTCTGAGTGTCCAGCCAGTGGATGCCCAGCAGTGTTGACATTGAATGGAATCCTCACATACCAGAGAGGAAGGCGAAACCACCAAGTTTTGGGATGAGGAAAATGATTTCCAGGAAGCAGAGTGACTTGCCCATGATCACAGCCCCTGTGTGGGGCAGAACTGGGAACTGAGCCAAGACTGCTGATTCATGGTGTGGGGCTCTTTCTAGATATGTAATGGTGCACAGTTTGAGCATCCTTTTCCTTTTTGGTAGTGGGGGGTTGGAGGATGGGCATTGCAGGGGAAAAAAAGAAAGGCTTTCTTCCAACAAAACCTTTCTCCAAAGTCCAATATCTAGAACAAGAAAGGCGGGGGATCTAGCCTTGCCGTGTAGTCTCTGAGGGGCTTCCAGGAGCACATTCTGGTCCCTTACCCACAGTGTCAGACTTGAAGATCCAGAAACAGGCACCTGACCCTCAGCTTCTGGTGGTCACTCGGCTACCCTGGCCACACCTTAGCCATATAATGACTTTGAAACAACCAAACCACATCCTTGGGCAGCCGCTGGGCCTGGTGCTGGGCAGGCATGTTGCATATCTGCCTGCCTGCCCCTCCCTGAGGCCAAGTTCGCTGAGTTTACAAATCTGCATTCCCCGTGCACTAGTGCAGAAGCAAAAGAGTTGGCCACCTGCTCTCCTGGGGCTCACATTCCAGCGGGAGGGAGAGTGAGCCGGGAACTGCCACTTGCCTGTGTCTCTGTTTCTGGAACATGCTGCTGTTATTGGGGCCCAAGTGGACAAGGCAACATGTGGGCCTGGAACAGAGGCCACTGCTGGGTCCATTCTGTCAGGGGAGCCCTTAGGGGAGGCCACATGTAAGCTGAGCATGAGGGGTGACAATGAGCCGGCAGGAGAAGATCCAAGGCAGAAGGACCCTCCAAGGCCTCAGCAGGTCTCGGCACAGAAAGAGGGCACAGAAGCAAGATCACTGCCCAGGGCAGGCCGTGGGGGGCCTCGTCGTCCAGGCACTGAGTTTGGATTCACCCTAAGTATAAAGGGAAGCAGAGGGTGGGCTTTCAACAGGCAGCCTCGCTCGTCCCATTTGTTCTTGGAGTTCAGCAGCTGGGGGCCCCTTTGAGGAGTGGATCACTGGGCGCACAAGGGGGTGGACAGCAGCCTGACAGCAGGGGCTCCCAGCAGTGGGTGAGCAATGGGGTCGCGATGGTGCCATAGTGACCTTTAGCTGTTAACAGCGGGTATTAGAAGTTCCGGCTGCCAACACCCGGTGATTCCAAACGTCTCAGGGCTTCCTTCTCCCCATGGACCAGGCACCAGCAGGTGTCACCAGAGACTGACCCAAGTTTTCACCAGGGGGGCCACTGGTGGAGAGGGTCCTGCAGAATTCCTTGTCTCGCCCAGGGGTTTCTGGACACACACTTGCCAAGAAAGTGAGGTGGCTCCGCTCTCCCAGGGGAATGAGGCTCAGGGAGGTTTTGTGAGTCACCCAGTGGTCATATACTCACAGCTGGTGGGCCCAGAACTCAAGCTGGCCTTTGGCTGATGGTCAAAGCCCCCACATTTGTGCACACGGAGCCCTTGTGAGAGGAAGACTGAATGCAACCCTCCAACCAGAGGGGACGACAGGGGGCACCCTTTCTGAGAGGTTACAATCAGAGGGGGTTCCGATTTCTTGGCAAAGCAGATAAGCCCCTGCAACCACAGGCCAGTGACCAGAGGATGTAGGTGTAACACTATGCTGGACATCACATTCATGTTTGTTCATGTTGGGATGTGATGGTCATTAAGCTTAGAGTAAACGTCCTCCATTGCTTTCCGCCCATTGTTCCGTGAGGCTGAGAACCCACCCCACCCTGTCCAGGCTCCTCTGGGTCCCCGGTTCCCAAAACAGGCACTGAACATGCACTGTAATCAGCCGTTCTTGCTGCTGGGAAGAGAGCCAGGAACAGAAAACACAGCCACCGCAACCCTCCCGAAGTTCACTTTCCACCTGCTGGGATTAATTTTTCAATGCTTTCCCAGATGGGTATCATTTTCCTCATTCTACAGGTGGGCAAACTGAGGCTGAGAGGTTAAGCAGCCTACCCAAGGTACACAGCTAGGAATGGCAGAGACTCAGGGAATTCAGACAGAGGTCTGAGGCTGCTGTCAACCCTCAGTCATGATGCCCCCCACCCCTAGTGGGAAGGGCAGGGGCCCGGATGAGCCCTGGGAAGCCTGGGAGCTGGCGCACGTGTTCACACATGGCTGTCCCTTATTCTGGTCTGAAGCTCAGCTGTGGTCTCCAGAGCCAGCCAGCTCTGCCATCCCTGCCTTCCTCAGCTGAGACAGCAGTGTGGGGATGCAAACCCTGCCCCAGTTGTGTTTTAACCCGCTAACTGCTTCTCTGCTGAGTGCCTGCCTACCTCCCCTCGGGACACTCCCGGCCCTGGGGAACTTACCACGCCCAACAGAGGCTGGCTGTGTCTCCATCTTGGTGCCGGCTTGTCTTCTGGTTACAAAGCTGCACTGCCCCATTGGCTGGGTAACCGCGGTCCACTCTGGAGCCCTGGCTTCCCCACCCTTCCTGGGCACAGGGGGCAATTGCTGCTTGCACTCCACGATGCTGAGAATGTCAAAGGACTACAAGCTTTGCCTTTTTTCTTGCTATAAGCAACACATTATCCATCACAGAAGCATCTGAAGAAACCTACAGGGTAAGTTTACCTACCTATTCAGAAATAATCAGTGTAAGTATAAATATGCATACACCTAGAAATTTATCTGAGGCTATACAGTTATTTATTAAAAAATGAAGTCATAGCCTATACACCTATGTATAACCTGCTTCTTTCCCCACTTAACAAGCTATCATGATCATTTTTCCGGCTCAATAAATTCATTTTTACAATGCCATTATTCTGACTGTCATGTGTTTCATTACAGGGGTGGTATAAGTTACTGAGCTAACCCCTAGCTGTTGAACACTTAAGTGGCTTCCAATTTTTTCTATTAGAAAGAATTTGTCATTATATAAAATTATTTACTTCATTGCCAGTATTTGCACAACCACCCTGGGAGGTGGACCCTCTCACGTTCATTTCACACATTCTATCCTGTTGGAAAATGTGTTACAAGGCATCAAACAGAAATACTTCAGAGGGTGGTTATGAAGAAGCTCTAGTCTTACTTTCTCCTGGGCCTTGAGCTTGAAGATCCCCATAATAGCAGCTGAAAAGCCCCTGGAAACATCTCGCAAAAACTCTTACACGTGTGCACACACAGAGCACACACTGAAACAACGTAGGCAATGTATCCAGTTGGCAAAGATCAACAGTCTAATATTTGTGGTGCATGATGGGGTGGGACCATTGAATCTAACCCTTCTGTTAGGAAGGAGTGTGAGCACATTCTTGGGGCCGGGGGTGGATAGTAATAGAGATCTTAATGAAAGGAATGTATTCCCTTTGATTGAACGACTCCAAGTCCTATGATTTATCCTAAGAAGACAATAAAGCAAATGAAAAAAGTGCAAGCATAAATCTGCTCACTCCAATACTGTCAAGGACAAAAATCCAACCATGCCAGAATCTAGCTGGCCATCCTACAGGAAGGTGAATGGGGAGATAAACACACACATCAGACAGTAGGATTCCAGGCAGCTCTTAACATGGTGGCTACAAAAATGTATTTCTATTTATCAACATAAGCTACTTCCAAAATATTGATTAGAAGCCTTACAGACAATATACTCTTAAGAAAAATGTGTGTCTGTGAGCATGTGTGTATTTATGCTTGGAAGAATATGCAGGAGAAAGAACTGTGCTAAATGTCTAGACAGATAAGATTGTAAAGATCTTGGACAAAGCAAGAAAGAACAACCAGTGGAAAAAAGACTGTTCAATAAATGGTATTGGGAAATTGGGCAGCTACTTGCAGAAGAATGAAACTGGACCAGTTTCTTACACTGTACAAAAAGATAAACTCAAAATGAGTGAATGACCTAAATGTGAGAAAGGAATCCATCAAAATCCTAGAGGAGAGCACAGGCAGCAACCTCTTTGACCTAGACTGCAGCAACTTCTTGCTAGACATATTTCCAAAAGGCAAGGGAAACAAAAGCAAAAATGAACTTTTGGGACTTCATCAAGATAAAAAGCTTCTGCACAGCAAAGGAAACTTACAAGTCATCAAAACTAAAAGGGAACCTACACCTATGGAATGGGAAAAGATATTTGCAAAGGACATAGTAATAATAATAATAATAAAAATAACAGACCGGTATCTAAGATCTATAAAGGCTTCTCAAACTAACACCCAAAAAACAAAAAACAAATAATCCAGTCAAGAAATGAGCAGAAGACATGAACAGACATTTCTCCAAAGATACAAATGGTCAATAGCCACATGAAAAGATGCTCAACCTCACTCGGCATTGGGTAAATACAAATCAAAACCACTAGTGTGAGATATCACCTCACACCAGTCAGAATGGCCAAAATTAATAAGTCCAGAAATGACAGGTGTTGACGAGGATGTGAAGAAAGGGGAAGCCTCCTGCACTGTTGGTGGGGATGCAAGCTGGGGCAGCCACTCCGGAAAACAGTATGAAGGTTCCTCAAGAAGTTAAAAATAGAGGTGCTTTATCCCAAGAATTGCTCTACTGGGTATTTACCCCAAAGAGACAAATATAGTGACTTGAAGGGGCACCTGCACCCCAATATTTATAGCAAAAATATCCACAATAGCCAAACTATGGAGAGAGCTCAAATGTCCATCAAGAGATGAATGGATGAAGATGTGGTACACACACACACACACACACAGAGGAATAGTCAGCTATCAAAAAATGAAATCTGGTCATTTTCAAGGATGTGGATGGAACTAGAGGGTATTACACTAAGAAAAATAAGTCAGTCAGAGAAAGATTATTATAATATGGTTTCATTCCTATGTGGAATATAAAAAACAGTGCAGAGGACCATAGGAGAAGGGAGGGAAAACTGAATGGGAAGTCTTCAGGCAGAAAAAACACGAGAGACTAACTCTAGGGAACGAGCTGAGGGTTACAGAAAGGGAAGTGGTCGGGGGATGAGGTAACTGGGTGATGGGAATTAAGGAGGGTTCCTGATGTGATGAACGCTGAGTGTTACAGAGTTATTGAACTCTACGTCTGAAACTAATCATGTACTATTAGCTGGCTAATTGAATCTGAATAAAATTTCTTCATACTCTGGAATTTGCTAAATACATTATGCAAGTGGTTTATTAACTTCAAAAAAGAAAAAGCAGCAAAGCTCTTCACCTACAAGGCATGCCTATATGGGTGTGAATGCACCTTCCAACGTGACTGGGGCCTCTTCCTCTCTGCCTTCTTCCCCATGCATCCTCTTGTTAACAGCTTTATTGTGGTATTATTTGCATTAAATGAAGTTCACTGATCATGATTGTACAACATGATGGGATTTGACAAATGTATACAGTCACGTGACCACCGCCACGTTGTAATCTGGAACACTTCCATCACCGTGAAAAGTTCCCTCTGATCTGCTGCCATACATTTACAATATTTATCAAGATGGTGAGCTGAGAGCATCTACCGTCTTACCATGCATTACCTACTCGTGCCATCTGTTTCTACTCCTTTTTTCTTCTTCCTGCCTGGTTTGTGATCAATTTATGTATTTATTTTATTTCAACTAATATCTTGTAGCTCCACAACTTCATTTTGTTTCTTTTAGATGGGTGGTCTGGGTTTCAAATATATTGCACATCATGTATAATTTAAAAACCTTATGGCTGCTCATTCCATCTTCCTTTCCCAGCCTTTATGCTGTAGTTCTTCCTTTTTTTTCTATTTTTAATTGAAGTACAATTGACATACAATATTATATTAGTTTCAGGTGTGCAGCACAGCGATTCAGCAATTCTATACATTACACAGTGCCCACCACTGTACATGCAGTCACCATCTGTCACCACACAAGGCTGTTACAATATTATACATTTAACATCCACATTTGGTTTAAATCCCACCTTTGAAATTGCTATTGCTTTAAAAATTCAATTATCTTTCAGAGGTATTATAAATGAGAAAATCTCTCTCCACCAGCCGATTTATCATTTATGGTCCTTTCATAAAAGCTATAAAAACTTGGATAAAATATGGATCTTTGTGTAGATCCAGATTTCATTTGGTGTTGCTTCCTTTCAGCATTTATGTTAGTGCAATTTTCCTGATAAGTGTCTGAAAAAGTCTTTGTTTTATTTTCAGTTTTGAAAGCTGTTTTGCCAGTTACAGGATTCCAGGCTAACAAGATTTTCTGTTTTCTTTTCTTTCCTTTATCCTTCCTACACTTCAAGATACCATTCTGTTGTCTTTGGGTTTGCCCAGCTTCTAGGTTTTTATATTTTACCTATTTATTTTAGTTTTTTTAAACTCGTATTATATTACATACTAATGCTGAAGGGTAAGGATATCTCTTTTTTGGGGGGGTGCCTTCAGGTTTTCAGTTTATCATTGTTTTTTTCAACAGTTTGAATATAAACACGTAGTGCTAACATTTTCTTCTTTAGGGTGTGTGAACTCTCTTCTTTCTATTTACAATTTTCATCAATTAGGAAAATTTTCAACCGTTATTTCCTCCAATACTTTGTTCTGGCTCCTCACTTCTAAGGATTCCAATTGCATGTATTTTAATAACTTATCCTATGAGAAAACCCCTGATTCTCGATACGCATCTCCCTCTTCCTTCTCCCCTGTGCTTCCTTTGAACAGTTGCTTGCGGTTCCCTGTTCCTCTGTGTTCAAACATACTGATTGTTTTTGTCTCGGAGTCTATTCTGTTAATTTCAACCTATATATTCCAATTCAGTGTTGTAAATTTTACCTATGTAAGTATGATTTGAAAGATGGGACTTCATCAAGATAAAAGATTTTGCATACCAAAGGAAACAGTGGACAAAACTAGAAGACAACTGAGAGAATGGGAGAAGATATTTGCAAATGTTTCATCACATAAAGGGCTAGTATCAAAGATCTGTAAAGAACATATCAAACTTGACACCCAAAAAACAAATAATCCAGTCAAGACATGGGCAGAAGACATGAACAGACATTTCTCCAAAGAAGAACTACAAATGGCCAACAGAGATGTGAAAAGAAATGCTCCACATCACTTGGCATCAACCACAATGAGCTACCAACTCACACCAGTCTGAATGGCTAAAATTAACAACTCAGGAAATGACAGATTTTGGCAAGGATGTGGAGAAAGGGGAACCCTCTTATATTGCTGGAGGGAATGCAAGTTGGTGCAACCACACTGGAAAATGGTATGGAGTTTCCTCAAAAAGTTAAAAATAGAGCTACCCTACCACCCAGCAATTGCATTACTGGGTATTTACCCAAGGTGATACAAACATGGTGACCTGAAGGGGCACATGCACCCCAGTGTGTATAGCAGCAATGTCCACAATAGCCAAAATGTGGAAAGAGCCCAGATGTCCATAACATATGACTAAAGAAGATGTGGTCTATATATACAATGGGATATTACTCAGCCATCAAAAAATGAAATGTTACCATTTGCAACAATGTGGATGGAACTAGAGTGTATTATGCTGAGTGAAATAAGTCAGGGAAAGACAATTATATGATCTCACTCATATGTGGAATTTAAGAAACAAAACATAGGGGAAGGGAAGAAAAACCAAGATAAAAACAGAGACGGGCACCTGGATGGCTCAGTGGGTTAAAGCCTCTGCTTTCGGCTCAGGTCATGATCCCAGGGACCAGGGATCGAGTCCCACATCGGACTCTCTGCTCAGCAGGGAGCCTGCTTCCCCCTCTCTCTCTGCCTCCCTCTCTGCCTACTTGTGATCTCTGTCTGTCAAATAAATAAAATCTTTAAAAAAAAAAAAAAAAACAGAGAGGGAGGCAAACCATGAGAGACCCTAAACCATAGGAAACAATCTGAGGGTTGCGGGAAGGGAGGGCGTGGGGGGATGTGTAACTGGGTGATGGGCAGGAAGAAGGGCACGGGATTTGATGAGCCCTGGATGTGATATACAACTGATGAATCACTGAGTTCTACCTCTGAAACTCATAACACACTATATGTTAATAAAGCATTTTTATATCTCCTACTTCTCTCACAGTGTGGATGATATTCTCTTTTTCAATATGTGCCACACACTTGTAACAGTGCTTTCCTTCCTTATCTGATCATTCCATCATCTCTGTCATTCTTGCATCTGTTTCTTTTTTTTATAAATTTTTAAAAAATTTTTTTCAGCATAACAGAATTCATTGTTGATGCACCACACCCAGTGCTCCATGCAATACATGCATGCCCTCCATAATACCCACCACCAGGCTCACCCAACCTCCCACCCCCTGCCCCTTCAAAACCCTCAGATTGTTTTTCAGAGTCCATAGTCTCTCATGGTTCACCGCCCCTTCCAATTTACCCCAACTCCCTTCTCCTCTCTAACACCCCTTGTCCTCCATGGTATTTGTTATGCTCCACAAATAAGTGAAACCATATGATAATTGACTCTCTCTGCTTGACTTATTTCACTCAGCATAATCTCTTCCAGTACTGTCCATTTTGATACAAAAATTGGTTATTCATCCTTTCTGATGGAGGCATAATACTCCATAGTATATATGGAACATATCTTCTCTATCCATTCGTCCATTGAGCAGCATCTTGGTTCTTTCCACAGTTTTGTGACTGTGGCCATTGCTGCTATGAATATTGGGGTACAGATGGCCCTTCTTTTCACTACATCTGTATCATTGGAGTAAATACCCAGTAGTGCATTAGGGGGTCATAAGGTAGCTCTATATTTAATTTCTTAAGGAATCTCCACACTGTTTTCCAAAGTGGCTGCACCAACTTGCATTCCCACCAACAGTTTAAGAGGGTTCCTCTTTCTCCACATCCTCTCCAACACACGTTGTTTTCCTGTCTTGTCGATTTTTGATTTTGACCATTCTAACTGGTTTTATGTGGTATCTCAATGTGGTTTTGATTTGAATCTCCCTGATGGCTAATGATGATGAACATTTTTTCATGTGTGTGTTAGCCATTTGTATGTCTTCTTTGGGGAAGTGTCTGTTCATGTCCTCTGCCCATTTCTGGACATGATTATCTGTTTGTGTGTGTTGAGTTTGAGGAGTTCTTTATATATCTTGGATCTTAGCCCTTTGTCTGTAGTGTCATTTGCGATTATCTTCTCACGTTCTGTGGGTTGCCTCTTTGTTTTGTTGACTGTTTCCTTTGCTGTGCAGAAGCTTTTGATCTCAATGTAGTCCCAAAAGTTCATTTTTGCTTTTCTTTCCTTTGCCTTTGGAAACATATCTTGAAAGAAGTTGCTATGGCCAATGTCAAAGAGGTTACCGCCTATGTTCTCCTATATGATTTTGATGGACTCTTGCCTCATGTTGAGGTCTTCTATCCATTTCAAGTTTATCTTTGTGTATGGTGTAAGAGAATGGTCGAGTTTCATTTTTCTACACATAGCTGTCCAATTTTCCCAGCACCATTTATTGAAGAGCTATCTTTTTTTCCATTATACATTTTTTTCTGCTTTGTCGAAGATTATTTGACCATAGAGTTGAGGTCCATATCTGGGCTCTCTACCCTATTCCACTGGCCTATGTGCCTGTTTTTGTGCCAGTACTATGCTGTCTTGGTGATCACGGCTTTATAGTAAAGCTTGAAATCAGGCAACATGATACCCCCAGTTTTGTTTTTCTTTTTCAACATTTCCTTGTTGATTCAGTGTCTGTTCTAGTTCCACACAAATTTTAGGATTGTTTGTTCCAGCACTTTGAAAAATGCTGGTGGAATTTTGATAGGGATGGCATTGAAAGTGTAGATTGCTCTGGGCAGTATAGACATTTTAACAATGTTTGTTCTTCTGATCCATGAGCATGGAATGGTCTTCCATCTTTTTGTGTTTCTATTTATTGCTCTTTCTCCCAGTTCTCAGTGGTATTTTCCTGTGTTATTGCTTACTTGATACAATTGACCGAAGTCCAGACATTGTCCTGGTGCAACTTTGTTGTACTCCTTTAAGTAGTGTTGACTTTGTTCAGTCCAGTTGTTCAGATTGGTTTGATCCTCTGAGGCTTGCTTATCAGCTTTGTAAGGGCAGGTCCAAAGAAGCCTTCAGCCAGAGCTAATTTAGCCACCCTGCTAAAGTGACACCCTTCTGAGTACTCTAGCAAACGCAGCAAGTGTCACAAAGTCAGAACGGTATCCAGTCAAAGACTAGTGGGCTACCCACCCCACTCCTCAGATCTCAAGTTTTCTCTCTCACAAGTGCTCATTTTTTTTGGCATCTTGCTCCACATATTCTATCCCCATGACCCCCCCTGAACTCTTCTGTGCTCTCAGCTCAGTGTGCCTGTGGGGCTCTTCCTGGATTACCATCCCTTAGCTGCACCCAGGAAACTGCCATTAGGTAATAGTGGGCAATTCTAGGATGCACTTTGTTTCCAGTTATTCAGGAACTCAGTCCCCTGCTGTGTGTTTCCAATGTCTGAAAATCACTCTATGTATCCATAACACACATATGTCCCTTAGAGATAGATGACATTGTGTATCTCCAAATGAAATGTGAGTTTCTTTTTCTACTTGCTTGCTGCAGGATGTGAATTTGGTCCCTTTCACTTTATCCTGGTCATCATGGAAGTCTCCTTCATTTGCCCACACATGTTAAAATCGTCATGCTGCTGAGCTGAGCCTAGTCTCTGTTTGGGCAGAGTTCATCATTAATAAAATGGAAGTGTTTTGAATATATTTTCCCAGTTGTTGAACCAAGACATCTTTCCTGGGAACTTTTCTTCTTGACACAAAAGCCTGTCATTTTGTCTTGGGGATAACAGCATCTCCAGTGCTTTCAGGATAATTGTGGCTGTGGACAGGCAGGGCTCAGTTTGGGGGGCTTTCATCCTATAGCACATTTGTTTTAAGGCAGCAAAGGGTGTACAAGGTCAGGAGGCCTTGCCAAAGAGCCCTGTAGAGCTTTTGAAAATTGTCTCTTAAAGTCCCAGGAATGGACTAAATGGTGAGCAAGTGAGAATAAAGTGTGATATGGCAGAAACATTCTGATAGAAGCCATCATGCACCCTGACCTCTGGCCCCTGTGCTGAGTTTCAGAGATGAGTGACTTTGGGCAACCCACCATGCCTCTCTGGGACTCCATTTTCTCCTCTATGTGATACAACTTGGAGAAGACAATCTCCACAGTCCTTAAAACTATGTACTATTGTTCTCATGCATCAAAGTCGGAAGGTAGGGTCTCTCAATTTGCAAAACTAGTTATGGAATCTCACTTTGCATCCATGTTAAAAGGGGTGTTACAGACCGTAACACCAATCCCCCCAATTCATATATGGAACCTTAACTCCCACTACCTCAAAATATGACCTTACTTATAAATGGGGTCATTGCAGATGTAATTAGTAAAAGGTCACACTAGAATACAGAAGGCCCTCGATCCAGAACGACCTGATACAAAGGGACAATTTGTACATGGACAGGCACATAGGGACAACACCATGTAAGGTGAAGGCAAAGATGGGGATGATGTTTCTATAAGCCGAGGGATGCCACAGATTACAGCAAACCAGGAGAAGCTGAAGGAGAGGCCTGGGACTGTTTCTCCCTCACACCCTTTGAAGGAACCAACCTGGCTGGTGCCTTCATCTTCGCCGTCCAGCTTCCGGAACCATGAGCTCTTGCATTTCTGTCTTTAAAGCCATCCGGTTTGGGTACACTTTGTTATAACCCCCCAAGCCAATTAATACAGGGAGATATCTGTGACATAACTTAGATTTAACTAGTTTCTTGCAAGGTTCAGGGAAGATTCATCATTGTCATAGCCTCATCATCACCGCCAGAAAACGGTATGAATTGTAGAAGGTACATAAGTATGAGGACGTTGTATTCTGTTTTGAGGCTTGCATGAAATAGCTGGAACTCGGAGAAGCATTACCCTGGGCTCTACCTAGTGTGCTGTGTAGCTTTATGTAAATTACTAATTACTTTTACATTCCAGGAAAATGCAGGGGCAGCAGGGGTGGCAAAGCAGGGGTGGGTTGCAGAATATTTGCAGATTCTTGGAGAAATGGCCCCAGTGACCATGCTCCTCTGAGTCCCCACATCTGTGCAGGTCCCCCCCACCCGGTGAATTGGGGCTGCTTCCCTGGGCAAGTGGAGCAGGGTGGATGGCCGTCTGTGCAACTTCTGGCATCTAGGTGGGGAGAAGTGTTGCAGCTTTTGCTTTGCTGTCTTGAAACTATGTTGCAGCTTTTGCTTGGCTGTCTTGAAATTATTGTGAAACTTGGCCCTGGCACACACCTTGTGATGACGCCAGTTGAGCCTGCCAGGGGATGAGCCACCAGCACCAGCTTCTCGACGGGGGACGGCACCACCTTGGACCTTCCAGCCCAGCTGACCTCCCAGGCAGGCAGCCACAGCAGTGACTTTCCTGGGAAGGAGACCTCTGAGCCAGGTCGTCCCTGCAGTTTCGAGGGTCTTTCTTCACATTAGCATGAGACATGCTTTTTCATCCATCCCATATACATGGGCCTCTGAGAACAGAGTCCCAGCCTGCTTGTCTCTGTACCTGCAGCTCTAGTTAGGGCACTTAAACAGTCGGAGATCAGCCTGAGTAACATGGAGGACTGAGTGTGTGATTATTCAAGCACCTCCAGCCCCACGTTGCTCCAAGGGTGGAGATGTAATTCTGGGGAAAGAAAATAAAAAGATAATCTCTAAATATTATTTTACTTTAAAATCGGTCTTACCATATCCATACAGTCATTTTGGAGGATTTTCCTAAAAACAGTATTAAGTGGATAGCAAGGGGGTAAGAACAAACTTCACATATCTGGTATGTTTTTTATAGAGTACAGAATCATATGCTGGCATGAAAAATGATCAGGGGTTGAGAAATATGCAGTGTTTTGTGAAAACTGCAGACGGTGAGCTCACTGCAGCCAGGACTGCACATGCTTGGTCCTGGGCTTGGCGGGCATGGACCACATGATGATGAAAACCATGAGCGGCAGGAGGCACATTTGGGGTGTGTGTGTATGTACGTGTGCATGCTTTCTGTAATATCTTCTGGAATCCTATTGTTGTGTCACTGAACCTGTAGGCATTTTTTTTTATTTAACAGCTTTATTGAGGCACAAGTAATATGACATAAAATTCACCTGTTCTATGGTTTCACTTATTTGTGGAACATAACAAATGACATGGAGGACATAGGGAGATGGAGAGGAGATGGGAGTTGAAGGAAATTGGAAGGGGAGGTGAACCATGAAAGACTATGGACTCTGAAAAACCATCTCAGGGTTTTGAAGGGGTGGGGGGTGAGAGGTTGGGGGAGCCAGGTGGAGGGCATTAAGGAGGGCACATATTGCATGGAGCACTGGGTGTGGTGCAAAAACAATGAATTCTGTTATGCTGAAACGAAATTTTTAAAAATTCACCTGTTCTACATACCCAATTAAATGATGTTTATTCAATTTGCAGAGTTGGGCAACTATTTCCATCCTCCTGTTTTAATCATTTCTTACCACTTCATCAGGAATCTTTATGAGTGACTCCACATCTCCATCCCCAGAGGCAGGCCAACATTAATCTCTTCTCCATCTCTGTAAATCTGCCTGTTCTGGGCATTCATACAAAGAGAGATACAATCTAGCTTTGTTCATTAGGCACAGTGCTCTAAGGTCTGTCCATGCTGCAGTGCATATCAGTGCATTGTTCCTTCTTGTTGGTAAGTCACTTTCCACTGCATGAACATACCACATTCTCCTTATCCAGTGAGCACTCGGTGGACATTTGGATTGATTTTACTTTTTGGTTTCCATGAATAATGATGCTACAAACAATTCATGTCTAACATTGTGTGGACACAGGTCTCAATTTCTCTTGAGTAGATATCTAAGAGTAGAATCTCTGAGTCATATGGTAAGTCTATATTTCCTTTTTAAGGAACTGTTACACTGTTTTTCCAAAGTGGCTACTCTGTTTCACATTCCACCGGCAGACAGAGGGAATTCCAGTTTCTCCATATCTTCACCAACACTTCTTATTGTGTGCCTTTTTGATTACAGCCATTCTAGTAGATGTGAAGTGGTATCTCACTGAGGTTTTAATTTGCATTCCCTTAATAAATAAGGATGTTGAGTATCTTTTCATGAGTCAGTAGCCTTTTCTACATAGCAAACTAGCTCAGAACTTAGTGGATTTAGACAACCACCATTTAGACAACTAATCATTTATTCCAAAAATTGGACTGGTTCCACTGGGTGGTTCTTTTGCTTTCAGCTTTGCTAAGCCCTGTTTCCACAGCTGGCTGCAGCTTTCCTGGCCAAGGATGGCCTCAGCAGGAATAGTCAGTGTCTGCTCCAGGGCACCTCATTCTCCAGAAGACTAGCCTGGGCTTATCCACACAACAGCTGGGCAGGCTTCTGAAAGAATAAGAGGAAATGTGCAAGTTCTGTCCAAGCTGAACTCAGAACCAGCACAGCATCACTGCTACCCTGCCAGGAAAGCAACATAAAACCAGCCCAGGTTCAAGAGGTATACAGGGGAGGGAGGAGATTGTGGTCACCTCTTTCAATCTATCATAAATACCTTTCACTTACACAATTTAAAATTATTTAAAGTGTTCCTGAGTTAGAGACAATACACTTGTGGAACCTGGAGGAGCTTCGGGGAAGCTCTCAACAGAGCTGGGCTCATGAGTGATGCAGGTGACCCAGAAACAGCCCAATTTCCTTCTCACCCAGGACATTTTGGGTTGTGTTGGATGGGAAAACCAAGGGCATTTAGAATAGTAAGCGACTTTGACTTCTTGACCCTTCCTGCCTGTGCTCCATCCCCTCCTCCGGTTGACCCCAGCCCGTAGCCACAATGCACCAGGTGGCCTGCCCTGAACCAGTATACTCCCATCACCACTTTGCTTTGCCCTTTATTCTTGGGATGACTGATCCAATACAAAGGGGCACATCAGCTCCTCTTCCTGCAGTGGCTTAGTGCAGTAGCCCTGTGAGGTCAGTGTTTTGTCCCAGTTTCACAGTAGAGGAAGCAAAACTCACTCAGATAAAAAAAGAGGTGCCGAAAGCCACACTGCAAAGTGGCAGACCTGGGGTTCAACTCACCTATTAAGTCCCCTACCAATCCCAGAGATGTCCTGTACCAACAGGTACATTATTCCAAATCAACCCCCAGCCCCTGTCTCACCTCAGACATGTCTACTGCCCTCCCAGGCCTTTGTGCCAGGGCTGCCTTGTGTGGGGAGATGCCCCTTCCTCCCGACAGGAGGTGCCTCCCGCCCAAGACCCCTACCTGCCAGACAAGGTGAGTGCCTTGCTGCCTGAATCCAACCTCTGTGTTGCTAAATTCCAATGTGTAACACAGCCCTTAGTAAAGCACATTTGGTTTGGGTTGTGTTTTGTTGAAGGCATTTTCCCAAATCCACACTCACACAATTGTCTGGGTGGTACATCAAATATCTAATGGATCCAAGCTCATGGCCTCTATTATCCTACACCCCATATGGCTGGCAGCCCTGTAAGTCAGATGGCTGAATTCAGCCTATGAAAAAATCCTCTTTTCCTACATCCGCAGTAGCTTCTGTGGGGTTGGTGCCATATGCTTCTGGGCTTGATTGTAAACATTGAAGCCACATTAGGGAGGGTTTATTCTTAATGTCCTCCTACAAATAGATGACTAAATCCAACGCAAATAGTCATTTGAGACCTGACTTCCCATGGCATTTCTCTGTATCTTGAAGAACCAGTGTTGCACCTGGTGGGGCATCTGTTGGAGTTCTCCTAGCAGCACGTTGCAATGACCCACTCATGTCTCTGTCACCTCTGTTAACCTCAGATGTTCTTTTTTTTTTTAAGATTTTATTTATTCATTTGACAGACAGACAGATCACAAGTAGACAGAGAGGTAGACAGAGACAAGGGGGAAGCAGGCTCCCTGCTGAGCAGAGAGCCCGATGTGGGTCTCAATCCCAGGACCCTGAGACTATGACCTGAGCCAAAGGCAGAGGCTTTAACCCACTGAGCCACCCAGGCGCCCCAACCTCTGATGTTCTTGAGGGTGTATCACCTGTCGTCTCCAGAGACAAAGACAGAGCATGTCCTCAGCTAACTTGTGGTAATGGAGGTGGAGTGGGGGGAGAGAAGGCAAGGGAGGGAGGAGGGAATGTGAGGATGGGGGTGCGGGGAGAAAGGAGGGACTAGATGGGAAACTGGGTGATTCAGAGAAATGGAGACCTTGGGAAGTCCTGGTATTTGGGGCTTCCAGGTTCCAGATGTCCTGTACAACACGACTTAATGTTTTCTTTTAGTAAAAATAGTTTATATTTATTAATTGCCTTGCCAGAAGCTGGACTATGTATTTTTCTTTGGTTCATCTACAACTCCACACCGTGTGGCATGTTCTACCATGACTCCCAGTTGACAGCTGAGGAAAATAAGGTATAGTGAGGTCAAATAATTAGGCCAAAGAAACTCAGCAAGAAAGAGAGGTGACAAACAATTCGAATCAGGAAACTGAAAACCAAAGCCTACATTCTTGTCATATGGCTACACTACAGATTTCTTTGCCTAGGGAATAAGCCTGAATTAAAAAATTGTGAAGTGGCGGGGTGGTGGGAGGTTGGGGTACCAGGTGGTGGGTATTATAGAGGGCATGGCTTGCATGGAGCACTGGGTGTGGTGAAAAAATAATGGATACTGTTTTTCTGAAAATAAATAAATTGAAAAAAAATAAAATAAAACCCAGGGGTTTGAAGTGGCGGGGAGGTGGGAGGTTGGGGTACCAGGTGGTGGGTATTATAGAGGGCACAGCTTGCATGGAGCACTGGGTGTGGTGAAAAAATAATGAATACTGTTTTTCTGAAAATAAATAAATTGGGGAAAAAAAGAAAAAATAATAAATAAATAAAATCCAAATATTCAATTTAAAAAAAAATTGTACATGATAATGTTTTTCTCCAGACCACTGTGTCTTGCGCAGTTTGCATGTCCAGACTGTGGGATAGACTTCCACTCCTGGGAAGATAGAATAAGCATCTTCTTCCCTTTTCCTCTCTCCGGTGTAGCTGAAAACCCTGAACATTCTCTATAAAATCATGGAGAAGGACATTCTGGGAACACTGGGACCCAAGGAGTGATGTGGTGGTGAGTTCATGGGTTTTCTTCTTGCAACAGAATTCTAGACTAGATGCTGGAGAGACTGGCAACCCAAAATATAGGACAGATAGAAGCCACCAAAAGCCCAACATAGCCTGCTGCCTCTAGCCAGAGGACCAGGCAAGGGCATTCTAGCAAAGCAGAAAACTTTTAGACAGTATCTGCTCTATTCCGGCCAAAAAACACAGGGAAAAAAATACAAACCTGTGGCCCTTATCCCCACCCCACCAACAAAGTCCAAATGGAGAGCCAAGGCTTCCACTTCTAACAGGCTATAAAGAAGCATCCCAATCCTCCCTTTCTTCCCCCACTCCCCACCAGAGAGGGTCAAGGTCAAACAGGAAGCCATGACTTTAGCAGTAAGGAGACTACCTCACAGTGTCAGTGGGGACCACAAGTCTACCACCTGGATTTCTATCACCCTTGGAAGTGTGGGGAGACTTTCCTTTTGGGCGAGGGGCTTACTGAAGGCACTGAGACAGAACAGCCAAGGCAGAATCCATAAGAGAAAAATGGATATGTTGGACCTTATCAAAATTAGAAACATTTTCTCTGCAAAGGACCCTGTTGAGAGAATAAAAAGACAAACTACACAGTGAGAGAAAATATTTACCAAGCACATATCTAACAACAGACTCATAATAAAGAACTCTCAAAACTCAACAGGAAAAACAAACAGACATACAATTCAACTAGAAAATGGGCAAAAGACATGAAGAAACATTTCACCAAATAGGATCTACAGATGGCAAATAAGCACATAAAAGGATGTTCAACATCACCAGCAATCAGGAAGAATATGGTCAGATTATGTACATCTGAGTTTCCAGAGGGGGGTTCACTGGAAAGACAAATTGAGGTAGCTGGAGTGAGATATCAAGAGAGTCATATGTGAAAAAATAATGAATACTGTTTTTCTGAAAATAAATAAATTGGGGAAAAAATAAAGTGGGGGGATTTGTTTAAATGAAATGACAAAAAAAAATAAAGTGGGGGGATTTGTTTAATTGAAATGACAAAAAAAAAAAGAGTCATATGGAGAAAGATTTGCCAGGGATAATATCCAAATAAGAAGGAAGACATTAAAGACATAAATAAATGGGAATATATCCCACGTTCATATATTAGAAAACTGAGTATTGTTAAAACAGCCATACCACCCAAAGCAGTCTACTGATTCAATGGAATCCCTACCAAAATCCCAATGGCATTCTACTTTTCACAGAAATAGAAAAAAAAATCCTAAATTTCAGAAGGAACCACAAAGGACCCAAAATAACCTTGAGAAAGGAGAATAAAGCTGAAGTCGTCACACTGATTGACTCCAAAATATATTACAAAGTTATACTAATTAGAACAATATGATAAAGACAGAAAGCTCAGAAGTAAAACCATGCACATGTGGCCAACTGATCTTGGACAAGAATGCCAAGAATACACAATGGGGAAAGAACCATCTCTTCATTGTTCATTGTAATGCTATTTCCAATGACCAAGAAGTAGAAGTAATCTACATGTCCATCAACAGGTGAATGGATTAAGAAAATATGGCACATATATAAAGTAGAATATTATTCAACCACAGGAAGAAGGAAATCTTGCCATTTGCAACAACATGGACCTGGAGAACATTATGCAAAGTTAAATAACCAGTCACAGGAGGACAAATACTGCAGGATTCCATGCATATGAGGAATCTAAAAATAGTCAAACTCATAGAAGCAGGCGGTAGAATGGAGGCTGCTAGGGGCTGGGAAGAGGGAGAAACGGGAAGCCGATTCATGACATTCGAGAGTGTATAGTGTATTCATATCGACCACAACCAGAGTCAGAGGAGCCTGGTCAGTGAATAATGGCTCTACTACTTCGCCATGGAATGATGTGGTTGTGCACCTCCGTGTCTTCTAGAAATGGGAATCAGAAGACAACTCCATCTCAGCAACAGTTGAGGGGTCAAGGAAATAATGGACATGACGCATGCAGCTGAAAGCCTGGCACAAACAGTATATGTGACTTTACCGTCAATCTCTCTCCCTAACTCTCTCCTCCCCATCCTCAGGCTGAACCACATTTCATTCCCTTCCAGCCAGGCCCGAGCTGTTCCTCAGGGGCCCATGGGGTGGAGGCAGACACTCGTTGGGCTCCTGGGAGGCAGAGCTCTGGCATTGGTCCTCTCAGGGCACAGAAATCATTTCCATAGTTATTTCAGAAGTTAGCACCTTACCCTAGTAGCTAGCATTCACTGTTCAGACGCCAAGGCAGGAGGGGTGATGAGCAGTGAGCAGTTCAGAAAGAGAGGATGAGTTTTGGTGCATCGCTAGAGAGCCTGGGCAGCGCCCAGGTGCTGTCTGCTCAGAGGGTGTAGCTGCTCCCACGGCAGCGGTTCTGGGTGGAATGAGGCATCCCTGAGGTGCTGCTAGGAAGACGGAGGAAGCTCGGGGAAGCATGTGGAGTCACACAGAAGCAGGATGTGTCTGTGTCCAGACCACTGAGACCCTAGCTGTGAGCTAGGCCCCAGCCCAGCTGAGCCATGCGATACGGCCACCCTTGCTATGTCTGAGAGGGGATGAGGGGGCTGGGCTTCCGGGCTTCACTCCCAGGCGGGCTCCGCTCTGCTCAGGAAGGGCTGGGGAGTGGGGCAAGAAGGCTGGATTCAACACGTGGCTCAGTGTGACTTGGAGTCACTTTAATTGAACAACAGTTTCTTGAGCCCCTACAAGCCACATTCTAGCCACACTGATTTTTTTTTTTTTTTTGGAAGCTAGAAAGGTGTGTATGAAACCAAATCCCAGCTCTGCCTGGCAAGTCACTGAACCTGTCTGCGTCTCTGCGCTCTCGTCTATAAAATGGGAATCCTAATAGATCCGTCGTGGGGTTGTTGGAAGGAGTAGACGATTCATCACGGGACAAGAGGCCAGACGGTGCCTAGCACACGTCAGGGTTCAGTCTGTCTGTTCGAATTCTTCCTCAGTCCTCTTTCTTCGCCTGCAGCGTGCAGCCAGCAGCCCCTGCCTCGCGGGCTTGTGCGGATCACACGATGCACATGAAGCTGAGGATATTTCATGAAGCAAAATTCATTTTGTGAGGGTTTGCTCTCATTCTACCTAGAACAGCAGCCCAGACTGAAGAAGATCAGTCTGGGCTGCTCTGTGGGCATGGACGGTGATGCTGGGGAATTCAGTTCTTCCTTTTTTCTGCTCACTCATTCATGTGAGAAATGGGTGCTCGCTGTGTGCCGGGGACACCGTCTAAGGCACTTCCTGCATTGACCTTGAAGTCTAGGGGCAGAAGCAGATGAGCAAAGATATCATTAAATATGGCAGAGTCAGTATGTGGGACCCAAGAGAAGGGTTATCTAACCCAGGCCAAGGAGATGAGGATAGGCTTCCTGGAAGAGGGAATGCTTGAGCTGAGCTCAGAAAGATGGCCGGGGAGGAGTCGGGTGGGAGAGTATGGCCACCAGGAGTAACTTGCCTGCCTAAATGCCTCACGGAGCAAGTAAGAGCACAGGTGTATTCTAGAGGGAAGCAAAGCCTTTCAGAGTTGGAGGGTGATGGACAGGCAAGAGGCCAGACTGGAGGAGTAAACTGAAATGCATAGAGAGAGAAAGCATTCACATTTAAGGAGAGGACATCTGCAAAGGCAGCCTGAACCTTCCTTTGTGACACAGAGAAGGAGCTCACACTTTATCAGGCAGACCCCTGAGGAGCAGTGGGAGGCTGTGTGCATGGAAGCAGCACAAAGAGGTCTGCTTTGATTTGCTTCCAGGAAGAGAACCACCTCAACATTACAGAGGATGGGCTAGGGCAGATGTGGGACTTGTAGGGGCTGGTACAGCGGCTTCAGAAAAGGCACAGAAAGTCTACCCCAAGACAGTGGTTTGAAAGGTGGTGTGAGGCACCTGTTCAAGCAGAAGACTCTAGACATGGTTACTGGTCGGGTGGAAGTAGGCTGAGGAGCATGTCTAGGAAGCATCTGGCTTCAGCAACCGTGTGCCAGTTACTAAGGCATGCAAGATGGTCTTGGAGCAGGTTGAGGGCAACAATGAGCTCAGGTTTGGAACCTTCACTTTGAGGTGTCTGAGGGCATCCCAGGAAGGGTATCCAAGGCCGTATGAACACCTGTGTGTGGTGCTCAGGAAAAACAATTGGCTCAAGAGAGTTTGGGGAGTTATTCCCATAAGGACTGGGACAGATGACTGACAGTCCAGGAACAGGAGGAAAGGAGGAATGGAAGCCAGGTAGACATCTCTGGGTTATCTCCCTAATGCTTTCACACCAAGCCAGAGAAAGAACACATTTCTTCTCCACCATTTATTTTTTTCCTGATATTCTACTGACTACTGTGATGGATTGCATAATGTAGGGATCCACATAAAATAGTGAGGAGAACTATGGGTGCAGGTAGAGCATGATTTCCATTATTCTTGGCCCTGGTCCTCATCACTGCGGGTGATTTACATGGGTAGCTTCATTTATTAGCTTTGGGAGTCTTCTGGAAAGAAAGCCAGCATCATTCTCTTTACAGCTGAGAAAACAAACACTCAAGGTCGCACAGCTATCTAGTGACAGAGCTAAGGTTGGACTGCCCAAGGAGGAACAGGGAAAGAGGGAAAGGAGACAAAACTGGCACCCAGTATGAGCCAGATACTTCCACATGTCACTCATTTGAAGACTGGAGTGTCTCCAGGGGAAGAGCACTGAGAAAGGTCACTGGGGGCAAGCTTTGTTCTCACCCAGCCCTCACTGAATTGAACACATTGACTTTTAGGTGTCTGTAGGACAGTATACTCACTGCTCAGCACACACTGTCTACAGCTGCATTGGATGAATGAATGGCCTTAAATGAACAGCCACAACAGAAAAACAGGAATTCTTGAGCCATAAAATCTGTCACCATTCTGAGAAATACAACCAAATTAGCAACAGGAACTAAGCTGGCTAGACATCTTTGTGGCCTGGCCATCATTCACCGAGCGTATGTAATGAACAATGTTTGAGCAGGGTAAAGATAGCATCGTCTGTTTCCCTGGGTTCCCTGGTAGGTCTCTGTCTCACCCAGAAATAGAAACAACCCAACAGCCCCTCAGTCATTCTAACAAGTGCAGAAATGAATTTATACTTGGAAACATTCAAGAGGGAAGCCAGTGATCATGAGTTTTTCACTTCATTTCACTTAAGAAAAATTATGCTTTGGGATTGGGTATAACTAGATAATCTTGTGCTGATTGTTCATCAGCCTCCTTTCAGAGTTGCCCTTTGGGATGGGTGTTTGTAAGGAATTGTAGGGTCCCAAGTTCACTTAGGATACAGAGGCTCATGGGGAGAAAGGGAAAGATGAGAACTTGCAATTCTGTCTGCGTGGAAGAGAGGAATGGAGTCCTTCCCTTTCTCTGCCAGGGGATCCCTGTACCCAACTCCCGCAAAACACCTGTTCAGACCGCCTCCTTCATTAAGGCCTCCCTGACCTCATGCCTTCTTCCCCTTCACAGAGTTTATCACTCCCTAGTTTCTACCTCGGGAGGGTCTGAGCTTTGGGCTCAGAAACATCCAGTGTTATAGGTTTGTATTCCTCCTAAAATAATATGTTGAAGCCCTAACCCAGTGGCTCAGAATGTGACCTTATATAGAGGTAAGATTTTTACAGGGGTAACCAGATGAAAATGAGGTCATTAGGGTGGGCCCCAACCCAATATGATTGACATCTCCTTATAAGAGACGGGGATATTTGGAGAGGCAGACACACATAGAGGAAAGATGATGTGAGGACATGGGGAAAACATTGCGTGAAGACGGAGGTTTGAAGAGATGTATCCACAATCCCAGGAACACCAAAGATGCCAGCCCACCACCGGAAGGTAGAATGGCCTCACAGCACAGAAGGAATCAACCCTGATGACACCTTGGCTCAAGACTTGCAGCCTCCAGAACCATGGGAGAATAGCTTTCTGTTGGTGAGCTCCCAGTTGGTGATACATTGTTACAGCAGCCCCAGGAATCTTATAAAACGGGGTTTGGCCAACCTTCTAATCTAGCCACCCACCCCCTCTTCTTCTTATCCACATGGACCCAGGGCAGCAGAGATCCAGAAAGGGATCCAGGGTGGAGAAGGGGCTTCTGTGGGATTGTCTGCACACCATAGCCCAGGGCACCAGTGGAGGCTGTGAAGAGAAGATGGGCCTGAGTGTTCTCAGTTCTCAGTTAGGCTATTCTGTAAATAGCCATCTTGGGGGAGGATGGCTATTCACAGAGGAAGGACTCTTCTGCAATAAAAGGATAAGGCATGCCACCAGAGAAAGGATCTAGGAGGGGTTGGGAGACTCAAACAGAATGGAAGCCATGGCCAGGGGAATATTCAATGAGGGGGTTCCTGAAAGAGCTGGAGAAAACCTCACAAATGTCCTGTGAAAGAGACAACATCGGAGTGATCAAAATGAGACAATGAGGAGTGGCCACAACTCAGTCTCTGTAGCCTCCCCACAAACCCCTCTCCTCCCTCTGAGGAGCTGGAACCAACAGAAAGGTCATGAATTAGGGGAGTCTTGTGCTCCCCTCATCCTGGGCCAGAGGGTGGGGTTCAAGTCTAGACAGTACAGGAAGAGAAAGGAGATTGGAAAGAGCTAGAAGTTTATGCTTTAAACTGGATTAGACTGGACTTTTTAATGACCAAAATTGTCCTGAGTGTCACAGAACCTGCCCAAGGTTTATATTCAGAGTGAAAAGTGCAACTTGGCTGGTGAGATGGAAGGTGGAGGCTGGGAACCTGGGCTCATCCCCGCTTGTGACTAGGAAGCAGAGTGACACGGCTAAGAAGGAAGGATGCTTTCCCCACGCTCAACCTATTCCCAGTTGGGTTCTCATAATCATAATAGATTCGTTTTACATTGGCTGAGAATCTACCACATCGTAAACTCTCACACAAGCTGTTTACAAACACAATCGCCTTAAATCCTCACAACATAAAGCCATACAGTCATTACCCTTTTTATTCTCCATACAGAGCCTAAGGTCAAGACCTTTCTCAATAGTAAGTAGAGGGACATTTCTCCTGCAGCAGTGAGGTAAAAGGCTAAGGATCTTAATTACAAGAGCAGGAGCTTTCATTATCAACCTTGGAAAGTCACCAACATCTTACACCAATGCCTGGCCATGGCTGAGAAAAAGTGGGGGCCTGCGATGTTACATGGATGTGGAACTCTTGGTTGATACACTTGAAACTCTTTAATCTCAAAATTGCTCAAAACATTTGGGTTTGTCCCATTCCTTCTTACTTAAAACCATCATTTTTGTGAAGATGATGCAGGAGTCTCTCCATTGCAAAATATATATACACACTTACTTCCCCTGTGGCTGCCAGACCAAGAACTAGGGTTAGGTCACAGTACAACATGACTGGAGAACTGCCAGGTAGAGGGCAAGGTCCATACCCCAACAGAGCGACAGTCCTGCCAACATGCACTGGCAGGAACGGGCAAAGCATTATGGGACTGGATGCTGAGGGTACCAAACCAGTGAATAAAAAGAAGTGATAGAGAGTACACTCTCCTGATTCAGGATTTAACTCACTAGCAAGGGTCCCACACACTGCAAGGATGGCTCCTGGAACCTTGAAGAAACTCATGCCCACAGCGAAGAGGAAAAGTCATGACATTCAACAAGTGACCTTGGAAAAAGGACCCAAGGCTAAGAAAAGTGGGCATGCTAGAGTTGACGTATGATGTCAATATGAGGAACTCCCCAACTCTCTATATTTGCAGAAAGGGCTGGAGGACAGTCCAGTTCACCCAACAGTGAGATGTGTGCTGGTAAGGGAAGCAGCAGTGTCACGGAGGAGTTTGTGACAGTCCTCCAAGGGCAAGACAATGTCTGGCATGCTGTTCCATTAGAAAAGAAATAACAGAACTTCCACGTAACAGAGGCCAGGTGGCAATGCTTAGCTGTCATTAGCAAGATGGGGGCAACTATCACAATAAGCAGCAGGTAGAGTGGCAGCTGGCTCTTTGACCCACCAAGAGCTATGGAGACAGTTACTAGAACACGAGTAAGGACAGACAGGCAGCCAACAAAGCTATTGCTCATCATGAAGTCAAGAGAAATCAGGAACTGACATCCAGATGCAGATACCTTATCCTAGATGAAACCTTAGGGAGGCTGATTACTATAAAGGACATTATTGCGTCAACTTACGGAATTGGAATGAAGGTGACACAATAGATTAAAACATTGTGTCCATGTTAACTTGATTGAACTTGACGAAGCACACCACAGACATGGCACAGGCTCATCCGTCTTCCCCAAGATCCTCAGATACCTGGTCATTCCTCCTAGAGGCACTTCTCACACTGGCTTCTGGCTGCTTATGGATGTTGTGTCCTAAAACTCTGAAGTGCATTATAATGTCTGTGCCCCTTATTCACCCCAAAAGCCTGATTAATGTTGGCAAATAAAGAGTATTGAAAAATGCAACAAGGTGAAGACAATTCTATTAAAGATGTGTATACCTATGGCCAGGGATTGGAAGATAATGTTTGAGCTCCTATGATGTGCATGGTGCTTTAAAAAGCTAATTAGTTCAAACCACATGACTGCCTTCAGAGGTGGGAGTTATTGGGTTCATAGATAGGGAAACCCGGGACTAGAGAAGCAATGGTTTTTCCAAGGCTTCTCCATTAACATGTGGTTGCCACAGGATTTAAATGCAAGGCCATCTGACTCCAAAGCCCTATTTTAACTCCCTCAGTGCTATCTAGGTTATACCAAGAGATATTTAAGGTGGTGGGAATGTATGTGATTTTTTTAAAAATATATTGCTAAATATCTTCTGCATTTGTGGACTGTAAGACAGCAGTAGATACACATGGAGGTGAGTACTATTCACAAAGAAGTTGTTTTCCCACCTCTAATTCAAACTCGGTCCTTTAATCTGGCTCTCCAGCTAATCCAGCACTACCGACTTTTGAGGCTGGACCATCCCTTGCAGTGGGGGTCATCCTGCACATGCGGGAGGTTGAGAAGTATCTCTGGCCACTACCCCCAGATGGCAGTGACAACTAAAAATATCTCCAGGCATTGCCCAATGTTGCCTCAGCCAGAATCACTGTGAAAATCTATATGCATTCAGCTTTCCTGGCCATCACTGAAGGAGACCTCTCACCTTCTGCCCTCAGTCCAGGAATGAACAAAAGGCCATCAACACAGACATTCTAACAAAGACCATTAAACAAATGTCTCTGAGGTGGGGGGGAAATGCAATAAAAGATAAAAGAGTTCTTCTAAGTTAACATCATTCCAGCTTGGTCAGAAGGGACTATGTTCAAAAGACTGTGATTTCTGAGAGAGGAAACATTTTGAAACCTCAACATCAAGGCATTCAAACTGTTCAACTTAAACCACTTAAAAAGCCTGCTGTCCTGTGACAGGCTGAGGACCAGCGAACGGGTAGAACAGAGTTCTGCCATGCTATTCATTCTTCATTCATTCATTCATTCATTCGTTCATTCTCTGCTCCATTCAACAAACTGCTGAGCCCTGGGCAAATAGGATGGGAGGGATGTTAATTTGACCTCTGATTCCAGGGACCTGCACCGCAGAGGTGGGATGCCTGGGGTTCAGCACACTGTACTATGGTGGCGGCTCTGTGACGTGATTCAGGAAAACCACCCCTCTGGGCTTCAGTTTCCTCCTCTAAGATGGCAGGACTGGACTTTCCCATCACATCAAACTATTGCATTTCTGATTATTGCACTCAGTGACACCAGCACACCTGCCCATGCCATGGATTTTTAGACATGGAGTGGACTCCAAATCAGGAAAACTCTCTCTCTCAGTTACACTTGCCTAAGAGGCATCAAATGAACATTGTTTTCAGAAAACCCCTTCCTGGCCCATTCACAGGAAGCTTGTTTCCAGTCATCCTGCGCAGGCCTGTGGACCCACTCTGCCCTGTCCAGAATTCGGACTCTACATTTAATTAGTGTAAAAACCATGAACCACCCTTGCTCCCGTAGCTCTTAGAAAGCCCTGACTGATGCCTTCATGGCTCCTCTCTGTGATGTCCTTCCCCAGCAAGATGTTCATCTCAGCTTCACGTTGGGTTGGGATTTTTGCTTTCTCTGGTTTTCACTTTCTTCTTTTACCATTGAGAATCCCCATGGCCTTTTCTATCATGTTATGCATGAGTCTCTTTGATGACCTTGTACTTTTTTGGATTTTTTGTTTATTTAGCTTTTTCTGGGCAAATAGCCAGGCATCACTCAAACCTGCTTCTGCCTCTGGCCCCTCTATGTGCTCACAGTGTGCTTCTGGGCAAGACACTCAAACTCTCTGAACTTGGGTCACAACATCTGAAAAGTGTGAGTCCCAACTTCTTTCTCATAGGACTGTATCGGGGCTTAAATGGGAGGGACCTATGGGCCTGCACATGGTAATTTTGTGAGGCCAATTTTGGCTGTTTGCATTGTCCTTGTTTGGATTAAAGGCAAAGGAAAAGACTGGGGTGGACAGGAGCTCTTTGCAGAATCAAAATGCCTCTGTTTTCAAAGGAACTTTGGAAGGACACCCGAGATGGAGCCATCTCTCAGACACTGAGTTGTCTGTCCCACAGCCTCTGTTTGAACACACAGTTACCAGGTCTCACCATCTGTGAGGCTGGCCCTTCCATCACTGACAATTCTCCTTTTCAGTTTCTTATCTGCTGAGCTGAAGTGAGTTGCCAATAAACTCCAACCACTGGTCCTGGTTCCACTCGGGGATTGAAGTTCTTTTGGGCTTTCTGCCCAAACCCCGCTCATGGGGCCAGTGCCCTCATCTGTCTGGCTACTGAGAGTACCATACCCTTCTTAAGGGCACCTTTGGTGGACATGAGCTACCTGTCTTAGAAGTTGCTGGGAAGTCATGCCTCCTCCTGACGGGAGCCAGAGACTCGCAACCAATGACGCAGTGATACAGCAGTTCAAACACCTACTTCTCACAACTGCACAGCTCCGTGATGCCACTCATGGTTCATACCCTCCCCTCCCCGTGTCAGACTAAGGATAGACTTCAGTCGTAATGGGTTAGTTTTGCCTCTGTCCCATTTGATGTCCTCACTTATCTGTAGATCCCTCCTCTGGCTGTCACTGATCATCGGTTTCCCAGTCTCCATCCCAGACCCAGTTTTGGGAAACCCTGCCCCCGGACAGGGACTCAGTGGATAAATCACCCAGTGATTTATTTATCCACTCAGTGGATAAATCACCTCATTCCATAATAGCCTCATCCAGGGAGCCATGGGTCTCCTCCTCCTGTGCTTCACCCACCCACCTCAAAGTCATGGTTTCATACCCTCCATGACATCCTGGCTCCTCTCTTCCAAAATCTTCTGTCATGGAAATGACTTCACCAGAAAGAAAGGGTAGCTCGGGCCATCTAGTCCAGAGGTGGCAAACTCAATTGCCTAAAGTGTAAAGCTGATAATAGAAACAAAGTGGCCTGGTGCAGTGCAATAAGGAAGAGTGGGGACTGTGCTATATTGGAGGGCACTTGGTCTCAGCTAAAATAGGCAGCTCTCCCCAGCTCCAAGGCTTTAGCCTTTGTAAAACTATAGCACAACAGTGCAAACCTGATGTTTCCAGGAAGTCAGAAATTGAAAACTTTTCAGTAAAGTTGCCGACACCTAAAATTCTGAACATTTCTCATAAAAAAAGAAAAACACTATGTAAAGTTATCAACCACTTCTAATTTTAGTCTAATATTTATTTTGGTGCAGGGTAGGCTGTCTACTTTCCCCCAAAAAGCTTTGAACAATCACCAGAGGAAAAATCACTCTCAAAATTATGCCAAACTCCATCCCAGGACCCTGGAATCATGACCTGAGCTGAAGACAGACGTTTAACTGACAGAGCCACCCAGGCACCCTTAGATTATTATTTCAAAATCAACTTTACTGAGATATGTTTTAGGGGATAGTTTAATAAGTCTTGACAAATGGATACACTCACGTAACTCACCTAAATCAAGATACAGTTACAAGATCCTCACGCTTCAGTTTTTGCAGCGGGGGCAACAGCAGATGGCAAGATACCTTTCTGTCCCCATAGGTAACATTTGCTTTTCCTAGAGCATCACGTCAATGGAATTATATGGTGTGTTCTTTTATGTCTGTCTTCTTTTGTTCAACATAATGGTTTTGAAATCCATGCAGGGCGTCTGTATGCCGATGGTCCCATTCTTTTGTATTGGCAGGTCGTATCCGGTTGTATGAATTGCCACAGTTGGTCTCTTCACCAGGTGATTCTTTGTAGCCACAAATCCCGGTCATAATAACCCTCTCGTAAGTAGGTTGCTGCGTTTGCAGCGTCGCCTGCTATAAAAGGCTGCAGTGGTAAAGAAGACACATCCAATAGGACATGGATGGTTTTGGGTTTGATTCTGAGCTTATGATACTGATATTAAACACTAGAATTTGAATCTTGGATTCAGTTCCAAGAGTTAAGAAACACTAATTACCCCATAAAAAGCCATTTGCTCAGCTACATGAATGAATTCTTCATTTGATATTTGAGCACAGTATAGTTTTAAAGTTCAGATCTCCTGTCCGGTATTCTAAATTCTAAATACTTCACAGCTTTCTTCTTGATGTTAGACCTTGTAAAATTTGCCTCCTTACTGGTAGACTTTTTTGAAATGACTGCCACTTATAATTTAAATAGAAAGTTAATTTATTATGTCAATACTTCCAAAATGTTTGTCTTTTCACTCCTTTCTTTCCTTCTTTTTTTTAAAAAAAATAAACTTTTTAGTGTTGAACACCTATCAGATGGCTTGAACAAACAGATTTTTTTCTTAAATTAATAGACATTTTTTGAGCAGTTTTAGATTCTGAGTAAAATTGAGAGGAAAGAATAAAGAGTTGGCGGGGGGTGGGAGGTTGGGGTACCAGGTGGTGGGTATTATAGAGGGCACAGCTTGCGTGGAGCACTGGGTGTGGTGAAAAAATAATGAATACTGTTTTTCTGAAAATAAATAAATTGGGGAAAAAAAAAAAGAGTTCTCACATGCTTTCCACCCACCACAAAACTACCGTCAACATCACCCCCAAAGTGGAAACTTTGTCAAAATCGATGAACCTACTTGAACACACCTCTCTCCACCACATCCATAGCTCACCCCAGGGCTCATGTTGGTGTTGTGTATTCTATTGGTTGGGCGAACGTGTCATAGCATGTCTCCACCGTTATGGTATTGTGCAGAGTAGTTTCACTGCCCTAAAAATGTTCCGCCTGTTCTTCCTTCTCATTCCCCAAACCACTGGTCTTTTTACTGCCTCCATAGCTTCAATTTTTCTAAAATGTCATACACTTGGCCTCAGAATGTGTACCCTTTTCAGACTGGCTTCTCTCTGTCGGTAATAAGCCACTAAGTTTTCTCTGCTTCTTTTCGTGGCTTGGTAGCTCATTTCTCTTGAGGGCTGAATAAGATCCCACCATGTGGATGGAACACAGTTCATGTATCCATTCACTTACCGCAGGACACCTTGGTTGTTCCCAAGTTTTAACAATTAAGAATAAAGCTGCTCTAAATATCTATGTGGGGGGTTTTTAGATTTTATTTTTAAGTAATCTCTATACCTAAGATGGGACTCAAATGCACTATCCCGAAATCAAGAGTCACATGCTCCATTGGTGCATGGAGCCAGCAAGGGGCTCCAAAGATCCATCTTTTTATGTGGACATAAATTTTCAACTCATTTGGGTAAACGCTATGGAGCACAATTGCTGGGTCACATGGTAAGAGAATCTTTAGTTTTGTAAGAAACCACTACGCTGTCTGCCAAAGAGACTACACCATTCTGCATTTTCAGGAGCCATGAATGAGCATTCCTGTTGCTCCATATCCTTGCCAGCATTTGATGTTGTCAGTGCTCTGGGTTGTAGCCATTCTCATAGGTGTGGAGTGATATCTTGTTGCTTCATGATTGTCAGATGACATCCGATGTGGTGCATCTTGTCACATGATTATTTGCCATCTTTTCTATCCAGTGAGGCAACTCCCAGCTTTTTTAATCATAAAGGAAATAACATTTATTATACCCCCACCTATGTGTCCTCTATTAGAACTTTCAATTCCCCTACTCACTGGATCATTGCCTCCATTTCACAGATGAAGAAAGTGAGGTTCACTTAAGTAAAGGTAAGCTCCCAACCTAGCAACTGGTGATGTTCCAGCTGGAACCCAAACTCATGCCTATTTGACTACACCCTCCTGCCCTGGGGCCACATGCACAATGTAGAAACCCTAAAATTTAAAACGTCTCTGAAATAACTCTTCCACCTAAAGTAGGATAGATCCACAGAACAGGAAGCCAGGTGGTTCTAAGAGGCGGAAGCCTGGCTTTCTATAATTCTGCTGGGATAGAAATTTTCAATGAAAGACGAACAGTGGTCAGATTATACCTGTCTGATAACTGGGGCTAATATGGTTAATGTGCACACAAGTGCTTTCACAGTGACCAAGTTAAGTTCTGCCCTGGAGAGGCAGGCAAGGCAGCACCATCCCAGGGGACCTGGGTACACCCAGAGCCTACAGGTCACTCAAGTGTCAGCAGGAGTGGGAAGAAGAGAGGCAAGGCAAGCACTCTGTGCCTTTGACATAGGATCATACTGACTCTGATCACAGTGGAGACAATACAGAAATAGTTCAAGAACGCTGTCTGGCTTAGATGCAGTGGGGAGGGTCTCTTAGGTAAGAGCTCCCAATTTAGACAAAGTTTGCAAAGTACATTGAAAATAAATCTGAGGGGCACCTGGGTGGCTCAGGGGGTTAAAGCCTCTGCCTTCAGCTCAGGTCATGATCTCAGAGTCCTGGGATGGAGCCCCGCATCGGGCTCTCTGCTCAGCGGGGAGCCTGCTTTCTCCTCTCTCTCTGCCTGCCTCTCTGCCTCCTTGTGATCTCTGTCTGTGAAATAAATAAATAAAATCTTAAAAAAAAAAAAAAGAAGAAGAAGAAGAACAAGAAAAGAAATCTGAGACCTAGAGGGCCAACCTTTTTTGCATGTCACTACAAATCACTTACTAGAAATTCAGAGGAGACTGGTATATCTGAGTGACACGCCTATGTGTATTTTTATAAGATGCTTGTGTACAGAATCACCGGTCTCAGTTACAGTTTTTAAAGTAGGAGCTTCCCAAACATGCTTCAATATTTCAAATGATCTACTCAACCCAAAGTTCTTTCCAAGGTCTCCAGTGCTCTTAGGGTACTCAGCCGAAGTGACGGTGCATTTCTACTGACCGGGCTCCCTGTGAACTTCATATGAGGTGTATACTGGTCACCTCAGGAGTGTGGTCAGCCTGGGATGATAGGGACAAACAGGGGACACAGACTGACTTCAAATGCCCAGCCCATCTCTTTGGAGAAGAGAACCAGGGGTCTCACCCAGTAGGAAGCATCTTGTAGAAGCTGTCAGCCCTAGGCAGGCCTCCTCATGGGGGTCACCTGCTGGTGTATCCCTTACCCCAAATTCGCAAGCTCTACATTTCAAGAGGATTCCCAGTCTCCAGACCGGGGTATAGAATGAAACAGCTTGGAAAATTAATAACTAAGCAAATAAGTTTTGTTTAAAAGACAGAAAAGGGGTAAGAGATCAATACAGTAGAAGCAGTAGGTTAAGAAGCAAAAAGGAAATAAACACCTTTTACCCTAACACCAAACGTAAATGATAACCTGGGTTTATATTATATTTTTCTAGACTAGTTCCATACAGGAAATACTTAAAGGATAGATAGATAGCATTGTCCTTAATAATTTTATAAATTGTGTAGAAGAAGGCATACACTGATTTCTGGGAACATGTAACAGAATTCTCAGAAATACAACAGGTGCTTCACAAAAGCTTGGGGCTTATTGCTTTTTGCTAACTTATAGACTACAAGGATGCATACATTTCTTAAATATCAGATAAAATCATCCTTCCCACCTGTTTTAAAGAGAGAAAAACCAAGAAATGACTAAAATGAGTCCCCCTAATATGATGAGGAATGAAATGTGGACTACAATTTGCAAATAAACTCTACCCTAACTGGCAAGATGGAGGAACTGTATCCAATTATCAATGACAGCAAAACGTGTCTGAGCATAAATTGCCATAAAATCAGTTCTTCCCTCAGCTCATATGGTCCACAGTAAGACCACAGCCATAGCTGCTGTGCATCTGAAGATAAGCCCATAGAGCAACAAGTTGTCTAAGTCGCAAATTCCAGACAATCTGTGCACAGACCACTCTAAGACTCAGCCTTGCCTGAAAACCTTCTACGTCACCCATCCCCTCTCCTGAGACAGGCCAGAGACCCTGCTGAGAGGTTCTCATAATAAGTCTCCCTTCGGCCACCAGTTTCCCTGGTGATCTTTGTATGGAAATTTCCACAAGGGTAATTGCATTGGGGGGGGGAGGGTAATTACATTTTTAAACAATGGATATTTTACAGAGAGTTTTTTTTTTTAATTTTTCAAAGACCCACTACTTCAGTACTTTACTGGATAATACCGGCTTCCTCTTTGCTACATTTTCCTTTCATTTCAAGGAGAATAGAGAAAATTGCACATAAAGATGAGAATTTTTTGGTTAGAATCATCTATTTCTTTCCATAAAATTGCACACTTTTCTTTTACGAAGCTACATGTATGCCTAGCAAAACATAAGGTAGGGTTTGCAACGCCTCTTTGCTCTTAGAACCTGGACTCTTCCAGTCTGGAGCCAACGATCAGTTGTCCGCAGTCCTTGGTCTCCTGTGATGCCAGCCCTCACCCGTCTGGGTCCATGCTCATATGTGGGCCCTGGGCAACACCACACGGGGACTGGGTCACAGTGGAATTGTCCCAGACTGGCCCTGGGAGAGCCTCACCAGTGTTTCCAGCAAGGGCCCACAGGAGGGTGGATGCATCCGTCTTCAGATGCTGTCCATCCCAATGCAGCCATGACTACAAATCGAATAAGTGCTCTTCCCCAGGGAGCTAAGCAATCTTGTCTGCCCTCAGCTTAATGGGATGAAGGACCCATGCATCTCAATCTCCTCTGCATGTGGAGGCGGGGAGTATTCGGAACCGATCCTCAGGAATTTCTGGTCAGCCTCCCCCTGGCCACACTCCCCACAGTCCCCTCAAGAAGGACACATCAAAGAGTAAATCAAATTGCATCACTCTTACTGGAAACCCTTCAAAGCTTCTCCTTCACACAGAAAATCGAAGCTCAAGTTCTTCCCGTGTCCTTTGAGTTCCTAGTAATTTGTCCACTGGCCCTTCCCAACCGCATGGCACTCTGTGGGCTCCAGCCACCCCGTCCTTCCCAAACACGAACCCTCCCCTGCTGTGGGGAGTCACAGGTGGCTCTTCAGACTCCCTGCGTCCTCACCTGCTCCAAACCCACCACCTCACACCATCCTTCCCAGACCAGCCTCTTCAGACCAGCACCCACATCACGGTCTCCTGACCCTGGCTGTCCTTCTTCAGGGTAATCATCACTCTTTATCGCTTGCTTGGATCATCTGAAATCTCACACTGTGATATGAAATCCATAAGAGCAGGTGCTCTGCACCAAGTGCCTAGAACAGCCCCTGGCACATCCGGGGCCCCCAGCAAGTACTTGCTGAATGAAGGAAGTCCACCTAGCTCTCTGCTGCCTCCTACTGAGAGTCTCAAGGTGCTGGAGGAAGAAGGTGATACAATCCTGGCCACATCTCTCATGTTGGGGGTCTCTCCGGGCCCTTGCTTACACCATGTCCAAGGTTCACAACACGGGAGGTGGAGAACATCACTCCGTTTTAAAAAAGGGGACCCTGAAGCTAGGTTCTTCAACAATTTGACCAGTTTCTCAGCTAGAAATGGACAGAAGCAGATTCTAGCCCTCATCTGTGACAGAAGCTTCCCTAGAGCACCAACCAGAAAAAAAGTCTTAAAGACCCTCTTCCTGTTTGAAGATTCTTTGATTTGGAAAAGCCGGTTGAGACAGAATGCTGATAGTTTCCCAGTAGTTCAGAATCTCCTTCTGAAACACTGTCTTTTCACGTTCCCCATTTCACACAATTGAGCCAGAAGAGATGCACACTAGCTCGTCCAGTGCCTTGTCTAAGACGCCTGGACAAACTCGAGGTCCATTTCTTCACTCGGCCTTCTGGTACTTGGGAGATAAGGCTCCATCAAGCTTAGTGATTGGATCTCAAATCCTCTGAGCCCCTGACCCACTCTTGCCCTTGAATCCCTCTAGAATTTCTGGGCACCTGGCAGGTGACCCCTCCCCACATCTATAGCTGGCAGCCCAGGCCTCCATAGCCCCTGGTCCCGACACCCATGGACATGACAGTGAGACCTCTGTGAATCCACACAGGGACCAGCCTGGCCATATCATGCCTTCCACTAACCAAGTTGTCTTGGCTTTGCTCCTCATGGAGTTTGAGACTCATCCTCACTGTCAATGATGCCGGCCCATCTCCTTAGCATCCAGGAACAGGTGTGTCTCCAGAAACGAGGAAAAACAGAGGAGCCACCTGCTCCAGAAATGAGTCCCTTCTTAGGCCCACACTCTGCATGTGAGACCCTTCCCTTCTCCTTCCTTCTCAGAGCTCACAGCTCCCTCGAGCACGACTTGCTCTCACCGCCCTGTTCTCCTTGTCCCTGATGATTCAAGTAATACTCCCAGCGGCCACTTACAGAGCATACAGTGTGTGCTTGCGGTGTGTTCTGAGAGCTGAACACTTGGCATTCATCAATCTTATCTTCTTCTGGAAACAGCCCCTCAGGATGGATACCTCTATTTCACAATGAGGAAACTGGCATTGGGAGATTTTCTGGTTTGTCTCACAGCTGCTAAGGATGGAGTCATTTTGTGATTTCAGCATGAATCAAGCAGCACAGAGTGTCCCATGTCAACATGTGAAACTCCTCCTTTCTCTAACACCAGGGCGCATAGTCTGTATCAACGGAGACATAGGCACAACAGTGCTCCCCCAGGCACTGTTTGTGGGTGTGAAGAATTAGCAGTAGCCTCCGTGGAAGCCTGAACAAATGATGGAACCCCCTGTGGTGAGGTTTGAGAGGTCCAGGCAAGGCCACCAGAGTGTGTTTATTTTCATGTAAATGTGTCTAATGCACACTGTTAATGTGAAAAGCAGATTCTGGAAAAGGTCTTCCAGTCTCATTCTCTAAAAGTTAATGCCAGGGCACCTGGGTGGCTCAGTCAGGGAAGCCTCTGACTTTGGCTCAGGTCATGACCTTGGGGTCCTGGGATCCAGCCCTGTGTTGGGCTCCTCACTCAGTGGGGAATCTGCTTCTCCCTCTGTCCCTCCTCATGCTCCCACACTCGCTCGCTCTCTCTTGCAAATAAATAAATGAAATTTTTAAAAATAAATAGATAAGGGGAACCCTCTTACACTGTTGGTGGGAATGCAAGTTGGTGCAGCCTCTTTGGAGAACAGTGTGGAGATTCCTCAAGAAATTAAAAATAGAACTTCCCTATGACCCTGCCATTGCACTCCTGGGTATTTACCCCAAAGATACAGATGTAGTGAAAAGAAGGGCCATCTGTACCCCAATGTTTATAGCAGCAATGGCCACAGTCGCCAAACTGTGGAAAGAACGAAGATGCCCTTCAACGGATGAATGGATAAGGAAGATGTGGTCCATATACACTATGGAGTATGATGCCTCCATCAGAAAGGATGAACACCCAACTCTTGTAGCAACATGGACGGGACTGGAGGAGATTATGCTGAGTGAAATAAGTCAAGCAGAGAGAGTCAATTATCATATGGTTTCACTTATTTGTGGAGCATAACAAATAGCATGGAGGACATGGGGAGACAGAGAGGAGAAGGGAGTTGGGGGAAATTGGAAGGGGAGGTGAACCATGAGAGACTATGGACTCTGAAAAACAATCTGAGGGGTTTGAAGGGGCGGAGGGTGGGAGGTCAGGGTACCAGGTGTTGGGTATTCTAGAGGGCACGGATTGCATGGAGCACTGGGTGTGGTGCAAAAATAATGAATACTGTTATGCTGAAAATAAAAAATAAATTTAAAAAAAAGTTAATGCCAAATGCAGCTTTCCAGATCTTTCCTGGACGTCTGAATGCATTTAAAGAGAGAGGGAGAGAAAGGGGACCTTTCATACAAAACAGAAACGAACCATGCATGCTATTCCGCTCCTTGCCTTTTCACTTAACCCTCTCACTTTCTTTACATCCTTGTTCTTTGAAGTGGCCACACTGCAGTTTCGGTTTCCATATTTACCAAAAGCCTGTTACATACCAGGTGCAGTGCTAAGCGCCAGGAAGCCTCTCTCTGTCAGTTTGATATTCTGTTCTTTATTGTTCTCTTCCTCATGGAAGGGTATTTTTATCTTATTTTTCCTGTTACAATCAATAGCACAACACACACCTTCCATGTGTGTATTGTTCCACGGTGCGTCTGTAAGATAAATTCCTAAAATAAAGTTACTTGGTCAGAGAGTAAGCACATCCTCAGTTCTGATATGTATTTTTTTCCCTGTACACTTTAACTGTTAAGAGTCCAATCACTAAAGGAATGTGGGCTTTCTCCTGGGCAGAGGAAGATGCTCACGGGGACTTAGGAACACAGACGTGGTTGGTGAAGCGGGGCTTAGCAAAATGGGAAATGAAGGAAACGGCTGTGTACGGAGCACACACTGTATTTTGCATGTTCCACGGATTGCCAAATGTTTTCCTCTTGACAGCTGGGATTCGCAGGAAGCAACAAGATGGGGATCAAAAAACATTTTTTAAAAAAGATTTATTTATTTATTTATGTGAGAGTGAGAGAGCCCCAGCAGGAGGGGCCGAAGGAGAGAGAATCTCAGGCAGATTCCCTGCTAAGCATGGAACCCGACACAGGGCTTTGTCTCACAACCCTGAGATCATGACCTTGAGCTGCAACTGAGAGTTAGACGTTTAACTGACTGAGCTACCCAGGCACCCCTCAAAAATATTTCTAAGTGAGTGAATGTGACGTAGGTGTTGCTAGCCCCATTCTGCAGCTGAGAAGCCCAAAGCCAAGGAGATGAAGACATTGCTTAGCCCGCCCAGCCCAACAGTGGTAGGGTTGCTGCCTGGAGGTCACGACATTCTGCAGGAAAGGCCGGACGGCAGGGGCTCGGGGCTGGGAGTCGGATAAGGACAGTTTGTAGAGCTGCCTTCTTGCAGTGAGAGGCTAGAGAGAGAGAGTTAGAAAAGCAAGGACAGAATAATAATGTCTGAGATTTCCAGAGAGCCTTGGCTATAGAGTGGCATTACCTATCCCTCTTGTTGAAGAAAAAAAAATAAATCCACTTTCCGAAATTGCATGTCCCTTTCTGTATTGTAAGTATCACTCTTCCTTCCTGGTCTGCTGTGCAAGCATCCTTCGCCCTGGTCCTCTGGCCGGGCAGTATCAATCATTTTGACAAATTGCATGAGCTCGTATCCCTTGCCTGGGTTCTCATGCACCCACCTTTGCCAGGAGAGGGAAAGGATCTTGACAAACATTTTAGAGCACACAGAGTAATAGGGACGGGACTGTGGAAGCCAGGGGTGAACTGTAGCCCCGCGTCAGTTCGGAAGAGCCAAGTGTGAGTATCTCTCCCTAACTCCGTGTCCCGTGACAACATCAGGAACTTGATTTGGCCACACTGGGAGTATTTACTTCATGAAAATTGGCAAATGCTACAAATCAGGGCTTTTTTCCTAAATGATCATTAAACATTGACCACTGGTGCAGACCCTAGAGGGACCTTAGCTTGCAATGACTTGGCAGCCCTTCTGCCCAAGACCAGAAGACAGAGTTGGAAGGTGCCAGGCCCCATTTGCACCAGTGTGGGCAGCCCCCACTCAGAGCTCTATCTGTGAGCGGCTCTCCCATGCCTGGCCAACCTGGAAGCAGCTGTACGGAGGCCAAATCGCCTCCAGGCACAAAGGCACCAGCCAAAGGTCCAGTTCCTTAAGAAACACAGAACAGGCTTGGGTCAGGCAGAGCTCTGGCTCAGGGTCTTGGATTCCCCCCAACTCTGTCCTTCTCCAGGTGACACCTTCCCCTTGGGGGTAGAAAGCAGCTACAGGAGTCCTGGGCCTTGAATCCAAAGAAAGCGCAGCCATCGGTCCCTGAGGTTTCTTCCTCAAAAACCAGGATGCTGCTTTCTCAATAGCACCCAGGAACGCACCCGCTCACAGGTTATTATTCCTAAGTAGTTGACAAATCCTGCAAACAGAAGAATCACTTCCACCTGAGTCATTCCTTCTTAAATTGATCCCTAGTGAAATGCATGGTTGTGTCCTGACTAACCAGGGTCTGCCTCAGAGCTGGGACAGGGGTCAGGATCTCTTTAGGGACTTGGGAAGTTAGGGGAGAGGTAACACCTTTTAATACCTGGGACTAAAAATAAGGAGGAGATAGAATAAATGCTTGCTGTGTAGCTTTTTAACCTACTGCGAGTATCCAGTTCTGGCACTTAGTAAACATTGCAACAATGTCTCTGGGTCGGTGCTCTCCTGTGTGCTGGGGGATACCTATTTCTGAGCCTCAGTGAAAGGCTGTCAAGAGGCAACTTCCTGGGTCTGCAGTTCACTTGCCCATAATCAGTACTCAGGGCTCAGAAGCCCATTGGGGCTAATGGGAGAGGCAGGGTTTCTTGCCAAAATGTCTCCTAAGACTTAAGAGATTCATAGTTTGTACAGGTTTGACTTATTAGACTTTAAAACGTTAAGAATATCTGCCCTTCTCCAGCCTCACACTATGATATAAATCCCTTGTCAATTTACATAGCTGTGAAGGATGCTATTCCCAATCCCTCATCTCTAATTACAGAGCCTGCATCCTGGCTGGGGAGGAGGAGAGGGCAGGAGAGTCAAAGTAGAACATGGGGAGTTAGAGAGAAGGGGGTTGGGGTAAATTGGAAGGGGAGGTGAATCATGAGAGACTATGGACTCTGAAAAACAATCTGAGGGGTTTGAAGTGGCGGGGGGGGGTCAGGGTACCAGGTGGTGGGTATTATAGAGGGCATGGATTGCATGGAGCACTGGGTGTGGTGAAAAAATAATGATACTGTTATGCTGAAAATAAATAAATGAGAAAAAAAAGTAGAACGAATGAATGAGTCAATGAGTGAAGAGTGACATCGCACCTCCTGTTCTTGAGGAATCTATGGTCCAATAAAGCATCTCGGAGCCATTCACGGAATGGCCCAGTGCAGCGAGTGCCATGACTGGATGGTGCATTAGGTGGCAGGTGCCCCTAGGCAGGAAGTAATTCCCACCTGGAACAAGAACGAGGAGGTGTTCACGAGATGGGAAATGTTCAGGCTGGAATTCCAAGGATGAACAGGAATTTGAAAATTGGCTAAGCCAGTGATGAACATTCCAGTTAGAGAAGGGAGCATATCTGAGTGAGTCACTGACTTAGGGTGTGATTCAAGTCTTTGTTCCATGAGCTTTACCCCACCCATCACCCCATATGCTGGAGAATCCTGGAATCAGTATCCGTGTCTTAACAGTGCATACCAGATTTAGTCACTACCTAGGTGCTCAGTTTTAATGGTAGTTTTGCTCAGCTTTATGTATCTTCCAGACTTTTCTCTGCACTCATAGAATCGCACAGCTGTCTATATTGTGAAGCACATTTTTTTCTTTTACAAAGTTGTAACTCCTTTCTATCAAGAGAATTAAGTATGTTGCAGTAGAGTAAGCATGCCATAATTGCATTTTTTCCAGGTTGCTTCCCCTGCCACAAAGAACACGACAAAGATATCCTTGTTCATCTATTCTTCCGTGCTGGTTAATTTCTGGAGTATATATTCCCCAAAGTGGATTATTGGGTCAAAAGTTAGATGCATTTTTAATTCTAATAGAACAGATTACTTTCCGACATGACCGAAGTCATTTAGAACCCCATCAGCAATATATAAAAAGTCTTTTTCCTTTAATCCCTTGCCAGCCGTGAATTTTACAAATCCTATTAATTTCTGTCAATTGGATGGTCAGAAGTCATATCTCATAGTCAATTATGTTCTCATTTCCCAGCTCTGAGTGAGATTGAGAAGGTAGTTGCCATTGGTGGTTGAACAGGCAGCTGGTGAGCCCCTCCCTGCAGCAGAGGCAGGTCACGCCTGCAAGTCAGCTTTGCACCCTGTGGGCGCCGCTGTTCCTTCTGCTCTGTCTGGGGCAGGAGGTTCCAGTCAACCATGGCTTCCTCTTCTTTCAGAATATTATGCAAGAGAAACTGGAATTTTGTGCACTGCTGGTGGAAATGCAAAATGGTACAGCAGCGGGATGGAAATAGCCTGGAACCTTCTCAAAACATTGCAAATAGAACCGCCATATACTCTAGCAATCCCACTCTTGGGTGACTGGGTGGCTCAGTCAGTTGGGCATCTGACTCTTGATTTCGGCTCAGGTCATGATCCTAGGGTTGTGGAATCAAACCCTGCCGCTGGCTTCACCCTCAGTGGGGAGTGTGCTTGAAGACTCTCTCTCCTCCTCTCCCTCTGCCCCTACTCCTGCTTGCACGCGCTCTCTCTCTCTCCAATAAATAAATACATCTAAAAAAGAAGTGCAGAACCTCCATGAGATACTTGTACTTCTACTTTCACAGCAACACTACGCAAAACAGCCAATTGGTGGAAGCAGCCCAGATGTCCACCAGCAGACGGCTGATAAACGAAATGTGGTGTACACATGCAGTGGAAAATTATTCAGCCTCCAGAAGGAAGAAAGTGCCGACACCTGCTACAACATGGATGAACCCTGAGGACATGATGCTGGGTGAAATGGCCAGTCACAAAAAGACAATGACTGCCAAGCCACTGGTACCAGAAACCTGCTTAGAGTAGCCAGACTCGTAGAAACAGAAAGCAGGACCGTGGCTGCCAAGGCCTGGAGTGGAGTGGGGAATGGGAGCGGGTGTTTCCTGGGGACAGAGTGTCTGTTGGGGAAGGGGAAGAGAGCGCTGGAGATGGATGGTGGGGATGGCGGCGTACTGATGTGAACGGCTTAATGCCACTGACCTGGACACTTAAATGGGCTAAAATGGTAAATTTCACATTATATTTTACCACAATTTAAAAACACTCAATATGAAACACAGGGGGGTTGTATACACATGCCTTCAACTCAGAGAATATAATAGTAAAGTTACAGTTTACCCAGCAGCCTCACGAGAGCTGGCACATTGCCAACACTGTTTTGTGTGCCTGTGTGTATAACCCCATGTGAATTCGGGGGCTGGCTCTGCCACATGGAGCAGGGAGAAGCATGAAGACATTGTCCTTTCGGGGGAGCTCTGCAGCTTCACTCCAGGGGATGCTGAGAAGGTGGGAGTGGGCTCTGGAAACGTCTGCTAAACCTTTTGAGATTTTTCTCTCTAATTTTATTTATATGTTTTATTTCTCAGTTTGGAGCTTGTTCACACTTTTCCTGTTTATTCCTAATCTTTTAGAAGCGGTCCTTGACCTTTTACAATTAAAATTACTTTATGCATTCTAAGAATAATTAAAAATGTATCTTTATTTCCCAAATAATACAAATAAACTTTTATCAGCTTGATTCTGATAAAACCCTGCTAACTCATCAGCAATTATGTTGCCATATGATTACATCTTCTAAACCACATATATTTTAGTTACTGATATCAAGTACCAGGAATGCTTGTCCAGTTATCTCCATGTTTACCCGTCTCTTTACTCACGGTTCTTGCTTCCTTGGGTCAAGTCCATGGTTTCCTGGATTCCTGGGCAACTTCTTTCCTCATTTTCTCTCCAGTTTCACTGGATGACATCCTTCACTTCCTATGAAATATGAACATACACTGTTCTGAATATGCACTTTCAGTAGATACATTTGCCTTCAGATCTGTTCACGATGAACAGATCTTGACCCTTACCACATCTGTCACCCGAATACTCGGTCCCACATGGTTTTCTGAAGGAGGGTTGTGTCCCTTCTTAACCGCAAGCCCTCCCAGGAGCACTGTAAGTTCAGGCTTCCCTACCTGCTACTCCCACTTCCACTCACCTCTCCCAGAAGGTCCTCCTTCCTACCGCCTGTCCAATTCATTCATTTTTACGGGCTTACGGCATTGAATGTCGTTACTTCCCTTTGTAACCATCTCCCTTTGCAGAAGAATTAAATGTGTTCATTCTCAACCCCACTCGCCTGTAAATCCAGAGACACCCACTGGGTTGTCTTGTCTTTCTTGGTACAAATTTACTCAATGTCCAGCCTCATCCCTGCTGTCCCCCTCACAACAATCCATGCTAACAACCACGGGGATTTATCTATGTTTTAAGAGAAAGAGCGTGCTTCCTCAGGTCTGGGTACTTACAGTGGTCTGTAAGCTTCTCTCCCCACCCCCCATTTGACCTACGAACTATCACTCTCCAGGTCCTGGCTGATGACAGCTTCTGTGAGGATTTTTGAATAATCTCTCAGGTGAGTTAAGGTTGTCTCTGCTCCCAAAGCAAGGGCACTTACTGTCATAGCCATGACCACGTGTCCTGTGATTTTCTTTTGTTTTGTGCAGCCACTGGACTGTGAGACTCACAACAGGCAGTGACTGTGAGTTTTGTCCTTGCGTTGTCAGTTCCGAGCTTATCACCTGCATCCTATCTGGTGCCACGATAATATGCATTGAGCTAAAAAAAAAAAAAAGGCTAAGTATGTGTTTAAAATAAAGATACTCCTTTAGACTTGTTAATATGCTTTTCTCCTTTCCAACTATGACCTCCACTCTTAGTTTAGCATTTGCTTTTACATGGGGAGAAGGATTACACAGAATAATACTAACCCCACAGTCAGTTTGCTTTCCTGAGAAAGTGACGTACGAATGTTTACAAGGCCTTCTTACTATTTCAGTAACTGAGGATGGAGAACTTAGCTCTGAAAACTTCTTCTAGGGGCACCTGGATGACTTCATCCACGGGATGTGCAGCTCTTGATTTGGGGGGTCGTGAGTTCAAGTCCCATGTTGGGTGTAGAGATTACGTAAATAAACTTTTAAAAAAAAGTTCTAAAATTTCTTAAAATGTCTTCTTCCCACCATTTAGGCTTGGCCAGAAGGAGAAAGAACACGAGATAAGGTGTGTGTGAAATAAATCTTCTTCCTCCCCACCTGAGGCAGAGTATGAAGAAGAAAAAAAGAGGTTTTGCCTGTATTTATTTATTCCTATTCGACAAACTGAACCCATACTGCAGTCACTTTGACACTATGACTTTTTTTTTTTTTTAACCTGCCGTGACCTCGTGAGCATTTTCCCATGTCACTAAGGATCCTTCAGGGGCACCTGGGTGGTTCAGTCATCTAAGTGTCCAACTCTTGATTTCAGCTTAGGTCTTGATCTCAGGGTCGTGGGTTGGAGTCCCATGTTGGGCTCCATGCTGAGTGGGGAGTCAGCTTGGAAATTCTGTTTCTCTTCTCCCTCTGCCCCTCTCCCTGCTCTCTCTCGCTCTACACACACACACAAACACACACACACACACAAACACACACACACACACACATTCACACATATCCACACATACATGTGAAAAAATGCTTACATGCTTTCTCTTAAATAAAATCTTTTTTAAAAAATCCTTGCAAACATGATTTCTTTACGGCTGTTTGGCACATTAGTACATGCACACTGTCATTTATGCATCAAGGATTCAGGTTTTTCATCTCTAAATGGGGATAGGGATGGTGGAGGTACTGTGTAAAAGGAACCTTGCTCAGGGCTGCATGTATATGAGTGATTTTCTCCCTCTTCTCCTTTCTCTGACATATGTGGCTGCTCTTGAAAGTTTGAGCCCTTTTCCAGAAGGCATGTGCCCATGAGACTTAGGATCCCTACCTTTAATAGCCAGAGATTATGAAACTATAAAAAAGTATAAAAAGTATACTGAGTATAAAAAAGACTCTCAAAAGCCTGTCCGCTGGGTGTGATGGAACAGTGGCAGGTGCATTACGCAGATGGTACTGGAGTCGCAACCCTTTCCCTGCCCTCCCTCCATTTCCTCCTCCTTAGTGGTGTTCCTCACAGTTTTAATCGACCACAGTTTCAATTACATTTAGCTGCTTTCGTCAGGGGCAGCTGGGATGGAAGTTCAGATCCAGTAGACTTCAATCTCAGGTCAAGAACGGAGCCTGCGTTTTGCAAAACTTAAGTATATCAATACGTTGTACACCTTAAATTCACAGTGTTATATGTCAATTGTATATCAGAAAGTTCAAAGAATTAAAAAAAAATGTTTTTAAAGGAACAGCTCTTGGGGCGCCTGGGTGGCTCAGTGGGTTAAAGCCTCTGACTTCAGCTCAGGTCATGATCTCAGGGTCCTGGGATGGAGCCCCGCATTGGGCTTTCTGCTCAGCAGGGAACCTGCTTCCTCCTCTCTCTCTGTCTGCCTCTCTGCCTACTTGTGATCTCTCTGTCAAATAAATAAATAAAATCTTTTAAAAAAAAGAGAGAGAGAGAGAGAGGACAGCTCTTGACCTGAAATGTAGGGATGGTTAGTACCAAGGTCTTCAAGGAGTGAAAATAAATTTGGCAGGTGGGAGATGGCTATCTATTTGTTTCTACATAAATCAGTAGGTGAATAGATACAGAGAGCCACCAGGTATTGGCTTTGTGGCTCTTAAACAAAGCTAAAATTTCCTGAAATAAAGGTATCCCTCTCTCTCTCTCTCTCTCTCTCTCTCTCCCTCCTTCCCTCCCTTTCTTTCTCTCTCTCTCTCTCTGTCTCTACACACACACACACACGTATATACACATACACACACCCATAGATAAAATCCATTAGTTACAAAAATCAATGTTGAAATGTATAAGGAAACATTTCTTCCATTGGTATCTAAATGTAAAGTGGGAAAGTTTTTTTCCCCCTTTGGTGGAAATATCAAATATTAAAATGTACAAACTTTGCACATTTTACAAAGTTGGTGTTGAGTCTTTGTGCTTATGTAGAGATATATGCATGCACTTATCTAAAGAAATGCTTGAAAACATGCACAAATGTATGTATTCATTCTGAAAACATGTTTGTATATGTCTCCTTCACATACACCTATACGTCTCTGTTTCAAATATACGCTTATATCCTTTCCTCTCTTCTGACCCAATTATGACATTGTTAAAAGGCAATTTTAAAAGTAATGACAATCAGCACTTGTATGCAGGTGTAAAATGAACACACGTCAAAAGATTTTATTAAGTTCATCAGTTAATGAGGGATCTGGTAAGGTATTAAAACTTCTCAGGAGAAAAACCTTAAGAAACCCATAATTAGAAGTCAGGAATGCTGAAATGAATTTGCTAATGGAGGCAAGACCAGTCACTGTCCAATCACTGTCCAACCAGATGTAATGTTTGAAATAAGCTCTTCCATTGGGTGGGGTAGGAAAATCCATCTCATCACCACCAGACAAAATTCAAAAATCATTTACATGTCTATGGGGCAAAAATCATTGTCTTCAACCTCAAGTTTGTTTGTTATAACTTACAGAGTTGAAAACTAGCCCAGGTGGAAACCCTGAAGGTCTCAGAACTCAATGCACTCAGATTACCCCAAGGCTAAGTGATTTCTGTCTGGTGCTCCACCCAAAGGATAACCCTATGCCCTTTTGTGGATTCCCATCTTTCAGGGTTTTTCCTGGCAGTTTAATTCAGAGTGTCTGTTATACTGTTATACCCCAAAGATATAGATGTAGTGAAAAGAAGGGCCATCTGTACCACAATGTTCATAGCAGCAAAATGGCCACAGTCACCAAATTGTGGAAAGAACCAAGATGCCCTTCAACAGACACATGGATAAGGATGATGTGGTCCATATACACTATGGAGTATTATGCCTTCATCAGAAAGGATGAATACCCAACTTTTGTTATCAACATGGACAGGGCTGGAAGAGATTATGCTGAATGATATAAATCAAGCAAAGAGAGTCAATTATCGTATGGTTTCAGTGACTTGTGGAGCATAAAGAATAACATGGAGGAAATGGGGAGATGGAGAGGAGAAGTGAGTTGGGGGAAGTTAGAGGGGGAGACAAACCACGACAGACTGTGGACTCTGAGAAACAAACTGAGGGTTTTGAAGGGGCGGGGGGTGGGAGGTAGGGGGAGCCAGGTGGTGGGTGTTATGGAGGGCACAGATTGCATGGAGCACTGGGTGTGGTGCATAAACAATGAATTCTGGTACACTGAAAAGAAATTTTAAAAATTTAAAAATTAAAAAAAAAAAGAGCATCAGTTATTATGGAGGGAGCAGATAAGAATTCTAGACCTGGATGCCCCATTGCATCTTAGCAAGCTTGGAATAAATTATGTTATTCTTTTCAGAATGCCATGGAAGGAAATGGCCTGACACCTTAATCTTGGAGCACGGGTGAGAATTTGTCGGAGACGACATGTGGATGCGTGCACTGGCCCCACCAGCACGGCACACGAGGCAAGGTCAAGTCCCGGGTCGAGTCCTGGCATTCCTGACCGCAGAAAAAAATAACGTTCTATTTGTCCCTCTGTTTTCTCACCTATGGAAACTTCTGACCTACATTCACCAAAAAGAAGCTGCAAGGATCACATGAGCTCATATTTGGGAAAAGTATTTTGAGATCTTCAAAGGACTGTGAGGTTTTAAGTTCTACTGTGCTAGGTGCTTTACTTACGGTACGTCATTGAACCCTCCCCACGATTCCATGAGATGGTTGCCACTGACTTCCTGCTCTCTGAGTCCTACAGCCATGGTGGTCTCTTGCCCAAGGCCGCACAGCCACAGAGCATTTGAGTCTAGGAGCGAATGCTGGCAGCCTCTTGCTCTGGCAGCTGAAGTTCAAAGTAGAATATTGGTGAATGCACCACCAGCAGACAGGAGGGAGGTGTCCAGAGCTGTGGGTCAGGCTCGATGCTCAGTCCTTTCCCTTCAAGATTTTCCATTCCCAGATTCATTCACTCACTGGTTAGCTTACTAACTCCTGCATTGTCCTCTATGATCGCCGTGCTATTCAACAGATCTCCAGCTTCACCTGCATTAGAGAAATTGAACTTCCAAACCTCTATGTAGATCCTATTAGCTTCGTTTATCAGGGAGGACATTGAGGTCTGAAAGCCCAAGTACCTCTGTGAAGGTCAGACAGCCAGTACGTTGGGAGCTAGGGCTAGAGCCCGAGACCCCCTCTAGACCATGACCCACAGAGTCTGTACTCAAGCCACAGCCTGAGGGACTCCAAGCTCACACAGCCCAGCTCTCTCGCTGCAGCACCCTTGTCCCCCGCCCTGTGGTCTTCCATGCCCTGGCCTCCACTGCAGGGTTCCTGCTGCAGGCCCCTTACCCACGGGCCCAAGGCCCATTCCTGTCGCTCATTGGTTCCATGAAGTTACAAACCAAACTCAGCCTCTCTCACAAGCCCCTCCTGGTCTCCCTAGATGCATGGAGTCCCACTTTCCTTCTTCCTTTCTATCCTCAAAAAGAACTTCCCCAAATATGCCCCTTGCTGTCATGTGGCATCTCAGGGTCAGGTTTTCTGCCCAGAACTAATGTAAGTTGGTCTCTTCTGGGCTATGCGCTTCATATCGCTGACTGCAGGGTGTGCTTCTGTGAGGAGACGAGAAGGGTACCAGGTCTCCTAGGGGTCTTTTGAGGATTAAATTAGTGCAGGTAAGGAACACAGAGCAGTGTGTGGCTCCTTGTAAGCACCCAATTCCCATCCAGCTTGGTAGGTGTTGTCTTTCTCCCTGCCACAAGCTGCCTCCTGGGCCTGGTGCCCCTGTCCGAGCATCTCCACGCTCAGCCTACATGGCTAGCAGCCCTTGTTCCTCTTCAACACTCAGGTTGTTGCTCTAGGGCCCACCTGGGGCGGGTGGCCCATCTGGGCTTTTACAACACCGAATGCTTCCTTTAGCTGAGCCCTGCTCTCGCTGCCTTGTGGCTGCTTCTTGTTACTGCTCTCTGTCTTGACCGGTCAGCTCCACGGAGTGATGTCTCTTGGCACTGCCTGCACACGACTCTGGGTTTGGCACACAGTAGGAGCGAACCTTGTGGTTGTTAAGTGAACAAACGCAACAGCCACACTCTCATGGGATGGCCAAGCTGCGGAGTCATTTGTGCTAACTGGGTCATTCTTCCATAATTACATTAAAAACTTGATTATCTGGGGGATTGGAAATAGATTACATCTCCATTTTGAGTGAACGAGAAGGCAAGTGGATCATTGGAATAATGACAAGAAAATACGGTCGATGACATTTAAAGGGCGCTGGCAGGATCCAGACCCTGAGTCAATGACTCCCGCAGGCGGCATTATCAAGTTTGGAGGGTCGTAGCTTCACGAAATTAAATGAAGTCTTGGAGGTGATTTCATCTACCCTGTGCATTCCATCCTGATTCGCTTGAGGCCAAGGGGAGAGAAGACTAAGTCAAAAATGGTTTTAAAATGCTGTGGTGAGAGTCTGGTTTTCTAGCCCCCACCTAAATGACAGGATTCTGTGATGTTCACAGCAGCCTGTGCTCCAGCTACCTGAAGCTCCTACCCACAGCTCACGGCTGACGTCCTCTGAACCCAAGACTTCTAAGCTCCTTACTCTCCCACCACCAAGGAGCTCGTACCCTTCACGGGGCTCAACAGTGTGTGTAGATGTTGTCCCAGATGGTCGTGAGGGAGCCGATGGCTTTCCACAGGGCTCCACCGGGCGTGGACAGCTGGAAGTGTGTCTATGTCTGGTTTTACCTGGACCCCTCTCCTGTGCCTTTTTCATCTTCCAATTTTAATCTGTATCCTTTCCTATAATAAACTATAACCATGATCATGACATCTTTTCTCAGTGCTGTGAGTCCTTCTAGCGAATCGTTGAATGGTGGTCTTGGAGACCAAGACACACCCCCATATGTCCAACGTGTCCCATGCCCACTGAGACTGCCCTAGGAGGACAGAGAATGCACGGTGTGGACCGAGGGTCCCAAGAGTATTGGTTAGCTTTAGCTGTATAATCAACTCAAACTTAGTGGCCTCAAACAACTATTTATGGAGGCTCCTGGGTGGCTCAGTCGGTTAAGCCTCCAACTCTTGATTTCAGCTCAGGTCATGCTCTCCGGGTCCTGAGATTGAACCCTGGGTGGCCAGGCTCACTGCTCAGAGGGGAGTCTGCTTGTCTCCCTCTCCTTTGGCCCCTCCCCTGTGTCTTGCTCACTCTCTCTTTCTCTGAAATAAATAAATAAATCTTTAAAAAAAAAACATACACACAAAACCAGCAACAACCAACAAAAAAAACCCACGATTTTCTTTGTTATGATTCTATAGGTTTCCATGTGGATTGGGCTCAGCCGGACAGTTCTGCTCTTAACTAGACTCGTGCATGTGGTCTGTCCCCAATCAGCTATGGGTCTGCGTCAAGATTTAGCTGGATGCCAGATAGGGCAACGAGGGAGATGGGACCGTCTGTCTCCCTTCATCCAGCAGGCTAACACTGCTTGTCACTGGGCAGTGGGATCTCAAGAGCTACAAGAGACCTGGCCCCAGAGACTTTCCAGTCATTTTTATAATCCACAGCACTAGGATGCCAGTGAACTTCCAGAAACCTGGCATCACAAGGCAGTGAAGTGAGAGAGAGCAGGTTTGGGGCTGGGTAATCGGGACCCTGCACACTTCATCACACCCGTCCCTGCCTGTGCCAACGGGCTCCAGCAGCTGGGTCAATAAAAAAGACAAAACAAATACCCGACCACTCACCACAGATCAGCAAATCACAGTTTATTGTTTGGTCTAAAGAAATCAATAGGGATGTTGAAATCAAAAACAAATGGAGACAAGCCTTGAGAATTCCCTGAGCAGACAAAACCAGTTTAGTCCTACAAGCAAAGCTTTTTTAGCTTATTTTGCAAGACTAACTTGAACTGGGTCATTTTTTTACTTATGCCTCCAGAAATCATAAGCAAAACTTACACTGTTCCCAGGATTTGTAGGAGGTAACCACTGACCAGTTCCCTATCAGGTAAGAAAGTTCTAATATCATAACCCATCACCGTGAAGAACACACAGTCAAGGCTGTCTCACGATAGAAGCTGCTTTACAACGTTGCACACCTGAGCCTCCCTCCGTGTTTCGGTTTGAGTGATCGCGGCTTGCAAACTGTCTTTTGGTGTATGCACAAAACTTTTACTGGTTCCGACTGAGTTTCACTCCTATTATTTCTGAACTTTTGGTAGGGGCAATTATCCCGGCACCATTAAGCCTTACCAGGAGTGCCTTACACTTACTGCTTTACAGAATCCCTTCCAAATCTGTCACGTGCTTGTGTCCTCAGGATAACTTTAGGAGTTAGAGCTTTTATGCCCATTTTATAGATGAGGAAGTCAAGGCACAGAGAATAAGTAGAAGTAGCCCCGGCCCCGCCTGGTGCGCAGTGTCTGATTGCAAGGCCAGTTCCTCAGTGCTCTGCTCACTCCCCGCCTTCTGTTCCGCACTGCCCCCATTTTTTACAGATGGGGAGATCAAGGCCCATGAGTGGCTGTGACACCCCTGAGAGTCACTGCCTCTGTCCATGGTCATGTTCCTCAGGACCTCATGGAGTCCTCTGGCGGCTCCTCAGCGGCACCGGCCTGGGGAGCACAGCAGTGACGTACATACCCAGGGCTTTCTTCTCAGGAGCTCCAAGCCATGGCAAGTGTAACGTTGCAGGTTGTTGCTATTTTGCTTGTTTGGGATTATGTAGCATCCAAGGATGCATGGATCTGGGCATGAAAATCTCATTTCGAGGAGGTGATTGGGAATACGTGTGAGGAAGAAAAATCATGGTTTGGAGGGAGAAATAGAGAAAGAGACAGATACAGCAGCTGGTCTGAGGGCATGAAGGCAACACTCATGACACCGGCCTCTCCGGTGATGGAGCTGGGCTCTGGGGACACGGGGACCAACACTGCCACCCCAGTTTGTGCCTCGAAGAGCCCAGATGAATAGAGCTTCAGAGATTCGTACTGGTGTGAGAGGGGCCGTATAGGGAGCCGACAGCAGGCACAAGGTCTCTCAGAAGTGGGCGTATTATTTTTGCATGTTAGGATATCAGGGAAGTGGCCGTTGGTCCCGGTTTTCCATGCATTCCCTGTATCTGATTGACCGCCCCACTTTACCATATGACCTGCCCCCACGTCACACGGGCCTGAGAAGAGCCTTGGCCAGATATGACATCAGCCAGGGGCCCACGGGACCCTGAAGGCCCACCCACGTCAACACTAAGTGTTAGGAGATGCCCTGTCTCCTTGTCTGCTCCTTTCGTGTCACCTCCTCAAGAAGCAGACACAGCCTTGGAAAGCTGCTGGCCTGGGAGCAGAGACATTGGGGCAAAGCCAAACCTGGCCCTCAGTCGGGGGCATGAGAAGTAGAAATCTTGATTTGCTCAAAGGCGCTGAGGTTTTGAGGTCATGTATTAGGCAGCCAGAAACAAAAGTTGTGTAGTCCGCTAGCCAGGAGACCCCTATTCTGTGCCCCACATCAAGGCCTGCTTCTCCTTCAACCTGGTCCATCCAGAGGACAGGCCTGTTTCTAGGTCTGGGCCCCCATTTGCCTGGGGCAATAAGTGTGTCAATAAGTGATCAATTCCAGGCATACTGCCAGTCCTAGCAGAGGCCTGTGTGGTCCCGCTCACATGTTTTAGTCGATGTTGGGGTGCAGTGCTCTATGTGTCCCCGCCATGGCACCCACTGTGAACTGGTGTGTTACTCAGCTCTCCTGGCCTCCAGGAGAGCAGGTTCCTGACCCCTGTTCTGAACCAAAGGACAGATGAAATGATCAAGACTGAAGGCAGGAGCCAGGAGCTGGAGCAGCTGCCAGGGCCCGAGACGATGTCCCCTGGCGCCTCTCCCTCAGCTCCCAGGAGCAGCAACAGGCTGTTCCTTCCACCAGCTGGTGGAGGAGAAAAGTGCCCAAGCTGGGTTCGTAGCTCAGAGGACTTCCTACGTGGCTGCAAGCCAGCAATGGATCCCACCTAGTTCTTGGGGCGGTTGTGAAGATTAATGATAACTTGTCAAGTCCTGCCACACAGAGGTGTCCAGCCGACATAAGATGCTGATCTTCCTTTTGGTGTTATTGGCATCATGGTCACAAAAAGGGGAATCTGGGGCCAAGTAGCTCAGGCCACCTGCACTCTTTTTCTGTCCTCTTCCCCAGGTCTCTGCTCCGTTACTAGCCCGCTCCCTCCTCACACCAGGCCTCTAACTGTGCAGCCCAAGCCCAGGGGATCCTGAGGGTGCCATGTGATTGAACACATCAGCCCTCCTTGTACATCACCCTCTCTAAGACCCCCGGAGTTGCACCTCTGCCAGGCGCCCTCTGGGGTTGCCCAGAAGAATGATTCAATAGCCGTTTGGACCCTCATCGTGGAGCTTCAGCAAACTCAGGGAAGAGCCAAAATCTCTTCAACTTAAGTCTGTGCCCCCACCTCCAGGGAGGCCACGCAGAATGTACACACACACACACACACACATGCATGCACCTGCTCACAGCATTCCGGAAGGGAAAAGCAGGAAATGCATGAGCCCTTGCCCCCAGGGCGAGGGGATGAGTGGGGGTCACAGGGGGACCTGCTGGTCCCAAAGCTGACTCATCTGTCTTGGGAGGGGCTGCTGTAAAAGAATGCACTATGGGGGCTTCCAGAACAAACATGTATTTCCCACATCCTCCCACTGGAGGATTTGCAGATCAGGGCACCAGCAAGTCTGGGTTCTTGGTGAGGACCCTTCCCAGTTTATAGATGGCCACTTTCTTGCTGTGTCCTCACCTGGTGGAGAGAGATGGGGGGGTGGCTAGTTTCCTTCCTCTTCTTGTTACGAGCACTGACCCTATCGCGGCGGCTCCGCTCTCCTGCCTCCCAAGGCCCTCACCGCCAGATACCATCCCACTGAGAGTTTGGGTTTTAATACACGCAATTGGGGTAGAAGAGACAAAGCATGCTGTCCCTGACACCTTCTTAATAGAACCTCATTGTTTATCCTCTAGGATAAAAGCTGAAAACCAGCAGCCTGAAGATCACACTGCCTCTCAGATTATGTCCCATTTGTTCTGGGGTTTAAAGATAAATTAATGTCCCGGCCAGTATTTAATAGTGAAAATATTTCTCATAAGAATCCAGGTTTTAAGCTCATCTTAGAAGCAAGACCATCTGGGAACACTCTGTATTTCCCCACTTGGCCACCATGGGTTGGAGCCACTGACCACTGGAGAAGGGGCATATGAACCCCTTTGGCCACAGCCCTTTGCCTTCCCAGCCCCAAGGGCCTGAATTTGATAGTTAGCATCTGTAGTCAGGGCTGCATGTTTGTACCCCAACCAACCTCTTCGCCACTGGAATTTGTAACCTGCCCTTGAAGACAAGCATCTCTTTGAATAGATGAGGAAACCAAGACCCAGAAGTTAGAAGGGAGCTTGGACTAATGCGCTGCACACAGCCTAGAAAACAGCATTCAACAAACTCCTCTTTTCCTTCAAGGCCCAGCTCCATGCCCACAAGACTTCCTCAGCAACATTCTGGCACACAGAATCCCCTCCCCACCTCCGCTGAAATTTAAACCACTATGGCCATGAGTAATGGTGCAAAGATACGGGATGTCTTTGTCCTTCCTTGTTCCCTTGCTCCTTCTCCTTGTGGAATGCTGAGAAGGGAGTTGAGGGAAATTGGAAGGGGAGGTGAACCATGAGAGACTATGGACTCTGAAAAACAACCTGAGGGTTTTGAAGGGGCGGGGGGGGGGGGGGGTGGGAGGTTGGGGGAACCAGGTGGTGGGTATTATAGAGGGCACGGATTGCATGGAGCACTGGGTGTGGTGCAAAAACAATGAATACTGTTATGCTGAAAAGAAATTAAAAAAAGAAAGAAAGAAAGAAAGAAAGAAAGAAAGAAAGAAAGAAAGAAAGAAAGAAAGAAATGCTGTCCTAGGGAGGGATCCGAGATGAACGTGCCCCCGTGTGAATTCTGTTGCTGCTGATCTAATGTGGAGCGTAACTGATTTGAAAGCTATTCCCCACCTAAGCTGGTGACACTGTTCCTCCTCTCTTAAGGACAGCAAGTTCCTCTAGACTGAACCTCGCTCCCCAGGGAGACCCTGGGCAACAAATGTGTTGGTTAGACAGGAGTGTTTGCTAAGCCAACATTCACAGGAGGACTGGGACTCCTTTTCATTTCAGGAGGTTAGAAAAATGGTTCTTTTTTACTCTTGGGCCAGGCCACTGGGGGAGAATTGGGAGAATTTATGCACAGACAATAAGCTCCCTATCAAAGGCGACTGATGCTCCCAGCTGTGAAGGCCTATTGTTGGATTCACCACTCTGGACTCTGTTTATCCTTTCATTGTGATGCATAATCACTGTTCCTTAAGGAAGTCCGTGTATCTTAATCAGATTTGACTTTGCAAATCTTACATTTTCCCCTAAGAGAACTTGCAAATGGTTGCCTTTACTTGGCAGCAGATTAACCCCGATTTTGCTTCTTGCAAAAAGCAGGGGAAGTTGGATTGAAGACACTGAAACATTACTACAGAACTTCAGAGAGCAAGAAGCACAGAGAATTTGGTCTCCACCCAGTGGAGCCCGTTTCCAGCATCCTAGCCTGTTGGCTTACATTTTGTGCGCATGTCTCCCCCCGGCATGGGGTGCCCACATTCTCCGTGGAAGGACATTCCCTTGCTGCACAACTGCAGCCACAGAGATGGCTGCTGTTTGTCAAGGACTAGCTGCTTCTGTCTGTTCTAACCCCACGCTTCTCTCTGAAGGGCGCGTCTGCTACACACTCTTCAGGATGGCCCTTTGTCTGTGCATAGCAAGAGACCTGCCCACGCCCACTCCCTTCTCTGAGGAACAACATAGCTTGTGACCTTAGGCAAGGCATTAAACTTCTCTGAGCTTCAATGTCTCCATCAGAAAAATTGGGATGATAATAATACTCATCTGAGAGGTTTTGTGATGATTCAGTTAGATAACACATGTACAGTATAGTGTGTATCAGCACTCCGGTCATGTAATGACTTCCTTGCAAGTGGTAGCTCATGATGTCACCACCATTGTCATCTTCACCATCATCATCACCATCACCATCACCATGATCACCATCACCACCATCATCATCATCTCCATCATCTCTATCATCACCATCATCACCATCATCATCATCTCCATCATCTCTATCATCACCATCATCATCATCATCTCCATCATCTCTATCATCACCATCATCACCATCATCATCATCTCCATCATCTCTATCATCACCATCACCACCATCATCGTCATCTCCATCATCACCATCACCATCATCATCATCATCATCTCCATCATCATCACCAACATCATCACCATCATCATCACCAACATCATCACCATCATCAACATCATCCTCATCCCCATTTTCTCACAAATGGCAACCACCCTGGATCGCTCTGCATTTTCTCATATGGTTTGGCATTGTGAAGACTTTACTGTCCTGGTTGCCTCACAGCAAAAATGTTCCCAGGACCAGTCACTCCACTGACCATGGTTTCCCCATCTTTAAGTGGGGAACTAACGTGTCAGACCCCCTTGCACCTAGGCTGATCCACAGAAGAGGCCTTAGAGCATCGGTCTCCCTGTAGATCCACCCTTTCCTGGAGTGTTACTTGTTGGGTTTTCTCTTCCTTCGAGGAGCTCACAGCACTGCCATGAATACCAAACGTCACTCTTGGAACGCGCTGTATTTTCTTTCTTTCTCTGCATAGTAACACTGGTGACATCAGAGCAGGAGTGATTGCTCCCGCTGAGGATTAAAGGAAGGGGGAGGCCAAGGAATGAACTGGTTACCTCAAGGCTTCCTTTAAAGCAAAGCTTTGCCTGTCATTCTCAGCCACAGGATAGCAAATTCTAGGGTAACATCTTTGCACCCCTGCTGTTCCAGCCAACTGCTCAGACTCAGACTCAGGAGACCTGGTTCTACACGCCACCTAAATGATACATATTTCCTCCCTTTAGGCCTCAGTTTTCTCGTCTGTTAAAATAGGGTCATAGCAGCATCTGCATCCTCGAGCTGTGAGTACTGAGACAATCAATCTCAAGTGCAAGCACAGGGCATCTCAGCAGCAAACACTCAATAGCTTGGTTATTTGTCATCTTAAAATAATTATTTTCCATCTTCGCAGCTCTCACATCACTGCTGTCATCAAGAGAGCTTTATGAGTGTGGTCCAGAGCCTGGCATGGGCCAAGGGCTCAGGGACGGTTCCTGCCTATATCATCACTACTAGGATTTTGCTCCAAGGCTCCAGCCCTTCTGCCACCACATCTGAGCCACCCAGAGGTCATTGGATGTATCCAGTCTGATGGGCAGAGTTGGCAGCCGTACCAGCCATCCCTCACTCTGACATGCTTCCAAAAAAGTTTTCAAGCCAAACTCCAGGCAGCAGCTCTGGACTGGCCACTCAGGGCCCCAGGGCCACACGCAGGCTGTCACTCCTGGAAGCCTTCTCACCTCTGCATGGTACTTCCGTGCTCCAAAGCCTGGGGGCTGGAGAGTGCTCAGGTGGTGGATAATTACCGCACATGCTGCTGCCTGCATTTAGATGAGGCATTATTCAAATCCATTGCCTCTCCAAAGAGCTTTGTCATCTTCCTGGGCCCCAGGACATGCAGCCACAGAGCCACCACCCTGGATGGTCTGGGAGGGCTGTCAGGAACACCTGCCGTCAGTGGGGCTTGTTTTCTGTGATGTTTCCATCTCATGATGACTCCCACTCCTGCCTAGTCTTCTTCCCAGGACCTCTACCCTTGGCATTGGTTCCTCTCAAGGAAGGGACAACAGGAGGGAGGAAAGAGAAAAAGTGGAAGGAAGAAGGAGAGGTGGATGGGAAGGGAAGAAGGGAGGAAAGAGAGAAGAAAAGGATTTCTTGCATGACCCCAGATCTCTGCTTGTTCCTGATGTCCTCACACCTTCCCTACTTCCCTCCATAGTGCACAGACAGGGGTGCAGTAGGGTCATGAGCCCAGAGTGCTTATGACAGGCATTGCCTTCCTTTCCACAGACCTTATATTCTGGTCTCCAGGGACTGGGATGATCTATGTCTTCTGGTCTCCTGGAATTGCACTAGCAGAGCCTTTGGGGAGGACCTGCCACCGGGCATCCAGTCTCAGGCCTGGGGTCAGAAGGCAGCCTCCAGCTCTGTGCCCCCATGTGGTTTTCCAAGGCATGAACGCACCACAATTTATTTCTCTATTCTATTATGGATGGACATTTCCACAGCTTCCAGTTTTGTGCTGCTATGAATAAAGCTGCTATGAACATTCTTACACATTTCTTCCCATATGAGCATATGCATTTATTTTTCTTAGGTGTCTGCCTAGAAGTAATATTTTTAAATCCTAGGGTTGGCATGTGCTTAAATTTAATTGATAATGCCCAAGTATTGTCTGAAATGATTTTACCAATTGATGCTGCCATCAGCAACCTATGAGAGTTCCTGTTGCTCCAAATCTTCACCATCAACTGGCATTATCAGAAGTTTTTTGGATACATTTTAGGTGATCTAATTGGCACTGTAGTTCTAATTTACATTTTCTGAAAAATAATGGTGTTTGACATTTTATAATCTTTTTTTTAAAGATTTTATTTATTTATTTGACAGACTGAGATCACAAGTAGACAGAGAGGCAGACAGAGAGAGGAAGGGAAGCAGGCTTCCCACTGAGCAGAGAGCCTCATGTGGGGCTCGATCCCAGGACCCTGGGATCATGACCTGAGCCGAAGGCAGAGGCTTTACCCCGCTGAGCCACCCAGGTGCCCCGACATTTTATAATCTTATCAGTCATTTGGATACCCTATTTTGTGAAGTATTAATTCAAGTCTTTGCCAAGTTTTTATTGTCTTTCTTATTAATTTATACTCATTCTTTGTTTATTTGAAATATGAGTTCCCTGTCAGATATATGTAGCGTGAAATCCTTCTCTTGATCTGTGACTTGTCCTTTTCTCTCATCTAGCAATTTATTTTGATGAGCAAAATTTCTTTTTTTATGAGTTTATTCATTTATTTGAGAGAGAGTGCATGCACAAGGAGGGGCATGAGGGAAAGAGAAAGAGTCTGAAGCAGGCGCCGCACTGAGGGGGAAGCCCGACGTGGGGCTCATGGGGCTCGATCCCATGACCTGAGCTGAAACCAAGAGTCAGATGCTTAACCTACTGAACCACCCAGGCGCCCCAGTTCTTACTTTTAATTACATCTTATATATGTATATAATATGCATATGTTTTCTATATATCTGTGTATATATACACACATATACGCTTATATTCATATTTATAATTTTGGTGTTGGTTAATGCCTTATTGCATCCTGTTCAAGAAACCCAAAGTTATGAAGATACTCTCTTCTGTTTTATTCTGAAAACTTTAACGTTTTACACCTTCCATGTAGATTTATGAAGTATTTCAAATAATCTTCATGTATGGTGTGAGGTAAGAGTCAAGGGTTACCCATGGACTCCCACTTTTTCTAGTACCATTCCTTGAAATAAATAATCTTTTACCCACTGAATTACTGGAGTGAATTTGTAGCAAGTCCAGGTGACAATGTATATGTGGCTCTATTTTTAGCACTCCCTTCTTCTCCATTTGTATATTTGATTTCCCTTGGGCCACTGCTGCGCTATGGAATTCAAGGAAGCCTTTTAATAAATTAGAGTAAGTCCTTCCACTGTACTGTTCTTCAAGTCTGCCTTGGTTTATTGTAGGTCCTTTGCATTTTTACCTAAATTGTGATTTTGCCTGATACTGCACTGAATCGATAGATCCATCTAGGGATTGACAACACTGAGTTTTCCCATCGTGAATATGGCGTATCTTTCATATTTAGATCCTCTATTCTCTCTCTTGTCATTTGTTGTTGAAAGTGCAAGGGTTCGCTTGCCCCCCACCACTGCTTCTGGGATGGGAGGATTCCCAGAAGGCAGCACAGTAAGGAGAAAGGTCGGTCCAGGCAGCAGGAGCTCTCCAGCCAACTGCGCACGGGGAGGCATGGGCCCCCTGCTGGAGTGCCGCCTGCTGCGGGATCCCTGCCACACCCATCCGCTGGTTGTCTGGGAACGGCCACTTGGGCCCTACGAAGTCTACAAGCGGCTCAAGAAAAATATGGCCCCAACACAAAGAGGTGGCTCTGGGATGCAGATTCTGGCAATGGCCGAAGTGCCAGGGCCAGGATTGGACCCCAGCAACCAGGCCCCAGAGTTAGTTCAATTATTTTCGTAGCTGCACTACTTACTCCATAGGGCTGTAACAAGGATTTAAAAAACAAAACAAAACAAAAAAATCAGTAAGCTAGAAAGCATTGTGTCCATGGCACGTAGGATGTCCCATCAACCATCTGCTGCTGCTGTTTTATGCCCCTCCTTTGCACGGCTCAGGGGCAGGTCTAGATGTGATAACAAGAAAAAGTACTCAACACAGTTCGTTTCCACTCTGCCGCTGATGCTCAGACCAGGATTTGTAATCCGGCCAGCCTATATCCAGGTTCGTTTAAGAAAAACGATACAAAAAAGTTCTCAATCAGCAACAAAGTTAAACTTCTTTCTCCAGCCTCCAAGTGTCTCCAAAAGCTACATAGTAACTGCCCGTCTACTGCCCATCCATGCCCGTGCTACACAGTAGCTCCCCAGCTGCACCATCACATTTCCTCTTCATTCCTGGCCAATACCTGCCTCCAGAAAACTTGTTCCTTCACTGTTCCAACAATGCACTCCTGGAAGTATTTGGATCACGCCATTCAACTGCACCCTGTGGGAATGGTTTCCCGCGTGTGGCTTTCCATCTCCTCCCCAGCCACGCAGCTCAGTGCCTCAGCCCCTCTCGGAAACTTTCCCACGTAGCGCAGCCCATAAAGATCCCTCAAACTCCAACTCCAACATTGCCTACCCTGGCCACTGGGCAATTAACCAGGCATTGTGAAAACTCTTCACCTGATGTTGAAACACACATTTGTTATTTCATTTTGAATGTGACTGTATTGTCCCCGAAACTGAACTGAGAGCTCATCCGGGAGCCACTTCAATTCCAGAAAGCCATTCAATTCAGCAACTTTCCTCCTATGCCTTTTAAGCTACAAGAAAATTTACAAAAACAGGTTAGATTTGTCTTTTCCTTCAAAGAACTGTCATGGGACTATCCAGGAAAGAACCCTGGATGCGAGAGTCAGTGACGAGGGTTCAAGGTTGAATTATCCTGCTGATGAACCATGTGATCTGAGGGGAGTCACTTAACCTCTAGGAATGCTTTGTCAAAAGGAGCTACTCTCTTTCAAGGTTTGCATTTTGAGCTGCATTTTGGGCAGTTTGCATTTTGGGCAGGAGAATTCCAAGGAGAGGGAACGAAACGCCTCAAGCTCCATCTCAGACGGTGTGTTCCAGGCTTGACCTCTGCTTGCTACGCCTTCTGTAGAAACAGGCGGGACCAAGAGCTGAAGAGAACTGGCCAGTGGGTTCAGACATTCGTCTGAGTACAAGACAAGTCACTGAACACTTTGGAGCAGGGGAATACAAGACAATTTTATGAAGTTCACTTTTGCATAGTAGAGTTTATGAGTACAACATACATACAAAAAAGTGAACACTATCCAGCTGAAAGAAATATTTTTTTCAGGCAGGACACACTTACATTACTCACAACCAAATAAACAGATCATCAGCAGAATGAAATATGCCTCGTGCCCCCTTCCAATCACTACCTCCTCCATGAGAGTGACCACGTGGCTAATTTCAAATGCCATATGTGATTTTTGCATATTTTTTTAAAACTTCATTCAAATGGAATCATAGAGCGTGTCCTCTTCTGTATTTGGCTTTTCCTCCCTTTCAAAATAGTTCGTGAGACGCACCCACGACGTTGTTTAGAGCAGCAGTTACTCCTTCTCATTGTTAGTGTATTTCCTAACTGAGAGTGCCGCCCTCCTTATTTTCTCTACTCTAGACAGACGTTTGGCCTGTTTCCTGTTTGGGGCTATTAAGAAACTGCTCTCAAGAGTGTTTGTATGAGCTGATGAATATTTGTGCACGTTTCTCTCAGGAAGATATAGGAAGATGGAATGCCAGGGTATGCCGGGGTAGAAAGTGGCTGAACTGGTCATCCCACACAGGGAGGTGTGAGACTTCTATGCTCTGCATTTTACCAGCACCTGGCATTGCCAGTAGGTGGGTGTGTGGTATTATCTCAGAGCATCTCTGATCTTTTTAAGATTTTTATTTATTTGACAGAGAGAGAGAGAGAGAACACAAGCAGAGGGAGCAGCAGGCAGAGAGAGGGAGAAGTGGGCTCCCTCCTGAGCAAGGAGCCTTATGTGGACTCGATCCCAGGACCTTGGGATCATGAGCCTAGCAGAAGACAGAGGTTGAACCCACTGAACCACCCAGGCATCCCATGTCTCTGATTTTTGTTTCTGGAAAGTTGACCATCTTTTCTTGTATTTATTGGCCATTTGCGAACTCTCTGCTCAAGTCTTTTCTCCAGGCTTCTACTAGGTTCCATATCCATTTTCACTGATTTCTACTTCTTCTTTAGTGTGCCAGATAGGAGTCCTGTGCTAAGTGAATGCTTTGCAAATACCTTCTCCTATTCTGTGTTGCCTTTTCCATCCCTCTTGGGGCTCCAGGTACATGGTGTAGCCATTGGTTTTATGCCATTGTCTTCCTGTCCTAGTGGGATGGACAGCTCGAGGCAGTTCTTTCTCCTTTCAGAAGGACACCTGGATGCAATTGCAGTCTTGTCCAGGGCTATATTAACTTTCTCCTCCCTAAAATATGAGAGTCTGAAGGGACCTACGTTGCCTGGATGACAGAACATCTCATTGCTTTAACACATCAGTGACATTGACTCTTTCGGCCAAGATGCACAAGATACAGCAAGAATGTTGAATAGCCTATCAATGGTCCTTCCGATTAGGGGCATAGGGCCAGGTCTTTGTGCCCAGCACCAGCCAGTCACTGGGTGTGGGCTGCCGCTGGGGAGGATATGTGTCTGGGGGGAGGCAGCTCTCTCTGGGTGAGGGGAAGCGGATCTTTCTCTGTAAAAAATATGTGCTGCAAAGGGTGGGAAAAAGAAAACATATTAAGATTTTAAGGGTCCAGTGGTCTGGGGTATTCTGAGAATTTCCCACCAAAGAAAATGCCAAAGGAAAGCATTCACACATCCCTCCACCCTGTAAGAAGGAAGCACTATGTCTGGAGCCCTCACCAGGTTCTGGAGGAAGAGCATATTCTGCACTTTGGGTTCTACTCCAACTTATTTGCTATGTGACCAGAAGCTGCCAACTTTGAGCGGGATTGGAACAAAGTCCAGGCTGTTGTGCCGACCACTGCCACTTGGGCCCTGTGAAGTGACAGACCCCAGGCAGTAGATGTATCTGTGGTAGGAAGCGATGCCATGGGAGGCTTTTGGCAAGTCCTAATAAAGAGAGTCACCAAGGGCACCCCAGTGTCTGGAGCAAGGCCACGCCAGTTCACAGCGCTGGAGTGAAACTTGGTCCTGGTGAGAAGGAACACCTGATCACAGGGCATCAACTGACCATGTGGCCAGAATTTCCCACCAATATAACCACGGTCACCATAGTAACCATGATAGCAGGGATGGAAGTCAGAGCATGGGTTCTGCTCTCCAAGAGCACCTCAGTTCTGTAGCCACAAATGCTCATCCTATCAACGACTGAGCCCAAGACTGAGCCTCTAATACCGAACCTTTTCTCAGAGAGATGAATCACCTGCTCGGTGTCAGGTAAAATTGCACTGGGCACTTCCTCCTCGGAAGGCACATAAATCATCACTATGGAAACTGACACATGTTGGGTCATTCTCCCTTGGCCAGAACCACTGTCAGGAGGATCATGGAGAATTTGCTCCCCTTCACCCAGGAAGAGCTGCCTCCCCGCGGACACCCACCCTTCCCAGCGGCAGCCCACACCCAGTGACTGGCTAGTCCTGGGCACAAAGACCTGGCCCTATGCCCCTAATTGGAAGGACCATCCTGGCTGCTGCTCTAGGATGAAGCCTCTGCTGCAAGCACGTTCTGCCAACACACGCTCCCTCACACCGCAGAGGGGCCACTTCTGAGAGCAGTCTCCACCTTCTTCCCGGGAACAGGATGGAGGACAGGCATTCTCCACTCTGGGAGAAACGTGAAGGAAAAGAGGAAACAAGCCTTGTGGGCTTGGGTGAAAGAGGGCTTTGGATGGAGGACATAGCAGGAGAGGAGACAGAATCACCCCGGGGGAGGCCGTGAGTCCAGCTTATTCTGGGAATGAGAAGGAAGCCAGTGTAGCTGGAGCTAAATGAGCAACGATAGAAGACAACAAGAGAGAAGGGGAAATGGGACAGCCTGAGGGAAGAGGAGTAGCATCCACTGCGAGAGATGTAAGAAGCCCCAGAGGAGTAAGAACAGAGGAGCTACGCGATATCGCTTGCATTTTATGAAAATTGCTCCGGCGGCTGGGTTGAAGGAGGCTGTGGGGCAAGGCACAGCACAGGCCGTAGGCGCTGTTGAGGGATGCAGGAGAGACGGTAGTCAGAAGATGAGAATCTCCTGCCACCTATGGGGTCATTCTTAACATGTTCCCTAGTGTTCCAGAGAAGGGACGCAGGGGGTCAGGCATCTTTAAGAACCAATAGGGAAGAGCTGCTGGGCTGGTCTCCCCCGTCCATCCCTGTGACTCAGCACAAACTAGGGGCCCCTTTCATGGGAACCCCTGCACCCGCAAGAGGCTTCAGGGCATGGCATTTCCCCAAGCCAGCTTTGCCCACTGTGGGGGGAGTCCCAGGGGCTGGGGCTCCATTGCACTTTTCCTTCCATCCTCTTCGCCCTGGGAGACAAGGGCACTGAGGCAATGCTTTCAGGATGAATGAACAAACTCATAAGTTAGCTGGTTTTGTCCCCGAGCTCTCTAAGTTACTTTCCCCCACCTCACGGAGGAGGAGGCTGGCTCAGGCTGGCAAAGTCCTAGCAGGTCTGCAAAGACACTCATGCAAAGACTTGAATCCAGGCCCAATTCCAAATCCTGAACTTGGTTTGGAATCATAGCAAGATGGTAACAAACATAAAAATATTTGGAGGAAAGCTGTAGAAAGTAGTATTCTACACTGAACACACACACACACACACACACAAGAGCTCAGTCTCTGTTCCTTCTATGCAAGGTGGAAACACACGTCCTTATAATATTCCTGTCTCAGTGTGTGTACATATGCAGTAGGTGTTGGTTTCTGTGCAAATGTTTCTTGTAGAAACATCTCACGAGGTCCTACCAAATCTAGGATTGGCATTACCATTTGAAAACAAGGACGATGGGTTTGGTGAAGTAAACCTCCTAACCAGGCTTCTAAGGTCACAGAATTGACCTGACCATTATTGCTCTGTGTCTGTAGAATGCGTCTAGGTGCTGTGTTCCATGAGGAAGGCCTATACCCATGTGTATTTTATGCTCTCCCTGGGTACGTTATCTATGAGCTCATCATACAGGTGTGTAGAGATCATGTGCTACCATCTCATTGGAAGGCTTATGGGGTTATATCCATTTCCTGTGAAAGGACTCTTTTGGCTGAATTTTTGCGTCCCTCCAAAATTCATATGCTGTGGCCCTAACCCCCAATGGGATGGATGGTACTTGCAAGTGGGCTTTTGGGAGATAATCAGCTTTGCATGAGGCCAGGAGTGTGGGGCTCCCATGCTGAGATTAGTGCCCTTGTAAGAAAGTGAAGAGAGAGAGCTTTCTCTTCAGGAGCACTGAGGACACAGCCAGAAGGCAGCTCTCTGTGAGCCAGGAAGGTGGACCTCACCGCACATCAAATCTGTCACCACCTTGACCTCAGATTCCCTACACTCCAGAGCTGCGAGAAACAGCTGTTTGCTGGGTAAGCTGCCCAGCCCACGGTCATCTGGTTACGACAGCCCGGACGAAGAGAGCGGTCCGTGGGATAGGTACGTCTGCATCCAGGAGGATCACTTCTGCGGCTTTAAGAGTGGAATGGTTTTTGTAGCCTTTTCATATCCCTTTCCAAGGCTTACCTGGCGTGACATTAATCATGGCAAGACTAAAATAACTTTAAATTCAATTTTCTTTCCTCTTGAACGCCAGCCACACAGCTTGTTTACAGGGAGCACTAAACAAAAGTGGAGGACAAGAAGAGAAAGTTCAATCAATGTTCCTTCTTGCTAATTGGGGATTTATTACTGGTTCACTTGCTCACAATGGGAGGGAGCAGAGCCTCCCTTCAGCTCCTGGGCCCCGGGCTGCTAATTGGAATCTGGGGTTATTCTCTATGGGCGCCTCATAAAGGAACAGAGAGCTGAAGACAAAATGATATTTTTATCCATTTGTTATTCCTGCAGCCCGAGAAAAGTTTCCTAGAACGTGGTGGGCTTGTTTTCCTCATGCCACAGTTCGCCAGGGGGCTTCTTCCAGTGTGCATGTCTGGGCACAGCGTCCCCATAGACTTGTGCTCAGCCAATTGTTCCTCAGCTAACATATTTGTATCTCAACGAGGCTTTGTGATGCTCCGTGAAGGGTGAGCCCTTGTGGGGCCCAAGACCCCTCCAGCCCTCGGGGCGCTGACCGCACCAGGGAGAAGCGGGCCCTGTCGCCACACGTGTGTTCCTTTGGATGGGAAGGGGCCTTCGATGCTCCTCTGGGAACACAGAGGGGCATCCTGGGGGTTCAGTCCACCGAGTTCTAAAGGGCAAACGGAAGTTTGGAGTATAAAGAAGAAGGCAAAGTCACCCCAGAAGAGAGCCTGGGGGTCTGGACGGGGCATCCCCAGGGCTCCAGCACCTGCCATTCCTCCTAAGTGGCCCTCAGTTGCACACGGAGTTGTTGAGTATTGGGCATTCAGGGAAGAAGGAGCATAGAAGGTTCTGAGGGTCCCAAAGAGGAGTTTTGAAGTCGCTGCCAGGGGTGGGCTGAGGAGGAAGGGGAGATGCAGGCAGCTCGAAAGAGACAGAGATGGGCTATCAAAGGCTGGATGCATGCGGGGGCCGGGGGTGAAGACACTCCCTTAGGGAATGCAGGGGCTCTGCCCTGCAGGACTGAGAGGACCGGGGTGGGCATCAGGGGAAGCACACTTGCTGCCACGCAGGAGATTGAGTCCTGGTGCTGGCTCGCCGACAGCGGGAGCAACAGAGAGGATGCCCTCTGCGGTGTAGTTCACAAAACACGCGAGTCTCACACAGCCCGGGACACACACAGTGTCTGCATCTCACACATGAGGACCTGAGGGCTGTGCCTCCCCCGCCCTGCTCCCAACCCCCACTCACCGTCCTCCAGGGAGCGTGCTCGGACACACTGGCTCAGCCCCCGCCAGCCCAGCACTCCCGTCTCCCTCTCCGCTTCCTCTGCATTGATCCACTCGGCCCCCGTGGAGTCCAGATGCCCCAGCCTGGTTTCCAACCCCTTCGTCTTTCTGCCCCAGGGTCTTTGCAGCTCTGGTTCCGCTGCCTGGACCAGCCACCCACCAGCTCCTGACCTGACTCACCCCTGCACGCAGCTCGGGTCTTCCACAAGGAAGCCTCCATTCTCCACCGTCATACTTTAAATCAAATTCGGTGACGGGTCTATGTGAATAGGACTTCCCACATGCCCTCATAGGCTTAAGCTGTAGGGTTATTTTTTTATTTTTATTTATTTTTTAAAATCTCTTTTCAGTGTGTAGGGTTATTTTTATTCCCCTTTAGAATATACCAAAAGATTTGACCCAAAATAGGTGACCAAAAAAACATTTTAGATGAAAATATGAATTTATGAAAGACAATTGGGGTGGAGGAAAGAATTGGAAAAAAAAAAAAAGTTCCTGACTCCGAGGGTGTCCCTGTGATGACATCGCGCTCGCTTCACCTGCGGCGGGAAAGGTCTGCATCCATTGGACCACCTGGTCGCCTGCCACCTGTCCGCCAACAGCCTGGGAAAGGCCGCCCCCTGGCGGTCGGTAGCTGCCAGCGGCACCTGAGTCCACAAACCACAAGGTCAGATGACCCAGCCAGGCAGAGCAGGTGTTTCCCACAGTGTCATGGTTTATGCGACGAGAGGCTCCCAGCCGATTGGCCGGGTTCTTCTTTGTGCTGCTCTGGTCAGGGAAACTCATCTGCATGTCCATCACTGGGTCTAGAGATCCAAGCCGGAGGGCAGCTCGGGGACTGATCCTGTAGCTCAGGGACAGAACAGCCACAGTGTGGCACTGATGTCACCCTCCCCTGCTGCACACTGACAGGCATCACTAATAGATCACAGCATTCTCCCTGCTGGAGAAACACCCAGATCCTTCAAAACACATCAGTGCAGGCAGCCGCTGGCAATCACTCTGAGCCGACCTGTCAAATGAGAGCTGAAGCCGTCGGTGCTCCTGGCGGGAAACAGATGTCCCCCTTGGCCGGAAATGTTCCAGAGACTTGGAACCTGGGGCCCTGCTGAGACTTGCAGAGACTGGGACCCTAGCAAAGGATGTCAAGCCCCAGGACCAGCAGCAGTAGGCTGGGGAGACATGGCCACCCCTAGAGAAGAGGGGAGGGGAGGCTTCAGTGTTAGGAGCTGGGTTCAAAGCCAGAGCCTGGCAGAGATGTGTGCAGCAAGGCAGGACAGCAGCAGAAGAGCAGACACCCCAATCCCAACCCCTCTCTCTCTCTTCTGCACCTCACCTCCAGCCAGCCATTGGCCAAAGGGCTTGGAAACCAGGAGGCAGTGACATCTCATGACGGACGTCACTCTTACCCACCAGCATCTCAGGGCACAGAACAGGACAGAGAGAGACGGAGTTGTAATCTGAACAGGGCCTGGGGAGGGGTCTGGATTTTGGAGAACAACTTGGGTCGGTCTCCCAGAAGCAGAGCCTGAGACGGGGTGGGATTCACGTGGCTTGGTGACAGGGTGACCCACGGGAGAGCAAGGGAAGCAGAGCAGAAGAAGGGCCTTGGCTAAACCTGATCCCAGTCGGGGAGGGTCTCGGCAGAGCTGCTCCCCCACCTCCGGCAGGCAGGGGTCTCGCCATCTGTGCTTCCCTCTCAGCCAATCACTGGCTGCAGGCTGTCCTCAGGGAGGGGCTTGTCTCTCCGTGGAGAACCAATGTCAGGAGAAGGGGACACAGTGAGCCATTGTGGAGGCTGGGGGCCCCTGCCGGGTGAAGCACCAAGACCATCCCCTGCAGAGGAGACGACCCAGCAGGGAACAAGTCCGATCTCCGCTGCTTGGTAGCTGAGTGACAACAGATGAAGCTCTAACTTCCCTGAGCCTCCATGTGGCTCTCTGTGAGTGGCCTTCGGCCCCAGCAACGATGTAGAGAGGGACCTTCTCTCCTCCACAGCCATGCCACTATCTATGGTCAGAAATGTAGGGTCACAGCGGGGTTTATGCTTGGGAAGGACAGGGACAGAAGGGGAATGGGAGGGGAGGGGAGCGGAGGTGGGAGGAGGGAGGAGGGAGGGAAGGCAGTGGGCAGCCGTAGGGGGGCGTTCAGCTGGCAGCAAGCCCGGGGGTGGGCACCAGGACTAGCCCCTCTTGAGCTACTTACACAGCCTGTGCATTACATTTGAGTGTCTCTGCTCCCCTGCCCAACTAGACTGTTGGATCCTTGAGATCGGAAGTGAGTTTGGGCTCCTCTGTATAACCAGGGCCCAGGAACTAGCAGACAATCCTCAAACGCTTGTTATATTGGGATAAAGTAGTCAGAGCCAACAAGTGCAAAGGCTCTCACGGCCCGGTGGACCCAGCCTCTCGGAAGTGGGGGCAGGTGGGGAACAGCAGAAGTACCTCCACGAACGTCCCCCAGCAAGGCAACAGCAGATCCTGGATCAGAACCCAGAAGTAGGCTACTGGTCTGGGCACGCTGGACAGGCTTAAAAACCAGGGGCTCTCACTGGCTACAGGAATGTGCGTGGAAGTAATGGAAAATCATTCATCGTTTAAGTGACCGTTGGGGACTGAAATTGTCTAAGGAAGGAGAACATACCCACAAGAAGCCTTAGAGAAGGGCCAGTGCTGTGAATCCGCCACGTCTCTGTCTGCAGGTCTTTATCTTGTCTCACAGAAAGAGAGACAAGCGAAATTGCCAAGTGTTGTTTGCTTCCGATGTCCCCTTGTCACCAGTTCTTGAAGACTTGGTGTGTTTGGGGTGTGAGTAAGCACATGAGCATTGGGACGACCATCACTCAAGTCCCTGTATGATTAATTAAAAGCAGTAGCATCATCTCTGCTGTGACATGGAATGATCCCTTCTCTACGATCCGTCATCCTAATTAGCAAGGAGAGAAGGGATTTGTCCACTTTCCATTTGTATGTTCTAAAGCTAGTGAAATTCACAGGGGACGGGCCAGACCGAATCCAGCATGAAATTCTGTTCGGAAAATCGTTTGTGAATTTTGCAACATGATCCTAGTTTGTTCAGATCCAGGCCCCCTGTATTGTTCCAACTTATAAATAAATCATAACGCAATAGTAATAACTGTGAGAACAATTCTGAGAGCAGATACTAATTTTATTGTCTTCCAAAGGCATTGTCAGTGTTCCCCAAAGTGGGTTCCAAAAGCATTAATCCTTTAAGATGTTCCTTGACAAAATGACCCTGTGCATTCGGCATACGGGGCTGGTGTAGACCGCTCTCGAAGCCGTACAATATCCAATGGACTATGAGAAGCTCTGACAAGTCTTGAAGCTTATATAAACGTAACTGAAGCCCAGACTTCTTTTTTTTTTTTGAAGATTTCATTTATTTATTTGACAGAGAGAGACAGAACGAGAGAGGGAACAGAAGCAGGGGGAGTGGGAGAGGGAGAAGCAGGCTTCCCACTGAGTGGGGAGTGGGGAGCCCAATGCGGGGCTCAATCCCAGGACCCTGTGATGATGACCTGAGCTGAAGGCAGACGCTTAACTGACTGAGCCACCCAGGTGCCCCTGAGGTCCGGGGTTCTGTGAAGATGAAGCTCATTTGTAAGTCCGTTCGAGTCAACACAATCTCCAACTACGAAGGTACTCGACGAGGGCCCTGCCCTATCAGGGATGAAAAGAATGAAGCTGAGGAATGAATCCCTAGAAACTGAATCCACATCCACCTGGCTTCAAAGCCAATGCTCCCCATTTCCCCAGCCCCACCCAGGCGGGGTGGACTTGGGTCTGTGCTTGCACAGACAGCTCAAGTTCAAGTTTACGTCCCGCCCTCACTGTGTGGAGGAGGCTCACCAGGCCCGTGACACCAGGAGGGGGACGGAGGGGGGGCAGAAAGGCAGGGAAGCATTTCCTGAATGTCCCTGGGTGCCCGGCACGGAGCTGGGCCCAGAGAATCTAGAGATTCTAAGATGTCAGTTCCTACGCCGAGACCGCTCACCATCTATAAGTAGAAAGTGATGAATGACCAGCTTGTCAGGAAAGCAAAGTCTTTGGAGGCAGACAGCCCTGAATTCCACTAAACGTCTGCTCTGTGCCCAGCAGTGCTCCGAGAACATCATTCCAAGCTTCCAAGGAATTCTGATGATCTTGGAAAATTCCAAGCCCTGTCCTTCTAGAAATAGTATTTGTGAGGGTTCTGAATGCTAGCTCTAGTCTGCAGTACAGAAGTCCTCCTGCCAGGTGTCCCAAGTATTTTGGGAGCCTTACCAAGGCTGCCTGGCCACCTCTCTCCCGTCCAAGGAGAAGGAATTGTCCTCTGTTGACTTGCAGCCAGCAATGGGCCAGGCCACCTGCCTGCTTCAGGAGAGAGCAGAGGGAGGTTGTGGGCAGGGCCTCAGGTGACAGCCGGGCCCCGGGAGGGAGCCTGGGCTGCGCTGCAGGGACCTGGGGCAGCTTAGTCAAGCTCCAGTGGATTCTGTGAGCCGGGGTAAGGCCAAGTGCCACCGTATTAATCAAGGATGTCACTTTAATAGAAGCAATGACGTTATTACTTTATTAATTGATTAACTCATTCACACTTTCTTCCCTTTCGCCTTATGTCCCTTTAGCCTTTCCTTTTCCCATTCAAAGTGGGGGCCAAGGAGGCCCATCTTGATGCGTCGTCATCATGATAACTGGCCAGGTTTGTGGGGCTTTCAAGTTCCAGCACCAGAAAGGGCTCGGAGACCCGTGTCTGTGGTGGTTTATACCCCTTAGCCTCACACCGTCGCTGCGTCTCTGTCTTCCGATGTCACGAAACAAACTGAGCCTTCTGCCCGCCTCCTTCCTCTTCCCTGTAGGGGTCCTCGGGAACATGAAGAACACCAGGTTGCCCGCATCTGGGGTGACAGATGGCCCCGATCGGCCCAGGACTGGGGGGATTACCCAGCAAGGGAGACTCGTGGCTCTAAAACAGGAACAGTTTCAGGCACCCCGAGATGCGTTGCTCTCCCTACCCCGTCCGGCGAAAGCACTGGAGCAGAACCAAGATAGAAGCCACGGACATACTCAAAACCCCGTCTACTGATACATACTGATTTTTCTTGATTTGCAAAAGTGTAGACCTTTCAGCACCGTCCTATTAATCACCGTCAAGCGGGACGCTGTCTCTAGAGACAGAAGCTAAGGCCAAGGCCACCGGCGCCAGAGTCGAGTCCTGGTTCAGCCACCCACCATCCGAAAGCTCTCGGGCAGGGCACTTGGCTTTTCTCCGGCCCTCTCCGTTGTCTAGACTCGGTTTGCTAATATCTTGCTTATAAGGTTGGCATCTACATTCCGTAGCCTGGCCTGAATTTTTCTTTCTTGTTTTGGGGACTGAGGTTACATTCAGGTGCCTCACAGGGGAGCTGGGGATGAGTTCTATTTTATGGCAGCATTGGTACCAAATTGGAATTATATATATATTTATAAAATAAATATATATATATTTTTCATTTTGTCTAATTTATTGACATACTGCATTTGTAATAGTTTTATTTTAATGTTTTATATGTGCAGCTATGCCCCACTGTAATTCCTATCGTTTATGTTTACCCACTGGTATTTTTTCTCTTGATCGATATTATTAGATGTTTTCTGAATTATTAGCGCTTTGAAGAAAGAAACACTACCCTGTTCCATGTTTGTTTTCTAAGTCACTACTTTCTAGTCTTCTATGTAGACATTTGTTATATATTAAGAGGGGGCAGGGAAAAGTTGTCTTGTCCTTTTCCCAAATTCCTTGATGCGTAACTTACCAGCTATAAGGCTGTCTTTTTTTCCCCAACATAAAATACCATGGTTCTGCTTGCAATATTTCATTAGCATCAATGTACAAAATATTGACACTTTTGACGACAAATTCTTCTTTGAATGAATTAAGAACTCGACAACATTTCAAATTCTTTTGAGGATGTGAAAGATGTGAGCTCGTCCCTCCAGACCTAACGTCCCTCCCTCCGCCCTCCTGTTCTCTGTCCAGCGAGCTGGCTCCAGGTCCCCCTGGCTTCCCGGAGAGGAACCAGGACAGGGAGGGAGAGCAGGGTCGGGTGTGCCTTCCCCAGGCTCCTCGCGCTCACTCAAAGCACAAGCCATACCCTGGAAGCAGGCTCTTCTCCCTCACTCACCCATCCCACGTTTTCTGCCTCCCCATGGATAAGACGGGTTCCACGGTGGCAATTTCCCAGCATCGAGCCCAGGGCCTGGCGCGGATTAAGGTCCCCTCTGGTGCCTGGTCCTGAAGGTATCTTTACAGATCACAGAGTCCAGCTCCTTTCCCGGCATATCCGGGAAACTGAGGCCAAAGAGGCAAGAAGTTGCGTGGATGGACAAGAGTTTCACTGGAGGCAGAGCTGGGGCGACGCTCCACTCCCGGGGCTCCTCCAGGCAGAGGGTAAGTTCTCTCGGAGGAAGGAGGGGAGGGGCATGGGGCGCCACACCTGCCCACCCGGTGGAGAACAGGTGTTGTCATTCCCACAACGAGGGAGGAGGAGACACCCCCAACCTGCCTCACCCATTCTGGTTCCTCTCCGAAACCCCACAAACAGCCTCTGAGTTCTGCGCCTCGCGGATCCAGGCTGCACAGACGGTCAGTTAATTAAATGAGACCACAACACCCCAATGGCCTGGAAGGTGTCTGTGTCCACTGCCAAACCTCTAACTTCTTCATGGCTGGGATTTTATAAATTGCATAAACAAAGAGGCTGAAAGGAAGCTGCTCTCCTGAGGTCAGACAGAATGAGCAGTGGCTGCTGGGTGCCGGTGCGGGTGCGGGTGCCCAGGCCACCATCGCAGAGCAGCCGGGGCCACAGACGTTCTGGAGAGAGTCCCGTTTGACCCTCCTCCTCTGCTGATCCAGGGCACAAAGGGAAGCAGGGACATTGTGCAGGAAACCACTGTGACCTCTGAGAGGGAAGGAGGGCCAGCAAACACCACTGAAAACTTGATTCCAGGTCATGGGATCGAGCCCCACCTGGGGCCCTCTGCTCAGCTGGGAGCCTGCTCCAGATTCTCTCTCCCTCTGGCCCTCCCCCCACTTGTATGAGCATGCACACGCTCTCTCTCTCTGTATCTCTGTCTCTCAAATAAATAAATAAATAGAGAAATAAATAGTATTCAAGACTTTCTAAGGAGGACCTTGCTCATAAGCCGATTTTTAAGAACTCATAATTAGCTTTATAAGGTTACTTATAAAAGGACGGGAAGCACTTGCCCCTGGGTCAGAAGTCTGACCAAATACCACCTCGCTTCAGTTCCGGTGCATGTGACTCCAGTGCTGCGTTCCCCGCCGGGGCCGGGGGTGGGGGGGGGGAACACCTGCTTGGTCCCAAGCACTTACAGCCTGCTCTCAGAATGAAGCCTGGCGGTAAGTTCCACCCCTGGGAAGCACCTCTCGTTTTTTATAAAACCCTTTCATGACCTGATTTCACATCATCCCTTTACATGAGCACAGCAATTACCGGTTTCATTTTAAGAGGAAAAACACTGAACTTGTGGACATTGAATTAATCCGTTCCGTCCATCTAGCACTAAATGACAGCCTCTGAATTGGAACCTCGCCTGTCTTTGGCATCACCCCAGGGCATATCACATGATGTGTGCTGTTAGTTGGGTGTGTGTTTGTGTCTCCCGTGGGTCTCTAAGTTTCTCGAGATAATGTCTCATTCACTTTGCTACCAGCCCATCCAGTCTCTGTGGATTGCACCTAAAGGGGGGGGGGGGGACCTCACGGTCATGTTTAAAATGCTTACCTGCGTATTTGAATGGTTGAAGGGAAGTTCACCTTGATAAGAAGCTTAAAAAAAAAATAGAAATCTTCTCCTGGCTCTGGTGTGTGACTTTGGACAACTCACTTTCCCTTTCTGGTCCTTGGATTTTCCACCTGTGACATGAGTTCTTTAAATCCCATAATCTCTCATTTCCCTCTTTGTTCCAAAGGTCTTGGTAGGATGCAGCATAGCAAAAGAGAAAGTGAGATCTCTTCCCGCGCTCTTAAAGCCAAATCAAAGACTGCTGTAGTGAAAACAGAAACTTTTTTTGGCACAAGGATCTTGAAGTGACCAGACAGCAGGACTGACTATATAATCTCTGGGACCCAGTCAAGACAAAAATGTGGGTCCCTTATTAAAAGTATTTACATCATTTCGTGATGGCAACCAAAGAGCTTTAGACCATGTGCAAGTCCTTCAGAGCACGCTTCCCATGTGAGGGTGTAGGTTGTACGTACATGAAGACGGACCTACAAACAGGAACGCCGGCTTAAACATGGGATTCTTCCTAATGCCTCTCAGTGGAAGCACTTGTTCAGTAACCAGGACCTCTAAACATGGACTGTTCGGAGTTGGACTCGAGGTCAAGGGCAGCAAAGCTATGCCCCCCACTCCATTTGGCTCCCAGACTCTTGAATCTACCCATTGGGTCACGAAACTGTATAAGGGTAGTTGATTTGGGAAATGTTGTTTAACAAGGGACTGTCGTGTCCCCCAGGGGACATTTGACAAAACATCTGCATAGATATTTGTTGTCACAGCTTGGGGAGAAGGTATGGCCAGTGTACAGCAGGGAGAAGCCCTGGAAATTTCTAAATACCCTACAGAGTACAGGACAACCCCCCATGACAGAGACTGGTCGGATCCTGACTATGATAGCATCACAGGGGAAAACCTTGACTCAGGGCATACACTGCACCCCGAATTTAACTCATGTAGCAAGCCCCCCGACCATCATTGACTTAACTTACACGAGATAGTGTCACCAACATACTTGCCCCTTCTTACTCGCGCATCCAACTGGTCGGATGTCATCAATATATAATCAATGATGTAACGTTCTGAGGGATTTCCCAACAGTCTAGATCTCTGTGGTAAGGGATATGGACGTAACACGGCTTTGGGGCAAGGATGTACACGGACACTGCTCTTCAAGCCATGTGAACACAATGTGTACTCATGGTCCTGCTTTCTGATTACAGGGTGGGAAAGAGACTTGGCCCCACGAATGGGCTTCTCAGAGATACGTGTGAAACTCATTCACGCAGCTTCTCACCGCAGTGGGGAGGGGAAGGGACTGTGAGTCAGCAGTCCACACACAAAAGATGAGAGAGGTCTTGTACGCGCCATTGATGGTAATGACGTAGGATAATGTTTCATGAACTTGGGGGAAAGATCAAGTTCCTGTGTCAGTCTGGCTCGAGCTGCCGGGACAAAATGCCGCAGAATGGAAGTCAACACCAGCAGACAGTGACTTCCCTTCACTCGGCGCAAACATCCCCTTGAATGGTGTTAGCCGAGCACAAGGAGCTGCACTAATGAGCAGGAGGTCTCCAAAGTCGGGGCCCCAGGTTGGCGTGGAGGGATCCCAGCCTCTCCACTCAGCCCCTTTCCTCACCAGCCGGATCCCTGATACCTGGCCAGCAGCAGACACAGCCTCGAATGCCTCTTCTCTCTGGAGTGGCCGTCTCCCTGCATCAGCCCTGCAGGATTCCAGAGCTTAGAAAGGAGCTTTTTCTGGTCCTGGGGACACCCAGGGCCTGGGCTAGATACAGTGATGCCGGGGCTCACACCGCTCCCCAGCAGCTGCCCCCATCCCCAGAGATGAGTGGTTATACCTCAGCAGGGTAAATGACCAAACCGGAAATGGATGCAGCACCAAAAACCCTCTAGGAACTCTCATTCTCTAAAGAGCAGACAGAACGGCCAGCCTCTTCTCTGCAAGTCCGGAGAGCGCTCCCGCGGGCTTGGGGTGCTCGTCTGCAAATGAACGGGGCTCGTGATCCTGCACAAAGGACCGGCAGTCACAACGTTCTAGGAAGAGATGTCCCGGCAGGTGGGCAGACAGTCCTACCCGGTGAGCCCAGGCCCTGCCTCGTGAACCTGCGTCCGCTTCACAGGCGGAGGGACCTCCGGCTAAGGTGGCTGAGACTCCAAGATGAGATCTTGCCACACGACTTGAGGTTTAACAGCTGCCCTCGGTTTACGCAGGAGACCCCGTAATGTGTCCTCCTACTGCACACTTGTCTGCCCGCTACCTGTTTGTGGAATGTTATGGGGGGGGGGCACCGCCGAAATCAGCCCTCCGGGTCCTGACCACACGGGGGCCGTGCGACTCAGTTCTGGAAAGTTCCACTTGGGAAAGCCTAATGCGAGGGGATAGGGTCCCACGGGAAGAAGTCCTTCTTGGTTTTTCCCTTTCCGGACCACCTGAGAAGCAGAGCCCATAGGCAAACATGAAAATAAAAGCTAAATGGAAGGAACTATTCCAGGTCACTAACACGTGAGCCGCCGTGGCTCCAGACAAACTGACTCCATGTCGGACTAGGCCTGCGTTGGCTCCCACCGGCCCTCTGCTGGGGCTGCGGCCGCGTGGGCCACAGGCTGGGCCGGACACGGCCGAAGGGTGTGTTGTCAGAGCTCTGGAGGCTGGAAGTCCGAGGTCACGGTGCAGGCAGGCGGGTCCCCGATGAGGTCCCCTCAGTGTGTCTGTGTCCTGGTCTCTTCCAGGACTCCAGTCGTTCTGGGTCAGGGCCCACCCCAGTGGCCTCATTTTACCGGCATCCCCTCTTCAAAGACCCTGTCCCTAAACAGTCACGTTCTGAGGTAGTGGGGGTTAGGACTTCAACATAGGAAGGGGGGGCAGGTCGCCCTCTCACACTACCCCCTTCTAGGGCTTTCTGTAATTTGCTGCTACCCACACAGCTGTTTGCCACAACGGATAAACAGAAGCCACAGGAGCTGGAGCTGCTGTCTGCTCTGGGCCTGGGCCTCAAGGCCAAGCGGCAGCCGTCTTGGGAGGCAGGGGCATGGGTGCAGGGGGCGAACATAGGCCGTGGGGGAAGGGGTCCAGGTTGAGAAGGTGAACTGGCCGACCAGCAGCCCAGTGGGCAGGCACAGGCACAGGGCCCCACAGTGACCGCCGTCCAGGCCCAGCACCCACGTGCCCCATCTATAAACTCACAATGTTCGTGTAGTATGTCGGGCCGGCGGGCCAGCTAATCCGGCACAGATGGAAAACAGCTGCTACGGTGAGAGACACTAACCCTTACCAGGCCTGGGGCCATCCGCCAGTTCTCTAAGGGCACCAGAGCAGCCCTGGGGAGGTTGACCACAGCTGGTGAGGGACCAACACACACGGCCTGGAGACAAATCCGGGCTCCCCTATCCGTCAGGCGGAGGCCCTAAGGAGCAGATGCGGGTTTGTGGCTTCGCTTCCCGTTCTGGTGGGAACTTCAAGCCCTGTATTCAAGACGGTAGGTCTGAAACATGAAGGAGGAAGGCCTCACCCCCATCAGATAGAATGTGGGGGCATCAGCACATTGACACTCCTTGATTAAGCGTCAGAGTGTCTGGCTTGTTCACCTATAGCCTCCCGGCCGCCCAACACCGCCAGCAGGTGCATGCGGGCACACAGTCTCCCAGCTGCCCCTCAGAGCCTCCCACCCACCCACCCCCGGCACTGCTCCCCTGGTCCTCACACATCCCCAGACGTGGTGTCTCCATCGCTCACCTTCTCCGGGACTTTGTTCCATGGGACTCTCTCAGCGAAGTCTTCCTTCAGCAGCTACTGAGAACGTGTCCCACTCAGGAGTCCTGTCCACATCTTGGAAGCCGGGAGCTCCTTGCCCGTCCCTCAGCCCCTGCTCCTCACCATAAGGCCAGGCCAGGATCCGAGGGAATCTGCAGAAGGCCTTTCTCTCCCCTAAAGACAAACAAGGACCAGGGCTTCCGGAAGCTGCCTTGGAAAACCCTCTTCATTATGCCCTTGACGAGTAAGCAGGTGCTGTTTGAAAAGTCCCCCAGCAGTGAAGGCAAGACCATATCAGGCTGAGAAACAGAACAATTCTTAAAGAGTAGATTTACAAGCTCATTCTTCTTCCCTGAATTCTCCAGAAAGCACTGGCCTGGCCCCAAAACTGAGCAGGAGCTGGTACCTTCTCAGCTCAGAGCGGCCTGCGGTGTTGTACAAACAGCAGAGACCTCGCCTGGGCCTCCTGACCTGGAGCTCGCCTCTGCGTCTTGGTGGGAGCTTGGCAGAGTTTGCTCCCATTCTGACCCTGTTTCCTCACCTGCAAGACGGGGATGAGAGGCCTGGTGTTGCCCCTGTCCCCTCCCGCCCAGGAAGGCCTGAGGCTTGTGTCTGGCATCCGTTCCGACTAGTTAGCGCAGGTTCGGAGTTTCCGTGCTTGAGGAGTATCCCTGGGAGCCGTTACAGGGACAAAACAAGGCAAAGCATGGGGAGCCCCTATCACAGAACCCAGCACAGACCCGCTCTGTCAAGGAACGACTGATTGTGGGTGACTCACAATGTTGCCGCCGACAGAGATGATGACCATCCCAAAGGCCTTTGGGTTCTAAGGGTGTTTCCCTTTAATAACAGAGCGAGAGGTAGGTGGGCGGGAAGAAACTCCCCTAAAGACAGTCTCACCTGAAGAAAGGACCTTCCACTAACGAAACTGCGCTGTTGATCCCATCTCACGGGGAAAGGCCATATGTGGGGGCAGCCAGCCTTGACGTTGGTTCACTGAGATTGTGTTCATTGTACGTCTTCTTCCTCCTCGCACCAAGGAGGTACAGATGAGGACAGAATACTTCAGGTGGTTTGAAAATTCACCCTCACAGTGATTTATCTCCTTCCTTTCTTGGCCGAAGTCAGACTTACCATTAATACACCTGGATTCCAGCACAGGCTTCCCGACTCATTTACTGCGTGATCCTGAGCTCATGGCTCATCCTCTCTGATTTTTATCTCAAAGGAGATATGGCTCGAAGAGATAGCATTGAAGAGCAAAACAGAGTCTTAGAAAACACCGAGTCCTATTTCTTACCTACAGATGATGAAGGTAAGCTTCAAGGAGGACCAGGAATCACTTCGGATTCCAGAAGTCTTGGACTCTGAATTCTAAGCAACTCCTGCAATGCTGCAGAGAGTGGTCTTAGACCCGTGGAGACAGCCGGCCCCGCAGGCTCAGTTCTTCTTCAGATGAGCCTGCCAGTACCGAAGACAGAGCCGGAATGAAGCCTTCAGAAGCCCGTTCATTTCCCTCGAACGCGTCTCTGTCTGGCCGTGCGGGGTGAAGAGGAAAGATAATGGAGTGGCATCCAATTCTCTACCCAGCTGATAAAGAGGACGCTGGTGGCCAGAATCAGCAGCCAGCGTGGCAGGTGGATGGGTAGGAAAGAGTTTCCATCTTCCGAAGCCAGACAGCTCTGTGAGCGCTGAGGGGTGAGCTGCATCCAGTTCTGGGCTATTTATTAGAGGCAGCTTTGATTCTACCTCTTGAAACGGCTGCAGGGAGAGATGGGGGAGGGAAGGCAGGTGGAAGGGAGCACATAAGAGAGAGCACCCCAGCACCAGGAATCTAGGTTTCATCAGACAAATGTCCTGATCAGCAGGAATGTCCACGTGTCCTCCAATTCCTATATACAGAAAAATATCTTAATAAATCCTTTTGGGGTCAGACTGATCTTTTCAGTCACATTTATAAGTTATCCTTGGGTCTACCTGATCCTTCAGTCCTGAGGTACCCCAGACCTCTAAGCTCTGTAATTCTTGTCTCCCATTTGGGGGTCATGGATCCCCCCCTTGGGGAATCTGATGAAAATTACTGATTCCTTCACCAAGAAAAGTCCCATAAACAAGTATGTGGAAATGCAGACCACAGTTGCAGGGAATTCAGAACACTTGGTCTATGTACACGGGTGAGTCTCAGTTACCCCCATAGCTTCTATACCCTATGTTCCTGCAAATCTGTATCTTTAGCCCAAAATTTTTCTCAAACATCACCTACACGCAACCTATCTATGCAGGGAGAATGAAACAGCTGGAAGAGAAGGTTTGGGCTGCACACAGATGCAGGGGGTTCCTAGACTTCCTACACAGCCTTTAGTCTTTCAGTATGAAATGAAATGCCCAAGGAAAACAACCATGTGTGCCACGCAAGGAGGCATTACACAAACATCCCGGAGAAGCCTGATCATGCTCCTCGCTTATGGAGAAGACCAGCCACAGAGAAGAGGAGTTGTGTTTGTCGTTTTCATCCAAAAGAGAAGAATAAGGAAAGAATTTTGTGCAGCAGTGTATCTTAGGTGGTGGACAGGAGAATGTCATAATTCAAGCTGTCCCAAAACAGACGTTTGGAGCACAGAAAGCCTCTGGGGCTGCCTCCTCGGGGTAGAGGGGAGCTCTTGGTTGTCAACAGCACATTTCCATACTGAGCTGAACAGGTGTGCGTGTACAAATAGGCTTCCCTCGCCTACTGCAGGCCTCGGTGAAGCTTGTCCTTGGTTGGGCTCCCAGCGTCTGTCCCGTGTCAGAGCACTATATGGCCTCTAATACCCCACGCAGCTGCTGGGAGAGGGAACGCCCCCACCCTACAAAAATAGCTCACGAGAAGATATGCTCATGGTACCAGCACTTGGTTCTCCGAAAAAAACTCACTTCTCACTTGGGACAGAACAGAGGTCTGGGTACGAGCCATGGGTTTGGGGTCAAAGAGATCCAAATCTTTATATATTGGTTTAATTTGAAATCATTTTCAAGAACTCTGTTTTCTGCCACTGCTTGGTCTGCAAACCCTCATTAACTTCCACAGAAGTATCACCAAAGCTTTCTCCCCGATTTAGGACTGAGATGAATTCTCTCTGTGGCCTTGAGGTCTAGGAAAAGGACAGCAATGGGGGAACAGATACTTACTGAGCCAATTGTGAGAGGAAAAGGAGACCTCTTCTCTTTGAGGTGAAGTTCACAAACGATCCCATTGACCTTCTCCAGCAATGGGTGTGCTAACCACCACTGCTGATACCTGTTCGCTTATTTTAACTTTCAAAGATCCTTGAAAGAGTTTAATTTGGTTAACTTTTTATCTGCCCCTGATGGCTATGATGCTCCATTTACGTGGGATTAATATAATCAAGCCCTTATGAAATTAGTGACTCAAGGAAAAGATAGAGCATTTTGGAGGCATCCTTCACAACAGGTCAGGACCACTGGGCTTGGGGAAAGAGAAATGGGTTTAAAGCTTCAAAGTCATTGAAACGTCTGAACTCCCAATTTTTGCATCTATGACGGTATATTCTTAAGATTACCTTTTAAAATTATTTACTTTTTTAAAATTAAAGTATAACTAACATACAATATAGTTTGAGGGGTGCACCATATTGATTCAACATGACATCATGTTCCCCACAATAAGTGTAGTCGCCATCTGTCACCACACAGTTACTACAATTATGGACTCTCGTCCCTACAATGTAGGTTTCATCTCTGTGACTTGTTTATTTCATAACTGGAAGTTTGTACCTCTTAATGCCCCTTATTCTTTTTTTAAAGATTTTATTCATTTCTGAGAGAGGAAGAGAGCAGGTGGAGAAGCAGAGCGAGAGGACAAGCAGACTCTGCTCTGGGCGCAGAGCTCCACACAGGGCTTGATCCCACGACCCTGAGATCATGACCTGAGCCAATACCAAAAGTCAGACGCTTAGCCGACTGAGCCACCCAGGGCACCCTTCCCCCTTTATTCTTCAGGACTGTGTTGAAGACTGAATGGGGTCATGCATTTGAAGTGCTTGCGATAAGGCTCCGCACATGGTAAGTGTGTCCAGTGGATGCTGGTTTCCCAGACCTGGTGCTACTAAGTTTACTGTTGAGACCACTCGTATCTGAAATGAAACAGGAATGCAAAGAGCCTATAATAGATGCAATGATCCTGAAGAAGAAAAATCTGAAGCACTCACACGAGTTGATATCAAACGCTAGTAGAATCCTACGGTCTCCAAGGGACTGTGGTACTGGTGTAACAAGGACAAACCTGTGAATGGATCCAAGGCCCAGACCAAGTCCTATAAGTAACTTGTTATTTGACATTTCACTGGAGAAAAGAATACATTTTTATCAAGTGGGGCGGGATGAGCTGGATAAGTGTAAGAAAAAAAAAAAATCACACAGCTACAATTCGGTGAAGATACCTAATGCAGAGTTTTCACCTTCAAGTCTACATTTAAATACTTTCCCCACTGCTCTTCCAGTGCAGTGATCTGCAGGGTTTTAATGAAATGTCCGGCCGTCTTTGTCCTGTTGTTTCTCAAACCATTCTTTACAAGGAGTGAGAGCATACATTGAGATGACTTCCAGTGGCTTTGAAGAATCTGTCTCTAAATGGGTTGGATGTCCCTAATGGCCTAAGGATTGGAACCCAGACCTTCCTGAGCACTGTTCTCACTTCCCCAACCTGCTTCTCAGCCCAGCCTCTACTCTACAGGCAGGGGATCAGTGCTGCCTCACGGACCTCAGGAGCCCTTGTCATTGCAGAATGGACACAGACCCAGAAATATCTCAAGGGCTTGGCAATGCATTTAATTTCATCTTTCGCCTTGCCCCTGAAATCAATTAGAGTTGTTTTTCAAACTCCAGGACTGTGTGCAGGCTACAGACTTTCTCCAAAGTCACCAGAACATATAAAAATGATTCCATGATCTGCCAACTCCCAGACACCCCCACTTGGTCATTCTGCCTCCTGAAGAGAAGTGCCTTGTACCTCTTCCCATAGCAAGTACCACATGCAAATCCCCATTGCCAATGTCTGGGATCACCTGGATTTTGGATGATACGTCCCATTATGGAAAGTATAGAGTTCACAAAAGAGGCTGACCTAGCAAGGGCTGACCCCTGATCCTGTACATAATCCACAAAAGGTGGCAGCCCAATCTGATGGGAGGAAATAATTGATGACGGTGGTGATAGGCAAGTGATTGCATGAAGAAACCAGACCTCCTGCTCCAGGAGAGGCTGAAGCAGTGGGCAGTCTACACAGGGAGGACACTCAGATAGATGTCAGGGCATGTGTCTACACGAAGGAAGTGTAGGGCTGAAGCTGATGATGGCAGAGGGAAGGGGAGCAGAGATCCCAACAGAGTCCAGAAGTCAAATAGCACGTCTTCAGGAAGATGGATACCAGAACATATTCTGGAGGAACCGAGCTGAGATTTGAAGGACTGACACGAGTTAAAGGTAGAAGTGGAAGAGGAAGGTCACTAGGGGACAGGAGCAGCATATGCAGAAGCCCAGTGCTGGGATGGACCACGGTGCTTCCAAGAGATTAAGAGGATGCCAGGGAGACTAGAGCTAGAGCGAGGGAGCAGACAGGCAGGGCATGATGAGGCTGGAGAGAGGAGTGCTGGGTCTTCTTTCATCCTAAATCATGGGAGGGCACTGGAGGCATTAGGCGAGGGTAACGGTGATGCGCTCTATGGTGTGAAATGAGAAAGAATTCTGAGTCTCAAGGCAGGAAATCAACAACGCTTGTTGAATCTGTAAATATGTATTAATAGTGTAAGCGCCAAACCCTGTAAGAAATGGGTAACAAACTGATTAGAATGGTCATCTAAATGAGATGGGATTTCAGGATTTTGCTTTTCCTATTATATATTTCTGTAACTTGCAGGTATTTTACATCAGTACATTTTGCCTTTCTGAAAAGAAAATTGTTTGTTTTGTTTTCCTTAGTTAAAAGGCAAAATGTAGACAATGCCTTTTTTAGACAATAGGAATAAATTGCAAAGGAAATTGCCCTAATGTGACCCAGACTGGGACTGGGCATGCTTTAAACAGAAATAGAAAGGTCTTTTGATGATGTAATTTTAAAAGTGTCCTTAACATTCTTAAAGGTTTCAGAAAGCCCAAAGAAAAGGAAAAAAAAGTAGAATCATGTTGCCGAAAAGGACCTTATACGTCAAACAACCCAGCTCGTATATTTTACAACTGCAGGAAATGATGCTCCGAGAGACATTACTTCAAAGAGAAAACCACTCAATAATCAAGAGCATTTCTAAACAACAATAAAAACCACTTAGACATTTACATTTTTAAATAGTTTCAGTTATGAATAGCAATACAACTTTGGTTCACTACAGGAGAGTGTGTGCAAGATCATCGCAAAGAATACATGCAAAAAGTTTCAAATATGAAATAAGACATACAGAAATGAAGATCTGTATATCATGGTTGACATGGAAAGATTTACCATAAAGATGAGCAGAATGGACTGCCTTATTGTAGATACTCCATACGCCCAGGCTGGAGTGAATTCACTAGGAATAAGACAGTCCTCCTCACGGTGTGAAGCACACAGTCATTGGCATCCCAGGAAAAATCTTGACAATGTCCCTTGGTTGGTTGGATTTTCTTTTTAAATCAATGTTTGTGCTATAATTTCCATTAAACAAAATGCATTTATTTCCAAGTGTCCAGGTTGATGAGTTTTGACGATCATCTCCATCAGTGTGACCACTGCCCAACTAGAAACTTGGAATATCTCCATTAGCCCAAAAAGTCTCATGAGGCTTTTCAGGAACTTGGCAGACTGATCTGCAAACACATACTGTAGAGCAAAAGGTCAAGGAGAGTTTAGACAATGTTGAGGAATAGCATGTGGAGGATTTGATCGAACAGATAGAAGATTAATTTTAAAATCATAGTAATGAAGACATAAATGGTCTGAGGGTGTAGTTATAAATTCCAGAAATAGACACTCATATAAGAAGTCTCTATGCATTTTCCAAGCTATATATGCTCCAAATGGCATCTCAAGTTTCACTGGAAGATGGCCATGTATAGGTCGCAGCTGTTGCTTTCCGGCTGTGCCTATCAAATGCAGCAGAGGCTGTTTGGACCACAAAGCCTAAATCAGGTATCTACTCACTGACCCTTTACAGAAAGCACTGGCCAATCCCTGCTGAAGACATTTGTTGAGTTTTGAAGCTGCATGGAATGAGAGGTTAAATGCTAAATTATTTGTATTCCACTTCACCATAATCATGGAAATCTAAAATTCTCTCTTTTTACCCTTCCCATCTTTTGCATTGTTTTTATGAATTTCAGTTCCAAGTATAGATCAAATTTCGACTATACATTCCTTCTCTTATTTCTTTATTTTTTATTTTTCAAAAAGATTTATTTATTAGAGTGAGGGAGCACAAGTGGACAGAGGGGCAGAGAGAGAGGGAGAAACAGACTCCCCACGGAGCTGGGAGCCCAATCCCAGAACCTTGAGATCATGACCTGAGCTGAAGGAAAACGCATAACCAACTGAGCCACCTGGGCACCCCTCATTTCTTTATTTTTGTATGGGTTCATTTTCTCTGTCTTTGGTGTCCAGTGTAGATGTGCTGATATTAAATTATCTCTTATTCCCTTCAGAAATATTTTTATTTTGCTTTCTTCTTTTTCTCTGCGTTTGGTATCTAGTGTAGATATGCTGATATTGAATTATGCCTTATTTCATTTTGAAGCATTTTTATTTTGCTTCATTTTTGAAGCTACCTTTGCTAGCTGTGGAATTATAGGATGATCTTCATTTCCTTTCAGCATTCTAGTGGCTACCTGTGCGTCTTTGATTTATTACAAATCAAACACAGAGTGTTAGTCTTACCAGTTCTCTTATAATGCTAGGACATTAGAATATTCAGATTCTAATGATTATATTCATGTTTTTCTATTATTTTGGACTATAAAAGATCAAGGTACTGCATTCTAATCGCTAGGTAACTACTAAAAGAACAGTAACAGATGTATAACTAATTTAACGGTGGGACACAAGGAATAATAATATTTTTAATTTAAAAGAAGGCAAAAAAGAAAAGAAATGGAAACATACACTACATGGATGGATCCAGGAGAGAACAAATAGTAAGAAGAGAAACAGAACTTTACATATATTAGTGCTTATTTTACTTTGAAATGATTATTATTTCAATTAAAACACTGAGATTATCAAAGTAGATATAAAAACAAATGCAACAATATTTTTGCATACAGGAGTCACACCTTTATTATGAAAACACAGAGATATACAAAGCAAAGGGTAGAATATGAATATCATGCAAACACAAACCAAGGGGGGAAAAACCCCACAAACTGGCCTATCTATACTAATATCAGTTCATGTGGATTCAGACAAAATAGAATTTAAGGCAAAAACGTTACTAAAGAAAAACCACCTTTCCTTAATGAAAAAGGGGCCAAACCATCAGGAAAAAATAACAATGCTAAACCTGTGTGTAACTTCAAAACATGTGTGTCAAAACCCGACAAAACTAAAAGAAGAAATTCACTTGATCCTGGAAGTAACATCACACATCTCGCAGTAGGTGGTAGGTCATCCAAGAGAAAACTCCATACAGATAAAGAAATCAAAAGAAAACACCAAACTAAAATTATTTGACACATATTGAACATATATATGTGTCATATATTGACATATATTGGAATATATTGACACATATATATGGTCAGTGCCCTCACTGACCATATATACATTCTCTGCAAGTAGACTTGACCACTTCCCAAAGCTGAACATATATCGGGTTGCAAAAAAAGCCTTAAAAAGTCAAAGGATTGCAATTATTCAGCTTATATTCTCTGATCACAGTGAAATTAGGCTAGAAATATATGTCAGAAGATAATTTAAAAATCACCAAATTATTTGTAAGTTAAGCAATACATTTTAAAATAATGTACCATTCAAAGAAAAAAATCACAACAGGAAGTACAAATATTTTGAACTGAACAGTAAAGATACAATGTAACAAAACTTTTGCAGTGCAGCCAAAGAAGTTCCTAGAGAGAAATGCATGCCCTCAAGTCCAAACATCAGAAAGGAAAAGAAGATAAAAAGTACTGACCTAATTCTATCTCACAAAACTAGAAAGAAAAAAAAATTAAAAGGAAGCACAGAGGAGGAAACAAAATAATAAAAAGATAGAACTCAATGGATTAGAAAGAAAATGTTAAAATAAAGAAAGTCATCAGAGACACAAATTTATTCTTTGAAAATATTTGTAACAGTGGTAATTCCCTAGTAATATTCATCAAAAAAGAGAGAGGGAATAAATACATGTTACCAACACCAAGCAACGAAAGGGGGAAATTGCTACACATCCTCACACATCACTGATGGAGGTGTAAATTGGGAAAACCATGGTGAAGAATGAATTGGTATGTAGAAAATTTGAAGATCCTGTAATTCTGCATGGAGGGATGTGGGTGAAGGTGGTGTTTCTGAAATCTGTACAAATGTTAGAATCGTCTGGCAAACTTCAAATCAAAGCAAACCAAGCAGACACACTATTGAAATTGGAATATCCAGAGCTGGAGTGCTCATGTACTCTCTCATTTTAAAAATGCTCTCAGTTTTAAATTCTCCTTAATGTACAACCAGAGCTGAGAACCATTTCCCAGGGGAAACACATATAAATATTCATAGGAGACATGTTTACACAGAGATAAAGATATTCTTTGTCCTATCTGTAAGAGAGAAATTAAAAAGGAAACTATAAACATTCATCAACAGAAACATTAATAATGAATCTGGAAATTTTCAGTACTGGAATATTGTTCAATTCATTTTCAGACAAATGAATGAATGCCCAAATATGTTGACATGGAGGAATCTCAAAAATAGAGCAAGAAGAACAACTCGCAATATGATAAGTCCAGTATGACACCAATTTTATAAAGTTTAGAAGGAGCCCCCAAATCTACTCTGCATTTTAAAGTCAGTAGAGTGTGGTGGGTAAAACTCAGAATCTGGTTCAGGCATTGGCTTCCCTCCCAATAAGTGAGACCTTGTTAATCACGTGATTTCTGTGTGCCTCGCTGTCCCCCTTTATAAAAGGAGGAGTCTTAGTGCCCACCTCAGAGGACTGTGGTGAGATCAGGATGAGCTGACAGGTGCGAAGTGATTTGGGGCTACCCACTGTTACCACAGTTAACAGCTCAGGTCTCCATTGTATCTGCAGTGTTTCTTAGTATCAAGTATGGTGAAATGGTAGAAGGTAGAACTAAGTGCTAAGTGCTTACCTGTTTTTTATGCTGTTTGCTGTTCTTTCCAACACGTTTTGAAATATTCTACAAGAAAAACAATTTAAGAGTCAGAGACCATGTTCACGAGTAAAGTCTCTACCTGGACCCAGTGCCCAAGGTCATTTAGCTGTTCACTGCAGACAGAGGTCAACCCATGGTTCTAAATCCACATCGAGGTGTCTCTAAAAATCCCCAAACCGTCTTGCCCTGGAGATCTTGCATCTCACTTAGCAAATGCGATATAAGAAATTGAATTCATAATGCGTGTAGGAGTCATTTCTATTCCAACCACTGAGAAACTGGTCTGCTGAAGCCACAGTTTCAAAAGCCCTTTGTGATTCTTTAATTGGTTTTTTGTTGTGTCGGGTTGTTGTTACTTTGCTCACCTCTCTTCACTGACTTCAGACTGGAAAACTCAATGGGAAAAACCACTCCCTCAACTGCCCACCTCACTCAGAATAAATGCAGAAACTGCCTTCTTACCACGGAATGCCATGCTGGCCCCTGAGTACATTTCTTTCCTGATCTCCTGCCCCCTCCCTGTGTCCCTGTTTCCTGGCCACACTCACTAGTTTGGGTTTTACTTTTTTCCTTTCAAACCTGCCTAGCATTCTCTTATCTCAGAGTCTTGGTACTTGCTCTGCCAGGGTCTCTCCCTACAGATCACTCCATGGCTCACTCCTCCCTTCCCCTGGGTCTCCAGTCCAGCGTGTCTTAAAATAACCACTTCTTTCTACTATTCTCTGCCCTACCTGGTTTATTTTTGCTCATGGCTCACACACAGACCAGCCCCCAACATACACAAGACCCAGAGCAAGGATGCAAACAGAGGCCCACGTATCCGATTATTTACAAGTCAAGCTGGCAAGCTGTTAGTAAGATGTTTTCTATTCTCCTACATTGACAAATATGCAGTCATAACCACCTACCAGGCTAAGTTTAAATTTAGAACTTACAGATTCCTCTGAATTTGTACCAGAAAGCAGGGAGGGTGGGCCTCTAGTTCCCACACTGGCTCTCAATCCCTTCACTCTCAGCCCAGGTTAGAGACCGAGGGAACAGGTGGGAGCATCCACCACCTTATGTCTTAGATCATGTGCATTCACATGGAACTCGCTCTGATTTTGTTTGGGCAGAGCCCTTCAATCTATCAGCTCTTCACCAGCCACTGCCAGCCCAATAGAGGGCTCAGGGATGGTCACAAGCAGACCGTGGCTTAAAGACATGAAGGAGCCAGTCCAAGTCAGACAGGCAGGATGGACTGTGGCAGGTTTCAACCCAGACGCATGAAGGGTTTCAGAATCTGGGCTCTTGGTGGCCCGGCGCGTGTTCAAATCCTGGCTCTGTCACTCACCAGCTTTGTGACTTTGAACAAGTTACGTAACTGGCCTCTGGCTGCTCCAGAGAGTATTTGAGGTGATTGCTTGAGTTAGTCCAAGTGAGTAGAACAGGGTCAGGCCTTTATTAAGGCTCTGGTAGGTGTTAGGCAGGAGAGGGCTATAGCCTTGAAAGCCCTGACTCTTCCCTTCACCAAATCCCCATGGTTTCTAACAGAATCAAGGGCTAACATACAAATTAAATATCTCTTTGAAAATAAATTCTGAATTGTAGACTTTGTATTTCATAAGATTTTATAAGAAGAAGAGGACAGTAGGCACTGGAGCCATCCAGAGAAGCCTCTGAGAGGAAGTGGGACGGAGAGGAGACCAGAAGAGGGGGCATAGGGCTGGAGAGGGGTTCCCAGCTTTCCACGCCAAAGCCCCTTCATTGGAATAAGGGCTGAGTGTTCTAAGGGCCCTGTTTTGAAGGACACAGTGTATTTGGGTATTTAAGCAATAGCATAAAGAACAATCACTTTATACTATAGTTGTTACTTATAATGAACTCCTTCCCTGTGGGGGAGGGGCGGGTCTTCTCAGTCATTCCACTTCCTGCCCCTTGACAAGGCTTTCTCTCCACCGTAAGGCAGCCTCCTCTTCCAAGCGGTCGTTTGTGGGTGCTGTTTGTGAGCAGCCTTGTGAGGACACTTGCCCAGAAAGCCAAGTGAAGTTTGTCCACACAGCCACTCAGCTGCCTCGTCTCACTGGAGTGTGCTAACAACACACTGTCGACAATGGTCTCTGCACAGGTGCCATATTGATTTCAGTCCATCCCCACAACCTTACCCACGTCACGCCCAGTTATGTGCTCTGCTAATTAAACCCCGGTGTCCTTGAGATCAGATCAAGCTAGATGCAGAACGAGCTCTCTGCCCTCAACTTCTCCCCTCATTTCCTGAAGACTGACCTAAAGGGTAATCTAGGACTTGTGTTTGGAAAAGTCTGTTCTAGAACATGGTGAACATGATGTCTTCACAATGTTGGACCTAAACCCAGGAATAGGAGCTAATGTTCAGTTATAGTGTGTGTTCTTGTGTGTGCTTGTATGTGTATGTGTGTTCATGTGTGTGTGTGTATATGTATGTGTGTGCATGTGTGTGTGCCCACACAGGCACGCGTGTATGTGCGCGCACACACTGTATGCTGCCTGTGGCCACAGCATGGAGATTTCCCTTCCTACTTCTGCCTCACCAACCACACTTGAGCTTCAGGACAGCAGAATTGTGATGTGTGTCTCCCAGGTGATATACTGACGTGCCAGCCCCTAGTAACTATGACTGTGATCTTCCTTGGAAATTAAGGTCTTTGCTGATAATATCAGGTTAAGGTGAGGTCATTAGGATGGGCCCCCACACAATGACTCATGCCCGTCTAAAAATAGGAAAAGAGACACAGAGGCATATGGGGAAAACACCATGTAACCACAGAGGCAGAGATTGCAGTGGCGTGTCTATAAGCCAAGGACAGCCACACATTGCCGCAACCACCAGAAGCTATGAGAGGTGTGGAATGGAACTTAGAGCACTTTGGAAGACATGAACATTGTTGACACCTGGACTTTGCTCATTTGCCTCCAGAACTATGAGAATAAATTTCTGTTGTTGCAAGCCCCCCAGTCATGGCACTTTGTTTATGCATAGGTAGGAGTCGAGTACAGGATACACAAGCTAGTCATCTTCAGCACCTCAGGAACATCAGGAATCAAGGGTGCTTCACTGCTGACCTTGCAACCGCAGCCTGGCTTCCAGGGGCTTCTTTGCATGTCTGTCTTCCTTCCGTCTTTTGTGACTGCTCCAACCAAATGTCAAGTTGTTCCTCCTGGATGGAAATTTCTAGCATGTTGGACCATTGATGTAAACTTCTCACCTGCCCTGAGTTGACCGGTAATAACCCACAGCCTGGGAAGACAAAGAGCATCTCACTCAAGTGGGACAAAATTCCCAGAATTTCCCCCAAAGCACTTGCCTCATCAGTCCCAAACAATCTACACAATAGTCGTTCTTTCTGAGAATAGATTCTCTTTGACATAATTAATCTCCCAGGCCTGTCTCTTTCCTCAGCATTTAGTCATTCATTCATTCAACAAATATTTATCAGGAGGATAGTGTATTCCAGACACTTTTCTAAATGCTGGAAACCACTAGGGATAGAGCAGCAGACAAAACGGTCCGCAAATCCCAGCCCTCAGAGGATGTACATTCTGGAAGGGAAAGCCAAACAATAAACAACCCCAAATTGGGGAAATACATGGTATATTTTGTATAGCATAGATGATATTGTGTATATGACATCGCATGGGTTCTGTGGAGGATAATACACCAGAGAAGGCAGAGAGGAAGTTCTGAACGGAGAGCAGATGTTCACCTGACTGATGGCTTTAGCCACCTTTCTCTACAGTGAGAACCAACAGCCACATCTCACATCACAACTGAGTAACCAGTTGTCTCTCCTTTATGGGTCTCTGGGTCAGTTTCAGTTCTGGGTCTACTCGAACTCAGCTGGGCTCCACTGATCTCCTCAAGTCAGGACTCAGAGTATGGGGTAGTCTCTAGGATGACTCCCAATGACCTCGGCATCTCCACATTTACACCCTGGCACAATCTCTTCCCTTGGAGTGTGGTCTGAACTTAGCAACTCACCTCTGATGAACCAACAAGACAAAAGGGATGGAACTTCCGCTGTTGGATTATAAAAAGACTGTGCCTTCTGTCTTGCTTGACTTTCCCATGCTCTCATTGTCTGGGTCCTCAGTCTGGGGGAAGCCAGCTGCCTGGCTGTGAGCTGCCCCACAGAGAGCCAACACAGTGAGGAATGGGTGTCTCTGGCCAAGAACCAGTGAGATTCTGGATGTCTGGCTCAGGAAGGGTGGGTAAATGAATGCTTTGTGCTCACCAGGGCAGAGGACGACATGACAGAGGCGGACAGTGCCTCTGGATGGGGACGGAAGGATAGGCACCTCCTGGAAGGTGGCATCCTACTAGAATGGAAGGAAATAGAAACACGTGTTTTTCACAAATTTATTCTAGGCACATCAGGTGCTGTCTTCTTTCTTTTTTGGAAAGAGTGAAGTACAATAAAGACAGGAGACTTTTTTAAAAGATTCTCCACTAAGGAGCTGTTTTTATTTTGAGTTTCTTTGCTAATTTGTACTGATCTGATACCTTGGGTGTCTTTTTCACCATGGTTTTATTACGTTTTTCTTTTCATATGGAACTAGAAATACAACATTTGCTACTTGGGGGGAAAAGAAAGAAAGAAAGAAAGAAAGAAATCTAGTTTTTATGTTACTCAGACACAAGACTTAAGATAAATCTCTCTCGGTGGTTTCAGTGCGTGTTGGTGGGAAGGGGCAGTCCCTGACAATCATGAGATCCAGTTTGGCACAGACAGGCTGGCCAAAGGAGCGGGACCATGCTGGGGAACCCCTGCTGTTGCATCCACAAACCGAAACTCAAGATTCATAGTCAGAGAACCCGTGTTCAGGTCCCAGCTCTGCCACTTCACCTCCGGGTGGCATTTGGCAAATCCCTTCGTTTCTGTGGTTAAAATTTACTGACCCCAAAATGGATAAACATGACGGTACTATTAGCATCCGCAAGTGCTGATCGATTTCAAATACCACAGCATATAAGAAGAACCTCACAAGGGACCCTCAAACCTGACCCAGCCACATAATTGTTATGAAGTATGAAAAGGTAAGCAGAGATTGCTGGGAAAATGAAGACATTGTATATCCATTGGGTCTTACTAGGATTAGAAGCCCTGGAAAGCATTGGTTGCCTCTTCCTGGGGGGCACAATGTTGCTGAGTGGGCAATGAGAGTTTTGACTCCTGAAGGTAAAAATCAGACTTGATCCTTTTGAAATATGACAGAGAGCATCTTTCAGCGTTGCTGTGCTCCTGCACCAGTCCTAACCCCGTTCCCCACGCCTTCCTCTTCGTCCTTCCTCCACTTCCATATTTACCACTTCACCTCCTTCCTGCTCATCCTTCTTCTCTGTGGCTGCATCATCCTCAAGATGCACAGCCTGGGGGACTTCCCATCCATCCCAAGGGCTGTGGTCATCTGGCAGCCTCCTGCTGCGGCACCTCCAGATGGCCGTGACTGAGCATGGCAGGACAGTGGGGTCTGGCCATTTCCACCCAAGATGGGGCCACTCTCCTGGCTCGACTTTGTACCAGACCTCTGTGTGCACCCCTTGGGGCCCCCTTCAGATAGAGAAGCTCTCTGCTCAGGTCTGCATGCTCCTTGCTTTCCTGTCTCCGGTGTCAGACCTGCACCGGGGTCTGGAGGCTTCCCTTCCCAGCCCCATTCACCTCTCATGGGTTCTTGCCCACAACTGCCTCGGGTGCCTAACGCCTTCTCCATGTCTGCTTGCTGAACTGAGCCGTTTTCCTCCTCCGCCTGCTCTCCTTCCTTCTCTTATTGGACATCAGCTGTGGTGTTCAGCGCAGGTGTAGGTCAGGCACCCCCAGCGGGCAGATCAGTGACACCATCTGTGAGGGAAGGGCTGGCCAGCTGGGACCTCAGGAGCTACAGCGACGTCATGTCAGCTTTGAAAACACCGAGCGGGTGGTGGTGCTCTGAGCGGCAGGAGGTTGCTGCTGTCCCGCTTTGCGGACGCCATTCTCCATTCAAGTGCTGAAGGCATCTCAGACACCACAGTCATTCCCTCAAACTCTCATCTGGACCACGGAGCCCCTAGGACGGACTTGGTCAGGGAGTCTGGAGGCGGTGAGTGGGGAGGACCTTCCAGTCTTGGCAGCCAGGCGCTCCCAGGGCCAAGGACCAAAGCCGGTGTAGAGCTTTGGCCACAGTATTGTCACATCTCCTCTCCCTAAGCTTTCCCCCAGGCCCCGCTAGTGCCTTGAGAGTTCCCAGATTCCCTTCTCTCCCCAGTACTTAGTGCCTTTGGTCCCAGCTCCCCTCAGACCGGCCTTGGAGAGAGTCTGATCAGGCACAGTTGGGGCTCAAGTTTCAGGAATGTTCTGAATGACAGCGGATCTCACCCAGAGGGTGTGCGCATGTTAACAAGGGTAGAAGACAAGGTCTTAAGCCAAAGGAATGAATTTCAAGCAGCCCAAGCCCCCGTCCTGTGGGACAAGGAGGTTGGCCTGTTCTGCTTTGTATTTCTCAGATCAAAATTTCTCCTCGCGGCCTCCTCACTGCCTCTCAGGAGGGCGAGATGCAGGCAGACTAGGGGCTCTACATGCAGCGCGTTGCTAAGCTTCTAAACATATATGATTAGCAAGGGCTATCTTGTGCAAATTTTACAAGCCTCTAAGCCAAGTGTTAAGAAATCTCAGAGAGGGGGTTGTTTTCTTTTTCTTTGTTTCTTTGTTTTCTGTTTTTTTGTTTTCCAGAGAAGGAGGGAGCATTGTGGTTAGGCGACTTGCCAGGGCCGGCAAGGCAGTGGCAGGACTGGAACCGGGACCCAGGCCTGGCTGACACCCACCTCGGCATCTCTTCCCAGGAGGTTTTCACAAACCTTCCAGAACACAGGGATCACCGAGGTGCACACCAAAAATGCAGACTCTGGAGGGCCCCTCCACGTGGTCTGACTCAAGGCTGGGAGTGATCAGCACGTCCCATCTGCCCCAGAGTAGCGGCCCCAGGCCTAGGTCCCCACACGCAGGCTCTGAGGCAGAACACTTATGAGGGGGGGCCCTCAGGATCCTCACCTGTGGGAAACAAAGGGTTCAGGTCAGACTGAGAAAGTCTTCAGTGGAAAATACTGGAGACTCTGAAGCTGGTACAAACCATCAGAACTGGGCTGAGCTGGACAGGGGTCCAGACTTCCCACCAGCGCCGGAGCAGTCACTGCCGGGGACCGGGGGGGTGCCATGGCCAGGAAGTAGTCTTCAGCAGAGGCAGTTCCCAAAACTTCAGAAATGGAGAACCGTCAGCCAACAGCCTCCCCAGCAGCGGGCAAAATAGGTCCTTTAGTGCTGGAGTGGCCTGTGCCACAGCGTCCACAACAGGAGCCACGGTAGAAAACCCACACAGATCATGATACGAAACCCCAGTGGTTCTCAAAGGTTTTCTTGACCCACCTAGAGTCTCTGGCCAGTAGGGGGCAGCAAAGAGCTTTCCAGGTGCTGCTACTGCACGTGTCGGCGTTTGCTGGGTTTAGGATACTCCCTCCGCCTGCAGGGAGGGATGCAGGCAACCGCGGAGGCTGCCTTAGTGAGGGGCTCACCTCCTGGCACTTGTGCAACAAGTTACTTAACCCCACTATCCACGTCTGAAAACGTGTGTGTCGTAACAGTACCCACTTTACAGGGTTCTTCCATCAGTGAAGCGTTGAAATATGTGCAATGCTTAGCACTACACCTGACGATAACTACCTTGTCACGGAACCTTATTAGACTTATTGTTTTCATTCTATTTACAGGCGTTTGTCATCTAATCAAGAGGCTATGGTAACAGGTTGGACACATGGTGAGGAGGATACTGGGGCCATTTGTAGGGACCTGGTGGGGGAGCCAAACAGCAGGTGTGCAGGAAGAGGAGGAGGTCCTCCCAGAAGGTACACAGTTCTGGGTCCACTGTCCAGGTGAGGATGGAGATAGGAGGGATCTGAAAGTCAACAGTATCTTGGAAGAAACTATACCAAAAGGATGTATGGGACCACCCAGAGGGATGACCCATCAAATAATTAAGCATGCAATCAAAATGGAGTTTCAGAAGAGAAAAGGACTGAAGAAGGAACCATGGGGATGCTGACATTTTAAGAGTGTTGAGGCAGGGGAAGAGCAGTCCCTGGCTGAGAAGGGAAAGGAGGCTGGGCAGGTGTGAGGACAGTGAAGGACGGGCAGGTGTCAGGAAGACAGGTAAGGGTAACAGTCCCAGAGCCAGGAGGGGAAGGTTTTCAACAAGGAGTCTGAAAAGCAAGCAGGCACAGATGTCAGGCAGGATGGGGCTGGAGAGAAGTAGTGATGGACAAACTTCCTAAGAACGACCTTAGTGAGGGCAGATACCCAGTTACAGTGGTCCCAGGAGCTGGTGAAGGAGAAATGGTGCATATCATCAAAAGGAGACATGTAGGTGGGAAGCCTAAAGATTGTATTAATATGCGACGGAGAGACGGACGGACGGACGGATGGATGGATGGATGGGTGAGAGATGGAGGGATGATGGATAGATGGGCAGGGAATGGATGGACTGATAGATGGACAGATAGACCACTTATGCTTTAAGTCCCACTTGTCAAGTTGTTCTTCTAAGCACTTACCTGTGTTATCTCACTTAATTGTATGAGATGTGTATTGTTAGTCTATTTTCCTATTCTTGTGCTAATAGAACTCTGTTCTGATTGTCCCATCTTTGTATTAAGATTGATTATCTGACATTTTTTGGCCCTTTTTTCTCTGTATGTATTTTAGAATAAGATTAAGTTTGGAGAGGGGGAAAATGCTATTTGGCACTAAATCTTTAGATTAAATACAATCAGAACCTTATAGTGAATCTACTCTTCCATGAACATAGTATGTATCACTGTCTTTTCATTTCTGGGATAAGATGTTCTCATTTGAAAGTGATTTTTAAAAAAGTAAAACCAATGACCCTAACCTCTTATAACATAGAGTAATGTCAAGAGCCTTTCTTTATAAATGTTTCCTAAGAGATATCACTTGTCTTCAGGATAAAACCACATATCCAAACATTTCCATCCCTTATTTAAAATCTTTCAGGGACTCTCTATTGCCTACTAAAGATAAGATCTTTTAATGTTCATGCAAGTTTTTCATGACATGATCCTTAACTTGCAAATTCTCTGCTTATCTCTGGCCTCTTTTCTTTGTTCATTGTGCCTGTTCTGTTATCAATTCCTTAAAATATATTTATTATATTGCATAATAATAGTTACTTAAATATAGTTAATAATATTTAATATAGATGTATTGTATATACTATATATAACTATATATATAGTTCAGTTTGACCCCAAGAATCTTTCATCCAGATTATCACAATAGGCTTCTAAGCAGTCACCCAGAGTGATATTGTAAAATACAAATTGTTTTATGTCACTCCCAAATCCTTCAGTTGGCCCACTGGTGTGCTGTAGTCTGTTCATACTGGCTTCTGAGTGAATTGTTGTTAATACTCAGGAATCTCACAAGCCAATTATTAAGCTGTTGTTAGCTTGAAAATGACCCTGGTGGGATTATTTACTCTAGGAAATAAAAGGGCATATTCTACAAATGAGTGAATTTTGTTTTTGAAAGCCAGTTTTCCAGCACAGTGCTGAATATACCCTTTACCCGTGAGATGAAGACCATAGCCCATAATCAAGTTTCTCTCTACCTATGCCCTAGTCAAACTGCAGCTCCAAGAGATTTTATACCTCTTTGGTTTTGCACTGTCTTCCTTCTGGTTGTAAAGTATTCCCTTTCTGCAGGCTATACGCATCACTGCCTAGACTCAGTTCAGTGTTAATCACCTAAGGAAGCACAGGATCCCTCTTTCCTGTACCTCTACAAAAAGGTTTTAGTACATGATGCCTTGTCATTGGTTTCTCTGTGTACTCCTTAATCTGCGAGCTTTTGAAAGCATGCATCTGTCATTATTCATCTATTATTCCCTGTGGTTAGTACACATATACGTCAGAGATATTGGCGTTTCCCTTCCAGACCCCTGCAATAAATGGAATATTGCAATAAAGTGAGTCAAATGAAATCCCCCTCCCCCGTACATCTACAAGTTACATTGATTCTGTGCTATAGTCTATTAAATATGTAATAACATTGTGTCTAAAAAATGTACATACTTTATGTTTAAAATACTTTATTGCTAAAAAACAAAAAAAGCTAGCCATCTCGTAAGCTTTTAGCATGTTGCAGTCACTGATCACAGATCACCATGGCAAATATAATAATAAAAACTTCTGAAATTTAAAAAAGAAGAAGAAAAGAAAAAGTCTGAAATAATGAAAGAATTACCAAGACATAACACAAAGACCCCCAAAAAGCAAACAGTCTTGGAAAAAGCAAACAGTCTTGGAAAAATGACATGGATAGACTTGCTTGACACAGAGTTACCATAAACCTTCAATTGTAAAAAAAAAAAAAAAATTTGCTGTATCTGTGAAATGCAGTGAAGTGAAGCACAGTAAAACGAGATATGCCTCTACATTGTCTAGCACATGACAGGTGGTACATAAATGTTGGCCAGCTAAGAAAGGCGTTGGTAAAAGATCTTCCCTCCCTTCTCTGGGTACCCATGATTCCCAGCCTTAACTTCCTGCCGTGTCCCCCAGATCTGCCCTATAGGAGGAAGTACAGCATAGTACCACGCCCCGTCTACCCCCTCGTCCATAAAGCAGGGCTGGTGAATCAACCCCAAATCCAGAGAGAAACCAAACTGAATGGGAATTCTATTCTTTCTTCCCATGTTAGTGGAAATAATTAAGGAGGCAAAATTGTTGAAAGAGGTTGCTGTGGTTACCTATTGATGGATCATGAATCACCCCCAAACTTGGTATTTTAAAAGAACCATCTTGGTTTTCTCATGACTTTGTGGGTCAGGAATTCAGGAAGGCCAGGGTTCTGCACTTCGACTCTGATCCCTGGGCATCAGGTGGGTGCAGCTGGATGGGAGGACCCCTTCCAGGGTGTCTTCTTCCTGCGCACATTCAGCATCTCTGTATTCTGTGGCCACTGTGTCTCCACAAGACGTTTCATCTGCCAGAGCTTTGCCTGCGGCTCGGGCTTCCCACAGCATGGTGACCTCAGGAGAGTTGTCCTTAGATGACAGCCGTCTTCCAGAAGAGCAAGGCAGAAGCTGTCAGTCTTCTTAAAAAGTAGCCTCAGAGCAAGCATTAGATTACCTCTCCTGCACTCTATTGGCAAAAGCAGTACCAGGCCAGATGGGCTCAGGAAGATAGAAATAGATCCCATTTTCAATGGGAAGAGTGTAAAATACTTCATGCCCATCTTTAATCTGCCACAGAGGTGACTCGCTCTTGTCTCTCTCTGATAGAAATTGGGATAGCAAAGCTACACTGAGAGGAAAATAGGAAGCCTGAAGCACTCTCTGAGGAATTAGTTACCATCTCCAACCAGGTGCCGTGATACCTGGCACCAGACATTTAATCAAATCCCCAAAGAAAGGGCTGAACTGAGTTTTTTCTAACACTGACCTGCAATCCGTCTCAGACGACTTGACCTCCAACAATTCCATGTCACCAAAGTAGGCAGAATCTGCTTTCCTGGGGTGAGCAGGGAGTCCAGAAGCCATCCTCACTGTGTCAGAGGAAACAGAAAGAATAAACTCATCGGAGGAGATCAAAATGAGAAGAAATAGCACAGAAACCTCTCATCCAGACTGCAGAAAGGGAGAAGAAGCAGAAATACGCACACAGAACAAACAAAACCAGTTTTTTTTTCCCCCCAGACAATTGGATTTCAAAGTTTGAATGTGTTTCCCTGGAGAACATGAACTTTCATCACTATAGGATTTTTAGGTTTACGGATCCCTACGTCAATCACGGTGGAACAGGAGGCACGGCGACTCACCTCAGGAGGGAAGATTGAAAATCGTGGAGAAAGGGGCCTCTCCACAAAGGTGGAGGAAGGCTTGTGGAAAACCAGGTACAGACGATGGGCAGAAGTCATGGGCGGGGGTGGTCAGTGAAAGAAGGGAGAAGGCGAATGTTGGAAGCCCACAAGAACGGATACTGTAGGAAAGGACTGCCTGAGGGGAGCCGCAGTATAGGAAGAGAGCTTCAACTGAGATCCAGCTGTGGTCCAGCAGAAACCATCCCAATCCAGGTGAGCTGCCAGATGACGGCAGCCACGTAAGCAAACTCAGGTAGACCCAGCAGAAAACTGGACAGTTGAGCCCCTTCCAAACTGGGGACCTACAGAGTCTTACCTTCCAGGAAAACTCAGCGCTGTTTCAAGGGGCGAGTGGTGTGTGTTGTATCGATATATTCCTTCCAAGGTAAACTACATGCTGCACTTTCTGGTCCTTCCTACCACTAGGAGAAGGCACAGTACCTGGTTGTTGACTGACAGAACTGCGTCCATCGCGAAGAAGCTGTGCTTTGTTCTCTCTGAGAGACTTCCGGGATGGGGATTTGCTCTTTTTGTCTACAGTGCTTCTGCCAAAACCATCATCTTTGGACTTATTAGACGCCTCATTGACCATCATGGTAATCCACACTTCATTACTTCTGACCAAGAAAGATTTTATAGCAAATGGAGTGTAGCAAGGGGCTCATAGGTATGTAATTGGCCGGTGTTACCATGGCCCCATGGATCAGCTGGCTCCATAGAATGGTGGTGTGGCCTTTTGAAGGCTCAGTTTTGATGCTGGGGGGGTGGGCCACACTTTGAAGGGATAAGGTGTAAGCTCAAAATCAGCAAGTGCTATCTTCCCTGCCAGGACTGCCAGGTCCCGGGATCAAGATGGAGATAGGAGTAGTTCTTCGTATTTTCCCTTAATGACCCACTAGCTACTAGTAACATTTCTGTAACTGATCCCTGCAATGTTCCACGTTTCTGCTTAAAGAGTTTAGTTCCCAAGAGAGGAGAGTTTCTACCAGGGGACACAGCAACCTTTCATTCCATTGACCTGGAAATTAGGTTGCCACCAGAACACTAGCAAATCTGGGCTACTGGACTGGCTGGATTGCTTGACCCTGTCTACGAGGGGGACTGGAGGGTGCTACTAACCAGCCGGGACAAGGAGAAGTATGTATGGAATGCAAGACTTCTGGGTACCTCTTAGCATTCCTATATCCCATCATGAAAGTCAATTAAAAAAACTGCAAAACACAATGACAAACCAGTAAGTAGCATAGCTGTTTAAAGAATTAAGGTTTGGACCATCCCACCAACTAAGGAACCATAACCATCTGAGGTCCTTGCTGAGGGGAAAGGGAAGATGTAATAGGCTGTAGATGACAGAAGGTTGTAAATGCCAGCAACAAGCACATGGCCAGTTGCAGAAATGAGGACTGCTATAGTTCTGAGTAGCTTCTTTCTTGCTCTTATATAAACATATTTGTGTGATATTAACCAGCTCGCTCTATCTCTCTCTCTCTTCCTGCCATTTTCCAACTACTTTGCACAAGTTATATTATTAGTGGTTAACCTTGTATCTCGGGAAGTGAGATACAGGCTATCAAAGGGGAGTGTGACTCAGCTAAAATGGCAAATACCATCAGATGGATAAAGTGAACATGTGGGACTTGGAGTTCTCCTTTGGGGAGAGAGTTTGTGTTTTCATTTGTACAAGGTTAGTTGCTTGGTGTTAGGAGGAAGCAGGATTTTGCTTGTGTTTTCACTTGCAGGGTAACTGTAGCTGGAGAGGCTGTCAAGGTAGATGCCATGCTGACCAGGAATGGACAGTGTTGAATTACGCTGTGCTGATTTGCCTGCACTGGGGATTGGACTCCCCATAATTTTCTTCCCTGGATGATGCCTCGTTAGAGTTGTCTAAGAGAGGAACAAATTCAAGGTCTGGAAGGAGAAGCTCATGCTGCCATAACTCTCTGAAGGTATTGTGGCTATGACAGAGAGATGCAAGGATGCCCTCTGGGTTCCAGGCCATCCACACTCTCCTCCGCTCTGTCCAGCTCTTCCTCCCACTGTGCTGACCTGCAGTGACTCCAAGGCAACCAGGAGAAGCTTAGATGTGGTCACACACAGACCATTCTATGGGCTCCTTCCTTCAGCACCACTTTGAAAGCTGGACAAACAAGTCCCAGGTTGAGTAGTGAGTGCCTCCTTTCAATGGTCAAGATGACAAGTAGGCCTTGTCATCTATTGGGGCAGGTGTGCAATGCAAGTCTAGAAGTCTTGCATTGCACACCTGCCCCAATAGATGACAAGGCCTAATTCCTGAATCCTTTATTCCCTGTCTCATGGTGACTCTGCTCCCCTGAATGAATTCTGGCTTCTGGATGGGGTCAGCCAAAGGGGAGAAGCTGATGAGACCAGAATAAGGGGGGAAGGATGGGTCAGAGAATGCATTCCCTGGTTCTCCCCATGTCCTGCTGAGTCACCCCGGATCACCCAACTTACAGTCATAGTTCCCATGGGTCAGCCTCTCCTCAGAGCTCCTCCACGTTCTACTTCCTACAATTGCCTGTAGGTGTTGGGACAGTCAAAACTTCATCTACAGCCCTGGGACCCTGTCCCACCCTGCTGGCCTCCCTTCACCTTGCCCACACCTTTGTAAGAATTCACTGCAGCAAATTCTCTTGAATTTTAAGCATGCCTCATGGACCTCAATGAAAGGGCTAAAACTATATAAGTCTTTAAAGAACACACACACAAAAAAACAACCTTTGTGACTTTGGGTCAGGTGATGGCCACTTAGAGGTGAATAACCAAAACACAACCAGACTTTAAAATGTAAGACTTTGATGCTCCAAAAAACACTACTAAGAATGTGAAACTATAACTCATGGAATAGAAAATATTTGCACATCACATATCTGATAAGGGTCTAGCACCCAGTATATATTTTTTAAATCTTACCACTCAACATTAAAAAGACAAGCAACCTAATTAAAAATAGGCAAAACATTTGAATAGGCATTTCTCTAATGACGGTCTATAGACCATCCATAAGCATGTGAAAAGGTGTTCCACATCATTAAGTCACCAGGGAATTTCAAAATAACCCCCTTCTGGGATAGCACTTTACACTCACAAGGGTAGATGAGGTAAAACAGAAGGATGATACTGAGTATGGATGAAGAGGTGGAGAAACCGGGGGGCTGGTACACTACTGGGGCACATAGAGTGACACAGTGTGGCCATTCCTCCAGAGTCTCAGCACAGTCATACCCTAGAACCCAGTAGTTCCTCTCTTCCACTCGTACCCCGGGGAAATGGAAACTTAGAGCCACACAAGAGCTTGTACGTGATGTTCATCACCATATTATTCGTCAAATTCAGGAAGTAGAAACAGTCCAAATGTGCATCCCGATGAGTGAATGAGCAGAAGGGGATGTGACCCTACCACAGAATATTGGCCATAAGTGGGGACGGACGATACACGCCGTGCCGTAGACCAGTTCATAAGCATCAGGCTACATGAAGAAGCCAGCCATAAAAGACCGCAGTTTATACGATTCAATTTATACGAAATGTCCAGACAGATCAATACATACAGTGCTTGCCAGGGACTGGAAGGAGGGGAAAAGGGAAAAGATTGTTAATGGGTGTGGGATTTCTTTTTAAATAGTAGTGACGGCTATGCAGCTGTGTGAATACACTAAGATCTGCCGAATTACACACGTTAGGAGACTGGATGTTACGGGATGTAAATTACATCTCGGTAAACCTGCTGTTTAGAAAAACTAAGCGAGCCGTCTTCTTCTGTGGGTACCCTGACCGCCAAACGCTGAGATAACAGATGCCTCAGCCTCTTTTATTGTAAAATCTGGTTTCACCCACAGGAGTTGGTCCCGATCACGACATCATACATCATGAACTTCATGAGAACAAAAAAGCATGTTTTAAAGGGTAGACTGTAACTTCTCAGCTGTACTAAGAGGCAGTGTTAAATTTAATAATTTTAAAATTATTTAAAATAATTTTTGATAATTTTTAATGTCACCTAGCCATAGTGAAATATCAAAGCTAGAATTCCTGAATATCAGCCCCAGAAAGAAAAAGCGCCCTCGATGGTGAACCAATACACGCATCCCCATCTTGGTTTAGTCGGGAAAACTGACCCGAAACGAGAAACCACTCTTCAAGCATGCAGGCGTTGGGTCAAAATGCTGTTGCTGGGAAGCCGCGTGATTTCATGGGGAGAGTCATGAAGTAGGAATTAAGAGTTTGAGTTTCCGACTTCTTTCCACAAGCATCATGGGGGAGGGAATGGGAGGAGGCCAAAGTTGGGGCCAAGAGCCTAGACCCTGGGGGGCAGTGCATAATCCCCGCTGGCCCTCTTTCACAGGGCCAGCTGACATCCTCATGACCAGCTGGGACATCCTCAGTCAGTGAGGGGCTACCCTGCCATTTCACAGGTGGGGGATCTGTGGACCGTGGCAGGGAACCCTTACAACCGTGCCCGGTGGGGTCCTTGGGGGCAGCCATGCCATCTCCTGTTCCTCACTCCCCGGCCACACGACCTTGAGCAAGTCTCCGGTCCTCCCCAAACCTTGGTGCCCTTGTCTGTCAACTGCAGTGAGTAAAGCCACCGTTGCAGGGCCATCCGGGAAGAATAGGTAAGACAGAACACATGTCGAGTGCACGGCGCGGCGTGGGTGCCCATGCGCTTATGCTGTGGATCTGGGCAAACGCCCTTGCCCCCTCCTCAGGTCTTCTCCAACGCAGAGGTTGAACCAGGTCAGGGACAACTGAACTGAACGTGCATCAAGGTCACCCAGGACCTTATATAAAAGGGAGACCCCCGGGGCCAAGCCCAGGCCTCCCTGCCTGGAGTGTGCGGGGCCCGAACTAGGAACCTGGGTTTGCGAAGGAACGCGTGGGTCTGGGGGGACTCGGACTCTCAGATGGCTCCAGGACAAGGTTGGAAGTGGCCGTGGCTGTACCAGATGCCCTCCAGGCCTGGGGCCTGCGAGCCTGGGCTCTGGGCTGCTGCTGGGCTGGAGGTCACCTCTGCAGACCATCTATTTTCAGATCCACCCCCGGGCCTCTGGCAGAGTCTGCGCAGATTACATTGGGCCCCTGCTCTCTGCTTCTCTGTGCTTCCTAATCTAATTATCACAACAACCAGATGTGACAGGCTCCAGCTCAGGCCCATTTAATAGCCTCCAAAGGCACCTCTCAGCATTCAAGCGTTCTCTAATTTTCCCCTCCCTCCTCTAGCTGGACACCTTGGCTCCTGGCGCCCTCCCTTGTGCCAATTAGCAGTGAAGTATCCTTCTGCCAAAATAATCCGATTATTGGGTGCTGCATAGCAGCCACAGACTGTCAGCATCAAATCCTTGTCCCCAGATCTCCAGAGAAAAGAAAATCAACCCTCTTGCATTCTAAGGGGTCAGCCTCCTGGAACAGGACAGCATCCTCCCCCGATGGCCTTCCCTCTGAGCGCTTCTGCAGGTCTGTGCCTCTCTTGGTACCTTTGAACATGGGGTGGATGTAAACATCTCTTTCCCAGAAAAATGCCCATGTGTGTCTTGATTCATATCCAGTTTCCAGAGGTCATGGCCCCTTGAAGACCAGCCTGGACCCTCGCCCTCCGTGTCTCCTCTGTGGCTGAGCAGGTTAGGCCCTGCCCCAGTCTGGGGCCCAGAACCTCAGCCCACGTGATGTCTACGTTCCCTTCCACACCATTCCTTATTTCCAAATTTTCTTTTCTTTTCCAGAATAGTAGGGGGGAAATTCCTGTTCCTGTACTTATTGTGTTCTTTGCCCTTTACAACACATCTGCCCATGTGCCCGTGTCAGCAGCCTCCCTCTGTTATTGGATATGCACTACCACTCCCATAGTGTGGCTTTTTCTTGACCACTGATGGACGTTTAAATGTTCCCCTTCCACTTTAAGGAAAATCATGCACCACGAGAATACAGAGAATTAAGAAATCGGCATAAACGATATTGATCAAGGGAGAGAAAACATTATTTAATATCACTGCAGACCACAAATCAAATCAGGTTGTAACCCACAGGCCTGCCCAAGGTCTCACTGGCCAGAAGACAGAGCACACAGCATCCCTAGAATGGGCTGGTGGAGGGCACCCCCACAGGCCAGATCTACTCATTCCCCACCCCCACCACCCCCTGAAATTCCACCCCTGGTACTGGGCCTGCACACCCTCCCTGGTTATTTCTGATTTCCTGAGCACGCTGTGCCTTTCTTCCTATTTCCTGTCTGAGGGGCTCACCTTCTGGGAGCTCCATCAGACTCATTTACATATTAAAGGCTAGGAAACGAGCTCCGGGTAAGGGGCAGAGTGACTTCCATTCACATTCTGCATAGCCTCCTTGCACAGCCTGCTGCACCTAGCCTCTCCGGTGCTGGCTTCAAGTGCAGGAGAGGGAACTGGGGGGCCTGGCTCCTCCCTTCCAGGACTGGCAAACCGGCCCTCTGGTGGACAGGCCACGGCGCAGAGTATCTGGGTTTCTTACCTCACAGCCCTGAACCAGCTTTGCCAGACGACAGGTCACAGGACCCAGGTGGCTCAGGATTCCTCCCCGGGGGTGCGCCGCTGGGTGCAGGAGAGAGGAGCTGCTTTCCCACCGAAGTGGCGAGCAGGGGCCACAGACCACGGCGCAGAGAAGCCGAGCTTCCCAAGTGCATGGAGAGGAGAGTCAGGGGAGAGGAAGTCCTCAGGTGACGTCCTCCTTTCTAGGCTCTCTGAGCTTCCCCCCGCGGCTTTCCAAAAAGGAGACTAGTAAATTCCTTTAAAAAAAAAATGTAAGTCCGTTGGATTTGGGGTTCTGACCCTTGAAAATAAATGTGTGACAAACATATCAAGAGCTTAGTAGCTAAATCTGTCCTTGTTGTTTAGTTGAAAGGCTCTGGGTCCTCTGGGCTCTCCCCACCCCTCTTAGCTCCCCTTGCTCACCCAAATCTAACACGCATTTTTTTTTCCCCTGCTGGTCCCAAAGTGCCTCAGGACTCTGACAGGCCTTTGCCGTTCGGCTAAGCCTCTCTCTGCCCAGCTCTCCCCTCCGCTCGCTTCCCAGCTGTGTCTCCAACCTCTAGAAGACGGCTGGGCAGGGAGTCCCGTGAATGAATGAGCAAAGTGACGGCTGAAGGAAGGAACACAGAGCAGAGGGCTTGGGTACGGAGACCGATGACCTAAAATCACATACAAGCTCTACCACTTACAAGCTTAGTTTTCCTTGGGAAAAAAATAAGTCATTTTCTGAGACTCGGTATCCCCACCTGCAAGCGGGGAAACATTCCCGCACAGCAGAGTTCTTTGATTGGTTGATGGATTTGATTTCGGAGTGGAGGGGCAGTGTCCTTCCCCAAACCTACGTTCTTAATTCGTGTTCTCTAAGCAGGTATCACCTTGAGCCCTTTCCTACCTAAGACTCAGATAACTTACCTTGACCAGGAGAATAACAGACCCATTTATTTTCTCCCTCCTACGAGACTGGGATGTGTGGATGTTCTATGTTGACTGAGAAGCGCTGGCCGCACGTTGCGGATAATAATGTTAACCACAGCAAACGGTTATCACGCGCATACTGTATTCCGGACGTTGTGCTCATAGCTTTACTCCGCGATCTCACCATGACTCTTAGCCAGGCATTAATCTGGCTGTATTAATGATGAGATGGGGAGCTGAGGCTTGGAGCCGTACGTCGTGTCCCGTAGTCAGCTGGAGGGAGGGCAGGATGTTTGAGTCAGGCACGGTCTACAGAGACATGCTGAGCAAAGAGGCAAGCAGTCAGTGGGAGGTTGGATTAAGGAACCAAAAGGTGCTTTTGGGCTCCCCGCGTCTGTAGACGGCATTGCCAACCGGCGTCCACCTACGATCAGTTCCCCCATGGCCTTGCTTCCTCTTGGCTACGCACTATTGTTGGAAGAAGGGGGTTGGGCTTCACCTATAGGCTCTAGACCTAGAAGGCCTGAATGTGAACCAGCTGTGCCTCTAACTAACCAGCTGCGTGACCCGGGATGGGTGAATAACCGCTCTTTGCCTCAGTTTCCCCCTAATAAAAGGGACAATAGGAAGAGTGTCTACTCACAGGGTATCTGGGAGCATTCACGAGTCAACAGAACCAAAGCCCTTGGACCAGCGTCTGGCCCAGAGTGCGCATTCGGTAAAGGCTCACTATTTAGGACTCGGAGAAATGGGAAGAAAGCAAGTGGGAATTAGCAGTTGTGAATTCTACAACCCTCTGAGAAAAGAACATGAAAGGAATCTCAGGGCCGGCTCACAGAGCACAATACCCTTTGGAATCCTTGGATTTCTTTTATGGTGTTCATCTATTCATACATTCATTAAAACAACAACAACAACAACAAAAGCCTTGTAGGAGCAGGTTCAGGTGCCAGCACCTCCCTCTGCCCACCTGAGACGCGTGCAGTGACAAGCCTGCTGAATGGAGATGGAGAAGTTCCTTCAGCAGAACTGCTGGCGGTAAGAGCCTGCAGCACTGTGTGTGACCAGGAGAAATGCAAGCCTCCTGGGAGGGGAGGGGAGGATAGCAAGGAGTCTCCGAAGGTCCCTGGAAATTGCCTTCTAAGAAGGGGGCGCGCGGCTGAGACACGGCCCCTTTGTTTGCAGAGCACAGGAGGGTGTGCGCGGTGAGTATGGGAGGCATGCTCCTCTCTGCCTAATGCAAGGGGCGCCTTCGGTGATGGGATCTGCAGAGAAAGAACGGGGTGGAAGCTCGCTGTTCCTGCGGCGGCAGGTGGGGGAGAACAGGGGGACAGGGGGAAAGCACACGCAACTCAACAGTCCCAGAAGAGGCACAGGTGCTAGAAGGAAACGCTCCTTCCATGCTAAAACTTCTAAGGTGACGTCTGCCATCCAAGAGAGACTGGTCTTTACAGCCTCCCATGTTCAAAGGTGGGAGTTAGTGCAGGGAGACATTGAAGTAGGGATGGGACGCTTGTCTCGACAACGGAATGGCTAGCTTGTGTTCCCCTGGTTTACAAGGAGAAAAGGGGGCTCATGATCTTAAGTTGTGTGCTGTGGGGGAGGGGGTGTAACCTGAAAGCCCTCTTCTATCCTATGAAATCTTCACCTTTTTGGCAGGTGGATTATTTGAGTTTAACAGGATACGCACTTAGTTCCGTATCCCGGTCAGTAATGGGACGCACACCAGGACTGTGCACGTGGACAGAAAATAACCGACAATAGCATATGTCATGGGCTGAATCGTGTCCCCCTAAAATCCATGTGTTGAAGCCCTAACCCCCAAGTCCTCCAAAGGTGAGTGTATTTGGAAAGAGGTGAGGGGAGTGGAGTGGGCCCTGACCCAATCTAACCCGTGTCCTAAGAGGAGGAGATCGGGACATAGTGAGGAAAGGCCATGTTGAGGACACAGGGAGAAGTCAGCATCTCTAACTCAAGGAGAGTAGTCTTGGAGGAAGTCAGCTCTGCTGATACCTTGGTCTTGGACTCCTAGCTTCCAGAATTATGAGAAAATTAATTTCTGTTGTTTAAGCAACCCACTCTTTGGTATTTTGTTTTGGCAGCACGAACAAACAGACGTGCAGAAGCGACATCTGGAGGACCTCTATTTTACAGAAGGGGAGCCCACGCCTTGGTGAGATTAAAGTGACTGGCCCCAATGTAAATGATGGAAGATTTTAACCAGGTGAGTCTGACTGCACAGCTCCTGTGTTAGTTCTGCCCTTCTGCACTGTGTCTCAATGCAAAATTCCATGCTCAACACTAGGAGATAATAACAGGGAATCCCAAGCAAATTATTCTCTCAGCAAGCCTCTTCTTCCCTGCTTAAATACCTCCACTGCCGGTGAGCTCACTCCCTTTCAAATGAGCCATTGCCATTTCTGAACATCTGAGTTTGGAAAAATAAGTCTTCTTCATGTGGAAAACAAGTGTTGTTTTAGAATATTCATTCAGTTCTTTACAGTCTTGTCATTGGAGCAGCGTGGGAGAAGTCATTCTTTGCATCCTCAGAATGTCCTTCAAGTTCTGTTAGAGGACAGGCGCCTCCATAGTGCACTTTCTCCAGAGCAACTAGGGGCCCCTGGGTGGCTCAGGTGGTTGGGCATCTGCCTTCAGCTTAGGTCATGATCCCGCAGACTCAGGATGGAATCCTGCATCTGGATCCCTGCTCAGTGGGGAGTCTGCTTCTCCCTCTGCTCCTCACCCCACCCATGCTCGCTCTTTCTCTCTCTCTCTCTCTCAAATAAATGAATAAGATCTTTAAAAAAAAAGAACAACTGCAATATCATGAAAACCATCTTTATATGAAAATAATTCTAATTTCCTTCCTTATTACACTAAAATTAGGTTAACAGAGTTGCCTGGTCCAATTAGTAAAACCATCCTTTAAAAATGGACAAGCATGATTTGGAATGACTGTAACTTGGCATCTTCACCAGGTCATAGGCACAGGAAATTATCCTCCAACAGTTTGCCTTCTTCCTGAGCCAGAGACAGGCGGGGAGTGGCCCAAGCATGGACTCGGGCTGCCAATGCACGAAGCAGCGAAGTGGAAACCACCATCTGCTAAATGGAAATGAGCACACCTGAGAGGAACCCAGAGACGGCATCTTGCCTCAAAGCAAAGCTGCGAGGAAGGAAGAGTCCAGTGGGAAGCTCCGTCCCTCCTGTACGCCCCAGCACGCCGTGCGGACGGGGAAGCTTGCGCCCGGGAGCTAGAGCTCCTGGGGACACTGGCTCTGGCCGGCCTGCGAGAGCAGCGGGGAGGGCCATGTGGTACCCTCCCTGTCTCTCCCTTTCCCTGGCTGTCGTCCCCTCCACCCCAAGGTTCCAGTCATCCTAAATCATTGTCAAGGCCACATCGAGATCCCTGCCAAGGAGAGGAAGGGAAGGTGCTGCTTCCCCAGCCAAGTTGGAGCCCAAACAGGGACCCGTGACCACAGGGTTTCCGTAAAAGTCACTGAAGGATTTTGAGAGGCTGCAGGAAAAAGACCAGAAGGTGCGGCCCTGGCCTTCAGGATACACCGAGAATGGCTGACAGCGCGGGGCAGGAAAGAGAGGGCTGCCTGAGGTCTGGGCAGCTGTTTGGGGAGCTGGCATTCATCGCGGCTCTTCGATGCCAAGACCCGTGGAAAAGGTGCGTTTGCAAACACTTTTAAGAGGTATATAGCTTTCGACTTTCAAAGGCGTGCAGATATGCAAAGATAACTATACAGGGCTGCATCGAAGAGCCTCAGAGAACTGGCTTTAATTAAATTACCCCATTAAGGGCTTCTTAATGGTTTCTTCTAATGAGCCTGAACATTCACTATTAAGTACATTAAAACATTTTTCTCTCATAAGAGCAATAAAAAGGATAAACTACCTCAATAAGCTTAAAATAAATTAACACAACTTCTCTGAAAACAAACAAAGTCGTGAAAACTAAAAGAAACATCCCCACACACTAAAATCCGACAAGGGTTTCTCGATGGGCCTACAGCACACTTGAGGGGAGAAGTGCGCTTCTTCCAAGTAGGCCCTCTCAGTGTCGTACAGCGATCCGTTCTTTCCAACCGACGTAGCTTTGTGCAGCTCCAAGCTAAATCTTAGTGTGATACTGGGGCATCTCACAAATCTGGAAGTAGGTAAACACGGGATACTAGCCAGCATCGCTTGGAAAAAGAATACTGGGCAGGACTTACCCTTCCACGTAGAAACTAGAATAAACCAAAAATAGTTTAAATAGTGTGGGATGCCGTCTGACGGCTGCTTGGTGCCAATGAGTCAGGAGCAAAAATGTGTACGAGGCCCTAATATCGCAGGATGGCTTTGAACAGGGGTCAGCCTTTTATTTCCGACAAGGGTCTGATAATAAATATTTAGACTGGGGGGGGGGAGGCATCCCATCGCAGGCTCGACGAGCGACCTCTGCTGCTTTACGTGAAAGCCGCGATGGACGAGAGAAGTTGAGTCTGTGTCCGGATACGCCCGTACTTGACAAAAACAAGCAGCGTGCTTCGTTTGACCCGTGGCCATTGTTTGTCAACTCTGATCTTTACGATCGTTGTCCAGAATCTAGAATTCAAACGTACATGTATAAATCATGCTGGAACTTAGAACCGTTCCGACGTCTCATGCAGACCTCTGTAGTAGACTGGGGAGAAAAAAAGTCACACTTCTTTACAGCTCTCCCATCGAGGCTGAAGGCTGTGTTCCCACCTTCTGGCTTGCTTTGGTCAGTCCGATGCTGTAATGTCATGTTATCTGGAGCCTGGGTCCCCAGAGGAGATGCAAGTGTCCTCCCAAGTTTAGGGACAGCAATGGGCCTGGTTTCCTTGGCTAGAGGATGGGACTCTATGTGGAGGAGAACTCTGAGGCTTTAGCTGAGTTTCTGGATGCCGAAGAGATTCACAAGCCCCAGCCAAGATCAGCTAAGCCTGGATAGATAAGCAGAACCGCCCGCCTGAGCAGGGAGAGTTACTGACCAATGGACTCATAAAGTCAACAGAAGACGTCCTGTTAATCCACTACATTTGGGGGATGATGTGTACATAGCAAATGTTCATCAAATCTATTCTGCAACTAATGAATCAATGAACACTGTATCAAAAACTAATGATGTATGATACGTTGGCTAATAGAATTTAAATTTTAAAAAATAAGGAAAGAAAATGTACACATACCCAAAAAAGCCATTCTGGCCTTTAAACACGTGAAACAAACTTATTTTATGATGTGGACTTTCCAGAGGGAAAAACAATTAGTAAATCAACTATATTTTCATTTATCCATTTGTTCTTAAGACCTCTTGGCTCAGCTACATTCTTCTGTTTTGATTTCAGAATGGATCACATGAATATATTTAAGATTAGGTTCTTCTTATTAAATACTATGGGAGAGGGGCACCTGGGTGGCTCAGTGGGTTAAGCCTCTGCCTTTGGCTCAGGTCACGATCTCAGGGTCCTGGGATCAAGCCCCTCATTGGGCTCTCTGCTCTGTGGGGAGCCTGCTTCCCCTTTTCTCTCTGCCTGCCTCTCTGCCTACTTGAGATCTGTGTCTGCCAAATAAATAAATAAAATCTTTAAACACTATGGGAATGCAGGCTTACATTTGAAATATCTATTCTGCTAGAACCTATCATCAAGGCATAATCATTTTTGTTTATGACCTTATTGGCACCAGGAGGCTAGTAATACTGCCTGAATTGTCTCAGGCTAACGAGAGAAGAATAAAAGAGATTGACACGTAAATGATGTGTTTGTGTCTGGACAAGTTAAAGAAAATGATAGTATAGCGAGCTGTATCATATCAAGTTTTTCAGTCGTTCGGAATGAGATGTGAGGGGAAGTTAAGTGTCCGCAGAGCAATGAGAAGTAAGGACACGCAGACCACCAGACGTGGTCCAGTCGCGGCCACGGTCCTCCACGCTACAATCAGACACTTCGTTTCTGCCAAGTAACGTCCTGCATCAGGTTCGGGTTGTCATTTTGAGTTTTATTGTTTTCTTGTGGTTTTGTTGTGTCTCCATTACGATTCTTCTCTGTTTCCGCTGCTGCGGCAGGGAGTTGGGTCATCCTCTCAAGGTCAGAGCAGAGCCCTCGCCTGGCTGACTCCGCCGCTGATGCAGGTCACCAGGCTAACCCAGGATTAACGGTCAGCCTGGGAAGTCACCTCCCTTCTCTGCATTCCAGTCAACATCTGAAATGAGGTTTTTCACTTGAACTAGGTTCTCAAACTTCAGTGAACATGTTAAAAGTGGATAGTTATGAGCCTCATCTCTAGAAAAATCTCATTAAGACTGGAGAGTCAGACAAGGACCAATACAAACCAAAAAAAAAAAAAAAAAAAAAAAGGCAGGAAAAATGGATGGAATATAAGGTAGAACTTGGCAATCCGACAAGAAGCGTTGAATATTTTAATAGCCGACTTCCAGTGATGTACAGAACAGCTAGACAGAAGATCAATGAGGGAAGAGAAGGCTCGAGGCAATAAACCAGAGCCAGACCTACTGGCATCTGTCGAGCATTCCCTCCACCCGCAGCAGAGAGCACCATCCTCTCCAGGGCCTGCTGTCCAAGACAGGCCCTATTCAGACCATAAAGCAAATCTGAATAAACTTAGAAGACGTGAAATTGTGCAAAGTAGGTGTTCTGGCCACAACAGTATGTAGTTAGAAATCAGTTACGGAAGGAAATTTGGGAAATTTCACAAACATGTGGAAATTAAACAATACAAGCCCAAGTAACCAATGTGTCCAAAAAGATCCCGAGGGAAATTAGGAAATACATGGAGACAAATGAAAAGAAAAACAACAACGTACCAAAGCTTATAGGACTCCACCGAAGAGTGCTTAGGGGGGAATTTATTCCCGTCACTGCTGTCTTAACGAGGAGAGATCTCAAGCACAAGCTAACTTCCCACCTAACAACATAAAGAAAGAGAAGACTAAGCCCGAACCAAGAAGAAGGGAGAAGACAAGATTAGAGCAGAAATAAAGGAAACGCAGAATACAAAAATGACAGAAAAACCAAGGCCTGGCTCTTTGAAAAGATCAATGACATTGACCAGCTTTCATGTAGATCCAGGAAAATCCGGGAGACTCAAGTAACTGGAATCCGGAGAGACGCAGGGGTGTCGCTGTGGGCTTGAGAGAAATAAGGGTGATCAGGAAATACTATGAAAAGTTTCTGCTAACACGTGTAACATCCCACATGAGAAGGACAAATTTCCAAAAAGACGTTCTAAGTTCTCAATGGACACGTTTCTACAACTGACTCCAGCAGACAGAAATCAGAACAGGCCCAGAACAAGAGACTAAATCAGGCATCAGAAACTCCCAACCGAGAGAAGCCAGGACAAGACCGCTTTCTTGGTGAATGCTACCAATCATTTCAGAGGGAAAACCAACTCTTCCTAAACTCTTACCAGAAAATAGAAGAAAGAACACTCCCCGCATCATTCTATGAAGCCAGTTTTGTCTGAATACAAAAATCAAACGGGGGGGGTGGGAGGTTGGGGTACCAGGTGGTGGGTATTATAGAGGGCATGGCTTGCATGGAGCACTGGGTGTGGTGAAAAAATAATGAATACTGTTTTTCTGAAAATAAATATATTGGAAAAAAAATAAAAATAAATAAATAAATAAATGGCAATTCCAGGAAAAAAAAAATCAAACGACATGACGAGAAAACAATAGACAATATCTTTTATGAATATGATTGCAAAATCCTAGCAAACTGTCCAACTGAGTCCAGCAACATATAAAAATGATTACATAGCATGACCAAATAGGATTTATCCCCCAAATACAAGATTCAACATACAAAATACCATATTAATAGAACAAAGGACAAAAACCGCGTGACCACCTCAACAGATACAAGAAAAGCATCACACAAAACCCAGCACCCTTTCATGATGAAAACAGTCAATGAACCACAAATATAGGAGTGCTTTTTCTTTCGTTTTCTTTTTTTAAAGATTTTTTATTCATGTATTTGACAGAGAGAGACACAGCGAGAGAGGGAACACGAGCAGGGGGAGTGGGAGAGTTCAGAGAAGCAGGCTTCCTGCCGGGCAGGGAGCCTGATGTGGGGCCGATCCCAGTGGGATCGTGACCCAAGCCAAAGGCAGACACTCAGCACAACTGAGCCACCCCAATGCCCCAGGATTGCTTTTTCAACCTGAGAATTAATATATGTGTACTGAGGTTATAGGATACCTGATCAGTATTTAACTATTGCATTTCTATATACTAGTAAGAAAACATCAGAACTTATAACTTAAAACCATGAGGGTATGAAATAGCACTCTGGGGTCTTACACTTTCAGAAAGATGGAGAACATGTGCTTTACTCCATCCTTCTGCCTAGGACACCTGAAGATCTTGGACCTTATATGTTAGCAAGATTCTAAGTCGTAGAGGCAAGAAAACAGAACATCCAGAAAACTCAGAAACCAAGAATTCAAGGGGTGGTAAGTTCCCTGGGTTTTCTTTTTGCCTCAGTTGTCCCAGACTTGGAGCAAAAAAAAAAAAAAAAAAGGCAAGTCAAACACACCAATGGCTATAGCCAAAATGGGCCCAGTGAAAGCCTCTTCTCTCTAGCTGAAGGGACAGCAGAGAAGCAGCCCAGCCAAAAACCTCTAAACAATAACCACTTGGCTCTGTGCAAATGCCATAGGAAAAAACACTGGGGCCCCACCCATGCCCACACCAACTTATAGGGCTGGATCTCTTCTGTCTCTTCTGTCCTAATGATCAGCCCTCCTTCTCGTGGTGGCTCAGAGAAGGCCAAGTAAGGAGGCACGACCTTCCTGCCTGGAACAAGGCACAGGCTTCTCTTCTGTAGTCTGTGGAGACCGTTGATGCCAGAGCTCCCAACGCCAACCTGCAAGAAGTCTGAGACCCCAACCTGAGTGTCATCGGAGAGGCTGAGGTACACGTGTACCTCCACTGGGCAGTGAAGCAGGAGGTGGGAATGTAAATGGTGTGATCATTGTAGAAGACGGTCTGGAGGTTTCTTTAAAAGATCTACATTTACCTGCCTTAGGATCCAGCCATCATACTCACAGGTCACTGCCCCAAGTAAATGGAGGCTTATGTCCACACCAAGACTCATACACAAATGCCCTAACCACCTTGTTTGTAGTGGACCAACACTGAGAAACAGTCCAAATGTCCACCCACAGACGCACAGACAGACTCACTTCGGTAGGTCCATACAGTGTAATACCACTTAGAACAAAGAGAAATAGGCCGTCGTGACGTCAGACAATGTGCAGGAATCTCAGAGTGGTTCTACTGAATGAAGAAAGCCCACGGAAAGAAGCGCATGCTGTGTGAGTCCCTTTTCAAAACGCGCTCCTCTCTAATGACAGCGCAGTTTGGTGGTTGCCCGGGGACCCGAGAAAATGAGGAGGAACGTGGGGAGCACACTCGGGGACACGCAAGGAAGCTTTGGGGTGTGATGGATTTGTTCATTATCTTCACTCCCCGTGTTTGTCCTTATTGACTACAACAGAATGGTCTGGAACGCTGATAAATTAAATTGGATGTCCTCATGAGTAAAAATGACTACAACAGAATGGTCTGGAACGCTGATAAATTAAATTGGATGTCCTCATGAGTAAAAATGAGAAAAAAAGAAAAGATAAATTTCTCCTTTATCTGAGTTTGAGGAAAAATTATAGAGGGGCAAATTTGGGGCAAAATATGAAACTGTGATATTTATCACTCAACACACTTGAAAAGCTTCGCACTCCAAAGGTAGCCCACTTTAGCAAATAGCGGTCTTGTTTGCATGGGTCTGCCGGCAGAAGCCTCAGTGCAGATGTCTCACCGCAGAACCGTGGGGTGAACGTTGGAGCCAACAGAGGAGAAATTCCCTGAATCCAGGAAAAGCAATTAACACCTTTGCTTGCAATAAACCGGAATGCATAATGGATCATGACTTTACAGTTATTTTAATAAATGGTCTAATAATTTGAAGTTAAAATAAATAATTCACCCTCCTTGCTCCCTCAGCCCTACAGCTTAGAACATCTATAATGAGCTGAAACCATGGGGCTATATTCAGTGGGTCCTTTTACTGAATTCCAGTCTTAAAGGCGTGACTGGAATGGTTCCTAATTAGCAGTCGTCCGCTGGGTGCTCATGTTTGCCGAATAAATGGGTAAGAGTAGATTTATGGTACCACAAAGGCCCAGGGGTGAGTGGGGACGCTCTCCGTCCCTGCCACCAATTCCCTTCGCTCTACCTCACGGGGACCTACTTGGATCACTCATTTTGGAAACCTTGCCATGTTGCTAGATACATCACTCATGCCTTTCTAACTAGGACATCTCCCTTTCCAGGAACTTAGCCTAAATGCATCCAAAAGTGGGACAAAAACATCGCGAGCTGTGTTCTTGCAATCCCATGAAGCATTATCAAAGCGTGTCTTCACCCTGGACACAGAGGTCTCCATCCTCGAGATCATTCCCTCTTGAACATCAACTACTCGTTCATTCAACCCTTCCTGAAACTGAATCCATGAAAGAAAAACATATTCCAAATACTATTGTGTTTTTAGAAATTCCTCCTTAACTATCGGAAATATGGAGGAGGGCCAAACAAATTGTATTGCGTTAACAAAATACGTTGGCCAGTCCTATCCCGCTCATTCTACACCTATTTGTTGACTCCCTGCTACATGCTGGCTACGTTTGCAGCCCTGGTGATATAGCCATGGCAGAGGCGGCCAACATGGCTGTCCTTCCAGAGGACGTTCTAGAGGGGCAGAGCTGACCTGTAATATTCACAGTGAGTGTTAACGTGTAGGAGAAAATCCTCAGGTTTACAGAGGTGAGCAAAGTAGGAGATGGGGTCAGGGAGTGCCGGGGAAGGGCCAGCTGTAATCTAATAGAGAAGGAACACCCACACGGAGGAAAAGGTGAGCTTGAGCATGGGTTTGAAGCAGGTGAGGAGGGGAGCCACGCAGAGGGAAGGGAACGGCAGTGTGCAGAAGAAGCAGCATGTTGAACGGCCTTCATGGAGGCCCACGAGGTCGAGGAGGACCCCAGCGTCCAGGTGAATGGAGCCAGATCACCAAGGGTCTTGGCTGTAAGGACTTCGGTCATGCTCTGAATGAAAGGAGGAATCGGTAAAACGTTTTGAGCAGGGATGACATAATCCAACTTAGGTATCTCTATGGTGTTTTCGTGTTTTTTTTAATTGTAAAATACACATAGCATAAACTTTGCCTTGGTAACCACTTGTCAGTGTGCAGTATGGTGACGTGGTGAAGTACGTTCATGCGGTTGTGCAGCCCATCTCCAGAAGGCATTTCATCCTGCAGAACTAAAACTCTGTGAACATGAAACAACTCCCCATGTTCCCCTCCCCCAGCCCCTGGCAACCCCCATCCCACTTTCTGCCTCTACCAGTTTGACTACACCAGGTGCCTTGCTCTCGTGGAATCATTCAGTCTTTGCGTTTTCCCTGACTGGCTTATTCCACGAGCATAATGTCCTCAAGGTTTGTCCTTATTGTAGTATGCGTCAGAGTATGATCCCTTTTTAAGACTGAGATATTTTCCATCATATGGATAAACCATATTTTGTTTATTCATCTATAAATGGACACTTAGGTTGGTTCTACCTTTCAGCTGTCGTGAATAATGCTGCTGTGGACACGGGTGTGTAAGTGTCTCTTCAAGACTCTGCTTTCAAGGTTGCTTGGGTCAGCTGAGTGTCTGACTTTTGATTTAAGCTCAGGTCATGATCTCAGAGTTGTGGAATCAAGCCCTACATCGGGCTCAGCTCCGGGCATAGAGCCTGCTTACGATTCTCTCTCCCCTCTCCTCCTTGTCTTGCCCTGCTCCTCTTGCCAATCTTTAAAAAAAAAAAAAAAAAAGACGCTGCTTTCAATTCTTTTGGGTGTAGATCCAGAAATGGAATTGCTGTATATGATTACGCTTTTTGTTTTTTTTTTGTTTTTTTGGGGTTTTTTTTGTTTGTTTTTTTGAGGAACTGCCCTATTTTCTTCCATAGTGTCTACCTGAGCTCTAAAAGGGCACTCTTTTTTTTTTTTTTAAGATTTTATTTATTTATTTGACAGACAGAGAGAGGAATCACAAGTAGGCAAAGAGGCAGGCAGAGAGAGGCGGGGAACAGGCTCTCCCCTGAGCAGAGAGCCCGATGCAGAATTCAATCCCAGGACCCTGAGATCATCACCTGAGCTGAAGACAGAGGCTTAACCCACTGAGCCATCCAGGTGCCCTAAAAGGGCACTCTCGCTGCAGTGTTTAGGGATACACTATAGGCAGGCGAGAATGATAGCAGGAAGTCACAGAGGAGGTTGCCTTAGATATGTTTCCCTACTGGACTTCAAGATGGAAACTTGCATGAAGAAAGTATACCAGGGATTACGTTTGAGGGGAGGGATGCACAGAGAGGGGAGAAAGTAGGATTTGGCAGAAGGAGCATTTGAACAGAGGGGCAGGAGCAAACAAAGCTCATCTGATCCGTGTCACTGGGAAGCAGGGATGGCCCTTGAGTGTTACCCAACCACAGGATGAGACTGCTACGGCTTCCTGCCCAACAGTGGCTGATCACGGGATGCATGCTGACTCCACAGTGAAGATGTGACTGGGAGTGAGCAGTTCTTACTCATGGAGGACACTTCCCAGAGAGGGATCCCTGAGCCACCAACTCTTCCAGCAGCTGGAAATGTAGGTTCAGTTCCAAGGGGTCAGAGGTCTTAGCTACACACCCAGAGCAGCCCCCACAGAGGCTACTGCAGTAACCCATGCAACTGGTAATGGTGCTTGGCCAACGGTCTTAGCAGTCAAGGAGATGACACATTGGATATTTTTGGTGTGGGATTAAAAACTTCACCCTGAACGGTGCCAAGACTGTTGACCTAGCCACTAGAAAGATCATGTTGCCATTAACAGAGATGGGGAAGACTATTGTAGGAACAGAATTTGGGGTGCTGCTCAGGAGTTTAATTTTGGATATGTTAAATAGGAGGTGCCTAGTAAACACTCAAGGACAAATGTCAGGCAGGTGGTTGAATATACCAGGGTGGGTTTCTGCAGGAAGATCCATTTGGGATATAAGTGTAGGGCTGTTAAAAGGTAGATGTTATTAGATGCTGTCAAACTGGAAAAGGTCATGGAGGAAACATGGAGACGGAAGAGAAGAGGTCTGAGCACTGAATCATGGGGAAGTCCAACTCTTGGGTGGGGGAGACCCAGCAAAGAAGATGGAGAAGGGGCGGTCAATGACAAAAGAAGTGAGAACGTTTAGTGTGTTGCCTAGTTCTCTGATTGCTCCCACCAGCCTTTGCCATTCTTTATCTTCCCCAGATGTTATGTGTCCTGGAAGGCTGTTATCTACTTGATGCATCTCATGGGCTTCCTTGCCCTCTGGCTTCCCTTTAGACTTAGCCAGTGGGAGTCACTGTCAGGACATTCAGAGGGTGCTGGGAGAGATGAAGAGGTACTCATTCCTCCCATGCCATCCTTCCTCAAAGCAGTTCTGGGGGGTACTGCATCCCTCTATGAGTGAGCATTGTGTCTATCTCCCCTTGGCTCCAACTCTCAACCAGGTGCTGTTAACAACAGTTCCATCTTCTGCCCTGTGGGGTGTAGGACTGCTGACAGCTTCCTGGAATGGTTATTCTCCAGGTGAATCTATATCCCTTTACCCTGTCACATGTCTCCCAAAAGTCCATTCATTAAAATGTTTCTTTAAAAATCCCTGATGAGCATTTCATCAGCATCTGCCAAGACCCTGACTAATGTATGTGTTGTCCTGGAATAAAGTGATGTCACCTCCATCAAGTGTTTCCCATCATTTCACTCAGCTCTGGACTGCAAACGTGGCCACGAGATCTCACAGTCCAAACAAGTGCTGATGTTCTCAAAAGCGAAGTCTTTAGCAGGTGGTGACAACGGGGTGGTGGGAGTGTAAGAGAGAAGAAAAGGGGAAGAACTTGGAAAAGCAAGAGTACACAACTATTTTAGGGAGTTCTGCTGTAAACAGGCACAGAAAATGGAGCAGAGCAGGGAAGGAAAAGTGAAACCAATGCTGGGTTTTTAAGATGGGAGAAGTCACTGCATGCTTCCATGTGCATGAAAATGACTTGGTCCACGGAGAAATTGACACTGCAAAAAGGAGTGGAAAGTTACTGCTGCCATGTCCTTGAGTAGGAGAGAGCAGGTACCTCCCTGTGCGGGGGGAAAGGGGTGGCTCCCAAATGTTTCTTAAGGAGTTTATCTACGGTACTGGGAGAGAAGGCAGGAAGTGCAGGTACAGACGCTGACAGGTGGGGACGTGTGGGAGCAGAAACGTGTGGAGTTTCTTTTCTTATCACTTCTATTTTTTGAACGAGAAGCAAGGCCATCACCTGAGAGTGAAGATGGGGTAGAGGGAGTGTTGGAGGTCTGAAGAGAGAAGCACGGCATGCCATTGTCCCAAGTTGGGGAGACAGGACCAGGGAAGGGGGGACCATCATGGTATTGCACAAAGGATCACACCACAGAGACTCAGTCACAAATTTAAGTAAGACCATGGTGTTCTGGGTTCATCCTGCTGTATTTAGCCACCTTATGCAAGGACAGAGTAGGGAAGAACTCTTTTACAGGTTTGGGTCTTTTACAAGAGAGTACTGCAGAAAAAGAAAGGGCAAGAAAGCTGGGGGTTACATAGAAAGAGAGTTCTTGTAATGATTTTTCAGGAACCAGCATGTTAAGGGGGAGTGTAAATAACAGTGCCATGGTGTGCAGTTAGGTACTAGAAGGAAAAATCTGGAAACGCAGGTTAGTGTTTGATATCCCTACTAAGGGATGTAAAAGCATCTTCGCACACATTCCTTGTGTTCAGGAGGCTTAATGTCTGATGGGAGGGATAAGTTTTGTTCGGGGTGGCGTGGGGGAAGAATTCACAGCTAGACCATATACTTCCAACATGCAAGGAACTCGGCAATGTCTGGTTTAAGACTCTTCACAAAAACTCAAGAAGTAGGTATCAACGCTCCATTTTACAGATGGGGAAACTCAAGCTTAGTAACTTGTCTTATGTTGGAAAAGCCAACATAAGGGCACCTGGGTGGCTTGGTTGATTAAACAGCTGCCTTTGGCTCAGGTCATACTCCCAGGGTCCTGGGATGGAGCTCCGCATTGGGCTCCCTGCTCAGTGGAGAGCCTTCTTCTCCCTCTCGCTCTGCCTACTTGTGCTTTCTCTCCCTCTGTCAAATAAAGAAATAAAATATTGTTTTAAAAAGAAAAATCCAGGATAACTCAAACCCAGTGTCTTAGTCAGCTCAGGCTGCCACAGGACAGGCAGCTCACACAACAGAAGTTATTGTCTCATGGTCTGGAGGCTACAAATCCAAGATCAAGTTGTTGGCAGGGCCAGCTCCTTCTGTGGCTGCTTTTCTTGGCTTATGGATGGATGTCTTCTCCCCATGTTTTCAAATGGTCTTCCCTCTGCTGTGGACCTGTATCTAAATTTCCTCTTCTTGTAAGAATAGGGGCCACATGGGTTCAGGGCCTACGCTAATGTTCACACTATAACTTAATCATCTCTTTGAAGGTCCTGTCTCCCAATGCAGTCAGTCACGCTCCAACATATTGGGGGTTAGGACCTCAAAATGTGAATTTTGGGGTTCACATTCAACAGACATCAACATTACATATGTATGAAAAGTCCTTTTGTGTGTGCATGGGTGTTTGTAAGATGTGTAGGGTATTCATAAACACAGACGGCGATGTTTGGAATGTATACAAAAAATTAATAGCATTTGCCTTTGGGTTGGAGAATTACTTTGGAGATAAGCTATAAAGAGGAACTTTTGCTCCAAGTCTTCATTCTTGATTTCTTACAATGAAAATATATTAGTTTGTGTTGAAAATAATGGAATGTTTTGAACAATAAAGGGAGGAGGAATATACAGCAAAGGTCACTTTGCCCTTTGGTATGTAAACAAGGTTATACAGACTTGAAGGTGGTGAAGTTTCAGACCAAAACCAATGGCAATAATTGATTACAACTAAGTGATGGGTGGTGTGAGGATCCCTTTCTCAGGACCTTAGCGGGTCCAGAATGAGGGTCTGGCTGAAATGAAGCTCAAGGACTTTTCCATTTATAAATATCTACATTCCACAATCTCCAAAGGCTGGGTTCAGAACAGCAGGCAGGAAAGAACCTTGAGCCACAAGAAATGGGAGTTCTAATCCTCATGTTGATATCTACATCATCCTGTAAACTTGGGAAATTCACTCTAAGGGTCTTGGTTTCACCATGAGTGGAGTAAGAGATGTGAACTAGAGCAATAGTTCTTTGCTTGGCTCTGGACAATCCTGACCAGGAGGAACTTCCCAGGCGACTTAAAGTGCCAGAGACCTGCCCAAAATGGGCAAGTCCATAATTGTCCATTTAAAAAAATCAACTTCTAAACAAGGTTTTACTTAGAGGAGAGAGTTCTTTGGCTAAAGGAAGTTTCCCACAAAGGAAGTGATTTTAGCATTGTTGGTAACCTGGCAGTTTAGAAGCCTAGAACACTAAGGGACGGGCAGAAACATCTGCCTGATGTATTCAAGCATTTATGTGTATGGAGTATACAGCACGCACGAAGACATAAACTGGACAAGTTCTAGCTACCCAGAGCACAGAGGATAATGTGGGCCATATTAAAGCCTTGACTCTTAGCGTGCTATATGTATTTGGAGACTGTGTTATTATGTACATACTAATTCATTATTGTATCTTGACAAGTTACTCCTTTTATCATCATCAAGCATCCCTTTTCACCTTACTTGATAAAAGCATAGATACATTCATTTTTTATACTATTTCCCATCATTTTAATTTCAACTTCTTTGGCTTATTTATATGTGCTGCCTTTGTTGTAGATGTGACTTTTGTAAGCAGCATAGATGCATTTTTTAAAATTTTGCTTTATCAAATCTAATATACTTTGTCTTTTAATACATAAGCATAATCTGTTTATTTTTATTATAATTACCGATAACATTTGATTATTTTTACCAGTATGCTTTTTCTTTCCCTGCTTTCTCTGGGATTAATAGAGATTTCCTTTGCTCTCACAGATTATTGATTCCATTTGTTTTCCATTAGTGGTTACTATTAACATTTTTAGATATGTACACTTTTCTAACTACTTATGAAGTTATTCAAAGTCACCTTTTCCACCATCTTTCTCCCCACATGAAAAGTGCTAGAACTCTGGCATGTCGTAATTACCCCACAGACCCCGCTGCCTTAATGCACCTGTTATTACCACTGTCCAGCATTTTCCTCTGTTCTATAAAAACAAATAACTAATAGTTTTACTTGTTGTTATATTTTTTGAAAGATAAGATTTAATTACACTTACCCACGTAGTTTACTGGTTTTTCTCTTTCTTCTTCTTTTAACTTGTATCCTAGCCAAATTTATACATTCATCTCTCTTCCAGCTCAAACACATCCTTTAGGAGCTGGGTTCTTTAGTGAGGGTCAGACTGAGGTAAACCATCTTTGTACCTCTGAAAACAACTTCATTTCACCTCACTTTGGAATAATAATGTAGATTGGGTTTAATATTCCAGGCTGATCTTTATTTACCCTTCACATTTTGAGGATGTTAATCTAGTGTCTAGAAGAGCCGATGAAAGTTTCTGTAGCAAGTCTCACTGTTGTTCTTTTTTGCCTAATCTTTGCTTCTCTGTCCGGTGACCTGTAAGAGTTTCCCTTTATTCCTGATGCCCTCAAGACTTACCGCAGTGTTATTAGGTGTGGACTTTGTATTCTACACAGCAGGACTAATGCCTCTCTTCACTTTGGACATGGTTTCTCTTAGAATACCGCAACATACGCCACTCCACCTCCTTTCTAGTTCTGGAACTAGTCTGAGACATTTAATACGATGCCATAATCTGCCCCCCAAATCCTGTAACATCTGCTTCATGTCCCACCATTCTATACTTAGGCGCCATGGTCTGGGTGAGTTTGTTACTCTCCAATTCTTAGTCTCTTTGATTGTGTCCATTTTAGAGTCATCCCACCTGTTGACTTTTAATTTGATTAAATTGAATTTTTTCCCTAGAATTTCTAAAGGCTCTAGTTCCTTATCCACCTGTTCCTAATTTTCTGTTGTTTTTGTCATACAATGCTCCATAATTTTATAGAACTTTTCCTTTTTGATTTCCTCTCATTTTACTTCCAAACAAGAACACTTTCATTTTTGGGGTTTTTTTAGAGTTTTGAAACTTTTATGTAAAATTATATTACCTATCCCTAGCAGTTTATCTCTATATGATCTCCTAGGGTTCCCATTGCAACTACATAGGATCTTGTCATCTCACAGGGATGTTCTAGATCCAGTCTGTGGGTCAGGATGGTGTTCCTCCCAATCCTTGATGTGGGCTGCCTCTGCTCATTTCTGCTCCTCTGGGAAAGCAGCATCCTTCTGGCCATGGCCTTAGATCTTGATCACAACTTCTATCTTCCTCTTTTCAACAGCAAGCCTCCCCCCTACTATGAGCCCCTTATTTCATGCAATGATCCGGGAGCCCCCATGATCATGCACTAAGCCTGAGTCCCCCACATCAGTGACCACTGCAGAGTTTGAACACATGATTGCCATGTGTGCAGTAGCTGGCCTAGCAAGTCTTGATTTACAGGAGGATATCCCTGATTTCTGACCCATGGAGATGTTCGTTTACTTTCAGTGGGACTAAGTCTACTTATATAAATGTACACACACACACCACGTCATTGTTCCAAATTCAGAGTTGAGATGGCATGAAATCTTAAGCCTTAGTCCTTATGCTAAAGGGTGTCCAGAGAGAAAAGGGATGATAAAGTCAGGTTTACATTGTAGCACAAGGAGGAGGAGGTGAGTCTTGTTAGAAACCTAGTGCAGAAGCCCGTGGAGGAAGTATAATGGGAAAAGCAGAGGCTGCAAAGCCCCATGGGCCTGACCTTGTATCTCTGCCCCACCATCTGTTTATGGCATGATACTGGATCACTTCAGCTTCCTTTTCTTATTCTGTAAGACGGGCGTGATAGTACCATTTACCAGTAATGTTTGAGTGATAAGCTCAAATCCTATCATTATCAGCTCTGACTGTAATTTATTGAGCAGTTCCTATGCTAACTACTTCGGATAATCATTTCCATCGGGCTTACAAAAACCCTGTGAAGTTGGTTTCATGACGCTAAGGTACAGATGTGAAATCTGAGGCTTAAGAGAGTTGCAATAATTGATTTGTTCGAGGTTGAAGGGCAAGCAAGCTTAGGGAATGCTTACTTGCCACTACTAACTTGTTGCTGCTTCCATCTGGCCGGTAACCAGTAGACAGATGACAGCCTTTATCTTACTCTCCTTACTGATAAGGGCAAGTCTGAAGGGAGGGAGAAAGAAGCTGACAGTGGTGCAGAGAATGGGGATAGGGCAGCAGAGGACAGGAAGGAAGCAAGGGGCAACTCGGGAACAAGAGGGGAAAGGGGACTGTATTCCCAAGAACGAGGCACCCCCATCTGTCTCCCGGGGGCTCCACCTGAAAGCTCGCCTTCGGTCGCATGGACAAGGGTTTCCACCTGGGTCCTGGGGACTCGGGGAAATCGTTTCGCATGTTGAGCCTCCAGGTCCACACGCATGAGGCGGGAGTAACAGTGTGTATGCTCCAGCTTGTGGGGAGGATGAGAAAGTGAGGCGTGCGGGGAAACATCTAGAGTGGGGGTCGTCAGAAGAGGGGCACGGCTGGGAGTCAGACTCAAGTCCCCTTAATCCATAAGCTCTTGCTTCTTTCGTATCACATCTGCTCCCCACTGAGGACGAGGTGCTCAACCCAGGCCTCCAGAGGTGGATGGACAGGAAATGCAGGAGGAAGAAGCCCGCAGTCCGCGGCAAGGATCGGCTCTGCCTTTCGGCTGCTTGGAACCCTGAGGTTCTGCCCATGCTTTGGTAATAAAGCCAGATTGGAAACCGGCATCACGAACGTCAGGACGAAGTGGACTTCTTCCATTGGTTCTTCTCCTTTCCTTTTTCTTTCCCAATTCTTGTAATTAAACACAAGTCTTGAATAATGCAAACCTATAATTCATGCAAATTGATCCCTAATGAGATGGAAACAAGCCAGGTTTTAATTTGTTGAACTTGTGGGAGATAGTATAATGAGTTGGAAAGAACAGATGCAAAAATATGTCCCCTTTCATCTAAAATGAGCCCAAACATTTTATTCCTGGCCTTAGCCTCATACGCTTTTAATGCCTTCAGTATGATTTTAAATATTTTTCTCAAGGAGGTAACTGCTCATCCCAGGCCCCTGAGCTACCTTCACGCAGACCTGGCGGGTTTCCCGCTCCCCCACATCCGGACTCTGCCCTGGCCTCACTCCCTGTGACTTCTCAGCCCCCAGGAAAATGCGATCCATTAATGGTGTGGGATCAACAAATGCTCTGAACGCAACCCAGGCCGAAGCCTCTGGGTTTTTCGTCATGTGTTCCTCCGTGGGGAGGAGGGTGAGGCGCCCGTGAGCTCTGTTCTGGTGTAGTGCTGAGGATGGAAGCCAAAAGAGGAAAGCATTTGAGGCAGAAGAACTGCATAAGCAAAAGTGAGGGCACATGAATATGCATGGCGTGCTTGGTGTGTCGTGATGAGACAGACCGTTCTCCTCATGTTGACTCTGCTAGGTGCCACGGAAGCAGGCTGAGCACGCCGAGGTTCTGGGTGCCCCCTCCGGTCCCCGCAGTGGCCGCAGCCTTTCCCTCCATCAGTAAACAACACGGCACTCTCTGGACAGAACAGGGAGGAAACCCACGTGCCCCTACGTAACCTATGCTGTGGGGTAAGTAGCGGTGCCCAAAATGCAGTCCCCATCAGTGACTTTGCTCCTTAACGGAGACGGAGCTGAAGCCCCCGAGACAATTCCCGGGGAGGGCTCATCAGACCCAGGTTACAGTTGGACCCGTGGCTAAGGTTTACTACAGTGAAAGGATCCAAAGCCAAGTCAGCACAGGGGGCGGGTACACGGGGCAAAATCCTGAGAAAACCAGGCTGAAGCTTCAAGGATCTTCTCTCAGTGGAGACACGGCGGTGGCACCTCGTTCCACAGCAGTGAGGTGTGAATACGTGGGAAGCGTCCACCAGGGAAGCTCACTGCAGGCTCAGTGCCCTCGGTTCCTCCCGGGAGCTGGGGGTGTGGACACTCTGCATGGCTCACTCCAAGCTGTAGACGCCCAGAAGGAAATCACCGGTTCGGCATAAACCACATTGCACAGGCAGCCTGGGTTCGGGAGTCACTCTTCTCCTTTCTGGGAATGGTGCAGACCCTCCCGAAATCCACGTTCCCGCCTCCGGCCAAGGACCAACCTTGCAAGAATTCCTTTACGGGATACCGGTCCCAGGCCTGCCGTGCTCATGGTTCTCTAAGCAGGATGGCGTGGGAGATGCCATGACCATGACTCTCAACAAGAGAGGGTACAAAAGAAATAAATTATTTCTAGATTAGGACAATCCCACAAGCATTTATTACAGTTTATGGGGAACCTGGTAGAGAGGGTGTGTTTGGAGAGCTCAGAAGAGACTGGGGACGGAGCAGTGCTCCCCGAGTCAGTCCTGACAGGGGAAGGTGGATGGAGAGAACGTGGGAAGGATGGAGCAATCAGTATGTACAGGCGAGGGGCCTGGGGAGTAAAAAGACTGACCAGCATAGGCACAGTTCCCTGCCTGTGCTCCCGTCCTACCGCCATCGCCATAACCAAGACTGTGGAAGCAGAGGTTTAAAGCAACACAGATTCGCCCTCTCACGGTTCTGGAGGGCAGTCAGAGATGAGTTTTACTGGGTTAAAAGCAAACCGTTGGTACCGCCCCATTCCTTCTGGAGACTGCAAGGGGGGAATTCCACTGGCACCTCCACAGCTCGGCTTATGACCCCTTCCTCATGCCACAGGTCCTCACATTTCCATCAGCACATGACCGCACCTGACTGAGATGTCTCACCTCCCTTTTGTTAGGATGGGATGACATGGGGCCCCCCTGGACTTTCCAGACAGTGCCCCGTCTCAAGGCCCCTACCCTCATCACCCCTGCAGATGAGAGGGGACTTTCCCATGTTCTGGGAATCAGGACCTGGACGTGTAGGGGGCCCACTCAGACCCCCACATTCTCATCAGCCCAGGCTCTTGTCCACACACAAATATTTATTGATCTATTGCATATGGTGCACGGTCCCGGGCAAAGGGAGTTTTACTGTATGTATGTAACACGCATCACACACACTCACTCACATGGACACACACGAACACGCACACATGCTCGTTGATAAGCAGACATGGGTGTTGAGACTTCGGCAAAGATCTTCCCTGGCTGGAGTGGGAGTCTACAGGAGGCACATAACCCAGCATAGGGGTTAAAAACATTTCCCATCCATGGAGGGTCCCAGGGCATTTGCTGGGAGCCCCACTGCCAAAACAGGGAAGGAAGGACCTGAGCAAAGCAGCAGAGGGTTCCTCCTTGAGAAGAAAAACTGTGTTTTCTGAGGATGCCCCCTCCTCAAAAGACATGATAGATCGTTCACCATTCAGAAGCTGGAATAAAGTATTTTAGCTTTAAAACAGGAAGAGTTCCTTACCCACTGAGGTTAGTAGCCTGGGTCAAGCAAAGAGACTCTTTTAACATCAAAGAAAAATGGCCCAAGATATTCTGAGGCCAAATTGTGTAACACATTTATTTGGCCAATACATGAGTTTATTTTTTTTTACAAGAACTTTGCCAATTCATTAACTGTTAATAGCAATCTTAAGTCGAGAAAAATTAAAATACTCTCATTTATACAAAATCATATCGGTGGTCAGAAATCCAATATAGCATAGCATCAATCAACAGGCTTAAGTCTGGCATTTAAAAGACAGGGCCAAAAATTAACAAGACAGGAAACAACATGTGTTGGAGGGGATGCGGAGAAAGAGGAACCCTCTAACACTGTTGGTGGGAATGCAAGTTGGTGCAGCCTCTTTGGAGAACAGTGTGGAGATTCCTCAAGAAATTAAAAATAGAACTTCCCTATGACCCTGCAATTGTACTCCTGGGTATTTACCCCAAAGATACAGATGTAGTGAAAAGAAGGGCCATTTGCACCCCAATGTTTATAACAGCAATGGCCACGGTCGCCAAACTGTGGTAAAAACCAAGATGCCCTTCAACGGACACATGGATAAGGAAGATGTGGTCCATATACACTATGGAGTATGATGCCTCCATCAGAAAGGATGAATATCCAACTTTTGTAGCAACATGGACGGGACTGGAAGAGATTATGCTGAGTGAAATAAGTCAAGCAGAGAGAGTCAATTATCATATGGTTTCACTTATTTGTGGAGCATAACAAATAGCATGGAGGACAAGAGGAGATGGAGAGGAGAACGGAGTTGGGGGAAATTGGAAGGGGAGGTGAACCATGAGAGACTATGGACTCTAAAAAACAATCTGAGGGTTTTGAAGTGGCGAGGGGGTGGTGGGAGGTTGGGGGAACCAGGTGGTGGGTATTAGAGAGGGCACAGATTGCATGGAGCACTGGCTGTGGTGAAAAAATAATGAATACTTTTATGCCGAAAATAAATAAAAAACAAAAAAATAATAATAAAAAATAAAAGACAGGGCCAGGAACGCCTGGGTGGCTCAGTGGGTTGGGCCTCTGCCTTCGGCTCAGGTCATGATCCCAGGGTCCTGGGATCGAGCTCTGCTCAGCCGGGAGCCTGCTTCCCCCTCTCTCTCTGCTTGCCTCTCTGCCTGCTTGTGATCTCTCTGTCAAATAAATAAATGAAATCTTAAAAAATAAATAAAGACAGGGTGAGTAGGCAAGTCTCCTCTGCACGTTATAAATAAAAATCCTCTTGATATATATTTAAGAAGCACTAAAGATATTTGAGGTATTCTATTAATAGTCACAGAACCCAATCTCTAGGAGCCTGCTGGAGGAGACAGGTGTGCAATCACACACAAACCCAGCCTAGAGAGACAGAAGCTGTGTAAGTGCAAAGGGCCTGAGGCCCCACAAGCAAGTGTTTCTATCTGACCCAGAGAATCACACAAAATCCAGAGTGGGCACATTTTCAGTTAAGCCTTGAAGGTGGTGATGACAATAATAATAACAAAACCACAACATCTACTCTTTGTGTTGGTATGATTTTTTTTTTTGAGAAAAAAAGATAGACCCATGAGAGACAGACAAACCAGCCCTGCTCTGTGTGTGACCAAGTTCTTGTCAACACAGAGAATAGACAACGGGTATTAGACGCACACAGACTATGATTCAAAAGCTGGCTTTCCCACTAAATATCTGTGTTCATTTGAGTGATTTATTTAACTTCCATGAGCCTTGATCGCCTCATTTACAGAACAGAAATGTTAATAACACGGGACCTGGCAAAGTTATTTCTTTCTGTCCCCTCAGCTATTTACTTAGTGGGTAAACGTGGGCAATTTCTTCGTTACTAGTTCCTTCAAATGCAAAATATGATTTACACTATTGACTTAAAAGAGATGCTGTGTTAGGATAAATAACATGTGCAAAATCTACTCTGAAAATCACAGAATGCCAAACAAAAGTTAGTATGTCCAATTTAAATATCACCTCTAAGGGGATAAAGCTGTAGATATTTAGAGGTTCAAGGAATAGCAATTAGAATAGGGTAATCTTGGAGAGCTTCTTGTAGGAGGTAGGATATGAATTGGTATGTATATGTGACTTTTGAAGCCCTAGTCATAAATGACATGATTCAAGTCTCCACAACAGAGTAGTAAGTAGTAAGATATCTCCACTGGGGATTTCGTCAGTGGAAGGGACCACCGTACTGGGATATTATCGTCAAATATTGATTTACTTTTCTTTTTGTAATACAGTTAGCTTTACTGAAATAGCAGTTCCTCTATCCAGGAAATTGATCAGGGACACAGCTCAGCCTGGTCAGTTTGGGGTACAAGGGGTGGTCAGAACTGATAGTACATGGATCTAGGCAGACCACTGGAACTTTGATTTTTCAGGACCGTACTGGTAGATGAGGGACAATTCAACAGGAGTTGAGGGTAATTAGCGCAGCCACAAGATGGACCAGTTGTCCCACTTAAAAAGAGAGAAAGGGGTCCTGCGTGGAGACAGGGTCCTGGCCAAGAGAAGCAGAGAGGATCAGGCAGAGGAGTTTGAGTTCCCCAGAGAGTATCCCGAGAACCTGCTTGCTAGAAATAGGTGACCTCAACACCAGCTGCAGATCTGGGATGTTTCTGACCATCACGTCAGTTTACCCAGAGGAGCACAGCGTGAACACCTTTTTGGCAAAAAAAAAAAAAAAAAATGTAATTAAAAAAAATCAACCTCATTCCATCATGAATATGGAGAAAAATATATATATGTTAGTTCTGTGTGCTATGGGATGAGCAGGGAGAGTCAAGGTTATCTACAGAGTATTCCCCTGAAAATCATCTAGTTCAGCGACATAGGAAATTCCAGAATGTTGTTTGGAATTATCAGAAGTTACAATGAAATATATTCCTTTGCAAATAATACCAGAAAGCGGTAAAGATAAAACAAGTTGAATAAATGAGGAAACATGGAAAGATGAGATGAAATCGGAAAACCAGCAACAAGCATCTTCAGAATCACAACAGAGTCTCTAAAATCTTCTTTAAGTGAATATAAAAAGGGACTGAACAACATAAGTGATAGGCATAACAAATTTGCAAAGCCATCCCACATTGCAGACAAAAAGTATAAAGAAGAAGACACAAAAATTCAAAGGAATATAAATTAGGACCTTAAAACAAAGACATACCAATGGACTCAGGGGAGACTACAATAGAAAAATGTTGCTTTATTAGGAAATTTGAATACAAACATTTTTATAACACAAAAATGTCATAAATTAAATGAAATAATTAGAAAAGTTGCATAGGAAAGTAGCCATGGACCAAATTGGGGAGCAGGGAAGTAGTTAAGGAATTACTTCTGGGAAGGTGCTCTGCCAAGACAGTTTTGTAAGTGATTTTTTTTTTCAAAATTCTTATCCCTTATAAACGGGCTTAAACACAGAAATACAAAAATGCTCTAAACCCAGTATATAACCCAGATGAAGAAAGCATAAGAAAAAAACCAAAGTCTCACTTTGAAATATTGCTATAAAAGCCCATCATAAATTACAGGCAAATAAAACCCAGCAGTAAAATAAAATTAAAGTAATAAAGTATTATTTCAGAATGAAAGGATAGATTCTTAATGATCATTAATATTTTTACCATTTCTGGAAGAGACAGATAATTTTTACATCCTTTTTGTGGTAAAACTCAGCATTATTGTCTGTTCTGACCATTTCTCCACTTCTTTACTTCTGAGTCTCTTCTCAAACTCCTGCCCTCAGCACCCCGATGGAACCCCTCCTCCATCTTACAAAGACCTGTGGCCGACTCTGTAGACTCATCAGACTCCATCTCCGGTCAGCATTCGACATGGTTGAATGTGGCTTCAGTTTACTTCCTGGGAGGCCAAGCTCTCCTGAAATCTCCTCCTGCCTTTCTGGTCTCTCCTTCGCTTATTATCTTCCTCCTATAAATGGTGGTGCCCCGGGGCTCGACATTTGTATTTATATACACGCTAAGTCACAGGCTCCGGTTTCTCCACATGTCCACTCAACCTCTATTGTGATATCTCGTAGTCGAAACAAAGTTCTGATCCCTTTCTCCCAAAAGTTCGACCACTCCGTCGTGGGCACCACTGGTCAACTTCAGCTCCAAACTTAGGTGATTCCCTTAACTGCTCGCTTCTCCTCTTACCTGTGTACAATCTGTCAGCAGGTCTGGCCAGCTCTGTTTTCAAAATTAATCCGAAAACTTTGCACTTCTCGCCCCGTCAACCATGATCACCCTCAGAGAGATGTTCTCGTCTTTGAGCTGGGGCCAGTGAACGTGCTCAGAATGTACGTAAGAGCATGTGCATTATCTCACATCCATCTCTACTCTTCCCTCCTTCTCCACCTCCACCAGAATTAAGCTCCCTTAAAATAAATGGAATAGGGTTCAGAAAGATCATCTATTCCACTCCAACATCAACCAGTCTCAACCTTGGGTGGTTGCCCCTCCCTCCTCTGCACGCACCCCCGTCCCAGAACTTCCTCTGGTGTTCTGAGTCCCCTTTCCCCTCAATGAGAAAATGCTTCCATAGTATCTGTGGATACTCCTGTCCCTCCTACTTCCCTCCACTTTCCCTTCCCCGACTTGATTGTAAACATCTGTGAGAGGAGGGACCTTGAGCTGGCACCCCAAATTAAAGGATCTCTGTCCTGATAGAAACCTCGAAAATCTGCCCGAAGTCAACAGTCAGACACAGAGTCTTGGGGTGCGGAGTCCAGGAAGCATATGAGGAAGTAAACATGCTTAATCCCGGGAAGGGCAGAGTGTGGGGGCATCTGGAAGGAAGAGACGCAGGGAGGGACGGGGACATAAGGCTGACTGGCCCCTGCACGCCCTACACTCATGGAATTGGGTCATGATTATATTGTAATCAAGGGGTAACCAAGCTGCCTCCTTTTTCCCAAACTCCCAGGAAAGTTGCCACCAGGTATGACTACCTATGCTGTTATGTGTGTGCACGTGCGCATGTGGTAACAGGCAGAGGAAGAACACAGCAGGCGGTGCATCAACTTGACTAACTCCGCTGAAGCTGGAGTCTTGAGCCAGAGAAATGGATAAACGTATGACACAGCCACACTCCCCTCTTCACCATTACAAATGCACAGAATATTAAGTACAGGGTTTCCTGAGTACACAACATACAGCTAGAGCCCATCTTCTACGGACTGTAGAGCAGGGAGCTGTCCCCTGCCATGTGGGCCACGGACACACAGCGGCTCCAGTGCTCACCCAAACAACATGTATGTAAACACAATGCCTAAGCTGGGTTGTTACTAAGGATGGAGGAGGAACCACTAGACCCTCTTACCTAGTAACAAGTCATTTGTAGGCTTTGATGGTTCAGTAGAGGATGTTTTGCTAACATGGTCTTAATGAATGCTGGCAAATGTTCAAAGTGAAGGAGGAGGTATGCAAATGGGATTAATCTGTGCTTTATCAAAGGTAGAAACAGAAGCTGCGTAAATGTGCTCAAAGGGCGATCTGCTTGCTTAGCGCTTTGTAATGCAGCCCCACACACATTCCATCAAGAGCTCAGCCTGCAAACACATGCAGAGGCACATCTCTTGCCAGCTGCACGCCTGACTCTTCTCCAGAGTCAAAGACCAGCAGGGGTGAAAGTCACGGCACTGATTTCCAGAGAGCCCGTCCTTGGCCCAGTGTAATCCATAAGGAAGGTGCTCCCGGTTCCTTATAATGTAGCAAAAATGAGAAACTTTGACTCCAAAAAGTCATTCTTATCCCACACATTTCTCTTCCCCTGTGATGTGGCTCGGGCAGTGTTTCCGTATCAGCCTGGCCTCTTACACAGACACGCCTGCCACAGCTGGCTCCATGCTGGTTCCCGCTCTTGTCAAGGAGCCCTGGCCACTGGGATCCAGTAACAGTGCCTTGTCACTCCAAAACCTGAAAAGAAGTGGGTTTCTGGTGTTACTAGGTCTTGACTAGCTCAACATTGCCTACTGACTTATCTACCTTCCTGTGACCTGTTGGACCAATGCATTACATTAGATTCCCTCTCTCTCAAATACTCGGAATTGCTGGTTCCCAAACCAGACCCCACACATGGAGAACAGGGAGAGATGGAAGGAAGAGGTGGGCCACTCCAGATCAGTAGGTGCCAAGTTCAAGAAGCAAGGGGACTTACTTGCCAGGCTTGCCTTGGGTACCACCCAGCGAGGAGGTCTCTGCACCCACCCGCCAGGATCTGCCATTTGTAGAGAGGCCTGATGGGGTCCAGCCACGTCTGCTGGCCAGGTGGTCTCCACAACGGTGTGCTGTCTCAAGGTGGAGTCCTTGAAAATGGCTCCTGCTATGGGACCAGAGTGGGGGGACAGAGAGCACATCCAAAAGAGGATCTCACAGGCCAGCTGGTGGTCACAGCCTCTCCATGACCTTCTCCCATGCTGAATGGTGTCTTTTTTCCTGATTTTTGTCCTAGCTGGTGCCTTACCCTTCTGGCGCTCAGCATAGCTACAAAGTTAATATAGGAACATTACCTACGAGGATGCCCGCTCCCCAGCTGACGCTCAGGTGGTGATCCTGGATGGACTGCTTAGGAATCGAGGCCAGACTTCATGGATTTGAAATCTGGTTCCATCACTGACTGGCTATGGGACCCTAAGCAAGAATATGAAAGTCCTTTGCCTTGTTTTCCAAATCTGCAAAATCAGGATAATGAAAAGACCTACTCAAAGCATTGTGAGGACTAATTTGGTTTGTGTTAGAACACTCAAACTCGTCCCAGTTCCAATGGGTCCAATAAATGTGGGTTATTGTCCTGAGATGATCACACATGGAAAAAAGCAGCTGAGAAGTTTCTAACAGAAAAAGGAATGAGAAACACATCTTTGAGACCTAGAGTGAGCCAGATGGAATCTTAGGACTCTAAAAGCAAAACCTTTACCTTGTAAATGGGATACTCCAAGAGGTAAGAATTATGACCCCGAGTAAACTGTTACACTCAGAACTGGTCCCTCTCATCCCCTGTAGAAGTGAATGGTGGGTGTACGTACACACATATGTCTGTACATGTGTCTCTGGGTGTGTGTCTGTCTTCGTCGTTATCTAATAGCTGCTTGTTGTGCTATATTCTCCAGCGGAAAGAGCACTAGCCTTGGAGTCAGGAGGCAGACATGGAGATTTCTGGCTGTGGCTGCCACATGAGACACTTCTGTGATTGAGAACAGGTTACAAACTCTTTGAATTTAATCACACTTACCCTAACATGGGACTATGTCTGCTTTCCTAGTCTGCTATGCAGAAGAGATGGAATTCTGTTTGTAAGATGACAGCAGATTATGAAGGGGTTTCAGCTCATCTCTGATAAAAAGCAGAGGTGCAGGGTCAGGCAGGAGGAACCAGGAGAGCAGAGTTCTCATCTCTATCCTAGGTTTCGGTTCCATTTTCAGAGGAAAACATTTCCCTTTTTCAGAGGAGGAAACAGATGCGCAGAAAACTTCAGTGTTCTTGTTAGGAAGCTGAAGACCCTGGATTTGAACCCAGAGACTGCAGAAGCAGAGCTCGGGTCCGTAGGCCTGACTTTCTTGAACACCTCTAACCAGGCAAGGTGGTGGGGCTGGACTCCATTTCCCAGGGGGCTGCAGGAGGCAGGAAAGTCACTGCTGTGCTGTCAGCCATTGCCAAGGCAGCCCCGTTCGGGGTGGGAGAGCAGGGAAATGGGGGAGACTGTGAGCTCTTCCATAGGATCGCTCCCAGTGACTCCTCAGACCTTCAGGAGAGTTTTCAACAATCCATCTCCTGAGTGAAATTCATTTATTGAGAAAAATGGTAAAGGGCCGGGGTCTGTTGCCCCAGACGTGAGCAGGTGGGTACAGAAGAGGCCACGAGAAAGTAAGACGTGAGAGATGTTGGGGGGAGGCCACCAAACCCAGCCTCTGACATTGGAGATCCAGGCCCTTGGGAGGCCCCGTGTCGTGCCCTGGCCCCATAACCATGTGTTAAAAGAAGCTTCCATAATATGGGAATCACCCTTCCGTCCGACACCAGGTGACCTGGCGCACAGTCCTGCATTTCTCCACGTCCAGGAATCTTGGGTGTCCTGGAAAACCAGCACCTGTCTTCTCTGTGCCAGTTCCAGAGCGAAGAAAGCAGAACAAATCGTAAGAGCGGATTCATTACATACTTATGTTCACACAACGTTTCCAAATACATCTTCCCAGTTGACTCATATCCACCGGACCTTATTGATAAAAACTGATATTTACTGAAAACTGAAAATAGACCAACAGTGAGCACTTACCCTGCTTTTTTTTTTTTTTTCATTTAATCCTCAAAGACAAACCCATTGTATTGATGAGAAAACTGAGGCAAGAAGAGTTTTGGTATTTTGTTCAAGGCCTCCCATTTGGGAATGGGTAGAAGGCAGACGCCGACCCAGGAAGTCCGCTTCCGGAGGCCAGAAGGCGTGGGTGAGGCAGACACAGCAGTCAACTCAGAGCAAAAGTAGCCATAAGGCTCAAAAGATTGAGAAATGACTTTGAAAAGTACTGAGTGTTAGCAAAGGGATCGCTTTCCTGCAAACACGGGTCTCATTGCCAGCGGCGAACGAAGTGCCAGTTACCCCTGCAATGTCAGGGCCAGATTGCAGCCCTTCTGGTGCGTCTGTGGTTGGCTGATTCGTGCCACGCTGGAGTCAGGAAGTTGCTCCCCGAGAGTAGGAGAGCCCCCCCCTCCCCGGCTCCCACCGCACTGACCAAATGGCCAGTCTTCGGGCCTCCGCTTGTTTATTTGCATTTCAGGCAGTCGGGCCTACTCATCCCTAAATATTTCGTAGTCGTCAGGGCACGAAAGATGCCTATTGTTTCATTTATACCTTCCTTAATTTTCTGCCTTTAACCCCTGTCCTTGCCTGAAGTTGGAGCTGGAATCTGGGGAGAGTCGGAGCCTGGATTTAGAAAGACATTGGTGGCTAAGAGCACCTGCTTATGGGATCCTTATGAGATTAAATCAAAGCAGGTGGACAGTGCCGGGATCCTTTCCCACGAGCCGGGCAGATGAGTAAGGCCGGCCCCGGAGGCGCATGAAGCAGCCTTCCCTGTACACCCAGCATCTCTTACTTGTCCAGGGGTTCCGTTGATCTAACAGCTTCTAAATAAGGTGGGAAGAGTGGGGAGACCCTCCACCCCACACGGTAACCCCCCGGAGTGCCACTGCTGGATCAGGGCTTACCTGAGAGGCCCTCTTCTGAAGCGCTGATTCCTTGATGTTCCCGTCACCGCTGTCCAGCGCAGGCTCGCTTGGCTCTTCTAGGAAGGATGACCCTCTTCCCTCTGATGCTCACCTGGGCCACAGTCCTGCAGCCCTGAGCTCTTTTGCTTATAACCCCAAGCTCAGTCTCTTCGAGAAACGCTTGGGGCTGGGGGGCTGGGGAGGGGTCCGGCTTTCCTGGCATAGCCTCGCTCTGCATCAGAACCTCCCCGCTCCACAGAGGAACATCTGAGGCCGTGGGTGTCAGGCTCGTTTTATTGCTACTCTTCATGGTGACGATATTTTCATCTGCTCAACGCAGACAAATGCAGACACGAATGGGATGTGCCTATAATGGGTCTGAACCAGTCCATGCAGGCAAATGGGTCCTGTGCCACCAGAGCTACGAGCCCTAGAAGTAGAAGGAAATAGGGTTCTTGTTTCCAGTTCTCTTGGCAAGTGGCTGAGACCCTGCGAGTGCAGCTGTTTCGTGGTCTGCCTGGTTTCTTCCTGGCATCGGAGAGGCAGAGAAGGGCATGTGAATCCGTGGCGGGGATGGGAATGAGGAGAGAGACCTCAGGCATGAGGCTGCACTTAAGCCAAGTCTCCAAGGCTGGTAGGAACGCCATGTTCCCCAGAGACAAGGTGGGGATCCGGACGCTAGAAGCTCATGGAAAGGGGGCAGAGCTGCCTCTGGCTGCGGATGTTCAGGGAGGATGGAGTCATCTGGGCGGTAGAAGGAGAGGATAAAAGAAAAGAAGAAGTAGGGCAATGGGATTGGAGAAGTTATATGCCGGGGCCCAGAACACTCTCCGGGAAGCGTAGCTTTGATTCCCCGTGGAGAACAGACCACCTGCAGGGATTACAGTGGGGCAGGGGGCCCATGAGTACCGGATTCAGAGACTGCAGGCTGTCTGTCATCAGACAGACAGTCAGAGATGCTCTCTGCATCTCATAGGGACGGGGGTGGGAGGGGAAAGGGTGTTTGGCAGGGCAGAAGGAAGCTGCTGGAGGTCCAGGAGAGAAGAACCACAGTCCTGAGCAGTTGCAGCAGGAGGGACAGGATGGAGGGGAATGGTGACAAGAAACAGCAGAACTCCGTGCTCCCCAGCGGGGCGACTGGGAGCCCTTGTCACCTGCTTCTTCTGGATCAGGGGGCAGCAGGAGCATGGGAATATTAGAGTGCTGTGTTCATGGTGCATGGTTCGAACGCAGCTCAATAACGGGCTTAGATGAAAATTTCAGGGCTGTAGACCCAATTAGGGTCTCACTAGAGGCTCACACAAGGGGTTCTATCTTTGCTCTCTGGGTGCCATGACAGTGAAAGGGAGAGAGATACAGAATGTTTCCATGACAGATGCCAAGGGGGTAACGTGATTTCTGGGCAGAGGTCTGCAGAAAAGCTGCTCCTACCACAGCAAGGCAGACCCTCGATTTGACCCCTCTTGTACCTGTTCCTGGCAAAAATAATTATAATTAATTTGAGGGTTATGTTTTGGAAACCCTCCCAAAATAGAACTCGGGCATTCGCACTGTCATTCCCATTTCACAGGATCCAAACTATACTCACCTCAAAAGAGAAGACTCCCACAGTTCGCCAAGGCCCCAGTACGGGCTCTGAGGCATTTTCTCTGTGTGCCGGCCTTAATACACTCCAAAGAAAACTCCAGGGGCAAGCTGACTTGAACTTAAACTTGAGTCCTCAGTTAGAAGTAGAGCTCTGGAAATGTGTCTTGTACACTTAAAAGTAAGCTGTCTTCCATGTTACTTCCAGTCATCATAATAATGGCTAGTATTTATCCCAGCACCTGGCTCTGTGCTAAGCGGCTCGCACATGTGACCTCCTTTCATTCTAACAACGAGGGAGGTAGAGTCTAGTGTCCTCGGGTAACCTAAGAGGAAGCCGAGGCCAGGAGGGCTCACCCACTTACCAAGGCTCCGGATAACAAGTGGCCGGTCGGGGGATTATCCTCCATTGCTTCTGACTCTCGAGACCCGGCAAATACCGATGGTGCTCCAGACCTAATGTGACCTCTTGCAGACGGCAGTTTGCTTTTTTCATTTTTTTATTTTTTTATTTTCAAGACAACACAAAGACGTTACTATTAATAGTCTCCCTGCAGCTGAAGCAACAGAGGCTTGGAGAGCTTAAGTGACTCACTGCCGAGTCACAGGGCTCCAGAGTGCCTTGCTGGGGATTTTCAACAAGCTCCCTTGACTCCAAAATATATGGGTGAGTCAGGTACAAGCCCATCCTGTTCTTGCTCTAACCTGTTCCTCTTCCTTTCCTTGCTCCCTATTTTGGTCCATGGCACCGCCAAGTCACCCCCGCTCAGAACCAGAACCATCTCGATTCTTGTCTCCTTTCTCCCCACCCACATGCATCGTCACCACGGCCTCCTTCTTCATTCCCTAAACTTGTCTTCCTCCTCTCTGGTTTCATCTCCCTGGACTTAAATAGAGCCTCCAACTCCAACAGCTCACTGGCCACTCTGGACACTCTCTTCCTCTCCCCAGGGCGCTCCCATGCTGGCCCACACAAAAGGTACCTGGAGGGCTTTTTGAGACATAGATCTAGAGATTCTGAGATTCTGTAGGTCTAGGGTGGGGCTCGCAACATTACATCTCTCAGGGGTTCCCTGGCGTTGGTGTAAGAACTCACTTTGAGAACCACTGTGCTACACGGTGCCCCCTACCCCAGGATGATCCCTTCCCTTCTGTGCATATAAATAAATTCTCCACGTGTCCAGGGGGTCTAGAGCAGACCCAGCAATTTGAAACCTTGAGTCTATGGGAACCCAAGTTAGCTACAACAGACCCAATGTCGCTGTAGAAATAAGAGCTAGGAAGCACTAGCGGGCTGAGAGTGCCAGCCCATTACAGGAATGTTCCTTGGCTCAAAGGAAGAAGCTCCAGCCTGAGGATAAGGAGGTCTGAGTGAGTGGCTCATGGGTAGCTGATCTACATTAACATATTTTTTTCCCAGTTTCAGTTTTTCATTGATTTGTTTGAGCATTTCTTTATTATTCTAGGCAACTAGAATACATCCTTTAAAAAATGAACAAAAATCCTTCTTCTCTTTGGTTAAATATTATGACACATGAACCCGTTCTTAGATATCAGGGACACCAAGAAAAGAGAAACTGAAGGAATTGGAGGGGAGGTGCGTTAGGGGGTTGAGGTTGCTGGGGGATGGGCATGAAGGAGGACACGGGATGGAATGAGCACTGGGTGTTGTCTGCAACTGATGAATCACTAAATTCTACCTCTGAAACTAATATTACACTATATGGTAACTACACTGAACTTAAATAAAAATTTTTTTAAATAAAATAAATAATAAAAGTACTACTCTGAAAAATAAAATACTACTCTTACAAAAAGAAGAAGAAGACTTCCAAGTTCCCTAGGAAGGCAGGAAGACATTCATGGCTCAGATCCACAGTTGGGTTTGGGAAATCCAGGCCATGAATCCTGCTGATACAACGATGGCTGACACTATGATTTGTCAATCGCTGTAATACACTGTATTAATTTGATATGAGTGTATAAAACCAATTCTAAAATTAAAAATGAGACTGATAGTGATTAAAATGGGCAAAGTCAGAAAATTTGAAATCTCTTTTCATGAGTAATTTTACTTAACTCTAGATAATAGTTCAAAAATCATATCACATGTTTCCAATTTAAAAAAGAAGGACACTGGAAGAGATTATGCTGAGTGAAATAAGTCAAACAGAGAGAGTCAATTATCATATGGTTTCACTTATTTGTGGAGCATAACAAATAGCATGGAGGACAAGGGGCGTTAGAGAGGAGTAGGGAATTTGGGTAGATTGGAAGGGGAGGTGAACCATGAGAGACTATGGACTCTGAAAAACAGTCTGAGGGGTTTGAAGTGGTGGGGGGGTGGGAGGTTGGGGTACCAGGTGGTGGGTATTATAGAGGGCACGGCTTGCATGGAGCACTGGGTGTGGTGAAAAAATAATGAATACTGTTTTTCTGAAAATAAATAAATTGGAAAAAAAAATAGAATAGAGAACAAAAACCGCATGGTCATCTCAATTGATGCAGAAAAAGCATTTGACAAAAATCCAATGCCGTTTCCATATGCATCCCAATATTCATAGCAGCAAAGTCCACAATAGCTGAACTCTGGGATGAGCCTAGATGTCCATCAACTGATGAATGGATAAAGAAGATGTGAGATATATATATGCTATGCAATATTAGGCAGCCATAAAAAAATGAAATCTTGCTATTTCAATGACATGGATGGAACCAGAGGGTATTATGCTACGTGAAATAAGTCAATTAGAGAAAGACAATTCTAGGATCTCACTGATATGAGGAATTTGGGAAACAAAACAGAGGATCATAGGGGAAGGGAGGGGAAAATGAAACAAGACAAAACCAGAGAGGGAGACAAAACATAAGAGACTCTTAATCTCAGGAAACAAATAGAGGCTTGCTGGAGTGGTGGGGGTAGGAGGGATGGGATGTCTGGTGACGGACACTGGGGAGGGCATGTGCCATGACGAGTGCTGTGAGCCGTGTAAGACTGACTCACAGACCTGCGCCCCGGAAACAAATAATACATTATATGTTATTTAAAAAATTAAAATTAAAAAAAAAATCCAATGCCCTTTCATGGTAAAACCCCCAATATACTAGGAATACAAAGGAGACCTCTCAACCAGACAGAAGTGCCTCTATGAGAAACCCACTATCACCATCCTCAAGGCTGAAAGACGGAATGTTCAGCCTCTGAGGTCAGGACCAAGACAAGCACGTTTGCTCTTGCCACTGTTATTCAACATTTTACTGGAGGTTCTAGTCAGGACAATTAAACCAGAAAAAGAGAAAAAGGAAGACATGAAACTGCCTCTGTTTGTAGACAACCTTATTTTGTGTATAGAACATCTGAAGGAATCCACCAGTGCTCCCACTAGAACTAACGGATGACGTCAGCGACTTTGCGAGATGCAAGATCAATAAACAAACTTCAATTATTTCTATACACCAGCAATGAACAACCCTAAAATGAAACCGAGAAAGCAATTCCATTCATAATAGCATTAAAAAGATTAAAATTGTTTAAAAATGATTTAAAAAAAAAGTACAAGACTCACACACTGAAAAGTATAAAATGTTCTTGCCAATAAGTAGAGATCAATATTAATGTAGCAAAAGCCCGTGTTCATGGACCAGAAGACATAACATTGGCAGGACAACAATAATCCCCAAAGAAATCTATAGATTTCATTTCAAACTTTTCAAAACCCCAGCTGGCTCTGTTCTGCAGAAATTGGTAAGAAGATTCCAAAATTCATTTGGAAGTGCCAGGGACCTACAATAGCCAAAACAATATTGAAAAAGAACAAAGTTAGATGATTCACAGTTTTGAAACTTCCTACAGAGGTACAGTCATGAAGGCGATGTTATACTGACAGAAGGGGAGACATGCAGCTCAATCAATGGAACAGAAATCCCAGGAATAAATGCATTTACTTACATGCACAGTTAACTAATTTGCAACAAGGGTGTCAGAAAAATTCAATGGGGAAAGATTGTATTTTCAACAAACAGCACCATTAAAACTGTAGTCATAATGACCCCTCCCTCATACCATTTAAAAACAAAATTCTAAATGGGTCAGAGATCTACATGTAAGCACTAAAACTATGAAACTCTTAGAATAAAAGCAAGAGTTAGTCTTCATGGCCTGGGGGTTGACAGTGGTTTCTTAGATACAGCATCCAAGAAAAGCACCAAGAAAAAAATGCACTGGATTTCGATACAATTAAAAATTTTTGTGGTGAAAATGATACTGTCCACAAAGTGAAAAGACAGAATGGGGGAGGGATTTGTAAATCATGTGGCAATAAGGGACTTTTATCTAGAATACTTTTTTAAACTCATACAATAATAAAGGGGGGGGGCACTTAAAGCAGACCAAAGAAATTTGAATAGATATTTCTCTAAAGAAGACATACCCATGGCCAACAACCACATGGAATGATGCTCAGCCTCGTTAGTCATTACAGAAACACAAATCACAGCCACAGTGAGATTGCATGACCCTGGGTGACACATGCATGGCTGGTGGGAATAAAAATAGTGCAGCCACTTTGGAACATGGGCTCGAACGGTTAAACACAGAGTTACCGTCTGACCCAGCATTTCCGCTGCTACGTCTATGCCCAAAAGACTTGAAATTGGTCCACAAAAAAATGTGCGCATGAATGTTTGTAGCAGCATTATTCATAACAGTTGAAAACTGGAAACAGCCCAAATGTGTATCAACTGATGAATGGATAAACAATGTGTGATACATTTAGACAATGGAAGCTATTCTGCCAGAAAGAATGAAGTACTAACTCAAGTTACAGTACAAATGAACCTTCAAAACATTATGCTAAGTAAAATTTTCCAGACACAGAAGGCCACATAGTATATGGTTCCCCTATTTGAAATGTTCAGAACAAGCAAATGTACAGAGACAGAAAGATCAGTTCCCCTCAAGGGAACTGGAGGGCTGACGGGAACAGAGACATGGAGAAATGGGAGCTGATGGAGATGGGATTTCCTTTTGGAGTGATGAAAAGGTCCCCCAGTTAAATTGTGGTGGTTACACAACTCTACCAGAACACATTGAAAATGCTTTAAAGGGGTTGAATTTATGGTATGTGCATTATATCATAATAAAGTGGCTTTTACCTATTCCATTAGGATGAGCTCTTGGCCAGACCTGGTAGAATAAAGAGGAGGTACCAGGAAAGACAGCACTAAGGAAATCGCCCAGAAGGCAATGTGGAACTACAAAGAGACAGAGCTGGCAAGAAGCACAAAGGCAGGATTGGGAGCCTCCAGCATCCACGTGATAACTGTGCCAGAAGAAGCCAGTAAATGGATGTTGACAATGGAAATAATAACCAAGAATATTCCAGAAGTGAAGATTTTTTTTCCAAGACACACTCTCCCATTAAAACGTGATATTCTAAGTTCTAAGCAAAAGGGTTAGATATCTTGACTTGAAACATAAAGAAAATAAAAAAGTCCTAGAAGCTTTCCAAAAAGAGTAGTTCACCTACAAAGAAATCCTTTTGAGGACAGATTTTTCATCAGAAAAAAAAAAATAAATAAATAAGAGGCTGAGAGAGACTTAGAAATAGAAATAGGTTCCTCACGGTGCCAAAGGAAAGTAATCTTCCACCCCAAATTCTCACTAAGTCATCATGGTGTGCAATGAAAAGTTGTGCATAAATGCATGACTCTGGAACCAGAACGGGCGGGTGAAACCTAGCTCTGCTTCATGTTACCTCTGTGGCCTTGGGCACAGTCTGCCTAAGTGTCCTGCCCTGCCACACGGACACGACCACCACATAGGGCACCGTGGGTGGTAAGTGGGTGTGGGCAAGTATGTAATGGTGCTCAGAAGTGGCACATATGTGCCACATATGTGAGTGGCACATAGAAGTGCTATTTAAGAGTCAGTTACTAATTCAAGAGAGATAATTTGAGAATGAATGTGGAAAACAGCTTTCCAGTCCTATAGCCCAGAAAGTTATTTCACTAATATTTAGTATCAGATTTAAAAAAAAAAAAGGAACCAAAAGAAAAGATAGTAAAAGAATAAAAAGGATCATCCCAACAAAAGGATAAAACACCCATCAAAACATATCATATGCAGGATGTTGCTCACATTTTGGGGCATAAAATATAACTTCAAAGTATATGCAAAAAAACTAAAGAAAAAAATGGACAAAGACACAATAATGCTGTGTTTTAATGTAAAAGATAGCACACAGTCTCAGTCTCACAAACCTCATAAAAATGTTTCAACAAATTTGAGTTGATAGTTTACCATCTCTGGATGTATATAATTAAGTTAGAAATCAGCAGTTTAAGAGCAGAACAGATAGAAACACACCCCTCCCCATGAGTACTTTGAAATCAGAGGGAAAAAATAAGAAAGAGTAAAGATGAGCAAGTTAAGTGCTCAAGAACTTAGGAAAAAAAATAGATTATAGGAATGAGCTCATAAGAGAAGCCTGTTGAAAATTTGGAGTTTACAGTCCACTCATGTTTTGTTCTAAAACTCCCTTCCTATTTGCTACCATTTGTAAAATATTGTTACTTTTATTTCTATATACACATTCAAAAATTGTTGTTAAATTCCTAAAATCGAGACTCACACCATAAATAGTGTGCCTCTGTTGTGTTTGTAATGCTTAATAGAGACGCTAAATTCCAGGAGGAGAAGGATGATGATTTATTCACTACCATATCCCCATCCCATATAATAGTGCTTGACATCTAGGAACACGATAAATATTTATTGAATATTGTCATTGAATATGAAGTAAAATGAGTCAGAAGCTCCCTCTAAGAGACTTCTGTAGAGCCAAACACAAGTGGATTATAATCCTGGTTCTAGAACATTCTGGCTGAACTCCAGGAAAGTATAACGTCTCTCACGACAATTTCCTACAACATAAAACGCTGTAGGAAAGTAGACAACAGCTACTTTGCAAGGACCTTGCAGGACTTGGCAATGAGGACGTCATACAAGTGCCTCGTCCTACCACTGCCAACTCTTCAGTCAATGCTCTGCTCTGTGATGCTGGGCCTGGGACCACAAACCACATTTCTGCTGGTTCCTTGTTAAGAGCTGCCAAAGGTGAGAGGGACACTAGAAAAGAATGTCAAGTCAGGGGAGACGGGCGATGCCTGCTCCTTCCTGTTTGCTCCCCACATACTTCCTGTTTACCTCCTATTCTGTGACCACGGCAGCTCCAGGTTCCCCCCACCCTTAACAGACTCTCCTTCCCTTAGGGGTGATTGGATCCACATTGCAGCTTTTCCAATACGCAGAAAAGCAGCTTCTTCTAACACCCCAGCACCAGCGGGGCAACCCCTTCCTCGGACGTTTCTGAGCAGTACTAACCCTCTTGGAAATGTCTAAACTTTAGTGGAGGTCATTCTAGCCTTCTCCCCTTGATCCTGGAGCTCTGCAATTGCCACCTCCGTCCACCTTAGAGTTTCCTTTCTGTCCTTTTGCTTACCTACCTAGCAATGCTATTAAAATCTCTAAATATCTTGTGTGGTTACTATCTCCTTTTCTTCCTTATTTTTTACAAGATTTTGTCTATTTATTTGACATAGAGAGAGACGGCAAGCACAGGCAGCAGGAGGAGGAGAGGCAGAGGGAGAAGCAGGTTCCCACTGAGCAGGGACCCCAATCCTGGACGCGATCCCAGGACCCTGGGATCATGACCTGAGCCAAAGGCAGAGGCTTAACCCACTGAGACACCCTGGAGCCCTTTAATTATTTTTATTTCTTAATGTAAATGTGGTTGGTTAACATAGGGGCAATACTGGTTTCAGAAGTAGAATTCAGTGACTCGTCACTTACATACAACACCCAGTGCTCACCAGAGCCAGGGCCCTCCCTAATCCCCATCCCCCATCGGGCCCATCCCCCACCACCCCCTTCCATCAACCGTCAGTTTGTTCTCTATCATAAAGAGTTTTGTGTGGTTTATTTTCTTCTCTCCTTTTTTTTCTTTTCCCCTTTCCCATATGTTCCTCCGTTTTCTTTCTTAATTCCACATATGTGGGAGATCATATGGTCTTTGTCTTTCTCTGCCTGACTTATTCCACTTAACATAATAATGTTCTAGCTCTGTCCGCGTCATTGCAAAGGAAAAGATTTCATGCTTTTGGATGGCTGAGTAATACTCCACCGTGTGTGTGTGTGTGAGTGCGTGTGTGCACGTGGGCGTGCGCGTGCATGTGCGTGTGCGTGTGCACACACCATCTCTTCTTTACCCACTCCTCTGTCGATGGACACTTGGGCTGTGTCCCTAATTTGGCCATTGTGTATGATGCTGCTCTACACACAGGGGGGTGTACCCATTAGAATCTCATCTTCATAGCCTTTGGGTAAATACCTAGTGCTGCCAATTCTGGGCTGTAGGGTAGTTCTATTTTTAACTTTTTGAGGAATCATCTCCTGACCGGTCCCAGGTCGATGAAGATCTCAAGCCCCCAGCATGATGACTACCCTTGTCATTTGTCATTTGCAAAGCACTTTTGCAGGAATTCGCTTCCTCGGAGCAATGTCGAAAGGCAGTTCCTCCTTCCTGAGATAAAAAAAGCAAGTTTTTCAGAACCCAGTCGTAACTGTTTCCAGGATTCAACTTCGCTCCTCATTAGATACACCTTTTCTAGATTTGTCAGCCACTATTTTGTTTTAAGGTCACGGCCTGAGCTACATACTGAATTAGTCTTCTTCACTGGCTCTTCTCAACGGAATACGGAACTAGGTTGAAAACTTTCAGTTCTTTTGAAATGTTTTCCCGTAAAGTAATACTTAGAAAGATATAAACATTGGATAAACTGCAAGTGTCTGATGAGAGACTGAGGAGCACCGACCTTATCTAATTCAGCTAATTCGCAGGCAGCCCTGGGAATCTGAGACCTGGCCTTGGCTCCGGGCCCCACGAGTTATCAGCCGTGTGAACTTGCACAAGACACTGCAGTGCCGAACCGAAGTCTTTCCGAAGTGGTTTCTGTACAATTCCACACAGAGACTGTCGTGAGTAAAACCTGCGTATCATTGGCTAAAGACATTGGTCCTCTCCTCAGAATGAAACAAAACATCCTGCCTTTAAAAGTTCTATAAAATATGGCCAGATAATTTGCACTGTTCTCTGGACCCAGAGGCTAATTTCTTCCCCATCCTGTTGCATCTCTAAAAGAAGAGGTGCCTTTGATGCCTGCTTTCAAGCTATCTTACTTGGAGCCTCAGTGATCCCTGAAGTCTTTCCAGGGGCTGACGTGAAGAGCGGCAGGAGCAGGACAGGAGGCAGGAGACGAGGGGGAGCCTTCGGCCAGTCAGGAAGATTCTGGCAGCCCATAAAGGAATCTCTGGTCAAACCAGCATGAAAAGTAAAGACATTTGTCAACTCAGGATCAAGTCCAGTGGTAACACACCTTCAGTGCCTCAAAGATAGCCCCGAGGACCGGGTCTCTGCAGCATGTTCCTTCTCTCCTCCTCAGGGTTGACTTTCCCCTCAAGCCCGGGGGACGATCGCTTATTATCTTCTCGGCTTCACATACGATCCACTGACGCCTTGTGGAAGAAAAGTGTCACCTCCTGCTTCAGTACTAGGCTCAAAGACTACTTTCCCTGAAGGCGTACCAGCTCTTTCCTGATAACTCATCAGCCAGAGCAGGCCTGAGGCTGGTTCGCAAGAAACGAGGCAAAGCCCAGGGCCTGTGGTGGGGTTAGCTTTCCCGGAGGTACACCGCTGCTGCTTGGGGGTGGACGGCCACACACACGCACACAACAGAAACAGACTTCCAGTAGGAAGAAAGCAGTGGGGCTTGGAAAAGTGACCCTATTGCGGTAAGTATCAGGAGACCCCTGACCCCAGTGGCATCCGAGTTCTTGTTGGTTATGGCGTCCGTGTAGGGTGTCTGTGAATTAGCTTTCAAGGGCTGCTGTGAGAGTTTACCACAGCCGCGTGGCACAAAACAACAGAATTTATCTTATCACCGTTCTGAGGCCAGAGGAAAAAAATCAATCAGCCCAATCAGAGCCACGCTTCCTCCAAAGGCTGTGCTGGAGAACTTGTTGTTCGTCTCTCCCGGCTTCTGGAGGCTCCTGGCGTTCCCGGACTGGTGGCCACCTCACCGCCCTGTGCCCTGTCAACTCTCCCCCTGCCTCTCTCTCCTGAGGACATGCTTATTGGATTTAGGGCCCCCAGGATAATCCAAGATGATTTCATCCCTAGCTCCTTAATTTCGCTACATCTGCAGCAACGACCCTTTTCCGAAGAAGACTTACGGGCTGTGGGGACTGGGATGGGGTTATACCTTTTTGGGGGAGGGGAGGGGGTCACCCTTCAGCCCGCTACACTGAACCACGGGGCTGTTGCGATGCGGAATATTTAAAAGCTTCCAGGCAGTGCAGCCCCCCGTGAGTATGTGATAAAAGCGGTTGAATGTAAACCCATTTCTCCATCGTGGCAGACTCAGCTGGCGTCTTACTCACTCCCGACGCCATTCCTCCTGGGGTTGCTGGCAGAAGGCAGCATCCACTTGGCCTGCACAAGAAGCCCGCGAGCCAGCCGAGCAAAGGGGAGAGCTGGGATGCGGAGTCAAAGACGGGGTGAGCAGGTTGACCCAGATGGCAAGGAGAAGGAGCAAGATGGCCGTGACGGCGGGGGCGCAGTGTGTGTGTGTGTGTGTGTGTGTGAGAGAGAGAGAGAGAGAGAGAGAGAGTGTGTGTGTGAGAGAGAGAGAGTGTGTGTGTGAGTGTGTGTGTGAGAGTGTGTGAGTGTGTGTGTGTGTTGGAATGGTGAACACAGGACTGCGGGCCGCCCTGCCTCCCCGCTCTCTCAGTCCTGCCATGGGCTAGAAATACAACCTATGCCTCAAGTCAAGCAACCAGCCCAGAGCACATCACTCCTTCCTCTTGAAAAATTCACAATTTCATAAAGGCTACACTTTACAGACCCGACATCCAAGCTTATTTTCCTTCTGGGCAAACACATCAATCTTCCCAATCCCTCATTTTCAAATAATAACCCAAGCACTTTTCTCATTACTCTGTTTTCCACTTTTCAAAGAAAGGTGATGCTGAAATTTCATATCCAGATTTCATGCTCAGCCAATTTCCCAGCCGGCACGAAGGGACCACAGGGATCATCTACCCCAGACCTCGCTGCATCTTACGGAGGAGAAATCAGAGGCTGGGGGCATTAGCTCACCTGGCCAGAGTCAGGGGCTTGGAGGGAAAGGAAAGGGGCTTGGAGGGAAAGGGAAAGGAACAGCTTGAGGAAAACCCCAGATGGAAAAGTTTCCTGGAAATCCAGGGAGTCGCACAGGACTGGAGTGTGGAGGGGTGACCTTGTCCCCTTCCTGGGCCACCAGCTCGAGTGCAAAATTTCCATTTTGTCCCTTATTATCCTTAAGGTTTTTCATGTATTCTCATTTAGCAAATAAATGCTAGACACTTAAACTGCAAAAGGGTCATTATTCATGTTCTGGAGACCGAGCAAGTGAAGTGAATCCAAAGTATGAAGTAATAAGATCCAGAGCTTTGTCATCGATTGTCACGGAACGTGCTATTTGTCACCAGCCATTGACGCGCCCTTCGCGTCCCCAGAACTGATCCCTACTATACTCGTCTTTGTAAAAATACTTTTTTTTTTTCAGCTTGGGCAAAAAGCCAAAAGTCCAAAATGACATGATGAATGGAAGAGCTCATCGAAGAAAAGAGAAGCCTTGAACTGAGCAAGTAAAATTGCGAAACTGCATCTCTGTCCTCTGACAGGCTCTGATGGGGTTGGGCAGGGGCCGGGGGAGGCACCAGGCGAGAACAGCTCAGCCAACAGCACCTCGGTTGGTCGGTCGGTGCCCCCGCCCTGACAGACAGACCGGAGAAGGAAGCAACCTGTGATCGCACATTCGGCTGGTAAAATGGGTGGGCTGGGGACTCCGGGCTGCCGACGCTGGTGCTTTCACAACTCCGGGTTGTGAAAGGAGTAACTCAGAGTATGACTTTGTCTAAAATAAAAGTGTCTGTTCAAAGGCTTTGGAAAAATTGCAGGAGGAATAATTGACTTGGCAACCACAACTGTCATTGTATCAGTCAAGGTTCCATCAGAGAAACCGAGCGGGTTAGGATGGGGGGGAGGAGAGGATGGGGGGGGATGGGGAGGGGGGTAGCGAAAGAGAGAGGGAGGGGCTGAGGGGAAGGAGGAGGGAGGGAGGGGGGAAGGAGAGGAAGGAGAGGGAGAGAAGAAGGGGGAGAGGGAGAAGAAGAGAGACCTTGCACTACTGCAGGGGCCACTGGAGCAGGTGTGGAGGCTGCGGGGCAGGCTTTGGGGATCACAGGCAGGCTGGAGCCCCACAGGCCTGTGCACAGGCAGAAGCCTCCCTCCCTCCCCCCAGGAAAAGTGTAAGCACTCTTCTAAGGTCTTCCCTGACGGAGTCAGGCCCACTCAAGATAATCCTCCCAGTCAAAGTCCGCTGGTTAGGGATGACCATGGACACAGGGTCGGTTCTTTCACAGCAGTCTCGGTCGGGCGCTTTCCTGAGGGATGGGTGACTTGTTCGGCCCCGCCGAGGGGACGGGCCACAAAACGATCACAGCCATCACGGATCCCTGGTGAGAAAGTGCTCCAAGGCCGTGGCAAAGCTTTCAAATTTTGTTTAGAAGGAAAGAACAGTTTCAAGAGAGGCCAAGCTTCCAAATGTATTACTATTTATAAAAAAAAAAAAGGGGGGGGTGCTGTACGGCTGGATTCCAGCCGCTCGTACTTGGTAAGGGGTCCGCAACCATTTTACGGGAGCAGCTTCTAGTTGCTTTTCTCTTTCTTGGAATCTCTTCTTGAGCTTCAGTTTCAGGATTCTGCCAACAACACTCCGGGGGGTGGTCCTTCTCGGGTGGGGGGAGAAACGGTCGGATGTGCTAGGGGACTTCCCCACACTGGTCCTGGCTTTCTCTCGACCTGTGTGCTGCCGACACACGAAGATTCACGGATTCACATGCCAATGAAACAGGCACTTCCCCACGTGTAGATGAGACTGGCCAGGTCTGTAGGAAGCAGACACTAACAAGGGATGCCCGGGGCTTTCTAGGGGGTGGGAGGTGTCTGTGAGGGGTGATGGGGACAGGAGCCCCCCTCCAGGTGGGCAGGGCTTTCAGACTGCAGGACGGGCTGACCTCTGTGGAAAGAGACAGGGAAGAAAAGGACACTAACTAGAAAGACAGCCCCACGCAGCTCTGGGAGAGGCTCCACAGGGCCTTCAGCAGACCTAGAGCATCCCATCTGCACAGGGCGAGAAGCGGGTTAGCTCTGGCCTCCCTGCTCTGCTCAGTCGCCCTGGGAGCAGTTTGGGGGCAGGTCCCCGAGGGGCAGAGGCTGGAGGCTGACCGCAGCGATGCTGTCCATGGCAGAGTCCGTCTTCCAGGGAGGGCTTTCCGGCGCACGCCAGAGCCGCCCCCGACTGAGTGTGCAGGATGCTTGGGGAATCTCCATGCCTCCCCCCTACGAGAGAAGCGGGATTTAGAGACAAGGGCCACCCACACAGGGCCCGATGCGGGGAGTCTCCACAGTGCAGATTCCCAGCCTCAATCCTCTTTGGTCCTGCCTTCGTGTCCTCCCCATGGCTGGTGTTCTGCCGTGTACAGAGTCCTCCGGGGCTCCCTGTCAGGCCCTTTGTCCCTGTAGACACATACCCATAAGTGAACAGGTCTGCCCCTTAAAACATCCCTCTGCCCGCTGTGGAGCTACTGGAAATTTGAGGAAACGACGCATTAGTGAAGGCCAAGCCCTCTCGGGTTGTTTTGCAGAAAACCTTCCTCGGTCATCGGTGGTGATTCATATTCTGGCTGTTTTTTCCGAGGCTGAATTCCTCAGAGGTGAAGTAGTGCCACTTTGAAGTACCTGAAGCAGAGTTAGGAGCACAGGGACTCGTCCCACAGCCACGGAAGGGCACCCACTTAGAAGCAGGAGATCGACCTCCTGAGACAACAAAGCACATCACAGTCATGTCCCCTCTGGGGGGACGCAGAGGGCCATGAACCTGGAGAGTCCAGGACCGCCTGTGGGTCAGGGCAGCTGCCAGGCAGCTGGTGCACAGGGAAGGAGCGGCATCTCAGGTTAGAGACGCGGGGCGGCCCTCACCTCTGACGGAGGGCCCCCGGGGAGCAAGGCGGGAGGCGGGCCCTATGCCCGGAGTCTGTGCCCCTGCTTTGCTCTCCCCTCAGATAGGAAAGACACTCTGAGACTGTTCCTCCTGGAGCCGTTTCCTTTTGTTATTGCAACAACTCTAAATTTAGTGCCCTAAAACAAAACAAAATTGTTCTCCCACAGTTCTGGGGGGTCGGAAGTCTTATTATGCACCTTGTGGGGGCTGGAATCGTGGTGTGGGCAGACGGTCTTCCTTCTGGAGGCGCAGGGGAGAGTCCGCTCCCTGTCTCAGTTTTTAAAGGCACCTGCCTTCCCTGGCTCCGGGCCCCAACACCCTAATTTGCACTTCTGACGGCACAGCTCTGCTCCGACTCTGATGCACCGGCTGTCCTCCCGCGACAGGCTCTGGGGTCAAATCTGTGTCCTTGTCTCTTTCGGATTTGGGAGGCCATCTGCATTTCTTGGCTTGTGGCTTCTTCCCAGGTCTTCACGCCAGCAGCGTAGCGTCTCCCACTCGCTCTGCCCTCTTCGGTCCCCGCTCCACCCTGGTCAGCTGAGAACACGTCTCGGGCGAGGTGTGGCCCTCAGCCCTGACAGTGTGAGAGATGTGAGAGCGTGCATGCATGAGCGTGTGTGTAAGTGCGGCACCCGTGTGTAAAGGGTGTGAGGGTGTAGCATGGTGGGTGGACGAGTGTGAATGCGTGAGTATGTGTGAGAGCATGAGGGTCGCCTGGCGAGAGCGTGAGTGTGCACGTGTGGCATGGGAGTGCATGAGTACGCAGGAGTGTGAGGGTGTGTGAACGTGTGTGTGCAAGCGGGGGGTGGGCGCAGCCTACTGCCCACAGCAGAGCGCGCTGACCGCAGCAAGCCTGGTCTCCCCAGAGAAAGAAACCAGCCGACGAGACGCCTCCCCCCATCAGCGAAGATGTCTGCCCTGCCCTCCAGCGCAACAGCACGCGTCCCTGACGTTCCTCCTCCTCCTTCTCAACAATTCCTCCATTTCCTTGAATCTATTTTTGCTGTCGTGATTCTTAGTAACCAAGCCCCCAGGGGAAGTCTTTGGACCGCTCTATCCACACTCCCCACCGGACTCCGCTCAGGGGTGACCTTGACCCACAACATGGCGTGAATGGCTGTTTGCCCATGAAAGTGCTCAAATTCTCCTGCCTTCAACCTGGTCACCCCACGGGACTCTCCAACACACCTGCTTGCATGGGCTAAAGGCATTTAAAGTTTATCATGTTAAAAAAAAAAAATGAAGTCTGGGTCTTTCCCCTAGAAATCTTCTCTCCTGGTCTTACCCACCTTGGGTAAGTGTAAGTGGCAAAACCCCCCGAGTCACCTTGGCTTCCTGCTCTCAGACTCCCTCCCACTCCCCAGCAGGTCGGGTTGACTGTACTTGCGAACTTACCCCAAACCCGACCCCTCCGCGGTCAGCACCCCTCTAAGGCCGCTGGGTCGCACAAAAAGAAGCTAACATCTCACTGCTTCCTGCTCACTTCAAGAGGCTATCCTCGAGGTAGCAGACGGACTGACCCCTTATCTCGGGCGTGGCCCCTAAAAGCAGAGCCTGCAAGAGGAATCTGGAGGCTCACAACATACTGAAGGAGTTCTCTCCGGGGAAAACCTGCAGGGAATGGGGGACAGAATAGGCAAGGAGACGGACCAGAGCCGGGATGGGGTCTCCATGAAGTCTGGTCTTAGCTTGATCCCCAGTGGGGAGGACTCCTGGGACAGGGCTGTCAGCTCGTGACACAAGAACAGTCTCAGTCACTAGCTATGGACCAAGGTGGTTCTGGTCAGCTGTGCACTGCGGGGCAATACCGCACAGGAGGCTGCTGGGAGCCACCAGCCATCAGCACTCACCTCGCAGGGGACCGTTACCTGGCCATCCAGGAGCAGGGCCCTTCGGCGGGTCATCAACAGCTTCTAGAACAGCGGTTCTCAGATGTCAGCGGGCGGGAGAATCACCTGAGGGAGGGCTGCCAGGTTTAGCAGATAAAAATATAGGACACTCAGGTAATAAATAAGTACTTCTTAGTAGACATGGGACATAGTTACATAAAAAAATTATTCATTGTTTATCAAACATATTCAAATTGTGTGCTGTGTTTTATCTGCTCCCCAGAGGGCTTGGTGAAGAACAGGCTGTTCTCCTGATTTGGGAGGTCAGGGGTGAGGTCTGCGAGCGTGCCCTTCCAAGAAACTCCCGGGTTCAGCTGATTCTGCGGATCCAGGGAGGACACCCACGTTAAAAACGCCTTTCATAGTATATACTTTAAGAATGTGAATCAGACTGTGTTGCTCAAACCCTTCCAGGCCTTTCCATTCCCCTAAAGGAAAAGCCCAAGTCTTGACAAAGGCTTTTAAGGCCCCTGGCAATAACCGCTCTTGCCACATTGCCTAGTTCCATCCCCACCACTGCAGAGAGACTGGCCACATGGCCGCTTCTGGAGCAAACCAGAGTCCAACCCCAGGACCTTTGCATAAATATTCCCCCTGATTAAATGATTCTCCCCTAACGGATGCAGGGCCTAGCCCTTCCCCTCCTTCCACCTTTGCTTAATTCTACCTCTGACCCGATTTTAAATCGCACCGTGCACCGCCCACCCCGCCGACCTGCTCTGGGATGTTCGTCTTGGCAGCACAGTCTCCATCCCACGAGTGGGAAGAGAAATCATGGCTTATTATCCACCTCGTCCCACTATACTGTAAGTTCTTCGAACACAGAGATTAGTGCTGATTTTCCCCACTTCTATTCCCAGTGGGGATATCCTTTCCCAGCACAGAAGAGGTGTCAACACATGTGTGGGATGGGACATTAAAGACAGGGAGATGCCCTAACCAGACACCACCGGGCACCGGGTTCTTTCATTCTGTGAACGCTGGAATGAAATCACCCTGAGTCCAAGGCACAAAGATCCACCTGCCGAAAGTAGGTTTTTTCAAATGAGTAGACTAAGTCATCCCAGCGTGTGGGGAGGGGGAAGACGACTTTAAAAATGCCATTGCAAAATGCCTTCAAGCCATCTGACCGGTCCACAACTGCCACGATTGTGAACTGTTGCTATTTCTTTTTTTCTTTTTTTTTTTAATTTATTTGATAGACAGAGATCACAAGTAGGCAGAGAGGCAGACAGAGAGAGAGAGAGGAGGAAGCAAGCTCCCCGCCGAGCAGAGAGCCCGATGTGGGGCACCATCCCAGGACGCTGAAATCATGACCTGAGCTGAAGGCAGAGGCCTTAACCCACTGAGCCACCCGGGTGCCCCAACTGTTGCTATTTCTAAAGGAATAATCAGACCAAAGCGGCAGGTGGGAGCTATGTCCCCTCCCCAACAACCCACCCCCAGATAGCGTCACAAGGATGAGGCTTAGAGCCCTTCAAACAAACATGAAAGCGTGCATTAGCAATCAGCCCCAAGCAGCCCTATACTCTATTTTTGTAAGTTCAGAGAGTTCCCTACACTTTGTCCCGGAGCATTCCAAAGACAGCGTGAAAATTTCACTCAGAGCAAATGCAGTCTCTGTAAAGCAGGATGGGCCGAGCCTTTCATCTCTCCAGGGGATTTGAGACTTCCGTGAAAGCAGAGAGGCAGGGGGAGGAAGAACTCGGCCCCACAAACTGCTCCCCACACAGGGTACAGGGAAGATGCTGGGCTGATGGGCAGCTCAGTCCTGAGGGCCTTGGAGTCTGTTCTTCCGAGGGTGGCCGTCCCCACGTGCTACTCCAAGCCAGCCACGTGGCTTGCTATGGTGCGTTATGCCAAAGGAAAGTTCCTGCTAATGTCCCCTAGAAACAGAAGAGGCATTTATGGAGCTCGGTTGTCCTCTCTAGGGATTAGAATCTTAAGAAGTGACTTCAAAATGAACCAAAGGCCCCTAGGATGTAAACTTATGCAGTTTATACAATACCTTACACTGTTTATACCAAAATATTTTTATGTAAACGACACATAGATCATTTGACAAATGTCTGTATATTAACTTTAAAATGTGATAGCTCAGGGGTGCCTGGGTGGCTCAGTGGGTTAAAGCCTCTGCCTTCGGTTCAGGTCATGATCCCAGGGCCCTGAGATCAAGCCCCTCATCAGGCTCTCTGCTCAGCGGGGAGCCTGCTTCCCCCTCTCTCTCTGCCTGCCTCTCTGCCTACTTGTGATCTCTGTCTGTCAAATAAATAAACAAAATCTTAAAAAATAAAAAAAATAAAATATGTTAACTCAAATCATCAACACATGTATCAATTAGGGTAAGCAGTACAAAGGAAATCGTTTCAAGAGGCTTTAACAGCAAAGCTGGCAACGGAACCCAAAACTGTGTAATTCATAACCTCCCTGGACTGACGGGTCCTGAGGACAAATACAGTGAAATAAACCCACAACCACTGTCGAGTGCTTAGATTTGACTCCCGATTCCTAAATCTGAGCAAGTACATTCACCTTTGGGACTACTTCCCATCTCTTCTGGGGCCCTAACAGTGGAAACCTGACATTTAATTCCTCAAATAGGGGATAATCCAACTTCTAAAAAAAAAAAAGTCTCCGCAGGCAGCGGGTGAGCTGGTTCCTCACTCAGATGCAGAGGTAAGAAGTTAACAAATCTCCCAGAACCCCTAACCTTTCTACCCCCAAATTAAAGCAGTTTGCATTGAGAGTAATAGGAAAGGCTCCGGTCTTTAAATAGGCAGAGTTGGAATAAGTCTACGGTGATTTGTAAATCTAAGTAGTTTAGAAACGCTCAAGGGCGTTTAAATAAAGCGAAGTGTTCCCTTACAAGCTTCCAGCCCAAGCCCCACCGGCTGCGGGAGACCAGAGACAAGAGAAAGTGACTTTATCTCCCTCTACGAGGGTGACTGACTTCCAGTTTGCCCCAGACTAGGGGGTCTCCCGAGACACACAGAATTAGCAGTGCTAAAACTCAGACGATGGAAGGAAGACAAGGATGTGTTGGTTGCCCCAAATGAACCCTCAGCTCTCCCAGGAAAATGCCCTACCTGCCGACAGCAGCCCCAGTGCCAGGGAGGACCTCCCATGGGTGGTTTTCTTGCTCACAGTAAGCTGTGGGGCCCCGCAGAACCATTGTAAGCCTCTCCCCTCCACCCTGCTTAACAGTATCCAGGGCTCTGACCCTGAAGACCCCAGCTGCCCCTCGTCAGCCCCCCAAACGCAGCAGGAGGCTGGCGGAGGCAGGGCAGGTGAGGGGCTGCTGGCACAGGTAGATGTCGTTCCAGCTAGTGGGGGGATGGGGTGGGGAGAGAGCAGGCTTATAAAGAGGTAGGTTGTGGCCACCTCCCCCCACAGGTGGTCTTGGCGGGCATGAGCTGTTGGTTCCCACCAGTCCCCGCCACGCAGCCTTACAGATCTCTGCTGGGAAGGGGGGGTGGCGGTGTGGCTATCAGTTTGTTTTCAAGCTGGCAAGCTCGGCTCTTCCTCCCTCCTGGGGAAGCTCTGTCTTCTCTTTCTTTCATCCTGCTAAAACCGAAGGAAGCTCCAGCCCAAAAGCCCACCTCCACATTTGAGGCCTGCTCTCTACAACAAGGGCCCTCCTTTGCTCTGAGATCTTTCTTTCCACCTCTGAAGAGGATTCGAGGAGGACGTCCTTAGCTCCTAGAGCTAAAACAAAGCTTGGGTTCTTGCATCCAACAGAACCGGGCAAGAAGGCGCTGGCTGGGCCCCTCAGGGGGAATACTAGAGCCGGCTTTCAAAGGCTGCCCCCGTTACAGGGAATCCATCTTGAGGGCAATTCTAGAAAGGCCCCACAAAAATCTCCGAATCAGAAGCTGGGAAGCCCGGGGTCTGTAGTCCAGCTTCCAGCCCTCCATGCCCGTCTTTCATGAGCTGGGTCATTAACTGGGTCAGAGTAGAGAACTAGCCACGGCGCAGCATCGAGTCGATGAGTCCGAGCTGTGAGCTGCGCTGTTCTTACATTCCAGCAGCTTCCTCTGAGCGACAGGACTGGCCGCTCACTTAGAGCACCAGCCATTGTCTCCTAGACCCCCCTCCCTCAGCCTCGACTGGGGTCCCGGAGGTCTAAGTGGCTTCTGGGATCTGAGTTCATGATGGTCAAGAACTCCTGACCCCTGTAGTGCTGATTCCCCCAACTCCAGACTGAGAAGTTGCTCAGCAACGTGGAGATGTGCAAGGATCTTGCCCCAAGTTTTGCCTGAGATTTAGGAAGTTGGTGCCTTTTCTAGGCAGTGACTGAAACGACCTCTCTTCCTCCGACCTCTCTAATACGCTGTCAGACTGCCTCGTTGTGGAATGAGCGGTAGCAGGGGACATCACTGGCTGCGGGTGTCCCCCAGAAAACCTTAGGACTGCCTCCCTGACTTGTGAAGTAGGGGGACCTCCACCCCCATCCCTAAAGTGCTGTCTGGGCGCCAGATGGCTAGGGAAGAGCTGCAGAATGCAACTTTGTTTAAAGCTTAGAAGTCATTCCTGCATCAAAACTGGTGTGGCATGAGCGGAAATGCGCTCAAACCTCCCCCGACCACCCCGTAACCCAGCAGAGCCTCAACATTCCCTGCCAGCTCTGCTTCTCTGGCCAGCATTCATGTCCCGAAGAGGAGGTGACCCTGATCCTAGTTCCCACCTTTCCTAGAGACCCGCTTGCACCCCTCCACTCCCCTGCAGAATCCGTCATCCCTACCTCGGAAGGAAGGGAAAGTCTTGTCCGCTGGGGCTGTCAAACCACCGCAAATCCCTGTTGGAAAAGCAGTCTGGACCCAGTTCTTTTCCAGTCTTTGGCTTATTTCATAGACAACCACGTGCACCTAGTTGTGGCCTGACTTCTCCCTACCCGGGTAAACCTGGGCTTTCTTGATTGCTTGGGAGTTGCTGCCCTCCCCTGCAAAACCAGGAGTAGGGAACAGCTCCTGAGGCTTTCACAGACCCCGCTTCCATGCGGAGTGTGCCTGAAGCGGGGCGGGGGACGCCAGCTGCACCACTCCCGGTGGTGGAGCCGGCCTCCAGCTGGAAGTGGGATGCTGGCTGGATCGCGAGAGGCAGCCCACAGCGCCGCCACAAATGGCCAGCAAACACCACTTGTTCTAAATGCAGGTGATGTTGGCGTTTCTGGTGGGAAATGGAGGAATGCGGAGGACTCGGAAGCGTCTGTAAGCCCACAGTTCCGTGAGTGAAAGGACATGGAGCGTTGCCTAGCTTTGGCTGTCCCGTGTAAATATTGCTACGTCTTTAAGTCCCCCTTATGGTGCAAAAAACCCCTGCATCCCCCTCCTATGCGCTTAGAAGAAGCCAACACGGATCTTCCTGCCTTGTTCCCAGCCACACGAGGCTTTCCGCTCCAGTGTGTCCAACCTGTCTTTTCCGTCAAAAGTCCTCCCTTCCAAAGAGTAGGTGGGTGGGGACAGCGTGGGGGTCTCCATAAGGGAACCATGTGAAGATGGACTGCAAAGCTGAGCCCCTAAGTGCCTTTGGGGTAGGGCATTAACCTCGCCTTGGGAAATGCGGAGGAGAAGGAGGCTGGTCTAGTCTGTATGTCGGTTTGTAACCTCTTCCATTCTCCTCGCCATTGCCACACCCTCCGCTCCTGCTACAATCAAATGTACGTGGAGTGTGCGTGTTGAGGTCGTTCTCTGAACTAGGTTGTGTGCACCTGGCAACTTACACACTGTCCCATGAGGTCTGTACAGAAGCCACGTAGACCCCATCCTGTGAAGGGCTGCTGAGCCCAGGTCTCTGTGATGGAGCTGGAGAGGCTCCAGGTATTTGGTAAACAGACTCCTTAGCCTCCAGGGGGGAAAGCTTGCTTTCCTAGATGGAAGGACTGGTCATCACAGCATGCCTCTGATACTGCGGGTTCTTCCAGACACCACAATAAAGTGGTCAGATGAACTTCTTGGTTTCCCAATGCCTATAAAAGTTATGTTTATGCTGTGCTGTAGTCTATTAAGTGTACAACGGCGTAGTCTTAAAATACAGAGCTAAACTAAATAATCCCGAAAGATGCTAACCAGTTGTCTGAGCATCCAGCAAGTCTGTATCTTTCTGTTGGAGGGTCTGCCCCAAGGCTGGTGGCTGCTGACTGATTCGTGTGGCGGCTGCTGAGGGGATGAGGGGTGGGGAGGGGGCCTATGGCAAGTTCTTAAGGCAACAGTGAAGTTTGCCACATGGACTTTCCCCCAAACGATTTCTCTATAGCTATGTGATGCCGTTTGATAGCATTTTTACCCACAGAACTTTCAGAACTGGGGTCCTCACAAACCTTGCCACTGCCTTATCAACTTAAGCTTATGGAATATTCTAAATGACGGTTTTCAGCCTCCTCGCCAGGAGCAGCTTCCATCTCCGGGAAGCACGTTTCTTGCTCCTCCCCAAGCAGCACCTCCTCACCCACGAGCTCTAGCCTGAGACCATGGCAGCACAGTCCCGCACTCCGGTTCCACTTCAGATTCTGGTTCTCCTGCGCTTTGCATCACATCTGAGGGGACATCCTCTGTTGATGTCCTGAGTCCCTCCATGATCCATGAGGGTTGGATCCCCTTCCTCCAAACTCTTAATGTTGACATTTCAACCTCTTCCCACGAGTCATGAATGTTCTTCATGGTATCTGGAGGAGTGAATCCTTTCCCAGAAGGTTTCATCTTGCTCTGCCCAGATATATCCAAGGACCCCCTGTCTACGGAAGCTATATCCGTATTTCCTAAATGCAAAATGTATTTCCTAAATGCATTTAGGAAAATGCATTTCCTAAATAAGTAGGAATGCGAAATGTATTTCCTAAATAAGACTTGAAAGCCCAAATTACTCCCTGATCTATGGGCTGCAGGACAGCGGTTTTTTAGAAGGCATGAATCCATTAATCTCCCTGTAGGTCTTCATCAGCTCTTGGCTGACCAGGTGCATAGTCAATGACCAGTTAATTAGAAAAAGAACTTTGAGCACCACGTCTCAACAGTAAGCTTGAAATACTCTGTAAACCATGTTAAGTCATCTAGGCTTGGTTGTTCCACTGATAGAGCACAGGCAGAGTAGATCTAACCTAATTCCTAAGGGCCCTGGGATTTGGGGACTGGTCAGTAAGCATTGGCTTCCACTAGGTCGCCAGCTGCACATGCCCCTAACAAGAGAGGCAGCCTGTTCTTAAAATTCCTGGCTTCACGGGTGCATGGGTGGCTCAGTGGGTTGAGCCTCTGCCTTCTGCTCAAGTCATGATCTCAGGGTCCTGGGATCAAGCCCCGCATCAGGCTGTCTGTTCAACAGGGAGCCTGCTTCCTCCTCCTCTCTCTCTCTGCCTACTTGTGATCTCTCTCTCTGTGTCAAATAAATAAATCTTTAAAAAAAATTCCTGGCTTCAAACTTAGATCTAATAGAAGTCCTTCATGGCATAATCTTACAATAGAAGACTGTTCTTGCTAGAGAGAAAATCTTCACTATCTTAGCTAGATCTTTTGAATAATTTGCTATATCAACTTGCACTTCTGTTATGGAGACAGTTTCTTGAACCGCAAGAGCTGACCTCTGCCAGCTTCAAACTTCAGCTTCCCCACGTCCCTCCACCTTCACAGAACTGGAGAGTTAGGGCCTTGCTCTGGATTAAGCTTTGGCTTGAGAGAGTGTTGTGCTTGGCTTGACCCTCTATCTGGACCACTCATTCTCCATTATCCACAATAAGGTTGCTTGGCTTTCTTATCATTCCTGTGTTCACCAAAGAAGCACTTCTAATTTCCTTCAAAAACTTTCCCTTTATGCTCACAACTTGGTTAGTGGTCACGAGACCTAACTTTTAGCCTATTGGCCTTCAATGTCCGTCCTTCACTAAGCTTTAGTTTTCCACTTGCTGTGTTCAAGTGGAAAGAAGGGGTTTATCTCTGAGAGCATTGTAGATGATTAACTGGTTTAATTTCAATATTGTCTCAGTGAGACCTGAAGAGCAGGAAAGTGATGGGAGTGGCAGGTTCTTGGAGCAGTCTGAACACAGCTGTTGAGTTTGGGGCCTTATGGTTGAGGTTCCTGGTGCCCTGAAACCATTACAGTCCTAAACATCAAAGATCTCTGAATACAGACCACCGTAACAAATATAGTAATGAACTCTAAGCTGCTGTGATCTACCAAAATGCAATACAGGGACCAAGGGAGTAAAATGCTGGGAATGGGGGGAATGTATAGGTAGACTTGCTCAGTGCAGGGGTGCCACAAACCTTCAGTTTGTGTTTTTAAAAGCAGAATAGCACAAAGGATGCCCGCACAAGCTCAGATGTAGAGCATTTTCTGTGGCCATCTTCTCTTGCAGGAGAGAAATTTTTTCAAAGTATTTGGACAGCAAGTCCCCTGTCAGGTCTGTAAGAATATGGAGCATCCCAACTGAGGGTTGACCAAAGCCCATAGGTACATGGTTTTGCTGAGGACCTCTAGGCACCAGGATCTATCCTGAACTGTACCTAGTTTTGGGAATGGTGGCAGCTTTGCAGAGGAATCCATTCTACCCAACTCCTGGAGAGTGAACCCTAGCTAGACTACGTACCTGGTTAGGTTCTGAAGGCCCCAAAATGGAATCCGAATGGGAGCCAAGTAGACTGGACTGAGCAAGTTTGCATTTGGGGCAGGCCCCTTAGTTGTGGATCAGGTCCCCATCAGTTTGTTTTGCCTGAAGTTTCAGGCTCCATTGTTTCTCCTTTCTTCCCCTTACCCATGGTCATGGTTTATTTGGTCTTGAGGTTGTGTGTGTGTGTGTGTGTGTGTGGTTTGTTTTTTGTTTGTTTGTTTATTTAGACTAAGATCTTATGGACCTCCTAGGAGTTATGTTCCTCTGGTTCAATGATTATGAACTTGAGTATAGCCTCGTACCTAATAAGAATTCTCTTTGTAGGGGGAAAGGTTTTTTTTACTGAAATCAAGTGGTTAAGAACTAGCAAAGCTTGGCCCAAATACCAAGTGCTGGACCCTAGGCTGGGATTATGGTGCAGCAAGAAATACAAAGTGAGCAGTTGTTGCAGAAAATTTAGCAACTGCTGCTCTGGTCTAGTTCTGCAAGAAAGAGCCTCCATCAGATGGCAGAAGCCTATAGAAAAGTCTCCAGATAGGAACAACTTTTTTCCACATGACCGGTGTGGTTGGAGGTTGGCAATGGAATTTGAAGCCAAGTAGTGAACACTGCACTTGGAGCTCTACAGGGTTTGTCCTTGCCTATGCTAAACTACTGTCAAGCTGTGTAAGTGGGATGCCTGTCAGTTTCATGATACCAGATGCTGCTGTTGGTATTGGTCCACTGTCTAATGAGGTTGACCAGAGTTAGGGACACAAGCTGCTGATAATGAGCCAGGCTCTGTCTTGGCATCAAGATCCCCTTGGGAGAAGGAGGGAGGTGGGGAACTCTCCTAGATGCCTGACCTGAGAATTAGTATTCCCACAATGTACACAACAAATACACCAGCAGTGTGAAGCTACAGGTGTTGACTAAACCGAACTTGGGGTCAATTGAACCTCAGTCACCAGCATGTGCGCTAGGTGGGTAACTGCCTGATTGCAGTAAACAAAAATAATGTGGGAGCTCTGAATCCTGGGTGTTCTCCATCTGAGAGCAACCACATCCACATCAAGAGACTTTTCTCCAATACCAGGGTCCTGAGATCAGACTCCTAGCCCGTCTTTCTGCCGTGACATAAAGGCTTGACAAATCTGGCCACAAGCAGTATTAGCAGCAACTGTTCAGATGATATAGTGAATCAAGATCTACTCAAATAGGTAGACGCTCCCTGTGGGCCTTTGGTTTGGGTCCCAGGCGACCTGCCCTCCAATGAAGCCTATCCCTGTGGCTGGAAACTGGAGGATGTGACCATACCTTCCTGACAGGGTCCGTGACTGAAGGAGTGAGACTGATACAAAGCAAAGGTCAAGCAAAGCTTTATTCCACACCAGCACTGAGAATCAAACCTACTGGCTGGGGCTGTCTCTTATGGAGAGATCAACCACCCCCAGCTTCACAGACTAGCTTTTACAGAGCAAAGGCCATGTGGTTGAGCCTGGTCAATGAGATTGTCTCCACCTGACCTGATCCGTCCTTGTATTTGGGCTCTGTTATCAGGGACTGGTCGACCATATTTTACTGGTTTCCCAGACTTGCTTTTAAGTAAGTTCCTCGGGGCGGGGGTGGGGGTTAGGGTCAGTTTTGACAGAGATGGAATCGCAATCCATTTCCCAATAAATTCCTGGTTCCTTACCTCGTTCTCTTTTCCCTCTTCCCATTATAGTTCCTCCTGCATTTACTGCCTGTCATTGAGCACATCTATCAACCACATCCTGAGCCATATGCCCTAATTTAGAAACCTGGAAGTGCTTGTCCATAAGCTTCTTAAGCTTGTGTGTCCCCAAATGAGTGCCCTGATGTACTTGGCTTACTAATTTTTTTCCTAGTCTTCAAGGAAGAATTAAATTTCCTGTTCTAGTCTTAGCCCAGTCCCCTTCATAGTCTAATTAAGCCCATTATTGTAAATATTTTAAATCTTCCTCTGAATAGTCTGGTTTTTCTGGTAGGACGGGAGTCAGAAGTGTAACCAGCTCTTGCACAGTTTCTCGGGCTGCTTGCTTTGCGGCTCAATCTGCTAATTGGTTTCCTTTTGAAATCAGGTCAGTTAGTTCCCTTTTGGTGGCCCGGGCAATACATAACGGCCACCTCTTTCAGGTCCCAAATAGCCTAGAGGAGAGCCAATATTTCTCCTGTTTTTAATTCCTTTTCCTTCTGCTGTTATAGATGTTGGAGTTCTTACCCTTGGCCATTTGCAGTGCCTTGGTGAGTGCAATCAGCTCCACTTTTTGCACTGAGGTTCTGTGTGGCAGGGCTGCCGTCCAGAGTTCCTACTCAGGAGAAACCACCGCAGCCCCCGCATACCTCTTTCCATCGACCATGTAGCTACTCTCATCTGTGAACAGAGTCATCTCTGCATCCGGGGGGGGGGAGTGTCTGAGATCTGGCCTTATTCCTGTGACCTGGGTTAGGACCTCCCTGCAGTCATGTGGGCGGTCAGCCAGCTCCTCTGGCAGCAACGTGGCTGGATTTAGCACTGCCAGGGGCCAGAAAGTCACTTTTGGCTTGTTGAGGAGGAGGGCCTGATACCCCGTCACTTGGGTGTTTGTCATCCATCAGTCTGGTGGAGTCCGGAATCCTTGGGGAAGTCTTGTCCAGGTAAGCTGGCCTTGGAACCCTTCCTGTGGGTCGGACCACTCAAAAGAAAAAAGGGGCTAAGACTCCCTTGCTAAAGGGAAAATGGGTCTCAAGGATGCAGAAAATAGATCTCAAGGATGCAGAAAAATGCATCCTTGAGATCTAAGATGGTATACACAGTTCTTTGGGGGCAGGAGGGAGAGTAGAGTATAGGGGTTAGGCACTCTTAGATGGATATCTTCAGCCCATTTATTAACTTCCCACAAGTCCTGAATGGGATGGTACTCTCCAGTCTCTGCCTTTTGATGGGCAGCAAAGGTGTGTTCCATGGAGACTTGCAAGGAACTAGGATCCCGTCTCCTCAGAGGCAGTTAATGTGTTTTCTAATCCCTTCCTTTGCTTCCCAGGGGAGGGGTTACTGCAGGGCATGAATAGTCATACCCATCACTTTTCATTGTACCACCACTGGAGGATGTCCCTTGGCCAAGCCAGGGGGCTTCCCTTCTGCCCAGAATTCGGGAAACTTGACCTATAGGGTTGGGAGAAGGCTCCCCACACCTTGTCTCCTGGTTTTGAGACTGGCTTGTAAAGGAGGTATTCATCTACTGCTGCCACAAGCATCTGCACAGTGGGTTGTCTCAAGGTTACAGTCATGTCTCCTTCTGAGAACTGAATGCCAGCTTATAGTTTGTGGAGGAGATCTCTTCCCATCAAGTTATACGGGGCATTAGGGAGGACCAAGAATCAATGTTTGACTACTCCCAAGGCCAAATTTAAAGTCCTTTCTGTTGTCCATTTATGTCCTTCTGTGCCATTTGCCCCTTGTACCCAGACTTCATCTCCAGATAGTTTTCCATAGGCATAAGTACTGAGGAAAATTGGGCTCCTGTATCCACAAAAATGTCAATTGATTTCCCCTCCACCTCAATTTTGACCCGAGATTTGGGGAGGGGCTCTGAACAATGGCCCCTTCAGTCTTTGGTGGCCAGCATTGCCATCTTCTTTTGGGGGCACTCCTTGGCCAGTGTCCTTTTTCCTTGCAGTAAGCACACTGAACTGAATCTAAGCCTTCCCACCTGCTTTCTCTGTACTTAGGCTTTTCTTTCCACTGACCATCTCCTACCTGCCTTTTCCCTTTCCACTGACCTCTTTCCCCCTGTCTCCTTCTCGCCTCATGTAGCCAAAACATTAACTATTTTTTTGGTCTGTTTTTCATCTTGAGCATCCCTGTTAAACACCTTTTCTGCCATTCCCACTGACTCAGTCAGATTCTTCCCTTCAAATCCTTCAATTTTCTGAAGTTTCCTACCCACCCAGGTGGGCTGGTGGGTAAGAAAGCCTGAGGGTGGACAGAGAAGGATTTATGTCGGGCCTTAAGGAGGGGGATATTCCACATCCTCCACATCTGATGGAGGCAGGACTGTCTTCCCTGGTTCCCCCTCATCTTTCTGTTCTGGTTTTGGTGATCTGACCTGCCTTAGAGGGAGAGAAATGGTTTTGTTAGTAGGGGGAAGGTGAGACTTGAGCCATGATGGTGGCTCTTCCACCAGATATCACCAGGCCACAATGTACAGAAGTTGGTCTTGATGGAGATCGAAGACCTTACTCTGGGTAGAGTAGATTTGAGCCAAGGCAAACATTCCTTCTGGTGACCACCCTGTGGAGAAAGTGGGCCACTCTAACAGGCAGTGTTTTTAGTTTTCCTGAGTAAACCTTGTCACCCGACTGGGTGGCTTTACCTTGAAAATCCTTGAAATGCTGGAGAACAAGCCTCAGGGGTGACACAGGTCCCTTACTCCCCACTTGCTGCATTTCTTCAAACACAACAAAGAACACAACAGACAACAAAAAGACAAGACAAAGACAACCGCAGACCCAGCGGCCCTTCCTCAACCAGATATCAAGTCTAAGGGTGTGCAAGATATAATCCCATCTCAAAAACCCAACCTTCCACTGGTGGGGATTTTCTCGGTCCCCTGACTGCCTAGGGGGACTTGAACCCCCTGGCAATCTACCAGTGGAAGTATGGGGCATCCCCGCATCCACTCCAGCACTGTAGAGCAATACTGCGTCCAGTTTCTCCTCAGCGGGCTATACCCTGGAGCTCCGCAAACACGCAGACAGAACAGGATTTCGCAGAACTGGGTCTCACAATCTTACCTCCGGAGGCTTTTCTCAGAAATTCTAATGCTGGCTCAGTTCTTGTTGTTTGATCCCAGACGAGCACCCAAATGATGGAGTCCATGATCAAAGGAGGGAGACTGATACAAAGTGAAGGTCAAGCAAAGCTTTATTTCGCACCAGCACAGAGAATCAAACTGACTGGCTGGGTCCATCTGTTATGGAGAGAGTGACCACCCCCAGCTTCACAGGCTAGCTTTTGTAGAGCAAAGCCCATGTGGTTGAGCCTGACCAATGAGATTGTCTCCACCTGACCTGACCCATCCTTGTATTTGGGTTCTGTTATCTCCATCTGACCTGACCCATCCTTGTATTTGGGCTCTGTTATCAGGGATTGGTTGACCATATTTTACTGGTTTCCTGGACTTGCTTTAAAGTAAGTTCCTCTGGGGGGGGGTGGCAGGGTCAGTTTTAACCAAGATGGAGTTGCTATGGCTAAGTAGGCCCCTACACTTCCCTTCTTGAGACCCATTCAAGTCATTAAAAATGAACATGAGCCCAGTAGACCTCTGGTGCCATCCCAGGAAGGCTCTGAAAAAGAGACTCTTCATGAGCATAGGGTCCTCCTGGGTGCTCCTGAAACACACCTTTTGCAATGAGTGGTGGATCAGGACAATGCTTCAGAATGAACAAAAGGCTCCTTGTTGAGCCTTCTATCCTCTCTGATAGCTGACTTCTGGAGCTGGCTCTTTCTAAATGAGAGCCATTGAGAGTAAAATACCCCAGTTTATCTTTGTTTTTTTTTTATCTAATTGGCTTTATTAAGCCATTCATGAGTCAGCAGCATTATGTACAAGTAGAGCAATGCTCTGAGGAGTTGTACAACATGGAACCTTCTTTCAGGCAGGAACGTGGGGCAAGGAAACCAGAAGAAAGGATTGTTTCAGGCCAGGCCATCTTCTGGAGGGGGATTGGGGGAGATGTGAACAGCAAGGTGTTTATCATCCAGATTACATCACAAGTGCTGATCAGGAACTTTCAGATGGACTGTTACCCATTCTTGGGAGGGGGTTAAAGTATCCAGTTCTCAAGACTATAAGGAAACCAAGCTCCTTATAGCCAAGTAGTCATGGGGAATCACTTCCCAGGATATGCATGCTTTTACTGAGAATTGAGTCAAAGGGTAGACCCCAACATAAGAGGGTCCCTGAGGGAGGTGGTCACACTAATGGGGCCCAAAGTACTGGCAAAGTTGTGCGGCATTGATCGTGATGAAAAGTTCTGAAAATGGGAAAAAGAAGGTGAGGAAAGAACTTCGAAGCAGACCCACCAGTTATGATAGATTCCTCTATACCCAACATGGCTGGGAAAGGATTGGTTTTGGGTTCTATTGAGAACCATGGGTGGCTTTAACTTCTTGCATTTTAAGGAGTAAGGGGACAGACAATATTGCTATGAAGTAAGATTGCTCAACCTGAATGAACCAAAAACAGAATCTGTACATCTGTCACTCAGGATCTCTAACAATTCTATGGTGGGAAGAGCAAAAAGGTCTAAACTTTCTAATGTGGGGTTGTACTTGTCTGTTAAGGTCAAGCCCATTCCCCCCAATAAAAATTGTATGTATTTTTCTCCCCCTCTTTCAGAATCAAGAACTAGGTCCTCATCTAAAAGCACCAGAAAAATTGTCCTCTGAAATCACTAGAAAGATTGGAAGCCTGGGAGGATTATCTTTACCATAGACAACTTGCCTGAAGGAAGGGTTTGGGGTAAAATTGTGGCAGAACAGGGCTTGTTGCATCCTGCCCTAAATTTTGTCCTTGCCTATGACTGGAGGGCTGGACACTTCTATACACCTGGGTTTCATTGTCCTTTGGGGGAAAAATCTGGATAAGTCTGTGCTGTGTACTTATGGTCCTCAAGGCTGAGGTCTCAGGGTTCCTGGGGGATCCATGGTTTCTACCCTAGTCATCCAGACAAATCTTGGCTCTTTTTTCCTTATTATCTTCCTGAATTCTCTCTCTTCCCTCCAGAGAACCTGGGGCCAGGAAGTCAGAGGTTCAACAAGGCCTCTGTGTTCTAGTGTGCCTCGGGAAATCTGTCCAATGTTGCTGACAGGACTTCTGATTGTACAGGTCATGGTGAACCTGGAAACCTTCCAGTGCCTGGCCCTTCAAAGGGTGGCTTTCTGGGTTGGATGAGCACTTATCCCTTGGTTGCCTGCCTTGGAGGTCTGGGAATCCTGCTAGGACATATCATCTCTTTGCCAGTACCTCTGTGGTTCTCCTGGCTCCTCAAGGTTGACTTAGTTTTAGAAGGCATGTTATATCTGTTACTCTTTGGGGTTCTCTGCCCTGGAGGAATGTATCTTCTCCCCATCCTCCAGAACTTTCTCCACCCCACCATCCTCTGGAAATCACCTTACTCCTTACAGGCTTGTATCTTCTCATCCAACCAGGATCTCTATCCTGAAAACCATTTTCCCACAAATACTAGTGACTTAGCATGTTTGTAAGACCTTCCCAGATTTCTGGCATCTGAATGTTCCAAACAGATTCCAACCTTTTCTAGATCTGCCAAGAAGATTTGGTCTGAAGGGGTGGCAGCACAGATGCCACCTTGCCCAGAGGTTTACCAGTCTCTAGCTATTTGTTGGTATCTTCTTTGAAAGCTGTTCTTTGACTGGTTTCCTTTGCTCCTGCTCTGGGTTTGGTCTTGGGACTTCATGGCTTCAACTAGTCACCCATGCTTATTTCCTGCCTCTGCTCTCCTCTAGTTGAGCTCTTCTGAGCTCCCTCCCAGCACAAATACTTACTACTCATCCCTACTAGAGTCTCCTAGGTGCTTCAAACTTGGGTTGCTCTCCATAGAAGTCACCACTTGCCCTAAACCAGATATGTCTCCACAATTTCCCATCCCACTCTGATGTTTGGAAGGAGCATAAAATGACACTTAGTTTCCAGATGTCTGGATGGCTTTATTCGTCTCAGGGATTTGAGTTGCTATCCTGAAGTTATAGTGAAGAGGGGCTAAGGGAGAGCTTCCTTCATGTTGGGTTCTAAATCCTACAATGGTTTGCTACTGTGGCTTCTAAGTGCTGTGGCAGCTCCTAGTGGTCCCCCATCCCTTTCTGTAAACCCTCTGATATCCATGTCTGACTAACCAAGGGCCCTGGAAATGAGATCAGCAGGAGGTTGAGGAAGGTTAGGCCCATGTATGAACTTAAGCCCATGGTGACTTGTACTAAAGGAACAACCTTGACAAGTAGTACTCTTGTTCGTGATACTGACTTATAAGGAGGGCAATCTTTGATCAACTAGTTTCTTGGGTATAACACTTTAAAAAAAAAAAAAGGCTGGGTATATCCAAGTGAAGCACTTAAAACCATGAAACCTGAGATTGGAGTAGAAACCAGGATTTTTGGTACCAGGAAAGCATCTACCTTGGCATCCTCTTGCCTGTAGCTACAAAGCTCCACCTGTCAAGAATGGCGACGGGTAGTGCCCCTTCAGTGGCACCCAGATGTTCTGCATAGACTTTTCTGAATACCACTTTGCTCCTGAAACTTAATATTTCCAATTGTCCTTCTTCCTACAAAAAGTTCTCAATGTTCCTAACTTTAGCAAGGGACTATCAGATAACCAAGGACTTTAATGCTATTTGGTTAAATAGGTAGTCTCTGTAGAATTACTCCCACTTTGCTTTAGAAAAAGATAGAGCTAACTCTTGTCATCAGAAGAGATCCCATCTTGGGTGTCTGGATGCCTTAGTCAGACTTTGCTAATATGCCCAGTGCATAGGCTAAGGGATGGCTTGGTGGCTCCCTGCCATAGGACTGGTAACTCATCAAGGAGGAAGTTGGCACAGGGCACACAGGGCAAGGGCCTTCAGTCCTGGGACTCACCTAGTTGAAGGGCTGGATAGTGGTGAGCAGATCTGGCACAACCCTTGATCAAAACTGAGGACAGTGGTGGTATTCTGTATGCCCTGACATTAAGGCAATTCTGGCTCAGGACACTAAGCCAACATTCTCACCAGAGAATGGTCTATTAAAGTGACTGTGAAGGTTGAATAAGACGAGTCTAGATAATGCTGTGAGGCCTGTCCTCTGAGCATTTGATAGGTTCTTCCAGATGCCTAGTTCTGTGAATATAGTTTGGAACCAGTCTGGGTGTTGCTTATTTTTAACCTTAAGTTTTAATTCACAGAAAAATTTAAAGGAAACTGAGACTTCCCATATGTGTCCTCGCCTCACACACACAACTTCCCTTGCTATGAACCTCTCCCACCAGATGGTATACTTGTCCATCAATAAACCATCATGGACCCACCATTCTCCTACAAAGCCCATAGTTAACAACAGGGCTAATTCTTGGTGTACATTGTTATGGGCTTAGGCAAATGTATGACCTACCCACCATTATAGTATCACAATATATTACTGTCCTAGGAATATGGAGTCTTTTTTTCTAAAGCAAACTTAATATGTTGAGGGGGTCTTGGCTGAACTTCTGAGTTCATTAGTGTATGACAAGACTTTGACCCATACAGGCCCTTCACACTGTTACCATGATCTATGGGATGAGCAGAGGCTCATAAACCTTGAAGTGCATGATACAAGGGGATGAGACAGGTGGGAAGGAAGTGTGTGCCAGAGGTAAAACTGGTATCTTGTAGTCTGTGCTAAAGGATGGAGGTAAAGGTCAGAGCAGAGTTAAACAGAATGGTGGCCAGAAGCTAGGTCTTGCATGGACTGGAGAGGAAGTGAGTGCAACCTGCTGACTATAACTGGGATGGGGGCCATGAGTAGCATTCTCTATCCTCAGAGCTCCGATAGGCCTTGAATTTGGAACAAATTTTAACTAAGGTTAAAAAGTCCCCTCCTGTAAGCCTTCAGAGTCAGAGGAAGTAGGGTCACCAGGCCTGATGACATGAGTAGAGCACAAGTCATCACTGTTGCTCCTTGTGGGTGTCCAAAGCACAGTCCAGGAAACAATGTCCCATTATGTCAATAAGACTGGCTGGCTATGTGGTCACACAGGATGTCTTTATGTTCTTATTCTTGCAGCTAGCAACAATTCCTGGAGGTCACAATATTGCTGAGTACTAGACTTCAGCAAATCAGTAACCAGAAAACAAGGTCACTGTTCCCAGAAGACTGGTCAAGTCTTCCTTCAAGCTGATAAAACAAATGTGTGGTGTTAGGGAGTCCACTGTGAAACAGTTACTCTGGCAGCATTACGATGTTGGATAATTGAACATAAATAAACCCAGTGTTTCTTTAAAAAAAAGGGGGGGGGGAGAAAGAAAAATTCTACCACACTTTCTTGAGCACCACCCAGCCAAGGGTGCTTTCCATAGTGACCAACATGTTCACAGGGAAATCTGAGTCTCCAGCCATGTTCTCCAGGACCCTGTCATAAAGATCCCAATTACGGAGAATTGGGCAAAAACAGTGTGAGGCAAACTTGTAGAGTTTGGATGATCTGAATTCACCAGTCTGAACTGTCCTTTTCGATGTTCCGCTAATCTTACTTTACTGCATTAATGAAATGTTAAAGTGAACATCTGCACAGAACCATGACCCAGGAAGATGAAGTACATTACCAACAAACCAGCCACTTTCCATGTGCCACCTCTGATCATTATCAGAGGCAAAATTAACCAACAGTGATAGAAGTGGAAAAAACAAATCATATTGAACCTTACATGCTATGATTCTATTTCTATATACTCCTATTTTTCACTTGTTGGAGATTTGTGTAAGCTATATGTAGCAGTAGTTCCCCTCTACTGCTGTACAGTATTTCCTTTAAGTATATTCTGGCTTATCCATTCCAGTGTTCCACACTCAGGAGGTAGCGCTAATTGTAACCATCCCCCTGCTGTCATGATACTGGATATGGGGACTAGTATACATAAAAGCACCCTCCTGTTTATGACTCTGTACTAAAAATCTCTGCATCCTAGGCTTTATGTACTTGGTTTTGAAGTGAGAAGGGGAACACACTAGAATCATCTTCCAAAAGGTAACTCATTTTGCATAATTGATATAGGAATGTTCCTGTTGTTCTATGTATTTGCCAGGGCTTAGTGAGATCTATAATTCTGCCATGCTGGTAACTCGGTAGTGGTATCTTATAGTACTTTGAATTACTGAACTTCTGTCCTAATTGTATCTCCCATTCTGGGTTTCTAGAACATATAAGGTATTGTCACATGACACACAATATTTTGAGGTGGGGAAGAATGTCAAGCCATGTGGGTGCTTCACTAGCTTGTCCGCTTCTATTATCTGAAAACTCAAATGTCAAACCTAGACCTATGGACTCCTGGGGGTAGTTGAGAGTATTGGGAATATTGGTTTTCAGCTGAATTAACTACAGTGAATCAACTGGGGACTGGGGGAGAGGGGAGCAGTCTCTGGTTCCTTTCTAGATAGATACATTATTGGAGAGGTGGGTGCTTCTTACATAAATTCATGCTAAACAGGTGTGCTAAACAGGGGGGTTCCCAGGATACTCAAAGGAAAACGAGGCCACACCCTTCCCAGCTCAACATGTCCCGACCTCCTCTGAAGATGAATGTCTAAGATCAAGGGCGTAAATCTATTGTTCTAACCATTTCATTCCTCATAGATGTCACCGCCTCCTATAGAGTAAGACAGTGGCAAGTATTCTCCCCTCTCCCTGGCAGCCTGATGAGACAAGGGTGTTCAGAGACTGAAAGAAAAGGTTTCACTGGTGATGTCCTAATATGGACCGTGGAGAATGAGATTGCTGTATGAACTTTTGTTCCTGCCAAAGGAACCTGAGCATATAGGATCCTGCTTTCTCCCATCTCCTGAGTAGGGCTCCACTCCCCACAATGTGCTGCATGGGCAAGGAAAACACATTAGTGGCTCTCTGGATACTTGGAGATATGTGTAGTTCAAGAAAACCATATTAGAGCACTCTAGAAGTCTACTTCTTCCAGTCTCCTATAGAGCTTAAGGTGGCTAGGGCCTCAGATGGCCCTAGGAAATGGGCAGAAGATGTGCAGGGAAAGCTACAGCCAGTACACTTCACACTCAGTTCATTTTCCTCTAGACCTCACTCCCCAGGCTGATTCTGGCTCCTAGGTCTATGGTTGGTTCAAAGAATCCCTTTAAGAATTGTACCTTCTCAGGAATTGCCTAATAGATCATTCCTAGAAGACCCAGTCTTCCCAAGGCTCAAAAATCACCTCTTATGTTGAGTAGCAAGTCAGCACCTATCTGATTGATGGGGTTGGAGCTCTAGGAAGTCTGGCGAGATGGGGCCTCCTACCAATTCAACTAGGAATGTCGCTTCTCCCACCTATACAGGCAGGTTTCTGTGTGTGATTCTTGGGTCTCAACCCAGCTCAGTTCCCTAAAAAACATATTTGGGCAGATAACTTGTTAGACTTTTTTCATACCAGTAAAAATTATTTTCATACCTCTAAACCAGCAGAGCTAAAGCCACCAGTGTTTCCCATTGGTCTACTTTTCTGGTTGTATTCTGTCCACTTGAATAGTAAGCACTTTAGCAGTGGAAACATAACCATTGTATTTTTTTCCAATTTATTTATTTTCAGAAAAACAGTATTCATTATTTTTTCACCACACCCAGTGCTCCATGCAAGCCGTGCCCTCTATAATACCCACCACCTGGTACCCCAACCTCCCACACCCCCTGCCACTTCAAACCCCTCAGACTGTTTTTCAGAGTCCATAGTCTCTCATGGTTCACCTCCCCTTCCAATTTACCCAAATTCCCTACTCATCTCTAACGCCCCTTGTCCTCCATGCTATTTGTTATGCTCCACAAATAAGTGAAACCATATGATAATTGACTCTCTCTGCTTGACTTAGTTCACTCAGCATAATCTCTTCCAGTCCGTCCATGTTGCTACAAAAGTTGGGTATTCATCCTTTCTGATGGAGGCATAATACTCCATAGTGTATATGGACCACATCTTCCTTATCCATTCATCCGTTGAAGGGCATCTTGGTTCTTTCCATAGTTTGGCGACTGTGGCCATTGCTGCTATAAACATTGGGGTACAGATGGCCCTTCTTTTCACGACATCTGTATCTTTGGGGTAAATACCCAGGAGTGCAATGGCAGGGTCATAGGGAAGCTCTATTTTTAATTTCTTGAGGAATCTCCACACTGTTCTCCAAAGAGGCTGCACCAACTTGCATTCCCACCAACAGTGGAAGAGGGTTCCCCTTTCTCCACATCCTCTCCAACACATGTTGTTTCCTGTTTTGTTAATTTTGGCCATTCTAACTGGTGTAAGGTGATATCTCAATGTGGTTTTAATTTGAATCTCCCTAAGGGCTAATGATGATGAGCATTTTTTCATGTGTCTGATAGCCATTTATATTTCTTGATTGGAGAAGTGTCTGTTCATATCTTCTGCCCATTTTTTGATGTGTTTGTCTGTTTCGTGTGGGTTGAGTTTGAGGAGTTCATTATAGATCCTGGATATCAACCTTTTGTCTGTACTGTCATTTGCAAATATCTTCTCCCATTCCGTGGGTTGCCTCTTTGTTTTTTTCACTGTTTCCTTTCCTGTGCAGAAGCTTTTGATTTTGATGAAGTCCCAGAAGTTTATTTTCGCTTTTGTTTCGTTTGCCTTTGGAGACGTATCTTGAAAGAAGTTGCTGTGGCTGATATCAAAGAGATTACTGCCTATGTTCTCCTCTAAGATTCTGATGGATTCCTGTCTCACGTTGAGGTCTTTTATCCATTTTGAGTTGATCTTTGTGTACGGTGTAAGAGAATGGTCGAGTTTCATTCTTCTACATATAGCTGTCCAGTTTTCCCAGCACCATTTATTGAAGAGACTGTCTTTTTTCCACTGTATATTTTTTCCTGTTTTGTCAAAGATTAATTGACCATAGAGTTGAGGGTCCATATCAGGGCTCTCTACTCTGTTCCACTGGTCTATGTGTCTGTTTTTATGCCAGTACCATGCTGTCTTGGTGATCACAGCTTTGTAATAAAGCTTGAAATCAGGTAAGGTGATGCCGCCAGCTTTATTTTTGTTTTTCAACATTTCCTTAGCGATTCGGGGTCTCTTCTGATTCCATACAAATTTTAGGATTATTTGCTCCAGCTCTTTGAAGAATGCCGGTGGAATTTTGATCGGAATGGCATTAAAAGTATAGATTGCTCTAGGCAGTATAGACATTTTAACAATGTTTATTCTTCCGATCCAAGAGCATGGAATGGTCTTCCATCTTTTTGTGTCTTCTTCAATTTCTTTCATGAGTGTTCTATAGTTCCTCAAGTACAGATCCTTTACCTCTTTAGTTAGGTTTATTCCAAGGTATCTTATGGTTCTTGGTGCTATAGTAAATGGAATCGATTCTCTAATTTCCCTTTCTGTATTTTCATTCTTAGTGTATAAGAAAGCCACTGATTTCTGCACATTGACTTTGTATCCTGCCACGTTGCTGAATTGCTGTATGAGTTCTAGCAGTTTGGGGGTGGAGTCTTTTGGGTTTTCCATATAAAGAATCATGTCATCTGTGAAGAGAGAGAGTTTGACTTCTTCATTACCAATTTGGATACCTTTTATTTCTCTCTGTTGTCTGATTGCTGTTGCTAGGACTTCTAATACTATGTTGAACAAGAGTGGTGAAAGTGGGCATCCTTGTCTTGTTCCTGATCTCAATGGGAAGGCTGCAAGCTTTTTCCCATTGAGGATGATATTTGCTGTGGGTCTTTCATAGATAGATTTGATGAGCTTCAGGAATGTTCCCTCTATCCCTATACTTTGAAGCGTTTTAATCAGGAACGGATGTTGGATTTTGCCAAATGCTTTTTCTGCATCAATTGAGAGGACCATGTGGTTCTTCTCTCTTCTCATATTAATTTGTTATATCACATTGATTGATTTGCGAATGTTGAACCATCCTTGTAGCCCAGGGATGAATCCCACCTGATCATGGTGGATAATCTTTTTAATGTGCTGTTGGATCCTGTTGGCTAGGATCTTATTGAGAATCTTAGCATCCATATTCATCAGTGATATTGGTCTGAAATTCTCCTTTTTGGTAGGGTCCTTGCCTGGTTTGGGGATCAGGGTAATGCTGGCTTCATAGAAAGAGTCTGGAAGTTTTCCTTCTGCTTCAATTTTTTGAAACAGCTTCAGGAGAATAGGTGTTATTTCTTCTTTGAAGGTTTGGTAGAATTCCCCAGGGAATCCGTCAGGTCCTGGGCTCTTGTTTTTTGGGAGGTTTTTGATCACTGATTCAATCTCGTTATTAGATATCGGTCTATTCAGGTTGTCGATTTCTTCCTGGTTCAATTTTGGTAGTTTATATTTTTCCAGGAATGCATCCATTTCATCTAGGTTGCTAAGCTTATTGGCATATAACTGTTCGTAATAACTTCTGATGATTGTTTCTACTTCATTGGCGTTAGTTGTGATCTCTCCCTTTTCATTCATAATTTTATGAATTTGGGATTTCTCTCTTTTCTTTCAGATTAGTGTAGCCAGTGGCTTATCGATCTTATTGATTCTTTCAAAAAACCAGCTTCTAGTTTCATTGATACGTTCTACTGTATCTCTGGTTTCTCCCTCATTGATCTCAGCTCTAATCTTGATGATTTCCCTTCTTATGTGTGGAGTTGGTTTGATTTGTTGTTGATCCTCCAGTTCTTTAAGGTGTAGAGACAGCTGGTGTGTTCTGGATTTTTCAATTTTTTTGAGCAAGGCTTGGATGGCTATATATTTTCCCCTTAGGACCGCCTTTGCTGTATCCCATAGGTTTTCGACCGAAGTGTCTTCATTCTCATTGGTTTCCATGAATTGTTTCAGTTCTTCTTTGATCTCCTGGTTGATCCAAGCATTCTTAAGCAAGGTGGTCTTTAGCTTCCAGGTGTTTGAGTTCCTTCGGAACTTTTCCTTGTGATTGAGCTCCAGTTTCAAAGCATTGTGATCTGAGAATATGCAGGTAATAATCTCAGTCTTTTGGTATCGGTTGAGTCCTGATTTGTGACCCAGTATGTGGTCTATTCTGGAGAAGGTTCCGTGTGCACTTGAGAAGAATGAGTATTCTGCTGTTTTAGGGTGGAATGTTCTGTATATATCTATGAGGTCCATCTGGTCCAATGTGTCATTCAATGCTCTTGTTTCTTTATTGATTTTCTGCTTCGATGATCTGTCTAATTCTGAAAGAGGCGTGTTAAGATCTCCTACGATTAGTGTATTCATATCAATATGACTCTTTATCTTGATTAACAGTTTTCTTAAGTAATTGGCTGCTCCCATATTGGGAGCATAGATATTTACAATTGTTAGATCATCTTGGTGGATAGTCCCTTTAAGGATTATGTAGTGTCCTTCTGTATCTCTGACTACAGTCTTTAGTTTGAAGTCTAATTTATCTGATATGAGAATCGCTACCCCAGCCTTCTTTTCGGTTCCATTGGCATGAAAGATGCTTCTCCACCCCTTCACTTTCAGTCTGCGTGTATCTTTAGGTTCAAAATGGGTCTCTTGTAGACAGCATATGGATGGGTCCTGTCGTTTTATCCAATCTGCAACCCTGTGCCGTTTTATGGGTGCATTTAGGCCATTCACATTGAGAGTGATTATTGATAGATACGTTTTTATTGACATCGAGTTACCTTTGAAGTCTTTCTTTCTGTAGACTGTCTCTATATTTCTGTTCAATGCTATTCTTGGGATTTTTCCTCTTTTATAGAGCCCCCCTTAATATTTCCTGCAGTATCGGCTTGGTGGTTGCATAGTCTTTTGAGCCTTGCCGGTCTTGGAAACTCTTTATCTCTCCATCCATTTTGAATGTCAGTCTTGCTGGATAAAGTATTCTTGGCTCCATGTTCTTCTCATTTAGTGCCCTGAATATATCTTGCCAGCCTCTTCTGGCTTGCCAGGTCTCTGTGGACAGGTCTGACGTTATTCTGATGGGCTTCCCTCTGTAAGTAAGGAGCCTCTTTGCCCTGGCGGCTTTCAAGAGATTATACCTACAATTATAATTCCTCAATTTGACTATCAGGTGTCGTGATGTTTTTTTGGAGTGTATAATCTTGGGTGGAGACCGTTCAGCCTCTAGTACATGAACGCTGGTTTCATTCGCGAGATTCGGAAAATTTTCATGAAGGACTTGTTCCACGACATCTTCTAGATTTCTTTCTTTCTACTCCCCTTCAGGAATTCCAATAATTCTGACATTGGAACGCTTCATGGCATCATTTATTTCCCTGATTCTGCTTTCATGGGATCTAAGCTGTTTGTTCCAGGCTTCCTCCTGATCCTTTCTCTCTATCTGTTTGTCTTCCAGATCACTAATTCTATCTTCTGTCTCAGTTACCCTAGCTTTGAGAGAGTTTAGATTAGATTGGAACTCATTGAGAGCATTGTGGACCTCCTCCCTGGTAGCTTTAAGCTCCGCCCTAACATTGTGAACATCCTGTCTGGTCGCTTTCAGTTCGGCCCTAATCAATTCTGTTTGGTCATCCATGGCTTTCTCCAACCTAGCTATTGCCTGGATAATTGTTAGCCTGAATTCTCTTTCCGACATATTGTCTATGTTGATAGCCGTTAGCTCTGTTGCAGAAGGTCCATCCTCTGTATTTTTCTTCTGTTGGGCATTCCTCCTCCTATTCATTTTGGTGGGAGAAGACTGAACAGATGTAGTTGGATGTATCAACTCTGGTGCAGTCAAGGTGCACCCTGGAACACTTCCTGATCTCCGTCTCAGAGAGAAGCCTCAGTCTGGGTGCAGAAGCTGAATAAATTCCCCCTTGGATGCTGGCAGTGCAGGTTCCAAGTTGCAGACCCTGGGGGCGCAGGATCTTTTGCTCGTCCCCAAAGCCAAGGCAGTGGCGGCTGTCTGGGAGCTCCTGACCGCCAGAGAGGTTCCAAGCAGCGATCGCACACTGAGATTTTGCTGCCGGCCTGGGCTGGGAGTGCCCGGCTTGCGCGCATCTCTTTTCAGAGGCGGCTGTGGGTCGGGCGCGCGTCTGGGGCACTGAGAACGGGGCGCTGGTCCATAAGCCGCAGGCTGGGCTTTTGCGCGCCTCTGTCCTGGGAAGAGTTTCACGTGCGCGCGGCTTAGACTTTGAAACAATGGCGCAGGTCAAGAAGCGCCCCCGGGCCTTAGTAACCCAGGAGAGGTCGATGGACGTGCGCGTGCATCTCAAGCTTTGTGGTAGGGCTAGCGCGCGTTCTGCAGACCGGCGCAGCTCCCATCCCCTCACAGGAGCCGGAACCCGCGCTCTGCAGCGCGCTGGTGGCTTAGGGACCAGGAGCTGGTTTCTCCGCGGCACTCTCTCTGCCTCCGCGCCGGGGAGGCCGTCTGGGACCGGGGACTTAAGCCTCTGTCCCTAGCCGCCCCGATTCCCACAATTTCCCCCCGCAATCCTTTGCTCTTTTGGAGTGCTTTCAACCAGTCTCCAAGTTAATGCTGGTCCCCAGAAGCAGGGCACTCTCGCTCGGATTGGGGTATTACTTTCCCACCGGTCGCCTCTGGTGGCTCCCTCCCCCTTTTGTTTATCTTCTGATATCAGTCCGGTGTTCCCATTCCGCTTTACCTGCTCACTGGCGTCTTCTGCCCCTGTAGAGATCCAGACGTGTATAATTCTGATCTCAGGCTGATTTCATGGGTGATCGGAGTTCTTTGGTAGGTAATCAGCTCACTTTGGGGTACCAGCTGAAAAGACGCCTCTTCCTAGTACCCCGCCATCTTGTCCCCCTAACCATTGTATTTTATAGAACATTTATGTGAAAAACAATGTGGCCTATAGCTTACAGATGCTAGTTTATTCAAATACAGAGTACCTATAATATATAGTGGTCTTAAGGGAACACGTGTGTCTCTGCCTGCAAGGAGCCCATGCCCTAGTCAGTAGGGTCAACAATGTAGTCAAATGAGTACAGCGTTTTAGGGCAGAAATCATGTAAGGATTTCAAGGACTTTGTCTTCTACTTAAAGCTCATGACCATCATCCCTGGTGGCTTTTGGTTCTGCCCTAATCAGAAAGGATGAATACCCAACTTTTGTATCAACATGGACGGGACTGGAAGAGATTATGCTGAGTGAAATAAGTCAAGCAGAGAGAGTCAATTATTATATGGTTTCACTTATTTGTGGAGCATAACAAATAGCATGGAGGACATAGGGAGATGGCGAGGAGAAGGCAGTTGAGGGAAATTGGAAGGGAAGATGAACCATGAGAGACTATGGACTCTGAAAAACAATATGAGGGTTTTGAAGGAGCCAGGGGTGGGAGGTTGGGGAAGCCAGGGGGTGGGTATTGGAGATGGCACGGATTGCATGGAGCACTGGGTGTGGTGTGGTGCAAAAAAAATTCTGTTACACTGAAAAGAAATTTAAAAAAAAAGTTTATGACCACATTCCCATTTCTAAATGAGAGCCATTGAGAGCCCTAAAGTCCTCATTATGGAGAATAGGTGGTAGGGGAGAAAGAGGTCAGTTAGAGTATCACACAGAGATCAAGAAGTGGAGTCACAGCTCAGCCCAGGGTGTGCATGGTAGTAGAGGTAGGAATGGGATGAAAAGAACTTTCAGGAAGACTGGAAATCTGGTGGATGCTCTATCTAGGGAGGCCAGTGTAAGGAATACATTCAAGGATAAAGTCATAAGTTCAATATAAGTTTGAGATCCATAAGCACAAATAGCTGTGGAAAGTGAACTGCTTAAAGCTTAAATTTTTAAATCTTCCCCATATTCTACACCAGCCAGAGAGTAGTGAAAGATGAGGTTTTTTTCCATGTCAAGTAAACTGAGGGAGAAAGAATACAACAGAGTTGAGGGTTTGCAACCAAATCATTATGGAGGATGGGTCACCCAAAGTAAGTTCAGAAAGGATCACTGGCAAGTAACAACTGGCTATTAAAGGGGTAGAATAGGACCTGCAATGATATCACTAGAATTGTGTCAAAACTTGAAGGTAGTACCTTTTAAAGTTCAAGATGGCATCTACAGGCAGCCATGGATATTGACTAAATTAAGGCAGAATAGAAGGATAGATCTTTAGCAATGAGGTCAAATCAAGGAGACCTAAGGCTCTGTATCCTCTTCATGTCTGTTGAAGTAACCATGTGTGACCTGCAGTGCTGAAGGGAAGAGGAGAGCAAGGAGCAGGCGATCAATGAATGGCGGGGGGAGGTGTCACTATAGGGTCAGAAGATACTTGCAACAAGTCGGTAAAATGGATGGAAAATGATGCTTGAGTTTTAGATATGGAGTTTGAGGGAGAAGTGAGGAGAGTTCTGGAGTTGCTAAGAAAATTCACGCCCATCTCTAAGCTTTGTAACTTTGGAGATGTGAAGGCCTCAGAAACAGATACTTTCTAAGGGGCAGCCATATTTGTTTCACCAAAACAAACAAACCTCCAGAGGAGATTGAAGATAGAGGCAGATCTACCAGAGGAATACCAGGAATCCCAAAACAATCAAATGTTTTGGGGCACTGTGTTTGGGATTAAGAGTCCAGGCAGTAAATGGTAAAGACTAGACATATTAACCTCTTCAGACTACCTACTTGACCACCACAACTTTAAATTCTCAATCTTCATTTCTCTTCACCACCCTTTTGCCTTCAGACTCTCCTGAGGCTTGTCTAGAGCCTGGAGTTCTAGATCCCTTCTCATATAAATGTTCTTATTCATCATAAAGAATTTCTCAGACTCTAATTACCTGACTTTATCTTCAAATTACCTAGTTGACCTGAAACTTGATTTCCCCAAAGAGGTGCATTCCTAGGTTCTCATCCTTGTAATTCATTGCATATCTCCTCTAGAAATGAGGGCTCATTCTTCAGAATCCTGGAATTGGTCTCCACCATGTTCCTGGGGTTTCTCCTTTCTTCCCCTTTCATGCTAGATCATCTTGTCCTAGAACACCATCACTGACCACCTTGAGGGCCTCAAAATGAACCAAGGAAATGGATGTGTGTCCAGGGAACAAGAACTTTGGCCACAAATGCCCTGTGTTTGTTAGAATCAAATATGACAGTACTCCAAAGATTAAGCAGATGGAGCTGAGAGCCATCTTTTACTCAGGCTTGGTCAATCCCCCTCTGAGCCTGTGGTGTAGGCTTTGACCTCCATACAACACTCTGTGTTCACTAAAAGGATTCTGCTAGAATCTTCTGTGGTTGAAGTAGCATCTTACCTAGGGGAAGTCCTATGTTCCTGTAAGAACCCTTGGTTTCCTTGACAACATCCAGGGGATTGTGCTTTTCAAGCCCTATGTTGCCTTTAGCTGGCTAACCATGTGAAAAGTGCCTTGGAATTTGAGATAGTTGGGTCTTAAGAGTCAGGAATAAGGTTTTTTGTTTTGTTTTTGTTTCTTTTGTTTTATGTTTTTCTTTACCCAGGTGTATCTTCTATAAAAACTACCCATGCTTAAAGTATACATTGTTTTTGGACTAATGTATCGCATTACCATGATCAAGGCAAGAGTATTTTAAGTGCACATATACCAGAAACCATTGATAGGATCCTACAGGGAACCAAGGCAAGGGAAAGTTATGAGGAGAACATGATCTATGACTGTACTCCTGGGCTGAGGGAGAGGAAGCTGCTCATACCATAAGCCATCCCCTATCTCTTAGCCAGAGGCACAGAAAAACTTGGAAGTATTGAGGTTGGGAAGTTTATGTATGCAAATCAAGTATGATAAAGAGGGCCTTCTAGTCAGGACAAAGGCCACCTCCTCTAGGGTTACCACCAGACTAGACTCCACTCCTAGGGCACTGTCACCACCATTGTTGTCAAGTGAAACTGGATCCTCAGTGAGCCCCTAGATGGGCACCCAACACTGCTGAGATTTCAGGGCTCCAGAATTCCACATTAGTGTTCTTCTAAAGAATGCTCTTCTATTAGCCCCTCAAGTCCGAGGGACATTGCTGGGTCTCCCCAGGGGTAGACCCCAGCACAATATGCATGGAGGATGGAGTTTGGCATAAGCTTTCCAAACTCCTTCCAGTCAGGCTGAGCCACTGAGTCCTGATGGTCATGCACAAATTAAGAAAAGCCATCATTATCCTTATGATCAAGGTTCAAACCAGGACCAGAGAATTAAATAGGAATAATCCTCAGACTCAAGACAATAACCTGGTGAAGCTTAATTGAGTCTTCCAGACCTGAACTAGCTTGTTCTCAAATATTTGTACTGACATTTTGTTGTGCAGTATAATCTTGTGACTACTTCTGTGTCAAATGACCTCCAGCTTCTGAGAGTTTGGTCCCTGGAAAGTTCTAGGAATTTAGTGACCCCTCTCTAGGCATATATTGCTCCCAGGACCCAGGCACAAGTGAGGAATTAACTTTCAAACTATTCATATTCATAGGCAGGCTGCTTCTCCAGGAATCTGTTGTGATTCTCCAAATGGGGCTCTTTTGTGGCTCCATATTGCAATTCTGCTATAGGTCTTCCCATGTTTTACCTGTTGAAATGCAGACCAAGTGGCAAGGTAACGCCTATCCTGTCCTGGGTGAAGCAAAGCTTGTTGCTTTGCATCCTACTCCAAAATAGCAGCTGTAAGGGTAAACTGCCTCATGGATCTGAGCAGTATCCCCAAATGTGCAGAGTCCTCCTATTCTAAAGGTGCCCACCAAGCAATGCCTCTTTCTTCATGTTAGTGCAAAGTCAGCAACTTGTTCTCATCTCCTACAAGTTCCAAATCACTGAACACAGTAGTGACCCTGAGCCACACCTCTCCCTAGAGCAACTTCATTGCATGTGCTTGAAGCACACCCAGATTCTTAGCACCACCACACCCATCCTGAGAAATGGTGTTCCACTGGCTTCTCAACATGGACCAAGCAGAGCTCTGACCTCTCACTAGTCAGAGGTGTCAACTCCATGAACTAGGTCAGCTTGGGAAGGCGTTTGACTAGAGATGGGCTAGTGATCAAGGCTGCCTCTTGGGCCTCCCTCCCTGACTATTCTGCCTAGCACTGTTCTGTCCTTTCTCCTTCTGAGGAGGGGACAGTGCTATACTACATCCATCTACTTTTCTTTGGGGCTGTAAGCAAGATCAGGACACAGATGCCAGAGCTCAGGGAAGATGTTATTCCCAATGACCCTGCTCTTACTAGAGTGCTCTTGGGACAGTCAGTCTACACTCTCCCAAAGGAAATTTCCTAGCCAGCCTGTTGTACAAATATTCCTTCGACAGAAGTTTTCTGTAGAATCAGAATTAGTAGTGAGAATAGACTCTGAAGTTCAAATCTCAAGTTCAATTTCCTGCATGTTGTTGGAGTAGGGGCACCTCAACAATGCCAAGGTGGGCCTGGTTCCACTAACCATGCTGTTCTGTTGATCCAGTCTGAACAGAGAATAGATTATTTCTACTGATCTACCTCAAGTTCATGGAGTCTATCCTCTGTCTTCTCCATTCTGTTAGAGTCCATCCAGTGAGTTATAACTTGGTAAAATCAAATAGAAGTTCTCCAACTGAAGTGCATGTCTTCTATTTCGAGATTTTCTATTTTTTCCACTTGTTTCAAGTGTTCATAACTGTTCACTGGAGCATCTGACAATCCTTCTCTCATCATTCTAATCTGTTCTCAGTGTTCATCTCTTGTCTGTCTTTCCCTTCAAGCTGAAATTTTCCTGGCTCTTGATAGGAGAAATTTGGGGCTGTATTCTGAAAAACCAAGCTTATAAAATAAAAGCCTATGCTCCAATTTGAGCAGGTAGTCTATCTGTCTGTTCAAGATGTACATCACTTTCATGTGCTGTGGATCCAACATCAATTCCGTTAATGAACCACCTGCAGAACTGTTCCTGTTAATCCCATGTGTGTTGCCCAAATAACAAGACTCTCCCGGGCATTCCCTTTGTGTTAGCTGGGGAGGGAGGTGTGCTGTTGCCCACAGACTCTGGGAGAGGGTTCCCTCCTCATCAGAGAAGAGAAGTTTTGTACTGTGAATTCTGCTGCAGTCGTGCCATTGATGTTAGGTAGAAGTTTGTTGTTTGGGTTTTGTTTGTCATTGTTGTTTTTTTATCACCCTAAGAATGGGCAGGTGCCAGGAAAGCATTCTTGTCCCTTTGGGTGTCCTTTTCCCAGGCTTCTGGCTGGAAAGAACTATTTCTTGGGGGCTATTTCTTGTCTGCGCCTTTTTGTACTTCCTGGCTGCAGACCTCTCCGGTGTCCAGGCAAGGGCATCTAGGAACTTAAATAACAACCTAGGAAACTCTCTGCTGGGTTGTTGCTCATATCCCAAGGTTCCTAGCCAGTATGCTGCCTTCTCTGTTACTTCCAGAATCTTCTGAAGGGTGATGTATTCAGGGAGGAGACCACTTCCAGCCACAACCATGAAATTAACACGCTGACTACAGGGAATAGACTTCTCTCAAGACCATGAAAGAACACTGGTTTATGGACGTCCCCAGCCCCTCACCTTGCTCCCAGCTATTGTACTTTGGTAACACCTAGGAGCAAACTAAACTCTTCTGTTTGCTTGTCTTCATCCCTCTGACTCCTATGCTCCTCTTCTGACACTTAAGCAAAAACAAAGCAATCTTGGATGTGTTTTCTCAGACCAAGACCACTACTGTGAATAGAATTGTTTTTAATTACCTCCTATTCACCCGTGGATGAGCAAGTGAGCAATTACTACTCTATATGGATATAACTAGACAGAGGAGATCAGAAGCTTGTCCTACATGCAGCCTAGGTGAGGACACATGCCACATGGGCCACATGGGGGGACGGTGAACAACAAGGAGTTGCAGAAGGCAGGCTCTATAGTGATGGGGCGGGTTGTCCCCTAGTTTCCATGAAGGAGGTCATTGTCTTGTCCAAATAATGCCATGGGCTGACTGGGAACTAAAACCTGCCAGTCAAGGATAAGCAGAAGCTGTATCTGGCCCCTTAACAAGGAGAGTTGTTTGGCTGCAGGGTGAGGGTTCTCCACTGGAGCAGAGTCTGGTGGGGAATTTGTGGTATGTCCCTCCTGACTTCCCCAGAGAACAAGGCAGCACTTAACACTGGGCCTCCATTTTAGACCTTAAGCCACTCTGGAGGAACCTCTGTCTTTATCCTTATGATGCAGACTAATGATACAGGTTCTCCTTTAAACATTTCAGAAGTTGGTCTTCCTTCTACAGATTCCTCCTAGTACTTCAACTCCCCTCACATCATTAATACTATTTCCAGTTATAAACCTCTTACAACAATCAGGACTGTTGCTGAGTTCATTCCAACCCTATTGGCAAAAGCCAGCTCATAAGGAATATGCACTAGCAGTGGACTATGTTTGAAGGAATCTGACTGTTGCAGAGAGAGTTCTTCTTGCCTTGCAAAAATTATGTAATCCACTCAGTCTGCCCACCTGAAATGTCAAGATCCACGCTAAGTCTATGATAAACCATACTTGTACTCTCAACACAATATGTGTCTAATGCAGGTACTTACTGCTATGCAATATCAGACTTACATCTGCCCCATTCTAACACTGTATTGGGGTTAATTGTCCGTCTTCCAGATATTTAAAATCCCCTCACCTCCAGTGGACTTTTCTTGCCCAGGGATATCCAGAAACCTCCAAAACAAGGCAAGAATGGACTACACTGAAGAACTTCCAAGCAATACCTCCCTCTAGCATGCTATGCAAGCATTGATTCCCACAGTAGGAATAATACCAATGGAAAGTGGTCAGTAACTTCTATCACCCAAGTAAAAGCTACTTGTAACACACGCTCTTCTCTAGAGGTCCAAAAATCTAGGTTAAATTCACTAGCCGTGGTTGTGATGAATAATTACCTCATATTTGCTTTATCTCTTAGCTAGGCAAGGAGGATTTGGGGCCAGCACAAACATTTCTTGCTGGAACTGCATAAATATGATCAAGAACAAGTCCATAGGTCAAAAAGAAACTATCTTGCTCTCCAAAACAGGCCCAGCTGGATTTCTGGACCTGTTTTCCACATGCACGACTAAGAGTAAACTAGGTCCCTATCTACTAGGTCTGTTGATAAGAACTAACAAGCCTTCTGTTTTCAGTAACTTCCTATTAGAGTTGGATGATGCTTTAAAGACTCTGGTTAGAATTCAACTGTACATCTGTTAAGTCAGATGTTTCTACATCTTAAGCAATTAAAGGAGTAGGAGTAACTTTAGTCTGACTACAGACTACATTCCCAGGAAAACTCTCTAATTGGAACTGCTACAATGGTTAAGATCTGGATGGTTTTATTTCTTCTGCATTGACCAAAAGAGGACAACAAGAGCGAAAGGGATAGAAAGAATCCTGATACGTGTGGTCCTGCTACCTGTTGGTATTCTATAAAGCAGCTAGCTTTCAATATTAAATGTGTCACTTTACAACAATGATAGAATGAAGCATTAACAAGATCCCTCTGTAGTTGCCTACACAAAAACAGGTACAAAATGCCAATGACCAGGTATGTGTAACAAGCATGGTTTTTCTCTGAATCTTGTATTTCTGTCCTCTTTCACAGTTTGTTTCTCAACATCTTAAAACACATCTCACAGCATAGTTGTTTGTTAGACACAGGACAGGGCAAAAGAAACATTGAACTTGAATCCAAGTCCAACAAAACCTTTAGATCAAAACAGCCAGGACTTCTATACCCCCACCTGTTGGTCACTGAGTGTTGAACACTAAGAAGGGGATGATTGTGGGGGAAAGTGGCTCAAATGAGGCAGCCGGAAGGAGCTGAAAGCTGAAATGGCTTGTTACCTCACCTGCCACAGGTAGGAAGCAAGATCCTATTTAATGTGATCCCTCTATATCCATGATGATGCTTGAGCTCATGGATGGAGCTGACCAGTCTGCATGGGCTAGAGAAGAGCTTCTTAGGAGTTACCAGTCTGAGAAACTCCAGGATGATTATATGCATATCACCTCTGTCGTCCTCAAAGACCAACCAATCCACACGCCCAGCTTTATGAAGAGGTTTCCATTTTGTGTTGTCTTAGTTCGGGGTCTCAAGATAATCCCTGCAAGAAGACTTTGCTGAGCTAGTAAGACATATTAGGGCTGAAGCAGTGTGCCAAGACCAGGGACGCTCCAGGGTGCCGGTCTTCCATGAGACCCAGACTCCCTCAGGAACAGCCAAGCCTTGGAGAAATAACTCCCATTAGATTTATAAGGTTAAAGGGCTAGAAGTATTGGTGAATGACTATGAATCCATTGGTGGAAAGGTCTTAACAAAGAGGAGAGTGAAGGCAAGAGAAGCTGTGTGAGATGATAAATGATCCAGGAAGAATATAAATTCTACTCTTGGTCTTCAGTGTCCTGAGCTGTATGGGGGACAGAAAGTGGAGGAGAGCAGACTTAAAGGAAGATTTTCAGGTTTGGATTACCGGTGCAAGGGTTGGCTTGAGTGGTGCACTTAAGATCCATGCGTCTCATCACAAGTGTTTCTTCTATTTCCAAGGGAAGAATCTGTTAACCAGTATTGAACTAAAGCATGCATATTAACTAATCTGATGTATTTAGGGAAAAGGCATCTGATGACTATAACAAATGCATCAAAAATTAGATTTTTTTTGGCTGTCTGTAAGATGAACACTTATTTTCAATTAGCCAATGTACAGTAAAATAAAGATGCAACAAATCAAACGTCAATGTTCATTATAGTAACTAAGTGGCAGAACACTATAAAATTTCAACTTTTCCATAAATTTAAATTTTTTCACAATAATAAGGGGGTAAAGATAAATATGGAAGTTAAAGTCAAAAGCTGATAGCTTAAGTCCTTAGGCATTGGTATTCGCTTATAGGGAGGGAAAAAAGGCCTTGCTGGCCATCCCATAGCTCTTTTCCAACTGACTGTATTAAGCCGCACTTCACTATTCCATTGCTGGAAATAGGAAACTAGTTTGTACAAGAAAACCAGAATCCTCAATGATCATAAGACCTTACAGATAAAACAAACAGAAGCCACTCAACTGGCAAGGACTGTAAGTCCCTGTGTCTTAATTCTCACAGACCTATAGGCAGCTTCTCCCAAACAGCACCTTACTCGTGTGGACATTTAGGTTAAGCCTTAAATTAAGTCTAAATAAGACACTAATGACTCCAGCTAAAACTCAGTCTGTAGGATTTACTCAGTAAACCTGGAGTTAGGTGCAACTTTGTCTTGGTAACAGATTTTTCCCCGACTTACAAAGTGTTTGCTCAGAGCTGCTCAATTGATCAAAATACTCTTTGTAAATACAAATAAAATTTCAGATTGGTATAACTTCATGAAATAGAGAACTACTATAGGTTCATTATGGCCAGAATGTAGTAAGTTCCTGCAATTCTATGCAGTTCATTTTTTAATTATTAAATTCTATTAGCTGAGGTATAGACATCATTGGTTTTTTATATAATGTTCAGTGATTCATTGGTTCAGTATAACACCCATGCTTATCAAATCATGTGCCCTCCTTAAAGCTCATCACCCAGTTACCCCCTCCTCCCTTACCTCCCTCTCTGTAATCGTCTGCTTGTTTCCCAGAGTCAAGTGTCTCGTGGCTTGTCTGCCTCTGATTTCTTCCCATTTAGGTTTCCCTCCCTTCCCTTATTGTCCTCTGCCTTGCTTCTTCTATTTCACATATGAGTGAAAACATAATTATCTTTCTCTGCTTGACTTATTGCACTTAGGTTAATACCCTCCAGTTCCATCTACGTCAATGTAAGATGTAGGTATTCATCCTTTCTAGTGGATGAGTAGTATTCTGTTGTATATATGAACCATATCTTTATCCATTCATCTGTTAAAGGACATCTGGGTTCCTTCCACAGTTTGGCTATTGTGGACATTGTTGCTATGAACATTGGGGTGCAGGTGCCTCTTTTTTTCCATTATATCTGTATCTTTGGGGTAAATACTAGTAGTGCAAATGCTGGGCCATAGGGTAGCTCTATTTTTTAACTTCTTGAGGACCCTCCATACTGTTATCCAGAGAGGCTGTACCAGCTTGCGTTCCCACCAAGAGTGTGAGCGTATACTATTTTTCTGTAAACATCTCAGATGTGATTACGCTATGTAGCAAAAAGGAAAACTCAGTATAGTAATAAACAAAATAACTGGCAAGTATATGTTCTGGTAGAAACTGGTATTGCACAACAGTGAACTGAAACTCTAAATTGCCAAAGGAGAAGAGCTAGGGAACCCTGAGGACAGACTGGAAGTGAAAGCCAGGGGTGAGTGGTCTAGTGGGGCCGGCGTGACCAGGGTCTTGCACAAGGACCCAAGGTAAGGGCTCTACCAGCCTAGCTGAAGTTTTCTTTCTGCCACCATGAAGCTCCTACCTAATTTCCTAAACTTAAATGGGACTTCTGTGTCTGCGGGCTTTCCTCCAGTGTTCTGATTAGTGTTGAAAGGAGTCCTTTCACTATAAAATAGAGCCTCTATGTATAGCTTTGGCCGAACCTCTAGGGACTTGTGTTCTTTATAGCTGAGAAATTTCCAAGAGGTCTCAAGTATCTGAGAAAACCAGAGCTGGTGGAGGAGACCTGTCCAAGTGGTCATCTCCATAATTCACGTTCATCCTAATGAAATGATCCTAAGGCTTCTGAAATGCCTGCACATTCTGAATGCTACACACTCTCCATATCCTGCCTAGGTTTGGGTCTGAGAAAACCAATATACAGGCATTCTTTGGTTCTGTGAAATATGCAGGGGCTAGATACTCAACCCTGGCCAAAAGCCTGGCTCTTGCCTTCCAGCTGGACTCTAAGGCCCCTGACATAGCCAGGGTTAGACTGAGTCTGAATCTTACTCCGACAGATGAGATGAGACAGGGTCAGTCCCTGGACCAGGGCGGGAAAGCGAACATGTGAATGGTCAGTCTGGCTGCAGGAACTCTATTCCTGAGGTTCCTCTATGCCTGCATGACACTAGTTGGACACCTCTACCTATGGTTACCGAAGACCAAGATCCGTGTTCTGGTAAGAAAGTCAGCCGTGTGGTCACAGCACCGAGCTTTGAAAACTGAGCTCTTCCCAAGAGTTTGTGTCCTCCTTGGTGGAGCAGGCCATAGGATCTTTAATCCCTTCTGCCCTTGATGTGCAGCTGAGCCCAGAAGCCAGTATCTCCTGGAGAAGTTGTAGCAGGTCTTCCTGGAACACAGTGCTGAATCTCACCTGCCTCAGCTGCTCAGGTGAGACTGTTTTGGCTTCCTTGGTAGTGTCTTCACAGACAAGAAAACAAGCATCCCATTCTTCTGATGGGAATTATTGGGCTTCTACGGTATGGGTCCAGGAGAAGGTGAGGCAGGGGAACCAGAGCTGGTCGCTGCAAAAATTAGCTAACATGTGACTGTAGGGGTGAGAGCAGTATGTTTAGGACCAGATGGTAAAGATGCTTGATCAAAGGGGCTTGAATTAACATGGAATGAGAGAGTTTTTCAACTTGGAGTCAGTTTCTTAGAATATACTCCAGGACTTCATGGGACAGTAGAAACTTGTTCAACATGGACTTCCTTGAACTTCCAAGTGAAATGCTAACGTTACCTTGGCAGCAGGGAAAGGAACAAAGGGACCCAATGGAGTGGACATGCTGGGGAGCATGTATTAGAGGAGTCCAGAAGTTGAATGGAAGATCACACCCATGTAAATGCCATCAGGAACCCACTGGTGAGATGGACACAGCAACCCTAAGTACAACAATGGCCTCCTGCAGGACAGAGCTGAAGGCAGTAGAGGTATTCATGGATCCTAACTCACTGATTAACAAGGGAATTATTTCACACCTCTATACTTACCCAGCTGATAGTGGTCAGAGAACAACACTGGGCTATCATAGTCAAGGAGCCATGACTTTTTTTTTAAATATTTTTATTTATTTATTTGAGAGAGAGAGAGAGATCACAAGTAGGCAGAGAGGCAGACAGAGAGAGAGGAAGGGAAGCAGGTTCCCTGCTGAGCAGAGAGCCCGATGCAGGGCTCGATCCCAGGACCTTGGGATCATGACCTGAGATGAAGGCAGAGGCTTTAACCCACTGAGCCACCCAGGCGCCCCAAGGAGCCATGACTTTCAAAGAATAGTGGAAATGATTAAGAACAGGTCAGCCAAGTGTACTGCTGAGTATTAAATATATTGCTCCAGATCTAGGTGTATTATTCTAACCCATTTACTGGATAACATGAAAGAGGCTGCCAGCTCTGTATGCAATTGAGAACAGGAAAGGGCTCTACAACAGATCCAGGTTATGGACCAAATGGCCTCAACATGACACTTGGGCCACATAATCAGGCAAACCCCAGGGTGATGGGGAGATGACAGTGGTAGGGAAAGGGCACATGCAGTTCACAACAAACTCCAGAGTAAATCACATTGCAGGTCCCTAGGGCTCTAAAGGTATGCCATCCATGTGTAGTCCCACAGAGAAATGTCCTAATGAAGCAAAGTATTGGTTACTGTTTGTGCAGTTGAAGCACCGCCTTAGCAATGATCTGTGAGGGTGAGTGCCATCCTTCAGGATTTGGAATACATACTAAACAGAACTCTTCTTTGGTGTTCTACCCCAACAGAAAGAACACGAATCCAGGAACCGAGTAGGTATCACCCTCTTACCATCATTCCCAGTGACCCATGGAGCACTTTGTATTTATTTCAAACTCAGCTCTGCAGAATTGGAGGTCTAGCCCCAAGAGAAAGGTTTGGGAGAAAAGGTGGGAGGGAGTATTCACTCTTGACTGGGAACAGAACAAGGGTCCCATTGAAACATAGGATGTGACTACAGCCCAGGAAATTTGGATTCCTTTTGTCCAGGACCCACTGGCAAAAAAAAGTCATGATTACAACAGGAGTGGCTGATCCTGGCTGGTCAGATAATGTTATGGAGCTGCCAGTATACAGGAGAGCAGTAGGCAAAGTGTGTGTATTGATGTGATCCTCTTGGACACTGCCATTCCCTTTCCCAGATGTGACTATGAGTGGACAAGTGTCACACCCCCTGAGGACAGTTTGTCTACTGGAGGCTCAGATCCTCAGGAATGAGGTTCAGTTTTCCCCTCTAAGCCAGTGAGGGCAGCAAACAAGAGTGGTGGCTGAGAGTCAGGGAATTCTTTGACTAGAGATGGGTGGAGATAAAATCCTGGGACCAGATGCAGTGACACTGGCTGTGTATCATCCTGCTAGGCCTTTTGTGAGCTCAGGAAGGAGAAGGGGCCCTCCAGGGCCCAGAAAGAGCTGCTCCCCAAAACTCAGACCAAAGAGGTGTTACTCTGCCTTCTGCTTGATCTGCTTCAGGCAGATCAATGGCCAATATGACTCATTTCTAGAACTCCTGCCTAACAGTCCACAAGTTCTCCAGAGATGATGCTCATTTCTGCCTTGGAAGGGTTTTGAGCCTGTCTAGGGAATCTGGAAGCTCCTGGCTCCCCCTCAGCAAAATGTCTATCCCTTACCTGATTCACAGAAAGGCTGCCAATCCAGAGTCTTAACACAGCATTTAGCAGAATGTATGTCAGTGTTTCTTGAGAAGGATTGGAAGAGGTGCTTCCATTGAAAGATGACTCATTGGCCCCACCAATGAAGTGGATTGATGGAATTCTGAAGGGCGGGGTTCTGGAGGAAATGTCAAATAGGTCAACTTCCCAGATTTAGAGTTGCTTTTCTCAGACATCCTAGAATTTAAAGAGCTGCTTTCCTGTGGCATCTGTGCATCTGAGCATCTGATCGGAGACTGAGCTATAATAGGAATCAAATATGGAAGCTACCAATGAGTAGATTTGAATTGTTCATTCTCATGAGAACAGTAATCCAAGGAAACAAGTCTCCTAAACTACATTGTCTCCCCTGAATTTTACCATTACTAAACATAAAGAGCCCATAGAGAAGAGCACATGCCTCCGAATGTGAGTAGCCTTACAGTGGGAGGGGAAGGTCCCCTGTGATTGTTAGAAGACCCTTTGTGGGAGTAGGTATTCAATGACTCCCCTACCACCAGTGGAGGGTGGGGTTTCCTGACCCTTGCATTGCCAGATCTCCTTATCCTGGAACAATATATAGCCTAGGTTCCCTGGGCATAGACAAAAGAGCCCCAAGGTCAGTACTAAAGATTCTCAGGGTCCAAGCCCTCCAGACAGAAAAGGACTAGTGGAAATTGGTAGATGACATTGGCATAGTACCATAGTAACATTGTACATAGACTGCTCAGAGGAAATTAAAATGGGAAACTTGACATCGTATCCTAGGTGTCTGACAGAAGTCCAATGACTGTACTTAATACAGCACGATAGGATGTTTTCACTACCTTAGAAATGCTCTGTGCTCCACCAAAAGTGGGCCTTCTGAAGTAAACTACGAACTCTTAATAAACCTACAGCATCACTGGATATTAGAAGTATACAACCATTTTGGAAGATGTTCATAATGGAGGTGTCTTTGCACATTTGGGCAGGAGTTGTATGGAAAATCTGTGTACCCGTTTCTCAGTTTTGCTGTATACATCTTGAAAGCCCACGTTCCCCTTTGTATCAGGGCCCTGTCCCTGTTCCACTACTCATCACCTCTGACTGGGGCAGCTCAGAGTTAAATGTCCACATGGCACGTCTTATGACCACCCCATAAGCTGTCCAGAATCCCATGCTAGGGGATGTCAACACTTCCAGAGCTATATCCATGGCTACCACTGTAAACACATCAGATAGACCCTGTGGCAAGCAGGGTTAACTCTCTTCTGAAGGGAAAGCTACTTCATGGGCGATTATTCCCAATGGGAACACATTCTACTTGACTCTAACAGAATGGCTTATTCTAGGGATGCAGTGTGTGTTGGTGATAATCTTGTACATACTCCAGGATTTTTTTGACCCTCTCCTTATTACTTTGACAAGCTGGACTGTTGAAAGTTGACCTACCCACCACTAGTGGGTTCCTAGGAAGATACTGGGGGTGCCTGAAGTATGGGACCCAGCTCCACAGGGGATAAAGTCTGACTTACAAGAAAGACGAGACAGCAGTCTGCCAAACTCTCCTTTATCTCTGTTCCATGGGCAATTCAAAGTATAATCTCTTTCTTACCCTTCTGGGCCCAGTGAACAAACCTGCTAAGTAACACTATGTTAGCTTGTAGTTCTTTGTGACAAGGTAGCCAGAGGAGGAGTGCATGATCTCCCATCACTTCTCATCATTTCCTCCTCCACTTCCTCCCCCTTGCAGGGCTCAGCCACATACAGATTAGGTCACTTCTACCAAATGGGGGGAACTCTAGGGTATTGCCAATAGAGGTCTAGTGTAGGGTAGAGCTGCAGAGTCACTTGAAGGGGCTGTCTAGGAAGAATACATGGTCCAGTGGAATGCTGGGATGACTTCTGAAATCCCTGACCCCTGGAGCCTGTCAAACAAGGATTCCCCTTGGAGGTGAACACCTTCTTTCTTAAAGACCCAAGGCATATACTTCATGGCTGTCCAAGCCCTCACCTGTGCCACATAAGCCTACCTGACCTGGGTAGAGGAACAACTTTCCAGCTCCTGGTGGGCAAACTGAGAAAGGAGAGGTTAGAAAAGTGAACTAGTGCCCATCACTGCAGGCTGCTCAGGGCATAACTGGCACGTGGGCTTTTATTCCTCCACTATCCATCCTAAATTCTCTTCTCTGCCCACACCACTCCTGGTCTCAGTGACTGACTTGACTCAAACTCTCATTCCTAAGGGGTCTGAGCCACAGATACTCCTCCCTTCTCTGGCTGGTGTTGCTGGACTAGTCACACTTGATTGAGTGAATGGATAATGTGTCCAAGAGGACTACTCAATGACCTAGATCCTTTACTCTGCTTCCTGGTGTCATAGAAACCCTATTACATTTTGATCATCATGGCAATGCCCCTACCAGGATGGTCGCCCTTCTTGCTGGTTCTGGACCAGCAATAACAAGGAACCCAAAATACCCAGTAACAGTTGTGACTGGAAAGCCAACAGGACCCTTTGGCAGGAGTGTAGGGTCCTTAAATAGAACCTTGTCTAACCCTGCAGAGGCAATAGTTGCAGGGACAGGAAGCACAAAGCTCCCCAGTGAACCATTGTGAGTTATGGCAAGGGTTGGGGGGACTCTGCTGTTTCTACCTCTTGGTTTCCAAACCCGTATGTCCCTTCCTTTTGTGAAATAGCACCCTAGAGACCTATTCCTGTGCATCCAGGAGTATGGTGCCTGTCCTTGCAGAGGACTGCCTCTGAGTTGGTGTTTTAGCTGTGCTTTCAGGAGGCTATCCCAATGCTCCATCAGGCTAGCACCCTCTGAAAGGCATAGTACTAAGATATAGTCACTAGATCCCAGGATTGTCTGCCCAGCATTGTCCACCACAGAAGAAGCCTTAGAGCCAAGCCCCCAAGGTAGCTCAAGTATTTCAATATTGTGCACAAGAGAGCAGCTCTTCATCTGGAGAAGGAACCATGGGCTTGCAGAGAATGGTTCTCTCTGCTTCATGTAACTTGTGTCCAGTGTCTGAGGCCTGAGTTGTAAATGGATCCCAGAAAGGCCATGGTAGAACTGCTGGACTGAAGAATCTGAAAGCTGATAGAGAATGGTAGAGCTCTCTTCTCTATCACTGGCAGTCCTGCCACCCACAGTCTCTCCTGGTCTTAGCAGGGGCTCCTTGACCCGTATCACCATGCTGCCACCAGAATTCCTTGTTCAGCCTCTGATGTTAGCATAAAATCGAGGTTTTGCCACATATGCCCCACCTCTGCCCCTCCAAATGCTTTATTTCTGTGGTTGATGGTGGCTTTAAAGCAAGAAGTGTTTTTTTTTCCCCATGTCCCATAACTAAAGCACAAAAGGCTCACAGAGCTAGCTCCTTTCTCAGCTATGAAACTTTCCTCCAAATTTATCCAATTGAGTCTGTGACCTTGGCCAACTTTGGGTATCTGTCAAGGACAAAATATTACCATGACAGAACTTTGATTTGTTACTCAAAACACTGACCCATCTTCCCATTGCCAATTGATGTCCGGGGATGGTAAGCACAAGTTTTTGGAACTTCCAATGAAAGGCCTTTGTTATACCACGGGCCAGAAGAACCGGTCTTAGATCACAAAAAGCACTAAGTGTCCCCAGGAAGGTTCTGTATTTTTACATGGTGTCCCCAATAGATTCTGACTCAGAGGTTCTGATTGTTGATGAGCGTCTGATTTGGGAACAGCAAGAAAGAGGCCTGATGGTGTCATCAGCTCTGAAATCCTACTCTTGCCATCAGCCACAAGATGGTTCTAGGAGGCTAGGAGCAGCTCCTCTAGTTCCAATTAAGACTGGACCAGAGGTTCTTTCTTAGGATACAGAAATATTGACCTGTTGATGGTAAAGAGACCATGACAAAAAGGCTGGCAGGCCACAGTGGGTGACTGAGGCTACCGTGGATGGGGGCGAGTTCATGTGCACTAAGAATAAAGCCCAGGAGGACTGGTTCCAGGATGACGACTCTACCCCTGGGAATGGTTCTACTGGCTTCCCAAACCGATGATTTCTCAACCAGTGCACCTTGGCCATAGTCTTTAACTACTGCTTGAACTTCTAGACAATATCTTCATCCAAATCAAGTGGTACAAGGGATCCTATCTCCAAATGCAGTAAACCATCTGATGGAGCAGAGACGCTCTGAGAAAGAGTCAGACCTTAAGAAGCAATGAAAACACTGCCATGGATAAAACCTGATGGGGCTCTTTTGAGAGGTGTCCTCTGCACAAGGGTAGTGTCCTTAATTGACGTTCCTCTGCAGTTCTCACTAACACTAGAGCTCTAAAACTGCTTGCTTGAAATCCTTGAATCTGACCACTGATGTTAGGGTGAAGTAGAAGGGAAGCCCACTTGGAGGGAAGGGTCCCCCCCAGCTTGGAATTGGATACTTAGGATATTCTGGGCTCCTGAGATGCAGGCTGATCCAGCTGTGCTGTGAGGCCCCCTCCCCTTTCTCTGCTTCACATGATCACAATGGAGCGCCCCAGGATACTTCTGACCCATTGTGAGACTGATCATCTATTCCTAGATGGCCCTAATTTGGTGACACTAACCATATTCTCTAACAGAAGTTGAAGAAATTGACTGTCAGTCTCTTTGTGACTAACTCATGGTCTTTCTTCAATCCATCCCACCTGCTTTCAGTTTCTGATGGGTCCCTTTGTGCTGATGTAGGTGTAGGAGAGGAATGTATCCTTTGAAACACAAAAGATTAAGTGATATCTCATTTATTCAAAATTAATGTTTTCTTGAAGCACGTTTGAAGTTATAATTCCCTTTGCCACTGTGTTATAGGCTATAATAACTCCTATTTCAAATATACAATAATGCTATTAATAAAAACAGAACCTGAATCTATTAAAATGTTCCCAGTATTCACAGTTCCATGAGCTACCAGAAGAATGTGGGCCAGTCTAGAAGCATGGAATCCCCAGCTACAGAGGATAGATCCTGCTTCCTACTGCATTGTTGCCCCTTGTCACATTCCTGGTCCCCAGTAAAGCTTGAGAGGCAGGAAAGAATATCCTACCTCAAAACCCTCTCAGTTCAAGTTACTTCCCTCCTAGAAGGAAGAAAGCAGGTTCTGGAAGGGGAGTGACTCTTCCCAGGGAACACGGGGAAAATCTTTCTCAGACTTCTTTGGACCCTAGAGAGGCAGAACAGTATGTTTGAGGTCCTGTGTAGGAAGTTAAGCTGGGGCGTCTTTATATCTGAAGAGCCAGATTCTTTCCCAGTCATGAAGACAAAAAGGCACAAGACTCTAAGGTAGGGCCGTGGAGGATGAGGTGGTCCAGCTTCCAATATAACTGGTGGGAGCCACAGTGATAGCTGGGCCACCTCCCGCTCCACAGCCCAGTTGGCCGTTGGGTCCAGCTATGGTTTCTATCTAGTTAGTGGTGCTTCAGAAAGCTGGAAGGCCTAAAAGAGCTCTATACTTGTTCTTAGGACTCTGCTGAGTGTTACAGAAACAATTGGTTTTTTTGATTGCTTGCTGAGGAACCTAGTTCAAAACCCAACTGCAGATCAAGCCCACATTGAGCTCCTCTGCTGATGTAGGTCAGGTACACGGCTGAAATCTCATGTGGCCCCAGGCAGGTCTCTTGATAGCTGTCACCTGTAGGAAGACAGAACCCAGGTGGGCTTGCTTGTTAATAACCAGGAGGCCTGCTGAATTCTGTGTAGAGCACACCATTCCAGAGAAGCCCTCCAGGAGGCTATGTTGCCAACATTTCTGAGTATTATTAGTATAGACTATCTTTTGGTCTTTCACTTTATTTCTGATGCTTTTCCTTGTCTGTTTTCTTACCCTGGGTTAGAGCTTCTCCCTTCTCGATGCCTGGGTCTCTTGACTTTTCTCAAATCAAGAGGCTAGAGCACCACAGGATTTCAAGGAGAACCTTCTGAGGGTTGTAAATGTCCACGTTCCTCCGTGTCATCATGGGCTTCTCCACCAAAAGCTGAGACACCACGTCTGCTTGTTGTTCTCCTACACTTCGAGTGATCCTTGCGCTTCTTCCTCACCCCAGGCTCTGCTCACTCTCCCCCTGACTGTTCCCCACCCTCACCCCTCTGCTGTTGCTTCATCTCCTTGCTGTCTTCTTTTCTCTACCGTGTTCTCTTTAATAGTTCTGTTCCATGGGCTTCTAGGCTGTGCAGCCTGAGAGTTTTCTCCCTGGGTGACAGAAATGGAAACCCCAGTGTAATGATACCTATAGACGTCTTCACCTTTCAGAATTCCAGCCTGAATGTAAGCAGAGCTTCAGACCCATATATTCAACTGCTTGTCTGATTGTCTCTCCCAGCTCCACTCCCCAAACCGGTCTATTTTCCTCCCTTTCTGCTAGCACTCTGTACCCAGATGGCCATGTCAGAACCACTCTTCCTGATTCCTCTTTCTACTTTGCCATGAACACAAACCTAATCCAAGTCTAGATTCTAATCTTCTCCTGACTTCGGATTTAAAGAGCAGGTGAAAGTTTGGTTTGAACTGGTCTCCATTATTTTTTCTCCCTGCTCACTCCAGTAGCATCCTAACTTCATCTTTCCTCCTAGGCTTACCTCCTTCCAACACTGGGTTCTACATAGTCAAGCTATGTTTCACTTAATTGCCTTGTATTTGTTCTATATCTAACACTGAGTGACCATATAGGACAGAGCACAAAAGCAATGTTTTTTTTCCCTCTGGAAACCTGTCTTCCAACCTCTCTGTCTGCCTTCCTTCCCTAATCAGCTCTTCCCCATCAAGGGGATGACAGGGCTATAGGAATGCTGGTCCCTAAGGGGATCCAGAGGAGACCGGAAGAGGGTCCTGCTACAACCATGCCCCTTCTAGGAGTCTTCTTTTCTGTTGAAAGCTTTTCATGTCCTTCAGAAAGGGATCTTGGATGAAGTTATCTCCAGCTCAGGAAGCCAGCAGGAAGGTTGGGTTACCAATTCAAAAGGATAGGACAAGGAAGAACAGCAGCAGAGGGATGGAGGTGATTTGACATCGTCACCATGGAAACTCGTACTTGGTGAGGAGTTTGGTGGGGAAGCAGTGGAGAGCTGCTAAATTCTGGAGGAGTGGAGGCTTGTGCACATGTAGGAGAGCCAAGCAGTGAAACTTCATGATCTTTGTTGAACTCCTCATTAATTTCCACTTTAACCTGGCAGTTGTTAGACAGCCAAGCCCTGTGTCTTTCTCCATTGATTATAAGTAGTCATGTCGATCCCTAAATGGGGAGATACAGAACGGTCTTTAATTAGTGAATCTATTCAATTAGTGATTCAAAGTGAGGGAAAATAGTTTCCCTCACAGTGCCGATGGAGAGCCAAGCTCTGTCCTAGGATGTTAGTAATTAAATAGTTCTTGTGGTCTCTGAGAATTAAATGGTAATGGGTATAGACCCTCCCTTATCAACCAGTAGAGCTCTATGTAAAGCTTCAGTGTGTCACTTGCTTGATTCAAATAAACCTATATTGTGATAGTTGCTCCCTGGGATTGAGAAAAGCAGGATGCTTTCAGTAAAACAAGGTCTGAAATTCTTGGCACTGGTTCTTAGCAGTGACTGAATAAACATGAAGTCTTTGTCTCCAAATCCCTCTAGAGTAACACAACTGCATGAACTATGCCTGGGATGTAAGGGGTGGATGGAGCTTCAGCAAAACCTAGGAGCCCATTAGTACTCCCTGCTGATCCCAGGAAACCCGCAACTATCCTTAATAAATATGTTCAAGTACTAACCAGGTATCAGACTTCAGTGCTATTATAAGATAAATTCTTAACTATAGACTTCGAGTATTTGCTCATGTAACCTAAGTAAATGTTATTGGTCCATTAAGATTCAATTTGGCAAACTGAATTCTGGTTATTCCATCTCTTCTCTTTATGCAGAATGTTTCCATGTGATTCATGGTGAGGAGTACTATGGTTCTAGACAACTTGCCAGGGGGTGGGGGTGCAGGGCGGGGCAGCAAGGATAATGTAGAATGTGTCCTCTCTACTCTGAAGTATACAGAAGCCATCCTCCCACTTTAGGAAGGGGAAGTGGGTGTGGTGCTTGACTTGATCAAAATAACACAACTAGTTACTGGTGGAGAAGGAACAGAGTCTGTGGCCTTCCAATTAGGCTGAAGGCCTTTATTACCTGATGCTGGGGATAAGAGGAGTTGAGCTATAGCCTTAGAATTACCACAGAACTGGTACCCTTGTGCTAATCTCCCAAATGATGTGATACTAGATTTTCTGCCCCTGTACACAAGGATGATCTCCTGGGGTTTTATCAGGGCTCATCCATGGATGATAGAGTAGATGTTGAGGATACTAGGTAACTGAGAGCCGATGATGTGATAGGTATCCTGCTGGAATGCTAACTGGAATGAAGGGAAAGGTCACTGATCAGACATGCTGTGTTAGTCCGGGTTGTCTGAAGGGTGAGGAGAGGGAAGGATAGATCAGAAAAGAAGTTGGGTCATGCAGTTATGGAGATGGGCAAGTCCCAAGATCTGCAGAGTGACTCAGCAGGCTCTAGACCCAGGACAGCCAACTGCGTGGTTCCTATCCAAGGGCCATCAGGCTTGAGATCCAAAAAGAGCCAATGTTCTGCTTCCCAAAGCAGGAAAATGGATGTCCCTGTGTGAAGGCAGGCAGGCAGTAAGAATTCTGTCCTGGGAGAAGGTCAGTCTGTTCTACTCAGCTCTTCAGCTGCCTTCTGCGGTGTGGGTGGCCCCCATCCACTGTGATTTACTCAGTCTATTCATTTGTGTTAATCTCATCCAAAAATGTTCCCACAGGCACACCCAGAATAATGCTTGACCAAATATCTAGGGACCCAGTGGTCCAGTTAAGGGGACACATAAAACTAACCATCACACGTGCCAACTGTCTTTAAATATTCTAAATGAGGTTCTGTGTTCTTAGTTGAAAACCTGAACTAAAAAGCAGTAGAAAATGGCCCATAAGTACAGATCTTAGAGATAAGTTAATGTAGTGTTCCTCTTACATAACAGATCATACAGTTATATACTATACACTAAAGCCCTCTCATGGAGCAGAAAACACTATGGTCTAAAACCTTGTCTGTAGCTTAATTGGAGGACATTTCTAAAACTCCTTTTATGATGGTCACAGCCTGGATCCTGTTCTAGTTTTATCATCTTTGCAGTAGTGCTTTAAAATTGTCAGTGTCCGCAAGGGTGACATCAGGAGATGTTTGCCAAAATGGTGGTTCTCAAACAACAGTATACCACTCTCTGCCAGCATGCTACAGTCTCCCTGCTACTCTGCAAAATGGAAAATAGGGCTATTGTGACTCTCGAGTAGGACAATACCATATTTAATTGTTTTGGCATTCTTATTCTGAAATGTTGAATGGGTAGTATTTTAGTCTTATCAAAAAGTATATAACCCAGATTAAAAACAGATTAAAAACACTTTTGGCTTTAAAAATCTAGGTTTCAGGCCACTTAAGAGCATGTACATCTCTGGGAATTAAAATTTTTAGTAACATTTAGGCTTCTGAGGTCTGAGTCCAGTATGATGTGCTATTTAATAGGGTTGCTGGTGCTAATGGACTCCTAAGATTGTCTCCAGGACAATGAATGAATGCAGACCAATACCATTTGGGGGAGCAACCAAGCTTGGCCCTACAGTCGGGTTCTGCCACTATGATAGGGAACACTGCATATGTTCACTTAAAGTACAGCATTGGGAAGAACAAATAAAAGTGGAATATTGGGGTCAGTGCCAGGAACACTCATAAGATTTTTGCATAGGATCCTTGATCTGATTGCCACATGAGCTTTAAGAACGAGCACATGACTCTAAGACCATGACAACAGACTTCCCAGTTACTTAAGCATCTAATCAAAGAATGAGCCATTTGACTTGAATATGATGCAGTGTTCTAGAGTTTATTTCCTGTGGGGAGTAGCTTCTACTAGGATCTCACGTAGGTGAGTGGGAACAGGCATGTATGTGCTAAGAGAGAGGCAAAGGTGATGTTGAAGTCTTCAGCTGAGGGCATCCTGCGTGTTACCTTCCCTAACCATCAGCTAAGCACTGTGGCTGTTACCGAGAGCAACACTGCCGATGGACCTGTTTTATATTGGTGCTCTTCTCCTTTCAGGGAACAAGGGGAGCCTCTGAAGGCAGAGTGTTTGCCATGGGCTTGTGAAAAGATACCATATCCCTCTTAACCTTCATGCTGATTCCAGCATTTCCCTGCACCCAGAAAGTTCTATCTTGTGGTTATCTACACAATTGACTTCTAGATTCATTAACCCTTTAGTCAATTGACCTGATCTACCAGGCACTAGGTATAAGGGATGCATCAGTGAACAAGATGGACAAGGTTTCAGCTGTTAAGAGGCTTCTAATGTGAAGGGACTTGAGAGGTGTGTGTGAGGGGGAACCTATGAGGGCAACATGACTTAACAGGGTTGGGATTGATGGGCTTTGGTTAGCTGTAACATCTTTGCCCTCAAAAACTTCCAGTTCCCTTTGCCTCTATACAAGTTGGACACTCAGTAAATCTTAGCTGAGGTTGTCCTGTCCCTTACTGTTTCAAGTTGGCTTCTTCCACAGCTAGTGACCAATACCATTCTAATTCACTTACAATCTAACCTGAGCTCTGACAATGCTCTATAGCAGAAGCAACTTTCCTTTGGATTCTCCCTCCACATGTGACATTTGAAGAAGGAACTAAAATATGATCTTAAAGCAAAGTACATCAATAGCCAGGATCAAATCTTTTGCTGAGTTTCAGCAGAATTAGGCTTATACCATTTTCTTTGCTGGATTCCCCACAATCAGGCCCTAAGATTTATGTAAGACCCTGAAACAAGGGTTTACTTTAAGTGTGAAGAAGTGCTGATGAAGGACGTAGGAAGGTGGTACAGGGAAAGGAAGGACTCACCAGTAAGAGGGGTGGGGGGGTCTAATAAACCAGCTGCTACAGGGATAGACTAGAGATTAACCCTTCAGAAAAGCTCTAGGAATTTCTATAAAACAAATACTTCAGAATTATCCTGGACTGAGAAATGTGAGTTATATATACTCATGACAGTTACTAGTCATTTATTAAACAGTACCTCTGGTGAGATGTTAATTCTAAGCTTACCGTGTTACAAAGTGGGTTCTTCAGCCCATGGGTTGTCTCCAAAGAATATTCAGCCTCCAAGATGTCATCCCAGGGTGCAATGAACTAGTGGCATGGTGATTCAAGGGGCATGGTAGAAGACTAACCATGTATTCTACTAAGGGTTGGAGTAGCAGGTATAAAGATGAAGACTTCTTCAAATATTGCCCATAATGCAGAGTGGGAGCTAGTAATAGTGGATGGTAGAACAAGAAGTGGACTTTCCATCTTCTTTTGCATTAAAATGGTATCTTAGAGGGGGGAAAAAAAACTCAAGTGTTAAAATTTTCCTAAGATGGAGAGAAGGGAGTAGAAGAATTGGCCTTGTTTTCTTTTCAATCAAGCAAGCCCTTCATGGAAATCTCTTGAAAGCCTAAATTCAGTCTCAGATATGTAGAAACCAAAATAAACATCTGGTCAACCTGCAGGCCTGCTCATTGTCTTTGTTCAAGCATGCCAAGATACATATATGAGAGTGAGCAAGGAGCACAAATTTCAAGAAATAGGGCCAAAATATCCCCAACTGTGATGAAAATACATGAATCTATTACCCAAAAATTTCAATGAACTCCAAGGAGTTCTATATCAAGATGCATTATCAAACTGTCTAAGGCAAAGGACAAAAATGGAATCAACTCATCATGTACAAGGGTATCTTCCAGTTAGATTAACAACTGATTTCTCAGCAGATCATGGAAGCCAAAAGGCTGTGAGATGATAGACTTAAAGTACCAAAAGGGGAAGAAAAAAACCCATCAAAGAATTCTATATCTGGTGAAACTATCCTCCAAAACCAAAGAGAAATTAAGATATTTCCAGATAAACAAGAACTGAGGGAGTCTATCATTACTAGATCTACCACATGAGAAATGATAAACCAAGTCCTTCAGACTTAAAGGACACTAGATTTTAACTCAAATCCATGTGAAGAAATAATTGGTTTGGATTCCCTATTGGGGTGATCTAAACATTATGGTAGCAATGATAGCTGCACAACATTGTGGATATGCTAAATGCCACTGAATTGTATACTTTTAAATGGCTAAATTAGTGAATTTATGTTATATAATTTTATATCAATTTTAAAATGTTTTCTGGGAGACCATCAACTGGAACTATTTAGAATCCACCTGATTAAACTATGGTACTCCCAAAGGATCTCATGTCAGTAAAACCAAGATGTGAGAAGCACATAATCTTAATTCTGGAATAGCTGAGGATATTGGAAGAGGTGTTTGGCAAGACCAATGATGCATATTAGGTTGCCTTGGTGGAACAGGCTTCAACCCTCAACCTTAATGAGCTGATAGTAAAGTTTTGGTTCAATAACTATATCAGATAGATGCAGTTATTACCCATGCTGAGGTTCCCTCTGAAATCCTTGGACATTGAAAAGTATGTCAGATGCTGTCAGTGTTTTCAGATCTGATTAATCTCAGGGTTCAGGAATGAAGGAAACACTTTCAGTAAAGCAGTTGTTCCCTCTTTGAGTTGTAGGGGGCTGGAGTTGCTTTAACAGGAAGTGCCATCTACTCCTTAACAGTAGTCCTCTCCTCCTCCACACCTGAATCTCTGAAGACAAGGTCCCTTTTCCCTCTTAGGCCAGGTCCTCCAGGATGAAGCCTCTTTGGCCATCACTGTGGCTTCTCTGTCATGGATCATCCCTGAAGAGGAGACCTGCATTTATACAATGTCTAGGACTACACAAATTTTCCACCCAGGTGAAAATTATTACAGCCTGAGCTTGTGAGTTTGAATGAGCCTGTCCATAGTCTTCAAGGGCAAATGCTGTTGTAGACTGAGCTTTTCAGGAAGTCAGTTTTTGAGACAAAGATGAACACACAGGAAGTATACCATGGAGTGCTATTGGAAGCAACATCTGGAGAAGGATTGATCCAGCAGGACTGGGCAGAGGAGAAGCTGACTTATCACTTAAGAGCATACAGGTCTGTCCCTCTCACCCCATGTTGAGATAACTCTTAATCATAATCCCAGCTTCAAATTCCCTGTAGGGGTCAGTGGTACTCTCCACTGGAATGTATCACTGGGAATGGTGCTCAACCCTACACAAAGATCTCTTTAGCTGAGACAGTTTCTTCCTGTAGCACTTTAAGTAGCTGTGGGGGAGAAGTTCTTTGTTTCTAGGGAGGAATGTGGACAAAATATGACCATATCCACCATTGCCTTTGCACCACCCAGAGCCACTTCTTGGAGTAAGTTCTAAGGGAATTTCCTGTAGAGTTCCAATAGGACTTTTCCAGAGGAAAATATAGAAGAAAGAATAGAAAGTTAGAGACAAATTAAATCCTGTGAAAGAGCTACTTTTGGGGCTTCAACTGATAAGTAGTGTCACCCTCCTCTACATTCCAGATTTCTCTTACCCTTCTATACCTCAGCTGGTCTTGGTGGCTTTCTTGGTGGCATGAATGAGGTCCTCACCTCTCATGGACCTGAGCTGAAATCTCATTTTTCTGAGGCCATGGATGCTTTGCACTTACCCCCTTTGTAATCAAAACAGATGAAGGGATTGCCATGAAATGCACAAGTAGGTTGCCTAGGCACCAAACATATTCTTTCCTGTTCCATTGTATAAGAGCAGCCCTGCTCCCTCCATATTAAAACCAATTACCCCTGCCAAGATGGTGTCTCTTGTCTGCTGTCCCCTTAACTCAAGGAGCCTTGAGTGCTCAGGCAGTAATCACTGCTCATTTTTAAATAGGGTATTGCTGTGTCCCTTGACACAAACATGCCCCCTTTTTTTTCAGTTTTTTTTTCCAATTTATTTATTTTCAGAAAAACAGTATTCATTATTTTTTCACCACACCCAGTGCTCCATGCAACCTGTGCCCTCTATAATACCCACCACCTGGTACCCCAACCTCCCACCCCCCTGCCACTTCAAACCCCTCAGATTGTTTTTCAGAGTCCATAGTCTCTCATGGTTCACCTCCCCTTCCAATTTACCCAAAAGCACATACCCTCCCCAATGTCCATAACCCTACCCCCCTTCTCCCAACCCCCCTCCCCCCAGCAACCCACAGTTTGTTTCGTGAGGTTAAGAGTCACTTATGGTTTGTCTCCCTCCCTATCCCATCTTGTTTCATGGATTCTTCTCCTACCCACTTAAGCCCCCATGTTGCATCACCACTTCCTCATATCAGGGAGATCATATGATAGTTGTCTTTCTCCGCTTGACTTATTTCGCTAAGCATGATACTAAACATGCCCCTTTTGAGAGCCAGTGCCCCTACATCTAGAAGTACTAGACTTGTAGAATCAGGAAGAAAGACAAAACCACAAGTAGGTCACTGAGAGTGATAGCAAATGGGAGACATGCCTATTTCAAGCCCTTTGACTCCTGATGGTAGTCCACTTTGAACCTGAGACTTTCCTGTAATGGAGTACCAAACAAGTGGGTTTAAAATGTAAAATGGATGGACTGTGATTGATACTGCCATGAACCCAGGAATCAAGTATTGCCTACAAACTGGTGCTTCAACTTTGAAGGAAGAATTGTGCATATGTACTAAAGGACTAACCCAGTACTTCTGAGTTGTCTACACCCTACATGTTCTAAAGAGGGGTTTGGCCCCAGCCTGGCTTCTGCAAGACAATGTCTAACACCTTGGGAAATCCTGCCTGATGAATGTGTTTTTGTTTACTTAGGGGCCATGAGTCACACTAGATAATCTATGCCAACAGTGAGTTTTGTGGTGGGGGACTTGGGCCATAAATAACAACTTGACCTCTGGAAAGTCTGAGTACTAAGATCCCACACATGTGTGGCCATCCCATGCCTACCTCCAATAAAAATTCTGGACACTAGGCTCACATGAGCTTCCCTGGTTCCATGTGAGAGTTCACACATCATTGCTGGGAGAGCTAAGTATCTGACCCTAATGGGAGAGGATAGCTGGGAACTGTGCTTGATCTCTCCTGGACTCTCCCCTTCATGCACAGCGAGGGGCAGCATGAGTAGCATCTACCACAATGGGTTTATTTTTTAAGATTTTATTGCTCTAGGTGTGAACAAGATTCTGGGGTCAGAGGTTATGGTAACAGATGGGGACTCCATGATTGGCTTCTATGCTCCAGCACAGGGGAGGGATTCAGATAAGTTTGACATCCCAGAAACTGTAATCCTCTGCCAAATTGGCACTGGTCCCATGGATGGCCAAGACCACCCTGGACTACGAAGTACTGGCTCATGACTCCAGCTGTAAACATCTACAGCAATGTAGAGATTCAGGCCCTGGGATGCATCCTAGGACCAGAGACATCACCTGGAGGCCTCTTACTTTTCGATAACTGGGGCATCTTCAATTTTCCTAAGCCTTCATTCAGCATATACAACACGTTGCCCTTTCCATTGGTCTCCTAGACAACTGAAACTTGTCCCCTACGTGATGGTTGGTTCTCACATACTTTGGTAACTTCCCCCCACCCCAGGACTACATGTTTATTTTCCTCAAACTCCTTCAGCTTTCCTCTGTGCTTTATTTCATCACATTCCAACATCCCGGTCATGACCAAATATACCATGAGATGTAGGGTCCATGCCATTCTTGCCTATCCTCACCAGTCCTTGGTCTTGTATAACCTGGTGGCCAGGAATCCGAGAAGTCTGACTCCCACGACTCACTGTCCATTTACTTAACTGCTCACTTCTCGTACATGTATAGCTCTGTTAGGATTGTTACATATACCCCCATGGGAAACCACTTCCTTGACTACAGTGTGTTCTTATGCTGTTCCTTTTACCTTGATCTGTAAAGCCTCCATTCATGTTATTCGGATCATGACCTTTCCCCTTGTCCTCTCCAGAAAGGACATCATACACATACACTACAGTGAGATTCTTGTCAGTTTGCCTTCTTGCCTAGGCTTTCCTGACCTACCAAATGCCTTTCTAGTTTGTGTACATTAAGATTTATTCTGTATGTTTTAAAGTTTTACAGGTCTTGACAAATCCATTCTATAGGTTTCTCAGCGCTCATCATAATAAATGTACTGTTAATCCCCTTTTTATCATCCACCGACCCACCCCTCCTCTAGCAAACACCAGTTTATTCTTTGTATTTAAAAATCCTGATCATTATTTTTTTGGGTCTTTTGTTTCATAAATTCCACACATGAATAAAATCATGTAGTATTTCTTTCCCTGACTTATTTCACTTAGCATAATACCCTCTAGTTCCATCCTTGTTGCAAATAGCAAGATTTCATTCTTTTTATGGATGAGTACCATTTTCATTGTGTGTGTATATATACCACATCTTTATCCATTTAGCTACTAATGGACATTTGGACTGCTTCTGTATCTTGGCTATTGTAAATAATGCTGCAATGAACATGGGGTGCCTATCTTTTTGAACTAATGTTCTCATTTTCTTTGGGTAAATAGTAGAATTACTGGATCATATGATAATTCTATTAGTTTCTTGAGGAAACTTCACATGTGCAGAATTTTGTGTGAAATCAAAAAATGGGGGTAGAATATCTAGAAGCACAATTGCTGGATTCTGCGTTAGGACACGTTAACATTTGTAAGAAGCTATCAAACTGTCTTTCAAAGTGATCACACCATTTTCATCCCCTGGAACCCCTTGCCCCAGCAATGATACATTCAAGGTTCTGCTCTGCATCCTTGCTGAAATCTTATTTTTCACTTTTCTTTTTAACCTAATATGTTTGTAGCAGTATCTCATTGTTTTAATTTGCAATTCCCCAATAATCAATAATGCTGAACATCCTTTCATATGCTTATTTGTCATTTGTAGATCTTCCTTGCTGAGATACCTGTTCAGTTCTTTTAACCATTTTTTTTTATTTGGTTTCCTTTTTTATTTGCAAAAACACATCTGGTAAAGGACTTGTATCCAAAATATAAAAATCTTCTTAAAACTCAACATATTCCAAGACTGTGATAACTGTTAAGAAAATGAAAGACAGCCACATAGTTTTCATCTTAACAAAGTCCAATTTACTGAATTTTTTAGATATTACATCAAAACCACAATCCATGAAAAACTTATCACCAAGCTGCAAATCACCCTGATAGTTCTTCTGTGTTATCCTCTAAAAATCTTATAGTCCTATATTTTACAGTTAGGTCTGTGACCTATATTGAATTTGTGGAAGGTGTAGGGTCTGTGTCTAGAGTCATATACACAAATATTGTTTTAACATGTAGACATCCGATTGTTCAGCACCATCTGTTGAAAAGACCTTTCACAGCAAAACAAAAACAAAGACAAAGGAGAAAGGATAAGCTATATTTGTGTATATCTCTTTCTGGGCTTTCTGTTCACTGCCCTCAATCTGTCTACTTTTTCACAAATACCACACTGTCTTGATCACAGTAACTATGTTGTCTTGAAAGTGGGTAATGTTAGACCTCCAACTTTTGTTCATTCTTCAGTATTGTGTTGACTATTCTGAATTTTTGTCTGTATTTGCTTTTAGAACCCATTTGTTCATATCCTCAAAGGACTTACTGAGATTTGGGCAGCTCACATGCAGCCTTTGGGGACAAAAAGTACTCTGTCCTCCAAATATCAAGGATCTATGCTCTTGGTATCTGACCAGAAGCAACAGATCCCTGGTATTTGCATAGAGGGGTGGACAGAGGCAAATAGCCATTGTTGTATCTCACTCTATTATTTAAGCTCCTCTTTTTCCTGTTGGAAAAAAAAAAGTATGTGCAAAATAGAAATATCAATAAGGAAATATAAAACCTAAAAAGAAACCAACATTTTCTGGAGCTGGAAAGTATAGTAACAGAAGCAAACTCACTAGAGAAATTCAAATACATATTTGAGCAGGAAGAAGAATCTGAACTTAAAGATAGGACTATGAAAATTTACCTTTATTCTTTTTTTGTCAGACTTGGAGCCTAAGGGAATCTCTGGAATACCAAGTGGGCCAACATGTGCCCTGAGAATTCCAGTAGGACAAGAATAATAAAGGGGCACAGAGAATATTTGAAAAAATGCCTAAAGTCTTCCCAAATTTGATATGCTTAGAGTTTATGAAGCTTCCTCAATGTTCATATGTGTCTTAGTGTGGGCCTCTTTGAATTAGTCATACATTATAAATTTTCATAAGAAAGGATCTTGGGACACCAGGATGGCTCAGCTTGATAAGCATCCAACTCTTGGTTTCAGCTCAGATCATGATCTCAGGGTCATGAGATCAAGCACCACATCAAGTATGCTTGGGATTCTCTTCCTCTCCCTCTGTCGCTTCTTCCGCTCTCTAAAGTAAATAAAATCTGTAAAAGAACTAGAGAATCTTAAGTGACAAGAGAAATGACTTACCACATACAAGGAGGCCTTAATAAGATTAACAGCATATTTTTCATTAGAAACTTTGGAAGATAAAAGTGGCGGGCTGATTAGTTTTTTGCTTTTTCCCCCCCTTCTCTTAGCTCTCGATATGTCAACTAAGAATTCTATATCTGACAAAACTATCCTCTAAAAATAAGGCATAAATTAAGACATTATCAGAAAAACAAAAGCTGGGGAGTTAACAACCAAGAAATGTCCTCTAAGAAATGTTCAAGGTAGTCCTGCAAGATTAAATGGAAGGGCACACACTGTTAAGGTCATAAAATTACATCTTCAGTAAAATCAAAAGGAGTAGGGATAGCCCAAAGAAGCAGTTTTTATATACTATTGAAGTTAAACTGGCATAAATTCAAATTAGAATGTCATAGCACCAGCATGCTAAATGCAATTCCAATGGTAATCAAAAAGAAAATTATAGAATATTACATAAAAGGAAATGAAAAAATTCAAATGCTTTACTATAAAATCAACTAAAACAAAAGACACTAATGCAGGAAACAGGTACCACAAAAGATAAAAGGGAAATGATAGAAATCTCTTAATAATTACTTTAAATGTAAATGGACTAAACTCTCCAATGAGGGGTACCTGGGAGGCTCAGTCTGTTGAGCATCCAACTCTTGGTTCAGGTCATGATCTTATGGGTCCTGGAATGGACTCCCGTGGTGGTTTTCACACTCAGTAGGGAGTCTACTTGAGGATTCTCTCCCTCTGCCCCTCCCTCTGCTCACACACTCATGCACACTTTCAGATCTTAAACTTCCCAATGAAAAGATGGATTGGCAGAATAAATCTTTTTTTTTTAAGTACAACTATATGGTGTCCACAAGAGATTCACCTTAAATCCAAAGACCTAAATAGACTGCATGAAATCGGTTTCTCTCCTTTCACTTTCAAATAGTAATCAAAATAGAGCAAGAATGGCTATACTAATAGAAGACAATATAGGTTTAAATCAAAGGTTATAAAAGACAAGGATACAACATGTTAATTAAAAGTTCAATGTGAGGGGGGCGCCTGGGTGGCTCAGTGGTTTAAGCCTCTGCCTTCGGCTCAGGTCATTATCTCAGGGTCCTGGGATCAAGCCCCGCGTGGGGCTCTCTGCTCAACAGGGAGCCTGCTTCCCCCTCTCTCTCTGCCTGCCTCTCTGCCTACTTGTGATCTCTCTCTGTCTATCAAGTAAATAAATAAAAATTTAAAAAAAAAGTTCAATGTGAAAATATAAACATTTAGGCATCTAAGGACAAAATATATTAAACTGATGGAATTCAGGGAAGAAATAGACATCTTGACAGTAGCAGTTGGAGACCTTATAGTCCCACTGAGTGAATTAAACTGGAAAATTTCAAATTCTGTGTTTTTCAAGTTTGCTGATGCTTCTGCCACTTTACAAGAACCCAGCAGCAGGTAATCTTTTTCAGTTATTTTTCCACTCCATAATTTGGTTTTCCTATAACTTTTATCTTTTAGCAATATTTGGCAAGACATTGTTCTCTTCTAGTTTTTAGACAGCTCTTTTGTTCTTCTAATATATTTATAACAGCTGGTTTAAAGCCTACACCTAATATGTCCAACCTCTTTGCTTCTGGGACAGTTAATCAGCTACCTTCTTTTTTGGGGAGTTGGGGGGACTTTGGCTCATACTACTTATTTGTGAGTTCTGTAATTTGTTATATTGGGCATGTTAACTGGAAGGCAGATCTTCCTCTCCCCCGATCTTTGTTGTTGCTGTTCCTCCTGTTTTTGCTTTCTTGGATTAAACTTGTAAAAGAAGTACTATTTGAACAGAGGCTTCACTAAGCTGTCATGTACAACCATGAACCAGTTAATAATTGGACAGATTTCTTTAAATGCCTGAGCCTGTAAGTTTCTAGCTTTTTCTAAATGAATCTTCATGTGGTGGATCAAGCTATCAGTGCCCTGGAAGACATAGAATATGACTTTCCTTCAGCCTTTACTTCCTGTTAGCACAGGGCCAAGATCAGCTAGAGGTGAGAGATTAGGACCTTCTCAGGTCTTCCCTGGTACACGATGGCTCTCATATCTGTGTGACCATCTACATTCCCAGGAATATGTTGGAGCCTTTTGAATTCTTGTATAGACCTCTCATTCCCCATTTTTTCTCTTAAGTTTTTTTGCTTTAGCCTTTATTATCTCCAATTGGTAATGATGCCTCGGACATCACTGATGATCATAATTGCTGCTGATTATTTTCAACAAACACCCTGGCATAGGACTGGTCACAATTAATCCTGAGAATGGAGCTTTCTGGTGGTGTTTCAGGCCAAATAGTGAAAATTCTCTTTGGATGGGGTTATGAGGACACTTCAAACTCCAAATCATTCTATTTCTTTCAGTGGCTTCTGGGTTGCTAGTTCTCACAGCCACCATAGTTGCAAAGCTGTTGTAGTGTTTGGGAGAAGGAGATGGGAAAATGCACTGAAGCTCACTGCTATAACAGAGATTGAGGCATTTGTTTCCATGAAGAAATGCTCCTCAGATTCTTGGAAGCATCTGACTAATCTCAAGAGTTCTTAAAAAACTGGGGGGGCAAGATTTCTGACAGATTTTTCCCAGTGCTCTCCCAGTTCTTCTAGAAGAGTAAACTTTCAGAGGTTGTTCCTCAAAACTAAAGAGAGGAGCTCCTGCAATGGCTGTTTTTGGTCTCAAAAGTCTCCTTCATTTTTAAAAATGACACTGGTTAGAATGGCCAAAACTTAACAAGACAGTAAACAAAAAGTGTTGGATAGGATATGAAGAAAGGGGAACCCTCTCACACTGTTGGTGAGAATGAAAGTTGGTGCAGCCATTTTGGAAAACAGTGTGGAGATTTCCTTAAGAAATTAAAAATAGAGCTTCCCTATGACCCTGCAATTGCACCACTGGGTGTTTACCCCAAAGATACAGATGTAGTGAAAAGAAGGGCCATCTGTAGCCCAGAGCTCATAGCAGCAATGGCCACGGTCACCAAACTGTGGAAAGAACCAAGATGCCCTTCAATGGACAAATGGATAAGGAAAACATGGTCCATTTTTGCAATAGAGTATTATGCCTCCATCAGAAAGGATGAATACCCAACTTTTGTGTCAACATGGATGGGACTAGAGGAGATTATGCTGAGTGAAATAAATCAAGCAGAGAGAGTCAATTATCATATGGTTTCACTTACTTGTGGAGCATAATGAATAATATGGAGGACATGGGGAGAAAGAAGGAAAAGTGAATTGGGAGAAATTGGAGGGAGCGAGAAAGCATGAGAGACTGTGGACTCTGAGAAACAAACTGAGGGTTTTGGAGGGGAGGGGGGTGGGGGGTTGGGTGAGCCTAGCAGTGGTTATTAAGGAGGATACATATTGCATGGAGCACTGGTGTGGTGCGTGAACAATGAATCTTGGATCACTGAAAAAACAAAATAAAATTTTTAAAAAGCTACATATGAACCTGAAAAAATTTTTTTAAAAGACATTGGTGTTTCTGAAGTTTCTGGGCCAGTTATCTAAAGATTATCCCGTATTGTGGACAAAAATCCATCCACTATCTCAATTGTTTTTTCACAGGAAATGCTTGTGTTAAACCACAATTTCTTAGTGTCCTGGAAGAGGGAATGTGGAGAGATGGAGAATCAAGGTATTTAATTACTAGCAAAAGCATTTAGGGGAAAAATGACAAATGTTGCCATTTTTAAAAAATACTCAAAGTTCATATGAACTAGACTTGTTTACTATTTATAATAAAGTCCACAAAAATACTATAATCCAATAGCCTTTTCTGGTATGACCATGTACAAAGAGTGTATTAACATATTCTTATAACAAATGAAGTAATGTCCTATAAACTTGGGTTTCTATAGAAATCCACAAAAAATCTGAAATCTACATCATAGGCAGTTATTTCAACTTTACTGCAAATATCTAAAATTTACTTCTAATGCACATATTGGTTATACCTATAATTCACTTTTGCATTAATAGCACTTTTGTAGGAATTAGAGAAGAAACCAGAATAACCATTCAATTTTTAAAGCCTGTTAGTGCTTTACTAGAAAAAATTTCCCCAATGCAGTTAGCAACATCTGCCAAACTTGACAACTGTCAAAGTGAAATTTTAAATTTCCTACTTGTATTACACTACATATTTTCACTTTCCAATTAATTAGAGAAATACTAAACAGTACAAATCTACTTTAATATGGGACTTCTGAAAGGTAAAGAGAACTGAACTAGCCAATTGGCCTCCACCTCCTTTGTACTGCGAGACAATAGCCTCAAGCAAGTTTAAACCTCAGAAATATTTTTACTTATTTTTGTTGCTTCTACTGAGTTCCAAAAGCTTTTCTTTCTAAGCCCAAGTCTGATTGTTCTAGGAAAGAATTCTTGAAAGAGAAATTAAAATTTAAGCTAAAGCCTATACCTTTATATTTAATAGTGGATTATCATTGTATTCATGCTAGGATACTTGGAAGCCATGAATCGCTGATCTAAGTAAATAGTGAAGAAACTCTAAGATTTCTCCAACATTCAACTTGGCCAAGTCACAAAAGTATCAAACGTATCATAAATAAAGGATTCTAAAATAAGTGTCTGACAAATTTAGCAATGGAAATTTCGTGTCTCCAATTAAGTATTGCAATTGATTGTTGAGAAGGCATCTTTCCAAACAATTACTTTCGAAACTTCACAATTGCTGAGCACTAATTTTAACCCAATTATCTCTACATACATTTTGCACAAATCAAAGTTCAAGATCAAAGATCTTTGGTAAAAACAGTTCTTTTCCTATCCTATTCCCTTGCTAAAATTGGGACATCTGCCTTCTCCTTCACACCCCCTACTATACAACTTCCACATTTTAAAGCCAACAAAGGCGGGAACATATTCATTGGTTTGTCTTTCCCCAAAACAAGGAAACTACATTTGTGCTGGTGGTTATTTATTTTGCTCTCCCCTGTGTCTTGGGGGCTAGATATCTGGTAACTATTTCTTGTTAATAGAATATAAATCTAGAACCCTAGGGGCAAGGGACTCTGACAAATCTGTTCCTGCAAGCCTAGAAAAGTAGAACAGAAACAGAACCCATTTCTTTACCTCTAACGCATGTGCTTGCCAAATACAAGCTTGAGCAGCACCCTCCTGATCCCCCATTACCCTGTGGAAGGGCTGTGACATTTGAGGTGATATTTGTGGGGACCTGAATTCTGGCGAGAAGCACCTGTCAACTCTGTAGCAGAGAACCTGAAAGTTAGATTTTTGTCCTTCTAACTCTTGTTTCTTAAAAGCATCACCATAGGCATTTCAAGAAATACATATTGGATCCAGACTCACACACTTAGAAAATCACCAGAATGATGTTTTCCTGTACCTTTAATTATGTGGGATTTGATGCCAAAAAAAATGAAGTGGCTGTTTCCATTTGTCCTGATAGAGCTTATAGAACAAAAGTGGCATGTTCAGACATTTTTTAATGCAAGGCATCATCAGAAAATCAGAGAGCTTCCAAGACTTCCCTAAAAAAATGTATCCTCTCTTACAGCTATAGGGTCAGTATATAAGAAAAACCCAAATTTTAGTCCTTCAAGTGGCAAAATAACAACAAAACTTAGCTTCATAAGCTTATGGTGAAAGTCCAATGCATTCAAATAACCCCCTTTCCGATTTCCAGGATCCTATTCTCAATCACAAACCTCCAAATCCCATGGAGTCCCACTTCTACCAAAGTAGCTCCTCCTCTCCTGTCTGAGGACCCAGAACTCACCTTGGCTAGAGCTGCTGTACTGACTTGACCTGGGGAAGCTCCTTTATGGGGACTCTGCATCCCCATCACTCTTCAGTCCCTCCAGACCAGACCATTACTTTCCAACATACCCGGTAGACAGAAGTTGACATAAGCAATAGCTTATACGGGGTCAGAATTGCAACTTTGGTTTGTTAGACCAGCTGAAACCTAGGTATGTGTGTGGGAATAGATCATAAGGTTGCTCGACGAGGGAAGAAGCAATGAACTGCACTGGTTCAAAATTATCAGTGATAGGGACGCCTGGGTGGCGCAGTTGGTTGGACGACTGCCTTCGGCTCAGGGCGTGATCCTGGAGTCCCGGGATCGAGTCCCACATCAGGCTCCCAGCTCCATGGGGAGTCTGCTTCGCTCTCTGACCTTCTCCTCGTTCATGCTCTCTCTCACTGTCTCTCTCAAATAAATAAATAAATAAAATCTTAAAAAAAAAATTATCAGTGATAGAGCTCTTGCCACAAGGGTCCAGGGGAAGTGTGTGGTCTCAAGCAAGCAGGAATAAATCAGTTGTTGGTTCAAACAAGAATTCAATGTTGGCCTATATTTAGTGAGGTCAAGATGCCAGACTCTCTCTTGTGGAGAAAGAACCCAAAGACTTTGAAAGATGGACGTGTCAACGTGTGGATTTTGTAGTCTCTGTCCCACCTCACAAGCTCCTGGCTGCCCTTCTCCAAGGTTGCCACAGCAGCTATCTACATGTAGTCCGACAAGTGCTTACCCCCGCTGCACATCTGCCTTGCTTTCTGCCCCAGGATGGCTCTGTTGCTGCCCCATGAGTACCTGTTGGGGCCCACCGCTCCACTTTGGCTCAGACACTGATCTAGACTTGCAAGGTAGCTACCATCTGGCCAAAGCATGATGGAATATTGTAGAATTATACTCCCCTATGCTTTGTATGGCACCTTCTACATAGTTCCTCGTAGGTTTCCAGAAATGTTAGTTAGCCCCAGTTTCCATCAGGGATGAGGACCCCAGATTTCACCACAGCAGATGCCATCAGATCCCCTAGGGGTCCTTGCCATGGTGGTGAACATGGTGGCGGCCTCCACACTCCTGTCTTCATCTGATGGCTTTTTCAGCCACTGGAAGCCACTCTGCTTGTACACATGCCTGATGTGCCTGAGAATTCACACCCTAAGCTGCCCTAGCCTGGAGCTGACAAAATCGTGCACATATACCCCACTGCCCTGGCCACTTAGGTGGGATAATCCTAAGCCCATGTTCTGTATTGGTTCCCAGAGTTGTCCAATGGTAGTAAGTCCCAGTTACCCAAAGAGTTCATGTGCTTGATTGATGAGTTGTACCATTTATTTAGAAGATGATCCCAGGAAACGCCGGCAAAAGAATGGGGAAGTGAAGGAGGAAAAGGCAGCAGGATCTCCAGGTTTACCTCTGGGAGGACATTAAGATGCTTGTTACTGCAAATGGCCTCAGAAAACAGATGCTCAGAATGGAAATCCAGTGTCAGATAAACTGAGGCACACTAAAATGAACACTTCATAGGAACAAAAATCTCCTTGAATGGGGCAGCATCAACCCAGAAGTAATTAGGAGTGCTCTGCAGACAGGAGCCAGGGGAAAGACGCTTCTAGGGGAAGGCATGGAAGCAAAGAAGGCAAGTTACTTGATTGGCTCTAGCGTGAATCCTAGCCGGCTGCTTGCGGGTGGTTCTAAGTGGATGCTTACAATGTCTGGCAGACTGGAGGTCCCGTTCCTAAGATTCTTCTTGTGGTTAATTGGAATGGGAAATAGGTGGGAGAGGTATCTCTAACACAGGACATTTACCTATGTCCGGAGACAGTCCTGTTTGTCATGTACAAGGTTGGGGGAGGAGATCACTACTGGCCTCTTGAGGGTAGAGGCCAGGGATGCTGCTGATGAACCTGTCCTGCACAGGACAGCCCCATTACAAAGACTTCTCTGGCCCAGTGCCATCTGTGGGGACAAGAACCCTGGTTCCTACGGACTCTTCAGTTATGCCGACCTCTGTGGTTTACAATCACACTAACGAAACGGATAGAAGAGCAACTCCCAAGCACCCCCAAGCAAGGGCACCCAGCTGAGCCCAGTGAGCCCATGAGAGAGAATGCTTCTTGTTTTAAGCCACTGAGCATTGACATGGCTGGTTACACAGCAACAGACAAGCAGTAAGCAAACATGGGTCTTTTTGCTCCCAACCGAAAAGACTTCACAAATGTCTTTTAAGTTTTCTCTATGAGGGCTTAGAATATTTGCTTTGTCTCTTCAGGTGAATTCACTTTGTTAACCTCTTAAGTCCTTCAAGTGTCTGGAGCATCTCCATCCATAAGGGTGAGAAGGGAAAGTCCCTTTCAACAGATTCTGCAGTGATTACGGCTGCAACCATGGAACTTCCCAAGAGGACGCTAGCACTAGAGAATTTTCACTATGGAATCAGACTTACTTCAGCAGAATTCGGGAAAGGCAGTCACAAATTCAGAGCTCTCAGAATGCCTAACTATGCTCCTATATATTTTTATTGTGGATCTAGGTATACCGAATACATTAATTAGCATGAGCTATTTTCTCTCCATTGCAAGTTGGATCATTTATCAATATAAAATAGCCCTTCATTTCATTTTATTCCATGCCTGGAATCAATCTCCATGCCACCTTTCTGTTTGTTTGTACTGCCCTGAAATAAAAACAGAAGGTTAAAGACAAAAGGATATAAACCACTTTAAGTGAGTTCCTTATAGAGGAACATGTAGCTGAAGTGGTTTTTTTAACCCAATCTGAGAGTCAGGCATTTGTTTTGTTTTCAATGGGTTTAAGGCTCTGAAATAAAAACAGAAGGTTAAAGACAGAAGGATATAATGGGTTTAAGTCCTTTATCCTTTGTCTTTGCTAATATTGTCTTTCACAGTAGCGTGTGGTGCTCTCAATTCTGACTGTTCATAGACGGGGACGAGACCAGTGCAGTCATGTATGGCTTAGAAATGGTCTCCTGGAAAGCTTCCTCCCAAACAGGGAACCAGTATTATTTAAAAATGACCATACTCGGGTGGCTCAGTGGGTTAAGCCTCTGTCTTCAGCTCAGATCATGATCTCAGGGTCCTCGGATGGAGCCCCGCATCAGGCTCTCTGCTCAATGGGGAGCCTGCTTCCTCCTCTCTCTGCCTCTTTGCCTACTTGTGATCTGTCAAATAAATAAAATCTTTTTTTAAAAATGACCATATTTGGGGCACTTGGGTGGCTCAGTGGGCTAAAGCCTCTGCCTTCGGCTCAGGTCATGATCCCAGGGTTCTGGGATCGAGCCCCACATCGGGCTCTCTGCTCCGCAGGGAACCTGCTTTCTCCCCTCTCTCTCTCTGCCTGCCTCTCTTCCTACTTGTGATTTCTCTCTGTCAAATAAATAAAATCTTTTAAAATGACCATATTTAAGCCAATTATGTTGCTACTAATGGGTTAATTATAGCACATAAATCATAGTATTGTTGCAAGTAGTAAATCTGATCATGCACGTAATCTATATCTATATCTTTATCTATATCTATATATCATAGTTTTAATACAGGGATATTGTTTAAAAACCAATTCACTGTGCAGAGGAGAAGAGAACATCAGATATGCTAGATCCCAGATTACCATTACTAAACTAAAAAAATCTGAGTTAAGTGCCGCAAAAGCTTGAAGTATGAGTTTCGCAGTAAGAGTAGAAAAAGCAAACTTGATCTGTAGGTAGCCGTCTGATGGAACACCTGATAATAAATATCCCATCCTGGTTGCCTACCCCTTTCAGATGTTTCCAGCACAGAAGATGGCTGTTCAGCAAACCCTTCTGGCTCTCAAAAGAAGTTACAACCTCTAACTTTGTCTTAGTCACTGACAAAGCTACTACTTCACAGCTCCCAGTTAATTAAACACACACACCCCATCCTCAAAGTGCAGAGAAGATGAAGAGACTGGTGTTCTCTCCCTGGCAGGGTGGCCCCCAGAGGAGCAAAGGAAGGGGCCAGCTGAGTATGCCCATGTTATTCTTCCCAAGTTTACCATTTAGTCAAGTTACTCTCACTGATACAAAATGCATGACCAGGGACAAAACCAGGAATAAACAGTCATTAAACTCTCTGCCTAGAAGGAGACATCTGGAGTGGGGAAGAAAATTCCCCCACAAATTTCCCCGCGCTCCTCTCACATGGGGAAAATCAAATGATCACGATGGTAGCACATCTGGAACTCCACACCCCTCTCCTGGCTTTCTCCTCCCTCCCCACCTCTTCACTCTATCCTCTCCCTTTCCCCACCCTTCACAAGTTAGTCCCAAGCTCTGTTCCTTGGTCTTTATTCACATGCAGCCCCTAGGTGAGCTCTCTTAGGACCTCAAATACCAGAAGCAGACTTGGATAGTAAGGTTCCATGAGATACAGAAAATTAAATGAGAAACTTTCAGTCTAATTAAAATAGAGCCATATGTATAGATTGTATTAGGACTATAAATGTAAATGATGGAATGTGGTAGCATATCAAAATGCCATTTGCAATAGTGACATAATCTCCATGCAGCCCGTACCCACCCCTTGCATTGATGGATTGCGCCAGCTGAGGGGAGGTTTGGTGGAGATTCGCTCTCAGCTGTGTTCCTCTCTGCATTGACCTTGGATGAAGAGTGCCACCTCACCAAGGTCCAAGGTTATGCCCCTTCCCTGGCTTCCCAAGCCAGCCCTCTTGCCTCAAACCAAGACAAGTCTGATGGAGCCAAGACCAAGGATAAAACTGAAAGACAGGCTGTCCTGCTGGCCCTATGGGAAACTCTGGACCTAGATGGATCAGAGTTCTTGCTACACGTAAATCTCCGTCTTGGAGCCCATTTCCATGGAAGCCAACCTGCAACATCCTAGGCATGACCAAGTCTGTTTTAGACCAAGAATGCAAAAATTCAACATCAGGAATTCTAACCTATTAGTGTAATGAATTATATGGCAAAGGAGGTAAAGAATTATATTAATGGCTATCAAATCGGCATTTCATACAAACCAGCAATAATTCTTTTTTTTTTTTTTTTTTTTTTTTTTTTTTTTTTTTTTTTTCCCAATTTATTTATTTTCAGAAAAACAGTATTCATTATTTTTTCACCACACCCAGTGCTCCATGCAAGCTGTGCCCTCTATAATACCCACCACCTGGTACCCCAACCTCCCACCCCCCCGCCACTTCAAACCCCTCAGACTGTTTTTCAGAGTCCATAGTCTCTCATGGTTCACCTCCCCTTCCAATTTACCCAAATTCCCTACTACTCTCTAACGCCCCTTGTCCTCCATGCTATTGGTTATGCTCCACAAATGAGTGAAACCATATGATAATTGACTCTCTCTGCTTGACTGATTTCACTCAGCATAATCTCTTCCAGTCCCGTCCATGTTGCTACAAAAGTTGGATATTCGTCCTTTCTGATGGAGGCATAATACTCCATAGTGTATATGGACCACATCTTCCTTATCCATTCATCCGTTGAAGGGCATCTTGGTTCTTTCCATAGTTTGGCGACTGTGGCCATTGCTGCTATAAACATTGGGGTACAGATGGCCCTTCTTTTCACGACATCTGTATCTTTGGGGTAAATTCTTAATAAAAATTGTGTATAAACCAGGATTAAAACTACTTCTGGTCCTGGGTTTTAATGAAACTACTCTTAATATCTGAAAATACGAGAAGTTCTGGTAGATAGCGCTTGCCTTACACATTATAAGGACTACAGGAAATATTGACAAGCATAAGGTACAAAAGATAAATACTTAGGGGGTGTCTGGGTGGCTCAGTGGGTTAAGCCTCTACCTTTGGCTCAAGTCATGATCCCAGGGTTCTGGGATCGAGCCCTGCATTGGGCTTTCCACTCAGCAGGAGCTTGCTTCCCCCTCTCTCTCTGCCTGCCTCTCTGCCTGCTTGTGATCTCTCTCTCTCTCTGTGTCAAATATATAAATAAAATATTTTAAAAAATACAATTCACCAATTTTATAGAAAAAAGTAAATACTTAGTACAAATATTTGAAAAAGAGACAGTCTTTATAGATGCTGTAGCTGCATAACTATAAAACCAAAAACCCTGGAGACTTCACTGAAAATTTTGGGGGCTTTGTTTCATTTTGTTTCTGGATTTTTTTAAAAGATTTTATTTATTTATTTGACAGGCAGAGATCACAAGTAGGCAGAGAGGCAGGCAGATAGAGAGGAGGAAGCAGGCTCCCTGCTGAGAAGAGAGCCCGATGTGGGGCTCGATCCCAGACCCTGGAATCATGACCTGGGCTGAAGGCAGAGGCTTTAACCCACTGAGCCCCCAGGTGCCCCAGTTTCTGGATTTTTTACCTAACTTAATGTCTCATGGTGAGGGACATCCATCACATTTGTATCCAAAAGTAAATAGCTTTCTCTATATTAACAAAAAGCTACAAATGAAAATGAAATAAAATCCCATTCACAGTTGCAATAAATCTGCAAGATATCTAGAAATTTGTCTGAAATTTTCCAGGATTAGTATGGAAAATATTACTAAATCATATTGGAGGATATAAAACTACACATGAACCAATGAAAAACCTATTATGTCCCTAGATGGAAATATGTAGAATTATGTAACTGATGTATAGCAATTACAAATTATAATTTTTCAAAATTATCAAACTCTAATTGCTATAAATGAAATATAATGTAAACATAGAAACATAATGTGTTTTCAACCAGCACTCCAAGGATAATTATTTAAATTCAATTAGCCAACATACAGTACATCATTAGTTTTGATGTAGTATTCAATGATTCATTAGTTACATATAACACCCAGTGCTCATCAATCACGTGCCCTCCTTCATGCCCATCCCCCATTGGCCCCATTCCCTCATACACCTCCCCTCCCACAACCCCCAGTTTGTTTCCCAGAGTCAAATCTCTCCAGATTTGTCTCCCTCTCTGACTTCTTCCTATTCAGTCCTCCCCCCATGATCCTCTGTGCTGTTTCTTATATTCTATATAAGTGAAACCATACGATAATTGTCACTCTCTTACTTATTTCACTTAGCCTAATACCCTCCAGTTCCATCCACATCGATGTAAATGGCAAGTATTCATCCTTTCTGATGGCTGAGTAATATTCTATTATAAAAAGCATTTGACAAAATACATCATCCTTTCTGGATTAAAACTCTTCAAAGCGTAGAGATAGAGGAAACATACTTCAATATCATCAAAGCCATCTATGAAAAGCCCACAGTGAATATCATTCTCAATGGAGGAAAACTGAGAGCTTTTCCCTTAAGGACAGGAACACAACAGGGATGCCCACTCTCACCACTACTGTTCTACATAGTACTAGAAGTCCTAGCCTCAGCAATCAGACAACAAAAAGAAATAAAAGACATTCAAATCGGCAAAAAAGTCAAGCTCTCACTCTTCACAGATGACCTGATACTTTATGTGGCAAACCCAAAGGACTCCACCCCCAAGTCCCTAGAACTCATATAGGAATTCAGTAACATGGCAGGATACAAAAATCAATGCACAGAAATCTGTTGCATTTCTCTACACTAACAATGTGACTGTAGAAAGAGAAATTAAGGAACGATCCCATTTGCAATTGCACCAAAAACCATAAGATACCTAGGAATAAACCTAACCAAAGAGGTAAAAGAGCCGTACTCTAAAAACTACAGAATACTTATGAAAGAAAGTGAGGAAGACACAAAGAGATGGAAAAGCATTCCATACTTGTGGATTGGAAGGCTAAACACTAAAACATAGACGTTTTAACAATATCCACATTCAGTGCAATCCTTATCAAAATACCATCAACATTTTCCATAGAGCTGAAACAAACAACCCTAAAATCCGTATGGAACCAGAAAGGACCCCAAATCAGCAAGGGAATGTTGAAAAACAAAACCAAAGCTGGGAGCATCACAATACCTGACTTCAAACTCTATTACAAAGCTGTGATCAACAAGACAGTGTGGTAGTGACACAAAAAGACCCATAGATTAATGGAACAAAATAGCCTAAGGACAACTCTTAAATTTAATCAAAATACTGAAATTTTTATGAGGAAATGTTCAAATGAACGTTCAAATTCAAAGTGTGTGTTCAAAAACAGACTCCTGGAGAATTCACCCTGCCAGATGTTAAGACTTATCACAAAGCTACTACAAGAAAGCAGCACCGTGTTGTCAAAAGAACACACCTGAACACTCTCCAGCACAGGCTTTGTCTGCTGCTGAGTCTAGGGGAGATACTTTATGGCACTGTGAGTTATAAATAACTAATGAGTTATAAATAACTAATGGCTCTGCGAGAAAGGACTCAACCTCCCTCTGTCGCCAGCCCCCAGGCTTGGGCAAGACCTTTGTCTTCAAGGTCTTGCTTCAGTATCCTGATCTGCAAATAGGTCTGGGGTTTTCTTTTTTCCTTTGGCTTCTCTTTTGAACAGGTTGTAATGCCTCACCCGTTTCCCATCAATTAGACGAAAATCATACTGTGTGGTTTTGTGAGAATCATGATTCAGATTAAAAACTTAAGCAATTTGGAAGGTCTTGCCCTGGGATACCCAGTGGATGCACCACATAGCGTCAACTAAACTTCCTCACCAGAGAAGTGTGCCTCATAGGCCATTTTAGCCCATCTGCATCTGTCTCGGGTCACACGGTTAAATCCAAAGCAGCAATAAAACATTGCTGACTCTGTTTGCTAATTTTAATTTTCCTCCGTACTAATTCTGTGTTTTTGCTTTTTTGGTTTACTGGTGGCCTTTAAGTAATGTCTTACCAGGGGCAATGATGATTAGAAATTTGGTTTTACGATCTCACCATCAAGTGATCTCTGTAAGTTGACAAATGCTTTCTTAGGGATTATTCTCTATTGAGTGAGAGAAGACCAAGAAACTGATATATTCAACTTTGTCTATTTTGCCCTCAATTAGTAGCTGCGTGCCCATCAGGAAGGAGAACATCTCTTTAATATCTGGGCTAGTGAGTTTTGTGGATCCGTGTTTACCCTTGACCCATGACCTAGATTCCAGCAATGAAGCTATAAGCTCTCTGTATGTCTGTGTCTGAAATTCAGAAAGCCTTTTACCTCTAGGTAGTAATGTTTTTCCTATGTCCAAATGATTAGGTTATAACATCTATTAAAGGAAATGAGCTCTTTTCTGATAATCTCCTAGAGCTAAATAAGCACTTATGAATAGAATATTCCTAATTCTGAGAAAATAAGGAAATTGCGATGTAATACTTCAAATATACTAAATGGAAAAAAAATTCCTTAAACCATTCCTTACAAAACTAACTCAGTGAGAAGATAATCCATAGATTAGGGAAAAAATGATTGCAAACCACCTGTCTGGGAAGGGACCTGTACCCAGAATATATAAAGAACTTACAATTCAACAACAAAAAGATGACCCAGTTAAAAATGTACAATGGACTTAGACATTTCTCCAAAGCATATGTTCATGTGGCCAAGAAGCACATGAATATATGCTCAATCATCAGTCATTAAAGAAATGCAAGACAAAGCCACAGAGATACCACTTTGCTCACCAGAGCACTGTAATTCAAGAAGTCAGATGATCATGGGGAGAACCTGGAACTCTCCTACATGCTGGTGGGAAACTAAAACGGCAGACCACATTGGCAGAGTTCTCTATCTTCAATACAAACTCTTTTCCAGAGTTACCTGTGACTCAGCAATTCTACTCCTAGGTGTCTATTACCTAAAAGACATGAACACCTCTACCCACACAAGAACTTTTACATGAATGTTCATAGTATATTCATAATATAACAGCCCTAAAGCAGACCCCGGTGACCCAGGTGTTGTCACCCAATGAATACATAATACACTCCGCGGTTACCCACACAATGGAATGCCATAAGCAATAAGGAGGAACAATATATTGATCCATTCCATGACTTGGTGAACCTAAGAAAACACTGTGCTCAGTGAAGGAAGCCAAACCCAAAGACAACATACTTATATGCTTCTATTAATATGAACTGTCCATTATGGGCAAAGCAATGGAAATAAAGTAGATTAGTGGTTGCTTAGGCCTGATGGAAGTGATTGCTTTTAGGGGTGATGGAAATTTTCCAAAATTTGTGGTGATTTTTGCATAACTATAAATACGCCAAAAGCATTGCATTATACATGTAACACTGAATTTTATTATATGCATATCTCAAAGTTACTTTTTAAAAGCCAACTCAAATACTTTGAGAATTCAAGTTCACATAATTTAAGTAAATCTTTGGCAAGCAAGACTAATATTTTTAGTTCAACAAAATGCTAGATTTTTGATTTATTAGTGTCAAATGTAATACATGTTACATTTTTCATAGTCTTAATCCTATAGGAATAATGTTGGCTCTTTTGAGCAGTAAACCTGTATCAGTTTGAAGTGGCGGGGGGGTGGGAGGTTGGGGTACCAGGTGGTGGGTACTATAGAGGGCACGGCTTGCATGGAGCACTGGGTGTGGTGAAAAAATAATAAATAATGTTTTTCTGAAAATAAATAAATTTAAAAAAAAAAGAACATACCCAAGTAGAATAAAAATATATACTTTTAACTAACCTAAATCATGGTGATGTAGAACTTGTATTTATTTTAACATTATATTTTGTCATTTGTCAACTTGAAGATGATTTCAAGATCTTCAGATAACGTAAAATCTTGGACTGCTATTGAGTTTATGAGCTCCCTGAGTGCCTAGATGCTTTCTAAGTAAAATAGAATCCTGACACAGAGATTACGAAGCTTATTTTTATATGCTACAGAGAGGCTATATCTTCGGATCTATTAAAAATACTTCCATTTTTGACACTGTGAAGTTGTATAAGGAATATGGCAAAAGCTGTGTTATGTGTATTCATGAGCTTTGATAGATAAAATGCTGGCATATGCCCGACAGTTTTCAGTTACTCTCTGTCTAGCTGTCTCTGAATGCACTAACTACTTTGCTCTAAAGTGACTAGTCTTTGAGACTGCACTTGGGAGTGATGGTCTCAGAGAAACACAGCTATGCGTGTGCCTCTGTTTGGTCAAACAGAGTAGTTTTGTCCCAGAGCACAACTTCCAGGGTAATTTCTTTGTCCTTCAAACCCCCATTTGCCCTTCAAAGTTCTGGAGGACTCGTTTGTTAAATGTCCAACCTGAGACTTCTCTTGTGAACTTGGTAGGAAAGCAAACACCAGGCCTCTGGGGTAAATGAACTCCGTCCGGGCACCCATGAGTGTCATCGGGCCGGAACTGAGACCAGCCTGACCGTGTAATCAAGAATCCTTTGTTAAGATTCACTTTGAGGGGGGACAAGATGGCGGGGTACTAGGAAGAGGCGTCTTTTCAGCTGGTACCCCAAAGTGAGCTGATTACCTACCAAAGAACTCTGATCACCCATGAAATCAGCCTGAGATCAGAATTATACACGTCTGGATCTCTACAGGGGCAGAAGACGCCAGTGAGCAGGTAAAGCGGAATGGGAACAGCGGACTGATATCGGAAGATAAACAAAAGGGGGAGGGAGCCACCAGAGGCGACCGTTGCAAAAGTAATACCCCGATACGAGCGAGAGTGCCCTGCGTCTGGGGACCAGCATTAACTCGGAGACTGGTTGAAAGCACTCCAAAAGAGCAAAGGATCGCGGGGGCAAACTGTGGGAATCGGGGCGGCTAGGGACAGGGGCTTGAGTCCCCGGTCCCAGACGGCCTCCCCGGCGCGGAGGCAGAGAGAGTGCGGCGGAGAAACCGGCTCCTGGTCCCTAAGCCGCCAGCGTGCCCCAGAGCGCGGGGTTCCGGCTCCTGTGAGGGGATGGGAGCCGGTCTGCAGAACGCGCGCTAGCCCTACCACAAAGCTTGAGATGCGCGTGCACGTCGCTCCAGCTCTCCTGGGTTTCTAAGGCCCTGGGGCGCTTCTTGACCCAGGCCATTGTTTCAAAGTCTAAGCCTCGCGCCCGCGAAACTCTTCCCCGGACAGAGGCGCGCAAAAGCCCAGCCTGCGGCTTACGGACCAGCGCCCCGTTCTCAGTGCCCCAGACGCGCGCCCGACCCACAGCCGCCTCTGAAAAGAGGTGCGCGCAAGCCGGGCACTCCCAGCCCCGGCCAGCGGCAAAATCTCAGTGTGCGATCGCTGCTTGGAACCTCTCTGGCGGTCAGGAGCTCCCAGACAGCCGCCACTGCCTTGGCTTTGGGGACGAGCAAAAGATCCTGCGCCCCCAGGGTCTTTAACTTGGAACCTGCACTGCCAGCATCCAAGGGGGAATTTATTCAGCTTCTGCACCCAGACTGAGGCTTCTGAGACGGAGATCAGGAAGTGTTCCAGGGCGCACCTTGACTGCACCAGAGTTGATACATCCAGCTACATCTGTTCAGTCTTCTCCCACCAAAATGACTAGGAGGAGGAATGCCCAACAGAAGAAAAATACAGAGGATGGACCTTCCGCAACAGAGCTAACGGCTATCAACATAGACAATATGTCGGAAAGAGAATTCAGGCTAACAATTATCCAGGCAATAGCTAGGTTGGAGAAAGCCATGGATGACCAAACAGAATTGATTAGAGCCGAACTGAAAGCGACCAGACAGGATGTTCACAATGTTAGGGCGGAGCTTAAAGCTACCAGGGAGGAGGTCCACAATGCTCTCAATGAGTTCCAATCCAATCTAAACTCTCTCAAAGCTAGGGTAACTGAGACAGAAGATAGAATTAGTGATCTGGAAGACAAACAGATAGAGAGAAAGGATCAGGAGGAAGCCTGGAACAAACAGCTTAGATCCCACGAAAGCAGAATTAGGGAAATAAGTGATGCCATGAAGCGTTCCAACGTCAGAATTATTGGAATTCCTGAAGGGGAGGAGAAAGAAAGAAGTCTAGAAGATGTCGTGGAACAAGTCCTTCATGAAAACTTTCCGAATCTCGCGAATGAAACCAGCGTTCATGTACTAGAGGCTGAACGGTCTCCACCCAAGATTATACACTCCAAAAAAACATCACGACACCTGATAGTCAAATTGAGAAATTATAATTGTAGGTATAATCTCTTGAAAGCTGCCAGGGCAAAGAGGCTCCTTACTTACAGAGGGAAGCCCATCAGAATAACGTCAGACCTGTCCACAGAGACCTGGCAAGCCAGAAGAGGCTGGCAAGATATATTCAGGGCACTAAATGAGAAGAACATGCAGCCAAGAATACTTTATCCAGCAAGACTGACATTCAAAATGGATGGAGAGATAAAGAGTTTCCAAGACCGGCAAGACTTAAAAGACTATGCAACCACCAAGCCGATACTGCAGGAAATATTAAGGGGGGTTCTATAAAAGAGGAAAAATCCCAAGAATAGCATTGAACAGAAATATAGGGACAGTCTACAGAAAGAAAGACTTCAAAGGTAACTCGATGTCAATAAAAACGTATCTATCAATAATCACTCTCAATGTGAATGGCCTCAATGCACCCATAAAACGGCACAGGGTTGCAGATTGGATAAAACGACAGGACCCATCCATATGCTGTCTACAAGAGACCCATTTTGAACCTAAAGATACACGCAGACTGAAAGTGAAGGGGTGGAGAAGCATCTTTCATGCCAATGGGACTCAAAAGAAGGCTGGGGTAGCGATTCTCATATCAGATAAATTAGACTTCAAACTAAAGACTGTAGTCAGAGATACAGAAGGACACTACATAATCCTTAAAGGGACTATCCACCAAGATGATCTAACAATTGTAAATGTCTATGCTCCCAATATGGGAGCAGCCAATTACTTAAGAAAACTGTTAATCAAGATAAAGAGTCATATTGATATGAATACACTAATCGTAGGTGATCTTAACACGCCTCTTTCAGAAATAGACAGATCATCGAAGCAGCAAATCAATAAAGAAACAAGAGCATTGAACGACACATTGGACCAGATGGACCTCATAGATATATACAGAACATTCCACCCTAAAACAGCAGAATACTCATTCTTCTCAAGTGCACACGGAACCTTCTCTAGAATAGACCACATACTGGGTCACAAATCAGGACTCAGCCGATACCAAAAGACTGAGATTATTCCCTGCATATTCTCAGATCACAATGCTTTGAAACTGGAGCTCAATCACAAGGAAAAGTTCCGAAGGAACTCAAACACCTGGAAGCTAAAGACCACCTTGCTTAAGAATACTTGGATCAACCAGGAGATCAAAGAAGAACTGAAACAATTCATGGAAACCAATGAGAATGAAGACACTTCGGTCCAAAACCTATGGGATACAGCAAAGGCGGTCCTAAGGGGAAAATATATAGCCATCCAAGCCTTGCTCAAAAAAATTGAAAAATCCAGAACACACCAGCTGTCTCTACACCTTAAAGAACTGGAGGATCAACAACAAATCAAACCAACTCCACACATAAGAAGGGAAATCATCAAGATTAGAGCTGAGATCAATGAGGGAGAAACCAGAGATACAGTAGAACGTATCAATGAAACTAGAAGCTGGTTTTTTGAAAGAATCAATAAGATCGATAAGCCACTGGCTACACTAATCCAAAAGAAAAGAGAGAAATCCCAAATTCATAAAATTATGAATGAAAGGGGAGAGATCACAACTAACACCAAGGAAGTAGAAACAATCATCAGAAGTTACTACGAACAGTTATATGCCAATAAGCTTAGCAACCTTGATGAAATGGATGCATTCCTGGAAAAATATAAACTACCAAAATTGAACCAGGAAGAAATCGACAACCTGAATAGACCGATATCTAATAACGAGATTGAAGCAGTGATCAAAAATCTCCCAAAAAACAAGAGCCCAGGACCTGACGGATTCCCTGGGGAATTCTACCAAACCTTCCAAGAAGAAATAACACCTATTCTCCTGAAGCTGTTTCAAAAAATTGAAGCAGAAGGAAAACTTCCAGACTCTTTCTATGAAGCCAGCATTACCCTGATCCCCAAACCAGGCAAGGACCATACCAAAAAGGAGAATTTCAGACCAATATCACTGATGAATATGGATGCTAGATTCTCAACAAGATCCTAGCCAACAGGATCCAACAACACATTAAAAAGATTATCCACCATGATCAGGTGGGATTCATCCCTGGGCTACAAGGATGGTTCAACATTCGTAAATCAATCAATGTGATACAACAAATTAATAGGAGAAGAGAGAAGAACCACATGGTCCTCTCAATTGATGCAGAAAAAGCATTTGACAAAATCCAACATCCGTTCCTGATTAAAACGCTTCAAAGTATAGGGATAGAGGGAACATTCCTGAACCTCATCAAATCTATCTATGAAAGACCCACAGCAAATATCATCCTCAATGGGAAAAAACTTGCAGCCTTCCCGTTGAGATCAGGAACAAGACAAGGATGCCCACTTTCACCACTCTTGTTCAACATAGTATTAGAAGTCCTAGCAACAGCAATCAGACAACAGAGAGAAATAAAAGGTATCCAAATTGGTAATGAAGAAGTCAAACTCTCTCTCTTCGCAGATGACATGATTCTTTATATGGAAAACCCAAAAGACTCCACCCCCAAACTACTAGAACTCATACAGCAATTCAGCAACGTGGCAGGATACAAAGTCAATGTGCAGAAATCAGTGGCTTTCTTATACACTAACAAGGAAAATACAGAAAGGGAAATTAGAGAATCGATTCCATTTACTATAGCACCAAGAACCATAAGATACCTGGGAATAAACCTAACTAAAGAGGTAAAGGATCTATACTTGAGGAACTATAGAACACTCATGAAAGAAATTGAAGAAGACACAAAAAGATGGAAGACCATTCCATGCTCTTGGATCGGAAGAATAAACATCGTTAAAATGTCTATACTGCCTAGAGCAATCTATACTTTTAATGCCATTCCGATCAAAATTCCACCGGCATTCTTCAAAGAGCTGGAGCAAATAATCCAAAAATTTGTATGGAATCAGAAGAGACCCCGAATCGCTAAGGAAACGTTGAAAAACAAAAATAAAGCTGGCGGCATCACCTTACCTGATTTCAAGCTTTATTACAAAGCTGTGATCACCAAGACAGTATGGTACTGGCATAAAAACAGACACATAGACCAGTGGAACAGAGTAGAGAGCCCTGATATGGACCCTCAACTCTATGGTCAATTAATCTTCGACAAAACAGGAAAAAATATACAGTGGAAAAAAGACAGTCTCTTCAATAAATGGTGCTGGGAAAACTGGACAGCTATATGTAGAAGAATGAAACTCGACCATTCTCTTACACCGTACACAAAGATCAACTCAAAATGGATAAAAGACCTCAACGTGAGACAGGAATCTATCAGAATCTTAGAGGAGAACATAGGCAGTAATCTCTTCGATATCAGCCACAGCAACTTCTTTCAAGATACGTCTCCAAAGGCAAAGGAAACAAAAGCGAAAATAGACTTCTGGGACTTCATCAAAATCAAAAGCTTCTGCACAGCAAAGGAAACAGTCAAAAAAACAAAGAGGCAACCCACGGAATGGGAGAAGATATTTGCAAATGACAGTACAGACAAAAGGTTGATATCCAGGATCTATAATGAACTCCTCAAACTCAACCCACACGAAACAGACAAACACATCAAAAAATGGGCAGAAGATATGAACAGACACTTCTCCAATCAAGAAATACAAATGGCTATCAGACACATGAAAAAATGCTCATCATCATTAGCCCTCAGGGAGATTCAAATTAAAACCACATTGAGATATCACCTTACACCAGTTAGAATGGCCAAAATTAACAAAACAGGAAACAACATGTGTTGGAGAGGATGTGGAGAAAGGGGAACCCTCTTCCACTGTTGGTGGGAATGCAAGTTGGTGCAGCCTCTTTGGAGAACAGTGTGGAGATTCCTCAAGAAATTAAAAATAGAGCTTCCCTACGACCCTGCAATTGCACTCCTGGGTATTTACCCCAAAGATACAGATGTCGTGAAAAGAAGGGCCATCTGTACCCCAATGTTTATAGCAGCAATGGCCACAGTCGCCAAACTATGGAAAGAACCAAGATGCCCTTCAACGGATGAATGGATAAGGAAGATGTGGTCCATATACACTATGGAGTATTATGCCTCCATCAGAAAGGACGAATATCCAACTTTTGTAGCAACATGGACGGGACTGGAAGAGATTATGCTGAGTGAAATCAGTCAAGCAGAGAGAGTCAATTATCATATGGTTTCACTCATTTGTGGAGCATAACCAATAGCATGGAGGACAAGGGGCGTTAGAGAGTAGTAGGGAATTTGGGTAAATTGGAAGGGGAGGTGAACCATGAGAGACTATGGACTCTGAAAAACAGTCTGAGGGGTTTGAAGTGGCGGGGGGGTGGGAGGTTGGGGTACCAGGTGGTGGGTATTATAGAGGGCACAGCTTGCATGGAGCACTGGGTGTGGTGAAAAAAATAATGAATACTGTTTTTCTGAAAATAAATAAATTGGGGGAAAAAAAAAAAAAAAAAAAAAAAGATTCACTTTGAGTAAAAGTGGGGAGACACTAAGGAAAAATGTTTGCCTTGGTGGAAAATGGAAGGCTGTAGCTACAACACTCCCTCTGAGTTGGATTCTGACTTCATGGGATCTGTTTGACAACTCTAAGTGGCCAACTGATAAAATCACAAAGTAATTCCTGCTGTGAAATGCAAACGAACCCCCGCCCTCCCCTAAAAAATGCCACTTCCACAACCTGTGCCTGTTCATTGTAATATTTCTGATCTATAAATGGGTGTGTTCTTTGAATTCTTCTGGAACTGGTCATACCCCCCCCATTTTTCTCATTATTAAAATATTTAATGTTTCATTCTTACATCTGTATGAGTGTCAGGACCTCCGTTTTCCTGAAATTCTACAGACACCATTGTCATGTCCTGACTTGTGTACTTGGGAAGTCTCCCCTAGGATGAAGGCTGCATTTCAGTTTGGGGGTGGGGGGGGAGGATTACCTGGTCTGGGACTGTTGCTGGTGTAATGGGTTCCCATCTGGAAGAGCACACTTGAGGCCTCCTAGAGCACATCATATACGAAAACGAGCTCTGTGTGGGGTAAAGATTTAAATGCACAAATGTGAAAATGCAAAGATTTAAGCATAACAGTAATAATGAATAATGAACCTGCTAGGAGAACATTTAGGAAAAGTTCTAATAAGGGTGGTGTGCTGGAGATCTTCCAAAGCAGCACAGGCAAGTGAGCCACCTGCCTATTAAGGATGCTAACTTTCGACTTTCGCATGGGTTACAGAAGACTCTTGCTCATGGGTATTAAAGGGACGAACATTCCCCCAGGCTATTATTTGTGTTTTAATTTTCAAATGCTTATTGTTACTCAAAATTTTTAACTCTTGAGTCAAATTGTTCTTACCGTACAGGTTCTGGGTTTCCTCTCTTGCTAGGAAAGGTCTCTACCATACTAAATGATTATTTTCCCTATCCATACATAGACAGAGCTCTCTCTATAGCTAATGAATAGAAAGACCAAAGCACGCATGGAGACTTTTTCTGGGGCTTATGGGCAACTTAATTCTCTCTTGGGTTCTGTTTATCCTCATTAAGCAAGCGCTATGTGTTCATTGTAGAAAAACTACAAAAGAAATCTAAGAATTTTAAATGTCTTATTTCTAGAAGGTTGCATAAGAAACCAGCTGAACTGACTGCCTGTGTGGCTGGAGCCTGGGTTGGTGGGAGGACAGGCATGGAAGGGAAACTTCTCCTTGAATTCTCTTTTGTAGCTTTTTGAATGTTGGATCATGTGAATGAATTGTTCATGGAAGGAATTACATGTGATTTGTCCTGTCCCAAGAGCAGGCCCCTCCCCCCCCCAGTGTGTTAGGCAACCAAGTTGCCTGCTCCTGTCTCCCCCAGCAGCAGCCCCATACTACCAGGTCCCTAACACAGCCCACCCCACAGCATTGCAAGCAAGTCTGTGTGGCTCGTGTGCCCAGGAATGTGGGCGTCAAAGGCTTATATGCAAACAATGATTCATGGAACACTACATCGAAAAATAATGACATACTGTATGATGACTAGTATAATAAAAAAATTAAAAATATATTTAATTTAAAAAGTAAAAAAAAAAAGAGCGGGGCATGGGCTTTGGCATCAGCCTGACCTCACTCTGAATCTGTGCCCTAGGTCCTTAGCAGAAGGCACCATGAGAGATTGTGGACTCTGAGAAACAATCTGCGGGTTTTGGAGGGGAGAGGGGTGGAGGGATGGGTTAGCCTGGTGGTGGGTATTATCCACGGATTGCATGGAGCACTGGGTGTGGTGCATAAACAATGAATTCTGGAACACTGAAAAGAAATTTAAAATATAAATAAAAACTAAAAAAAAAAAAAAAAGAAGAAGAAGAAGAAGTAAATTGCTTACCCTCTTTGCATGGTTTTCTCCTCTCCAGAGTGCAGGCAGTTCCAGACTCAGAAGCTTGTCGAGGTTAAGATGCATGTAGATGCTCGGTAAATTATAGCTGTATGTAGACCCATTGCTCAGAATCTTCCAGACATGGTGTCACAGTTTTTTAGTATTGACATTGTAGAACATTATGGGGGCGGGGGGGGTAGAAGAGACTGTGCTGTGCATTGTAGGAGGCACAGCGGCATCCCTGATCTCTTCCCACTAGATGCTAGTTAGCAGCCCCCTATCTCCTACCCTGGGAGCTATGCCCACCAAAAATGGTCAGATATCTCAACTGGGGCTTCTCTGTCTCCCTTTGCTCCTCTCCCCTGCTTTTCTCTCTCTCTCAATCTATCTCTCTCTCTCTCTCTCTCAGATTTTTTTTTTTTAAATCCCCCAAGGGATGGCTGGGACACTCATGGAAAATCTATCCCAGAAAGAGCCAGAGTAGACACTCCACCCCTGAAGACTGAGCTCCCTGGGGATAGGGAGCACTGAGCATCCAAGTACCCTTAAGGTCTCCTACAGTGAGTGGAAAAGACTACTGGGGTCAGTGACTGGCCGAGCATGGTTTGTGCTCAGTGGGCATAAGACCTGCTACCATGTCTCAACTCAAGAGAAACTGTGGATGATACCATGTAGACCATACATTCAAGTACAACCTATCAGAGCAGAAGAAAGTCCCATGTCTCTCCAGGGGCTGTCTTCTGAATTTGGAATTTTCCAGGAGCACTGGACAGGGCAGGGGTGGAGGGAGGCTTACTATGGCAAGGGGTCTAGCAGAAAGGGAGCTGCAGGATGCATTCCATCCACGTGTGGACCTTCATATTTCCTGCCTCAGCATCTTACTAAAAATCCATCCCAGCTTTTGTCTTTCTGATGCCCAAGTTGGTCTGGGCTTCTGCCAAACCACGTGGGAGTAAGGGTGATATTTATTATTGTGGAGACAGTGCATGGTAAGATACAGAAAAAGTTCCTTACACACAGGACATTTGCCATTGGAGATGAATACAGGGACCATGGATCCCTTGAGGCCTTCTCCATCCCAGGCCCTGCTTCATTTCCTTTACAGGTCTATAAAAATACCTTTTCTCGGCTATTATTTCCAGGACCTCCATGAATGCTCTCTTGAACTTGGGATTGGTTTGCCTGAGAGGAAAAACCACCAGCGTAAACGAGGTTCATCAGTCGGGCAGTACCCCTCACCTCCCGCTAACCTTGCCCTCCTTGAATGGTCCTTAAGCCTTTGCCCTGTGCTGTCCCAGTCCTGACAGAGTGAACATGCAGGGCTTTGGGAAGCCTTACCCACACCCCCAACCCTCCCCTGAGGCATAGTCAGGGAAGGAGGATTGAGGCTGTCTCCTGAGCCATGGAGATGCAGCCCTAGCTCTCCCTTCAAGGAGGAACTTGAGAGCCAGCTACAAATAGTGTTGTTCCCCAGCAGCCCCCAGGTGTTAGTGCTTTTAGGATCCATTTCTCTTTTGGTCTGAGACTGTACTCTTCCCAGGCAGCCAGCAGCCCATGACTAAGCAAGGGAGGTACTATGGCCTGGCTGTGTCTGTCCAACACTGATTCTCCAACCAGCCATCTTTGTCCCAAATCTCCTTCCTGAGTGAACCAACACTTGATCAGATCTACTTATGATCTTAAGGTTTTCCTTATCCAAACCTGCTTCCTTATCCCCAAAATAAACCTGTCCCCCAAATACACCTCTTGAAATCCTATTTTTGTCTCATGGTCCGTTTCCTGCAGGTCTCCGCCATACTGTCCCTCAGCCCACGGCATCTTGGATTCATCTGAGGAAGATGCTGTCCCTGCAGGCCCAGTGCCCCAGCCTGGACACAGAGGGGCTGGTGTTGCTGAGCTCTAGGCTTTGAGTTTGGTCGTCCCTGGGCCTGGCCCCTCCAGGAGACCTTACTCAGAAAGCTTTACTCACCATGTGCTGACAAAATACCACTGACTTCCATACTCCAAGATGACTTTGGCCCTCAGCACAAACCACGCCTGCTGTTTTCTCTTCCTGCCACATTTTTAAGGTCCCTTGCATGGTTTAGCCCTTCCTCCACACATCTCTGTGGTCTTGATTCCCATCAGCTTTTATCAGCATGGATTTGTGAGAGACTCAGAGTGCCCCAATGTTCATCTCCCCACATGGACAAAGAAGGAGTAAAAATAAGATCTTCTGAGGCCTAGAGAAGGGACGGGACAAGGACAAGTCACACAGCTGGCTGTGGGAGGAAGACAAGGCAGTAAATGTGTGTTCTGAGGATCTTTCACCTGAGACCTTCTGTCCCTCCTAAAGATGGTGTATTACACAGAAAATCTGATTTCTTTCTTCCATAATTCTCCAGTAAAACTGCAAAAAAAGGTACTTTTTTAAGCTCTAAATTCGGACAAACAGGAGGAGGAGTGGACAGCCACGAGTCTCTGGAAGCAGCCAGGATGGTAGTACTTCCTTCTGTAAGGAGGCTGGATGCTCACTGGACAGTGGGCAAAGCCAGGAACCAGCCAGATGCACACCACAGAATCCACAGAAGACTCTGAGATCAGTGGCACCGGGTACATCTAGAGGTGGAGGTGGAAATAGGGGCTCAACTATGGAGGATTCAGTGACTGCTATTTAGAAGCAGCGCTGGAAAAGCTCTCTGGCCCCTTACGGCCTCCCTCCCCTCTCCCTGGCAGAAGACAGGAGGTTTATTTGCTGGAGCGAGTGAGTCAAACAGAATCTCTAGCCTAGAGGACACCTAAACACATAGGGACAGAAGTACTGTTAGAAAAGCAGGGCACTAGTCGTCTTGTGCACATGGAATGCAAGCTGTTTCTGCCCATTTCCCTTCTCTGCTCCCAAGTACAAGCAGCCTAACCTTCAACCCCAGACAGGAGCTGGGAGAGTACACTCTAGGAGCTCTGACCAGCCTCAGGGATCCCTCCATAAAGGGGCCTTGCTAGATCTGCCCACACTGAAGGTCACATCAACATCCCACCCTGAGCTTAGAGATCCCAGCAGCTCATCATTCTCAACTCTTAAACATTAGCAGACAACCAGAGGTTACCAGAAATCTGAGGGCAACTCTAACAAAAGCAGAGGCCAAAACAAATAAGCCAGAAAAAGACAACATTGAAATCACTGAGCCAAAGGAGGAAGAAATAAGGGGGAAATTAATATCTTCAAAGATACTGTATTCATGACATGAAACAAGATGCTATTTTTTAGGGAAAAATGTTAGAAAGCAAAGATAAACTTTTGGAATTTGAAAAAATTCAGACATGGACGATCTCCATGTCTGGAGCTTTAAGATAGTTTTCAAGGAAATTTCCAGGAAATAAGCAAAGAACAAAAGAGATGCATAACAGATGAGTTACTCAAACAGTAAAAGACCATCCCAGAAAATAGAAAATGTGAACAACAAGAGTCCCAGAAAGGGAAGCCAGGGAAAAAAATTTTTTTAATTTTTTTAAATTCTATTAAATTTAAATAAGTTTTTAAAAATGTTTTTCCAGAAATGAAGGACATGCTTTCTGGACTTACAGGGTTTTCCAAGTCCCCTGCACACACCTATCCCTACACATCATCGTGAGACTATAGAACAATAGATAAAGCAGAAATTATACATTTCAAGAGGAAAACAAACCCACATTCACAGAATTCAATGCTAAAACTTCTTTAGATTTCCTAACAGCAACATTGAAGAGAGCAACAACTTTAAGAATTCCAGGAAAATAATTTCCAAATCAAAATTCTATTTCTATTCAACATATGAATCAAAATATGGTAAAGTCAAGACTGTTTTATACAGAGAATGAGGTCTCCAAAAACTTATCTCCCATGGAACAATTTTGCAGAAAGCTTCCACAGGATCTGTTCCAACAAAGCAATGGAGCACATAGTGGAAGTGGGATCAAGGACACCAGACGTGACACATGTTAAACAAAGCTGAAGATCCAAATGACTACTGTGTCCCAAACAGTCTGGATTGGATAAGGATGAGTCAGACAAAATCTCGAGCACAGTCCTTACAGGAGACCTACTTCCACTGTTAGGAAGATCCTGGGCTCATTTTGTCTGAAAATATTTTTATTCTATATTGTCCCATAAGATTGTTAGTCTTTCTGGGTATAACTTTCTAAGTTGTATATAATTTTCCTTCAAAATCTTATAAAATACAGAGCAAGGATAGTTTAAGTGTTATGGACACTCTTATGCAAATATTTGCAGACTCCTTCTTTCTAAACTAAAGCTATGGACAGGCTAACCCAGTGCTCTTCATTCTCAAAATATTCGTGTCAACAGCTTTATTATAAAAACTTTATTGAAGGTTTTCTCATTAACTGAGGCGAATATTGTGGTCTCTAGTTTCAATGCTGTCTTAATTAAGACACAATCAAAGAAACCTAGGGCTTATGATGATCTATTTCTACCACAAGCAAACACATAAGCTCTACAACAATTATTTTTGGTCTGGTTTTTTGCAAACAAACACATTAACAGATTGGTGTCTATAAAGACATCTGAACTCCTAAAGACGTCAGGTACCCGAACAAAGCTCGATGGATTCCTGACTGTCTACAGACTCAAAGTTTCTCTCCATTATTATATAGTCCCTGAACTGAAGATCTAAAACTCCCTACTGTCTTTCTGCCTCTCGACTATCTCTACAGCCTTCTGTTATTGAGGATTATTTAAGCTTCCTGTGCTCCAGATTGGGGATGATTAAGAGTTCCCGCTTCGTCAAGTGGTGACAATTAAAGCAGATAATGTATATAAAGCACTTGGAACAGACCCGACACCTAGTTAGTACCACAGACATTTTTGCTGTGCAGGTTCAGGGATGGACGATGGAAGAGCAAGAGAAACTGGTTTTCCATAAAGGATGATTCCCCAAATACCTATTTTCTCTTCCAAAAGGAAGTCTGACTTTGTTCGTTTATTTATCCATTTAAATCCACAAACATTTGCTCAGTGCCCACTGTGTTTTGGGCACTGTAAGGCTAAGCACAGAGACCTAGAGATGACAACAAGTCCTAGATTCTGCTCTCGGAGGGTGGGGCATGTTGATCACTTATTTGGCTAATACCTTCTTACAAACATTCATAACTGCTATGAAAGAGAAGTTCAGAGCATAACAGTACAAGAGGAAAACAGAATTTACACTGAGGGAGTGGGAGGGTGTGATTGAGGAAGCCCTGTGAGAGCTGAAGGATTGGTAGGGGGTGTCCAGAAGGGTGAATTCCATGTGGACCAAAGAGCAGGGTCCAGGTCCCATATCAGGAGCACACCAGGTGTCTAGAAGATGCCAAGAGAAGATGGTGGCTGGAGAGCAGAGAACCAGGAGGAGCATACTGGAAGCTGAGCCAGACCTTACAGGGTTCACAGCAGGGGATTCGGGTAATGGACTTCCTCTGCTGAAAACCTATTCACAGCTTCTCATTGGCTGAGGATAACAGTATCTTGGCAGTGGGGCATTGTCATCAGCCAGAGAAGGTATGCCCTCCATCTGACTCAAGGAGCTTCGATTTCCTTCAGAGCAGACCGTGATCACTCACCTCACAAATTCAGGAGAGCCGGTGACAGGTGAGACCAGAGTTTGACAGTCCCCTCAAAATCTACTTTTGGCCCCAGGGACTGAGCCCTGGGAGAGGTTTACCCATGTGACCTTATCCTGATGGCTGTGGTTCTACTAGAGGCGTGGGGAGGGGGACAGGCACAGGGTGGGCCCTGGCCCTACTCCGTGCACTGATTTGGTTCTGTGCCATCTGCCCAGCTCGTGAGGGACGCCTGGTACAGAGTGATACTCGAGGGGTTGTTTGTTGAGCCAGTGAAAGCAGGCACCAGATTTATTGTCAGGGAGGTGAAGGATGTCTAGGCAAAGGGAACAGTGTGTGCAAAGGCAGGACCATAGCCCCAATCCCTGCCTGGCCTCACTGATTAAATATAGGCTTTTGCTCACTCTTTCCTGCCAGGACTTGAAGAGGAGATGGCTTGTGAGTTGACATTGTCATTATTAACAATTAAGCATGCCTGGGGAAATACAGACCCTACTGGGAGGTACAGAGGAGGAACGTTTATCTATTTTAATTATTATTAAACACTCAGTAATTGTGCTGGGCCCTGGGGGTGCAATCTGCCAGGCAATTAGACCCAGCCAGGCCCTCTGAGGGAGTCACTGGGGGCAGTGATGTTTCCGGGCTGCGAGTTCCCCAAAGTGAGGCAGGGGAAAGGGCCTGCCTCACTTCCTGCAGGGACAAGAGGCCCCCAGGCAAGAGGGTAAAGTTGCCCTCTCCTCGTCTGTAGAGTCTGGACCTGGTGACATATTTGGGCATGGTCTAGGGTGGGGAGGCCGCTGAGGACCCCACCTGGCAAAACTAGGTGGCATCACTCTGAGGTACCCCAGGTGCACAACTGCTGAGGACTGGGGAGTGCCTGGAGGAGGGGCAGCCAGTGTAAAAACTAGGTAAGTGGCAGCCAAACTGGGACGACTGTGGCACTCCACTGTTTCGCACAACCTCAAGCGGGGCCAGACCTGACAATCCTCTCAAAGGCTCACAGCCTTCTGCAGAGGCTGGAGAGGTCTCTGGTTTCCCCCTGCCTGCTCTCTGTCCCCTGATCCCACACATTTTGTCTTTCTAAGTGGGCTCCTGCCCACTTGGCCCTAACTCCTTCTGTCCATGGGGGCTCCAGCAGGAAACAGACTAAACAGCTGAATGGTTGCCCTGGACAGAGTCCAAAGAAGGAACCGCTAATGGAGGTGGGAGACCAGGAAGGGACGGTGAGGCGTGCACGGTCTGACTATGTGGCATCTTTTCCATTCTGGGGCCTGGGAGGGCGAGAAGAGGGGGAAGCGTGCTGCTGGAGACCAGACCCAGATGGACCACCACCATTCCATGGCCAGGCAGGACGTGGTCAAGGGAATGAATGGTATGAGTGAACACATCAATGAGAGCACTTCTTCCCTCTCATCACTTGGAACTTCCTCCTCTCACACCCGTCCACTGTCCTCTATATAGAGCCTCCAGCCAAGCACCTGGTTATAAAATAACATTGCCCCTGACTTCTGGACCCTGCTGGTTCCTGGAAGGAACGGAGTTCAGGAACTTGATGCGCTCTGGTCCTTGGCAGGTGGCTTCTGATCTTCATGTGCCAGACGGGGTCACGGTGGGGATCGGAGGGGCTGAGCAGGTGCATGGTACCTGGGGAGCCTTCCACAAGGACTGAGGCGGTTGCAGGCCTGTCCTTATTGTTGGTATGGGGAGGAAATGAAAGCCTCCCATACACCACGTAGCAAGCTCCAAAAACCCCACTAGCCCCCTTCTACAGAGGAGCCACCTGCAGTGGGGTGTGTGTGTGTGTGTGTGTGTGTGTACCTGCTTACAATCCCCAGTTATTCAGATAAACCCTAATCCAGGTGCTGCTGGGAAGGGATTTTGCAGGTGTGATGAAAGACCATAATCCAAGGAGGAAGTGGCACCACCCATGGGGCCGTGGACGGTGGCTTCCGCCTGTGATCGAGAGTCCCAGGCTGCCTTTCCTGGAGATTTTCCCTATGGATTCTAGACTTGCTGAGCCGCAGCTGTGACCCCACAACTGTGTAAACCGACTCCCTGAAATGCATCTCTTCATGCCAAATCCTCCTGGTTCTGCTCTGGTTGAGCATCAGAGCCTTTGAGAGGTCGAAGGACTCACCCGGGGCTCTCTGGGCAGGAGGCAGAGACCCTGGATTGAGACCCAGGACCACCTGCCCCCAGGCCCTATGCTTCCTATTTAACCGGGAAAGGTTGCAAGGCCAGGGATGAATGAGCCCTGGTTATGGCCCCTGTGTACCCCAGGGACTTCATACTTAGCTCCCCCATCACACCCAGCGCTGCAACGGATACCGTGCAGGCGGTGAACATTCATGTCAAGAATGAGAGGAGGAGCCACTCTGGCAAGACAGGGTTGGAAGGGAGAGCCCTGCAACCCCGGGGGAGAAGCCCAGGCCCTGTGCCCACTCAGAGAATCCCTCTGGGAAGATGCCCTCCCCCCACCTGCTCACACATTTTACAAGATGCCACCCACTCCCCTTCAGAAGCCATCTATTCCTGGTGCTGCACTGGGGCATTGCCATGGCAACAGGACAACGCGGGAGGCCGGGCAAGCAGGCTTATTTCTCTGATGGTTCTGTGGGGACCTCATGGTAGGCAGAGCGGCTGTGCCAGTCAGTGCCATCTGCTCTGAGCTGGGACTCCAAGGCCTCCCTCTCCTCTCTCCCCTCCCTCCTCACTGGGCTCTGCCTCAACCCAGGACTGGGACCCTCGGACCCCAAGACCCTGGCCGAAGGGGGTAGAAGCCCAGCCAGCAGAGAAGGGCCCTTCTCCACCGGCTGAGAGAAGCAGAAGACACAAGTCCACCCCAGCTCTGAAGCCAGGAGTGGAACGGCCCCACCGGTGCTGGGTGCAAAAATCCACCGGGTGCCCCTAAGCCACCTGCTGGGTGGGCGGTGCTTCCTAGGGGAGAGGTCAGAGGCAAAGGCTGACCTCGCAGTTAGCAGACAGACAGCTAGACCTCTGGGGAGGGTGTGCAGGGCCCTCGTGCCTCTTCAGCGTCACATATGTGTCCCCTGTGTCTGCCGTCCTCACCCCCTCCCTCGGGACTCTCTAGCTGGCCCGGATGGCTCCTGTCCTTCCTGAAGTCTTCATTCAAGTTCACCCTTTCAGTGAGATCAGCTCTGAGTCCCACTTGCCCAGGGTACCGCCTCCTGCTGGGCTCCAGGTCCCCTCACTCTGGCCCTCCCCTCCTCCGTTCCATGACCACACCTTCCAACGACAGCATCATGACTCTGCGGATCATTAGTTCTCATCTAGCGGCAGACAGAAGCTCCCTGAAGGCGTTTTTGTAGCTGAGACACACTTACAGCTCCCAGGCACTTGGAGTGCCTGCCTGGCATTGCAATAGGCTCCAGGTAGCTATTTCTTGAATGAATTAAATGAAAAAAAAAAATATGGCTCAAAACTGAGCTCCCCTTACTACTCAATAAATACATGGTTTCATGTGTGAGGGACTAAGCCTGTACTAAGCATACCTGCAGAATAGAATCGACCTTTAACTAATAATGTGATGAATCTGGGATTGAACGCTTAGTTTGCACTACAGTCTCTGATGTAGCTCTTCTCTGCGTGACTCTTGGCATGATCTATTTTAACTTATCTGGTATACAAAACCATGAAGGCTTCCAAAAATGGTTGTACCTGTTGAGCACTGCACAGCAAGCTGGACCAAGGTGGTGCATGGGGATGGGAAGAAGGCTGGCCCTCACCCAGCTGAGCTTCTAGGGCCAGAGACTGTATCCATGCAAAAAGAAGGGTGACTTTGTCTTTAATGAAGGGGCCATCTGCTCATCAGATCCTCTGCCCACAGGGCCACATCTCGGTTTAATAGACATGCTACACCGGCCAGGGAAACGTTATCTCCATTTACAGGTAACTACTGATGTGACGATTGGGAACCCCCAAGTCCTCCCCACCTGCTCTGCCGCCCTCACACCAGAGGCTGGAAGTCACTTTGCAGGAGACATGTCCCCATGACCTGGACAGATGGTCACACGTTAGGAACGAAATCTTGGAGGAGGGAAGAAGAGCACAGGAAGGAGGCGGGCACCAAGAGGAAAACCTGAAGACGGTGTGAACATGATTATTAAAGGGAATAAGGGGGCCCTGGAAATGAAGGGTAAACAACGCACAGAGGAGGCAGGGCGACTGTGGTAATCCCTGCAAATCTGGAACGTGTTTTTCCTGGAGCAGAAATGTTCTCTGCCAGAGGCCACTCTGGCGACCCCCGTGGGCACCACAGTGCCAGCCACTGATGGGTAAACACAAACCAAGTGTGGCCCGTCCGATTCTCTCTCCCAGAAGTGGAACGCAGATCCAGAGACTGGGAATAATTACAGGAAGGTCCCCGGAGTGAGGGACCAGGTACCTGGGGTACTTGGGGGTTGGGGGTCGTACTCATGGCACGGGACAGACCCGGGGCTGTGAGTTCGATTTGCGTTGTACTTCTGCGTATGCCATAAGATGGGTGCATTTTTCGGTAATGCCGGCCATGCTTCAAGAACACTTAAATCGAAAAAAAGAATCTTAGCTGTGTTTCTAGCAGAGGTTGAGTTGCTGTTGGATGGCCTGTGTCAGTCCGTCCGGTGTTTATCACAGGACACTTCCACAGGCTGGAAGTCCAAGATCAAGAGCCCAATCCCCAGTTCACGGACTGCTGTCTTCTCACTACCCCTCCCACAGAGGAATGGGCAAGACCTTTACAAAGTCACCTCAAGTTCATGCATGAGGTCTCCTCCCTCATGGCCTAATCACCTCCCAATGGCCTCGCCTCCCCATACCATCGCACAGGGACTGGGTTTGAACATACAAATTTGGGGGAGACTCGTTGCACCCAGAGCGAACCATTAAAGATGCCTAGAGGTAGGGCCATCCTCACTTATGAAGGGTGCCAGTTCCCAGAAGTTTCCAGTGGGAAACCTGGCATCAGAAGTACCCAACACCATGTGTGGCAACAGGACCCATGATGGCTCCTGTCCTAAGAGATTGCTTTCCTTTCCTAGAAAACCCAAGTTAGCTCTCCCAAGACCCTTGCTGGGGCAGAGCTGTGTGACCAGCTCTCACAATGAGATGATCTGCTGATACTCTGGCCACCGAGGCTGAGTTGTCGGAGTGTCCTGATCCTGTTGTGTGTGCAGCAGTTAGGGTCTACTGCGAGAGAGACCACATACTCACACCAGATGATTTGAGAGTAATTTAATGCAGGGACCATTTTCAAACACTAGCAGAGTATAAGGAAACCAAAAAGGATAGTTTGGGGGTCAAGGGCGGTGGACCATTAATCCCCTGTGCGCACTATCTTGGGTAGCTCAGAATCTGAAAACCAGGGACGATGTAGAAGGCCACCTGGCAGAGGCTGGGACCCTTGTTTCAGAAACCCTCCAGACCCCAGAGTATCCCCAGGGCAACAGGGAGTAAATGCTCTCAGCTCCCTACCCCCAAACTCCAGGCTTCCTGCCGGGACTCCTTACTGGCCAAATCTAAATGGAAGCCACAGGTTTGTTTCCATGGACACAGGACAGCATGAATCGAGGTGGAGACAGCTCTGGAGAGACAACCTGAAGCCCCCCGGCTCAGCGTCTGACTTGCGATGCTGGAGCCTGCGTCATGGTGTCCTGCTGTCACGGCTTATTGAAAACCAATGACCTCATCAGCCAGGAGAAAGGGCAGGGGTGCGGCTGGCCTCAGGCAAGACTCGATTCAGAACTTAGACGCTCAGGCTTTGCAAGCTGAGCCCGGATGCTGGCTTCGTCCTCTCAGCCTCCCTGCCTCCAGAGGCCCCGCGCCACAGCTGGGCACATCCCACTCTTCCCCACCAGCTCCCGCTTAGTAGGGGGAAAGGAGGGCTCTGACTGGCTGCTCTGGGTCACGTGTTAGTTCCTGGAGCAAGGACCCTGGTGGGCAGGGGACGTGGTGCTCTCTAACAGGCACAGCCTGGGTGATGAGCCAGACCTTGGCTGGGGGACAAGGTCTGTTTCCAGGGCGGGGATTCGGCCTGTTGCTGAGCACGGCTGTCCCACCCGTGGGTTCCGGAACTTGAGAAGCCCACTGTGAGACTGACCTGAGCCAAACCGTGTTGACCACCTGACCTCCACAAGCCCTACTCAGTGGCAGACCCTGTGACATTTTGCGTCCTCTGGAATTAGTGTCACCTTAGAGCCAAGGGCCAGGAATCCCCCCAAAGTCTGATTATCCCCGTTCCCACAGTCACCCTGGTAAATGGCCCTATGTCCCTTCAGGGAAGGCTGGGAGGAAGATTAATCGTATCAGCTTTTGGCGTCATGGCTGGATCTTTCCTCAAGGGGATCTGGCCTCCCTTTCCTTCACGGTTCTGTGTCACTAACCTGGCTCACATCCCGACTATTACCGAAATAAGGGGCCAGAGGGGGCACCTGGCCAGTGAACGCTCCAGAAGCCACTCCGCACAGCAGACAGACAGCACCCAGCAGACAGACGGCCCAGGGAACGTGTCTGGAATGCACACAGCCGAGCCGAGCTCAGACACGGAGAGCGGTGTCTCAGAACAGTGCCCAGCACACAGCTAGCGCTTCTTACGAGCATTCTGTACATTATCTCAGTGGGCATCTCAGTGCACGGGGAGATGTAAAGAATTCCTCAAAAGAGCCCAGGTTTACACACTAGAAACCTGCAGCGTGGAGGGGGTAAGCAGCCTTTCCCCTGACACTGGGCATGGCGCAGGGGGCTGACCCTGTCCAACTGGGCATTCTCCCTGCAGGCGGGCCAGGGAAGGGAAGGAGGGAACCCTGCCCTCAGGGCTCTTTGGATTTATCCATGCCTTTCTGGGTCTGGCCAGGGCTGAGTGGCCAGGGGCTGCCGGGACCATGGACTTGAGCTCCTTGGGCAGCACAACTACCAAGCTGATAGACCTTGAACTCAGCCGTGGGACTGTCCAGGCGTCCCCGAACCCGGGCCCCTGGGGCTGTCTTCTCTCCTTGGATGAATGACTCAGGTTCTCACGAGAGCTTCGCAGGCCCAAGATCACGGTCATGGCTCTGCTTCTCCACCAACATGGTCTGGATTTTCATCCAGAGCCAGGGTACCCTAGTCGCCTTCTGCTCCTGCTGGTGGTGGAAGGAAGTGGCTTCTCCACTTCTTCCTTTTCGGAGAGTCACTAGCCCCTGAGGTAGCCCCTCCCAGCTGGAAGGCAGTGCTGGACGTGCCCAGGGGAACGCGTACAAAAAAGAAAAAAAAAAAAAAAGAAATGAGTCTCTGGAATGGGGATGGGCCTGGAGCGGGCGGCGCCTGACACGGACCTGTAGAACCCAGAGTGGGAGTTTATTGCCTGCACCTGCACCTGTACCCCACCCCACCACCCCCCGCCAAGGAACTGTGGGCCAGTCACTAATTCAACGAATTTTTCTTCCAAACACAACCACGTGGAACCAGTGTCCTGAAAGACTTGGACCCGTGGGGAGAGTTGTGGGACCAGCTGTGACGACAACCCAGCTTCTTCATGATGAAAATGTATTTTTCCCCAGATCACGTCTCCTGTTGGCCACCTGGGAACTCTGTGTCCTACCTCCTCACCTCAGGAACCACACTCTTGAGACCTCTCTTGAGACCTGTCAGCAGAGCAGAAGGAAAGAAAGTTCTGGAAGTTCTCACACTGATAGTTAATGGTCCAGCCCTGAAGTGATCTGTGTCCCTTCCCAGTGCGTTGGCCAGAGCTGGTTCCAGGAATCCACTCACCCAGGGGCCCTGGAGGAGCGCCCACCCCCACTGTGAGCCTGGAGGGCAGGGTTCTGGAAGGAGTGTGTGCACGTACGTGTGGGGCCGGGATGCCCGTGAGCAGGTGTGCTGGGGGCAGGGCGTTCCTCGGACAGAGGTGCTCTGGAGTTGCTGGGGCACCAGGGCTCAAAAGTTCCTCCAGGACCGCAAAGTGGGAGAAGCTGGGGCGTGCTGGGTGCAAATCTGGGAAAGGGACATAAAACCTAGCAAGGCGCATAAACTTTTTGGGGGGACGGATGGGGGAGCAATGCTACAGAGCGAACATTCTGTGCAACACTTTGAGAAATGCTATTACATGAAAAGCACTTAACAAATGATGAGGCGGAGCCCAGCGGGTTTTAGGGCAAGACATGGGTGTGACACTCTAACGACGGATATGTGTCATCACATTTGTCCAAACCCATAGAGTGTCCACCAATGAGAGCAAGCCTGCCATGAACTATGGGCTCCGAGCATTAATTGACGTTTCCAGGTAAACTCATTCCCTGTCATGAATGGCCCCCTGGGGGGGTGGTGCTTGTGGATACGGGAAAGGCTTGGGGAGGGGTGTGCAAGCATGCAGGACCTCTCCATAACTTCCTCTCCATTTTGCTGAGAACCTCAAGCTTTTCTTAAAAAAAAAAAAATTTTTTTTAAAGATAACACATGAAAAAATGTTCATCATCACTAGCCATCAGGGAGATTCAAATTAAAACCACATTGAGATATCACCTTACACCAGTTAGAATGGCCAAAATTAGCAAGACAGGAAACAACATGAGTTGGAGGGGTTGTGGAGAAAGGGAAACCCTCTTACACTGTTGGTGGGAATGCAAGTTGGTGCAGCCTCTTTGGAGAACAGTGTGGAGATTCCTCAAGAAATTAAAAATAGAGCTTCCCTATGACCCTGCAATTGCACTACTTGGTATTTACCCCAAAGATACAGATGTAGTGAAAAGAAGGGCCATCTGTACCCCAATGTCCATAGCAGCAATGGCCATGGTCACTAAACTGTAGAGAGAGCCAAAATGCCCTTCAAGGGACAAATGGATAAGGAAGATGTGGTCCATATACACTATGGGGTATTATGCCTCCATCAGAAAGGAAAAATACCCAACTTTTGTATCAACATGGACAGGACTGGAGGAGATGATGCTGAGTGAAATAAGTCAAGCAGAGAGAGTCAATTACCACATGGTTTCTCTTACTTGAGTAGCATAAGGAATAACATGGAGGACATGGGGAGATGAAGAGGAGAAGGGAGTTGGGGAAAATTAGGAGTGGGAGATGAACCATGAGAGACTGTGGACTCTGAGAAACAAACTGAGGGTTTTGGAGGGGAGTGGGGTGGGGGGTTGGGTGAGCCTGGTGGTGGGTATTAAGGAGGACACATATTGCATGGAGCACTGGGTGTGGTGCGTGAACAATGAATCTTGTATCACTGAAAAAATAAAATTAAATTTTTTTAAAAAGATGACAAATATTAAGAAGGGAAGGATACAAGTGAGAAAGTATTGGAGCCCCCCCCCAAATAGAAAAAGCCCTTAGCACACAAGAGTCATTGCTCGAGTTTATTAAGTGGTGACTACTATGTTCTTAGTTAATAGTGTCTCCCTGTCCGCGTGCAGGTAAGGAAAGTATCCAAGGCCATGGAGAGATTAAATGAAAGAGTTGACTTATCCAGGCTGCTTGAAAGAATTATTAATCATCGTAAAATAAAATTCCTGTTTCTACTCATTCTGGAGGACACAGAGGCATCCACAGAGGCCACTCAATCTGAAACCCAGCCCCTTCACACAGGAACATCTACCCTGTGGCTTTTGATTATGGGATTTTTCATTTGTGGCAAGAGAGAAAAAACCTTCAGAATGTCCTGTTCTTTATGCTGTGGACGCTGCCCCAGTCAGGAGTCACGGGACCTCTTTGTCACCTTGGTCTCCACCCCCCTGGAGTATAACTGCTTTTCCTCCGGGGTCCTCTTCAGAGACCCCCAAAGTGAATATTCTGTGTATCTATATTTAACACCAGGGGATCATAAACATGCCCTATAACTTGGTGAAAATCTAACAGTGTGATACAGTAATGAACAGAAAAATACATGAACTTAAGTATCATTTAAGTGGTCGTTATTTTTGTTAACAAATGCACCATGATAATTATAATGAGTGTTGATGAACAGAGTCCCTGAGTAGGCTCCGAGGTCCCTGGCACCTGTGAGAGCTACACCTGGATTCCAGCAAAGCCAGCAGCAAAATACCCTACTCCTGAGTGGCTGGGGCCAAAGCAGGGGATACCTGAAGTGGGAGCTGGAACCCCAGTGTTGTCACTGCACCTCAAGTCCAAGCAGGGATGTAAAAGAGTCCTCCACTTCTTAACCACGACTCAAGAAACCTTCCTCAGCTGCCACTGCCCTGGGCATCCCTCTGAGCTGAAGGGATTGGCTGAAAGAGTAAAGATAGGAAAGGGGCCCTGCCCCTAGTACAAGCTGTCTTCAGGACTCTGGCACGCACATGCATGCACATGCACACACACACACACACGCACACACACATGCACACACACCGATCTCAGGAAGCACTAACCACCTCATTCACTGAGGGTAGGAAATGCCTCCCGGAGAGCTTTGCCCTGGGCCATGCGCTAAGAGGCCTGCCCTGGGTCCCCAGTCCATGCACTTGGAGCCACATGATCCCCACTACGAAGTCATCTGATGGTTCCTTCCCTAGGCTGTCCCTCTGTGCACAGGCTCCCTGTCTCGTGACCTACGATGGTCCCCATACCTGAGCCTCTGTTTGGATGTCTAAGCCGCTCCAGGTCATCCCTGGCCATGAGCTTGTCCTTCAGGAGGAGTGGAAGGAGAGAGGAAGGATGCGGGGGATGGGGGGGTTCGCCTGGCCCTGTGGAGCATGGGTGGGGGCTCAGGTTCTGACCTTACTCATCAGTTAGGCGTTCTGCAAGTAGTTAAGAGCAGATCCAGACGCTGTCCTAGGTGCTGAAGCACATCAGTGACTATCCCTGCATGCTGGGCATTTTTAGTGCGTGGGGGTACAGGGAGGGGATATATAGCAAACGCGCAAAATATATACTGGAAAACGGCAGGTGGTGATATGGCTGTGGGAAGAAAGCAAGCTGGAGCGCGGGGCCAGAAGAGGCATAACGGAGCAGAGAACAGAGGGGAGGTGAAGGACGGAGGACAGGAGGATGACACAGTAATCCAGGTGCCACCTAGCACTGTGGACCAGGACTTTGGTGGTGGTGAGAAGGAGCCAGCTTCTGGACCAATGCTGAAGGAAGAACCAGAGGATTTTCTAGGGGATTGGACTTAGGGGGTGGGGGGAAGAGGAGTGAAGGATAAGTGCAGAGTTCTTTGGCCTGAAGAGCCAGAAGGATGCAGTTGACCTACAGGAACATCACCAGAGAAGCAGGGATCTGAGTGGTCAGGAGGGGGCGGTCAGGAGCTCCTCGTTGCACACCTCATGTCTGAGATGCTTCCTGAAGTCTGCATGGCCACCGGAATGGGCGAGCAGGAATGCAGGCTGGAGCGTTTTACGACCGCTGTTGGATGGGAGGGAAGTAGGGACAAAGGAAGCAGGAAGAAGCCCCAGCAAACCATTTTCCTGTCCGAAACCACCCGTGTGCCAGCAGCTGCTTGGGTCCGCACTCAGTGGAGGTTTCAAACTGAGCCCCTGGGGGGGGCGGGTAAGCTCCCCATCTCTAAAATGTCGGTGACACGTACAGCAGAACCGTCTGACAGGGGCTGCATCCCATCTTCTCAAAAGCCCTGTGAAAGCAGGATGTGGAGACCAGACATGAGCAAGTAGTCTGTGTGGGTACAGGATTTGGGACAATTGCCCCCTGCCTCCTGCCCCACCTCCAGGGTGAAGGTTGCTGTGTCTGACCCTTACCTCTAACTGCTGGGTTCTGGCATTTCTTGGCCCTTGTTGGGGTAGAAGGTGTGGGTGGTGCAGAGAAAGGGAAAGAAAGCACCAGGTGAGGGTCAGGGAAGGCTAGTCTGGGTCGGGCTGGACTAGCAATCTCTCCAAACCCTCTCAAGAAGGATAAAATTCCTCCAAGCCATGAATACCTTCATCCCCTGCACTATTGAGAGAAGCTTGTACCTGACTGACCACTGTCGGACCCTGGCTCCCCCACCCCAACATTTTACACAGGAGATCCCTGAGGGTTTATCAACGGGGGTCTTTGCTGGACCCCCAGCTCAATGATTTTCATTATTAAATGGGTGGAGTACCAAGAGGAGAACAATGTTTTGTGACCATGAAAAAGCCCTGAAATTCAAATTTCAGTCTCCATAAATGAAGTCGGATTGGACACTGTCCTATTCGCTCCCGTGTGCACCACCTCAGACCGCTTCCCTGCCAGCCGGCGAAGTCATGTTCTTGCATTAAGTGTAAACTAGACACGAGTTGGCTCTTCGCAGAACGTCTGCTGACCCCGACTCTAAAGACCCAGCTCCTGAAACAAGGTGTTTGGGGGACAGACCGTAGTGGTATAAGCCACCGAGAACTCAGGTCCTCTCTGGGGTCTGTTTCCTGGATGCAACTCCAGCAAGCCCTGGAGGAAGCAAAACAGCTGGGAGGGCAGCTGGGGTCCCAAGGACGAGTCCCTTTCCTACAAGACTGGCAGGAGGAAGCCCGGGTCTAAAGGGTTCCCAGGATGTGCTCACCCCTGGAATCTTCCCTGAAATCTCAGAGTTGAGACAGAAGGGAGACCATGGTCTGAGGTCAAGGTGGGGCCCCCATCCCAGGGGCAGCAACACCCCCTGAGGTCGTGCTAAAAGCATAATCTCTCGGGGCCCCATCCCAGACCCACACGGAGGGTGGGACCTGGCAATCATACAGTGAGTGTGATGCTCAAATCTGAGAGTCAAGCCCTCCACCCCCAGGAAGCTCTGACCCTGGCATTCCAGGTCAAGTTCCACGATGCCCATGACACTGGAACATGTGTGAAGCCAGGAAGCCCCTCACACCCGGGCAGCTGCCGCAGGTTGCCAGAAGCAAATTTTGCCTCCGCTCTAGAGAGAATCCTGGGTACCTGTTACCCGACCATTTTCCCTTCTCCCTTCCACGCTCACCCAGCAGGTGAAAAGGGCAAAGGGGTTGTCTTGTGTTTTTTTTTTTTTTTTTTTATGTATTTATTTGACAGAGAGAAATCACAAGTAGATGGAGAGGCAGGCAGAGAGAGAGAGAGGGAAGCAGGCTCCCTGCTGAGCAGAGAGCCCGATGCGGGACTCGATCCCAGGACCCTGGGATCATGACCTGAGCCGAAGGCAGCGGCTTAACCCACTGAGCCACCCAGGCGCCCCTTGTCTTGTGTTTTGAACTCAGGTTCCTCCACCAAAAAAGATGAACAAAAGCAGGCAAATCAGGTCTCTGTTCCATTGAGGTCTTTGTCAGGGCTTTTAGGGAAAAGGCTTCTGAGTGGGGAGGACCACGCACAAACGGGCTGCCCCATTCAAGCCCTGTCCACCTCGGTCCAGAAAGCCATCAGAAGGTGGCTGATGGGGGGGCGGGGGGAGCTGTGTCAGGGTGCTCTGAACCTTTCTTAGTGAAGGAAGACCAAGACACATTTGCAAACGTGCCATAGAGATTTTAATGAAAAAATTAGAAAAGTGCATTATTTTACAACACTACAGTAAATGATTCTTTTTTTTTTCTGTAAAGACATTGTAAAATATATACAGGGTTGCCTTAGTGCATTCGTTACAAAAGAAAGATGCAATCCCTTGCATAAATTACATATTTTACACGGGCTGGATGTCTACTTGGACTTGTAAACATTGGTGATACAGTTTTGTTTGTTTGTCATTCTTCAGTAAGCTGTGATAATAAATACCTCTGATTTCATCTGATGGTTGTCTCATTCTGTTAAACTTCAGAACGGCATGCTAAGGCCATTTGTGAAGGTGCCCTCCCCACAGGCGGAGAGAGCCGGAGAAGATCAACAAAAGGGAAACACAAGAAAAGGAAACAGTAGGCTGCTTTGAATTTGGTACACTGTGGTCCGGTTGGAATCACTGGTTTTTGCCGAATCTGGTATGGCTTCCCAGCACAGGTCCGATGCCTGGACCGCAGGGAGACTTGGGGGTCCAATCCCAAACACCCCCCAGGGTAGGAAGGGAGGTTCTAGCTGAGGGGCTTGGAGCCAACCATCCCATCTGCCCGCAATGTGGCCAAGCTTCTGGTGGAAACATCCCGATTTCCAACACCCTCCCCTGGGGGCGCTCTGGAGGGCCTCCAACCACATCCGCGCCACCGGAACCAGACCCACGTCCTCTTACCACACAGACATGAAAATGTCCAGCAGTGCCCCCCCAAAATAACCCAGATACCCAGTCAGTGCACACACACACACACACCCCAAATGAACACACGAGGATCCACATCTCTGTGCCCCCCCATGGAGTGCCCCCCAGGGGGATACGCCATCATTTCAATGCACGTGAGTGTGGAACTAATTCAAGCTTAACTATTCCGTGTGTGGGGTCACAAATGATGCTTTTTTTCTTGTTAAAGTTTTGAGGTACAAGGACGCACAGTTGGCTGACATTAAAAATTGTACATCTTAGAGGGAGCATCTGCAATCTCCTGGCCTGCTGGGAACAGACTAGAAATTCTTCCTCCTCGTTAACCAGATCAGTGGTTTAAAACCTACTCCTCCCCCTTGAAATCCCTGTCTGTTTAGTCGCAAACCACGCTCCCCGCTCTCCCTATCCCCACCCCCCCATCCACATTCATGGGCACAGGAGACGGCCTCGACCCTTCTGGTCGGGGAAAGCCAGTTTTCCTCCTCCAAGTTTCCTCAGTTTCCCCTAAGCCAGTGCATTATCTGCATTTCACGGGGATTTCTGATAAAGCAGAGAGTGGACCGGGATGACCTCTGGAAGTCATTCCAGCCCCAAATGTCCGTCACAGTGCTGTGTGTAGGCTGCATAAGCAAATGCATAATGAGCCTTTGTCGAGAGTGTTATTCTCCGAGGAGCCATCGAATTCTAGAGAAATCTTGGTAACTGGGGTTCTGCTTCCCTGGGTTCCCAATATCACATTTCCCCTTTCATTGGATTTTTATTTTTTCTACCCTAGGCCTAAAATTCCGCTCAAGAATCAAGTGATCGCTGAGGTATGTTCAGATCCCCACACCTGCTCCCCTGGCTCGGCTTCTGAACCTCGGGCACTTGGAGGCACGTGGTAGGTTGGAGGTTAGCCTTCTGAGGCTGGAGACCGTGACGGCTCAGCACAGGCCTCCTGGCCGGGGCTGGCTCCCAGCAGATGCCCCACGCGCTCTGCAAAGAGAAGCAGATCGCACCCCATGGGGGGCCCCAAGGAGCCCCCGGGCCCAACACGGCTGCAGCTCACACCTAGGAACTGTTCCATCCTCTCAGGTTAAGAAACGGCAAGCCTTTCCACAAGGTTTGTCGGGAATGGGGGAGGGAGGGGCGGTGGGCTTTGGGTTCCCGGAAGATCTCCTACCCAGACCATCACCAAGCACCTGGTCCACTGGGAGCTGAGAGCGGGGCCGCCAGGGAGAAGCCGTCAACAGAGGGGCTGGAGCGAGCGGGTGGAGGCAGGATTCAGCAGCGGGAGGAAGTCTGCGGAGCTGCACCTGGAAAGTGTGCTGGTCCGCACGAGAGGGGAGATGGCCCAGGTCAGGGACCCCTTGTTGGGAGCACGTGGCCCTGCCTTTCCTCCAAACTTGATGCCACTGAAGTATCAGCCAAGAGTCCCCCCGTCCCCCCACACACATGGCCTTCATGTCCCCCTGCACCTCTCTGGGGGACGCCTGCTTCTCACCTGGACATCTGGTCCTTCACAGAAGAGGGTAAGAGGTGACTCGCCCAAGGCCATGTGGCCTGATTCCAAAGGGGAAGGCAGGGCCCCAGGGCCACGTGCTAACCAAGACCCCTGAGGCCGCCCCCCACTCCCGGAGCTGAAGAGCTGGAAAAGGGGAAGCTGGGGCTCGGTTTCTCTGGCCGAGGCCCATGGCTCAATTTCACAAACCCAAGACCCGTTCTCTGGAGGCTCAAGGCTTCCGCGGACCTGATCTGGGACCTCTGGAGGGGCTGCCATTGGGGTCCAGAAGAGACAGGAAAACATGAAGAACGGAAGCCTCCCCAAGTAGAGTTCCCCCACCCTTGGGCACGTCTTCCTCGACTTCCTCCCAGCCCGATTCCTCTCGTGCTGGAACCCACAGTCAGCAGGCAAGGAGGTGGCAGGAAGGCCATGTCCGTGTGTCCCATGAAGCTTCAGAAAGAACCTAGGCTGCATCTGCAACACTGGGGTTTGCACCTGCAGATCTTCTGGAACAATCCCACCCTTCCAGACCCTTCCTTCACAGATGGGGAAACAAAGGCCCAGAGAGAGAGGACGTGTCCACCAGGACGACCTCCTGCAAACCACTCTCAGTTCTACCTCCCAGAGAGGGTGACCCCCCCAGGGGACACAGAGCAGACTACGGAAGGGGTTCAACTGGAGTTCCGCCCTCCCCCACGGCTGGGCTGTGTGCCAGAGACCCTGTGGCTGTTCTGGGAGTCACAGCGGGATTCACGCTGCATCCTGCCTGGGTCCACCAGCCCACCCTCCGCGGCAGAGAACTCACGCTGCGGGCCTGGGCCCTCTGGGGCCGCTGATGCTAAGAACAGACACCAGAGGCCAAGGTTCTGCATGACTGATAAGAACAATCAAAGACTTGGTCAGAGCCCAGCTCTCCGTTCAGGCTTTCGTCCCTGGTGACCGGCACAGAGCCGGGCTTCTAAAGGAACTGGGAGAGTCAGCAAATACTCTTCCTGAAGGCCTGGAACTTTCTCCCGTCCCATGAAGCCTCCGCATTCACCTGGAACTGACCCCCTTCTGCCTCGTCCTGGGGCAGTCCCCCGCGTCCCTTTCTTGGGGTGAGCAGGGGGACCCAGCCCTCCCTGTGAGCCTGAGCACTGAGCCTGGGGAAGAAGAGCCAGAAGTGTGCACTCGGGGCCGATTCCCCTTCTAGCGATGTCCCCTGTGTCTGGTAGCTCCACCCCTGCCCAGCGGGAGACGCGAAGTCAGTGCCGTGAGCCCTGGTGGCTCCGTCCCGGCGGAGCAAATACAGTTGACCTGAGTCAGGTGGGGCCTGCCACGAGGCCTCGTGCTGAGCCAGTGGCTTCCGTGGGTGGGGGACGCAGCCTCCCGGGAAGCAAAGAGAACCGTGACGTAAGGGGTGCTGAGCCTGCAGCACGTTGAGAGCAGAGGTAGATGGAGGGGCAGGACCGGGGTTTCGGGACGGACGGGAAGGCCGATCCTGGGGGGCCTCCCCGTCTCCTCGTCGGTGCGGTGAGCCCTGCGGACACAAGAGCCCGGAGTCCCCGGGGCCCGGGCTCGCTCTCATTAGAACACGCACCTTGTGCCACCAGGGAGCCCTGCACAGTCGAGGAAACAAAGCCGAGACGCACCTGCGAGGAGCTGTTGGTTAATTAAAGATCCACATCCTGGTAAGACGACAACAGCCCTGACTGGGAGAGCGTCCCCTGCCACAGAGGGTGTTCGGTAAAAACGTCCAGACGCCGGCTGACGGCGGCCCCGCCCGTGCTCCGCAGGCTGGAGTTGGTGGCAAACCGAGTAAGGCAGACTTGGAGGGGTGGATGATATTTAGGACCTTAGCAAACCCCTTAGTCTAGAAAAAGGAGAAACTCAGGCCCAGAGAAGTGACGTGACCTGCCCTGGGTCACACACAGATCCCAAAGGCAAGGTCTGAATCCTGGCTCAGCCCACGTTTTCTAGGCCAGACTTCCTTCCCCGCAACCGGTGCCTCTCAGCCTCCATTACCCGGGGGGCTCAAGTCCAAACCAAAGTCCACACTGCATTGCCGGGGGAAGGGGGCTCCGTACCAGGACACCACTTGCCCACACGTCCCGGCGCGTACCCTAGACACACCAGTAGGGAGAAAGGTCCGAAGAAGAGACCTGAGCCGCCAGCGCTCCCCATGACAGCAGACACCCCTGCCTTCTGAAACCCCTACTTGAAGGACCCTGCCCTCGGCACCACAGCCACAAGCGGCTCCGACTCCAGGGGAGAAACACGGACCAAGAGCCATTTGGCGAGTCCCCCCAAAGGCTTAAGTGAAAGACCAAGCAGACCGTCTCCAGAAATGTTCCCCAAGCAAACTACAGCAAATGTCCACGAGACTCAAAAAAAACAAAACACAGCCGTCAGCTCCGCCTAAACAGCACGGCGTCTGTCACAAGAGGATGCCCAAGCAGGGACATGAGCAGGGACAGGTCCCTCGTGGACGCCAGGTGTGAGAGGAAAGGGCCTTGAAATAAAACTCTGTAGGCACCGGGGAGCCAGGGAAGGTTCCTGAGCATGAGAAAGGCTTGAACGATCTAGGATGTGACCAGCTCCAAAGGGCCTGGGCAGTGAGGCTGCCTCCTGCCTGTCCGCTGCGGCTCTGTGGCAGGGTTCCACAGAGCACTGGCTGTCATCTGTGCTCCTAGCATGTCCACACTCGGAGCCCTGGCCCAGGCTCTGCCTCTGCCTAAACCAGCCCCCACTTGCTTCTTCAAGGTTCCGCTCAGAGATTTCCAGAAGCTCCTTCCTCCGCAAAGCCCTACCTGAGCTCCCCGGCCGGGCTCCAGCACTGCCTTTCCATTGTCATTTCAGGTCCGACGCCAGGAGTGACCCGTAGGAGCCCAGGAGCTGGCCTGCAAGAGAACCCCCGCATGGCGCCTGGCACGGACCAGGTGCCCAGTCAAGGTCACTCCTGCAGCTCCCACAGCTGCTCCGTGTCGTTTATGTCTCATCTCCACTCCAAAGCTAGGGAAACTGAGGCTCAGACGGGCAAAGCACCACCGCCTGTGAGTGCCGGACCTGAGCAGCTTCCGCCCCGAGGCTGCTCTTTGAGGCAGAAAGGGTCTGCCCTGGCCTCTGCCCCAGGGTCCCAGAGCCACGCCAGGCAGGTGCGCGGCCCAGGCCCGAGGTCCCTGTCACTCAGTGCGTGCGTCCCCCGCTGCTCACTCTCTACTAGCGGTTCACCTGGGCCGCTAACCCGGCTCCTGACATTGTCGTAACAGGGCCCCATCCCGCTGTACGGTGAGACGTCCCAAGCGTGCTTCTAGAGACCGAAGGTGTACCGACCACCCGCTCCCGGGAAATGGCCAGCCGCAGGCAGCTCGCAGCCCCTGCCACTCGGGCCGGCAGGTGCCACTGAAGGGCCAAGCGCAGGTGACGGATCTTCAGTATGTGGCTGGGCATCGATTTCCAGGGATGGAGCCACTGTCCGCACGGAAGGGAAGATCTGCCTTGATAACGGGGATGAACGGCCCCTTAGGCAAGCGGCAGGAAATCTGATCGTCTTTACTCCCCTCTGTGGGTGCTGCTCAGCCCTGAGAGCTCTCAAGGCCAAGGCCGTCAGACTGGACTTCCCAGGATGTTCTTGCGTGGCAGACAGAACGAGGGTGCCCACGGGAGGGGATCCTTGAGTGCAACAGGGGCCTCTGAAGGATGCGGGGGAGGCGGCCCTCCTCGCGCGGTGTCGGAGCACAGCAGGGAGGCCTCCCAGGTAGCAGGAACAGCCCAGGCAAAGGCTCAGAGAACCTGCATGGCCCTATGTTCTTGATCAAACGAAAGGTTACTGAGCCACAGCAGGTGGACCGCTTTATGTTATCAGCACTGAAAAATCCATGCTACAGAGCTTGCCAGTGCAAAGATCTCCAAGACGGAGGTCCCCGTTACAGTCCTTCACGGCCGAGAGCTCCACAGCAGCCCGTCCGGCTTTTGTGACATTTGTGCTGGGACAGGCTCGGTGATCGTGACTGCCCACCTGCGTGGCTTCTGGGTGCCCAGGGATCCTTTCAAGGATCCCACTGGGTTACACCTGCCAGCCGGCTTTGTAGCCAATGGAAGGCCATCTCTGGGCTGTCTATTTCTAGCTGGACCTCCCCCACAGGCGTTTAGGGTAAAGATCGCTGGCGTTCGCACTGCAGAGAGACCCATGTCAGGGGTCAGAAGGAGCAGAGCGCTGTTCGGCTTGGGAATGAGCCCCGCATCCAGGGACTCGTGGACACCTCTCTAGAAGCTTCCACTGGTTTCTCCAACAGAGGACAGCAACATTCAATGTGACTTGTTTATCTCCAATGAAAGAGGTAATCACAGAGGTCTCGAGAGAGCCGAGCATATCAAAGGCATTCATCATGGCGACACGACACAGCAATGTCACCATCTTCCACAAATTTCCTAAATAAGGAAAGCAGGAGACAGCAGCAGATCATGGGGCATCCCCCAAGACAACAGGCCCAGGTTCCTCAGAAGGGCAACATCACGAAAGACAAAAATGGGGAGGAGGAAAAACGCCCTGGATTGGGATAATCTGGGGCAACCAGACAGGCAATGTGGGATGTGACCTTCTGTCTCGGACTCACGAGAAAGCTCTGGGGGACGTTTTGGGGACAGTTGGGAAAATGTGAATGTGGGCTGTATTTTTAGATAATAATATTGCACGAAGGCTAAGTATCCTAGGATACTAGGGGCACTGTCTCCAGGAGAACACTCTTGTTCCCACATCTTTTTTTTTTTTGGAGGGGGGGTGAGCCACCTAAACGTTGCAGACCCCACTTCCTTCTCCACATATGTCGGGGTGGGGGTAGAAGAGGGTCGAGCGACTGTCCTAAGACACTGCAGGCTGGTGGGTCTGGGCGATGTGCATACCGTGGCCGCACACACTCTTCTTTCAACTCTCTTTGATCTGGAATTTTCCAAACAAAGTCGGTGGGAGAATCACATGGAAATAGATTTTCCCCCGAAACAGCACCATCTACCAAGGTGTGGTCAAGAGAGAGCCACATCAAACAGCCTTACGCCCAGGGTTTGGGGGGCCTGGAATTCATGGGGCCTGGCTCGCGTGAGGGCGTTCTGTTCTCAGAGAGGGGACAAGCGGTGGCCCCGTCTCCCCAGCACCCTGTCCAACAACACGGTCTCTCGTATTCTTCTTGGTGTCCCAACCTTCCAATGTGCCCACTGACCAGAACCTCCAGGCCAAATGTCTTCAGGGGTCAGACTCATTCTGTGGGAGGTAGTCCGGGTTCAGGACCCACCGGCCCCGTCCCATTGTGTTGCCAGACAGCAGCAGAGGCCCGGGGAGGTGACATGGCTTCTGGGGGCCCAGTGAAGCAGGAAGCGTGGGCTCCGCCCCAGCACCCCTTCCTCACCTGGGATGGATCCAGGGTCCCAGACAAGCCATGACGCTGGAAGAAACTGACGCTGGAGCCCCAGCAGCAGGTCCGCACAGGACAGGCCCCCAGTCTGACCCCCTCCCCCTTCAGGAGCAAACCCACACGCACAAGAGCGCTTGAGGGAATGTCATCTTATCACACAACCAGAAGGAACACATTCCGGCACAGGCCTCAGGCCTTAAACCTCCGTGGCTGCTAATTAGGCCCGATTGTTTCTAGAAACCACAGCAAGAGACAGGGCCACAGACCTCAGTGGCAGGCGGCTCTCTCCTCTGATTGTCTTTGCTCTCCCACCTCCCTCTCCAGCTCCACGCAGAGACCACGCATGCCTCTACCCCGTTCCCTCCAGCTTCCAGCTGCTGCCGATCCCTGCCGGGAATCAGAAATCCACGAGGCTTTCAGATCGAGGTGGGGCAGAGAAAAGTGACCTCCTAGATTTCTCTGCAGGCCTCTGAGTTACTGCCCAGATGTTCCCCCACTTAAGGCCCCGTGTGCAGGGAAGAAGCGGTAAGCCAAATCCTGCAGTCACTCTCCCCTCCTTAGAGACGGGGCTGGAGCCCCTGCAAAGGCAGGCCTCTCGGGCAGCAGGGTGGGCCCAGGTACTTCCTCTCTGGATTTCTGGACCACAAACGACCTGCTGAGATCGTGCCCGAGGGCAGGTCAGTGACATTCAGCAGAGGCATGAGAGGTGCTCAGGGAGCCCCAGGCAGCCCATCGCGCTTAAGGGTCTGCTGCCTGGGTTTCAAGACCAGAGCGTTGTGGCTGGAAAGAAGAGACCTGATCCCAGGTCTGGCGCTAAGCAGACATCTCAAAACCTGGACCGTGGGTGCACCCAGGTAAGTAAGAGTCTAACGGTCTTGTGGTACAACAGCATCTTCCACCCGGCGTGGGTGTGGTCAAGAGCAGAACAGGGAGGTCTCTCGGAGGAGCCCAGGCCTGCACCGCGCACGACCCGCCTTCCTCCTGTCCTTGGTGGAGTGGACGGACCGAGACTGCTCCGCTGGAAAGGCATTCAAGCAAGTCCGAAGCTCTTTAAGGACCCAAGAAGCACATTTCCTAGACCCAACCTCTGGAACTGGGCGGCCAGCCAGCGCTCTGTGATTCTGGGGAACGTGGCCCTGCCTCAGCTCATCCTGGAGGAAGCGGAAACCTGTCTCCAAACAGCCTCGTGTGTCTTCTCCCCCGGCTGAGCGGGCACTGCCGCCTGGAAGGATGGGCCGAGAAGCCGGACTTAGGAAAGTCACCCGCGGCGGGAGGGAGGAACAGACTCGGCCTGAGGCGCAGAGGGACCTTTGAGGAATAAGCAACAGCAGTGACCCAGCAGCCGCGAAGACAGCAAGAGGAGAGACGCCTGGGGAGACCAAGGGGCTGGCCAGCTGCTCTGAGTTGCTGGTTCCCCCTTCCGGGTCCTCGGTTTCCTCCTCTGAAGATGAGGGAGCTCGGTGAGGTGCCCCAGACCAAGCAACCTGTTGGCTTTTGGAGATTCTCCTGCTGACTGGGCTGTCTCAGACGGCCAAGCTCTCCGGATGGAGATGCTCCCGTCCCATTTTTTCAGGAGGGAGGGTCCCTGGAGGCCCCTGACTCAGTCCCCCACAAAAGCATCTCACTGGTGTACATGGAGGGCCCCTCAGCCAGAGCCCACCCCAGGCCATCTGAGAAAAAGATGCACATTGAAAAGGAAGCAAACCAAGCTGCCCCACTGTGCCCTGAGTACTCCAACCATGAACAAGGATATTTAACTTCAGAGTGGGGTGGAGGCCAGACCGAGTCCACCTTGCTTCCAATGCTTAAGTTGATGGTCATCACTGAACAGAAAAAACTTCATCCTGCATCCCTTAAAGCGACACAGAACAGTCCGGTCTGTGGAAATACAGAATATGGAATGTTTTCTCCATTTCCCCAGGAAAGGAGGATCTCCCTGCCACCGGAAGCATTTAAACAGGACAAGACCACTTTAAACAGATATTTTTGTCAAGGAATCGGCCCTGAATGAAGGGCTGACCCCAGAGGCCTGGGGCTTCTGCCCGTGGACAGAGAGAAGCAGGTGCCCACATCGGGGGCGGCTTACACCAGGACCGGCTCTGAGCAAATCTCTCAGCCTCTTATACCTCACTTGCCCTTACAAATCAAAGGTGATCATACACCCTACTTGAGGACAAACCTTGCAAAGGTTTTCACAAGCAACCCCACACGGCTTCCCAGCACTCTCCTCCAAAGCATGAGACATTCTGCAAAGATCCACTGCTTTCGTACCTACGACAACCCTGCAAAAAAAAAAAAGAAAAGAAAAGAAAAAAGAAAGAAAAGAAAAATTTCTTCCAAGGGAGAAAAAACGTCCTTCTCTGGACAGATTTTAGAGCCTTAAAATGAAAACTATATATACTTAAAAATGAGTGACTCGAGACAACCTTGAAGGTTGAGAATGGCGGTTCGCAGACCCCCCCCCCAACTTCCACAGGCCCAGAGCCCACACACCTTACAGGGCCCTCCACTTTGGAGGAGTCTGGACGGCTGCGTTTCAGTCCAATGGCCCAAACGCTCAGAACCTGTGGCATTGGTGCCTTTTTCTTTCAGAAATCTTGACAGTCCCTTTCTAGGGAGCAGACCCTCCATTCTGAGAGATTCCCATGGGGGCTCCCACTGCTCTTTCTGGGCCAAAGCGAAAGTCTGTTTCTATCCAAGAGCCATGGATGTTCAGTTTATGAAAAAGGCATGGGAAGATGTGTGGCTTCTAGAAATGGCAGTGGGGGGGTGTCAAGGGAAGTGAAAGTCACCTCTGTGAATTTAGTTTCAGATCTTTCTTTATTCCTGTCATCGATGAGGGCCCAGTGTACCCTATTCTATAGCCTAGCCCTCCCCTAGAAGATTAACAGGCCTTCCCTTGAGGACGATGGGGAGGAATTAATCCACTTCTCAGGAAAACTGTCCCCTGAGACTGGCAAGTTCCCAGCAAGCCAAGACACCGCTCCTTTGCCTCTAAACACTTCCTGAGACCAACACAGACTTGTCGCCCTTATTTACAAATCAAATGCAATTAGAGACTGTCTTTCTCGAAACACATATATATATTTTTTTAAACAAGGAATGCCCTGTCAGTTTTTTTTTTAATTAAGAAAATAAGCCACATCCACCTGATACCCATTGTCATCCAAGCATCCCCAAGCATCCCAAACCAGAATTCTCACTTACACAGGTCGATGTCAAACCCCCCACCGTGGCCGCCGCCTTCCTATAAATGAGAGGGAAGTAACAGAACATTCTGTGGCTCCAACAATTTTCCAGTTTCCCCTGAAACTCCCAGTTGCGTGGTAAATCGTTGGGGCTGCAGGTGACAGAAACGCCTTGAATAAATTAATATTATTACTGGGTTTGGACTGCTCATTGCTAGTTTTGTTGTCTTGCGCGGATAATGCACACCAGTTGAACAAAGTGCATGCTTCTAAAAAATGTTTGAACTGGCAAGCGAAGAGGAGCCCCGTCTTCTTTCCCGCCCGTCCCCTTAAAAAGAAGTTTAATATAATTTAGAACGTAGCATTTAAAAAATATGGTCATGACACGTCTGGGAGAAAGACCGCTCGTGGAACATGCTTGATTTGGCAGAATGATAAATCAAAAACCCCATGGGTTTGGTTTCCCCGTTTTGTTTGGAAGCCGCTGAAAGCAGGTTGGTAACAGAACTGAGTCACGGAGAAAGAAATCTGTGCATACCTAAACTTTTTGTTTTGTCACACAGAGCGCGCACACACACGCACACACAGAAAGAAGCACACGGCGTGCGCACACCCTCACTCACTCGTAGTCCGCACACGCACACACACACCCACAACCACCCACCGCTGGGGGAGAAGACGCAGAGGACTTAGGTCGGAGGGCACGTGGGTGGGCACTCGCGGGCTGACAGCCTGGTGTGCAGCTTTGGGCTGGGTATCCTCTCGGCTCTGCCTGGTTGTCTTGGTGTCCCCCCTGTCCTGGGAAAGCCACCCCAGAGATGGGGCAGGCTGCGGAGAAGTGTAAGGCATACTTCGCTGGGAAGGAAGGAAGGAATCCATGCTTCATGCTCAGACGCGAGTTTCAGAGGAGGACGGGCCTTTCTCTTCCCTTGGGCCAGCTCTGTCTCTCGCGGGGAGGTGGGGGAGCGGGTGGGGGACAGAGGGGGAGGGGGAGTCCTGGGGGAGCGGGGGCAGAACCACGGAAAAGGGAAGGAGAGAAAGTAACACAGAGAATGAGGACAACGGTAAAGGATACTGATAATAAACACGAAGGAACGGACGAGGTGGGCCGGTGGAGTTCGAGGTCAAGTCGGACGAGCGACCGCTTCTGCCTGCGCCGCCCGCCCCGCACCCTAAACGGACTTCCGCCGCCGCATCAGCCTGTGGTTGTCAGTAAAGCTATGTAACCCGGGGGAGATGGAGCTGATGGGGGAGGGGAAGAGGCTGTTTCTCAGTGTGCTTGGCGAGATCTCCTCGATCTTGTAGGAGATGGAGTGGAAGTAGTGGGGCGCGAGCTTGGCGCTGAAGGAGTTGTGCTGCGCGGCCGTGCGGCCGCCGTGGTCCTGCGGCCGGTAGCAGGTGCAGGAGCACACGGACGGCAGGTCCGGCGCGTCGGCCTTGCAGCGGGGCCGGCCGGGCCGCGCGTCCTCGGGGATGTGGATGACCATGCTGTTGCGCGTCCCGGCCAGCGACGCCCTCTCCTCGGCGTCCCGCCGCTCGTCCTCGCTGTTCATGGTCAAGAACCTGAGGACCACCAGGTTGAGGAAGGCCCCGATGACCGTCAGCCCCACCAGGATGTACATAAAGCTAAAGGCCACGTAGAGCGGCTTCTTCTGCAGGGCGCCCTTGGTCTGCAGGGCCACGTAGTCCCCAAACCCGATGGTAGTCAGCGTGATGAAGCAGTAGTAGTAGGCGTGGAAGAAGCTCCACTCCTCGCACTGGGAGAAGGCGGCCGCCCCGATGCACAGCGTCCCCATGCAGGAGAAGAAGCCCACAGTCACCATGTTCTCCATGGACACCTCCGTGCTGCGCATGCCGCAGCATCGCTTGATGCGCTTCAGCAGGTAGCGCACAAAGGTGTTCATCCGCTCGCCCAGGCTCTGGAACATGACCAGCGTCAGCGGGATGCCCAGCACGGCGTAGAACATGCAGAAGGCCTTGCCCGCGTCGGTGCCAGGGGCCGCGTGCCCGTAACCTGAGGGGAGGGGGAGAGAAACGGAGAAGGAGTGAGGAGCGCTCCGGGAGGCGCGCGCTGCCATTGGACTTGGCATTTCCGCAGGGACAACCCTTGGGCATGCCGGTGAGCTGGGAGGGAGAGAAAGGGGAGGACGAGGGAGGGAGGCTGGGGTGCGAAAGGGGCTGGGCACTTCCATGGGGATGGCGTCGGGGTTTGCCCATATCCTGGAGGGAGGGGAAGAGAAGAACAAGACAGTTTAGGGGTGGGAGGGGTGCTCTGGGGCATTTCATTTGGGGAGCAGTTCAGATCAGAGGAGCGGCACATTCTTCTCAGAGCAAAACAGAGGTTTTTAAAAGGAAAAGCAGCATACTCACTATAAGCCACAAAAGTAGTGAGTCCAAGGGAGAAAATTAAATATGTCCACCGTGGATGGATTGCTGTTGCTTACCAGGCTCTGTGTGGGGTCCTGGTCCTATAGGGCCTTATTCTGACCTCCTAACAACCCTACAAAGGAGGCATAATGGGTCTGACACCAACAACAAGAAAACTGAGTTACTTACTTAATAGTAGGATAACTTGAGTCCTTCAGAGCTGGGATTTGAACCCAGACTTTTCAAGCACCGAGAATGAGGCTTAGAATCAAGAGGAGTAACTACAGTGTATGTAATATAAACACCATGAGGGCAAAGACTTGTATCTGTTTTGTTCACTGCTGGATCCCCCACACCTGGAGTAACATGTAGCTTGTAGAGTATTTCTTTAATAAATGAAGGAATACAGTTGCACCACTGTGCTTCTTAGGAAAGAGGGAGCAAGTAATCCTCTAAGAACCACACAGGTGTAAGTGCTTTTGAAATTCTTCATGAAACTTCGAAGCACATCACTTCATCAATCCCCTATGTCAACTGTGCTAAGTTGAGTCCATATTCCCGCCCATTCAGAATGAGGATGGGGTGCTAGAAAGGTGCAGTTACCCCCCAGGAATCCTTCAGCTACTTAGTAATAATATCAGAGCGAGGACAGGGTCTGTACAACATGGCTGGAAGAACATGAGACTCAGAGTAAGCTCTAGTTCAAGTTCTGGGACTAATACTGCCCAGAAAGAGAAAGGAAGGAAGGAAGGAACGAAGGAACGAACTGGACCTCAAATCATAGGCAGTATTTGGACCAAGAGCTTGGAGGATGAACATGGCCTTCCAACATCTCAAATCCTGCCCCATCAAGAAAGGCTTCCCTGGCGTTACCCTAGGCCATATGCTCACAGGCTCCTAGTCCTTTAACCAGCTGTATTCTCTTGGACACCAGGCAACCTCTTCCAACCCTAATTTCTGTTACATGGGATAATAATTCCCAGGTGGGGTTGTGCAGATCTGCTGAGTCAGACGGCACCTAGTCCAGGGCCTGGTACTCAGTGGGCAAGGGGGTAGAGGTCTTGGGGTCTGGTTGGTCCCTACAGTCTCCCACAGGAAACTTCATCTGACTGCCCAAGGCCACACCTCTCTACCAAGTCTTTATCACTTATGGTCTGTCTGTCCCTCCCCTGGCAGGAATTTGTGCCATGTCCTACCTGCCCCAGGGTCCATACTCTTACTAGAGAGATGACATCATTTGTTTGCCTCCGAGATGCCTTCTCTTCATCTTCTCTGGTCCTCAATCCTCCTGAGCCATCACTGACCTCCAGCCCCTCAAAAACCCCATAGTCCTTGCAAAAAAGGAAAAATGAAGTTGGAGTCAGGCCAGAAAGGATAGAAGAGGGAAACAGAAAGGTAAAGGGGAGAGTGACTAACGCAGCAGTAGAAGTCCAAGCTGAAGAACAGAGAGCAATGCAAATTGTCATGAATTCTGAGAGCCTCAGACACCTTCAGGAGAGCATCAAAAGGCATCCCAGAAAGAAAAGAGAAAAGACCAAAGAAATTTGAATAGCCAAAATTAACCAAATTTGGTGAAAGACACAGATTTACAGATTCAAGAAGCCCAGTGAACTCCAAGTAGGATAAACACAAAACCACACATCAGAGTCAAACTGCTGAAAACCAAAAGAGATCCTAAAGGCAGCCAGAGAGAAAGAAGGTATCACCTGGAGAACAATTTGAATACCTCTTCCTTCTAATCATAAACAATGGGGGCCAGGAAATGGTAGAATAACATCTTCAAGGAGCTTTTTAAAAAACAAACAAACAAACAAACAAAAAGACCGTGTCCCTGGAATTGTCCATCCACAGGAAATATCCTTTAAGAATGAAGTCAAAATACATTTTTACATTCAAGAAAACCCGTTACCGGTAGAGCTGCACGGAATAATTACCAAAGAAGTTCTTCTTCCTAGAGGGAAATGATGCCAGATGGAGGCTTAGGTCTTCAGGAAAGAAAGAAGCACATCTTGGTAAACAAGAGGGTTTATATTTATACAAAATGCAGGGGTGGGAATCCCACTGTATCTCCAGAGAGCTCACCTGCATAGCTCATACAAAAGCCAGATGGAGGGTGGAAAACGGCAGGTGGTTGGAACCTGACGAAGGTGGTAATATTAGCTAGCGGCTCCAGATGTGATACATTCTCTAGAGGAAACCAACATGGCATTGACCAGGTCCAAAACTGCACGTGGGGTGCCCAGACCCCACCCATTCCTGCCAGCAGTGATGTTCAGAAGCAGTTTCCTTCCCATGGCTGGACAGTGGTATGTCTGTAAACCCCGTGTCCGGTCGCCCGCCATCTGTCTTTCTGCAGAATGAACGGACTCCATCATTCTGACGCCCCGTGGTATATCTCACTGCTCCATTACAGTGGGGTCATGCCTTAGTGAGGTGTGTGCGTGACAGAGTGTGGGAGGTGAACACCCCAAAGTTCCAGGCCTTCCACATGAATATATCTACGGGCCTGTGGTTTGGGTCCAGGAGCATTCTCGCCACAACGGCAGACCAGTTGCTAAGTGTACGATGCTTCCCAGAAAGACACAGCCAGGCGGGACGTCTTCAATTTCCCCGTCCCGATGCACCCACCTCCTCCCTGCTCTCTGGTTTCCAGTTAGTTGGTCAGGAGGTCAGAGGAAGGGAGGAAGGTGAGGACCTTGGCGACAAGCCACCCCTGCCAGCAGGCTCACAGCTGTGGTCCACAGTTCAGTGCCTGCTCCCGGACACACAGACAGCTCTGCGTCATCGCTCATCCAGAATGCCACACCCTCCTGGGTTGCTTTCCCTCCACCAGACCCACACTTTCCAGAAGAGTCTATAAATAGCCTGCTGAATTCTCAGATTGAGAGAGCTACTTCCTGCAAAGGCCCTAACGGATACACTCCGTGTTTCTGTACACTGGATCTGCTCACCGTCTGTGCTCAGGTACAACGCAGCAGCACTGCATGTGGACGGGTCTAGACCTATCACATGTACGCACAGAGTATGCCTAAATTGTGCAATACACAGACGTCGCGTCTATGGGTACTTTCCACAGAATATATACGCATGTCTTTGGAACGTAACAGTATATGAGCGGGTAGAGGGACACCTGCACTGGGAACATACAGGCACACACACCACGTACATTACACCAGTACCTAAACCGCATACACAACACAGCCTCAGCGCACCGACCTTTTGTGGACGGATGGTGTGCATGTAGTACATGTGTGTATGCACATATGTGCATACACACAATACTCGAGGCACAGGGTGGGCACACGGACGTGTGAGCTGCCGGGAATGCGGGTACATACTTATCATCACGAGCGTACATCCTGCCTACAAGGTACCGGGGTCAGAGGAGAGCTGCAAAATGTACCCGCCCCAGACACGGGGAGGACTGCCTCTCCTTCCCCAGAGGACAGCAGGGTACAGATCTCCAGTGTTCTCGCAGAACCCGTGTGACAACTCAGGTCCTGAAAAGAGGAGGCTTTTCGTCTGCGAATGGCTGGGTTGACGCACCCTGGCCCCCCTGGGTTGGGAGCCGTATTCATCTGCTCCAACGTTTTCCATTCAGACATGTCTAGACCACTGACTGTGTCCCAGGCCCTGTGCTTGTCACAGGGGATCCACAAGGACTCCTTTCCCCCAAAATCTTCTCAAGGGCCTCCAGCCATCCAGCCCATGATGAGGGCCCTCCCAGTGCCCAGGACGAGGGGGCCTTAGACGGAGGTTGAGGGCATGGGTGTCAAGGCCATGGAGGACCCCCAGGCGGACCTGCCTGTTCTTGATCATCTGTATCCCCAAACCCCGCTTAGGACCAGTCCTGGGAGCGCAGGAGCTACAGCTATATCCCCATTCCGGTCTTCTCACTGTCTCGAGGCCCCCCCAGGCACCAGAGCAAGTTCTTCCTCCACCTCCGAGCCCTACAGGGGCAACGTAACCTCAGGAATCCCACCTAGGACAAGACCGTTGGTCCTTCCACCACTGCAAATGAGTAACTCATCCTTTTGGCAAAGCAATATCTAACCATGATTTACACAGCGTTCAGAAGGCATGCACCGGGTGCAGAAGAGCTACAGAAACCACATCATCCCCAATGGAGACCTCTGGACCGCTGCCCTGTGACCTCGGCAGTGTCCCTCAATTCACAGGCTGGATGTGGGGGATGAGGCTGGGAAAGGCAGAGGAGAGCAGCTTGTCGTTGCCCTGTGGGGCTGGGGCCATCCTTCCCCAGCCCTGGGCCTAGCAGCCCTGCAGGCGACCAGCACTGACCAGCACGAGCATCACCCCCAAGCCCCACCGGCTGGGCCACCGTGTGCAAAGCTCCCTGCACCCAGAGGACACAGCAGCTCGAGCGTCCATCCACACCAAGCTGTGTCCCCTCCCCCGCTTCCTGCTGGTTTTTCTGCATGTGCAGGGTCACAGACAGACTTGCTCACGGCCCCCAGTGCTGGCCCTGATAGGCTGCTTGGGTGGCCACAAGCAGCCAAGTCCCCGGGGATGGGGACCGCTGACCAGGATGGTGACTGCACAGTCTGAAAAGCAGCCCTCAGTGCTGCACCCCAACACCATGCTCCCCAACATCCAGGACACGGGAGCTCAGACGAAGCACCCAGGAGTCTGTCTGAGGGGCTCCCCCATCATCCCACCTTCCCCAGCCTGCTTCCCTCACCCCTGAGCGCCGGGTGTCACCCCAGCCTCCCAAGCCCTGGCAGGCTCTGGCCCCCATCCTTCCCCCACTCCGCAGTGTTTGCGCAGGGCCGTGGGGCTGGCCGCGAGGGACTGGAGTGGCACTGGGTCAAGTGAAGGCCCCGCCCTAGAGATGCTCACGGGTTCCTGGCACCGCGCCGGAGCTGATAAGGATGCAGGTCTGAATCAAATTCAAGGGCCCATGGTGCCCTGGGGCAGCAGAGTCCTTGTGGGAGGGACCCCAGCTCCTGAGACCTGGCTTCACTCCCCTGAGTGGTACAGCCAGAGCTTGGAGCCCAGGAAGTGTGCAAGGTGGCGCCAGAGCTTGAATGCCACCTACAGCCCTCCCCAGGCCAGGCTCTGTGTGGGTTGCTGGAGAATCAGGAAAAGAGACCTGACCACCAGCTCCCAGGGAGGTGAAGCACAGTGTCCGAATCCTTTGCTTTGCCTGGTACATGTCAGAGGCCAGGGAAGAACAGAGGAGCACCCAGCTCGGCCTGGGACATCAGCTTGGGGTTACTGCCTCTAAGGAGCCTTTGGGGTTTTGATGGATGAACAGGAGTTTGCTCAGGCTGCCCACCCCAGCTGGAATTCGGACATTTGGACATTGTTCCATGCATCAGGCCCCGTCTTGCTCTTACCAATCAGCCCTTCTCCCTGGGCCTGGACCCTCTCTGTCAGAAGGGGGCAGGGCCCAGAACCAGTCCTGAGCCCCAGGATCCTGGCCCCTCACCAGGAGCGCTAAGAGCAGGGCAGGCAGAGCGGGAAGGTGGAGCTGGTGTGGGTGCTTATGGGGAAGAAGCTTTAGGAGAATGGAAAGAAGGCCCTGGGCCCTGTCCCCCAGGTTCCAGCACATGAACCCCCACTCCAAGACAGTGCCCATGAGCTAAGCCTGGGGGGTCTGGGGCATTCTAAGAGCTGCGAGGTTATTTGTCATGAGGAGGCGTGAAGTCAGTGCTGGAGAAGACCGGCCTCCCCATACTCAGAGGGGCAAAGTGAGGCCCCAGGGCAGCCACGCCACCCCAACGCCACACAGCAGGCCAGCAACGGGCTTTCGAAGCTTCACATCTGAAAAGGGCCAACGGACTATAAAACCAATAAACCCCGCTTTGAAAAGCTGTCTGTGGACTCTGCTCTGCCCCTGCCCCGTCCCAAAATGCCTCAGTTTCCCCCTCTGTGAAACAGAGCAGAGAGACGAAGCTGGAATGAGAAGCGGGCTCTCGTCAGATCCCCAGGTCCCCGGCCTGCGACCAGCTGTGTCCCCAAACTCCTGGGGGGACCCCTCAACCCCTGGTGATGATACCTAGAGGGGGGCACTGAGCGGGGCCGGGGGCCGGGGTGGGGCCCGGGGCCCTCCAGGGCAGCCCCACCCCCAGACCGCACTGCTCTGACCCACAGACACGAAGCAACCTTGCTTGAGGATCCCAGCTGAGGCCACCATGGGCCAGGCCATTGGCAGGGGGCCCTCCCCTTCCTTCCTCCCACTGCATTCTAGCCAGATCGTGAGCTCTGAGGGCAGTACTGCCCACGCCCGACGCACCTCTGAGATCCTGGAGTACCGCACGGGGGAGGCGTGCGGAACCGAGAAGATTGCATCATCGGCCGATGGTTTCTGCCTTCCGGGCTCCGCCTGGGAAGTATGGCCAGTCCCAAGCCCACCACTGAGCCCAGGGTGCCTGGGGTGGGGGGGGGCAGCTCTGTCCAAGACACTGTCTCATCCAGCTGGTTTCATGGCCCCATCAGTATACTTGGCCGGCCTCCCTGACCCGTCCTGGGAGAGGCTTGCTGAGAAGGCCCACGTCTCCTCACCGCAGCTGGGTGACGATAAATCGAAGAGGCCCCAGCTTTCTAGACGGGAGCGATACAGGGACGGAGGGTCAGAAAACTAATCATTTTTATTGGGTCTGGGGCTCCCCGAAGAACCAGCCATGGCTAGAAGGCAGCCCTCCCTTGCAAGAGACGCCTTGTGGTCTTGGCTGGCTCCTACTAGACTTGCCCGGAGTTGACAGCCACCAGGTAAGTATGAGAAGTTACCCAGACCTTGCTCCTGCTCTGGGCAGTGTTTCATTAAAGATGCCGTGAGTGTCCAGCAGGCGCTCTGCACTGGGAAAAGTAAATAAGGCAGCTGGGCTCTGTGGGTCACGGACCGGCCTCGCTCCTGACACGCCAGTGCTCAAGAACTGTCTGTGGCTCCCTAGAGCTCCCTGCGAACCTGGGCCCATAAACAGCGAGCCTAAATGACCTCCCCAAGCTTAGCACGACACAGCTGGCCAAGCTTCCCTGATATGGACCACCCCTCCCTGAAGCCCGCCGATTCCCCGGCCAGAAGAGATCAACCTACCTCGGAATTCCCACTGGAGGGGACAAGACTGGCCCCCAGCATGAGGCCGGCTTAGACTGGAGACCTGATTCCGCCCTTCAGGGGCCCTGGGTGGTCACCTCTCTCCTCAGGCACCCTCATTCTCTTTTGTCAAGTGTAGGGGTCTCTGGGCTGCTGCCTGAGTGACAGCAACCATCCCAGCCAGGGCCAAGTGAGGGTGGTCGTGGCCGTCAGCTCTGGCCCAGAGTCACCTGGGACAGGGACGGATCGCCCCCCGCGGAGGGAAGGAGGTGGCTGTACCCAGGCACTGGGCAGTGGGAACTCGCTGCTGGCAGAGAATGAAATATTTATAAAGGACACACAAGGTTTTTGTGCTGATAGGAATTAAAATAGGTGCATTTTCCATTAAAGAGTGACTCAGGATGGCTCTGAGCAGGGAGGGGAGCTGCCCTCAGCCCTGTGTGCTTCCTGGCTGGCTCCCCACTTCAGAATGCAACAAGCAACCCACTCATCCTCCCTCCCACGGCCCTGGTCTTGCTCCGAACGAGCGCCACATGATTATTAAGACCCAGGTGTCTGCAAACACCAAAAAAGAAAATGACTCATGGGGCCCATGGGGACGGAGAGGTGGAGAGAGGGCAGGAAGGGTTCTCGGGAGTTCCTGGGTAGGGTCTGTAACTCCCAAGGTCTGTATCAGGCACCATCTGCCACTTACTGACCATGACTTTGGGAAAGCCACCTCGACCCTCTAAGCCAGGGCTTTCTCTCTGGACTATGGAGTAAAGCAGTCCCTCCCTGATACTACAAAGCTTGTCCACATTCATCAGACAGGGATGCCCTTTGGTGCAGCTGCCCCAGGTGGGGTCACCCTTCTTGCAGTGTAACAGAACTGGGTACCACCACATGACCTTGGACTTATGTGCAGGTCTCCCTTTCAAACCAAGAGGGGCCGATGCTTCTTATGGGCTCTGACTGGGTCTCCAGCCAAGCCCTGAACCTGTAAGCCTTTTGCTCTTTCCTGACAGGGTAGGAGGGTGCTAGAGTGTGATGTCCGGAGCCACTGAAGTCATTTCAGCACCATGAGGACAAGCACAACCATAGAGGAGAATTCCCTAACCTGAGGGATAGGGTGTATCATTCCGCCCGTGTCTGCACCCAGCCTAGAGTCAGCCCTTCTTACAGTCGGTCTGTTCCCCAAGAAGTCTTCGGGCTTCAGCCAGTGTTTTGATCCTGACTGGTAAACTCTCACCTGCTCTACACCTTAGCACGACTGCAGACAATGAAGAGGGGTTTTGTATGGACAACACAGCCCTCTGCCGCCCACACGCCCTGCACCTAAAGTGGCTTCTCTTACAAGTGCCTTGGGTCATCTGCAGGGAGATGGTGGGGAGGGGATGAGCAAACCAGGGGGAGAGTGCACGGCCCAGGGGACAGCTCGGGCTTCTGAGAAGGAAGCTGCGCCCCAACCCGTCCGCAGGGCAGAGGCCAGGGCAACCGAACCTCCTGACTTTTAAGGAGAAGCTGGAAATACCAATTTTTTTTTAAATGTGGAGTCTAATTGGTATCTAATTAGACATTTTAAAACGTGGCACAGGCCAAACAAAATTAAACAAAACAAAACAGACCATCTGTCTGTCTAAAACCAAGGTCGTGATGCTCCAGAAACAGAGGGAAAGGAGACAAGAACCCGAGGAGAGAAGGCAGGAAAGGGGAGGCAGCAGAGCCAGTGAAGGTCAGTGAGCCCCACCACACGTCACTGCCCCCCACCCTCCCTCCGTGGCCGTGAGCCCGGTGGGGCAGTGACCAGCAGTCAGCCCACTTCACAGATGCGCAGACCGAGGCAGCAAGAGGTGCCGTTGCCCGTGGCGGCACCTCCCCACGTGGGCCAGGGCCAGCCCTGCCCCCACTCAGACAGGAGAGCCACACCGAGGCAGGCACGGACCTGCCAGGTGACCGCAGCCCTTCCTATAATGTCCTGTGGGGAGCTCCGCTCCTGAATGCGGGGTCCCATTCCACAGATGAGAACACAGAGGCTCTTCACCCAGGGCCCTCGCTCTCCAAGTGCCAAGCCCTCAGCCCTTCTTGGAGCCATGAGGCAGCCCCTGAGACTTGCTTATTCACAGGTTTGGCACCCTGTGTTCTCTGGAGGAAAACCTGGCAGATGGGGGGTTTTCTTTAATGAAAGAACAGTTCCCTCGTATGCTTTTAAAATTATTATTGATTTTCCAAATAGTTCCCTTTTGGTTTCCCTTCATTTTATGTCTTAAGGGGGGAAGGGAACCTAAAAATTTATTTTTGAAAAACAGACAAGCTTATAAGGCGTGGATTTCTGACGGGAGCTCCCGACCGGCCTTCCTCCTCCTCTGCGCTGTGCGAGGGCTGGGCGGACGGGACGCGGGGCGCCCGGGGGGGACACAGCCCGAGCTGGCCATGGGGAGCCCATCACTCAGCACCGTTCCCTGGCACCGACTCCCTCAGCTCAGTGGACACCGCGTCATCTCGCTGGTCTGTGGACACCCCAGGAGCGCCTCTCAGACTGCGGACACCCAGAAACCCCAGCCCAGGCTCTTCCTTCATGATGTGAGGATCCAGTCCAATGAAGTGTTATCATCCCAATTTATGAATGAGGAAGCAGCCTGGGCAGCCCCGTGTGTCTCCTTACAATGTCCCCGCAAGGCGGGAATCGGCAGCCGGGGCGCGGTGGGGACAGGTGTATGCAGGGGACGCTGCTCCGGACCGGAGGTGCCCACCTGGACGTCAGTAGGACGGGAAGCTGGGCTTCGTGGTGGCTTGGTGGCCTTCTCTGCTCTCAGTGCAGAGAAATACATTCTTTAAAAATTATTTTTAGCAGTTCTGAGGTCTAGAGCCCAAAGAGTTGAAAGCAAGTATTCAAACACTTGTACCCCGCGTTCACAGCGGCGCTCTGCACAGCAGCCCAGAGGGAGCGGCGAGCCACATGCCCCCCCAGGGATGGATGAATGGCTGAGAAAATGCCGTCCCTCCCTACGACGGAATATTGCTCGGCCCTGAGGAGGAAGGCTGTTCCGACCCGGGAAGGACGTGCGTGAGCCCGGCATGCTGCGCTGAGGGGAAGGAGCCAGGCACGAAGGACGCATCCGGCGGGACTCCCTTCCCGGCAGGGCCCAGAACAGGCAAATCCACAGAGGCAGGAAGCAGACGAGGGGGGCCCGAGGCTGGGGGCGGGAGGAGGGTGGGGCACGGAGTGGACGCCTGCGGGGTCCAGAGTTTTCTCTGGGGATGAGGAAATCGTCTGGGAACTAGACGGAGGAGGTGGTTGTACACGCCCGCGAATGTACGAAACGCCCCTGGACTGAAGGTGCTAACGAGGGAGCTTTGTCGTATGAATTTTACTTCAGTGAAAAGAGTAAAGAAGCCGCTGTTTTTAAAGCAAAGCTCTTCCTTCTTTCTACCTGGGGATGAGGGAAGGGGGGAGTGGCGGAGGTCTGGGGTCTGTGTGGTTCTGGGAGGAGGCGCTGAGCTGGCCACAGGCCGGGCACAGGGGCTGGGGGGGGTACTGAGGCCGCTCTGGGGAAGTCGAGGTTCTCACCCTCCCTGTGGGTCTGCTCGGGAGGGGCGGGCTGGGGGGCACGCAGACCTAACACTGGCCCTCCATCTGAGGACCGCGCCCCTGTCGGCACCCACGGTCTCTGGGCTCCCTTACCCAACCCCCGCTGGGTCCTGCGGACACGGGTGACAGACATCAGCCCTGAAGCAGCCACGGGAGACCTCGGCCAGCAGAAGGCCCCTGGCGCGCAGCTCTGGGAGCACAGGCTGCAGGCAGAGTCCGAGCACAGCGGCACCCTCCGACCCAGCGGTGAGGGCCAGGCTGCGGGCAGCAGGTGGTGGCCCAGCCAGCACCCTCCAGACCACTTTGCTTCTGCAGAGACGCCTCTGCCACGGGACAGGGAAGCGTGTGAGGGGCCGAGACTGGCTGGACGCCTCCGTCCCTCCGTCCCTCCCTCCCTCGGCCATTCTCCCGTGTCCGCACAGTCAGCCTCCGGTGGCTGCTCCGCGGACAGCCGGGAGCGACCGAAGAGGCACGGGCGCCCTCTGGCGGGCGCTCTCGGGCCACAGGGACCCGGGCCTGCCGCAGCCGGGGTCTCCCCGGGCCTGTCCAGAGCCGGAGCAGCAGAGGGAAGAGCCATTAATCCTTTCCCGAAGGGACACGGGTCCTGGGCTGAGTCTCTCATCAGAAGTCCCCACCCGTCCATGGCAGAGCTGACGACAGGGAGTGACAGTCCTAAGGAGGAGCTGCTGACCACAACCACCGCAGCGGTGGACGGGCACTGGCTCGGCCAGGAACTGAGCTAAGCGCCTTAAAAACTCCCTCACTCTGGGGGAGGGGCTGCCCTCTGCGGGTGACCGCTGTTACCCCCCACCCTACCCGGCTTCGGTGTGGAGACGCCGCTGTCACTCCCCCGGCTTAGGTGAGGAGAGGTCCCTATCTCCCCCGACCTGAGCTCCTGCCACAGGCCCCTGAAACCACAACACAACCCCAGTCCCACTGCAGGGACGGTGGTTCCCCAGCTTCCAGAACACGCTGGAAGCCTGCCTTTTCCTTCCTGCCTCTTGTGACCCTTCCCTGTGAAAGCTCCCCCCCTTCTTTTCCTCCCTCTTTTTCCTCCCTCCTTTCCTCCCCACCCAGTACAAACCGCCCCCCCAAAAAAAGAATCTAGAAGAAAATGTAGTAAAACAAGCCCCCATTTAAAAAATGAAGTTCACGGGGAAAAGTATACAAAATGTAGCTAACTTTTGAAAGTCTGTGGCCGAATGAGAAAACGTGAGATCAAGCAAGGCCTCACGCCCATTCGTTAAGTAACAACTGATACATCTTCTGTTTGACGGAGAGGGTCTCCCAGGGCTAGCGCACGCTGGAGTGCATGAGAGGGAGGGAACGAGTGGAGTTCACACCATTCACACCGGGAAGAACAATGGGGAGGAATAGGCAAAGCCTGGAATGCTGAATTGCCCTTGGCTCTAAGTGCAGGGGATCAAAGCGGGCGGCCACAGCCCCTTGTGCTGGCAGGTCCACCACTCTGTTCAGACATTCCTGCCCTCCACCGGATGGAGACCTGCCCTCTCCAAGGGCCCTTCGTGCAAAGGCCACCTTCTCTGGGAGGGGTCTCTCCTCCTCAGCTTGAATCCCAAAAGGACCTCGGGACACGCAGGGCTCCAAGTGACATGGAATTAGAGCCTGATGCCAAGACTCTCATCCCTCATCTGTGAAATGGGCATGATTCAAGCCCCTGGAGCCAACAGGGCCTGGAGCAAAGACAAGGGTGCACGTCTAGAGCTGAACACGGTCGATGACAAACATCTGTGCCCCTCGGACACCTCCTGAGCTGACTGAAGGTAAGCGATGTTGCATTTGCATCTTTTCAAACGAGGCTTCTTGAGCTCTAGTGTTCACAGGGACTGGACGGCCTGGGATCTCAGGACCATGTGGATCCTGAGCCAGGAGGGTTGAGGGCCTGGGACTCTGCCTCTCTAACTGGGTCCTTGACGCGGGGCGGCTCCGTGGAGCTCCCGTCGTGCAGGAAGGGCCTGCAGAGACCAGGGCACAGCAGAGCCAGAAGAACCGAAATCATTCCCTGCTCAGCACCTGCAGGAGCCTGACGGCAGCAAACCCGCTTCCAGGGCCTCGAGAGTGGAGAGATGCTCATTTTGTCAAGAAGCAACAGACGCGGGTGGGTCCAGCCCCGACGGCGGGCGCCACCCACATTCGTGACCTCTTCGTGCTCCTGCACACACAGCGGCCCACACTGTCCCCTGCACACAGACACGGCCGTATGACTCAGTGCTAGCGGCAGGGTTCCGGCCTGGCCCATCAGCAGCGGCCTCACGATTCTCTCCACCCCCCTTTCCTGTGTCTCTCCCCTTTCCTCTCTGTCCACCCCCTCTCCCTCTCCCCGCCCCTCTCTCCCTAAAGATGCAGAGGACTCAGGATCTCGGGAGGACAGAGCCTCTGGCTGGCAGGAGCTCCTGAATGACCACCGGGAACAGCGCCCTACTGGCCCGCAGCAACTGCATGGAGAGGAAACACCCCTTGTACCATGTTGAGCCCCTGAGACATGGGGATGCACCGCAGCACGGCTTATAGTAAGAAATTCGTAGATGTTCCCTTTCACCAGCTTAGAGGCCGAACCCCAAAAGCAGATCGGTGCAGACTGACATTGCCCACCAGACCCGAGGAGAACCCGGCCTTCGGTGCGAACACAGACAGCCCCCGGACAAGCCCTTGTGCATCCTGGCCTCCCATCTGCCAAGTGGCCAGCACTGGGACGCTCCTATCCATCTCACAGGGGAGAAAACTGGATCTCAGACCCTGTGCGTGCACAGACACGCACACGCAAAGACATGCCCACCACCTGCAGCACACGCACACACCCATGCAGACAGGCATGCATAGATGCACACATACACACACACACACACACACCTCTGTGTCCCTGGGCACTCTGTTGAGAGTAACAAAAAAAGGAGCAAGATAAAAACTGAAGAATGTTACATGACGGTCCCCCACTTGCCTCATTTTTAATAGTAAACACACACTAAATGTGAGGGCACATGAAAAGCCTAGAACAATGTTTGGCGCATAGCCTTTCTGTCTCAGTTTCCATGTTGGCAAATCAGGAATAATAATAGTGCCAGCCCCTTGAAGTTGCGAGGATTAACTATTTCAGCCAAGTCGCCTGCCTAAGCACGCACGACCCCATGGTGGACAAGCCTCCATCGCCACAAAACCCCACGCCAGGCTCGTCCGGAAAGTCTGCCTCCAGCACCTGTGAGAAACCTACATGCACGTGCACAGACACACGCAGCCTGGACCTCCCTTACATAAGAGGAACCCAAGGTGTCCCCCAGTCTCAAGGCAGAGTGGAAAAACCCGGGCTCCAAGGCAGACATGCTCGGCCTGACTCCTGTTCATCTGCCCGACTTCAGGACCAGGCTTCCACTGCTCTGTCCTAGAGACCAAGCACACAGCGTGCCTTCCCCCAGGCTTCCTGGGAGTGGCCGACATACAGACACTAGTACCAGACATGGGCTTCCCTAAGGTCAAGGTCCTCTCCCAGGACCCCCTGGTGCTTTGATTTTGCCTTTCAGTTCTCAGGATGTCCTGTAAATGTTGTCCATGGGCTTGTCCCAGGTGCACACTATTCTTATTTCTTCTGCCTTATGCCTCAGGACCTTTGCACATGCTGTGCTGCTGACCTTGAGCACCCCTCCTCTGCTCCACACCCTGCCTACAGGCTCATCCCCTTCCCCCTCAGCCTCAGGCTGGAATGGCTCAGTAGAGGGGACCCACCGTGCTGAGTCAAAGCACTCCTGCTTCTTGGCTCCCTTTGGCTGGTGGTCTCAAGCTCAAATGGCTTTGGGGACCAAGAAAATGCTATTCACAAGGAAATGGGACTTGTCTGAGAGGTCAGACGGAGGTAGAGAGCCACCAGGGAGCTCCAGCAGGGTGGGAAAAAGGCATGGGGGCGTCTGACCTTCCCCTTCTCTGAAAGGCCAGCATCCCGGTGCATCTGAGAAGGGGAACAAACCGTGTTTGCAAAGGTCCTCCCATACAGCTAAGTCCTCATCATCTCAGAAAGAGGCACTTGTGTCTGTGGGCCAGTGGCTGCCCTTGCTCTCCCTGGAGCCCTCATTCCCTACAGGACCTGCCCATCACAGGGACTATGAGTCCACTGTCACCAGCCGTTTCTTGAGAACTCCCACACCCTTCTGTGCCCTCTAAAGGGCCCTTTATAAAAGCTGCCTGGGTTATCTGCACGGGGGAGACTGTCTACCCCCCCTCAGACCAGTAGGGACACCTCAAGAGCCGGCTCCAACCCCAGCTTGTTTCTGGAGCCTGAGGGCCATGCCTGGCACACAGGGGGCGGCAGCTCGCCAAAGGGCTGGACCAGGAAGGTCCCCTGTGAGGTCTGTCTCCCTGGCACCATTTCACATGGGAAAGTTTGAGTAAACAGCATCCTTGAGCAGGGGGAGCAGTGGGCAGTTTATAAATAAATAGGTTCACTAGGCAGGCCAGGCCCACTTGGGACTCCTCAGTGAGCGGCCCCTCTCCCGGCGTGTGTAAGACCCGTGTTTTGCCGGAAACCTCCAAGGACTTTGTGCAAGGGACACTGCCAAGGACATAGGCGTGACCCGCCGATCCAGACCGAGTGGCCAGGGGCTGCCCTGCTGGTCTCCAGGTCAGTCGCCGCCTGCATCGTTCCTCTGCTGCATGCAGACCCCGGAAGCAGGCGTGGGCAGATCGTGCGCGCGGGACCCCGCGTGGAGCACTCTAGACCCCGTGCTGTGCACCGCCCTACGTGTCCCCAGCATCCCGTACAGAGTGGAGCTGCAATGTAAATTCGTGCAAAGAGAGACTCGGTTGAAAACAAGACCACCAGAAGCATACCGACGTCAGCCAGGTGCCGGGTGCCCCCAAAGCGTGCACAGTGGGGACGACCACTACACCTGCATTTTAAATCAGGAAACTGAGGCTTGGGGGTTCAACCAAGGTCACTCGGCCGACCAGCTGGCAAAGTGAAGACTCGAATCCAGACCCCTGCCTGCCCCAAACTCTTGTCCCTTGAGTGACCTGCTGCCAGAGCAAGGTCAGGTTGTCCACATATGAAAGAGCAATGCTCTGTGTCCCAGGGAAGGAGGGAAGCTAGCCGAGGGGCGTGGGGGCTGGGGAGGGAAGGAGGCTGGGCAGGAAGAGGCAGGTGCGAGGTGCCGAAGGGGGTAAGAGGTGGGCTGACGTCAGGGTGTCTGCCTGCGTCTATAGGAACAGACCGTCGCAGTCCGGGACGGGGACCTCTCCTTCCCTCCCATCTCAGAGGATGAAAGCACTGTGTCATTTCTCCCTTCCCCGCGCCTGGCACAGGGGGCACCTGTTTAGTTCCTTCCTCCCTTCCACAGCGGACTACCAGACGCCTAGCGTGTGTCAGGCACCATGCCAGCCACCCGGGAGCCTGTGACCGCGGTGGCCATGGGGACGGGGACCACGGGAATGACCACAGCGTAAGGACCAGCACGAGGACAACTCTACGTGGAGCCCCATTCTGAAACCTCTCAGTCAGCTGCCGGGCTCGCAGAGGCACAATCATCACGAGGGTGTGAGGAGAGAATTCTGGGGTGCGCCGCCGAGATCCCCAGTTCCCAGAGAAGCTGTGCAGACTCCCGGTGACACCTGCCGAGCCCCGCCCCACGCCCAGCCCCAGCCTGAGAAAGGGACCCGGCCCCGCACGGAAGGGCCTGCCCGGACACCTCCGTGCACACTGCGGGAAGCGTTTACAAACAGAAGCTGGCCTCAATTCATCTCCCCAGAGCCATGGAGCCCTTTTAATTAAAGCAGCTGCCCAGCTGTCTGCGGATGAGGGATGGCCCTGGACCGTGAGAGCGGCCGGCATCTGTCTCGTTAGCGGCCCGGTGTCCTGGAGCTGCCTGTGCAGGCCAGGGGGACAGCGTCGGCCCAGGAGGCCGCACAGAGAGGGCCGCCCCAGCCTGGGGGCCAGGCTGTCCCCGCTAAACCCTGGGGATAACGAGGACCTGGCTCAGTTTCTGGGGCTGCAGCCAGTGGGGGGCCCCAGGGAGCCTCTGGAGCGCCCAGATGCTGGCCACCCAGAGGCTCTGCTGGGGAAGGTGGCCTTGAGGGACAGGCTTGGGGAGAGCACTGGGCTCAGGTGACAGATGTCGCTTCTGGGTCTCCACATCCCCTCTGTCACTTGGGAGTAAGATGGATCGGGCCACCCAGGGTGGCCATAAGGGCTACAAGGAGGAACCTGGCCAAGCCCCTGAACTGTGACAAAGGAGCCCCAGGTACACGGCCACAGTCACGCAGACACCGGAAGCGGCACCAGATGCCCGTCGGCTCTGAGCTTCCTCCCCAGAGCACCACGAGTGGCCAGAAAGGACATCACAGACCTGTAGCACACAGTAGGTTCTCAACAAATGTTAACAGAAACTTAATCTCCTCTGCCACCCTCCCCGCCCCACCCCCCAAACCTGTCCCCAGAGCACAGTCCTCCCAGGACAGTCTGCTGTAAGATCCAGGTCCGTGTGGGAGTGGGAAGCCATCCTCACCGACCGGGTGGGGCGGACGTTCAGGGAGCCCTGCGCCGATGGCCTCGCTGGACTTGCCATTCTCATCACGGTTGCCTGGCTGAGCCCGGGTCTCCTCCAGTGTCCCAGGGAAAGCCGCCGCCACATCCTCAACAGCCCAGCAAGATGGGCGTCGTGTATGACGCACATAGCCAGCCCCAGGCACACGCATGTCCCAACAGTGGTCACTTTTCCTCGCAAGCCAGACCCAGGCCACCCCCACATCTCTCTGCAAATCCCAAAGCTCTTCCTTTAGAGGAGCTCATCACACGGCCCTCCCTGGCTCACTTCTCGAAGCACAGCCACAAACTATTCACAGGAACCCCGGGGTGCTGACCAAAATGCAGATTCCTGGCCCAGACCCCCAGAACGGGGACCCAGGGAGCGAGTCCTGGCATCAGCATTACGGAACCACCCAGACCGTGGTCTGGGAGCCACAGCCCAGACACGAGCAGGGCCCTGGGCCTGATGGTCCTTTCTAGGCCTGGTGTGAGACAGAAGAGTAGACGGGCGCCCAGGGCCCAGGCAGGATGTACGGGAGTCCACGGGGTCCCCCGAGCAAAAGCCCACCAAAGAAAGTTTCCTTCTACTAGCCCCACAGGGAGAAAATCATTCCTGACCAGAGCATCGCCCTTGATACCCTTCCTGAAAAAAGCCAAGGGGGACAGTTGCTTGGGTGGACTCTCTCCTGAATCTGTCACCACCAATATCCATCACTGTCCGGTGTCCATCACTGTCCGGCACTGACCACCACCAGCGGGGGGTGCAGGCTGGCAGCTCCAAGGGGGACACTTTGTGTTCATAGTGACCCTGTCATAACTATTAGAGACGACCCAGGTCCCGGCGCCACCTCCTCCGTGTCTTGGCTGCGCGACCTTGGGCCAGTCACCTAACCTTGCAGAGATCAAAAACAGAAACGCCAAACCAGAAATGGAAAAATCCCCAGAGATCTAATCCTTCTTAACTTCTCTCCTAGGCTTACAACTACCCTTTATTTTATTTCCTACTTCTTAGCTTCTCCCATTTTGTAACTGGCTAATCGTGGGAATAATACTTGCTCGCTGTGGCCAATCACCAAGTTTTCTAAAAATGCTACGGACAAGGAACAAATGACCCACAATCCCACCACTTCAAAAGGCAGCCATGTGAGCATCTGGTCGTGTTTCCTCCAAGTCCTTCCGCTGAACACACCTTCCAGGGCTGAGAGCAAACAACACAAAAGCAGTTGTGTTGCCTTCTTTTCTCTACTTACAAGAAAATAGGAGGGGCGCCTGCGTGGCTTAGTCCAGAAAGCATCTGCTTTAGGCTCAGGTCGTGATCTCTGGTCCTGGGATCAGCCTAATGTAGGCTCCCTGCTCAGCGTGCTCACTTCTGCTTCTCCCTCTCCTTGCCCCCTTGAGCTCTTTCTCACTCTCTCTTAAATAAATTCTTAAAAAAAAAAAAAGCAAAGAAAATATGTGGGCCATTAGATTGCCAGCAAAAATTCTTCATCAACATCGTATTTAATTCCTCATAAGCTTCAAGTAGACATGCCATAATTTCTTCACCTAAATATTCCAAACGGGGACTCCGGCAGTCTCCAGTTTGTGTCTGTTGCTAATAACCATCTGTGTTTTAGCCAAAAGCACACCACTTCTGGCCCTGGGTATTTTATTCTTACCACATAAAAAGACCAGAAACCAATGAAATGCCAGCCTTGGGCTGAGCACTGTGAAAAATTAAAAAATAGAGGTCATTCATCGTCCCCTTTCCTAAGGGAAGGGTCTGAAAAGAACCTTCTTCCCCCAGCTGCTAGCGATGATTGCTCCCATTCTCCTGGATGAAGAAACATGCTTCAGAGGTCACGTGGATCCCAGCTACTGATGATGAACCCAAGCCTTAATGGGCTTTCTGAGGTCATAGAACCTCACTGCTGGGCAGACAACTTCCAGAACGGCAGAGTAAGGACCCCAGAAAATCTGCTCCTCCAAACAATGAGAACGCTCCCAGAAGTGTCAAAATCAGCTGTTTTGAAATCTGGAAATTAACTGCAGACTTGCAATAATCCAAGAACTGTTTATTCAAAAAAAAAAAAAAGACTAAATTTCAGTAAGAAAGGAAAGCTTCATGGTGTTTTAACTTAGGTTATTCCCTTCTCCCTGTCTCCAGCCCCATGGAAGCATTAACCAACAGCCCAGCAGTCATGATAACTCTGGAAAACAGCATCCAGCAGCTGCAGGAGAGGGCAGAGTAAGTTTGGAGCTTCCCCCTCCCCCAAACGGCCATTATTTGGCCTGTCTGGCAGCTCCCTGAAGAGTTCTATTCCTGTGGCTTGTCTTTATTTGATCTGACTCACAGCTTGCTCAGTGACAAACCATAACCTCAGGGCATTTGTTGAAAACAATCACAGGCCATTTTTTTAATGTTGCAGTTGCCCAATGGGCACTACCAGGTGGAGCTAACAAGAGGATGACCATAAAACTAGACCATAAGACTAGGAAAAAACTGGGAAATAGGAGACTGTGAAACACTTGGATATACCCCTGGGAATCTAAAAGGCCCCACATGTACATAGGACTGTGTACAGTCCCAGGAAACACTTGGGATGGCCCCAATCTCACTCCTGGGTGACCTTGAGACTGTACCAGCGGAAAGCAGAGGCTAAGATGGGACTCTATACCTCCTGCCAGAGCACTGTGTACCCCAAAACACACATAGATTCTCCTGGCAAAGACCGGGAGACTTACTGGCTCAAGGCATTTAAGGAAATCTCTATCCAGTGATTAGCTGACCGCAAAGCGACCCAAGCAGAGACATCACGGCCATGTGCGATGAAGAATACAGACTCTACAGAAGTCATCCAAGAACATCACAAGGCAAGCAGACATAGGCAGCAGCAATAAGAACATTCAACCCTGGAGGGGAGAGAGAATTTCATTTCCGGAGCCGCCATACAACATCATTCTAAATACCTAGTTTTGAACAGGAAATTCTAAGATGCACAAAGACACAGGAAAGTATGGTCCACCCACAGCCAGTAGAAACTCCCCCTGAGGAATCCAGAGATGAGTAAAGATATGACATCAGCTGTTGCAAATATGTTCAAAGAATAAAAGAAACCACATCTACCAACTTACAGGCGAGTATGAGAATGATGTCTCACTAAATGTAACAAGTGGATACAGCCATAATAACAAAGCAGTGTTGAAAGGCTTATAACACATAGAGATGTAATTGGAAGGATAATAATAGCACAGAAGAGAGGGCAAGCAGAGCTCACAGGGCGTTCAGCCCAGCACTGGAATTAAGTTGGTATCAATCCAAACTATACTTTTTAAAGCTAAGATGTTAAATTATAAGCCCCAGGGCAACCACTAAGAAAATAATTTCAAAAAAACCCATATAATAGTAAAAGAAACAACAAAGGAATCAAAATTCTATACTTGAAAATAGCTATTTTAAAACAAAATGCAAGAATGGAGAAATCAAGGCACCAAAAAAAAAAAAAAAAAAAAAGCCATAGACCAAACAGCAAGATGGCCGAGCTACATCCTACCTCGTTGGTAACTGAATAGCAACCGATGACATACTACGATGCCACAGGCAGGACTGGCAGAACGCACAAAAACATGACCGGACAACATGCCGTCTATGAAAGACACACTTCAGATGGAAAGACATGCCCGGTTTAAAGCAAAAAGACGGACGGAAAAGAAATATCAGGCAAACCATCCAAAAGAGCTTGAGGAGCTATTCTGCTATCAGACAGAACAGAGTCAGACAAAAATGTCTACCAGAGCCCGAGAAGGAGGTTTTATAATGGTTAAAGCTTCAATCTATCATCAAGGCATCAGGATAGTAACGCACCTAACAGCAGAGCCCAGAATTCGTGACCTGAACTTCACCGCGGCAATGACTGGTTAGATTCCACCCCCCACCCCACCCTACCCCATCACTGCCCTCAGCTCTGCCCTGTGAGTCCCGCCTGTCCCCTCGGCCGTTCAGGTCATCCGGAGAAGAGCCCATAACCCCCGCCACCCTTTCAGTCATCAGACCTCAGCAAAGCCCAAGCGTCCTCTCTAACTCGGGTTGAGTCTTGTCTCCTCCTCCAACCACAGGACGGAATGGGGCTAGGGTGCAAATGGGGATGGTGAGGGACGTGAGGGGACCCCAGTCGGGCTGGGGTACCTCCTGCCCATTCCCCACAGGCCTGCCTCATATGGGATCAGGGACAGAACCCAAAAAGGAGCAGAGTCCTCTCCTTGTCCACCTGATGCTCCCTCTTTGCCAATTCTGCCCCGGAGTGGCCAAGGGCGGGCACTGCTGTGGACATGTGCCTGGGTTCTCAGGTGGCTTTCAGAGGAGGTGGTCCCCAAAGCACCCCCTCCTGGCCCTGGGGTTCCCTCAGCCCAGGCAGCAGCCACTCCCCCTCTGCAGGGTCAGCTGGATCCAAGAGAGCCTCGTGCTCCCTAGGACAGGGACCCCCAGCCGTAACTCCTGGGCATCCACTGCCAGGTTAACTGTACAGAATGGAAGCAGCGCTGTCCACACGGAGCCCTGCAGCTCGCAGGCCCAGTCCGGTGCGATGGGAATTCAATAAATGGGAGGGTCACAGAGAGGATCTGAGCTTTGGAGCCTGGAAGCCAGCTGTGCTCCCTTAGGCAAGTTCCTTCACCTCTCTGAGCTCTGCTTTCCTCCATATAAAACATAGGCTGCTGACGTTCGCTGAGCGCTTACTCTCTGCCAAGTGATGCCAAGTGGCTAGGCCCAGTGATCCTCACCACGGTCCCCTCAGCGGCTGCTGGCTTGAGCCCGCTTTGCAGAAGTGTATGTGGAGGCACAAAGAAGGTGAAGGGCCCACATGCACGAGACCATTTTGCACATGTGTCCAACAGCGCCTGGCGTCTCGTAGGTGACCAAGAAACGCTAGTGTTCTCTCTTCTCTGCCCACAAGTGCCAGCGGACCCCGAGGTCCACCCGCTGAATCGATGCCCTGTGCCAAGCAAGCAGGCGAAGGACAACAAATCACAAGACCGTTTGCCCGGCGCCGGCCAGGGGCTCCTTCTACACCACTCTGCGGGTCTGGAATCTAGGCCTAGTTGTGTGGCTTGTTTTAGCTGAAGGGACCGTAGCAGACATGAGGAAGGGAAGGCGGGAAGGCCCTTTTGGTTTGGGGCTCAGCCCCGCTGCCCACCTTCCAGGCCTGGCCTCTCCGCACAACGAGACCCCAGCCCTACAGAGGGAGACTCCACGGAGCAGAGTGGCCAGCCCAGCTGAGACCCCAAAGCTACCAGCCCCCAGCCTGGCTGGCTGCCACCGCACACATCAGCAGGACTGCCCAGCTGGGCCCCAGACATCGGCTCCTGAGAATAGCGTCCACACCTGAAAGAGAAGGTGAGGACCCCAGATCTGCCCCATCAGCACACAGAGACCATCAGGGGCAACCAGACCTGGGCCGGGGTTGAGCCGCTGTCCCGTGTCTGGCCTGGTCGGTCTGCTCACCTCTAGTGAACCCACGAACACACACCTCCCACTGCCCGATCCCCGCCTCTCCTCTGGGCTTCGGGCAAGGCTCAGATCACGGGGCTCCTAGGCTCAGGGCTCCTTCCAGCCCCGGAAGAGTCAGACTCTTCCAGAAGAGTCCACGGGCACCGCGTCACTGTACCCATGTTGTGGCGGACCTAAACGATGGTGTGCCAGCCGTCAAGCTGGTGACTGGAACCCTAGTCTGTCCCCTGACCCACCTCCTTAACTGTCCTCAGCCCGCCGTAAAAAATGCCCCTGCTCCCGCCACACTGCACCGTTCCATTCACAGAACAAGCCACATTGCCGACGGCCGCCAGGACGGTGGGTGCACTTGTCCCTCCTCAGCCTGGGACTTCATGCTCCCTTCCCCAAGACAGTGGCCGTCTTGTCCCCCTGAGCTCCTGCAGACCCTGGACCGGCCGGCGTCGCAGCCCTTTGCCCGGAGCTCTGCGGGTAGGACTGAGGCGCCCCAGGAACTCGGAGGGGGACTAAAGCCCTAGCTGGCACTGAGCCGCTCCTTCCATCACGCATGCGCAACTGCAGGGGGGCCAGCTACTGTCACAGCAGCAGCCACAGAAAGCAGGCGTACCTCTGTGCCGCGTTCACGTCTGGGGACCCCGGGACACCTGACGGACGCCCGGTCACTGGAGCGCACGGCCGCTCCTCTGACTGAACGCGTGGGTCAGGAAGCACACGTGGCCCTGGGTCGCCGTTTGTAAAAATGACCTTCCTACCTGGGGCCGGAGCAACCCGTCTCTGGCAGGGGATTGAGCGAGAGCGGGAGAGTCCGCCTGCCCAGGGCCTGGCACCAGGCAGGGGCTCCGTCCCTCCCGCTGGGTCAGGTGACCCTGTGACCCATAGGTTTCCGGGTGGCAGTGGACAATGTCAGGTCGCTCCACAGGAACAGTGGAACAGTGCCCGCTGGGCCCCCCGCAGGGTCCCCTGGATGCACAGGGCCCTCAGGGAACTTCCCTCCCCACCCCTGCCCTCCTGTCGGCCAGCCGGCCTGCCCACCCCGTCAGCACTCGGCGCAGACGGCAGAGCGGCAGCTCCTTCCGGGGCGGGGGGGAGTGAAGGGGGCGGGGGGACGCCGGGCCTGGCTCTGGGATCCTCTGTTCCCCTCAGCCGTGTCATGCGTTAACTGGGGTCTCTCCATACCCGTCCCCGCCAAACCACTATGTGCCCAGAGCACGGACGATTCCCCACAAGTCTGCCCCAAGAAAGGGCCGCCAGCCACGAGCGAGCTCAGGGGGGACGAGGGCCCTTGGGAGAGAAACTCCTTTCTCTTGGCAGCAACACTCTCCCCTCCAGAACATTCTAGGATAGGGGTAGGATTGGGGGGTGAGCACGGCTGTGCTGGCCCACTGCCCCTCCTTGTTCCTGGGGGACAGAGAGAAGGATCTGTCTTCAAATGAGGAGCCTGGCCAGGGGATCCTGCGGCCAAGTGGGTAGGTGGGTGGGCAGGAGGTAGTTAGCCCCGAGCCGGAGCCCATGACGGAGGGACGTTGCAAGGATGGGGCGCTGGGGTGAGAATAAAGAAGATTCTAGAACGTGGACCCAGACCCCCAGCCATGGTTTGGTTTCCAAATTGGTTGATACCAAGCCCACTTTTCAATCACCCTCTCCATCAACGAGGACAGCTCCCCGGCCTCCTCCCTGCCAAAGGAAAAAACATGCCACTCCAAACGCCACCCCGTGCATGCGGGGGCCTCAAGTTGGCTGGTTGCTGGCCCTGGGGGAGGGTTTAATCCATCCTGGACACCAAGACGCATCTGTCTGGCAGGGGAGCAGGTTTGGGGGTCCGACGGCCCAAGTACATGACCTGTGCCCTGGGGTCAGAGAGGGGACAGCTGTGCTCCATCCCCCTGCTCAAACACACCCAAGGACCACCCCTTCCCAGGCCTGCCAAAGAGGCCCAGACCCTGGGTCTGATCATCGAGACCTCTCCTCACCTGCCCTGAACCCAGCTAGGCCCCCGTGCCCCCTGCCGTCCCCGTGCCCTCGGCCCCATCCTCCCGCCTCCCTCGTGTCCTGTCAACCAACCAGGCAAGGCCACAGGTTTCCTCATTTGTCACGTGGAGGATTCTAATGCCCCCTCGTTCTGTCCTGTCTTTCCATACGGCTCCCCCTTACAGGAAGCCTTCGTCCTGCTCCAATGGGAAGCACTCGAGAAGGTGCGAAAGAAGTGTCCGTCTCTCACCCATTCATATCCTTGCTGAAAACACTATGTGCAGGTGCCCTGGGAGCCCCGGGAGCCCGCAGCTAAGAGTTTGGGGCTGGTCAGTGGGAAGCCAGTGCCCTGCACTGGAAGCCAGGTTCAAGGCGGCCCTGCTCAGTCCCTAGACTGTGGGAGCAGACATGGAGGAAAGGCAGGGAGCCAGCAGAGGTGTCCCTTGCCCAGACCCCCGGACCCTCCAGAGAAGGCTCCCTGGAGGAGACGGCAAACCCATCTCCCATCGGACTTGGCTGCAGCTACACCAAGTCCCAGGCGCGGCGGCCCGCATGGGACTATCCGGGCTTCTAGAGCAAGCCCCGGAAAGGCCAGGGCGGGAAGCAGGGGCACTCGTGAGGGCTCCCCAGCGCCGACCCTGGCCTCCTCTGGTAACTATTACTGACATAAAGGAATCCAGCCTTAACACTCTTATTCTGCAGGGCCGGGGCCATGCAAAGCCTTCTGCAGATGAGGAATATCGACACTGAGCCACGGCCGCTGGTGCTGCCCCTGTCGCCTCGAGACCAGGGGATGGGGAAGGCCTGACCCCCACCCCCAGCTCTCAGGTGTCACAGCCGACGGTCAGGCCCAGGCAGCCGGAGGGCTGACCGGAGCCCAGGACCGACTGGGTGCCACAGGGCGTCCCAGCCGCTGGCGCCTGGAGCCCATCTGAGGACGGATCTCCCCTTCCAGCGCGGCCCCCTCTCTTGCTGTTCTGTTATTCTGTTCCATTCCATTATTCTATTTCATTTTTTAATATTCTAGCTGTGACCCACTAACTCGATTTCATGACCCACTAATGGATCATAGCCCACGGTTTAGACAACATTCCTGGGCAGGGATCTGCAGCCAGAGGCGGATCAGGGAGGGCCTGGGAGTGAGTGGGCTTGGACCATACACGTGGGTCCTGAGGCTTCGACGCGACATTCCTATAAGGTGGGCATCGCTGCCCCCCATGCAGGGCTGAGGAAAGCAAAGCTCGAGAGGCCTGCTCTGCAGCCCCAGTGGGATGGGGGGGGGGGTTGCCGCCAAACCCACCTGAGTGCACAGCAGGAGGAAGGAAGGCTGGCATCGGGTCCGAACACCAGGACGCTTCCCTCCCTGCACTGCGCACACTTCAGCCACCTCAGAATTAAGATGGGAACCACGGACCACTGCCCCCTTGGCCAGGACTCCCACCAGAGCATCCCTGGAGGGTGCCTGCGAGGCCCTGGGCACGGATGTTGGGGGAAGACCCATGCCATGCTACTGTGGTGACCTCACGTACCCTCTCTGGGTCCCCGTGGTACCACCTACAAGAAAAGGCTGGATTCTTTCACCTTCCAAAGGCCGGCGCTCACCCAGCTCAAGGATTCCGTTCAAAAAGCCAGAAATGCCTACCCCCAGCATGGACAAGACAGGGACCTTCACGGTGCAGGCTGGGAGGCTGGGCGGCAGCCAGGCCAAGCAGGAGAAGAGCTGGGACCCTCCGCAGCCCTGGGTTTCCCGCTGCTGATCAAGGCCTGAACCCCTCCTGGCTCAGAGTATGGGAAGCTCACCACCTCTGGAAGCACGAAGCTCGACGTGAGGCCCCGAGTCGGTGTTTGGTTAGAAGCCCTTGCACTGCATCCCTGCCCATCCCCCACACTCCCAGCACCTGGGACCCGCCACCAGCCCAGCACACCTGTGTCTCAGGGTCAGCCGTAGCCCGAAGGTCCCTCACATCACGTGGGGCCAATGAGTCAGGCTTCTTAGGCACCTACCTGCTGAAGTCCCCCAGAGGTAGACGGGAGGGGTCCATTGTCAGTGCCCGGGGTCTCCCAGCAGCTCCCACCTGCTCTCCAGCCCCCACCCCCAAGGCAGCCAGAGGGGTCCCCCGAACCTCAGACCTGCCCCTGTGGAGACCCCTAACACTCCCCTCCTCAGGTTGGAACCATCCCTGGGGTTCGAGGCCTGGGTCTAGGGAACAGGGGAGCCCCAGGGGCAGCACCCCTCCGGAAAAGCCATGAGCAGGCTGCTTCTGCCTCTGACAGCTCCGCGTGGGGCATCTGCGTCCCGCCGACACACCGGGCCCCGACCCACGGGCTCCATGCGCCCCCCACAGCCCTGCGCCAGCCCCTGCAGATGGACGGCCCTGGTTCGGCGTGCAATGCCCGAGACCCAACAACTCACATTTTGCCGAATTCGTCAGTTTCTGAATCCCTCCCGGCCTCCTGTGGAGAAGACAGGGGGACGCAGGCAGACGGGCAGACGACAGGTCAACGGCTGCTGAACTTCTGTTAGTAAGAACCACGGGGATTCTAGTGCCAGGTCAAGGGAGGGAGGTCTCTAGCGGCCAGCCAGGGGGCTCTGTGTCGGCCTGGGCGGTATTTTTCATGAATGACCCAGATTTGGATCTAGAAGAAGCCTCCCAAGAAGAGTGGGGGGGGGCAGCCGTAAACGCTGGTGTCCTCAAAGACAGAGCTGTGTCTGCGTCCAGGCGGGTCCGACACGCGAGTCACAGGTGCTCCGGGTTCATCTGCTCACAGATCGGCTGAACGACCAGCCGAATGAACGGTAGGCGCCTGGCCGCTCTGGCCGTCTTTCCAGCCTTTTAAAATCTTAAACAAGATGAGACTGATAATGATAAACACAAACTCCTAGAAACGGGTGTAACTTTACGCCTGAACACTAACTGGTACGGCTTAATTCACACGGTAACGGATGCGGTTGCCCCAGAAGAGATGACTTCCTGCGTCTCTCACGGCTCTCCCAGGGGCCGCGGGCCGGTGGGCCGACCCTGAGCAGCAGCCCCAGCACAGCCACGCCACAGCCTCGGGCCTCTCCCCGCGTGTGCGAGGTTCAAGGGCACCAGCAGAGGGCTATGAGCGCCACACAGCGGAACGGCCCCGGGATGGGGCCTAGGAAGGTCCAGGCCCCCCCATACCACTGGCCTCCGACAAGCTGTGGGAGGCTTAAGGGAGAAGCTGATCGGGGCCCTTCATCTGCATTCAGACATTTAATACGTATTTAAAGAGCATGTTTAGATGCTTTGGGGAAGACAAAGGGAAGGAGAAAATGAACACCAAACCCAGTAAGAAAGTGCACTATACACTGGGATGAGAGTGTGGTTAGTTCATTTTCTGCTGCAACCCCCACCCCCATGACTAAGGGGCAGCCGTGCAAAGGTCCTGAGACAGGGGCACGCCAACCCGTAGGAGGACAGCAAGGGACAGGGTGACTGGGGCCACTGGGGAGGGGGAAGAGGCAACGGCATCACAGGGATGGGTGGGGGCCTGCACAGCACGGGCGGGACGCAGGCTCTTATTCTGAGAGAGACAGGGAGCTTCTGGAGGAAGCCTCTAGAGCGTCCCACAATGACCTGCCCCGACTCTCCCTTGAAAGGACGTGCGCAGGTCCCCAGTGTCGCCTGCCCCCTCTGCAGGGAGGAGAGCACCCACGCTTGTGCGGCCACTGCGGGAAGCAGGCTGTCCCTCAGCTCGTCAAACACGGAGCTTCTGCAGGAGCCAGCGGTCCCTCTCCTCCGTGCACACCCAGAGGGCCTGCACAGAGGACGCAAACACATCCCCGTGTACCTATGTTCGCGGCAGCAACGGGTGGCTCCAGCCCCCGTGTCCATGGACAGAAGCAGAGCGCGGCCATCCCCGGCGGGGTATGGTTCAGCCCCAGACAGGAAGGAAGGTCTGAGACGGGCTACAGCACGCGGGGACCATGAACACACGACTCTGAGTGAGGAAACCGCACGGTGTCTGGTTCCGTTTCTGTGAGATGTCCAGGAGAGGCCGATCCCCGAGACAGAGAGCAGTGATGTGTGGCAGCCAGGTCCGGAGGGAGGGGCGCAGCATGAGGGTTTGTGGGTGCAGGGTCTCCGTGGAGGGTGATGAAACCCGAAGGAGACAGGCCATGGCCACGTAACACGGGACGCACAAAAGGCCGAGTGACTGTAAAGTTACTCATTTTCGGATATGCATCTGATCTCCAGGCCGGCCTACCCCAGTAATCCACACTGAAGGCCGTATTGGCAGGAGGCGGCCACTAGCTCAGCACACAAATTCGGGAGCTGGTTGTCGCCAATGGCTGACCGCTGCCAACGCCGACCGCAAGCCCCGGCTGGCCCAGCCCAGCCCTGAGCAACTGTGTCTCAGCCTTGAGCCCAGAGGCACAAACCAGGGTAAGGATCTTCCCAGCCTGCAGACTGGGAGGGACTGGCCCGTGCCTGCCAGGAGGCCACCGCCGGCCTGTGGTGCCCTTGGAGGGTCTCTGACCGCGGGGCCGGCCACAATGCGTAAGCACGGGCACATGCGACTGCCTGCCTCTCCAGCTTGGGAGCTGGCCCACGAGGTCACTGTCCTTCCAGATTCCAGTCTCCACCTCCCATGTGCCCTGTGGCAGGAGATCACGACTAAGAAGGGGAAAGAAGCCCCTGGGAGCCAAAAGAATTCAGTCCACTGATTTTCATGATCCCCTCCTGTGAACGTCCTCCCCAAAATAGCCAAAGGGAGCAGAGCTAATACTCCCCCTCCAAGAAGTGTTCTGTGCCCTCCCCAACACCGCAGTCCCCTCCCACACCTTCAGCCTGAGCTGGGGCCATGCGGCTCATGTCCACTGAAGATCGATGTGCTGCCCTTCCATGATCCTTTCTCACGCCAACTCAGCCGGTGGAAATGGCAGGATGTTCCAGTAGACATGATCCGGAAAGTCGGCCCTGGTAGCATGCTAGAAGTGTGTGTTTAATTACGCAGACACTGGAGCCCGTGGCACGGGAGGCAGCTCGGGGAGCTCTGGCCCTTTGATTTGGGGGTTGGCAGCAAGTGGATATTGTGGGTGGACAGCAAGGATGGACTTTACAGAAACAAAAAGTGGCTAGGTTGGGCCACAGTCACTCCCAAGTGAGTCTCACGAGCCTGCCATCCCTCACTGGGCTCCCCACTGTCCCACCCAGGACAGCCCCAGCCTGGCAGGTGGCCTTTCCATGGCCTGGCCCATGACGCCTGGTCCTTCTGCACCATGTGGGCAGGGGCATGCCCCTACTCTAGCACCTTCCATGGCTCCCCAGCAGCTGCAAGATAAATGGGATCTGGTTCTAGGGCTTCCAATCCAAGCGCTACCACCTCTTACCTGTATAACTTGGGGGAAATTACTTAACCTCTCATCTCAATCCTTCATTAGGAGAATACTTAACCGAGCGCCCAGCATGCTCTAAGTCTGGAGACAGAGCAGAGAACTACGTAGCTCCACCCAGCAAGCGGTAAGAACACTCCCCCACCGGAATGGAGACCCCATGGAACTGAGTGAGAACTCTATGTCCACCAAGGAAAGGGGAAGGGATAAGGAGCGGTTGCCAGGAAAGGATCCTCTTTTCTCATCTCCCGAAAGGCAGGGAGAGGGTAAGGCAGGTGGACACCTGGGGGAAGAGCGTTCCAGGCAGAGGGAGTAGCATGTGCAAAGGTCCGGTGGCAGGAGCAGCCTACCCATAGCAGATCAAATGGGGCCTGTGTCCACAGGAAGAACCTGGCTCCAAACTCCTGAGCAGCTCCTCGTTTCAACCAGAATAACCACCAAAGGAGCGAATCTGTTTGATTTTCGATTTATCATTCTGGTCGCTGTCTGGGTAGACCAGGGGGGCGAACATGGGGCATCTTCACACTAGTAAGCCTGAGTGCACGCACGTCACCAACTCCACAGGATTACTAGTATGACTAGTAATTTCCCCACCCAGCCAAGCCTGCATCACATCTCCTGCTGAACACAGACAGCCTGGCCCACACAACAGTTTAGTAAGCGTTAATGATTATGGACAGAGCACTCAAGCTGGAGGGCAGGCCCGCAGAGGCAGGGGTTCGCTTAGGATAGAGGAAGGGACCGAGCAGAGCTAGCTCTGGGTGGCTGGTCCTCCTCTTCCCTATCCATCTTGCTCCCTGTCCTCACCCCTGAGGGCATGCCGACACCCCACGGTCAGAGACACAGGTGTCTGGTCCACCTCTAAGAACGGCAGCAGCCCCCTGCGCACCCCCAACCCTTGGTCTTAGAGGGGACGGCCAACCACAACCCCACCCAGCCCCTCGCTGGGGTCTTTCCCTGGCATTGTGCACAAAGACGCCGGCTCTTTGCTGTGGAGTCACTGGTTGGGGCCGATGCTCTGGCCTGGGCCCAGGAAGGAGCCCACCTGCCCACCACATCCTCCTGCTCTAACCACTGTGTTCAGTGTGGGGGCTTCCTCTGACACTCGGAGGATGGGGTTGCTGCCCGCACGGGCATCCTCCCAGGGCAGGATTCTGGAGCCAGGAGCTGGAGGTTGATTAAATGGTTATTTGTTTTGCCTTCCAAGTCAGAGGGGGGAATATGGACCCTAGAGAGCATTCAGGAGAAAAGTGCTACGTGATGATTAGTTAATATTTTATGGGCCCATAAATACACTAAGTGCCGTGCAGCCAAACACGGTCGGTCCCTGCTGCCAGGAGCCCAGCTGGCAGGTGGCACACTCGGGCCACGGCTGATATCCAGGTTCCTCGTTGGCAGCCACTGAGGGTCCCTCTGAGACACAGGGTCCAGGCAGGGGCTCCCGGGCCAGGCCACTCCTCACCTTTGCTCTGCGGTCGGAACTCAGCGCCTGGGGAGCTGCCCACAGCCCAATAACTCAGCCGCTGTGCCCTGGGGACCACCAGGAGCCCCTTCTCTGCCCCTTCTCTGCCCCACCCACGCTCAGTCTCTGCACAGACAGTTTTCCGCGTGGACCCGACAGGGCCCGGCACAGCCCAGCTGCCCAGTGTTCGCAGCCTGAAGGGACCCACAGTAATCACGAAAGCCACCAGCCCCCTGGGCCGCTGATTCCATCCCAGGTTTTCAAGGGACAGAGACCACTCTTTTGAGAAGTATTTTATTCTAAGAGTTTACAAATTCATGGCCGAGAATGAAAGATGCGAGGAACCGCGTTTTACACACGTTTGGCTTTCTCGTAATAAAAAGAGCACCTGGAATGTTCTAAGTCTTTGTGCCGTAATTACTTCTGATCGAATGCTGGTCCCCCACCGAGAGCTTCTGCCCACTCTAGCCACCCGCCTGCCCCTACAGGTGACCTTCCTCCCAATGTCAGGACTCATCAATCCAGTGGCCCACATTCAGAACACCCCGCAGAGACCCCCTCTTCCTCTTCTCTCCGGATATTTCTGGAGTGTCACCATATTCAAACACTTGTTTAACAGATACTCAAAAACTCAAATCAGTTTGAGCACACAGGGGAAGTGCTTTCAAAACCAATAAATCACTCTACAAACACGAGGTGGTATTAGCAGCTCAAGAAGCGCCTGTCCTCCATGCCCTCCGGAGGCCCCCGGGCTCTGTCCCCCGGCCAGCTCCCCTCAGCTCCTGGGCAGCACCCCCCCAAAAGCTTCTGCTCCACGCCACCAGGGACCTCGCCTCTCTCGTCCCCGGGAGCAGAAGGGGTCATGTTCCTTTCACCCTGGGGGCGGGGAGTAGCAGAGGCCCAGAAGGGACTAGCTACTGTGGGGACGCCACACAGCAAGTCAGTGCCCAGGGCAGGACGCTGAGCCTTAAAGCCTTGTCCGCTCAATTCCCTCAAGAACAGAGCTTTCCAGCTTAATACTCTTGGGGAGGAAAAGGGTAAGTCTTTGTTGAAGAAAAAGAAAACTCCAGATAAAACCAAGCATCGCTGAAGAATAACAGAGCTTTATCTCAATTTTCTGCTCGCACAGCCAGGAAGGCCCTGGGGAATATTTCTAATACTCACTCGTAAAACACAAGCCATCAGGCCCCTTGGGTGCGATGTCCCGCTGCCCCGACCCCCTTCACCTGGGGACAGCTCTGCCTGGTCAGCAAGAGCGAGCTTTGGAGCAGGAAGCCGGTCTCAGAACATCCCCCACATGGCCAGAGCCTGCCAGGATCCCCGTGGATTCTACCCAGGGGGCAGGTGGCCGGACAGGCCTTCTCCAGCACTCAGTGCCGAGCGCTGTCTGATCCCCCCCCGACCCCATGCCTCTTCAGGGCCTCCTCCCTACCCCCACACCCCTAGGCTCTTCCCTCAGCTAAGGCAATGGCCCTGGAGACGTGGGCTGGACAGACACCCGGACTCTCCTTTGTCCCAGATGAGCGATCACATCCTCCAGGAGTTTCTCCTTTTGGTCCCCGGGTGGTTCCCTCACACTGCACCGCGTTCCGCTCTTTCCAAAGCCCTGGGGATACTGGAAGGTCTGGGAAGATAAGCATTAAATGCCACATTCCTTGTTGAATCACGGCCTCGAAAAGGAAGGCGGGCGCCTTGTTTTCCATTCTATCCTGGGGCCTCGTATAACACAAAGCACAGATCTATGGAGCACCTACGGGGCCACCTGCAAAAGGATGGATGGACAGACGGATGGATGGATGGATGGACGGATGGATGGATGGGTGGACGGATGGACGGATGGATGGACGGATGGATGGACAGACGGATGGATGGATGGATGGACGGATGGATGGACGGATGGACGGATGGACGGACGGATGGACGGATGGACGGACGGATGGACGGGTGGATGGACGGATAAAAAATCGTGTAGATGAATACGAATAATGAGAGGATGGGTGGGTGGGTGACGGACGGTGGACGCCTCGGGGAATAGATGGTCCAAATGGACAAATGGACGATGGGTGGCTGGGGACAGAGGGGTGGGTGGATGAACAAGCAGGAGGATGGCTGGTTGGGAACGGACAGGTCAGTGGGTGGATGGGTGGACACACGGGCAGATGGCAGGGCTGGAAATAAAAGTCTGGTGTATCAGGATCCGAGTTCCCTGCCTTCCCAACCCTCCCCCCCACTCCCCTCTCCCAGACATGGCTCAGCTACAAGCTGACAGTGACAAGTGACAGGGGCTGCAGACCCAGGTGGCCTCCGGTTGTCAGGAAGTCTGACAGTCGGTCTCACAGAGAGCCGCATCCCTCCTTGTCTTCCCGGAGCCCCGCTCGGCTCCCTCGGTGTCCAAGAGAGGAGAGGGGAGGCAGGCCTCTACCACCGCTTGTAATCACGAGGAGCAAACACAACAAAACACTCCTTCCCCGGCTCGTTCCCAAAATAGCCTCTCTCGCCACCCAGACACGCTGGCTGGCTGGCTCTCCCTCATTCAGACCTGACTAGGCAGATTTTCTAGAGCCCTGAGCTGGGGGGAGGGAGGGAGGCTAGGAGAGGCTGAGACTTCCACAGGGTCCGGAGCAAGAATGACCAGGGCGGCACCACCAGGCAGGGCAGCTAGGAGCAGAGCGGGGCCAAGCCCTGTGCCAGGGGCTTGGTGATCCTCAACAACCCAGTGCACCCTACAGGGAAGGCACTGTTGCCCCCATTTCACGTACGAGTAAACCGAGGCCCTGAGATGGGGAGTGATGACTTCAGGCCACATAAGCAGCTCTTCCCACGACCCTGGGCCTCCTCATCCCGGGCTCTGCCAACCAGAGTCAGGGGGAGAAAGCTGGTCCTGAGCAGTCAGGGAGGCTTCCTGAGGGAGAAGGCAGGATTCAAGAGAGCCGCCCTGCCTAGAGCCAACGGTCGTTGCCGGAGGGCCGTGAGCTTCTGCTCCCTCGCCCGCGCAAAGGGAACCGGGCCCGGGAGGCCGGGTGAGGGGCTGGAACCCAAGAGGAGAGGCCCCTCTAACGGGTGCTGAGCCAGAGCACTTGGGGGCACTCAGGAGGCACAGGGCCTGACCCTTCTCATGGGCAGAGCCAGGGAGGGTGGGCTGAGCCCGGATGGGCGCAGGCTGAGTCCCCCGATGCCAGGGAACCTGACTGAGCTGAGAGGAGTCCAGGACCAGCGGCCTGAGGCGGGAGCCCGAGGCAGCGCAGCCCAGGACACGACAGCTCTGCCCCCCCCGCCCCCGCCTCTGTCCAGATAGCACAGCACCGGATTCCCTGCGGACCTTGGGCCACGCGCCTCCCCCTGCTGCCCAGGCCCTGCCCATCCTCCCGGTGGCCTCCCCTCTCCCCCAGAATGTCAGCAGGAGCCCTCCAGACAGATGAGCCGCTCAGATGGCCACTCCTCCAAGACGCTGTCCACAGCCCCTCACCAGTTCCCGGCTGATCACTTTCTCTTCTAGGTCAAATTTCGGCAGGGCTCAAGTGCACGCCATGCTGGGTATTCTGCCACAAACACTTGCTGAACGACCGTGGTCATCTCCAGGACCCGTCACCAATACAAGCCCCCAACACCTGTCCCCCAACACAGGCCACACCCCCCTCACATCCTCCCTTCCCCACCCCCAAGGGCCAGACCAGACCGTGGCCACAGCAAGCTTCCCCACAGATCACACGGTGCCCCAGCACCCCCGTCCTCCCTGAATGCCCCCCACCCCGCCCAGCACAGCCTGAGCTCCCAGCCATGTCTTCCCACAGACCCCGGCCCCCAGGGTCCCCCCACACCCACCACAGCATGTTCCGTCTTCCACCTGCACGGTCCTCCCAGCTAGGTCCTGCCTGTCCCCTGGGGCTCAGCTCCCATCTGGCGGCCCCCAGGGTGCTGTCTTGTCTCCCCAGGGAAGCCAGGCCACAGAGTGGTGGGAAGGCGGGTGCTGGCTTGAGCCGGGGCAGAACTCGGGCATCCTGGGGCCCCTAACTGGCCGTGTGACCTTGGGAGTGTTGCTAGACCTCTCTGAGCCTCACCTCTCCGGGTTCTGCCGGGAAAGGAGGGGCCACCTGAAGACTTTGGAACAGAGAGAATTCGACCGAGAGCCAAGGCAGTCCCGAGCGGGGCACACAGAAGCTGCCACCTCCCTGGGCCAGCTGGAGGGGTCAGGACAAGATCAGGTCCCTTGGCCGGATCGGGAGCCCTGGGACTGTCCCCCGGGAGCTGGAGCCCCAGAGGCCCCCAGCAGCTGGCAGGGAGGGTGGGTGTGGTGGGCATGTGCGGGTCATCGGGCCCATGGAGCGGACAGGAGCGAGCACTTCAGGGAACGCTTTCTGTTTGGTCTTCATACCTGGGCTACGAGAGCGCTCGGTCTGCTCTATCGGCCGCCGTCAGCGCCGTCCGGTGTGCTGGCTGGGACGTGGCCGGGGGCCAGGATCCCCCCGGCAGAAATCCCCTTCTGCGCAGTGAACCAGCCTCCGCCTGTCTGGAACGTCAGGGTGCTGCCGAAGCGGGGAAAGCTCCACGACGCGCAGACCATCCAGCGCAGGCCGCACACCCGCCGCGATAACCGCTCGCGGGAAGCCGGGGCTCCACGCCCTCCTCCGCCGCACAAATCAGAAACGCCGGTAAAACCCGCGAGCCGGATCCACCCTTCCTCCGGTCAACGAACACTGACTGACGTGCAAAACCACACGCTGCCTCGTCCTCAAGGGGCTCACTTAGCCCACGAAACAGCCTCCCCCACACGGGCTGCTTTGAGAACTCAGACCCGTCTGTGACTGTTCCCACAGTCCAGGTGGGAAACTGAGGCACAGAGACATCGTCTGCCCAGGGAGGGCTCAGCGACTGTCGGTAGAGGAGCCCAGCTTCAGAGTCCTGACGGCTGCCCTCTCCCCGCGCCCAGGGAGCACCAACAAGCCCCGCTCCCAACTCCAGCTCCTCACGGGCACCCGCACCTGTCCTGCAACTTCGGTAAAACGGTAAAACGAAACAAAAATGTGCAATTCTGGGTACGTTCCTGGAGCAGAGCCAGGGCTCAGACAGTCACGGTGGGTTCGGAGCTCCAGCTCCCCAACCATCTCCAGGCCTTGAGTGGCACCGTCAGGCCCCATGCGTGCAGGCCACAAACATGGAATGAGCGCCTACTGTTTGCCCGCCCCGTTTTAGCCACCAAAGAGGACCCTGAATAGGGGGCACATATCTCCGTGACTTCATTTCTGAGATAGAATAAGGCAGGCCGGGGCACAAGTCCATAACACAGGAGGGGACAAGGGCTAGGACAGCTTGGCCAGGTGGGCCTGGAGCCGACGGTGGCGGGAAGTGAAGACGGATCTCAGAAAAGAGCATGTCAGCTAGAGGAAGACACTGTCCCGGGCGGCGTTCATGGCACGGCAGGCAGACGGGCGCTCCCTTCCTGCTTCCTGGGCTGGACATGAAGGCGAGACAAATAACCCAGGCCTACAGGGGTGCTCTAAAGGCTTCCGTACTACCTCTTATTTTGTGGGGAAACTGAGGCTCAGCGTGGAAATCCGGCCCAGCTCCCGCTCCCAAGGAAGAATGAGGCCTGGACCCCGCGACCCCCAGGGGGGCGCCACCGCCCAAGAACACCAAGTCCACCTACTCCTGCCCTCCAGACCATCCCCCATTGCCATGGCAACTGCCTTAAAGGGCCCTTCTGCCCAGCCCAAGGTGGTGAGGTGGACAGCGTTGGGAGTGTCTGGGCCGCGGCTCGAAGCTGCTCAGGGCCTGAGAGTGTGGAGCCGGGCAGACGCTGTGCCTGCCCTCCAGCACCCCGCCAGGGCCTGGCACATGCTCAAAGGCCTGCCTCAAGAGCCACGGCTTCGGTTCAGGACCTCGGAGCTGTCCATGCCCGGGGGCCTGTCTCCTGGCCGCCTCTGCCCCTGCCACTGCCTCCTCCACCCCCACCCCTCCTCCTCCTCCTCCAGCCAGCCAGCCCTGGCCTCCCTGAGTCCCTTTGCTCCTGAGGTCCCACATGCCCGGCCAGCCTCCAGCCCACACGCCCACTCTGTTGGGGCACAGACGCCCAGGGGGGCATCATGGAGCCAGAGGCAAGTGGGGAGGCCAGTGGCCCTACCCTCCCTGCGGGGGGCTCAGGAAGTGAAGTTATGGGAGGGCTGGGAGGCAGGGGGTGTCTTGCAGGAGGCACAGGTGTGGCAGCAGGACAGGACACGGGCAGGGATGGCAGGAGGGAAGGGTAGGGGCTAACTAAGCCTCTCGCACTGAGCTTCCGGGCAGCCGGCCCTGCTCTCCGCCCACTGTTACGGCTCCTAAGGCAGGTGAGTGCAAACAGATGAGAGTTCTGGCCGTCAGCCTCCATGGACATCCCCCACAGGGCAGGTCTCCAACCAGCCTCTGGGCCCTCCTGGGGTGTGGTGGGAGTGGAGAAGCCTGGGGACAAACCTCAGGCCAGGAGTAGCACCAACGTGAGCGAAGTGACCCCTTCTGTGTGTAGGAGCTCACAAGGGAGCTCCCCTGCCCCTGCCTGTCACCAGGGCAGCGCCCCACCCCCACAAAGGACCCCCCCCCAGGTCTTTGGTAGTCCTACCTGAAAGGTTTGGGGGGACGCTTGCTTCCCAAAACGAGGATGGACAGATATCCTTGACATGAGGCAATCAGGCTGACATCTACGGACTGCACTGGTTTCTTGGAGCTTCTCTAACAAAGGGCCGTGAACCTGGTAGCTGAAGACAACGCAGCTTTATTCTCTTACACTTCCAGAGCGCAGAAGTCCAACGGGGTCTCACCCAGCTAAGATTGGCGTTTCGGGGGATCTCACTCCTCCCGGGAGTTCCTGCCCTCTGCTGCCCCATCCCCTTCCACCTTCAGAGCCAGAGGGAAGCATGTCCCCATCCCCCAGCCCCTCCCACCCCCTCCCACCCACTCCCATCTCTGACTCTGGCCCTCAGCCCTGCTCTTTCAAGGACCCCGTGACTCCACCTGGCCCCAGAATAACCCAGCACACTCTCCCTGTCTTCAGGTCAGCTGATTAGCAACCTTAATCCCATCTGCCCCTTCATTTTCTCTTGTGGGGCAAGGGCACATACTCCCAGGGCTGTGGGCTTCCTGGATGAGGGGGCATTACTCCGCTTAGCAGGTGAGTGACTGCCAGGTTCCCATCTGCCCGGAGCACTGCACAGGGGGTCCCCGTGGAGCTTAGCTCCCTGCCCCCACAAAGGGGGGTGTCATTACCCAAAAGATCAGGCCAGGGTGACCTACAGCCTGGGGGCCCGGTCAGGTCCGGACGACACCGAGTCTCCACGTGTCTACCCAGAGGCCAGGGGAGGCCCCAGGCTGCATGAGAGACGCTCAGCTTAAACCACTTCATGGGGGCTCAGATCACCAACGCCCCCGTTCACTCCCCCGGCACCATACCTGGGACGCAGAAAGTGCTCATTCATTTACCAAGTGCCCCCAGGGGGGCACTGAAAAAATCTCGGGCTTTCGAGGGAGACCTCAGGACCCACCTGGGACCCAAGCCTGCCTGCCAGGTGTCGTCCCAGGGCAATCAAGCACCTCGACTGTCAGATGGGGAAGCGAAGAGGGAATCAGAGTAACCACCTGATGGATAAAGGTGCAAACCTGCTTTTACCCTGCTCTGGCGGGGCGACCAGAGGCCAGTCCCTGAGATTCCTGAGCCTCAGTTTCCCTCCCTGCACTGTTGCTTGGCACAGGTGACGCACGATGCTTTTGCTGGGGGCTAAGCTCCACTGTACTCAGTGCTGTGCTGGGCCTTTCCACCCATCAACTGCTAAAGAAATAGGCACACGTGAGCCCCAACCTTTCGGCTTGTAGCGGGTTTAACTGGGTCAGGCTCTCTCCACGAGCTCTACGGACAGCACGTTCATCCCATTTCACAGATGCAGAAACTGACGCCACAGAGGGTCCAGTCATTAGTCACCCAGCTCTTGAGGCTAGTGCGGGCACAGCCAGGACTCACGCCCGGCCGCCGCCGAGTCTGCTCCCAGCCACCGCAGCATGGCACACCGCGGGTGCCCGTGTACCTGCCAAGTGGAGAGCCCTACCTGGAAAGACCCCGATCCGCATCTTTAACTGGCAGCTCAGCACCTCTTCAGAGACCTGTGACCTATGGCCTTGTCCTGGCCCCGGAGGGCTGGGTCTCGTCCTACAGCAAAGGCGCCACCCTGTCCTCCGCAGCCCTGTCCTCTGCAACAACATGGTCACACCTGAGGCCACGCCCATCGGGGGGCACCACCACCCCCGGCCTGAACAGGCGTGCCCCGAGGCGGAGGGGCCCCGCGTGCCCGGGTCACAGTATGGCCAAGGCCATGCGGCCTGCAAGCTGCCCAAGTGGGGTCGGGAGTCGGGCTGCCATCCCCACATTTGTGAAATGAGGCAGCACGCGAATCTGTGTACAAGCAACTCTGTGCTGTGAGAGAACACAGCGCGGGGCTCAGCACACAGATGGTTCCAGCACGGCAGGCGCAGTGAGAGCAGGACGTGCGGCAACGACCAGCTTACGCTCGAGAGAGAAGCGCCCGTGTACTCAACGGCAACCAGCCACGCCCTGAAACGTCTCCGCGTGGCTTGTCCACACACGGTCGCCGCTCACGGCTGCTTAAAAGCTTCCCACGGGCCAGGCACTCCGTCCCTCCCCGCACAGGGAGAGACCCTCACACCTGTCACCATCACAGGTGAGGGGGCTCAGCCGCGGTTCCGCCACGTAGCCCCAGGCTGGCTCCTCTCCCCGGGGCCCCAGCCCTCCACCGGCAGATGTGGGGTCTGAGACCAGAAGGCAGGGGAGGAGCCGAGGTCGAGGACGACAGCTCCTGGAACTGAGGGGCGCCGGCCGGTGCCCCACACAGGATGTCCCTCAGCCCTGAATCCTGGTAAGAACCCGTGAGCCCAGGGCCCCTGAGCACACCCTACAGAAGGAGGAAAGCTGCGGCCTCGCGAGGCTAAAGGAGTCATCCAAGGCCCTGTGATAAGTATGAGCTCATCTGGGGTTCAAAGCCGCCTGAGTGCAAGGTCAAGGCAGGACCTCCGGGAAAGCCTGTCCCTCGGGACCGGCCCCTTGACCGTGTCGGCTGACTCAGATAATATGCACACACATGCCCCACTCTTAGGGGGTCTCTTCCCAGTGCTGCTGCTGTTTCCCGGGGCATGGGGAAGGTGCAAGAGGCAGCTGGGGCCAGAACGCTCGGCGCAGCAGGGTCCCTGCAGCCCTCAGGCCGAGCCTAGGCCCAAGCCTCAGCACCAGAGACCCACAGGCCCCAGCAGCAGGTAGAGAATCGATTTCACAAAAATGGGATCCTCACCTTTTTCTGATGGTGGGGAGCAGAGAGAGGAGGGGAGGGGAGGGAAGGGGAGGGGAGAGAAGGGAAAGGGAGGGGAGGGGAGGTAGGTGGGGGAGCGGAAGCAGCCTCAGGAGGAGCCGGGCACAGCTCCTGCTCCACGAACTCTTACAGTTTCACACGCGCGAAGGGGCTGGCAGACCAGCCCTGGCCCAAAGGCCCCGACAGCCGCTATCCAGCTGGGCCTTCCCAGAAGCAGCAGAGGACGCACAGCCCAGGGGAGCTGGAACCTGGCCAACTCCCAGACCCCGGCGTCTGCCGGCACCCTCCCCATGCTGCCCTGCTCCTGTGGGGGAAACGAGGGGCCCATGGGAGCAGGCAGTCTCCTAGCACCCACGGGGCCCCACCTCCACAGCGCAATGAACACAGACCACGGCGTCCAGACGCCCCACCCCTCCGGAGTGGCCAGAGAGGGCAGTGGCATCCCAGGACCCCAAGGGGAGCTGGGTGGGCAGAAGTGTGGGCTCAGGCCTCGAGGGCCCAGGCGCCCTGAGCAGGACCTCATACAACTTCCGGGGCCCCGGGGCCACAACGCCCAGAGGGACAGCCACATGCGTGCTTCTACTCCCTTCTTTTTGGGAATCGCTGGGCTAACTGTGCCTTTGCCAGCCCAACCCTCCACAGCCCACCTTTCCCTCTCAGGGGGGCTGCCCAGAAACCCCGGACCCGCCAAGTCCCTTAGACTCCTGGGGCCTCGGACCCCCCACCTCAGCAACACCCATCACTCAAGCAGGTGCCTGTTTTCTCTCCTCCCCGAATGCTATGCAGGAGCCCCAGGCGGCCCCCGGCCGACAGAGGAGGGCACTGCCTGTCCCCCTTGTCCACACCCTCCCCCATGGGTCACCCCTGCAGACCACTTCCCCTCGATCAAACAACACAGGGCATGGAGGGAAACGGTCCACTCCCAGGTGGGTTCTGCTGCCTTGGGCCAGGGTCCCCGGCGGGCTGTGGAGTGGAAGGAGCGAACACCAGTTTCCACCCTCGAGGCTGGCCTGGGATGCCGCCCACCTAGAAGCCCCCTGTGCCCTTCCTTAGAAAGGCCAGTGGCTGTACACCACGGCCCGGCCCCTGGACGTGGCCCTTGCAAGGCAGACACACAGTCACCCCCTTATACAGATGAGAACACTGAGGCTCAGCGTCACATTAACCTGTGGCCCTTGGTGTCTGGCACAAATGCCTGGAAGCAAAGGAGCCTCGGCAACGGCCAGGAGGAGGGAAGCGCAGCCCCCTCCATCAGCTGCTCCCCGTGCCCGCCATGCTGGGGGACCCCTGGCACGGGCGCCCCACACACAGCCCAGGCAGCTCCTCCAGCCCCGAAACCCTTCGGACAGAGTCGGAAGACGGGATGGAATGGGGTCGCACACGTGACACCGAGCTGCCCGTCTAGGGGCGCACCGAGGGGTTGTGGACAGGTGCGCAAGGGAAGGCGCCCGGCACGGTCATCACGGCAGACCTCAGGGCGACCAAACCTGACGTCCTCCAGGCCTCCAGCTCAGAAGGGTTCCTCACGGCCTGTGAAGACCCACGGCACACACAGACCGTTCCGACGGCCCTGCGGAGCTGCGGCGCTCTATTTACGTCGTGAAAGCGGATCTGGAGACACGGGAGGGAAAACACCAACGTTACAGGGAAGGCAGGGGTAGAACGAGCCATTTTTGTAGAACAAACAAGCCCGAGAAGCAGGCGGCAGCTGTATGCGTGTCTGGTAAGTGTGGACGGGCCACATCTGGAGTCTGAACCACAGCTGCGGGGGGAGGGGAGCAGGTCTTCCTCCGCACGCTTCTTACTGGTCTGACAAGGACCACGGAGGATCGGTGCCACTGAGGTTTTGGTTTTTAGGGTGAAAACCATCCCTGTGGGGGCAAGTGCGGGCAGCCTGACCTCCCCACCTCCAGCCTTCTCGGAGACGTCCCCACCTGGGGCCGCGGCGGGGCCGGAGCCCGCCCACGACGACCACCTGTGGTGGCGTCCCCCTCACTCCCACTGCCACAGAGCCACAGGGAGCGGGAGTCTTAGGGGCCCGCTCAGCTCGGCCTCTCGATCTCGCTCATGGCCTGGGCGCCTTCGCACAGCCACGTCCGTTCTGAGAACAGCATCGGTAAAGAGAAGGAAGCACACAGCGAAAGCCAGCTCGCGGGGGCGCAGGCACGGGCCTTGCCATTCTGTTCCTGGAGCAGAGACGGCAAAGCTAACCCCTTCACAGAGGGTTGCCAGACCCCGGTGGCCTGACCCCAGAGACGGACGCCCCATGTTCAGCGCCTCTGTCCCTCCCTTTCCTGGCTCATGCCTCCCAGGCGATGCTGTCCCAGACCCCCAGGGGCACTGCCCTTACTTCTTTGCTCTGTGGCCCCAGCAGCAGGACCCTGGAGACTGCCAGGGGGAGGTGAGAGATGCCCCAGAAGCTCTGACGGGCAGGAGGCTTGTGGCTCTGTCCCTGCACAGTGGCGCTGAGCCCACCCCGAGGGCCACTTGCTTACATTCCTTCTCTGTTCCCAAGGGTGTGATTAGTCACGGCCCCCTTGTGCCAGGCCCACAGTGGGCACAGCAGGAACCACACTGGCCCGGACCCTATGGGGTCCACAGTCTGGTGGGACAGGCAGACGTCAAGTGTATGAGCACACTCCGGTCACGCTCTGATGAATGCCGTGGAGGGGACACTGGGGTCCACGGGAGCCCAGAGCAGGGGAGACCTGCCTCAGGCCGGGTGGGAGTGGAGCCAACGCCAACAGCAGCCACTTGTCGTGGGACCTGCCCAGGCTCAGTGGCCAGCCCCCCATCCCCAAGCATTTATTTAATTCCCAGGAGCCCAGGAGGTGCTCCCTGGGTTCCTCTGTCGCAGCGGGCACAGCCCCGCCCACTGACGTCAGCAGCTGATCGGAGGCAGAAGCTGGGGGCAGGACACTGTGTCAGCCCCTCCGCACCCGGCAGTGGCCCGATGGGGAGCCCAGGCTTTCAAGGGGGTCACTGCAAGGCCCCTGTCACCTCCTACTTTTTGCTCAGTGTTCTGAGCAATGCCACATCCAAAAACTACAATGGCCAAACCTCAGTGGCTAGTCGAAATCCACTCACTTGGGCAAACGTAGAAAAACCAACAGCCAACACCAGGCAGTATTAAAAATCACACTACAAAACGGTCTCAAAATAGATCCCAATACACAATTCCCATGGCAACGGCCCCACGCCTGAGGACCGTCTCCGGGGAGTGTGGAGCAGAGGGGACATGGGGCAGGGTGGGCCCCGGTTCTCCAGGACATGGCCTGGAGCAGGACGGAGAGGGTCCAACCCCCCTTCAGGGCCCATGGCTTCTCCAAGGGACCATGTGGAGAAGGACTTGAGGGTCCAGTAACATCCTAGAATGTATGGGCCGCGGGGCCACGGGGAGAAGCAGCCCAGACCCTCTCAGACTCCTCCCCAGGCCTGTCTTCCCAGAGTCACGGGGCAGGAGGCGAGGTGCCAGGCCTTCCAGAGCAGGGGAGCTGGGGAGTAGCCAGCCCGGGCAGCTGGGGGGTCCAGGAGCATGACGAGACAAAGGCAGAGATGTCAACAGGTTCAAGCCGCGCACCACGGACAGCGCCCCACCGGCCCCACTTTAGAATGGGGTGTGGGGGCAGAGAATGACAGGGAGGACGCTCTGGGACCTTGGGTCCAGCGACCTGACTCCCCTATGAGTGGCCAAACCAACACCCAGAAAACTGGCTCCAAACCGTGCCCGGCGGTGACGGGGGCAACCTGGGGGAACGGGGGGTGCAGAGGGGCAGGAGGGAGGCCTGAAGAGCTCGGGCCTCTCTCGGGGGTGACGCGCAGGTGCTACCACCGGCCGGGGCGGGGGCATTGCAGGATCTGTGAAAATGCTAACACCCATGGATCGCACACTTGGGAAGAAGGAGCTGGAATGGAGGACACACGAACTACTTCCCAACGAAGCCGGGACAAAGAGGAAGGCCTGGCCGGGCCTGTGCCAGCAGTCACAACGGGACACCCCACCCTAGCGGCACCAGGCAGGGGACAGGGGAGCAGTGGGGACCCTGTGCATTCCGCCTATCACCTCTGCAGTCAGCGTGTCCGTTAAAGATCCTGATGGGCTGACCTGGTAAGTACCATCAGCCCATTTCACAGATGGGGACAATCAGGTTCGGAAAGCTTCAAGAGCTCGCCAGGGATGCACAAGTGGCAAACACCAGCCTGGAAAGAGGATGCATATATACGCACGTGAGCAAAGTGTCAGTTATAAGTATTTCGGAGAACCGGTTAAGTGCCTTGGCAGGTTGCAAAAATGCCACCCAAGACATGGCCCGGCCTCCCTTTGCTTCTGCTGCAGCAGACACGGCGGGGGGAGGGGGGGGTTCAGTGCCCAACAGAGAGGAAAGAACTCACCCCAACATCACACTGAGCACACACCCACCCCCTGGGCCAGCCCCCCACCAAGGCTACGCTCGGGGCCCCTTCCTTCCAGAGCCAGACCCAGCTGCTCCCACCCAAGGAGCTCTGCTGCCCAGCAGCTCTGGGCTTGCCCCTCTCTCTGGGCTCGTTGGGCTCGAGACCACAGCAGCAGGCCAGAGAGAGAGAAGCCCCCAGTCCAAATCCCACAGCCGGCCCTTCTAGGGGGCTGCTCTGGACTGAATGTTTCTGTCCCCCCGAAATTCATACTGAATCTGGAAACCTAACCCCAATGGGAGGGCATTTGGAGGTAATGTGGTGTAGATTCGATCATGAGGGCAGGGCCCCGTAACAGGAATAGTGAGTGTCCTTAGGGGAAGGAAGGAAGCAGAGCGCTCTCTGACAGCAGAAGGTGGCCGCCTACAAGCCAGGAACGGGGCCCCACCCAGCCATGGCCCTGGTAGCAAACGTCCCAGCCTCCAGAGCTGTGAGAAATAAATCTGTGTTCTCTAAGCCACCGATCTGTGGCATTTTATTACGGCCACCTGAACTGACCAAGACAGGGCACGGGCCAGACTGATGGCGGGGTCCCCAGTACCATCCGTCTCTGAGGCAGGGGCCTAGCATGCCCAGTTCACAGAGGAGGAACCTGAGGTTCTTTCTCCTACCTGGGGACATAGCAACAGAGGGAGGAGCCAGGACTGGGAGCCCCAGACCCCACAAGCCTGGCTCTGCCCAGAACACCTGGGCCATCCTCACCTGGCCAGACAGCGCCCCCCTTCTGCCCGGGCTCTGCCTCGGGCCCTCCCTCCTCCTCGGCTGACATCTCTATGGGAACGAACAGCACCAACGCCGCCGGGGTCACCCGAGCTCAAACTCCCGTTGGCCCTGAGCAAAGGCAGCAAACCGGGGCTCCAGCCCCAGGCAGAGCCGGCCGAGGCCGGCACGTACAGCCCGTGCTTCTCGGAAAGCCGCTCCCGAGGGCCACGTCCCCTGGCAGGGCAGCCCAGGGACACGGCAGTTCCTCTCCCTAGAGCTTCCCCCACACTGGGTCCCCGCCCCCGACGTCCTCACAGCCTTGCTGAAATAAAGCCGTGTGGGGTTCTAGAAATAGCACTGGCCGTCGAGTCAGACACACCAGGATTCAAATCCGGGCCCCACGCTATTTGGCTGTGTGAGCTGCAGGAAAATTACTTCATCTCCCGGAGCCCGGCTGTCCACCAGCCCCGAAAGAGCAGAGGTGGAAGGACTGAGTGAGGTAAGCTCGCCCCTGGGAAGGCCCTGCCGGGGGGCACGGGCGGTCCCTGAACTGGAAACAAAGGCCACTCAGGGTCTCAAGGATGGGGGGCCCGGGGAGGATAGTAAGGAGACATCGTAAAGCCTTCCCGCACTCTCTTCCACACCTCCCATCCCCCGGGCACCTTGTGCCCCCAAAATGAGCTGGGCCCGCTCAGCTCTTGCCCAGGCTGACCGCTCCCCGCTTCCAGCCACCTTCCACAGCCTGAGCCAAACTAAGCTTCTCCCAGGAGCCTCTGCAGCAGACCCCGCTGGGCTCGCCAAACCTTGCAAACCTCGGCTCCCTCCTGGGCTCGCAGCTAGCCTACGTGTGCCAGACTCCTTTGCAGTGAGGCAGGACCACGTGACCACGTGCCAACCCCTGGGACGGGAGGGGACGAGACACAGCGATTCCAGATCCGTCCCATGAACAAGCCCTGCCCATGCCTCCAGACTCTTTTCCCACCGGTTAGCTGAACAGAGGGGCCACGGGGGACCTGAGGACAGCAGAGCCACAAGCTGGACGGAGCCTGGGGCCCTGCGGGACCTAGCGGAGCCGAGCCTCTAGCCCGCATTCTCGAGAGCAAAAGAAACTTGGACTGTGCCAAGGCACGGACCTCCGGGGTCGTTCGTTACAGCAGCGAGACCACGCGGACGAGTCCACGTCCCTGACCGCTCTCCCACCTCCTATTGGTCTCCCGACCAGCATCAGCCAGGTCTCGTCTCTCTCCGCCCTGTCCTGTGAGCCGTCTGAGAACCGAGACCTACGACTTCTCCTTTCTGTTCCTAGCCGGGGCTGTGCACCGCGGGCACTCATAACTCGTGCCCGACGAAGGCGCGGAGATTCCTCGGAGCTGGGCCACCAGAGCTGGGAGGTGTGTCCCCAGTGCGTCTCCAGCCTTCGCTCGCCATGACAGCGAGCGATGAGCACATGTTAGCCACGCGCCGGGCGCCGTGCACAGCTCCTCCCAAGGATGGGTTCGCTTTTCCCTTCACCAAAGGAGGCTCGCACCTCCACAGTCCAAGGAGGCAGGCCATGAAGGCAGGAGAAGGCCCAGGCTGTGGGGCTCAGGGACACACACGCTTCCCTGGGAAGCCGTCCAGCGTGGGCTTGTCCCCGGGCAGCCCCGCTTCCTGCTGAGGACACACATTCAAGCCATCATGGGCCCGCCCAGGTGTCGACTGTCTGCAGAGTTGTCTTTTTTTTCTTTTCCCCTAAGATTTTTTTATTTATTTAACAGACAGAGATCACAAGGAGGCAGAGAGACAGGCGGGGGGGGGGGGGAGCAGGCTTCCCGCTGAGCAGAGAGCCCGATGTGGGGCTCAATCCCAGGACCCTGAGATCATGACCTGAGACGAAGGCAGAGGCCTAACCCAATGAGCCACCCAGGCGCCCCCACAGAGCCGTCTTCATGAGCTGCTCAGCCCCAGCTCGGTTGAGAGCTAGTCCCGGGAACTCAGGGCAAGGAAAGGAAGTGGGAACCAGTGCTGCCCCCCAAACCAGCTGGGTGTGAGTCCCACCGAGGAGTGAACGGTGGACGCTCATGTCTGGGTCTCCCCGTCCGGGAGCTCCAGCGGGGGTTGAGAGTACGGACCCCAGACTGGGGGCTTGGAGACCAAACCAGACTGGGCCTGGCCTCTGCACATAAGATGCCTCATAGACACTGCGGTCCCCTGCAAGACGGGCACCCTGTCAGCTGTGGTGCTCACCAACGTCCAAACACCATGTTGCTAGAACGCAAAAGCTCTCTGTGGCGGCTGGTAATCACCGTCCCCTGCTTGTCACCACCTGGCCGCCCGGCCCTCACATCTGCCAGCCAGGTGGATGGCGGCCCCCGCGTCCTGCCGCAGCTGTGCCTTGCCCCCCGTCACATGATTCCGCAGTCACCTCTGGGTGCACAAAGCCTCCGGCGGCCAATGGGAAAACTGAGGCCGAGACACAGAGTCACACCAAGGAGAAGGGGGCCTGCCTGACCCCAAGGCCTGTGGCTCTTTCCACAACGCTTGTCCTGTGGGCTGGGCTGACCCCGAATGTCAAGATGTGCTCTTCACCGGCCCGCCGCGGCTGGTGTCCTGTGCAAACCCCAAAAAGCAGCTCAAGGCCAAGTGAGAGACTAATTTCTCAAATGACCAAGCACGCTGGAAGGTGACAGTGGACTGGACCCCTTCACAAAGAAGAAGAGAACACCAGGGGCTCCCAAGCCTCTGTGGTGAGGGCAGGACCGGCAGCCCAGCCCCCCAGGGCCCACGCCAATCACCCCACGCCCCCCGCGCCTGCACACCGCCGGCCTCCGAAGTGCCACCTGCCTTCCCCAGCACCTCAGGGTGGAATCAAGACCCCTCCCGTGGCATGGGTCACCCTCCTTCAGGGTAAAAGGCTCCAGGATAAGTCAGAGAGGTCTTTCCTGGTACTCTGGCCCTTTGCCCTCAGGTTCAGGCATTGAACCCACCCTGTTCTGTGGCCCAAGAGCACCGAGGTCACTGTCCCTCGGGGACCACTGCCCTGTGTTTACCCGCACTCTCACAACGCCCTGCTCCAGGTCACTTCAAAGGGCATCCGGACCTCTGCTCGGGGCCACCCTCTCTGTTCTTGCTGCCAGGCCTGCAGCCAGACGCAGGGACGTCCCGGCTCTACTGGGGGAGGCTCCTGGGAACCCGGTCCTCGTGCCCCTGGGCCGTCCTCAGGGCTGAGGTTCTGAAGCCAGGTCCCTGGCTCTGCTGTGTGGCCAGGTCTGACGGCTGCAGACTCTGCTCCCTTTGAGGGCCTGAGGCTGGGGGCTGCTGGCCAGGGCCCGATAAGCTGGCCCCTGACCCCACAGGGCCAGGCTGGGCCATCGCCGGGCCCTTGCCAACATACAGGCTCCCACTTTCAGACCAAGGGCCTTGCTCTCGGACATGACAACGAGCGGCCTCTCCCCCCAGAGTTCACGTGGGCCGAAAAGCTGCACCATCCCCTCCCCAGGCCAGCGAGACCCAGTGCCGACCTCCACGCGGTGGCCGAGACCAGGCAGTCAATACCAAGGGCCCAGAGAGTACCCTGCTGGGTGTGCAGGTTTGGTTTTAAGCACATTTCAGAGTAATTAGCATCTGATCAGGGGCTGCATGTAGATCGTCCCCCAGATACCGCACCCCTCTTCCTCACTACAGGAACCCTAGTTTTGTTTGAATGGCCATGGGCCCACCTAGAAATACCAGGGGTGGTCACGGGACCCTGATCTGGCCAGTGACAGTGGCCATCCCTGGGGGCAGGGTGAGGGACAACCGAAAAGTGGCGCTCACTAAAGATGGGGGCAGAGAAGGCAGAGGGGCTGGGACCCTGATGACCGCCCGAGAACCTGTCCTAGCCAGGCCTGCTGAAACCCTAACCTAACCTTCTGGGAAAAATCCCAAACTGTTAGACCCACTGGGGTCAGACTTTTCTTACATCAACATAATCTTTACTGACGCAGGTAGTAAACCGTCAATCCTGAACATTGGGTCTGGGTGTGGACATCCCGGGTGACCCGGAGGGGTGAGCTGCGGACCAGCAGCTGTCCCTGAGACCCTACCGCATGCCACCCTGGGGGTCCCACTTTGCAGAGGACATGCTGCTCACAGAGGTCAATGAGCTCACTCAAGGCCACACAGCCTGTGAGAACAAAGGCAGGGATTCGAACCAGGTCTTTTCAGACATTCGGAGGTTCCCCTCCCGGCAGGGGAGAAATCGGGGAAGGGGAGCAGCGGCACGGCCCGGGGCAGAGCAGGAGCATGTGCATCCGCTCATGAATGAAGAAGCCCTTACGAAGCCCTATTCCATGTCATGGACACTGAGTGAGGGCACGGGCACGAGAAGGAAGCCAGGACGACAGCCCACGACCGGGGGCCCTCGCCTCTGTTCTGACCCCGCAGCCTCTCCTTAGCCGGGGGCTCTTTCTCAACTTGTACCCCGCCCCGTGTCCCAGGCACGGCGAGCCAGGCCCGTGGGCCAGACTCCATGCCATCATCACGCCATGGTGACCCCTCCCCTGAGCCACCTGGCCCCACCCTGTGCCTGCGGGGACTTGGGGAGTTGTCCCTGCGGCCAGCCGGTGCTGGCACCTTCTCTTCCTGCTGGCACGGCCTCCGCCCAGCGCAAGCCAAGTGTGGGCTCCTGGCTCCGCCTTGGCCGGCAGCAGCAGCAGAAGTGGGGGGACCGGAAGTTCCGGGCCTGGTCCTTGGGGCGGGGTGGGGGTGTGCACGGGGCGCAGGGAAGGACCCGGCTCCAGGAAGGAGCCTTCACCGGGGCCACAGAGGCCGGCTGCCCTACCCCAATCTTCCGCCTCTCTCCCCCTGAGGCATCACAGTGAGGGCCACACTGAGGGCCACTCCCCGGAAGGAGCAGGAGGCCGCGCCTGAGGCCAGCGGGGTCCTGCACACCTCCAGAGGGGCCGAGGCTGGCCAGCACCGACCAGGGGCCACTTGAGGGACAGCCCAGGGCGGGAAGTGGGGCGGGAGGTGAGCGGACGAGGCCAAGGCCGTGCTGCCCCGTGACTTCAGTCTCCCGGTCCGCCTTCCTCCCTCCCCACGGCCACCACCCTGCGAAGACTTCATCTGTGCTGTCTGGAAGGAGGGCTGAAGGATGTGGTCCCTGCCACTGTCCCCACCTCCCCACCGGGCCCCGCACCACCTCTCCCCTGCAGCCAGGGCTCCCCGCCAGGGACAACCTGCCCCGCATCCCAGCCGCTGTGGGTTACGGAGGGAGGACACGTCCTGGGCGAAGGGAGCGCCCGCCGCCTGCTAGCCCCGCCGCCCGTGCTCCCTCTAGGCACCCCCTGCCAGCCCTCTGAGGCTGCGACTCCGGCGAGCCCCAGGCCACAGCAGACACAGCGAGGACACGGGTTCCCTGCCGCATCTGGGGCCACCCTGCGGAGGATGGCAGAGCCCGCCGGTCTCAGTCTCTGGCTCCAGAGCTGAGGTCCAGCCCAGGGCTCCCCCAGCCTCACCCCTGCCTTCACTAGGGCTCAGGGCACACCCGAGCCCAATCAGAACTCAGCCCCATCGCCGGCTCCCCCTTCCCCCGCCCATCCCACACCTGCAGACTCTCCAACAAGGGCGTCCCCGGACACGCGCCTCACATCTGCGCGTCGCACGATCCCCTCGTGTCTGCACGCACCTTGGTTCACCACATGCCGGGTGCCAGGCCCTGAACCCTCGCCGAGTCTGCTGTACCCAGCCCACCAGCGGACGCCGCGTTTACAGACCAGGCGAGGTTTCCCAGTGGAGAGAGGCAGGCCAGGCCGGACGTGCCCCCAGCAGAGTGTGCGCCTGCAGCGGCTCTGACCCCGGGGCACGCTCCCCCTCGCATGGGCCGCTCCACACAGGTGCACCGAGCGGAAGGACCGGCCCAGGGGCCTGCGGAGATGCCCGGCAGAGGGACCAACCGGCGCAGAGAGGGGAGGCAGGAGCACAGATCTCCCTGAAGGAGCCGGCTCCGGGTGAAGGCGAGTGGCGGACGGCACAGAGGGAGTCTGCACATCTCAGAAGTCCGCTCTTGACCATGCAGACTGCCCGGAGCCCCTGCGGGGGTTGGGAGCTGGGACAGGGGCTGCCCGCGGGGGGAGGCTCGCCGTGGCCCCAGGGCTGAGGACGGCCCTGCAGCGTGAAGGCTGGGCGCTCCCTCTGCCAGAAAGGGGGAGAGTCCAGAATCTTACCCAGCAGGGCTGGCAGGGGGTCAGCCCCAGCTCAAGGGGTGGGGACTGACCACCCAGAGTGGAGAGGTCGCCGACCTGGAGTCCGGAGTGAGGACCTGTCCCGGAAGCATCCCTGGGGAGCAGTACGGAGCTCACCAGCAGGTGGCCCGGCCCGGAGGTCGGCGAGCGGGGTGTGCACCAGCTGGAAAAGTGGCCCTGCCCCCAGTGGGAAGAGGGCTCCCTTCCCAAGCTCCTGGCAGCCCCACAGACACCACGCCAGGCCCTGCAGGTACCCGGGGATTTGGCAGAAAAGCAGCAAAGTCAGAGGCAGCTCCGAGTGAGCAGAGAGGCCAAGGGGTACAGGGAGAACCCTGATCCCACAGAAAGTGAGACTGCCCCCCCAACAACCCACCACGCCATGCGAACACCCGCCACTCAGCTGTTGTTTTTCAAGAATTTGCTTTTCTGAAAGGCGTGGAGAATATTCTAGAACAATTAAATATAGCTTCTGTGGAAGCTGTTCCATTTACATGCCTATGTGCATTCGACAAACATCCTCTGAGGGTCTGCTCGGGGCCAGAGTCTGATGGACCAGTGCCTCGGCCACAGTGGGGTGAAAACAGCCCTTCCAGGCTCGGGACGGGCTGAGCCGCACACTGGGTGACAGGTGTCAAGCAGGCAGGGGGCCTTGGGGCTGCAGGACACACAGGAAGGGCACCTAATCAGCCAGAGAGGGCTTCATGGAGGAAGGGGCGTTAGTGCTTGGTAACTCGGTCTGCAGGGCACAGGGGTCACGCAGCACAGGGCTGAGTAGCCGGCAAGAGCTCAGACTTCCAGAGCCCTGAGAAGACATGCCACCTGCTGTGGCTGCTGGGAGCCTTCACTGGCTTTTCAGCAAGGGAGTGACTCGATCTGATTTGATGGCCAGTGGCCAGGGCAATGCACATCAGCACAGGCCTTGAGCCATCTCAGAAATGCATGCCCGGGGAGAAGGCCAGCAGGGAACATGGCCTCGGTGCCGTGTTGCGTAACGCCCAGTGGCCCCCGCCAGCCAGCCCTTTAACAACAAATGCTTAGGTCATCCCCAGAGGAAGCCAAAAATTAGAGGGTTCCTCTCCATGCCCAGAAAGGACCCAGACTGGGCTGGAAAACAAAACCCTAAGGAAAAAACCCAGAACACCTCGAATGGCCAGGTCTCCCGGGTGTGGTGGGGGAGGGTGGGTTTCAGCCAGGGGCATTGGGGGCTGGGGCAGGGGTCTCCGACTGGGCTCTTCTAAAACACATGACGGCAAGGTCCTGGCTGGTGGCCAACAGCCCCCTGACAGGAAAGAAGGAGAGAAAACTGTCCCAGCATCCTGAACACCCCCTCCTTGCAAGGTCGCCCCTGGGTCCGGGAAGAAATGCTTCTGACATGGAGAACGATGTCCCGCCAGTGACCGAGTCCCGCGGCAGAGGGCGGAGAGCCGGTGTCTGGAAACCGGGCAGCTCCCTCCCGCTCATCCCGACAGCCCTGCCCTTCTCACTCGGGGCAGTGGGGTCTCCCTGTGAAAGCGTTTCCCATTTCAGCCCCATCTTCTCTGCTGATTCCTCCAACAAGGGTTTCTTGAGGAACCCCGGGATGTCAAATAAAGCCACCGGATCCCATGTCTGCAGCAGCCGGAGACCCAGAACCAACCCAGACTGCAGGCTCCCTTCCCACACCAGGAAAGAAAGCTCACACAGGGGACAGCAGATCGCCCTGCGGGCTTGCCGCTGACCAGGAGACACCAGGTCACCTATCCCTATCAGGACGTGCAGCCACCGGCCATGGCTGAGGGCGCAGAGGGTTGGCCCTGCCACGGCGGGTGTGGGCGCAGAATCTTGCAGAGCCTCCGAACAGGAGGCCAGGAGGTCCCTTCCACCCAGGGATCCAGGCTCCACTTCCCCTGGGGCCTGGAGGCAGGTGTGAGATGGGGCACAAGGCCTCACCCCGCTCATGGTCCATGTGTGGCCCTGAGACCCACCCTGGCCGATGAGTAGAAGCAGAAGTTGCTGGGGGCCTCCAGGATAATGTGCTCAGAGAGCAACCTCAGCAGTCACAGGCCTTCTGCCCATTGTCCCATCCTTCTTCAACCGCTTGGAACAGACACGAGGCCACCAGCATGACCACACGTGACAGAAGGAAGATGGAGAGGGAAATCACAGGAGCCTGGGCACCCATGGCCCCAGAAAGCGGACCCCGGGGACCAGCACAGCCGCTCGCTGGACAGTCCAGCCAGACATCCCCGGGCACTCACACCGTCCGGGGGCCTCCAGCCCGGCCGCGCCTCGGCAGGGCCCCTCTGGATGCTCCCAACCCCAGCGCCTCACTGGGCCAGCCCTCAGGGAAGGCACGAGAACACACTCTTCTGCAACTTTGTGTCCAGCGTCTGACAGGCTCTCCTTCTGTCCTTCTCCTCCGAAGCCCCAAACACATACGAGCTTCTCTCAGAGCCGCGGTGAGGGTTACTGCGTACAAATCTCATGCACACACACCAGACTTCTGACCTTGCTTTATACCTTATCTTTATGCCTTTTGTTATAAGCCATGCCTCAATCTTCCTGAAGAGAAAGTATCAAGTAGAAGTTAAAAACACAGACATCTATGTCACAAATGTTAAGAAAAGCCATCAGGCATGGACGTAAGCTCAGGATAAGGAAGAACGTACAGTAAGAAGTATCAAAAACGATAAAGAAAGCTTGCTTTGTAAAGCTTCTCCACCAAGAAGAAACAGCAAACACGAACCTTCCTACATCTAAGCTTCGAAATCCATGAAACTAAAATTCCAGAAACACAAGGGGACGTGGGCAAACCCCAAAGGCCAAGGGCTGAAGGAGACACTGACAGACGTCCCTCCAGAATTATGGAGCCCTCCATAATGATGGTAATCAAGTATCCATAAACCTGGGCGCAGGGTGGACGCCAGTGGGGCCTGGCCGTGGAAGTGAGGGCACAAGGGGACCACGTGGAGCTCTGATGGTGCTGGGGCCGTGGGGACCAGCCTGGAGCACAGGCGCCACTCTGGGCATGAAGGGCCACAAAATAGTGATCGTTTAAAACCCTCTGCGTGCGTCATCCAACCTGCACACAGGCTGACTTAGCCAGCGTTCGCTCGTTTTCTACCCCTGAAAAGGATCTGAATAACATAATAAGCAAGTCTGATTTTTTTTTTTTTTTTTGGTTTAGGGAGAACTGTATGCACACTGGGGAGATAGATGTTCTTTTCCAAAGCCCATGGAGCTTTACCAAAAGTAATCCTTTTATTCCAAGGAAGAAGTCCAGTAAATTTTAAAATGTAGAAGCTGTACATCAGAAATGCATCCCCAGATAGTGAATGTCCGAAGATCATGAGCTCTTTTAAATGTGTGACCACAACAGCTCACTTCGACATCCTGACAACCTTGATGGCTGCAGCTATGGTCATTGCCACTACTATGCTCATTTTACAGGTGGCAAAAGCCAAGGCACAGAGAGGTTGCATTTCACACCCAAGGTCACACAGCTAGTAAATGGCCACGGCAGGTATAACAGCTAGGCAATCTGGCCACAAAGCTCACAGTCTGTAATAGCTATGCTGACAAAAATGTGCGTCCATCAAAGTGCACAATATTAAAATAGCACACTTCAACTAATTCTTGGATTAAAGAAAAAAAATACGCTCTCTGGTGAATTCTTTACAAATAAGTGCCCATAACAGATCGATGGGAGACAGCCATGGCAGCACAAAGAGGAACATGTGTAGCCTTTAATGCATTTACTTAAAAAAAAAAAAAAAGGCAGCTTAGTAATGCTCGGTGCTTGAAGATGAGGAAAGAGAATCCTACCTCAAAAAGCTAAAATAGGTGTTTCACAATGCAGCCGCAACAACGAGGAAGACAGACAACCTAAGTAACAACTAAAAACAACAGCTGGCTCTTTTAAAAGATCAATATATGTCGGCAACTAATTCCAAATATTTTCAGGCAATGTACGGGCCAAAGAAAGTTTGTGAGCAGGCCAGGGCTGGCGTGAGACCCAAGGAAGTGCTGCATCCTCTTCTGCACAGCAAGCTGCTGGCAGCCGCCACCTCCCGGGAGCGGGGCCGAGGGGCTGGACCTGACCAGGCACCGCCACTCCTACCCTGTGTTCTGTTCAAGTGTTTGGAGTTTTCACTGTGCATATTTTCAAATATATATTAAAGCAAGAAAACAGCGTAACAGACGCCCAGGTACAAAGAGCTGAGATTCTGTAATTAGCTCAAGGCCGATCCTGTTTGACCCAAACCCAGGCACCCCAACTTCTCCTGCAATTCAGATTTTTTGAAGCCAATCCCAGACCCTGCATTCCATCTCTAAGTGTTTCTGTGTTTATCTCCAAAAGATAAGGACTTGTTTCTGATGGAGAACCATCGTAAGACGATCACACCAAAAACGTACCACAACCATGCGTGTGTGTGGATTACAGAAGTACTGCACGCTACCTGCTTAAAAATCCAATGACAATCTGGTTTAAGAGAAGCCCAGGAGGCTTCATGTATCCCAGCCCCAGATGTGCTGAAGGGGCAGGACACCCCGAGTCCACACACGGGGACACTGAGGCCGGGACCAGGCACAGGGCTTGTGTCCGGTCTCTTCATGACACAGCCTGCCCTGGCTTCACGCTACCCCAACATTCCAGCAGATTCTGAGAGTAACAACGGACTGGTTAACATGTTGGAGCCACAGAATCTCCATGACCGTCATGAGACAGGCTCCTACTCCTACACGTGACACAGCACAGGACCAACCTCTGCTGAGCCACTCCTCCAGGGCAGGCCCTGGATGATGTGCTTTCCTCTCCATCTTTATCACTTAATGTTCAGCCCAGGAGTGGGTGATGGGCTGGGCTGCATCCCCCCAAATTCCTATGCTGAAGTCCTACTGCCCAAGATGACAGAACGTGCCTGTATTTGGAGATGGCTTTTTATAGAAGGGATCAAGGTAAACTGAGGTCATACGTGGGGGCCCCCTCGAAAGCGACTGATGTCCTTGTGCGAGGAGGGGAGGATGCAGGCGCGCACAGAGGGACGACCACAGGAAGACACGGGGAGAACACGCCATCTACATGCCAGGGAGAATCGCCTCTGAAGGAACCAACACTGCAGACACCTTGAGCTCTGATTTCTGCAGTCCAGAGCTGGGAGACATCAAGTTTCTGTTGCGTCAGCCCCCAGCGCATGGTGCCTTGTCAGGACAGCCGAGCTGCCCCCCGCAGAGAGAGACGGTAAGCCATCTACTTGACAGATGAGAAAGAGCACGTCAGCTTAGAGCCGTGACCTGGGCACCATTCGAACCCAGATCAGAGCCCTAAGCTGTGCTCTCTCCACCGTACCAGGCAGCTGATTACAGACAGCAGGGAGGGGTTGGCCAGGGGTGTGCTGGGCTCGCGGTCAGCTGGCAGGATACGCAGACCGTACCTCCAACCCAGCCTCCTCGGGGGCAGATGCACCAGCTGCCCTTGGACTCCCGTGACTTGTCGCAGCCAAAGGCATGTGGGTGAAATGACAGTCACGGCGGGGGCGTGGCAGGAAGGACCGCACCTGCTTTCCCTGCCCTCGTGTGCCTCTGCCGTCTGCCAGAGGAAAACGCACAGTGGCGGTGAACGGAGCTGTCCCAGGCAGCCTGCAGGCCAGCACTGACGAGGAGCACCCAGCTGAGCCAGACTGTGAGCAGTAACGAATGGCTGCTGTGTCAAGCCCCCGCAGCGGTGGGTGATTTGTTACGCGTCACTAGCTAACCGATACAGAAGGTCGCCAGCAGCAGCATAAAACAATACTGTTACAAGCACAGACTCCGAGGTCAGACTGCCTGGGTCTCAGCCCTGCCCCCACCCCCGTGGAGCCGTGTGACCTCGGGCACGTGGCTTAACCTCCGTGATCTTCCACATCCGCTTAAAATGGGAATGCGTGCACGTGTCTAGCTGGTAAGGTTGCTGAGAGGACGGGACTCTTTGAGATGGTGTCTGCAAGGAACCAGAACCCTCTAGACACCCCGCGACTGATCACGATTGTTGAGGCAAGACAAAAGAGGTTAAACTTGCCCTGGGAAGCTCTTGTTTGTTTGAACGTTGACGTCACATCTGGCTTTCCCTACTAATTTAGGGAAGTGGTGAGCTCCCTGTCGCTAGAAGGCTCAGCCATGGCCTCATCCCATCCAAAAAGGGCGGGACCAGATGGCCTCTGAGTCCTCGTCTCAGACAACAATCACCGAGGCTGACTTTCCCGTCCCCAGCCCGCGATCCGGGAGCAGAGGGAAGGCAGGGGTGAGACAGCAAGAATGCAGGGTTTCAGGGCCTACGACCTGAGTTCAAGTCCCAACTCCACTGTGTCACCTTGGGTGAGTCCCTGGATCTCTGTGACCCTCATCAGCACAACGGGGTTAATACTCAACCTCACCTATGTCACAGGGTCGTTGTGTGGATGGAGATGGCAGAGGATGGGAACCTGCCTTGTAAAGCAGACGTCCCAGTGACAAGCAACATCCACAGAGCCAGCCACAGGGACGGACGGCACTCTGGGCACAGCAGTGGGAAAGCCTTCCATCTCTGAAGCCCTCCCTTTCACGGGGCCAGGACGGGCCAGGGTGTACCAAGCATGCTACTGTGGTCCATTCTGTCCCCACAGCAGGCATGACTAATCAATCACAGAAGGCACTCCTCCCCACTGGGGCTGATCCTCCGCTCAGGGTTCCAGTGACCACGCCAATAGGCCAGACCAGACTGACCACGCAGAACTTCCTGTCTCCAGGCCAGACCACAGTCCAGGGACGCATCTGCTCCTGCCTTGTTCCATGGTGTTCACAAGGTTGTAGGTTCCAGATCTACGAATGCACCCACGGATGCCCTGGGACCCGCCATATCTGGGACGAGGGCAGATTTTCCCAGCGGTGGACACCGGCCTTCCAACCCTGTACAACCTGGTCCAGGCTACACAGAGAACACTAAGAAAACCTTCTGAAACAATAAGAACATCAGTGCCCTCTGACCTGGGGATCCCAGCACCACCAAACCTTCAAGTAAGAACCCAGCAGAATCCACACACGCGTGTGCACACGCGCGCACAGATGTTCGGGAAAGCACTACCTATAACGGCAAAAAATGAAAATAAAAAAGGTACATTCCATTGCTATAAACATGGGAGTAAAGAGACAATAGTACATTCCTTCAGAGGATGCAGAACTGTAAAAATAAATCTCCCTTAAGGCAGCAGAAACACAAGGCAAAGCTGGATGTAAACTTAGGAAGGAAAGGGCTGGGCATCCCCGACAGACACCGGGGGTGCCCACCAGCACCTCCCTCCACTCCTTCCTCACCATCAGAACCCCAGTGAGGTTTGAGAACAACATGCCCCTTTTCCAGACTCCCCTGTAGCTAAGATTGGTCATGAGACCCAGTCTTGGCCAATGAGGTGTGAGCAGAAACCTTGGGTGGGCCATCCAGAAAAGCTCTTTAGATAGAAGAAAGCCCACATGGTACATGCCTTTCTCATTTGTTCTTTGGCTTCTCGCTCCCAGGAGGATGCTGGAGGTGATGCTGGTGGTGACGCAGCCATCTTGGAAACATGAGGCATTGGCCTGAGCACAAAAGCCAAGCTGAGGTGGCTGAGCAGAACGTCAGTAGGAGGTGGAGTCTCTGAGGACACCACAGAGCCGCCTACCAGCCCGTCTACCTGGCCCAGACACCTCAACTGAGGAAGATGAGACTGTTGTCCGGTCAAGTCACCATTAATTGGGTTTTCTGCTGCAGGCAGCTGAACACAATCTCTAACACATTCATTCTGATAAAGTGAACAAAACAGTGGGCACGTGTGGGCAACAACGAGCATGTGAACATGAAACACTAAAGCCATTTTGTACTTGACCACAGACCCACAGGGGAGTTCTGGGCCTTCCCCACTCTTTATAAAATATGTTCTGCCATTGCTTACTAGTGTTCAGTGATGTGGGAGCTTTTCTGTGAATCAACCCACACAAGCATCCACTCTGCCATGGTCTGCGTCCCTCTGGCCTGCACACTGTCCCTAATCCATGAGAGACCCGTTCTGACCACTGCCAGGGCTCCTCAGTACTCAGGGCACACAGTCTGTGAGCTTCCAGAAACGGCCCCCTCGCTGGGAGCCCCGTCATAACAACCAGACCCTGCAGGAACATCTCCCCAGCCCCCCGCGGCATCCTGGAGCCCGGTCGTCTCCTGGGCCCCACACAAGACCTGTGGCCCAAAGCCCAGGACGGCCCATGTCAGCAGCACAATTTTTACACCGACTCTAAGAGACATAAAGTCCCAAGACCACCCGGCAAGCCACGGGGCCCAGAGCTGTCTCCAGACAGACCGAGGGCCACATAACCCAGCTGCAACGGGGGCCACGGTCCCCCACCACAAGGCCGCCTTCAGCTTCCGCGTGAGGGGTGGAAGCCAGGGGTCCACCAGGGGTGCTCCCCGACACCTGCGTGACTCCCCCCAATTCCATCTGGGTGACTCACCCCCACCCCCAAATGACTCACCCCAATCCCACCTGGGTAACTTCCCCAAACTTTACCTGAGTGACTCCCCCCATCCCCCCCGTGTGACTCACCACAGTCCCACCTGCATGACTCACCCCTACCCGAGTGACTCACCCCTACCCGAGTGACACTCACCGCGGTCCCCAAGTGGCTCCCCCCACCCCACATGAGCCAGCTCACCTCAGCCCCTCCGGAGCTCTCCCTGCCAGTCTCCGTCCCTTGAGAAACCCCACACCTGGACTGGTCTCTCCTGCGTGTCCTCCTCTGAGCCGAGGGAAGGAGCTCCCTTTCCGGCGCGCATGTGTGAAGGAGACACACGGTTCACGTGATCATACACGCACACGCACGCACACACACATGCACACACGGACGCGCAGACACACTCGCACACACGCCCCTCGGCCCCCACCCCCCACGATCGGCGGGAGGCAGCTTCTCCTCCAATCCCACGGGAGAGGCTCAGTGAAGAGAAGTCCCCGGGGGGGGGGCCATGCGGCCACGTCGGAGACAATTCTGCCTGTCACAGCTAGCTGAGGGCATCACCGGGAGCGAGTCAGCGGACGCAGGGATGCGGCCAAACATCAACCGTCCACGGGAGCCCTGACTGCCGTGGAGTCCCCAGCCCCAAAGTGGGCAGTGGGGGGGGTGAAGGCCGCCTTCGCCCAAAGTCACCTGGGGGGGCGGGTCAGAGCCCAGTGCACGACAGGCCGGAGCTGGGCCCTGTGCACAGTTCCATGCCCTCTGCTGCGCTCACACCAGCATCCTCATTGGGGCCCCCAAGAAGTCACGGTCTCTGGCCCACAGAGGTAGGGACACAGCCAGAGCAGTGCCTGACGGGAGCTCCGAGGGTGACCGGCAGAGTCACCTCACCCAGCTCCTCCTGGGCTCGAAGATGTGGGCCGGGCAGCAGGAGGGGCAGGTGCACAAACACAGGGGACTCTGGGGGCCCAGGGCACGACCACGGCAGGGCTGCAGCCACCGCCTCCACGTGGACGGCTCCCCTGCTGGCGGCGGGCCCCCAGGCTCTGCCCCTCCTCCCGGCAGGCCTCGCCCACCCCGGGGACTCCCAACACCCCAGATACATGCCTACACTCCACACCTCTGACAAACGGTCGACAGCATCCAAAGACCCCACGGCCACCGGCTGCTCACGCTCACCACCACTCCAGGGCCCTGACTCGGTGTCCTGTGCCCCACATGTCATCGGACAGTCCATCCAGCAACGCTTTCGAGGACCAAGTGGCTTCAGGTGCACAGAGCCAGCACAGCCCAAGCACTCACTGTCACCTTCTGACCGGTGTGCAGGGGACAGACGCGAGGACAGTCTCAGCGCCTTGAGAGCACCGCGCCAGGCTGCGCGGAGGGGAGAGCACGGGAGGGGCCCAGGGACAGCCGGAAGCCACTTCGCAGACAGTCGTGTCTTCCCACGGGCGGCCAGCTTTCTCACTGGGGTCAGGAGTCTGCCCGGGATGCTTCGGCACAGACACAAAACTAGGGCAGCGAGAGCGAGGTGACCCGGGACGGCGAGGTGTCCCAGGACGGCAGGCTGCACGGGGCTGGGGGCAGAGCGGCAAGTCCTCTGTCCAAGCCGGGGAAGGACAGCCGGGGGAGGGCAAGGCACAGCTGGAGAGCGGGAAGCAGGCGAGAGCTCTGGCCTGGGCAGACACGGCAGGAGGTGGAGGACCAGAAGGGGCTCTGGCCTGAGGACCGGGCTCTGAGCCGAGAGGGGACAGGCTACCAGCAGGGGAAGACGGGAGCCATGGGCTTTCCCAAAGCGGCTCGTGGCGGCAGACATCCCGGGAAGCCACATTTTCTCAACAGGGACAGGCTGGGGATTGACCGCTGGGCTTGCACACTGTGGCCCCGAAAGCCCACGAGCCTGACCCCCGCGCTGACGGCCTCCTTCTGCAGCTGGCGAGACCCCTCGTGAGGGCCAGCGTCACGACGTCATCCATCCAACGGCCAGAGATGGATGTCCCCAAGGGCGTGGGCCGTACCTGACAACGTCCCCGCTTCGCATCCACCTGCATGTCCTCCTAAGGACCCAAAGCCCCAGGTGCAGGTCAGGCCTTTCCCAGGTGTGTGCTCAGGGTTCACAGCAACACACGCCAAGTTCTGTGGTTCCGCTTCACAGAGGAGGGAGCTGAGGCCTAATGGACATGACCAGGACTGGGGCCACAGGACCCCAGGATCTCCCTGTTCCCCGAGCCCTTCTGGGCTCCGTCCCAGGAAGCGCGCGGGGTCACCTGGACCAGGAGGCTGCGGCCACAGGTGCGACACAGACCCGCCTCCCCCAGCCTCAGAATGCCAGGCCCAGCATCCCCCCTGCCACACCAAAGGTGTCCCCACCTCCACCACCGTCCCTGGTCATACTGCCCCCTCCTCCAGTCTGACCCCACCCTTCACCAGAGCCCCCCGCTGGCTCCTCGCAGGGCTCGGCCCACGAGGAGGGTGAGGACAGTTCAGGGCTGGCCCGTGCAAGTGGCTATCCCCCGGGGCAGGTCTCCTCACTGCTGGAGGTCCGGCTGACCCCCGAAAACCCAGGCAAGAGCAGGGGTGGGGCAGCGGTCCCCAGCCTGGAAAGACTGTCCGGGGAACGCTCGGGGCCGACTGCCGCTCACGACGTGCTGCCCGGCCGGGCCAACACTCTCGGGCTCACTCCAGAAATTTCTTCTCGCTCCCCACCGCTGCCCACTCTCCTACCAACCATCCCCTCTTCTCTGGGTCTGCAGTGCAGGATTCTACTTTTTTGTTCAGAGAGCGACATCAAAGACTGTACCTGGGTTCACACCCGCGCAAGGACAGAAAGCCTGTCGCTGAGGAGGACAGAGAAGAAGTCCGCACGAACTAGAAGCTCCGGCCCCGTCAGCCCAGGGAGGGGCTGCCCAGGAAGGCGACCGTGAGCACGCCTGGCGGGGGCATGAAAAGAAGGACCTCGACCTTGACAATGGCAGGAGGGATGGTCTGCTCTCCCTGGCGGTCCGACCAGACCTGGAGAGCACACACACAGATCCAAGTGGCTCAGAGGAGAAGGACCAGGCTTATGGAGGGGTGACTGGGAGAAACTCAGGGGCTTGGGACCCGAAATCGGTTAGGGACAGAAGGCAGACCAAGCTCTGATCACCCCTTCTTCGGAGACCTGTAAGCTTACAGGTTGGGTGCCCTTAGCTGGAAAGGGAGAACCTTCTACAGGCAGAGATCCCAGGGTTGGGACAGGCAGGAAAAGGGGTCTTCGAGCAAAATCCCTTGATGAAATGAACACCAAGCCCCTGGCCCCCAAAGCTGGCATGGAGGAGGACGTCCCCTGGGTGAAGGGGATCCTCATCTGAACTACTGCACTGCTGCCCGTGTGCCTCTCTCCGCAGTGCGGACTGCCCCTCCTTTATCAGCCAGGCCCACCCGGTGCCCTCGCCCCTAAATTCCTGGGGCTCTGGCAAGGCTGGTGGAAACAGAGGGCAAGGCTGCATGTGCTCTAGCTCAGAGGGGCAGGTCCCTGAGGCCGGTGGCCTGTCTCTCTGGGGTCCCTGTGCCCGTCCTACCCTGGACTACCTCAACACACCCTCCCCCACTCACCCGCACCTCCACATGCACGGGCTGAGTTCCCTCTCCTCTTTTGGGCCTGGCCTCCCAGCTTCCAGTAACTGACTGCAGATTTTCTCACCCCTCTTCACGTGACCATGAAACTGGTCACCCCTTTGAAAGAACACCCCCCCCTGACAGGCACACACCCCTTCTCCACATGGTGCCCCACCACATCAGAACCGCACGCAATAACCTCGTCTTTCATCTACATACACACCCCTGCCTTACATGCGAGGTAATGAGCTCCTTGTCACTTGAGACATTCAAAAAGAAGCTGACTGGCGAGGGAGGCTCTGGGCTGTTGGTAATCCTATGTCTTGACCTGAGTGCTGGTGACAAGGACATGGCTTGTCTGTAAGAATTACTGAACAATAGAGCATCACTCGGCATCAGGGCAATACAGATCAGAACCCAGTGAGACACAACCTCACACCAGTCAGGTCGGCTGAAACGGACAAATCAGGAACGACAGATGCTGGCGAGGACACGGAGAAAGGGGAACCTCCGGCACTGCTGGTGGTAATGCGAGCGGGTGCGGCCTCTCCGGAAAACAGTGTGGAGTTAAATGGAGTTACCCTACAACCAAGGTATTGATCCAAAGGATACGAAAACACTGATTAAAGAGTCACTTGGATCCCAATATTGAGAGCAGCAGTGTCCACGACAGCCACACTGTGGCCAGAGCCCAGATGTCCATCGACAGAGGAACGGAGAAACAAGATCGCCATATATGCCCCCAAACATGTATAAGGGAATATTACTCGGCCATCAAAAAGAATGAAACCTTGTCATTGGCAGCCACGTGGATGGGACTAGAGGGTAGGACGCTAAGTGAAATAAGTCAATCAGAAAAAGACACACAGCGTATGATTTCACTCATGTGAAACTGAAGAAACAAAACAGATGAACATGGGGAAGGGAGGGGGAAAAGAATAAAAACATGGTGGCAAAGCGTAAGAGACGCTAGAGTTGGGGAACAAACGAGGGTTGCTGGAGGGGACAGAGGATGGGGAGACCGAGGGATGGGCGAGAAGGAGGGCACGTGAGGAAATGAGCTCTGGGCATTATGTGCATCTGATGAATCACTAGATTCTACCCTGAAATTTTTAAAAAAAAATTAAAAAAGTATTACTGAGCAATACACTTGTCATTTAAGTGTATTTTTCTGTGCAAACGTTATAATTTAATAAATATTTCTTAAAGATTTTCATTTATTTGTTCGAAAGGCGGGGGAGTGCATGTGCAGGGGGCAAGGTAGAGGGCAAGGGAGAGTCCCAAGCAGACACCCCCTTAGCACAGAGCCCGACCTGGGGCTCACCCTGATGCCCCCAGGATCATAACCTGAGCCGAAACCAAGAGTCGCACACTTAACCCACTGAGCCACGCAGATGCCCCTCGATAAACATTTTTTAAAATCGGAAGTGCCTGGGATTGGCTGAGAGCTTCTGAGGAGGGACATGGGGCCAGCAGGCCCTGGAGATCCCAGCGTCAAAGCTCTCGCACTGATGGAGATGCTGGTGGGGGCCCTGCGCACGCTCACGGCCGCATGCCTCCTGCCCCCGCCCAGACCGGAGCGGGAGAGGGGCAAACCCGCGGGACGCAGGAGTGAGCAGGCCGAACAGAGGACGCGGGGAGGCTCGGAGCAGTAAATGAGGGAATGAGTGAGAGGGTGAGTGTCGGAAGGACAGAGGTACGCACGCAACGGTGCACAGAGCAGGGACGAACAGGTGCCTGGAGGACCCAGGGAGTGAGGGCACGGGAACGGGTGGCAGGAGGTGTGAGCCCAGGGGCCTGGGGAGGAGGGCCGCCCCTTGAGGCCTGCTTCCCCTCCTGCTGCTGCTCTGACCCCCCGGACGAGCTGGGGAGACGATGCAGGGAAGAACAGGTACTGGCAGCGAGAGCTGGAACCCTGGGTCTCCTCTGACACTTTCCCTGCTCCGAGCCCTCCCTAGGAGCCTGCATACACTTCCGCCGTCTCTTTCATGTCCCCCGGAGTCAGAAGGGACCTCAGGTCTCTGCCTCCGCCACGACTATAAATAGGCAGTGTTTACTGGAGGGCCAGTGCCACCTCGAGCGAGGCCGGGTCCAGGCAGGGCCTGGGGGAGGAGGAGGAGCCACAGCCTCACAGGGCTCCTGCCCATGGACGGTGGCCACACAGGAAAGGACAAGGGAGCGCCACCCCTCGGTCCAGCCCGCCGTGTGCCAGCGCAGGCCCTTCACCGGGGTCTCGCCCCGCAGATCTCCTGAGTGGTGCCGTGACAGGGAGAGGCAGAGAGGTGCAGACAGAATGTTCCACAGGCCCACCCTGGGCTCCCGGGGCAGCGCCACGGCAGGAGCCCACGGGGCATCACGGAGTTCACGGCCCTCTGCCTCCCTGTGCTGCTGAATCTGCACCTCAGTTTTCTCATCCAGCAAGTGGGGCAACGGTCCAGAGGGCTGGTAGGGGAGACGAGTGCACGCGTGTGTGCGTGGCTGCCTGCAGCACCTGCTGCTCCGGCCCTCAGGGCCTGCGTCCACTTCGCATTCCCTCGCCGGATGCCCACCGTGGGCCGGGTCTGCAGGCGCGGGGCGCATGGGGGTCCAGACACAGTTCTCCTGGGGTCCCCCTCCCCGTGCTGACAGAGGGGGAGGCGCAGGAGCAGGCGCGCAGCTCAGGGAGGCAGCAGGTGGCAGAGGGGAAGGCCAAGCCTCCCTGGAGGGTGAGGACCTGCCCGGAGGACGCAAAGGGCCCTCCCCGGGGGGAGCACTCCCGCTGGGCATCCCGCACCCAGGGCGCAGAGGGGTTAACTGGGTTCCACTCTCCCTACTCCTCACGCTGGAGCACGACCCGCAATCTGGGCTTCCAGCTCCCCTCCTGCCTCAAGGCCAGGCCTTATCTTGTCATCTAGCCTGTCCCCAGAGTCTCAGAGGCGACGCAGACAAGGCAAGGGCAGGCGCACAGCGAGAGTGTAAACTCTGCACTGGAAACTACACCGAGGAGTGCCAGAAAACACCGCGACCCGCTCTCCACCACGGGGAAGCCCCATTCAGGTTCCACATGCCAGTGAGAACCTGGAGAGGCCCCTCTGGGCTCCCACTTGCTGCCGGCAGGGAGCAAGTGGGAGCCCAGAGGCACCTTAAGCAAGGAACCTACTGGAGCCCCAGAACTTATTCCCAGAGTCTGCCCCGCTCCCAGCCCGCGACCCTGAGCCAGTCACCCCGGCACCCCAGGGCCACCGGCCCGTCTTTGGATGCTCCCCAAGGACCCAGAGAGACACTGCTCCTCCAAACTGTAGCCAAAACCAAAAACCCCCATCTCCTTCCCCACCTCCATCCCCCCTACTCAGACCAGTGTCCTTGGTCCTCCGGGCCCTGCAGATGGGAAGTGGGGTTTCTCCATCTTTCATGGTCCTAAAGGGGCTGACAACCGAGGTCACGGATGTTAGAGTCAACACAGAAGCGTCCCGGAGATCCCTTCCGCAGTCAGAGGAGCGCTGGCCTTGGCGCAGCTGGGGCCCAGGGCACCTCCTCTAGGAAGGTTACTGGTTTGCCCCTGGGGCAGAGCGGTCCTTTCGGACTTTGCCCTGGGCAGAGGGATTCCAGCCAGGCCCTGGGCCTGGGGGCAGAGACTTCCATCCATCCCGCTCAGCAGATTAGGGTACGGCATTGTGTGTGTGTGTGTTGGGGGGGGGGTGCTCCCACCTGCTGCATCCCCGCAGGTGGCTTCAAACGCCACAAATGTCAGAAGCCACAGGTTCAGAGGAGCAGCGCCTGGAAGCCACGGCCGGCTGTGCGGAGCCTGCCCTTTCTGGGCCCGCTGGACCTGTGTCCCCCCCCCCTCCGCCCACGGTGCCTGACAGCCGGGCGGGGGGCCGGCGTGCTCTCCCTTCCCAGCCTCGCGGGGAGGTGCGGCCACGGATCCAGTGCAAAGTGCTAATTATATCGTTTTGAAAATCCATTTCCGAGAGTGAGCTAACAACTGCATCCGAGAAGCGGAGTTCACCTACGGACCACGAGTGCCTCCCGAGCCCGCCTGCCTCGCTGACTGGGCTCAAAGTTGCAGCGTGCTCAAGAAACCGCTCAAGGTTAGAGGAAAAATAAGAACACCCGTGAAGATTCACCTGACTCATTAATATCCCTGTCCAATAGGAGACAGCTCCTCGGAGGGCCTGGCTTGGGGCTAGTTTTTGTTCTAGGCCTAGGAGGACCTTAATTTGCATTTATATTAAAAAAGAAGAAAACAAACAGAATTAGCCAGAAAGGTGCTTTGTTTCCTGTAAATCTGAGCTCTCCTGCTAAACATTTTCCTAAGGCAGCCGGCATGCACTTGGCCTCCGTAGGGGAGCGTGGATTCACACCTACTGCGCGCAGGGAGCCCTGCAGGCAGTGGCGAGCACCGCGGGGCCCACCAGCCCTCGGCTTCAACCTGGCAGGTGAGCACTGTCCCCGGCTCCTTCCACAGGTGCGGAAAACGCACTGGGAAAAGAGAAATGACCTGTCTGGGTCCTCCAGGGTGACCAGATTTGGGCTGCAAGCCAGCTCCCTGGACTCCACGCTCAGGTCGGGGAAGCTAAGTAAAGGCAGCGTTTTCTTCCTTATCCTTACATATGTATTCCAAGCTTTCTTTCCAGAAACCCGGGTGGAAACTCAAGGAAGGGAGGGAGAAGGACCCACAGCCGTCGGGTGCCGCTCTGGTCCTGGACGGCAGGAGTCCCAGCCGTGCGCCCCGCTGAACTAACGGCCTCCATCTGGCCACACGTTCCTTGACTTTTCTCTTTGGAGCCTTGAGTGTTGGAAGCACGAGCTGGAACTACCAATAAGGATTAATAAACACCCCCTGTTGGGAACCTTGTCAGTCTCCCTAACTCCTTTTTCAGGTAAATGGGAGCATCTTGAGGTTTGGTTTTCCCTCCAGTCCTCTCCCCGGTGTTGTAGCTCAGCACGTGAGAGCAGCCACGGGTCTCAAGGGCTCATGTCAGTCCTGGGGCTGGTGTGCCCGCAGATGTCACCTGCTCTGGGGCTAGATCACTAAAGGCACGTTTAGGGAAGGGTGGGTCTCTCCCCCGGGGCCGTCAGTGCTGGAGGCATATTTCTGGCCCTCGGGCTCACAGCCAGTGGGACCCTGTACCCCCAGGATCACCGCCACGTGCACCCGGACATTGTGACCACGGCTCAGGCTGCAAGTTGGAAGACAAGCATGACGGCGACGACTGTCTGGCCCTTCCAGAGGCTGGAAGCACAGGCTGGGGAGCAAGGGCTCTTCTGCGTTTTGGCGGCGGGGGTTGGGGGGGGGCAAGCGCGTGGGGCCGGCGGGCCCAGAGCTGGTTACGTAGACAACAGAAGAGTGGTTTCCTTCCGAAATCATAAAAACCTGCACCAATGAATTAAACATTTCAGACAAGATGACTCCCTACAAAGTCTTCTCCACCAAGAAGCCGAGACAGGCCGTCCTGTGTTGCTGCTTCCTGTTGCATATGGTACTGAGCAATCCTGCTTTTTCAGCAGGCAGAGCTTTCCAGACAAAGAAAAATAGCAAGGGGAGAATTAGAGAAGGAGGTCCAGAGGACTCAGGGCGGAGGGAGGAGAGAAGTGTGAGCAGGAGGAGGCCTCGTCTCACAGCGAGGGGGCACAGGGAACTGGACTGGCCCAGAAAAGAGGCCACGGGAGCCAACACAGTGGCCCTGACAGGTCCACGGAGATGTCCGTGCAGAAGGAGGGTGCCACGGGGGAGGGAACGGGGGGGACAAGTTGCAAACCACGGAAACCACAGAGATGCCACCCTCCCTACTGCCACATCCACTGGGGCGAAGTGACCTGATCCAGTTCCCAAGGGTCTCAAAGTGTCACACCTGCAGGCTCTCCAAACCCCCTGACCTCAGCGGGGGCACTGCCCTAGGCGTCTCTCAGAGGCTTTGCTCGGTGGAAGTGCCCTGGGAGAGGGAGCCACAGGAGTCCCTGGGTGCGCCAACCGGACTCCCTCCCCAGACCAGGGTTGAACCTCCCCAGTTTCCGGGCAGCAGGCACACTTGCCTTCCCCACCAGCACGGCCTGGGGGTGGACAGGTTCTGCCCTCCTCCCGCCCTCCACCGCCCTCTCAGAGCCGTTCACCTGGCTGCCACCCCCACCCCAATCACCAGAGAACAAACTCTCCTCCCCACCCCCCACCCCCGGGGTCCTGGCACGACTAGGCTCCAGAATTCCAAGAGGAGCCAGGAGGGAGGAAAGCTGAAATCTGGGCTCAGACAAGACGAGCCTTGCGAGGGTTCCCCCTCCGCCGGAGTCCCTCTCCCTGCCGCGGAGCCAGGCCGGCCCTCTCCAAGTCCCGGAGAGGTAGTAAGTGTAAGGCTTGGAACCCCGCGCAGCCCAGCCCGCGCTGGGGCGGTGGGTGGGTGGGTGTCTGCTCTGGGATTATTCTTAGCGCTCCACTCTCTTCGCAAAAGTGGCGCCTCCGCCCTCCAGGCTCCGGCACGCTCGCTCGGGGCTCGCACGCCCGGCCCAGACACCGGCGCGGAGCGCAGCTCCGGGTGGGGTCCGCGAGGGGAGAGGCTCGGAGGCGCAGGAGAGGCGGGGGCTCCGGAGAGAGGAGGGGGCGCGGCGGGAGGGCCCCCCCCCCCGCGACAGGCTGCGTTTAACCCTCGGCGCCCCGCATCCAGCCCTGCGCCGCGCGCTCAGCCGCCTCCCCGGACTCCTCCCGGGGCGCGGGGAGCCCGGCGGCGGCGCGCCCAGCCCTTACCTATAGTGGTGATGACCGTGATGGCAAAGTAGAAGGAGCCGGCGAATTTCCACTGGACGCCGGCGCGGTGCGGCTCCGACTGCAGGATCACCAGCTCCAGCTGCCGGTAGTCCTCGGCGCTGATGTTGTACTTCCCCTTGATCCGGATCTCCTCGGCTTTGAGTTTCTCCTCCTCGCGCATCTCGTGGTCCGACTCGAGGGCGTCGAAGACGGCGGCGCCCACCAGCAGGTAGGTGAAGGTGCAGACGATGAGGGACAGAGTCCGCACGTTCTGCCTCTTCATGGCCGCCAGCAAGGAGCCGGCGCGGGGGGCATGTCCCGCAGGCTCGCAGCCGCGCGCGTCCCACTGCAGCGCCCGGCGGCCGCCGCCGCCTCCTCCGCCGCCGCCGCCGCCGCCTCCAAGTTGTAAGCGGCGGCGGCAGCAGCAGCAGCAGCAGCAGCAGCAGCAGCGGGGAGGCGGGGGGCGGGGAGGCTGGGGGGGCCCCCCTCCGCCGGGGCCGCCACAGCCGCCGCCACCGCGAGGCGGCTGGCGGGGCAGGGGCGGCGCGGGCCCGGGCTCGGGCGAGAAGGCGGACAGGCACAGGAGGCTGCTCGAGCGCCGGGGCCAGGCGTCCGGGAGCCCCGACACCCTGCGCCAGACCCGGCCGAAGCAGCCCGCCCCACTGCGCAGGGCCATGCACGGCGGCCCCGCTGGGCACCGCGCGGGCCGCGCTGCCCTCCGCACCCCGCCCCCCGCTCCCGCCGGAAAAGCAGGGGCGAGAGCGGGAGCCGGAGCGTGGCCGGAGGGCGGCCGCCGGGGCCCGCGCCCCTCCGGGTCCGGCTCCCGGGCGGCGGCGCCCAGCTAGGAGCCCGCAGGTCTGCGCGCGCCTCGCGGGACCTCCTTCCCCTTCAGCCCTCCTCGCCCCCCCCTCGAGGGGGGGTGGAAAAGTTTGCGAAGTGGCGGCGTCTCCGGAGTCCCCAGCAGGCGGGGAGGGGGCCGAGCAGGTGCAGCGGGCGGGGCAGCCCGATGCCCGAAGGTCCGAGCGCCCCGCGCCCACCCGGCCGCGCAAGGGCGCGGCGGGGTCCCCGCCGGGCGTCGGCCGGTCCGTGAAGTTTGCTCCGCTCAGCCCCCGAGGCGCGGGAGCGGGGCGCGGCCCCAGGGCGGCAGGGCCCGCGGCAGAGCGGCCTCGGGGGCGGCCGGGGGACGGCGCGGCGGCGGTCGGCCAGCCCGCTCCTCCGGGGGCGGCGGGCGAGGCGGCGGCGGCGGCGGTGGCGGGAGGGGTCCCGCGGGCCTCGCGGAGCTGCGGGATGGGCGCGGGCGCATGAGCCGCGCCGGGGTCGGGGCCCTCCGGCGTCCGGGCGTCCGGGGAGGCGGCCGCTGCGCTGGTCTGTCAGGGGCGCTGCGTGCGTGCGCGCCGGAGGGAGCCGAGTGTGTGTGCGTGTGTCTGTGCGTATGTGTGTCCGTGTGTGCCCGTGTGTGTGTGCCTGTGTGTGTGTGTGTGTGTCCGCGCGCGCCCGCGCGCGCGCGTGGCACCTCGCTCCGGCGGGAGGGCCGCGGGGGGCGGGGGCCGGGCTACGCGGAGGCCAGGCCTCCCTCCCTCCCTTCTTCCCTCCCTCCCGCAGCCTCCCGGGCGCGCCACCTCCCGCCTGGTCCCCAGCCAGCTGGCGAGGCGGCCGCGGCGGCTCCGCTGCAGACCGAGCGCGGCGCGCGGCGCACGCGGAGGGAGCCAGGGAGGGGCTGCCGGTGCCGCTGGGGAGGGGGCGGAGGCGGGCCGAGGCCTGGGTGTTGCCAGAGTGGGGGCGGGAGGCGGAGCCACCAGCAGGTTTCGGCGGGGGATGGGAGGATAAATGAGGCTGCTCCGGTCCTTGTCGCCCAGCTCCCCGAGAGCGCCTGCTGCCACGCGAGGCGGACAGTTTGGGAGAACCGTGCCTGGGGGAGGAAACGGGATTCAGCCGGAGAAGGCCGACCAGCAGCTTAAGGGAGAGGAGAGATCGGGGCGGGCGAGGCGGGGGGTGGGGGGGGTGGCGAGAGCACGAGGGGAGGGCGTTCCCCGGGGCCAGCCACCTGGCGCGGCCGCGTGTCCCTGCCGGGGCGCACCTCCTCATCGCGCGCTGGGGTCCCGAGGGCCGCCTCAGCCCCCGCGCGCGTCGCTGGACAGGTGGCCCGGCACCTGCTGATCCAGAGCCCTTATCCGGAGAGTGCTGAGCATGGCACCGGCCGCCACTCTTGGGGTCCGGGCCTCAGGGAAGGATGCCGCATTCCCCCTTCCTTGTCCCCTCCCCGATGCTTTTCCCAGAAACATTCCTCGGTTCCCCGAGGCTGGGCGCCGGGTGTACCCAGAACATGATCCTGGCCCCTCCTCCTGCACATGGCGCCTCGCGATGGCCCCACTCCCGACCAGCCCAGGGAGGGAACCCCAGGCTCCGGCAGGGGCGCAGCTATTCTTTGAGTCGGAAGACCGCTTTATCCCCTTCCCACATCAGCCACCTTTGCCCGCTTCCCTCAGTCCCCCTCAGGTCGTCGAGGAGTTTCCCTGGATCACCGACCCCCTTAACCCTCACTTGAGCGGTGGAGCTCCCAATGGGTAGGCTGAAGGTGCCGAGACCCAGGGCTCCCCTTCTCTGGGTCTGGCGACCTCCCTTGGACTCCAGCCAAGAAGAGGTGGCGACTTGGGGAAAGGGACGCCCCCCGGCGGCTGTCCCAAGACAGCGGGCAGGAGTGGCCGAGGGCACCGTGGAGTAGGCCAGGGAATGGACCCAGCCTTGCGCAGCTCGCCGGCTCCGGAGCTCTGACCCTTCTGGGTCGCCCCCTCGGGCGCTGCTCCGGGCTCCCCATCCGCAGGCACTGGGGGCCAGGCGAGTCTGGGAACCCTATGCCTCACGGAAGCTCCCTGCTGGGGCGCTCTCCACCCTGTTTCTGGGACTAGTGGGTGCTTGCGCCCCCGGCCCTACGGACAAGTGGGCCTGAGCTGGGGGCCACATCCAGGCTGTCGGGTTGACGCTGGGTCAGCCGGCGCCGTTAGGCACAGGGAACGGGAGGTCCCCCAGAAGCAGGTGCTCCCCTGGATTTCACGTTGGAAACCAAGGCCCCTGCGCGAGGCGAATGCGCCTGGCCTCCCGGTGAGTCACCGTGAGCGGGCGACAAGGATTCCTGCAGCTGGTAATTAATCGCGCCGTTGTTCGGCCCACGACGGAACCCCAGTTGGGCATCCTGCCGCCCTGGGCCACCCCTGAGTCACAACCGTCGGGCCTCGGCCGTCCGGAAGCCGCCCGCCCGCCCCTGCGCCGCCAGGGGGCACTGGACTCCGACCCACAGGTGTCCCCGCTCTGAGCCGACTCCGCAGGGGAGTCTGGGCTGTCCTGCCCGCGGGGGCGGGGGCGGGGAGGGGGGCGGGCGCGCCGGGATGCTCTCCAGAGACAGACCCCAAGCTCTGTGGAGAGCCACTCTCTTTCGGCTTCCACACAGCCTTGCTGGACCTGGAAGGGACTTGGGAAAGTAACTCGTCCCAACTGCTTGTCTTGCAGATGGGAACACGGGCCCGGGGACACCGGACTGTTGCCATCTAGAAACCACTCCCGAGCCTCTGCCGGCTTCCGTACAGCACCTCCTTCAACAGCTCCAGCTGCCTTCTGACCCCAAAGTCACAGCGCCTTGGATAGCCACAGCCCACAACCTCTCCAAAAACAAAACAAAACAAAAACCTTGGTTCTTCCTTTTCTCCCAAAATATGGCCTTTGGACTCAAAAGAAGCCCAGAGAGCCAGACTTCAGGGAGGGATCTTGAGGGCTGGAGGAGGACACACACAGGCTCCCACACAGCCCTCTCTGCACCCCACATCCATCCCATGATCTTGACCTACAGGTGGATGCGAGCTCCGTGAAGCAGAACCTGGCTCTGGCGAGCGTCCCCAGCGCTCTCCGCCTCACTCGCTCAGCTAGCAGTGTGGCTGGTACCACTGACAGGCCACAAAGAGGTTAGAGCAGTGACCATGCCTCTGGGGAGCCCAAGCCTCTCTCTACTTCCAGGGTTCTGGGAGCACCAGCTCCAGCCCAGATAGGAGTGGATCTGGAGCTCCGCTGAGGCCAATGAGAGCCCAGGATTCCCCCTGGCCCCACAGATTGGCTGGGCGGGGCTCAGCTCCCAACCAATGAGGAGCTCCCTGGGAAAGCATCTCTAAGAGGAGCTAGAGCGAAGTAGGGGGCGGGGGCAGGAAAGCACCTCCGCACCCAAGAAAGAGATGCCTGATTTGGGGCAGCAATGCATTCTCTGTGCGGCTTAGGCCACTCAGGGCTGACCAGTGCCACTGGCGTCCTGTCTGTGCTCCTCCAGTGGTCTGTCACTGGGCCTCCCTGGACCTCAGTGTCGTCTTTAGTAAAAACAGTTGCCTTTGATCAGATACTAAAGAACAATCATGGTTCATAACTCTCTCTCTCCTGCCTACTCGTTTGCTAGGTTCTCTACATGCGTTGGGCATATTCTTAGCCTCTAGGGGCTAAGGAGTATGACCCCATCTTATCCAGAGAAGCCAAGCAGTGTTTTCTGGCCCCACTTGGTGAGTTGGAGTGGAATCGACTCCCAGCCCAGCTCTTCCGCAGCAGCACTCTGTGAAACCCATTCTGCTGCTGGACGCAGGCAGGGAGCTACAGTGCGCTGGCCGGGCTCCGGGGCTGGTGCCCGTGTGCCTCTGGGCATACTCATCAGTGCTGGCCCAGGACTGACGGCACCACATCTCCGTGGTGCTGCTCACGCCTTGACATGTTAACGCCCCCATCTTTGAAAAGAGGCAGAGGAGGCAGAGTCATTGCCCCCATTTTGCAGATGAGAAAGGTGAGGCAGTAAGCCCCTTGGGCCCCAGTCACAAATAGAGAGAAGAGAAAGCTGTGAAGGGATCCTCCCCTTTCCCTGGGGCCATTGCCAGCACTCTGGGTTCCTCCCTGCAGCCCTAGCTTTACCAGCCCTCACTGATGGCTCATGGGCCATGTCTGCACTTGAAGCCCCCAGCAGGGGCTAACGCCAGAGGGAAGCGCTCTGTAAGCAGCAGCCAGGTCCACCAGAAGCTTGCCAGACTCTTTGGGATATGAATAAGCATGTCCCCGGGGAAGTGTCTCTGGCCGCACTGGGGACACTGGTTCAACAGGAAAATTCAGGATTTCTCAGAGCCCTCGGTCTGCCAGCAGGCACCATGGGCCCGGACAGGAGTGCTGTGAACAGCACTTCCCAGATTCGTTGGATCACGGAATCTGAGTCTGGGCACAGAGCTGGCCTCAGAGCCAGGTCCCAAGCCACTCTTTGGGAACCACAACCCCAGCCCGGGTTGCTGGGCATAGAGGGGCAGGAAGCCTGGATCCCACTTCTGGACCCACAGAGGCAACCCCTCCTCCAGCTCGGGTCCCGGCGGCCTGCAGCCAGGCCATCCCCCTCTCTCCTCTGCCTGCAACTACCTCTGAGCATGAGGGCTCTGGCACTCCCCCGCTGAAAACCCTCCAGGAGCTCCTGGCCAAACCTTGGCCCATGGCGTTGGCACCCTCAGCCCCTGCCTCCTTCCCCCCATCCTGCGGGGCAGCCTTCAGCACAACGGCCCTCACAGCACCCAGCACCTCTGTGCCCTTGTTATGCTGTTCCCTCTGCCTGCGTACCTTTCCATGTCCTCTTCGGGCTCTCATCTCCTCATCTTTCAAGATTCAGCTCCGGCAGCACGTCCTCCAGGAGCTTCCCGGTCCCCAGGCTGGCCAAGGCGCCCGTGTCCCTGCACATACTCCTGTCCCATCTCCCCTGCCAGACTCAGCTTCTCGTGAGGGCTGTGCCTGCCTCGTCTTGGTCGAGCAGGGCCTGCCGCTTGGCAGGTAGCCAGCAGCTGCACTGCTTGACGGCAATGAAAGGGCAGGGTCAGGTTCACTCACCCGCAGGTCTGAGGTCATCGCCCCACACGCTCTCTCTTAGGAAAGCAGGAAGAAGTAGATGCGCAGAACAGAGAGGGAAGTGTGCTGTGCAGATGACAGATGTGGCTGCCTGCCAGGATCCTGTAGGTCCCCACACTTTAGGCCATGACTCTGATGTCACTGGGGGTCCGGTGCAGTGAAGGAAGAGGAGAAAGAGCAAGAAAGACAGAGAGGGAGAGGGAGAAGATGCTACAGGAGAAGCTCCGGCAGAGGAAGGAGTGGGGACGGGGTCTGCGGGGGGGGGGGGTCAAGGGCCCCCAGGACTGGAACTAGTAGATGGGCGACCTTCCCTTGGCTCGGCCCATGGCAGACATTGCTAATCGATCCCAGCCCTGTCTTTGGCCGAGAGGATCTTGAACACAGGCATATACACAGCCCTCATCCTGGGCCCAGCACTGACCTGTTTCCTTTCAAGGCCATCACCAGTCTGGCCTCCGCTGAGATGGCAAAGAAGAGCCTGCACACAACGTGAGAGGACATAGGGAGCCATGATAGGTTCTTGAGCAGGAGAGTGGTGCAGTGATCGTGGCGTACGGCGCTCTGCTATGCTGATCCTGGGTACGTGTTTCTTGAACGCCTGCTGGATGCTGGGCCCGAGTGGGGTGTTGTGTCCTCATGACGGCTCTGCAAGACTTGTCATCATCCCCACTCAGGACAGTCGTCCGAGCCTAGGACAGTAGCCATGGCGCCACCGCCCTTGGGGTGGGGGTGGGGTGGGAGTTCAGGCGCTGTGCCCTGGCCTCTCCAGGCACAGGCAACAAGGGACCAGTAAGGTGGCAGGAAGGACAAGAAAGAAGAGGGAGAGTGAGCCCAGTCCCTGGTACACAGCAGGTGTTAGAAGTTATTTTGTGGATTCCATGATTGAATCCAGAAGATGCCGAGATAAGTCCCAGGGTTTGGTGACACGTAGTGAGGGTCAGACTGGAGGCAGATGGGCTCCTAAGATACCAGAGGCAGAGCCAGTGATGGAGAAGGGAAACTGCCTTGGTCTGCCCACAGGGGTCCAGAACGTTATGTCAGGACGCAGGGAAAGTGGTTCTGAGAGTGGACAGTCAGAGCCCGTGGCCCGTGGGTTGTCAGACCTCCAGCTTCCCCGGATACCTGTTGACAAGCGACCAGGGTACATGAGCTGCAAACTGGCCGGGGCTCTTCCCAGGGCGTCAAGCCCAGGTGGGTCCTTCCCGGCATTTCTTGGGTCTCAGACTTCAGAGAGGTGTCCCACTGTGGCCAGGAGGGCACAGTCACCCGGGGAGTTCACACGCGACACTGCTGCAGGGACAGAGGGTGTGGGGAGTCGGGGCTCAGGAGGGCTCTGATCCGCTCCCGGAGCGGGGGGACATTTAAGAGCAGGAACTTGATTTAACAGACGGCAAAGCAGCCGGTCCTCCCAGACTCAGGGGCATGTGGCAGACGAAGGAAGCACTGGGAGGCAAAGCCAGGCTAAGGTGCCCGTCTTTTAAGCCGAGGACACCTTCAAAGCTCCAGGCGCGCACACACACACACACACACACACACACACACTTTATTAGAGGGTAGGTGGTTAGTGGACTTCAGGTGTCTTAATGGGGCCCATCCCCACGTGGGCCTGGCCCGCAAAGAGCTCCACCGCCTTCGCGAGGAGGCGAGGTGCTGCCAGGGTCAGTGCGGGAATCCCGGGGTCTTCTCAGCCTGCAGCTGCCGCGAGGGCCCCCGGGGCCGCCAGAACCTGGGCCCCCGGGGAGGGTCTCCCGAACTGGGGCCTCGGCGGCAGGGTGCCCCAGGCAGCTGGCTGTTCTAAACCTGGGCTCAGCCGAGCCCCCAGGGCAGCAGGAGGGCCCAGCGCCCCGCCTCCGCTCCCGGGGCCCTGGGACTTGGCAGGACAGAGGCTCCGGGTGTTTGCTGACTGGATTAATGAAATGGATTCGGGAACAACAACCCCACATGGCCCGGAAATGGCCCTGGCGACCTTTCTCTTGGGCACTTTCCCACCACCCAGTGCCTGGGATGATCTGATATTCACAGGGAGGAGACGTGTGCGGAACCCAGCCCCCTGCCTCCTTAAAATAAATAACACAATAATAATACTAAATAAAGCAAAAGTAAAAATCAAAACCCTCTGCTCCTGAAAATAAATGAGAACAACGCTTCGCTGTGGCGCGGGACCCACAGGACTTGGGGCAGCAGCTCTCTCCGCCGGGGTTCCAGAGGGGACCCCGAGCTCCACGGTGGGAACTGCCTGCACTTGGGGGGGGGCACCCGGAGGAGGGGCAGAGCCAGAGGCAGGTGGGGGACTCTGTCCACACCCAGTGGGACCAGGCTGCCTGCCCTCTGTCCCGGGGGCGCCTCTGGGGGTCAGGGTCCTCGGTGGTACTCAGGCTGTGGGATGCGAACGTGGGAGTCGGACCACCGCGGTCCAAACCCACAAGTGTTACCTTCTGGGGGGGGCGGGGTGACCTGGGGCGAGTGAGGCGTCCTCCTGGGGGAGGGGGTGAGCAAGAGAAGGGCCGGCCCAACGGATGAAGGGCCCCGGGGAGTGGTGGCTCCTGGCGGAGGCCGGCGCCCACCCAGTGGACCCCAGTCTGCGCCGCACTGGGCCTGCAGTACCCTGCCTGCCGGGGACCGTGTTCCGGCCCCGCGACCCTGCCACGCCGCCAGGCCCTCCCGGTGGGAGCAGACTGGAGCCCCTCACCGGGGGCGTGCGGTGCCCGCGCGGACAGTTTCCCGATCCCCGTGGAAAGCGTCTCAGTGTTTTCCCTTCTCAGAAGCCTGGCGCTCGCCTCTGCTGTTTTCACCTTTGTGTGGCAGAAGGTATTTTTCAAACACAGCCGCGGTGGCTGCGGCTTCACAGAGCGATGCGGGTCCCCGCGCACACGGCCCCTATTTTGGGGCCTGGCAGTGCACCGTTTGGATCATTGCAGGCCTACTTTCGGGGAGGAGGAAGCGGGCGGGGCCCTTCCGGTTCAGCTGGCGCCACTCCAAAAAGCTTCCTGGCCCCAGGCTGGGTCTGGGCATGGACCTCCCTGCCCAGCTCTCTGCTCTGTCCCCTGCTCTAGGCCTGGAGCTTCCTAAGGACAGGATCCCCTCTGAGTGCCCCGCACAGAGAGGGCTGACTAAACTTGCCCTGGGTTGAACTAGTGCCAGGCGCTCTGGGTACAAGCTCCTGGGCGCCTCTGAGAAACTTTCTCTGCCTCTGACCTGCTCTCTACCCCCCAACGCCACCTGCCAGCCTGGGCTCTCTGTACCGGAGGGTGCGGGGCTCTGCCAGGTGGAGGGGAGACAGCGGGGTCTGGAGTCAGAGACCCAGCGGTCCCATGGGGTCCGTGATAGTCAAAGTCAGCCTGGACTGGGGGACCTCAGAGGGCTTCCCAGCAGGCGGACTTGGCCTTCCAGTCCCCAGGCCACGGAACAGGCTACTCCCAGCTCCCACAGCTGAACATGGAGAAGGCTTCGTTGTATCTTGATGTGCACATAGTAGGCCCCAGTCTAACACTTAAGTCTGTCCCCGCATCACCCAGGGCTGGAAGGAGTACTGGCAATTAGACCTCTTTCCTCCTTCGACAGATGACATGTCCATGACCCATCGTTGGCAGAGCTCGGACACCATCTACTTCCTGGGTCCCCTGAGCCTAAGGCAGTCCACACAGCTCAGCAATCCAGTCTTGTCTCCAGAGCCTTCTAGGGGGTGGGGGAGCCAACAGCAAGGCCCCTGCTGTCCTGGAGCATGTCCTACAGGGAGAGTGAACCACAAACTGGGGAAGCAGCAGGGTGAAGCTGGAGGACGATGAGAAAACATGTGACAGCACCTTGTGGGGTGGGCAGAGAGACACTTGGGTGTGGTGGTCAGGCATGTCCTCTCTGAGCAGACACCATTTGAACTGAGACACGGAATGACGTGCTCCTATTCAGGGGAGGGCATCCTGGCAGAGGAAACAGCTGATGCAAAGGCCCTGGGGTCAGTGGAAGGGGTTTGGCTTCTTTGGGGAAGAGCAAGAAAATGAGCACAGCTAGAATGTGGGCCCCGGGGTAAGGTGGCCCAGATGAGATCAGAGATGATGGCTCCGAGGCCCCCAGCAGGATGGGAGACAGGGCCAGACCATGAGGATTCTCGCAGGCTGTGGAAGCGACTCAGAAGCCTCACATGCACTGTGTGGACAAAATGGAGCCATGTTAACTCCCCACTGGATGGGTGGGGGCATCATTAGCACAGGGTCCCCGGGCCTGGGGAGCTCTCTAACCTGGAGGGAGAAAGGACCTCAGGAAAAGGACGGCCAATTAACGCAATCATGAGTCCAGCTCTAATGACTCCGAAGGCAGCAGACTGGGGCTGCGGGGAGCCCAGGCTGCGTCCCCCGCCTGTCAGAGGCCACTGCCGAGCCTCTCTTGCTCACAGGGGGTGTCTGGGGGTAAGCGGAGGGAGGGAGGGCAGTCACTGCAGGTTCTGGTGCTGTCGGGCCTCCAGCGAGTGAGGGCAGACACACGGTGATTCCTGCAGCATGGGAAGCGTCCCAGCTCTCCCCTGCCCCTGCCCCTGTGCTGATGCCGGTCATCTCGTCAACGGTGCAGGTTGAATCACTGACTATTTTTTCAAAATTATTCTGTCCCTTTTATTTATTTATTTATTCTTTTTTAAAAAAATATTTTATTTATTTATTTGACAGAGACACAGCGAGAGAAGGAACACAGCAGAGGGAGTGGGAGAGAGAGAAGCAGGCTCCCCGCAGAGCAGGGAGCCCGATGCAAGCTCAATCCCAGGATCCTGGGACCATGATCCAAGCCAAAGACGGACGCTTAACGACTGAGCCACCCAGGAGCCCCTATTTATTCTTTTTTTTTTTTTTTTTTTTTGGTCATAGGCAGAGAGAGAGAGAGAGAGAGCATGAGCGGGGGAAGGGGCAGAGGTAGAAGCAGGGTCCCCTCTGAGCAAGGATCCCAATGGGGGACTCGATCCCAGGACCCTGGGATCAGGACCTGAGCTGAAGGCAGACCCTGAACTGATGGAGCCACCGAGGCGCCCCTTTATTCATTTACTTATTCTTAATCACAGATGATAGTTGTTGCACAAACTCTAAAAAGTAGAAATAGAAAATAGAATAAAACCAAAGAAGACCAAATCCCCAAATCCTAAGGATTTCCCCTGCAGGGACGTCAGCAGCATCTCGGCACTGAGGCTCTGGGAAACACGGACAGCTGCCCCCCGAGGCTGGTGCCACTTGAAGGGAGTGGGGGGGGGGCAGCGGTATGACCAGCATGCGCGCGCTCTGACCCCTGGGCCCTTCCCTTGACGAATGGGCGGAGCAAAGGCTCCTGGCCGGTCCGTGCGAGCGTGATGGGCGCCGTCTCTGAACTTACGCAGAACTAGTGCAAAACAGGTGAGCTTTGGAGTCTGATGGCCTTGGATTGGAGTCCTGGCTTCACCATCTACTGGCTGTCTGCCCTCGGATCTCTCCCTTCCCGTGAGTCTGTTGCCCCGTCCGTGAGATGGGGATGCGGCACAAGCCGAGGTCTTCTTTGCAGGGTGCCCGGCCCAGGTGAGCCCTGGAGGACGTGGGGCTGGTTGTGTCTCTGTCTCTCCTCTTGAACATCCCTCGCTCATAAGCTATTGCTTCTTCTTCAGGCACAAGGGCCCTATGGCTCCCACACGACTGTCCTGGGGGCTTCGGAACCATGCAGGGGGCAGGCAGCAGCAGGAGACCCAGACAGCGAAGAGAAGGAGAGAGGGGAGGAGGAGGCCATGCAGAAAGAGAGCCCGGGGGAGGTCAGCTAGAAGGTGGGGGGCGATGACCGGCTGGGTCCCGTGGAGCCCTCCTTGGTTTCCACCCCAGAGTCTCGTCTCTCCTAGCCTCGATCTTAGAATCTGAGATGATCGGGAAGAGAACAGAGCTAGGTTTGTTCGTTCTTTCTGGACACAAAGTTCCACGGAGCACCTGCTGGGCCAGTTCCTGGTCCGGGCCCTGGAGGTGGCCAAGGTGAGGTCCGGGCCTTCCCATGTCGTAGGCGAGGCGCTGGGCTCCTGCCGGCGTCCCTGGGTCATCCCAGCAGCACTGTCGCCGGCTCAGCCCCGAACGCGTCCACCCTCGTCCGTTCTCGTGCGGCCCATGCTCGGCCACCCTGACCTGCAGCGTGTCCAGCGGGTGCGTCTCTCAGCTGGCACGGGCAGCACGCGGGAGAGGGTCCGGGCCAGGGCCTGGGGTCAGGCCGCTCGTCACGTCCAGTCTGTTGCCACTTCTGGGCAGGATGCTGGATCTTTGGCCTCCTGCCCCTCCTTCCCTCCCTCTTTCCTCTTTCCCTCAGGGTCAGCTCTGCCTGGTGCTGACTCTCCCAGATGTCTCCCCATTTCCGCTCACAGGCGTCCTGCCCAGTAACATCCGTCCTGTGTGTTCAAGTGCATCTCGGCATCTGCTTCTTGGCGGGGGGGTGGGGGGGTGGCTTCAGACGAGCACAGGGGCATTCCGCAGCCATATCTGAGCCCCCAAAGAGCTGACGAAGGAAAATGAGGGCATCTAAGGGGACTCCGAGCCAGACAGGAAGGAAAGGGTTATACCCCAGGAGAGAGCGTGCCTCTGTCCTAGCCGTCTCTGGATCCATCTGGATGGGATGGATCACACAGCATGGAATGGACTGGATGTTTCTGTCTCCCCCAATTCCGTGTTGAAGCCCTAAGCAGCCCCTGCCACGTGTGATGGCATTGGGAGGTGGGACCTTTGGGAAGTAATCACCTCATGAAGAGATGAAGGGACCAGAGTCACTCTCTCCCTGACATGTGAGGACACAACTGCTGGGGACAGAACCCTCCAGGAACTGAATCTGCCGGCATCCTGATCACGGACTTCCAGCCTCCCCAGCTGTGAGAGTAAATGTCTGTGGCTTAAATGCACCAGTCTGGGGAATTTTGTACCAGCTTGAGTTGACTAAAACATAGCTGTACCAAGAAATTTTTTTTAATTAAAAAATCAGTGGCTTGTTTCTAGCTCAGGTGAGTCGACAGGTAACTCCGCTCCCACTGAGACCCCGGCCGACAGACGTTCTCCCCTGCCAGGGGCCTCCAAGATCCCCGACGGGGATGGGATTCCGACAGACCTTGCCGTGGTCCCAAAAAATTCTGCCCAGAAATGCCCCACATCATTTCTGAACATGTTATGTTGACCGAGGCATGCCACATGGCCAAGCCTGGGGGTTCAGGCCAACCTCAAGCCCAGAAAAGACCTTTACCCAAGAACCCTGCCCCCAGACCGGTGTTCACTCACACACGCAAAAGGAAGGCGTCTGAGAGCGCTTCCTGAGTCCGTGTTCATCCCTCATCCAAGGAAAAGACTCAACGAAGACTAGAACCCAAAAGAAAGTGAGAAAGCGCAGAGCCCACAAAATGAAGAAACAGGAAAAGGGAAAGACACGGTGGTGAGCAGCGGACCGTGATATGTGGGTCCGTTAGATCAACACGAATAAGGGTAGACCCATCTTGGACTGTGTCATCCAAGTGCTTAATAAGGGTTCCTGGAATAGAAGGTCCCTACTGGGAGCAAAAACCCTAACGGCAGTCTATTTATAAAAGTCCCAGCTCAGCAACCTGTGCAAGTTATGGGCGGGGAAAGAAGAAACTTTCCGAGGATCTCATCTTTGACGGGGACAGGAGAGGAAGAAAATAAAAGAATTCTAGAAGTGTCATCTTATTGGACCGAGGACAAGTAATTAGGGGAAAAATAGAACATCTTATTGTGTGAAATAGCTGTCATCTTATATTTAGCTACTGGTAGAGAAATCTGTGTCTGGTTGTACAAACAGGGAAGAGAAGGTGGCCACCGGGGCAAGGGGAGGGGTCTCAGTGTCTGCTCAGGCCACCATGACGAGATACCAAGACTGGGGGTGTGAACAACAGACAGTTCTGGAGGCTGGAAGTTCATGATCAAGGGGCTGGCAAGGTAGAGCTCACACGGACTTGGGTTTTGTCTCTTGGCTTGCAGATGGTCGCCATCTTGCTCCTGGACCTCTTCTTTGTGCAGGCGCTGAGGGGAGGCGAGGGGGAGCGAGCACTCTGCGTCTCTTCTTACCAGGAAACTGATCCTGTCCGATCTGGGCCCCTCCCTCAAGACTTCAGTTAAACTTCGTTATGCTCTCAGGGGCCCGTCTCCAAATGCAGCCACAGTAAGTAGTTGGGCTTCTACGCAGGAGTTTCGAGGGGGCACAAAGTTCAGTGCAGAGCAGAACAGAAGGGCATACGTAGGGACTTGCAAATTAATAAGGGGAAAAACGGGAGGAACAGGAGCTTGATCAAAGCATCAAAAATGAGAAAAAGTGTTGCAGAAGAAATAACCAACAGACTACCATAAAATTACATTAAGTACAAGAGTTATTTCTTGACTAGAAAGGACTGAAGGCTCCCAGTAAAAGAAAGGCACTGTCACACCGGACTCAACAAAGGAACAGAGGGAAGGAACCAAGTCAGTCACGCACTGTTTATTAGACATACACCTGAAACGAAAGCATACGTTAAATGGTTTAAATGAATTGTTGGGAAAATATTTGCAAGGATAAAGCAAATTAAAATAAAGTAGGACTGGCAGATGTTAATCTAAAAAAAGTTAAAAATAGTTACATGTGGTACCGTAGAATATTATATAATAATGAGATATATATAGCCATGAGCCTATATCAGAAAAATAGGTATAAAGCTGAGTATACATAGCAAAGCCCATTAGGAACAGGCTCCTGGAGTGAGAGATACTGGCACATCTCTATTAGAAATGGACAAAAGTGTTGGAAATTAAGGAGAAGTCTAACGTATTGTATGGCCCCTGATTGGATCCTAGTCTGAACAAATTAGATTTTAAAAAGTCATTTGAGGAAAAATTAGGGAAATTTGAGTGTAGATGGAATTTTAGAAGGTCAGAGAACATCACTATAATTTTCTCATGTGCAGTAATGGTGCCATGATTATTGGGAGAAGACTCGGTCTTTATTAAAGAGGCAAATTCAGCTATCCAGGGGTGAAATGCCATGAAACCCATACTTTAAACACCCCAGTGCAAATATGGCAAATAAAACAAATATGGTAGAATGCACAGTTATTGAATAGTGATGGGTATATAGTATATATTTGTCTCTCTGTTTTCCTGTACACGTGGAATTTAAAAATGACAAACTAATAACACCAGATAAATAAATGCAAATATATATAATATAGAATTATATATGTATAATATTGCATAATTGTGTAATTATTATATATTCTATAATTAACATATGCTATGTTAAAATTATGTGTAATGTTAATGTGATATAAATCATATATATGGACATATGTTCTCAAATAGTGAATGCATTTTCACACATTACCAAAGGCCACTAATAAAAATCAGTATGTATTTTTTTTTAAACCAGTATATAATAGGCCACCAAGAAAATTTTACCTAATTTAAGAACATACGAACAGTTTTTTACCTCATGCTCTGGTTATATCCAATACAAGTAGAAGAAAGTGATAAAAAGGGACTGGAAAACACTTTACTTGCAGATTTAAAATGTTCCTATAGAACTCTTGGATCAAAGAGACAATTGAAGGAAAAATCACACACTATCTGGAAAGCAAAGACAAAGACACTTCACACGAAAGCAGACAAGTGGCAGAAACCAAGCTTAGATGCACACAGCCCGAGATGTCTTCACTAGAACCGAAAGTCTGAATACAGCAACATGTTTAGAAACCAGGAAAAGAAACAACAAAATAAACAACAAAGAGGCAATTCATAAGGATAAGAACCGAAATTGATGAAATAGGAAACATTTTTAAATAGTGGAAAGACTATCTAAATGCAAAAGCTTGTTCTTTGAAATGGCTAATGAAATTTTTCTGAAAGCACTCGTGAGTCCAGTTACAGAGAATAAAGAGAGAAAGTGAAGTTAGGCCAGATTAGGAAGGAGCAGGCAGACATATCAGGATGACTACAGATACAGGGGAGATCAAAATAATTATGAGAGAATATTTTATGCAACTCTGTGATAACAAATTGAAAACCTTCGGGAAATGGGTGATTTCCTGGTAAAAGTAAATTACTAAAATCAGTCCAAGAAAAAAATGGGAAATTCTAATAGACCAATTACCATATAAGAGATTAGAAGGTGATTGGCAGTCTTTCAGTAAAAACGCACCACAAGCAGATGGGCTCACAGCTGAGTGGTATCTAATTTCTGAAGAACTAATAATTTCAATGCTGCTTAAACTATTTCAGGCCATATAAAAAGATAGAAGGGAAAATCCCTTATCCATTCCGTGCATCTAGAATAACTTCAAATCAAATAATACAAAATAAGGGGAACTAAAGACTAATGGCCTTTTAAGAGTACAGGTAAAAATTTCTAAATAAACCACCAGCAGATAGAATCTAGCGATTAGTAGGAAGTAGAGTATGCTACCCTTCAGGTTTCTTTTGGAAATAAGATGTGTGGTTGAGGACCCTTAGCACCAGTGACATGTTGTAGGCATCTGGTTGCCCTCTTCTCTGAGCCCCTCTTTGTGTGACAGAGTAAAGTAAATAGGACTGGACAAAACTAAGAGAAGTAAGACATTGTTAGCAGATGCCAAGATTTTATATGGAAATTTATGGGGCTTATTTCTGAAACAGACTCTGAAGAGTAGTGTTGTTTCACCATAAAATCAGTTCCTTTCTGATTTGAAATCTACCGAGGGGGAAAGGCTAAGGGAATTTTCTTGTGTTTAAGTGAGCACAGGTGCACAAGAGACTGATGACTGAGTGATACGTCTAATATTGTTGAATGCTCCTAGCAGTGCTGTGGGGAGGGGATTGACGGACATGGAAGCCTGGACGGCTGCAGTGACTTGCAGAGCACTCAGAGGGCATCTGGACCGAACTCCTGGTGGACTGACTGCTAAGCCCAAGGTCTCAGTGGCATACATGGAAGTCACATGAGGTTGTCCCCCCAGTGACTTTCTGGTTCGCGGAGGAGTCCTTTTCCCCAGACCTTTTCTCCAAAGCCAGGGGCAGCGGAGCAAACACTGGATTAGGCACCAGGAGGCCTGGGTTGCATTTAAGGCGTGGCCACCAGCTTGGTGGTCGGCTGAGTCTTGACTTTGAAGACCTTCGCCCTTCTGCAGCTCTGTGCCTGGCCCGCTGCTGGTCGCTGTCCACAGTGCTGAAGGCACTCCTGTCCTACGGCTCCGGCTTCACCCGTTTTCAGGGAGCTGGCCTGGGCGTTTGCCAGGAACATACTGCGATTAATCAGCAGGTTAGAAATGGGAAAGTAAATTTTAAAGGTGGAAGAAGGGAAGAATTCTTTATTGGTTTGCTGAATCAGTGCCAAAGGATCTTCCTTTTTTTGAACCGAAAGCCATGTCTTTGACCATTCTCTTCACGCAGGCCTGAATTGAACATCTCAATTTTTGGAGAGAGGCATATAATTAAGTGTCCACTGCCCAGGTGAAGACATGGAACATACCTGATTCCCACCCCCCCCCCGTTTGCCCCTCTCAAACCTCATCCTTCTTCTTTATCCAGAAAGAATCTATACTAAATTTTGTGTCAATTATTCACTTGTCTTTTTTTTTTTTTTTAACAATTTATGTATGTTTCCTCAATAAACACAGGGTTTTACTTGCTTTGGGGACATCGTGTCATTAGAATGAGAATGCACGTGTTCTTCGGTTGCTTTCTTTCTTCCATCAACACGTTTTCGAAGCGTATCTCCGCTGCTGTGTACTCACCATTGCACGTATCCTGCCGTCCAAAAAGGCCACGACATACTGACACATTCCATTCTTAATGTGACATATGGATCTATGTCTTTCTTTCTTATTACGAACAAACCCACTATAAACATTCTGGCACATGGCTCATGTTGAACAAGCCACTGAATATTCATTAATATGGGTACCTGCTAGCGGCATCATTGGGTCATCTGGTATGACCAGTCCAGCTTTACTGGGAGTGGTAGAGACTTCTGGTGCCCACTCTATCCCATTCTGCCCTCCTCCCTAGGGAAGACATGTCCCAGTTGCCGTCAGGTGGGGCCGTATAACTTGTTCTTCTCAATGGGTTGTGAGCATAAGTGACTTATATTATGTCCAGGTTGAAAAATCTCATTACGGTGTCAGACCTCCTCATAGTTCTCCCGGTTTGTGACGTGTCTTTCCACTTTATGAACAAAAGTTCTTAATGTTAATATAGTAACATTTATCACTTTTATGGCTTGTAATATTCGTGGCTTATTTAGGATATCCATCTCTACCCTAACATCATAAAGATATCTATAATGTCTTCTAAATATTTTATCCCTGGCCTTTCACATTTAGGTCTTAACCTGCAACAGATTCTTGTATATGGTTTGCAGTAGGGTCTGATGTCTCTCGCTGTGGCTACTCAGTTCTCCCAGCACAATTAAAGGAAACGTCTGTCTCTTTCTAGTGGTATGTGGTAGCAACATTTCACACATCACGTGTCCGTATGTGCATAGGTCTGTTTCTGGGCTTTCCGTTCACCCATTTTTCTTTTCTGCAGTCTCTATTTATTTTGTATCATAATACATTTTGCCTTATTCTTCAAAAGTATGTTGGTTATTACTGGGCCTTTGCATTTCTAAATAAATTTCAAAATCAACTTGCTAAGTTTCACCAAAAAATGTTTTCACAACAAAAAATGTTGTGAAGGTTTTTATTGGGCTTATGTTGGTCCTATAAATCAATTTAATGAGAATTTATATCTTTATGAGCCAGAGGGTTCCACATTTATTTAGATCTTCTAATAAATTTCTTTTCTCCATAATGGTCTTGCACATAAATGAAACGATTTACTCTTTTTATTTTTATCTCTTATCTTTTTATCTTTTTTTATTATTATTTTCCTGTTGCTCCTGTAGCAAGTTACTACAAACGTAGTGCTTTAAACAATACTAATTTATTATCTTATGGTCTGGAGGTCAGAATTCAAAACTGAGTCTCAATGGGCAAAAAGCAAGCTATTGGAAGACTGTGTCCTTTGTTAAGGCTCTAGGGCAGAATCTGTTTCCTTGCTTCTAAGACTGAGGCATCTCTTGGCTCTTGGCTCCTTCCTCCATCTTCAATGCCGGGAACATCAGGCTAAATTCCTCTCAAGATGCCAGCTCTCTGGTTGTCTTTCGTGTCCCTCTTCCCCTTTTAAGGATCCTTCTGAATACACTGGGCCCACCTGGATATTTCAAGATAATCTCCCTATTTTCAGGTTGAGTGATTAGAGACTTTAATTTGATCTGTACCCATGACTCCTCTTTGTCATATAACCCAATATAGTCACATCATTCTGGGAACTAGGACATGGACATCCATGGAAGGCCACTATCTTGCCTGCCATAGATTCTTTATATATTGTTGTAGTTCTACCAATGGTAAATTTTATCACTTCATTTTCTAGCTGTTTGTTGCTATGGTACAAAAATGCTGTGGATTTTTCTATATTGACTTCATATCTGACATCTTTGCTAAGCACTTATTAATTCTAATAAATCTGAATATCCTTTAGGATTTTTTGTGTGATCGATGATACAATGTGCTGATGGTGGCAGTTTTGTTTCCTTTCTAGCCTTTATGCCCTTTACTTCGTTCTTTTCTTCACATGACTGTGCTGACACAGACCACTTACACAGTGTTGAACAGAAGTGGCAATAATGGGCATCCTTGTTTTGTTTCTGACCACAGGGTGCTTTCAGTACTTCAACATTAGGAGTAAGGCTTGCTGTATGTATAGCTTTTTTTAGATATCCTTTTATCAGATTAGGGAAACTCTCTTCTAGACCTAAATTGCTAAGAGGTTTTGGAAGGGCTTGGGGTGTTTTTTTTTTTAAGTCATGAAAGAATGTTGACGTTTATCAAACATTTTTCCCACATCTATACAAATGATCGTATGATTTTACTTCTTTCATTTAATGTGGTGAATTTATAATATCTTCACCAATGCAAAACCAACCTTGCATTCTCTGGTAGATGCAACTTGGTCATAATATGCTTATCTTCTTCATATTATCACTAATCTGCTTGCTAACATTTAGATTTGAATTTTTGCATCTGCGTTGATGTGTGATTTAGGCTGAAATTTTCTTTTCTCATGCTGTCTTTGTCAGATTTGGGTATCAAGGTTATACAAGCCTCATAAAAAATATATGAGTGTTTTTCCTCTTTCCCCACATTCAGAAATATTTTGTGTATCTTTGGAATGTTTTGTTCCTTGAACTAGAATTTATTGGTAAAAACCATCTGGGCCTGGATTTTCATTTTGAGACAGTTTTTTAGCTACGAATTTGCTTTCTTAATGGCTTTAGGATTATTCAGCCTAATTATTATTATCATAAATTTCAATTCTTATTACATTTCTCTACAAAATGTATATTTCATTTTTGTTTTCAAGTTCATTGGTATGAAGTTTTTCATAATTTCCTTTTGTAATATCCTATTTTTGTCTGCAGTGTCTGATGTCCCCTCTTATTTGTAAAGTCATTATTTGTGCCTTTTTTTTAAATTAATCTAGCCAGGTATTTCTCAATTTTATTAGCCTTTTCAAGAAACAACATTTGGGGGACACCTGGGTGGCTCAGTGGGTTAAGGTCTCTGCCTTCGGCTCAGGTCATGATCCCAGGGTCCTGGGATTGAATCCCGCATTGGGCTCTCTGCTCAGCGGAGAGCCTGCTTCCCTTCCTCTCTCTCTACCTGCCTCTCTGCTTACTTGTGATCTCTGTCTGTCAAATAAATAAATAAAATCTTAAAAAAAAAAGAAGCAACATTTGGCTTTTTGTTATTATGTGTTTCTTCTTTTATTAATTTATGATATTATCTTTTTTGTCTTTTATCTTCTTTGATCTCTTCTACCATCATTTTCAGCTCCTAGGAATGGTGCTTAGTTCATTAAGTTGTACACTTCCCTCTTTGGAATACAAGCACTTAAGTTTATAAAACATCCCTAGGTTATCTGTATCACAGAACTTTCGGTATATACTTTCATTATTGTTCAACTTAACACTTCTTACTTTTCTGTGTAATTCCTTCTTTCAGCTCTGAGATAACTGTAAGTATCCTAATTTCCAAATACATGAGACTTTTATGATCATCTTTTGGTAATTGATTTCTAAGTTAAGTATATTGGGTTCAGAGAATGTATTAATGTGATAACAGTCCTTCAACTGCATACTGGGCCATAAAGCAAATTTTGACACACATGCTTGATAAAAAATGTTTCTCTACATCTGTTGAGTGAAGTGTTCTACATAAATCTATTAAATAAAATCTATTGATTGAATTTTTCAAATTTTCTACATTTAACACTTTTTGTTCTCTTGATCTTTCAGTTCCAGACAGATGTTCGTATTACTTCTTGTTGTTCTATCACATTTTGCTTTATGTATTGAGGCTATATTATTGGTTGCATTTAGAGTTATTATAGCTTCCTGGTGAATTATCACTTTTATCTTCATAATGTCATTGTCTTTATCTCTAGAAGTAATTTATTTTTGGCTTTAAATTTTCTTTTATTGGTATTTTTCTAGTACATCTTTTCCTTTTCCTTTTTGTGTAGTCTTTTATCTGGGGTATAGTTGTACTTTATTTCTGTAACTTACTTTATAATCACTTCTGCTACTTGACTGCTGTGTGTCTTATTTTTCCCAACTATAATATGAGGATACTGTTATTGTTCTTGTTTTGTTGTGCCACTTTCATTTATTTCTCAGGCCCTTTTTCTTTCCCTTTTTGCCTCCTTTTGGAATGAATAGTTGTGCTTTCTAAATTCCTTTTAGAGTGTCCTGCTTGGAAATTGCCCATAGTATCTCTCGTTTTCCCAAAGGTTACCCCAGAATTGAAATTTCCATGTTTAAAACACCAAAGCTTAAATCTAAGTTAAGCAGCATATTTACCCTCATCCTAAATCCTTGAAATCGAAGTTAAAATACCTTAGAACACTTTGATTGTGATCATCCCCTTACCAACATCTGTGTATTATTTTGCTGTATATGCTAATTCTATTATGATTGAACTCTGCACCATGGTTATTATTCACACAGTAGATGCTGACTTAGAAATACTCATGTCTGTGCCGCTTCATCTATTGTTTCTTTACGGCGTCTCTGACTTGGTTCTGGTGTCAATTTCTGCTTGGAGTTCATTCTTCAGAGCTCCCTTTAATGAGGTTTTGGTGCTGGAAAGCCCTATTTTTTTAATATGAAAATATTATTTCACCCATTGAAAAGTATTTGTGCTACTTCGCACATTCTCAGATATTATTCCACTGACTTCTGAACTTTGATTTTGCTGATGAGAAGTCGGCTATCAGGCAAATTGTTTCTTTCTTTTTTTTTTTGTTAAGGTAATTTGTCTTGTCTTTTTGGCTCCTGTTAAATTATCCCTTTGCATCTGGTCTTTGAAATTGTATTATGATGTGTTTGTTGTGTATTTTAAATGTTATGCTACTTGGATTTTGTTGATATTCTTAAATATGTGGAATCTTTGTCTTTCTCATTTTGAGTTCTCAGTCATTATCTCTTTGAATACTGCCTTTTCTCTACTCTCTTTACTGCCTTCTCCAGAAACTCTGATTAGATATATGTGAGAGCGTCTCTCTCTGTTTTCTTCGGTCTCTTTCATGCTTTCTGGTCCTTGTGGCTGCCTCTTTTGGTTTTTTTTTTTTAAGATTTTATTTATTTATTTGACAGAGACCACAAGTAGGCAGAGAGGCAGGCAGAGAGAGGAGGAAGCAGGCTCCCCTGCCGAGCAGAGAGCCCGATGCGGGGCCCGACCCCAGGATCCTGGGATCATGACCTGAGCCGAAGGCAGAGGCTTTAACCCACTGAGCCACCCAGGCGCCCCTGTGGCTCCATGTTTTATAATGTGTTCAGCTCTTTCATTCACCTGTTCTCCTCTGAGCTGGGTTTAATCTGCTCTTCAACCTATTCATCAAGCATTTCATTTTAATTCTATTTTTCAGTTATAGGAGCTCCATTTGATTATTTTATGATGCTCTCAATCTTTATTCATTTTAATCTTTTTTTTACTTTTCATAACATATTGAACATATTTATTTTATAGTCTCTGTGTGATAAAACCAATCGTTGATTTCTTTCATCAAGCCTATGTTTTATTTCTTCTGGCTCTCATACCTGATGCAACGATTCCTTTTGTACATGATAACTTTAACACTGACTTATTCTTTTTCCTTGTAGGAACCCTTGGGAATTTGTGGGACAAACATGAATTCCTTCAGAAAGGATGTGTTTACTTGTGTAAGGTGCCGGGTGTGGGGTAGCAGGGATGCTAGATATGCAGGACAACTTTCAAACTTAGCAGTGACTTGAGGTTTGAGGAAGGCATTTAGGGAGTGAGACTTGGAACTGCCGACTCGTGGGAAGGCCAGTCTGGGTGGGAACGGATGGGTCACATAGCTCCACGACTGGAAGGACTCGGCCACGTGAAGGCCAGCAAGCAGCACCCCTGCCTCCCAGGGCTCCCTGGCTCCCACTGACCCCACGACAAAGCTCTGACTTCTTACAGTGGGGGGCATTCTGACGGTGGGAGGGGCGGGGGGCATGGGAGCACAGGCTCTGGCTGGGCCACTTTTCAGGGTGCCTGGTTATTTCTGACGTCCCCCCCTCCAAAAAAAACAACATCATCTCCTGTCCTTCAAGGTTTCTCTCTTCAGTATCTTCTCAGGCAACTGCTGTGAAGTTTTTGTTTGTTGATGGACTCTGAAAACGCAGAGAAAGTCAAAGAATGACAATCACCAGTACGCCCGCCGGTGGGACTCCGGCACTGTCTCTTCTTGGGAATGAGCTTTCCTAGGCTTCAGCCTCGTCTCGCTCATCTCCGTCTTCATATCTCCACCGTCTCTCCCCGTCCCACTCTCACATCTTGTCCCTTTAACACCATCATCTCTGCCTCTGTCCCACCTCTGTCTCCCCCCCATATCCTCGTGAAGCGTGTGCAAGGGGACTAAAGTGCCCCAGCCCGCACCCCATTCCGAAAGTCTCTTCCGACCCCAAAGGAGGCCACGATTCTAAGGGAGGCATGTATCCCTTCCACCTCTGAAACATGTTTTTCTAGAGCGTTTTTGAAGCACAGAAGTCATGGTTCGTGGGTGGGGGGTGGACTATCTGCCTGGCGGGGGCGGGCTGGGCAGCTGCAGACATCGGCGTCAGCCACCAGGGTCACGCCGCCTGCGCAGGGACCTCCTGGCGTGGCTGGCCTTGTCCCAGCAGGTGCATGGGACCCGTGCAGCCCCACTAATGGTTGTTTAGGTTGTTGCGAATTTCTGTTCGACAAGGGCTGCTGCAGAGAGACACGCCTCGCCTGCTGTGGGCTCCAGCGAGCACTTTGTCCTGGTTCCTCTCTCCCGACTTCCCGTCCGCCCCGCTCCACTGGGGCGCGTGGGTCCTCGGGAGCCCGCAGCCCAGTCCACTCAGGATACTACAGAGCGCGGATGCATGGCCTGGGGTCTTCTTGTCTTGAGGGCCCCGATGACCCAGGCCCAGCATCGTGCCCAACTTCCCCTTCCCCCTCCTGTGGCCTCTTTACTGTGTGTGGGTGGGTGGGGGAAGGGAGTTAGATAAATACAGACCAAAGAGCATCCCATCTGACTTTGCTCGACATTCTTCGTGCGGGGGCCGTGTGGGGTCCAGCCTGCTGCAGAGGCCCCCGGACGACACAGAGCATCTAGGAGGTCAGGAAACCCTTGGAAGAGCCCCACGTCTTCTGTGCCTGTGGGCGATGGATTAGGAGGCTGAAATGGGGTAGATCCCACTTTGCAGAGCAGGACACTGGGGCCAAGGGAGGTGACGGGGCATGGCCAAGGCCACATATGTCACAGGGGGCAGGGCTGAGAGGGCTGAGGAGTGGCTGTGCTCATTCTTTCATTCAACAAGTGTCTGCTGGGCCCCACTGTTCCAGCATCCTTAGATACAACCTTCAACCTCCCACTGAAGGAGGCATTGTCACTGCCACGGTACAGGAGAGAGAGCCAGGCTCAGAGAAGTGGAGTGGGCAGCCCGTGGTCACACAGCAAGGAGACGCTGGAGCTTTGTTTGAGCTCCAGGCTTCATGCTCGGCCCATTCTGCACCGCATGGCCCCCAGGCTGGGGCTGGCTCACAGCCGATTCCCACCCAGGGCCCCCCACCTGCCAGCCACTCCCCAGGGGCTCGCATTCCTGCAGAGGACAGAGCACACGACACATGAGTGAGCAGAGTTCACTCCAGACGGGGCCACTTCCTCCGCGGAGAGGAGGTTGTCGGGAAAGGCCCCTTAGGGGAGGCGATGTGGGGCTGAGAGCAAGGGGCAAGGGGCCCCGGGAGGCCCGTGGGCAGAGCGCCCGTCCGGGAAGACAGTTGAGGCCCCAAGGCAGAACAGGTGTGGAGACTGAGAAGAAAACGCCGGGGCGGCTGGAGCACAGGCTGTGCGCTGCGGGGCGGGCTGCAAGGCCACGAGGAGGAGCGGGCAGTGGCCGATAGCCCCATCCCCCGGGCCCACCAGGCTCCAGCCCTAAACACCCCCAGCCACAGCCCCCCTGCTCTCCCTCCTGGGCCATCTGGTTCCAGACTCTCGTCTCCTGGCCTGGCCTCTCTGCTGGGCTCCAGCAGCTCCTCTCCGGGAGCACCTCACCTGCCCCGGGGCCCCCACGTGCCTCCTGGGCAGTCCCTGCCCCGCTCAGGCCCTGAGGCCATGCAGTTTCTGTCACACTAAGTGTGCACACGCATCTGCCCGCTGCTCTGGGCCGGGCCTCCCGGAACGCGCTGTTCCTTCTGCTCAGTCTTCCTCCATCTTCTCCCCGTGAACCGAGGCAAGGTCAGGGTCACGTCCCCCGTCTGACCCCAAGCAGAGCCCAGCCCCTTCCTCCATGACCCCCTCCCGGGTCCTGGCCCAGCAGAGCACAGGCTCCGTGAGTCCCCCGTAGCTGAGAGGAATGGTCTGGTCTCTGTTCCAGTGCTCAGCCCTCCGCACTGCTGGAGATCCCTTCCTCCTGCCCCAGCATCCCCAGGCCACCTCCTCTAGGAAGTCCTTCTTGATCCTCCTGCCCCACAGACCCAGCCAACCAGCCCTTTAGTTTCCCCAGGGGCCTCCAACCGCAACCGTGGGCTCCGCGGCCTGGCTCCCACTGATGGGCCCACGCACCGGCCCACGGGCCCACCTACAGGCCCCACGGCCCTCACAGCGGGCCGGCTGGGGCAGGTGCCACTCTCCCGGCTGGCAAGGACCCTCCCAGGCTGGCCTCTGCCAAGACGCTCCATGCCCTCCTCCTTCCTCCTGGCCCGGGGCAGGCCGGGGCAGGCTGCTCAGGGCGGGGCACTGGGAGGAGCACAGCCTGTGAGCCCAGCCTGAGGGAGCCGGGGGCGCCGGGCCCCCACAGCCCCCACAGAAGCTCGGTGCCACCCAAAAATGGTGCCCCTCCCTGGGGTGGCCCAGCCTTGCCAGATGAGGCTAGACTCCCGCCCTGCTCACCCTCCCAGCCGGAGCCCCTGCAAAACCCCAGGTGGCAGCTTGGCCCTGGGGCCTCGACACACATCCTCAGAAGAGGGACGTGTGGGAGCAGGCAGCCCCTCCCGACGTCCCCTGGGGGACACAGGCTGGAGCAGCAGGGTGGACCGCTGCCGGATTCTGATCCTGCCCCACTGTCCCCTACTATGTGCTCCAGGCACTTGGAAACCCTGTTTCCCTCCCCGCTAGGAGGGAGGTGGTGCCCCTGCGCCCAGAGCAGTTGGGGAACGCACGGCAGGAGCTGAGTGTCCCAGCCACGCCTGGCACTGGGAGGTGCTGCCCCCCGTGGACACCTGCGGCCACTTGCGAGGTGGGGCCAGGAAAGTTCTCCCCTGCCTGGAGCCCACAGGTCTCATGGAGATCACCCAGGCCCCACTACAGCCTGATGACAGACCGTGAGAGCAAGTCACTGCCACCCCTGCTGCCCAAGCAGCCTTATGGAAATGGGGAGGCCCCAGGTCCTGACCCAGGAGTGACGTGTGCCAGACACACTGATGCTGTGGGGACAGAGGCGGCACCAGCCTGCCCACGGGAAGGGCAGCAACTGCTGCAGGGACCAGCGGGCGGGTGGCCCCGAAGGGAGCAGGGAAGAGGGGAGGCCCGGGGCGGGGGGACCCAGCGTCATGGGTTGAGGGCTGTGGCTGCCACGGGGACTGTCCCATCAGGTCGGGGGTGCCCAGCCCAACCTGTGCCCACTGTCATGCCCAAAGGTCTCCCCGAGTGTTTGAGTGGGATGGAAGGTCTCCCCAGGTTTGGTGGGGACGGAAAAGAGCAGCAGATGTTTCGTGGACCTCATGAGAGAAACCAGGAGCCCAAGATGGCCAGAGCTGTCATAGGGGCTGAGGCCCACAGTGGGGCTTGAGTCAGGGCTCCGACCGGAGCTGGGGAGCCAGGCCGGAAAAGCGCAGGCACAGGGTGGGGGGCTATGGGGTCAAAGGGATGGATGGATGCAGGCCCGACTCTGCAGGTGCCAGCCGTGTGTGTCCCGGGGGCTTCTGTGTGCCATCCTGCATGAATGGAAAGCCCTGTCTGAGCCGGGCCGGGTGGGCGGGCCCCGGGCCACGCCGGCAAACAGATGCAGGGACGCGGGCGGACCGCAGAGAAGCAAGGTGGGCCCTTTATTGGAGAACTTGTCACAGACACACAGACACATGCAGCCCCTGGCAACCCCAGCCTGGCCCAGAAACAGCCCCAGGCCTGCAGCAGCTGGCGCGGGCCCGGAGGTCTGCCTGCCGGGGAAACGGGTGGACCCGCCCAGCATTGACCAGCACCGTCCCTCCGGCTGGGGCCGCCTCGGCGCCCTCGGGAGCAGAGCCAGCCCTGGGCGGGGGGACGGTGCGTGGGGGAGCCCAAGGTCTGAGGGGGCTCAGGGGAGGCTCCCAGGCCCCACCAGGCCGTGGCCCTCCTTCATGCTTGCCTTTCCTTTCTCCTGGCTGGGCCACGATCCCCGGGCCACAGGGACAGGTCCAGGGACCGGGTGGGGGGCGGGGCTGGGGAGGCCTGGGCTGGGTGGGTGCTGCCTGCTGGGGCCCGGTTAGTACCACGCGGCAGCAGGGGGCCCTACTGGCCAGTCCAGGAGGGGTGAGGCTGCCGTGTCTGGGGTGCTCACAGGAGAAAGAGGAGGAAGGGTGGGTTCGAGGGCTGGGGCTGGATGGCGGGAAGGTGGGGGCCAGGCCGGGCCCCTGGGGCTGTCCTGGGGCTCAGGCTGGTGCCTCCAGGGCGCGCACGTGCACGCTGGGCAGGCAGAACCAGGAGGGCGGCAGCTCCTTGCTCGCGCTGTCCTGGTGGAAACGGATGTGGAGGAAGAAGTCGCCCGTGTAGAGGAAGAGGAGGGCTCCCAGGCAGGCCGACTGGCCTGCGGGCTGCACCTGTGGGAGGAGGGACAGATGTCAGCCGGGGCAGACCAACCCCAAAGCCCCCAGGAGACCCGTGGGCCTGCCTGGAAACAGGGGCAACAGGGGAGGGGAGGCCCTCCCAGGGCTTCCCTGCTGTGCCTCCTCGAGCAGGTGGCTGCCCTCTCTGAGCCGTCGCTCCCAGCATCGGAAGGAGCACAGCACGTCCCTCCCCGGGCCACGTCGGGGTTGAGACAGGCTGGGGCGTGGCTGAAATGAGGTCGTTTCTGCGTGTGATCGGGGCTTGGCTGAGGGCTGTGCTGTGCGGACATCACTGCGGGCCCTGCCACGGCAGGCCAGGAGCACGGACTGAGGGTGCCAGGGGCGGGGACGGCAGCAGGTCTGACACCATCCTTGGCCACCTGCAGCTGCTGTGTCTCCTCAGCAAGCTTCTAGGCTGTTCCCACCGTCCCGGGTCCCAGCCAGGACCTGTGATGTCCTGCGGCAACTTGGGTGAATGAGGGTCAGCACAGACAAGCCTGGGCTCACCCACCGCTGAGCCCTCCACCTGGGGGGGCCTGGGGACAAAGGGACAGTGACCACAGGGGTTGCACGGGTCTCGCAGACTGCCACGCACCGCGTCCAGGTGGAGGGTGCCAGAGCCCACGAAGGAGACGGCGCCGTGCAGGTCGTAGTTGCGTGCCCCATTCTGGTGGTCCTGGAAGGGCGCCACAGTGAGCGCGAAGGGCCCCACGCTGCGCGGGCTCCGGTTGGTCAGCCGCACCTCCAGACGCACGGGGTCGCCCACCCGGCAGGCCGCGGCCTCACAGTCACAGGGCTGTCCGTCCACCAGCACATCTGCAAGGGACAGGACACGGAACTGTCAAGGGCACTGCCCCGCTGGCCTTGCGCCCCTGTCTGTCCCCCGTTCATTGTCCCGTTCACTCCCTCCCCCTTCCCACACCAAGGCAGCCACCCCGTCTGTGCAGGCTGGGTGCTGGGCACAGACGCGTGGCCCAGTCCTTGCTGTGCTGCTGTGCAGGCTGGAGAAGACGGGTGTGGACACCAGAGCTGTCCCCCGGAGGGTCTGTGCCATGCCGGAGGGGCCCGGGGTCAGCTGGGGTCTCCCATGCTCCCTGTCCGAGAAGGCTGGCTGTGGCCATGGCCCACGGCAGAGAGAAAAGCCAGGAAAGAGACTCAGAACCAGAAGGCAAGAATGTGGCAGGGGCTGTCGTGGCGTGCCTGCAACCTGGCTGGGCCTCTGCCACACACACTTGCACAGTGGCCTGCCCAGAGTCCCCCAGGGAAGGCTGGGCCCTCCCTGGGGCACCAGAGAGGTGACAGGACGCTAGCTGGGGAGAGATCTGGAACTTGAGCAGCAGAGCGGGGATGGGGGGGTGGAGTGTGGGGGAGAAGGGGGTGGGGGTCGGTGGACTGGAAGGTGCTGTGCCAGGACCCCCACTCCTCTCAACCTCCCAGGACGTCCCTGCAGGATGGTGGGAGGGGAGGTCTGGGGGACCCCCTTGGAGGCCCGGGTAGGATTTGAGAATGAGACGCATCCTTGGGAGAGGCAGACGAGGGGAAGCTGGCTTGGAGGAGAGGCCATGAGGTCAGAGGCAGACACTGGAGGCCCAGAGCTGAAAGAGCAGGAAGCAGCACCCGCCCCGCCCCCCCCAGCCTCTGTAGGGGGCCAAGCCCAGTCAACACCTGGTCTGCAGACCGGGGAGGGTGCCAGTGCCCGTCGGGTGATGCTCACAGTCCGCAGTCCCCTTCTCATGGCGGCTCTACCACCAACATGGCCAGGCAGGAGGCCTCCGGCTCATGGACCCGACCGTGGAGGTCAGGGAGGGGGGCCCACGGCCACGTTGTGACTTTGCGTCACCTGCTGCTAGCTGTGTGGCTGCAAGGGGCTGACCTGAGCCCCGCCAGCCTGCCTCGGCTGCCCTCTGGGTGTCGTGTCCACAGGTGGACCACAGGACATGTCCTCCTGCCTGGCAGCCGCTTCCACCAGGTGACGGCAGGGAAGACCCTCCCACCCAGCCACTGGGGGCGCCCTGGAGCCCGTGGGAGGGGGCTGATTCCTCACTGGGGTCCTGGAGACACAGGATTGGAGGAAAGTTGGGGGTGGCCTGCCTTGGGGGGGCAAGGAAAACCCTCCCTGCAGGGACGTGCTCTCCTGGGCGGGGACGGGGCTTGCTCTCTCCAGCTGACCTTGCGCAGCCAGGCCAGGGACGGGAGTGAGAGAGTGTGTGTGTGTGTGTGTGCGTGTGCGTGTGCGCGTGCACACAAGAGAGATGGTATGAGAGTGCGTACACGGGCGATGCGTGTGTGTGTGTGACTGCGGGGGACAGTGGGTGTGAGCATGTGTGTAAGTGGGAGTGTGTGGTGTGTATGTGTGAGAACACGTGTGTGTGATTGAGAGCATGTGTAGGGTACACGTGTGTGGGAGCAGAAGCGTGCATGCGTGTGGACGGGGGCGGGGGCACGCCGGGAACTGCGGGTGGGCAGAGGCCCGAGGAGGCACCTGGGGACGGCTCTGGATGCCGCTGGGCGGGGGGTGGAGAGGGGCTGCGGGTCCAGAACCACCCAGCACGTGTGCCCCCAAGTCCATTCTTCCAGGAAACCCTGAGATCAAGTCTCCCCTCACCAGATTTCGTTTCTTTAAAATCACAAGCTTTTATAACACATTATATAGAAAGTTTGGAAAGTCCATTGAGATAAAGCTAATTTTCTAAGTGCCCCCCCGCTGGCCAGCCCTTCCCCCAGCCAACGTTTGGCCTCTTGGTGACGACTCTCCCTTCGCGTCCCCCCCACCCCACACCCCGTGCGTTCACCGCCGTGGCCTGGCGGCTGGCGCTCTGGGACCATGAGAACAGAAGCACGGTCCACACGCGGACATTTTAGCGAGAATGTTTTCAAAGGCGGCAGAGGATTCCGTTAGAGGAACAAACGGTAATTTACCCACCCGAGCCCCGGGAGGTCGTGCGCACTGTTTCCGTATTTAAATAACCCCAGTGCGCGGGTTTTCACACCGAGCTCCGTCTAAATTCCTCCCTTGCGCCCCGCGGACACGATGTCACGAACGGAACTCCTGGCACAGGAGTAAGAGCGTTTCTAAGAGGGTCAGCTTCTGGGGCCGCCAGCCCCTCGCCGCATCCCCACCTTCCCAGGAGGGAAACCTCCCCGACGCCCCGCATCACCTCCCCTGGGCTCCTACCCCTGCCCACAGGCTGTGTGGACGCCGACCCACCACGGGGCAACAGCCATCCACTCCAGCATCCTCCGCCGACCCTCACCCGCTCCGAGCGCCTGCAGCCGAGGTCACAGGACCCCGGAAACGCATCTCCGTCCCGCGCTATAGGCAGGCTGCGGCCATAGGGGCGCAACGGGGTGCTTCCCTCCTGGCCCGGACGGGGGCCCTCCACCAAGCGCAGGCACAGGCTGGCGGGCACAGCGGGCCTCGGTCACGTCTGCTGAACAGTGAACCAGGCACCGTCTAAGCCTCTTGAATCAGACGGGAGAATGAAGGGAGCAGGTGTCGGGCGCCTCGGCTGCTGGTTCCATTAAGGGAAAGATACGATTATGTGCAAATCAGCCAAGGGTGGCTGGCTCATTACGTCTCTGCTCATTTTTTTCCTTGCAGAGAACTGCGTGCATTACTCGCTTGCTAGGGCAGCTGAGGACTGGCCTCTGGCTCGCAGCGGAGCGGCTCCCAGCCCACCTGTTGGTTAACCCTTCCCTGGCCACCAGCTCCCGGGCAAGGGGGAGAGGAGACATTGCTGTGTGCGCAGCTACCGGCAGTCACCTTCCCTTGGCACTCCCTTGAAGGAGCAGGGATCTGTGGCCTTGAGGCCAGGCCAGGGCGGAAGGGGTGGTGGACGTGCCCGAGCTAGGCAGGGGGGATCCCATGATCCTACCTCAGAGGCCTGGGGTAGGGCCAGAGGACCAGAGAGAGGGCATAGGACCCAACCAGGCCTTCCCTGCCCTGGTCTGAGGGGAGCACTCCCCTTGGGCCCCCAGATCGCTGGCTCTTCCTTGGAGCTGTGACGGCTTGCCCCCCAGGGGAAGAAGGGGGCGGCTCTCTAGAGTGGCAGAACCACCCCACCTGCCACCTGCCGTGTCTTCACGCACAGGGTAACAACTGTCCCAGGGCAGCCTGGCGCGAGTGCTGAAGTCCTGCATCCAGGAAGCCCTGGGTCCCAGGAAAACGGGACAGCCGGCACCCAGAATGACCACCCACCACACTGGAGCATTTCTGTGCTCAGAAAGCAGCCGTTTCCTCCCTTTCTGCAGGCCAACATCTCAGATCAGGTCCAAGGACCCAGAACAGCCCACATCACTCCTGTCCCAGCCGAGTGGAGCACGGGGCTGTTGTTCCCTGCGCGAACGACGGCGGGCTCCCTGAATCGAGGAGGGTGCCACGGGTGGTCTCTCCTGGGACCCGTAGGGTGCTGGTTCAGAAATCTGGGGAAGACACGCCTCCGGGTGCCGGGGTTGCTGGAGATGCTAGCTGTGCTCGGGGTGGGGGGGCTCGGCCCCCCATCGGCACGGCCGCTCCAGCGCACCCCCTGCTGGGACCAGTTCCCTTCTCTGGTTCTGGACCGGACCAGCCGTGTCCCATCCTGGGCAGAGAGCCCCGCGGAGGGTCGGGGAGCAGCAGCTCAGATCAGAGAACAGGCCTGAGCGGGCCACCAGCGGCTCAGGAAACCCACTAGGAAGGAGCTGGGAATGAAGAATTAAACTCTTCTCAGAGGCGAGCTGTTTGGGAGTCATTCCTGCTGTGCCTGAGGGAGGAGAGCCTCCCCTTAGCTGCTTCCCGGTTGGAGTCCCGTCCAAGGCAGCCCCCTGCCCTCTAGATGGGGAAGGTGGGTGCCTTGTCCACGTGCCCACAGCAAGACCGGGACCCCAAGAGTGGTGGTGGATGAGGTCCCACAGCTGCCAGGGAGCTGTGCACAGGGGACCTCCTCCTGGGGGCTGCTCAGGAGTGGAGAGCAGGACACACAGAGCTCAGACTCTGGAGGGTCAAACCTTTCCCCTGGAACCTTCCAGAACCCTGAGTCTGCTTTACTGCCACAGAAGACGGTGAGGTAGACAGACTAATGCCCCCTAAAGGATGTCTGTGTCCTCACCCCTGGAACCTGTGGGACATGTCCCCTCCCTTGACAAAAGGGACTCAGCAGCTGTGATGAGGGGAGGGTGTCCTGGAGTAGCCGGTTGGGAGAGAGGAGGTGAGGGCATCTCAGAGGCCCCGCCTCACACCTGAAGGTCACACCGAAGTCACTCCTGCTTGGCGCCCACGCCCAGTCCATGGGCGCCCGGGGTTAGCAGTCAGCATTCCCGCCTCCAGCTGAGCAGGGGCCAGCTTCCTAGCAGACCTCCCTATGTCCACGCTGCCTGACCTCCCCTTGCCATCCAGCAGTCACAGGGATGGTGTCAAAATGCCACTCAACTGTGTTACTTCCTTGCTTGCTACGCACCTGGCCTACGGCTTCTCTTTACACTCAGAACAAAAGGGAGGTTCCTTCAGATTTTGGCCACTGAGCCTGGCTTCCAGGGCCCTGCACAGCCCCAGTCGGGCTCCCCCGATCACACAGGCTGCTGTATCCCCCACTTCTTGCTCTAACCACGTGACCTCCCTCCTGTCCCTCTAGCCTGCGCCTGCCCAGCGCATACCTGCCCCAGGGCCTTTGCCCCTGCTATTCTTGCCAGCTTGGCTCTTTCCTCTGAGAGGCCATTTCTGACCACCCAGTGAAGATCCCGCCCACCCCATTACTCTTCCACACCCTCTGTTTTCTTACGGTTCTCGGGTTCTCGACATCTTATCTCTTGTTTACCCAACTGCTTAACTACCAGCTGTGTTCCTTCATCCCTGGATGCTCCAGGAGAACTGGCCCTTGCCTGGGTCCCCAACGCCAGGCCCTGCAGGCACTTGCTCTGTTTGGTACCCGCTAGATAACCAAGCGGCTGAACAAGGGCATGGATATGCTCTGGGCTGCACTTGAACCCCACCCCCGTTCACTGGCTGTGCCCGGCCCCCCTTCTGGCCCCAGGTCACTTGTCTTCAACCTGTGTCTCGGAGGGACCGGGCCAAGGCTGACGTGCCCCATGCAGGGAGGACGTTAGGACCAACCTGCCGCTGCCCGGCTCTGGGTCCGCGCCCTGCAGGCCAGACTTCCCATGGAAGATGTTATTTATGCGAAGAATCTCACATCGTGAGAATTCTCCCGGGAGCGGATTAGTCTCTTCCCTCAAAGCATTAAATCGGGCCGGTCCACCTTCTCCCTCCGCCCCCAGGCCTGCTTCTCCTTCACTTTTAATACCAGCCAGAGTCACGGACTTAATTTTGTCTGGCTCAGAATTCCTCCTGAAGCCGCTGCCCCGTTTATGCTACAGCACGTCCCTGGGCTCCGGCAGAAGCACCTGCTAAAAATAGAAGCAGAGAGGAGGGAAGGGCCCTGGGGGGCCGCACTGGAGAGGCCCGAGGAGAACAGAAGCCGCCCGAGCTGGCCTGCGTTTTGGCCAAGGGCAGCCACTGTTGGGTGGGGGCTCGGGTGGGGAGCCAGCCATGAGGACGGGGGACAGGGATGCGCCCTGGGCGGAGGTAGGGGTCTTGTCCTGAACCCTCCTGCCGGTGTCTTACTCATCGGCCAAGCCGACGGGCAGCCTCATGTCCCTCCTGGAGGCCACACACGACAGGTGGGGCTGTGGCGTAGGGACACGGAGATGTGGGGAGCTGATGGAGCGGCCGGGGCCCAGGCCCAGGGCCTGCCCCCGCTACCCGGCTCTGTGGGAGCCTCACCCCAGAGAGCTTGCTGTGGGCCAGCGAGGTAAGCATGGGCTGCTCCCGTGTCCCCAGCAGGGGCTTCCCGGAGGAGGATGCCTAGATCCATAGCTGTGAGAACCTTCTGGAATCCCAAGCCCTTAGCTTCCGCTGCGCCTGGAGCTCAGGACCAGATGGCTGGGGCTTAGTGTGGGATCCTCTTCTCCCACGCATAGCAGAGACTAGGGGCCTGGCAAGTCTGAGGCCACCCGTGATCACGGGGCCAGACTCTGGGACAACCAAGAGCCGAGAGCATGGCTGCAGGTGAGAGGCAGGGCCGAGGCAGGGTTTACGGAGCCGGTGTCGGGGGTGGCCCATGAGGAGCCGATCCTGAGGACAAGGAGGTCAGATGATCCGGCTGGGCCTGTGGGGCCAGCAGGCCAACAGGTGTCTGCCAGCCTGCTCTGTGCAGAGGGTAGGCGAGGGGTCAGGGGCAGGTGCGAGCTCCGGGCAATCAGGAGACGCTGCTCAACAGCTGTGAACAGTCCTGGAGGTTCTAACCTCCAGGAGACTTCTCGCAGGACAACTTCCCAGCCTAGCTGTACCCTGAGCGTCTGCTTTTCTGGGCCCGGCGTGGGCTCAGCATCCAATGTGGACGCGTGTGTGCCCACAGCCGCGCTCAGCGGGGGCAGCAGAGAGGAGCAGAGAGAGCAGGGGCAGAAGCTGGGGCAGGACCCCCTGGTGGAGCCGGTCTGCACAGCGGCACAGCGTGCTCCTCCGAGGGGGAAGGGAACACCTAAAATACCAGCCCGCCCCAAGGTCATGCAAATCGCCTTCATCGGCAAAGAGGGCCGGTTTTTTGCCCCTCTGGCTTATCAGACAAGCTATGTGCTTCTCCCTTAGGTCAAGATTCCCGAGGCCAGCTGAGCCCAGACTCTGCACGTGGACACTGCCCTGCCTCAGCCCCAGCCCCAGCCCAACCCTCCTCCCTTTGGTGACTGTAAGAAACCGGCAGCCCAACAGACTTCCAGAGCAAATGTCTGATTTTGGATAAAGCGTCGTAAAGATGGGATAACCACGCAATAGAAATTAATCCAGCGAAGACCCAGGAACAGCCCCACTGAGCCAGGTTTGAGAGGCTCTGCCCAGCCACCTTCAGGGAAAGCACCCGTAAACGTCAAACCTCACAAGACACATGCATTTTTCTGGCCAACATAAATGTGGGGCGGGCCTAAACTGGAGAGTCACATTGGATTCAGGCGAGGCTTGGGGATTACTAGAGAAGCTCTGTCACTTTTTAAGCAAAGCAAAAGAAATTCAAGCGGAAAAACAAGCAAAGCCTGGGACGTGAGGAGAGTGGTACGGCGAGGGGACCCAGGGGCCCCGTCCTCCCTGGTGACGGCACCAGCTGGCAGGCCGTCCCTGGGAAGAAGTCACAGGCAGATCCGGTAGGAGCCCCTGCAATGTCCAAGCATCCGGTAAAAAGTGGACAACCTCCTCCAACGCCAACATGACAGTAACCGACGTGCTTCCTTCTTTACCAATGAGAGCCGGTAACCGATCTTTTCTCTCTGGCTGACAGGAAGCCCAGCGCCAATGGGGCAGCAAACCAGAGACCCACTCCGGCCCTCCGCAAGCTGCCTTGCGGTCTCCACGCATGTGCGCACACACACACACTCTCTCTCTGTCTCTCTCTCACACACTGTCACACACACACACACTCACACACACCCTCTTCTGCAGGTCTTGACCGATTATGCCAAAAAAATGCAGTTTCCCTAAGTCTGGACATTTTAGTTTTAATTTGGCTACTTTTCTGCATATTGAGGGAATCTGGAGAAGAGACGGGAAGCCTGAGCATGCCCAGGAGGTAGGGTGACGGCTCTGGGCAAGGCCTCGTAGGCAGAAAGGCAGTGGACATCTAGGGGAGGGGGCAGCAGAATGCACAGCCCCCCTCACTCTTCCCCACCCCCTGCACCCACTCCGTGAGCCCACCCCCACCCCCACCGCCCCTCCCCTGCTCACAAGGCCATGCCCTCGGGGAGCAGGCTCAGAGACAGGCAGAGGTGACAATGACTGGCAGGACGAGGTCTGGCTCTGTGTGCCCCAGGACCACCGTGAGGTTTCTGGGGAGCCCAGCACAGCCACCAGGCGCCCCCGGGTCGCAGGGCCAGAACGCGGCTCTGCCTGCCTGGTCGGCGACCGTCCAGGGTGTGCGCCGTGTGAGGCCGGAGCTCTGCTCTCAGTCCACCAAATGGCACGCGTGTAAGCAGTTCCTGAGGTAGCTAATTAGTTCATAAAGCAGAATCCCTCCTCCCGGCAGCCAGGGAGGGAGCCCGTCCGAGGCCACATGCGCGATCACCCGCAGGTGGAGGGCAGCTCCCGAGGAGCCGTGCGGCTCTCCTGGGTAAGTAATTTACTTTTACAACTTTTCATTAAAGATTAAAGGGAATTAAATAAAAATTAAGGTGAGCTGGAATTGCAGGGGAGGCCGGCGTGGCTTGGAGCACTCGCGGACAGACTCTTGGCCCCGAGCACCACTGCCAGCCCGGCACAGGGCGTCACTAGCACAGGAGGGGCCCGGAGGGCGCCCACGCCCCCGGAAGACTGCCCTGGGCTGTGTCCTGGCGTGGCTCGTGCCTGTCTGTGCACCGTGGTGAACATGGGCAGAGACGCTTGGGTCCGGGGTCCCATCTCCCCGACACCCTCCACGGCTTGGGGGCTGGGCTTCTCGGCTGAGCTCAGACGCCGAGTGGAGGGCTGGGCTGAGCCCTTCAGACCCCAGAGCGTCCGCTCTCTCATCGGAAGGCGGGCACGATGCCCCGCACCCAGCCAGAGGTTTGGCACGCAGAGTAGAGAGGATGCGCCCAGCAGGGCCGAGCTCGGAGCCTGCCAAGCAGGGGGGCTGGGATGAGGGGCCCAGCAGCTCCGAGCGTACTGCCACGGCCCCTTCAGTCCCAGAGATTTGAACCCAGGTCTCCCCGCCTCCAAAGCCGGGACAGGTCCCTTCCCTGAGGGCTCCGTGCTGACGGGGGCATTCGCAGCCGTCTGTGTCCCCCCTGCCCTCTGTGCTGGGCTCCTGGGGCCCTCTCCTGGGCACACAACCCCCGCCCTGCATCACAAGGCCCTGCTCACATGTCCCCTTCACCAAGGGAGCCTTCCAGAGGTTGCCAGCCTGTTCCCTTCCTGCCGGGCCCACCAGCAGACCTCAGCCGCTCGGGTGGCGAGCGTGAACAGGGGACGGAGTGAGTCTGGGCTGGGGCACCGGAGGGGAAACGATGTCTCCCGAACTCGGCCCACAAACACGTGCTCCTACCATCCCCTGCTTCCCATCAAGACGGAGAGTGGGGCGCGGAGTCTCGGGGGAGGCCACGGGGAAGGCGGGGCCCTAGAATGGGCAGAACTGGGATCCCCCATGAATTCCAGAAAGCCCCCCCCCCAAAAACAGCACAAAACCTAAATATAGGAAGGCTGGTGTTCGGTCCCTGAAATCCGGCTGTTTCTCACCATGCTGAGTGGTGACAAGTACAGGCCTGGAGCGCCCCCGGGACCAAGCTCCCAGCACTCGGAAGGAAACGTGGGAGCGCGGCTTGGAGCTGACAGGCCCTGGGTCCCCGTTCCTGCCCATTGGGACAGGGAACACCCTACCCTGGCTCATCAGGGACAACCTCTGGTAAAGCCTCCCCCTTCCGACGCCTCGACTAACACACGCGCGTCAGCCCACGGGAGATATACCGGGAGGAAAGAGGGGCAGAAAAATGGGAAATCTGCCTGCTGGCCGGTCGCGTTAGGCAGAGCCCTCTTTCTGAGCACAGCAGAGAATTTAAACTGACTCCTCTGTCGGCGGGCAACGTCTGCACCTTCTCGATCACTCAGTTTTCATCTGGTTGCAAGCCTTTCTACATAAAGCAGGTCCCCGCCACCCAGGAAGCCCCCGCACTACCTCCGTGACGCAGTGCCAAGCCCAGGACCTGCTCTCCTGCGGCCCGGGTCACACGCCAGCAACCTGCAGGCCCTCCTCTCTGGTGACCGGGCACAGCAGGGTCAGGCGGTGCAGGAAACGGTCGACACGGGCTGTGTGCTGTTCTGCCCGGGAGCCCGCCCGCCTCGCCTTCCAGCTCAGCCTCCCTCCACAGGGAAGCTGCCCACCTGGTCCAGTGCCAGGGTCCCTGCACCTGGCACTCTGCACTGGCCTGGGGGATGCAGCTCCCGAGACCTGGGGCTGGGCGCCCCCACTGTTCCCCAGGGCCCAGCATGGCCTGTGTACGTGGGGCCTCCCACCATGATTTGCGGGCCTGCCCCGGGCCGCACCAAGGAGACAGGACTCTGGACTCAACGTCCAGTGGGGGAGACGGCAAAGCAGAAAAAGAAGGGCTTCGAGAGAGAAGCGATGATTCCAGAGTATTGCAGACCAAGCTGAAGGCCGCCTGCCTCTCCTGGTCTGTGTCGCCCTCCCCCGGTGCCCTGTGACCCCACCCTGCCCGCAGCCATGCGCAATGCCCCTCAAACCCTGCTCATTGCCAACTCCTGCTGGTCTCTTCAAAACTCAGCTCAAGCAGCACCTCCTCCAGGAAAACCACCTGTTCTACACCCAGGCCAAACTAGCTCCTCGTCACGCGGTGCACGGACCCGCCTCAGGAGTCTTCTGTGACAAGCTGCCTCTGGTCGAGACTTGCTCTGTGAGGGGACGGGCCCAGGACTCACTCACCGTGCCGACTGAATAACGAACTCAGCGATCTACTGCTTGCTGTGTGACCTGAGGTAACTCACTTAACCTCTCTGAGCCTCTGCTTCCCTGCCCGCTCCAGGAGAGAGAAGAGCCAGATGCTCTCAGAACAGGCTGTCACTTCCCAGCACTCGTGCCCGGGCTCAGCCCCGCAAGGTGACCGTAGGAAGCTGGGCATGACCCCTCGTTCCGCTGAGCCACAGCCCTACGTGTCCTGCTGTGGTCGCTGGACACGGTGCCTGGAGCCGTCCCCCCGCCCCCCTCCACACGCAGCCTGGGCCTGACATCTGGCTGGTGCTTGGCCCACGTTCATGGGTCAAACAGACTCTAGAACAACAGCAGCCAGAGTTCCCCCCAGAACCGTGGCGTCCTGGAGCACACTGTCCGTCAGGGAGGACGGGCCCCAGAAGAGCCTTCTAAGCGGCCCAAGTGACCAAATCCCAGGGTGGTGGTGAGCTTGCTGCCCTGCAGGTAACCGGGAACAGGGTTGGAGCTGCCCCTGCCACGAGAAAGCTGCCCCTTCGAGCCACCGGCAAGCACCGCCCAACCGAGTTCGCACCACCTTTGGAAGGGGAATGAGGGGTTCACAGGGATACGGACAGGAGACGGGGTGCCTCACTTTCTGCTTCCCCCAGGGCCTGGGGGAGCTGCCAGCATTGGGGGAGACTGAGGCCTGCACACACCCAAGGTGAGGGGCCCACCCCACCCCACCCAGGGTGAAGGGGCCGGATAGTGCAGGAAGATATCGCAGGGGGACGTCGGAGCAGAGAGTCTCAGGGTTAGGTGCCCCAGGTGTCCCACTGTGGCAAAGGCGGCATGCTGGTCCCGAAGGCCCTCATCGGAGCTGCTCCTACCGACCAAGGCCCGGAGCGTGCTCCCAGCTCCCAGGCTGAGCTTCTCTGACGAGTGCTGGCCATCCCAGCAGCTTCCGAGAGCAGGAAGTGTGCGAGATTCCGAGTCTCGCTGACGAAGGCCTGTGCCACGCGAAGGAGCGTGGACGTACCAAGTCGCAGGGGGACGTCTCCCTGGGGCCCCGGCCAGCTACAATCTGCCATTCCCCTTTGGCCCCTCCACCCCAGCAGTCAGCAGCCCAGAGGAGACATGCCCTCAGGCTGCAGCCCCATGCTACTGGCTAGGTCCTCCTGGGTTTGCAGAGGAGCATGGGGCGAGGGGTACCCCTGCACTGCGCAGTCCCCAGGGCTGGGCAGCCCAGAGCCAGAGAAGAAGGAACTTGACAGGGTCCATAGCAAGCACGTAGCCTTCCGCTCTCAAGGACAGCCCTCTCGCCCCCCTCCAGGGCTGCGTGGCTTCGGAGAGGCCAGAATCTAGGGGTCCCGGGATCACCCCAAGGGCCCGAGGGATGTGTCCTGGGGGGTCACTGGGACCGCAGCTGTCCACAGGGTGGCCAGCCCAGCACAAGCAGGTGGCGTGCCCTGGAAGGTGCCACTCTAAGCATCAGTGGCTGCCGTACGTCACACAAGCACTTGCTCCTCCCCCCTGTCCTCGGGCCAACAACGCAGGAGAGCTCTGCCCCTCCAGCAAGACCGAGACCAGCAGGACCAGCGCTTCCCGGGTGAGCGCTGTGCGAGATGTCAAGACTGTCCTGGCGGAGACGGCTCCCGTTCCCGTGACCACAGACAACACACCCAGGCAGGGCCGGGACTAGAGCTGGCTCGCGCCAGGGTTGCCCTGGGGGCGGGGCCAATGAGCCCTGCTGGGCGGCCGTCACGCCGCCTCGGTCTCCCCGTCTGTAGGATGGGATGGGGGGCCTGCCGGGAGGGATGCTGGACAACAAAGGGCCCCAGAGCTGGGCGCCGGCAGCTCAGCTGGGTGAGCATCCGACGGTCGTTTCGGCTCAGGACACGATCTCAGGGTTGTGAGATCGAGCCCTGCTTGGGCTCTGTGCCGGCCGTGAAGCCCCCTCAAGATCCTCTCTGGCTCTGGCCCTCCCCACCCTCTAGATAAAGAAAAGGGCTATGGAGCTTCAGGATGCCGTGTGCGCGCAGGCCCGTGTGAGCGTGCCGTCCGCTCCCAGAGCTGGGTCCCTCCCCGGAAAGCCCTCCCCACTGCAGCCTGGCCACCCTGGCTGTCACTGCCAGCCCCTGCTGTGTCCCCACACACTGGGAGCCCCAGAGACAGGGCCCGAGGCTTGCTCTTCTCTTGGCCAGCAAACGCCTGTGAATGAGGGCGTGTGTGAGAGGGAAGGGGCCGGTTCCTTCCGGAGCCGCTGTCCGCCTCCCCGCTCCCCGTCTCCCTGCAGCCGCTGCCTCCGTCGCCACAACAGGATATGAACACCCACTCTTTCGAGGCTCCCTGTGCACTTGGCACTGTTCTCATTGCCGTGGACGGATTACCCCATGAAGCCTCACAAGGGCCCTCTGAGGCTCATGGGACAACCCACCCACGCCACTGTCCGTCTTGCTGCCGCCGTTTTACAGATGAGGTGCACAGAGGTTATGTCACCTGCCCGAGCCGAGATTCAGCCACCGAGCTCGCACGCCTTGCTTCCGTGTGAGTTCACCTGTGCCCTGCAGCAGCGGCCGGGAACACAGACTGGACAGATTGCCCCGTGGACACAGAGGAAGTGAGTGTACCGCCAGCACAAGAGCCTAGAGCCCCTCCGCCGGGCGGCCGGGCTGGGGCCCTGCCCGCTCGGAGGCTTGCAGGGAGCCAGACTGGGTGGGGAGGGGGGAGGCCTTGTCAAGAGCAGGCCTGGCCCGGGGCCTGCGGGGCTGCAGAGGCCTCCCTGAGGAGCGACCGCCCTGCTCCCCCAGAGCTGACCAATACACCATGGGAAACGAGTCCAGCCTGTCCGCCCCGCAAAAGGTTACAGGTTGCCCACCCGCTCTGCGACCTGGCCTTGCATTTGAGAAGTCTGGCCCGATTCTGTCGGATGTCAGTCTGAAAACCATGGCATTTCTCAGCTGTGAATGACCAGGAGCCCAAACTAAACAGAACACATCTTTGTAGGGGTCCAGAGGCCATGGATGCTCAGGGGTCAAGACCACAGCCCCTGGCCCTGACCACAGTGTGGCTCTCAGACAAGGCCGGCCCTTCCGGAAGCCGGGTCACCCGGAAGCACCCTTGCTCCGGGCATCAGGGCCTCCACTGGCTCTTGCTCATTTCTCGGCCTCCGCGCACTGCCCAACTGCTTCCAACAACAGTGTGGAACCCCCGGCCACAGGCCTGGGCTTCTGCTTCTTTGCTTCCCAAAGCTGCTGACCGTGGCTGTGTGGCACCCTCAGCTAACATGACCCTCACGGCTTCTCTAACCTGCCCAGCTTTGGGGCTCCCGGGTCCACAGTCTGGATACTTCCTCCTCCATCTCCACAAACTCAACCAACACTAGACCACATGTCGTCTGTCTGTCCCTACCCCCCCACCCAACCAGGTACCCACACACTCACCCCTCATCACCCACCTACTCACCCTTCCACCCCCCACCCGTCTATCCGTCTACCTACCATCCATCGCTCTATCCGCCATCCATCCGTCCGTCGGTCCGTCCATCCCTTTCTCCCTCCCTCTCTCATTCACTTTCCACTGTATTTCTCAATTTCATTTTTCTCCTTTACTAATTTATTCTGTTCTTCCTTCAGGAAAACACCCCCAGTGCCTGCTGAACTCTCATTAACTCTTTAGGGCCTAAACCCACAAAGGTCTCCAACACGAGCCTTTCCTATTCCTTCCAGACTTTTCCACGCTTCCCTGGGGCCTTGATCGTGCGTTTACTGGGCTGTCTGAATCAAACAGGCCACACTGACTTACCTCTGACATCTCTTTGTCCTTGGCCCTGTGGCAAGCCTCTCGTTTTAGGTGATCCAGAATCCTCACTTGGAACACAGACTGCAGGCGGTCCTAGGGATGCCGGAGCGTGCCTGCGGCTCGCACGCCGCCGAGCTGGACCGCGTCAGCCGCTTCCCTTACACCGTGTCCTACCGGCTCACACGGTGCTGCTCGTCTGTGGGTCGGGCCATCACCGCGGGTGGAACACGGTCGCATTGTTTGACCTCCCAACCCCATTTCTTGGCACTTAATAGGCATTCAACAAATATTTGCCGCATCGAACTGACTTCATCACGCCAAGTATGAACCCTCAAGCTGAGACCTACAGAGAGAGCCGCTCTGGAGTGCTCCGGTTCATCTGGCTCGGGGGGCCCACGCGGGCAGCCACCCCGCGGGCGGCACAGCCAAGGCTTCCCCGGCTCTCTGGGCCTCAGGGTCTGCTGTGAGATGAGGCGGTCACCAGCGACCCCCAGAGCCCTTTCTGACTGGCTGGTCTCAGCCATCTGCTCACCAGCACACGCCACCATAGACTCACGGATGGCCTCAACCCCAGACGCCTACAGCACCCCCAAGAGGGACAGACAGCCCTGATGCCCCCAGGAGCGCGGACAGTCTGGCGGCTGCTGTCACCCGCACAGGCGCTGCTCTGGGGTGCGGCCTTCATCCCGCAGGGGCTGGCAGTGCTCCCTGCACACAGCCCCCACCGGAGGCAGCCTTGACTTGGGGGCGTTGTTCCACCCCCTCTCCAGGTGGCCCACGTCCAGTGCCTGGCTGACATGAGGTACTGAGACCCAGACTCTTCACCCCAAGGAGTCACCACCTCTTCTCCAGAGCTCTCCTGGGATCAGCGGAAACTTCTTGGGACGGCACCTCAGCCCGGCTTCTCCCTGCACCAGGAGTGCTCCCTCCCTGTGTCCCGCAGGACCCCACGAGCCAGTCTCCACCCTGGTGCGGGACACAAGCCGAAGGTACAACTACCTCCCCTCCTGCTCTCATAAAACCAGCCTTCCGTTTTGGCTCAGAGACTTAAACCCTGGCTGGACATCCTTCCAAGCCTCTGTTACCTCATCTGTAAAACAGGCCACAGCACTAAGTACACACAGCACCCGTGACGATCCCACGAGGTGAACCACAGGAGCTCCACCTTGCACGGCACGGTCACTGCCTGGGGTCCCGGAAAGGGCCGGCAGGGCCACCTGCTTTGGCTTTCAGGGGCCAGCGGAGCAGGGGTGAAGGGATGGCCTCCGCCTGCTGCAGGGACAGCTGGGACGGGGCCGTAGTTTGGCCGAGGAGAGACAGGCACAAAGGGATGGTGAGCGCGTGTCAGCCAGCCCACGTGCACCCTGCTTCCCCGGCTGGCCCGGGGCTGGGGGACCGGCCTTCTGAGCTAGACGAGTCCCGGGCCCTGGAGGACACAGAGCACGGGCTTCAAGGGGCTGGCAGGCAGCTCCGAGTATCGGGCCAAGGTGGCCCGGGTGGCCTCCCTGGGGCTGAGAGTCCTGAGAACTGCCGGGCGCCGGCTCTGGCGGCACCTGTGTGGCACCACCAGGGTGGGGGAGGGGCTCAGTCCAGGTCCTCGTCCACTTCTGGGGCCACTGGCCAGGCTGTGGCCGGTCAGTGAGAGGGAAACAGGGGCAGAGGCACCCATGACCCCTTAGTTATGCTCCCCTTAATTCTATGTTTCCCAAAATTGGCCCAGAGCCACCTGCCTCCAACTGTGTTGGGACAGGGAATGGTGACATTGAACTTCACTCCCGGCCTCCCAGCTCAAGGGGAGGCCCTAGGTTATCCCGTCTGCCGCTCTCTGTGGTCCTGGGCCACAGGAGGCAGGGTCGGGGGAGACCCAGCCTCGTTGATCCCCCTGGCCCTTCCCACATGGCTCCCCAAGGCCCTAGGGGGCACTCGGTGGGCAGGGAGGTGTCCAGACAGATCGCTGTGCTCACATCCGTCATCACGCTCCTATTCAGCACTGGGCAGGGCCTGTTCTTTTCAGGAAGTTTCTTGGGTTACGGGCCCCTAACTGGGCCCCCAGAGGTTGACTGCATCGTGGCAAGGAGGACAAGGCAGGTCTGCCCAGCAGTTTCGTGGGCAGTGGTGCGGCCCGGAACACCCCCCCCCCCCACTATGGAGGAGGCCCAGAATGGGCTGTCTAGGAGGTGACACAAACCAGCCTTCCCTTGGTGGCCCACACTGGGAGGCCAGCCTCTCCCACTCCCCTCTAGTTGTAGGGCCCCAGCCCCCCACCACCCTCACAGTCACCCCTGGCCCTAGACGGGGTGCCTGGTCCCCAACTGACCCACAGACCTCAGAGCAGGCAGGGCCTTGGGGACTCCTGGGGTGGGGTGACCTGGGACCTCAGGGGGCCTGTACCCCCCACCGCCACCAGGAGTATCTCCTGACCATGCGGCAAGCCCTGAACCGTGCAGCGGGGGAGGGTGAGGAAAAGCACAGCAGAGTCCGACAGGGGTGGCAGGACAGAAGTGAGAGCAAACGTGAGGTGACGGAGAAGCTGCCGCGGGCCCTGATGGGACCCAAGGTGTGGGCTGGGGACTGCGGACCTGAGGAGAGTCCAGAGGCGCCGCTGGGAGGGGCCAACAAACAGGGCTCTGGAGCATGCCTCTGTCCGGCTCTGCGCCCTCCACGCTGCTGCGCCAGTTAGGGGGAACCCTGCCCCCGTCTGATCACGGGGCCTGCCCGCAGAATTCCCTCCTGCCTCCTCCCCCTCCTCCGCTCCTGGTCTCTAAACCCCGCCGTCTGCTGACGGGCCGGGGCCTGATCGCCCCCCACTCCCCATGTCTTGACCCCTGCAGGAACCATCCAGAATACCTTTCCTTTCATTTCAACACGTGTCGGCCGTTTTCTCCTTAACAACACGGCTTCCCCATACCCACCGCAAGCCCCGGGTGGGAGGGTTGAGACGCACTTGACCCCGGGCCTGGGGAGGATGGGCAGCCGCTCGACTACGGTGGGCAGGGTGTGGAGGGGCAGCTCCCAGGCCTGGCTTCCAACCCCAGCCCTGCTTCTGGGAGCCCGGGCCACCCGGACCCACACTGCAGGTGTCTGACCTCCGGGCTTCATCTAAACAGAAGGCCTGGCCATGTGTGGATGCGTGTCCGGAGGCTCTGGGTCCCCACGGAAGCCTGCCTTCGGTGGGGAGGGTGGGGCGGGGTTTGGGGCTCGTGGCAGGTGAATACACGCCCTTCACTCTCTGTCCTTGTAATCCCGGATGCGGAGAGCAAAGGGCAAGGAAGAGATCGTGGTAGCAGGAAGATGGGCCGGGAAGGGCCCAGCCTGGTGGAGTGCCAGGGTTCTGGGGACCCCCTGCCTGGTCCTTCTCTCTCCAGGACAGGCAGAGATTGGCCCGGTGTTCAGAAGCCTTCCATAGAGCAGCAGACCAGAGGACGCTGGGTCCTCGGCAAAGCTTCCGACAGACCCTCAGAGGTCCCAGCAGTCAAGAGGGTCTCCTCTTCACTCCTCCCACACCCCAGCCCCTGCTCCCTCTTCTGTGAAGCCCCTTGGACCTGCCCAAGTAGAGCAAGGGGCTCCCGTCGGTCCCCCACGCCAGGATGTGCCTTGCTCTGAGGACAGGCTTGGAGCCCTGACGGCTGGCCTCCTGGTCCGTCATGTTAGCACCAGATCTGCGGGGGCTGTGATCTGTTCCAGGGTCTGCCTGGGCCACACGGGGCCACACGGGGCCCCACTAGCCCCAGCGGGGAGACTCCTGACCGTCAGCCGCTGCTCTGACCGCTGGGGGGACTCAGACAGTGCGTGCTGATAGGATGGAGAAGCGCAGACCCACCCCTTCAGGCTCAGCGCACTTCCCGCTGTGCTGTTGGGGAATTCCGGCAGGTCTGTCCCTATGACACGAAGTAACGCACCTCTTTCCCCAGCCCCGGGCCCTGCATTAAGTTTAGGGTGAGGGCAGGCTCAGCGGCTTTCTTCTCAGGCTGGGGAGTCCTAGGAGAAGCAGTCTTGGCCCAGTTGTAAGATCCAAGCCTCACCCCAGCAGACAGGGCTGAACCTTCTGTAAAATGATGTAGGCCTCATCAGCCGCCTGCCGACGGGTTTCTCATTAACAGAAAATAAAAGATTAGAGACAAAGAAGTCCCCCGGAGATGCAGGCGGGAGGGTGGAGGCAGGGACCAGGCACTTGCGGATCCCCCAGGGCCCGGCATAACTGTTGGCGAGAGAGTCACTTTCTGCACCAGAGACGGGGGACAATACCATGCAGAGGCCATGCCTAAGTCTCGAGGCTGGGGTGTGGCAAGGCCAGAAGATCTGTGTGTGTGACCCCTGACGGGGCCTCCCCTCCCCCCTCCCCCCTCCCCCCGCTGTCTCCCATCAACCTTCACTGTCCACAGCGAAGGCCCAGGGACAGCTGGGAGGGGGCCGCTCGCTCTAAGGGCCCGGCCTGCAGATGCTCGGGAAACGCCAGGTGATGAGCAGAGACCCCGGCCCTCCCGGCTCTGGAGCAGCGGGTGCACGTTGCCTCAACTGAGCGGGGCCCCTGGGGGCTGCCATCTGCCCAGGGCCACTTAGCCTTCCCTAACCAGGCTTGGGAGACAGACGGCTGTTTGCAGACACAGTCTGTTCCTTGGAGAGCTGGGACTGGGGGTGGGGGGCTCTTAACCTGACAACCAGGAGATTTTATTAGGGCTCCAAGCTCCTGTTGGTCTCCTCGGGCAGTCACAGGGTACCCCATCCCACCCTTGGGGGCTGCCGATTGCTCCCAGTCTCCTTGGGTCATCTCTGGTCCGGGTGCTAGTGGGGGACCCTCAGTGGGCTCTGGTTGAGCCCCAGCAGCAGTCCCCACCCCCATGCATGCCCTGGGCCGGGGTCCACCCAGCGTGCCTGGGAGCCATCTCCCTGCCGAGCACAGACCATGTTCTCATGCCCCGGCACAAAGAGGCTGACCCACTGCAAAGGCAGATGGGGGAGGGACAGAGCCTGCACCTGCCTGGCCAGGGCTCGGCGCGGCCGTCATCCCATGGAACCCGCCTGCCTGAGTGTCTGATGGCCAACAGGCTGCCCCTGACGACACTCCTTCGCAGGGTTCCAGGTGCCCACCTAAGGGCCCCGGCGAGCTCTGAGATGCCCACTGTAAATAGGGCAAAAGTGGCTGTGGCCCCCCTTACTCCTGAAAGCTGGGGGGCCCTGCAGCGGGTGGATCCCATACCCTGCACCCCACAGCCCAGGACAAGGAGGCCCTTGTGCTCTTCAGCTACCATGTGAGACACCCCAGCTGGACACCAGGCATTGGGGACATGGAGCCCCTGGGCCCGGGTGCTTTACACAGGGTGGGCGCCAGCAATGTGACAACTGCCCTGGGGAGCTCGGCAGGGCCCGGAGGTCCCGGGGTGACTTCATGGACCATACGTGCTAGTTCTGGTACTCTCTTGTCCTGAACGGTAGTGCAGGGCTTCTGCTGTTGGCCCGTGAGGGCTGGGCACGGGGCAGGAGCCCCCCACATGCACCCCCAGTCCTGCAGCAGCTGTGGAGGGCCGGGAAGGCCGCCAGCTGGGGGCCCGACAGCAGGGGCCCAGGGCAGTTCAGGGACACTGTCTTCACTCGGCTCACAGCCCACGCCTGGGGCACCTCTGTAGCCTCTGACAGTCCCGCTTTGCCTGCCGCCCCCCAATCGCAGCACAGCCTCCTCCTCTGGGTGGTGGGACCTGGGCTGTAGCTCCCTCCCACGGGCTCGGAGGGTGACAGCGTGGCCATGCTCACGGAGAACCCCTCCCCTGGGCTGCGAGCTGCCACAGCCCCTCACCTCCCAGGCCTAGCCCCGACCCCAAGTCTCTCCCAAGTCCCATCCTCGCTCTGCCCCAGCCCACACAGCCAGCCGCCTCCCCAGCAGCCCACGCGGGGGCCCAACGGACCCTGCCTTTCACTCCCGCCTCCACCGCAGCTCAAGAAAGGCCCAGTGACACCTCCACGCCCCCTTTCCGCGTCCCCTCCATCCACTCTACCAGCCCCACCAGCTCCACCTACCTGGCCTCCTGGCTGCTATTCTCATTCTCCACAGAGCGGCACAAGTCATGTTGCATAACTCCCCTGCTGAAAAACCACCAGTGGTTCTCTAGTTCACTTAGAATAAAAACCCACACACTGTAGCAGCCGCCCCAGGACCCTCTGGAGCCTGGCTCCTGCCCACCCCCATCGTCCCCGCAGCCCACAGGGCCTCCTTCTGTTCCTCAAAGACACCACGCTCGCCGCCACCTCAGGGCCTTTGCACGTGCTGCTGCGCCTGGAACACTGCCCCAGATCGGCATGTGATTGCACCTGGCCCATCATTGGGCTCCCAACTCAAGGTCTGCCCCCGGAGAGGTCCTTCCCGGACCCCACTGGCCCTCAGTTATAGGCCTTGTTTCGTCTCTTAGCAGCGCAGCACCGAGTGAACAGTCTTCGTGTGTGGGTCTCTGTGGACCATCTGTCTCCTAGCAGAAGTCAGGAGAGGACGGAACAGACTCTCCCTCACAGCCGCAGAAAGAACCAGCCCTGCCAACACCTTGGTCTCGGGCTTCTGGCCACCAGGCCTGGGAGACCAGAAAGTTCCGTTGTCTGGGCCACTCAGCTTGGACCTTGTTGGGGTGGCCTCAGGGGAGGAGCAAGGTGGCCCCCACCCACTGTGGAGAGGGCTTACAAGGGGAGTACGGGGAGCAGGGCTGCTGGTTATCACAGGGCATGGCAAATGCCCCAGAAACACAGTGGCTCAAACAGCCATTGGATTTGTCTCCTGGTTCTGAGCTAAGGTCAGGGGTTGAGGGAAGGCTAGGCAGGGCCGTCCGTCTGCTCTGACCCGTGTGATGTCCACGGGGCCCTTGCTCCTTCCTGCCCCATCCTGGAGGCCTGCGTGGCCCCACATGGCACTGTGGTCTCGGTGTGGTCACACAGCGTACGTGCTGCTGACGTCTGAAGGGCGGTGAGGGAGCCGTCAGGCCAGTGGAAGTCTTTGGGACCCTCTGCCATAATCTGGGGGGTCAAAGCAGCCACAGGGCCTCCCCTGATCCTCCCACGGGCTCGGAGGGTGACAGCGTGGCCATGCTCACGGAGAACCCCTCCCCTGGGCTGCGAGCTGCCACAGCCCCTCACCTCCCAGGCCTAGCCCCCAGAAAGAGGCCCATCCTGTTGATGGGGGAACACACGGCCGCACCGGGAAACCACTGTAGTCGCGTCCAAAGAAAACACCATCTGCCCCAGGGGGACAGTTCTGCAGGCAGAGCTGCGGGTTCCTGGCGTCCACCCGTAGTAAGGACTCACTCCGACACAACGAACCCCACGGCTGGGACCCTGGTGGGCTGGGGGAGCAGCCTGGGGCAGGGGCCGTGGGACGCACAAACGTGGGCCGAGGAGGCCATTTCCGGCTCGGGGAAGCCTGCGGAGGAGCAGACGCCGGCAGCCTGCAGGTGCGCCGTGGAGGTCAGAATCAGCCTGCTCCTCCTGCTCTGGCGGATCGGCCCCTCCTGGCCACTGCTGACAAGCAGCACACACCTCTCCGGGCCAAGGCCATGGCCTCGGCGAGACTGAAACCACTGCTTTCTGGGCCTGCTTTTAAGCAGGAAAGTGACTGCAGTCCCAGAGGGGGCTCCCGGGCAGGGCACCAGGCTCCTGGCCCGGGGAGTTGGCAGCCCCGGCCTTTGCTGGTACAGGCAGGGGAGAGATGCAGGCCAGCCGGGTCCATCCACACCGTCTGTGGGGCTCGGGCAGGAGCACTAGTGGACACCCACCTACGCGGCGTCCACACGTTCCCAAGCTGGATGTGGAGCTAACAAACCCGACGTCAGGTTCGTTTTATCCCTCCTCCTAACTTGACAACGACGCCTTCAAAAGGACAGGGAGGGCCGAGTTCAAACCACTCTAGAATCTTTGGGCCCCCAGGGTTCAGGCAGGAGAGAGAGGACTCAGGGCGCTCCGGCCCTGGCCGGCTCTCCCCTCTTCCTCCCCTCTCACACCTCGGTCTGCCGCACCTTCGACGACCTCGAGGCTGGAGACGTCCCCTCTGACGGCAGGACACGGGACGGACCCTGCGCGTGCCAGCCCCTCCGGCATGTGGCGTGGAGCCGGCACGCGCTCCCATCCCTCTCTGCTCGCCGGGCTGCGTGGCCCCCACAGAAATGGCCCCAGGTTGTCAGCCTGAACTCAGGGCCCCACGCCCACTCGCTCTCCAAAGCCGGTGCCCTCACCCCTTTCTGGAGCTCCAGCGCCCCCCTGCTCTCCTCTCCCCGGCTGCCCACGGTGCACGTTCCCCTCCTGTGCTCTGCTCCCCTCCACACCTCCCTCCTTTGCGCTCCACACTGGGACAGCGGCCTCTACAGGGCAGGGACACTCCCTCTTGGCCCCCTGAGCAAGGGCCTTGCTACACCTGGGCGGAGGCCAGGGAGCCCTGGCTCCCGACAGACAGACTCACGAGCAAGAAGCGCCTGTGTGGGGCTCACCCCGCACCCGGGGCACCAAGCAGAGGGCTTGTTAAGGGCTGTGGCATCGGGGGGCCCGGAGGAGTGGTGTGTCGTGCGCATCTGAGAAGCCAGCATGCGGATCGGACTGCTGGGAACAGTTCGTTCTCCTAAATCATTCGGTCCTCTCCACCATCTTCTGAGCAGCCTGGGCTTGCTCAGCAAGGGGGTGCAGACCTGGGAACAGGGGCCCCCAGGTCACCACTCTCAGTGATGAGATTTAGGCCTCCATCATAGCCCTGAGCTGCACTCTGTACCCCAGAAAGAGGGAATCAGAACCCCAGCTCTGAGGCTCCTGGGGTTATGGGGTGGGGCAAGGCAGCGGCCAGGGCCCTGTGGGCACAGCAGGCCCTAGCTGGAGAGAGACGGAGGCTCCAACACGGCCCGTCCCGATTCGCACCTCCCCTCCGAGCCCCGCATCCACGCAGGCCGTCCCGGCTCATGGCTTCCCGAAAGTGGAGATGGGTCCCTCTAACGGGACCGGCTCACAGCTTTGTTCGTGCTACGAGGGAGCAGGGGAAGACCCGTATTGACTGAGGACCTTAACAGCCATGAGGTACTGCGTGCACCAGGCGTGTTTCAAGCAATTCGGTTTTGTCTTCTTAGTAACCCTGTAAGCTGGGCTTTCGGGAGAAGAAGACCCGCCCAGGTGGGTTCAGTGACTTGATCAAAGCCCTGCGGGGACCCGGGGTCAGGGCACGCCCGGTCTGAGGACAGAGCTCGCGATCGTTTGCCGCGGCCACACTACAGCGGGGCTTTGGAGAGAGTGGGCCATAAACCTGTGGATTTATCCGGGAGAACAGTTCCTTACTGAAATGCCTTTCCTGAGTCACGGGAACTCCAGAGCTCCGAAAATCCGATGGAACCTCTGGCTTGTCTTCCCCGCCAGCTGGCCCTCTAATTAGCTGTCCGTCCCTCTCCCAGCAAACCCTACACGGGCATCCACCAGGTACTGGCACTGGCTCCCCGCTGGGAACCCAGTGAGGTCCCTGACTTCCGGGGTCACCCCTGGGAGAGGGAAGAGAGGAAACCAGCAAGCAGCCCCCCACCACACGCACACACGATTCTACATTCATCAGTGACGGAGAGATGCAAGGCTGCCCGTGACGGTCTCTGTAAGGAGGTGACATTGACGCCGAGCCTGGAAGGAGCTGGACACGCAGATACTCGTGGGAACGCATGTCAGGCCGAGGCCGAGCGGGTGGAAAGGCCTGAGCACACAGCGACCCTAGGCAGAGACGAGACCAGGGCACGGGCGGCTGAGTCGGGGAGGGCCTCTAGAGTATGAGATGCGCACAGCTTTCCACCAAGTGAAATGGAAGCCCCCAGGGGGCTTGTAGCAGAGGAGACGGGAGTTGACGGCCTTCCTGGGCCTGCCGCCAGCAGGGGCAGAGTGACGAGGGCAGTGGGGGGGTGATCAGCCCAGGTGAATGGGGGGTATGGTAAGAAGTGGTCAGGGGCAGCGTGCTCAGGGGGTGAGTGAGGGGCCTGGAGGGGGAACGGCCAACAACGGGGATTTGGGAGCTCGGGGGACTACAGAGTCTGTCTGGCCTCGTGGCGCTGAGGTGCCCGTTAGCTGTCCGAGCAGGCAGGGGTTGTGTGGGGGAGCGACAGGCAGACATACGCCGCAGCACTGAGAAATCCGACTGCACCACCTAAGCGAGCGCCAGACACAAGGGCACCCATGGTGTGACCCCCTCCTGTGGACGCAAGATGTCCAGACTGGTGGTGGAGACAGGAAGTGGGTGTGGGCGGTCAGGGCTACTGGCAGGACCGGGGAGCGACGGCCCACCGTCGACAGCTCCTGCTCAGGACTACAAAAATGCTCCCAAACGAGATGGTGCTGACAGGGGCACAGTTGTGTGCAGATTCTGAAGCCACCGAATTACACACGTTCCAGGGTAAACTGTGCAGACTTCTAGGCCGGGTGGGGACGGAGGGAAGCTTTGGCACAGGAGAGAAACCCTGGGGCTCGGTGAGCGGGCGGAGATGTGGGCATCGCGCACCCAGCACGGTGAGAGCAAGGGCAGGCCCGCAGGGCGCTGCATCCCGGGGGCCAGTGCGGGAGGCTCCTTGAAGGAAGGGAGATCAGCAGGACCACGCGTGGCAACCTGAGACACCGAGAAGGCGGCGCTGGAGCTGTCCAGACAACGGGCTGTAAAGGGGGCGGGAACTGGGGGGGGTTCCCAGAGGAGGGCAGGGTCACAGGAGGCCCTGGCAGCTCTGCGGAGGGGCATGAGCCGCTGATGGAGGGACTGCGGAGCTGGATGTGGGAGCAGAGCCACACCACAGCCCAGCACACCATGCAGAGGTGGGTCCCGGACAGTGGCCAGAGCATCGGCTGGTTTCATTTGCTCCCTCCCTGGCCCGGTCAGTTCATCTTCTCCGTCCTGTGGCTCCTTGCTCACAGACCTTGCTGAGAAGCGGCCCCACCAGAAGGACCTGGGCATGTGTGGCCCTGTTTGGGAGCAGGAAGAAGGGGAGCCCAAGCTTCGAGCCCGCCTCCACAGGGTCCCGCCCAGAGGACGCGCAGCCACGTGCTCCTGCCCTGGTCTGCGCTCCCCCGAGCAGACGGCCACTTCCGTCTAAGCTTTGGGATGTGCTGATGCCCCAGAAGGTGAAGAGCCAGGATTTCAAAGGAGGCGCTGGGCCCAGGCAGGAGAAGAGTCAGTCTAAGAACGGAAACCGAGGGAGCGCTCGTGATCCGCTCATGGGTCCGGACCGTGCCCTGTGCGGGAGGCAGAGGCTCGGGGGCAGATGGCCCCAAGCAGGCAGAGAGCCAGGCTCCCGGCAAGCCCCAGTGGTGGCCGGAATGGGTATAAGAGACACGTGGTCTGGGAATGCAGAGCCTACACCAATCTGCGTCTGGGTCACACGGACGGCGCTTCTCCCCAAGCCGAACTCCACACTCGGAAACGAACAGCCCAGCCAACCACACCGACCACTCTGTGTCCCTGTGCTGCTCCCTGCTGGGGACCTTTGCTGGGGCCAGGGGGTGGCCCCTGGGCCCAGGCTGCTTCGCTGGGCTTCTCCACACTGGACCCGGAGCTCGGAAACTGCCTGTGGCCCCTTTTAAGGACACAGATCCAGTCTGGAGAGCTTTATCCCCAGAAGGGTTACAGGCACAAAAATAATCACCGAGCAATTTTCATAGACAAAACATCTAACACAAAAAGCAATTCAACAGCTTTCTCACTAGTCCTCAGGGAACCTGTCAAATCCCTTTGGCCCCAACACAGACAAACAGAGACGGAAAGTAAGTTTCAAAGACCGGGCGCTGCCTCAGGCTCTGGCAGCCCTCGCAGGACGTGTGTCTTCGGTGGAACCCTGCTCAGACGCGGCCCAACCTGGTCATCCTGAGGTCCCCCACTCCAGCTTACTGGGTGGTCCACAGGCCCAGTGGTCCCAGGCTGGGCCAGGCCTCCTCCCCAGCCCATGCTCTGTATCCCCGCCCCAGTGTGAGTTCCTGCAGAGGTTCACACACATTCTTCAAACGCAAGTTGTAATCCATTGATAAACCTTCCTTCTGCAAACACGTATCGATCTCTGCACCAGGGTCTCTAGAACCTGATAATCGTTCAAATCAGGGCTCTGACGCTTACCACCAATGGGACCTTGGACAGGACACACCACTTTGGGACATTTTCATTTCCTTATCTGTGACATTCCTAACCAGCAACAGGCAGGGACACAACAGGCCACCAGTGGAGTTTGCTTTTAGGGTCCCAATCCCAGGGCTATACCCACAAGAGGGAGGACACGAGTGGGTCACAGGCTTTAGGCTCTGCATTCAACAGCCCCACTCTGGCCTCTCTTCTCCTTAAAGACCTTTTTTCAGGGGCAAAGCTAAGCAGATGTCACATCTCTGGGGAGCATCCTGTTCTCCAGAGGGAACTGCCTGCTGCTTCCACACTTCTGCTCTAACTGTATCCATCACACATTCTGTGCATCTGTGAGCCCCAGGCCCAGCCTCGCACAGCCCTGGTCGAGAGCTGCTGTACCACACCTGCCGCTATCGCTCCCCTTGGCGATGACCACAGCCATGGCTGCCAGCCTCTGCTGACCCTTGTATGAGCCACCTGATTTAATTCCCACAATAGCCAATGAGACAGGAATGGCCCCTCCTCACACTGTAGACATGAAGACAGCCCCCCAAAGAAGCCAAGGGGCCATACCACATGGCTGGGCCAGCTCTGATGCCCAAGTCCTGCTCCCCCAGCTCTGGCCAACTGTTCTGGTTTGGGGCTGAGCTGAGCACGACACAAGGAGAAAATGCAAAGTGCTGTGAGAGGAGAGTCAAATTTCTCTACTCACACAGCAAGGCCACTGCTGGGCTGGCTAGGAAAGGCCCTGTCCTCACTGGGGGCCCTTGAGGGCTGGGTGACACAGGCCCCCATAAGGAAGTCAGGCAGGTGTGGGCAGGGAGGGGGTGAAGCATCCAGATGGAGGACACTGAGGGGCCCAGTGCAGAGAAGGGAAGGTGGGTGTGAGCCACAGCAGGCAGCTTTCCTACTGGGTCCAGATCTGCTGGGGCCAGAGGGACAGCAGATGTGATGGCCCATGGACCCAGGAGAAACCCCAACGGCCCAATGCCACTCCTGGCCAGGAATCCACAATGCAATGACTACCGGTCAGTCCTGCCAGTCTCCAAGGCGCAGGTGTGGCCCACAGCCCAAGTACTAACTCACTCGGGATCCAAATGGGAAGTGATCGTTCATCAAGCAAAACGGCCCAGGTGTGTGCACAGGTGAGCCCGCTCTCACACGGGTGCGGAGGAAGAGGACCGGATGGAGCGCCCTCCTCTCCCCACCACGGGGACCCCACCAAGACAAGGGTATCCCCTCGTTCTGGAATGAGGACACAGAAGCCGCCTGCCCATGGGCACCCACAGTGGAAAGGGGCCGAGCCTTAGAGCCGACAGCACCTTGCTGGCGAGGCCCGACCACTCCGTGCTTTAGGAGAGGCCCGGGGCCCAGAGGTGCCGCAGAGTCCTTGCTGGTAGGGTGAAGGACAGGGACTAGGCACCCATGTGGGGCCCCTTGCTCCCAAGGGCTGCTGACTCACTTGGGGAAGGTGAGCATCGGGAAAGACGACGCAGCAGCCCAGGCCAGGGCCTCGGGAGGGCGCCTCCCACAGGCCCCGCACCCACCCGCCCCGGCTGTCTCCACAGCCACCCTGTCTCAGCCCCATACCCCAAGGCCCCAGGGTCACCAAGAAATCCTACACTCAGCTCCCTGCTCCAATGCACCCCAGCTGACGCCCCCCACCCCGGCCTCCTGGAGTCCTGTTCATCTTCTGGGGACACAGGGAGTCCCCAGTGCAGCCCTATCGTGTCTCTGCAGGGCTGGGCATGGAGGCGGGGGGGGGGGATGCTGGTTGGGTTGCCACGTCCCCTTCCAGCCTAAAGCCTGCTCTCCCCACTGTGGCACCTCGCAGGGGCCCCATAAGGCAGGGGCCTCACGCCCGGGCCGCTTCTCAGCAGGGAGCCATGCTCCCAAGCGAGTGCTCACCTTCCCAGAAGCACCGTGCGGCAGGGCCCGACCAGCAGAATGCCAGGTGCACCGAGGTCCCTCCCTCTGTCTTTCCTCGCCCTGGGCACTTTAATAGGTTTTAACTAAAATCCAAAGGAAAAGTGAGACGGTACTTAGTGCTAATTGGGATCATTAAAACGACAGTAAGGGAAGATAAAGCTCACCGTGGCTACCAGAAGCCGTGCCTGCTCTGGGGTCATTCCTGAGGCTAAAATCCACCCTCCTCCAATATCCAGAAAAGCAGCACATCAGTCCAAAAGACAGACTGCCTCTAGGGTGACCAAGGTGGTGATGGGAGGGTCCTCTCCAAAGGACAGGACTCAGGGGCAGAGGGGCCACCAACCGCTCCCTCTGTGCCCATGCCATGGCCCCCACGGCTTCGTGGCCCCCACGGCTTCGTGGCCCCTCATGGCTTTGTGGCCCCCATTCCATTGCTACCAGGGCCTCCCGGGCACCTGCTGCCCAGCGCTGGGGCCCACTGCCCCGGAGGACCCTGGCCAGCCGCTAACACAAGCCGCACCATCTCCACGGGCCTCTGTGCGCGGCAGCCCCGGTGCCTGAAACCAGTCACAAAGTGAGTCAATGCATCTTTCACCCCGTGACCCTTCGTTCAATGCCTCCTGTGTGTCAGGCACTCTCCCAGAAAAGAGACAAGTTTCTAGAAAGAAATGGAACCTCAAAGAACTACCTGCTTTCAAGAAGCTCATATTCTGATGGGGAAAGCAGAAAACCGGCCAAGAGGAGTGCCTTGTTGGCAGGGATGGGTCCTGAGAAGGGGCCCCGCTGCAAGCGGGGCAGGTGCAGGATGAGCAAACAGCAAAGCGGGCACTCGGGAGGGGAGAGGAGAGGAGGGGAAGTAGAGCTCTCTGGGCTGGGTGGGGGCAATGGCAGACCTTCCGCTCCTGCCGACCACTCAGCAAGGGCAGATGCTCCCCGTGCTCCCGGGACCTGCCTCGCCCTGGGGCAGGCACCATGCTCCCCAGGCCAGAAGCAGCCACCGGCAGGGAAGAGGCACTTGCTACCATTCCCCGAGGGAATGCAGGTGTCTCCCTGCCAACCCGAGAGCGCCTCGCTGCCGTTCACTATGGAGACGATCACGTCCCGATAAGGACAGGAAGGCTGGGCGAGGGGAGGGCACGCGTCTGGCTGACAAGTGAGGGCAGAGCTAGAACTGGCCTCAGCTGCCCGGGCCCAGCCCCAACCCCAGCACACACTTCTGGAAGTCCCGGAGCAGCAGGGCACACAGTGGGCCAGTAGCAGACAGACATGACCCAGTGCCGTTTACCTTGCGGTGACGTGCGACAAAGCGGCTCTTGGAAACCCGTGACTCCAGGGCTCCCCAACACACCCAGAGCGGGCCCTTCTCGGCAGCTGTGGAGCCTGGGGCCAGACCCCCCGGGGAGCACGGGTCTCTCCTACCTGCCCCTCATGCTCCGTGTGCGTCCTGCATGTGGCCTCCCATCGACACGGAGGGACCCTGCAGGAGGCCCTCAGGGCGCCCCCAGTTCTCCAGATGAGCTCTCTTCGGCTCCTTTTCCTAACAAATGCAAGAGACTAGAGCACCGGTCCCTGGAGACCCAGAACCAGCTGTGATCAGTCATTCGTTTTGTGTCTTCCTTTCCTGTAAACGTTTCCCCTTTCCACAAGCTGATAAATTCGCTTTTCCCAGAAACTGAGAAGAGGGCCTTTGGCCCAGGCCAGGCACAAAGTATGTCTTTCAGGGCAAAAAATCACCAGCTGCTCTCCGGGAGCACCAGCAAGTTGAGGGGCTGAGGCCAGGTCCGGGAGAGAGGGCCGTGGGCCGGCGTGAGCCACGGGGTCACGCCCAGCACAGACACGGCCGCAGCCAGGTGTGAGCACCGAGTCTGGGTCTCCGCTGCCCTCTGCCCTGTGGGCTTCAGGGCCCTGGGAGAGCATGCTTCTCTCTTTCCCCGGGGCCCCAAGGCGAAGCCTGCCTGACCCCAGCCAGGACCAAGTGCCCCGTCCTGACCATCATGACCACCTGTCCTTCCATCTCGGGGCCCGGGCCTGTAGCTGTGCCCACAGGGAGCACCTCTCTCTCCACTTCTGCTGCTGAAATCCAACTCTGCCTTTGGGGCCTATCCGAAGGCAGGTCCCCTCCCAACCCCTGACTGCTGTGATGTCTTAAGGACAGGTGCCAGGCACAGGGGCAGCCGGCCTGGTGGCTCACGGTGCCCCTGCAGCTGGGCTGTCTCTCTCTTCTCCCTGGGCACTCCCAGAGTCATGGGTGGTCGCCTCCAGCCCAGCTCCGACCCTAGCCAAGACTAGAGCACAGGGCTGGGCAGACTTCACCAGCCCACACGAGTTGGAGGGAATCGGGACCCAGACACAGTACCCTACGAGGACACTGGCCCGCACACCAATGCCAGGCCCAACCCCGTCAGACGACTGGGAGCCCAGAGTCCCCCAGCGGCTCAAGCAGAACCTGGTCCGCGAGGCCAGTGCACTAACCGGGGACGTGAGCGGCCGTGGGAGTCCTTCCGTTGTTTGTGCCTCAGCACTGACCGTCTGTCCTCTGGGCTTCAGAGAGAAGTGGCCTCCTCGGAAAGGCTCGATGGCACAGGGGTGGGACTGAGACCACGGGTTAGCACGGCTTGTCCGCGGAAAGGAGATGCTCGCAACGCACTCAAGAAGTGTGATTCCGGGGCGCCTAGGTGGCTCAGTGGGTTAAAGCCTCTGCCTTTGGCTCAGGTCATGATCTCAGGGTCCTGGGATCGAGGCCTGCGTCGGGCTCTCTGCTCAGTAGGGAGCCTGCTTCTCCCCCTCTCTCTATCTGCCTGTCTACTTGTGATTTCTGTCTGTCAAATAAATAAATAAAATCTTTAAAAAAAAAAAGAAGTGTGATTCTGAACCGACGGCCCGATTCCCCAGAGTGCCACAGTGCCAGGCCCTGAACGCAGCCTCTGGAGCGCCGCCTGTGAATGGGCCCCGGGCACACCGGGAGCTCCGTCTCCATCCGTCCACCTGTGAGAATGCGTGTGTGTGTGCACATGCATGTACACGTGGAAGGGAACACAGCTGTGTCATGGCAAGACACGCGTGTGCGGCCTCAAGAGCTCCCAAGCCAACAAATACATTTCACTTGAGAAATGACAATAAAGTTCCTTTGGGAAAACAAAAAGGATTTTGAGACCATAAAAGCAAAAGTCCTCCATGCCTCTGAATTCATATAAAATGACCATATCATCATTTGTTCCTAAAATTGTGCCTTAAAACCTCTGTGGCTTCCGTACTCCTCGGCTCCTGCGTGACCCTGCCTGGAGCCTGGCCAGCACCCCAGGGCTCTCTCACTTCTCCCAACACAGCCTGATCCTTTGCCTTCCGTGACCCTGTGCCTTGACCATCTTTCAAAACTCAGTTCCATTGGCATCCTCTCTGGTACTTTCTACCTCACGGTCAAAATGAAACACACTCGTCTTTTCTATGGATTTGTTCTAGCGTTCAGGAGATAGTCTTCTGGATTCCCTGTGCTGCTCCCAGGCCGTGTCCTCCTCGGGACAGTGCCGAGTGGGGCCTGACAGGCGCCAGGTGCTTAGTAAATGTCTGCCACATGAAGGACGGAGGGCTTTATTTTACTGAAGTTTTCCCAGGCTAGCTCTTAAAATTCCTTGGATCTGGTTCCAAATTAGCCACATAGGAAACAGAGTGTGCCTGTTTTATTCCTAGCGTTCTCCTCCTGGCCTTGTAGGGGCTAGGAAAACATTTCCTGAATGAGCAAATAAATGAATAAATGGCTTTCTTCTTGACAATAATGCATCAGTTACTCCTCCTGGCCGTGAGACTTCTTATTACATAATAATGGGCACTTTGGTGGAACAAAATCATGTCACAACATCTACAGTGGAAGACTTTCACTTCCAATCAAGAAGGAGTAGAAGGACTGATTTACCCTCCTTCAGCATAAGACAAACAGAAACAAAATGCAGAGAAGACGGCTTTCAAGATGTTGGTCATCAGGCAGCAAAGTACAGTGACGCAAGAGATAAGAAAGAAACGAGGGGAACCCTGGGACACCTCAGCTCGCTTCCTTGAGAGCTTTGGGGTCATAACACAGGGAGAAGGGCCCCCACATGTCTGTGGGTTGAGCAGACAGAGAGAGAGACCAAGAGATGAACATGGCTACAGCTCCTAAGATAGAAAACCCAAAAGACGAGAGCAAGAGGGGGACCACAGAAGATTCCCCCTCATGTACTCAGTGGAGTACTAGAAAGATTCAAGGCCAGGGCAGGCAGGGGCTGCCTCAAAGGACAAGAGGGAAATGTGTCTGGGGGCACCCACAGACCCAGAACAGTGCCTGCTCCCAGCGGCAGACAAACATCGGCATCTGTAAGGTGGTAGCCTACTTAGAAAGCTCTCTCCTTCCTAGTGGGGCATAATTAGCCCTAGACTAAACACTGTGCTGGTCCTGCCCCAAAAATCCTGAAAGCAAAAACCAAAATGATATAACTTTTCCTAAGTAATAAAACCGTGTCCTAGAATCTCAAGGATATTTATATCCAGCACGCAACAAGATCAAATTGATAATGTCTGGCATCCAGTGAAAGATCACCAGGCAAGCAAAGGTACAGAAAAACATGACTCACAATGAGGAGGGAAGAAACCACCAATCAAAACAGGCCCAGAACTGACACAAATGTCAGAATTAGCAAATGAGAACATTAAAGCAATTACATCTCTCCCAGATGTTCCAGAAGTTAAGCAATGACACAGAAGGCACAAAGAAGACCCAATTCAAACTTCTATCCGTGAAATGTACAATATCTGAGATGAAAACACACTGGGTGGGTTAACAGCAGATTTTACACTGCGGAAGAAAAAGGAGTGTATTTGAAGACACAGCAGTAAAAACTATCCAAAGTGAAATGCACAGATAAAATATTTGATAAAAAGACCATTCGTGAGCTCTTTGATCATTTTAAGTGGCCAAACGTATCTGTAACTGAAGTCCCCTGAAACAGAGGAGAACGGAGGGAGAAAGAAGAAAATGACCGAGAAATAATGGCCAACATGTTTCTGAAATTGATAGAAACTATAAATTTCTGGATCCGCAAAGCCAGTCTAATCCTAAGCACAAGAAATACTAAAACTAAGTAAACTAAACCACGACACACTCTAATCACATGGCTCAAACCTAGTGGTATTAAAAGCAGCTAAGAAGGGGGGCTGGTGGGGGGAATATGCATGACATACAGGGAAACAAAGAGAAGAATGATAGCAGCTTCTCATCAGAAACAAGGTTAGACGGGAGACAGTGGAGACCATCTAAACTACTTGGTGGGGCAGGGGGTGGAGGACAGCTAGCCTAGAAATTGAAACCAGGCAAAAAAGAACTCCTTCAAAAACTAGGTGACATAAAGATTTTTTTTTTTTTTAGAAATATAAAAAGCAAAAAGAATTTAGCAGAAAGAGACCTGAACATTCCAAAACGTTAAAATCTCTTAGGCACAAAGAAAATGACACCAAGTGAAGACACAGATCAAGAAGAAGCAATGTGGGCACAGGAATGGTAACTAGATGGGTAAATACAGAAGATTTTTTTTTCTTATTTAAACCCCTGCACAATAACAATGTTTTGTGGGATTTGCCATGAATATAGAAATAAAATGTGTGACAATAATACTAAAGTTCAGAAAGAAGAATTGGAACTATACTACTATGAGGTTCTTGAAGTATATATAAAGTTGTATATTGTCACTTCTACAGAGACTGTGATAAGATCAAGATGTATACTATAAACCCTAAAAAAGCCCCTAAAATAATAAAATGAAAGAGTTAGAGTTGAAACCCAACAAAGAAGATAAACTGTCTTTGTTCGAGGATGAAATAATCATCTATGTAGAAAATTTTTAAAAACTGAGAAAAAAAAAAGTCTCAGAACTAAGTGATTACAGCTACACTGCCAGACATAAGGTAAATATACAAAAAAGTCAACCAGCATCCTGCCCCCAAATGAAATACTTAGGTATAAATATATAAATTATATATAAACTATGTGTAAGATCTACATGAGGGAATCAACAAAACTCTGATGTAAGTAATCAGAGCAGTACTAAATATATAGAGAGATAGTCCATGTTCATGAACAGGAGGGCTGGGTATTGGCAAGAGGTCAATTCTTCCTAATTTCATTTATAGAGTCAATGCGATCAAAGTAAAATTCCCAGCAGTGATTTTTTGGTCATTGACAAACTAGTTCTAAGTTTTACAGGGAGCAGAAAAAGAAAAATAAATAAACAGAACAACAACAAACAAACAAACAAAAAAAAATAGAAGGAAAGAAAAGAAAAGAAAAAAGACCCCAAACAGCTAACACAATATTAAAGGAAATGACACTATCTGACTTCAAGACTTCCTATCAAGCTACAGGAATCAAGGCAGTGTGATATTGGTGAGAGAACACACAGATCAATGGAAGAGAGAATAAAGGGCCAGAAATGGATCCAGGTAAATGGAGCCAACCAACCTCTGACAGAAGAATAGAGGCGATCCAGGGGAGAAAAGATGGCCTCTCCAACAAATGATATTGGAACAACCACTTGTAGACGCAGACGTTAAAACCCTTCACAAAAATTAGCTCAAAATGTATCGCAGACCTAAATGTAAAATGTAAAACTACAAAAGTCCTGGAAGATACCATAAGAACAATCTAGATAACCTGGAGTATGTTAACAACGTTCAAAATATGACATCAAAGGCACTACCCATAAAAGATTTGGTAAGCTGGAATTCATTAAAATAAAAAACTTCTATTCTGCAAAAGACATTGTCAAGGGAATGAGAAGACTAGTCTGGGAGAAAATATTTGCAAAATACATATTTGGTAAAAGACTGTTACCTAAAATATACACAGAACCCTTAAAACTCAATGATAAGGAAAGAGACAACCCAACTAAAAATGGGAAAAAGACCTGAACAGATACCTCACCAAGGCAGACAAACAGATGGCAAATAAGTAAAAAGATGCCCCTATGTCATCAGGGAATTGCAATTGAAAACAATGGGATAGCACTGTGGACCCTTTACAAAGTAACCAAATTCCAAACTTACTCACAACAGGAAATGCTGGTGGGTATATGAGGCAACAGGAACTCTCATTCATTGCTGGTGGGAGTGCAAAATGGTACATTTTGGAAGACAGTTTGGTGGTTTCTTATAAAACCTAACAGGCTCGTACCACAGAATCCAGCAATCATGCTCTTTGCTGTTGATCCAAGTGATCTGAAAACTTACGACCACACAAAACCTGCACAAGAACTAGCAGCTTCTTCACAACTGCTGAAACTTAGAAGCAACCAAAACATTCTTCAGTCGATGAATGGATAAATCAACAGTGGTCCAGACAGACAATGAAATATTAGGCTAAAAAGAAATGAACTACCAGCCATGAAAAGACATGGAGGAACCTTAAACGCATACTGCAAAGTAAAAGAAGTCGTCTGAAAGGCTGCTCACTGTATAATTCAACTATGTGATGTTCTGGAAAAGGCAGCACTATGGAGACAGTAAAAAGATCAATGGTTGTCAAGGATTGGGGGAAAGGAGGATGAAAAGGCAGAGCACAGGGGATTTATAGGGCAGTGGAACTCCTCTGTGTGATACTGTAATATGGAAATATGTCATTATACATTTACCCAAAGCCATAGAATTTGCAACACCAAAAATGAACCCTAATGTGAACTAAGAACGTTGGGTGATGTGTACATGTAGGTTCAGTGATTGCAACAAACGTGCCACCCTGGGGATGGGGGCAAGTCCTGACAGTGGGGGAGGCTGTGAGAAGATGGGGATAGAGGGTGTGTAGGAACTTTCTGTACTTTCCATTCAATTTTGCTGTAAACCCAAAACCGCTGTAAAAAAATAGTCTATTTTGTAAAAATGGAATCACAAAAATACTTAAATCCCCAAGAAGGCAGTAAAAGAAGAAAATGGAAAAAGAACAGTTGGGACAGAGAAAAAAATCAAAGCTCACAGACTCAAACCTGAGCATGTTAATAATTATGTTAAAAGTTAACAGACTACATGTAACTAGGCCCAAATAAAAGGCAGAGATCGTCAGGTTAAAAACAAAGTAACATTTTAAAAGACCCACAAACAGTATGTTGCTTACAAGAAATGCACTTTAAATATAAAGAAACAAAGAGGCTAAAATTGAAAGTAAGAAAAAGGTGCATCACGCAAATACTAGGGCAAAGAAGGCCGGAGTGGATGTGTTAACATCAGAACAACCGATAACCGGAAATTACGGATGTGCTCTCCTAATTATAAAGGAGCCGATTCATCAAAGGACATAATTCTAAACACTTATGTACCTGGTAACAGAGCTTTAAGATTTGTAAAGTAGAGTCTGGTAGAGCTGCCAATGAAAACAGAGATAGCCACAATTATAGGTGCATATCTCAGTAAGCCTCCCTCAACAATGACACAAGTGAATAGGAAACCGACCAGGGCATCAAAGACGAACAACACATTCAAATAAGTTGATCTACTTAACATTCACAGAATGTGTTACTCAAACAGCATAACAGACAATATTTTCAAGTACACATGAAATATTTACCAATACAGACCATACTGTCGACGATAATTTTTTAAAGAGAGTCTGTGACAAAAGAAAGTATATTCTCTGACAACAAGGGCATTATATTAGCAATCACTCTTCAGGAAGAGATCTGGAAAATCTCCAAATATTTAGAAATTGAACAACACGCTTCCCAGTAACCCTCGGGTCGAAGAAGAAACTAAATGGGAAATTAGAAATGATTTTGAACTGAGTGAAAATGAAAACCACGTATCAAAATTCGTGAGATGCCAATAAAGTGAAGCTTACTGGGAAATTTATAACACCAAACACCTACTAAAAAAAAAAAAAGAAAAATCTCAAATTTATGATTGTAGCTTCGACATTAAAAAATCAGGAATAGAGGAACAAATTAAACCCGAAGTACAAAAAGAAAAAAAAAAAAAAAGGAAGTGGTAAACAGTCTAGCAGAAGCTGCTGCACTAGCAAAGAGAAAAGCAGCAGAGAAGAACCAGAGAAAAACGGTGGCACCAGAGTGGGCTCTTTGAGCAGCTCACAGAGTTGGTGCACCTCTAGCCACGCTGATGGGGAGGGAAGGCGGGAGACACGACCCATCCAACAGTGGGGAGTGATGGGCAGAAGACATCCTGTCCTGCAGCCCAGAGATCCCAGTCCTGGGTGGTGACTACAAACGAATGTTTCGTTTTATTTGACAGACAGAGATCACAAGCGGGCAGAGAGGCAGGCAGAGAGAGGGGGAAGAAGGCTCCCCGCGGAGCAGAGAGCCCGATGCAGCACTTGATCCCGGGACCCTGAGATCATGACCTGAGCCGAAGGCAGAGGCTTAACCCACGGAGCCACCCAGGTGCCCCTCACATAGAGACTTTTACAGAAATGGCTGTAGCTGCTTTGTTTCTAAATGGAAGCCGGCCACACGTCGACCGACACGTGCACAGGTAAGGGACACGTGGCGCGTGCATGCAATGGGCGCTACTCAGCCCCAGGAAGGAACAGGCCACCGACACAGGCCACAACGGGACTAAGTCTCTAGTTATTCTGGATGAAAGAAGTGGGTCCGAGAAAGGGTACATAGTGTAAGTGTCACGGATCTAAAACTCCAGGAAGCGTGGCGTGACCTGCTGTCGAGGAGGCAGACTGGGGACTGGAGTGGAGGCCCGGGCAGGGGGAAGACACTGCGAGGAGGCGGCCCAGGGACAGTGGCTTTGCCAAGGACAGGTGCCCCTGCTTTTCGCAGGTTCATGAGGCTTTCATGGAAGACCTACATCGATACCTGAACTTTTGCTAACCAAAGGACATCTGAAGAGGATTTCTCTTTTATAAAAAATAAAAATAACAAAGGCGTAAAGCAAAAATAGAGCTCCATGTTCATTCTGCAGTGAGCTGTCATTGAGGCAGCACGTGCCCCTGGCGGGGACAGCGGTGCCACCAACGCCTTCCCGGGAATCACACTCTGTGTCACACTGCCTGAGCCTGAGGGGCCGTCTAGGATCATCCTCCATCCCCCTCTTTTTAAAAAAAATTAATACTCAATTAGCCAACATCTAGTACATCATGAGTTCCAGGCGCAGAGATCAGTAAGCCATCGGTCGTCCAGAACCCTCCCTCCTCCTCGCAGCCTGGAGGCAGAGCCGTCGTGCCCGCCCGGAATGGGGGAGAACCTCAGCCCGGGGGGTGCCTTCTTCCCTGGGGTCTCATTTCCAACATGAGAAAAGGGCCTCAGCAGAGCTTCAGCATGAATGGGTCAAGTCCAAGACCTGGATGTATGTTTAAATTCCTTCCGTGTCTTTATCAGGTTAATCGTTAAAAACTGATGACAATTTAACTTGGACTTTACTTTTGTTTTTCAGATCGACGTCCCTGTTCTTCAAGCTGTGAATCTAACGTCTCCCTGCCCTTGGCCGGGTGCTACCTACCCGTCTGCACAGGGCAGGTCTCTGCCTGGCGGTGGCTGGAAACAGCACACACAGCGGCTCCGGGGAGTGACCCGGAGCGACGTGATTTGTGGAGGCTGAAGGCCTCTCAGGTCGGGTGGTGACAACGGTGATGCCGCCGTGCTCCCAAGGGCTGTCAGCGTGAAACAAGCCCGGGCACAGACGAGCTCTGGAAGGCACAGCGGGCTGCTTGGAGATGAGAGGGCCCCCTGTGCACTGGAGGGACGCACCCTTGCCCCAAGGGGGCCTCCCTTGTCCCCAGCCCATTCCCATGTATGCCAGAGGGCATGTGGACAGGTGCTGGCCCTCCTGGCCGTGGGGCCGTGACCAGCCCCTTCTCCCTGAACTTGTTCCTGCTGAGTGCAATGGTGCTGACTGTGACACGGAACAGGACAGCTGCCCAGATCACGGACAGAGCCGCCCTCCCTCCCCAAGCCTGGCCAGAGGCAGACCCTCCCTTCCCAGCCCCTCCCACAAGACTTCGCACCCAGAGTGGCCGCTGTGTGTGCTGGTGTGTGCGGGAGGGGAGGTGGTAGGTTAATTTAAACTTTAACTTGCTCTCCTTTTCCCACAGGGAGAAGGAGTGGGAACAGGTTTCTAAAAATAGCCCGGCCTGTCAAAGCTGGTAACCGTCAGGCAGGGCAAAGACAGGGCTGCTCGGGGAGGCAGCGCGGCTGGGAGCAGGGAGGACTCCCAGCTCTGGAGCTCCTGCCGCCCACACGCACCAGGCTCCGTGGCCAGCGGGCAGTCTGCATCCTGGGGCCATGACTGCCTCCCAGGCGACGCCATCAGAACCGGAAACAGGTACCTCCCGACAGTTGCCACCACGGGATGAACGGTGGTGACCACCGGGGTCACACTTCCTGTCTCTGCCTCTCGCGCACCTGCAATGGCCCCGTCTTCATCAGAGCAGACTGAGGGTCAGAGACGGTGGGAACCTCTCCCAGGCCACCCCGATGGTCTGAGGCTGAAGGCCCAAAAACCCATAGCGCCTATCCATGGGGCCTGAGGTCACAGGCGAGGATGGCTCCCGTGCACCAGGGCCCCCTGGAGCCAGTGGGAATGGATTCTGGCTCCCCTCCCATGGGTCCCGGGGTGGCCACCCAGGGGCAGTGGCAGCGGCTGTGTGCACACAGGGTCTGTGCCTGGTCTGGGCTCCATCTGCCACGTCCCTTCCTCTCTAGGGAAGAAGCAGACCCAGCAGAGAAGTGTGCACAAGGAGCGGGAAGGAAGCCTGAGATGGTCTCAAACCACCGACCCCGAGGGAACAGAACTCGCGGCCCACGGCCCACAGCCCTCGCCCGACACAAGGTCAAACCCACACGTGTCTAAGCAGCTTAACCCACACACTGCACTGAGGTTGCCTGGGTTCGGGGGGATTCCAGGTGCACTGGCCTCAGTGAGTGCCACAGACAGAATCACATCTGGGGACTGGGCCGGAGGCCCTCTGTCAACACTCTTCAGGTCAGACCGGAGGCATTTGGAAGAAAAGTCCAAATGAAAGCACTCTGTTTTAAAAGAGCCAAAACACAGCACACTTGGGTCTCTCCGATAGGAGAAATTTCTATACACTAAGATGCAAATCGTGGGAGTTAAGAAAGAACCCAGTGCAGCTAAAATCAGCATGAATGTTAATCTAAACATCGTAAAATTATAAAACTGCACCAGAAATACCAAGTCTGGAACTCTCGTCTGGGGAAATGCAGCACCCACTTGAGCACTGCTCGCCCCCCACACATGCTCGCCCCCCCCACATGCTCTCCCCTTACTGGTCGCAGGGGCCCACACAGCACCGGGCAGGGCCTCAGGTGCGCGCTGGAACCCCGCCGAGGTGGCTGGGTGCGCGCTGCCCCGTCTGCTCGGCTACGCTCCTCACCGCGGCCTCACCTGACCTGCCTTCATGTGCTTGTTTACACTGGCCTTATCGTCCCCCAGGCGATTTCGATTTTAGCCCTGCTGAGCCACACTTTAAAATCGGGGAGGGCTATCTGCCTGGAGCAGAGCTCCCTAAAGGCTCCGAGCTTCGTGGCCATCACCTCGTGGCACCTGGAAACACGCGTGCGTGGTCACAATCCCGGTGCCCCTCTGCGGTGGCCAGAGCTGGGGGCACCTGGAGCTGGCGGCGCCCAGACCTCCCTCTTCCGACACCCATGTGGCCTCCTGCCCTGAGGGAGCACCTGCTCCCACATATTTGCTCCTGAGTCTCCAGGGCACCCTGATCCTGCCCCAGAGGGAGGCAGGGGATTGGTGCGGGGCGGGGGGGGGGGGCTTGGCAAGATTGAGGCAAGCGCGTTATTGGGGAGGACAAAAAGGCAGCCTTACTGAGCGAGAGCTCCACACTGGGCTGAGCACATCCATTTCATTAAGAGCCCTGATGGGAACAGGCGAAATCGGTAATGTGATTAAGGAGGGCTTCGCGGGCTGGGGCTGCCGACTCCCGCCGCCGCCCGGCCGCCGCCCCTCCCCGCCGCGGGCAGGACATGTGGTGCGGCTCATCTCCCTCGGTAATGGGGTTATCTGGGGCCTGGCTGGGCTGGGGAACATGACGACGTGTGACTGCGGAGCTGGGGCAGCAGGTGTCTGCCCGTGCATCTGCGGAACACGCTCTCGGCACAATCCCGGCATCAGGACACACACGCGGGCAGGACACCGGAAAATTGAATCTTATTACTAATTAATGGCTTTAATGCCTATGATTAGGCCTCAAACACAGTCTATTTTCCCAAAGATAAGTTTAGCTCTGTTTGAACCGGGGGCCCAAGTGCTCTGCTAACACCGGCGCCAAAGAGCTCAGCTCAGCTAATCGAATTCACGAGTTCTGAATCGACCGCCCAGATTCTCACAACTGTCATCTGAGAATAAATGACCCCAGGAGGGCAGCTTTGCTCTCCAGCAAGTGCCATGCTGGGGATGGGGAGCGGGGCTGAAGGTGTAGGGTGCAAAGGCCCAGCGGTCCCTGATCACTGGGCACAACCCGGCCCGCGCCGCGCCCTCCAGCCAGAGACCCGGCCCCGGGACCCGGGTGAGGGCAGCACGGCAAAGGGTGCGGGTGCAGAGCTGGCGTTCTAGGCAGGGGCGATTCTGCCTCTTCCCACGCCAGGACACTTGCTCATGTCTGCAGACAACTTTGGTTGTCACATCTGAGTAAGCATGCCCTTGGCATCTAGCGGGCAGAGGCCAGGGGGCTGCCGGACATCGTACGGGGCACCGGATGGCCCCTGACGAAGAAGCAAGCAGCCCCACGCCTCCACAGGGCTGCAGGGGAGTGCACTTGAGGCAGGAGGAGGACACGGGGCTTACAGGGACCACACACACCTCCTGGTCAGACGGCAGCTCGTTTGTTCAGGTGACTGGCCATGGGCAGCCTCTGCAGCCTGGGGGGTGTGCACACACGCACACTCGGGCACCCCTGTCCCATGTGCGGGAGAGCGAGGCATCACTGCTCCCCCTGAGCAGAGCCCCAGCCTGCTGCCAGGAGCCTGAGCACACCTGGGGCCAGGCCTAGGGGCCCCACTTCTCCTTTCTGTGAGGAAAAGGCCCTGGCAGCCCCCAGAGAGGGCAAGGCTTCCGCCCATCTGCACCCACCGCTCAGGGGAAGCAGGCCTGAGCACGGCAGAGTGGGCATCCATGGGCCAACCAGGGGGTTCCTGGGCGGCACCGTCTCTGGGGCAGTGTGCCCCTATCTAGCTGGATTTTCAATCCTTTCCTGCAGAGACGCTGCCCAACAGCAGCTGAGAACCAGCTTCGTTCAGAGGAAAGTGGAGTGACCGAGGGCTCCCGGGGCAGCCACCCGTCTGCAGGACAGGAGCTGGGGCTGGCAGGGCAGCTGCACAGCAGAGCTCCCGGCAGTCTCAGAGCCCACAGGATTTGCTTGTTGCCCAAGACAGGGGACTCACTGGTCTGGCACATTCCACCGGGAGGTCAAAGGGGCCCAGCTCTCAGGGGCAGGGGAGCCTCTGCCACTTATGGGGCTGTGTGTCCTAGGCAGGATGCTCAACCTCTCTGAGCCTCACTTTCTCCCTCTGTACAGCAGGACAGAACTACTACCTCCCAGGGCTGCTGTGAAGACTAAGCTGTGGGAGGGGTGCAGGGGGCCCATTCCCTTCCTCCCTGTTCCTGACTCTGCCCAGGACACTCATACTCCCCGTTGCAGGACAGCTTCTTGCATTTGGAGCTGCAGGGGCCCCCTGCACCCCTGCCCTCTCCCTTCCTGCAGATGTCCCGTGAGAGGCCTTCCTTGACAGCTGTCCTTACCTCTGCCACCTCCTTGACCCTCTTCACTTGGATCCTCCACATTGCACTTGGTGCCCATGGACAGACTTCCCACGTGTCCTGGTGCCCCCGGGCCTCCATCCTAGCTCTGCCCAGGAGCTCAGAACCCACCTGGCACATCCACAAGAAAGCCCCTCTAGCGTTTGCCAAACTACTGTAGGACTCAAAGAGCGTTGCCCAAAGTTGCTGTCAGCAAACCAGTGTATTCTCATCACGTGGGGGGTTTCCGGGAGCCTCGACTGCGCCAGAGGCAGTGGTCCCCACAAAGGGCTCAGGGAGGCACTCGGGAGACCCAGGTGGGAACACGCACGCTCCAGCAGCCAGACAGTGACCTGGCTCTCCTTTCTGGTCCCGTTCCAGGCATGGGGCCGGCCACAGAGCCCCCATTCCGTGCACACCGAGCCTTCCCCTGCATTCTCTGTCAGGTCCATGGCCGGCACCAGCAGAGGCTGTCCTCATGCACATGGTGGCATGGATACCGTGTCTGCCCGGGAGCTCTCGGAGGCTGGCAGGGACAGGTGTCGGAGGAAGACATACAAGCAGACTGTGCAACCTCGTGTCCCGAACAATCGGTACAGGGTTGCTGAGAGTCACTGGACCTCTAAGGCTGTTCTTCTGACGGAGGCTGCGTGTGTCCTGAAGGGGACCCGGCGACAGACCTATGGCCTGAGAAGGCCCATCTACTCCTCTCCTAAGCCTGGGGGAAGACGGCGAGGGAAGAGAAAGGCAGGGCCAGGATTTACGCGGTGCCGACTGAGTGCGGGGGCACTCCTCATGCCTCAGTCGCTTAGTCCTCTCTGCTCCCTGGGGAGCCGGGTCGTGGTGGGTTCCCGAGCACAGACTGAGGACAGAAGTTGGTTCTTTGAGCCGAGGTGGGCTCTTTACACCCGAGGCTCAGGGGCTGAAGCAGGCTGGCCCAGGTCCCCTTAGGCTGTGGCAGGTCAGGCGTGGGGACCCAGCCTCCTGGCTGCCGCAGACACAGGTTTGTACCCTGCCCAAGACCCATCCACCAAGGACCGCAGCGCAAGCAAGGTCCCTGCCAACGAGTGGGGGAGGCAGGCTGCCGCTGGGCATCTCGGCTGACCTCTCCGTGGGCCCCTCAGCAAGACCCCGTGCTTCTCCTGGACACAGAGCCCTCAAACACTCCCAGGGGTCGGGGACATGGTCCGATAATCCCCAGAAACCTTCCAGCCCCAGAAGTCGGTGCTTCTGTGACTCAGAATCAGCTCTCCCCGGCCCCGCATGGCTTAATTGCCAGGCAATGCGGCTGATAGGATCTGTAATCAAGCCGGCGGTGGGGGCGGCGGAGGAGGTGACGTCATGAGTAAGTGGATACTTTGATGAGCACTCACGGCCATCACTCCGCATCTGAAACGTCCTCTCCAACTCTCTGAAAGACAACCCCGCACTAACCTGAAACCCAGAGCACGCGGTTCGCGTGCGGGAAGCGACCGGAGATCACAGCGTTCGCCCAGGCCCCTTGTGAGGCTCCAGAGGAGGGAGGCAGAACTTTGGAATTGAAAACCAGCCAAGCATGAGCCAATTACCACCCTGAGATCAATCCTCGAAATGGCACGGGAGGGAACAGGGACCCCAGTGCGGTAATGCTCGGGGTCATCAGCCCATGGTGAACAGTCCCTGAGCAAACCCGGCGTGGGAGGTGGCGGCCAGGCTCAGGCTGCAGTAAGAAAACCCGACCTCTTTAGTACAGCGCGAGCCGGGCTTGGGCTCAGCAGTCCTGGTGATGGGAGTGTGGGGAGGGCGCGTGCTCGAGAGGCTTCCTTTCCTTTCTGTGCTGCTCACAGCGGTGCCCACAAGTCAGCCCCTGAGCACTGTCCTGGGCTCTTCCGGGTGTTCGGAGCCCAGCTGTGCACTGTGGGGGGGGCTGAAGGTCACCACGCGATGCTGGGACTCAGAGGCGTGCATCCCTGACCGCCACTGGGTCTGTTCCCGCCCACCCTGTCCCGCACCCCTCCCGGGCTGCCAGCCTCTCCCGCACCCCTCCCAGGCTGGCAACCACTAGTCTCGTTTCCATCTCTCCGCATTTGCTTCTTGTGGCCGTTCCATATAAATGGAATCCAACAATAGGTGAGCCCGTGTTGGCCTTCCCTCAGCCGGCGTCATGTGTCCAAGACTCATCCACGTGGCACGAACACGTCTGCATTTCTTTCCACGGGCAGGTAATGCCTGCAACACGGACGATCCACGCCGTGTCCATCTGTCCGTCGGGGCAGACACCGGTGCTGTCTCTCCTGGTCGGCTCTGATGAGCAACGCCGCTGTCATGCATGTACTTTTGTGCGGGTACATTTATCTGGGAGTGGAATGGCCCACGCGGCCGCACGGTGACTTTATGTTTAACTTTGTGAGGAACCGCCAGACTGGCTTCCAGACCAGCTGTGCTAGCTCACGGTCCCACCGGCCACATATGAGGTTCCCATTTCTCCACATCGTCGCCAACACCAGCCATCCTCGTGGGGAGACGTGGAGTTGACTGTGTTTCCGATTTGTATTCCCCAAAGGACTAATAATGTTGAACATCCATTCATGTGCTTGTTGGCCGTTGGCTTTTTCCTTGAAGAAACATCCAGTCAAGTCCTTTGCCGGTTCTTAGATGAGACTGTTTGTCTTCATTGCTTAGTTGAAAGAGTCTTTTATATATTCTGGACACCAGCCCCTTATCAGACACATGACTTACAAATATTTTCTTCTATTCTGTGGGTTGCCTTTTCAGTTTCTTGATGGTGTCCCAAATTAGGAGCACCAGAGTTTCTCATTGTGATGAAAACCAGATTATCTTTTGTTTTTGTTGTTGCACTTTGGTGTCCAATCTGGGAAAATACTGCTCAATCCAAAGTCATGAAGATTTACTCCCTTGTTTTCTTCTAAGTGTTTGATAACTTCAGCTTTTACAAGGTAGGTATTTGATTCATTTAGAGATAACCTTTACATATGGTGTGAGGTAGGGGTCCAATTTTGTTCTTTTGCACATGGATATCCAGTCGTCCCTGTGCCATTTGTTGAAAAGACTCTTCTTTCTCTATTGAACTGTCTTGCCACCTTGTTGAAAATCGATTCATTAATGTGAAGGTTTATTTCTGGACACTCAGTTTTATTCCATTGACCTACATGTCTTGTGACAGAACCACACTGTCTTGATTATTATAATAGCATTTTCTTGAACGTAGGCTCCATGCCCAGTGTGGAGCCCAATGTGGGGCTTGAACTCATGACCCCGAGATCAAGACCTGAGCTGAGATCAAGAGTTGGATGTAGCTGACTGCCACCCAGGCGGCTCATGATTATTATAGCTTTATGGTAAGTTTGAAACTGGGAAGAGTAAATTTTCCAGCTTTGTTCTTCTTTTCCCCCTCAATATATTTTGGCTATTCTGGGTCACTTGTATTTTCCTAAGAATCTAGGATCAGCTTGTTATTTTCTGCTGAGAAGCTAGCTTTTGATTTTGATCAGAATTGTGTTGAATCTGCAGACCAGTTTGGGGACTAATGATACCTCAGCAAAATTAGCAGTCCAATCCATGAACAAAGGACGTCTTTCTATTTACTTAGGTTTTTAAACATTTTCATCAGTTTCCTGCAAGGACATTTTATAATTTTCAGGGTACATATACACCATATACTTCTTAGGTTAGGTTTATTCCTGAGTATTTTATTCTCTTTCCTGCTATTGTAGGCAGAATTGTGTTCTTAATTCATTTTTGGACTGTTTCTTGCTAGCATGTACAAACACTGGGTATACCACCTTGTGTGGGAACAAAGACTTTTCATCAGAGCTGGGCTTTAGAAATACCACCTTATTTAGAAATACTACCTTAAAGATAAGCTTCTGGGATCCTGGAGATATTGACCTTTGTGGCTTAAAACAATGGAAATTTATTCTTTTACAGTTCTAGATCCTGAAGTCTGAAATTAGTATCACTAGACCAAAATCAAGGTGTTGGCAGGGCAGCACTCCCTCTGGCGGCAGCCCTGGAGAGATTCCGTTCCTCATTTTCTCCAGCTCTTGGCAGTGGCCAGCACTCCTTGGCTTGTGGTCCCATCACCGACCTCTGCCTCCAGAGTCACAGGGCCACAGCCTCCCCCGTCATGACAGATGTGATTGCATTTAGGGCCCCTGCAGAGAGATAATCTAGGATGATCTCATCTCAAGCTCCTTCCCTTAATCACATCTGCAAAGACCACGTTTTTGGCCATCCATGCTCACATTCCCAAGGTCCTGGGGACAAAGGCTTGGACATCTTTTGGAGGGCCATTGCTTGCCTACCTTACCACCCTTCGTGCAGGTGGGGAGAACTCTGCAGACAAGCGGAATCCCCATACCCCCACTGCCAAATGCTGACACTCAAGCTATCCAAACCGTCCCTCCTTACTGGCTTCCAAAAGGGCCCACTGCCTTGCAACCACGTTTTCTGTCTGACTGCAGAGGGCTCTGGTGCCAGCTGTACTCGGAGCCAGATCATCGCCACGGAAACTCGATGCCTGTTCTCCACTGTCCACGCTGGGCCCCTGGGCAAACACACATGGGGCTCCTGTGAGTTTGTCTGTAGAGGAGCAGTGAGAACGCGCTCTAGGACTGCCAGGGCAGGGAGCTGGGGCCAGGAAGCCTCCTGGCAGTCCCGCATTAAACGCTGACCAAGCCTGGCTCTGTGCTGGGCGCAGGGACCCGGAGGCCATCGCAGCTGCCCTCGAGATGCAAACCCTGCCTGTCCCGCACCCATTGCCGCCTGTGTGATCTGCGCTGTGGGGGCCCAAGTATGTCACTGTTGCCTGCACGCCTCTGTCCCCTTGTAACCTCATGCTCTGCCATCTGTGGACTGGGTGGCCAGTGCCCCACAGACGCGGCCTCAGGTATGTGCTCACCCTCACCCAGGCAGGGGCTCTGGGTGGGGAATCACAGCTCAGCTGTGACCTGGAGGTAAGCCCTCCCCCCGTCCCCCTGGTCTGGACCTCTGTTCCCTCATGTGCATCCAGGGTCGGGCCAGAGGGTCTGGGAAGAGGGATAACTCACTTTCCTTCCACGCAGAGCCAGATGGGCTGCCCTGTAAAGAGGCTGGGGCCCCTCTGGGGACTCCTCATCTCCTGGGGCAAGGTGAGGGGTGCAGGCTTGTCCCCATATCCCGTGGGGCTCCTCCCCAAGGGAGGCTTCCACAGTAGGCCTGTCTGTGGCACTGCAGGTGTCCCAGACTCCACGGGAACAACATGGAGGTTATCAGGACGCGCTTGGTGGCACCGCGGGCCGTAGGAACCTGGGGTGGAGGGAATGACAAGTATCTTCCTGGCACACTGTGGGGTTTGGGCAGTTTTACGGAGACACAGTTTCCTCAGAAGCAAGCTATCCATCACCTTCTTTAGTAAATGTGCCGAACCATATTACAAGACGCACTATCTACTATTAACAAGCATTCAGTTATCTACCAATCACTTGCCTAGGCCCTCGGGGAGACCCGGGCCAGACGCCGGCCTGACTGGAGGCAGCGACCCATGCAGGCAGCCGACGGCGGTGCCTGGGGGCAGGACCCGAGTGCTCGCTTCACCCTGGATAAGCAGGACCCGCCGTGTGGGACGCTCCCCATGCACGGGAAGGGTATTCGCAAGATGGGGCGGGCACAGACGTGATGAGTGTCCCTTTAGCTGTGTCACGGTCTCGTTTCACACAAGAGGAGGCCAAGACCCCGGACGTCTCGGGAGCTCGGCCACAGCGGACCCAGCGGCGGCAGAGGCAGGGCCAGGTCCTGCCGGACGTCACGAAACAGCTCATGCGTTTACATCGCACGATTCAATGGGTTTAGCACATTCACTGCCACGTAACCACCGCCACCCCGACTCTGGGACAGTTCCATCCCTCTTGCCAGGATCCCTGTCACGGTCCACTGTCACTCTGCCCCGCCGTCCCACAGCCGCGCGTCTGCTTTCTGTCTCTGTCGGTTTACCTGCTCTAGACGTCTCCCATGAACACAATCGCGTGACACGCACCGTCTCACGTCTGGCTTCTCTTCCTCAGCACGACCCTTGTCACGTTCGTCATTCGTGTCCAGCGTCTATCGGCGCTTCCTTCCTGCGCACAACTGAGCAGTACCGCACTGTGCGGACAGACACATCTGTGCGTCCGCCCATCACCGGACGGGCATCTAGGTCGGCTGCTGCCCCTCGGGGCTGTCCCAGCGGTGTGGCTGCGGGCACCCTCGTGCGGGCTTCTGCGGGTCATGGGCAGGTTCCTGGGTCTCCCGCCTGAGCAGAGGATGTGCTGACTGGCCCTGTGTTCCGGCACGTGACCGAGGTCCGCGGCCAGGACAGCTCTCTGAGGACTGGAGCGTCTCGGCACCAAGAGCAGCTCCCACGATAGCCCTTCTGAGGACGGGGCAGCAAATGCCAAGGGCAGGTCACCCCTCACTTTGTCCTCTCAGCCTTTACCTCACAAGGAGAAAGTGTGCCCTGGACCTGCTCAGAAGCTGTTTCATCCACGGAGAGGCACACCAGGGACACTGACTCCAGCACCATGACAGACAGTGAAATGTCCTCTTTGAGGACGCCCATGGGCCGGCTGACCGGGAGCCAGGAGCGGCAGGAAGCCTCCAGAGGCTGCTGGGCGACGGCCCACTCCAGGAGGTGTGGCAGGGGAATGCTCCGTGGGGACGGCGCCGGCGGACAGGGGTCTCCCCAAGGAACCCGTCCTGGGCCCTTGTTCCTCCGCACGGTCTCCTTCCCACCACCACACCGCCCCTCCCCCTCCCCCCACCGCAGCCTCCACTGTCTCTCGGCCCTGCCCCCGTCAGCAACGTCACACCCCAACCCACACCAGCCACGGACACGTGCCCCCCAGCCAGGTCACCACAAGACAACCCCCAACAGGGATGGGCCAGCCCCGAGGTCAGCCACGCTTCCCCAGCGCACTGAAACCCACAGTTCCTCCTCGGTCCCAGCAGCCCCGCCCCCACCTTGCTCCCCGAGGGCTCCCTGAGCAGGTGTTGCTGTGGGTGCACCTGCCTGGGGACAGGCTCACCGGGGACCTGGAAGGACTCCGGTAGGGAGGGATTCGGGGAGTCAGGTGGACGGCACGCACGTGACCATCTCCACGGCCTCCTGACACCCGCCAACAGGATAGCGGTGGGATAAGTGAGGCCTGAAGCCGGAGGAGGGAGAGGCGACAGCCGCTGTAGAAGGAGGGCAGTGAACTCTGGGAAGAAGCGAGGAGGTGAGCGGCAGTTGCCGGGAGCAGGGAGCGGGGCGGGAGGTGGGGGCAGGACGTCGGCACAGCAACACAGTTCGGACCTTCTCAGGTGGCTGACATCGTGCTGGCCGCTTGAGGTCGGCCACTAGGACTACAGGCTCTCGGAACCCAGCAGACGCTATAGAGCGGGGCTGCCCCCACGCCTCCCCCGGAGAGCGGGCTGTTGAAACACTTACCGCACGGCGCTACTCAAACTCCTCCCCCCGAGACGGCCGGGGCTTCGGTGGACCTCAGTCAGACAGGACAGAGGGCGTGACCTCGACCCGGGGGCCTCTGGACCCAAGACCCTGTGGGGTCCAGACACCAAGTGTTGAGACGAGCAGCCCCTCCCCCGACCTGATGCCCCCACCAGCAGACCCGGGGGGTCAGTCCCGAGTAAAAACCGAAGGCTTCGGTCCCTAGAGGGGCCCCTGTTCCTCTCCACCAGCTTGGGGGTCCCTCTTTGACAGGAATGATGGCTGCGGGGCACAGTCACTGGGGGACGCCTCCACGGCGAAGGCGCCTGGGAGAAATAACGGAGAACAAGAGAAGGAGAAGCCAGGCTCCTTCACGGGAAGCTGGGCCTGACACTCTGAGACCAGAGGCGGCGGTCTGTCTGTGAGGAAGAAAGGGGGCAGAGGCAGAGCAACGACGAGCCCCAGGGGACTAACAATGTCACTGGAACAGTCACAGAAATCCCACACATGGACGGGAGATAAACCCGGGGACACCTCCTGGGCAGCAGAGTGAAAATTCTGAGATGCAAGATGGGAAGAAAAGGAAATTAAAGGACCAGCTCAGGAGGCCCGACCTCCAGCTAGCGAGCGTCCTGGAAGAGAAAACCAAGGGAGCAGAAGGGCGAGAATTATAGCAATCACAGAAGAAACTGTCCTGGTGGTTTTATTACAAGGACACGGCCCACTAAGGGTACCGTACAAAGGATTTCCAAAAGAACCACACCAGATTACATGAGATGACAGATGCTGGAGGAGGAAGAGAGGACCCAGAGGTTCCCGACAGAGGGACGCTGCTGATTCACCAAAGTCGGGAATTCGGAATTCCTGTTGAGACAACTCAACAGGACCTTGGAGAATCACGTCTTAGACATGCAAGTTTCTAGAAGCTGGAAGACAGCAGAAATGCCTTCAAAATGCCAAAGGAAAAAGAAATCCAAATTCTAAATCCAAACGAATCATCAATTAGGTTTTTAGGAGAACGAAGATAATTTTCAGCTGTGCGGTATTTCAGAGCATTTTCCCTCTACGGTCTTTCCTGGGACAGCGCTAGAGGACGTGCTCCGGCCGGCTGCAGGGGAAGGCCCAGCAAGAGAAAGGCAGGGGGAGGAGAGGCGGGCGCAGCCGGGCAGCCTGCGGGGCATGGCCCAGACGGCGGAGACGGGAGGCCACCAGGAACAAGGCAAACCCTGCAGGTCAGCCGACGGGGCTAGTGGTAGAGAGGCTTTAGCGCTCTGGCGGAGAGCTCGAGAACACTACGTAGGGTCACAGAAAAATTAAGAAAGAAAAAGAGGCAATCATTAACTGCAGGAAAAGCAAAAAATTATACAAAGAAGGAAGTGCAGCCCACAGCAGAGAAGTGGCTCGACCGTGAGTGCTCACCTCGCCGTGCCACGCCTAACAGAAGCAACTCAGGGGGATTTAACCTAAAACCGGACCCGCCTACAGCCAGAGGGTAGAGGCAGGAAGTCGGCAGATGTCCGGCCCGGGGACTCCGGAGACGGAGACCGGTGGGCACTGCTGGCCTGACCTCGGTCACTTCCTTCAGGTGGGCTCTGAGCACTGGGCACCGGCAGGGGGCTCGGGGTCAGGGCTCAGCCACACGGGGAGACTGGACTGTGGGTTTCATCGTGTGTCTCCTACAACTAGCCAGCTTCTTTGGCCCTGTGTGTGTATTAACATAAATAAAAAATATTCTTGCAGAAAACGAAGCATCAAAGAGCAGAGTTAATGAATGAGCTGGCACTCGGAGCCCGAGCACATCGGTGTGGGGAGCACAGAACTGCAGTCCGGAGTCTGGGTCCCGCACAGAGCGGGCCGGCGCCCGGTCCCCTTGGCTGGGAAGTGGGCCCAGTGCCCACCCTGCTCGGCGGTGGGAGGACAAAAGCGATCCGCATGTCAGACGAGGCTGTACTGGACACCGGACAAACACGGGTTGTGTGATCCCATGGAAAGCGAGCTCTGCGCCGGACCCCTGGCAGGTCCTGGGGAAGGCAGTTCCTTCCCCCTTCTGCCCCCTCCTCCAGGCTGTCTTCCAGGCTCTCCAAGTCTCTTGGGGAAGTGGGTGAGAGCAGAGAGGCCCAGCCATCTCGGAAAGGGTAAGAAAGCAGGAGGACTTGCGACCCACACGGAGGGGACTTCGAGTTTGCCTGACCTTGAAGAAGCCACATAACCTCTGAGCTTCTGTGTCCTCTACAAGGTCCATCCCAAGGATGCACCCTCTGCAGGGCTGGTGGGGTGACGGCGTGAGCAGTGTGAGAGCCAAGCCAGGCCTCCCGCTGCCCCAGGGTCTAAGTCAAGACCTCTCTTCCCCGCAGAGCTCCGGGGAGGGCTGCCTCCAGGCCTCCCCTTAGGAGGCTGGCTGACGCCAGTCCTCAGTGCAGCGCGGGCCAGTGAGGGCGCTGAGCCACAGGGGCCCAGGCTTGGTGGAGGGTGAGCGCCGGGCACTGGAGCGGCCTGGAGGCGGTGAGGCCAACAGTCCACGCGGGGTCTGAGGGGCCTCCTGGGCCCAGCGCCTGCTCAGAGTGGGCGGGGGCCTCGACTCCTGGGGGCCTGCTCCGGTGACAGAGAGTGAAGCCGATGTCACAGGCCTCCAGGAGCCCACAGTGACTGCGTGGAGAGGGGGCTGCGGTAGGAACTGCGGCCCAGAGGAGGGAGAGCTCAACCCGGCTGGGAGGAGTCAGAGGGTTCCTGGGGGAGATGACACCAGAATGAGCCCACGACAACCTGGCCCCGAAGCTCTCTCCTCCCTCCCTCTTCCTCCACCCTGCGTGCGTGGAGGCCGGGAAAGAACCATGATGCTCCAGCACCTGCTACAGCCGGGCAGTCCCACTGGACGTCTCTGTTCTGGGGCCTGGGCCCAACGGGGATGTCAGAGGGGAGGATCGGCCACCGGGAGACGTGGTGGTAGAACGAAGTCCGGCAGCGGACCTGTGTCCAGGCCAATCGGTTTCGAACAGAGAATAGAGGACAAGAAACCAAGAAGGTTCTAGAACCTCTTGGCTGTCAGGACGTGGGAGAGAACTGCCCCTGAGTTGCCTGCGGTCAGCAGGAGGAGGAGGAGACCAACAGGTGAGAGGTGGGGCCCGTGGCCGACAGGAGGACACCGAGAGGGACCCGTGACCTGGGGCTCCTCAGGGGAGACAAGCTTCACGTTCCTGGGCTCAGTTCGCAGGGAGACGTAAACTCATCCTCTGAACAAACACTCCTTCTCCAGCGCTTACTGGCTAACAAGCGGCAGGGCCAGACTCTGAATCCAGGCCTGCCCGCAGAGCGCCCCCCAGACGCCTCTGGCCAGCCTAGAAGCAAAAGGACGGCTGTGTCCCATGCTGGAAAATGCTGGCAAGAATGCCAAGGACAGACAGAGGCAGAGCCGCATCAGGACCCCATGCCTGCGGAGCTCGTGAGGACAGACACAGCAGGGCCACCCCGGCTCCCGGAAACCCACGTGCCCTCTGCTGCCAACAGTGCCATGTATGGCCAAGCAAGAGGCACCCAGCCGGGGACCCAGCAGCTCCCCCTTCTCCACCTGGGCCAGCTGCACTCCGGGGCCAGGCTGGGGAGAGGCGCTGCGGACCATCGCTTCAGCCTCCCGCCCGAAACAGCTGGGGAGGAGGAGGAGCAGAACGGCCCCGGGGCGGTTGGGCCTCAGGTGCCCCCTGCATCTCGGGGCTCTCCTCCTCCAGCGGCAGAAGGCCAACATCAGCAGCCTGGGTCAGACTCGATACTGGGGTGGGGGATGGTAGGTAACCGGCTCAAGGTCACACAGCTGCCCTGAGATTCAAAATTCTTGCTGTTTCTAAGTTCCCGGGACTCCCTGGAGCTCGCTCACACCCCATGTTCCCTCATTCACCTGCTGTCTGTCCCTCTGTTGTTTCCGGAGGGCCGGGCACCGTGCTGCCTGCAGAGGCTCGCAGTGGAGGCGGCCGGCCTGGGCCGTGAGCACACGGAAGACATGTCTAACCACTACTCCCGTTCACACCTTGAACTACCATCGCCACCTTCCAGACAAGACGGACAGGCTGAGGTCCCGGGAGGCTGAGGACCCTGCACCAGGCATCCTGGGGAACAGGTGTCAGAGCCCGGAGTGAGCCCGGCAGCCTGACTCCTGAGCCCAAGTTCTCTACCACGGGCCAACACCTGCAAAAGAACCATCACGGCTGGTGAACATCCAGCGGACAACCTACAGAGCGCTCGGGGCAGACTGGCCAACCACGGAAACTCCTGGAAGGCCAGACCTGAGAGACGAAAGGAGTCACTCAGGCAAAGCAGGGTGTAGGGAGAGCTGGTTGTTCAGAGAGCAGGAGTGAGTGCCAGGAGCCCCTTCTAGACCCAAAGCAGCTCGGTGCACCTGGGGTTTGGGAAGGCCCGTGAGGCGGGGAAGGATGTAAGGTGACCCCAGGAGATGTCCCATTCTGCCCGGCAAGCACACTTCGGACAGTGAGGGACACATCCCAGCTGCAAGGGGCCAGCCTGGACCGGGGAGGACGGGCCCACCCCGCCCTGGACGTGTGGTCGCGGGTGCAGGGGAGCGACGGAGCAGTCTGCTTCCTTCTGGTCCTAAAACTGCCTCCACAAGTGTCCCAAGGTCACCAGGAGTTCCCTCTGATCTGGCTGCTGTCCGCGGACTTGCCTTCGATGGTGCCTCCAAGTGGGAAGGAAAGGCCCTCTGAGCGGATCGCTTCCTCTGTAGGTAATAGTCACGTTTCAGAGAAGGGAGCATGGTCATCGCCAGGCTAAGGTTCTGGATGAGGCTGCTGTCGTGGGCCCTTGCCCTGCTGGGAACAGGGGTGTCCCTGGGGCTTCCCCTCCCACCCCGCCCGCGGCTCAGAGTCCTCCTGCAGCCCCGGGCCACCCCCCACACGTGCTCTGGCTTTCCCTTCACCCCAGTCTAAATGTCTGTTCTCTTGTTCTTTTACGAATCTTTATAAATCACCGGTGTCCTGTCTTCGGTCAGATTGGATGTGAACGGGCATGCGTGCCGACCGCTGCTGGGCTCCAAACCCACACCTGGGCCTTCCACACATCCCGCCTCCGAGCGGACACCGTGTGCCCAGCCAGGCACCCCGTCAGGGCGGCTCCGAGAGGCGTCCTTCCGTCCAGTGCGGGCAGCCGCTGACGCTCAAAGTCTCGGGCGTCTCCACCGCGACGCCAGGGCCAGGACGGCTCTGTCTTCTCTGAAGATGGGGTCTTAGAACCTTACTTATGGCTGCGGCATCTGAGAAGCTCCCCTTCCCTCGCCAGCGGAGCGGCTAATGAGCCACTGAGATGATCAGTGAGTGGAAAAGGACGCACAGGAAGAACTGTGGCACGTCCTGTCCCCCCGCCTCCTCCCCGCGTGCTGCCCCAAGAGCAGCCGAAGAGAGTGGGAAAGGCCCCCTCAGCCCTCCTGGCCTCCCTGCTGCCGGGCTTGGTGGGATCTCCCTTTTTGTTCCCGACCTGTCCCCTGGGGCTGCCCTCCGTCCACTGTGGCCACAAGGCTGAGGGCAGAGCGACGGGCAGCCTTCACTTTAGAAGGCTTTTCCTTTGTGAGGGTTCAAGTTCTTTTCCCGTCTGCCGCTGCTGGAGGGCACCGGCCGCGAGGCCCAGCACCTCCACAGTGCAATGGACTGGCCGTGGCTCAGGGAAGGAATTTCAGGGACGACCTTGTGCTGTGTGAACAGCCCAGAGCCCGGAGACATTAGGAACTGGGTCCCGGAGGGGAGGGGGCCTTCCCTGTGTCCTACAGAGCCGTGTCAGAGTCCCCAGTACAATCAGGGAGATCCCAACAACATGAGGAATTAACGGAGAAGTTCACGACTGTGTTCTTAAGCTGCCACGGTACCAATGCACACTCGGAGACTAACGCGTTGATCACACACGTGTGTGGGGCTCATCAGCCTCATTTCACAGGGGAGGGCACAGGCAACCTGCCCTCAGCCCCGGCTTCTATGCCTCCACCGTTCGCCGCGCTCCCCTTCCAGGCGCCAGGCCCTCACCGTCGCCCTGGCCAGGAGCTCAGGATAAGGTAAGACAGACGGTGGCAAAATGTTCAGCAGCCTGCTGCTTGGGAAACAGCAACAACAACAGAAACCGGGCCCGTCATAGCTGCCCATTTCCACGGCATAAACACTTCCCAGCAGCTGACGCCCAGCTTCCAGTGTGACGTTAACTAGAGTCACACAGGTCCTGCCAACGTGAGCCAGCCCGTGTGCACTCCGGCACACGCCTGGACGAGATGTCCTCCTGCGCTGTCTCACTCATTCCGGAAGGGTCCGGCCAAGCGTCAGCACCTTGAGAAAGCCTTCCGTGACCGCCCAGCACGAACCACACCGTGTCCCCGACGCCTCAGCCCCTCGCGCACTTGGTGGTCACAACGGCTACTCCCCGGGACACCGTGTGTGGGGAAGCCCCAGAGAGGGACCGCCTTCGCAGTCCCAGAGGGGGCACCGGGAGACAGTGCTCCAGGCGTAATTAGGGTTAAACTCCACTTATGAGCACACAGGCAAAAATGTCTAAATAAAATATGAGCAAACCAGATCCAGCGGGGCGCACCAATAGAACAAGCCACCACGACCGAGGGCGGTTTCGGCCCAGAAACCGATCAGCCGGAATCACCACATTTAAAATGAGAAAGACGTTACGGCTGTATTAATAAACACCGAAAGTCGGTTGATGAAAATAAAAATTCAGAAGACTTCTGAAAGAAACAGGAACAGAAGAAGACAAAATTATACAAGACATTTTTATTTAAAAAAGCACATCTCTTACCCACACAGTTGACCCTTGAACAGCACAGGGGTCATAGGGGTGTTGACTCCCCAACCCCGTGCAGTCAAAAATCTGTGTATAATTGTTTCCTTCCCTAAACTTAACAACTAACAGCCTGCTGTCAACCGGACGCCTGATAGCCTGACAGTCGGCTAACTCGTATTCAGTACATTACACGGTCCGTGTGCGGTATTTTCACAAAAACAAAAGGAACTGCCAAGAAGATCATAAGGAGAAACATGTTTACAGGAAAGTGCTGTACATACTGGAAAAAATCTGTAGGTTGACCTCTGCAGGGCAAACCCATGTTCAAGGCTCGACTGACATATACATGTGTTTCCGATTTCTAACTAGAATATGAATTTTCAACTGAACAACAATGTTCTTAAAGTTCGCATGGACGTGTGACTAAGGAAAGTATAAGGACAAGAAGGGCAAGGAGGGACCTGCTTCGCAGATACCAACACACCCGCAGCCGCCACGGTACCGGGGAGCGTCTCTACGCAGGAACAGGCAGGTCTCTTCAATTCGGCGGAGAGGAGGCTCTAGACAGATCCATGTTCATAAAGAATGAAACGCACCACACAGGTGCCATGTTAATTAGGAGGAGAAAGAGTGATTTTTATGATGAATTAGTCCTGGGGCACCTCGGTGGCTCAGTGGGTTAAGTTTCCGACTCTTGATTTCAGCCAAGGTCATGATCTCAGGGTCTGAGATGAAGCCCTTGCGCTGGGCTCCGCGCTGGGCTCCATGCTGGGCCGGGGGTCGGGTCGAGATGCTCTGTGTCACCCCGCTTCTCCCCTCGCGGGTGCCGGAGCAAGAGGGAGAGAAGCGACTCCACTGAGCACAGAGCCCGACGCGGGGCTCGATCTCACGACCCTGAGATCACGGCCTGAGCCGAAACCCAGATTCGGATGCTCAACAGCCTGAGCCCCCCGATGTTCCTGTAAACGGGTAACTCTTTTAAAAAATAAAATAAACCAGTCCTGGCACAACAGACTAAACCTCTCGGAACACACAAGTCAGGGTCCACCTCATCGTCCACACACAAGCTCCAGACAGACGGACGCTTGGAATCAGAACAGAGAAGAAATGAAGAGAAAGTTGGATCGCAGAAGCGTGGGAGGCAATCCGAAGTGCACGAACCCGGCCGCCGAAAGCAGACTTTGTCTGGCAAAAGCCACCAGGACAAAACCAGAAGAAACACCAGAGCAGGAAAAGGCACCCGCGCCCCATCTGGCCGTCGGTTCCTACGCCCAGGCCGCGGCGTTCTACAAACACCTGAGAGAACGCAAGCATCGGGCAGAGGGGATGCCCAGGGGACCGAAGGAGCGGAATCCACAGGACCCACCGACAGGAGCTCCCCCAGCTCGCCGGTGGCCGGGGCAAGGGCAGTCCGAGCAGAAATGGCACCGGTTACCCAGCAGCGTGCGAATACGAGGACAGGGGCCAATGACACGGGGACCATCCTGGCGGCACCTGCCTGGGCAGCAGGCTCGGGCTGCCCTGAAATGTCAGGTCCGTGGGCCTTAGAGGACTCCACACACAGAGTCGGGCCCACGTGTGAAAACCAAGTACATCTCGTGCGCATGTAACTAGACCGACATGCGGCGGCCTGGGCCTGGAGCGCGTGGGGGGAGAGAGAAGCACCCGTGTGTCACCGGGTTTCTCCTCGGAAGGACGGGAATGGTAAGGAGAGCAGTGCCTTTCAACCCCTGTGCATTACTTCACTGGTTGAGAGAAACAGGAATTACTTTATCATTTAAAAAAATATATACTAAATGGTTTTTAAGTGCTTTCCAGACCGCAAACCCAGGTCAGCGGCAAGGCCTCGTAATTGGCCTAACCCTCATCGTTGCTTACAGACTCCGTGAGCTTGTTAGGGCTTCGGAGGAGAGCGACCACGGACCCCCTGCCCTGCAACCGCCGGGTAAGCAGGAATCAGAGAGGCAGCAGCGGGAGCTCTCCCCGCGGAGCTCGGTGAGAGAAAATGAATCACAGCGCCTGGCTCGCTATTGGCTGGGCCTAAATTGTCCCCACTCTGAGAATTAGTTAAGTGGCTGAGCAATAAAGCGGAGATTTGAGAGTTCTTTCTCAGCACAACGGCTGTGGCTTCTGCCCTTCCAGTCCGCACGGCTTCATCAGGGGCTCGAGCGAGCTACAAAGAGTCCCAGGTGGGGACTCAGGAGCCCACGCGCCTGCCCCCTCCCCCGGCTGCCCAAGCAGCTCTGCGGCCTGAGACATCTGCAAGCCAGCCTCTCTGACTTGGGTTGAGCCAGGCCGGACTTGGGCCAGGCATCGGGTGCATGGGTGCCTTTCTCCGTCTGTGCCTCAGTCCATGCCACGTGCTGGGCACCAAGGAACCAGACACGGCCTGAGGGGCTTGCAGGTCACGACCGCAATGGTCTTCTCAGGGCAACCCTCCCCGCTGTGAGCGGAAGGGGCTGAACCCACATACGGCCCGAGGACGCCTGGGCCAGACCCCCGAGGACAGACAGACCCAGGCTCAGGGCCTCGGTGACAAGAGGGGCGCAGGTTCACAGACTGCCGTTGCTGGAAGAGAGCACACGGGACAGGGGACGGCATCTGGGGCCGCAGGCCTGGGCAGGTGCGGGTTAAGAAGCCCCCGCAGAAGAGCCCGCAGAGCCAAGAGCAACAGCTGGAGCCTTTCCAGGGCTTTCCAGGGAAGAGGCAGGGGGCTGGCACTTGGAGGAACACTGGGGGGGTGGGGGTGGCGCATACTCGTGTCCCCTCCCAGCAGCGCAGGCTGGTCAGGGGCTGGGACCACGTGCAGACGGAGGCTCCGCTGACGCGAAGGCGGACAGAGCCTGGCTCCGCATGGTCTTGGTCGGCTCGGGCTGCCGCGGCGACAAGCCACAGGCCAGGGGCTCAGACCGCTCTGCTTTCCTGCAGCTCTGGAAGACGAAGGCCAAGACCAACACGCAGGGAAGCTGGGGGCCTGGCGAGGGCTTGCCCTTAGCCTGCTGATGGCCGCCCCTCAGTGTGCGAGTCTGGGGAGCCTGTGAGCGCCCTCCGATCTCTCCTGGTACAGAGACACCCGACCTGTGGGGCCAGGACCCCGCCCTTATGACCTGCTTTGACCTTCTCTCCATAGAGACTCTATCTCCAAACAGGAGTCGGGGGGGACACAAACATTCACTCCATATACTCCCCTCCCCAGGGCCTGGTCACCTGAAAGGCCTAAAGAGGGGAGGGGCCCCAGTTGTCACAGACAAGGTGGAGCTTGAGCCGGGACTCAGGGTGAATGGTGGCACAGAAAGAACGGTGTGGATGACGTCACAGGGTGGGGGGTAGGAGCGGGTTGGGCGCCAAGTGGGCGTCAGGCTAAGGGGTCCGAGTGAGGACAGTCCTGGTGCCTGCCACGGCAGAGGGTGTTTGGAGAAAAGCACAAGGTATAGGGGTGTTGGGGGGTGGGGTGGAACATGGACGCCAGGCCAAGAATGTCATTCCACAGCCCCCCAAAACCACCAGAGACCCAAGCAGGGGGGCCAGGCAGCCCAGTGAGATTAGCGACTATGACGATTTCTCCAACGTGGCTTGCACATCCGGGCTTCTAGCCCCTCGCCAGGTGCTGCCACGGGCAGGGAAGGGACGCGCCTAGCTCCCGGCCTCCGCGGATCTCCCCTGCGGGTGAGGGGGACAGGGACAACACAGCACAGCCCGGGGGTCAGCGGGTGTTGGAGGGGGCCATGTGCCGGAGTAGCCCGAGGAGGAAGGCCAACCTGGAGGGACGCCAGGAGGCCAGAGGCTGCTGGGAAGAGCTGTGCCCAAGCTCGATGAAACGTTTTCCTGGGGTTTGGAACGAGCACGGCCTTTAGAGGTCGGAATAAGACGGGCAGCGTAGACAGATTATGCAGCAACCCCCGCTCCCCCACCACTGCCACCTTAATGGCAGGAGGCGACCATGTCAACAGGGACCCGGTTTGTGGAAATGCTGCAGGCGGGGCCTGTGGGATATCCGCCGCCGTGTGTCGTGGCCGCAGACACCGGGACCGCCGAGGCGGGAGCGCAGGGGAAACCGTGAGGGGCCCTCACTGCCGGTGGACGCTGGCCTCACGAGTACGCTCACGGACAGGGGCCTGAAGGGAGCCGAGGGCTTTTTCCTTTCCCAAGTGTCCTGTGACCTAAGTTTCGGGCTGGCCGGGCTCGCTGTCATTCAGATGTCTGGACTCAGGGTTTAGAGCCTCTCCAACAGGGATGCCGGCATGACGAGGGCAGACTTCCTTCCCTCATCACAAGGAACCAGCGCTCCTGGCAGGGGCTCGCGTGGGTGCCGGACAGGGAGCACGGTCACCTGGGGAGCAGAGGCAGACGGAGCAGAGTGCGGGGGTGCAGGGAGACACCACTGTGGCCAGAGAGGGAGAGCCCGGGGCAGCTGGGCACAGGAAGCGAGTCTGCTGTCCTCCAGGTCCCATCAGCTTTGGGGGCAGGAGGTCGGCGGGCCCAGCCCTGGTTCTGCTAGCGAGAAGATGTGAGCTGAGGCCAGTCTTCTCCTTCAATAACCCCAAACAAAGGGTCACAGCAAAGATCGAAGGCTATGCCAGAAATCTGTGGCCGGTGACGTGCTCTCCAGACCGCAGGGGCTAGCTGTTCCGTCACGCGGGGGACTCAGGAAGGCAGATGTGCACAGCACAGCTCCCCGCCCTCCCGAGGGGTACTTGGAACACTCTGGTGTTGGATTGTCTTCCTTTGTTTCTAAGCAAAACTTGGCCATTAAGCTGCAGGTAAGGACCAGTGGGTGAGGCAGTGGCTACTGACGACTGTCCCGGATCACCGCCAGGTGGGGATCGTAAAGTGCTGGAGGAACATCGGCCCAAACAGGAGGGCACTGGAACGGTCTTACAGTGGGCAGGAGCCCGGCTGCAGAATCGGGGGTTGGGACCGGGGAAGGACCTAGAGTCCGACCCACACGGCAGCAGCCCGGACGGGGCCAGCGGGAGGGGCAGCTCCAGCGCTCCAGCAGCCTCCCCTGTGGGGCCCACGGCTGCACTGGGTCCCGAATGGGCTGGTGTGGGATTCCCTCAAGGCTGGCGGTCCGGCCCACCCTGTGACTCAGCACAGAACTCAGATCTAGGCCCAGGGCTGCTGGCCACGCCAACTGGCTGGACGAAGGCCACAGGGGGCAGGACGGAGGGCAGGGCTGCAGGGGCAGCAAGGCGGTCTCAGGGCTCCCAAGCTGACACTCTGACCCACGAGTCTCTGCCTTCATCCCTGTGGGATCAATTAATGTTCCCGATAAAAATGGAAATTTAATTTCCATAATCAGTTCCAAGGAAAAGGTCACTTCCAGCCCCGGGAAATCGTGTTCCTTGGTTGGCTGCTTTTCCGCCCGGCGCTCAGTGGGACGGGGCCGGTGCCGCGCCCCCCACGGGGGACGGAGGAGCAGCTCACCCAGGCAGAGAAGCCGGTGGTCTCAGAGCAGCCGCACCTGCCAGACGGCAGCAGAACTGTGTTTTAGCGCTGAACCACTTGCAGCGGTGCCCCCCACTTTCACGAACGTCAATATGCATCGTGCAAGGGCAGGGCCAGGCTGCAGGGTTGAAGCGAGGATGAGACCATGGCGACGGGAGCTGGCTGGGGCAGAGGAGGGGTGGGAGGGCTGCAGGGGAAGGCTCTCCCGGTTCCTACTCCTTGCTGGGGTGGGCAGGCTCAAGAGCGGTGGGGCCAGAGGCAGCCAGAAACCCAGCCTTGGGGTTGGGAACAAATTCTGGAGCCACTGGAGACCCCTCAGAGATCTGGGATCTGCTCCGGCAATGTGGACGTGGGGTTGAAAGGACGGGACGAGGCTGGACCAGCAGACTCGGGGCCTGGGCAGCTGATGCTGTGGTCCCCATTCTCGGGGGGTCAGCAGTCGCGGGAGAACGGTCAGCCACGGGTAAGGCGCACCTGAACCCAGGTGGTTAGTGAGGGAGTGGTTGGGGTGGAGGTTGGGCAGGGGGCTGGGGAGGAGGAGCCTTGGAAGGGACCCTGCCAGAGTCCTGGGCGGGACCAGGAGACATGACACAGGAGGACAAGGCCAGCGACTCAGGGACTGCGGGAGACGGTGCACTGGGAGAAAAGGCTGGAGGAGCCCGAGCCAGGTGCTCGTGAAGGACACGCCGAATGGCGCACAGACGGTCCATCAGGAGGGAATCTGTCCGTGACAGGCCAAGGCAGGCCATCCTGGGGGACGTTCCTGGGCACATGGCAATAGGAGGCAAGGGACAGACCTCAGGGAAGGAGAAGCAATTATGAAACGTTCGGGGGCAGGAGCAAAGGAGAGATGGCGCACAGGCCTCGGTGTGCCAGGCACGTTGTACCTGCTGCCCGCTTCAATGCCAGGACTTCCCTCAGAGCGAGAGGGCCACCCCCTCTGTAGCTCAAGCAGCAGTGCCCCGAGAAGCACACTCCCGGGCCCTGACCCCGCTGTGAGAGGCAGAGCCGCAGCGGCCCTGCATTCCAACCGGGCCAAGGTGAGCTGGCTGAGGGACCCCCGCCAGTTGTCCGGAGCCCATGTGTGTACTTCTGTCGTCACCAAGTGGAGCCCTGGGGTTGAGAGCCATCAGGGAACCCGTAGGGCCGAGGGCCCCTTTCCACCCCATTTCTTGGGTTTCCCACCACCCGCAGACCTCACCCCGCAGACTGGAGGCGGCACAGGGATGCAGCTTTGTAGCACCTGGGTTATTAGACCGCGCCCGCTGTGCCTCATGGTGCGACAAGAGTGTGGGGCACATCAACCCTGGGGCCCGCAGCCAGGGGTCCAGGGTCCCAGGGTAAAGGGAAGAATAGGGAGAAAGGGACAAAGCAAAGGGCTGGCATTCCTGAGCACCGGCCATGTGCTGGGCAGCCCTCGTGCCTCATCACACAGTCCCCCACCCCTCGCCAGCGGACTGGCACGTGTGCCTGTGCTGCAGGCGACCAAAGGCGGGGCCACAGGTCACAGAGAGCCAGGGGTGCAGCCCCCTATGTCTTCGCCATTGACAAACAGGTGCTGAGTGTCCCCTCTGTACAGAGCGGTGGATTCTGGGTCACTGAGTGGCCCAAACCAAGGAGTCCAGGATGGGGAAGCCACTGAGAGAGGTCACACACCGGCTGCCGTGCTGTGTTTAGGAAGATCACGCTGGAGCGAGTACAGGGGACGGGTTGGAGGTGTGCCTCCTTTCGTGGACGTGCCGGCTGTGGGGTCAGGCACGTACCAGGCGCTGGCTCCCCAGGAAGCCTGGTGGCTGCCGACGAGGAAGCAAGTGCTCTGTGGCGAGAAGACACGGTGGGAAGTCGGGGCACCAGGACCTCTGAGTAGGGCCCCTACACCACGTGGGGAGAGGGGCTGATGATGGCAATGGCCCTGGCACAACGGGGGAGGGTCTGCACCAAAGCCACAGCACAGGCAGGGGAAACATGGCAGATTCAAGGCATTCCAGAAATAGAACCAACGTGAAGTTACCACAGAGGGATGGGGACATAGGTCGGAAGAATCCCTCAGGGACTCCCAGAGACCGCGTTTCCCGGTAGCTGGTCCTACCGGACAGGGGCCAGAGAAAGAAGACTGCCCCCACCCACATGCACTCACACTAATGTAGGCACACATACACGTGTGCACACACTACACAACCAGGTGCACTTGAACACACTCGTATACACACGTGCACACATGTACATACAAATCGCTCATACACATGTGCGCACGTGCTAATGTATCTATAAACACACGTGTGTACATGCACACCGATCACGCACATGTGCACCCACATACATACACACACGTGTGCACACAGGCCCCCACAAATCACTGCGATGCACACGCATGCTTACACACGGGCACACGCACACGCACAAGTGCATTCCCAGACTCACATGCTCACATTAATATACGCACACACGCATGCACTTGTGTACACACGAACACACCATTGCACTCACAAGTGTAACTGCACACACGCACACACCACACAGGCATGCGCCACTATGCACAGGCACACACAGGTGCACATACACACGAATGCACAGCACACGCACATGAACACAGCACACACACGTACGCACACACACGTGCATTGGCACGTGCATGCACAGTAATACGCACAAACATGCACGTGATAACGTGCACGCACGCGTGTGCACCGGCGCATTGATACGCTCATGCAGATGTGTGTGTCCACACGAACACCTACATACACTCAGGTACACCACTGCGTGCACCAGGTCACACACGCACACAAACAGTAACACAGACATATGTACACTCACACACATGTGCAAATACCCCAATACACACACACAAAACTCATAGTCAAATCATCTCAATTATAACATGTGTTCTCGTATAAGGAACTGATAGCCTTGGGTTTCCAGCAAACTCAAGCACCCCGGAGCCCCCAGCTGGGGGCACACCCCCATGGCATCCTCACCCAGTCCACCCACCACCCCTGCACCAGCAGGGACCCTCACACTGACACGCACACACACCCTACACCCCTCCGTTCACAGCCACTGCAGTAGGAGACAGGAAACACGGTCTCATTGTTACACCAAGCAGGTCTGTGGCGGCGAGGTCAATGCTGTCGTCACTTTAGTGTGGGAATTGGAGGTTCTGAAGGATTAAACAACTTGCTGGGGTGTCTGGGCCGAGTGGGAGAGCCGGCACGCGCCACACAGCAGGAGCCCCCCACCCCAACCTAGATGGCCCTTGTCCCGGCTTCGTGTCCACACTCAGCGGCCCCTTTTTCTCGGTGTCCCCAGGTCCTGCCTCCTCTCTCACAGTGCCCGTGCTGGGATCCTGCCTTCCTCAGAAGGGGTGAGCCCCTCTGGGTGACCCATTCTGGGGCTCTTAAGTTTCGTCAGGAAGGTGTCCTCTGCCCTGCTGGACTCACTGGCCTCCTCAGATGGAATATGAGGCCCCCGGAGGACATTTCTCATCAAAGGGCAAAACAGCCCTTTCCTCCCTGGCCCTCCTGGAAAGAGGGCGACCCTTGCACGAGGACCAGGCTCGTGCAACAGGGACTCGAGGTATCCAGGACATCTGGCACTACAGCTGTGAGATGTGCCATCCGGGCCAGAGTCCTGCTTCTAGTCATTTCTCGTGGGAGGTGGGGGGGGTAGGGGTGAAGGGTCCGATCGCACCCTTTCCCCGGCCTGCTCCGCTGCCCTGGACCTTAGCGTCACCATCCTGAGCACAGTGAGCTCTAGCTATGGGCACGTGTCATATTCCGGGGAGAAGTACATAAACGAGCTCCATCAGCGTGAGCAAAGGGGTCCCCTCTGCTGGGAGCACCTTACCTTGGCTGACCTCTACTCAGTGTTCACCATTCTGCCCAGAACAGCCTCCTCCAGGAAGCAGTTTTGGCCTCTAAGCTTGACCAGCTGTCCGTCCCTCCAGGCAGAATTCTAAGATGACCCCAGTGACCCGCACCCTTGGGTCATCTCCTTGAGCCTGGGTAGAACCTGCAACTCGGATATCTCACTGCAGTGAGAACATGACCTTATATGGCAAAGGGGACATTATCTGGATGGGCCTCACCTAATCCGGTGAGTCCTTTAAAAGCAGAGGATTTTCTCCACTGCTCTCAGAAGAGGAAGTCAGAGATGCAGAGCAGGAACAGGATTTGATGGGCCCTAGCTGGTCTGTGAGGGGCTGCATGTCTAGAGGTGACAGTGGCTTCCAGCTGACAGCAAGGAAACAGGTCTCTGTCCTAAAGCCACAGTCCTAAATTCTGCCCAGAACAAGAATGAGCTTGGGAGCCACTTCCTCCCCAGAGCTTGCAGGCAAGAATTCTGCCCAAAAAACCACATTGATGTCGGCCCCATAGTACCCTGAGCAGAGAACCTTCCTGAAGCCTGCAGCCCCCTTACCCTGGCTGACGTCTCTAATCTTCAAGGTCCTGCCAGCAGCGAGGGCCATCTGCTTGGGTTTCCCCAGAGAACTCTCCTACGGCCTGCTGGGTAAGGAGTGCTTCTGGGTAGGCTGCTGACCCTTCCCCTGCCCAGCCCAGACCCTCTCCCCTCAGGACCATCCAGCCTCCTCCACGCTGGCTTGGAGGGAACTGGTCACAAAAATCTGGCCACTGGCACCGGTCGACTGTAGAGGGTAGCTAGGCCGCGGACGCAAGTCCCCTCCTCACACGAAGCCTGGGGCTCGCCAGCAGGTTCTGTCCTCCCCTCAGAATAGGTGAAAAAGTGGGGCCCCTCCAGAAGAAACTGGTACCAAACTGGAGAGACCCATTTAAAGGACACCACTGACTCATGAGGTGTTCCCTGTCCCTAGAGCGACTGATTTTAGCTTCCTTCTGTCTTCACAGGTGGGAGGGAGAGAAGGAACTTGAACGTGGGGGAGGGGAGTGGGGCCACACAGCAGGTTATCTGTAGGCAGAGGTGCGCTAATTCAACACAGATCAGAAATGTGAGTGACGTCTGCAACGAGGTGTCCAGCACTGGAGACCGTTCAGGTTCTCATTTGGAGTGACCTGGCTTTACGTCCCTGCCCCAACACTGGCCAGGCTCATGACCCCAGGCAGCCCATGAGACCCTGTGGGCCTGTGACGTACACTGGGGATAAAACACCCACCGCAGGGCTGGGAAGGGAGCCCAGACCCTAATGAGCCTGGCAAGCGTAGGTGCTCGATAACTCCGGACCACTCTGCCCTCTCAGCGGTTGCTGGGGTCGTGGTTCACTCTTCTCGAGGTTCTGCTGGGCAAGACCCTCGGCTAAGGTCGGGGGCTCTGGTCACGGTGCACCCGCGCTCACCACCAGCGGAAGTGCTGGGCGACTCTGCGGCTACAAACACCAATCTGGGAAAAGCTCCAAGGACAGCCGAGAGCTAGACCGGGCATAATGAGGCGAAGGTTCTTCTAACCTGGGCCAATCACGTGTTCGTTTTGTGAGGTACCGACTGAAAGTAGCTTTTCTATGAAGACTGAGAGCGAGAGCCATAGCACGTGTGGGGGACTCCCCGCCGACGAGACAGACGGGGCCGTGTGGCAGGTGCCAGGGAAGCTGTCCTCCAGCACGGAGCCCTCGGGGACCGTATGGAGCAGCAGGTCTGCGTACCAGTCATCCGAGCCTCCAGCTGACGCAGCCGAAGCCCAGAGGCATCCACCCGTCCAGCCGCCCGGAGCGGGCAGAACAGCCTGAACTTGGACTCCGGTCCGGGAGGCTACGGAGGTCCTGTGTCCGCACCAGTCCTGGGTTATAAGCAGCCCTACAGGTTGACATCTTGTCCCTCCGTCGGTGCAGAAGTGCGAGGGGGTCACACCTGAGAGACACGGGCTCCATCAGCAGCACCTGACGTCACAACGGGGGACCGCACGTGGACAGCTCAACTCACACGTCCCAGGGGCGGCCCCGCGGCATGGGGCCAGCTGTGTCCACTCCCGGTCCAGGGACCGCCGCCACCCCTAGTCGTCCAGCTAGGACCTTTCCGTTCCAGGTGCTGTGGCTTCTTGGACTTCAGCTTGGACAAAGTGGTGGGGGCCAAGGGGTCAGAGAGAAAGCTGGCCCCGCCAAGGGGCATGGGGCTGGCTGGAGGGTCCCCAGTGTACGGTCTAGTGTTAGGTGACCCTCCTGCGGGGGCTGCTGCTAACGAGAGGACGGTGAGCACTGGCTTCTAAACTAGAGGCCGTGGCATGAGCCCGCCCCAAACCTCCACCCGCCCAAACAGCCCATCTGGCCTCCTCACCCCTACGACCACCGCAGAACCGCCTGGTATCTGTTGGCTGTGGATCCGCCGCATCGGATGACTTCTGATCACGGAGCCCGAGGGTCCACGGGGCCTTCCCAGCTCTGCTGCTCCGCCGCTCTGACTCCTGCCCTCAGCACCCCTGGTGCGCTCTCCGCTGGCCCACGTGTGCGAGTGTGCCCGTGCGCACACCCCTCTCTGGACCCAGCCTCCCGTCCGTGTGGGCACCTGCTCCACATCCACGAACAGCCGAACTAATCACCCTGGGGAGATGGCGGGAGGCAGTGAGGAAGGCCGGTCGCCACTGCCACTGTGAGCTGACCAAGCCCGGCCAGGGGCAGGTAAGGGACCCCATCCCCAAATCTGCTTGCTTTAATTAAGGGGGAGACTGCTAAGAGCTGTCAGCATGAAATGAAGGGACTCTAAGCCCCCTGGTGTGCTGTGATGTGAAAGGCACGACTCAAGATGCGAATGTTTCCCCGGAAAGCCCCCAGCAGCAGGGGCAGCAAGAAGAGTGTAGTGGTCCCGGAGGACAGACGCCAGCCTCCAGCAGAGCCTGTGGATGAGGCCAGATCTTGCCAGTTGCTTGGACAAACTGTATCTTTTTTATATATATAAATAGTGTTTTTCATCAAAGGAAGCTGGAGCCGCACAGAGGAAAGTGCTCCCAGAGAAAGAATGCATCCTTGCTTCTCAGGCATCAAAGGACGGCCGCTCTGGTTTTGACCCGGGGCTGGGCCTGTGCCCACCTCCTGGGATCCTCCCCGCGTCCGAGGCACCGGAGGCCGCTGGGCTCTTTCACAGATGGACTGGCAGGGACAGAGCTCGGCAGCGTCAGGCCCCAGGACCTGGCCCCAGGCCGTCTGACCCCGCAGCCACAGCCCTCAGGACGGACAGTTCTGCATCTGGAAGCCGGGAGAGCGTGGAAGAGAAACAGGCTTGGCTTCCCGAAAGTCACCCAGATGCTCTGCTAAATTCCCATGAGCAGACCCCAAGGCTCTAGAAATCTCGGCACACGTGTTCTCTGTTCTGAGAAGAAACAGTTTTCTTCAGGGGATGCTTCCGACTGGCGACAGGCTACCGTGTAAGCTACGGAGGACGATCTTGCAAACGCTCCGGCACCAGCAGTAAGATGCGGCTCCCTTCTGGGCGGCTGAGGCTTGACAGGAAGACTGCTGCTACTTCGCACTCTTTCTTTTCTTTCTCTCAAAAAGAGAGAGGAGAACTTGAAGCCTGGAGAGTCGGGTTCAAGTCCAGCCTTGGTTCTGAAACCTTGAGCAAGAAGCAAAGAGCTTCACAGCGGGGTCCAGAGAGTCGACCCTGCTGTGAGCTTAGGGCAACAGACCAATATGAAAATGGACAGAAAAATATTTTGTAAACTTGCTCAAGAGAACCCATCTGTATAAAAAGGTCTGTTCGCGGTCACCAGCAAGGCCATAGTCCTCATCATCACCATGCTATAAGTGCAGGAACCCCCGCTGGCCACAGGGACAGCTCGGAAGGGCTGCTCCTCTGCTCCCGTGCTCGTGGAGCCGGAAGGTGGAGGGCAGGAAGGGGCGCCGTCCCCAGCCACAGACAAGGACGCCGAACACAGCTGGCTTCTGCCTTCACCTGCTCTCCCGTGCAGCCCTCACGATGCTTCATTGATGTTTTATGCCCAGAACTGCTTTTCTTCCCTGTGGACCACAAGCTCTGTGACCATGGGGACCGTATCTGCTTCCTGCTGTGGCCGGAGCGCTCACGAAGTGACATAAGCATGCGAATGTGCGAAGCCCTGGGCCTTAGGGGCCTGTGGACGGCGCCGTGGGCCATGGAAGGGATCCATTGGGTCTGTGCCTTCTCCGTCAGGGCTCGAAGCCACCCAAGGCAACCTCCTTCTCTCCCCGCTGCCACTGAGCAGGGAGCTCCGCACACCCCCGGGTGCTGGCGTCATGGCTGGACTAGGTCACCCCCTCCCCTTTGATGGCCCGACTCCCCAGGGCCAGACGGCAGGCCGGGAAGACGCGACGTGCCGGCGCTACCCAGGCGGCATGGCTGTCTCCACCTGCTGGCTGCCGTCCAGCAGGGGCCCACCAGCTGCTCTCGGCCCGTCAAAGGCATTTTTATGGCTGCCTCTGACAGATGGTCCCTGTGAACCATGTCCAGGGTTTGCCTGGAAACTTGGCCATCAGGGTCTTCTCTCTCTAGCCACCCTTTCCAGCCCCTTCCATGGGGAGTCCAAGGCCTTCATCCAGTCTGGGGCTGGGCACCCTTGGACCAACGGGTAAAAATATGCACCGCCATGCTGTCCACCGGCAATTTCTCCCATTCGACAGCGGGAGGCCTGTCTGCTCGAAACCTCTACCAAATAATCCCGAATGCATCCTGAGACAGGTAAGCGGCAGCGACCTGTTCCCCCCCGCCCGGTTGGGTCGCTCCCTCGGCTCCAGATGCTGTGCCGTCTCTGCCCGCCTGCTGCCTGCCCCCCACCCCCGCGGGGGATGCGAGATGGGCATGGCCTTGGGCACCTGCTCCTTGGTGCATTCAGCAGAGCACCCACTAGGTGCCTGAAACTGTGCTCGGGGCTGCGGATGTTATTGGGGACGTCGGCATCACGGCCCTGCCCTCCTGGGACACGCAGCCAGGCGAGGAGTGCCGTGACAGCAGGGCCTAAGCGAGGCGTGACTTGGGTGCCCCTGGGGGCTGAGGGAGGGACCAGCCAGGCCACAGGGGGCTGACACTGGGGACGGGGCAGGTCCATCACATGACGAGGGCTGGTGTCAAAGATGGATTCCATCTTTGTCCATTTAGACAGGATTCGAGAGGGGAGTCTCCGCCCCTCCTAGCGGCTCCTGCCCCATGCCCACCACCAGTGGCAGCCCCACCGGGCGCCGTGTGCCTTCCTTCTTCCCACTCCTTGGGACCAGGCCGGGGGTCGGGGGGCTGCCACCCTTCCCTCGGGTCACTGCTGAAATGCCACTTCCCCAGGATGACTCCAACTCTGCTGGGTGCCCCTGTTGAATTAACAAGATGAGGGAAGGCAGAAATGTTCCAAGGGCAGCAAATGGCCAGTGTATTGGAGAAGTGAGCACCGTAGTTTCCAGAAATGGAAAGGGCCAGTCCTGTGCCAGCTCTGGGACCGGGGGTGAGAGTCAATGGCTCTCCCTTCTAGGACCCAAAGCTTCCACGGTGGCGTCTGTGCTGTCAGCTCCAGAAGCCCTCGTTTTCTCAGGAGCTCAGTGCCGGAGGACGTGCGGCTGCCTCAGTCACGTCACTGCAGCGGCTGCCACGCGGGGCTGCTCTTCTATCAGGACTCACGGACGTGGAACTGGCAGCCAGTCTAGACCACCTGCGCCCAGAGAGAGCTTGACACGCGCCCACGGCAGCCCTCACCTGGGGGACCTCAGGCTGTGGGCCAAGGAAAGGTCACAGGACCTGTGTACCATCACGAGCCTGGGCTGTGCCAAATAGCTTTCTATCTACCCAGAACCTCACACGGTGACATCCTCGGGCACAAGGTCACAGATACAGTTAGGGAACTTGGGGTAAGATCATCGTGAGTGCAGGGCAGACCTAAATCCCAACAGGCGGTCTCCTTCAGGAAGAGAACCACAGAGACACCAAGACGGCGGCCACAGGGCCACACCGCAGAGACCGGGGACGTGGCTCCCAGCCACGCACATCAGCACCGCTGGGAGAGGCAAGGAAAGCCCCCTCCCAGCGACGTCAAGGAGCACAGCCCTGCTGACAGCTGGACTCCGGACTCTGAGCCTCCAGAAGGCATTTCTGTTGTCTAAGCCCCTGGGCCAGTCTGCGATGTCTCCTCACAGCAGTTGTGAGAAACCCCCACCCACGGTCCCAAAGCCGTCCGAGCGGCAGCACGAGCCTCTCCTGGCGCGGAGCAGAACCCGGCGGATGCAGACCACATACGCGGGCCCTGCTGCCCCGTCCTCACCGGCGGGCTGATGCCTTGGCATCGTGGGCCCCTCTGGCCTGTTCACGCAGCTCACCGTGAGGAGGCGGCTCACCACAGGCCCTCCTCCCAGAGGCCGCGGCAGGAGGACACAAGCGCACACCCCGTTCGCTCACTCTTGCCACAGCCCAGCAGCCGGGGCTCGGCATCTGCTCCGTAACAGGCGTGACCCTGGGTGCCGGACATGCAAAGCTGCCTTAAATACAGTGTGTACCGTCAGTCTGGACACAAGTGACTAGGTCTCCCCAGGTGACACTTGAGCAGGGCCCGGGAGGGTGCGAAGGAGCCGGCTTTGCAGGGGCCGGCGCAGGTGAAGCAGCAGCGTGCCTGGGAGCAGGGAGGTGGGAAGGGCAGGACGGACAGGAAAGGCAGGGGGTGCTCAGTCTGCCGGGGCCTGCCCTCCCCGACGTTCTAGCTGGGGAACCGCTCCCGGTCTCTATAGGAGCATTCCCGGCAAGAGGACGATGTGGGCCGACAAGGCTCCGGGGACCCCTCACGGCGGGGCCCTGGGATGCAGCAGGGAGGAAGCACAGGGGAGCCTGCCCTGCCCTCCCCACGGACAGTCCCGGAGCCGCCGCTCTTCTCTGCCCGCCCTCCCTCGTGCCGGCGCACAGAGCTTCCGGCCGCTTCTGCTGCTGTCCTCAGGCGCTGAGGCTCCTACTTGACTCCAGCAGAGGCGGGTGCAGCCACCGGGTGCTGTGCTTGCAGCTGGAGGGTACGGGGTGGCGGGGTGGGGGGTGGGGGTCTCACTTTCCTGCCACTGTGGCTTAATCCTAGAGTCCTGGAGTACAGAAGTGGGAACAAGTCTCACTGGGCTAAGGTCAAGGTGTCGGCAGGGCTATGCTCCTTCTGGGGCCCTAAGGCAGCATCCCTTCCCGGCCTTTTCCAGCTTCTGGGGGCCTCTCACATTCCGCAGCTCCAAGCTCCAAAGTCTGCAACACGGGTCAAACCCTTCTTATCTCTGTCTTTCTGCCCTCCTCGTGGGCCTCCCTCATCCGCCTTTAAGGGTCCTCGTGTTTGTTTTGGGTCCACCCGGCTCTTCCAGGCGACTCCCTGTACTTGAACATCAGCAGATCGACGTTCCGTGTGCAACCTTGATTCCCCATCACGTACAGTGACCTACCCACAGGTTCTGGGGACCAGGCTATGAACGTGGGGCAGCTTCTGCCAACCACATGGGCTGGCATGCCTTCCTTGGTCCCCCGCCCTTGCTGGGCCCTGTTTCTGCCCCGTTCCTCCCAAGATGCCTGCTTGCCTGCAGGGGAGGCTTACCCATGAAGTCAGCACACAGTGATTGCACGAAGAATCGCTGCGTGCTGACGGTGGGCTGTGATCCGGTCTCCTCTACCTCATGCATCACAGAGTGCTGTGCACTGGCCTTCCCTTCCCTGCCAGGCCATGGGCACCTCATGGGTGCAGGCAGAAGCCCCAGAATTCACCTGGCTCATAACAGGGAGTTGAGGGAAGGAATCCCCCTGCAGGCCCGGGGAGATACACACAGTAGGCCGGGCCAGCCCACCAGGAGCTCACTGGCCAGCGGGGGATCCAGGCCCTGCACCACGGCAAGGAAACAGGGCAAGTTCTAGAACAGAATCAGGCACAGAGGAGGGTCTGTTGGCACAGAGAAGCCTGCTGGGGCAACCAGGGAAGGCTTCCTAGCACTGGGGACCCTAGAGCCTGGACAGCAAGAGCCAGGAGACGCTGCGGAGGTGGGGGCAGGCAAGCAGAGGCACTGGGGAAGGGGAGCCTGGCCCGGGTTGACGGAGGCGGGTCCATATGAGGCCTTGTACTGGAAACAAGAAGTCTGGACTGGATCCTTCTGGCCTCTGGGTCCATGCTTGAGAAGCCTGTTGGGGCATTGACCTGGCCAGGCCGCAGCCTCTCCAGGCAGCTGCAGGGAGAACTTGTGTTACGGCTCTTAGAACAGGGCCCTGCTGGGCCTCAGAGCTCTTCCTCCTCCTCCCGGGGGAGGAGGAGTCTGGGCTGGGGGCATCCGGTCTGCAGCGACTTGCTCTGAACCTCTGTACCGTCCGGCTCTGCGCAGAGAGAACCCTCTGGCCAGGCCACGTAGAGTGAGCGGCACAAGTCTGAGGGAGGAAACAAACCACTTCTCCCGCCTGTCGGAGCTGAGACTGGCTTCGATCGCACAGACACCCCCCACGGACAGCGGCTTCACGGCAGCCTCGACGAATAAACACGGCCGGCAGGTGCTCCATCACATTTGTACACGGAATCCACACCTCTTGCCTTCTTGCCAGGGCCGATCGCAGCTCCCCTAGCACAAGGAGGCAGGGGCCGGCGGGGGACGTAAGGGGGCAGTCGGAGCTGGGCCCGGCCGCCGTGCAGGGTCCTCCCAGGGCGCAGCACAGAGGCCACACTGCCACCAGCCTAGAGTTCACGGCCTGGCACATCAGCGTGTCAAAGTCGCTGCCTCCGGGAGACGCGTGAGCCGGTGGCCTGGTCCCTATACTAGCCCTGGAGCCTCCCCATGCAGCACCTGCCCGGGACCAGCCCTGGCACAGGCCCCACAAGCCCGCGTCCTACCGCCCAGCAGCGGGCGTGACCATTTTCATTTTATGGCTGAGGACGCCCAGCTGGCCGGGCCCGCCCTGGCCCAAGGCTCAACTGCAGCAGCTGGAGACGCGTCGGACTGTCGCCTCCCGGGGTCGTGCCCGGTGCCCAGAACTACGTGGATACCAAGTCAGGGAAGGAGGAAGCAACACGCTGCAGGGACTCCCATGTCTGTGCAGGCAACGGCCCGTGGGGCAAAGAGGGCGGAGACGGGTGTCCTCGGGCCAGAAATGAAAGCCCGAGGCTCACAGAAGTGAACCAGTGGGACTGGGTGGTGGCAGGGCCGGGACTCGAAGCGGCTGTCTGGTCTTTCGGGTTTTGGCTCTGACTCCTAAGCACTTGCGGCATCAGGTGGAAAGGGCCAGAAAGGTCCACGGAGCACTGGGTTCAGTCAAACTCCTGAGAATTTCTGGAATTGTTAGCAGGTGTGGGGGGCAGAGGAAGCCCCGCTCCCAGAGCCCGGGAACATGATGGTTGCGGGGCAGAGGGGAGTTCAGGCTGTGGATGGAATTACAGTTGTGACTCAACTGAATTCAAGATGGGGAGATTGACCTGCATTGTCTGGTGAGTCCCACGCAATCACCGGGGTCTGCAAATGTGAAAAGAGGGGCAGAAAGGTCAGAGGCACAGAGATGGCCCAAGGACAGAGGTCCAGCCCCCATCACTGGCTCTGGAGGCAAATTGACCTTGGGCCCAGGAACGTGGGTGCCCCCTCTCACGCAGGCATTAGAGGAAGTTTTTCTTAGGGCCTCCGGGAAGAACACAGCGCAGTCGACACCTTGACCTTAGCCTGGTGAGACCCATTGCTGACTTCTGATCTCCAGAACTGTGAGACGACAAATCCGTGCGGCTCTAAACTGGCGGGTTCCCGTCCGTTTGTGACCGCCGCCCCGGGACCTGGCACAGCGTGGACGCCAGACCTCGGCGCTGGCTACTTACTCTGCGCACGGCCTGAGGATGGGACATTCTGCCCCGCCCTCACCCCCAAGCCCAGCCTCTGGAAGGCACGGCCTGGCCGTGGGGTTCTCCAGACTTCAACAGCAGTCCCCCATCCTCCGGCACAGAACGCGCTGGCTTGTATTTACAAACACCTGCTCCCAGTCCTCCTACCTCAGGATGCGCACACACGGTGCTGCATCACAGTCGCAGAATCGAAACACATCCCCGCAACAGGGGCTGCTCGTGGCCTCCCAATACGCTTCCCGCTACAGGAGGCGTTCCGACACCGAGCTGGGCATTTGGCCACCGTTAAGAAAGCCAACTTCCCGGCTGCTCTGCCATCAAGGGTGGCCCCGGGCGGTACGAAGGCCAGTGAGTGGCCCTCAGCTGAGGGAACGCCTCCGTCCCCTTCCTTCCTCCGGCTGGCTGTGTGTCCCGCACGCTGCCTGCCTGGCCCAGGAGCCACCACTGAGACACCCAGGGCCTGGCACTCCGCATGTCCTACCAGCACTGGCCTGCCCACTGCCAGGTTTTTCTGGGACTACGAAAAACCCTTCAGAACCAAAGGGTCCTTGGGGAACAAACACACCTGTTTTCCAAAGCCAAGGGCTTCTGCCAAGAAAGCGGAATGCTGGCGCATGAGATTTCCGAGAAAGGGAAACACAGCGCACGCGCACACACACACACTCACGCACACTACAAACACTGACCTATCCAGACCCAGAAGTGGTAAAGCGAGGAAAAACTGGGACCAGTGTTTATCCGGGATGAGGAATGAAATCGGTCCAGGTAATTCTGTCAGGGGGACACACACGCACATACACACACGGGGGTTCCTGGGGCCAAGCTGTTCGCATTTGCTCAGCCCCATGTAATGCTTCGAGACAGACGTGGAAAATGAGAAACGGAAGCCTGCGCCCGGCCCGGAGGCCCCGGCAGTCCCGCTCCCACCAGAGGGGCGGGGAGAGGAGCCCATGCCAAGACCCCCCGAGACGCGAGCACCAGCGCCCACACAGCCACCGGCCCCTCAGCCCACGAGCTCCCCGCGCCACCACAGGCCTGCAGTTTGGTGTCTAGGAACCGGAGAATTGGAGTCCCCGGACAGGGCTGCGCTGGGAACCCCCACAGCCGCCTCCCTGGGGCAGATGGCTCCGTTTCATGGCTTTCCCAAGGGGCCTTAGAGGGGGAAGGGAAGTAGCCGGAGCAGGGGACGGAGCACTGCTGGGGATGGCAGCCGTGCTCTAGACGGCGGCCCGTGGGGCGGCAGCCAGACCTGCGTCACACGGGGAGCTGCCGTCCCCGAGCTGGGCGCACATGGCCCAGGCCGGCCCGCCACCTTGCCGAGGAGCCACTGGCCGCTGCGCTCCCTGAGCAGCACCCACGGGGTACATGAGACACACGTGTGCGCACGCGCTCGGGGGCGTCCCACGATGGCGGATCACCCAGAGGCGACCTCCAGTGTTTACGAGAGCCCTGGGGCGGGCCGCAGGGAGTACACGTACGTGAGTGTGTGTGCAAAACCCGTGTGTACGTGGCTCAAGTTGGAACCCGCTCTATATATAGACGGAAGCGTGCACAGATACAGCCCTCCGCATAAATATGGATGTGTGCATATATATCTCCCGGCCCTCGAAATAGAGATCGACATACTTAGACGCGTCTGAACCCTGCGAAAGGAAGACGCCAGAGCCAAGTGCCTATGTTCCCGACCAAACGTGCCTGAGCTGTTTCTTCTCAGGCAGCCTTGCCCTGGCACAGCGTGTGCGTCTGACTCTGGGCGAGGGGGCTCGGCCCGCTGTGGGCTGGTGGTCCACACTGACGGGCGGGCTGGCCCTGGGGCAGGCCAGCTCAGCACCGAAGTCTCTGCAGACATCAAACATCAAATGGCAACCTCCTGAAAAGCTTTCCACGCAGGTGACGTCAGGGCACACCTGCCCAGTCCCCAGGTCAAGCACGAGCTGCCCGCCAGCCCCCACAGTCTGTGTTCGCAAACAACGTGTCTCCCGCAGGCCTCAGGTGAGGCCACGCCTGGACCCTGCTCTTTCCTCCTGCCTTTGCCTAAGACCCCTGAGGGCAAGGCAGATCTTCTGGGACCTCCAAGAACACGTGCCCGGGGCCGCAGTGCAGACCGCGGGACGAATGGGCAACATACGGCCTGGTGTGGGCCGTCAGGACGCGGCTCCACGGGCCGGGAAGACGTCGTCACTGCCGGCCCCTGCCTGCCTCGCTGCCTCCGGCGTCCACAGCAGCCCAAGCTACCACCATGGAAAGGGTGCCCGGGCCCAGGAAGAAACAGAAACCAGTGGCTACATCTCCTCACACCCCCCTTCTCTGGTTCTGCATCTTCATTATGTTCCTCATTAGGAATTTCTTAATAATCGCAAGGGCACTACACAATAATTCTTACGATTTTATGATACAAAGGCACCCGCTTCCCATGTTGAGTAGACGACGTATCCCGGGCTGTGCACTGCAGCACATGGCTGGTATCCCAGGCTGTGCACTGCAGCACACGGGTGACGTTCGACAGTCCGACCTCTGACGGCACGACCTCTGGCGGCGAGCACGGCCGGGTGCTACTGCCACGAGAGGGAACAGCACATCCCGTGCTGGGAACCGTGCAGACTGCGCCCCACCCTCCGCCTCACAGAGCCCTCCCGCCGCCCCGCGAGGTCATCTCACCTGCTGGCCTCACCAGGGACTGGGGTGGGGGAGCTTCCCCAGGTCACCGGAGCAGGACTCCTCTCCGAGTCCGCCTGAGTCAAGGCCAGCACTCCCGGAGCGCCTCACTGAGCGTGAACCCTGGCTCCGCACCAGTGACCCCTGACCTCAGCGGAGAGGGTGGAGAGGTCTGCCACCTGTGGTCTGAGGCCTGGGCTCTCGCTCCCCCTGCCCACACGTGCCCTGGCCTCTGACAATTTCTGGCTCTGCTTCCCGGCTCCCATATCATTGCCCCAGCTAGACCTGGGCCGAGCCCTGCACCCCTGCCCAGCTGTCTGGGGCCCCGAACCCCCAGGGGCTGGACTGTTGTCAAAGTGCCCCAGCATCCGTGATCTCGCCGTACACATTACACATGGGGAAGACTTCTGAGTGGTCACTATGGGTCAGTCACAGGGGTTACATTTTACACGCGTGACCCCCAGCAATGCTCAGATCTGCAAAGCGGGCAGGTCTCATGAGGAACAGCCCCCGCTCTGCACCCCAGTTCAGAGCTCCGCCCCCGTGGCCCAGGGCAGCAGCGCCCTCCCGCCGCCATCCTAGCAAGATGCCTTGTGACAACACTTCAATCACAAGTCACCGAACTGTCAAAGCAGCTAGGGGACTCGGACACATGTCCCAAACCTCTGCAAACGCTGAGCCTAGAACCTGCCATCTGGAGGACTTCAAGGCCTGCAAAGAACACTGTTCTGTATGCCCGTGAGCTGGACGATCAAACCATCCATCCGCCCGATCCCTGGGCGAGCTCTCGCATACCCTCCCCACCCTCCTCACCGTCCACACCACCACCAACGCCTCTCCAAGCCCCGTCGCATGCCAAGGACCATTCCAGACACTGGAGCACCGAAACGAAGACGACATCCGCCTGCTTGGAAGGAAACCGTGGTCTGCACAGGGCACCATGATGGTGAGGACGAAGAAAAGAAGTTCCTCCGTCCACAGACTCTCACTCTGCGCCTCTCCTGAGGCATTGGCCTCATCGGGCCGGTGAGGCTGTTGGTCACGGAGGTGGCGTTCCTTCTGGACATTTAGACGGAAAGGTGAGCGAACAGACTTGCAGAGCCCAGCCTGTCGGGTGGTAGAGGAACTTCCACATAACAATACACTGGGTTCTAACGAGAGGCACAGAAAAGGGACCATGGGGGCAGGAGGAACACCATACCAGAGTCAGAGAACACTGTGCATTACCTGAGCTTGACTGATTCAAACCCAAGTCAGTGTGATTCGAAAGCTCACCCCCTTCCTGGGTGTTTGCAGTAAGGGGTCAGCAGCCTAGGCCCAGGGCCACTCGGAAGGCAGAAAGCCTGAGCCCTGGGTGCTACCAGCTGCTCCTCACTCCTGACCGCAGGAGCAGCGTGAGGGCGGCTGACCAATGCCGGGTCTCCTGAACATGCAGCTTTGGAACCCAGAGGCTCGGTCACGGACCACGACTGGTCCCCCAGAGGAAGCAGACTGAGAGCAGCCTCACAGACATAGGGATGCAGTCCGGGAAGCCTGGAGGATGCCAGAAACCAGAGACCTACAATAGGAAACCAACTGGTAAGGGACCAGGGTCCCAAGGACTTACTGGGAGTGTGTACTTAACAACTTTGGCGCGTATGTCGGGGCTGCATAAAGGAGTAGCTCGGAGGGCACCAGGAGTCTTGAGGCTGCAAACAGTCCAGCCACCCTGAGGGGCCTGAGTGGGCTCACACCGGTGCACAGGGCCGCGGAGAAAGGACAGTGGTTTAGGTCACCAAGCGCGCACTCCGCAGATGTTCCGGAACATGGATGGTCTATGGGGCAGAGAGCACCCCATCCCTGTGGTCCTCGACACACCCACCTCCCTGCTGGGCCCCGGATCACAAAGGGACCCGCTCGCACCAAGCCCCTGCTGGCTGTGAGCCCCTCACCCAGTGCTGGGCATGTGGTGGGCACTCACCCAGCGTCCGCTCCCGGCCCTGGCCCCCCGCCCGACCCTCACGGGCACCTCCCAAATGTGGAAGATGACACAGACGAGTCTCGGCCCTCGCTCCTGCCTGAGCTCCTGGAGGTGCTGATGGTTTTACGGTACAGATTTTTCGGTATTTCAAACAGCGTGTATTTGCCCTCCGTCAGGCAGCACAAACCAAGGACATCACACGTGCCCCTGCACCGGGGGCGAGCAGCGCTCAGCTCGGTAAGGTGACACTAGTCAGACACTCTGTGAGGTCTGGGCTGTCCCAGACGTGGTCTCGACCAGTGAGACAAGGACATGGATGCCTCACCCTCCACTGGACAGGCTGAGGCACCGTCGTAAAATACAGGTGGACGGAGGGGCAGGAGGCTGAGAACAAAGGTCCCTCGGTGGTGTGCGAGGAGGCCGCCGTGCCCGCCCCGCCCTCTGAGCCAGAGCATAAACGCCACGCGTTGTTCCTTGTCCAAGACCGATCTCTGTAGCTTCCATCCCGGGCCCGGAGGAGTCCAGCCGCCTGTGAAATATTCTTTCTTAGGTGACAAGGCCTGGCGGTACAGTGTCCATGTCCCTGTCCCATCAGCACATGGAAGCGCCTCCCTCAATTCTGGGACGGCCCCGCCCAGAGACCTGCCGGTCACACCCTGAGCCAGCCAGGGGGCCCCAAAGCTGGCACCTGGCAGTCACGCCACCGCGGGCAAGAGCACGGACCATGGGCGGCAGGCCGCCTTCTTCCTGGGAACCCGAACAACCTGCTTTCCAGTTGCAGCCTGGGTCCCCGTGGGGCGAGCGGCAGGGGCCGTCCAGAGGACAGCACACGGTCACTCAGGAGCATCTTCCAAACCTCTCCTGTTTTGGAAAGTGCTAGAGAATGTACCCCTGTGCTTCCCTCCATCAGACTCATCGCGCGGCACCGAGTCCGTGACTCAGAGGCTGTCTGTCCCGCCGCTAGCAGAGGCTGGGAAGGAAGGACAGAACCCAGGGCGCGATGTTACCAGAACGACGAACACGAGGCAGCTACTCACTGAATGAACAGACGGAGGAGCGAGGGAATGAACGAGGTCTCTAACCGCTGACCTCCCCGAGGGCAAGATTTACTCCCAGGTGGCCCCACAAGGCTGTGACTGTGTCCTTCGGGGTCTGCAGTGGGTGGGAACTGGGAGCGGGGTCAGGAGCACACCTGGCGAGAAGTGGAGAACGGGGGCTGGGACAGGGCACGGTGCGCTCACTCCAGGGGCCTGAGCGGAGCCTCAGCCACAGGTGACTCTCCGTGGCTGGGGTACATGACGGCGGAGCGGGGCACCAGCGTGGAGCAATGTTAAAGAGGAGGCAAAAAGTTCTTCTGATTTTGCTTATATTCATTTGTAAATGAATCTGTAAATATTTAATACTTTTATACTGCAGATTTCATGTGATTATTGTAATCATGTCCAATTATTATATATACACATACACACATGCACACTATATGTCATTATGTAACAAGTAAGCAAACACACAATCTTTGCTCTGGTGGGACTCTCAAGGCAAGCGGTCTCACCATCAGGGTCATCTGGATGAAGCACAGCTCCAGGCAAAGGGGCACATCTGCTCCTGCTCTGCCGTGAGCGTCCTGGCGCAGACCACTCGCCCCTGTCCAGCAGCTCGTCCGAGCCTGGGGTGCTTAGAGGGCTCCCTGCGCTCGGGAACCTCCATGGGCTGAGCTCTTCTGACGCCTGGAGATTTGCTATGCTCCTGCATGACTCTGGGACATCAGGACCTAAAACCACCTCCTTCTGAATCAGAATCGACAGGGTCAACTCAGTTTCCGGGGCCTCAGTCCACGGATGCCGCCATGGACAATGCTTGCAGTTCAGCTCAGAGCCAGGCCTGGGCCGGGGTCCCATTCCACCGGGGCAAGGATCCCGCCCTCAGCAGCCTCATCTGCACCCAGGGTGGGAGGGACGGTGTGTGGGGCACGGGGCACAGTGGCCTCAGTAAAGGGTAGCCTGTCCAGGAGCCCAGACTCAAACCTGGCCCCCCTGCTCCCTGGCTCTGTGGCTGGGGGGAGGGCATTCAGCCTCTGGGGAACTCAGGGGATGGCAGGAGTCACAAAGATCATAGCAGCTACCTTCTGCGGAGCGCCCAGCATAATGCCAGGCACACGGGAAATCGTCACCAAGCACGACCCTGAAGAACTCCCAGGCTTTCCCCCTTCTGGTCGAATCTCCCAGGAGACTCGCGGGCAGTGGGGAGTTCTTACAGGAGCTAAGCAAAGGGTGTGCCAAGCGGGCCCCGAGACCAGCACTAGGAAGCACGCTGGCCTCCACTTTCCCTCTGCAAATGACACCGGCCTGGCCACTGCCCTTGCCGGCTTGAAGGCAGGCCTCGGCACGGGCTCTCGGCTCAGTCCTCCCTGTCTGCAGCTGGTGTGGGGCTCCCAAGGGAGACGTGGCAATCATTAAACCATTATTTGCTCAAGTCTCAGAGATACCCTGCCTCCTCCGCAAACATGCCGCCAAGACAATCAAGCCTACCTGGTTACCCCAGAACTGGAAGCCGGCTGCAGATTAAAAGAGAAACACTTAAAACAGGCCCGAAGATTCAGACTCTGGGACCGGCAGCCTCGGGTTCCACAGCTTCAGAGGACAACGGTGTCACCAGGCCCTGGTCCAGTGGGGACCCCAGACAATGAACAGCATTATTCCCAACCTGGCTGTGGGGGTGCTCACTGACCGTGCAGATTCTGAGCCCCTGAGCCGCCAAACTAAGTAAAAGCCCTTACGAGGCGCAGGGCCAAGAATCCATCTATTCTTCCTGTGCCAGCCCAGCCCCTGTGCCCCCCACGGGGTGCAGGGCCCCCCAGAGCTGCAGGAGAAGGAGAGTTCCCTTCTGCTGGGAAAGAGCTTGGCCCTGGGACCTGGGGGCCACCTGGTGACGGGAGCCATGCGCCACGTGGCTCATAGAGCAGAGAAAACCCACAGTCCTAAGATGACCCCCAGGCCCCCGCCCGTCAGCAGGCACGACCAGCCCGGGCCTCCCACAGAATCAGGCCCTGCAGGCAAGCAGCTCCGTGGAAACACAGGGAACTTCTAGGTAAAACTGAGGGTGTTCTCCGCCTCCCTGGGCTGCATCAAGGATGAGAGGGGGGAGTGGACAAGCAGGAAGGGCTCAGTACACACTTGGTGGACGCAGCCGCTCCTTCCCGACCTCAGATCTGACCTTCTCCGTCCTCGCTCCTGTGTGGAAATCTCTCCCACCCCATCCTGGGCACCTCAGGGAGCTGGGAATTTGGCGGGGGGGGTCTGTGGGAAGGAGGGGCACAGACACCGGGCAGGGCTGCAGATCTAGGACAGAGCTGGGGGAGTGCAACCTGGGGGCAGAAATGCCTAACTTCAATGTGCCTGTTCTGGTCATTACCGCCCTGAGCTGGAACGTTCTCAGGACCAGAGCCGACCCTCTGAGCTGTGTGCCAGAGCCCTCGGTGCTCCTCCCTCTCAGTCCCCAGCCTCTGTGACCAGGACACAGGGAAGTGAGCGCCCCCACTCCCGACCGCAGCCCAAGACCCTGCTCTCCCCTAGACGCACCTGGAACACAGCAAGGTGGGCAGACAGGGGAGGAGGGGCTGGCCAAGAGGTTGATGACTTCCTTTCCCTGCAAGCAGCTGCAATGGCCACATCTGAGCTCAGCCTCGCTTGTAAACGTGACAGCCTCGCTACAGGCAGCAGGCAACGCCGGGTGAGGGGAGAGTGCACTCTCGCTTTCTCGCCGGGGCTCGCCACGCACTCACCTCCCATCGGGAGGCTGCCTGCCCGCGAGGACTCAGCATGGGGACAGAGGAGCCACGTGGCCACACCTCTGCCCTCCAGGAGGCTCCTGGTCTCCTCCGCATCTGCCATCTGTGGCACCAGGGCAACAGAGTGTGGGAGAAGGTCAGCGGAGAGGCCCACAGAGCACGGGGCAGGGGTGCCGGTGGCTGACTTAGACAGACGGGGGGGCGCCCATGCCGCATTCTGAAAGGCAAGCGGGAAGGTGCGTGGGACAGTCCAGGCAGAAGGGAGAGCAGGTGCCAAGGCACAGGTGTGTGAGATGCTGCGTGTGGCATCTCCCTGCGTCGGGAAGGCAGGGGGAGAGGCCAGAGGCCAGCAGGGGGTGACCAGGCCTGACCGGAGGCCCCACCAGCACGCTTGTACTCCGAGGACAACAGGCACCCATAGGGATCTGAAGTGGGCAGGTCCTCAGCAACCCAAGCAAGGTGTTGACTGCCTGTGTTGAATGCCCTGTGTTCACACGGAACAAGGCAGACGCTTGACAGGGCAGCCCGACAGGAGCTCTGAGAGGTGGTCCCCATTTCACCTCCGCTCCATGGCCCAGGAGATGGAGCAGCTCGTGGGGAGCGGGGGGCAGCAGGAACCCCGCCTGCCTGCTAACGCCAACCCAGGGCCCTGGGGTCTCAAGGCCACTGATGGCCGCATGCAGGCACACAGAAGCTAGGTAGTATCCCCCAGGAGTTGGGAGCAGGGCAACAGGTCCCTCTGGCCATTTGCCACCTCCCAGCTAGAGGTGAAGGTCCTGTCCCGTCAGGAAAATGACATGGGTGCTGGGGGCTGCTCGTGAGCCACTTCCACACAGCCGGGGGGGGCATGGCCAGCCCCTGCGATGGCGCAAGGGGCCCGAGTGACCTGCCCCATGGGCCCCCTGCCTCTCAGTGTCCTCAACCGGCCACCGAACACACAGCTGTCCCAAGGGAAGGAGGCCTGGCCATCTCTGAACTGCTCCCAAAAGGCTACATTCAAGTAAACCCACACACAATGGCACCGAACCATCACGGCCCGTGGGGGAGATATGCTGTGACTGGGCCTCACTGTGAAAGTGAAATGGAAGAAATGGTGAAAACAAGTTTCCTGGAGGTGAGGTAATGAAATCCAGTTCTACTCACCACAAGGAGCCATTCTTTAAAGAGCAGAGTCGGGCTGTGAGGGCTTCCTGGCCTTCCCCAGCCTCTGTGTGTGAGATCGGCGGGGGGCGGCAGCCACAGCATGGGGGAGGGGGCCGTGCCCCACAGCCCTGCAGCCCACCCTGAGGTCTCAGCTGTCCCCCGGAGCCTGGAGCCTTCTCAGGCCCCTGCAAGCTCTGCCCCCCAGGCCCTCCTCTGCCCAGGGCTGGGGGCGGGGGGTCCGACGGCCGCTCTCACGCTCCCGCATGGTTTTCACCCGCTTCAAGAACTGCGGCTTCGCCAAGATTAGTAATGAGCTTTGCAACTGATTTACATCTTCCCTGCGCTCTGTCGTCAGATGTTTGTAAGCAGTGGACAGCTGGGAAGGCCCTGGAAGGAACGGCGGCTGCACGGGGAGGAGGTGGGGAGGGACGCGCGTGGGAGGCCATGCTGTTGTGATCATCACCTGTCACACGACCTGCACCGGGAGGGGCCTGAATGCCGAAGGGTGATGCACGGAACCTTCTGGAAGCACCAGGAGTTCTGCCCAGCAGAGCCCGTGAGCAGAGCCGCCATCCGGGTCTGCTCATGTGGGCACACAGACCAGTACATGGCTGCCGCCACCTCACCCCTCCAGCACGCTGCCCGCAGCCCCCTCGCAGCCCTGGCTCAGCCTGCTGTCTCCCTAGGACCCTCCCCTGTCCCTGCGGAAATTCTAGCCCGAATCTGAGCTCTCGCTCACACACTGCTTCCTCTATGAGTTCTCTCTGCTCAACCCCACATGAGGTACCGAGGGTGTCACCCGTCTGCAATGCCACACCAGGGATGCGTGTTCCAACCCTAGAGGGGCTGGAACCCCGTCATCTCCCCTGCCCCGTCCCCCAATGCCTGGCCCCCGTGAAGTATAGGAAGTGACCCTGACTTGAACGGAGATGCCCCAGGTGGAGCTGGAAGGCTTCCTTAAGGGCTGGTTCTCGGCACAGGGGAGCGTCCTCATGCCCTGCCTTCCTCGATCGTCAAGTCCATCCTGTTTCCAGTTTTAGTAGCAGCACACGACACTGCTCACTGCCCTAACGACCCACAGAGACTCGAAAAGAGAGCGAAAGCAGGGCTCTCCGGTGCTTACCGAGCAAAGCTGCGTTTCTGCACACCCAGCGCACACTCCCAGGGGTGGAAAGGGCGTGTGGGTGCCGGCAACGGTGTGCGACGGGCTCCAGAAAGGAGGGAGATGAGCCCGTCCTCGTAAGGACGGCGTGGCGGGTCCGGTGTCTGAAGCAGGCAACCACCAAGCAGAGACTGTTCTGCCTGCAGCTCTCGTCCTTGTGCCCGGAGAGCAGGTACCAGCGCCAGCTCTGTCCCCACGCAGCCAGCAAGGTGCCCTGAGCTGCTGAGGACACAGCCTTCCCCTCTGGACTTAGCTCAGGGCCTGGGACCCACGGCAGCGGTGAACACGTGCTCGTGGCGTGAACGGCCGAATGAATGACGCTCCCAAGCTGCCCACGGCTGCATTAACCAAGTTCATCCTGTTGCTAGAGAGAAACCCACATCTTCTTCCCACTGAGAACAAGCTCGTGAAAACCACCTGCGCAACGTCAGTCAGGACGCGGTCCTCCCGAGACGGCCGCCGCATCCCAGGGGTGGAGGAAGGTAGCATGCCGCTGAGCGTCACTCCCGAGCGGGCACACGGGCGGCTCTGACTCCCACACACACTCTGCACCCAGTGCGACCGGCACCCAGTGCGACGGGCTGCCCGCGGTGTGTCCCCAGAGACCCAGGTACCGTGGGGGACACCAGTTCACGACGAAACAGGACAGAAGAGCCTCACTGTGGTTTCTCAAAAGCTCAAAGGGATTTTCTAAAACAACTTGACCCAACACCGCTAAACCAACCTGTTCCACACGGAACACTGGGTCTAGAACAGAAGGTCCAATCAGAGAGTCCTTCCTGCCTGCCTCCCCGCCCTGCTGTTCCTTCATGTCAAATACTGTGACGGCCTGTGAGCGCCGACAGTCTGTGACCCCCCCATGGTCCCAGACTATGACAGCCAGAAGCACCGGATCCCATGTCGGACCCTGGGCCCTGACTCTGCTCCAGAAATTACGTACCATGTCAGCGCGTGTCCAGAGCCTCATGCAAAACGCCCTTCCAGGGGCTGGGAAGCCAGATGACGGATGGATTCGGGCCCCAGGAAGGTCACAGAGCACGAAACCCGCAGTTGAGCAAGTGCCACCAGAGTGGGAAGAGACTCGGGGAGGGCGGCGGGGAGGGCCTGTGTGTGGGAGCTCGGGAACCTCGGCTGCGAGGGGCCCGGGGCACAGGAACGCCGGCTGAGCGGACGGGGAGGGGCGAGCCCTGGGCAAGCCGGCAGGCAGCGCTGGCGTGCCGCTTCACATCTCCGCAGCGGGTGGTGACCGAGAAGCCTTGGCCCACAGCCCTCTACTTCCTCCTGCTGTTGTCACCACCTGCCCTCTTCCCAGCCCCGCTCCCTCCGACCTCCACTGCGGAGCGGCCTTTTCTCCAGGGGGACCTACCCACTCCGGTGCCAGGATGGTCTCGTGCCCCCGCATGCGGGCCGACCTCTGTCCTGCACCGCGGAACCACAGTCCCCCCCGCCTGCGGGGACAGGCGTGTGCTGACTTGTCGGTACTCCTGCCATCCATTTAGGTGGGAAGGGAAGTAAAATCGGCAAAGGAAGACAAATGCGTTCAAAACCTGAGAACACAATCTGGGGCAGAAACCCCTGCGGCTGGGGGACGAGCCTTCCTCCTACCGCAGGCGACCCGCCTCTGCCCTGCCCCTGGCCCCGTCCTGCCCACACGGGGCCCTTCAGTAATTCCCTCATGGGTACGCACTGAGAACCTTCCATCTGACCCGCACGGCACTTAACCACCTCCACTCGTGCTGGGAACTCCCCTCACCACAGGGCTCTCCTTGGAACGGAATCTGCCCCTATCTTGACCATATTCCTCCCTCCCTTCCTCCTTCCAGTGAATTCTGACCAAGGCCAAGTTTGCTCTGTGCTCGGTGCCATACGGAAGTCTCCGTATCCTCAGATGTCCCAGATCCGCGGACATTGCCCCATTCCCCGACGGGATCTCACTTCCTGCTTCGTGGAGAAAGCACAGGCCACCGGGAGACCCCAGCATCTGCCTGCAACAAAGTCCATGCCCCGACGGTAACTAGATTCCTCTAGAGCCTTCATCGCCTGCCGAAGCAGGGACACAGCCTCCTCCTCACACCAGGGCCTCCTGGAAAAGGTGGTCGGCTCCCTGGGGACCCAGGCTCTGACCCTCTCCTGCGTGCTGCTGTGTCCCCAGCCCCAAATACAGGGAGGTTTTGACAATCCTGGTGACACGCTCATGGCCATCCAGTAAGTCAGGACTGGCGTTAAGGGCTGAGGCCCAAACCCAGCTCCCTCCATCACACCAGGCAACTCTGCCTTCTGTGTTCCTACCAGCCACCTCCTTGTCCCCCGTTTCTGGCCCAGAGCTCCAGAATCAAGTGCTGAAGGCACAGAGGGCAGGAGACCCACAGGTTCTTGCTGACGGGCCTGTAGCCCACCCTGGCCACCCACTGGACAAGACCGCCACAAACCCGCCTAACACCCCGCAGGTCCCGGGAACCACGTAGCTCACGGCAGCGCCGGCCTTGGCGGCGGGCAGGGCCGGGCTTGTGGCACCTTCCGTGGCTGCACCTCCGTTCCTGCTGTCAAGACACACGTACAGAGAGAAGGGCGGGTCCCCGTGAGCACCCCTCCTAGACCAGAGAAGCGTAGGGGTGCCTGGAGTCCTATGGCAGGTAGACGCCTCATGGCTCTGAGCCCTGGGTTCCCAGCGTGACAGAGTGGACGGGCTCTTGCCAACCTCGCCGTCCAGCCCACGGCCACCGCATAACGATGGCGCTCTGCTCTCACCCTCTTGCATGGCACGTTCTTCATCGAGAACCAGCGATGAACCCTGGACACACCAGGGTGAAAAGTCGGTAGGAAGCGGTCAACTCTCTAGAAAAGGGAATGCCGAACCTCGCCGGCACGCAGCTTTGCCGCTAGCCCCTCAGAGGTGTCCCCAGCCCGAGACAACGATCCCCACCGCTGTGTCCGCGCACATCTCCCTCCGGGGAGCGCAATGGCACAGAGGCCACACGTGCTTGGCCGGTTTAGGCTCCCCTGCGGAGACCGGGACCAGGTTCTACAGGGGAAACCACAAATCCACACTCATGATGGGGGTGAGAGGGAAGGTTCAGTGGGGAGGAGACGCCAGGCGCTTGACCCCCAGGGCTGAGCTCCCGTGGTCTGCTGTGGTTTTGGAAATGTGCATTTTTCGGCCCCACCCGGAGCCACGCGCGCCGCCCTGCAGGGAGTGGAGGCGGACCGACTAGAAGCCGAGGAGCCCGTCCTGGGGCGTAACTGCCGTCTGCGGGAGCAGGGGCTCCGCCGCTGCTTCTCTCCAGCAGCCGAGCGGGATCAACAGACCAGGGGCAACTCGCCAGCGAAGGGCCTTGGGGAGAAGGAAGGGTGTTGTCGGGAGCTGCCCGAGGAAGGTCAGGAGGCTGCGTCTTTGAAGTTGGCTTTGCTGTTCAAGGTCTGGCTTCAAAGTGGCCCGGAGGCCAGCGCCTCGTTAAGGATCGCTTCCTTCTCGGGTCCGCAAACGGAAAGGAGCTATTTTTCCCCCAAACCTCAGTACTGCAGCCGAAGCTGACCCACATTCGCTTCCAGACATTCTTACTTCCCACGAAATGAAACAGCTTAATTCCAAACACTTTCCTTCGAGCATGTGCTCTGTGTTTCTTTAGCACACGCAGAATAACACGGTTAAGACAAACACTGAGGGTAAAGCACGGCAAGGCCGATGCCCTACCCCTGCGAGGCGGGGGCCTAGGAAGAGGGGCAGGCCAGGGGGAAGCCGCCGGGGGTCCGGTCCGCCAGCGTGGGAACCCGGCATGCCATGCAGGAGGCAAGTCAACCTTGAGGCCCGCGCACACGCGGACCCCACGAGAGCGCTCGGCCCGGAGTGTCTCCCTGCAGAGAACGCCTCCGGCAAGACTGTCATTGGAGGCACAAGAGAATGAACCCCAGAACAGGAGGCCTGAGCCAAGATCACTCAGACCGGGAAGCCACAGCTTCTCCATCCAGACCACGCAGACCTGGTGGCTCTCAGCTGGGGTGGGGACGGCTCAGACACAAGCGCCTGTGAGTGACATCACCTGAGGGAGGCTGTCAGGCCACCTGGCCTGCCTGGCCCCCCACCGGCTCAGCTATGCCCCACCTCGAGCAAGCACAGCCCGTTCTCCTCCCCCAGCTGGTGGGCAGCCCTACGTGCAGCAGTTCTGGGAAAATGGCCCAGATCCAGCCGACTTCATGGTGTCCGATGTGGGGCAAGTTGTCAAATGTGTGCTTCTCTGCCGGCCAAAGGGGAAATGGCTCTGCCTCTGGAGGGTTCCCAAATGCTAGCCCCAGAGGCTATGGGGAGGGCTAGGGGCTGCCCCCAACCCCCGTCTCCAGACCGTCCAACACCCGCAGGGCCCCACTGAGATGCGGCCACGTGAGGACGGCCCTTTCTGCTGGCCTGTCCTCCTCCCACAACCCAGTGTGCCCGCCTGACTTGGTCTCGTCTGAGCCAGGACGCCCCCACGGCAGGGACAAGAGACCCCCCCAACCTCCCAGCAGTGCCAGGAGCAAGGACGCCCCCTCCGCTGACCGGGACGCTCCCAGCAGCTGCCGGAGGCCAGGAGCCCGGAGGCCGCGCCCTGCCCCCGGCCCAGCGGACGAAACTGCCGGCAAAGGGCCCCGGGGCTCATCTCTTGGCTCATCTTTTCCGCGAGAAGAGCCACAGGAGTTGATGCTGAACAGCAAGCTGTGGGGCCAACAAGGGACAAGGCTCCCAAGTCCCCTTCAGCTCGGAGTCCCCGGCCTGGCTGCGCCCAGCGCTGGCCCTCCTGATTCTCCTCCCTGGATCAAGGAACCGGTGTGCGTGAGGAAAGCTGCTGCCCGTGGCCTCGCCTCCCAGAAGGGGTGCAAAGGGCGCCCCAGGAGAAGCACCTCCCACAGCGATAGGCTCCCCGTCCTCTGCAGGGGAAGCCCCAGGCGGCTCTGCGCCTTGAGCATGGCCTGAGGGCAGGGACAGCGCCAGGCCCAAGTGGGACTCAGCCTCCGTGTGCGGTGGAGCCAACGGCAGGAGCCAGAGAGCAGGGCAGGCACGGCCCCTGCTCCCCATTCCGGCATCCAGGTCAGGCCTGTTCTGAACACGCCCTCGACTTCCATGCCTGCAGAAGATGCTTCGTCCTTTGCAAAAGGCTGAGGGGGCAAACTCATCAATGCAGAGGAGGGAGGGCCACCCCAACCACCACTGCACATACCCCGGGCTCCCCGTCACCTGAGCAACCTTGGTTTGAAGGCTGCCCCGCTAAAAATATGCACACGACCAAGGAGCCTGGGAGGGGCCTGTCTGAGCTCGGCCACAGGCCGGGTGCTCCCACAGATTCAGATGAGGGGCCACAGCCAGTTTGCTTTGCCCAGGACTGCCAGAAAGCCCTGTGCTTCCCAGCCGGGACTCAATCATCAGGAGCCCGGGGACAGTGTCACCTGCCGGTGGGACCCTAAATGCCGTGCCTACCCTGAGCGGCCATCAGTCCAGGCTCCGCCCCTCTGCACAGGGCACATGGGGCCTGCATTTGAGCTACTGAAGGACAAGTCTTCTTCCCCTAAAAATGCCTTGCAGGGCCCCCGGAGAAAAGCAGGTCGTACATAGACACATTTTTTCCCCGCTGGCTGCTGATCCTCACAGCCGTCTCTGGGGCTTACACCAAGACAGTTGCTAAGGTCGCAGAGTCCACAGGGAGGTAGAGGTGGGGGAGCTGGGGCCACAGTCCGGGAGGAGCTGGCACTGCTGGTCTCCCGCCCCAAGGCTGAGCACGGGGATGGCCCCGGAGTACTGCCATCCCCTACGCTTCTCCATGCGACTGGGCACCACCTCGCATCAGATATCGGCAGGTGTCCTTGCTCCCTTCCCTGTGGAAGCCACACTGTGCTCACTGGAGCTCAGCAGGCCCAAGGCCCGGGCGTGAGTTCTCAGGGAGCAGCTGCAGGAGCCCAGCTGCGCGACAGGGACTTGGAGGCCTGGAGCAGATCTCCTGGCCGGGAGACCTCGGGCGAGTCACCTCACCTGGCTGGCTGCCCCGGGGTTGTCATTTGTAAAACAGGGACAGTGTCCCCCAGCAGGGCCCTTGCAAGGCTCTGACACAACATGGACATGGAAGGCCTTCACCAGCTGCGCACGGGGTGCACGGGCCCCCACCCCCAGGGACTGAGGACGTGGGTGCTGGTGTTGGGCGCGCTCTCCCACAAAGTGGGAAGCTAGAGAGGCAGACTGAAATGCCCCTCCTGGCTTTAGCACAACCCGGATCCTGAAATTCACCGTCTTATTTAAGGTGCAGCAGACACCTAGGGCAATGCAGCAGAGTTCACGCCCCGTGGCTGGCCCTAGACAGTGAGCCAATGCCAGCTCTGTGACTCCTCGGCCAGAGACTGCACAGCCCCTGGCCCCACCTCTGTGTGTGTGTGTTGGGGGCACTCTGCCCGCAGGCCCAGCAGGTGTGGGCAAGGCAGGAGGCAGAGAGCGAGCCAGTGAACCCTGAGGTGCTGAGCACCAGCACTGCCTCCCCATCCCCCCTCCACCAGGAGCTTTCTCACCACAGCACTGGAAAGATCCCTGCTGCCAGGGTTCTGGTACTGGAGGAAAAATTCTAGGCAGATGGCAAGGGCTTTGGATGCCAAGTCCAGTATAACTAACACTCGTGGCCTCCAACCTGGGTGGGGGCGGGTCATGGACCCCGTCCCCCAGGGGCCTGCCCCATGTACTGGTGACAAGGGTGACGCATGCTGGTAGTTGTTCCCCTCAGTGAAGCACTCTTGGTGTCCACAAGCCATGGGGAGTGGCAGACACCAGCAGTATGGGATGCTGAAAACAGTATCAACAGGTCCAAGACATGGTCACACCACAGAACCCTTGTCTGTAGGAAATGCATATCAGTGAATCTGGGATGACAGCGGATTGGGCCACTTACTCTAAAATCGTGCAGGAAAAAGACTCTCACTACCGTCTTTGAACTGTTCTGCAAGTCTGGGCACAATTACAAAACTACCTCTTTCTTTTTCTTTCAACAGGGGTGTGGTGCCGTGGAATGTCAGATTAGAAGTCATCACAGCCAGGCCTGAAATCCAGCTGTGGGCCACTAGCTCGCTGTGGGATCCTGGGAAGTGTGATGTGATGGGAGAGATGTGGATTTCAAGATTTCGAGACTGGGACTGTGTTCCAATCTTCACTTCGCCACTCACAGGCTGAATGGTTTGCACATGATTTCCATTTCCTCTGACCTGAAACACAGGAATAACACTACCCACTTCAGAGACGCCATGAGGACTACCTCATCTGTGCCTTTGGCGATGTTTATTCAGGAGGCACTAAATGTTCCAGTTACCGATCTGGAAATACAGTGAAGAACAGATCCTTCCTCGATGGGGCAGATAGCCCAGCAGGCATGGAGAGACGCACAAGGACAAAAAGCTGCGTATATAATGAACTCTCAGAGAATGGTAAGGACCACGAGCAAGAATACAGCAGGTAAGGCCTTGGAAGGTAGTGGTGGGGGGGGTGGTCAGACAAGAGATATAGGAGATTTTAGGAAGAAAGTGGCAGAAGAATAAAATCATCACAGAAAACAAAACAAGAAAACACAGACCACAAAAGTCAAGATAAAAGGCTGTAAAAACAAAATGCGTAACAGAATGTAGAGAAAAGACCAACATACGTGCCATATCAGGACAGGCAGATGGCCTACACTCACCTACTAATGAAAAACACTCTACAGTTGGATCACAACCCAAATTCAACTCCAGGCTTCATCTAAGAGAACCACATGGGGAAAAAAGGAAATCTGAAATGTTTAAGATAAAATGCTAGGCAAAGGCACACCAGCCAAACAAGACGCAAGCAGGGTCGAGAGTTACAGTATCAGACGAGGCAACAAACACAGAAGGAGACAGAGAAGGTACTTCAGAATGAGCGCAAGGGGGACATCTACGCACCAAGGATGACCCATACTCATGCTGCACGAACTACAGGACACAGGGCCACCAAGTAAATGGACAGAAGTCCCCTCAGGCTAAAGAGGACCCGCAGACCAGTGGGGGTAATTCACCTCTGAAAGTCCATGGCAGGTCAAATAAGTGAGGGTCCTAAAGACCCCAGCAATGTAATCAATGAGGGGAGGTTAACAGATACATTTTGTAACTCAACATATTTAAAACAAGGCATATGCCATCCTTTTAAATGTCTGTGAAGTGATCACACAAAATGACAAAGAAACCTCAGTAAACTTTCGGAGGTGAAAATATCACTAAACTGATTACAAGGCCATTACATTAGAAAGCCAGAATGAATGCAGGAAACCAAACAAAACAAAACATGTAGATTTTAAACAACTCTTGGGACAAAAATGAAACCAACTAAAATTGCAAAATTCCTAAAAAAGTCATCCATGAAAGTGTTAAATATCAGAACACAGGAACACAGGTAATGCAGTAATTGCAGGAAAATTCATAGTCTTACATAATTATAGAAATAGTAGGAAATTTTAAGTAAATAGATTAAATATCCAGCTAATTCAGCGAGGACAACTAACATGGTGAGCCCCCATAAAGCAGAAAGAAGATGGGGACAGAATTAGAAGAGAAGAGATGAGAACTGACCAACAGAGTCAACCAGATACTAGCCAGCCAAATCAAGAAAAAGAAGAGGAAGCAAAATTATATAAAAGAAACAGAAATGGAGAAATGACTCCAGGAGAAGAAGCAGTCAGATATCATTGGAAATTTAATTTTTAGAAAATTTACTCTTTCTGAAGTTCTATAAAAATATGAAATCTGGGATGCCTGGGTGGCTCAGCCCATTAAGTGTCTGCCTTTGGCTCAGGTCATGATCCCAGGGTCCTGGGATCGAGCCCTCCATCAGGCTCCCTCCTCAGTGGTGAGCCTGCTTCTCCCTCCAGCTTCCACTTCCCCTTGTGCTCTTTCTCTCTCTCTCTCTTGACTTCTCTAACAAATAAATAAGCAAAATCTTTTTAAAAATAAATAAAACTCAGAAAGCTATTCCACAGGCACAGAGTTCTGATTTTGTAAGACCGAAAAGGTAGAGATAGACTGTGCAACAATATGAATACAGTTAACATGGCCGGGCTGTATGGTCAGGATGGCTCATTTATGTGTTTTTACCACAATTTTAAATAAAGAAACAAGAGAGAAAGACAGAGAGAAAAACAAGAGAGAAAGAAAGCGAGATCCTCTGTCCATCTGAGCGGCCGGGGACTGCGGGGGTCGCTGTGTGCCAGTTGGTGTGGAGAGGAGAAGTGGAGATTCTGGGGTGCATCCAAGGTCACAAGGGGACAGGGGCAGGGCTGGGGCAAGGCCTGAAGGCCTGGGATGGGACCCCAGGTCAGCGTGGTCGGGGCTGCGGCTTCCCATGTGCCTCTCGTCTCCAGCTGGGAACTGTCCTGTGAACTGGTGGGGTGACGGCTGTCCCTCTGGTCGGGAGGACAAGGCAGGTTGCAGAGCCCAGCATGCTCCTTGACCATCTGTCTAGGGGCTGGTTCCAGTCCCCTCCATCGGTACCGGTCGTGGTGACTAATGAGGCTGAACTGATTCCAGGGTCCCCCTACAGTGCGTCCTTCTACCACTGTTGGTTGGCAACGCTTTCGTAGCTTCCTAGGTACATCAGTGATGGGCTGTGCTTTCCTGAACTGCTGGCAAAGGCAGATTAAGTGTTGGCTACGTTACATGGGGGCATTTTTCCGTGCACACCCGCCAGTCAGCATCCCGTGAGCCCTGCTGTAAGCTCTGGCCCTGAGCTGTGGTGAGCAGGCCATGTGCGCGCACACGAGGGTGGCAGGTCTAGGAAGCAGCAGACACATGAGATGGTTGTGGGGACACCCGCTGCCCTGCCTCGGGGAGCAGCAGCCCTCACATGTGGGGAGCAGGACACAGTGTCCAGCCCATGCAAGTCTGGGAGGCCCTCACCGCTATTCCCCGTTTATAAAGTAGGAAATATTCAGGAGTTTCTGTTCCCTAGGGTTACATGGAAAATGTGGATTTTTGGACTGAGGGTTTTGTCCGTTCATTCCGTAGATACGTGTCTCCTGACTCTGCTCTGTGCCGGACACTGTCCCAGGTGCTGGGGACCACATGTGAGTTAAACTCCAGCCCTACCTTCCAGACGCGCCAGGTTTGATGCAGGTGGTGGACTCAGGTCCCTTAGCAGACCGCGAGCACGTAGCCTTATGTGTGCCAGGTGGGAACCCGTGCAAGCCAGTGTGTGTGATTTACGCAACAATGAACATCTCAGAACAACCAAGACCTCCAAGAGCAGCACAAGGGCTAAGCTACCTTGCATCCACCGGATGAAATTATTACATGGCCTCTAACAGCATGCATGAGACACGCCCATAACATGAGGAATCCTTGTGTTTTGTCAAGTAAGGGGGGAGAAAAGGGCACCAAATACAAACCTGGCATGAACATCTCTATGAACAAAATGTAAATTTTGAGGGCAGCAAAAAGGCTTAGAAATACACAAAATTCAGTGAAATAGAGGTTCTCTAGGGGGGTGGGAAAAGGGTGATTCTTCTCTCTCCAACTTTTCTGATTTTCCACGGCGAGAATATATTACTTTGATCAAGTGACCTGGTGGAAAGGTCAAGATTCCAGTGTGAGGGCATCTGCCGTTGAACCTGGATGGGTCACCTCCCAGTGGGGCAGATGCTGGACAGAATCCCTGACCCAGCTGAGCTGCGGTGTCCTCCTCTGGAGAAGGACAGGCACAGCGTGCAGGGGCATCAGAAGTGATGACATGAGGCAGCTCACGCCCTCCCAGGAAGGCCTCTGGGCACAAATGCCTCGCGGGTCCTAGGATTATTTTTTTTTAAAGCCATGTACCCCTCCAGGAAAATGTTATTAACCCCTGTGTCATCAACCAATATACCAACGTGCCCACAAGGCATGTAGGACAACAGGCCCAAACGCTGTTAACAAACAGAAGAGCTAAATGCCCATAAAGACTCCAGCGCAAATGCAGGGCCTCCCTCTGGGCTCTGCAGGGAGTCTGGACCCTCCTGAGCCCACCCCAGGGGGTGACTGCCGCTGACTGTCTGGGCCTCGGGGAAGTTCTTCTGAGCGACAGAATGCGGGAACACACAGTTTATTTCATTTTGTTGTACAGGTCTTGGGCCTGTGCCAGCCCTGGAGGCGGGAGGATCTGGGCGTCTGACCCTGCTCGGCTGTCCACATCTGGGGGACGTAGCTGGCCCTAACTGAGAGCTAGGACACTCCAACCCAGGCAAGTGTCTGGGGGCCCAGAAAAGCCCCCAGAGGCGCAAATACTGACCCCAGAGACGGCCCCCCCTTCCTTCCAGCCCAAGTGTGATCTCCTCGGTGCTGCCACATCGGCCACTCACGGGACTTCCGCCGGGCTTCATGCAAAGGAGCTGGGAGACCAGCGCGGAGTGGGGTCTCCCATGTGGCAAGGGGGTCCCACAAACTGACGGAAAGCAGGGGAAGGCCTGCAGAAGGGCCCGTGGCCCCGGGACAATTCCCCCGTGTTTGTCGTGCACAGAAGGGAGAGGATACACTAAGGAACCAGAGGAAAGACCTGACACTGATTTACAGTGACACCTGGGGTAAAACACAGCTGACTGCCCGCATCGGACCCAAAGCAGAGGAGATACTGAAATGACTTCCAGAAAGTAACACAGCCTCTCCCTTCAACGACCGCACGCTTGCTTTGTTGCTCAACGAGATACTTCTGCGGCTCTCAGGAAGGTGCAGAGCAGGGCCCACGCTGCCGTGCGACAGGCAGCAGACACTGGGCTGCACGGGTCTGGCCGCTCGCCGCAGGGATTGCTCCCAGCTGAGGACCGAGGTCAGGCGCTTACCAAGCACGTGCTCCTCCGTGCCGACCCCGTGAGAGGCTGTCGGAGCTCCTCCAGCGAGGAGGCCGCCCCCTGGGCTTCCTCCCCATCACCCACTCCAGGTCCCGACACACAGGCAGAAGGCAGGCCGCAGGGACCAGCGCACGGGCCGCCGCGGGCCATGTCAGACTCTGCCGCGGCTGGAAGGTGAGGGCGTCTCGGCGCCCACCACCACGTGTGCATCTGAGGCTGCTGACGGGGTGCACCTGAAGGGCCGTGCTCAGGGCAGATCGGCCCCGGCCACCCCAGCCATCCCGGCCACCCCAGCCATCCCGGCCACCCCCACCGCCCCAGCCACCTGCGGGAGAAGGCGCGTGCCCGGCCCGAGGCGACGGGCGCGTACTCACCCCACTGCAAGGGGGCCAACTGCAGGTGCTCCAGGACCAGCTGGTTCAGGAGGCCTTCCACGCTCGCCTCCCCTGTGCGCTTGAGAGAGGGGTGAGGGCTGGTCAAGGAAAACTCGGCTCCTGCTGGGCCCCAGGGACAGGGGGAGGTCTTCTGGAAGCTTCTACAGATGCCCGGACAGCAAACCTCCCACAGCAGGTCTAGGACCCCTCCTCTCAAATGAAGTCTAACCCACCACTGAGACCTGAGCTGGGCATGGAAAACAGGCACGTGAACATGCCCGGCGCCCCCCTCCCTCAACCCTAATCAGGTAAACCCCGCTACTGCCACTGTCGCATAAAGAAGGGGAAGCTGTCGGGACAATTTTAATCCAGCAGGAATTCTTGGGCAGGGGGAGGCAGGTGGAAATACAGGAAATGGAAGTTGGCTTTTCCGTAATAAAATATGGCTCATTGTTCCATGTGACCAAACACATTTCTGGACACGTGTCGGCTCCGTGCTGGCTTCACGTCTGTCGTGTCACACATCTTGATGTAATTACACATATTATTACGAATGGGCTCACTTAGGCAGGTTCATAATGGAGGAAGTCATAGTCTCTCAGCAAGTATCAGCGGATGAAGAAACTGGGTTTAGAAATGCAGAAAACAGATGTCTCCTGGGCACTAATATTAAACAGTCAATGTGGCTCTCAGAGACAGATCTGCAAGCCTCTTTCCCTTTCCCCACATAAATTACAGCCACAGAATTGAAGTTGTCATCAAAGGGAAGAATTTAGTCCCTGACATTCTTCCCCGATTAGGGAAGTGAGGAGGAAACCTGCTTCTTTCTGCCTTTAGCAAGTTAACTGCATTCAACGAGCACATGGCGTGTCTGAACCAGACAGGGGTGGAGACGCGAGAAGGACACTGAACGGCTCACACACAAACTTGAACCCGAGGGGCCTCCTCCTGGCGAGGATGACAGCCGGGAACGGGGGCCAGCACTCACCGAGCCCGAGGACAGCTGTATGGGGATGAAGCCATGTAGGCAGAGTAGCTCAGGGCTAAGGCTGGGGGCACAGGGCCCCAGGGGAATGGGGACTAGATCCCCTAGTCTCTCAGGCACGGGGCAGGGTGGATACAGGATCACAGGGGGCTCTGTGGAGTGTGGACACGGCCCCCAAACATCCAGGCAAGCTAGCGAGGGCAGGGCCGGCCGCAGAGCACAGTGACCTGTTAGAATCCCTGCCCCCCTCGGCACCCCAAAGTCCTTCTTGGCTCTTTTCGATTATGTCAATCCTCCCGAAGACCATGTTCTCTCTCTGGACTCTGAACCGCCCACATCTGTGCTCTATGCCTCGGAATGCTTTTCCCTGCCCTGTTCCCTCCCGTCTTTGTTCATCCTTTGGCCGCCCAGCCTTTCCTGAGCCCCGGCCCTGCCCCGAAGGCCCCCAGGTGTCCCCCTCCTCCAGTGCTCAGCCTGGCCACCAGCCTGACATCTGCACAAGGGCCCAGCCCTGTGCCCGGGGCCCACACCAGCGCCTGCTTCACAGAGCTGCTCAGTGCACTCTGTGTCATGAATAAACAGACTCAGGAGGGATAAACATCCTGGACAAGCGGTAGAGGAGTCCCGCTTCCATCCCCTCCAGAGCCCATGGCCCTCAACACGCAGCTCAGATGCTGGGACCCGGAATCTTCTCTCCCCTGAGCCCAGCGCCAGCCTCTTGCTGTGGCCCCTGCGGACACTGGGGCTTCCTCCGTCCCAAGCTCCCAGGTACCCGCGCTGCTTGCTCTCGTCCACGCGAACCTGACAGCAGCGGGGCAGAAGGGGGAGCAGGCTCATTCCAGCCACACTGAGCTCTCCGGCAGACCAGGAGCCACGCGGCAGCCCTGCAGCCCCGAGTAAGGGCAGCTGCCTCTGTCGTTGGAACGGCGGTGTCCAGATGCTCTCCACGGAGACCTGGGTCCGGGCACGGCCGCTGAGGAACGCCGGGCCGTCTGCCTACATTCTCTGGGCCTGGTCCACCATCTGCTAATGCCCACGAGCTCCAGAGCAACACGAACTTCACACAAACGTCACAGGACTGTCCCGAGAATAAACGGACCAGCAGTCCTGGCCACCGGCAGCACAGCGCGAAGGGCCCCTACTGGGAGTGCCTGCCGCGCTCTCCTGCTCCCGTTCCCCTCGTCTCAGGGACTCAGCCGCCCCTGCTGGCGCCTCAGGCTCCTTCGGGGATCCTACCCCACCACAAGCAACTTACTAAAGGGCTTCCGGGGTAATTCGCTCCCTGAGGAGAATTCCCCAAACGCAGTCTTCGCCATGCCGCTGCGCAGTCTGCGGGTGCCGGCGAGAGAGCAGGATTGCTAGAGACTCTGCACGGCCCCCGCAGTGACCATGGGCGGTCCTGGGACAACCAGGGCATTAGGACGCGTGCGTTTACCTCCTTCATTCACTGGGTCCACGAGGCGCTGCTGGCACGGACTGAGGGTAAGGCCCTGCGCGTCTGGGGATCCTGGCGAGGACTGACCCGAGACTCAAGAAGCTCACAGGCTTGGGGGAAGACAGGCCCGCGAACAGACAATGCTGGCCTCTGGCAATCCCCTCCTGGCGGGGGGCACCCAAAACAAGTGACAGCAGGGACTCAAACAGATACTTGCAGCATGTGTGTGTGCCGACATGCGTCACAGGAGCCAAAAAGTGGAAGGAACCAGAGTGTCTGAGGTCACAGGGACAGACAAGCAACAAGCCATCTGGACACACAATGGAGTTTTACACAGCATCGAAAGGAAGGAAATGCCAGCCACACCGCAGAGCGGAGGAGCCCTGAAGACATGACCCTGAGATGTCGCTTGCTGGATGCCCCGGCCGCGGGCTCCCACTTCTCCGAGGACCCTGCCGTCCGCACGCTCATGGACACAGAAAGGAGGACGGTGAAGGCAGCAGCATAGGCGCTTATTCCTCCACTCTGGGGAAACCAAGGCTGCAGAGCAAGTAAGCCACAGCACCCACAGCTGACCCCAAGACACCACTGGCCTTGCCCCACAAGAGGGGCCACGGGGCAGCTTTCCTGCCCGACCCCGCAGACACTCCGTCACCTGGTGTGTCACCACAGCTCGGTGAGGGGTGCCTACTCCTCGGCACGGGGGGTAGGGCGTAGTAACTGGCGGGGGAGGGACCTGCCAGTTTCCGTCCTCCCAAGGGCAGCTGCAGTCCCTCGGGGAGACGGCGCCCCTCGGCTCCATCACCTTGACAAACCGAATCCGGTGTTCCTCATGCGGAACCTGCACGGTAGTAACCGGCATACGGGATGTGCTGGACCCCAGGGGTGCTTGCACGGCCCTGTCCAACCCAGGTCGGGACAGGGGCAGTCACTCCCTACAGGCACGCCCCACGTCACGGGCAGGACTGGGCAGGCACCTAGGCCTCGGAACCTGCCCCCACTGCTGGGAGCCGGGGGTGCTGACACAGCCAGTGATGGGCTGACACGGGGAGGGAGGAGGCGTGCAAAGGCAGGAACCAGCCTCATGCGGAGACTAATTCTGGCCAAGTCTCTGCCCACATCTTCCTGCCCGCTCCTGTCCACTTGGCCCTGATCGGACTCACAGGTTGAGCTGGGTGCCTGGTGGGTGGGGAGGGAGGCCCGAAGCCGCCTGCGCCTATTGGCTCTACTTTAAGACAATGGGGGACATCTTGTCTTCGATACGACTCTGAGCTCCTAGAAGTGATTCTCCCCAGAACCAGACATTAGGGCCCACAGTGGGGTGCAGAGACACCTGCAGCTACCTGTGATTGGCTGCCTGGCTCTCCGGGAGGAACAGGGGCTCAGCCCGCCGGGTTGAGGCTCAGCGTGGCCCGCCGGCTGGGCCACCTGTGTTCACAGCAGCTGAAGACAACGGGCTTTCTCAACCCCAGCCCAGGTAACATCACCTGCGCAAACAGCCGCTCCTCGGAGTAAATGGCAACCCACCCGCGGTTCCCAGAAATTTAATTTTCTCAAGAGGAATTGCTTCATATTAAGAATTTATTGGCCGGGAAGTTCTCTGTCTTTTATGAACACAGCACCGTACGGAGTTTAATTTCCATGGATAATGACTGAATGATTGTTTTTCTTCCTTTCCACCCACAGATCTGAATATCCTAATTTTAACATACGACACTCCATATTAAGTGACTTCTCAAGGTGAGGAGCAGAACAGGGAGAGAAACTCCTCGGGGAACAGCGCGCGGCTTTCCTGGAGGGAGAAGGGAGCGCAGTGTCCCACACAGATACGCACGCAGAGACCCCCCCCAGGAGGGACAGGCACCTCACTGCACTCGAACCTCCTTCCCCTCCTGCCCGGCAGACTCCTACCCTGGCTTTCAGACCAGCGCCCGTGCCCCTACGTGGAACACCCCGCACACACATGCGCACACAACATCTCAACAGGGCTCTTCGTGGCTCTGCTTCAAGGATTACAGCCATTGGTGCCTCGATGTCCATCTCCCTGGCTGCCTCCGGAGCACCTTTCCTCGTCTTTCGAGTGCCAGCATCCTGCATAGTGCCCGGGACCCAGGGGCGGCTTGCTGAGTGCTGAAATCACTTCACGAATGAAGCCTGTGTGCATATTTGCATGACGGCGGGCGTGGGGAAATGGGTGCTGCTCGTCAGAGACAGACCTCCACTGGTACGGGTGGCCCAGCACAGTCGCTGCTAGAGCGAGGAGAGTAGGACCCTCCGATGGAATGAGTCCAGCATCACGGGGACAGCCGCCGGAGCCCTCGGCCCAGGGCCAGGCACGTGTGGCTATTACTGTCCAACACGTGAGGACAGAGTCTCAGAAAGGTTGGTGGGTTGCCCGCTGCGAGTGACCAATGGCCACGAGGCCTGGCCCATTGCCCAGCAGCACAGGGGACTAGCGGGGAGTGTGGCTGGGGTTCTTGGCTAACGTGAACCCACCTGGTTGCAGACACTCCCAGGCAACGCTGGTGCAGTTCCGTGGCCTCCTCTGTGGCCACCGCTCAGCACTGCAAGCCTGCCGCGGCCACCACGCGGCTGGTCGGCTTGCATCCTTGTTGCTCAATCGGCTGCCGCAGCACAACCCACCACCGCAGGGCAACACAGGCACCATCCGTTCCAAGAGGACTCAGAAGCCTCTCACTTGGGGTGAGTCTCTGAGAGGGGGCGTCTCCTGTCAGCCCCAGGCTGGGACTCCCCTCTTCCAGGCCCTGAGCCAACAAGATCCATGGGGAGCAGGGTAAGGAAGGGCTCTTCTCCCTCCTGAGGGGAGTGACCCAGGATCAGGCCACTGCCAGCCCCAGTGAGAGCACAGACACTGTGATTGGGAGAAGTGGTGACCTTCCTGGGAGCCACCACCTGTGCTGAGTCAGTCCCAAGCCTTCAGCCTACCACCCACTCAGGCCAGCATCCCCCTGCCGCCATGGCCCCAGCAACACCCAGAGGGAACCTCCTGCTGGGGAAACACATCCCCTGGGGAGTCTGATGAAGACCTAGAGCCCAGGGGCTGGCTGGCAGTGGAGACGAGCAGTTGTGTTTCCCTTCTCTCCCTTTGTGACCACCATGTGAAGAGGTACTTTCTCTTTCAAAAAAAAGGTACCAAGCCCCCTTCCTTAGCTCATAGCCAGGTCCTGGCAAAGCTCTCTGTGATTCATTTGGCATCAAAGAGCTGGAGGGAAGTGGGATTGCGTACACAGTACCAGCAAAAGGAGGCAGCTTTCCTTTCTTCGGTTTGGGTTTCATCTAAGATCTGATGGGCCACATGACTCACAGGCACACAGAAATTCACTGGCAGAGTGGTGACCAATTCCCAGTACAGGAAAGGCTCCCAGGTGAATTCCAAGTCTCAGACTAAAAGACACACAACGGGGTGCTGGAGAGGGGGACACAGAAGGGTATAAATGTCGGGAACACTCCTGTTGGGCGGGCTCTGTGGCAAGCACTTTCCGTGTTCCCTTCACCTGGTGGGAGGCAACAGTTGTGCCACGTAGACAGAGGAGGAGGATGGAGTGGGGATCCTCCCAGAGCGCCCCCCAACTCTGGCATGCTGGTGCTTCCCCACAGCACGGCTCCAGAAGGGAAAGATGACGTGCTCAATGATACTGTGACCAGAGCAGCAAAAGTTCCGAAGCTTGAAACCCCCCATAATGGCAAAGCCATGGGAATACAGGCACAAGACCACACTCCACTACTGGAAAGGGAGAAAGTTAGTTATGAGTATGCAAAGTTTTCCGAGGCATACAGTTCAGTGAAAAAACCATGATGTGAAACAGCACATGCTTTTGTGTAAAAACAAAAAAAGTCTATATATTACGTAGAGTTTCAGAGAGAAATTCTGAAATACATGGAAGGGATGAAGAAAAATGGGCATTTGGGGAGGACAGGCAAGAGGGGAACACTCTTTTTTAAGAAAAATTTGAACCATGTACATATTTTACATATTTAAAATAAAAATTTTAGAAAAAATAAACAGTGCAGTTCTGCTGGAAGCAGTTGCAGACCTGATACAGCGTGGGCACGATGACGGAGCTCCGAGGTCAGGGCTGAGAAAAGTCAACGTGCCTCATCCCACCCGGAAGGAAGAGCTCAGCATGCAGGTGGGCTGGCAGATTTGGGTTTAATATGCACATTTTCATGATTCTTTCTTTCCTGAGTCTTTCCAGGGGTGTAAAATGAAGACCTCAGAATATGGCATATTACTGCCTCTTATGAAAAATAAATATGCCAGACTTTCAAAGCAGATCGCACCACGGTGCTTGCAAAATAGAAATAGCGCCTAATGAACGTGGCCAGGATGAGGAGCTTTGCGATGATTAGTTAGCGGGGCAGGTTAGCGTGTGAGTAATTACAAAGTTGCCAAATGGCATTGGGGTTTTGGAAACCATTCCATAGCATATTTTTGTATTAATTTGCTTTCGGATGTGAGCCATAAAATTATACAGCTGAGCTAATAAAGCTAATTACCTGCAGGTACCACCCCTCCCTTTCAGCCCCATAAGCCACCAAAAAACAGCCTGGTGTCTGAGCCTGGACACACAAATGCAAAGCCATCCAACCAGTCAGTCATGTAGCTGCCTTTCTTGCTCACTATTACAGGCAAGACCGCAAACATCCCACAACGAAGGTAGAGGTGGCAGCTGCTACTGTTCCTTAAATACATAGATCCTGGCATCTGGGCAAGAGATGGATAAATGGTGATGGGGACCACAATCCCACTGCTTCTATTAGAACATTTCCAAAGTGCCTCCCATGAGAGAGGCTCTTTGTTAAGTGTGTAATATGTATTTTTTCAATTCATATTGTCTTTAAATTAAGACTTTAGAACCTGACGGGTATAAGGCAGGGACTGCTAGTTCTGTTCAAAGTTTATTTATTTATTTTTTTAACTCAGGTGCAAGGTGAGAGTAAGAAAGCCGACAGAGCTATGAAGTGGCAGGTTCAAGCAGACTGACCCTAGAGCCCATGTTCTGCACCGCACTTTCTGAGAGTTCTCTCTAAACACTATCCATTCTCAGGAAACCTGGTGTGGAGCAGGGCAGACAAGTGGCGGGACCTGTCCGTGGTGCTGAAAGGCTCCCTCCCTTTAAAGCCCTTTCCCGTCACCCAAAACCCAGCAGTCACATCTCCAAGTAGTCAGTGAGAGTCACTATCCTGAGATTCTGCTCCTTTCCCTTACAAGGCAGGGCTGGTAACTCTGCAACAGGACTGTGGAAACTCCGCTGGTGTGCACCCAGGCTTTGCAGGTGTACTAGGCCACATCCACAGTAATCACAAAATAACCCATGTGCCTGAGCCAAAAGAGAACACAAGGTCCCAGCTAAGGTTAGCACAACTCTCATTCTGCTTCTGGGGCCTTCCACAGGGAGCATCTAACTCCCCAGCAAGGAACAGCAAATTCCATGTTTGGCGCCCTCCATGCTTGCTACTTCTGCCTCAAAGACACAATTGAGTTCCCTGAAGTCACTGCCCTTTGCGCACTCCTCCTACAGGTCACAAATCCTTGGAGGTGGTGAGCCATGAGGCCCAGGGTCTGGGACTGGATCTTGCTCAGTATGAACCTCTTCTGACCTCCCTTCCCCAAACCAGCAAGGTCAAAGAGCAAGCAGCCATGCCTTCCCAACTGCTTAGCTGAATTCAGAGGACCACCTGTGGTGGTGAGCCACAGGTCACCAGCCTGACACACAGCAGGTGCTCAATAAATGTCTGCTGCTTTTTCCTGAGCATGCGTTATGTGTCAGTTACCTACAGATCATCTCATACAGCCCTTATAACAATGTCAGATCAATAAAACCTCTTTAGGGATGGTAAGAAACTTTTCCAAAATCACACAGCCAAGAAGGGGGAGTGTAAGGTTCACATTCGGTTCTTCAACTCTAAGTGCGCTGCACATCCCCTGCCAGACTTTCTTCGTACGTGCCACACGTTTCCAGTGAGATGCATCTTAATGCCACAGTGTTAACCCAGCAGACGGACTAGGTCAGGACCTCACCTTTAAGATGCCTTTAAAGGAACAGACTCAGAACAGGTACCTCAGAAGGCACTTCACTGAGGCCAAAAGTCTCTTGGACACCAAAAGGCTTATTCTTCCTTGTGTGAGGTGACCATGAAGTTCTGAGGTAGAACCTGAAGGCAGTGGGGACACAGATGTGTTTGGCAATTTTGGCTCAAGCCCATGCAGGGCACCGGTGTGGCCTACAGCTAAGATAATGGTATTTAGCTCCAGCAGGACCTGGCATATGTAAGTGAGGTCCTCTCCCGGAAAGGTGGGAGGCAGGGAGATGATGATTCCCACGTGGCAAGCATAGCCCCCGACTGGCCAATACTGGCACCAACCCAACCCCCGGCAGGCCGTCCCTCAAGCCCTTCCTATTTATAGGTATGTAAAACCTTCAGGGTTATAGAATCCTGCTTGGCCCCTGAGCCACCACCACATTCCAAGGTCTCCCTGGACACAAACTGACATTGTGATGCATCAGAATGGAACTCCATTTCAACACATTCCCTGGGGTAGATCACTCCAGAGCTTGTAGGCTCCCTCCTAATTCCCACATAGCACTGGTTATGAGCTGCAAACATCTATTGTCATAAGTGACTCCCCAACGCAGCCAGAGTGAGCACCCTGGGGGCAAGACCAGGTTTCCTACCTCCAAGCCCCTAACTCCAGATCTACGGAGCTGGGAGGCAGAAAAAGCCAACTGAGGAGGTCAGTTTTTCCAGGAATAACGCAGAAGGAGCTTCAAGTTATAACCCGTAAGGGCCACAGTTTGTTGACAAGTCACTGCCCACATAAGCTTGAGGGAGTGGACATTTATTGAGCACCTACTACCGGAGGCCTGTGCTTACAGAAGATGCGCAACCAAACACGACAGGTAAGCCCTCGCTCAGAGAGAGGTGCTATATTCCTTCCCCACAGACAAGGCTCAGAGCGGCACCATTACTCTGCTTTTCCACTGTAACCCTTGAGAGCAGAAATGGGTGTCAAATACCTAGAGCCCAACAGGAACCCCAGTCCTGGCAGTGAGCCTCTATTTCAACTCAACGCCTTATAAGGGCCTCACCAAGAGACAGAAAGAGACAGCAGAGACAGCCCTGCACTGCCCCACACAGCTCTACAGACTCTAGTGCTGAATTCCCAAAAGGCAGCAAAATCCCGAAACCAGACACAAATCCATTACGGTGACAGCAGGCCCCCAGGGAGTGAGGGGGGAGGAGCCCCGCCAGAGTCTGAAGACACAGCTCCCTGCCCAGAATCCTGCAGTGGCTGGCCACAGCTCTTGGGATAAAACCCAACTCCCCAGACCCTCATACAGGTGCCCATGATTTCCTCTGCTTGTTGACCTCTTCCTTCGCACACCCTGCACCCAAGAATGTGTACCAGCCATGTTGAACTACGGGCACTTCTTAAGACAGGTGGGTGGTGTCCTGCCCTGGTGCCCTTACTCCTGTGTTCTCCCCAACCTGGAACCTTCTCAGCCATTCTGTTGACTGGAGCCTCAACCTCACCTTACTGGGGATGTCCCCTCTGACTCAGCACCAGCCCAGAAGTCACCCCTTCCTTCTTCCCTGTCTGTGACGGCTGCACCCTGTAGTGTGTCTATGCTGTCCCAGCGGCCTGCCTCTGTCCCCATGTGCCTCCCCATTCCAGTGACTCACAGCAAGTATCTGTCAACACCCACTCTGTGCACTGCGGTAGGGGCTAGGCATGAAAGGCCTAGATGAGAGCCTTCCTACTCTTCCGGAGCCCAGTCTGTTATGTGAGCCTTACATATGACTGAGGGTCATTCATCGTTGTTAAGGAAACTTAGTATTTGTACACAGCCTTTACAGCATTCTCATGATACACAGTTAATCTTCTGCCTGTCTTGGGAACCACAGATGCTTACTTCCAGATCTTTAGAAAACAGCTAGATGCAAGGAAAATGCAGAAAGCTAATAACGCACCTTCCCACTCATCTTCAGCTAGCCCGTTAGCACTGAAGTATGTGGCGCCGTACTGCGATTTGCAAACACTGAGCAGTTTCTGAGACCTTGTCTTTGTTCATGGAGCTGAAGTTTACCATGAACTTGTCTTCTATTTTAGGGAAGAAAAAAAAAAAAAAAAGGATTGCTCAACCAACTCTCCCTGGATGATCCGGCCGCCCAGGGCTCAGCCAGACCCTGCGGAGCCCAGGGGCCCGAGTCCTCCCGGCCCTGCCCCTCGATCTGAACTCCTAGTTTACCCACAGCCTATGGAGCAAATCTGGAAGCCCATCACCAGGGAGCAGCCGACAGTCACTTCCAAGCTGGCTTCCAGGTGCGGGAGCCGGAGGGGACAGGCCTGCACTTCGAGCGTTCCCCGAGGAAGATGGACTGTCTGCACCCACGAGCCAGACCTGGAGAAACGACAGGTGCAGGGACTTAGCCCAGCCCCACTTCAGCTCAAATAAATTAGCAGATTGCCATAAATAGAAATTACACTAATGGAAAGGCTGCTTTAAGTGATTAATGAGCCTCTTTCCCATGACTGTTTTCCAATCTGCACCGCGAACTTTGGGAATGCTGATGTGGGTTGTTCTCCCCCCCGCGGGGGTGGCCTATACCTCGGCTCAGCTCCCTGAGGTCAGAGACCCAACTAGACGGGAAATGCCACATGGCCCAGTGAGCTGCCCAGGGACAGTGTGCAATAGTACAGCTCCGCCCGTCCTGCCGGGCTGAGGGTAGGGCCAGCAAAGTGGGGAGAACCCAGGGTGGGGGCAGCACTGACCAGCAGGGTGTCTGAGGGATGCTGCAACCTCATTCAACTTTCTCTGAAAAACGGGGGCACACAGAGGCCTTGGCAGAGACCGGATGCCCGGCATGGAGCCAAGAGCCACAACCTGAAGCCAGGCAGCTGGGCGCAAATCCCAGCTCCGCGCCTCACTGGCTGGTGACCTGGGACGAGAGTGGGAGAATCTCACGGGGTCTCAGTTTCCCCATCTGTGGAATGTGCCTAAAACCACTTCCTAGGGCTCTTTGTGAAAATTAAACGAGCCCATCCAGGTAAATCACTCAGAACAGTACAGCCCTTAGCACACACCTGACAGGCGTGAGCGGTCACTGCGTGAGTCTATTAGACACACCCTCATAGTAACGGTCAAAACGAAAGGACACAGAAGGTGTTGCACCGGGACATGCACCTAATGACACACGGTGCATATAGATCTGTGTGATGTTCACAAGCACGCTGTAGCACATGTGCGTGCACATGAACTGCACTCACGTGTGCATACACATGCAGACCACACACTCACGTTAATATCTCCGCCGGCTCAGGAAGCCCCTCCTGACCCCCCAAGCCAACTCCGAAATCGATGCTGCGTGTTAAACCCTGACTCCTCTCAGAGGGACTCAAGGTGAGCTTGGCCACCATGTCTGGATTTGGGGGAGATAGCCCTCAAGTCTGGGTCCACGGGCCCAGGAGCCGGGGCAACGGTAAGGGATCAGAGGTCAAAAGTCAGGCACTGTGCTCCTCTCTGGCCGGGAGCACTGCTCCGCCGGGAGCTGGAAGGCCTCGGAGTCGAGGGACTGGCAGCAGCTGGAGACACTGAACTCCCTCGAGGCAGACACAAAACGAACCCTGAATTTTGCTTAAGGTGATCCAGAAATCCACACTGACGACAGGAGGTGTTTGTATGAAATCCATTTAGATTAAACTCTTTCTCTTGACAGGGCTACTGGAAAAGCCTACTGCACTGTGTTTTAGAGGGATCTTGTTGTAAGAAATTCATTTGTTTGTTTGTTTTCTCAGGGGATGGGAAGCCCTGGCTCCATTAAGCCTCTCAGAAAACAAACGACAAGCCCACTAGGAAGGGTCAAGGGTGACCTGGGGCAGGCCCCTGCCCACAGTTTAATCTCTGGCCCTGCCTTAAAAGGGAGGCGGGGTCAGCTGGAGGCACATTCCCCTTACTGGGAAGAATGTGGTCTGGAAAACTGAGAAGCCAGGCGTGGCCGTGTCCCAGGCCGACTGTCCTGGTCAGGACCAACCAAACTGAGGACACTGGGCTGACGGTCTTGCAGGAACATGCTTGTGAAACTCCAGCAAAATCCAGACACAAATGTCAGAGCCCGTGAAGCCTCCCAGGTTCACAAGGTCGACTGGTGTTGGCAAGGCCAGACACTGCTTGGTAACGCACAGCCTGGTCCAGACGCATGGCCCTGTGCTCAGAGCAGCTGCCCTGCTCCGTGTCCCTCCACGTGCTGGCTACCTGCGTGTAAGTGACCTCTGCGTGCTGCAAAGATATTCCAGCTCCCGCTCTGGGCCGGCAGTCCTCTGGCATCTAAAACCCAGGCTACGGCTGGGCTCCTTGAGTCTCTACCTGGCCCCCGAAGCAGCCAGATGGTTCCAAAGGGCCTCCAGACAGAACCCAGGAGACACGTGCTTATCAGACCACCTGGCAGAGACGCTGTCCAGATGGTCCGGGTCACTGGCTTTTATGGGGATCAGCTGAAGTGTGCGTCCAGCTCTTGCCATGAAACCTACACGGGGATGGATTCTGATATGTCAGCAAGTATCCTGCCAACCCCTGAGATGCTCTTGGAGGGAGATTTGCAACAGAAACCAGGAAAACGAGAGCGGGAGAGGACACCGAGCTTGCTCCATGCTCATCCTTCGTCTGTTTCCAGCACAGATCGTCTGTGCACGGCTGCCCTCTGGAAGCAGAGCCCGGCTTCCAATAAGACTAATCTTGCTCATTAAAACTCCCTTCACACGTCCGCTACAGCCCTCGGCATAGTGCAGCTAAGCCGGAAACCTTTCCGTCTGCGCCATCAAAGAGACGCAAGCCATGCATTCACCAAATGGCTTTATTTTTTTTAAACCTTTTTATTTTACCAAACGATTTTAATACCTACACGCTGGCGACTACATGCAGCACAGAGGCCAGGAAAGGAGCACGCACCAGCAGGGCAGGGCCCACACCCCATGCTGCCCGTTGCAGAAGTCCCCGGCGCCTAGCACAAGCCCAGCACAGCGCCAGTCAGCAGGAAGTAGCTGCTAAGGGAACAGGACACCGCACAGACCCAGGAACGGCACAGCCCGGCGAGGACGCAGTGAACTTGGGAACAAAATGAACCTTCCTGAACTTGGTCAAGATGGTAACAAAAAGAGCGAGGCACTGAGTGTTGTAGGAGTAGGAGGGAAGTAGCAGCTCCGGCCGGCTGAGACGAGAGCGGTAGAGGTCAACAACAGAGTGGGCTCGGGACACAGGACATGTGAGCTAAACTGTCAAGGATGAGGAAGACTTGGTCAGACCCTGGGGGGCCCCCCTCTCCCCAGTTACAAATGGAAAGTGGAAACAGATCTGGCCAATCTCCGACCACCCCAGAACCAGCTACGCCGAGGTGTGCTCAGAACTACAGTCCCAAACTCCGGCGACAGGTCTGATCAGAGGTGGAAGTAGGGGCGCGGCCGAGGCCTGGCCCACTGCTTCCTGTGCGGGATGAGCCCGTCCAAGGCTGGGTCACGGGAGCAGCTCCGGTTCTGCTGGCGGGAGAGGGGGCGCCCCTTGCAGACACCCTCCAGGGTTGGGTGCTGGGCCTACACGAGAGCCGCAGGACCTTACTTCAAGCAGGCAGTAGGAAAGGACACGAGTTTTGGGATCCTGGCTGTTACCTCCAGTGAGTCAGTTTACTTCCAAAACGCACTTAGTTCTCAAACCAGAGTACTGTCAGTTTTGCCAGTCTGGGGTCAGAAAAACGGGATTATCCTGGTTGAGATCCAAAGAGCAGAAGAGATGGTGAGACGCAATCCTACAGCAAACCTGAGGGGGTAATCTCACCTTGACTGAACAGACAGGGACACGTGTCCCTCGGGCCACAGCCTCCCCACCGGACGCCGGAAGCAGCAGAGCTGGGCCTTCGGTCCTGGGCTCAGGCCCCAACCATGCAGGATCCTTGGTCCCATCCTAAAGCCAAATATGGGTGCTTCCTACCTTTACACGTGGACGGCTATTACCTGTTGACCACAAAATCGGATCTATCAAGGCTTCCCAAGTTCAGCAAAGACTGCCCAACCATGGAAGCTGGCAGGGAAGGCGGCAAGAAGGAGACGGTGCCGAGCAGCGGGAAGCAAGCATGTGTTCACCCAGAAGGCATCAGTGTTGGTCACGTGAGCCTGGCTCTTGGGCCTGATGATGTCTGTGCAGGCCCAGACCCCCACCCCCCAGAAGACCACACAGACGCTACATACCAGCCGGTTCCTCTTGCCAAAGAGGAAAAATGAGCAGGCTCAGACTGGTGATAAGGAGTTACACAGGAGAGAGAGTTTCATACAGATTTTTGAGGCTGGCAGGGAGGGAAAGAGGGAGCTGAGAGGAAGGAAGGAGGGGTGGGGGAAGGGAGGCCCCTGGCTCCCACTGCCCCTCTGGTCTGCAAGCTGTGTTACCAGTCACGGCCAATGACATAGGTCGCTGCTGCGCTCAGCCTCCGGGACGTGCCAGCCCTCACTCAGGAAGGCTCCTGCCTCAGCCCTTCCGGGGTGCGCTTTAAGTCCCCATTTCTGTGTCTGCTCCTCCCTCGACTAAGGGCATCTCCAGGACCCAGCACATGAGCGTAAACGAACGTCTGGCTCCTCACCGGGTGAACAGTGGGGCTGGAGTTCCTGGCCTGCCCGGGCTGCTCGTCCGGTCACGGCAGACACAGCGGAGACAGGCGTGTCCGCATCTACTGCAAGAGCCACAATTCCCATCAACGGGTCTATGCAGCCTCTCACGCTACAGACGGACTGTTTTTATTACTGCAGATGAGTGTCAAATTAGGCTCAAATTTTTGTATAAAGTCTAAATATTGAGAAAATATTACTAAAATGCATAATAGAAATATTAGCCAATTCAGTCTTTGGTCTTTCCATCTGCTTGGATCCAGGTTTGCAATAGCAAAAGTCTGCTATGCACCCACGCCAGATGTCGCTGCCAGATGAGAGACAGAGAGACCCTTAATACTCTTCCTCTCTAATCGGATCCGCCTAGAGGGACAGTCTCCCCAAACTTCTAATCGCCACATCCAGGAGACAGATGTGTCCGTACATGTACATAGTTGCTGCATGAGTTATTGAGCCAACACAGAAAACAGGGATGTCGACCTCCTGAAAGAGGCAGAGTTGAAAGAAGAGAAACCCCAAAACACCTCTGGCTTGTTTTGGTCATTGTTTTCAGAGAACACAAATACTTTGAGGGTCAGCATCACCCCATCAGATGAAGCACATCCCGGCCGAGGGCTTCCGTTACGTGCCTGCACCCCGCATCCTAAGGCTGACCTGGGCGGGCGGTTGTCACCACTGAGACGAAACGGCAGAGCCCTCCGCTGTGGTGAACGACCTGGGCCCACCCAGTGGTGGCACCAGAGAGTGGCAGGTGTATCTTTAGCAGGTGCCGCGGTAGCCCTGGCACCGGGGAGGCAGGGGCGCAAACCCCCCATTTCAAGGCTTCCTGCTCTTATCTGGACCCACAGTGAGATGACTCAAAAGGATGATGCCTTCCTGCCGGGCCTGCCAAACACACTGCCTCTGCCTCCAGGGGGCTGAGGTGGACTCATCCACAGCCAGGCCTCCTGGCTCTGCACTGAGCTCCCGGCGTGAAGCAAAGGCCCTGACGCCCAGGAGCGAGCATCTCGGAGTTTGCAGAACCTCTCCAGCTCCCTGAGCTTCAGCGTCGTGACCACAGATATCAGGACAGAAGAGCCATGGCCTCCTGCTGTCCCCCGACCCTCCCTGACAGCAGGACTGGGAACAGGGCTTTACCCTCAACACCAATAGGCAGGCAGCCCCACCACTTCCTGGCTGGGGGCTCAGCTCACCTCTCCCTAGGGGAGCAAGAGCACTAGTCAGAGGCAGGAGGAACATAGGAAACAGCAGGGCTGGTGTGCGGGGTGAACACCACTGCCTCTGGGGCTCTGTCACTCTGTCATTCCACCAGCAGGCACTGGTTGGGGGGGAGTGGGGGAGGGAGGCTCCAGTCACCCCTCCTTTTCACATCCCGTTGGACAAAGGCAAACACCGGAACCCCGTGGTGGGCCGCTGTGGTACGGAGGCCCTAGGCACTCGGTTTTCAATGTCTGGTTCCCCAGTCCTCCGATGTGACATGGGAAGTGCTTATTTTGTCCCAGCAACTTGGGGATGCAGGTCCGCCAGCCCCAGATTTTCTGGAGTGTACACAAGGGAACATGCCTCAACTCCTGGAAAACACCAGCCGCAGACTGAGGACCTTCCCAGAACCCCGCGAGATGGTCCAGGACGACCTGACACTACAGAGCACAGGATCCAGGCACGAACAAGGAGACTGAGGCAGGCACATCGGAGTGGCCTCTTCCTGGGGGATATTTGTGCAAACCATCCCCTAACACCGCAGACCTCTAGGACATCGCCCACCCCTACAGAAGCCCCTCTAATGTCACCCCTTCTGTGAAGCCTTCCTGAGTGCCCTGTGCTTCCTCCCCTGAACCTCACAGGCTCGACAGGATGCTTGGCCCGGCCCCTGAGGTGCAGCAAACCCCCAGCCTGCACAGCCATGCCCAGCGAGGCCAGGAAGCCTCGTGGAAGCCTCTTCCCACCCCCTCGGCCTCTCGGGTGCCTCGAGGAACACTGCCCCAAAGCAGATGTTCTGCAGGACGGCCGAGTGCAAACGTGAGTGCACCCGGGACTCCGGCGTGATGGCAGGTCACGTGGGCCGCTCTCGGGCCTCGGGACCTGTGCCACACCCCCCAGCTGCCCAGCAACTGCGTCCGTCCTGTGTCGAATTGTCACTCTGCGACGCTTCCCAAGCCCAGCATTGGGAGGCCAGCGTGAGAACGCGTCGCTAACACAATCGATGCTGGCAAGAAACACGTGACCCACGACATTTCAGGGAGGTGGCCTTCCCTCGCCCTGAATCCACCCTTTCTCGGTGGGAGCCTGGGACGGGGAAGGGGCTAAGGAAGGATAGCCACGGTCTGCGTCTCCTTGGCACGCCCTTTCTGAGCTCTGCATGCTGAGCACCTGGCGGTGAAGCCCCCCAGGGTAATTCTTGGGGAGCACAAGCCCCAAGCAGGGGGCACCACACGCCAAGGTGGCTGCCATAAAAAGGATATGATTCTCCAGTGGACGTCCAGCTTGCTGTCAATCTCCAGGCCACGGGCTTCCTGCCTCTCTTCCTCCAGGGGCTTCGGATTTGCAAGCTGTCCCTTCTCGCCAGGGGATTCTGGGAAACTCTCGAAGCTGAACTTGTCCACTTGAATGGCCATTCTAAGAGAGGGGAAACAGCAGAGAATGAGTGAGCAGGGCAGGGTCGGCAGCTGCCTGTCGGAGCGTCAGCACAGGCCTGCCGGAGACCGTAGGACTCATCATGTCAGTAGGTCAGAATGGGTTCATTCCAAGGAAAGGGACTGGCATACTCCCAGGGCAGCACCAGCCCCGGAGGTGATTCAGTGCACAGCCTTGACCTGGAGCACAGTCAGAGACCCTAACCTCAGAGGAGACTCACACTGCCCCAGAGAAAACATCATTTCTGGACCAGGGTGAGGCAGGCAGGATGCGGTGTGGGCACTTAGAGGGGACGGAAATCATTTAATGCTGGGGACCCCAAGAGCCGCCTCAGCAGTGGCCCCTTGTCTCTCAGTCGCACCCCCAGCCGTGCCTCGCCTGTCCCCATCTGCCCCCGCACCCGGGACCCTCTGTTGTGACACCCTCCCTGCCAGGTTTCTGCTCCACTACCATGTCCTCTCCAAAGCCTCCCCACCTGCTGGTGTGTCCAGCCCTCTCTAACTTCCAGCAGTTTCTAGAACACACTGGGCTCTTCCTGCCTCAGCCTTGGTGCTCACTGCTCCCCAGGCTGGGACCCTCTCCTCCTGAAACCCTGTTCTCAAGGCTGGAGCTTGAGGAAGGTGTTCGGGGTACCTCCCTCGCCCCACCTGCATGACACCATTAATCTCTGCCGTGGCATTTATCAGTAGCTGTAAAAACACTTACTTGTGGGCTTCAGGGTCTATGGGGTCTACCGGAATTTAGGTCCCTGAGGGCAGAGGTCTGCAAGGCCACGCCATGGTCTTCAGGCCTGGGTAAAGCCTGCACGCTGTGACCAGCTACTCCCCAAACAAACAGGGCGGGAGCCAAGCCTTCCCACCACTGCCACGCTGGGCCAATGTTCACCTCTCCCCCTCGCAGCTGCCTGACCTTGCACCTTGCCCTTGTTCCGCTCCGGGCCCGGGCACTCTGCAGCCTGCCTCCACTCCCCACCTGGCAGCTTGGAGCAAACTGCTGAGCTGCCCATAAATATACGGCCTTCCGCCAGGTGGTGTCCGGACCTCAGCTGCCCCAGAGAACGAGAGACTTGTGTGTCAGCAGAGAACGCGGGGTCTCTCGGAGCCAGAACTCCATCTGAAAGCTACACGGACTCCTTTCTGATGGCGGAAGTAGATAGGCTTACCGAAAAAGGTGGGAAAATAGTAAAGAGCATAAAAAAGAAAGAAGGACCCAAGCCTATACCCTAACTGTAATACCTGCATGCTAGTCTTTCTCCTATGTATTTGTACATCAGTGCAGTTCGAATGACTCTATTTATTACACATCTTGTCTTACTCACATGCATGCACATAAATATATACATAGACTACATTACACCTGCTTTTTCCCAGACTTATTTGAGAGAGAGACAGAGAGACAGAGAGAGCGCAGGGCAGGGGCAGAGGGAGAGGGAGACAGCAGACGCTCCGCTGAGTGAGGAGCCTGATTAGCAGCCCGATCCTAGGACAAAGATCACGACTCTGAGCCAGAAGTCAGCAGTCGGTTGCTTCCCTGGCTGAGCCCCCCGGTGGCCTCTGCACCGTTTCACTTTCAATGCACTACGAACACTGCCAAATCACCAGAAACCAGTCTGTAGGACACCCCCTCATGCGGCCACATGACGCTTACCCAATGATCGCCCTGCTTTCAGACTCCAAGCTCTCCCAATTTTTAAAAGATTACTGTTGAAAAAATCCTAAACATCTTCACGCTTCAGTTTCCGGTCTGCATTTACGCTGTGTGTGGAGCCCGTCTCGAAGCAGAGACTGAATCCAGAGGGCAGAAAAGGTCAAGGCTGAGGGCGCTGAGTTCGTTCTCAGGCTCCCCCTGAGGCACACGGGCAGCGAGACGGTGCCCCGTACGCCGCGCCCCTGCAATCCTGGCCAGGACAGAGTTTCAGTCTTCACTAGGAAGAGGCGAAATGCTGCTTCGCTGATGTTGTAATTGGCAGGTCTGAATCGCTCCAGAGACCGAACATTTTTCCAGAAGCTTATTAGCTCTTTCGTATGTACTTTTCTTCCCCCGTGAGGTGTCTACCCATGCGGCAAGAGCACCCCTAATTTCCCGCTCAGCAAGGGCTCTCCCCAGGCCCCCACCTTGAAAGCAGACCGAGGCAAACGAGTGTTCTCTTCAAGCAAAAGGTCAGGATATTTCCTAGCTTTCACTAAAAAAGGCCAATTTCCATTCACTGGGTAACCCAAAAGCAACTAATAACTTTCACCTTTGAAATGTGTTTGGCAACATTCAGGGTCCCAGGCTCTCGCTGCTGAACACAGAGGGGCAGCGCCCGGCCAGCACCCCACATCCTCAGGGGCAGGACATACGCCTAACGCTGCGCCCATGCGATTAGATGTGGGGGCTTCTCCGGACGGCTTTTTGAACAATTTCTGGAGAAGGAAGCACCAAACTGCACCACCTCCCTCCACCCTGGATGAAAGCATAAGCTGGCTGTGCCGTAACACGGACGCGGAAGGAGGTGGAAATTCACAGACACCTGCCCCGCGCCGAGCCCGGGCTAAGCGCTGTGCACGGACATCCGCCCAAGTGACTGCAGCCGGAGGAGGAACGTGATCTCCTTCCTCATCAGCCGCTGCCCCACGCCAGGGGCCGGCCGCCCGCATCGAGGCCGTCGCCCAGACTCAGCGCTACCGCTCCGCCTTCAGCTTCCTCCGGCTGGCGTGCCGAGCACCGAACAGGGAGTCGGCTTTTGGTCGTGCCGTGTGCAGAGCTGGCATGGGACACAGTGCCAGGGACGGCGAAGCCTGCTGCCTCATCTACACACCAGCGCCCCCTGAACCTACCAGAGCCCCCACCCCCACCGCCTGCGACAGGTGAGGCTGGCGAGCGTCCCGAAGGCGGTGTCCCTCCTTTCCCACAGACGAGAACGCTGGGGGACCAAGAAGCTAACTCACTAGGGTCACCCAGCTCAAAATCCCATAGCCAGAATGCCATGTCCGAAGCCAAGGATTGCTTTCCCAAACCACCGGAAGCACCGCTGGCCTGGACCTCTCCACACGGTCTCAGAGCACAGCCCCTAGGCGTCACCACCCCTCCTCCATCCTCCCTTCCAGGGCAACGTGTGGCCGGTAACCTGTTTTCCTGGAGCTGAGTCTGCACGCGTGAGCGCTCTGCCCGCCGAAAGCCGCTGCGTTCCATGAAGCAGCAGAGGGACCCTCCGCCCGGGTGCCTGGGAGCTGCCCTGCTCTGAGTCCAGCCACGCAACAGGCTTCAGCCATCACGGCTTGCGGGGTTTGCTTTTGTCAGGAAGCCACCGGACTGGGGACAGCAGCGCACTGGGGACGGGAACAACTGTGGGGGTGTGCATGGGAGCACCAACGTGAGGCACACGCCACTCCGCCCCCAAGGGCGCACGGCCTGGAATGCGGTCTGCAATTCTGCAAAGGGCGGCCGCAGTTCTCATCTGGGCACATGGGCCACCACCCGCCCGCGGCAGGGGTGGGCTTCACACCCCGGACGACGTCACTTCACGTCCATAGTCTCAGTGGGCAAGCCTTCTTCCGAACGACAAGGGAACACCAAGCCGTAAGGAGGCACGGGAGCTGCGGGACTGGCCACATGCACGTGGAGGACAGCTTCCCGGCATGGCCCTCCTCGCTCGGGCTCACACCCATGTGACCTCTGGTACCTGGGGCGAGGCCGCACACGTTGGAGGGTATCTGGGCAACCCCCCATGGGTGTCCCAAGAGTAATTCAAAACCAAGACTGATCCATTGACAAATCACAGAAAAATCGGAACACACAATGTTCAGAAATGATAAAGGGAGGAGAGATCGGGGGGACGAGGACCCGCCCTCCAGGCGGCCGTAGGAGCTCGGCACAGGGCAGTGACGACCCTCTGGGGACTGGGACCGGCACGGAAATCACCCTTCACAGGAGACCTTGTGTTCGGGACACCTCTGCCGTTCTTGTTTGTTTCTACTCGTTTTTACTTTTTTATTTTTAATCTAAGTGTAACTGGCACATGAGTTTCAGGGGTTCAACACAGTGACTCAACCCTTCCATACGCACCCCGAGCGCTCACCACAGTGAGCGCTCACCACAGGGTTACCGTGTTCTCTGCGCTCTGCTGCCCGTCTCCGTGATGACTTCTCCCGGAGCTGGAGGTCGGCACCCCATCATCCCCGTCCCCCACCGCCGCCGTCCCCGACCACCACCGTCCCCCACTGCCGCCTCTGGCAACCACTGGTTTGTTCTCCATGCCTGTGAGTGTTCGTTTTCTTGTTTGTTCGTTTCTGTGTGTGTCTGTTCCGTGTGTAAGTGGAGTCATGTGGTGTTCGTCCCTCTCTGTCTGGCTTGCTTCATTTAGCACGACCCCCCCTAGATCCGTCCGCACTGTCCAGAACGGCACGACCTGTATTTGCCATCGAGTGAAGGCGTGGTGGTGGGCACAGAGTGAATGATCGGTGGTTAGTGGCTGACCTGGGCCAAGAATCTGGTCTCTGGTCTCCCCGTCCACCACGGTCTCAGAGTGGGAAGACATCCACAAGGGACGCCAGGAGGCAACAGGTCCCCAGTAGATGGGCACAGGGTCGAAGAACCTGGCTCTCATCACAGCCACTGGCTGGCGCAGGGGGCGAGCTCCAGGGCTAGGCCACCAGCTCCCCTCGAGGGCGTTCTTAGTAGTCTTAGTGTCTCCCCTACACCCCTGGCCTTCTTTAAAGCCAACCTGGTTCTCTAAAGTAGGGGGAACGCCCGCTGGCTCAGTGGTCCCTCTAAGAAGTCTGAGCATGTGTGTAAGTGTGCTGCCGCTTTGCCAGGGGTCGTCTGGATTAGTCGCAGGGACCAGGCTTGAATCCCGGATCGGGGGAGAAGCCCAGGCCACACATGCATGTACCGGGACAGCCTCCTTCAGATCTCCTGCAATGGACCCAAACGTCAGCCCCGCCCAAGGCTGGCCCAGCCGCACAGACCCTCCCAGCACAGCTCATCCCGGAACAATGGTACCCGTCACCGGGTCCCTCCCGGCATGCAGAACCCGGCAGCCCAAGCTCCTCACCTCAGATGGGCTAAACCCCTCTTGTGAAGGTTATGTGTGGATCAAATAAGACAGCAGACACAAAATGGTCAGCCCAGTGCCGCGACACCAGCAGCCCATAGGCAGCGGCTGTTGTCATGGGGGTTAGCCCTGTGTCCAAGGTGCTCACAGACACAAAAATCACCTTGAGCCGCTCGTGGACCCGCAGAGGCTCTCGATTCAAATGCACGGGTGAATCTCCAGGAAGCATCCTGGTGCGCAGCCCTGCCAGACGGTCCCCACTGCGGTTCCTTTCCGATCATCCTCGATGGGCCAGAGTTCAAGAAAATTAATACCACGACTGAATGCCAATTTCCCACGTTTAATTTTACGGCCAAATGTGACCATCATCATCAAGAGTTTGCACTGGAGAAAGGTGCTGTGGTTTCTGAAGTCTATATAAAAGTGGTGGTTTTTAAAATATCATGTGATTCAGTCTTTGAGCAGCAGATAACCTCACCAGGGAAGTCATGACGATGACATTTAAATACAAATCAGAGACTCGAGTTTCGGAGTGCTAGCCACATATAATTAAAGTGAACTTTCACTAGGAGATAATTGATCGTTACAGCACCGGGATTCTAAATTCAGGTGCTGTATCGCAAGGGCGTCTGCTTGACGAGACCGGCCTCGTGGGTCTTCTAATGAAGTACAACCCGAGCAAAAGGACAGTCAGCCCTGAGGAGATGCCCATCCTGATGGGGGAGGGGCTCAAAGCAGAAATGGCAGGAGCCCTGACATCTGGATCAAACCCAAAGAAGATCATTTTCCCCTTAAGCCACAGAGATCAATTACAATATAGAAAAACCCTTCCTTATTATCAGTATTATTTTTTTTAAGATGTATTTATTTATTTTAGAGACGGGGGCAGGGCAGAGAGAGAGAGGAGAGAGGGAGATGATCTCTAGCAGATTCCTCACTGAGCACGGGGGTGCTGCTCCAACAGATTCCTCCCTGGCCTGGGGCTCAATCCCATGACCCTAAGATTACCACCTGAGCCGAAACCGAGAGTCAGATACTCAACCAACCAAGCCACCCGGGCACCCGCTTTCTTTATTGTTTTTAAGTAAAGAGAAAAGACACCACGGATTCTAAAAATCAAAGCCCAGCACAATCCAATCAGGACATCACCAGGGAGTGCGCCAAGCACAGGCCACCTGGGGGCCATCAGCTCCATGTTCACAGCAGCCCCGAGAGGAACTAAATCTGTATGTAACAAAACCAAATAACCTGCCTAAGGCCACAGAGATGGCAAATGGGAGGAAGGGGCTCTCCTCACCAGCACCAGGCGTGGAGAGCCTAGAGTCGGAAGCAGGCAGGGGCAGGAGGCAACCAGAGACGCATCCCCACCCTCCAGAACGCTGGGGACACACCTGACAGGCGCTCAGAAATGAACAGTGTCCACGTGCCAACAGGGGCCTGACCCACCAGCCACCGCTGTGGTCCGTGTGGCCACAGGGCTCAAGGTCCGGACTGGGGGGTTCACTCGGCAGACAGAGGCCCGGGCTCTTCCAGGGGCAAAGGCCACTGAGGAGTTTGCTTTTTGTGAAACTCAAGTTCCTCATGGTAAACAGCAGGTGTCGGATCCCCCCAACTTCTGGGTCTGGACGCCATGAGCTCGCGGAGGCAGGTGGGGATTCGGGGGCTGTCAGGTGACCGTGGCCTCCCACTGCCGGGACAGATTCTCAGAAGAGTGAGGGTCTGATCTGAACACGCCGGTTCCTTCATCAATGTCCAGCGGCTTCCACCAGAGGGTGGGTCATGCCACCCCCACGCGGCATGCATGAAATCTCCTAGACACGTGCTCTTTCTCAACTCAACACACCCACTTTAAAGAGGGACAAACTGAGCTCCCAGGAGGCAAGGAGCCCACCAGAAGCCCACAGAAGGCGCACTGCAAGCCCGTGCTCCTGCCCCCACGGAGGACCTGCACTCGGGGCACCATTGCCTTACAGCGCTGCCTTTGCCCCCACCCGCCCCCCGCGCCCCAGAGGGTGCTCAGTCCACCCACCCCAGAAGACTCAGCGGGACACGGCCTCCCTGCGAGGTCTCCCCGCCTGCCCAGCCTGCTGTCCTCCGAGGCACTTGCGTCACACCCGGGGCTCCAGGACAGCAGCGGGTCCTGATGCGGGGTCTCCACACCCGCTGGCTCTGTGACGCTGGTCAGGGGCTGGGCCTCCGAAATGCCCCCATGTGCACAGACACCGCCTTTATAAACACTGCCCAGATTTCCTCTGTGGGAGCTGAAGGGGTGCGACCCCGCTGTGGAGAAGCCTGGCCTACCAGCTCGCACGGACGGAGCAGCCCCTTCCCCCGAGGCCAGAGCTGCCACGGAGGCACAAGCCCCTTCCCCTGCATTTCTGTGCATCGGCATTAGTTTTCGGACCCATGAGGACCTTCCTAGGCGCACAGCAGGGCTCGGGCAGATGAGATTCCCTCTTCGTGTCCTCAGGCTGCCGGCCCCCTCCCTCTCTGGACCGCAGGAAGCAGAGTGAGGGCCGGCTTCACTGTTAGTTGGGTTCCCTCTGCCCAGCCTCGCACCGGGCAGCTTTCCCTGCTTAACGGGGCCGGCTGGCCCCGCTGCATCCACGTGGCCCAGAGCCCGGGAGATGCGGAAGAAGCCAGGCCCTGGCCTCCCTCCCCGTGACCTCAGCAGCACCAAGTGAAGGGGCAGGAGTCCGGCTCAGCAGATGGGAGTTCGCGCTCCGACATCAGTTCTGATGGAGCGTGGGATCCAGGATGGGTCCCCTCACCGTGAGGGCCCTGTGGGATGGAGAACAGTGTGGACAAAGGAGCAGCTGGTCCTAACCCATCCTCTGTCACCTGGGAGCCCTGCGGCTAGAGGTGAGTTACCCAAGTGTCTCTAGGCCTCAGTTTGTGCATCTGTAAAATGGATACCCTCCCTGATATGTTAGGACTGTGGAGAATTAATCTGAACCCCTGCATGGAACTGGTGCTAAAAATGGGGAACTATTCCTTTTGGGGCAAGAAAGAGGCCCTAAGGGGGATGTGCACGAGCAGGGGCAGGGCTCAGGGAGCCACAGCAGTGCCGGGATGCTCTGACCCTGAGACAGCCTCCGTACAGCGGCGACAGACAGACCGGCCGGGGAAACCGACCGCCACGCGGGGTGAGCATCCCGCTACGCAGCCCGTCCCAGCGCGGACCGGAAACATCCTGAATGTGTGGGCCGGCCGCGCTTCCGTTGTCCTCGCTGGAAGCAGATCCCTGTATAATCACGTCCCTATGACATGGGGCTGAGCGTGCACACGTCACCAGTCTGTTTCCAGCGCTTCCCGCAGAGTCTGTCCGCCTGAGCACACACACCGCTCCGCCGTGCACGGGGTGTGTGCCTGCTTCTCCTGTCCCGGCGCCCAGCTCTCGGGAGGGGACCGGGGGCGTCCCACTGCCTCCACAGCTGGGTGGTGGTCCCCTCACCAAGGACTTCCTCACGGGCCAGCTTCCCTGCCAGGATGTCAGCATCTCACTGAGTGACAAGTGCTGTCACAGCAGAGTCCGAATCCTACACAAGAGAAACCTGGGACTTGGGCCCCAGAGTAGCACGTGTGGGGCTCAATGTGCCTGTCTCAGGGGGCAGGGGACCCAGGGCACCACCTGGGTCCAGGGACGCCAAGTCTCCTCACATCACAGTGATCCAGACAAGACCACAGGTGGCCTGGCAGATGCCAACCAGTCCCCAGGGCACAGCCCTGGAGTGCATGAGTCGCCCCCACGGACTCTGTTCTCTTGCCAGAAGACCGTGTTCCCTCTACTAGGAGCGCTCACACTGTGCCCAGGAGCATCCTGAACACTGACCCCAGGTTTGTCGCCTGTAAAGGAGCACACACCGGTCTAAAGAGAGGCCATCTGTGGATTAACGAGCACAGCACATGCTTAATACGGAGCCTCTGAGAGGTTCTAGCTCCTTCGTTGCTATTGTCATCGTAGCTGTACCTTCCCGCCGGTGCCCCAGAGGCAACATACCCCAAACCACACACCAGCTCCTCCCGAGCCTGCTCTCCTCCCGGCCCCCTGCACGCCGCACCGCCTCCCGCACGGCTGCATTCCTCCTTCCCCTTTGCTCCGGGGTCTGGGGAGATGCCAGGTCATGCGGCCTGCCTCCTCCCCACACCCCTGTCCAGGCCTTCGGCCTCCTTCCATGTGGGCTGCGCCAGCCCCGCCTCCCTCTCCCAGCGCCCTGGCCCTTGCGCCCAGGAGACGGATCACAACGTGCACACACCGCCCGGATCTACAGGTGCTCCCGCTCGCCTGGCGGGGGGACGGCGATGCACAAGACAAGCACCTGTGGACCCCAGAGGATCTCCATGCCCTCTCAGTGGTTTCTGAGAGCTTCCAGGGCTTTCTTTAGACAAAGGGAACCAAGGAGGTTCAGCAGAAGGGAAGCAGCGGTCATCCCCATGCTTACGGAAAGAGCCGGATGGAAGGCTGGAGACGGGGGCAGTTGCCGGTGACGAGGCCAGTGCGGAGACTAGTGCAGGGCCCAGATGAGAACTGCCACCGGAGTCGTGAACTTCCCACGGCGTGGAATCCCCAAAGTGACAGGCAAACCATCAACTGCCTGATTACCATCAGTGTGCAAAGCCGCATTTGCACGGCCCTTGACAAAGAGCAGGAATGCAGAACGTCTCACAGAGCACAGATGCAGAGTTAAAGGAGATTCCTTAGCAAATGAAAATTGGAACACATTTCCTAATGCCCAAAACTGCTAGGGGGAAACGAGATTTTAAAACAGGAACCCCTAACACATATGTGGCCCTCGTGCGGGCCCGGCCCTGCCAGGTCTGAGAGCGGAAGTCAGCAGGATGCTGCTGGAGTCAGGTGGCTGAGCCCAGCCCGGACTAGGAGCACGTGCCTGGGGGGCTGCGGGTGGGCCGGGCAGCTCCATGGACGCCCCGGAATGACACCCGGCGTACAATGTGGCCCTGGGAGCCACACACAGCCCCAGAAGGGCCTAGGCGGGAGGTGGCGCCTTCAGAGCCACAGGGCTGGATGCATGGAGCGGGGGTCAGACAGGCCAGAGGGGGCCGGCACTCGGGGAGGCAGGGGCAGGGCAGCTGGCCCTGAACCCGGGTGTGAGGGAAGATAAGAAGTGGGGGGCTTCAGCAGTCCTACCTCCACGAGCAGCTCTTCTGATAAAGTCCCCGGTGGACCTGCCACCAAGACTGCAGCAACACACACAGGGGGTCCGTCCCAGTAAACCCATCCCAAGTCCAAACAATCTTAAAGTCAAAACACGTCGCACACCCAACCTACCGTCCACACAGCAGAGCCATGCCTGCCACAGTGTGCTCACGGCACCCCCGTGAGCCTGCAGAGGGCACCCCCCCCCACAAAGCCCATCAGAACAAAGTGCTGACCGCCGCACGGAGCACGTGGAGTCCTGCTCACAGAGTGTCCGGAGGGCCGGGTGGGCCCAGGATGGCCCTCATGGCCACTGGGATCTGGGAACCTCGGCCACTGCCACCATCCTGCACATCGCGAGCTGGGAAAAGCTCCGTATCCCAGTGAGTTGCGAGGCACGTGCGTCCCTTCTGCATGGCTGCGAAGTGGAAAGCTCCAAGGCGAATCACGGTCAGACCAGGAAGGGTCTGCGCCAGTCTCCACCTGCTGCCTGGCCCCGGCGCGATGGCTGTGCGGGCCTTCCCCACCGCCCGAGCGAGCCGCAGAGCTGCGCGGCGTCCCACTGCCTCCTCCTGGATCACGGCACGCTGCCACCGTCCTGGTGCCCCACGCCGTCCCGCGCTCACACCCTGCTTGCCCGTCCACCCTCACTGGCAGAGTCACCCTCTCACCCTCTGTGCTTCAAGTAGTTTCTCTGAAAAGCGTCTGTTGGAAAGACCAACATTAAGAGCGTACTTCTCCCCATGTGACGAGCAGAGACCTACCTGTCCTCACCTGCCCAGCGCAAGGCACAGTGCCTGACACGTGGGAGCTGAAAAAAATGTTGGCTCTAGGAAGAGCAGCCCTAAAGTCTTATTACATTACTCTCCACCCACAGAGCTGATCGGAATGAAGGCCAGGAAATGCCCCCATTTTGTTAACAAAATGCCTCAATCATACTACATTCACTGCCATTAGTTAACAACAATAACAAAATGCTACCGCATATAATTATACATTTCATTGATTCTAAGTTAAAGCTCTTATTTCCTAAATTAGATGAGGAGAACACACAGGAACAGGAGACAGATTTCCCCACGCACACGTGGAAGGTGCGCACCAGGCCTGCCGACAGGGCCACGGCCAGGGTGCGGCCTGTCCTCCAATCCCGAGCCAGAGCTCCGTGCATGGGGACGGGGACCCAGCCCCGTCGCAAAGTCTGTGTCATCCTCAGTAAATCACCTGGCCTTCTGAAGCATTCTCTTGCTGTAAAAATATGGATAATGAGGCCAACCCCAGAGCACAGCAGTGACTTTGAAAACGCTGCCAGCCGTGTGCCCAGCACTGGGTACACTCAGGAGACGGGAGCAGCTGGCATCAGTTCCCACCACCACCGTGCCTGCCCCGGCACACAATCCAGCCCTACGGAGCAGAAGGGAAGCCGCGGCACACGCAAGAGCTCCTCAGGAAGGCGTCCAAGACCCCCACTGCCGGGGCCCATGCACCTTTGGTCCTCAACTGTTGTGACAATCACACGCGTGCACACATGTGCATACACACAGACACCAGTCCTGGGGACCTTCGGCAGAAGCACAGGGCTGGGCCTTGGCTCCTTCCTTGGGGGCCTGCTCTGTCCGGTGCCTGACGCCCACCTTACGAGCACCGTGTTCTCGCTACACAGAACACCAGCTGGTGGTTCGTGCCCGCCGTGTTAACATGGCAGTCTCCCGACACACCCCTCCATGCACCGGACAATGAGTTCCACAGAGCGAGAGAACGATGTTTTCCTCATCTTCTACAAACCTGGCACTGATGCATTCAATAGGTGTTTGCTGAGTGAACCACTGACAACCGCCTTTGATAACCTGCACGATCTTCGTGAGCAGAAGGGGGGCAGCCTTGCGCTGTGTGGCCGTGGAGGGCAGAGCCCGGGGACTGAAGCCACCCTGACCCTCCAAACCCGAGCACAGGTGAACCCAACATAGCCCCCCGCCCCCCCTCCACTGATGAAAAAGCAAAGTCCAGACAGATACAAAACAGCCCCTGAGCTCTGGGGGGAGAACGCAAGCAGGAGGGCGTAGAGAAGAGCACACAATGAACCTCCCACACGGAGGGTGGCCTCCCACGGTCCCGCTCCCTTTCCCCAGGACTGCAACTCTGATGGAAAACCAGAAAAGGGGGACCCAGAAGCGTCAGCACATGTATATGTGGAGGGGATCCAAGAGGGGAGAGAGCCAGAGCCTTATAAAGAGTAACACTCAGAGTTTACAAAAATGACCTTCCCAATGTCCCAATACAATTTTTAAAAACTGCCAGGCTAAAAAAATTTTAAAAAAGACCCAGGAGAGTGCAACCCACTCGGAGGAACCAGTGGCGTGAACCCCAAGCTCGTCCGAATGCTGGGACGGTCAAAGGCTGTGATTACCGCACTCCCCAGGGCGAAGGGCGGCACTTGGAAGGAAGGAAAATAAACTGACAGTAAAGCAGCAGCAGATCTTTTTGAAAAGAGGCAAAAGGAAATTCTCTATCTTAAAAATACAATAAAACTTTTGTTTTTTTCTGTTTATTTCAGTTTCTACTGACTGAGTTCAGTAGAACAGACATGACAGAGGAGACTGAGTGAACGTGAAGACCGAGCAGACGTGACGTACCCATAAACCGGGCCTCGCGGGAACCTGAGCGTTTAGGACTCCTCACGCCACGTGCACGCACAGGGACTTGGGCCCCGCCTCCGTACCAGGCGCCTCCAGGGACAGCCTGACCAGCACGGGCGAGGGGCTGAAAGACGCTGGGCGACACAAGGTGTACAAAGGGGCGACAGGCGCGCGGGACGTCGCGGGGCAGCCGGCGGCACCCGCGGTCCCCGGCAAGTGTGTGTCCAGACCAGACGCGCGGGGCAGCTGGGCCTGTACGAGGCTCCTGGGGGGATCAGCCCCTGGAAAAAGCTGGGCGGGGTCCCGGAGCGTCCCACGCAGACTTGCCCCGTGAGCCCGTTAGCCGCTCTGCTGTTTCCAGGACAGTGGCAAGCAGGCGTCTGTCACAGACTCGCGCGTGGACGGTCCCAGCGGCTGGGGCTCTCTGCAACAGCCCAAGAGGGGAAACAGCCCAGAAGTGAGCAAATAAACCAGCAGTAGCTCATCCTCGTCAGGGCGTACGGGTGGGCGGCGAGAGCACCACGGGATGTGCCAGCAGGGGGGACACGGCTCTGAGTGGCAGGCACGCGTGACCCTGAAGGATGCCGGGTCTAGACAACATCGCGTGCGGGGAAGACGCGCAGCCAGCGGCGAGCTCCTTCCGAGAGACGGGCAAGGCCAGCTCCGCCCAGAACCACAGTGCTGCACAACGCGGGCTCTCAGCCATCTGATGGACGTGTGGCTTCCAGAGCCGGCGGCGCCCAGGCTTGAACCCTGGCCTGGCTAGTGACTGCCCGCCCGGAAGTCGGGTTCCTCGTGTGGCGCGTGGAAGCAGCCAGGCGTCTGCCTCCCCCCAGGCCGTTGAGTTGAGGGAGCTGGCGGCCAGGACGTGCCTGCCAGTGGCCGTGTGCACGGTGGCCACACCCTGGGCTCGGCCACGCTCACGACTCCACACGTGCAAGGCCCCTGCCCCCCTCCCAGCACAGACGCCACGCTTCTCGTCAACCAGCAAGGACCCGCCCCCTGGGGTCCCCAAATCCTTATGCAACCTGTTTGGGGGGGCTCGTCTGCTTTCCTCCGGCACTTGTGCTGGAACGCTGCACGGCTCTCGGGAACGGAGGTTCACTGGGAGGAGGAACACACGGTCTTCTGTGCCCCTGCCATCCTAGTGTAAACAGCAAGCGCTTAACCCCCTGAAGAAGAGGGTGTGCGGGGGTGGGGCTGCGCAGACCCGGTTGCACACTCCGAGGACGACTGTATTTTGTGCACATCCGTGACCAGCAAGGACATGATGAAACTGACAATTATCCTTTGCTCTGCTCGTCCAAAACTTAAAGCAATTCTCTTTAAAAACACAACAATGAATAAGCAACATCCTCAGCTTTAGGTTGTAGGTGCCTTTTTGTGGTTTTCCCCCAACAGAAATCACACAGGCGAAGACTGTGTCTGTCGTGTTTTAGACACAAACGTCCCCGAGGCTGCGCACCGTGTAGCACGGAGGACACAAACGACAAGTGAAGATCCTAAAACCTAGACCCACCAAAAGAAAACAAAGTCTGGTAAATTTTAGTTACGACAGATACCTTTAAGTCACCTTACAACACAGCCGTTCTGAACCACGGTGCTGGCCGCTGATTTGCCAAAAAGGACAGACCCGAAGCTCAGCTGTGTCCATGCTCAGGCAGCCCCTTGCCGCAGCTGGGCCTGCCTCTCTGTCCCCACGCGCAGGGTTCCTAGGCTCTCGGGAGGATAACCCTGTGCTTCTGATAGAACTATGCTTCCACGTGTGTCCTGGCACCTTGGGACACGAAGCCGCCACCTCACTTGCAGGTTTGGGTGGAAGGCGCCCCAGCGAGGCCTCGTGGGGTTCACTGAGGAGGTTTGAGAACAGGTTGACCCGGGGAGGCACCTGACTTTCCAGCATCACTTCCCGCCCACAGTTCTCCGCCCCACACACGGCGATCTCATATGACATGCGGCCAAACAGGATGGGACAGCACCTTGCAGGGAAGGGAGGGCATCTGGGCCTGGGAGCAGCACAGAAGGCCGCAGAAGTCACCGACGGTTCCTGTGACCAGACACCACTGCTTGTTTAAACCTTCCTGTTGTATATGGGTGCCGGAGCCGAAACACTCAGCCACACGGACGGACGGGACAGGTGCTGGCCAAGCACAGCCAGCCCGTCGTTGGCACAGCAGGTGAGCCAAAGCAAGGCAGCGAATGCTCCCTCAGCAGTTCTCTGTGGCAACCCTCAACCCCGCAGGTCAGGTGGACAGTCGGCTCAGGACCACGCGGGAAAACAAGGGGGTCAATGACTGATCAAAGCTCTGAACGGGGCTTCGGTTTTGCACTCAGGACAGTGAGTGTTACTCAGGCCTTTAGGGAAACAGACTAGAGCGATTTATAGTCTCCACTCCAGCTAAGACGTTAAAAGGACAAAAAGGTAATAGTGACAAGGTTAATATTCAAAGACAATTTCCATCCTTCCAGACCTGTCAAATACAGTAAGAGGCATTCCACATCCGGCCCCACGGAAAAAGAAATCTGTACAAAGACACTTCATTTTCAAGTAATCGTAGTGACTGTGGCGGTCACTACTGTGTCGGTGTCTTGGAAGCCCCGACTTCCCCAGGAGAGGCTCAGAAGAGGAAGGCGGAGGGAAGGAGGCCACCCAGGGTTATCACCATGGGGAAATCACAACAGGGACGTCATGAGTGTTCGCCACACAGAGACACGTGCACGAGGTCACAGACTCTTCCTGACCCCCATCCCACCGGTGCAGAAACTGAGGCCGGGCAGGCTAAGGCCCTGCTGAATCAGCCCTCGGGCACCAGAGCCTCCTCCCTCCCAGCCCTGCTGTCCTGCACAGGAACCAAGTCCTAGGTCGCGGCTGCTCACGCTCCCAGCTCCCGCTGCTCCGGCAAGGGCATGGATGGGAGCACACGCCACTCCAACCCACCTCGACCACAAGCAGCGTGAGGTCCCAGCTGGGGCTTGGCTTTTTGAGCTGAACACCAGGAAACTGAGGGCAATACTGCCAGGCACCGTCACCTGTGCCCTGGGACCCCTTCCCCTCCAACCTTCACAAGCACATCCGTGTCAGGAGCCGGGGGCGAACACCCCACTTCACAGAGGAGGAAACAGGAGATGGGGGCGCTTCCCCATGAGGCCAACACAGGGACCAGCACTTTTCCAACATGACATCTTACTGGCGGAGTCCCAGGGAGAAGGAACAGTCTAGACTCTCACACGCGCCTCTTGCACGCACGGCAAAAGCAGCCGCCCACTGAATCCCAGCCGTCGGTGTCGGGAAGTCCACGGGGTCAGGGGACACAGGGTCAACAACCCGAGCCCAGCCTCCACCTGCAGCCACAGAGCTCAGACCCAGGCCTCCCACTGGTGTGTATGAACAGCCCCTGCCCTGCGCGTGGTCATCGACGTGGGGCGGCCCAGTCTGTGCAGGGCACAGCTCTCCAACCTCTGTCCGCCCGTCGGGGTAACACAGAGACTCTGGCCAGCACTTCTGATCAGAGAGTCACTAAGGATGACAAGCCCCACGCGGCAGACGAGGAAGGGGAACCCACATGCGCCGCGCGAGCCAAAGCCTGTTTCAGCCTAGCGACGTGGCAGCGACGTATCCTGCTGGGGCAGACGAGGGCGGCCTGGGGAAGCAGCTCTGCTCACGCTGAAGGACGGAAGCCACCCGGAGCTGCCGTGCCGCACGGCAAACTAGAAAATGCTCCTTTCTGGTATTCACGCTTTCATCTTCCCTTCTTCACAGTCCGTCGGGCACGGCAGAGCCCCTCACGGCAGCAGTAGGACTCAGACCGGAGACGAGGCAGGGACGTCCACCGGCTACACCGACGTCCGCGGCGACTCCGGAGTCCATGGTTTGGAGCTGGGCAGCACTGGCCTCAGGTGTGAGAACACGGAAACCAGAGGGGACAGGCAGCCCCCCAAGGCAGCCCCAGAGCCCTCGTCTGGGGGCCTGCCCACCACCTGGGAGGTGGAAGGGGTGCACGCCTCGCCCGGCAGAGTCAGGCTTGGCCCCGGCCCGGGACGGTGACAGACCCACTCAGGCTCCACAGCCTCGAGGAACATGGTGTGGCTGGGCCATGTCTCCTTCCCTGCCACAAGTACGGGCTAAGGCTGGCGGATGGGACTTCTGGAATGGGCCAGGCGTGCAAGGCAGCGGTATAACGTGAGCACAGGGTCAAGCTCTGCTCGACGTGGCCGACGGTCAGGAACAGCACAACCCGGCCTCGAGCCCCCGCACCTGTCCCAGGATGCCCTCGCACCTGGCACGTCGAGGCTGAGCTCAACAGCCGGCTCTTCTGGAAGCTTCCCCTGACTCCTCAGCCTGGAGCCCTCTTTGTTCCCTCAAGAAATCCGGCCCTTGGGCACCTGGGTGGCTCAGTGGGTTAGGCCGCTGCCTTCGGCTCAGGTCATGATCTCAGGGTCCTGGGATCGAGCCCCGCATCGGGCTCTCTGCTCAGCGGGGAGCCTGCTTCCTCCTCTCTCTCTGCCTGCCTCTCTGCCTACTTGTGATCTCTGTCTGTCAAATAAACAAAATCTTAAAAAAAAAAAAAAAAAAAAAAGAAAGAAATCCGGCCCTTTACCCGTCGATCTGTGGACAGCTCTGAGGACGCACTTCTCCTTCTCCGGCCACGGGATAACGTCCCTGAAGATAGGCCACAGGAAGTACCACCCTGACTCTAGTTCTAAACAGGTTAACTCCATGGCCAAGTTCCCTTCCAAATCTCGGACCTGGGACCCAGGATCGTGAATAAACGCTGTCTTGCAACTAAGTCATCTGTACTGTGAGTGGGACTACACACGGGGGAGCTAGCGTCTCCTGCAGGGGGTGATTCCTACCTTCTGTTAACCTGTGGGGCTGAGTATAAAACGTAGAGCAATTAGTTACAAACCCCTGGATGCCAGGGCAAAGCAGGACCCCGGTGCCCACAGAGGCCACATGGGAACAACAGGGCCAGAGTCCCAAGCCCCCCAGATGGCCTCCCCCCTACCCCCCTACTATTCCTACTGGCCACAGTAGGACACCTTGTCACCTGTGTCTGGGGTCTCTCCTGAGGACCACAGGTGGCCAGATCTCAGACTCTGCCACCCACACTTACCCATTTGCTCAATCCTGGGCCCCGTCCTGGTTTCTGCTCCACAGGTAGGAAGCTGTGGGATCGACTCATACACACGTGACGTCTCAGCCCGCAGTTTCCCATGTGCACCTGTTGCAACGTTAATTTCCCCCAAGAGGCCTGAGAGACCAAGGTAATGAATTCCACATCTGCCTCACCTGCTGTGTGGGCACAGGTGAGTGACCTAACCTCTCTGAATCCTAATGCCTTCACCTGCAGAACAGCGGTAACAGTGCCTTGAAGGTAAGGTAAAGAGAAGCAATGTGCTCTCATCTGTGGCTGCCAGCAGGTGCTGCCTGCGTCCTGGAACCCTACCCGATGTGAGAGCATCCTGTCCGTACTTCTCCAACCTCAGCGGACACCAGATTACGGAAGTGGAGGGAGTTAGGCTCCGCAGAATCCAAGTTTAAGAACTAACCCGCGTAACAAGACGGAGCCCCGCCACGGGCTCTCACTCACTCCACCCTACATTCTCTGCGCGGACACTGTGCTGCCACTCTTCTGGGCAAGTGCAGCCAAGCCCCCGGCTTTAAGGACCTGCCAGGCCCCCCTGCAGAGTCACCACAACATGGACTGAGCCTAGAGAGGCAGCTTGGTCCGTGCTCAGTGGTGACAGTTTGCACAGACCGTGTGGGTGTTGCGGACGTCACTCTCCCAGCCTCTCAGGCCGTTGACCATGGGCGGGTGTCCTGGCCCCATGCTAGCGGTGCCCACGCACAGATGGGATCCTCCACTTCATGGTCGGTGACCCAAGTTGCTGCTTTTCAAATGCTAAGTGATCGTCCTTTCCTTCTCCTCCATGCACAGGAAACAGACCCTCGTCCTGGGCTCGGCACATGGTCGCAGACCCGTCCCTGACGAGGAGGACGTACGCTGCCATCACTGCATCTGCTGGGCACCAGCAGGGAAGGAGACGGTCTGGCCCCTGGAATTTTGAGGACTCGCTCATCAGGCTCCCCAGAAACTCTATCCGAATAAAGGGCACATTTTCTCTTCTGATTTCCTTCTTTCTGAGGTGTAAGAAGCAAGAAAGGGACAGGTCTCCAGCCTGAAAATCTGAGGATACATTTTGCTTTCCCTCTACTCCACAAATTAATCTCTTACTAAATTTTCTCACAATGGTTGCTGCTGCTTCCTTTTTTTTTTTTTTAAAGATTTTATTTATTTATTTGACAGAGAAAGAGACAGGGAGAAAGGGAACACAAGCGTGGGGAGTGGGAGAGGGAGAAGCAGGCTCTGCACTGAGCAGGGAGCCCGACTCAGGACTCGATCCCAAGACCCTAGGACCATGACCTGAGCCAAAGGCAGAGGCTTAACGACTGAGCCCCCCACGCACCCCTATTGCTGTGTTTCTTCTTTCTGCATGCCCCGGTTCACGTTACTTCCAAAAACGGATGAACAGTAAGTGTGTGCAATGGGCTTTTGTACGTGGCATCCCGTCCAACCTTCGCCACAGGCCCAGAAGGCACTCTTCTTATTTCCAAGGAATAATTGGCTTCGGGAGTTTAAATGACTTTGCCAAGTCCCACAGTTAAACAAGTGACCAAATTGGGAAGGCTAGGGTAGAATGAACTGGACTGGGTCCAAAATGCTGAGACATTACAGGTGCCCAACAGCTCGGCTGGTCGAAGCACGCCCCCAGGAACAATGAACAGAGAGTGAGCCAGGAAGGTGGACCAGAGGGGACACTGTGCCAAGAAAATGGAACAGACAGAAAGTCAGCTGTGAATGCTCAGGGGAGCCTGCATTTGAGAGCAAGTTATTGTAAGCCCAACCGGGACACCTGAGACAGGTGAGGGGCCAGTAAGGCAGGGGTGTTCATCGCATAGGGTGACAGTGGCAGTGAAGACACCAGCGTCACCCTGAACCAAGCCCTTCTCATGCACCAGACCCCATGCTAAGTGCATCAAATACATCGTCTGAAGTATCAGAAATTATCTCGTCAGGAAGAGTAGGAAGTTTTCACGTCAACTCTATCAAGTACTCTCTGCCACTAACCGACCTTTGCAGGTGAGCAGATTGGAGGTTAAGAGGCCACAGTCAATTTCCCAAGGTCCTGCTGCTGGTCAGTGCGCTCGGAACCCACTGGGCTGGCACCGGGGCCCTATGCCATGCTGCAGAGCGCAGGCGGCGAGGGGGCAGCAAGCAGAGAGTGCTGGGGCAGCTGCTTAGCTCCGGAGAAAAACAAACCGATCCACACTTTGCACTACCTATGATGACAAACTCAAAAGGGATCCCAGATCTAAGTGTAAAACGAAAATGACAAAACTTCTGCAAGTAAACGTAAGAGAAAATCTTTGTGGCCTTGGGATAAACAAAGATCTCCTGGGTAGGACACAAAAGACGTGATTCATAAACAAACAAACTGATCTGCTCGGCTTCATGAGAGGGAAAAACTACTCTTTCACGCGTGAGTGGATACAGTGGGCTGGAATTAAACACTCACAAATCATTTACCAGATTACTTGAATATTATGGATATACGCTGGAGATCACAAAACTCAACGCAAAGGCAATCAACAATTTCAAAAATAAAGAACCAGAACATACGCTTCACCAAGATAAGTGACAGACGGCAAACACGTCCGTGAGCGGATACTGATCATCGGGGAGATTCAGTGACACGGGCACCGACAGGACTCCACACCCGTCACGATGGCGAAGCTGAGCGAGACCGCGCATCACGCACCAGGGAGACACAGACACGCTGGTGTGGCCAGCGTCACGGACGGATCTCACGATACTTGGGCTGCGTCAGAGGAGCCGGACGAGGAAGGAGTGTGCTCTACAGGCTCACTGGAAGAACACTGGAGAAAGCGCCAACGCTCCAGCTAGAGAAAACCAGGTCAGGATCCGCCTGGGCAGCGGCTGGGGTCGGGGGGAGAGAAGGGGCTCTGGGCGTGAGGATACGCTCTTTCTTGTGAATATGGGGACGGCTCCCTGGGGGTAAACGTAGGCCACAACTTCTCCAACCATAGGACGTCCATCTGTGGGCTGTGTGGTGTGTCAGCTACATCTTCATGAAGCTGGAGTCACGATCTGGACGTTTGTCCCCCAGAATGCCTGTGTCGAAGCTCTGCACCCTGACGTGACAGTACCTGGAGACGGGGCTTCTGGGAGGGGCTTCAGGTCGGGTGATGTTGGGGGAGGCCCTAGGATGGGACCAGCACCCACATGAGGAGAAGCAGCAGAGAGCTCACCCTCTCCCCGCACCCCTGCACATATACATAGAGGGCGGGCCCCGTGTGCACGTAGGCAGAAGGCAGCTGTCAGCAAACCAGGGACGGTCCTCCCCGGGAAGGGGATCGGCTGGCACCCCAGTCACCAACTGTAGCCCCCAGCACTGTGAGAAACCAGAGCCTGGTGCGGAAGCCCTCAGCCTGGGGTGCTCTGTGACGGGGGCCCGAGTGGACAAAACAGCAGTCACCGGTCCGAGGAAGCAGAGGCCAGGCCATCTCCGTGACCCTCTCAGGAGGGGAGCCCACCCTGTCCCCTCCAGTCCAAAATGCTGAGCATGGGGACTGGGAGAGGGAGAAGCCAGCACTTGAGTCTGTGGCCACGTGACTCGAGTGGGGACGGTCACCGACACTGGCTGGTGCTGAAGGAACAAGGACAGACGAAATCACAGCACCTGACACTCCACCACCACCATGCCTGTCCGTGCTGGTTTGCCCCGCCCTGAGTGAGGACGGACGTTGAGCACACAGACCCGTCCATGCCATCGGCCGGGTCCAGGCCACCGGCACGAGTGCCGCCACTGGAGGAGCTGCGGCAGCTGCCACACCGGCCCCCGTTCCCACCAGCTCTTCACTGTGACCAAGACATCTCGTCCGGTTCATCTAACTGTAGCCGCACGAGAACCAGCCCCTGGGAACTTGGGCAGAGGGTGCCCCGCTGCCCAGGAGGGCACATCTCCAGGTCCCCTGCTGCCCAGCAGGCCACAGGACAGTCAGAGCAGAAAGCACAGAGGGGACTTGGAACCATCAGCCATCCAACTGGACCGCATTTTGGAAATCATTCGAGGCCGGCCCTTCTGTGTCCGGCTAACCCATGACGGTGAGTCACAGCACCGGGACTGACATCTGGGGTACCATGATGGCCCCAAACTTCGTAAATGCGAGGCTGCAGGCCAGCGGGTCCACTCACAGCCCTCCTTCTGAGGCACCCGCTCTGCCCTGACTGGGCCTGGCTCTCCTGGGCTGGGAGAGCTCGGCTAAAGGGGGAGCCGAGGGACCCCGGGCCTGACAGAGACCACGTTGCTTTCAGGCCCGTTCCTAGCGGGCTCAGCGCGGGGCCCAAGGAGTCACACGCAATCATTTCCAGTTGGCAAAGAACCACCACATCCCCTTGTTAGCCCGAGAAGCTCTGTGGGCTTCAGCTAAAAACGCAAGAGAAAGGGAGTCGGGGAGCCAAAGGGTGCTCGTGGCACCCACCCGAGTCCGAGGGAAACGGCCACAGAAGGCCGCTCTCTGCGCGACGGTGCGCTCACAGCCACGCGGGCCGTGTGCTCCAGAAGCACGTTTCATCCCGCAGCATTTCTAGGTCAAAAGGTGTTCCTCGCGGGAACTCAAAATAGCCACAAGACCCAAATCAGCCCCAGCAGCAGCAGCCACCTTTGCCCGCAGACACTCGCAGCAGCCCAGGCCGAGCGAGGTGCCACAGAAACAGCACGCACAGCACGGGGCCGTGGGCAAGAGGGGCCCCCACCGCCTGCAAGGCGTCCCGGGACTGGGTGACCGCAGGGGCGCGGCACTGCAGGGTGACCGAGGCCACCTGGCAGGGCTGCTCCCTCCAAACGCCAGTCGCAGGCAGAAAGCGCAGACACGTTAACGCTCTGGTGGGAGCTAGGCCTGTCCTGCACGGTAAGCGAGGAGAGAACGAGGGGCACCGTGGAGCCCGACAGAGCGGGGCTCACGGGGACCGTCCCACACTAACTGCTTGGACCGCGGCCCAAGAGGGGCCGGCAACGCGCGCCCCACGGGGAGTCATGTGACAGCGGGAGGCGCCCTCCTGGCACCAGGCGCGCAGGTGCTCGCTGAAGGGGCTGCTTGTCCACCGCCGGCTGCATCTGGTCAGAAAGAAGATCGGGAGCGGAGGGCCAAACCCCTGGCGGGGAGTGGCTGGCGCCGGGCCCTCTCAGAGGGGAAACTCTGTCATCGCCAGGAAGCACGCGCGTGTACGATTAAAGACGCGTGGAGACGCCAAGGGCCGAGCGGGACTTTCACAGCAAGTCCCTCAAAGCTCCTGCAGGACGAAGTCAGCGTGACGCGCGAGGGGCTGCCAGCTGTCCCAGCCTGCACGGCCACTGTCTTCCTCGTCCCTCCTAAGCCCCTGTTCTTTTTTTTTTTTTAGATTTTATTTATTTATTTGACAGAGATCACAAGTAGGCGGAGAGGCAGGCAGAGGTGCAGGGGTGAAGCAGGCTCCCCGCCGAGCAGAGAGCCCCATGCGGGGCCCAATCCCAAAACTCTGCAATCATAACCTGAGCCGAAGGCAGAGGTTCAACCCACTGAGCTGCCCAGGCGCCCCAAACCCCCGTGCTCTAATCAAATCGACCTGTTACTCTCGGTTTCCAAACACACCTGACCTTTCGGCCAATCACCGAGCCCCTCCCACAGCCCTCCAGGAGCAGCTCCGTGAGCGGAAAGACCCAGACTCTCAGATGGCAGTGGGGCTCACACGGGGTCAGGCCACTGTGGGGGGTGGGGGTAGGAAAGACAAGGCAGTTTGACACGAAAGCGGCGAGCGACACGCCTGAGGCAGGTGGACAGGAAGAGCGGCCACCCCAGGCCCTCAGTCGTCCAAGCCCCAGAACCCGGCCTGTGACGCCTTTCCCCGGTAGAAAGCCGCACACTTCTCCAGCCGGCCGGAGTGTCTTTATTCCTCCAAGTAAATACTCCCGTTCCTTTTAAACCTTCATGCCTTTGCTTAGTTTCTCCCCGCCAGCCCAGCCTGTCGAAACCCCGCTGTCCCGCGAGTCCAGGCTCGGGGACATCCGAGGCCCCCACTAGCTCCTCACCCACAGGGGTCCGAGGCTCTCCTGTCAGGACCCGGGAGTCTGGGCCTCCCCCGTTTCAAGGTGGCAACCCTCACTACGGTACGCCCACACGACTTCTGTTGTCTTGTCTCCTGGACTGACTGACGCCCAAGTCACTTCCACACCCAGTGACACTCAGCTCAGAAAATTCCCTCCGCCTGGGGGCAGAGACCCACACTCTGCTCTCAGAGGGCTGCTCCCTTTGATAAGGAGAACCACAGGCCCTGAAGGCCACAAGCCCAGGGCGAGGGGCAGTCAACTCTCCGTGGGGCTGGGAGCAGGAGAGCGGACAGGCACACACACGGGCGGCACACACATGGGCGGCTCACACACGGTCGCACACGCAGGCGGTGCCCCAGCAGACACCTGTCCACGGCAGTGCACACGCTCGTCACAAGAAGCTGCTGTCAGATGCGGAAACCACGAGGTCAGGGGTTAAGGATCTCACCCAGCAGGGGCTGGAAGCCAAGTATAACTGCCTGGCCCCGTGGCCTGGCGAGCCTCCTCTGCACCCTGCCCTACAGCCAGCTGCTGGCAGCAGGGGACTGTGGCCAAGCCCCGTCCCATCCGTGAGGACAGTCTTCCAACCACACAGAACTGCCAAGGGCCTGGACACCTGAGTGGGCAACACACGAGGTCAGACTCTTATTGGGATGGACGTGCCCCTGTGAAGTCACCTGACAGAGGGACCCAGACCCATGCCCACTCTTGTCCTGCGCGGGTTCCAAACCTGCCTCGCATCCTGATTCCCATCAAGGCTGTTTATGCCTTTAGGCCGTGGGACTCTTGACCAGGCTGTGGGGCCCCTAACCAGGCCGTGGGGCCCTGACCAGGCCGACTCCACACACCACGTGTGTCTACAGCCTGGGCAAAGGCCCACACTTTGGGGCCACTGTCTGCTGCACCAGAAAACCCAGCCTCCACCTGGTGCCAGCCTGCACCGCCGGGGCCTGGGCAGAGCCTGGCAGGTATAGGGCCACAGCTCCCACTCCTCCCACATGACTGTGCTCCTGGGGGCTCCCAGCAGTGCCCTGAGTAGGGCAGACCAAGCCCAGGGCGCCCGGAGGCCTAACCCCCAGCGTCTGGAGATCTGCCTTCTGCGGCCAACTGCTGCCAGCACCAAGTTTATAAAACAAGCCAGCAACAACACAACATGTCCTGTGAGTCCGAGCCAAGCCAGAGAAAAGGAAACTCAGCAAGTTGGATGAGGGGACGTTAGAGTCCAGTCAGGAACAGCTGCCTTCCTCTGTGCACACATCTGAGGCCACATTTCAACAGCAGGAACAGCGGGACACACAAAATCCTACCGCACGCACGTGTGTGCAGTCACGGCCCACAGACGTGCACCGTCCACCCGCCCCGTGGAGCTGGGAGCACGAGTCGGCCACAGCGCCTGTTCTCACCCCGAGCTGGAGAGCACCGAGGGGATACAGGTTACAGGCGCTCCTCAGCAGCAGAGCGGGGGCAAGGGCACGGACAGATGAAAACACACATCGTACATTCTCTTTCGATCCTTCACTTAGCAGAGAGGAGCGGGCTTCAGGTAGACAGAGACTGTAACAACGTGTCGAATATCCTACCTCGAGAAGTTGAAGGCCTGGTATTAGTGACCTGTGCAGTCCAATGAATGGACAGCGAGGGTCAATGCAAACAACAACGTGTGCAAGTTATGGAAGAAGTGGTGTCAGTGCTGCGCTGTGCCTGGGGTGGCCAGGCAGGGCCCCTCGGAGGGAGGCCATCGCATCCAATGTGGGGAGGAGGAGGACACAGTGAGTGGGGGGGAGAACACCTGTTCCAGGAGAAGGAACAACACGTGTAGAACAGCGCGGTGTGCCCAGAGGACTCTGCTTAAAACCAAGCATGCGCGGGGAGGGGCAAGCACCTGGGGAGGGGGCAGGCCCGCACACGCGAATGAGCAAACGCAGACGAGTGTAGCAAGATGATGGGAGATGAAGCTGTATCCCCGCAGTCTGGCCGCTGTCTGCCTCCCCACTACAGAGACCTTTCATGAGCACAGGGGAGATCTTCTGGATGGAACCCACCACAGCACGAACAGGAGGGCCGGAGCCGAAGAAGAGGGGTGGGCCTCCCTGCCCAGCGAGCCGGAAGCTCAGAGAATATTGACACGATCACCCAGAAACAGGAGGACAGACCAGATGGCAGGGACCCCAAGGAGGCCAGCAGATAAAGGGAACCCAAAACCAAGAGGAAGGCCCCCGCAGAGCTGGAACCGATGCCCAGGAGGCTGGCATGCAGACTCAAGACGCACAGAGCACAGCACCCCAGGGGCCCGGCCGCTGCCAGCTGGAGGGCCCTCGGGACCCACGCGCAGGTAGGCACCCCCCTCCCTCCACAGATGACACACAGGAAAGCAGCCGGCAGCCGTCCACGCTCAGGCGGTGCTGGAGGCCAAGGGAACCCATTTGAGAGAAGACCTCATCGCTGCCGAGAGAGAAGTGAAAACACAAGACGTCTGCTGTCTGACTGCGATCATTTCAGAGCTTTGGAAACTCCCAAAGCTGCTTTTCTTTCGGGGTCAGGAATGGCAGTCTGGCTCTCCAAAGCCTCCCACACTCCCCCACAGGGCGGCCGCCCCAGGATGTGCCAGGCTGGCAGCAAGAGGGGCCAGTGCTGAGTTTAGATCCGTCCTGAACAAACACGAAGCTTCTGTCCCTGGAGACACCAGGGATTTCTGGTAGACAGAAGGCAAAGCCCAGTGCACACACACAACAATAAACATGGAATAAAGGGCCAGTGGGGCACGTGGAAACCCACGAAGCACTTGGTAACGCCCTGTGGTGAGGGTATAAAAAAAGTCTGTATGTCAAGTAACAGGGCAGGCGCACCAGAGAAGCTGAAGGACACAGAAGGAGAAAGTCCGGAGGGTCCCTCGCTGTGAACATTCTGCCACACTCCCTCCAGGCACGGGAGCGTACACACGTGTCATTTACGCTCCTGGACTAGGTATCGCGTATCGTGTCATAAATACCAGCTGGCCTCCTGCCTGTTCCACGTATGAAGCAGAGGACACATCTCCAGAATGCAGGAACAAACGCCAGGTCTGCCTGAAGTCTGGGCCCAGGCGGCGGGGCTGTGTCCTGTGATCCCGAGGGTCGGGCTCTTCATTTGCCGCGTCATGGAAGCATCCGCGCCATCAGCAGATGGTGGACAGGGAGACAGCCGAGCTCTCGCAGGGGCAGAGCTCCCGCCCCGTCAGGGGTCCAGCGGCAGCCCCGGCATGGCCTGCCCCTTGCAGACCAAGGCATCGGGGCCTCTAAGGGGACAGCTCTGGGCCTCCAGCTCTGGGTGGAATTCGCCCTCCCACGCGCAGGGGCGTGTTTCCTCCCTGCCATGTAAGTGGCGAGTCTCCCCACCCGTCTGTGCCATCACTGTCTCCCCACGACCGCGGAGTGCACCATCACACGTTCTGTTACCAGCAATTTCTGATAGCTGCGGAGCCGTCCACTATCCAAACGTATACAACTTACGACTCATACCTTGTTGTCAGACATTCTAACAGAAATACAATCCTGGCTTCAACACGTGGTCTAAGGACTTTTTTTCACTAGGAGAGCGTTCCAGGAGGGAATCATTCACTTGTTTGAAAGTTTTCCAGACCGTGTTAGAGATTATCAAATGGCTTTGGGGCAAGACTGTGGCATGATGGTGCGTCTACTTTCCCGAAAACCTCGTCGTTTCGTGGCAGGACATCCAAACGCGGAAGGCAGAGGGACAGCCCCGCAGCACCCTCGGTCTGTTCCTCGGCACGTCCTGAGCACCACGAGCTGTGCCCGCCTGCGGTGAGGGGGAAATGGGGGAAAGGTGACCCTGGCTAACGCCCCCAGAGCCCACTTCATGAGGCCCCAGCCACAGCCCTGCAAAGACATCAGAAGCAGGACTGATGCTCCGGAGGCTCCAGGGGAGAACCGGTTTCCCTGCCTCTTTCCAGCTGCCAGAGGCCCCTCCATGCCTTGGCTCCCTCCAGCCTCTGCTTCAGTTGTCACAGCGGCCCTGCCTCAGACCCCAGGACCTCCCTCCTCCCCTGGTAAGAAGCCTCGGGATGACACAGGGCTCCCCTCGACATCTCAGGGGCAGTGGACCACATGTTTGCGTCCCTCCAAAATTCCAGAGCCTAGTCTCCAATCCCAGTACGATGGCACTGGGAGGTGGGGCCTCTGGGAGGTGAGCAGGTCACAAGGGACGGGCCCTCACAAATGGGGTCAGTGCCCTTATAAGAAGAGGCCAGAGAGCATCTACCCTCTTCCCACCACATGGGGATGCAGGGAACAGGCAGCTGTTTGCCCCCCGGAAGGGAGCCCTCACTAGAGCCTGCCCGAGCCGGCCCCAATCCTGGGCCTCTAGCCTGCAGAACTGAGAAAAACTAGTTTCTGTTGTTTACAAACCATCCTGTTAAGGAGTCCAAGCAGACTAAGGCGCCAGGATCGTCTCCCTATCTCAAGGTGTTTAACTTAATCACATCTACAAAGTTCCTTTTGCCATGTAAGGAAACATAGCGCAGGTTCCGGAACTCAGGCTGTAAATGTGGGGGCGGCCATGATTCTGCCCACCGCACTGGTTGAGCCCTTACCGCTCCCCGGACCCCGGGGACAGAGGAAATAGCTAAGCACAGCCACTGTCCTGATGCCCCCCCCACCCCGCTTGGGAGACGCACCTCAGTAACGGCAGAGCACAGCAAACCACAGGGGCGGGCAGGTGGCGGGCGCCATAGGATGTGGAGAGGAAAGTGTCCCAGGAGGTCGGGGAAGGCCTCTGGCACGGGTGATGCCTGGCCCGGGTGGAGGAGAAGAGCAGGGAATGCAGGCTTAGAGAAGGAGAAACCAGCCTACATGGGTCCCGGACAGGACAGCCTGTCTCCCAGATGCCTGGCCCAACCCCCCACCAAGATCCACGGCCAGTGGGAGCAGCCACGCACCAGCAAACCAAAGTCCCAGTCTAGCCTGGGTCCATTCGCCAACTGGCTCCAACATCTTGGAAAAGCCACTTTGCCTTCTCTGAACTTGAGGACCCACTTCGGTAATGTGGGGGGTGGGCTCGAGAAATCCCGAGAAGGTTACTGAGAATATTCCTGCGTATTCTGAAATGTCCCTGCTGCAATCCCGGGCCTTGCTGGCTCTCAGAGGTTGTCCCCATGTGCCAGCCCTCGAGAAATCACCTTTTCTCCAGGCTAAACGCCTGAGAGAGGCAGCAGCAGCTCCTCGGGGGCCCCCGGCCTCCCCAGAAAAAACCGGGGTCGGCGTGAGCCCTGCCGGGAGGGGGAGCACGGGGCGCGCGCACAGAGCTGCGGGAGGTGAGGGCACAAGGTGTTCGTGAGGTCCTGTGTAAGCAGAAAGCGATGCCTCTGCGAATTTCTACTAGAACTACTTCTCCAGAACAAAGGTTCCCAAAGCACAGAAGCATCCCTTCCTAGCCTCTGGGAGCCCCCAGCGGGCACGGGCTAACTGAGATCTTCCTGTCAAGGTGTCCATTAGCATTCATCAACCAGACCCTCTGCTTCCTTGTTCTAGAAACATCCCCAAACACAAGAAGCAAACACAAATAATGCAATTACTTTTTTAAAAATAGAGAAGAATCCCAGAGGGGAGAGAGGAAGCTCCATGTTAAGCAGAGAGGCTGCTGTGTGCGGAATGCAGAACAGGTTTGGGAGGGACGATTAATTGGAAATAAGAGAAGTTCCTTTGGCCTAATCACCTGGAAGCAGTGCAGAAGGAAGCGGGCGGGCAGGCATCTGGGAGGGCCATGCGGCCTCCAGGACCACACGCCGTGTGCTCACTGACAGACGGGGCTTAGCGGGGCAGGCGTCCTGGTAGATACCAAGTCTGGAAAGAAAAAACCTTCCGGATGGGATGGGCGTACACAGACAGTGGGCGAGCCGAGGGCGCGGCCCCCTCCGCGGCTCTCCCGTGGGGCCAGGGCGGCCAGTCCGTCTCTCCCGTTATCAGGGGGTTCGGGCCTGCCTGTCCTTTGGTTGATGAGAGGCCAAGAGGCATACGAGCCAGGAGCTCAGTGCCGGGCACTCGCTGGGTGTCCGAGTACCACAGCCCTTTCCAGTCCCGCTACCACAAAACCCCAGTGCGGAGAGCGGGCCTGTTTCCGGAAGAGGCAGCGTAGCTGGAGGCTGACGGGGGCTCAGGAAACCCCAGGAAACCCAGGTGCCACCACGCGCACGTGTGTCACCCGGATCACACAGGCGCTTCCGTGTGCCCTCCTCGGCCCCACGGCACCAGGAACGCCGCCCGAAGGAGCGCTGGAAGGAGGGAAAGCGCATAGAGCAAGGACAGAGCAAGCCTCCTTCCCAGAGGGTGAGGATGACGGCAGGAGGCCTCAGGCTGGAGGCGAAGGGGGATGGAGATCACAGCCACAGCCACACACTCGACGTCCCTCCCTAGGGGCCCGTCCGCCCGCACCTCCTGATCCCAGGCTGCCTGTGACTTGCGGGGCCAACAGAACGTGCGGAAGTGACGTGCTCCCGGAGTGCTGTGTGGCCCATCCCCTTCCCTTTTCCCTCCACCACGAACCCAGCACATCTCAGCGCGTGAGTCGTGAATGACAACACCACCAGCAGCGAGAGCCACCACTCCGGGATGCCCAGGAAACTCGCCACCCTAAGGCATGAAGGTTCTGGGTCTCCTGTTACTGCAAGAACCTCGGCCGAAGGGGATTTGGATCTGCTTCTCCGTGGCCGGGAGACTACACCGCGGAGGAGCACAGGAGCTGGGCCGAGAGGCTCCCAGGGCGGAGACACCCGTACGCAGACACTGACGTTATGCAGGGGGTGGAGGGCGTGTGGACACAGTCTCAGAGAACGCAGAGATGCCCAGGCAGGCCGCAAGGCACGGGGCACTCCCGAGGAAAGTCCACGGCCACCCAGAACCGCTCTGCCACGGGGCTCAGACGCGACACCTGTCGTATTCACCTCCTTCTGCAACGGAACGGTGACTGGCAACAGCGTGGGGGAAAGACCAATGAAGCATGCGTTGCTTTTGGCTTTTAAAAGTGTTCAATGATTCTTCTAAAACTAAACAGACTCTGACCACGTGATCCAGAAACCACACTCCTTGGGTGTTTACACGAAGGAGCTGTAAAGATCTATCCATGGGCGTTTACAGCAGCTCTGCTCCTCCTCACCAGGATCTGGACACCACCGGCGTGAGCTGTGGGGGGCCACCCAGCCCGCAGGGGCCACTCGGCGCTGAAGGGACATGAACGTGGATGGCTAACGCAAGCCAGTCGGAAAGGCTATGCCCTGGATGATTCCAGCTCTAGGACGTTCTGGGAAAGGGAGTGCTAAGGAGACAGGAAAAGGATTCCCGGCCGCAGGGCTGGGAGCGGGGAAGGCTCTACAACGGGGCATCCGTCCAAACAGTAAGAGCAGGGGTAAGAAACTGTCCCTAGTCAACTGGTCTCCCTGTTGTGGGGGCTGGGGGCTGGGGGGGAGGTTCAGGGACATGGGCACGTGTTCGGTTTTTTTATAGGAAACGCGCAGACTTTGCCCTGGAGGCCTAGGACCTCCACACTCCTCGGAGGCAGCTTATTATCTGTGTCCTCGGGTCCCCATCGAGCCCCGGAAACAGGCTCCCTCTCAGGGGTCATCAGCTCTTTCCCAGCATGGGAAGCCCACCTTGTGCCCCATCTTGAGTCTCGGGAGGCTCCAGGACGACCGTAAAGCCAGGAGGGAGGACACGGCTGCAGAGGGAGGAGGACGCGGCGGGCCCGCAGGGCCCTGGAACGCGGCTGGTCCACACCAGGTCACACGCTCACAAAAGAAGACGTTGTCCACCCCTCAGAGCCCCATCATCAAGGGCCTCTGTCCCTTCCCCTCTTCAGAATGACGTACTACTGACACAGGAGAGCACTCGAAGTTTCTCTAAGAAAGCAGAGGTAGGCTCCCATTTATGGAGCCGTTACTAGATTCTGGACAGCCTTGACGCCAGGGACCCAAGCCCACACCCTCCTCGCCAGGCAGGCGTCCTCACGGTCCCGCTCTGCAGACGTCAGCACCGACGCTGGGGTGAGCACTTGACCTGGCGTGAAACAGTGAGCGGAGTAATGTGGGACGACTCTGGCTCAGGTCTCCATGGCCCCAGAGCTCCTTCCTATCATTTCTGGAGAGAGTGCCAGCCCCGAGCGGACTTTGGAAAAGACCATGAGCTGTGACGATATTCCACAGGTGTCGCAAATGACATTCACGGGTCACTGTGTATCACAGGTGTGTCTGAACTCTGAACACATGCACGCACACAGAACATACATCATGCGTGTATCCCACACATGCGGGTACCCCAGGCATCCCCGGATGGATTTGGGAAGGCAGCCAGCAAGGCAGAGGACTGTTCCCACCGTGGAAGGCTCAGCACCCGCGCTCCAGGGATGACAGCACACCGGGCCTCCTGCCGGCCTGGCCCGCCTTCTGCTCGCCTCGCCATGGGCCCTCCCTCCCGGCGCACTGTGAGCCCTCGGAGCCGCAGGCCTTTGCCTTGGGCATCGCAGGGCCTGGCAGGCGGCCTGGTTCCTGGTGGGAGCTCTTGACTCGGTCAGGATGAACGGGTGGACGGAACTCAATGCCATGAGCGCCTTAGGACCCGGCTCAAAGCCTGGCTCGGACACGAGCCCAGTGTCGCCTGGAACAAGTCACAAGATCTCGCCGAGCCTCAGTCTTCTTAGTTGGCAAGCGGGGTTCTGCGGGGGCAGGAGAGGAGGCCAGAGAGGATCCCAAGGTGTCTGCCTGCAGACCAGGTGCTCCCACGGGACCAAGCGGAGTACAGGTCGGGGCGGAGGGCCTCGGACGCCCGTTCTCTGCCGCAGCCACAGGCGTCCAGGCTGGCATTCTGGAAGCCCAGGAAAGCCCCTGACGGGGCTGGTTGCACTGTGCCCACCTCGAGCAGGTACCAGGGGCTAATCGGGCCTCAAGTTACTGTCACTTCGCAGAGACTTTCTGAACTAAAACGAACGACCATTACGTCGGCCCCATTTCACTTAGGCTCTGCAGCCAAGGGCTCCAGGCGAGTGCTCAGCTCCAGGAGCCCGCCTTGTGACTCACGTCCCGAGCCAGGGTTCCCCTCTGAAGTATCTCCCTCGTTACGTGAAAAATGTCACGGAAGCCACAGTCTGAGGAAGGCGGCCGCGATTTTTCTGGGCCGGGTGCCTCCCATGAGACCCTCACCCCAGAGTGGAGCCCCTGGGCTGGCTTCAGGCCTGTCGATCCAGGGGGCCCACACGCAGGCGCAGACCAGATGAGCCTCTTAAAGCTCTTCCGACGCCAGCCCAGGGGCATTCGCACCTCATCCTGGGCCGGAAAGCTCTGTGTGGGGCCGAGCAGGAAGGCTTCTGAGGAAGCTGAGGGCCGGCAGTTCCCAGTGGAGCGAGCAGGTGCCCGGAGCCCCGCGGGGGATCCACGTCCCCGCTCCGTGCCCCCGAAGGCTCTCTGGGCCGTTCTGGAGAGCAAGCCCCATCAGGGCCAGGACAGCCAGCAGCCCTCAGCCTCAGATCCCCCACGGGCTCTACAGAATCCCAGGACACGGGAGAGAGCCTGGACCTCCCAGTCTCTCAGAAGAAGACCTATTCCCTCACTCACAGCAGAGAGCAGACTGAAACGGTCCCGTTCCCCACAGGCCGTGCCGGTCACACCACTATCACATCCTATCTTCTTGGGATACAATCAGAAGCTGGACCTTCGACTCCCGCTCGGGGCTGCTCGGCCAAGGCTGCAGCAGGCCTTGCTGGCCTGTAGGAAGGCAGCCTTGGGGCTGTGGCCTCTGCACGCTGTGGAACCTGCCCCAGCCTGCTCCAAGCCCTGCACTCCCTGGGGGCAGTGAAGGGCAACGCCATCCACCCAGCTGCCCAAACTAGAAACTTCCCTTCCTTCTCACCCCCACACCCCAAATCCTGCCAACTCCTCCTCCCTGCTGAGCGTCTCTGGCACCTGGCCTCTCCTCGTGGCATCAAAGGCAGCCGCAGTGGCCGACACTATGGCCTCCCCTGACCAGCACCCAGGCTCTCACCAGCTGTCACCCCTTTCCGGACATTCCTAGAGACCAGTCAGACACTCTCCTACCTAAAATGCTCTCATGACCGTCCCTTTCCCCCAGAAAGAAACCCAGCATCGGCTCACAGGCCTGGTGCCTTCCTGCCTCACGCTGGCCTCTCTTCTCCGGCCTGCAGCTCCACCTCAGAATGGTGTCCAGCCTGGGGACCCCGTGTGCTCTCCCCGACCCCGACCCCCTGGCTGTCACAGGCTATTCCCTCTGCCTAAGCAACCCCCCACCCAGTTCGCCCTTGCCTCGCCAGCTCCTTCTTGGCCCAAGGCTCCCATGAAGGTCTCGCATGAAGAAGCTGTCCCCAGCCACCCCACACCGGCTGGCTAGGGGATGAGCCTCTTGTCCTCACATTCCCACCATGAGGCCCACACTGGGGTGGGCAGTCTGCCCTGAGCCTGGGCTCCAGGCCCAAAGCACTAGGTCTGGTTCTCAGCTCTTGTGACAGCACCGGCCGGAGAACGAATGGAAATGTGCACGAAAACCAGAGGTTATCTGTTACAGATTTTAAAACCTTGGGCATAAAAGAACACGTCCCAGGGCATGCACGTCCTACCACCCCCCCACCCAGACACCTGCAGAGATTCCAATGAAACATTATAGTGACGCCGTCTCTACCTACTTTTAAAATAACCACAGCACAGCTTGGATGTGAGGGTGTGCCCCCAACTTCAAGGACACACAAGGAATCTGTAGGGAAGCTCAAGTTTCCCCACAGGAACAGGTCTGCCATCAGATTAACGCAATGAGAAGAGTCACACTTTAGGGGACACAGCCGGGGCTACAAGGAGCACATGGTGCCCTTCAGTACGTTACAAACGCACCTCCCCTCAGGTGGATGCGTGGCAAAAGCCCACTCCCCCTGGGTAGACGAGTGAGAAAAAGGCATGCTTTCCTGTCCGTGAACCCCAGCCCCAGCACAGCTCCCAAGTAGAATGTGGGGGGAATATGTACGCAATGTACGCAAGGTTCACCCGTGCAACCACAGGCCACGGCCCCTATGACTCCACTGAAAGCAAGTGATCAAGGCATTTCCTACCCTGACCTCAGCATCCTGGAGCCAGCCACCCAGAGAATGAAAACCTCAGACACCCCAAGAGCAGAGCCTCTAGCAACAACCCTGCAGCCTGCCCACTGCTAACCCACTCACAACCAAGCTTCCCCTGAGCACCTACAAACTGCTGGACACTGGGCCAAGGATGGGGGATATTCGAGAACAACCAAGACACAAACTGCTAGAAATGTTTCACTGTCTGGTCCCATGGTTCCTGCACTTGGCTGCGTGTTTGAGTCACAGATCCTGGTGTCCTGGAGGCAGCCAACCCATCAGACCGAGACGTGGGGTTAGGCAGGGAGAGGACAGGCAAGTCCCCGTAATTACAATATGCAGCAGCACAGCCTGGGGCCCTCTAGTCTGGCAGGAGTGAAGATGTGCCACAGAAAATTAACACCATGTGAGAATCTTGCAGAAGAGCGAGACAGCTGTAGCTGGAGATCGGGGGCAAAGGCAAGCTGTGTGAGTCCTGCAGGCGTCCGCTCTGCTCTCCAAGCCTCGGAGGGGAGGAAGCAGGACGTGGGACATGGGGGAAGGAGGGACGGGATGTTCTTCCTCCCCGGGTTCCAACCAGGTCAGCCAAGCAACATGCTTCTCCCCCCAAGACCCTAGAGCTCGAGCGTCCCTTAGAGCACAGCAGGTCAGAGCCAGGGATGATGCTTCTAACTAATATTCCGACCAGCCACCTGGGACACCAACCCTGGGGACGATGACGCCTCCTGTGGCCGCTACACCAGAACGTCCCCTGTGCATGCCACACGCACAGCTGTCCAGCTACAACCTTGTGCCTTGGGAGCACTGCCTCACGCGGAAGCGTCTCTGTGGCTTCGGGCTCCGGACAAACAGGAACTCGCTCCGCCTCCACGTCGGACAGCACTGGGAAGCCGGGAAATGAAGGTCCAAAGAACAACTAAGTGCCTGAGCAAACCCTGAGCTGGTCGTCTCCCCAGAAGGGAAGCACGCACCCTTCATGTGGCTGAGATGGGCTCCAGCCATGGTGGTGAGGCTGGGGGACCGTTCCTAGGGTGTGGCAAAGCGCACTGAAAAGTAAGGACTTGCCACCTGGGGCGTGCCCACCGTGGGTGGCAGGGGGCACCATGTACTACACACGACTCAACGTCAGTATCTGTAAAGACCCTAACAGGCATTACTGTCCCCATTTTAAAGAAAAGTGCTTGCATCTAAAACTAAAAATGCTAGAAAAGAACCCAGGCAGCAACCTCTTTGACCTTGGCTGCAGTAACTCCTTCCCAGACACGTCGCCAGAGGCAAGGGAAAAAACAGCAAAAATAAACTATCGGGACTTAATCCAGATAAAAAGTCTCTGCCCAGCAAAAGGTAACAATCAACAAAACTAAAAAGCAGCTGAGGGAAGGGAGAAATGTTTGCAAATGTATGCCAGATAAAGGGCTGGTAACCAACACCTATGAAGATCTTAGAAAACCAACAGCCAAAAAAATGAATAATCCAATGTAAAAATGGAGTTTTTGAACAGACATTTCTGCAAAGAAGAAATCCAGAGAGTTAACAGACCCATGAAAAGATGCGCACCACCCCCCATTGTCAGGGAAATACAAACCAAAACCACAATGAGATCCCCTCTCACACAGGGTAGAAAGGCTAAAATCAACAAAGTAAGAAACGACGGGTGTTGGCGAGGATATGGGAAAGGGGAGCCCTCCTGCACTACTGGTGGGAAGGCAAGCTGGCCCAGCCACTCTGGGAAACAGTGGGGAGGGTCCTCAAGAAGTTAAAAATAGAGCTACCCTACAACCCAGCAATCGCACTATTGGGTATTTACCCAAAGAATACAAAAATACTAATTCTAAGGGACAGACGCCCCCCACCAGATGTTTACAGCAGCATTACCTATAGTAGCCAAATTATGGAAGCATTCCGAGTGTCCACCACCTGATGAATGGACAAAGACGTGGTGTGTGTGTGTGTGTGTGTGCGCGCGCATATGTATACCACAGATGCCGTGTGTGCATAATGGGACATTGTTCCACTATAAAAAAGAAGGAAATCCTGCCATTTGCAAGACCACGGTTGGAGCTAGAAGGCTTTATGCTAAGTGAAACAAGTCAGAAAGGCAAATTCTATATGATTTCACTCATATGTGGCTTTAAAGAAAAAAACAAATGAGCCAAGAGAAGAGAGAGAGAAGTCAGGAAACAGATTCTTATTTATAGAGAACAAACATGGTTACCAGAGGGAGGTGGGTGGGGGGTGGCAGAGCGGGTGACGGGGACGGAGGCAGCCCCGTCCGGACCAGGGCGACGTTGGCAGTGCTCAATGACTGCATTACCTCCCGAAGCCAACCTTACACGGTCCGCTCCCTGCACTGGAATTTAAGCACAAGTGAAACAAAAACTGAAAAGTGCTTGGAAGTTCACTATGGCCAAGCCCTTTGCCCAGGACAGCTGAGTCAGCCAGTGGCTGGGCCAAGGCACGGGCTGGGGTGGCCCCAGGTCTGGGCCCACTGCGCCTCGGGACAGAGCCGCTCAAGAGCATTGTGGCCAGGCTGGGGCGTGCGGGAGGAGACGGCCTCCCGCCCAGGAGGGAGACTCTGGAGAGGAACACGGAACAGAAGCCCACAAGAGGCCCCACGTCGGAGGGTTCTGAGGAAAGCAGAGCTGCGTGGGGTATGGATCCCATCCATCGTCTTCTCCCTTACTCACAGAAAGGCTCCCTGCACCGTCCGAGTCAGCACACAGCTGCTGGCCGCAGGCGCTGACCCTGTGGCCCGACGGCTCCTCCAGGCTGCACTCCAGGCTTTGTTCCTCTCACCCACCGACCGTCAGGGGCTCCCGGTGATTCAAGCGCCAATGCGTGTCTGCTAGGAAACTTAAGAACCGCTCCTTATGAGGCAGGCAGAGTGCGGTGGCGGAGGCCACTCTGGACAGTGGACTGAACACTCCAGGGTCCGCCATCACTGCCCAGCACCTGCTAAACAGACCTGAGCCTCAGTTTCCCCATCGGTCAACTGGAAGGACGAGAACATGTCAGGATGCTTTCTCCTTGCTTCTGGAAGCTGCTTCTGAAGGGCTCTCCCATATTCCTTCCAGATTGGAAGAGAAAATCCCCAAAGCCCTCCAACTCAGAGTCACGGTGAGAGGGACCGCCCAGGTCAAGGGCACAGGCTCGCCCGTGCCAGGAGTGGGCTCTGGCACCCTGGGCGGAGGATGCGCCGTAAGTATAAATATGGAGGGGTGCCCAGCACGAGCGCGGGGCTGCCAATAACGAGGGGCTCCCCGGATGCCTCACGCAGCTCTTCAGAGCATGCAAAGCAGCTCAACGGGACAGATGAGGGTCCGAGCGGCTGAGGGGGGACGAGGTGTCCAAGTCTGCGCTGTCCTAGGCGTGGGGCTGCAGGAACATGCAACGCAGTGGGAGGCAGGGCGCAGGGGCGTCACCGTCCCCTGCTCCCGGAGTGAAGTGCTCAGCAGCCACGGGCACCCAGGCGGGGCCTCGCCGTGCCATCGCCATCCCAGCCTCCATGTGCCCATGAAGACTTCCGTGCGACCCCAGCCAAAAGCACTGGAGGAGGAGGGTGCCCTGGCCGGCTCCCCACGGTGAGCTCTCTCATCTGCTGAGAACGAGTGACGACGGCCATCAGGTAGGCGGCAGCCCCACCACAGGGGCGTAAGAAAGAGGAGGGCAGCTCCGGAGGGCCCCCCTCGCCCGGCCAGCGGGACAGCGTCAGGGCCAAGCCCCAGAGCCTCCGAGGTGCGGCGTGCTCGGGTGTGAAGGCCACGCTCGGGGGCGCACAACCAGGCGGCTGGGCTCGCAGACCACCAGCGATCGACCTCCCAGGTGAGGGGGCGCGAACGCGCGGCTGCCAGGCCCGCTGCACGGGCCGTGCACCCGTGTGATGGACGGAACAAAATGGAGCAGCTCGAGGCACAGAATAACGTCTATCACCAGAGAGTAAAAAGGTGCATATGTAAATGAAGGTGGTCATGAAATTTGATTTTAGTGGTTTGACAATTAAGTAAAAACAACAACAACAACAACAAAAAACCCCACAATAATTATCATTTTAATTTCCCAGTAATTCTGCCACAGGCAACACTGCATTTTCTTAAGAAAGTTGATGCTGTTTTCCTCAGAAAAGCTTTCTACAGTTTCTGGTCATCCTTTGAAACTGGACTCCGCGGCATACAGCTCCTGCAGAGAGGCCCAGGGGTCGGCAGGTGGCCCTGGGCTCCCGTGGCGAGCACTGCATGACCCTGGGAAAGTTCTGACCTCTTGACTCAGAGGCCAAAAGGGCACAAAGTTGACACCTGAGCTGCCAAGCGAGGAACGCGAGCAGTCCGTCGAGAACCCTTTCACGCCACTCCTGAGGGCACGCTGCCCCGCACCCCACAACCGCCCCTTGTACACCAGCCCCAGATCACTCCTACTCAGTCCTGCTCAACATCAGCACCCCTTCCTCCAGGAAGCCTTCCCAGCTGCCTCCACCCCGCCTGGGCCAGGTATCTTCCCGCGTGTTTTCCATTCCCCTCACCGTGCGCACCCGCTGCCCGTTTGTGCGCCTTTACCCCACACCAGCACAGAAGGCCTACCTTCGCTCACCACCTGCCCTCCTGGCAGGGCCTGGAGCCAGCCCGACACTCCAGGAATGAATTCATCAACACCATGGACTCCAAGAACCCAGGATGCTTCTCCGCCTATCCTTTTGCCGGCCTTCACACTTGACAGTGGACTTCACAGTGCTGGTCACAGCTCGCCGAAGACTGCACGCAGTGCCAGGGGAGAGGAATGGAGTCTGTTCTTAACCTTCAGTCACCATTCCCAGCAGAGCTGAGGAGCCAGACAGATGTGGAGCCTAGCAAGGGGCTGTGCTGCCCGTGCTCGGGGGCTTACCCATAAAATGCAGATAAAACCTCCCGCAAAAGCACCATGAGGACTCAAGGGCCCTCACTTCCAAACACACGGGCTCAGCAACTCCGCCTTCCCTGTTTCTCCACCTGGGAAGCACACGCTCCTGTCCCGGCTGAAATGAGGTTGCCCCTTCCGACCAGGAGGGGAAGAGCCGTGCAGGCTTCCCAGTAATCTAAGAGGACTTGAGCTGGTCCCTCTCCTGGAGTTGGGACCATCCTTGAAAGGAAATCAAATGCCTCCAGGCACAGGGGTGCCGGGGTGCTGGGAAGAGCCGGAACAAAGCCACACAAGTCCCAGGAGCTCGGCCTTTCATCAGAGCGCACCGCGCCCTCGCCAGCAGCAAGCGCTGTCTGTCCGCCCATTTCCCAGCAGCAGTGGGAACAGCACGCACAGTTGGCGGGTGAAACCGGAGTCACCGAGGGGCACAGCCCGACCCGCTTCGGAGCAGCCAGAGACATCTTCAGCAGTGGTGCCGCCTGAGGCAGGCTGGGGTCGGCTGCTCACGGCAGAAGGCATAAGGCAGGAGAAGGGCTCAGCTCAGGACTCGGGGAAGGTCTCGGGCCCCGAGCAGATGGCCTGGGTCCACAGCAAGGCCATCCGTGGCCGGGGTCTGTAGGACGCCTCCTGGGGCTGCCGGGTAAGGTTCAGCCGCCTCTGCTTCCTCCAGCAGCATGGTCTGTGAGCACTGGACACCCTCTCCAGGGGCAGCGCATGTGTCTGACCTGATCCAGGCAAGCCCAGGGACATTTGAAAAGGGGAAGGGATGTGTGTCCCTGTGACCCCACAAACACTGGGCTCCCCGGCACTCAGCACCGGTTAGCAGGGACAGCAGGTCAGAGCCAGAGATGACTGCTGACCCCTGATTTACCAGTCCGACCGCAGGCCAGCAAGGTGCCCCAACAGGCTGGCGCCGGCTGTGGGAGACACTCGTCACCCTCATCACACCCAGCTCCCGGGCGCAGGGGGTCCCCTGTTCACCCTGGCACTCCTGGAGCCCCACACAGGCACCGAAGAGCAAGTTCTCCAAGGATCAGTATTTACTGGGTGAATGTGTTATGAAGGAATAAAGAACGGGTGAGCTGGGAGCACGGAGAACGGAGAATTTAAGAAGAGAGGTCGATAATGAGGAAGCTTGAAGCACGAGATGAATCTGTGATCACTTGTGTGCCAGTCGGACCGCCAACGCCTTCAGCCTTCCACCGACGCCACCGACCCAGCTGAGACCAAGCGTGACGACTGATAATCTGTAACAACCGGTTTCACGTCGGTGTCATCGGACGACCAGACTTACGTCCACTGGGATCTCCAACCACATCAGAACATCCAAAGACAGGCAGAGAGGTCTGCTCGCAGCTTCCTTCACCATCTGGAGAACAGCACAGGGCCTGGAGAGCTGCCAGTGTGGAGACCCCAGGGGCTACACAGGCACCCTACAAAGGAGCCAGTCCTGCACCAGGCGCTGGACCCTGAGCCTCGGCCTCTGCGGCCCGTGGGCAGGAGCACAGGTGCCTCCACACAGCAAGTCCTCTGCAGGGGCCCAGACAGCGAAATCTCCGCGGGGAAGGCCCCCAAGGCGCAGGGTCTCAAGCTTCCAACTCTCTGCCCCAGCGGCTTGCACCAGGGGCCACGGGGCCCGATCCCACATTCGCAGGAGTCGTTAACAATAATCACATTAAATGGCAACACTGTGAAGCCATCTCGGAGCGGACCGGCACGGAAACGGATGAAGCAGCATATTCGTGCAACAAAACAGAAACAGCAGTCGGAAGGAGAGAACCAGACATATATTTATCTCCACAGCATAACGCTGATTTAAAGTTATAAAAAGACATATTTTTAAAAAGACGTATGTGATATAGAACCGCCTGTCATAAAAGAACTCTGAAAATAATGTTCGGTTGTAGATATAAAGACAAAGAAGTAGCAAACCACGGTGTGAATGACTCCATCGCCTCTACGACCGCAATCCCCCCGAGAAGGGAGGGGAAAGGGAGGAAGCCGGGGAGACGGGGAGGAGGGCTCAGCTCTCCTGCCACTTACTGTTTTCCCAACGCCGTGTTCCCCTGGTGCTTTCTTATGAAAAGCGTCAAACCCAGCATTGAAAGAATTCTTCCATGTCCACGCTCTCTGGCCCTCCGCCACTAACACTACAGCCCGTGTGCCTTCTCCGCGAGCCCCTCCACTTTCTGTCGCTTGTCCATCACTCATTTTAGTTGTCCAGCCTTCCAGAGACCACTGCCAGGGTCAGTCCTCCACGGCCTCCAGGGACAAAGCCGCACCTAGAGCTCAATCCTTGTGCACAGTTCGTCTCTGGATATAAAACTGACTTGGAACGAAATGCACAAACCAAGCACACACATGTTGAATTCTCAACGTAAACACACGGGTAGCACACACACACACACCCGGTTGTACCCTGAGACCTTACCTAGAATACCCCCGTGCCACGGCCTGTTAGAAGCCCACCCGAGCTCTCCAGAGGCAAGCAACGCTCTGCTCCTTCCACGGCAGACGAGTTCACTGCTCGTTCTGGGACTTGGGTGAATGGTGTCCCATGGTACCTGCTTTTTTTGGGGAGGCTCCCCTCACGCGGGGCTCCGTTCCTGGAGTCCCCCTACTAAGGCCTTAGGGATATGCTACGTTTAGTCACTGAGTATCATTCCAATTGCAGAAAAAATGCCACCTTTGCTTACCCAGTCTCCCGTCATGGACATCTGGGTTCTATTTTCTGGCCATGAGCATTCTCGTGTAGGTCTTCTTGTGACAAACATTTAAACTTTTTCTGAATAAATTACCGGAGTTGGAACTGCTGGGCACCGAGTAGGTGTATGTTTGGTTTTGTAAGAAACCACAGACCCTCCTCAAAGCGACCACACGCACTCACCTACCCGCCAAGACGCGCGGGTTCCCGAACCTTCCCCTCTGCACCCGCGCTCGCCACGGGCGGGTCTCTGACCTCATTCCTTCTGGTGAGTGTGGAGTGAAATTACATTTCCCCCACTGACTCTGTTAATGTTAGCTATTTTTTTAAAACGTTTTATTTCCTTAAAATAAGAGAAAGACACAGACAAGGCAGAGAAGGGAAGGAGAAAGACAGGCAGGAAGAGACAGAGAGATCCTGGGCAAATAAAAGTGAACAAAGGGCTTATACTGGGACACGTGTGTGCCGCTTTCTGAAGTCTTTTCCCCATGTGAGAAGTATTTTTCAATTAAAAATAAAAATTGTATTGCACCTACATCTCATCGCAACGCTCATTCTGTCTCGAAGGGCAGGCCCCAATATCCACGCGGGACATGGGGACACGGCGGTGGGTCTGCGGAGAGGCCCGGCCGACGGGGACGGGGGCCTGGGAAGGGGCCCCCAGAGCGGAACTCCGGCAGCCTTCGCGGCACGCCGTGTGGCCTGGCCTCACTCCTGGACGGCTCTCACTTCCACCTCACCTCCTGTGAGGTGCGGCCTAGGGCCTGACTCCATGCCAGGGCCCAGTGGAGCCCCCTCTGTGCCCTCTGGGGACTGGGCTTGGGCGGCACCACCCCCTCTCCGAGGCCTAAGCCTTGCCTGCCCGACTGTGGAATTCCTCGGGGCACTTCCTACTGATACTGATAGAGGCCCCACAGTCAAGGCCAATGCTTCCCAGGTACAGCTTTAAGAAATAAAAGTGACATCTTGCCCAGGTGCCTCAGGGCCTGAGGCGGGGGAGGGGGGGCGGAGCAGGCGCTCGGTTCCTTAGATGGCCACCACTCGGCTTCGCCCTGACCTCACACCTGTCTCCAAGTTGAAGCCACTTCAGAATCTTTCCGGGACCCCTGATCGCGACCAGGGTTCCCCTGAGAGGGAGACAAACCTGACTTCGCTCTGGGGTCTCGGAGGGAGGGTCACCGCGGCACCCCCGCTGGGACGGAGGGCACACTCACCGCTGGCACTCGCCGGCGTGCAGGACGAGCTCCTCGTTGCCGCGGGCGCTGACCGTCAGCTCGTGCTCCGTGGAGTTGAAGACATCCAGGAGCAGGTGGCACTGCCGGGAGCTGCACAGAAGACAGGAAAGGAATGAAGATCTTCTGGAAGCCAGACGAGATCAATGGAGACATTTTCTCCTCCCAAAAGACCTGCCACCGCTCGAGGACGGCAGAGGTGCGTTTGACGGAACGGCACACAGAGCGTCCCGGACGCTCACTCTGAACTAACAAAAGTCTGCAAAATGGGTTTGGGCATCAGAGCCTCCCTGGCCTGGGGACACATGTGTGCAGCCTGGCATGCCTTGACCAACCGAGTGGCCCGGAAGGTGACCAAGGCTGTCCAAGCCTCGTGGTTGTGAGGACTAGAACTCGGACCCAGAAGTAGGACCTCGGGGGAAAGCATGCGGCACACAGAGCTGACCGACCAACCCGGCGTCTGAGTCATGACCGAGTCAGGTGTGTGCCGCCATCCGCAGGTACAGAGCAAGGTGCTGGGCGCCGGCACACGCAGAACCGGATCCCAGCTGTGCGTGTACGCACCTGCCACGAGCCTTCCCTTCGGAGCCATGAAGACGTTGCAGGTTTACTCACCCCCGCCCTCCTGACACCTCCCCTCCTTCGACTTCTCTGGTCCAGAAAGTAAACACTAAACACTCAAGCTCCGGGGCCCCTGCCACAGGAGAGGTCCCTGAAACAAAGGTCTAGCCGGTAAGGATAGGCCAAGAAAGAAGACCTGTCCCCAAGAGAAGGTGTCACCCCTCAGGGTCCCTAGTCCCTCCCTGCCCCGAGATGACTAGGATGCCAAGCAGCTCAGCACCCGCTTGGGGGCACTGAGGCTGCAGACCCAAGTGGGGCCAGGAGGGGTCTGGGACACTGTGGTGCCTTCGGTGGCTGAAGTGGCCACCCAGAGCCTCTGCCCCTCCGGACTCATCAGCTACTCGTGAGGAACAAAACCCAACCACACACACACGTCTGCCTTAGACCCCGTCGTGAGACTCCCGTCACAGGTGTGGTGAATGCCATGTATCCCAGCGGGCGCCCGGCCAGGAGTCACGTGTGTGTGAACTCGACGGGACAGCCGTACCCACGCTGGAGCAGACGCGGAAGTCAGCCACAGATGCAGAGGTCATTCTGGAGCGAGGGAGGACCACATCGCAGGGAAGAAAAAGACTCCAGAAAAGTTCTGTGCCCTGGTTCTCCCTCAGCTTACTGTGTCTTCAGAATATGACCCTCCCAAGGGCATCTCAATTCTCAAATTGACTTCTCAAGACTTTTCTGGTAGCAAAGGAAGGGCAGATCGCCAACAGCCCCGTTTGCTGGGGCGTCCGGCTCTTCATTTCATCTCGACGCCCTCAAGGCCATGTCCCCAGATCCCCGCGCAGGTGGGGAGAGTGAGGCTTGGCGCATGGCCACAACGCCAGTAAGGTGACCAACACTGCAGACTTAGAACTCAAAATCCTGTGCTTTCCATGTAGTTGGAAACAAATATTCCAAACCTGTCTGTTCTTTCCAGAGAAGGGAACTGAGGTGGGGAAGCGTGCAGTGCCCCAGCCAGGGACGTGGGCACACAGACCCGTGCCCACGCACATGCACCCATCACCCCATCAGAGGCCGCGGGGCATCTGTAAAACGCCGACTGATGGAGGGGTGCACGTAGCACCCGTGTGCAGTGGGGGCGGGGAAGAGAGCGGCTCTCCCGTCTCTGTGGAGCGCCACTGTGAGAAGTCGCGTCACGTGTCCTCAGAAAAGCAGGCTCACACTAGTTGATTCGAGGTTCTGTGGGTGGGAGTGTTTCCCCCAGAGGTTCAGCACTTGGAAAATATTCATTAGCTCTGACAGCTGCGTGCAAGAGGCCTCCTCACTCGGCTCACAGAAAAATGAGCTTTCAAGAATGAAGATCTATTCTGCCTTTGTCATAACTTCATGAAATCTTTAATCACAGCAAAATCTTTCATCAGGAATGGGAATTCGTAAGACATTTATCAAAGGAGGAAAATTGAAGTGATTTTTAAAAGCAGGGAAGAAAAGACTGGGCTATATACTGTTTGCACTCACAGAATGTAGCAGTTAGAAAACTGCACGGGCACGAACAGAACATCGCCCTTCCGTGTCCTCTGTTTCTTCTGACTCACTGAGTGTGGGGGGCCTCCTGATCCAGTGTTTCCGTCCCTCCTAATTGTCGGCCTCATGATGTACCGGCAGGTCTCTGCTTTCTGTCCATTGTTCACAAATTAATTCCATTCCCTGACCTCCAAAAGGAGCATTTTGTACCCACCACGATGTCCTTACTCTGTGTATCTCTCTGCGTCACTCGGGATGGTCTTGAGTTTTAGGCTCCACCTGAGCATAGTTACTTTTAATTCCAGCTTTTTTCTACATTGTCTTATTTTGTTCCAGTTCTGCCCTTCCAAAGTATAGAAAAACCCAGGAAAGCTTCCTAGAGGAACTAGATGGGAGCAAGTCTTAGAAGGACAGGTCCCGCTGCGGGGAAGGGGACGATGGTGTCCAGGCACAGAGTAGGGTGTATGAACCCACGTCAATCGAGCGTGTGTGCACTGTTTCGTCTGTTGAGAATTAGGAACTGTGTTACTTTCTCTGACAAATACAGCGTCTGCTGAGTCCCCACCGTGTGCCAGGCACTGGTTCAGGCTCTGAGAATATGGACGGCAACGAGAAAAATTGACCCTCACTTTCACGGAAATCACACCATTGTGATGAGAGAGGGCCAGGAAAGAGGAGGTGAGTTTACAAAATAAACCGTTTAGTCATTCTGTAAAGTGAGGAAAAATACATTCAAAAGGCTGCTGAACAGCAGGTAAAGACACATCCACAGAATGAACAACCTTCTTCTATATCAACTGAAACATTTACAAAATAATTTTTAAGAAAGAATATTTATAATAGCAGTGCATTGTTAAAATGTCTATACTGCCTAGAGCAATCTATACTTTTAATGCCATTCCGATCAAAATTCCACCGGTATTCTTCAAAGAGCTGGAGCAAATAATCCTAAAATTTGTATGGAATCAGAAGAGACCCCAAATCGCTAAGGAAATGTTGAAAAACAAAAATAAAATAGAAGAGACCCCAAATCGCTAAGGAAATGTTGAAAAACAAAAATAAAATCACGTTACCTGATTTCAAGCTTTATTACAAAGCTGTGATCACCAAGACAGCATGGTACTGGCATAAAACCAGACACATAGACCAGTAGAACAGAGTAGAGAGCCCAGATATGGACCCTCAACTCTATGATCAAATAATCTTTGACAAAACCGGAAAAAATATACAGTGGAAAAAAGACAGTCTCTTCAATAAATGGTGCTGGGAAAACTGGGCAGCTATGTGTAGAAGAATGAAACTCGACCATTCTCTTACACTGTACACAAAGATAAACTCAAAATGGATAAAAGGAATAAATCTTTTTAAAAATGCTTGCAGAATGTTTATGGAGAATAGTTTTGAAGTTTTATAGAATGGTATTAAAGACAAAGAATAAACACAGTAATGCATTATGCTCCAGGGTGGGGAGACAATATTTTTAAATAAGTCACCTCTTTTGAAATGTCTATAAATTCAATGAAACTCAATATAAAATCCCAACAGAGTTTCGGTTTTGATCAAAGTTGACACACTGATTCTAAAATTTATATGTAAGACCAAAGGGTCAGGAACATAGAGAACAATGGTCAGGACGATGTTTGGGAGGGACTTGGCCAACCAGGCATCAAGAGCTGTCATAAAACTGTAGCAATGAAGGCACTGCTGGGGGCAGCGATTTATAAATACATCAATGGAAAAAACAGCCCTGAAACAGATCCACGAATATAAGGCAACTAGATATAGGACTGAAGCAGCAGCACTGATTAACGAGAAGATTCAATAAATACTGCTGGTCTGCAAGTATAGGCAGACACAGAGAGAAATGATATCCCTACCTCACACCATAAACAAAAATAAATTTCAAATAGACTGAAGAGTTGATAAAAAATTTCAAATAGAGCATATAACTGTCTAAATCCTTTAGAAGAAAAATACAGATAAATCTAAATCCAAACATATGAAGAATTATATTAAATATAAATGGCCTAAACACCGTAACTAATAGAGACTGTCAGGACAGACTAAGAAAACAAGATTGACCCATATGTTATCTAAAATAAATCCACTTTAAATATGATGAACAGGCTAAAAGCAGGAAAATAAGATAAAAAGGAAGGTCATATAATGACAAAAGCATTAATTCACCAAGAATACGTAATAATTCTTAACATAAATCCACTGAGCAACAGAAGCTCCAAAAATACATTAAGAAAAAACTGAGAGAGCTGAAAGCAGAAACTCACAAAATCAGAGTTGAAGACGTCACTCCTTTCTTAGCAATCTGACATAGCAAGCAGACACAAAATCAGCAAGGATTCGGAAGAAGCAACCCATCAGCCCTCTGCGTCTGACTTAACACTGAGAGAGGATTCTGTCCAACAGCAACAGAACGCACACTTCTCAAGCATTCGGCTACACTGACCAGGAAACAGACCACAGAGACCACAGGACATTAAAAAATCCCTGATGAGAACTATGTTCACAAAAGCACTATTTGAAGGCCTTTATAGCAGGTCTATTCATAATCACAAAGAGCTAGGAACAATCCAGAATGTCCTTCAGCTGGTGAGAGAATTCACAAACTACAGTACACTTATCCAGTGGAAAAGTCCTCAGCAATAAAAAGAAAAGAAAAGAATCCAACTATGGATACATTCAACCATATGGGATAGATCTCAAGATCAATGTGGTCAGTGAAAAACCTCACTTTCAAAAGGTTACATACAGCATGATTCCATTTACATAACCTTCTGGGAAAGTCAAGCCCCCAGTGGAGAACAGATCAATGGTCACCTGTGGAGGGGTGGGGCAGGGTAAGTAAAGGGTAGCACAATGAAGAAACTTGGGAGGGGGTGATAGAACTGTTTTTTATCCTGATTATGGTGAATACATGAATGTATAAGTGACTTAGAACTCATAAAACTGTATACCAGAAAGTCAACTTTATTGTACGCCAATTTAAATTTTTCTAATTGTTGTAATTTAAAAATTAACATCATGAGTCTGATGAGCTTATGTGCATAAAATTTGTTGTGAATACAGTTTTGTAGCTTGATGGCTGTAACATCTTAAGCGAGTCATTAAATTTCTCTGAGCCTCAGTTTTCCCGGGGGAGACAAGAATGTCTTTATCATCAGGTTATTAGGAGGCGTGAACAGAAAAATAGGTGAAGGTGCCTTGTTAAGTTCCAAGGAGGACGAAGCATTGGAGTGGGAGGTCACAGACACGAGAGGTGGTGCTTGCTCTCAGCTCAGCGGGGTCAGCAAAGGGAAGGCACACAGCCCTGCCAACACCACCATCCCAGCTAATTATTCCAAGCTGACTCAGCTAAAAGCGAGCACAAGAATTTCCCATGCCAAGGTCTGAGTCTATCTAAAACCTGTCGTGCCTCAACCAGAGAGTAAGTGGGGCTCTTTCTCTCCTTGACCCCCAGAATCCAGTCCGTGCCCGTGGGGCCGCCCAGGTTCCCAGCATTAATGCTCGGTCATCCCAGGGAGTGCAGTCAAGTGAGCAAACACAAAACCAAAACAGGCAGGCATGGCCACACACACCACTGGCCAGATTCGTGTGGTCCGTTCTCAAAATCCTGTAAGACTTCCTATTTTCCCAGTCTGTCTTCTTTCCAGAAAAAAAAAATCCATACCCAGTTTGAGGATGGCAGGAAGTATCTCTGTTTCTAACTTTCCAGTCAGTAAATTCTTAAATACTGTTTCAAAAAACGTCCCTATAGGAGAAGCGACCTGGCATGGCTGTAATTACAAAGACACCAAACAACAGGACGGTGCGGAAACCGGAGCCTCCAGCGCAAGCGCAAAATGGTGCGGCCCCTTGGCCTTCCAGCCCGGCAGTGCCTTAATGAGGAAATCCAGTTACCGTGTGATCCAATGACTCCACCCCAGGCATTCCCTGGAGAGATGAAAACAGTATCCACACACCAACTGGTACATAAAATATCAAAACAGTATTATTCGTATCGGCTCCCAAATGGAATTAACCCAGTGTCCATCAGCAAATGAACAGATGGACAAAATGGAGTGTATCCCCATAATGGAAACTATTTAGCCGTAAAAACGAATGGCAGGACAGTACTTCACTATGGGTGACCCTTGAAAACATTATGCTAAGAGGAAGAAGACATTCACAGACCATATGATTCCACTTACATGAAACACTGAGAACAGATAAGCAGAGATAGAGGAGAGATTTGCAGTTGCCTAGGATGGAGGATGGGAGCCATTGGTAATAGGGATGGGGCTTCTTCTGGGAGGATGGAAAGTTCTAGATTTAGGCTGCGGTGATGACTGAACAACTCTACTCTCCGAAAAACACAAACATACAGTGTGAGTGCAGGGACTGTATGGGGCATAAATGACGTTTCAGTGAAGATGCTCAAATACAAAGCACCCTCGGTAAGAGGCTGAGGGTCCAGGACGCCCACGCCGAGGAGCCACTGCCATTCAGAGAAATGTGCTCAGGGCTCGGTCACAGCACTGGCTCCTCTCCCACAGACCGGCACCGCACCAAGGGGCTGCGAAGACCCCACCACTCAGTGTCCGTTCTATCACCTAGCCTGTATGCAGAAGACACCGTGGGTAAGAGCCAGGAGCCGGGGAGAGTGTGACTGAGCCCCAGGTGACTGTCACCAGGTTTGTGAGCTGGGCACGTCAAGACACCTGCGCCTCATGAAGACAATGCATAATGATGAGCACGTCCAATGTGGCTTTTCATTTTCTGGGAATGACGACAAGCCGAATGTGAACAGGACTGCTTATAGAGAAGTACTCGCAAATAACTACCTGAAGTCACCTCGTGCGTCACCATGCAAATTCACTTTACAATGACTGAACAAACCAGGAAAACTTCAAAAATGCAAAATGCAAGAATTCTACACATAAGGTTGCAAAGAAAGTTTGGCCAGCTGTTGCTTTTATGGAATCTACCTTGATGCATGTGTTCCGTCCCTAAATCAAACATGACGGGCACTTTTTTTAAAGGATTTATTTTTTTTTTAATTCATTTGAGAGAGAGCTCACGAGCAGGGGGAGAGAGAGAGAGGCAGACCCCCTGCCGAACAGGCAGCCTGACACCGAGCTCCATCCCAGGACCCCAAGCTCACAACCAGAGCCGAAGGCAGACACGTAACCGACTGAGCCCCCCATGCTCCATGACAGGCACTTTTCATTGACGTTTATACATGAGACCTTTAAAATATATTCATGTATTTTTTTGTTAAATAGGAAAACTTTAACTGTCTTTAGCAGGTATACTGATACAAAACAAACATCAGCTTGCAACATTTAATGATATAATCCTCTCTGATAAAATATGGATCACTTAAAACTATCGACTTTACTAATAGTTTAATACTACGTATCAGTAAGATATGAAAGTCCCCTGAAGACACACCTGTGAGCAGAAACACAACACTGGGAGGCAGTCCCTGGGAGGCGGTGCACCCGGACCCAGAGAGCGCCAATACATGGAGCTGGCACCAGTCTAGATGGAAGGAACGTCCAGCTGCTCGGGCCCGAGATGGGCTCGGCCCCACCTGCTGGCCTCTACAGGTGCACAGCATGTGAGAAGTCGGAAAGACAACGAAAGGTGTGCTCCTCATTTCAGAGGACGCAAGCCGCCGTGTGGGGTGAGCTGACGTGCTAACTGCTGGCGGCCATGCACCTGGAGGCTGGGGGCTGTGTGTGGCCGGCAACCCCCGCCAGACAGGTTCTTCAAGAAGCAAGGCAGCCTTCCTCCTGTCCCCTGGTCATGCCTCATAGCCCGAGCTTCGGGGGACTGCCGAAGAGATGTCACCGAGGCAGTGGTGGGCCACCCTGTCTCGTGGCCCACCCGCATAGGTTCCCTGGCTGGACCGCCCCCTGCACCTCCCACGGGGCAAGAAGGCGAGTCCCCCTCCCTGGGCTTGGCCATCCTCCTGAAGGATGTGAGTTGGGAAGCAATGACCGAGAGCAGCATCTGAAGGACAGGAGCTCCCCAGAGGGAGCAGGGCTGTCCCTGCTGAAGACGAAGCGGGCTCCGCGGGCACGGACCCCGGCGCCAAGCCCTGAACACTCTCTCTCCGGGAGCCCGGAGAGGACCAAGGGGACCAGTCCTCTCACACTTGCTACATCTCGTTGACATCAAATACCTTGCTATTGCCTGGATGTTGGAAAAAACTTGGAACATTCACTAAATATTACAAAGGGTCTTAATTTGGCACTTAAAGTCCTTCTTTTCAGTATTATTTTCTACATTTCCCAACCACAGACACACTTTATGTCCTCCTGGGAAAGGGAGTGTGGGCTTCACAGGATCGCCCTGCACATTTTTTTGCAACTTCCTGTGAATCTGTAACTGTTTCAAAATAAATTGAAAAAAAAAAAAAAAAAAAACCTGACATGGGTCTGAATCAGACCAACAGAACTGCAAACACCATCTCACCTTCTGTCGTCTCAGGAGAGGAAGAGGGAAGAGCCTTCTGCTCCCTCGGGGTAACTGGTCACAATGACGCGTGTGCGAAAGACGCAGCCGCTCTCTGGGGCGTGCTGGGTGGGCGGGGCCAAGCCAGGCTAAGACACACCCCCATCAGCAGTGGCCGTGGCCCACCCCACCTCTGGGTGTGCGCCCCCCCACCCATCACTCCCTGTCACAGGGGAGGTCGGGCACTGTCCTGTCTGCACCACCCCAGAGAACCAGTGTCACGTCTCCTGTAACCACCGAAGCCAAGTCCAGCTGTTGTCCGGCTTCCACCACGCGCTGCTCCCATCCGCACGGTGACGTTTACCGAATGGTGTACTGGGAGATGCTGCCGAGACAGCGGCACGTGCACAAGTGCTCGCCCTCAGAGAGCTGGCCGCAAGGTGGGGGACAGGCAGACGGACCTGCCACTCAGACATGCTGAGAAGAGGGACACCCCGAGGAAGCCCGTGCGGCCTGCCGCACCAAGGCTGTGTGCGTTCACAGGCCCGACTCACCCCTTCACCCCCAGAGCCTGGCACAGAGCTGGAGCCCACAGGGGCACACACAAGCAAGAACATTGCCAACCATGCTTTGCGGCGTGCTGCCTCCGGACAGGCACTACGTTAGCACTTGATGGACATGTTTAAACCCTCACCACAACGCTGCGAGATCGGTGTCATCTATGTAGCAACAGAAACGATTTGCTCAAGACCACAGTACAAATAAGCAACGGCATCAACATCTGAAATCAGACACGGGTACGCTTCCTTCTGAATCCCGGGGCTTGTTAAAATTCTAAAGTCTTGTTAAACGTAAAACCAACTTAATAAATAAATGAAGCAACGTGAGAAAGACCTACCATGATACACCCCAACATTAAGATTGCCTTTATCATGGGTCTGTGAGCACAAGTTCCCCACAGAGTTGAGCTGTCTTACCCCATGGGGGGAAATGGAATTTTCCTAAATGGCCACAGATAAGTGCTGTGCTGTGTCAAGTGGCATGATTTCTATTAATACTGTAATAATGATCATACCCCACGCCCCGCTCAGAGGATGGTATTTTTCACACAGCTCCGAGGAGCAATGTAGGAGATCGGATCATTTATTTAACAGGCTAGAAAGAAATTGCTCCTCGGGCAAGAGGAAGGCTGGGCACGGAGACAGGAGCGGCGCTGCCCGATCCATTTCAGTCTGGTCCTGGCAACAAACCAGCCAACTCTGAATCTCAACGTAACGATCTCCTAAATGGAAGTCAGCTGAGACCTATGTAAACCCTTGGGGGCTGCAGGGAAGAGCCACGGAACCCCACCTGCCATCCTGTGCTTTGCTGTCAAGTACGCATCTGCGTCCTCTAGGCCATAACGCGCTTGTACCCTCAGCCCGGTGAGGTGAGCAGGGCCGCACTGAACGCTCGGCGGGGCAGGAGGCGGACCTGGGAGAGCCGGCCACCTCCAAAGACACGGGGGGGTAAGGGGCCGAATGAAGAGCCCAGTGCTCCCAGTTCAGAGACCGGCTGGCAGAGACCCCACTGCACCCCACATTTCCTCCCTGTGGACACACGGCTCAGGCTATGGCCACGCTTCCTGACACAATGCCCCCCACAAAGGGTTCTCTGGGCTTTATGGGGCACTGAGCCCCAGACCCAGGACACTCTAGAATACAGCAAACCCTGAGTAAATAGAATATCCCTCCCTCTCTCTCCCAAAACACTAACATTTGAAAACCACCAGTGAGAAAACCTGCCTACGTCATCAACGTTCATGACAGCAGCAGACGCTGAAACCACCCAGGGAGCACAAGGGCTTCCCACCCCTGTGCATTTCGGCTGTAGAGTAGCGTAGGCTCGGTCTGTGCCAGCGACGGTTCTCTTCCGATGTCTGCTTGGCTTCCCTTTGCGCCAAGAGCAGCTGGAGTCTCCGCCCAGGCTCCGGGTACTGGGGGTCACGCAGCTGTGTGTGCTGCAGAGGCCCCAAAGCCACGACACACGCTGGGAGGACCCGGGTGAACCGCATGCCCTCTCTGGACCTCATTTATAACGCAAGCGTGTTGAAACAAGCCATCCCTGGGGACACTTGATTTGAAAATGACAGGATGCTAACGGTGAAATCTTCATCTGGGAGTAAGATGAAAAATAAGGAGTTCACAACACACCGTGTCGCATCAAATTCTATGAAGGGCAAATACTGAAAAACCGAGTGCCCGCGTTAAATGCATGATAATTCTGCTAAGTTCCAGGCCGTGCAATTATATGGGTCTCTAAGGAAAAAAGAGCTTAAATCATTTTTTTTAAAGTCATGCCTTTTACACCAGAGACAACGGAGTAAGTGTAGTCTTGGTATTTTGCATCTTCAGATCTGCAGCTACGACGCAGTTACACCCTGGATAAACCCATCCCAGACCGAAAATATTGTAAGCCGAAACGCATTCGATACACTAACCTACTGAGCATCACTGCTGAGCCTGGCCTACCTTATATGTGTTCAGAACACTGACATTAGTCCACAGTTGAGCAAAAACATCTCACAGTGCCCATTTGATAACGTCTCACGTAATTTACTGAATACCGCGCTGGAAGGCACAAACAGAAAGGCCGTGTGTGCAGAACAGCTCTCCGTCTGCAGGGTGCCGACCCTCGTAATCACTGGCTGTCCGGGAGCCCCGGCTCCCCACCACTGCCCAGCATAACAAGCAAGTGCCTGCATATCACTGGACCAGGAAAACCAAATTCCAACTTCCCAGAACAGTTTCTACTAAGTTCGGACCACTTTCACACCATTTCAGGGTTGAATAATCCTAAGTCAAAGGACTTAAATCAAGGACTCCCTATGCTCGTTCAGTCGTTCCTTAAGTTTCCTGTGGCCCTACCACAGCCAGGTGCCAAGCTTTGAGGCACCAGGACAGGTAATCAAACTGTGGGCTGCACAGACCTCAAAATCTGGCCAAGGAAACAGAAACAATAGTTAGCAACCCTCCTCCATTCTTCCCAGGGAATGGCTGGGAAAACCCTACTCATTCTTCAACCATGAAGACATTTTCATCTCCTAGGCTGTCTTCCCAGCCTTCTCCAGATAAAGACAAAAACAAAACAAAACAGGTGTTCTCTCCGGTTACATACACATGTACACATTTGCTACAATCCTGCAACCCTCACCTCTGCCAAGATATATAAGGCTTCAACAACTCAAAAGACGTTCTTCTTTCTAGGGCTACCACCTGCTTGGGTTTGCCCAGCACCGAGGGCTCTCCCAGGGCAAGGGCATTTCTGAGCTAAAACCTGGGAAGTCCCAGGCACAGCGGGACAGTGACCCGATCCCTGCGAGTCTGTTCCTGCCCTGCTCCCCCTCGGCCTGCAGCCCGCCGCGGTCCAGACTTCTGCTCCCTGCTCTACTAGAAACAGGCATAAATGAGGTCGCACAGCAGTCAGCATCACGATTTTGAGCTTATTCCGTGTTGCTGTGCATCCCAGTGGCTCACTTTGTTGGAGGAATGTCCGCCCGCACGGATGCACCGCAGTGTTTGCACGTGCCCTGCTGACCGGCACCTGGAGCGGCTTCCAGTTTGGGGTTACTACAGAGAAAGCGGTTACGGAAACTCTTACAGGAGTCTTTCCGTGAAGACAAATGTTGATGTTTCTTGAGCAAGGCCCCTGCAAGGTCACTGAATAGGCAGACATCACACTTGGCGAGAAACGGCCAGATGACACGTGTGCTGTGCTACACTCCTGTGATTTACGAAGGCTCCTGCCGCTCCACGTTCTTAACGGCACCGGACATGGTCAGTCTTAAGTTTGGCAGCGCTACCAGGTAGACAGTGGCATCTAATTGTGGTTTTACCGTGCACTTCCCTGATGATGAATGATGCGGAGTACTTTCAGGTGAGCGTGGGCCGTCTGTATACCTTCCTTGGTGAGTCTCTATTCAAATCTTCGGCCCATTGTCTCTTAAGGCTTATTTTTAAGACGTCATTATGTATGTCAGATAGAAGACTTCTGTTGCACACGTGTGTAACACACATTTTCTCCCAGCATGGAGCCTGCCTTTTGATGATGTAAAGTTTTTAATTTCGATAAAATGCATTTAATCAGCTTTCTGTTTTATGGTTAGTAGGTTCTGATCCCATCTGAGAAATCTTTGCACAAAAGTTACCAAGATACTTTGTTACTTTTTCTTTGAAAAGGTTTATAAAGTTTTTTTCATTTAGATCTAGAATCTATCTCAAATGAGTTTTTGTGTGTGATGTGCTCCCCCCGTGTGTACCCAGTTCTTCCAGCACCATTTCTTGAAAGATGTTTTCATTCCACAAGAAGTTCTACTCATACCTTCTAAAAGTCAGTTGATCAGGGGTACGTGGCAGTCACAGTTGGTTAAGCGCCTGAATCTTGCTTTGGGCTCAGGTCCTGATCTCAGGGTCATGAGATCGAGGCCCATGATGGGCCCCATGCTCAGCATGGAGTCTGACTAGGACTCTCCCTCTGCCCCTCCCCTCTGTGCTCTCTCTCAAATAAATAAGTCTTTAAACAGAGGCATTTGATCGTATATGAGAAAGTCTATTTCTAGAGTACCTAGTATGATCTATCAATCCCCTTGTCTATCTAATAGCACTCTCTTAATTACTCTAACTTTATATTAAGTCTTAAAATCATACCCTATACCTTCCAACTTTCTTTTTTGTCAAAACATGTGTCTAGTCCATTGGCAGTAGCCTGTTCCATTTTGAAATAATTTCTAAAACGACTTGTCAATTGCACTAAAAAAAAAAAATCCTGCTGGGGGGCACCTGGGTGGCTCAGTGGGTTAAGCTTCTGCCTTTGGCTCAGGTCATGGTCTCAGGGTCCTGGGATCAAGCCCTGCATTGGGCTCTCTGCTCAGCGGGGAGCCTGCTTCCCCCTCCTCTCTCTCTGCCTGCCTCTCTGCCTACTTGTGATCGCTCTCTCTGTGTCAAATAAATAAATAAAATCTTTTAAAAAAAAACCTGCTGGGATTTTGATTGAAATTGCACTGAATTTATAATCAATTTGGGAAAACTAGTATCTTAGCAAAAATTGATTCTTCCAATCAACAAGCATGGTATACCTCTCCAATTTTTTAAGTGCTAATTTCCATGACCTGTGCTTTGTCATTTTCAAGGTAGAGATCATATGTACAAAGATTTAGCCTTACGTGTTATATGTTACTACAATATAAATATTTTCAAAATTTCATGTTCAAATTAATTGCTAATATATAAATCTATAATTGGTTTCTGAATATAACATGGCATCATCCTACAATCTGACTAACCTGACTTATTAGTTCTGGTAATCTCTTTGGCATGGTAGATCTCCTGGTAGCTCTATATGTAAATGATCACATGTATCACAAAAACAAATAATAACTATTCATCGTTTCCAATGTTTACAGCATTCATTCTTTTCACATCTCGCTGCTCTGATTAGATAGAACTGGCAGAAAAGTAATGACTATCCTGGCAAGAGCAAAGATACTTACCTTGACTGATGCTAGCCTAGAGAAAAAGTGCCAGCCTTCATAATTAAGTACAATATCAACTATGTAATTTACGGGTTTGTGGACACCCTAGACTAGGTTGCAGAAGTTCTCCAAGCCTTGTTTACAGACAGTTTCTATCAGAAGTGTTGAATTTTGTCAGAGGGTTCTTTTCTCATCAGTTGACATCTTATTTCTGGCCTTTATTCTTTTGGTAGAGTAACATCATGCACTGATTTTTCTGTGGTCAAAGGACCTTCTGTTGCTGGATGAAACCTAAATTGTCCACACCGTGTTCTCTCTTCTACTGCTGGAGCTGATTTACAAGCATTTGGTTCTGGGTTTTTCAGTTATGCACACTGGTCACAGCACTTACTTTCTCACAAGGTCTCTCCCTGGATTTGGTTGGCATCAGGGTGAAGAGAGCATCATAAAATGAGAACTGGGAGTATTCCCTCCCTTCCTAATTCTGGAAGAATTTTTGTAGAAATGGTATTACTTATTTCTTAAAAGCTTGATGTATTTCATAGTAAAATCACCTGAGCCTCAAGTTAACTTCAATTAAGACTTTAAACTCTGATATGTGACTACGTCAGGGACTCTATTTCATCTCATGTCAACTTTAGTAATTTTTGTCATTCAATGCATTTTCCATTGGTAAATTTTATTGGAGTATGATTTATCATAAAATACTTTTTATTATTCTTTAAATGTGTACAGGATCTGTAGGATTCATCTGCAGTATTAGTAATAGTACTTTCTTTTTTAATTCTGATTGTCCTGACTATGGTTTATTAATGTTATTAATCTTCCCAAAGAATCAACTTTTGGTTGCATTGACTTTACATATTTTTTTCATTTTTTATTTCAATGATAACTACTCTGTATTGTGTTTTGAACCATTCAACTTTTCTAACATAAGCATTTAGCATCCTATAAATACCAGTTAGCTGGAATTATTTACCAGAACTGTGCATGTTTCCTATATTTGTGCTAGTTCCCTGTCTGCTTGTTCTATCAAATACTGAGATACAGGGGTCAAAATATTCAGCTGTAATTGTGGCGGCATTTTCCATTTCTCCCTGAGATGTCAGTTTTATTTTGAAGTTATAAGTATCTCTGCATTTAGGCTTACGTACTCGTGATGACTTGATCCTTCTATCAATATACATTACCCTATCTCTTCTCCTCAAAATCTACTTGTTTGATATTCATATACCCACGCCAACTTTCTCATGATTACTGTTTGCGTGGCATATCTTCCCCCCAATCTTTGTGCTTTTCAACTGTATGTAATTGTGAGTTTCTGGTAGGAAACATGTAATTGACTCTAGTCCTTTTTTTAATACAATCTGACAACTTCCACTTTTAAATACAGTCTTCAGTCCATTTACATTTAATATAATTCTTGGTACATTGGATTTAAGTCAACCACATTGCTATCTGTTTCCTATTTGACTGTACTTTCCTAGTTCTTTACTCCTTTCTTGCCACCTCTTGCCTGGTTTTCTGATTAAGCATTTTTTAGTAACCCATCTTCTGCCTTCTGACTGACCATTCACACTTTATGTGGTTGCTGAAGGGTGTGCAATATGTGCCTTTAACTTATGATATGGTTGAAGCTAGAATGTGGTAACGTATAGCATGTAAGAACTACCATTTCTCCTCTACTCCATTTCCCCTCCATTTCTCTATGCTATTTCCTGTTGAGTGTTTTACTTCTATATATGATATGCACTACAAAATTAAATGCTCTTATTTTTTCTTTAAATAGTCAACAGTCTCTTAAAGAAATTAAGCAAAGGGAAGAATCTTTGATATTTATTCACTTGCTATTTCTATTTCTGGGATTCAACATTCCTTAATATAGACCCGTGTTTCCATTTGGTATTATTCCTGCTTGATGAGCTTTTATCAGGCTGATGATAAGCTCTATCCATCTCTTACCCCACTGAATCCTTTATATAGCATGTCAAACATTGGAGGTATTGATATTAAGAATAAATGAGACACTGAAGGTGATGGTTTAAAGGTGCACAGCCTGGCAAGTACTTTATTAGAAATACAGAGACCCAGAGAAGAACCAACCCACTCTGTATAGTCATATTCAGGAAAATTTAACAAAAAATGATGACATAGATCATTAATGGCCAACAAACATTTTCCAGAAGGTTAAGTAAAAGAAAAAGATGTATGCAAAGGCACATTGCAGGAAACTGTCCTGACATACCGCGGGAGAGTCTCCACTTGCTGTTGGAGAACTGGGGGATAAACAAAACTGGAGCTCAGGAGGAAGGTCTGGGTCAAATTTTTCAGTACCCTCAATATCACAGTAGCGACCTCAAACTTTATCTCCTAAGCACTGGGCAAGTCTTTAAGCCAGACAGTGAGGTGGAAACATCTGTAATTACAGGTTGATGTGGGAGCAAAACCAGAGTAAGGGTTTTAGAGAAAGATGTGCAGTGGAAGGCAGGGGACGATCTGGAGACCTTTCGAAGGCTCAACGCACAGGATCTGGGGAGGAGTAGGCTTGGCAGGGGTGGAAAGGAAGGATTAGGAGAAATCCAGTCTCCATCCCAAGAGACGACCATGCAAGCCAACAGGAAAGGGTCGGCTCAGCAGGTGCGGATTCGGGAGGCAAGCAGCCCTGTGCTAACCACTGGCTCTTGCAAGTGTGTGTTCGCTCCATTCCGCGTGGGGCCATTGTTCTCGTCTTAAATTGTCACTTAGAGCAGCAGGGGCCATGACGTGCAAGCTGGACATCCAGAGTGGGGAACAAACCCAACTCGGTAACAACTTGTGCTGCTTCCAAGAACTATTTATATGAGCAGCGGCAGCAGGCAGCGCGGGGAAGAGAGGGAAACGTGGCAGGTACATCACAGAGCAGCCCTAACGCGCAGGAAGGGCCGGAGACACAGGAGCAGGAACAGCGTCTGGCAGCGGTCCTGGCCACGGCTCCCCCCGGGCCAAGGGCTTTGATGCTTTATACAACAAATTCAAAACATAGGCGAGCCTTGGCAAGAAAGGCTATTACTCCACGGACTGAAAAAGTGACAGATGATGAAATGTAATGCTAAAAAGCCCGAGCTAAGCCATTAATTCTTGTGAAGCCGTTCTCCAATGGCTGGGAAGAAAAATAGTCTTTCCTATAAACTAAAACTACACTTATTTGGGGCTGTATCACTTTAAAGGGAGTTTTCTATCGACATTAACCCGTCTGTCTTACCCTGGGGAGGACAGGAACCACTGGAGAGGAGGGGGCTGCCGCCAGTGATGCTCTTTCCCCAGCTGGAGACCAGAGGGGCTGGTCACCACTGCTGCCTCAACTCTGCTAGGAATAAACAGCACGATCCCACTGCGTCCTGAGCCCGTAGGAAAGGCGCCCCTGGACACGAAGACAGACGAGTACCCCGCGCTAACCAGCACCTGCTATCCACGGGCTGCTGGCCGTGGGGGCGAGCATCTGAGCAGCAGGAATACCCTCCACCGTGTTCGGACCTCATCACTGCCAGCTCGGCCTAAGTCGAAGCTGGAGATGGGAAACTGGCCTTTTCCCACCTTCCAGAAAAACACCTCTAGGACCTCTGGCCACTTCAGGGTTTGGAGTATATACGCTGTCTGATTTCTCTTCCCTGAAAGAAGATTAGGCCTAGAGAAGTAACTAGGAGAGAAAACTTCGGTGTAAAAAGGGCTCCCTGGGCAGAAAGTGGCCAGTGCTCCGGATGGCGGGAGCTCCACGAACGGAGAAGCCGAGATGCTGGACAGCCTGCAGGGGCACCGTTTTACTGGGATGCCAGCAGTGAGACAGAAAAAGACGTAGGACTCCCCCACGAGTGCCCGGAACATGGGGCTGGTGCCGAACCCCCTACCAACAGGAGACTGAACCGGGAAGAAGCCAGCGCCAGGCTCAGGCCAAGGCGTGGGGAACGCACCCCGGACGACGAGCACAGGCCGCACGCTGCAACCCTGCCGTCACCGTGAGGCCATCCGAGAAGGCGAAGAGCCCATGCGCTCACAGGCACTTCTGTGCGACGCCTGCTTTCCTCACGCAGAACCCACGGCCAGGACGGCTGAGCAACGGGGCGCGATGGTTTGGATTTGACTAGCGCCGGCACCAAGACCAACAGAGGCCAGAACTCCAGAGGCAGTGCTGCCAGAGGCTACAGAAAGGCCGGGATGGAGCCGAGCTCCGTTTACCTGGTTGCCGGCAGAGTGCTGACTCGGGTGAAGAAAACAGACGGCTCGGCCTCCACGTGCAGCCCCAGGGAGAGGTTCCTGTAATAGCCTTCCACGTGGCCCGGCCCTCCAGAGTACTTGAAATTCAGGATGGCTTCCAGAGTCTAAAATGATGGAAAAAAGACGATTTGTTAACAATCGGATCAGCGTTCCCCCAGGAGGCAGGCTTCACTTCAGTAAGGCTGGGGAGAACCCGCTGGGCAGCTCTGCTAGCCGGCGCCCGCGCCGTCCTTCCCATGGCGCCGTGTCTGCGCTAACATGTCCCACACACACAAACGGAAAGGGCTCTCCAATTCTTCTGTGGTGCACAGAGCATCTGAGAGAGAAAAACACCCGCCCGTCAGCGTCCCTTAAACATGAGGGGGGTGGGGGAGGGGTGCTTGTCTCGGAGCAGTAGAGTTCGGCTCCCAGGCCGACAGTCAGTAAAGCCGACAAGCTACAAACCCGTGAAGCTCCCCTGAACCCAGCAAGAGATGGGGTCATGGGACAACCATGGAGCCAAAAGACCAAGGAGGTACAAGGCCCTTCTAGAAGGGAAGGGCAGGGACACCTGGTGAGCAAGCGTAGAGCCAGCCACCATACGGGCCCGCTCAAGGGTAACGAATTGCTCGAGGCTGAGTGAAGGCTCTACTAATGGCTAAGACCTCCTGGGAGCCCAGACAAGAACACGTTCCCAGCCCTGCAGGCTCTTCGCCGTGGGCCTCACTGGGCATAGACACGAAGAACTGGCCAGGGTGCGGGAGAACAGAGGGAGCCCCGCAGCAGCCCAGGGTGCGGGAGAACAGAGGGAGCCCTGCAGCAGCCCAGGGTGCGAGAGAACAGAGGGAGCCCCGCAGCAGCCCAGGGTGCGGGAGAACAGAGGGAGCCCCGCAGCAGCCCAGGCACAGAGGAAGGGGGTGAGCGGCCCCTAAAGGAAGATTAAGAAACCAAAACCCTAGCCCCAGCCCCACACTCCCCTCTTATCCCCAATCAGACCCCTCTTTCTCCTTTGAGGCAAAACCCTAAGCTTTTGGAGGAGGGGCCGCCAATGCCAAGGGCACAAAGGCAGGGATAAATACCCATTCTAGTGGGGCGAAGGGCAGACGCTCGTCGAGAGCCAGAATCCCACCCCAGCGCAGATAGAGGTCTCCCACCACTGAGCCGGCTGGAAACCCATTCATCCACAGTGCTCGCCAGATATTAGGTGGAGATGGGCCGCTATGTGCGGGAGGGGCAGGGATGCCAACAGAGCCAACACGGAAGACCCAGGCGCCCAGTGTGGGGCGAGGACAGCAGGGACGCCCTGTCTGCTCCCGCCACCGGCACCAGCGGGGAAGGAGCAAAGGTGTGGAAAGAGCCCACTGGTGGTGCTGGCCTGCAGGGAGGGCAGAGGACGGAGGAGGTCCGTGCAGGGAGGGCAGAGGACGGAGGAGGTCCGTGCAGGGAGGGCAGAGGACGGAGGAGGTCCGTGCAGGGAGGGCAGAGGACGGAGGAGGTCCGTGCAGGGAGGGCAGAGGACGGAGGAGGTCCATGCTGGGAAAATGCCTGGCACTCGGCAGTCCCTACTGTGCTCCCCCACTCGCCCGTACAAGACGACACCCGAGGAATTCTGGAGCCTGTGGTGCACCCACGTAACTATAGCAACAAGGAATCTCAAACCCAGCTCAACTGCATGCCAGAGTGACTCTGCCTTCCACAGCGAGCCCCCAACACAGGCATCAGGAAAGTCTGCCCGGAAGACGCACGTGGCCCGCAGCCGGTCTTACAGGCCTGAGAGCACTTTTTAGAGCTTGCAAAGGTTGCAAAGCAACAGCAATGACAAACAAACGGACGACGTGGACCATTTGTGGCCAGCAAAACTGAGTATTCCCCATCTGTTTCTTTCTGTAAAAAGCTTCCTGATATACTGTAAGGAGAAAACAAGCAGACCTTCATGACCGTGGATTAGGGAGCACCAGCAGCAAGAGACGAGAGGCCAGAGTCATGGCAATCCAAAGCAGGCAGACCTCCCGGAAGACAAGGAGAACGCCCACTGCCATGGCTGAGCCGTGGGAAAGGGCATGAGAAAGTAGCATGTCTGGCCGTCAGCTGAGCACGGACGACGCTCGTGGAAGTCAGAGCACACAGAGCCCAGGGAACCGGGGGCGGCACAGACGACGGCCAGCCAGGGCTTCAAAGCCACATGCTCCTGGTAAGGTGTAAGTATCCCATCACCTGGGAAGAGCAAAGGGAGCCAAGCTTCCAGAAGGACAGGAGGAGCTACCTGCCTTCCGCTGCAGGTTCAAGAGCCTATTCCCATAAACCTTCCTGGCAAGACGATGTTTGGCCTTTGGTCTGTGCTTTCATTGACCTATTTCTTCCTCCCAGTGGAGAAGCAGCCCCAGCTACAGACTTTTTTAAAATGAAGAACACACCCTCTACGGGCCTGCCCTCAGCGACGGGGCACCCGAAGGAGGACAGCAACCCTCCCGAGAGACTGCATAGACGTGCGGGGCAGCACGGAGCGCGTGCGGGGAGTAGAAGCGGAGGCTAGGCTCAGGGCAGCCCTCTGGCTCCCCGAGATCCTGGCCGTGCCTTCCCTCCGCTCCCAGCCACTGCCCCACTGTGACACGGGGACAATAAGGAACACCCAGCTCAGCACAGATCTGATGAGAAAATGTGGCAGCAGAGCAAGGAGACGCTCATCTCAGAGACATCCTTTCTCCCGCTGCAGCCTCGCCGTCTCATACCCGGACACAACATGGGCTTAAAATGGGAAGAAACCGGAAGTGGATTTTAGGGCTATTTCTCCCCCCTCCCCATTTTCTATCACCATTATATGTATATATAATAAAAGGGGCCCTTTCGACCATTGCTAAGCATACAGCTGTGTGGCATGTACACCCACACAGCTGGGCAACCATCACTGCTCTCCGTCTGCAGGCCGAATTTTTCCTCATTTTCCCAAACCCAAACTCCATCCCCAAGAAACGCTAACCTGCCCCCCCACCCCCATCCTCCCCCAGGCCTGGATACTGCCACGCTCTGTGCCTACGAATGAGAGGACTTTTGGAGCCTCATGTAAAAAGTGTCCTAGCTTTTGTCCTTTTGGGACTTGTTTGTTTCTATCAGTTTCATGTCCTCAAGGGTCGCACGTGGTGTAACGGGTGTCAGAAGGTCTGTTTTTAAAGCTGGAGAACACGCCCCGGCTCCTACAGGCCACAGCGTGTTTACGGATCTGCTGAGGGACACCTGGGTTTCTCCGACCCTTCAGCTGCCGTAAACGACACGGCCACGGACGCGGGGAGACCGGTCCTGAGATGCACTCTCGGCCCTTTGCGTCCTCACTTATGTACGTACATTTAATCGTTGTGGGGATCACTGTGCTGTTTTCCATGGCTGCTACATCTTCTGTCCCCACTGACAGTGCCTACGGGTTCTAGTTTCTCCGAGCCTTGTCAACATCTCTTTATTTTCTGTCTCTTAGGTTGTTTTTAGTAAGAACTCTCCTAAGGGGTGTGAAGTGGGATCTCTTTTTGGTTTTGAGGCACATTTTCCTAATGACTAGTGATACAAGCACCTTCTCATGCGCTGAGGGCCCTTTGTTATTGGCTTTGGAGAAATGTCTGCTCAAGGCTTGTGGTGTCATTTTAAAAGCACACTTCCCACCCCTCTTCTTCAAGGTGTCTTTCACACCTAGAGGTTCACAGGTGCCCTTCAACTTCTGTACCACCAGGAAGGCCTCCACTGATTCTCTCCACCTACATAAACATGATATAAATCCATGTCTTATACAAGAGGATGCCTACACTTCCTCACTTAAAAGGGCTCAAGAAAATACAGAATATTTTTTAATACCCAAAGATCATATTTTAGACTCACCCAAATCCCAAATCCTTTCTCTGTAGCAGAAAGTTCTGCTCTATCAACCCAAAAGGATTGCTGGCTTCTTGTGAATGTTTCTTATGCTTTTTGAAAAATCCCTCATCATCAGCAAATGACAAGACCCCCGTATACACACATCCCAATAAGCCTTTCTTTTTAATTTTTATTTGTTTACTTATTTGAGAGAGAGCAAGACAGAGAGCACGCACAAGTCAGGGGAGAGGGAGCAGGAGAAGCAGACTCCCCCACCCTGAGTAGGGAGCCCGACGCTGGGCTGGATCCTAAAACCCCAGGACCCTGACCTGAAGGCAGGTCAGGTGCCCCCAGGAGCCCCCAAGAAGCTTTCCTGTAACCGCTTCCTGAAGACAACCGACTTCCCGACTTCTGCTCGTTTGGTCTGTTTTTTCATTCATCCTTTCAGACACCTCTGGATACTCTCTGAGTGCCAGGCTCGGTGCTTCAAACGAGCCGAGGCGGGTGTGGCCCCGGGTCTCAGAAAGCTCAGTAAGCACTGAGAGAGCTAACAGATGCCTGAACTAAGTCACTAATCCAGAAAGCCCACCCAACAAACAACATATACAAGGCAGTTTTCGCAGATGGCAGGCATGGTGGTCAGGGAAACAAACATTCTGAGTAATGGCCTTGAAATGCTCAACTCCATGAAGTATGCAAATGTCACACGGACTTTGTTTTTTTTTTTAAGGTAAACTTAAGCGTCACATCCAGGGAGTGATGTAGTAGAAATCACCTAGGATGGCAGCAAAAAACTCATGGGGATACATAAGCATTATAAAACAAAGAAGAAATAGTCTGTGTTTCTATTTTCTTTCTAGGTCTTTTGCTCTGCAAAGAACCAAGAAAAAGACAGGATTACAGGGAAGATAATTTATAAATATCAAGCAAATTAAAGATTTTGTGTAATTGTTGAGTATTATTGCCTTTCTTCCTTCCTTAAAAAAAAAAAAAAACACTCCTTGGCAATATAAAATTAGACTATGGACTCTGAAAAACAATCTGAGGGGTATGAAGTGGCGGGGGGGTGGGAGGTTGGGGTACCAGGTGGTGGGTATTATAGAGGGCACGGCTTGCATGGAGCACTGGGTGTGGTGAAAAAATAATGAATAATGTTTTTCTGAAAATAAATAAATTGGAAAAAATAGAATATTTTAATAAAACCAGAAAGTGGGTTGGTAAGGTAAAAGACACAGGATGCTCCAACTTTTTTTTCAATCACAAAAGAATGAGAAACAATGTGTTACTGTACCCTAAGACTTTCCCTTCTCAGAGTATGCTGTGGTCCTTACCTGGAAAAAATACTATTAGAGAAATCAGTAACGGGCAAGAAGCTAAAGAAAAAAATTTTCTGGGCATACAACTTATTATGTGAGCTAAAATAAAAGGTCTTTCAGTGGCTACCTTTTATTGAGCACCTACTAGGTACCAAATACCATGATAAGTCTTCTATACACACTGGCGCCAACGTACTTGAGAATCCTACAAGGAAAGTCCTGTTTGCATAAGCAAGGCTCGGGACTATTAGGAGAAGAGCCGGGGCCACACGCCCAGGAAGCGGCATATCAGGGATTTAAACGCAGAGCCACATGGCTACACAGCCTGTTCCCTTGCCATTTTTGCAAACTGCTCTGAAGAGCATTCATTCATCCACCTACCCGCTCACCCCCTGACCCTAAGCAAACATCTACTCTGTGTAAAGGAAGATGGCAGAAGGCACTACACCACCTACGGGAACTCAAGTTGAGCTCAAGACACAAGCCTGGGGACATCTTTGGATAAACTGCCATATGGTATAGAGCAGTATCCTAGGGAATATGGAGATACCGAAGACTATTACATCTGGAAGGCGAGGAGCTGGATAAGAAGGAAGGACATTTCAGAAGAAAGGCAAAATTAGGAACTATTAAATTGAAAGCGGATAGAGAAAAAGTCTAATTCTTGAAAATATCAACAAATGTGACCAACCTTTAAGTTAGACTGATCAAAAAAAAAAGAAAAAGAAATTTCCAATATTGAAAATGAATGTCAGCTGTGATTCTACACATAAAAAGGATAATAAAATAGTGCAAACAATTTAGTGCCAATAGAGTCAACTTAAATAAATACATTACCAAATGCAACCAGGACGAAATAGAAAACCTGAGCGCCTCATGTCCACTGCTGAAAACGGACTCACAACTGAAAACAGCCCTCTGCTAAAGGAAGCCCAAGGCTAGGTGGTTTCCCCGCTTAATTCTACAAAACCCTGGGTTAGAGACAATACCAGTTTTATACAAGCACCTTCAGAAGATAGAGGAAATGTCCCCCTTCTTTTGATGAGGGAAGTCTTACCCAAATACTAAAATAACACAGAGTTTTCGTGGAAAGAAAACCACAGATCTATATTCATCAAGAATTTAGATGTAAAAATTTTAAGTTCAGTAATAGATACGATGAAAAACACATCATGATCCCGTAAGTTTCTCTCAACAATGCAAGGCTGGTATAACACCAGAAAATCCATTCATGTCATTCATCTTATTAAGAGACTACTACAGGACAAGAAAGGAAAGCCGTATGATCATCTCAATAGCATCAGAAAAAAGAACTGACAAAATTAAAAACTCACTTAAGATTTTTTTAAAAATCTCCACAAACTAAGCATAGAAAGATCCTCAACCTACAAATTGTACCATGAAAAACTTCTGCAGTTTAAAACCACATCTCATGGTAAACTGGATTAAGGCAAGGGCATGGCTGTCATTATTCTTGTCAACATTGTACTTGAGATCCTAGCAAGTTCAATAAAGTAAGAAAAGGAAATTAAAGACATACATGTCAGGAAGGAAGTAAAAACTATCTGCTCACAGACAACACCATCATGTACCAAAACAGAACAAAAAAATCTTATAAGGAATCTACTAGAACGCTCAGAAATTGCTGGTGGGAACCGAAGACAGCACAGTCACTTTAGAAAACAACTAGTCAGAATTCCCTACAGACTTAAAGAACTAACATCTTATTCAGCAGTAAAACTCTTACCAAGAAAAATAAAAACAGATATCCACACGAAGGCATGTATGTAAATATCTATGGAAATTTTATTCATAATAATCCCAAACTGGAATTATCCTCAATGTCCAAGAAGAGGCGGTGACCAGATAAATCGTAGTGCATCCGTAAACTGGAACGCGACTCCGCAAGAAGATGGAACCAAGCCCCGATACTCACACCATTCTAGAGTCTCAGAGACATTACCCCGAGTGAAGAGTGTCGGCTGTGCCCTATGCTGGCACGCGCAGGAGATGCTGGGAAAGGTTAGTCTGCAGGGACAAAAAGCAGATCAGCAGATGCCTGGGGTTGGGGGCAAGTAAGGATCAGCTATGACAGGGTCAGGGAAACTTCTGGGGGGAACGGGAGTGTTCTACATCATGAAGGTGTTGGTGGTGATGGTTACAGGGGATATGCTTCTGTCCAAACTCACCAAGCCGCACAGTGAGTGTGGCTGCATTTTACAGAAAGCAATTTGCACTCGAAGCTGATTTCTGACCCCTCAAAAGCACACAAGCACTTGCAAACAGTAAAAGACTAAGTGAGAGTGTGGGCCACACCGACGTGGGACAGCTCGCGTCTCCGTACAAACGTGCTGCGCCAGGATTCCCGGGTTCTACAGTAAAATCGTTGAGTGAAGTTATGGTTTACCACAATTAAAACGTCACAAGATCCTGGAAAAGTCATACGCCTCCCCCAGGTCCCCATATCCTCGTCTGTACAATCAGAGTTGTGCCACATACTACGTAAGGTTCTCACCAGTTCCTAAATGAATTATTATCGTTTCTCTGTATTACTAATGTCTCATGATTCTAACCTAAATAAGGCTCTTGCCAGAGAGAAAGCCTCACCCTTGTACACTATCCTAATTTATATGTCTAAGATACAGATCTCTAATTTTTAAAGACCTTAATTGGACCTGTCACCACAGATTTCCTTCTGCTCTATTTCTGAGATAGGACGTAAGATTAATAGCTGTGATATGATCCACTTAATAAGTCAAACACTCAGGACCAGAGGTCCCAGCTGGGGCTCATTCCCAAGAGACCAGCCCTGTGGTTTACGTAAGGTCAATGAAACATACGAATGAAAGCCATACCATTACTTTCCAGTTAATTAGCACTTTCAGCCAAAGTCTTTCTTCAGTGTTAATTATGCCTTAAAGATGCCAAGTGACTACAAATTAAACCGTACGTCCACGATAATGCGGGAATGGGTTAGAGCAACACCAGCCATGGAAATGGTGATGCTCGAGGGCCACAGGAGCCCCTCAGTGGCTGAGAAGGGCTGGGACACCAGGTTCGCGTGGAAGGGGCCGTTAAAAGACTAAGTCAGAAATCTGATTTTGGGTAAAGAAAAGCACCGTTTTCACATCTGTTTTTGTGAAGTGTTAGTTGGTAGCACTTGACCTTTTTTTAAAAATTGTCCTATCCGTCCTTTTTCTTCCAGACTTACAGGTTTTATATTTTATTTATATATTAGGGGAATCACTCGTTGCCTGGGATATAAACTGCAAATACTTTTCACAGTTGCACACCGTCTCTGGTGCTGTTTTTTATCCCATTGTTTTAGAATTCTGTCAGCCTCTTTCATATAAATATATGGATAAATATAAGATAATGGCTGCAAGGGCCCTCCTCTGTTTAGTTCTTCTTCCCCTACTAACAGTAGTTTGTGTGGAGACGCACTGGAGAACTGGTCAGTACCTCACTCCTCACTAAATTCGCACGCACGAGCGCGGTGCCCACCCATCATCTTCTAACGTCATCATTCATTCCACATTTATTAGATGCCAATCTACTGTAAGAGATTTTTCTTCCCCACTTACATGGTTAATATCCGGATGGATTAATGGCTTCGTGTTTCATCCAGTGGGTTACAATCTGTTCCTGCCATGACTCGGCTGACGCGTGACTACCCCAGGCCTGGCACCCGTCGGGGCTGGCTGCTGTGCCCTGCGCCATGCCCTCCCGGATCTCTGAGCAGCCCCTACTTTATAGAAAAAAAGGATGTCCCGGGATCATCTTCTATTTTCCCTGCCCTGGAAACCAGCCATTTCTTTGGAGAAGATCAGATCATTTTGGGGGGCAATGATGACAAGAAACGGCTCCTAGATGGGCTCATTGCTACTAAGACGCTCTTGCTCTGAGGCTTTCTCAGTGGACAAGCGTGAGGTGCGTGCATCTGCCTGTCCCTACGTGTGCACGTGCACACACGTGGATGCCTAGCTCCGGATCTAATTTTATACAGACACCGGTGTATATATCTATATGGACGATGATAACAAAAGTTCCACAGACTGGGAGTTTATGGTGAAACCTCAAGTTCCAAACTTGGGCCAGATTCATCTGAACTCCCCTGACCCGTGCACATGCGTAACAACCCTCCTGGCCGTGGGACCTGGGGGCCCACCATCTTCAGTGTGTGTGCTCAACAGCTCACCCGTACGCTGTCCTAACTGCTCATGCACACTAGGGCCACTAGGGCAAAGAGCACATCTACCAGCTCGGGTCCCATGGTTGCCAGACTTCCTTATTGATGTAAGGTGCACCTGATGTACATGGAAAGTGTACAGCCAAGTGCACAGTTGAGTTTAGATAAACATATTCCTTTTATAACTACCAGCCTGATAAAGATACAGAACACTTCCACCAACCAGGGCAACTCCCTTGTGCCCCTTCTAATCCAAGACAGACACTCTCATGGGCAACCACTTTCCTGAAAATTGTTTACCATGGGTTAGGTTTGCTTTCCCTTGGATTTCACAGAAGTAGAGTCACATAGCGTGTTCTCTTTTATAGTGGCTTCCCTTGTGCGACGTGTCTTCCAGCCTCATCTGTGTCAGTGTACAAATGGATACAGATGGCAGCTGCAAACATGTATTTTTCATTGTTCAGCAGCATTCCATTGTATAAATACACCGCAATCTGCTTATCCACTCTCCAGTTCATAGGCATTTGAGTTGTTCTCAATTGGAGGATAACAAAAATCAAGCTCCTATTAAAAAAAAAATTCTTGTATAAGTTTTTTGTGGGTATGTATTTTCATTTCTCTTGGATCAACACTTAGGAGTAAAACTGTTGGGTCATTAGGACAGATGTAGATTGTGTTTAATAAAATCTGCAGTTTTCCCAATTAGGTTTACCATTTTACACTCCAGCTAACAACATAAGAGAGTTCCAGTTGCTCTATATCCTTGCCAACATTAGGTGTTGTCAGTTTTTCTAAATTATGATTATTCTGGTGCATCTCTTTCGGATATGAATTTGTTCCCAGCTGGCTAGGTCTCATGCATGTCTGGGTTGACAATGGTGCATGTGCAGAACACCTCCAGCGAATGACCCACCCGGCATGCAAGGAGATGGACCTGTGACCCTGGCTTGTGTCCACTGCTGGGTGACCAGGCTGCAAAAGAAGAAGGAGGAGGAGGAGGAGAAAATAAGAAGAGGAAGCGGAAGAAGAAGAAGAAAGGGAAAGGGAAGAAGAAGAAGGAGGAGGAGGAGGAGGAGGAAGGAGAGGAAGAACACACAGCAACTGATTCAAGAGAGAGGCGGCCATGCTTATTCAAAAACACCCAGCATCAGGCACACCAGTGGCCTTGGGGAAAGTGAAGCGGAAACACTAAGAGAGGAGAGAGGGAGCTCCACAAAGCAGTGTTGGTCGGAAACCAAATGTACCAGTATCTGCTCACTCTGTCAGATCACGTCACCAGCTGCCACCGTCAGAGTCAGGGGGAAGGCACCCTCCTCCTCAAGCAGTGTCCCGTGCCCCCCACCACAGCGCACAGCGCACAGCGCACGCTTTGGAGCGGGCCTGCTCCCACCTCGGCTGGGGTCCGCAGAGCCGGAGCTCACAGCACTCCAACGCAGGCTCTGGCCCCTGGTACTCACCGGAAGCGAAGGACTTCCGTGTGGAAGAGACACAGCGCTCAAATCCCCACCTGGGAATCCTGGCCCCAAACCAAACATGCTATGAGATCTCATGAACACTGTGTCTGTGACAAGTGTCTCTCTGATCTCAGGAGCCCCGGCACCCTCCCTCACACCGCCGCCCCTTCGTGAAGTCCCCAGCAGCCTTCCAGCCTTAGAGAATGGGATGGCAATCCCTCCGCTTCCACCATATGCTGCTGCTCCAACAGGCCCGAGGCCAGCCTTAGAGAATGGGATGGCAATCCCTCCGCTTCCACCATATGCTGCTGCTCCAACAGGCCCGAGGCCGTGTGGTCTGTTAGCCGAGGCTGAAAACGTGGAGCTCATTTACTCAAGACAGCTGGAATGCGATTATGGCTTCACTCTGGAGAGGTTCAAGAATCCGGAAGGCTCAATTCACAGAGAGGGAAGGATCCTTTTTTGTTAATGAGGATTAAGTAGCCAGCTTCTTATCTTAAACTTATTTAAGTTTACCAGATAAACAGTGGGAGGGTCTCCCAGTAAATTATGTACTTCCCTGAGTGAGGTTTAAAAGAACTGTAACCATTATCCACTTTTTTATAGGTAAGGAAACTTAAACAATGATTTAATGTGCACGATAATTAAGTAGCTAAAATGCCAGCTGTATTTAAATTCAAAACTTACATTCCAGTCATTAAACCACGGAGTGCATTCAACTTTTCCTTCCCTAATCTTCGCTTCCGTGTTTTGAAAAAAGACTTAAGGAAGTCTGTGCGTGTGGAAGGTTCATAGTGGAAGCTCCCTGGTCCACTCTGCTTAGTGGAAAGCGACACTTCTTCTTGCTATCATGCCAGCTACATGCCTAGGGCCTGATGATGATGGCCCGAGCGCGGACGGGATGTCTCAGAAAGCTGCTCTCACCAGGGCTGCTTTGAACTCCGGAAAAGTGGACACAGGGTCCATTATTGATCTCTGCATTGACCTTTTCATTTAACAACTGCATGGTCTGCCCATTGAATAGGATTCCACCCCCCACAAATCTAAAAGGTCCATCTAGGTTGCAAACAGAACATTTGCAATCAACAGATAACCATGTACCCACCTTCCAGGCGCAGGAACCCAGTAACGTGAACGTCAAACGGACTGACGCCAACACCAAGTCCGTTGTGGAGCCCACAGCTGCCTCAAAAAGCGTGAGAGTCACCTCCAGAGTGGAACCAAAGGAGCTGTCATCTCTTCTTTCCCCTCCCAAGAAGGAGTCACAAAAACCATGCAGCCCCCTCAAGATGATCAGCAGTGCCAAATCCACCACCAACAGCCTGCCACGCAAGCCTTCCAGCCACAATCACCCACGACAGTTAGGCACGGCAGAGAGACTCAGGACCTCAGCGCAGACCCCAACAGCGCGTCCCAGAGGATGGGGCGACCGCCTTGACAAACTGTAGCTTGATGGCCTTGCTCAGAGCATCATGCCTGTATCCACTGACACTACGAGGGCCAGTGGTCAAGGGGCAAGGTCATCCCGAGCTGAATGGGTGCACACTGGCAAGGCCTTCTTTGCCCCCACACCAAACACGGTCTGTGGTACACGGCCTACCGCCTAGAGGTGCCAACTGGATGAGGTCCAGAAGGCAGTGATGCAGGTACTGAAGGTGACCTTGGAAGGCATCCTGGCTACAAGGAAGCCCAGGAACCCTGAAACTGTAGCAGAGATACCCACTCAAAGGCAGAAACCTCTGATGCCAGGGCTGGATTATCTTCTGTGGATAGCCTGTCGAGCCAACATCCAGGTATGAATTTGGCTACAACCGCATGGCGGACCTCACAGTCCGTACACTCTCCAAGCATGACCAGCCCCAACAGCAGAAGAAAATACGCCCTCAGCCCTTGGGATTCCCTGAGTCAGGGAACAGAGAGAGACCAGGCTGATCCTGGCGGGTATGATGTCTGACCACAGCTGAGCATGGGCAGGTGCCAGGGAGGCAGATGGGAAACAGAGCACTGGGGGCCAACGGGACAGCTTGGCCGGCCAGCCAGCCGGCCCCACTGCCCCCACTCTCAGGGCCAGAGCGGAGGGCTGTGCCCTGAGCCTCTGGGCCCCAGTAGCAGCAACACGACAACAAGGTCACACCGGCTGGGATGTGTGGCCTTGTCCTTGGACAACAACTCCCAAAACACCACCTTCCCCATGGCCCTGGAGAGCCGTGCCAACAAGGGAGCTGCACCTTGCATGGACGGCCACTGGCGCGACGCATCCCAAAGCCTGAGGCAGGATTCAGTCCCTCGTCTACCCAGCGCCAAGGTCCTCAACAGGCAGATCCCGGCACCACTGTAAAAACAGGCGCGGGGACCCATTTAAATGTCGGGTCCCCCCCCCCAGGAGACCCCAGGCAAGGCGGTGCCCCCAATGCCAGCTCGCAAGCCGGGCACCGCGCACCGCGTAGGCGAGTGAATGGAGCACCTCCCATGTTGGTGTGAAGGGCTTTCAGAGGATTACGGCTTCCTGGCCTCTGGGAGCACGGTCTCTCTTACCAGCAGAAAAGTTTCAGTCCTGCAGATGCTCTTTTTAGTGCACAGCTGTGTAAGGACACTACCACTTGTGCGAGAAACACGCGTCCCTAATTACACTCACCTGAGGCATAGTCACTCTGAAGACTGAGAAGAGCTAAATAGTAACAACTAGAAGAGCAGCATTCCCTGCCCGCTGAGAACGGTAGAGCCCCAGGCAAGCTAGGAGGAGTGACCAGTAAGTCATCAGAAAAAGTCATTCATATTAAAAACAAAAGATGCAGGAAGTGGGCAGAGCCTTCGCCCACCACACCAGAGCCAAGTCGCCACCGAGGCACCTGACCCTCTGCTTCACTTGAGTCCGCGCCCCTGGTCACCCCCCCACCAGCACGGATGCCAAGAAAAAGCAACGGGGGAGACGAGGCCTCTGAAGGGGGAGGCTGGTCAGACGCCCGCCCTGCAGTTCACGGGCTCGGTGACCCAGGCAGATGGCATCGCTGTCAGGGCCTTGGGCCCCAGTGTGTGCAATGACACATCGACAGTCTCCCTGCCTGCGGAGCAGGCGTGAGTATTAAATGGGAAAAGGAGGACACAGGGTTGAATAGTCCCTGCCCCCAGTGCTTCCACCTCACCGCCTAAGAGGGCAGGTGCTCACGGACTTCCGGGAGACGAAACCCACGGTGTCCCCGGCATGGCGAGGAGCCCCAGAGCAGTTATGTTCCTTTCCTCATTCCTCCCACCGAACAGTCACTTGGAGTCAATACTGGTCTATTTAACAGGAAAAATGAAAAGCAGTTATCTCCAAGACTACAATCTGAACTGAGGTAACATTCTAACAGTGCTGACTGTCCACAGATGGGCTGTTCTTCTTAAAAGAACAGTGGGATTTTAACCAGAAGGGAAAGAAATGTAGGACCAGTTCAGGACAGGGTCCGTGGGGCTCACGTGCTAGGACAGGCCCACATTCTACCTGGGGAGCACCAGCACAAGACGTTCCAGGTGCTGGATGATGAGGCTAGAAAGACGGGGGGGACGGACTGAGAGGACCCCCCAACTCCTCACAGCCACTGGGCCCCTGTTCTCCCTGCTGCCAGCCCCAGCCTTCCGGCCAAGCCCACAGGGGCTTCTGTTACACCGGCTGCAAGGCCGGGCGTCCCCGCGGGGGCTCCTGCGTCCGCAGCCTGGGAGGCCTTTCCGACGTGCCTCCTTCAGGAAACGGCTGGCAGAGGGCTTTCAGACGGGCCGCGCTGCACGTCTGCCGAAGGCCACAGGTCTGGGAGACGCTCAGAGAACGACACTCGGCCATTTTTTACTTTCTAAAGAATTGAGGAATGAAGAAAAGAACAGAAAGGTTTACTGTTCAATGCTCGCCTGCCCGTTTCTAAGTTATAACTGCTGGTATAGTAGTTCTAAGTGATGCACGGTTTTCGAAATCTTCGATCTGAGCTGCGGGTGAGAGTCTGGGCTCAGGTCCGAGCCCCACCAGCAGCACACCTGGCCAGAGTGCCCCATGCTGCTCCCTTGGCTCCAGCTTCTGCATCTGTAAACCAGGGGAAATGTCCCCCATTCTGGAGGCTAACCCTGAAGGACAGAAACGTGTACAGAAAAAGCCTGGGAAGGCGGCCGCCGCATCTCGGGGCCGCCGCATCTCCAGGCCGCCTGGAGAGGAGGCCTGCACTCCCCCCACCACTGCGAGACACACACACACACACACACACACACAGCCCCGGGGACGGAGCACGTGGAGGCAGCCGCTGCAGCCAGCTGCGGCACTCGAGGCCGCGGAGTCCCACAGCCCGAGCGGGCGCACACACGGTCCTCAGCGGAGACGCGGTTCAGAAGCCGCAGGTGCTCCATAAACCCGGGTCGAGCCACAGGGCCGGTGTCAGGCCGGAAGGCCCGGCCGAGAACCAGGCTAGAAGAAGAGTGAGGAGGAAATGCGTACCGAAGTCACCTCCCAAGGCCTGGCTGCAGAGCTGGGGTGTGGCGGTCAGAGGGGACAGGTGGGTCACATCCTATTCAGACGCAGGAGAAAACTAGCACTGCTGGGGGCCAAAAGGAACGAGAAAACACCCCATTCCTGACGGAAGAGGCAAGGGTGGCCGGAAGGGCTCCAACACCACGGCTTACTTCCCCGTCTGCAAGGAGGCAGCGCCACAGTCTCCGCAGGAGAAAAATGGAGAGAACAACAGGGGTGATGCTGACGGCCGCGCGGCCCCCGCACCTGGCGGGAGGCATGTTCACACGCTCTCGTGTTGGCCGGTGATCTGGGCCTCACACTCCAACCAGACCCCAGCGGGAACAGCGGGACACACCCTGTGACAGTGCACCCCAACCACGGACACCGGGGGGAAGAGGTCAGGAACTCCGTTTCCTGTGTGCTAACTGCCCAGATGGCCAAGAGAGGAAAAGACCAGCAGAAGGGGTCCTAAGCTGAGCTCCCATGGAGGTGAGGGGGTCACCCCAGGAATCAAAGGGCCATCAAAGGCCACAGGCATATGACTAGCTATGGGACACCGAGCCAAAGCCACAGGCCCCCAACCAGAATGCAGAACAAGGCCATGGACAGAGCCCTGGCCACACAAGCCAACTGCATCTTCTCGAATGATCCAGCAGGAGCTGAGCTTGAAGGCCCTCCCACCACAAAGCCCCTCATGACCCTCCTGGAGACGACACCGCAGTTTTCGGTGAGCTCTGCTTGAACACGTGTGCCCCTGTCTGGCAAAGGTGGCCAAGCACCCCAATGTCACATGGTGGCGTACACACACGGTGGCACACACATGGTGGCACACACACCCGGTGGCACACACACACACAGTGGCACACACACCCGGTGGCACACACACACAGTGGCACACACACCCGGTGGCACACACATACGGTGGCACACACACACATGGTGGCACACACACCCGGTGGCACACACACATGGTGGCACACAGAGCGTTCAGCGAGCCATCATGACACAGGAGAGGACAGGGTCACGGGCGAGTCCACTGCCACACAGGAGGGCTTACACCCACAGACACAGTCTCACTGGGAAGAAATGCACTTTGACGCTGTGGGCCCATCTCTGCGCCTCCCTCAGGGGCCCGGCGGGAAGACCAGGAAACCAGCACCACTGACCATGGGCCCTGGGCCCAGAGCCTGGTCTCCCGGGCCCATCAGACCCAAGGCAGAGGGCAGCTCACCAAATTCTCACAGCCGCCCAGGAACTGGGGATCAGGGCTCCACCCGACAGAGGAGAAAGCCAAGGTTCAGAAAGGTCACTGCGTACAGCTCGCACGTGAAGGGACAGTTTCCACGGATCTGTGACCCAGGAGGAACCCTCCACCTACCTCCCGAGTTGGACTCTCTCCACTGAACCACGCTGCCCTGGCACCCAGCACCCAGCACCGGGTGCCACCAGCACACGCCGGGAAAGCTGCCCCCCCGCCCCCGCCTGCAAAGCGACTCCCTAGCTGTCCCTCACACAGCCCTGCATCGGGGGCAGGAAGCGGCCTGTGTATGGAGCAGGCAACCGAGGCTTGTGCGCTGTAGGGACTCAGCCAAAGCCAAAAAGCCAGCAGAGCGGCAGAACCGAGCGTGGGGGGGATCCCAGGGCCCCCAGCGCCGCCCCAGTGGCACTTGTGCTCGGTCCTCAGCGTCTGAGGGATCGCACTCCTCTCCCTCGTCTCCCGCCAGCGAGTCTGCACCCCCACCCCCTAGTGCAGGAACTGGGCGTCGTGAACTTCTGAAGCCCCAGGGCCTGGAACACAGCAGGAATTCCAGAAGATCTACCGAAAGGGAGAAACTTAGAGTGTGAGGTAGACGGCCCGCACACATCCGATCTGCTCGCAAAGCCGCCCAGGCCCCGCGGCACTCAGGCTCCCGCACCCAGACTAGGGGCAGCAGGGGCTCCGGGTGCAGAGCAGGGAGGTCAGGGAGGAAGGGGAGGAGCGTCTGTGGAAAGCCCACCAGCTGCTCCGCAAACACGGTGTCCCAGGATCCCAGCACCAAATCTCCATCCGCGATGAAGACTCTGGCCCCACTGGAGCCGGCTGCATCTGGACACAAGCCTGGGCTCTGCACGTTCTGCTCCCAGGAGGGCCTGCCAGCCCCAGCCCTCACCCCTGTACCTGTGGCTCACCCCGCCAGCCAGCCGGCCCCACCGTCCTCTGTCCTGTGTAAAGGGGACTTGCCTCTGTCACTGTGTGTGACCCCCTCCCCCTGCGCCACTCTGAGGCTCGTGGTCCCTCGCTGGCTCTCTCAGGGACTCACACCCCCTGCCCCTGTCCCCAGCGCATTCCATCTGGGGCACCCTGAATGCTCTAGAAATACATGTAGGGGGAGGAGAGAAGAAAGGAGGGTCAGGGACAAAGGAAGTGATAAGTCACGAGCCTGGGGTCTTACCAGGACACACTGGACTAGAGGACACTACCAGTAGCCCCAGGAAGGAAGAAAGCCTGTCCACCGTAAGCCCCCACCTGCTGTGGGGGAGGTGCCCGCACGCACCCCGTCTCTCACCGATGGACTGGAAACCGCTAGAGCAGCCCCCGGTGGCTCTCTTCAGCCCTCCAGCTGGACGGTGCACGCCGCCTCAGACAGGCACCCGGGGCCGCTAACTACAAAGCTGAGCTCTGGTTCTCGACCGTTTCCTGAAGCGCGTGAGGTATGGGGACCAGCGACAGTTGGGGACCAGGACCGGGACAGTTATTGCACAGCCTTCCCTCCCCTGCTCTCCCACAAGGGCTGAAGGAGCAGGCGGGCCTTACGAATGGGACCACGGAGCGGAGCGGGAGGCCCCCGACCAGTGCGTGGCCCACCAAGATGGATGGAGCCGCCGCTCACGACCTGGCGTCAGGGGCTAGGGTCCCCGGAGGCCCCCTGCGGCCAGCAGTCAGTCTCCACGTGGTCTGGCCGGTCTCCCCACCCCCACCCCGTATTCAGGCTCTCCTGCCAGAGCAGGGTCAGCTCCTGATGCAGGGGATGGGGAGGCGCGGAGGCCGCAGCAGCCGAGGCCGGCCCGAGGCAGAGCTCGCCGGCTCCTACCCGCCTGCACCCGAACGGTAAAGTACGGCTTTTGAGGGTTTTTTGGCTTTGGGGTGGTTTTTTTGCCTTTAAGAACATAAAACAGCATATTCTGAGGAAAAGGGAGGGTGTGTTCACTAGAGATTTATACCAAACAGCACAGAAAGGCCACGTATAATTATTTAAAGTTGATTAATTAGGACGGCTGCTCCCCCTGTAAGACAGAATCTCTCGTGGTTCTAAGATATCTGGGGAAGCAGCTGCAGACACAAGTTCAAAGAAGAGCCCACGTTTAAACTCAGTATTGGCAACCAAACGCTCCTACTTCTCGCGTAAGACCACAGCATGAGCGGAACAGTGTTTCCAGCCCAAAGGCATCAGCCGCGGTCTTTTCAGTGTAACGAGAGCATGAGAACCAGAAGAACGGGGGCAGGTGGGCCAGGGTGCGGAGAGACTCGCTTCTCCCCTGGCAGCTCTTCTCAACACAAGGGACGGAGGAGGGCCGGCTGCCGGCAGGGAAGCGAGGGGTCCCCAGAGGGACAGGGCAGGCTCGGTGATGCTGGGAGCGTGTACACGCCAAGGAAACAGCACCGCGCTCCAGCCTGGTGTTCCAGGACACTGAGCAGGACCATCACAGTGAAGACGAGCACCAGAGGTATCAGCTGTGGAACTGCTGCAGGGGCCGGGGTGGGGGCGGAGGAAATGTAGGAAAACATCTTCAGATGTGCGGAAAGTACCTCGGAGCAGCCTGAGCGCGTCTGCCCAGCAAGTAACGGCACCAGCGGACTCTAGCCCACAGAACGAAACCGAGGTCCCCGACCTCCTTCCGACGGCAAGCAGATGGAGAAGGGACGTCCCACTCCTCCAGAAAAATCCCGCCCCCCACCCGATGAAAGCAGGAGGGAGGGGGGACACAGAAAAAACCATTCGGCAAATCCTCTGTCACAACCACGGAAGGCGGAGGACTCTCCGCTGGGGACACACGCCGGAGAAGAGACAGAAGCGCGACCCACATGGGCTCCGCGCACCCCCCACTGCAGTGACTCCTTACAGAACAAACCCAGTAACTCCTGAGCCATCCGACAGACCTCTCCTGAACCACACGAGCAAGGTTGCCACCACCGGGAATGAGCCGGAAGGACACCACGGGCCTCGTGGCACACATCCCTGGGAGCTACTCCTGCCGAAAATGCCTCCCTTTCATCCCCAGCAAGGATCAGACCATCCCAGACCACGGGGCACCGTGAGAATCACCCGCTAGTCCTCTGCTACCATCACGACCACGAAAGACAAAGACAGACGGCCTGTCCCAGACCGAAGGGGATGAGGGAGGCCTGGCCTGGCACCTGACCCAGACAGTGACCGCCAGCAAAGGAAATCCCGGGCCAACTGGAGGAAAGCCCACAGTCCTGCATCGATGCTCCTTCCCTGTTAGTCCTTCCGCTGTGGGTCCAGAAGACACTCGTTTGGAGGAGCCGGTGGGAGGCTGGGAGGAGATCCTCTCAACCATTTTTGCCTCTTTTTTGTCAATCTGAAACTATCTCAAAATAGTTAAACAGTTAAGATTAAAGTCATTTAAAAGTAAACAGTTTCTCACAGCCAGCAAGGAACAGCCACAGCAGCCCATGACGATTACCGAGCACTTGGTGGTCGACACCCGCAAACCGCGGCTCCCAGACATGCTCATCCGCGCCGCCCCATGGTCAGGGCCAGTATTGCCACATCACAAAAGAGAAGCTGAGGCGGAGGGTAGCTCAGGCCCTGCAGGTAGTACGTGGCAGGTCATGGTGCAGAGGTGGGGGGAGGAGGTCACTCCCTCAGCACGGCTAGTGCACACCAGTGCCTCCCCTCCCCAGCTAACAGGGTTGGCACACACCAGCATCGGCGCACACCAGCACCCCCCCCCCAGCTAGCACAGCTGGCGCACACCAGCACCCCCCACCGCAGTTAACAGGGTTGGTGCACACCAGCACCTGCCCCCTCCCCAGCTCGCACAGCTGGCGCACACCAGCGCCTCCCCCTGACCCAGCTCGCACAGCTGGCCCACACCAGCACACCCACTAAGGAACGGTGAGCTCCGGCTGCTACAGATGGTCCATCCGAAGCACAGGAGGCCATATATGAATCCGTCGTGAAGACCGAATGGTGACAGCTTAGCCCTCGGGAAGGAAGCTCTGGGAGCACCTTCTCAGGCCAAGCCAAGCCCCAAGGAAGGCAGCAGAGACAACAGAGCCCTCTGGAAACACAGACACAGGCCTCCAAGCAGGAGGTCCAAGGACCTGATGTCCCTCCTGGGACCTGTATGTGCCATCTGCGCCATCTAAGCACCCCTGGCCTCTGGGTTGTCACCCCAACTGGGAATCGTGGAGGCCTCTTCTCCCCTGCTGGGAGCACTGACACTGCCTTACGTGTAGTGAGGACGGGGATTAGAGAGGGGCATTCACACTACAGGGACATGGGACTCCCTTACACCCCAGACTCTGGAAACTGAGGGCCCCAGGACCGCGGAAAACAACAAGGCTGGTGTGGGGCAAAGCAGAGCTGATAGGACACCATCATTTGAGTCTGGTGACATGAAATCCTGCTAGAAGTTTCCATACACAAAGCCTCACAAGGTGGTCATTATTTTTGTATTCCACAGACGAGAATAGAGACTTGGAAAGGTCAGGGACCAAAGTCCCCGCCCCTGCGACCGGAAACCACCTCTGCCTGACCGAAGCCACTTCTTTCCCCATTTCACCCCACTTCTTCTGAAGACACGCAGAACCCAGACCCCTGGCATCCACATCTCCATCCCACCACTGAGCCTAGGAGAATTCTCTTTAAAAAAATGCTGATCGGGGCGCCTGGGTGGCTCAGTGGGTTAAGCCTCTCAGGTCATGATCTCAGGGTCCTGGGATCAACCCCCGCATTGGGTTCTGCTCGGCAGGGATCCTGCTTTCTCCTGTCTCTCTCTGCCTGCCTCTCTGCCTACTTGTGATCTCTCTCTGTCAAATAAATAGAATCTTAAAAAAAAAAAAACAAAAACAAAAAAAAAACGCTGATCTTGCAGCAGTTCCTTGAAATGCTCTCAGGTAACACTATCACCTCAGGCGGGAGGTCGGGTCAGAAAAAGCAACGAAAAGCAAGCAGCACCACTGCTTAGAGGCGATGAGAAGACCAGCCCAGGTGGTCAGCAGGACCCTGAGGGCTCCACCACCTACCCAGGACGGGAGTGCAGTGGTGGGCAAGCTTCTCCACCTTTCTGACCTCAGTTTCCCCCTTGGGGAGAGGGGGGTATAGTGCTGGTCTGGCCGTGCCCCATCAGAGGGGAAGGCAGATGTGGGGGCGTGGGTGATGCTTGCCAGGCTCCGGGGAGAGCTTAGCAAACCACAGGCCGAGGGGTGCGGAGCAGCGCTCCGGGCGGAGGCGCACCTCCCACAGCGGCCACATCCACGAGACCATGGCCAGCCCTGCACGCGAGCTCTTGCCTTTCTAAGCACATCGCACACAGGAAGCTTCCGGCAAATGTGACAGCTCCTGGGGGCATGACTGCTCCTTATTTCAGGGATACTATGCCCGGCTTGGCTGTAGAAGACTCTTGGGTCAGCCCTTAAATGAGCCGAGATCAAAATCAGTCAGCAAGGACGGAAAATTAATTTCCTTTCTCCTGCCACCTCTGCAGATCTTTAATATAGAAGGTGCAGGGGTGGGATGTGGTGTCGCTTGGGCAGCTGGATCCGAAATGCCCTCCCTGCTGGCGGTGGCAGGGCGTCGGGTAGACCCAAGAGCCTGTGAGTGGGAATCTGAGTCCACGGAGGCCCCCATCAAGGAGGTCCTTCCTCTCCACCTGTGCCAGACGCCGCCCTCACCCCTTCAAGCCCCGTCACGGGCGTCCTCCACGACACCCTCCCATGAAGCCTCTCACGGAAGCCTCAGGAGGGCAAGGAGATGCGGGTCTGGCCCCACCCACCCCCTGGTGCAGGAGAGGCCACAGAGACGAGGCAGGAGGGGCCCTTTTGGCAACAGCCAGGACGGCAGTGGGTCACCATGAAGGCGTGGGAGAGGGAGCCGCACGAAGGCCCTGCAGGCCTCTGGCCAGGGCATGAAGAGTGACGGGCGGACAAGGAGTTTGCAGCAGAGATGCGAGGGGGTTCGGAAGGGCCTCGCGGGCAGGAGCTCTCTAACCCTGCTGCAGACCGAAAGTCCTGGACAGGTGCTTGCTGTCACGGTCATTTTTTAAAAATCCATGACAGTGAAATAATTTCTATACAATAGATTGAATTTGACACCTCAATAGGGACTGTGAGTTCTGACCAAACCAAAGCTTCCCCATCACCCCCCGAAACCCCTCCTGACCCTGTGCTCACAGCCCATGGCCCCGCACCCCCTGCAAAGCAGAAGCGCGGTCTTTCAGACGGGTCTGCTTATTCTAGATTCTAGAACTCACACACGTAAGCACACAGCACGTACTTTCTGCATCTGGCTTCATTCGTTCAGGGTAACGCCCTCTAAATGCCCCCTCCCAAGCTTCCGAGCACGTGGTGGTCCGGTCCTTGTTACCAGCTGGGCTGGTGCTCGCTCCCCGCACGGCGCACCTAGCTGTTCCTCGGCACAGGCTTATTTCCAGTGCTCGGCCACGCGGAATGAAGGTGCAATGAGCGTTCGTCTCTAAGCCTCGTGCAGACCCAAGTTTCCGCTTCTCTTGGGTACTGAGACTGAGTACAAGGACGGAGACGGCCTCGCCGTGCAGGAGCTCTGCTTCCCTTGTGGACGCTGCCACAGCTCTCCAAAGTGGCTGCTGCCCCTCTCTGTGTGGTCACCAGCCACACACGTGTCCCCGCTGCTCTGCTCTCAGCAGGCCTCCCAGTGCGCCCCGTGTGGGCAGTGATGTCTACTCTGGGTTTGGAGTTTTCTTCCCTGACTCTTTGCGACCTTAGCCATTCTTACAAACGTGTAGTGGGCTTTCACACACTTGCTTTCACTTGGCCCAATTTTCTTTCGCACATTTGAGTTGGGGCCGTCTTACTGTTACAGAATCCCCTCGTATATTCCACGAACAGCGCCAGTTATATTTTCGGTAAAAGTTCCATTTTGTTCTTTTCCCTCCACTTCCTTATGTTTACATTTTTCGTTAAATCCTTGAGCACAAATCTATTAACTGCCTCAGAGTCTGCGCACGCCCACGTCAGGCCCCCCGTACCGTTTCTGAGTCTGTGCTGATGAGCGGACCCCCCCACGACGGGCCCCGTGTCCCTGCTGTCCTGCGACAGCCTGTGTCGCTCAGGCCTGACGGCGGCTCTGCCTGCCTGTAAGGTCCTGGTGCATCAGCATCCTCATTTCAAGGCTTGTTTTTCAGATCTTTAAGGGTGAGGCCAGAGCAGCCTGGCCCCTAGAGTGGGGCTGGCCCTACTACTGAGGGGCCCCCGTGGTTCCCACCACAGAAGGCCACAGGTGCTCATCGAGGCCTGTGGACTGAGGCTGGAAAGAGCGAGACGGCTTCCCGGCCGTGCGCACGCCGGCTCTCGGAGCTGACCTGCTCGCGCTCACCCCGGAGCTCTTTTCCTGGCTTTCGGGGTCTCTCCCTCCACACACGAGCCTTACGACTCAGCAACGAGCTCAAGGTGACCCCTCCTCTGGGCCTCCGCCCCACGGTTTCAGCCACCTGAGCCTTCCCCAGCACCGCGGGTCTCCGGCTTCGCTCGAGCTTCTGCTCCCCACACCGCCTGGCGCGGCGCCAAGGCGATCGCAGGGCTCCCCACATCCGCCTCTCCTCTCGGGGGCCACGGGGCTGCGCTGGGTTCCTGTTTCTCTTTCTGTTCCTGCCAAACACCATTTAAGTTATCTCTTCCCCGTTTTCTCGCGGTCCACAGCACGAGGGCAAGCCTGTCGACAGCCGCTCGGCCCTGACGCTCCCCAGCTGTGTTTCCACCGCTCTCTACACACGGGCCCCACTCCGGGTCGGCTGAGGCCCTACTTCTGGGAGGGGCCCCGCAGGCCAGCCGGGCGACGGCAGTCCTCGGCCAGGCCGAGACACGGGGCTTTCCTTGGGGTGGCGGCAAGTATTCTCAGCCCACGGAGACTGCCCGGGGAGACCATACAGAACCCTCCCTCACACAGGTCTGGGTTCAGTGGGTCTCACATGGGATCCTGGCTTTTCAAGATATACCCCCAGATAATCCAAATCCAGTGTGAGGCTAGAAGTGAAAAACTGAGCTGCGGACACGGGGGCAGGGGGTGTTGCTGAGAGATTTCCGTAACAACAAGCCCGCCGCGTGCTTTCACTCTGCCCTTGGCGTAATTCTGATTTCCAAGGACTCCCTCGCTCAGAAAGGGGCAAGCTCCCTGCGGGAGGACGGCCACGTCCCAAGGCCACCCAGCAGCCTGTGTCCTCCTCCTCTGCGGCTGGCCCCTCCTCAGCTCTGACTACAGCTCTGACATCTCGTGTGCCGGGGCTGATGTGGATGCTGCCGGCAGGGCAGGAGGGGGACTGGTCCCTGCTCCCGGGGACCCACACTCACGGGGGAGAGGAAGCGGCAGCAGCACCGTGAGCACCGTGAGCACCGTGAGGCCGGCCCCAGTGGTCCGCGAAGCTGTCCCAAAGACAGGTGTCTCAGCCCAGTTCTCAAGGAGAGGAGGTGAGTGGAGCAAAGCAAGTGGGAGCCACTGGGCAGGCCCTAAGCCTACAGCAAGAGAAATGTGAAGCCTCACAGAACGGAAGCGTGGATGGGAGGGCCGGGAGAGCTGGGCAGGGCTGGGAGGAGGGCAGCAGTCGGGCAGGCGACGGAGGCCTTTGGGTACCTCTCTGTCCTAAGACAGCAGCGGATTCAGTAAGCCCTGAGGGTCCAGGCCAGGCTCCACACCAGCGGCTGAAGATGAGACCCGCGTCTATCATGCGGAATCCCAACAGAGTGCGTATCCCATGCGTCTAAACGTTCACAAACCATAAAGGAAGCTAAACCCAGTGTCTAGGACCCGCCTCTACCCACAACCATGTCCTTTCCTCCCCAGGGCTCCCCCTCCTCCCCCGAGGACAAAGCCAGCACTCTGGCCAGCCTGAGCCCACGAATCAGATTTGCTGGGCAGAGCAGCAGGAGACTGGGCTGGGCCAACAATGCCCGAGCACTGACGGGGCCTGCGTGAAGCCAGCAGAGGGACCCTGCCTTCCCAGCACATGGCATGTCCCAGTCAGAGGGCTGTGTATGTCCCCACTCAATCTAAGATGGCCGGAGGCTCCATGCTATCCAGCAAGGTCAGTCGGCGGCATCGTCTCCAACTTGGAACAAACCCAGAACACCAATGTGTCTGGGGGCCTCCCAGCAGGACAGGCCCACCTGGCTCCTGCCGCCTTTCCTGTCATACCTCCTCTAGCTCTCCCCGTTCCCTGTGAGCCAGCCCAGCCCTCTCTGCCCCGAGGCCTGTGCCCCCCGGCTCTGCCCCTGCAGTGTCCTCTGGCCTTCCGTGGCATCTGTACTCTCGAGGACGCAGCTGTGACGGCACTGCCTGGCACGTCCCCCAGCCCCGTGACCCCACTCATCACCGGCAGAGCGCCCCGTGTACCCGGCCACGGCGCTTTCCCTGCTCACTTGCTTCCCGCCCACTCTCCCACTAGAAGACTCGCCTCCTGGAGTCAGGGGCCTCGCCTGTTCATGGTCTCGTCCTCCACACACACCCCTGTGAAGCCCCGCACGCCACGGGACTCGGCAAGGGCACCCACAGGGCCTGGCACATGGAGATGCTCAGTGAACATCGGAGGCAGAAGGACCTGCAGGCTCCTTCCCGTCTGCGCCCCAACACAGAGGCCTCTCCTCCCATGCTCACCTCCTATGCGCATCGAGGGAGCACTTAGGCAGCTCTAGGGGTCCCCCCAGGACGTGACCCCACGCTGCTTGCCCCACGCCTCCCTTCGGCACTCAGCCACTCCAGGTGTACCTCTGTCGGCCGAGAGGCCCACGAGACACACGTGCCGCACCTCTGACTGATGGAACAAGCAAGTACAGACGGGGACACCGAAGGACAGTGAGGCCAGAGTCGCAGCCAGACCGCCGAGCGCACGTGAGCTCCACCGAGCCTTTTCCCGGCAGCTGTCCGGCTAGTGGTAACTGGAAGGTTTCCACCCTGACTTCGCAGGAGTGAGACACACCACCCAGAGGGTTGGGTGCAAGCCGGATTCTCCCCGTACGTCCAGAGCAGCCGGCGTGCGGGGCAGCCCGCTGGGCTCGCACCTACTGTCCTACAGCCTGCGCCCAGGGCGCGCCCTGTACCCCCAGGTACGCCCCGCAGCCCCGCAACACCGCCGCGCCCCTCTTCTCTACCAGCCAAGCTCCGGCTCTCTCTGGAGAGCAATGGCAGTGGAGCGGCAGGCACTTGGGGAAGCCTTTCCTGGGCAAATTGATTCATTTTTCTCCGCGTCGTCATTATATTTCAGCTAGCCATTTATCTCGTGCGGTTTTTGCAACTCTATGCATCAACACAGCACACCTCTCTACAATGACATATTCAAATAATTAACTTTCCCAACTCAATGGATACATTTGGCAGCAATAACAAATTCCTATGCCAATTATACACTAACCTACATGACCCTTTCCTAAAAAATATGAAGAATGTCATTGTGTTCGCACAATAATGGATTATGTGAAATGTCGGCTTTTCTTTTTACCTTTTCTTGTTGTACAAAGTGACACTTTCTGATATATACCTAGAATTCTGTGCAACATGACTTGGAGATTTCAATTCTAATGATAAAAGAAGAGGACAGAAAAACACAGGAGGAACAAGGAAGCTTTGTCACCGGATGAAAGGTCAAGGCTCGCAGGAACAAGGAGGAGCCACGGCCACATAAGCCCAGCTGGCAGCGGCCCTGGAATGTGAAGACCCACGTTTTACCTGCGCGTCGCCCCGAGCTCGGCACAGGCTCCCAGCAGAACGGGGAGCGGACAGATCGGGGGGCGGCCGTGCACGCCCCACAGCCCTAAATCAGGGAGCGCAAGTACGATGGGTGGGAAGCTGTGAGGGACCAGAGGCCTCCACGTACTGGCCCCGCGGTTTTGCAAACCGTGGTCAAAGCATTTGGGGACCAAGCTGATTTCGTTGCAAGAGAGTCCATGGAAGGGGTTTCTCTGGGACTCGTCTGGGCATCAGGCTATGGAAGAGGGACACAGCAGCATGTTCTGGAAGTGCTCACAGCTACGCTCCAGGGCTGGAAAGGCCTCTGCCCATGCAAGTCCGACGGCATGACGTTTGCCCTGGGAACAGCAAGTGACAGTACATCCTATCCGCGACGGGAAGGAACAATCCTGTCATTTTACACAACTGTCATCTCTCCTCCTAATGAGCACAGACTCGGTGCAACAGAAACGGCTGGTGATTTTAGCAGTAAGCAGTCATCCCCCGTGACAAAAAGGAAGACGCCGCATACGTATGTTAACACATCATGTATTAATATTCCTCACCACCTGTTTACGTGCCTTGCCTTTCCTAAGTGAACTCATGGCTCCTCCTCAAATTAAATGTGCCTGTGAAAAGCGGCCAGCAAGGCATCTTCTGACACAGGCAGCAACTCAGAGATGCGGGATACGGGGGATACTGGGAGGGCAGAATCCTTCGAAGTTCTGCCTTCTGGGGTCGGGGAGGGTGAGACACGCTGTCTGTCCCCATCTTGGTTCCCTTGGTTCCCTGTTCTCTAAAATGACAGCAGGTGACGACCGCAGACACCGCCCGCTCACACCACCATCCCCTCCCCCCGCACCTGCCCATCCTCCACACACCAGCTTTCTCCGGCCCCGCCGCTGCTGCACGTGGAACACGGCAAGCACCGGTGTGTGTGGTGTCCCCAGCAGTCACAACCACCGTGCACTTGTGCTCTGTCCACCGGGAGTCCAGGACTCCTCCCAACCCAAAATACTTGCTTTAGGAAAGCAGTCAACCCAGGTCTCACGCTTGGGGAGGAGTCCAGCACGGACAACGGGGGAGGGACGGGAGCAGTGAGTGGAGCGGACAGTTCACTAAACCACCATCGGGTTATTTTTTTAAAAGCCTTAAAAAGAGATCCAAACTCCCTGGTTCCCACGTGCTCAAACACGGAGCGTGAGGGAGTGGGGATGGGGCTCATGGCGACTGTCCAGGAGCAGGAGCAGCAGGAGCCGGCGTGCCCCGTGGCAGGCGCTCCAGCTCTCCGTGCGGCACCTGTGGGAGAAGAAGCAAGGTACCTGCTCCTGAAACCCAACCCGCCTGGTGGCCGGCTCCCTTCCCGGGCTCCAGGTGTGTGTTTGGGGAAGCACATCCGGAAGGACAGGAGAGAGGGTCTTTTTTTTTTTTTCTAAGATTTTATTTCTTTATTGGACAGAGAGAGAGATCACAAGTGGGCAGAGAGGCAGGCAGAGAGAGGGGGAAGCAGGCTCCCCGCTGAGCAGAGAGCCCGACGCGGGACTCGATCCCAGGACCCTGCGAAGACAGAGGCTTAACCCACTGAGCCACCCAGGCGCCCCAGGAGAGAGGGTCTTGAGTGTACAACAAACCTCTTCTCCTTCACACACCCAGTCACACTCCGTTTCAACAGAAGGCAGGAGTCCTTCGCACAAACACCAATGATAAGGAAAGACACTTTCCTTCCTGCTCAATCTTCTAAGCATGGAAATGGTCAAGTTCGGGTCTTGGTAATTCAGCCTCTGACATCACTGAAACCCCGGGAGAAAACTGCTGCCCACCGTCTGCTAATGTGAGGATGGGGCTGGGCCTTTGGTCAAACCCAAGCAAGGGAAGGACTAAAGCAGATAGGGAGGGCATCTTCCCTGGTTTCTCCATTCTGAAGATGAAAATCCAAAGAAGAAAGTGTCTTCACTGAGTCACAGGACAGACACGCGCACCACAAGCATACCCGGAAGGAGGAGGACAAAGCGCCCAAGTTCTGGTTCTTCTCATCCGCGGGCTCTTCCGCGCCCCAGTCAGAGCCCACGCGGAGGAAGGCCAGCATCGGCGAGAGGCTGGAGCCCACACGATGACAGAAAAGGCTGAGCAAAGGAAGGGAGGAATTCCAGAAAGCGTGACTGCCAACTCCCCAGCTCTGAAGGGCCGTGGCAGGAGGAGAGAGACGCACCTCATACCCACCAGCAGGGAGAACCGGGCCCCACGCAGTGTCGCGGTGGCGTTTTGTACACACACAGGTGGGAGCTGACCAGGGAAATAAAACATGTTTACGAGTTCCACCATTCATTTTTGGGGTCGCCTGAGCTTGCCACTTCCCTGCACATCTCTGGGTGTGCCCACCTCCGGGGTGGGAACTGTCCGCCTCCTCCTTCAGGCAAGGACTCAGACGGGGCCCTGTGTACATCTCCGGTGCCATACAGGGCGCTCAGTGACAGTCTGGGGCCGCCCGGGATCGTCAGACGGGCTTCCTGGAAGACGGACATCGGAGCCACATACGGAACAGTGGTGGCCCAGGTGCTGGAGAGAGGACAGGCCCCGTTCCCAGCAAGGGAGACAGCATGCGTCACAGTGTGCGTCCTGTGTCGTGCTTTCTGGGGGCGGTGGGCAGTCCTCGAGTCACAGACACCGAGCACAAGCAGAAGACCCAACTCCCAGCAAGACTGAAGACACCCCACTGCCACCTCTATCTGGTCAAAAGGACAAAGGACAAAAGTTTTATATTCAGGAGAGATTTTCACAGAGGAATTTTGAATTTTGAATTATGAATTACAAAATTTCCATTTCCAAAGACCTTTCCATCACCAAAACTCCGCACCCAAAAAAGCAATTCAAACCCAGCCAACCTCCTAATGAAACCAGGCCAAGGGACAAAGCGAGAATCGGTGATCACCTGTATTATGAAATTCTTCAATCAAGAAAGCTTCATTAGTCCGTTTGTATCTTGCAGGCAGCAATCAAAGCCTAATTAGTTTACCAGAAACAACACCGCTCTGGCCACTCATTCGGTCCTCACTGGAACGAGGCTTCGTTGGCACAGCAATACCGTTTTGCCTAATAAATCACAGCAGTAGGAACGACCTGAATAATGCATGAACCTCCCACTGTTGATGCGAATAGGATTATTTAATCTGCGTTACTAGATTAAGTCATTTGCCCTTGAATTTCCCTTATATCCACAATAAAGAAAGGATAAAACGCACCTAGAAAGGAAAACAAGAGTTTAAAATAATGCTGAAGGAATGACTTTCCGAAACGCACAAGCCATGGCCGACTCTGGTCCCAGCACGGACACGGCCTGCCCACCAGCTCCGAGCTCTGAACACACTTGTGCCAACAGACAACAAGCCCCCGGCCCCCGCCTGAAGTCACTGCTCGTGAAACTTGTGGATAATGTAAACGCAACAGAATTTAATTGTCAAGAGAAGAAGATGCAGCCAAGTTTGCTATTTTACGCCCTCCCGTCCCCCACCCAGTGCAGCCCTGGTGCACAAAAGCCAGGATTCTAAGTCAGACGCCAGGGTCAAGGGTCACTGCCCACCTAACACAGGCAAATTAGCAACTTAAGGCCTCAGTCTGTTCCTTTGAAAAGTTAAAGTTAATGTTATTCCTCAGAAGGGCTGGGCGGGAGTTCTGGGTGGACGGGTGGACGCGGATAAAGCACCAGGCTCAGCAAGGGGTGTGCAGTTACCTGCCGTCGCTCTCCCGCGCAGAGTCCCCGGTGCGCTGTGTTCACACGCGCACAGTTTAGAAACGGCCGGAGCGTCAGCGCACGTGGGTCACTTACACACACAGACCTTCCGACAACTGCACCCTACGTCACCACCTAAACAAATCACAAGCCACCGAAGATGTCCCGTGCTGATGGGCCTGGAGGTTGTTCTCGTACTTGCTCTGGCAAATACGGCTTAGAAGGACACCTTCGTGCATACTTTCTCCTACATCTGAATTATTTTAACAAGTAAAAGACAGCACCTCATGAGAGCACGGTTTCTATGTATTGACATGTAGCCGTCTTAAGAGATCACAGCGGCTTATGTCGGCAACAGACACATTCATACGCCAGCCTTCACACACTTGTAAGTCCGGTGCCGGCAAGAAAGCGCACACACGCGCGCAAACGCGTACACATATGCGTGCACAACGGTGACCCAAAGACACGTGAATATGTGAGTTTTTCTGTGAATAATCAACAGTTAGTAACTGCAATGGGGGGAAAGGTAGCAGAGAGCAACTGCCCTTGCTCCATCGTTACACAAGGAGCTCCCGGAGGGCAGGAGACGTGGGGTCTTACTGTGCAATTAGCCAGGGTGGTCGGAAGACTAGAGCAGGTTCTCAAAGCACGCCAGCCAGGGACACAGAGAGACCAGGCTGCTCACCGCTCACTGTCCCAGCAGCAAGGCTGTCCCCCGAAGCCAGGCGCTGGCTCTCCGCGGAGTCACGGTGATGCAAGCCGTCCGTGCGCCAGCACACACTTGCACAGGGGCCTTGAGACACGCCAGCAGGTCCCTGTTCATCTCCTACCCTTCGGTCTTTTCGTGACGCCAAGGGAACACGGGGCACCAGCTTGCATTAGTAGCAGACGTGCTATAAGACAGCGACAGGTCCCTGACCCCCAGCGGCACCTCACCACATGTCCACGCCTCATCACCCAGGCGCATGGGGCTTCTCCACGCCGGCTTCCGCTCCAGCTGCTTGATCTACACCGTCTGTACCCAACAGGGTCCAGAGCTCTTCTCCGACAACTGACACACAAAGAAATGAGGCTAGGGTGGAGGTTGCCGCTTTCCCGCTGCGCCTCCGCCGTGCGAGTGATGGAGCCGGACGCGAGCTCGGGACTGTCGAAGGCAGCAAAGCCATTTGATGGCAAAGGAGAAGCTTCACACCAATGGGGTGGGGAAAACTGGGTATCCCAGACGGGCAAAAATAAACGTCAACTCCTAACACACAAGCTACACAAAGCTATTCAAGACAGGTCCTGGGTCTACATGAACTCAAAGCTACGGCACTGCCGGAAGGAGCACAGGAAGCAGAAATGAGACAGCGTGAGGTAGGAAAAGAAATCATTGATAAAACAGACACATCAAAGTTAAAACTTCCCACCAAAAAAGACCACTAGAAAATGAAGAATCCATCTTCTACTCAGAATATGAAAAGCTGGGGAGAGCCTGGCACCCTTCTAACAACCAGAAAGAACACATATAAAACGTGGCCCTTCTCCTTGGAGAGCCGAGGCTACAGGACAACATACCAGCCACTTCCCAGCCTATTTTATGATGCGAGGTTCCCTTAGACAAAGGCCAGGAAAGGCCCCACAGGAAAAGAAAGTTACGGGCCATGGTTACTCATGTACTTAGACATAAAACAAAACAAACAAACAAAAACCCTCAACAAAATATAATCCGATTGAGTTCGGCAGTACCCACTTACAAACCATGCGACAGGGCTGGGATCTGGAGAACACGGCATGACCAAGTGGGGCTAATCCCAGGAACGCAAGACTGGTTTGAAACTTTTAATTAATCCCAATAACTCACCATTTGAATAGAAAATGAAGAAACACTACATGATCATCTCCACTGATACAGAAAACGCATTTATTAAAGTTCAAGATCCATTCATTTAAGAAAAAAAACAAAAAAGATTCTCAGCCAACTAGAAGCAAAAAGGAACTTTCTCAACCTGAAGAAGGACATTTGTGAAAAACCAATGGTTAACACCTCACTTAGCAGTGAAGGACGAAGTGCCTCCCTGACATCTAGAGCAAGGCAAGGACACACGCTCCTACCATTGTCCTTGAACACCATCCTGAAGATGTACCAGTGCAGGAAGGCAAGAACACAAAAGACAAACATTAGAAAGAAAGAAGATCATGTCCACGCACAGATGACGACAGCACCAAAGCAAGAAGAATGTAGACACAGGCCAGGGGTGGTGCTGAGAACCCGAAACACCAATGAGGTAACAAAACACCTGAATAAACAGACACATGCATTCTGGGTCCATTAAAAGCCTCACTATAGTCAAGACATCAGTTTGCTCCAAATTTATCTATAGATTCATGTAATCTCAATCACAATCCCAACATGCTATTTGGTAGGGATCGGTGAGTTGATTCTAAAATTAATATGGAGGGACACCTGGGGAGCTCAGTGAGTTAAGCGTCTACCTTCGGCTCAGGTCGAGATCTGAAGGTCCTGGGAGAAAGTGCCGCATCAGGCTCCCTGCTCAGTGCAGAACCTGCTTCTCCCTCTGCCTCTGCTCCCTCCTAGGAACAGAAGCACAAATGAGCAGCAGGTGCTCTTCAACAAGGTGCACAGGCAGTTCCCCAGGGACAGGAAAGTCTTTAAAGCCAATTACACCAAAAATAAGTAAATTCTCAACTCAAAGTTTTCAGCATGAAAAAAAAAAGAGAGAGAGAGATCAAATCAAAATGAATCATGGTCCTAACCTAGGAATGTGAAGTTTCAGAAGAAAACAAAGGAGAAAATATTTATTGCCGTGGGTCAGGCAAACGTTTGTTCAATGCAACCATGAAAGAAAAATACTGATTAATTATACTTCGCCCAAATTTAAAACTTCTATTCTTTAAAAGACGCTGTTAAGAAAACAATCAGAGGGGAGATGAACCACGAGTACGGACTCCAGGAATCAGACTGCGGGTTCCAGAGGGGAGGGGGGGGTGGGTGAGCCCGCTGACCCGTGTCAGGAGGGCAGGGACTGCGCGGAGCACTGGGTGTCACACACAAACAGTGAATCATGGAACACGACATCCAAAACTAAGGATGTACTGTATGGTGACTCAGGCAACATAATAAAAAAGGAAATAAAAAGACAAGTGACAGGGAAAGATAACTTTTTAAAGCACCTATCTGATAAAGAGAGTCCCAAGTGTATCAAAAATGCTCAAAACACAGTCATAAAGCCAAGACCTTACCTTTCCCCAACGATGACTTACCGGTGGTGAAGAAGCAAGTGAAAAGATGCTCTAACATCCCCGTCATCAGGGAAGTACCGATGAAAACCACGCACGCTCGACGCACTGGGAAGCAAACCAGGAGACTGAGTGCGGGCAAGGACGCGGAGCGGAGGGGGTTCTCGCCCTGCTGGGGGAGACGCAAAGTGGGGCGGCCCTGGAGGCCAGGTCGGCGGCTCCTCACAAACATGTGCTCACCCCACGACCCAGCACGACACGCCCAGGCGCTTCCTCGAGAGAAAAACACGGAAAACGTTTACAGCAGCTTCGCGCGTGACCACCAAGCACTGGTGGCTCTCAACGGGAGGACGGCCCCGCAAGCGACAGCACTTCCACACAGACGAGTCCCACTCGTCCAGCAAAAGGAAGGAATTCTGTTAAGTGGAAGAAGCCAGACACAGCGGGCGACCTGCTTCATGACCCCACGTATTCGGAAAGACTCAGGAAAGACAAAACCACAGAACACAGAGCAGATCAGGGGCTGCCGAGAGCTTGGCCACAGAAGCTGGGCTGCCTGCACAGGGACATGAGGGAACCTTCTAGGGTGAAGGAACTATTCTGTATCCTGATTTGGTGGCAGTGGTTACACGCAGGACTTTGCCAAAATTCATAATCCTATACAAAAAAGGGTGCGTTTTATTGCATGTAAATTATATGTCAGCTCCGCAGGGAGCCTGCTTCCTCCTCTCTCTCTCTGCCTGCCTCTCTGCCTACTTGTGATCTCTGTCAAGTAAATAAACAAAATATTTTTAAAAAAATTTTTTTAAATAAAGAGGCAAGAGAACATATTCACAATATATGTACCTGACAAATGACTTGTACCCAGCATATATAAAGGACTCTGACAACTCAATAATCAACAGACAATCATAAAATGAACAGAAGTTTGGAAGACACATTTCGAAAGGAAAAGTGTCAGTGGTCATTAAGCACGTGAAATGGTGCCCAATGTCATGAGAATCAGGGAAGTACAACTTACAACACGTGGGAAGATAAGCGCGAGAATGACTGAAATGTCCAGGTTCGCGAACACTGTTTCAGAGAAGAGGTACAGAACCCGAGCTTCCACAGGTTTTCAGAGGGAACGTCTCTTGCCAGGTTAAACATGCACTTCCCATCCCATCGACCGCTCCGACTCCTACCTACCCCGGTATTTCCACACTAGCGCTATTTCCAGGAGAAAGAAAAGCCAGTGTCCATAAAGTCCCTCCTGGAATAACCTCCATGACACCTTTCCTCGTAACAGCCAGAAACCGAACACGACTCCCACACCGACCAGGAGGGCGAGGGGGGACGCCGTGCGGCAGGTGCACGCCTGGAGCCTCACCCGGCGGCACACAGCACCGCCGACGTGTGACGACTCAGGGGAGTCTCGAGAGCGCGGAGACGAAGCCACAGACACCGAGCACAGGAGCGTCCGCGACGCAACCCCCGTCCTGTGCCGTTCTCACGACAAAACAAAGCAGTACGGAAGCGGCCCCCGAGGAGGAGTCTGAGAGAGCTTTCTGCGGAGCCTGAAGCTCCTCCAGCATGAGAGGGAAAAGACGAGGAGGAGGAATCGCTCTGCCAAGACGGCAGTTGGGATCTGGGCATCAAACGTGCGTCCGTCCAACCTCGACAAGTAACTGACAACCACCGCCGTCGAGGACACGGCCCGGCGGAGGGGGGCCGACAATGACAGAAGCTGGTTAGTGGATAGGTGGGGATTCAGTATGCTGCTGTTTACTTTCTATATGTTTGAAATTCTCCATAATAAACATTTCTGTGAATTTAATCACCTACCGCGCCCCAGATCTGTGCCCGCGGAGCATTTCCACATCTGCCAGCTCATTAAACCCTCGCAGCGATCCTGCGGGGCAAGCGGATTGCGCAGATGAGGAAACAGACTGGGGAGCCAGACAGAGTCCACCGCTGCGCTTGGCGGGGGCACCTCCAGCACCGCACACACACACCCCCCGCCCACAAGCAGTTGGCGTCCTCGCCAGCGCTGTCCCTGTCAACCGCCCGCGGAGTGCGCACCTTCAGCACCCACGAGCCCAGGAGCTGACCCAGAACCTCCCCCCGCCCCCCGTGTCTGTGATCTTCCAGCCGCACAAGTTTTCACTGAAACTGCAACAGCCACGGGCACACGCCCCTCTGAAGCGAGCCAGAACATCCCGAAGCCCTTCCCCTTAGCTGCCTTTTCTAGCTGCAAACCCTGAGCAGTGGGGGAGGCAAACCCTTCTGCTCACCCACCCCAACGCGACGGTGGGGACCAGAACAAGAGCGCTACCAGGAGCCACCAGGGCACGCTGCCCCCCGCAGGGAGACAAAATGTCTCAAAGCACGAGGTTCATCTCAGTTGGAAAGCTCTAGAGGAAGAAAACCTGCCCCTCCTTCAGCTTATATATGAGAAGAATCTGGTCTAGAGGATTTCCTCGTTGCTTTTTCACTTTTAAATATCTCTGTGGTCACCTGCAAAAGTACAAAGTTTCCTGGAATTTTGAAAGTTGTTTTTGTTTTTGTTGTTGTTGTTGTTTTAATTTCTACCAAAAGGCCAGAAGAAAACCACACGTGTGTTGATTTGGTGGCAGCGGCTCCTGTGGCACTGAGAGGAGAAGGCTGCCTCCACGCTCTGAGCCAACCCCCAATCTCAGCGTCCCGGGCGCCGGAGGGAAGGGGGACAGTAGCACTGGATGGAGGTGAGGGCCTGGGCCTCAGTGGTGGGCGTGGACAGAGGGCTGGGCTGGGGGCGAGTGACGGAAAGAATGTCGTAGGTCGAGAAAGGAACCAAGGCCACCTGGACAAAAGCCTCAACCGCAGGACAAAGAAGGGTCTGACACAGGGACTGAACACACGTTAGGAAGCAGCAGCTCAGAGTCCAATGTGCCGTCTTCCAAGGAGTCCATCTGGGCACGGAGAGGATGTTCCACCCAGGCACGAGGGGACAGAGCCCCAAACTCAGAGGCCCGTGCCCTAAAGCCAGATGAGCCCCTCCCTGTCCGCTCTCGTGGCCACCAGTCGCCAGGAGGCCTCACCAACAGCAGCTGCCGCTCTGACACCCGCAGGGCTCGACGCTGTTCCGTGGTTCCCGCACAGTCTCCAGCTCCTCAGCCGGACACAACAGAAACCAATCTGACGAGAGTTTATGCTCGGAATGGCCGATCCTCGTGCAAATCCTGGGTCTGATCCGCACCAGGTGGGGAGTCTGGCAAGTTCCTTAAGCTCAAGAAGCCCCAGAGACGAGAAGGAGCACCCACCCGTGAGGGGCTGTGGGGCCCAGAGCAGCGCAGGGAGAGCCCCACGGACAGCAGTCCGGCCTGTTGGCACCAAGCACGAGTCCTGAGCGAGCACCTAGGACTGCCGTCCTTCTCCGCTTTATAATGACCGGGGTGCACCCCCCACGACGCAGCTGACCCAAGGGCCCAACCGAGCTAAACAGAAAGGCAGCAATTCCATCTGGTCAGATGGCGCCACATCTCTAACTTCTGCTTTAGGAAATCTCAACGTGTACAAATCACTTCTATTTCATGAAAAGGCCCAGATTCCCAGAGGAAGCGGTGCTGGAAGATCCGTGGAAACCGCAGACAGGAAGGGTCCGAAATAAGGCCTGTGACGATGGCCTGTGACAATGAGCACGTGGCATCGAGCGAAGGTCTTCAGCAGTCCCGTCACTTAGCGCTCAGCATCGCGGAGACTGAAAACCTTCCCCTGCAATTCCAGACAGCCGGGAATACAACCCCGACTCCCGGGTATGGGATTCCCGGGGCTGGGGCCGCAGCAGCACGAGCCACATGCGTGTGGCTACTGACCCAAGCGCCAAAGAAAGAGGCAGCCAACAAGAAAGTTCCTGTCCGACGTGTTAGAGTTCAAGTTGCTGTACGACCACGATCTCCGGGGTCCTCCCGTCGGCACTGCGGGAGGTGTTGGGCTGGACCCATTGTGTCCACGGTCACAAACCCTAGACCCCTCTGGGGCCACTCATCAGAAAAGCTGCTTCCTCCAGAAAGGCACCTTTCCTCCAGAAAGGCTGGGCCTGCTGCTGTGACTGGACTGTCCCGGAGAGGGCACCGACCTACCACCTGCAAGGTCCTTCTCACGACAGAACTGCCTCCTGCCACCTGTTTCCAAACGCCCGTCCAGCTGACAGTCTGCAGACCTCCGCACAACACACACACACTCCGCCTGCCCCTCCCCTCACCATGCAGCCCCCGCCGCTAGCTACGAAGCTCCTCATCTGTCGCATTACAGCTCAGTGCCCTCCTCTGACGAGACTGTGCCCCCCCATCTGCCCTCCTTCATTCTCCGTGTTTACTCCTTCACAGTCGAGGGGAAGAATAAACCTGACACAGTCAACAACGCACAACTGAGTCCTCTACAAGACGGCTCACGAGGGCACCCGCAAACCACGGAACTCCTTCGTGGAGTTCTTCCGGCGGAAGAAGGGTGCTACGGAAGACGGTCATACACGGGCCTTCAGTCTGCTGTTCCAGTACAATAAAAAAATAATAAAAAATAAATTAATTAAAAATTAAATTTAAATTAATTAAAAATAAATTAATTAAAAAATTAAAAATTATAGATATATATAAAATTATAAATATAAAAATTATAAACACTGTCTGCCAAAATCACCCAAAATGGACAGGGTCATCCAGCCGGAGGCCTGGCCGACAGGAGGAGCTCAATGAACATCTTTTTACTTGCATCCACTGCATTTAGCACGGATTGGACACCAGCACGGCCTCCCCAGGGGACCACAGGCCCTGCAGTTCACTCCGGACACTCAGGGCCCAGCCTTCTCAGAACAAGCCTGGGGAACCTAAAGGAAACCAAAGAACGTTGAACAAGTGGAAGCTGTTGTCAGTGAGAAGAAAAGCGTTAGAATCCTGGGACCCACCTCTGCCTTACCTGAAAGTCGAGTTTCTATCAGCCCACATGAAAGCCACATGTTCTGTTACCGGACCCGACAGCCACGTGAAAGCCACATGTTTTTATTACTGGGGCCCAGCAGCGAGCTTTTTCCAACCACCTGAAGGAACAAAGAATCTGGAACAACACTGGGCAGCAGTGTGTGTCTCGGGCTGGAACCGTGCTGCCCACGCTGGTCGGTGCACCATGGTCCCCCGGCCCGGAGACAGCCGAGCGACACCTGAGCAAGCGGTGCCTGAGCCGGGTCTGGCTGGCAGCAGCAGGACTCCGAAAACACTGGCCGGGAACACGTTCTGACTTGCCAAATAAAGCCAGCTGAGAGGGGACAAGTGTCACTACGCCCTGGTATTTTAATGCATTTTAACAACCTAATTAACATTAAGGTGGTGACAGAGACGCGAAAGGGGGTAGAAGTTAAGGATTATAAACTACTCACCCTGACATACGTCTCCAGAGAGCCCCGCCCTCCACATACTCTTAGGAACTTCCTATTTTTCCAGTCTGATGCTTAAATTAATTTTTCTGCTAGATATAAAGCTTCTGCAAAAGACCGTTTAACATGTTCTCTCCTCTTTTCGTTTGACGAAAGAAACCCAACTGGTCTGACTTTCATTCAAGATCATGTGCCTGCAGCCCACAATTATTTATGTCTCCACGAGGCTTACGTTTGTTTGAGGTTCTAACAACCAGAGCGTCCGCTGTGAGAGTCTGGGCTCAGATAAACGTCCTCAAACACAGCTGGGGATGCTGAATTAGGACAGCTTCTCTGGAAAGCAATCTGACAGCAAATAACAAGTGACCTTAAAATGTTCACACCTTTTGGCTAAAGTAATGATCCTTCTGGGAATGTGAGCTAAGAATATGATCTGGAATTCAGACAGAATCTTTCCACGGTGATAAACAATGCTCATCACGACACTGTTTATGAAATTTATAGTAGTAAAGATAGTACCTTAATGCCCAACATTTGGGGAAAATATTTAGAATATTCTGGTTGCATCTTACAGTGGACTATCATATGGCCGTTAGCTACCCCGACAGCAGTGGGGACTGAATAGGGAAACGCCTCTGCACCGACGCTGTAGGAAGAAGGCGGGACACAAAGACGTAGACAAAACTTGGGAAAATGGAAACGGAATGGTTATAGCCCCCGTCCCGCCTCCACCCTTCAGCAGCTCTGTGGCCCTATGCCAGCCGTCTGACTGGCCGGATGCTCAGGTCCCACATGTGTCAAGCAGAAAAGAGAACAACCACCAGGGGCGTTGTTCAGACACATGGCTCAGGATGGCATCTGTCACATAGTAGCTGCTCAGTAAATGGGGTCTGTTATCACAGGGGTGCATAGAAAACAGAATTAAAGACAGGGATTGAGTCCAGGCAGTAGAACACGATTGGTTTTTTTTCCTCCAACATTTTTATATTTGTAACATCTTCTGCAGTGAACACATTACACTATGATAATGAAAATGAATCCCTATAAATGTAAAATTGTCCACTAAAATATCCTAAACGGGGTACTAAAATTATTAGGAGTGTTCTTGCTTTCGCCTCATCTCTAATGTAGATGAGAGCCCAGCAGCTCTCAGTCCAGATGTAATGCTTACTCTGTGGTGGACCTGAGCACAGTCTTCAATTAGTGGCCTGCAGGACAACATCTAAGCTCATCATCTAAGCTTGCCCAGCCTACCTCTCCAAAGGCCACCATGAAAATCAACACCATCACGTCCCCGGCCGCTTCTGCCTTCTGAGCTCTAAGGAGAGCCGCCCTCTCCTTAGAGGGACAGGGCTGCTCTGACCAGCAGACAGGACTGGGGCCAAGTGAGGCTCACGGTGGCGACCGGCATCCAGGCAAGTCCTGCCTGGTTCTTGGCGGCCAGAGGAAAGGTCCAGGGGACGGCCCCGAGTCTGGAGCTGACACTTCACAGGACACCTGAAGACACAAGGTCCCTGCCTGGGGACGCTCTACCAAGCACGACTTGGTCCGGAAGCAGAGCGCAGTGCTGTCCTGGCATCTGCTCTTCCCGGTCGTGATCACCGCAAATCCCAGGAGCAGGAGCACCACCATTCTGATCCCACAGACGGCAGCTGACAGCCGGCGAGGCTCCGTGACGTGCCCAAGCCGACGGGCCGGGAACGGGGCTCAGCTGGACTCTGAAGGCGAAGCCCTCCGCCTCCTCCTCGGGTCTGTTCCGCGTCCACTTCCGGGACCTGATGCCGAGTCGTTTACAGAACCTCGGTCCTGGGGACAGACACACGCCCAGGCCAGTAGGACCCCCAAACGTCTGCAGAGACCTGCCAGCAAGCACACGAGTTGCTCAAGATGAGGGCTCCCCCATGTCCCAGGGCCGGCGCACACCCTCTCGGGACCGACACGGACCACGTGACGAAGGCTCCTCCGAGAGCCCAGGGCCTGCTCCGATGTTTCCAGCTTAGGCATCCCTCTGTGTGATGTGGTCGCAGAAAGGATGCTGTTGCTCCAAGCTGGGGGAGGGGGTTAAAACTCGACCAGACTAGACTAAAAAATATAAATTTCCACTTCCATCTTTAGCATCCTGATTAACATTTCTCGCTTTAAGTACGAACCATCCTTTCTCCTCCAGGAAGAAGGTCTTCGTGCCACACCCTGAGAGTCGCCCGGAAGGCTCCTGAAGCAAGACTACCAGGACAGCATGGTCAGCTCACCCGGCCCAGCACAGTGTACGTCCATCTCCGGAAGCCGACACACCAGACAGGCGCGGAGCTGTGGATTTTCACCAGATGCCAACTCTGCTCTGTTTCAAAGCAGCCATCTCTCCTCCGTTCCGCCCACCCACTTGGAAGGGACAGGGACAAGTCATTTCCTGCGAGGCCTGCGCAGAGCAGCCCCCACACAGCCCCGGCAAGTGGACAGGAGCAAACGCTTTGGTGTGCAATGCCCCGATTCGGCGCTCTCCATGGGGGGGCCGCAGCCTGCCTCTGGCAATGAACCGCCTTTTAGTTCTGATTCATTGTTAAAAATAAACATTTCTTCCTCAAAGTGCTGCCAAAACTGTCTCCCAAGGCTGCGGCATGATGCCTCCCCCCACCTGCTCTGGAAGGGCTAGGCTTCCTCCAAGGGCGAGCAGGCAGAAGGACACAGAAACGAGGAGTCCGGCCTCGCAGACACAACTCAAGGAGGTCAGTGTTCGAGCCCTGACGCTTCCTGCCAGACACACAGGGTAGCCCAGCCGGTTGCCTGACTGTCCCTCCTCTTTATGACTGAAAGACCATGGCCAAACCCCCGTGTGATCTATGCACAGCCCCAGCAGGTCTCTGAGGGGGCACGGCTCCGGGGGAAAGAGGCCGGCTTTCTGGAGTGTTATCAAGACAGGCAGCCAGAGCCTCCTCTCCCCTACCCCCCTTCCCCTCCCCTAAGGGACTCTCTCTAGCCCCAAAGCCAATGCAGTTTCTGGCCTTGTCTCCCGCGATGCCCTCAGCAGCTTTGACTCAGTCTCCCTGTGTGCTAGTCTGAAGACCCTCCTTCGCAGGCTCCACAGGGCCTTCCTTGCCACATGGCGCTGGGTCCCCCTTCCCTCACATGCACTCCCCTGCTCCATCACCCCGTAGGTGCTGACGTGGCCCCAAGGTGCTCTGGGTCTTAGCTGCCCCCTCAACGGACTCATCCAGGCCTAGGGTTGCAGGCCGTGGGTACGCTCCCCTCTGCCTCCAGCCCAGACCTCTCCCAGGCACCAGCCCAGTGCCAAACCCTTGGCCTCCTGGGGGCACACAGAGGGAGCTGCCTAGGAGAGAATCTCTGAGTTGTCCCCAAGATCCAGTCCCCACCTCGGTGAGGAACATCCCAGCCCACAAGCCAGCCGCTCGGGCCACCCACTGACAGGATGGCTGTCTGCTCCTCCTGGGCATGACTCCTGTCTAAACGTCCCTCACCCGGGGCCACAGCCGGCTGCCTGTCCCAGATGCGCCACTGCCTCCCATCGCGCGCCCTGCCCACCCCAGACCCCAGGCCGGCTCCAACCCGCAGGCCCAGTGACCCTTCTTAAGCACAGCGAGAGGGCCTCCCCCTCCCCGGGCCGCTCCTACAGCTGCCCACGCCCCCATCCGCACATATCTCGGTGCAGCCGGCAAAAGCCCCCGGAGCAGGCTCTGGCCCCAGCACCCGCGCTCATCAGGCCTCACGGCTTCTCAAAGGCGCCACGCTGGGCTCGGCCTGCTACTGCGCATGCGCCGGCCCGGCACCCGGCACCGCGGAGCCTCCCCGGATCTTCAGCGTCTGTCCCCTCACTCGGACCGCGGAACGAGGGTCACGTCGGCAGAGGGTACTCCCTCGTCCTGCCATGACACGTTCCTTCCTGGAACGGCCTCCCTCGGAAATGATCGACCCATCCCGCCCCTCCGCACCAGAATATGAGCCCTCGGAGGGCAAGACTCTGTCTTGTTCACGGCTACATTCCCGGCACCTGGGACCGGCCTGACCGTGGCGAGTCCGAGTCTGGAGACGGGACAGAAAATGAAAATCGTCCAAGGGCAGCAGTGCTTGGACATCTCCCCGACGAGACCCGGCCAACCGCAGGATGAGGAGGAAGACGGCGCTCGGCGGGGCGGCGGGGCGCAGGGTGGGCGGGGAGCTCGGCCTCGGTCCCCCTGCCCCACGGACGCAGGGCACCTTCTGAAATCGCGCCGGGGCAAGAGACGGTGAAGGCCACGGATCAGAAAGACGAAACAGCCAATGTTGGGGGTGGGGAGCAGAAGAAACAGCAAAGTATAAATCTCCTCGGTTTTCAGGCATCTGGAGGACTCAGTTGGTTAAAAACTGCCTTCAGCTCGGGTCATGATCCCGAAGTCCCAGGATCGAGTCCCGCATCAGGCTCCCAGCTCTGCGGGGAGTCTGTTTCTCCCTCTGACCTTCTGTCTCATGTTCTCTCTCACTATCTCAAATAAATAATTTTTTTTTAAAAAAATCCTTAAATCTCCTCATTTTTCATAACAAGAAATTGAGAACATGAGTATGCAATTTCAGGTTTTTCACAATCTCTTTTCTTCATGTTAAAGAGAGATTCTAGGGAATCTTCTCTCTGGTCATGACGAAACACACCAGAGGCTCGGCAGCTGCTTCTGTTTTCCTTCCTTTTGTTTCTTCCTCTGCTACACTGAAGTATAAAAACACACTGCGTTAATTTTATTACAAGTGTACCCCACAATGCTGTCAAAGACTGCAAGGTCCCCCCGTTCGTGCAGAAATGCAGAGGCCGTGTCCGCTGCGGGGGGCTCACTTCCTGTCAACGGCATTTCTGGAAAGTAGGATATGGAATGTTCTCTTCTAAATAAACCTCTCCTTGTGCTTCCATTTTTCAAACTGAAAGTCCTATTTATATGAAAACAAACCGCATTTAAAAATCAACCTGGAAACAAGAACATCATCCCCTCTGCCAGTATTTCCCAGACCGAGGTCCAGCTATGGCTCCGCATATGTTCCCGGGGCCCCCACCTGGCCGATGTCCTGGCAAATCCTTCTCTTCTCCCCTCTCGGCTCAGAAAACTCTCCTCTGCCCGCCCCATCTCCAGGGCCACCTGTCCCCAGCACCTCCCTGAGGTACCCGCTCAAGTCAGCTCCACATGCACCCGGCCACCCCTGCCTCCCCATTTCAGAAGTCAGGACACGGGTCCGGAGCCCGTGAGGCCGAGACGTTCTGTAACAGAGACTTGTTCAGATGCTAGACCGGCAATGGGTTCCACGCAGCACCCTCTACTCAGAAACTTTAGGTCTGCAGGAAAACACACAAGGAGTCCTACTAAGTGAAATAAAGAGCTTGAATGGCCTGGTACAAATTCAGGTCAGGCTTCACCACCAAACAGGTTGGATCTTCATAAAAAGAAAAGCCTTCTTCGGGGAGCTTTTTGGATTTCTGAATGGGGCGTGAAGGGCCGCAGATCTACAGAAGTCGCTCGGGGACGGGAGCCCGGCCTCCGCCCTCACCGGTCCTCTGAGCCTCGCAGGCGCTCAGCGAGCAGCTGGAAGGTTCCTGCCAGATGAGCAGGCTCGGAGGCCTTTGGAGTGTGGGCTAAAAAACCTAAGGGCAGGTGAGGCTCAATGACACAGAGCCAAACGTTATAGCAGTCTGGGCCTTCTCCTGGCTGGTACAACACACGTAGGTCGACCTAGCACCGAAGTCTGCCGGACGAGAACCCGGGCTCCACCTGGAATGCAGAGATCTTACACCAACACGTAACGTGTGTAAACACACCGACCGCTTGCCCAGAATACTGCCTCCATCACCCACCAGACCTCCCGCTGTGGCTGCAGCTGCTCGGAACCAAGACTGACACCGTCAGCTCCGCCCCTGCCCTGTTCAGAGCAAACCCGAGCCCAGGGGCAAGTTCTGCTTTCTCACCCGACGTTAAACAGCTGACACTTCAAAAAACTCTCTCCTTGTGCTTATCTCCATGGGCTGGTACCAGGCACACTGTGACTCATTCCCAGTTGCCGGGGAGGCCAGGGGATTAAAACGAATCCAAATAATTTTCTATTTATTGGACACTCGGGCCAGCTCAGGCCAAGTTCTGCACGAGGCCTTTTACACACTTTGTCACTAATCCTGGAAAATGTCGCCCCTGGAGAGCTGAGGATGCCACAGGGAGGGGCGGCGGGAGCCCTACAGGGGGAGAACATGGCAGAGGACTATGGCAAGGACGGGGTTGCTGGATGGACTGAAGGAGGGAGCCGGTCACCACACCCCTGCCGCCCTCACGGGGCCACGCTCAGCTGCGTACCCGCAGGGGTGCAGCTCAGTATACACAGCTGGGGACCTGCCAGTTGGCCAGGCCACGGAGCTCCCTATCCATGTGGATGGTCCACTTCTCAGGCAGACTCAGCCTTCCCTTCCCATGAGGTCCCTCTGCAGGGCCGCCGTGGCCAGACCAGGCTGACGCCACCGCATTCCCGGCGTCCCCGTGATGGATTACACACACACAAGCCTGACGCCATCTCTGACAAGTGGGAAGACCAAGTCCAGAGAAATGCACTCCAGGGGACAGATGACCCAGGAAGGGGGCACGTAAGACATGACAGCCCTGAACTCAGGTCAATGTGTCTATTTCTTTAAATTAATACAGTGATCACAGTGGGATTGGCCACCCCCTGAAATGAGGACCAGCCACGCAGCGTCCCACCCAGCCCTGCCCGAGGTCAAGCGTCTGGCCACGGGGTAGAGGAGCCCAGCCAACCGATGGAAAGATCAGGTGGACACAGAACCCCAGTTCTGGAGCACATTACAGGACTTCTGGGTTATCCGTCCACCCTAGGAGCTAGACCGGCGTGGCCCCTCCCGGAACGCACGTAAGCTCAGCGAAGAGGATCATGGCTCGGAGCCTGAAAAGCTCAAGATTAGGCCCCGAAGATTCACAGGAGACACAGCCCGAGGCGGGAAGAGAGTCAACCATGAACATAGAGAAAGAAGTCCTGAGAAGAGACACAGGCAGGTAAGAGAGACTGTCCATCTCAAGGAAGACAGAGGCACGGGTGAGGAGAAATCCCTCCCCCAGGCCCAGGGAGCCCAGGGCACAAGACTCTGCTTCTGGTGCTCAGCTGCCCTCAGCCACACCTGCCTGTGGGGTCCACCCACCAGCACCCCTCGCACGCACCGACGGCTTCACTGGCTCTGGAATCTGAGTGCCACGGACAGAGCCTGGGCAGAAGGAGGGACCGGTGAGGCCAAGTCCCCAGAGGGGCTCTCCCAGCTCGAGCTCTGCAGAGAGGCAGGCGGAGGCTCCCGGAGCCCCAGCAGGCCGGGAGTTTGCCCAAGGGAGGGATCCTGTAGTAGCACTGCATATGGGTAGACTCGCTGCCTCTATTTTGGGCACCGAAATATCACCACCGAGGGGGTTTCCTGCAGAAACCAGCAGGTTCTCTTTGGAAGATGATGGAAAATCTCATCACGAAGTCATGGACAGAGTTAATATTTGGAGAGATAATTAACTACCAAGATCCAGATGAGAACGGAGATGAAAGACAGCAGAAAGTCCGCGGCGACGCAGGGGCACGAGGGGCCTCTGAAGTCAGCTTCAAAGGGTTCTGATCTACTGTCCCGCCCGCTGCGGCGAAGTCACAAAAATAACAGAATTAAAAACTGTTCTCAGTCCAGGACTGCTCTCCCCAGCCATCTCTCTTCAGAAGCCCCCCCCCGCCGCGGCTTTGGGACAGAAGCTGACCCCCCAGCATGGCTTTCAAGGTCCTCCAGGGTCTGGCCCATCCCGCCCCCGCAGCCCCATCTCCCGCACTCAGCCTCAGAGCCCTGACGGCGCCTCCGCCCAGATCCTGCCCTCCGCATCCCTGCCACCCGCGCCGCTCGCCCCGCTCCAGGCATCCTCAAAGGCCGTGTTTACAGAATGACCAGAGCCACCCCTAAGGCTCTGGTACCTGGTCTGTACCGGTCCCCTGGCGGTCCCCTGGTGGCTGCACTGCCTTCCTCCCTCGGCCCCCCGAAACCCCGAGTGCAGCACACGTCCTCGTCCTTCTTTCACAGATGAGAAACGCCAGCACTGGAGGACACTGAGGGGCCTTGGCAGACACAGCGATCAAGTCCGGCAGTCAAAAGGGCTGTTGACCCCCACTCGTCCCTTTTCCAGCACCCTGCCCTCCCGCCGACACGGAGGGCTGAGAAAGACTTTGCTCAAGCCACGACCTCCTCTCCCTCTGGGGCCGGGAATGACGGCATCCACCACCACATCGTCCTCATTTTTGTGACGAATGTGAGGGGTGAGGGTTAAGCAAAGGGGATTTAGAGTCCGAAGACCCGAGGCCACTGGCTTTGCCACGTAGTTGGGAAAACCTGGGCAACCTGCACTCCAGTCCTGCTGGTCTCTGGGAAGTGCCATATCGCCCACAGTCCACGGTCCAGCACAAGCGTCGTTCCACAGGTGGTAGCACTTTCGCCGTAAATGTCCTCCTGTTGATCTTTCTCCGTCATCGGCCCAAACGTGAACCACCCCCAGCGCCCCGTGTGCTGTCGCCATCTCAGAACCTCCAAGGACTGTGATGAGGACCTTACGCCCAGGTCCCAAGCCCGTGCCCCCCACGCCCTCCAGACGGGGACCCTGTGTCTTTCACATCCCCAAGGAGATTACGACAGGAGGTGACCCTGGGTCCCTGACCGGTGAAACAGAGCCTGTTTCCCTCGGCCAGCCTTGGGAGGGCAAAGGATGCCCAGCACATGACTATTAGCTGAAGAACTAGCCCTCACAGACCAATAACCAGTAACGAGGTTCCAGACAAAATCTGAGTCATTCTTGCTGGACACACCTTGGAGGTCAAACTCCACCCCTTGGTGGGCAGAGGTGGCCACTGAGCCTCAGCCACAAAGGACCCGTCTGATGTTGCCTGGACGAGACTCGCAGGGCTAGACTCTGAAGCCCAGCTCTGGCCGTGGATCTAATCTCCCCGCCCCTTTGTCCCCTCATCTTGCCTCCTCCCACCGGCCCCTCTGGACTGCACATCTGCACAGACTGAAGTCTGGGGAAGCTGCCACACGTGGTCCACACGGACTCTCTCTGTGACACAACCTCCTCATGGACAGGGGCACAGGGTTCGCCCCACTCTCAATGCTGGGCATGTCCACCCACTCGCCCCGGGCCACGTCATCTCCGGGTGACTGTGTATGAGCCCTCTGGTGGCCCCACCACTCTGAACTTAGAACTGCCGCTCTGCCGCGGGAAGAGACCACGCGACTGCCCGAGGGCCGGGAAGGGCAGTGTTTGCTTGGGGGCACCCGGGTGCAGGCCGCTGGGACCCCGCACCATCATGCCTCTGCCTGGGGCACAAGTGGGTGGTTACCTTCCACTCTGCTCAGACGGAGAGTCCAGGCTTGGCCTCGACCAGCATCGGTGACACAGACCCCGGCAGGCTGGCCCCAGAAGCCGCCGGCTTCCGCTCCAGACCCAGAGCACGGGCCCCCTCACCCCTCCCACCACCACCCCTCCCGGAGCAGCCAAAGGAAGGGCTGCGAGGAAGGAAGGCCCTGCCTGCAGCCAGCCAGCCAGCTAGCGGGACACGGGGACACCGGGAGGCAGGGCCACTCTCCCTCAGCTCCGCATCCTCGGCACCCACACGCCTGGCGTCCGCTGCCAGCACACACGGAGGAAAGGGGCCTCCCCTAGGCACACCCGTCTGTTATAACGCTGAGCCCAGGCCTTGCAGAGGCACCAGTGATGCAGCAAAACGGACAAAGCTGCCCACTGAGTCCGAGTCCCGGTTCCGACGCTTCCCAGCGCGTGATGTGGGCTAACGGCTTCACTTTCAGAGCTCGGTCTCCTGGGCCCTGTAGCAGGTTAATGGTATCACCGAGTTGACTCTTTATCAAGATCCTCTTGTAGGAAGACGTAACACGGCATCTAGTGCTTTCCTGGCCTGGTAAGAGGTACTCAAAACGCTGACTGCTCGGGACCACCCGTACGTGCATGCGCAAACCAAGTCTCCTGGAACTAGAGTCCAGAAGCCAGATCGAGGGCTCAGGCCACAAGGGGTCTCGCCCCTGAAATGCCAAACCACGGGACCAGCTGCAGTCGCCCATGTCACACCCCACAAGTACTAAGACACCCTGAGACACCAACAGAGACACGACGTACCCACAGGACCCGAGCGTGTCTTCGTCTCTGCGGCCCGCGGTTTCTACCAGCTAAGGCAGGGCGCTGAAGGGGTGGATCACCATGACGGTTTCCCAACCTCCCGACCGACGCTCACGTGACAGCAAGGCCCTTTTCTGGGCCGAGGAGCACACGGCGCCCCCGCCCCAAGAGCTCGACGGGGCACGGGTGAGAAGTCTGATGCCCGGCTGTGATCCTGGAGCCTCCATCAGCGGGAAGATATGTTCTTACCGAGCAACAGCTTCCAAGAGAAAGAGGGGATGAGACGGAAGAGAGGTAGAGGGGTAGGAGGAGGGGAGCTCAGCGTCCCTTAAAGCCTCCAGACAGACCCAAGAAAGCTTGCTGACTTCCATGTGCCAGGGAAAATAAATAAACACGACAAGCTCCTGTCACGCATCGGGGGAAACTCACTGAAAGGTCTGATGCACCCGGAGAGGACCACGAAGCACGGAAGCTCCCTCTCGGGCAGCAGGGGGGCCGCTGGCAGCACATGCAGTCGATGGCCCGCCCGTCGCCCCGCGTCTGAGCCCGGAAGCTGCGGGGCTGGAGAGGGAGCTGGGGGCGGACAGCGGGCCGGCGCGACACGCAGCAGGGCCTGCCTGCGGAGAAGCCCCCACAGCCACGCTCCTCCTGCATGCACACGGGAGCAAAGGTTCATCCAGAACCAGGCACAGTGAAGGAGGAACGATAACTGGTTAACGGGCTTACAGTGGAGCAACGAAAGCTCCGAGCGTGTGGTCTGTCCACCTGCCTCACGGTGCTGGGCCCGCCCGCCTTCCCGGGACGACGCGGATGACACACGCCCACGTGAGGATACCGGGCGCGGCTCCCACTGACCCGGCGACCAGCTGCTTCCAGCCTGCGGCTGCTGCGCACAGAAACACAGCTGCGAAGCTGGACATCAGGAGTGCCCAGGGAGAGGGACCCCGAAGGGACACGGGCTCTTCTCTCCTGTCTCACAGAAGAGAAGCAGGGACGGCCGCAGCTGGGTGAAGCGTCAGGCCTCACGCCAGCCCCACGACGCCCTCTGCTCTCCCAGAACCTCGAGGCGGACTGTTAGGAACTTGCCTTTTTCTAGAAGCATCGTCAACACAGCAATACTGGGGCAGTCACTTCACCTCCCTGAGCCTCAGTGTGCTCACCTGTGGGCCAGGCACTGGAGCAGACTCACGTCAGCAAACCGTGAGCACAAAGGACAGAGCACGAGGGAGGCACGGGCTCTCCAAGTAGCCACCAGCCCCCACCCCCACCAGAACATCACGTCGGGCATCTTTGTAGGCACTCGTGGTTGTCACAATCGACTCGGGCTGTCTACGACTGGCAACTTGTGGAAGTCAGGGATTCTGCTAAACGTCCTCTAGCCAGGCCTCCAGCCACCACCACCCCCCACACCCCACACACACGCAGCAAAGAATCGAAGAATCGTCAGGTAGCAAATGTCAGCGGTGCTGCTGCTGAGAGACTCTGGTGGGAAGCATCACAGCCCCTCGGTCTCGTGAGTAGGGACAAGTAGCTGCTGGAGTGGAATTAATGATGCCATCACGGGGACGGAGCACACACAGGGGCCGGCTCAGCTGGGAACCCCAAGGACCCTCTGGGACACACTCCTGTTCTTCTACAGATGAAGGTCTGGAGGTTCCACAAGACAACACAGCCTGCTGGGGTCACCAGGGAGTAAGTGACAGACCTGGCTCTCTAACCCGGGCAGGCTGACTGCACCCAGTGCACTCCCCACCCCTCCACCGGGAGCCGGAGGCCTCCCAGACCCTCCTCGTTCCCTCGCTAGACATGTGCACTTTTGAAAACAGGCATGGGAAGCTATTTACTAACTACCATTCGTTAACGAGCATCTCTATAAACAGAGTAAGAGCCATTAGAGAGCTGTGTGCTTCGTAGAGAACACCGCGCACGCACGGCACGGCTCACACGTCCTCCCTTCCCACCAGCCCCTCGTCCACCTCCTGAAACACGCTCCCTCCACCTCCCCCGTGTCCCCCCGGTGAGACCATCATCCTCCTTCAGACTCAAGGGGACAGTACCCCCTGGGGGGAGCCCTTCCTCATCTTGAGCTTCTCTGTCCTTCCGCTGACCTCAGTGACACAACGCCCCATGCAGGAGAAGCTCCACAGAAGAGCCGGGGCACCTGGAGGCTCTTTGCTGGGGGACAGGGGCCCGCAGGCGGCCTGCCGTACAGCCGGGCCGCTCCATCCCACCAGACCAGCCGCGGCAAAAGCATACGGCCCTTGCCTTTCCTTGGGAGCAGGAACAAAGGCAAAGAGCCACGAAAGGTCTAAGCCTGGTGAAATCACCACGTGGAATGTAGATTTTGTAATGATGAATTTTTCAGGGTCTACTGCTCAGATCAAAAAGAAACGCCCATGACAAAGCGCCGGGAGATGAATCCCACAGGGCTCGGCTCAGCTTTCGGAACAGAGGCAAGGTTAGCACCGCCCTGGGCAAGAGCTCCTCGGCTCCCACACTCGGCTCCTGCACAAAGGCCATGCGCCAGCCCGGCCAAGGCTCCGGGTTCCCCAAACCGAACGCCAGGTCTGCAGGGGAGGGTCGGGTGGCAGCTCACAGAACAAGCTGTTCTTCTGAGCCGCACGGGGCCCGGGAGCCTCCCGACATTACAGCGGAGACTTGGCCCCTGCGTGCCTTCTTCTGGGAAAAAGACACTTCACACCCATCCCATGGTCTCCCGTGTGTCCTAGAGGAATACCTGCTGGCCCACGTTAGCCATCATCACACGACCTCAGAACCACACTGGGCACCACAGTCGCTGGCTCACCCCTCAAGCCCCCTGCTTGGCGCCTACGAGTGGTGGACAGGGCGGTCTGTGCTGGGACAGGAGGGGCAGGTAAAGTGGACAGTCCCTGACCTCGACATGACTGCAGGGACAACACTGCAGAAGATGAAAACGCGCCTCTGGGAGGGAACCACGCAGGACAGACTCGGGGTGACCCGTTTGGAGGGAGGAGCGCCCGGTTCAGGGAAGGCCTCCCAGGAGCAGAGACAACTCAGCTGGCCCTGGAGGACCAAAAAGGAGGTGACTGAGTGCCAAGCGTGGCGGCAGGGGGAGGAGGGGCATCCCTGGCAGTGGGCGTGCACGTGCCAGAGTCCCCAGGGAAGGGAAACGGGGGGAACTTCACCCCAGCACGAGGCCGCACAAGCACCCTGAGCAGGGCCACGCCTGGCCGGTGAGAAGCGCCCAGACTGCCGAAGCGCCAGGACTTTCAGCAGGACGGGGACACCGCTGGGTCCGAGATGGGCCGTGCACACAGTGGGGGCTCACTGAGGCAGCACCACGCACAGCTTGTGTTGGGACGGATGGGCAGGGCCTGGAAAGGCCCACGGCCCGGGCCAGGAAGGGCAAGCGTGGGGCTCCGGGTCTTCGAGTGTGAAGAAATGCACGTGCACATGTATAAACGTGACACATCATCCGGGAAAATCACAGATTCATCCATCTCTGAGCGTGGCGCAGCAAGGGTGTGGGTCAAGAATGTACCCGGTCCAATCCTCCACTTGCAGGAAGAGAGGATAAATTACGACACAATTACCAAAGAAGTTGCATGATTATGAGCAAAACCAGAATTAGACCCCAAAGTGGGTATTTCCAGCCCTGAGCCCTTCGTGTGCCGGGGGCACAGCCCTGTGTTCATCTCGGAGGCCAGGGGGCGCCCGGCACTCCCTCATCCTAACAGGCAGTTGCGTCTTTCGTCCCCTGCACAACGGACAACAAACACCCAGCGCCTGGCGCCGAGAGGGCGCTGAAGAGGGTGTGCTCTTCTGACTTGGGAGCACGCGTCCTAAGGGAAAGGCTGCGGGTGCCGGCACCTGCCCTCGGCCTAGAACACACCCCGGCCCATCCTGCCAGCCTCCACGCTTCCTGCGTCTGAGGGACCAGGACCGGTGAGCTGAAGGCGCCAAGTCCCTTTGAACTTGGAGGGGGAGGTTCAGGCTCCCCCACCTCAGAGCTTATCTTCCTGGCAGTGTTACTGCTTTGTTCTCTCCTGTGTTCCCAGTGCCTAGAACAGTGCCGGGCACGTAGCATAGGTTCAAAGGAATAGTTACTAGCGCCCAGAATTAATCAGATGAACATTCCCGAGCCCTGGACACTCACAGAAGGGAGCCCCCCAGTCTGCTTCAGAGACAGCAGGTCCACATTGGCCTTTCGGTATACGAGGATCCGACGAAGACTTCATCTGACACAACACACTACAGCTAAGAATAATCTAAAACTACTATCCAGAGGGCAGCGTGTTGTCTCTTTCCTTTTCCTTGTTTCAAGAAAACTTTCTAACTTACTGAAAAAGAACATGAACGTAGTTTCCTAAAACCAAAACAGAGGTGATTTATAACTACCCCAAATACTTTCTTTTCCAATTCTGAAGCAAATAGGATTCCAATGTGCCTCCAGCAACATCATGCTCAAATCTGATGAAAATTACGCACCCAAGTTCTAAGACACAAGCACGGCGGAAAGGACGTCAGCAAGAGTCCCTCAGGGGCCAGGTGCCCGCACCTGCAGGAACAGGGCTGAGGCCTCTCACTGCGGAGCGCTGGGGGGAGGCACTGGGAGCAACGCCAGGCCAGCGCTGAGTAAGGAAGGAGGCGCTCCCGCACAACGGGGGTGAGCAGGCCCTGTCTCGGACCAGCCGGGGTGCAGAGTCACCCCAGTAACAAGCATATGGAGCTCGTTCGACGTAAGGTCATCGCCCACCCAAACGGAGGAGGGAGATCGTCTGCTCAGGGACAAGGTCAGGTCCTAGGGAAATGGGGCTGCCCCTCAAAAAGTGCTGAAGACATCTTTGAAACCGACACGGTGGCTTTGAACTCCAGACCTGCTGCTCGCTAGCCATGTGACCTGGAGCAGAATCTACTTCCCTCCAGGGCCAAAGAGTGAATAAGAAAAGTAGTGGGATTTACTCCAACTTCAGGCCCGTGAGCACTTAGGGTAGTGAGGACAGGCAGAAGCCATGCACAGTTCCGGGGGCGTCCAACTCCACCCTCCATGAGCAAGGCCATGCAAGGCACATTACTAAAACTAAAAAAATCCATTTCTTCTCCACCTGACAGCATCAAAACAGATGACAGACACCGCCCAATGTCCTCCCCCGGGGTCCCAGGTACCACCTGCCCATTTCCTGGTCTCAAAAATGCTGAGGAAGGTCACCAGAGTCTGGGGAGAGTCGGCGTGCAAGCCTGGAGCTCAAGATCACACTCAAGTCCTCGGTGCCAAGCACGCACCCGGCACTCCTCCAGACCGGCTTCCCCCCACGCACGGTGCTCCAAAGGGCTGACCCACGTGACGGCGGCGAGGGCCCGTGGGAGGCACCGGCAGGGGATGGATGAGCAGAGAGCGGGGCCGGGCTCCCCGCCAACTGCCTCGCACAGCTCCGTGCCCACGGCAGGCTCCCGAACCGCCCTGTCCTGGCCCCTCCTAGGGTTGGTAAAAGGCTCTCCAGAGAGGCTCGCCCTGGCTGCTTGTTTCCACCCCCACTGAAGACTCCCTTTACGCCACTCTCCCCACTTACCACTAGCCCCCTAAGGACACACCCATGAGAAGGGCCCTTCTCCAAGAAGAATCACAAGGAGGCCTGGCACAGGCATGGGCAGATGAAGCCACAGGACCACCCTTGGCACCTGCACAGGGGGGGACTGAGCCTCAGAAAGGTCACCCCCTCAAAAGTCCCTCGCGACTTCTCTCCACCTGCGTCAGCCTGGCTGCCCCTGGAACGTGGGGATGGGGACCAAACACCACACACGAGAAACAAGACACAAACCCAACTGTGCATGGCCGTGTTCCCGCAGGGTGACAGTGACCCCTTCGGGAGTCCCACACGTCTGGGGAGAACAGGAAAGACACCAGGGAGGATTACTTCACACGGGAAAGGGCAGACGCGGACTGACAGCAGCAGGCATGGCTCCCTGATAGGAACCCAGACAAGGCCCCTGGCCTGAAGTGATGCATTTGATAGATTCAGACACAGAAACAGCACAAAAAATTCCCTAAAACATTCCTGACTTCAAAGTGGTTCTGAACAGAACGGAGCGTCCCTGCACAGGCCAGCACACTCCATCAAAGGGGACACTTTCATCAGGTGCCCCTGAGCTGGGACTCTGGTGTGTTCCATAAAACACTCCGAGCTCTCCCTGGAAAAGAACATGTCTGCGTAGCCCTCTCCTTGCTCATGCTGGCCGTTTTATAAACAGAGAAGCAATTATCAGACTGCCGCGTCCTGGGGATCTCTGGCCTGTCCTGCTCCGAGGCAGGGGTCAGCTACCGACAACAGCAGCCACCACACAGGACGTCCGCTTCACGGGCAGGCAGCCGTGCACCGGCTTAGACATGAGCTTCATGCCATGCCCTCTGCGGGCCCAGCAGGTGCCCCATCTGCATCTGGGCAGCAACCAGTCTCAGGTGGGGGACACTGCCATCGTCCCCAGTCCCCACACCCTGTTACCAAGAAGCTGCGTCCACCAGCGAGGCATTCTGCTTCGGGGTCACGCTGTGGGGAGGCAGCCGGTGGGGTTCAACCCAGGGTGCGTGCACCCCTAAAGCCTCCGTCTTTCCTACCCTGCCCCACACCTCCTCTTCCCCTGACATTGAAAAAATAAAGACTACTCTCCCCATAACTTCTCATTTACCAGTCACTTACCCTGCGTTTACTGAGCGCTCAGCGAGTATCAGACAGGAGGCTGTTTCGGGACGGGAAGGAAAGTCCCACATGTTCTGGGGAGCAGAGAGAAGGCTAGGGAAAGAGACCAGCACAGGCCTGGCGTGGAGATCCGCACAGTGGAGATTCCCCTACAAAGAGGGCCTCTGCTTCAGGGAGGCCACAAAAGCACCACCAGACAGTGTGGGCCGCATCAGGTACAGGCCGATGCCCGCCCTCAGAGGGCACAGCACACGAGGGGCACTTCCAGCGAGAACACAGGGAAAACACTGGGAAGCGAGAGGCATGGAAGGTGGGCACTGAGAACACACAGGGCGGCAGCGCTGCCGTCCCGGGCCGAGCTGGCAGGAAGGCCCGTGAGCGGAGGGCGCAGGGCGGGAAGGCAGGACCCACATCAGGGACTTCTCCGTGGTCCCCGCTGGCTGGAGGGCGCCGGCGCCTGACCGGACGCACCTGCCGGGAGCACGAACTTGCAGGAGGCTCATGAGCGCGTAGGAGATGACGGCCGCGTCTAAGAGTGCAGCACCGCTGGGAAGTCATTTCTACGGGGACGATAAGAAAAGAGACCCCTCCTCCCCGGCTTCAGGTTTTCGGAGGCAGTGCCATGCGAGGGACACCAGGTCACATGCAGGGTCCTCGTTTCCCTAGAGCATTCCGGGAGCAGCAGAGAGGACGGGAGGAAAAGCTCGGCCGCTGACCCCGGAGCAACCTGTCTGCAGGGGACACACGCTGTCTGTGCTTCAGGTCCCGAACAGGTGGGTCCTTGGAGGGAGCCTGCCTTCCCAGGGATAAGTTCAACTCAGGAGTTTTCCCAAGTCCATGAGGCTGCGGACCCAGGACAGAGCTCCCTGGGGCACTACTGGTAATGTGGGGGTTGTTTTCACCTTCTTTTTTTTTTTAAATATTTTATTTATTTGACAGAGTTAGAGAGAGAGCACAAGTAAGCAGAGCTTCAGGGAGAGGGGGAGAGAGAGAAGCAGGCTCTCTGCTGAGCAGGGAGCCCGATGTGGGGCTCGATCCAAGGACCCTGGAATCATGACCTGAGCCAAAGGCAGCTTAACCAACTGAGCCACCTGGGCGCCCCTTGTTTTCACCTTCTGATCCCCCACACCAGAGCCCCTCACAGGCAAAGTCCACAGCACCTGCTGGGCAGGACTCTAACCTGCCCGGCTCCTGGTTCGTTTGCCAACAGGCTGACGCTGGCACCAGACCGCCCTCTGTGAGCGTCACTTTACCATCTCTCATTAGTTGTTCTCACTTCCAAAACCCTCCTGCAACCTCCCCCTCGGAGCGCACAGACCTCCCCGTTCTTCCGCGGCGCTCCGTGGCCCTTTGTTCCCGCGCTCTAGGACCCCGCGTTCCCGCCAGACCCGTCCTCCTCTGCGTTCCTGCTGGTAAGGCCCCGGCCCGGCTGCCACTGCGGAAGGACAGTCTGCTCCGGGTGGGGGATACACGGAGGGCTCTCCAGGCCACATGTCCAGCAAGCAGTCCACACAGCGTGTCCACAAGGTGCCTCGCATGGGGCTAATAAGGGTAAAAAGATACTTTAAAAAATAAAAACTCTCTCTAAAATGGAGATATTCCGAACAGCAGCAGCTGACGTTGCAGAAATCACACCGTACATCAGGGTCACATAGCGTGAGGTGGGAATCTCTCATCACAGTTGTCATTCACTGGACTAGGCTCGTTGACCAAACCCGAGTTCCACCAAATGAAACGATGGCACCGACGTGCTCTGCTCGGCCCCGCGCCGCAAGGTCTTCAATGCCAGCGCAGGACCTGATGGTGACGGGACCACCCGTCAGAGGCAACCACCTCCTGACTGCTTTTAGGTGCTGGGTCGTTACACTGGAGACTTAACGACAAAGCGGGAGAGAACGAGAGAGGGGACGTGAGGAGGAGGTCAAGTGAGTGACCGGCAACAGAAGCCCATGGGCGGAGATGGGAGAACCGTGGTCCCCCCCGCAGTTCCCACAATGACAGGAGACACAGAAAAAGCTTCCAGGACACGAGGCAAGTAAAGCCAAGACTGGTGATGGAACTGGTGGTCCAGAAGCCAGGCTGTCTCCCAGGGTGTGTGACTGGTACCATCAGACTCAAGGAAGCGGATTGGTATCCCGGCTTAGCACACTCCACCCCATCCAGCCGAGGCTTTCTGACCGCCCCTCAGAGCCAGACCCACAGCCAAGGACAGGAGGAACGGGAGGAAGCCCTGGGAGGCAGGGAGGCCGCCCTCTCACGGAGCGCAGCCCTCCAAAAGGGCTGAGCGACAGGCAGACTGCTCACCGCAGTGGGAGCGAGCCTAGCGGCACATGGGCCAGCCACTGGCGCTCATCCGAAGGAGCCGCGGGGGGGGCCGGGGGTCAGAGGAGAAGGCGGGCGGACACCAACGAGACCACCTAGCACACAGTGGTGTCGACGAGCCCGGGAGGCCAGGAACGTTGCTGGAGGGAAGGCACAACTGCCCAGAAGGCGGCGCGGGCAAGAACGAGCGGGAGCTGGCAGGGCCCACGAGGGGAAAGTCCCCCACACGGAGTGGGAAGCAGGCACCCGGTGAGGAGGCGTGACAAACACGGGGGTTCTGGGGGCTCCACGCTCTCCGGATGGTGGTAACGGGTGCGGTGGAGGGACAGCAGCAGAGCACATGCCCACCAGGCAAAGGGGTGGGCTCAGAGTCGGAAGGCCGCGAGGAAAAACGAAGGTGTTTCAAGCCGGGGTGAGGTGCGACCGTGTCTGAATTTTAGAGATCATGCTGGCAACTCTGTGAAGGATGGAGAGGGTTTATTCTGCACCTGCTGGAAGGAACTCCGGCCAACTTTTGGAGGCAGGAAATTCATACCCAGAAGCAAGGATCGTCACTCCCCGGGAGGCAGGCTATTTCTCCATATGACGTGTTCTCTCCTTGTGAGATGCTCAGAACAACCCAGCTAAGCCGTCAACGAAACACTCATTCTCTCTCCTCTGAGAGCAGGTAAGAATCATGGAAGCCCTGAGGGAGACAGTGAGTCACTCGGCCAGCCCAGTCCTTCCGTGATTGATGCTGACGCCCGTAACTTACAACCTTGCAGGGACCATTACGCTGAGTCGCATCTCTCTCTCAAACACGAACATTGATTCGTGCCACTATTGCTCCTTAAAGATCACCAGTGCCTGCTGTGACTGTAAGGCTAAGCCACCCAGGCTGGGCTCTGATCTGGGGCCGCGCTCTTCGCAACACTGGACAACGGAGAGGGCTCCCAGGGGCAGGCCCGGCTGCTGGGGACCCGGTCTGCTAGTACAGGAAGCGTGTAGGTTGCTGTGTGGACAAGGAAAGACATCCACGGCTTCTGAGTGTGCTCACAGGCTCCTGGGGGCTCCCTGGAGGTGAGGCAGAGACCAGGGGCACTGAGCCCACAGAGCTCAGGCTGTCCCAGCCGCTCAGATGCTGCCGGGGCAAGTGCTCCACGCAGGATCGATGAAAGCAAAAGGCGAGAGGTCGTCCCGCCCGGAGCTCTCTGTCCTCGCTCTCGACTGGGAGGCGGTGTGGAATCTGGAGCAGAAGCCCGTCCTTGGGTCTGAGTCTTACTAACCTGGGCAAGTCACACTGACTTGCTGAGACTCAGTTTCTCCGTCGACACGGCGGAGAGGAGACTGTGTTCTCTGTAGGTTGGCGTAAAGATAAAAATGAAATGATGAGCATGAAATGCTTGGCACAGAGCAGGTATAGGATGGCAGCTTCGACGGAGCGCTAAGCGGTGAAAAAAATAAATCATAGGAAGTGAACAGCCTCCAGCATGCTGCCTCACACAACTCGGTGGGGGGAAGGGAAGCTCGGTTCCTCTCTCGAAAGGAATCTGGAAAACAGATTCTGACTCAGCACTATGCCCATGTTAAGAGACACAGTATCAAACGTACACTGCCTAGAAAGTAAAAAATAGATTCCTCCCAAACTTTTTTTTAAGATATTTATTTATTTATTTGAGAGAGAGAAAGAGAGAATGAACGGGGAGAAGGAGAAGCAGGCTCCCTGTGGAGCAGGAAGCCAGACACAGGACCCCGGGATCATGACCGGAGTCGAAGGCAGATGCTTAACCGACAGAGCCTCCCCCCCGGCGCCCCTCCCCCTCCCCAAATTAAGACCTGTGAAGACTAGCAAGACATTGCCTACTATGGCTAGTAATTTGCAATCACATCTGCCTAATAATTTCAGAGCTTATAAAAAATCTATTTTCTATTATCATAAAAACCTATTTTCTCACAACAGTTCCATGAGATGCTTAGTATTAATGTCATTTTACAAATTAGGAAACAGGACATGCTTGGGGTAAAGCCCTGCACACCGGGCTTAGGTGCCTCTCCCTCCCAGAGAGCAGGACGCTGGCGGCTAGAATGCCCACGGAAAGCATGAGAGCCGGACTGAGCGCTTGACTGGAAGGGCGTCCAGCCCAGCCGAGACAAAGCTTCGGCTAAGTCCGATCCCACCAGCCTTCTGGGGAGTAACCGAAGAAACAGGCACACGTTACCCTCAGAATCCAGCCAGCACCAGCCATAAAGAAAACTAATGAATGCTGGATGGAGGAACGGCCGTCCCTACAACTGTGACGCCTCCAAAGGGGTCCCCGGGGCTCCAGATTGTTTGGCGAAGGATTTGCTTAGCTCACAGACCTCCATGGAGAATGTGTGAAGTCTCCGCCTAGCCCAGAGTCAGCCCGTCTTGGGCATCTGTGTTCTCGTCCACAGGCAAGGACACCAGTGGCCGTATGTGTCCCTAAGGGACTCAAGCCTCGGGGCCAGGCGAGGACACATAACAGAAGCTGGGCCAAGAAGATGCCTCTTCCTGGAAGTCCAGAGTCGGGGCTGCTGGCTTCAGCTGCTGAGGTGTGACCCCACGGTTGAGGCCGCCATTGTCGGGGGCTGTGGGGTTGAAGCAGCAGGTGGGGGCGGGTGGAGACAGGCGTGGGGCGTGGAGTGAGCAGCCGGAGACGAGAGAGGGAAAAGACCACCGAGCACATGAGAAAGAGCACGAGCCGGGACACGCCGGGGCCCGAGAGCTCCCTAGCCTGGGGCCCAGCTGGGGCCCGGCCCTGCCTGTGCCCCCACATCCCACCCCATGCCCAAGCTTCTCCCCACTACATCCCCTCCTCTTCTGCTAACTCCAGCCTTAATCCAGACCGGCCCCTCCCAAGCACAGCCTCACGTCCCACCAAAGCCGTAGGAAGGGCAGGGGTCTCCAGGACACCCAGGGGGTATGGCCATTTTTAAGTTTTGGGCAAGGACAAGGAGCAGCAGAGATCCAGAACACACAGCAGGGGGCTGGGCCGACGATGCCGGGCAGGGTCAGCGGCAGCCAGCAAGCACGTGGCAGGAGGGCTGTCATCTGGACTGAGGTCAGGAAACTCGGGCTAATTTTGTCCGCAGCCCAGGAAACCTGATCGGGGTGATGGATCGGCTCACAAAAGTGCCACGCAGGATAAGTCCGACCAGGAGTCCTGCGGGAGCGCCCAGAATAACTCCTCTGCACCTCCTGTCCGCCCTGGGCCCCCACCGTGCAGCCAACTCCATCGGAGGTGGGGGTGGGGGGGCTCTCAGGCCCCACCCCAGGCTCCTGCAGCCCCGCCCTCCCTCCCCCGCCAGAGACCCCTGTTTCCTCATGCACTGCCCCTACCCAGCCTCTGAGGTCCAACGTCAACAAAATAATTTAAATGAATTTACTCCCTTAAGCCATGCTTACATTGTCCGAGCATCTAACGGTCACCAGGACACCTTTCAGGGGACAGTACTGCCATCTCAGGGGTCACTCACGAATGAGGCAGGAAATCTAGCCAGTTCTGACTTCAAATCCTTCCACCTCCTCTCGGCATGAGGTCTCCCAAATGTCACCTCCTCCATTAAAACCTTCCAAGTTCATTTAAGCCAGGAAGGGCTCGGGCAGCCCCACCTGAGGGCCTCCTGACGTTCCTCCCCGTGTGGCTCCAGGTGTGCTCTTCCTACCCCCGTCTCCGCGCCCCCGCAGGGCCGTTCCTCGCCCCAAGTCGTCCTCAGACTCCCAGGTGCCGCACTTCACCCAGTAAGTGCTCGGTAAACGCTCAGGCAGCAAGTGAAGGCAGATCTGCCGACGAGACGTCGTCAGGATTCTAAAGGATTCTGCTGCTTCAAGTCCCCCGTGGGTTTTCAGTACGCGTACATCTGGCCTGTTTAGGTACGGGGGTCAGTGCCCAGAGACATGGCACCATGGCCCAACGCTGAGCTACACAGTGTCTGTGTGCACCCACAAAACAGAAATTAAGGCCAATGTGGCCTCTAGAAGAAACTCCCTTTAGCTCAAAATATGGTCTCATTTCTTTTCCTTATTTACCAGAAAAACAAGCCGAGCCAGACCAGAGCTGAAGATGATGAATGAACCAGGGACTCCGCCAGCTCCTCTCTTCAGTAACTGGAAAAAGAGATCGTTAGCATTTCCCTGATTTGCAAGCTTCTGACTTAATTAATACAATATAGCACGCTTCTTCCAGAAAAGAATTTTAAAGAGATTTTGCTTTTTTAAGATGTTCAGTTCCACCCGGCGTCCCTGAGACACAATTCCCGTCACTCATCCGTTCACGCGCCTTGTCAATCCGAACGGACAGTACACGCTCCAGCGACAAAGTCTGTGCAAGGTTCTGAAAGCACAAACGTGTATTTGTTTTAAAAGTCAAAGAACAAAATCAGATTATTTTGTGACACGTGTGGTTCTATAAGGGGATCGACACGGCCCCTGTTTCCTCATGCACTGCCCCTACCCAGCCTCTGAGGTCCAACGTCAACAAAATAATTTAAATGAATTTACTCCCTTAAGCCATGCTTACATTGTCCGAGCATCTAACGGTCACCAGGACACCTTTCAGGGGACAGTACTGCCATCTCAGGGGTCACTCACGAATGAGGCAGGAAATCTAGCCAGTTCTGACTTCAAATCCTTCCACCTCCTCTCGGCATGAGGTCTCCCAAATGTCACCTCCTCCATTAAAACCTTCCAAGTTCATTTAAGCCAGGAAGGGCTCGGGCAGCCCCACCTGAGGGCCTCCTGACGTTCCTCCCCGTGTGGCTCCAGGTGTGCTCTTCCTACCCCCGTCTCCGCGCCCCCGCAGGGCCGTTCCTCGCCCCAAGTCGTCCTCAGACTCCCAGGTGCCGCACTTCACCCAGTAAGTGCTCGGTAAACGCTCAGGCAGCAAGTGAAGGCAGATCTGCCGACGAGACGTCGTCAGGATTCTAAAGGATTCTGCTGCTTCAAGTCCCCCGTGGGTTTTCAGTACGCGTACATCTGGCCTGTTTAGGTACGGGGGTCAGTGCCCAGAGACATGGCACCATGGCCCAACGCTGAGCTACACAGTGTCTGTGTGCACCCACAAAACAGAAATTAAGGCCAATGTGGCCTCTAGAAGAAACTCCCTTTAGCTCAAAATATGGTCTCATTTCTTTTCCTTATTTACCAGAAAAACAAGCCGAGCCAGACCAGAGCTGAAGATGATGAATGAACCAGGGACTCCGCCAGCTCCTCTCTTCAGTAACTGGAAAAAGAGATCGTTAGCATTTCCCTGATTTGCAAGCTTCTGACTTAATTAATACAATATAGCACGCTTCTTCCAGAAAAGAATTTTAAAGAGATTTTGCTTTTTTAAGATGTTCAGTTCCACCCGGCGTCCCTGAGACACAATTCCCGTCACTCATCCGTTCACGCGCCTTGTCAATCCGAACGGACAGTACACGCTCCAGCGACAAAGTCTGTGCAAGGTTCTGAAAGCACAAACGTGTATTTGTTTTAAAAGTCAAAGAACAAAATCAGATTATTTTGTGACACGTGTGGTTCTATAAGGGGATCGACACGGCCCCTGTTTCCTCATGCACTGCCCCTACCCAGCCTCTGAGGGGCACAGAGAGGAGGACGAGCTGTTCCCAAGGACATCGGAGAGGCCTGGCAGAGGAGGAAGCTTTGCACCGCATCCCGAAGAACCTGAGTTTGCCAAGCCACGTCCAGATGGGAGGCTGGAGCAGGGAAAGGAGTGAAAGGACCGTTCAGGGAGAGAACACAGGTGCGGTCACCCGAAGCATCCCAGGCCTCCGGTGCCATGGGACCGGAGACACAGAGGGACCCCGCCGAGAGGCAGGGCTGCAGAAGGGAGAACGGAAAAGGCCGTGGAAGACTGGGGTCTCCAGGGAGCTCGGGCTACCCTCCAGAGGCCCTGGGAAAGTCACAGACTTCACTCAAGAAGGATCTTCTGGAGGCAGGGAGAGGAAGGGCTGGCTGGGCCTGACCAAAGCAGGTACAGAGTGTCCCAGGGGTGCGGGAAGAATGGCAAGGGCAGGACGGCAGCAGCGACAGTAGCACCGTGGATGACAGGCTGTGTTCAAGGGAGGACCTGGTTTTCTCACCAGGGTATAAATATAGGCACACTGTGAAGTTATCACCAAAGAAGAAAATCGTGTGCCTATCCTCCTGCAGATTTCGCTGTGAGTTCTTTGATAGGAAATCGGTGGCCTAAATATCACCAACATTTACTAAAGGCCTCCTCTCCCAAGCTCTGCTCTCCCTCCAGCAGGGGCTGAAGTGATCAGTACGACCACTGCCCCACAACGTGGGGTCCTGCGGAGGCTCCCATCATCCCATGATGCACTTCTGCTGTCCACACCCTGCTGGGATGGGCCCCACCTGTGTGGGGGTGGGGCGCCAGGCCTGCTTCCAGCCTAGAGAGCACGGCAGGGAGAGGGGACATGTGATCACACAGACGTGACGACGTCACTGCAACATAACATAACTACAGGCTCGCCCTCCTCTGCGCCAACTTCGGCAAAGCGAGGACGTTCCTGGAAATACCCGAGTGGCAAAGACCCTCAGGCAGCAGCCCCAGGAAGCTGACGGCAGCCTCCGCGGGACAGCCGGCACAGAGCTGAAGGAACTGGGTCAGGCCAACAAGCTGAGTGAGCTCAGAACCATCCCTCCCCAGTGCAGCCCCAGGTGACGGCCGCCCTGGGCCTCACATGCCTCCAGCCAGCGAGACCCAGCTGAGCCAGGCCCCGGGGTCCTGCCCCCGCAACCACGTGATAAACCTGTGCCGGTGTGACGCAGTGAGCTCGAGGTGTGTGGTTACAAAGCCACAGGCTACTAGTACGTGTCATATGAAAAAACAAAAACAAAACAAAAAAAAACGTTAGCCTTTGCGAGACCTGATTCCATTCCCAGATCTGCTCCTTTTCAGCCACATACTTGGGCTAAGTCTCCCGTTTTCGGGAGAAATAAGGCCAACATGCAGCGCTTCTAGAAGAATTTTTCACGAGGCGTGTGGCCAGATCTGGCACGAAGAGGAACTCATCTTCTGAGTCTCCAACACTTAGAACCAGGGGTGGGGTGGGGAAGACAAGAACAAGACCCTCAAGGATCTGAGGAGGGATGCACTACCTTGCAGGAAAGTGCCCAGCGCCACACACGTAGGCGGGAGCGGTCACGGCCGCCGCCAGCGCAGCTGTGAGGAAGGGACCCCGAGCTGGCCTGGAAGGACAGGGGCGACTCTGTGAGGCCAGGGGGACAGCTGAGCTGTGCGCACTGTCCTGTACAGTAGTTTGTGCGCAGTTAGTGCACACTTTCGGTTTGCCGCGTGCACTTCCCATAAAGCCGTGCTGAGCCCTCGGGTTTCCGACGCCTCTTTTACATGCTGGGCGAGACTCGTCTACACGACCGCCAGCCTGACCTCCCCCGGCCGGTCCCACAGGGGGCCCCAGGTGAGCGCCCCCACCCCCGAACTCCTTACTTCCCCCTCCAGACCTGGACCCCTCCCAGGCTCCCTCCTCTCCGGGACGGCCCTGACGGCCCCTCAGCAGCAAGTCCGGCTGTCGGTCCCAAAACACACTGCAACACCCCCCTTCCCCCGGGGCACTCTCACTGCCGTTAGGACACCCCGGCTCCGCCCGCACCCACGGCCGGCCCCCCATGACCACGGCCGCCCTCTCCGAGCTATTCTCCGCACCACAGCCAAACCAGCTGCTCCTTATGAACTTGCCGACTTGACTTCCTGCTTCGAGATCCTTCCCCGGCGGGCACTGCCCTTAATCCAGTCGAGCCCCTGACCCCGCGGTCCGCGAGGCCGGGACGATCTCCCGCGGCCCCCGCCTGTCCTGTCTGCGCAAGCTCAGCCACGCCCCCGCTCCGACGGGGCGGCCACAGCCCCCCGCGCCCGCGCATGCCCGGACTGCCCTCCCCCCACGGCTTCCACTCAGGGGCGCCTCCCGTGAGGCCCTCGCCAGCACCCCTACACCCCGCTGCTCTCATCGCACCTGTGTGTTCCCACATCACCTGTCACCCTCGCGGGTCGCTCACGTTCTGCCTTCTCCGGAGGAATGAGCACAACGTCGCATGGTGTCTGTGACCCGCTGGTGGCTAAGGTGCCGTCTGACCACCGAGGGACACCGGGAAGTGTCTGCAGATGCCAGCGGAAGGCCTTGCTCTGAGGAGTGCAGGGCTGGAACTCGCCCTGGGAGGGGGGTCGGGCAGGCTGGGCCATGCAGCGGCCCCAAACCTCGGGGACTTACCCTGGACGGGCTCCAGGCCTGCGCGGAAGCAGCAGTCCCGTGGGGAACACGGCCAGCCCCACCTCGGGGGAAGAAGAAAGAGTCACCCCGCAATGGCTCGTACAGAGTGGCTCAGGCGGCCCAGGACTAATCCCTGTGCTGTTGTGACACGTCAGCACGCGCCTACTGTCCCCAAGTGAGTTCAGGAGGCGGGAAGTCCTCCGACCGTGGCCTTCACAGGCCGGCATTCCTCCTGCAGCCCAAGGACCCGTCTCCTCGCCTCTCTCAATTTCCACAGGCCGCCCATACCCCTGGGCTTGCCGCCCCTTCCTGCTCCCCTCCAGCCCCGGGACTCTTGCTGAGTCTGCTTCCCCAACCCCAACACACACACACAAGGCCCCTGCTGCTATGCCGGGCCCACCTGGACCGTCCAGGATGATCTCCACATCTCAAGCTCCTTGCCTGGCTCACACCTGCCAAGCCCCCTCCACTATGTCAGGGGACAGTCACAGGATCTGGAATTAGGACACGGACAGCCTTGGGGTCACCATTCCATTTCCCACCTGGTGCTTCCATTCACTGGGGCCAACGCAAATCCCAGGAGCAAGCCTGCCATCCCCAGGTCTGGGAGTGGAAACCCCGCCGGGGAGGAGGCCGTCAGCACGCGTCTGGGCTCCAATCGTGGGGCAGGGCGAGGCAGTGACTGTGTGGTAATGACCGTGCCACCTACCACCCTGGGGGGATCTCTTGGACAAAACAGGATTGTTTGGCTGCAGGGAATGCACAAATTTGCGGAGCTGGAAGACATTCAGAATCCTCCAGTTTAAATCCTTCTATTTTTAGAGCAAAAGCCCATGTACTCTGAAGGCATACGCTTCATAAAAGGAGTCAGGGCTCGCTGTTCCCCAGTGAGGTGGACTCGGAGGGACCCTGATGCCGTGTTCTCATCTGTACAAGCAGAGAGGAGGGGAGGGAGTCCCGCAGCCACTCCCTGGGCGGGGTACCGGGTGCCGCAATGCAGGGCGCTGGGAGCCAGGCCAGGATGGGAGCTGCAGGCCCCAGTGTCACGAGCACCGAGGGCAGGACGCGGCGCTCCCCGCGAGTGGCAAGAGCACCGAGCAGAGGTCCTCGAGAGGACCCCAGCACTGGCGTGTCTCTGCAGTGGCTCTGTCCATGCCACGGGGGACACACAGAAGAGTGGGCAGCCTGGGGGCGGGAAATCCACGCGGGAGACGGTAGCAATAACCCAGGAAACCACGACCAGAACCTGCTCTCCGACCAGGGAGCCAGGACCCGACACCACAATCGAACGAGATCGTTTCTTTACATGGAGCTCTGGAAAGCACGACGTAGCCCGTAATTACAGGAGGCCCAGGAATGAGCGCAAGGGGAGCAGGAGGGGAGCCGGAACCCGGGGGCCCCTGCAGGTGCTCTGGGCCTTGCCTGGGTCCAGGGTACGTACCTTCGTCAAAACTCTCCACCCCTCCACTACGACAGCAGCGCTCCACTGTGCCAAAGTCGCACACAGAGAAGTGGCTTTCCAAGACGTGGCAGAGGGGACGGGGGCAGTGGCGGGAAGCGAGAGTGCCCTGGACTCGCGGGTGAGCGCCATCCACCGGGAAGGGTGTCCGACAGGAGCAGCTCACAGACGGGAAGCAGCAGGTCCTCTTGGGGCACTGGCAATGGGAGACCCCATCTGGGGCCACCAGACAAAAGGCAGCTCACGGGTCTGTTCAGACCTGGACTCCCAAGGCTCCAGGTTGCAAACAGGTGAACTCAGCCATCTACCCCCCCCCCATGCCAAAAAGCATCTGCAGCAGGGAGCTCTAACACCCTGTCAAGCCAAGTCAATCAGCCATTCGGGAAGATGTAGTACTTTGTGGCGCACAAAAGCTTCAACAGAGGGTCCAATTGGCCTGAGGTTGAATACACGACATACAAGGATCCTAAAATTAAATGATATCATCTGCCAAAATAGCAGCTTTCTCACTTGAATTACAGCACTGCAGAGTCTTAAACAAAAACACAACATTCAATTAGGACAGTGCGTTCACCAGAGCGTAAGCAGTGAGAAGCGGCTCGGTCCGGCTGACTTCACCAAACCTCGTCCCTGAGCTGGCCAGCTGCGGCGCGCGGTGGGGAAACCCTGCAGAGCCCGGGGGCCGCGCAGCAGGCCACAGCACAGCAAGACGAAGTCCCAACTTCAGACGGTCCCTGCACAGGCAGGCCAGGCCAGGAACCTAGCACGGGCTTGCGAGGCCGGGGCGGATCCGGTCCAGACCTGAGCTGCGCCTGTCCCACAGGTCCAGGCCTGTGGGGCCGGCAGTTCTCCGCCTGGAAGCAGAGATGGAAATGCTCCCTCTGAGAGGCAAACAGAACGAAATGGTCCAGTGCCAAACAAGCTGTAGGGGGCACTTTTCTCAAAGCAGAGGTTTGCTAGTGTTGAAGAGTGTGCAGGTTTAGAACGAACCTCTGTTCCCCTGGTTTCCCCGGTCCGTAGAACCAGGGGGATGGCCCCCAGTTTGATACGCGTGTGCTTACTGACGTGTACTGAACAAACAAGAAACAAACGGAGAATCCTGAGCAGACAGGCACACAACCGAACGTAACACGAACTGAAGAAACAATCAGAATAATTTTCGAGAAGAGAAAACTACATTCTGTAATTCCATACCATCCCCTAGAGAAGCCCTCTCACAGCTCTCGCCCATCAGATCAAGCCTCTGGAGGGCGATGGCCACGTTCCATGTGTGACCCTCTCCCCAGCAGTCACGCTAGCACCTGGTATACAGCAGGCACTCAAACACCCAGTGAGTTAAACAAGGATCTCTTGGCCTCCTTAATTTAAAGAGTCATTTTAAGAATGTGTTCTTTTTTAAGACACAGATTTCACTGATGATAAAAAAAAAAAAAAATGTGTTCCAGAAATCATTGCATTTTATCAATGAAAATTTAGAGGAGATCTGTTTTTGGTTGCAAAGTCAGTCCCGTCACGGGAATCACCTCCCATCCCCACAAGTGCTGCTCCCGTTCGTGCACTAGTAAGAGCCACGCTGGGGTAGTCAACAAAGGCTAACTTTACAGATACTTCCGTTGTTGTTCTGCCAAATCCTTGCCACAAACGAGACTCCCAAAATAGAAGAGATACGGTGACTTCACGAGATTAGTCTAAAGCCACAAACTACAGAGTCCGCATTCCCTCGACGTCAGGGTGGGTGACACGGCCTCTTTTGCTGGGCAAGTCATAAACCAACAAGACAACATCCATTTGCCTAACTAAAATGATTCACAGTGAAGATCGAAATTGGCCTTAGCCAAAAATAAAAACGGGACGACATACAAAAAAATCTGAGTTTTCCATTTCTTTGACTCATTTTTACCAACACCAAAGGCCAGAAGCACTCCGACCTGCCCACGGCTCTCGGGTCACTAACCCAGACTGTTGTCACACAGTCCATCGAGACGGCCTGTGGCACCCGCCACCCTGAGAATGGCTTCCTTGACTTTGGAACATAAAGAAAGAGTCTTCGTGAAAATGCGTCACAGTCCCAGCTTTGACGGGCTAGTGATAAGACACCGACAAGGGAATACTTGGAAGACTGGGTGAAGCAAATTCGTGTCCTTTCCAAGCTGTGAAGGACAGGAACCAGCACGACCTGAAGCCAGCAACGGCCCACAAGCCGTAGATTCCGCAGACAATCCCGTGAGGCGTGAATCATTAGCGACCCACGTCACACAAGGTTCGAAACCTCCCAAGGGGCCAACGTGGTTTAGCCGACGAAGGGCAGAGCTCAGATTTGGAAAGAGTGTCCAGGTGCAGATACCCTGCACTTTCCCCCCGGATGCTGCCTCCACGCTGCCCTTGTGGCAACGAGCGGATGCCACCCCAGAAAGGCCTGCATGGGGGCGGGGGGCGGGCTGGTTTCTGGAGCAGGCAACTCCACAGCCCCCAAGCCCCCCAACTAAGAGGGCTCCCCTTCTGTGCATCTGTCGCTCTACCCATGAGGACGGCCTGCATGGGGATCTTCAGTTCGAAGGTCAAGTCCTTCTTTCTAAGCCTCAAGTCACCTCCACATCTTATCCCAATTCCCTACTTCAATCTGCTTAGAACAAACTGACATCCCATCCACTTTCTGAACAAGTTGGTCCTGATGTACGTGGAGGAGGGGGGGCAGGGGAGACCCCCACAAGGAGGGGAGGCGGGGTGGGGGGGGCAAGTGAAGGAGGGCTAGTAAGGAGTCAAAGCCCGGCACCAAGGGGGACACCGTGGGTGGGGTGTGGCACTGAGGGGAAGGGCGGTCCGTCACGCATGGTGGATCATCAACAGCTAAATGGGAAGGGCCAGGTTGGGACAGGAGGGAATCCTAGTGGAGGGGCACTCTGGCACAGGTCACCTAAGTCAGAGAGGGGGATACAGGGCCTCCACACTAGGTGTAAGCCAGCACCGGGGATGAAGCCTCTGCAGGCAAGAAGGATGTCCGCACCAGGACCAGAGGAGAGCCTGGGACGGGGCAGGAGAGCCCGAATGGGAAGAGAAGGTCGTGGGCACGGAGCTGCTGGGGTCCGGGGAGACTGCGACACCCGGGGGACTGAGCAGTGAGTCCGTGTGTTCAAGACAATGAGAGCCAGGCTTCTCCCCGAGAGAAAGGAAGTTAGAAACACGGAGAGAGAAATTAGGACAAAGCCAGTGACATCAGATTGGAATTGGAGGGTTCGCTGAGAAAAGTGGTGCTTCTCACGTATGCAACCCGGTACGGAGACAGGTAAGGGTGCGTGTGAGAGCCCGCGCACGCACGCACGCACACCTGCAGAACCTGTCTGCTGAGAGGCCGTGAGAGCAGGGACACGTCCACAGCTACGGGAACACTCTGCTCCCAGATCCGGACTTCTCAGGAGTGCGGGCTCCTGAAGAAACGGTCCACTGTCTGGCTGGGGCAGGGCAAGTCCCATGTCCAACTGGGACATCTTGTTCCAGAACCTGAGAAAACACAGGAAAAAATGATGCACGTATGGCAGAAAGACAAGGCAGCTTGAAGGGATTCCTCTGGTCAGACGTGAGAGAATGCAGGCATCGAAATAAACACCCGCCACGTCTTACAGCCCAGGCCGGAGAGACACCCGCGGCCTGTGCTGCGACGCCCGGATGAGAACAGACGGAAAGGTAAGAAACAGGATCCTTGCCCAGAGCCACAGCTCCCGCCCGCAGGCTACCCTCCCACCGCAGAGGGGCACCACGGCGAAGTGTGGCACACACCAGGAACCACGTGGCCGTGGCATACGCCGTCAGCCGGGGACAGAGAGAACGCGCGCTCCGCTGACAGATGCACGAGCACGGCGGCGTTTCTGTGGTGCTTCTGCCGGAGACCGGGAGCCTGAATCTAACCGTGGGGAAGCATCAGCCCCACACGGAGAAACACACCACAAGGTCCCGGATCCACAGTCGGTAGCTCCCTCCATCCGCGGAGGGACACCGGGGCGGCCTCCAGATCTTGGCTGCTGTAAACAGCAGTGTCCTCCGGAATTAGTGTCCTCGTTTTCCTTGAGTAAATAGCGAGTCTGAAATTACTGGTAACTCTATTTTTAAATTTTTGAAAAACCTCCGTACGGTTTGGCACAGCGGCCGCAGCGGTCTGCGCTCCCACCGACAGCGCACGGGCGCTCCTGTTTCTCTGCACCCTCTTGTGGCTTTGACTCCAGCCTCTCTGATAGGTGGGAGGGTCTCCTTGTGGGTTTTGGTTTTTTTTTGTTTTTTCAGGCCTCCAGCCCCTTTAATGTGCAGTCTCCCAACCTATTTGATTTTGGCCCCATTTTCCCACCAGAGCCCAAGGGCAAGCTGGGCTCCTTGTGGTTTTGATTTGCATTTCCCTGAGGAGGGCTGTCGGCCATCCTTCGTTTCCTTTCCTTTCCTTTCCTTTCAGTGTCTGCCGGCCATTTGTATGTCTTCTTTGGAAAAACGTCTATTCAGTCCTCTGCTCCTTTTTAATCAGATTATGTGGGTATCTTGGTGTTGAGCTGATTGAAGTTCTTTATATATTTTGGATAGTAACCCTTACTGAGTATGTCATTCATAAATGCCTCCTCCCATTCCATAGTTGGCCTTGTCACTTTGTTGACTGTCTCCTTTACTGTGCAAAAGCTTTTTATTTCGGTGTCACCCCAATAGTTTAATTTTGCTTTTGTTTCCCTGGGTTGAAAAGACATATCTACAAAAATGTGTCTATGGCTGATGTCAAAGACACCACAGTCAATGATTTCTTCAAGTTTTATGGTTTCAGGTCTCACATCTAGGTCTTTAATCCATTTTGAGTTTACTTCTGTGTATCACATGCATGCACACACACACACACACACACACACGGCTATCACAGCCATGAAAAAGAATGAAATCTTGCCATCCAACAACATGGATAGATCTAGAGCATATAATGCTTAAGCGAATTAAGGAAAGACATATGATTTTACTCATATGTAGAATTCAAGAAACCAAAAAAAAGAAAAGGAAAAAAGAGACAAAATGAGGAGAATACAGAGAAAAAACTGGTAGATGCCAGAGGGGAGGTGGGGGCCTAGGGAAGACAAAGGGGAAGAGCACTGAGAAATGCACAGAATTGCAGAGTACACCACACACCCGAAACTACTGTGTCGGTCGCGCTTCCGTGAGACACATCTCTGTCAAGGTCATAGAACTCGAGAGGGTCTAAGGAGTGGCCTGGATGGCAGGAGTCTAGGGGACGGGACTCTGAAGAAACCAACGATTCAGAGCGGGGCCCTTTTGTCACAAAGGCCACTACTGGGACACACGGCCCAAAGCGAATGGACCAAGTGGCAGCCTCCTTGCGTGGGCGATCGCACGAGTGGCCCACAGAGCTGGCCTGTTCGCAGGAAACACGCGGTCGGGTGTCAGAGGCCGGCGGTTTACTCTCAAGTGACTGAGGGAAAGACTGTCCTTGTGCTGCCCTGGAAACCTAAGTTTGCAGCTTCAATTCTTTTTACAATATACACAAAAAATGCCAAACATAGTAAATTTTCACCATCAAAAAATTATAAAATAGGATGGAAAATTCAAATAATCCATCACTCCCTCCTTTAGCCATCAGTCATTAATTCCACACGCAGCCTTCCACGCTTCCCTCCATGCAGATTTGTTTTATACGCCGGAATCTCTGTAAAAATGTCTTATAACGGACTTCCTAGACCTTCTCTGTGGTCGCATGTAAAAATGGCTGAATTACAAATGTCTCTGGTGATTCAACAAACCAATCCTGTTATTTTACACAGACTGTTTCCAACTTTTTCTTGGTTATAGATAACACTACAATACCCCTCTTTGCAGGCAAATCCTTTTACCCGTCAGATTTTCCTTCCTCGGGGTTATTCGTAGAAGCGGTGGTAGGGTGCAGACTTTTACAAGGTTCTCGATGCACAGAGGCCTGTCAAATCGCCCTCCAGAGACACTGTACCAACTATACTACACACGCTGCTAAAAACTGCTCTGGGTTTGAACACAACAGCCAAGTGCCCAGCACTCAGCTACTTCAAAGGCTTAGACAGACAGCTCCTCTGGCCTCCGCAGCAATGTCCTACGGAAGAAAAGACATTACTACGATCCTCTAACTACATCTTGAGAAAGTCAAGCTCACTGGGTTACGTGACCTGCTCCAGGCTGGGAAGATCACAGGGCAGGAGCTGGGTCAGACTTGGGGGTCCTCACGCTGGAGATCACACATCCTTTGTCCTGGCCAACCCTGCCTCTTGTAAACGGAGCACTTACTTTTCCTTCTCCCAGAGATGGCCCTCGAAACCTGTTTCCTTACAGGAACTTGAGGTTGGGTCCCCCATGTGGCCCTCTCCCTCCAGACACACCAAGGGTCCCAGACAAGCGTGCACCCGCACCCACGTTCAGGAGCTTCTCGCCAGCCTCAGGCTTCAGCGAAAAGGCCACCGTAGCTCTGCATAATCTGGACCAAAGCTTCTCTCCAGATCTCTGTCTGCAAGAGGGGACCACGTGTCCTGAGTGACACCGCTGGGTCTTCTCACGCTCAGTCCCCACCCACAGAGTCCTCCTCGGCCCCACAGGGCCACACTCTCTCTCTACTCCCCAGTCCTGGCCACACAGGACACCGGGACCAGAAAGGTACTCTTCCTGCTGCCTAGGAGCTATGGGAGGCTGTGACCAACAGGGACACTCCCATCTGTGCATCCAGTGTCCCAGAGCAGCACGCCCAGAGCCACAGAGACCACCATGCCCTCCACAGCGGTCTCCTTCTTCAGGGTCTCTTAAAGCAGCACTCTGTCTCAGAAGAAAAGGGCCACTAAAAAGGGGCTGAGTCCAAGTAAGACTTTGTTTCTGATTTTGAAAGCCAAGGATGTTTTTATTCACTGGAGGTGGTTTTTTCCCTTAAGATTTTATTTATTTGACAGGGAGATCACAAGTAGGCAGAGAGGCAGGCAGAGAGGGGAAGGGAAGCAGGCTCCCCACTGAGCAGAGAGCCTGATGCGGGGCTCGATCCCAAGACCCTGGGATCAAGACCTGAGCCGAAGGCAGAGGCCCAACCCACTGAGCCACCCAGGCACCCCTGGAGGTGTTATTAAAACAGTAAAACTTTCTCTATTATTTGGTCTCAGTAGCATCCTGTGTTGTGCTGTGAGTCACGGAGAAACGGTATCAGAGCTTTACTTCTTCTGTTGGGCCTGACTTCATCAAGCTCACTGCTATGGGGCAGGACACAAAGTGGACAAACGCCGCCCTCACCCCCACGGGGAGTCCTGTCCTCTTCCACAAGCCCCGGGGGAGCACCCATGAGCCTGCAGTGGCATCCGCGAAGATGAACAGTAAAGACCCTCCTGGGAGCCCGTGGTCTGGTGGGCAAGAGAGACGGGTCACGAGAAAATGACTGGGCGTCAATGGTGACAGAGGAAATGTGGAAAGCTTTAGACATCTACAGGAGAGGCACCCTCAGAATTGGAGATGACTGGTTAGAATAAACACAAGAAGAGCAGGAGGAGGGACCCGGCGTGAGAATCCAAGCCTGTGCTGGGCCTGCAGACAGGCGAGTGAGAGCGAGAACGCTTCCAGCTCTCAGCAAAAGCCCTGAAACCCCAGCCGCAAAAAGGCGACACCAGGCCGCCGCGCTCACAGCTTCTACCAAGTATTTAAGGAATGAGGACCAATCCTTCTCAAACTCTTCCAAAAACTTTAAGAGGTAGAAACACTTCTTAAATCTTTCTGCGATGCCTACTCTGCCACCAAAGCCAGACAGAGCCATCACAAGAAAAGAAAGCTACAGGCCCATATTTCTGACAAATATAAATGCAAAATCCTAACGAAATACTAGGAAACCAAACTAAACAGTGCACTGAAAGGACCATACACCATGACAGACTTGGATGGACTCCTAGAATGTAAGGATGGTTCAACAGATGAAAAAAAAAAAAATCAGTGTTTTATACACAGAAAAAAAACATCATGTCAACGCACACAGAAAAAGCACTTGACAAAATTCAACACTCTTTCATAATAAAGACACTCAGCAAACTAGATAGAAGCAGGTGTGATTTTCCTTAAGACGATAGAAGATATTTATGAAAACTCCACAGCCAACATCGTACCTCCCCCCTGAGATTAGGAACAAGAACAGTTGCCTATTTCCACCACCTCTATTTATTTCTATTTATTTCACTGAAAGTTCTAAACAGAGCAATTAGACAAGAAAAATAAAAAGCATCCCAATTGGAAAGGAGGCAGTAAAACTATCTCTATTCACAGACAACATAATATCGTGTCTAGGAAACCCCCAATCACAGAATACGTAAGAGGAACCCTTGGGTGATCAGGTCATGATCTCACGGTCCTGGGATGGAACATACATCAGGGTCCCAGCTCAGCGAGGAGCCTGCTTTCCCCTCTCTCTGCCCCCACCCCACACCCCATTCCTACTCTCTCTGCAGCCCCTCCCTCAAATAAATAAATAAAATCTTTTTAAAAATACGTCAGAAAGCCGGCGGCTAACAAAAGAATGCAGCCAAGCTGCAGGGCACAAGACCAGCACACGAGAATCAGCTGTGTCTCACACGCCAGCAACGAACAATCCCGGAGAAAATTAAAAACGCAATTCCACTTCCGGTGGCACATGAAAGGGTAAGACACCTTGAAAAGTCGAACCGAAGTGGTGGAATACTCGTACATCAACAGTCAGAAACATCGCTAACAAATCAAACACCCAAAAGAAGGGAACGTCCTCTCAAGTTCTTGAACTCAAAGACCCATCGTTGTTAGGACAGTGGTGCCACCCAACGCGAAATACAGAACGATTCCAACCCCAGCAGAACGCCAATGACCTTTTTTGTCAGAGATGAAGAAGCTGGTCCCCGATGTCTTATGAAATGTCAAAGCTCTTGAAGAGGGAAAACGTATGTAAAAGAAGAGCAAAGTTGGAAGACTCACATCTCCCAATTTCAAGACTTACTACAAAGCCGCGGCAATCAAATCAGGGCGATACCAGCAGAGGACGGACATACGGAGACCACGGAACAGAACGGAGAGCCCAGGAATGAACGCGTACACCTGTTCCCGAGGGGTTTTCTGTAGCGGCGAGCGAACTCCCTTCAACGGGAAAAGGACGGTTTCTCCCGTGAGTGATCCCGGGACAGCTGGTTACACTGAAGAACAGGGCTGACCCCAACTGCGCGTGACACACAAACACTTATTCCGAGCAGACCCGTCTTCTAACTTTAAGAACTAAAAACATAAAACCTCAAATAACCAAAAATGAATAAAAACATAAAATCTCTCAGAGGACAGCACTGGAGTGAAACTTCCAAGACACGGGATTTGGCAATGGATTCTTCAGGGACACCAAATGTGTGAACAAAAAAAAAGGGAAAAAAAGGCATGATCTGGACTCCCCCCAAATTAAAAAATTTTATGCAAATGACATTACCAAGATGGTGAAAAGACAATCTGTAGAATGTAAGAAAATACTAGAAAATCATACCTGACAAGGTTTAACATGAGGATATAAAGCACTCCTACAACAAGAACAGAAAGACGACCCAATTAAAACATGGACAAACGACCAAAGGAGGTACTTTTCCAAGAAAGATCTGCAAACAGCCAATAAGCACACGACAAGATAACGGGCACAGTAGTCGTTCGGGGAACACAAACCGCCGCCGCTCCAGCCTGCTAGGCCGGCGGGCAGAAAGGCAGCCGAGCCGGCGAGGGGCTGAGGAGGGAGGCCCCGGAACCTGGCTGGGGAAGTACAAGATGCTGTCACCGGTGTGGGGAAGGGTCCGCTGGTTCTCGCGCGGCCAACCGCAGAACTCCCGACACAGGTGCACTCCCCGGCGCGCTCCGCCCTCACCCCAAAACAAAGACCCTGAAAAGAGGGACTCTGATCCTCATGCAGCCGTGCTCACCGCAGCGCTGCTCGGGACAGCTGGGACGGGGAAACAAGCCCCGTCCGCCCACGGAAGCGCGGCCGAGTGAACCGCGCTGCTGGACGCGGGCACGCGGCTCCTCCAGGGAAAGGAGGGCAGGTCCGATACGCGCTACAACATGCCTAAACCTTGGAGACGTTGGTGCGACGTGAACTAAATCAAAAACGAAAGGACAAATACGGTGTAATTCTGTATTTGTGAAAAATCTAGAATAGGCACAGAGGCAGAGGACCAGCGGCCGGGAGCATGGAGGGAATGAGTTACTTCTTAGTGGGGTGATGGAAACGTCTGGAAGTAACAGTGGTAGCCGCACACCACCGTGGCTATAATTAATGCCCCCTGAAGTGCACATCTAAAAACGGTTAAAATGACATAGATTCATATCACAGTAAAACTTCTAAAGGGAGAATTCTAAGTCGTTGCTGTACACACAGCGGAGGAGGAGATGGGAGGGGCCCACGGGGAGAGGAGGTGGGGGTTCTGATAGCGCAGGGGAGGTTCTGGCTTTCATTCTGCAAGCAAGGGTTTTAAGGAGCAAAGTGACAGAATCCGTTGTCTTAGAAAGATAAATCATGACAACAAAAGTGACAAATTACTAAGCTGCAATCAGGAAAATTATAAATTACTGCACTGGGGGAATGGGGAGAAGAGAAGGAAGTGGATCTCCTCCTCCCCTTTCCTTTTGTTTTTGTTTTTGTTTTTTAAGATTTTATTTATTTATTTGATAGACAGAGATCACAAGCAGGCAGAGAGGCAGGCAGAGAGAGAGGGAAAAGCAGGCTCCCCACTGAGCAGAGAGCCCAATACGGGGCTCAATCCCAGGACCCTGGGATCATGACCTGAGCCGAAGGCAGAGACTTAACCCACCGAGCCCCCCAGGCGCCCTTCCTTCTCCCCTTTGCTGTCCGAGGTGTTTCTGGTAATCTGGAGAAGGCAGGTGCATTCAACACACCATGGCACAAAGGGGTGGAGGGCACACGTGGGCAAGGCAGGAGAGAAAGGGAGAGAAAACGAAAGGCCCTGCCCTGGATCCATCAGGCTCCCCCAAGAGGCAAGGCTGCACAAAGCCAGGGGACCGCAGGGGCCTGCAGGAGGGGCGGGGCTGTAGGCTGGCGGGCAGGAGGCCTCCAGGCTCCAGGCTGCAGCTCCAGCCATGCTCAGAATTCTGCTGTCTTGGCTCCTCACGGTGCACACACACACTCAGTGCTCGCTATTCACGGGCAAGGAACTATGAGACACCTTGGGGAGACTGAGATGAATCACAGACTCTAATCGGTCCTCTAGGAACTTAAAACCTAGGGCCCGGGGCCATTAACAGCAGCAGCCAGAAAGGAGAGAAGGAACTCAGGGGAGGGGGGAGGGCAGTAGGCGAGGCTCCGTTTGGGCTGGGTCGGGAAGAGCGCGCAGGTCCCAGGGAGGGAAGGCGAGGGGTGCAGGCGGCGCGCACAGGGAGGCGGCCGGGCTTGGAATCTACCCCAGATCCCAGCTTCAGCGGGGCACATGCCCAGAGCAACACGCACACCAAGGGTGCCAGAGGGTGAAGCGTGTGGTCCACACTAGGACCCAGGATACGGAGCACAGAGTCCACACTCGGACCTGGGGAGCAGCTGTGCAGAGTACTGGGACCACACTGGGATGCGGGACGCAGTGGTGTGGAGCACGGGGTCCACACTCGGACCTAGGAGAGCAGGGTTCACACTGTGCAGAGCAGACGGTCTACACTCTCGCAGGGGGTGAGTCAACATTCACACCTAGGGTGTGACCATGCAAGGGCGGGGTCCGCCCTTGGCCCTGGAACACAGTAGGTGCGGAGCGTGGAGTCCGCACCCCAACCCAGGACCTAGGGGACAGAGCGTGGGGTTGCACTCGGACCTAGGGTGCAGAGTGAGGGGTCCACACGCAGATCTCAGGACACAGCAGCGCTGAGCGTGGGGACCCATACTAAGCAGCAGCGGTGCAGAGGCACGGAGCGTGGGGTCCACACTCAGACCCGAGGGGGTACAGCAGGACAGAGCCAGGGTCTATGCCTTGACACAGGCTTTGGAAGTGAGGACACAGGGTCCACACTAGGGCCTGGGGAACAACTTCTCAGAAAAAAGCAGGTGCAGAGCACAGGTCTACACTCAGAGAAAGAACGCAGCAGCGCAGAGGTCTACACCTAGACGCGAGGCGCGGCCGAGCACCTCCAGGGTGCCCACCCCCATCTGCCTGCCAAGCTCTTCACCTCGAACCCCTCAACACGCTGTCTGCAGGCCGAAGCAGCCGTCTCCGGGGAGCCCGTCGGAAAAGCGGGCGCTCCCGCCCGGGCTCTGGCCCGGACCTACTGAATGACCGCCGGCCTCAGATGATTCGCAGGCTCTTCAGAATCAGAGGAGAAACCTGCTTTGCGCTTTGGTATTTCCTTTATGATCCTATAAAGTAAACATTGGCATCTCGACTCTCTGTGCACAAACCTGAGGCACGTTTCGTCTAAGACTGTAAGCGAGCTGGCCTCCCAGTCCGGGTCTGTCTGACCCTGAAATCCGGACTCTCCGGCGTCTCGTGCGGCGTCACAAGCACTCCGCGCACCACACGGGACGCCCACGGCAACGTTACCATCACGGGATTAAGGCAATCCTCACACTTGCCAGCCCTTGGGGCGCACTCCGCGTGCCTCAGGCACTGGGTCCTGACGGACACCCGCTCCCTCTGCTTGGAGCCCGGCAAGGCCCCGTTCCGAGTCAGCGGCGCGGCCACTCCACATCTGCGTCATGTTCTCTCCGGGCAGCTCTGGGTTCGGAGCTGGAATGCTCGGTTCAGGCCTGACTGTCCCACAGTCAGGGCCTCTCCTGCCCAGCTGACACTGCCCTGTCTGGGAACAGCAGCTCAGGACGGTGACACGCCAGGGCCTGTGCGCTCGGAGCCCCAGCGAGCAGGAGCGAATCCAGCATGCTCTGCCGTGATGAGAGAGAGAGGCGGGTGCTCACGGAGCACCACAAACAAAAGGGAAGGATGGAGAGGGGGCTCACTGGCCTTCGCTGGGTGGCGGAGTCGACCTGGATCCACATCCCGCGTGGTGATGCTGTCCACAGCCTACGGCCAGAGCCACCTGTGCCGCGGCAGGCAAGAAAGCACACGTACCCTGCAGGTCTTGCTGGACCGGCACAGCCCTCGGCTAGAGCCCCCCGTGTTCACTCAAGGACAGCAAGTGGCCATAGGCTCTGTGGGGACTCTCAAGTCAGGCACAGAAGCCACAGCGTGCCCATCCTAGAAAGGGCAGCCGAAGCAAAGATTTCAGAAACAGAGAAATAGCCTCCTTAACTCGGGAGATCGGGGTGATGGGGGGGGAATGGCAAGTCAAGGCGCAATGGCCGGCTGGGACTCCTGTCCCCTGTGCTGGGATGCTGGTCCCACCCCCACCACGTGGCCCATTCGGATTCCGGGAGCGCTTTCTGCCAGGGCCAGGGCCTCTCTGCTCTTTGCACCAGCTTACCCTCACTACACTGTGCTCCTAAGAACTCTCTCGTGAAAATAGCCACTGAGCAGACGCCCCAGTGCTTCTGCTCTTGGGTTTCTGATGGAACCATGCACGTGTGCAGCAAACGACACACGAGGGGCACCGGGGTAGCTCAGCACGTTAAGTGTCGCCTCTTGATTCTGCCTCAAGTCATGGTCTCAGGGCTGTAAGATCCCCACTCCCGCGTCAGGCTCCGGGCTGGGCATGGGGCCTGCTTAAGATTCTCTCTCTTCCTCTCCCGCTGCCCCTAACCACTCTTAATTAAAAAAAAAAAATTTTAAGAGTATATACAGCACTATCACCCAGCATTCTTATAGGACAGGCTGAAACAAAAAATAACCCAAAGGGCCACCACCCATAGAGTAAGTTGGGGTGTATTCTAGAACCCCGTACCCCAACAGCACAGCCATAGACCTCTCGCATACCACAGGGATGAACAGGTTGTCACCTACGTGAGGTCCATGAAAAGCCAGACACAAAAAAGGACAAGTGGTATAAAATCATTTACATCAAGTTCAAATCGGGCAACGTAATCATTGGTATCAGACTCTGGGGAAGAAGGAGGGAAAGAGAACGAGCAGGGGACAGCACAGCTTGCTCCCGGGGCACTGCGAGTGATCTGTCCCTGATCCGAGAAGTGTGACACGAGAGGATTCCAAACTTCACAGGTACACAAGGGTGGTCAGTATCTCATTAAGCTGCATTACGATTTATGCATAATTCAATAAAAAGTTCATAAAAGTAGCCACCATTTACTGAGCAAATATTAGGGGGCAGTGCCAGGTGGGGCCGAGTGCACACACATGATCGCACTGAACCCTCCCCGCCAACCCTGCTGGGTAGGCACCATCTTCATTTTCCAGAAGGGCTGGGGCTCGGAGCCCCTGTGACATGTGGCCTACATCACTCCGTAACCAGGATTTAAACCACAGGCTCCTCCACAATAAAGCCTTCATGATATGTTCCCTCTGCTGTGGACATCCTCTGTCCACCCGTGACTTCACTGGCCATGAGCTCTCTGAAAGTGGACCCTGTGTTCTGCTCAGCAGGCCCAGTGCCTGGCACAGGCTAGACGGAGGAATGAGCACGTGGCAGAAGCCCTAAACTAGGGACAGACGCCGTGCTGCACACTTTTCCTCGAGCTTCTCCCTCAGTCCCTCATCAGGGCTCTATCATTACCTCTGCTTTATGGGTGATGACATGGAGACACGAATCTGTGGACACGGGAACAAAAGAAGGAAGGAAATGTGCATGAGGACATCCTCCCAAGTTCGTACCCGCCCCACCTGGGGGTCCCTGCTTGCTGCGGGACATCCCTTCCTCGTGGAGCAGCTCCCCGGTGAGATTGTTCTCAAATAGTGTAAACACGGATTCCACCTTCTCCCCCACTGAAGCCTGAAATCCCAGGGAAGCCCCCTCAGCCACGAGGGACCTTGCTGCCACACATGCCCTTGGCAAAGCAGAGGCGTCGTCAAGCCCCAGGCCACTGAGCCAGCCTCCTCCCACCGATTCGGCACATCCGCAGCGGATGAACGGGTTAGTCCCAAAACCACCCCAAAAGGAAGGCACACATGACCTTGGTTTTAAATCCACCTTGAAGTGGGTGATCACTGATACAACAAAAGCCCAGAACTTCAACTGTGGATTGACAGTCTCCTTACCAAGTACATGGCATTTTTTAAATTTATTTTTATTTATTTTCAGAAAAACAGTATTCATTATTTTTGCACCACACCCAGTGCTCCATGCATTATGTGCCCTCTCTAATACCCACCACCTGGTACCCCAACCTTCCACCCCCCCGCCACTTCAAACCCCTCAGATTGTTTTTCAGAGTCTCTCATGGTTCACCTCCCCTTCCAATTTCCCCCAACTCCCTTCTCCTCTCTAACTCCCCATGTCCTCCGTGTTATTCCTTATGCTCCACACATAAGTGAAACCATATGATAATTGACTCTCTCTGCTTGACTTATTTCACTCAGCATAATCTCCTCCAGTCCCGTCCATGTTGCTACAAAAGTTGGGTATTCATCCTTTCTGATGGAGGCATAATACTCCATAGTGTACATGGACCACATCTTCCTTATCCATTCGTCTGTTGAAGGGCATCTTGGTTCTTTCCACAGTTTGGCGACCGTGGCCATTGCTGCTATGAACACTGGGGTACAGATGGCCCTTCTTTTCACTCCATCTGTATCTTTGGGGTAAATACCCAGTAGTGTAATGGCAGGGTCATAGGGAAGCTTTATTTTTAATTTCTTGAGGAATATCCACACTGTTCTCCAAAGTGGCTGCACCAACTTGCATTCCCACCAACAGTGGAAGAGGGTTCCCCTTTCTCCACATCCTCTCCAACACATGTTGTTTCCTGTCTTGCTAATTTTGGCCATTCTAACTGGTGTAAGGCGGTACCTCAATGTGGCTTTAATTTCAATCTCCCTGATGGCTAGTGATGATGAACATTTTTTCATGTGTCTGATAGCCATTTGTATGTCTTCACTGGAGAAGTGTCTGTTCATGTCTTCTAGCTACAAAAACCATCAAAAGCGGTCAAGGCGAGAGAAAAAAAAAAGTGAACTTACATGGCATTTTTTAAATGGCATCTTCTAATGCTTATATACCATAAGAAGGGGCTAGAATGTTCTTAAAATTTCATCATGGTTTCATTCACTTGCCAATTTGGTTACTTTTTTCCTGGGCAACTGATACCAAATAATTTTGGCAACCCTTTAAAAGAGAGAATGGAAATCATCTCATGCCACATCTTTTTTTTTTTTTTCTTAAATAAAACATTTTTGAGAAAACGCTCTATTTCTCCCTCTTCTAGAAGATTCTCTAGGGTTGGTACTCATACTTGGTGTCTGATCTGCAGCAATCCACTGGCATACTCCATGAGGAGAAAGACCTACCTGGACCACATGCTCATTCTTTTCTTGTGGTTAAAAAAAAAGATTACAAAGTCTGACCTACCTAATTTTCTTCTTTTTTTTACAAATAAACATTAATAAGTGGAACTCACAGCATTAGGTTTCAAAGTTGATGCCATGGAAAACCCAGAATTTCCTCAGTTTCTTGGGAATCCCTGGTTTTTTGGAATGTTCTCAAGTGTCGTTGATGAAATCCCTGCATTATTATACTCCCAACTTTGTTTCCTCGTTTCCGGAATTAGGACAGCGTTTGCCATGCCGATTTCTCAAATACAGACAACAGGAAAACATAAATGTCAAAGTGCTTGTAAACCACAGGGCCCACAGGCAAGGGGGGGAGCCCCATCATTTGAATCCCAGGGACGTGCGTGACCGCTCCCCTGGTTCTGGATGTCCGCCCTGGGTTACAGTCCCTTCCCGGACCTGCCCCTTCCAGGCTACGGTCAGTTCCAAGCCTCGAACTCTCTCCAAATAAGCAACTGTCACTGTCCTGGGAGCTAGTGTCTACAGTCCACTCCTATACACATGTGCAATTTATACAAAGGTTAAAGTAGGGGAAGCAATAGTAGTTACTATTGAGTATTGGTGCTTTTCCAGGACAAGTATAGAGAAACTCACAGAACTGGTAACATCCAACTGGGGACTGTGGCTTCCGTCTGTGGAGGGTGAGGCTCTGATGGGGTCTTCATACACAGGGGCACCAAAGGACTTTGGACTGCCCTTAGACTGCGCAGTAGATATATGACTAACCATTATATTATTCTTTATAGCTTTCTGTTACATCCCAAATAGTTCTTAATAATCTTTTGAAAACCCACTCTACCAAAAAGCCATTAATCATTTCTTAGCTTTATTTTCATTTGTTCATTCGACACTCACTGGTACCTATTTTAAGTCAAGCTCTGTTCACTGTGGGGACAGGGAATATATAAATAATTAAGATTAGTTACTGCCCTTAAGGAGCTTACAGCCCAGCCAATGTGGGAGGTAGGGGGTGGGGAAGAGAGGGTAGGGGAGAGGAAGGAGGAGGAGGAGAGGGGATGGAGAAGGAGAGAGTGTGTGAGAGAGAGAGGGAGAAAGGGAAGAGAGACAGAGGGGGAGAGGAAGGGAACAGAGGTGGAGAGGGGAAGGGGACCAAGGGAGACTAGGGGAGAAAGGAAGGGAGAGGGAGGGACATAGTATAATCAGACCACACCTGTAAGGGCAGGTACCAGGGCTGAGCAGGGCAGAGGGGCGGGCACAGAGGGAGAATCTGGGGAAGAGGAACCATGCTCTCAGAAGGATCGCTCCATGAATCAGCAATGTCCCCTCCGCCCTCTTCATTTTACACACGAGGAAATGGGAGCCAAGGAGAGGGACTGGGATTCACATAATCTGGCCCCCAGCAATGACCCTTGCACGGTGTCCTCAAACCACTCATGTCACACGGTGCATTTTTACATTTACCTCATTCGGACAGCCTATCCGCTGCAGAGCCTTCCAACTAAGTCCTGTGTTCTACATAGCCAGGATCATCTCCATTTCCGGGGGGCGGTGCGGGCAATACATTTAGTGCCTTACTTCCCCCAGTATGCCTGGCGCTTCATCTGGCATTCAACAAGAGCACAAAACAGTCTTCTGCATAAATATCAATGAATGAAAGCTAATTCAGTTCAACAAGCAATGCTCTTCTATCCCAATTAAGAAAAAATCTGTGCATTTCAAAATTCCACCCAGAGATTCCTCACGTCCTACTGCCTCGCTGCCTGCAACACCCGTGATCCGCAGAGCTGTCTTCACGAAACAGAAGGCGGACCAAGACCACGTCCCTCAGATCCTCGGGTGGCTCCTGCAACAACAGTGACCGTCCCTTGGGGCGGCCCTGTGGCACCTTTCCAGCCTCAAAGCCCACCAGATCCCACCGACGTTTCTCACGCAGCGCTCGCTGCCCAACAGGCCAGCCGTGGCCGGGCTCGCCTCGGCCAGCAAGCACTCTCCACGGATGCCTCCCCAAGTTAACCCTGACCAGCCGCCCAAACGCAGCACTCATGTGTCGCCGGGGAACACTTCTGCTCTCTTTCTGCAACGCTGGTTCTGTTCTTCATGCTACAATAATGGTTTAATTCCTCTTCCAACCATAAGCTACTTATGGGCAGGAGAACCAAGCCCCTTTTTTCCTTTCTTCCGCTATGTTAGTCCCCATACAGTGCACCATCAGTTTCGGATGTCGCGTTCCAGGATTCATTTTTTGCGTCACACCCACTGCTCCATGCAGTCCCTGCCCTCCTTGATACCCGTCACCGGGCTCACCCATCCCCCCACCTCCACAGCGCGCCTCACAATATGGTGCGTTAGAAATGAGCAGATTACGTCTACATATTGGACTATGTCTGTCTTCTGCTTATCTTGAGCCCACGGCCTGGTAAGTCCACACAGGTAGGCCAGGACGGACCTCGGGCCCCAAGGGCGAGCCGTGTTAGGGCTCTGTGCAGCGGTGCTCCACGTAAGGGAAGAAGAAAGAGATGCTTGGATTTTCTTTTAAGCCAGTAAACTGCAAAGTCGGAGAAATCCTAGCTAGTGAAGCAGGAACAATGTATCTTAAGAGACGAAGTCCTCTCTCTCACATGTGAGTCTATATTCAAATTTAAAGGATGGTTTTAGCTCAGCAGTGGCCATGAAGCTAACTTGATTGTTCTATTTTTAAGGGCAAGGGAGGAACCTCTGCTTATATTACTTGCGCTGCCCATTCATTTATCGAATTTATTCACTGTTTAAGCATTAAATGCACTCAACTTCTGTTTCCATTTCAGAGTACATGTATGCATTCAGATGCTACCGGGCGCCCTAGGGGAACAAAGCATCCCGACAGATAGACTCTTCCAAGGCAAAGGGTTAATGGTAACCATGGCAACCGCCTCCAAGAATAGCATCATCGGCAGCAGCATCCATGCTGGGGCCCTCGACAGAATGGTTATAAATATACCTATTAGCAGCCTGAGCTGAATCTTTAAACAGCACTGTTGGGAGAAAGGATGCCTAAAAATAGATCCACACGCTTGCACTTGGAGACGTGTCCTCAGAAACACTGCATCTCGTGCACACATTCACACACGCACAGAATGCTTTTTAATTTTCTTTTTTCCAAGTGCCAAGGAATGGATGCTGGAAGCACAAAACAGGCTCTGGGACATTTTATGACCTTCCTCTTTCCTGCAACATTGCAAAAACAAGCCCCCAGCACAGAAAGGGCAGCCTCTTGGGGGTGCTGCTTCGAAGGGCTCAAGTAGCCACCGGGGCACCCCCACACAGCCAGGCAGTCCCCCGGCGGGCTCCGCGGGCTGCGCTCGCTGGGAAGGCGGCCCCTGCAATGACCACATGGGGAGGCCGGTGGGCGAGGCTAGAAAGCAGCTCCGAGAACAGGGAGCGCTCGCCCTGCCCTTGCTGAGCCTGGAGCCCCCTACAGCGGCCGCTCCTGCCTGCAGACACACCTGCGGCCACGCCAATCCTGGGGCGGAGGTGATTTTCTGCACAGGAACAGGCCAGAGCCAGAGAGCTGCGGTCGTGAATCCGGCTCGGCCATGACATTACTCAACCCGCACAAATATATGCACCTCTCCAAGCCTTCCTCTCCACACTTATACAAGAAGGGGTGATGAAATGCCCAGATCAGAGGGCTGCTGAGAGAGCACAGACAGATGCCTGGCCGGGCTCAGCTTCTGAGCTTTCCTCCTGCACCTCCCTGTTCCCACGAAGTAGAACCCTCTGGAAGGCAGGGCCCGCACCCCCCTTGGACACCCTCCTACATGTCCAAGGAGCAGGTGTTCGCGCAGTGAGTGGTTGAGTGGCTGTAGCTCCGTCCGGGGCCCAAAGACACAAACAGAGAGTAGAACCGCTGCCCAGGCTCAGCTGTGGGGCCTCCAGCTGTGGCCTCACGGGTCACATCGTTCCATCAGTCAGAGGCAAGAGATGAAGCAGTACTGCGTCTAGTTATCTGCCCCCCCACCCCGCTCTGGGCCACAGCACAGTGGGGCTGGATACCCCACCCCATGCCCAAGGCCTGTCCAGCCATGCCTCCACGGCACTCAGAAGCTTGGCAGATACAGTGAGCTCAGGTCATGTTCCTTTTTAGGATGGGGAGAGGTGAACCACGAAAGCAGAAGTCTCGTAAACCCCCAAAACCAAACTCACTCACTCACTACAGGAATTCAGACAGAAGTGTAGGATTTGCAGAGCTCACCCTGACGCCATAGATGAATCCAACGGGGACGTGGTGCCACTGAACAGTGGCTGCTGGTGAGTAGACCCTGATCACGCACAGTGTGCCCGTGTACATGCTACACACACACACACACACACACACACACACACTTACTTCTAGACAGGCCCCTCCCAGCACCCTACACCCCCAGAACCAACTAACCCCACAGCCAACCTGACAGGCTTCAGAACGACAAACACCACAGTCAAGACAGGGGCCAGTTCGCTCCAGAGTGGGAAGGCAGGACGAGACTGCACTGAGTCAACTGTATCTTTCGTGTCAGACTTCCTCAGGAGGAAGGCAGGCAAAAGGACAGGATGTTAAGAATCCACGAGCTGACAGGTGTGGTATGAAACACGTAAGCATCATTCACGGACCCAAACCTGCAGGGTCGGAAAAATCTCACATATTCGCCTACGTACTGACCTGCGTAGAGGCCCTACGTGTCCCTGCCTTCCTGCTCAGAGGAAACAACCATCCCGAAATTGATGTGTGTTATTCACATGTATTTTCAGAGGCTTATTACATGTATGTAAATGTCCTGCATGCTTTTAAACACGGTGGAAATGTAGTCATGCAAATCCCTTTGTTCTGAAACTTACTGTCAAGAATGAGCCACCGGACAGACTTTTATGTACTTCGGTCATACTAACCCCCGTGTGGCACCGCAGCGCATGGACGCGCCACGTTCTATTGAAGGGTCCCCGTCCGCACACATGCGGGCTCTCGTCAGCGGCGGCTTCCCCAACGGCGCTGGGAAGAGATCGGAAAATACTCCCGCCTCAACTTCACTCCAAGTGCCAAACGGCTGCACAGATTCATACTTCGGCCGAACGATGCAAGAGCGGCGGTCCTGCCACAGCCGAGCCATGTCCGGCACCACAGCGTTGGCGGTTTCCATCTTCCCGTTCTAACGAGTCTAGGTTTTATGAATGTGGACCTGTCCCTGTCGCCTCCGTCCATCCATGCACTGACTCAGCAGACATCCCCGTGCCGGTCACCGTGCTAAACCCGCTGAAGACACGAGCGTGCAGGCAGACAGACCAGCGCCTCCTGGAGAGCAGGCGACAGACCGAGACGAAGCGCACGAGGAGTGTGATGTCAGGAGGGCGCCAAGGCCCGCGCGGAGCCATGAAGCCGGGCGCACGGCGGAGGGGTGGGGGGGGTGCGACTCCACGAATGTGTGCATTTCCTCCAGCGGCACCGACAGGAGCGTGACTAACTGTTCGATCACGGGGCGGCGCACAGGCCCCTGTGAGGCAAAGCGGGACCCAGCGGGAGCGTTGGCACGCCTAAGCGGGCTCAGGCTTCTCCCAGACCCAGGCCTGCTCGGCTCCACTGCCACGGGCCTAACTGCTGCTTCCAGAGCCACGCACCCGTGATAACCCCTCGTACGGTCTAGTCCTTTGTCGGTTAAGGCTGCTGACCACATCTCCCCCTCTCGGGATTCCCTCTCCCTCTGCCTCCTTAACTTGTTCGAAACTTGGGATCTACCGTACAGACCGAACAACGCATAACATGTCATAAGACACGTGGGACTCGGCTTGAACTCTCGCTCACATTCCTCTCTGCAGGATGTTGTAAGACTGGGCTGTAACCTGGCTGGCCAGGCTCTGCCTTTCCGGTGTGTGCCCCGGGGGGACTGGGTGAAGGACCCGGGCCCGGCCCCAGGGTCGCCCCCAACACGATCTTCTAGAACCACAAACATGCTGTTTTTTCCTCCTGGAGTGCTTATCCGTTCCGAGACTGATCTCGCTCACGGTGTCCCCGGGCTCTCCCATACGTGTGACCGAATGTGCCAGCGCCCTTTATGAAAAGGGTCTTCCTTTCTCCCACCGCTTTATGACGTCTCCCTGCCACTCCGTGTTCCATCAGTTCTGAAATTCTCCTCAGAAGCTTCTTAAAAAACCATGTTAGGTCTGCCATCTGGCTGACAACAATTATAAAACATCATAAATAAGAGGAAATTGTAGTTCAGCCATAAAACAGAGGTATTTCGTAGAATGAATGAAGTAAGGCATGTCCAGTTTCCCTATACCTACCAACTTGACCGGGGGCTTTCTATTTTCCTCCAGCGGTCGATCCCTGCCTGTACATCTATCAGACTCTCCTAATGACTCCAGCGTCACAAGCCTTGCTGTCTCATAGGGTAAAAGACTCCACTCTTGGTCACTCTCTTCCTGGCTCCTCTTGGCTCCTCCTTCTCCGTGAATTCTAAAATCAGCACGTCAAGTCGATTCTGAACCTCCTGCTGGAACTCTGCCGGGAATCACGGGTACTCCACAGGCCGGGGGCCAGCCGACACCTTCAGCATATGGAGCCTTCCCCCCGCACGCTGTGTCCCTTGCTCTCTCATCGGGTCGACTTGCGTGTTTTGGGACACTCTTCATAAAGATCTTGTACACACTGTTGGATTTTACTGTGAATGTGAACATTCCAAGTCATATCTTCTGATTGGGCTTTTATTGCTACAGAGAGAGGCTTTTTTTTTTTTTTTTACTTTAATTCAAGAAAACTTAATCTCCCGGATTCTAACAGTCTCCTGAATTTTCCACATAGACAATCCCCCATCCGGAGTTCTGTTTCTCCCATATAATTCCATAACTCTTATGTGTTTAATCTTTTCTTACCGCATCTTAAGATGTGTCTAAAGTTTCACTTTTATATTTCTTATAGATTTTTCACAAATGCCCTTAATCAAGCTAACACTCCATCACAGTTTTGGCTTATTAAGAGTTATTATGAATATATGTTGAGTTTTATCTTTTCTTTAACTATTAAATTTTTGTATTTTTCCTCAATTGACTTGCTAGTATGATAGAGGTCACACGACTTCCTGGCTTAGAACCATCCTTGCATTTCTGAGACAAATCTACTTGGTCGTAACATATTACTCCCTTTATACCCGTCACAGTCCAATTTGCTACTGTTCTATTTAGGTTTTTTGCATTGTGCTAAAATCGTAGCAACCAGCGAAGCTTTTGGACCTAGAACCCAGCTAACTGCTTCATTTTTTTTTTCTATTTAATGGAATGTTTATCTAATTTTTTAACTCACAGAGGCATTTCTGGCTTTCTCCTTGTACATCTTTGCTGGTATTGCCCACGCCCCCTTGCTGGCAAGGAAAGACAAAGCAGGGCTTCTCTGGACCATCGCGGCTGAAATTGTCTTCAACATCTCTCCCCTAAGGAAAATACCACCGAAGCTCACTACTTCTGACCTAAAATGAGACCATGTGTGTGGAAGTTTGTACGACACCGGCATGCCACAGAGTGGGTTCAACCCAAATAACGAGGGGCTGGCTGTTCAACGTGGTAGGCAAATTTTTCACCCAAACCACCTTTTTTTGAGAAAGTATCTGGAAATACTGTCTCTCTGCAGAATTCACAAGGCTGTATTTCATCAATTCACCAGCAGCCCCATTCTTCTACAGGCTGGACCCTGCACCCCTTCTCTGCCCCTGTGGAGAGCAGCACGCACGGCCGGAAGCAGCTGTGGCCACGAGGCGCGTGTGGCGGCCGCCGCACCAGGCACCTGTCTGCGCGCTCCCATCACGGCCGCTCCAAATGGGCTTCAGCGAAGAACCAAGTGCTGCGCTCAGACTCTGGCAGTGGCGTCCACAGTGCCCGGCAGTGGGCATTCACGGTACCCGGCAGCGGGTGTCCACAGTACCCGGCAGCAGGCGTCCATGGTACCAGGCGCGCGTGCAGGCGGTGCAGAGCCGGCACGTGGACGGGACCGTGTACATATCCACACACGTTTCAACTCGACTTCTACTCAAGCCAATGGGCCTCCACTACAGAACACTCCTAGAAACAGCTACTTAAAACTATTTTTAAATAACAGCACTGTGATATTTTGTAATTAATTCGAGCTTTTAAATTCCTACAAAAATGTTATTTCCATCTTAATGGTACAGTGCTTACCTATCACTGAGCTTCTTACACTTTATAACAAGTAACACCTAATAGGCTTCTTAGAGTTCCCCCACACCACGCTCTGAAACCCCTTCCCTGTCATTTCCAAACTGTAACCTTGGGCAACTTCGTGTCTACAAGCCTCGGTTTTGAAAACCCCGGGGATGGGCACACTCACCTCGCAGTGTGATTGTGGTAACTAACCCAGCGAGGTGCCGAGCTGACCCATCATGTAACACAAGGACTCCGTAAAGCCAAGTTTCCTTCTGTTTCTATTCAAGTATCAAGATACTCTTTCTGTACTGATGCTTCCTGGTCTCAGTTCCATGTTTTGCTCTACCGTGCAATACTGCAGAGCAAAGTCTCCACGTTTGTATGAACTTGAGCAGAAAGCCCCATGAACCCTAAGTGCTTGCTGGGACAAGAACACAGGGAGCCTCCCCTGCACCAACCATGCACCCCTCGTACTCAGGCACACTTGAATTATTCTCTTTAGCGGGGGCAGCTCGTCTGCTCTTAGCCTACCCAGAGAAGCTCACATCTCATAAACAACTCCCTTTCTCAGCTGATACCCTATTCTGGGCGGGAGACAGCAAAGCATAATCAATAATTCAAGGAGACACCAAGTCGCACGAGCTAACACTGTAAAGATAAGTTGGCAGTGTCAGGCAAGAAGCACTGTTTCAATTCCTTTGTCATGAGAGTCATAATATTTATTTATAGCCTGATAACTTCGTGGCAGGAAGATGAGGAATCAAAGAATAAATCCAAACTTTCAAACATTATCGGAGTTATTTTCATCTTAAGCACAAACACCACTCTGGCCTAAATGAGCATAATTACACTGATTGAAGGTAGATGCGCACGCACACACAATCGGCTCGATCGCCAGCAATGCTGCACGGTTTTAGAAGCATCCTGTATGTATTATTTCATTTGATTCTCAAAATCAGCCATGGAGAAGGAATTTAGGAAGGCACACGCCTCTGCTGAGGGGCTCTCAACCAGCAGGGAAAGCAGCCACGCATCCACGCATTCACTCTCTCATGCGGGACTGTTCATAGGGACCCTACCGTGTGCCGGGTGCTGGTTCGGGGGTGTGGCAATGAACGAGACAGCCGAGGCCTGCCGAGGCCTGCCCTCGGGAGCTCATCCTCAAGGGGGCATAGGAACGGGCCACACTGCCATCAGCGGCACAAGGGGAGTGTAGACAGGGAGGGAGGAAAATACCCAGACGGCTCGAGGCGGTCAGGTATCCCCCAGTACGTAGTATTTATGGCTCCAGACCACGGTAATGAAACAGTTCCCTCACTCGGGACTCCGGACTTTCACAGTTAACTTCCACTCACCAACCACAGGAATTATCCACGTTCACCGGACGCCCACACCCGGCTTCTGGACTCGGCCGTATTAATGCCGCGCTATGCTGTCAGCCGTGCGCACCGAGCCTCGGCATAGTGAGAATCCCACCGCCCGGCAGCCACGGCCACGAGCTCTCACCGAGAGCCTCACGTCTGCTCCGACCGTCACCCCAGCCCCAGAAGGGGCTCCAAAACAGCCTTCCTTTCGGGGCCTGCCTGGGCTCCAGCTCTCTTGCTGAAGCTCGGAAAAAACTCGAGACAACTTGTGTAGAGACGCATACCCGGCAACAGTCCTCGCGACAGGGCACGAGGGCTTCCTGGAACAGGTACTTTGGAGTTCGGAGCCACGACGAATGACACAGTGAACCGCGCAGACAGAGTCACCCTCATTCTGTGCTCAGTCCTCCCGCTGCTGTTGCAATCTGTGCACATCTCGTCGGACCGCAAACTGCTAATCTGCGGACACCTTCTCCAGCCTGTCCTCCCGACGAGGTTTCCGGAAGCAGTTAGCCATTTGGGAGTGGCTCTCTTGCTAAGTCCCTGCATCTAGAACAGACACGGGACAGACACAGGACAAAGGAAAACCTCTTAGGTTTTCAGTCTGTACTTCGCGGTGCTAAACCAGGGTGTCCGGTGGAGCTAAGAACGTAGCACACGAGGGCACCTTCCGGGGCCGGGCCCGGTCGCGCTCACACTCCTGAGAGCAACGGCGCGGTCACCCCCGGGGGCCACCCCGCACTTTGCTCCGGTCTCCACGCAGACAGCAAGCACTGGGGTCACGGGCCCGGTCAGCAGGGCCCTCAGGGACAAGCCAATTCTGACAGCGCAGGGAGTTCTAAGTAACTCTGGGTTCCGCAGGACTCAAGAAGGAGTAAGACCGTGGCTCTCTCGGACCGGCAACTGGGCTTCCCAGTGTTCAGCTGGGACATGGGGAGGAAATACCCACCATGAGGGCTGTGGGGGCGGTTAAAATGTAAATAAATCATCATCTTCAAGGCGGCTGGCAAATACTGGTTAATCCCCTGCTCAGCTCATCCAAGTGTCTGCGCCACTTCACCGAGGACGCGAAGCACAAACGTGAGCCCCGATGAACCAGCATGAGGACGCTCTGGCCCAGGGTCCGCGCACACACGCGCACACACAGACGCACAGGCTCACGTACAGCACCTGAGGAACTCAGGAGAGAAGAGGCAATGGGAGAGCTGCCCGGCCAGAGTTTAACCCTTGCAGCCCGCCGTGCGGTGCTGAGGCACCGTGAGACACGCGGGCAGGTGGGCTCCAATGACGCTCAGTGCCGGTGAGGGAGGTGGCGCAGTGGTCGTAATAACGGGAAAGTGTGCGGAGGGCTTCGGGTGTGCCAGGCATGACTGCCAATAAATTCTCGACTGGTATGACCTCGCTCGATCATTTCCACAGCCTCGCGTCTGCACTATCATTATTGCCTCCTTTTATAGGACGCGGAAGCCCAGAGATGGCGGGGTGCACGCGAGCCGGAGCAAGGCCGTCAGCCGGAAGACCCGCTGAGAGACGCAGGCGGGAAGGGGAACCAGGAGAAGAAGGGGAGCACCAGACACAGACCAAAAGGCGGGGGAGCCGGCTGGGGAAGCAGCCAGCCCACACTGAAGGGGGCGGGGCAGAGGAGGCGCCTCCAGAGCAATCAAGAAGCCAGAGTAAGGGCTGTTAGGGATGGTCCTGCCCCAGGACCAAGAGAAGCCGACCTTCCCACCGGACCCCGGGCACAGGGGCGCTGCCCTCTGCACCGCCCCCTTCACTGCTCTCTCCTGCAGGTTGTTTCTCTTGTAGTCCCTTAGATAAGCACAAAATAAGCAAATCCCTTTCAGTGCTGGGGATACCACAGGTTTCCAGGGAAAGCTTCCCCGAAGGACAGGAGAGCTGGAACTGCAAGCGAGTGTCGGAAATCAAAACCAGCAAGAGGACATTAACAAGGACTCATCCAACTCCTGCATCTGATCTGCAAACACTCGACTGCACAGGGCCAGCTTAGAAGAGGTTGAGACTGACAGCCAGTGATGGGATTGAGGGGACCCTGAGGCTCCCACTCCTACTCTGGAGGGACCAGAGTGTGATGCAGCAGGGGATGTCACTCGGGTCACGACAACGGCAAAGCAGGCCTGCACCGGAGACACCAGGATCTCAGGTACTGGGAGCGGCTCGGACCAGGTAGGCGGGTCTGGGTTCTGTCCTTGATGCACTTGACACTGTGGATAATCCCTCCTGCCAGAAGTTCTTCCTTCCTTCCTGCACTAGCCCTCGGGTGCTGCCGGAGTAAAGAACCCAAACCAGGTGGCTGAGACAAGAGAAACTTCTCATCTCCTAATCCTGGGCCTGGAATTCTAAGACAGAAGTGTCTGCAGGGGTGGCTCCTTCCAAGGCCTCTCCTTGGCTTGAAGACGGCTGTCCAAGCACTTGCACACGCGCTCCATGTGAGCACATCCATCTCCAAGCTTCCCTTCCAATAAGGACACCAGTCACATGGGATTGGGGCCCATCCTCCGGACCTCACTTTCCCTGGACTATCTCTATCAAAACTATGTCTAAATAAGGTCACAGTCTGAGGTCTGGGGGTTAGGACTTCCGCATACAAATTTCGTTAAGAGGCCAGTTGGACCCTGACCTTTAGTCTCTCATTCCTGTGACATGAGTCTGACGTCAGCCACCTTCTCTTCTCACTACCTTCTCCCAACCACAGTGACAACACTGTCCTCATGGAGATGAAGCTCGGGTCCTGATGAAGAGCCAAGCCTTCCCCCCAGCTTCCAGATGTGAGGACAGCCGCCTGCTGAGCACCGCCACCTACACGCCCAGGAGCCTCTAGCTCAGAATGTCCCACGTGCCAGAATGTCCCCCATGCTCTCGTATCCTCCATCTCGCTGGGGAAAGAAGGAGCATTCAGTCAGGGTCTAGACCATGGGTTGCAGGACCAGAACGATGGGATTGGAACCCTGGTTCCCCTGCTTCCAGCCATGTGACATTAACAAGGGCTACTTCCTTCCCACCTCCTCACCCACCAGTGTGGACTTGCAGGCTTACAAAGATCACCTCTTGAATATAGGTTAGAGGCTTAGAATAAGGCCTGAGACACTGTCAGGCCTCACACCTGTCAACCACTTATTAAGTTAGCTATGTCTGAGTGAAGCCATTCCCCCAGGAACTCGTGCTAGAAAAACATGCATTTTAGGATCAGCTTGATTTCTGCAAAGAACCCAGCAGGGGGTTTGATGGGACTGCAAGAGATCTGTGCACCAGGCTGGGTGGGGCTGCCGTCCCGACAGCACGAAGCCTTCCAGCCTGCAGACGCAGGATGTCTCTCTATTACTCGGTCCTTCCAGAACTTCTGTGATGCTTTGTAGTGTTCAGCACACAAGCCCTGTACTTTTTTGCTTATTTTATTCCTAATTAAGTTTTAATATTATGAAAAGAATTATATTCTCAATTTCCTCTTGTTCATTTTAATTATTTACTAATACAACTGATTTTGTATACAGATCTCATATCCTGCAACCTTACTGCACGTACTAGTTCTAAGAGTGTTTGGTGAGTTTACTTCTCCATCATGTTCTCTGCAAACAGAGGTGCGCTTTTACTTCCTTTCTATCGTGGATGATTTTGATTTCGCCTCCTGGCCCAATTAACTAGCTAGAATTACTTGCACAATATTCAGTAAGAATGGCGTGTGGGCATCCACACTTCATTCCAGATCTCAGGGGGAGAGGCTTTAGCCTTTCACCACTGGGCGTGATATCAGCGGGTTTTGCAACCAATGGTCTTTATCCACTTAAGGGAGTTCCATTCCACTCCTAATGAGGTTTTGGGGCTAGGGAGCGTGGGTCCTTTTTTTTTTATTATGAAGGAGCCCTCACAGGCCCTTTCTGCAAATCTGTTCTCCCCACAGCTGTGGAATGATCGTTCCAACAGGCAAACCCGATCATGTCACAGCTTTCTTAGTCGAGCAGACACTGAAGTCCAGGCCATCCTTACCTCCCACCACTTTCCCTTTGCTCTTTGCCTTCTGGCAAAAAAAAAAAAAAGGAGGTCTCCTAACATATTCTGCTACTTCTTCCTTGATTCTGTACTTTCGATGTACTTTCTATCCCGTACTTGGAATGCAATTTCTATGACCATCTATGTCCCCTACAATTTGTTTAAAACTTTCTCTAATTTCATCTCAGAAACTTCCTCTGAACACGTCTAGGTGAGCTCCCCTTGTTCTATCCTAATACTCTACACACAGGGGGATCCTCGCAATTACCATACTGAATATAATTTTATGCTTCTAGGTCTCTCTTCCCCCACAGACAACCAACTCATTCAAGTATGGTCTCTGCCTTGACCTTAGTCTCTAACACGTGCTGGGCACAGAGTGGGCAACAGATGCGTGGGGAAACCAACCAGTGAACGAATGACTCACCAAATCAGCCTTTCACGTGACTGCCAGTGATTTTTCTTAAGTATAAACTTGATTATAACAATTGCTAAAAGCCCTCTACTAGCTGCTAATGGCCTGTAGAATGAAGTTCCAATTTCCTAACATGGCACAGAAGGTTCCCACGACCTGCCTACTTTCCCATCTCCTCTGCACACCCGGTTCTCAGCCCCACCACCAGGCACAGCTCCCCTAACGCCAGCCCTCTGTCCAGTCTCCCCACGTTCCCTTACACACACTGTCCACACTGGCCCGCCCTGCCTGTCCTTCCCTACTGTTCACTTGGAAACCATGCAATCTTTTTTTCAAGAGTCAGCTCAAACATCACCTTTGAGCTCCGCGTAAATCTGTTTATACAGCTGTCAAAGGCACCCATGCTCCCTGGATCTAGGCCTGAACTCACAACAGTCTACAGTCTACTCTGCTGCTGCTGCAAGAGAAAGAGAAGCTCGCTCTCCCCCGACCCCCTGCTCAGCAGGAACCCCACCATCATCCCAACACCCGTCTCCTCTCTTCACACGCTCCATCACCAGGGGGACGCAGGCATTTCTCTCTGGCTCTTTGCTCCCCTCACCCCACGCCACCACTGATGCCCCCGGTGTAGTGCAACAGCCTCCGGACGGATCCCTCTGTCAACACCGGCCCCCTCCAAACACCACACCCCACGCAGGGAGCTGGGGAGCCGGCCTCTCCCTCCCCCACCTGCAACCCTGCAGAGGCTCCCCGTTACCCTGATGACCAGCACCGAAGTTCAAGCGGCCTCCGGGGCTGCAGGTCCCTGGCTCCCCAACCGCCACTCCAGCTTCCCAGCCCGTCCTAGCTCGGCGCTCAGCGCGCGGCCCGGATCACCTTCTCCGGCTCGCACTCCTCCTTCCGGACCTCGGCGCCTCCTGAGAGCGCCTTGTCTGACGCCCCGTCTAGAGCCTCACAGAATCACAGTCTTTTTCTTTGTGGTTTTTGTCTCAGTTTCAGAGGACACCCTCACGTGAAGGGGAGCACGAAGCGTGCGCCGCCAGCCCCGAGAGAAGGCCAGTGCGCTCCGCTGGCAGCTGTCTGGTGCGCGGCCGGCATGGGAGAGGCCCTCAGTGCGGATTTCAGTGACGGACACCCCCGAAGTCGCCACTCGTTGCAACGGTCATGGAGAAAGGGCTCTCCCTTCTCAGGCCCCACTCTCCACGTCCAAGGTCCGAGCGGAGTCCTTAGACCGCTGACAGATGGCCCTCACTGGACTGCGGGCCCCACACGGATGGGAGGCCTCCTCTGCTCAGTGGGGAGCACGCGGCAGTTACCTCGTTATGGGGGCGCCCTCCCTGGGAGGTGGGTTCCAGGGGCCACAGTTTACAGGGGCCAACATTCTCACTGGTAAACACACGGTAAGACCAGGATGGCTTTCTAAACGGGGACTGCTTAGCTTAAGGACAGAAAGGCTGAGACAAGGGGGACGCCTGCTCTGAGTTAGGGTCTCTACTGCACGCCTAGGGAGGCCCAGAAGGAAGGACCGGGGTGCAGAAGCTGCGGATGTCCGTGTACAGAGGAACCTGAGCCCCCATCACTGGCAGGGACCAAGCAGCAATTCCCCCTCCGCCCATTCATCATCATCCATCATCCATCATCCATCAGCTGTGTGACGGACGACAGTCTCCCTCCCTCTCTGAGCTTTGGCTCATCGTTTGCCAAAGGCTAAGAATAAAACTCGACACCAACAGGATGATTGTGAGGGTCTGTTGGGTGTCCCGGGAGCCGGCCTGGCGACACGAGGCTCAACACCAGCCATCGCCTGTTTCCCATAGCCAAGCCTCCGGCAGCGCTGTCCCCAGAGCAAGGAGCCCTGGGCCCGCAGTCCAGCCTGGCCACTCACCAGCTGTGCAACTCCCGCACAACCACCGACCAGCCTAAGCTTCAACGTCTGCCCCTGAGAAATGGACACAGCACGGCTTCCCGCACGGGCCTACCAGCAGTTTGAACGAAAGGCGGACCCCAGAGGGCTGCATGAAACTTCTGTTGGCACCACAAGCAAAAATACTGTCAAGTTATTTTGTAATTAAAGACTTATTTTCTTTCTTCTAGCATACAAGGGAAAACACACGCACACACACACAATTTCTTGAAAGAAATCTGTAAACAGCCTATCCCCATAGCAGGAGCCGAGAGGAAGGTCAACGAAGAAAGGGGCTCTGCTCGTTCATGCCCTCCACACGCCACAGGGGGTGCGGCCGCAGCCTCAGAAGGATGGACAGACGGAGGCCATCTTCACGTCGTACTTCCAAGAACAGAGTACAGCCCCCGCTACAATGTGGGGGCTGTCGCAGACCTCTAGAACAGAGACATGGCTGAGAAAACATGTCAAGATTTTTTTTCTTAAATATGAGGGGTGCCTGGGTGGCTCAGTCAGTTAAGCGCCCACCTTCCACTCGGGTCATGACCCCAGAGCCCTAGGATCGAGCCCTGCATCGGGCTCCCTGCTCGGCAGGAAGCCTGCTTCTCCCTCTCCCACTGCTTGTGTTCCCTCCCTCGCTGTGTCTTCTCTGTCAAATAAATAAATAAAATCTTTTTTAACAATAAAATGTGAAAAGCAGAAAGAACTGACAAAAATGTTAATATGGAAGGAAAGACCATAAAACCATTATCCCACGGCCCGGGTGGAAAGGCCCTCCTTTTCTCTTCAAAAGCCTTCCTGCTCCTCTCCGCGCAGATGAGGGACGGGCTGAGCTGCCACTGTCCGTGGAGGACAGGACGAGCGCGCGAAGAGATAGATCCCACGGGACACGTGGGAGCCAAGGGAGACGACCGCCAGCCAACTTGGGTGTAAAGACTCAGTTCAAACAAAAATCCAGTTCAAAGTCCGACTTCAGATGCCAAACCTGCATTAGATCATAAAATTCTTTTTTGCTCAATTCAGTAATTTTTCTTAAAAAACAAACAAAAACCCAATGGATTCTTTTTATAACATTTCACTGTCAAAACATGAGTAAACACGGAGAAGCAAAAAGAAATCACCTGTAATCTCCAAACACAGAAATAAGCCTTGTTCACATCTTGGCATATATTCTTCGGGTCTTTTTTCTATGCACACACACGCACGAAGGCGGGGGATCTCTACGAATGGGATGCTATCGTTCATACGGTTTGGTAACACCTTTGATCACTTAATCATGGTATCTTTCCATGTTAATACAGGTCCTTCTAGATCTTCTTTTTTAATGTCCTCTATCATACGGATATCCTAATTTTGTTAACTAACTGCCTATTACTGGATGTCCATATTGCTCATGATAAGTCCGGTGTTATAAATAATGCCAGGACAAATGACCTACTATACACATCTTTGTGCACTAGGCCATTTCTGTTTCTTAAAGTAAAAACGGTATTTTGGGGTCAAAACATTTGCACATTGTGGTAGGGCAGATAATGCCTACTGCTTGTCCCCAGAACCTACCAATGCGGTCCCTTACAGGTAAAATGCCCTTTGCGGATGGGATCCAGTTAAGGGTCCCGGCATAAGGAGATCACCCGGAGGGATCACAAGGGACCTTCTGAAGGGAAGGAGGGAGGCAGGTGAGCCAGAGATCGCTGAAGAGACACCAGCACAGACTTCCCAGGGGGAGGAGGCAGCCAGGAGCCACGGAAAGTTACCATGTATAGAAGCTGGAACCAGCAGGCAAGCAGACCTTCCCTGGAAGCCTCCAGAAGGAAAGCAGGCCGTTAATTTCATTTGATGAGTCTTCTGGCCCCAAGAAATATAATACAATAAGTGAGTGCCACTCTGCAAAACAGTGTGGAGATTCCTCAAGAAATTAAAAATAGAGCTTCCCTATGACCCTGCCATTGCACTACTGGGTATTTACCCCAAAGATACAGATGCAGTGAAAAGAAGGGCCATCTGTACCCCAATGTTCATAGCAGCAATGGCCACGGTTGCCAAACTATGGAAAGAGCCAAGATGCCCTTCAACGGACACATGGATAAGGAAGATGTGGTCCATGTACACTATGGAGTATGATGCCTCCATCAGAAAGGATGAATACCCAACTTTTGTAGCAACATGGACGGGGCTGGAGGAGATGATGCTGAGTGAAATGAGTCAAGCAGAGAGAGTCAATTATCACATGGTTTCACTTATTTGGGGAGCATAAGGAATAACACGGAGGACATGGGGAGATGGAGAGAAGGGAGGTGGGGGAAGTTGGAGGGGGAGACAAACCATGGGAGACTGTGGACTCTGAGAAACAAACTGAGGGTTTTGGAGGGGGATGAGGGATGGGTGAGCCTGGTGGTGGGTACTAAGGAGGGCACGTACTGCATGGAGCTCTGGGTGTGGTGCATAAACAATGAATCTTGGAACACTGAAAAAATAAAATTAAAAATTTTTTAAAGATATTATATGAAATAAGAAAAAAAAGTGTGTGTTGTTTTAGGTCACAGAGTTTATGGGTTTTGGTGCAGTAAAAATAAGAGACATACACATTTTTACTAAATGCAGTATTTCTTTGATAAACACTTTGCTTCTAAGGGAAACTACAGCTGATAACTCAGGACCCCCCACTCCGATCTTGCCAGCTGATCCGCTCTGCAGCTGCCACGGGCCAGCTGTCCCAAGAAAGCAGCGGTCACATTGCGAGCATCTAGCACATGCCAAGTACTGTACTGAGCTGTTCTCCTACATTTCTTCCCCTAAACCTGTATGCAAGGACCACCTTCCCACTTCATATGATTTTACAACTTAACAAACTACCCCTCGTGGAAGTCAGGCAACTTGCCCCCAATTCATTTGCTGATTTCTTCAACACACATCGCAAAAGCACCTACTGTTGCACAGGCATGAAGTCCCGGGCTCTCGAGAGGCCGCAGTGACCACGCCCCAGTCCCTGTCCCCATTGAAACCTGATGCCCCGCAGACCCCGGAACCAGGAAGTGGGGAGCCAGGCTGGGCAGGAACCCCCCGGCCCCATTCACACCGAACTCTGCAGCCTCTCTTCCCTGTCCTTCTCCTTCTTCCCCATACATCTCAAGACACTTAGGATCTAAAATGCCTGCATGCACTCATCACCGCCCGCTCCCCCGGGCCTGCTAGAGTGCATGCAGGTCCCCGAGGGCGGGACCTCGGCCTCCTCTCAGTGTTCACCCGCTTCTCGTCCAAGACGACCTCTCCCCTACACAACACGGTTTCCAGCCACCCGGCGACCTACTTCCCTGCAAAGGCTGGCTTGCCTCCCGCCTGCCTCCGAGTCACATCTGCAGTGAGGGGTATTAGGCAAGGAAGAGGAGGGCCTGCGCTTTAAATAAAGCAGAACTTCACCGCTGAACCCAGAACTCCTGCGTCTCACCCAAGCCATTCAGCTGAAGGAAGGATTTGGATTTCTGCAAATCCAAAGAAACTCCAGCGTTACCTGTAAATGCGGAAAGGGGAGCACACCTCTAGCTATTTCCAAACCCGCCTTCCTGCAGGAGCCCAGGGCTGGCGGTGAGAAGCGTCCGCTGAGAACGGGCACCCCCGTGTGCTCACACGCGGAACTGCAACGCGGGCCGTGGCCTGCCGGTCCCGGCCGCTTCTTCCTAAAAGCCAGCTGCTCTCTGGGAGCAGACCCCAGAGAAACGGATTGTCCCGAGCTGTGAGAGGACAACGCAGTGCGAGCACCCAGTGCCGGCACGCCCATGTGCGCCGTGGCAGTGTCCGTGCCCGTCCTCAGTCCCACTGAGTCACACAGGGCCATCCCGTCCCTGCTTGACAATGGACGACGTAAACATGTCACTGCCCACACCTGAGGAGCCCGCGGGAGCCCAGCTGGACTTCCTCTGAGACCAGCCGCCTCAGCCCTCCCGGACTCTTCCGTTCAGCAAGTCCTCTGTGGCTCAGGGCCATCTGAGGCACACGGGCTGCGGGCTGTGCCCCGGGCACCTGCAGAAGTGTGCTCCGCCCGCGCGACCCTTGGCGTCAGTCTGAGCCCTGCTCACTGAGCAGAGGCCGCCGCTCAGAGACACAGCAAGGAGCAGAGGGTCCCTGGTCCTCCTGCCTCAGACGTAACTGTTCACTCAGCCATGCCACTGGGCCACCACTGGGCCACCACGAGGCCACAACAGGCTCCAGATCCATACCTGAGCAGCACGAGGTCGGAGGTTACAGACCAGGATCGGCTCAAACGGGCGGCCAGGACACAGTGAGACATGGTCCAGAGCAGGCACAGACACCGAGACACCAACCAAGAAAGCTTGGTTCCTGACCCCCAGCAGCCCCCCTGGGCCAAGTGCAGGAGGTCCAACAGTGAGGACTTGACAGCTCTCTCCACATCCCCTAGCTCACCTGTTCTGGACAGAGGCGTCCCTCCAGCCCTTCCCAGATGGCCGTACCTCATGATACCAGTCCCACCACGTGACACAGTACGCCTGCCAGTCCGTAAGGGCCAGCACTTACCACGCTGCACCTGCAGACCCCACTGCGCCTGCGGACCCCAACCACTACACTGCACCTGCGGACCGAGTGCACCTGCGGACCCAAGTGCAACTGCAGACCCCAAGTACTGCACTGCACCTGCGGACCCGAGTGCACCTGCGGACCCAAGTGCACCTGTGGGCCCCACTGCACCTGCAGACCCCAAGTACTACACTGCACCTGCAAACCCGAGTGCGCCTACAGGCCCCACTGCACCTGCGGAGCCCAAGTACTGCACTGCACCTGTGGACCCAAGTGCGCCTGCGGGCCCCACTGCACCTGCGGAGCCCAAGTACTGCACTGCACCTGAGGACCGGAGTGCACCTGCGGACCCGAGTGCACCTGAGGACCGGAGTGCACCTGTGCGCCCCACTGCATCTGTAGACCCCACTGCGCGTGCAGACCCCAAGTACCCTGGAGACCCCACGTATAATCAAGAAGGACTGAAATGCTCAGTTTGCTCCTGGAGGAAAACCTGAATAAAGGCTATAGGACCAGCCTTCCTTGCCATCTTCTTTCCAGCCACAACCCCTGCCTCTACCACCCCGGGCTGCTGCCACACTCAGCCCATCTTTCCCCAGCTACCCTGCCGCTTCCCCTACGTAGAAGACTCTTCCAACGCTGTCACCTCGGCCAGTCCTGTCCCCCTTATTAATCTGACTTCTGTAGAGACTGGACCCATCTTCTCTGATCTGTACTCCCAAGTCCAAGCACACGCACAGGCGTCCCAGAACAGTTAAGGAATAAGAGTGACCCATACACTCCACATAGCCTGGCCACCGCTGCCAGACCACTCAGCTGCGGGAGGACGGAAGAATCAGAAGCACGAAGGTCTGGGGATGGGCGGCGGAAGTGGATGCACGACACTGTGAATGACCTCAATGCCACTGAATTGCACACTAAAAAGTGATTAAAATGGTGAGTTTGAGGTTACGTATTTGTTACCCTAACTTTCAAGCTAAGTAAAAACTGTTAAAACAGGATGGGAACTATGTAGACGAGGACGGTGTGCTGATGGCAGGCACAGGCACAGCCTGCCCCGAGGCGCTCACCACTTCCAGCCCCCGCCCATACGCCACACCCATCCACTTGACCAGGACTCCCTGAGTCAAACTGTCAGGTTCTAACTTAGGGGGTAAGCTCCTTGGAGACACACTGACCTCTTCCAAGGCCAGAACCCAGGCTGGAGTCCTGAACCCGGGGCGTACTCAGATGGGGACAGCGGCCGCCAGTCGGCAGGTAGACCGAGCCTCCAGTTTCCTACAGGCTGTTCTGGCCACTTTCTGACAGGGACACTGAGGCCTGACGCCATCTCAGGGCCAGATGAGCCAACACGTGAATGAATGAATGAATGAAACACCAAATGAGTAACGTCACTCGCGATGGCAAGGGTGGCAGGCAGCGGGACCAGCGGGTTCAGAAAACCACGCTGTGTGTCTCACGCAGAAGCTGACATTTTAGGGGCCATTTAAGTCCTAAAATCACGTCAATCTGACTATACTTAGAAACACACCAAAATTCCCATTAAACGTCATACTCTTTGTTTCGATAAATTGCATCTTAAAGGGAAAATCAAGGGTTGGGGGAGAGACAGAGAGAGAGATATGAGACTATAATTAGCAGTTCCAAGCTCAAGGACCAACGACAAGCAAAAGCCCATTAGCTCCAGGCCCCAAAAAAGGACTGTAAAATGGGAACGGACTTAGAAATCCTATTAGAAACTTTAGGTTTAATTAACAAAGAGACATTTTTGGAGAAACTCAAACTACCTCACCTAATAAAATCACCTCAGATGAAGAGCTGCTACCTTTAACCTCCAGAGAGAACAAGAAGCGCAAAAGTGAGAAAGGGAACTCGCTTGGTCTCCCCTCAGAGTGCGGGACCGACGAGTACCACGCACCTCCGCAGCCGGGCTGGCTCTGGGCCGCAGGGACACAAACCTGCACAAGACCCGCTTCCTGCTTCTGCCTCGTTTCTCCGACGTCGTATCGCCGGACCCCGCGACAGAGCAACAAGTGTCCGCTCGCTGCTGGTCTCCCCATGACTCTGAAGCACCTCACGATCCGGCTTCCGCCCACCTGTACGCTCTGCGAAAACCTCCCGTACCAGACTTCCCGAGGTTGCCAACAGCTGCCATGCTGCCAGATTCGGTGGACACTTGCCCCATTTTTCCTCCCAGAACTCCGTGCCATTAACAGTTTCGTCTGCTCTGATGACCCTCGGTTTCCATACGCCGCCCCGCCGCATCCAACCCTCGCTGAGCTGCTCCCCAGCCCCCCCCACTGCAGACACTGTGGACCCAGACCCGCGGTACCCCCTCCAGCAGGATGGCTCCCCAAATGCCCTGTGCTCTCCCCCACCTGCTGCTCATGGTCACGTCTCCTGCTCTGGCTCAGACTTGCCCCGAGCCCTGGACTTGTCTAACAAGCAGCTACTGCCCTCAAGGCCCAGGGACATGACTTGGTGTCTGGGGGAACCCAGGACAGACCTGCCACATCCGTCTCCTCCTCCGCCACACCCTGCCTGTTTTCTCCTTCGGACGCCTCCTTTCCCATCCCTGCCTGACACCTGGTCCACAACCATCTCCCTGCACAGCCACTGGCAGCCCGGGCTCCTCTCCCTTGTCTCCTGGGAGCCCCAGAACGGCGAGCCCACACCACACACCTGACCTGCCGCACCTTGCCGCAAGGCCAAGCGCAGGTGAGCCGGCCCTGCAGGGAGGGAGGCCGCATCTCCAGACGGCATCAGCAGGTGCTTACGGTGGAGCAGGAGCTGTGCCAGGATGGGCAGACCCAGTCCTGACATCCGCTCCGCGGCACGGGTCCTGCAGTCCCTGAGGCACAAATGAGGACACCGAGCTCCTGGAACTGAAGCGACACCCCCCCACCCCGCCAAGGTCATAGCAGGCGGGGGGCAGAGCCCAGCGTGCAGAGTCGGGAACAGAATGTGCACGGCGTGACACCTGCAGAATCGCGGAGTTCTTGCCTTCTGGGCCCAGAGTTCGCGGAAGGGAGGGCAGGACTGCAGACACACAGGGAAAGGCCCATGAACACACACAGTGGCAGCACAGATGAGACCAGAGCAGTAAGGCTACAGTTCCCAGGGCAGGACTCTGCTGCCTGGTGACCTGAGTGACAAGCCACTCCAATGACGGACATCGGGCTGAGGCCCCGAAGGCCATGTGCAGTGAGGAGGAGGGCAGGCTCAGCGGGGCAGCAGGGCCAGCTCGAGGCCTGCCCCAAGGACTTCGCCCACCAGCCTGCCTTCCCCCACATGTGCCTACCGCCTCCTGCCCAGGGAAGGAACGGTGGCTTTCATTTACGGAGCCCGGGACAGAGCCTGAGCTGGACAGGTCACCCAAACCTCTCCCAGCTCAGCCAGGAGCAGGTGTCTCCTCCTGTCAACAGCTAGAGCGCAGCAACGCATCCCCAGTCTCCCGTTAAGGATAACTGCTATTTGGCTCACCTAGACCCCAGGCCACGGTGTCACCATCACACCACCGAGGACAGTACAGGCAGGGGAACTCAATCAGACCACGTGTTTGCTCCCAGCCACCTTTACTTTCACAGCGATACAAGGTCACCCAAGGCTACTGTCTGGGGAACGAATCTGGGACTTAGAACTCAAGTCAGGTTCAAGGTGGGGTGCAGGCCAAGGTCAACAGCAATGTCCCGCAGGTGCAAGCAGAAAGCTAAGCCTCTAGGGACCCAACGGTGACATGCACATTGACGTGAAGGACACACAGTTGTATCAAAGATTTTCTTGAAGATTTCACAGACCACGGGGAGTGGTTTAGTAAGGGGATGGGCAAGAAACCAGGAGCTACCTTGTACCTACGCACCCCCGCCGCCCACCAAAACCCAGCGTGCACTCTGCCCGGCAGCTCCCTGACCCTCAGAGCCCCCCCAGGACGGGCCTCGTGGCTGTCACTCTGTGTGGCTGGAAACCACAGTGCTGAGCCGTGGTCAGTGGCCCAGCTCCACAGAGCCTCTCGTGGGCCTCAAACCTAGGCCTGCCTGGTGTCAAGGCAGCTTCCATTTTGGGCTCGCCGAATCTACAGAATCACGAAGGTATGGGAACAGAACCACCTCAAAGAAAAGTGGAAATTCAGGACCGAGGCCAGGCATGAGAGGCAGTATTCCAGAAACCACAGATACGTGCTTCTCCTTCTTTCCAGAGTGAAAGGCCACACACAGGCTGACCCAGTACTTCTGCTGGGAAGCTGTAACACACAGGGACGTCTTCCACCCCTCCGTGACTCGCTGAGAGGCCAAGTTCCCCTGTCCCAGCGCGCTCTGCTCCAGGTAGACCCGTGGCGGCAGGAAGGCTGCGCCGGCCAGAGCGGAGGGGGCAGGTTTGCACAAGCGCACGCGGCAGGCGCAGGAGGGAGGCTGCCGGCTGCGGGGTGGCGGGAAGGGGGCGGCAAGAGCGCGGGGGCCTCGCTCTCGCTGCTGAAGGGGCGCGCCTCGGCTCCCGCCAGCAGACCAGCCACCGGCCTAACCGACAAAGACAGCGGCCGCCCGCACGCCCGCGGACCTCAGCATTCAGACCAGCCCTTCCAAGTGATCGTGGGGACGTCAACATTTTCAGTAACTTTTTTATGGAAGTGAATTCGACTTGACGCAAAAGGAACCATTTTAAAAGGAGTGCGTCAGGGGCATTTAGTGCATTCACGGGACACTGCACCACCGACGCACCGTCCGACCTCTCCGCACCCCAAAACGAAGCCTCCCACCCACCCACCAAGCAGCTGCTCCTCAGACCAGCGGCCCCGCGCCCCACACACCGCCCATGTGCACCCCATCTTCGGGGATTTAGCTGTTCTGGGGAGTTTGTGCAAATGCAGTCCTGTTCCTTCACGCAGCGTGTTTTCAAGGGCCACTGTGTTGCAGCAGGTGTCCACAGTCCCCTGTGCGGGCAGCCCACCAGTTTCATCCACTCGCCCACTTGGCTTTGGCCGCTGTGACCACGCGTGCCCAGGAATCCGCTGGGATGCCTCTTCCCGGTTCTCAGGTGAACCCAGGAGTGGAGCTGCGGAGGACCAGGTAACCAACTCTACGAGGAACGGTCGGACTGTCCTCTAGAGCAGTCCGCACTGCGGACACCCCCACGAGCCAGGTAAGGAGGGCCCGACCTCACATCCTCACCAACACTCGCCTTCCATCTTCCTGATAACAGCAGTCCTAGTGGGTGTGAGGTGGCACAAACTGTGGTTTTGATTTGCGTTCCACAATTACTTTTGATTACAAGTATAATCAATGTCCACTCTTAAAAATAAATGAATTTTCCCAGACTCCTTCTGGGCTCGTGTTTCACCCTGTACTGACCTCACGCACTGCTGCTCTGTCTGACCACTCCCTCGGGGACTGTGACCCCTGGCGACAGTTCACAGCAGTAAGAAAGCAATAAGAAAGAAGTAAAACTTCCGCTATCTGCAGAGGACACAATACTAAACATACAAAACCCTAAGAGCTCCAACAAAAAAAAATTAGAACTGATAAATGAATTCAGTAAGGTGGTAGGATGCAAAATTAATACACAGAAATCTGTTGCATTTCTATCCTTACAATGAAGGAGCAGAAAGAGAAATTAAGGAAAACAATCCTACTCACAACTACACCAAAAATAAAATACCTAGAAGTAAACTTAACCACGGAGGTAAAAGGCCTACCCCCCAAACTGTAAGACTTTGAGGAAAGAAACTGAACATGACAGGCAAATGGAAAGACATTTCATGCTCATGAATTAGAAGAACCAATATTGTTAAAATGCCCGTGCCATCCAGAGCAACCTAGAGATTTAATGAAATCTCTATTAAAATACCAACAACCTATTTCACAGAACTAGAACAAGTCTTCCTCAAATTTGTATGGAACACGAAAGACCGTGAACAGCCAAAGCAATCTTGAAAAAGAAACTTGCTAGAGACACCACAGTCTCAGATTTCAAGATACACTACAAAGCTGTAGTGATCAAAACATTATGGTACTGGCAAAAACACACATAAATAAATGAAACAGAACAGAGAGCCCAGAAATAAACCCACAACTATACAGTTAATTAATTTTCAACAAAGCAGGTAAGAACATCCAATGAGGGAAAGACAGTCTCCTCAACAAGTACACTGGGAAAGCTGGACAGCTGCATGTACAAGAATTAAACTAGACCACTTTCTCACACCAGACACAAAAATAAATTCAAAATGGATCAAAGACCTAACTATGAGGCTTGAAACCATAAAACATAGGCAAAAAAACAGCTAGAAGAAAACATTAATTTTTTTTTTTTACATGAGCCGTAGAAACATTTTTCTAGATGTGTCTCCTGAGGCAAGGGAAACAAAAGAAAAATTAAATGTATTGGGCCTACATCAAAATAAAAAGGCTTCATGAAGGAAACCATGACAAAAGGGTAGCCTACTGAATGGGAGAAGATATTTGCAAATTATGTATCTGGTAAGGGGTCAATATCCAAAACACACAAAAGACTTATGTAACTTAAACCCCCCCAAAAAAGAAACAACCCAATTAAAATGGGCAAAAGACATGAATAGACATTTTTCCAAGAAGACATCCAGATGGCCAAGACATATGAAAAGATACCCAACAGCACTAATCATACGAGAAATACAGTTCAGAACCACAACGAGATACCCCCTCACACCCGTCAGCATGGCTAAAATCAGAAACACAAGATCCAACAAGTGTTGGCAAGGATGTGGCGAGCAAGGAACCCTCAGGCGCTGTGGATGGGAATGCAAACCGGCACAGCGACTCTGCGAAACAGGATGGGGTACTGTGGCTCTGCAAAAAATCATCAACACAAATACCACCATATGATCCAATAATTCCATTGCTGGATATTTACCCAAAGAAAACGAAAACACCCCTATGTTTACTGCAGCTATTCACAATAGCCAAGACACGGAAGCAACCCAAGGGTCCATGCACAGATGAAGAGATGCAGCAGAGGCAGTGGCGTGCCGTGGAACGCCAGCCGTCAGAGAGAATAAAATCTCACCGTTTGCAACAACTCGGATGGACCAGCGGATCTTATGTTAAGTGAAATAAGACAGAAAAAGACAAATACCGTAGGATTTTACTCATAAGTGGAATTTAAGAAACAAGAGAAAACCAGACTCTTAAATTCAGAGAACATACTGGTGCTGGCCAGAGGGCCGGCGGGTGGGGAGATGGGGCAAGTGGGTGATGGGGAGGAAGAGCACACCTGTCTGGATGAGCACTGAGACAGGATCATCGCATCCTTATATTGTACGTGACATCTGTATTAACTACAGTTGAATAAAAAGACACTCGGGGCACAGCACAGCAGCGAACAAAACCTCATGCTTACCTGACAGAAGGCGCCCATCACTGCCAGCGAAGGAGACACACGGCGAACCGGGCAATGCTCCGCAGACAGTCAAGGGCTCCGAAGGAAAGGCAGGGGCAGGAGAGTGAATGCACCTGGCCCCAGGCCTGTTCCTCTGGAGACCGGCCCCTCAGTCGGTCTCTCCCGGCTTTACAGGGAGGACCAGACAGAGGGGCAAGAAACGCCCCAGAAAAGCATACGCACTCAACCTGAAACACAGTGCGGAGTCGGCCACGAGCCCCCTAACTCGCACCAGCAGCTCTTACTGCGGGCTTCCCGAGGGCCCGGGTCCGAGGCCCAGGGCGCCGTCCCGCACCCGGCCTGCGCACACGCACGTCGGTGTGAGCTTCTCGGAAGTCGCTCAGGCCAGCACGTGGCGAATCTCTTCAGTGGAGGAACCGACGCAGCAGCAAAGAGCAAGGTTCTGCAAAGAGGCTAGAACCAAGCAGTAACGGAACCAAAGAGATTCAAAAACAAAAAAATAACCCAAAGGTGAATTTTATATCACTTTTTAAAAGCAGTTTATTAGAAACAAACTACTGTATGAATTCTCTTCGGCTACTGTTTTAATAAGTTGGAGCCCTCTCAGGACACTCAGCTTGCGAGGTCTACAAATGGCGATGGAGGGGGCGGGGGCGGGGGACACAGCTGACGCTGCAGTAGGACTGTCCCCTACTTCACGCACGTCAGAGCCATCAGCTTTAATTCTCCTCAGATACCATGCTAGGCACCCGAAGAATCCTCACATCACCCTACAAAAGGACCCGTCGTTATACCTGTTCTCTGGGTAAGGAAACGTGGTTCACAGAAGCAAAATCCACCTATGGCCACTTACCACTCGGTGACTCAGCAGCACAGCCCGGGCTAGAAGCCAGGTGTGTTGGACGCGGAGCCCAGGCAACCTGCTTATTGCCCTCCGAAGCATCTGTTCAGCATCTGTCACTTGCCAGCGTTGTGGGGAAAAAAGTTGACAGTCTTCACCCTTCAGGAACTCAACTTCCAGTTGTGAGATAAATAAGTCACAGGGATGTCACGTATGCACAGGGAACGCGGTAACACTGCCCCAACTGTGAGGACAGATGGTAACTAGACCCATCATGGGGAGCACCTGCTAATGTATATTTTTAAAAAAATCAACTCCCTCTGATGTACACCTGAAACCAATAGGATATTATATCAATTACACTTGAACTTAAAAATCCAATTAGGAGAGGAGGGAGTGAAGATGTCAGAGTAACGGGGGGACCCTGGGCTTGCCTCATCCCTCTCATGTAGCTAGACCGCCAGCAAATCATCCTGAACGCCCAGGAAATCGATCCGAGGATTAAGAGAACAACCTGCACAATTAGAGGGAGAGGACACGGCAGGAACGAGGCGTGGACATGAATTGGGGGAGAGAAAAGTCGCAGTGCTGCAGAGAGAAGAGACCATTCTTTATGGACAGAGAAAGAGAGAGGGGTGCGGGGAGAGATAGCAGAGCATCGGGTTAGTGCAAGAGAAACCGCCCCATAACCACTGATCCGGGAATCACAGGAACTATGGTGGGTTTTTACAAAGACAGGAGCTCAAATTCCGAGGTTTCAGAGTCCACGCCATTGCTCAGAGTTGAACCAGGCAGGCAGCGGTGCTCCTGGGGAGAGAGGAGGCCCAGGAGCAGGCAGCGCGGTACAGGGACAGAACATTCCCCTCTTGGAGTCCATTTGGAAGAGGCTGTATTGCCTCTCCCAAGGACAAAGAGGCCCACCAGGCGGCATCAGCAAGGGACAAAAGCACACACAAAGGGCAGGCAACCTGGGTGCAGCTTCTCACTTCGCTTCACATAGACTCCAAGCACCTGCACGGCCCAGCAATGGCTTTTCTGGGACAAAATGGCAGCAGACACATTGCTGCAAGGCTCTCCTCCAGAGTGAGGGACTGGGTCCCCACCTTGCCGGGTCCTTTAGGATTTGGAGATTTGAATCCCAGCCATGAGCCAGAGACAAAACGCAGAACTGCAGCGGCAGGGAGCCGACAGCCAGGCATAGACAAGCTAAGGGCAGGGATCTCATCAAAGCCCAAAACACAGGAGAGTAGATTATTCCCTTCCCTGCCAGGGCCTCCTGAAGAGCAGCAGGCCTGAGCTCCCCTCCCCGGGGAGCAGAGAGCAGAGTGATGCTGTCTTCCACACCCACCCACCCGCCAGCATGCTGGGGCTGCAGAGAGGAGCACAGCATCTCCAGGGGAGGCTAGAGCCGCTTAGCCCAAACCCCGTCCCCTGTGCCCACGATAGGTGTGACTGAGCCAGCACATCAGGTCTCTCTCCCGGAGCACCAGCTCGGACCCCCACACACACCAAGTCTACGGATCATATGGCGCTCCAAAGCGTCAGCTTCACATCTGGCAGAAAAAAAACCCGGCCTACCCCACTTCGGGAATCAGGCTTATAATTTTTTAATTATTTCTTTTTTCAATTCCTTTTCTCTTTTTTTGGATCAGGCAATTTTTTTCCTTTCTTTTTCTTTGGAATCAGGCTTACAGCTTTTTGTTTGTCGGTTTGGGGTTTTCATTCCTTTTCTCATTTTTGGATCAGGATTTCTTTTTGTTTTTAACCAGACTTATTTTAATAAATAAATCAAAGCACACCTACTTAAAGATCCAAACATTCCCCTCGGCAAGCACAGAGGAACTCTGTAGAGGGCTGACCTGCGGGAAAGTGCAGGGAGCACACAGCACACGTGACAAACACCTCCTGACGTGCCAGGGCCTGAACAGTGTGTGGCCTCTTCTTAATACAGCATGACTCCCAGGAGCAGGAAACACAGCAAGCCTTCATAATATGCAAAAGATAGACACCTAGACAAAATGACAAGATGGAGGAATTCACCCCAAAAGAAAGATCAAGAAGAAATAATAGACAGGGATTTGCTCAAAACAGATATAAGCAATATACCTGAACAAGAATGTAGAACAATAGTCATAATACCAGCTGGGCTTGAAAAAGGCATAAAAGACACTGGAGAAACACTTGCTGCAGAGATAGAAGATCTAAAGAATAAACAGCGTAACTGAGAGGCAAAACTGACTGGTTGCAATCACAATGAGGAAGAAACAGAGGAATGTGTAAGTGACACGGAAGAGAAAATTATGGAGAATATCGATGCTGAACAGGGAAAGGAAACTATTAGATCAGGAAAGTAGTCTTAGGGAACTCAGTGATTCCACAAAGCACAATAATATCCGTATCAAAAAAGCCACAGAACGGGAGAGAGGGAATGGGGGCAGAAGGTTTATTTGAACAAATTATAGCTGAGAACTTACCTAATCTGGGAGGGAAAAAGGCATTCAAGTCCAACAGGCACAGAGAACTCCCCTCAAAATCAACAAAAACAGGTCAACACCACAACACATCATAGTGAAACTTGCAAATACAAAGATAAAGAGAGAATTCTGAGCAGCTCAAGACAAAAGGTCCTTAACCTTAAAGGGTAGGCACATAAGGCCGGCAGCAGATCTGTCCATAGAGAACCGGCAGGCCTGACATAATATATTTAATGTGCTAAAAGGGAAAAATGTGCAGCCAAGAATACCTTATCGAGCAAGGCTGTCATTCAGAATAAAAGGAAAGATAAAGAGTTTCCAAGACAAGCAAAACTAATGGAGTTCATGAACACTAAACTAGTCCCGTAAGAAATATTAAAGGGGACCCTTTCAGTGGGAAAGAACCCAAAGGTAACAAAGACCAGAAAGGAACAGAGACAATCTACAGGAACAGTGACTTTATAGGTAATACAATGGCACTAATTCGTATCTCCCAATACTCTGAATGACCCAAATGCTCCAATCGAAAGGCATAGGGTATCAGTATGGATTTAAAAAAAAAAAAAAAAGACCCACGGATATGCAGCTTACAAGAGACTCATTTGACCCAAAGACGCCTCCAGATTGAAAATGAGGGGCTGGAAAACCATCTGTCATGCTAATGGACATCAAAAGAAAGCTGGAGTAGCAATCCTTCCAGTAGACAAACTCGTTTTAAACCAAAGACTGTAATAAGAGATGAAGAAGGACACAATATCACAATAAAGGAGTCTAACAATAGGCCAACAAGAAGGTCTAACAATTATAAATATTTATGCCCCCAACTTGGGAGCACCCAAATATATAAATCAATTAGTAATAAACTTAAACTCACTGATAACAATACAATAGTAGTAGGAGAATTTAACACCCTACTCACAGCAATGCACAGATCATCTAAGCAGGAGATCAACAAGGTAACAAGCTCTTTGAATGACACACTGGACCAGGTAGACTTAACAGATATATTCCGAGATTTCATCCTAAAGCAGAATACACATTCTTCTCAAGTGAACATGGGATGTTCTCCAGAACAGATCACATACTGGGTCACAAATCAGGACTCAACTCCTACAAAAAGACTAAGACCATCCCATTCACACTTTTAGACCACACTATGAAGCATGAAGTCGACCACAAGAAAAAATCTGGGAAGACCACAAATGCGTGGAGGTTAAAGAACATCCTACTAAAGAATAAATGAATTAACCAGGAAATTAAAGAAGAAATTTTTTTAAATACATGAAAGCAAGTAAAAATGAAAACATGACAGTCCAAAACGTATGGGGTGCAGCAAAGGCTGTCTTAAGAAGGAAGTATATAGCAATACAGGCCTTCCTCAAGAAGCAAGAAAAGTGGGGCGCCTGGGTGGCTCAGTCGTTAAGCATCTGCCTTCGGCTCAGGGCTCGATCCCTGGGTTCCCTGGGATCAAGCCCGCATCAGGCTGCCTGCTCAGGAAGTCTGCTTCTTCCTCTCCCTCTCCTCCTGCTTGTGTTTCCTCTCTCGCTGTCTCTCTGTCAAATAAACAAAATCTTTAAAAAAAAAAAAAGGCAACAAGAAAAGTCTCCAATACACAACCAAACCTTACACCTAAAGGAAGTGGGGAAAAGAACTAAAACCAGATAAAGCCTAAAAAGAAACTAAAAAACTAAATAAAGAACCAAATAAAGAACTAAAATCAGATAAAGCCTAAAACTAGCAAAAAGGAAATAAGATTAGAGCAAAAATAAATGATACAGAAATTTTTTTAAAAAAAGCAACAACAACAGAACAGGTCAATGAAACTAGGAGCTGGTTCTTTGAAAGAACTAAGAAAACTGACAAACCCCTAGCCAGACTTATAATAAGCAAAGACAAAGGACTCAAATAAATAAATAAAACCACAAATGAGAGAGGACAGGTAGCAACCAACACTGAAGAAATACAAACAATTATAAGAGAATACAATAAGAAATTATCTGCCAACAAATTAGGCAATCTGGAAGAAGTGGATAAATTCCTAAAAACATATGAACTACCAAAACAGAAACAGGAAGAGAAAATGTGAACAGACCCGTAGCCACTCAAGAAACAGAGTCAGTCGTCAACAATCTCCCAACAAACAAGAGCCCAGGGCCGGATGGCTTCCCAGAAGAATTCTACCAAACATTTGAAGAAGAGTGAATACCTACTTTTCTGAAACTGTTCCCCAAAAACACAGAAATGGAAGGAAAACTTCCAAACTCATTCCATGAGGTCAGCATTCCCTTGATCCCAAAATCAGACAGAGACCCCACTAAAAAGGAGAATTACAGACCAATATCCCTGATTAACATGGATGCAAAAATTCTCACCAAGATACTAGCTAATTGAATCGAACAGTAGATTAAACATTCAATTAGGGGGCACCTGGGTGGCTCAGTGGGTTAAAGCCTCTGCCTTCGGCTCAAGTCATGATCCCAGGGTCCTGGGATCGAGCCCCACATCGGGCTCTCTGCTCAGCAGGGAGTCTTCTTCCTCCTCTCTCTCTGCCTGCCTCTCTGCCTACTTGTGATCTCTCTCTGTGTCAAATAAATAAATAAAATCTTTTAAAAAAAGAATTAAAAAGTTCAATTAGAAGGGGCTTCTGGGTGGCTCAGCGGGTTAAGCCTCTGCCTTCGGCTTAGGTCATGATCCCGGGATCGAGCCCCGCATCAGGCTGTCTACTTGGTGGGGAGCCTGCTTCCCCCCCCCCGCCTACCTGTGATCTCTCCCTGTCAAATAAATAAATAAAATCTTTTTTTAAAAATTCAATTAGGAAAGCAGATCTCAAACTATGAGACACAGCGGAGCGACTCCCAGGGGACCCCAGCAACACGGTGGGGCAGGAGGAAGGAGCACAGAGAGAATCGGGCGACAGTCAGGAGTCCTTGCAAGCAGACTGGGAAGGGTTCTCTGAAGAAGCACACAGAGGACATGGGTCATTCACAGTCCAACAGCCATTCATGCCATTTCTGATAACCATGTCCCCACTGTCCTCACCAGGACCCCACCCTGCAGCCCTGAGGGCACGTGCTCCAGGTGGGAATGACCCAGACTCAAGGTGGACTAGCCAATGCCAGCCTCCGGCGGCCCCGAGCAGTCTTGGGCAGGTGGCTGGGGATGGGGAGGCGGGACCAAGATTTCCAGTCCAAAAGAGAATTGCACGCCCTTTTCCCTCATCTTAAACCTAGGGGAACAGAGACCTGCTGATTCTGGCTGGCCATATTTCCACCACAGGGAAGCTATCAATTTGCAGGAAACCGAGGAGAGAGTTAAGAGAAGAAGTCCAAGTCCGAAAATAAATCTGCACCTATACTTTCCCACTAAATGAGCCAGTCAGCTACAGTCAGCCGCTTACGGCTGCAGTTTCTGCCACAAGCAGCATCAAGAATCCTGCGAGAGAAACCCAGACTCGAGACGGGTGCGTGGCTATGCGGAAGCGGACGAACAGCCTGGCTCCCGAAAGTCAAGTCTTTAGGCACGCGGCTGTCCACGGCAGGCCACACACAACACGCAGGGGCACGCGCACGGCCACAGTTTCACCCCCCGAAGAAGGGGCTGTGCCCCGACTGGTGAGCACGGGAGGCCTGGATGGGACAGCCCGGCTGGCATGTGCTGGCGGGCAGAATCACACTGCATCCTTCCGCGGTGTTGCCCTGTCCCCACCGGGAATCAGCATCGTACCGCAGACCCAGCCCTTTGTTTCTACAGAACTGCGAGCAGAGAGAGGGCAGTAAGACCCAGAGCTGGGAGGGGGGCGGGAGGGAAGGAGGCTGGCCCCACTGGGCCCTCCGGACTCAGCCTTCTGCTGCAAGCCTGTGTTCCCCAGAGTTCTACCCCGTAGCTTACAGGACTTCACACAGCCACCAGGGAGGTGACACTCTGAGTCCCATCCGGACCTTCTTTCTTAGGTAGCTTCTTCTTACAGTCCTTCCACATAAATATTAGGGACAAAACTGTAACACTAAAAACAGAAATAGGTGGTAGTGTATACAACTGAGGGAAATAATCTTTTAAAAGAACATAGAAAAAATTACTAACTAAATGCTCAAACATTACTCACTGCTGGCATGACGGACTTTCTACTGTATGTACATAGCAAGTCAACTCAGCAACTGAAGATTAATTCCCCTGGAAGAACAGAACTAAAACCTATACTTAGAAGGCACGGGGGATTTTGATTTGAATCTCCCTGATGGCTAATGACGTTGAAGATTCTTTCATGTGTCTGTTAGCCATTTGTAGGTCTTCTTTAGAGAATTGTCTTTTCATGTCTTCTGCCCATTGGGTATTGAGTTTGAGAAGTTTTTTATAGATCTTGGATGCCAGCCCTGAATCTGTAGTGTCATTTGCAAGTGTCTTCTCCCATTCCGTGGGTTGTCTCTCTGTTTCCTTGACTGTTTACTTTGCTGTGCAGAAGCTTTTCATGTTGATGAAGTCCTAAAAGTTCATTTGTGCTTTTGTTTCTCTTTGCCTTTGGAGCCATGTTTTGAAAGAAGTTGCCATGGCCGATGTTGAAAAGCTTACTGCCTATGCTCTCCTCTAGGATTCTGATGGATTCCTGCCTCACATTGAGGTCTTTCATTCAGTTCGAGTTTATGGCGTAAGAGAATGGTCGAGTTTCATTCTTCTACATATAGCTGTCCAATTTTCCCACAACCATTTATTGAAGAGACTGTCTTTTTCTCCACTGGATATTTTCTCTCTCTACTCTGTTCCACTGGTCTGTGTGTCTCTTTTTGTGCCAGTACCATACTGTCTTGGTGATCACAGCTTCATAGTAGAGCTTGAAATCAGGCAACGTGACGCTCCCAGCTTTGTTTTTCTTTTTCAACACTTCCTTGGCGATTTGGGGTCTTTTCTGGTTTCGTACAAATTTTAGGATTGTTTGTTCCAGCACCTTGAAAAATGCCATTGGTTTTTTTTTTTTTTTCCATTTTATTTCTTTTCAGTGTTCCAGAATTCATTGTTTATGCACCATACCCAGTGCTCCATGCAATCTGTGCCCTCCTTAATACCCACCACCAGGCTCACCCAACCCTCCACCCCCCTCCCCTCCAAAACCCTGAGGCTTTTTCTCCGAGTCCACAGTCTCTCATGGTTTGTCCCTCCCTCCCACGCCATTGGAATTTTGATCGGGATGGCGTTGAAAGTATAGATTGCTCTGGGCAGCACAGACATTTTAACAATGTTTACTCTTCCAATCCGTGAGCATGGAATGTTCTTCCATCTTTTTGTGTCTTCTTCAATTTCCTTCATGAGTATTCTGTAGTTTCTAGAGTACAGATCCTTTACCTCTTTGGTTAGGTTTATTCCAAGGTATCTTAAGGTTTTTGGTGCTATTGTAAATGGCTAACAGACACATGAAAAAATGTTCATCATCCGCTACGTCTGAAATGAATGATGTACTACATGTTGGCTAATTGAATTTAAATAAAAAAGAAAAGAGAAAAAAAAAATGTTCATCATCACTAGCCATCAGGGAGATTCAATTCAAATCAAAACCACATTAAGATACCACCTTACACCAGTTAGAATGGCCAAAATTGGCAAGACAAGAAACATGTGCTAGAGAGGATGTGGAGAAAGGGGAACCCTCTCACACTGTTGGTGGGAACGTAAGTTGGTGCAGCCACTTTGGAAAACAGTGTGGCGCCTCCTCAGAGAGTTAAAAATAGAGCTACCCTATGACCCAGTAATTACAATGGGTATTTACCCCAAAGATACAGATGTAGTGAAAAGAAGGGCCATCTGTACCCCAATGTTCAGAGCAGTAATGGCCACAGTCGCCAAACTATAGAAAGAGCCAAGATGCCCTTCAACAGACAAATGCGTAAGGAAGATGTGGTCCATATACACTATAGAGTATTATGCCTCCGTCAAAAAAGATGAATACCCAACTTTCAACATGGACGGGACTGGAGGAGATTATGCTGAGTGAAATAAGTCAAGCAGAGAGAGTCAATTATCATATGGTTTCACTTACCTGTGGAGCATAAGGAATAGCATGGAGGACATGGGGAGATGGAGAGGAGAAGGGAGTTGGGGGAACTTGGAGGGGGAAACAAACCATGAGAGACTGTGGACTCTGAGAAATGAACTGAGGGTTTTGGAGGGAAGGGGGTTGCGGAATGGTTGAGCCTGGTGGTGGGTATTAAGGAGGACACGTATTGCATGGAGCACTGGGTGTTGTTATCTGTAAACAGTGAATCACGGAACACTACGTCCAAAACTAATAATGTACGTATGGTGACTAATGCAACATAATAAAAAAATTATAATAATAAAAAAGGAAGACACTGAGGGTCTTTGTGACTCCGCTTACAGCTATGTCCTGCATAATCTTTCAGGAGCTATTAACAGCAGGAAGTACGAAGAGCAATGCGTACCAGTCGTCTCCACATCAGAGCACACGGAGGAGCTGAGGTCCTGACCACGAAGGCTCCCCCATCCCTGGCGACACCACACACACGAACCCTGACAGGGTCCCTGGGAGCTGCAGGAGCGAGCCGGGAACCCAGTGCCCACGCCCGACCTCCCCGTGCGGCATCCTGGTGTGGGAAGGAAGGAATGTTAGGATTAGGATCTCTTACTGCCTTAACAGTCACATGCTGTGGTAGGGGACCACGCCATGCCATGGCCCTGCAGGAATCACCCACCCGAGGTGCTAAGGAGCAGATGCAGGACACAAGGGCTCTGCCTTCAGGGAGAGCCCGGGATAGCAGGAGAGGACAGAAGAGCCTCCAGAACGACAACTGCTTGAAGCCAGAGTCAGAGAAAGGCTGAGGTGGTGTCTGAAGGATCAGCCAGCGGTCTCGGGAGCCTGGTGCAGTGCCCGCTACCCCCGAGCGCGCAGAGCGGCACAGAGCGCAAGAGAGCCCCGGCTGCCATGCTCAGGAACGGAAGGACGGGGTGGGGAAGTGCCCCCGGCTAGACCTGAAGGCAGGAGCACACAGGACGCACAGCAGAACGTGGCCGGTGCTCGGGGCTGCGGAGGAGTGCTCCTTGAACGAGAGGGAAAACCAGAACTGTGTCAGGTTGACAAAGAGCTTTCCTGCCAGCTTAAACCACCTCTACCAGACGATGGGAAGGGACGTAAGAAAGGGATCTCCTAATTAAATTGGACTTTTATAAGAGATACGATAATAGTAACAGCAGTTGACATTTCCTGGGCGTCTGGCTAAATCCTTAGCACTATGCTAAGTGCTTTCTGTGGGGCCGAGAAGTCTCCGGCAGCAGCAGGCACGGCGCAGCGGGAGCTGGTGCGGTTACTAACGCGCACGTCCCTGACAAACCCGCAGGGGAGGTACAGACATTCCCAGTTCTACCGACAGCTAGACTGAGGTCTGGGGAGATTAACATTCCTCTGATCAAGGTCAACAGCTACGGAGTGATTGGTAGTCTGCCAAAACGGTATCTGAGCCACTAAACTCCGGCAGCTGAGCAGAGAATGGACGGGAAGACAAGAATCAGTAGCGGGGGGGGCGCAGTTAAAAGGTTCACAATGGTCGGAGCCAAAAATCACGGAGCCTTCATGCAGGAGACAGCAGCTATGGAGACAAAGCTACTGAAGAGTCACGTCCTGCCCCGAAGGGCAAAGATGATGCTACTATTCTGTGGATCCGCAGTTGTGAGTGGGTTTATACCGACCTACACACAACCTATTAACCGAGGAGCCTTCCGGTTCATACTTGACAATTTTAAGAAGAGACGGGTGCATCGGGGAAATCACAGACCAGAGTCCTCGGGTTACAGACCTGTTCCGTTCAGCCCTTGGACATCTTACAAAAACCAGTGACAGACTCGTCTTCCACACAAGTCCAGCAGGTGACCCGCTTGCCTCCTGCAAACACTTCCAGCACTGGTCTAGGAGAGGTCTTAGATCGGGGGTGAACGTAGCTATCCACTCACTGAGTCTTGACCAGGAAAGGACACGCGCATGAGGTGGAGACTATGAGGGAAGGCGGTGCTCTAGAAGTCACACGTTTCCAGTTCCGGCTCTGGCCCAATTCCAGTTCCGGTTCTCGACTCTCTGACCTCCCGAGCCTCTGCTGACACCGGCATCCGGAGAGCAGAGTTGCTGGGAGCACCTGGCCTGGCGCAGCAGATGACACGTGGCAGAAGCCTGGCGAACGGCAGCACATCATTATACTTACTCACCAGAGGACGTGAGTGGGGTGGGGTGGAGTGAAGGACAAGAAGAGAACCGGAGAAGAAAAAAGGAGCCTTCACTTTATGATTTCCTTTTGGAAATGGAGGTGTAACTTACACACCACACGATTCCCTCTTTTGAGGTGTACAATTCAGCAGCTTTTAGCATATTCACAGAATTGTGCAACCATCACCACTATCTAATTCCAGAATATTTTCATCATCCCCAAAAGAAATCCATTTACAGTCACTCCGAACCCCCCTTGCCTTCCCCCCACCACCAATCTGTTCTATTTCCATACACTTGCCTGCTCTGGACATTTCCTATGAATGAAATCATGTAACACGTGACCTTTTGAAACTCATTTTTTCACTTAGCCTGGTATTTTCAAGATTCTTCGTGTTGTAACGGGGATCAGCACTTCGCTTCTCGCATGGCTGAACGATATTCCACGGCACGGACACACGTTCAGGTCCCCGTGCATCAGCGGGCGGACACCTAGATGGTGTCCACTGTGACGACCTCGTGCGTACAGCTATGACAAGCACTGCGGTCCAACGCTCGTGTGCGCAAACACGCCGCCAACTCTCGGGGATACACACCCTGGGGTGGAATTGCTGGGTCACGAGGTAACGGTTTAGTTGTGTGGTGTTTTTGTTGTTGTGTTTGTTTTTGAAGAACTGCCAAAGGGTTTTCCAATGCAGAGGCGTTATTTCTGACTGTGACCTGAAGTCGAGGACATTTAAAAATCTCTTCAGAGTTTCACAGAAGAGAAAAACGTGGTAGTGGTGGCTTTGGTGTTGCCTGGTTTCAGAATCCATCCAATACCCTGTGAAGTCCAACAACACCCCCCCCCGCCATTTCTACGGAGAAACAGCACACACAGCGTACAGGACACCAGCCAACAGAAGGATGCCAAAAAAAAAAGTCATACCATCATTTCCAAAATAGCTGGTTTGAATCATGAATGTCGATTATGCTGAGAGTAAAGAGATTTTTTTTTCCTTGAGAGAAAGGGAACAAGAAGAAACTGGCGAAGCTGTCGCGTGAGGCTATAAGGCTCAGGTAGCAGAGTGCCTTCGTTCATTCTGCAGCCAAAGGAAGCAAGAGCTCTGCTGCTTATATGCCTGGCCAGGCTCTGGTAGGCAGGGTGGGTCACTCAAACAGGGGGAAAAAAATTTGATGTCAAAGAGATCAAAGGCTCACATCCCTAAAGTAAATTCTGCTCGCTGATAAGACCAACCTAAAAAACAGAAGCAAGCCGACTCTTAAACACTTGCAGACAACAGCTGGAGATCTGTACCTGAAACAAGACCCCAAATGACTTCCAGGTTTTAACCCTGACGCTGCCCCGAAATAGCTGAATGATCCGAAGCCAACACTTACTTATGCCACCTAAGCTTCAGCCCTGTAGCACATACACTTTGTGATGGGGTAACCCATGCTACCATGGCTTCTGAAATGGAGTGAGGATGCTTTGTCTGCACAACAAACATCTACAAGACCAGAAGATTGCACACGGGAGGCAGTTCATAAACTGAAACTTACAATAAATACACACTTAAATTAAGGAACGAATATCCATGCCAAACAGTGCACTGTGCTCAGGGGACACACACATAAGAGACATTGCTCGCTCTCGAGAAGCTGCAGGTCTGATGGGGGAGCAGGGAGGGAATAAATCACAACTCACCGTGATGAGTATGTGATAAAAATACGGGTGCAGCAAACACTCCAGTGGGTCGAAAGGTGAGAAGACACAGTCAAAGACGGCTCCAAACTCAGGAAGTTTCTTTCAATCGATTTTATTAATAAGCAACATGCAACAGAACGCCACCATATTAAGTTATAGAACCACCTCCTGTAGCACGTGACGTATGGCCGTAAGCGTCAGTGCAATTAACATACAGACGGTGCTTTTCCGTGATCCCTGAAAGTTCCTTCTTGTATCCTCCCCGTGGACACTAGTGTCGGCCTCACCCACAGCCCCAAGAACCCAATGACCTGCTTCCTATCCCTGCAGCTTGGTTTTACACATTCCAGAACTCGTAAATCGAGTCATAAGGTGTGTATTCTTGGAGTCCGCTTCTTTGCCAGACCATGATGTTTTTGGATGCATCTGTGTTGTCGGGCACAGGAGCTCGTGTCTTCGCATGGCCAGGTGGAAGCCCGTCACACGGGTATACCACACTTCATGCCTTACCTACCTGTTCGTGGACTCCTGTGATTTTCCAGTTTGGGCTACTATGAATACAGCCACTATGAACGCAGTCGAATCCCCACGTGGACCTAGGCTTCCCCTTTTCTAGGGCAAATACCCAACGCAGAACTGCTGAGCTTTGGTAACTCCGTGACAAGTGGTAAGCAGTCCTTCCAGTCACTGGACGACTTCACATTCTCACCAGCAATGAAATTCTGGCTCCTCGACATCCTTACCACCACTCCGGGCCATCGCTTTTTAGACTTCCCTCATTCTAACAGGTGTGTAAAGGGTCTCCCTGAGGCTCCAGTTTGCTTTGCCCTCCTGACAACTGGAACTGAGTCTCACGGGCTCATTTGTCTTCCAGGTGTCTTCCTTGGTGGATTACATAGTCAATCCTTTGCCTACGATAAACAATCAGGTTCTGGGTCTTACCGAACTGGAGGTGTCGTATGTGCAGACTCGGCATCCAAGTCTTTCAACAGATGGGTTCTGCGCTCACTCACTCCACGGCTGAGGTGTGTGTTTGTGTGTTCTCATTTCCTGAAGAGTGGCTTTCGACAAGCAGAAGGTTTTGATTTTGATCAAGTCTAATTTCCTATTTGTCCTTTATGCTTCATGACTTTTGTGACTTAAGAAATCTCCACCTGTCCCAGGACCAAATGTTTTCTTCTAGACACTTTACATCCAGAGGTCTACGATCCATTCCGTTTTAATTTTTCTGTGTGAGGTAAGGGTAGAAGTTCATTTTTCATATACTGATAATTAACTGTTCCAAGATCGTTTATTGCAAAAGTTCATCCTTTCCCCCCTTTGAATTACCTTGGCACATTTGCCCAAAAGCAACTGATTGCACATGGATGGGTCTACAGCTAGATTCCCTATTTTGTCCCCACTAATCACATACCCATCCTTATGCCGACACCGCACTGTCCTGATGACCAGAGCTTTGTCTGGGATAGGTCAGGTCCTGTCAGGTCCTGTGCGCTTCCACACGAGTTTCAGAGCCAAGCCATGAGCTCTTTAGAAAATATGCCTGCTGGAATTTGATTCAAACTACACTGAGTCTAAGAATCAACTCGGCAGGAATTGTCATCTTAATATTAGCTATTACAATCCACGAACGTGTATCTTTCAGCCTCCTTCTATTTATTTGGGTCTTTATTTTCTCAAGGAAAATAAATTTGTAATTTTTGATTTAGAGTTCTTACACATCTTTTCTTAAACATGCTCCTAGTATATGTAGAATTTTTTTTTTTTGGCCTTTTAACTGGCATGATATCTTAACTTCATTTTCTAAATGTCCATTAATAGTACATAGAAATAATACTGATCTGTGGGGGAACCTGGGTGGTTCAGTCAGTGGAGCCTTTACCTCTTCATTTCAGCTCAGTTCATGATCTCAGGGTTGTGAGATCGAGCCCCACATCAGGCTCTGTGCTGGGTGTGGAACCTGCTTAGGATTCCCTCCCTCCCTCTGCCCCTCCCCTCGCTGTTCTCTCTCTCTCTCAAAAAGAGCAAAAGAAATAATACTGATTTTTGTATGTTGACTTTGTACCCTGTTGTATTACCTTCATTACTCTAGTACACTGTATATTTCTGAAGTTTTCTATGTGCATGATAATGTTTTCTGTGAATCAAGTTTTACTTTTCCCTTTCCAATCTGTGGGCTTTTATCTCTTATTCATTCCTGATGGCACTAGCTAGACTTTCTGTTACAAGGTTAAATACAGGTAGTAAGAGTCAGCACCCTTGCTTCTCACCAGCCCTAGGAGGAAAGCATCTACCACTTAGTACCACATTAACTATAGACCTTCCGGTAAATGCCCGTCAGCCAACTGAGCAGGTTTCCTTCTGGGTCTAGCATACTGGGTACTTTCCTATCATTAATGTTTGCTGTGTTTTGCCCAGGCTTTTATATATATAAAACTGATATGATCATGGTTTTTACTCTCCTTTGTTCTTTTAGTATGGTAAATTATACTAACTAAATTTTGAATGGTTAACCAACCTTGCATTCTCAGAATAAATCCCACTGGACCATAATGAATTACCCATTTAACATATTAAAAGAAAACAAATCCAGCTCTAAGTGAATCACAACAGTCCACCTGATGATATTTTAAGGGTTTTGCATACATGTTCATGAAGGGCCTTGGTCTCTAGTTTTCTTGTAACACCTTTGATTTTGTTATCAAGATAACACTGTCCTCAAAATAAATTGTGAAATGTACCCTCCTCTATTTTTCTGAGAGAATTTTTTTTAAGATTTTTATTTATTTACTTGACAGACAGAGATCACAAGTAGGCAGAGAGGTAGGCAGAGTTGGGGGGGGAGGAGGCTCCCTGCCGAGCAGGGAGCCCAATTCAGGGCTCAATCATAGGACCCTGAGATCATGACCTGAGCCGAAGGCAGAGGCTTTAACCCACTGAGCCACCCAGACATCCCTGAGAGAATTTTTTTAATGGTATTTCTTCATCGTAGTGTGATAAAATTCACCAGTAAAGCTGCTGAGCTAATGTGTTCTTTAGCGTACTATTTTATGAACAAGGAGTTAACCTTACTAAGTAGAGCGATTTAGGCCTTCTGAGTTACCCTGAATCAATTTTGGTAATGTCTTTCCAGAAATGTGTCCATTTCTTTAAACTATCAGATTTACTCACCTAAAGATATTTATTAAAATCCTGTATTATCCTTTTCATGTGAATAAGGAAGACTGGTGTCACTCTTCCATTCTGTTATTGATAATTTAGGTCTTTTGATCAGTTTGGGCTGGAGAATTATGCATTTGATTGAACTTTTCAAAGAACAAGGTCTTGGTTTCGTTGATTTTTCTCTAGTATTTGTCTTTGACTTCACCAATTTCTAGTCTTTATTTTCTCCTTTCTGGTGACTTTGGCTTTAATCATTCTTTTCTTCTTTCTTAGTTTCTTAAAGTAGGGTATAAAGTTCATTAACAAAACTTTTTTCCTTTCCTAATGTGAGTGACAAATTTGAGCTGCAAATTTCCTTCAAGGCAATAGCTGTACCCAGGAATTATATGTTCTTTTTACTCAATTCACAAAGTTTTCCAATTGCTCTTGTGATTTCTTCTTTTACGTGTGGGTTATTTAGAAATGTGTTAATTTTCAAATATTGGGGCTAGTCAAGACATTGTTATTTATTACTAATTTGTTTCTGTTGTGGTCAGAGAACACAATCTATGATTTAAATGTTTTTAAATTAATTGAGGCTGGATTTATGGTCTGCACATGGTATATATCTTGCTAAATGTTCAATATGTACTTGATAGGAACATTTATTATTTTATTCTTGGGTGTTTTATAAACATCAATTAGATTAGGTTGGTTATGCTATTGAAGTCTTCTGTATCTTGAGCAATATTCTATTTGATGTATCAGTTACCAAGAAAGAAGCAGAGGAATTTCCAACTATAATTATGTATTTGTCCATTTATCACTTCAGTTTTCTCAGTCCTCGCTTCAGATACTTGGAAGCTCTGCTATTATATGTGTACACGTTCAAGAATGTTACATCTTCTTTTTATCCTTTCCTCATGATGAAATATCCGTCTTTCTACCAAATCATATTCTTAATTTACTCTGACGTAGCTATTCCTGCTTTAAGTGTCTGCAGAGTAGGTCTTTTCCAACCCTCTTCTGTTTACTCTGTTTTTATATTTAAAATATATAATTTATGAACTATAATTTAACTATATATTTAAAATGCATATCCTTAAATAGCATATAGTTGGGTCCTGATAACTTCTGTCCAACAGCGTCTCTACCATTAAATTGAAATGTTTAGACCATTTACCCATTTAACGTAATTAAAGATGTGGCTGGCTTTATTCTACTATCTTGCTACTTGTCCTGTCTCTTTCTTTGTTCTTTTCTCTTCTTTTCCTGCTTTAGGGGTCTACTTTGTCTTCCTTATTGACTTCACTCTCTTTGTACCGTTTAGTTTTGCAGCTTTTCTATGTTTGCGAGGTGCACACTGAATTCATCACAACCTTTAAGTATTACGTAACTACAGACAGAGCATGAGAACATAGCACTACACAGGTCCCTTTCTTCCTCCCACCCTATTTTTGCCATATTTTTTCCTTATACATGTTTTTAAAAAAATAATAAATGAATTGGTGCTTTTACTTTAAAATGTAGTTAAGTTTCTTTTAAGAAATTTTTAAATTCCAAGGAGTAATGATATTATATTTACCCTATTTCTACCATTTCCAGCACATTTCAGGATCTCAGGTACCGCCTTCTCCTGACTTGTGAATGTCCAGCAAAGACTCTTGCATAGCAAATCCAACAGAGATTCATTCTCTCAGCATGTGCTTGTCTCTTAGTCTTTATTTCAGCTTCACTTTTTTTTTTTTTTAGGATATCTTTGCTGGGTATAGAATCCCAGTTTAATGGTTTCCTTTGGCCAAGTGAAAGATAAAATTCCATTGGCTTCTGGCAGCATTCTAAATGACAAATGTCAACAATCATTATCTTTGTTCCCATATAACATGCTTTTTCTCTGGTTGCTGTAAAGATTTTTCTCAGTCGAACCAGTTTTCAGCTATTAGATTATGTGATTTTCTTTATGTTTACCCTAACTAGGGTTTAAGCTTTCTGGATCTAAGGATTTATCATTCTCCCTCAAAGTGAAAACTCAAACTTGATGTACTAGTTTAATTGAAGGGCCCGTGGGTTTTCTGACGCTGTCACTCATTATCTCTGAACATCTCCTCTCTGGGATCTTCCCCTGATCTTGACTCCTGAAATTAGTAGGCATACAGGGGGCCTCGCATTCTACCCTCATAACAGCTCTTACACACTTTCCACTTGTCCTGCTGTGATACATGGGGCTCCTCAGGACCCTTCAATTCCCTCGTTCTCCCTGGTCTTCGGCTGCATCTAGTCTCCTCTTCACCCACTCACGGCATGGAATATTTTTTGTTACTTATGTATATTTACTGTGTGGGGGGGGGTGTATACATATATATATATATATATACACACACACACACACATAATGTGTGTGTATATATATGTATATACACATACTATATTTATATACAGCATATAGATTTATATAAATATAGCAAATACTACATTTTTACATATACCATATACAAATACATATAAATAAATATATATACATATACATATACACATATTTTTAACTTTAGAGTTTTCATACTTTCCACCTAGTTCACTCACCAATCCGGCTGGTTCTACTTCTTGTGACGTCCCTTCTTCCAATGCCACTTGACTACTCTAAACAGGACCATCCAAAAGTCCCTTCAGTTTATCCTCCTATTTCTAAATCTCAAGATGCAAATCCTTCGTGTGGTGTACCTGTGCATTCCCCGTCATGCAATCTCCCCAGGAAGTCTGTAATCTCTGTGTGTCCACCCCTCCTCTGAGAAACCATCTCATGCGCCAAGTTTGTGTGTCTACAGGAGGAAGGAGTATCTCTACAGCAGTCTCGGATCTGAACTGGTTGCTCCCTGCTGGCTTCAGGGAAGGGATTTCCTACAGCTAGCTCTTTGCATACCCAAAGTCCTGGGCCCTGGCACACTTCCTAACCAGTTCCCAGCTCTGGGGGACTTTCCTGGTCCCATTTCTGGGAAGCCCTCCCAGTTCAGCACCAGAGGCCTGCAGCCTGGGAGGCCTTCTCCACATCGGTGGCCCAGGGCTGGTTCGTTAACGTTATCACAAGAAGACCCTTCAGCTGCAGTCAGATTTTGAATTTCCTCTTTGTTATGGATACCCGGAAATCATACTCTCCAGGTTTCCAGGGTAACGTAGATCAAAAAATTCAATCATTTATAGTCTCTGGGTCAAAGCAAGAGAGTTTCAGAAGACTGTCCTTCCCTAAGAACTTGGTCTATTAATCTCTTTTCTACGTAGTTTAGCTAAGTCAAAAGAAATATGGCTTAGGAAGATTGGCTTCCAAAAAGAACTACCCACTACTTTAAACTCAATGTCACAAATATTCCTGAGAATGGCTGCCTCCCCAAGCTCTTTCTCAATACCCAGAAAACAGCTTCACTGATCCACTGGTATCTGCTAATTCTTCAGCCACACACTTTCTACCTTCACACTCGTTTTTAAGAGATTTAGCGCACATGGGTCCACTGGAAAGTGACATTTTGTTAAGTGTATCTTCAACTTCCTGCTCAGAGCCTTTCCATTTTACTCTCCAACAATGAATACCAAGAGCAGAACAAATGTCACTATTAAATCCTAAGAGCTGACTTCAAGAAATTTCAAGTTCTAAAAATATATGGACATTTAAGAGCTACTTGACCTGGCTCTGCTCTCACTCCTCGGCCACACCCTCTGTCATATGCACACCCTGACGCCCGGCACCTGCACCAGGTGTCACACGGTCACCCTCCGCTCTGTCTGGTGGCAGCGTGGCTCAGCTCCCAGCCTCCCAGCACAGCCTCGCTCCCTCTCAGCGCGCTCTGTCTCCGTCACTGTAACTGCCCACCTGCTACCTGCCAGGATCAGCCGGAGCTTCCACACACAGCCCCTCACTCGTTCTCATACACAACTGTCACAGGGTCGGAAGACATACTTGGCCACGTTTTTCCCAGTTCCAGCTCCCCCCACCGTTCAAGCCAGAGTTCCTGTCAGAGAGAGGATCATGTCTCCCCTCATTCTTTAGTCCAAAGAGCACTTGCTGGGCCCACGATGCGCCAGGCACTACGCTGGGCCCCAGGAGAGGAGAAAATGAGAGAACAGGTCCCTGCCGAGGCGTGCTCACAACGTGGTTGAGGAGCAGGGAGGTTCGTGGCAGACACACATGCAGACAAAGCATAACAATACTCCCTCTTGTTTGTGTCCACATCCCCAGAAGCAGACAGTTTCCTCCGCAGTGTGGGGGGCCTACCGACTCCAGTGACATAAGCAAAGGAACCAGCTTGGGAGAGGGTGAGAAATATTTAAAACAGCTCGCCACACAGCTCCCCGGCACACTTAGCGCCACGTGCAGCAGCTCTGTGTGTTCAAGTCTGAGCTGAGAAGGATCCAAAAACATTCGCTGGTGACCAGCCGGAAGCTCTTGACAGTAAGAAACAGGTCGGCGGTGTCTGAGCACCAGCCTTCCCCACCCGGGGACAAGGTCTCACCCTGGGACTCCCAGCCAGGTCTGGAGAACTGGCCCCCAGGATGGCGGCCCCGCGGCAGCGGGTTGGGCGTGGTGACGTGGCCACAGCAGCAAGGAAGCAGGATGGAGGGAAACGGTACCCGTGGTGAACGAGCGTATTTGACGACACGTCCTCTAAGAGAATCCCTCATCCGTAAGCATCACAGTTTCATTTAGACGTGACATGGTATGGGGCTATATTGTACTTTAAAAGACAACATACACCAGAGAAAGGCCTGGAAGAAAATTCCCAAAAGTAGACCCTGATTGTGTAACTGGCAGAGGCAGTGTTTTTAAGCTATTTTTATATTTAGAAACAATTAAAGTTAGCTACCCCTTAAATACCATGCTTAATCAGTAGTAAAACAGACCTATAAATCCATCCTAAACCTTGCACAGTAGACCCCACAAGGACAAAACTGTCTTGAAAAAGAACCACCAAACTGGAAACCTCACACTTCCTCACTTGACACTATGTTACAAAGCTATACTCACCACAACAGTATGAAAAGACACAGATCAACAGAACAGAACGGTCCAGAAACAAACCCAGGCACACACAGCCAACGTGCGACGGAGGAGCCAAGAACATACACGATGGGGAGGACGGTATCTTCAACAAATACTGATGGGAAAACGGACAGCCACAGGCCAGAGAATGAAACTAAACTTCTATCTCATACCACATACCAAATATCAACCCAAAATGGATTAAAGACTTGAACTTAAATTCTGAAACAGCAAAACTTCTAGAAGAAAACATAGAGGTCAGCTCCTGACACAGTCATAGCAAAGCTCTTTTGGATTTAACACCAAAAAAAAAGCAAAGGCAGTGAAAGCCAGAATAAACGGGACAACAGCAAACTAAAAACCTTCCACACGGCAAAGGAAAGCAAAAGAAAAGGGCAACCTGCAGAAGGGGGTAAGATATCCACAAATCATCTACTGAAGCGCGAATATCCAAACCATAAAGAACTCCTACAACTCGAGAGTGCAAAAGAAAAAAACAAATAAAAAGCAGGCAGAGGTACTGAATAAAGCATATTTCCAAAGGAGACACGCAAATGGGCAACAGGCGCCTGGAAAGCTGCTCGGCCTCCCTCACCGTCAGGGAAACGCAAATCAACACAAGGAGACAGCACCTCGCGCCCGTTATAACGGGGTCACCAAGGAAGAGGCGAGAGTCGGCGAGGATGTGGAGAAAGGGAAACCCTGGTGCGCGGCTGGTGGGAACGCAAACCAGGGCAGCTCCTGTGGAAAACGGTGTGGATGAGCCTCAAAAAATTAAAAACAGAACCACTGTGTGATCCAGTAAGTGCACCGCTGCGTACGTCCCAGAGAAAATGAAAACGGGGCCTCAAAGAGCTCCCGGCACGCCCCGCTCCCTGCAGCATCCCTTCTAACAGCCAAGATACAGCAACCACCGGAGCGCCCGCCGACAGATGAGCACACGAGGAAAACGTGGTGTGAGCGCAATGGAGTGTGTTATTCGGCCGTGAGCACGGCAACCCTGCCGCCGAGGCCGCAGGGAGGGACCTAGAGGGCACCGCGCTCAGTCATTCGGACGGAGAAAGACAAACACTGTGCGAGCTTGCTCCTATGCGGAATGTTCAAGAACGGACCCGAGAGAGAAAGTCTAGCGACCGTCGGAGGTGGGGGAGGAGAGGTGGGTGAAGGGCCAGACGGTACAGACAAACACACGGCCGCTGGGAGCGCGGATCTCAAAAGTTCTCATCACAAGAAATGAAGGCTGCTTAGCCACAGAGATGGACAGTAATTAACCTGTGATCATTTCACAACATGTACACACACGTCGTTAAGCTGTACACCTCAAACCGATGCCAGTTATTTCAGCAAAAGTGACAACAACGTACAGAGAAGTCACAAAATTAAGGATAAGCTTGAGGGCGCCTGGGGGCTCAGTCGGTGAAGCGTCTGCCTTCGCTCAGGTCACGGTCCCAGGGTCCTGGGCTTGAGTCCCTTGTCGGGCTCTCTGCTCAGTGGGGAGTCTGCTTCTCCCCCTCCATCTGGCCCTGCTCGTGTGTGCGCGCTCTCTCTCTCTCCCCGTCTCTCTCAAATAAATAAACAAACTCTTTAAGAAAAGAAAAAAAAAAAAAGGATGAGCTTTAATTATCCCAAAGGAAGCACCTCTAAGATCTCTAAGATCCAGGGCTCAGCTCGAAAATGAGAACACAGCCCACACTCGGGCGCCTCACCCTTCCTTCTCCCAAAGCAACCTCCGTCCTGACTTCGAGCACCGAATTTTAGATTAGCACTGAGTGAAGGAGGGACGGTCACTCCTAAGCTCACCACCCCACCCCCGGACAGGAAAGTGTGCTCTCAACACGCTGTTTGGCAGTTCGCAGCAATGTAACGGCTGCAATCCCGGTGGAGTCAGACTCGGCAGTGACGTGACTTCCCACCAGCAAAGGCCCACACCTGCCGGGACGCGGCCTGCGCACCAGGCCCCACGGGGCACGGCTCGCACACACTCAGATCCCTGTCGGCTGACAATACAGCAAGGCCAAGCTGGCCTCCCGGCCTCCCACGTGGGCTGTCAAGGGAGCGAGGAATCTAGTCCATTGTCCCGAAGGTCAGAGCTAACTCAGCAGCTCCTGGGGGCTGAGGACATAGGTGCCTGCCTTGCTGCTCCACCGTCCCCGAGTGTGGCCTCATCACGGGACAGCCAGAGTGGTCGTGGCCCGGTGCCCTTCCAGCCAGAGAGAGGAGGCAGAGTTCCATTTGCACGGCTGGGATTCCAGACCTTTCACTGTCCAGAACGCAGCCCATGCCCTCACTCCGCAGCAACCGAGTTGTGGGCCGTGGTCCCTGGCAGCCCATGCCCAGCCAGAGGCGGTGAATAGAGGAAGAAGGGGAGTGGGCAGTGAGGGCCAGGAGCAGCCTCCACCCGAGGACAAGCCGGGACGAGCAGTGGAGGCCGCGCCGCAGAGCACCGTATGTGCCAGGCTATGGCACTTCGCGTGAGCTCGTCTCCGGCAGGGGAGACCTCTGGCAAGGCGACTAGTTGGAGTCTGGGAGGGAGAGATCCGAGGCCTGACCCACAGTAAGAAGCCCCGTCGGACAAAAAGGAAACCAAGGCGCAGAGTTGGCAAAGATGAGAGCCCCACGTGCTCCGGGCGCGCCGTCCGTAAAGTGGGGGCGCTGACCCCCCACGGCTGGCCGCATCAGGCCGCTGCGAAGGCCAAAGATTACAAAGGTTGCGAGGACCCGTGACAAGTGAAGGAAAACACTGCCTCCAATGACACTGGGCGGTGCCCGTCGAAGACCGTCTGTGCACAGTTCGTCCAACTGTCGTCCTGTTACCGGACTCCTCGATCTCGCCGAGAACTCCCCACATGCCTCAGAACTTACATTTACCATACTGTTACTGCTAATAGCTGCTAACAAGCCAAGCAATCATCTTTCTCTTCGTGACCGTATGCTTCATCATAAGACTTTCTGTGTCCCTTCAAAAGGAAATTCTCAAGTGATGGGATGTGAGCCATTTGCTCAAAGCCACACAATTTTAAGACTTTTTTTTTAAGATTTTATTTATTTATTTGACACAGACAGAGAGCCACCTGTGTGCTCCCATTGTCCCTGTCCCTAGTAACGCTCCGCCTGCTTCTGGAACAGCCCCTCCCCACCCCCCCACACACAACACTGCTTTTCAACCAAACCCTTCCCACACCGATCCCCTTTCTGGCCGCCCTCCCAAAACTGCCGTATGCAGACGGGAATCCTCTGGGCCTTGGCCTGTGCAGTAGCCTCCGTTCAGCCTGACACGCGCCTAGCACGCTTGCTGAACGCAAGCTGGGATGAGTCACATTTCCCGCTGCCCCCAGCACCTGCTCCACCCCCACAGGTGAGAGACCGGACACATAACCGCCCAGCACAATGTCCCGCAGGCTCCCTGTTCCGTGGGGTCGGCCCCTGTTGCCGAGGGGCCACGACGAGGAACTGGCGATCCACGCATCAGACGAGTGGACCCGCCGCCGCTCTGACGGGCAGGGATGGCACGGGTGCTTGCCAAGGTCATGTACACAGTGCAGAGGAGCTGAGGATGGGGCTGGACGGGATGGGAGAGGCCAGAACACGCGGGAGGCAGGATCTCATCTGTGCGGGAAGACATGCAGAGAAAACCCAGCAGGAAGTACACGGAAACGATGGAGCGCTCGGTTCCAGGCGGCAAGATCCCAGGGAATGCTGTGCTCTCCTCCTGTGCATTTTCTCGACGTTCCCGGTTCTCCTTACAAGGAGCGCTCACTAGTTCTGCGGTGAGAAGGATCACGCACAAATAAACGCCCCAATTCCAGAGTCTGTTGTTTTGCATCTGCAGCCCCTGCAGAAGCCCCCAGCTTCCTCTAAGCACAGAACTTTCTTGGTTCTGCGACCCAGACTTTACCAAGGAAGAAAGTGGAACGGGTAAGAACACAGATTAGCTGAAGGTCAAGTGGTAGGTTCAGAGCCCCGCAGGGGGACTTCCTGCAGGCGAGCGGGACCCCATACCACAATGAGGGGCTCTCCAACACCTGGGCCCGCCAGTCCCGGAGCCGTGTCCCCAAAAACCCCTGCTCTCAAGTAAGCAGAAGTCTCCTCGTGAGGCCCAATCGGCTGGCGGAGAAGTGGGGGGGTCCTAAAGTTCCAGCACCTGCCGCACCCGGCACACCAGTACCGCAGCCACCGCGAGCACTGGGAGACGAGGAGAGGACCTTAGGGACGGCCTGCGGGCTAGGGGCTTTCCCGGGCATTTTCTCTGTCCTCAGAAGTTCTGAGGCCCTCCACCTCTGAAACTAATAATATACTCTATGTTAATTAATTGAATTTAAAATTAATTTTAAAAGAAAATTCTGAGGTCCCATTTCTGTTCCACAAATGAACAGAGGCTCGCAGAAGCTCAGTGACTGGCCCATGGGTGACAGATGGTGGCAGACCCCTCAGTGTGAAGCCAGGACTTCAAGCAAACACGCTTGCCCCACATCCCCTCCAGGGGTGCTACTCTGCCCAGGAAGAGGCAGACGTGGAAAGGCCACAGGCTGAGAGCAAGGAGCCCCGGGCTGAGCCTTCTCTCCCGTACATCCCCCCACACAACACAAGACATCGCTTCCCTCCCTGCGGGGAGCCCCGTGTCGAACACTCGGGACTGACACACGGATTCATGAGACCAGAGAAATACACTATCCCTTTTCCCTGGAAATCTTGGAGCTGTGGTTAATCCAAAGACTACATCAACGGTGTTCATTTGCAAGGCCAGCGTTCAACCCAGGCTCTCGGAGTGGGCTGTAATTTGCAAATCGGATCCAAGCAGTGGCGGCCAGCAGGCCGGGAGAACCGCCAAGCCCCAGGACACCATTCCAGGAAGTTAGAGCAACTTTATGGGAAACTCAGCATCAGAACCTAAAAACCCTAAGGCAAAGAGGTTCGCTTTCAGTACCAGAAACAATGTGCTGTGTGCTTGTCACATAGGTGGTCGTCGCTAACTGCTTCAGTAACAACAACCAGCTGCCACTGTTTATCAGGTATTTTTCCCGAACGCCCCAGAACAGCCGTTTCAGTAAACCCAGGGTCCTGCTGGGGAAAGACGGGTCTCAAACGCCACCCAGACCTGTATTCTCGAGTTGCTTGGAGGGAATTTTCCAGGTAAACACATTTCAAATCCCCGGCTCAGCAATCTGAAATGTAAGCTGGATTCCAACGCAACTTCCTCATGGAGATCTTGGTTATCCCGCCCCCCCCCCCCAGTAAATTTCGATTACACTCTTAGAGCTAAGGCACGGATTCTTGCAGATCTCAGCTTAAAAACCATTAACACAAATTTTAACCCCAAAGGAGTGACCTACCTTCAGGACAGGGCGCAGCTTCGCGCTGGAGACAAGGCGAAGTCGACCGGAGTCAGTTAAATATAAATCTGCAAAGTGGACTTAAAACATCTAGGCCAGGACTATTTTTCAGATCACTGCCAAGTTTAGGGAGTTCAGATTTGAGCCAGAAAAAGAGAAGATGCGACTTTTCCACAAAGCTCCAGAAGAGCAGAATCTTTGTACTTGCAGAAAACAAACAAACGAATGACGACAACAACACTGCTTGTTTGAGGCGTGCGGGGGCCGCCAGAGCACCCTGCTGGAAGGTGTGCAGTCGGGCCGGGGCAGACAGCAAGCGCTCTGCGGTCAGGCGACCGGGCCACTGCCATGCCGCACGACCGTGGCGCACCGCCGCAGGAGTGAAGACGGCACACGCAGCCCTCGCTCAGGGATTCCAGGGAGCCTGCGCAAAGCAGAGACTGGGGAGCAAAGCTGGCTCCCCAGGCACAAGAGCTGGCTGGTTCTGCCATCTTGCAAAAGGAAGACACGGAGTCCAGTCTTGCCTGCAGCGCTCACCTGGGAAGAGCAGCCCTGAGCTCTACTCCTGGGGTAACGCACCCTCCTCACCCTGCAGATACGGCAGCAAACCCTCCCAAGGCCGGGGAAGGCAGCAGCAACGCCTGCATTACCCTCCCGCTTTGCAGATGAGAAAAGAAAGGCCTAGTGGAACAGTGACTGCCCCACAACAAAGGATTCTGGGGACAGGACTTGGCCTGGAGTCAGGTTTTCCTCTACAAGCTGCATGAGGCACTTGGCCACCCTGGTGTCAAGGACTCGGCCAGTGAAACAGTGATGTGGGCTTCAATCTCCTATCTCCTTACTAGACGGGTCAGGACAGCATTTGGGCCACAACCCAACCCTCAGGGAGATTTCATTTGATGAGTTTCTCGGTGCTGTTTCAGACAGCTGTATCTCTTCAAGAGCACAGAACATAAAAGAACACAGAAGAGGAAGAAAATCAGTATTCGTCATGGGGGCCGCAGCAAAAGACAGCCTGAAGACAAGGAGGCGAGGCAACATCGGGGCTCAAGAGAGCCATTCCCTGGAACCTTCCAGACACGTGAGGTGAACTGGCCGGTTCCTGCTAGTGCACCCGAGATTGACACTCAAGGGACGCGCGAACAGCATTTTCCTCAGGACACCTATGCAAAAGGGGAGACGGTGGCGCCTGTCGGCCGGCTGGTACACGGAAGCCAGCCCCTCCAGGGAAGGCGGCTCGCCACTCTCCTCAGGACATCGTGGCACCGAGTGCCTGACCCCGTGGCACCACCATCCACGCTAGGCAACAGCTCCTGCACGGCAGGCCCATTTCTCTCCTCGGGTGTTCACAGAAGTTGGCAGAGAACCAAGAACATTCTCGTAGTCGGCAAATGTTTATTGAGCACATTCGATGCGCCAGACACGGCTAGAAACGGAGGACGTGACAGTGAGGACAGAAGGCACAGCGGGCTAAACGCCGCACCAGAAAGCCCAGGGCCAGGGGTGCTCACAGGCTTCCTGGAGGCAAGGCCACCGCTGCAGAGGCTGGAAACACTGAGCTGGTGTGATCACAGCTTCTCAGAGCTCAGTCCAGACGGGGTTCTGGAGCATCCCAGTCCCCCGGGGATGCTGGTAAAATGTAGATTTCCAGACTCAAGACACCTGGGGTTGGGGCCAGACTGTCTATTTCCAAAGGGCTCCCAGGGGACACGGATGCTGTTGGCTGTAGCAAGAACTCGGAGCATTCCAGATACACATTTCAACCTACCCAACAATCCTGTGAGGTGTGTGTGACCTTCTGAGGAATTCGTTCCACCTGGAACTTTGGGTCAGCTGTCTGACGACACACGGCAGGTGTCCGAGAAACGCGACTCCAGCACTCTCTCCCCCGGAACCCTCATCATTCCATCCCGGCCAGGCTGCTTCCGGTAAAGGTCTGCTCCAAGCAATCAGTTAAGAAGGCCAAGCCATACAAATAAACAGAATTCATCCCCAAATCAAAGGTATCATTTGCACCGTTTGCAGTGCTGCCCACATCCGTAAATCTTCATTTTGTTCCACGCCTCAGTCAAACTTTTCAGAGTGCAACCTAACATACATTTAAAATATTCACATGTACACTTCAAAATACACACAAAAATATTAAAAAAGATGAGACAGTAACTTTGGAAGACAACGTTTGGCTGGAAACTGCAAGCGGGTGGGGTGGTAAGGATGGAAGAAACAGCACAGAAACTCTCTGCTCTACTTGGTAATGCTTCTTGTGGGGACAACCACAGCGGGACCCCTAGACTGGGGCGAGGAACAGGCGGGCAACGGACGGTGCGGCAGGCTCCTCTCTGTTGGCGAGCACCGTTACAGGCACGCGAGTCAGGAGCGAGCACTGCAGCAAGCCCAGGGGGCCTGCACCAAGTCAGACGTCCGTGGGAGCTCATGTTTAGCTAACGGGTGTGACCTCAGGCAGACGGATAAATCCATGAGTAATTACGTGTAGATACACAGATTAGAATGCACACACACACACACTTCCTAGCTCTGAGGGCGCCTAGAAGCAATGCCACATCAGGGCAAATTCTTACAGAATTCCAGCAACTTTACAGAGCTCCCTGCCAGCAGGCGTGGAGCCTGCCTCCCATTCCCCCTTCTGCATCCTGAGAACTGAGGCAGCAGACTTGCTCCCCAAGGATCCAGTATGGAGACTCTGTTCTGGCAAACATGACTCTGGCCAGGTGACCAAGATCAACGGCGTCCGTGACACGTGATGAGAAGGGCACATCACCGCTTTCTCTTAAGAAAAGCAGCAAGAACCCCGAATCCAGGAACAGCTGATTGCTACTTCTCAAAACCCTCAAGGTCACCAAACGACAGAAACTGTTGCAAACCAGAGGAGACCCGAGGACTGGACTTCACCTGCTGTCCTATGGTGCATGCGGCCCCAGGACAGAGAAAGGACAGCGGGGGGTGAACTAGTGAAAGCCGAACAAGGAGCAGAGTTCGTTCTCAGCAGAGATGCTGGGACCTTGCTGCAGCGGAGCTGACCAGCAGCGAAACTTGTCAGAGAGACACAGGAACGTGCGCCTGCAGCTTTTCTGCAACTTTTAATTCCTTCTAATAGAAATAGATGCTTTTTAAAAAAGGAGATGAAAATGTAAACCCTTACATCCCAGTGGCCTCCCTGGGGACCACTGTCAGGACACCGCAGAAGGGATCTCAAGTTCTCGTTCCTCCAGAGGCCAGAAAGAACGCGTGCGGCGGGCAGGAGGGGAGCACTGGGGGGAAGGGGGCGCTACGGCCTGGAAAGCACACGCCTGCTATGAACATCCAACATGAAACACTCAGGGAGCACGGCCGGGGCTCACAGAAACCCACAGGCAGCGTTTTCCAGCCTGCCAAATGCCAGTTCACCCCGTCCAAAAGGAGGTACGGCTGCTGGAGACTGCAGGGTCCTGTTAGGATGGAAAGGTTGCACATTCCTGCGGTCTCCGCATGCATCTTTTGAGTTTTTTCATTCATATTCTTGAGGAAGTTTCCTTTCTGTTTTCTGGCCGAATGCTGCTGCACTACGGTCTGGCCAGACGTGACACAGAACTCCCAGATTCGTCTACGGGTGCCTCCGCCGCTGTGTTTCTTACCACTCAACTGCTAGCTGACAGATGTTGTCTTCTTCCGGAAAACACCACTGCAGTGAGCCCCTCACTTGCTCGATACCCTCTGTGACTGCTGCTTCTGAACAGCTCAGACGCCCTGGGAGAGCCCCGATTTCACACGTCGGATCTCATTGTCATTTATACCTTCCGGCAGACGACAGGCCCTGACACTGAATGTGAAAACACAGTCATACTTTAGCGGAGTCATTTTGACGCAGGTGACACATCACGTCGGACTCCCCCTCGGGGGGGAAGGAAGGCAGCAGGGACAAGGCACAGGGAGAAAATGAGGACCCAGCCGGGGAGGACAGCAGCGTGCAGTTAGAGATCAAGCTGTGTCCCCAGCAGTGCTATGAGCCTCTGTGAGGGACAGCATGAGCCCGACAAACACGACGGATCACGGTCAGAGCCTCGGTGGAGCAGGAGGGCCCGGAGGACAGAACGCGGAAGCTTTCAGCACCGCGGGCAGGACTCTGGAGTCAGGCAGCCTGGGTTTGGACCCCAACAAGACCACTGACAGCTGCACTGTTAGGAAGGGTATGTGCTAAGCCTCGTTGCACGGGGAGAGAGCCAGGGGTCCCATGCTACTGGCCACTCAGAAACAGCACGCTGGAGGCGAAGCTTCGCCCACACCCCTCGGCTGCGGCCGTCTTCTGCAGCTGCGTAACAAGTTACCACGACCTTCCCAGCTAATAGCTCCCCGGGGAGAGGCAGCCTGAACAAGCTTCAGAGGGTCCTTCCGCCGCTGCTCTTCCCAAGTGTCTGCAAACGGCAGGGAGCTGGCGGTCACTGCTCCCAACGCACGTCACAACACGGACGGGTCTCGGCTCTCAACCTCCTGAGCCGTTTCCCAGACAGACCACAAAACCACATCTCTGTGACCTTTCCACTCCAAGCTCTCCCCTGGGGACAGGAGGGCTGGTGTCCTGGGCTGTGCAGCCGAGAGAGATGCGGGGCGTCTGCAGCCCCTCCCCACCCGCGCCAGACCCAGGGCTCAGTCAGCAGGGTCTCCTCCCGCACAGCTGGGAGCAGGAAAGCAGAACGACTGAGGGCGCTGGGGCAGGCGTGCGCACGAGGTCTCGGGCGTGCGTGCGCCGGGCTGCCGCTCAGCCGCAGAGGGAGAGTGCCGCCGTGCGTTCCCCCATGTCGGGGGCTGTCTCGATGGCCCACCTGAGCGCTTAACTCTCGGCAAGCCCTCGAGACCAGTAGGAGTGTCCACCGGTGCCAGAGAGGAGACAGAGGCGCAGAGAGCTTAAGTAACCCCCCTACGGGGGCAGAGCTGTAAGTTATGACACCGAAGTCCGTCCCCCTAAGCACTGCTTCTCCGTAGACCACCGAGATCTGTAATGCTGGTAAGTAAGACAACCGTTCCCTCGTGTCACCGCAGTCTCAAAACTGCCCTTGGGGGAAATAACGATACCGCGACCACCAGGGGTGCGGGTCGCTCAGCCGGTGACACATCTGAACCTTGATTTGAGCTCAGGTCATGACCTCAGCGTCATGAGATCAAGCCCTGCGTTGCGCTCCACGCGCAGCACAGAATCTGCTCGAGACACTTCCTCCCTCCCTCTGCTCCTCTACCAACTCACCCTTTCTAAATAAACAACTAAATAAAATCCTTGAAAAATTTTTAAAAACCCTCATTTCTCACCATTTGAAGTCTGTACACAATTCCTTCACGGGAAATTAACGATTAAAAAGAAAACAGGAACCTCTTCTTTGTCCCCACAGGCCCGCCCTGCAGTGGAGCTACCAGGGCTACTGTACAGGAGAAGGTCACATGATCAAAGCAGACACATAATACGAAAAACAGTTCACAAAATCATAATGACATTAATTCAGGCGAGGATGATAAACTGATTCTAAAACCACCAGACGCGTGACGGACGCGTCGTGTCACTGCTCGAGGACCGACAACACTCCCTAGCGGCAAGAGAAGGGACGGGCCGGGCTCAGACCGCCTTCACCCACTCCAGGTCTCAAAGCCAACCTCACTGAGGTCCCGGAAGTCAGGTACGGGGGTCTCGGATGTGAGACAATCTGAAGCAGCCACGGCACCCACGGAGCCGTCCAGCCAGAAAGGTTTCCTCGGCATCCGCTAGCCGTTACTCACGACCAGCAGTTTTCAGGAAATCGGGAGAGAGAGACTGAGTAACGCTGTGGGGCAGCAAGGAGACAAGTCCGGGAGGTGGCACGAATGGCCTGGTCATTTCAACCAGCGTTTAAAAGAAAAAAGAAGGTGCTAGATTAAGGTAACAAGTGACCTCACACAACACAGACCAGATACTGTGAGCGATCCCGGACTATGTTCTGGTTTGGACTAGTTATTTAAAACAGAACTTGGAGATCAAATGGGACAAATTTTAATACCTCCTGCATATCAGAGGCAGTGAACATTGACGGAAATATAAAGTGAAATGGTACTAATGGAACAAAGTTATAAAACACAGCGCCCCAGCTCTGATCCCGGGAACAAATGTGCCAGGTGCTCACGTCCACGTGCTCGTGAGAACACGCCCAAACACCTGTGCGTGCATCGTCATGAAATCACACCCCACGTACCCACACGTGAACGTGAGAACAGCCCAGGATATGCCCTCTGGTTTCCCACTGGGGATTCCCGGGGCCCTTCATTTGTGCTGGTCTCAACTGCATGACCGAGTTTCCTTCTGCTGGCACCGTTTCTGTAATGACAAAAAAGTCTCTCTGGCCCACTTCAGTGTGCCCGTGCTGCACCGATGTCCCGGGGTTGGTCAGTGAGATCGGGGCGGCAACAGCGCTAACCACTTATGCCTCCGTGAAGGCCTATCAAAAATGACAACGGTCACTTGGGGCTTCATGTGATTAAACTAAGTTCTCTGGAAAAAAGAGATTAAGAAAAAAATCCGAGCTTGGGGGAAGGGGGAGTGCGAGGCTGACGACAGACGAGGCCAGCTGAGAAAGACAAAGGACGGCAGCCTCCGCGGAGGCAGTGGGTGTGCGTGGCCGCGGGAGAGCACGCTGGGCCGCGAGCCACCGGTACGGGGGCACCTGTGGGACACTGCCTGGCTGGCCGGGGTCTGGCAGGGACGGAAGCATCATATGGGAAGCCAGGAATGGAAAGAAACGCGAGAAGACCTCTACCCCACCTCTATCAAAGGAGGAGAGAGAAGAGGCACCTGGGGTAAGGTGCGGTGCTCACTCACGCTCAGTCTGGTGACAAGGTGGAAGCGGGAGGAGCCGGTGAAGACTCAAGCTCATCAGCAGAGTCTCAGATAAGCCCACAGAAAGTCGTCATCGATATGCGGAGAATTTAAGCCAGATGCTAAGGGCTTAGGAGAAGCGCGTGAACAAACCTAATGGAAAGAGCTTGTTGGAGAAATTCCACATCATCTACGAAGGAAGGAAAAGGTGTACCGGCACTCACACTCGACGCCGACGTGATCGCACTGAGCAGCAATCCTGAAGCGTGTCACAATGACCAATGCCAAAATTTCATGGACTAGAAAATTCTTTGCATCACCAGGGCTTAAACAAGGTATCACCCGTATTCAGAAGACACAAAGACTATCAGAAATAACGGGAAGTTACTGGATAACCACAAGTGCCCAAAGGAAGTAGCTTCTATCACACAATCCATGAAGTCACAGCCTGAAGGCCACAGTCGATGCGAGAAAACAAACCCCAAACTACACCAGCTACAAAGATCAGAAACACGCATGGCTAAGAGCATCTATAAAAAGAAGGTTATGTCAATCTCATTAATACAGAATACCATTTAAGTGCTGTGATCTAGAGGCGATTGTAAGATTAAGAACTTAAATTTTAAGACCGTCACTTCATGGCCTATTTGGAAATCAGAGTTTAAAGCCCTGAGGGCACAATGTCGCCTAACTTAAACCTCAGGGCAAACAGGGCTAATGCAGGGACAGAACATGGCTGAGTAAGAGGAATCTGTGCAGGCGCCCTGACCCACCTGGTGCAGGGCCTCCCAGCAGAAAGCTCTGGCAGGTCACCGTCAGAACGGGACTCCTGCTGCCCACTCCTCCTAGGTCCCACACCCCAGGCCAAACCTCACAACCAGACTTGGGACTTCCCCTCGCCCTCTCAACACTGATGCATGTCACTGAGTAGCGCAGACAGGACCCAGAAGCAGCGCCCGAAATGCAAGCCCCTTTCTCCACATTCCCCACTTCTCCCAACGTCCCCTGCCTTCTCACCATTTCAGGGCAGCTTGTGTCAGTTCCTTCTTCAGCATTCCGTCTGTTCTGAGGCTCATGGGACTGGAGGGTAAGAAAAGCTACTGCTCTGAGCTGCTGTCTCTACATCCTACAGCAGGACAGCCTGCCCACACCCAGGTCTGCGCACTCAGATTCGGTCCCGAGCTTCGGGTTCCAGCCCCAAGTTCCCGCCTTGCTTCTCCCCGGGCAGCTTTTCAAATAACCAGCAGAAGCCGAGCACCTGAAAAGTTAGTGACCTCCGTCCCGACCGCCATACAAGGGACAGGGGCTCAGACCCCACTGTCTCCTGAACAGCTGGGACCAGGGCCAGAGGCTGCCCTTCTGGGTCCCCCGCCGTGCTGCGGTCAGTCTCAACCTGCAGGAAGGTCCGGCCTGGAGTCAGGCAGGCTTATGGATTTCCTAGATGGGGGTCTCCAAAGTTTCCCCAAAATAAGCATTTTAATATGTACATCTAATTTCAGTTGTAGGCTTCTGTTCAGATTTTATCAGAAATGTTTACGAAAATGTCTTCCCAGGAATCCAGGTACTACATTCAGTTGGGGGGGGGTCCCTCGGACCACGCTGAGAGCTCACCACGAGCTAATCTAGGAGTCCCTTGAGGAGCGTCACATCTGTTCCTAAGGATACGTACAATCTAGCCCTTTAGACCATTAAAAAAAGAAAGAAAGAAAAAGCAATTAAAACAAAACAAACAGCATCCCATATCCTAAGGCAGCGGTGCTCCAAGCACGACCCCCACACCAGCAGCAGCATCACCTGTGGCCTCGTGAGAAAGGCGGGCTCCCAGCCCCCCGCTGGACCCACTGGCTTACACACTCCGTGCCTAGGGGGCCGGCAGCTATGACCAAGCCCCTGGGTGGTTGGGATACGTGCTATGTTGACCAGCCAGTGCTGCATATAATTACCAGCAGGACAAACCGAGAAAACAGAACAACTTCTTAGCAGCTGTTTCATTGCCTTCCTTGCTCATTCACTCAACATTCACTGAGAGCTGGTCCCCCGCACCAGGAACTGAAAACACAAGGTAAATAAAGATCATCCGCAGCTCTGACTAACCATCTACAGGGGAAATGGCTTGTATTCCAAAGAGCAACCCACTTCAGGACAACAAACTGTCCCTGGAGCAGACTACCGAAATGACTCCGACAGCACCCACGGCCGCACTGCGGAAAGGCCCTCGCTGACGGTCCTACCCAAACTGGCAGGCAGTCCTCAGCCCATGGCCACTGTCACTTTCCGGAGAGCAATGTCCATAACGTGACATGTCTGTTTGCTGTCTGTCCCTTCCCTCATAAGGGAAGCTCCAGGAGTCCATCCCGTGTACATGCATGCACACACATGTACGTGTACATGCACATACACGTACGTGTACAAGCACGCACGCACACGCACACACACACACACACACGCACCCTCCGCCATCCAGAGCTGGGCATGTAACAGTCATCTAGTGAACAGGGTGGAGAAACAGTTATGGGGATTCAGGTGAACCGTGTCACCACGGCAGGCAGAAGTCCCGCAGGTCTTACGGAACCTCAAGGAACATTCTTCTGACTTCTCCTTGACCTGTTTCAGAATTCCACAAGCGGGACTCTTCCCCTTCTCTTACTGCAGACTTTCTTATGAAGTTTTAGAGAAGTTGAGCAGATTAAAGGATTCCTTAAAGCTTTTATGCTTCACTTTGTAGAATGAAATTCCTTCTGACTATTACTGGGACAGATTAGGAATAATTTGGAACTGAATTGGATTGGCCATTTTGTAAGCTTTTATCTCGCCAGGCTAACAGCAGACGCTTTCCTCCTTACAGCAGCAGCCCAGGAGGAAGTCTGATTATCCACACTTTACAGACTGAAATGGAAGGTCAGATAGGCAAAAGGCTTATACTCCCTGCTCTATAAATATGGCTTAAATCAATAGAGAATGTTTTGTGCTTCACAGTAAGTTCAGAGATTTAGAAATTATACAGGGAGGCAGCACGATATTGTAGAAATAGCCCAAGCTTTGGATTCAGACTCAACAGGCTTTGCATTTCAACTTTTGTGTAACCGCTTGCCCCTGGGCTCGTTACTTAATCTCCCAGAGCTGTTCGGGCATTTCCACATGCACACGGCGAGGCTGGGAGCAGGAGAGAAGCCATCCGTGAGTCCCGCTTCGAGTGCTCCCCTCCCCGGCTCCACGTCCCGAGACGGTCCGGCCAGCACACTCCACATCCTTGAGCGAGTACCTGACCATGAACAGGTAGCCTGACACGCTTTCTCCACCCACATGAAGGGAACCTGCTGCCCCCAGTCCCCAAAAGTCTCATGGAACATTTTCTCACATGTAACACTGCCCAAGAAAACACGCTCTTCACATGCACATAGTCAAGTTAAAAAAAAAAAAAACAACACTAAGTTTCTTAAGCAGGTTCCTCCCATCAATCCATTTATAAACATAATTACCGGAATGTAAGAGCACATAAGAACTTTATGAACATCTACATTCTTCATTATAAAAGCTAACACAATAGGAAACATTCAACATGCTGTAAGATATCACCTGTAAGATATTCACCTGAGTTAAACCTCACGATGATTGAGAAGAAATGAATTTTACAGGCCTGCTTTGCCACATGATGAAAATCTCTTCAGAGGAAACAGAATTCCCGTGGAGAGGGCACAGCTGGACAGCAGCCCGGACGACCTGGGTCAAGAGAAATCTGCGGAAGGCTGAGCACAGTGCCAGGCCCCGGGAGACGCCGCAGCCAGGAGGAGCTTCCAACTACAGGAACTGGGACCTAAGCAAGAGCGGTCGTGGAGGCGGGGACAGGAGGCAGCTCCGGCTCTGCTTGGGTGAAGGCTGCATGGACAAGTCAACAGCAGAGCGGGGCCCAAGAGGGGACGGGAACATGCCCGGCATCAAGGGCATGGAGAGGGAACCTCCAATCCAAGGGGACAGCCAGCGCCAGCGAGGACCAGTGCGAGCGGGCATGGCTGTGGAGCCCAGGCAGGTGCGCGGCTGCCGGCGAGGAATGACCCTCAGAGGCCGTCCGAAGCATAGCGGGAGGTGAAGGGGGTCCGTAAGCGTGTGATCAGGCTGAGGAAGGGCCCTTCTAGCTCCAGTTTGCTGAGAGTTTTGTCAGGAAGGGATGTGGGACCTCGTCAGATGCTGCCTCGCTAGTAAGATGCTCCCACGGTTTCCTCTTTGTGGGTTGTTGACATCAAGAACTGCATTTGTCAGCTCTCTACCGTCAAACCAACTTCGCAGTCCTCAGCTAAACCCTACTCCTCGGTATTTCACCTGTGGTGGAATCCAGTATGCCAACGTGGTACCCAGAACCAGGGCTCAGGAGTCCTGTCGCTGTCTCCACTCTGTCGGCCTTTGCTAACAGGGCAGTGCGGCCCTCACAGAGGGGTCAGCAGTACTTCCACTTCCAAGAAGTGCTTCGAAGAAGAGTTCAAGTAAAACTCCTATTAATCCTCCTTTAACGTCCGGTGAGATGCAGGAGCGAAGCCACCTGGGCCCGGATATGCTCTATGGTGAAGGTCTTAACCAAAAATTCTACTTCGACAATGGACACAAAAACAGCCACCGAGCACAGCCCTGTCCGTAAGCTCCGCGGTGTCGGGCCTTCCAAATATGTGGTCCAGCGTTCATCTGGGCATTCAGATTCACAGGCATCGCGTGCTCGCAACTCTGTCCCTTCCCCTTCTCTCTGGAGTCCGCAGGGACCTCACCTCTCCTGCTGCCCTCCTGCCTTCCTCTCCCATCCAGCTCGCTGCAAGTCGCTAAATTTCATTCACTTTTCTCAATGAACAAGCTTTTGGTTTTTGTTTCTGATTTCATTGCTCTGTGTTCTGATCTTTATTTCCTTGTTTACGGCAGATTTGATTCCCATTTTTCCTATTTTCTTAAATTTGAAGTGGGGGTCTCCTAACTTGAGACCACCCTCCCCTCCGGCGCAGGCCTCCGGTACGACACGCGCCCCAGAAAACAGCTCTGGCGGCAGCCCACAGACACGGCACGGTGCTCTCATGTTCACTTGGGTCAAATACTCTCTATTTTTATTTTTTCTCCCTTCTTTGGCCCATGGGTTCATCAGAAATGTGTCATTTTGTTTCCAAACATTTGAAAAATCCACGAAGATTTGGTTGTCGGGCTCCAAGTTCATTACTGTCAGAGAATATACTTCTGCAAACCGAGAACCCTTTGAAATTGACTGAGATTCATTTTGTGGTCCTCTTTGTCAGTCCCAGGTCCCGGGGAAACAGAACCCAAAGACGAAAAATAAAACCACTCCGAGTGAAAGCAGCCACAGATCACGTTGGCCGTGGGCCACCAGGACGTCGAGGCCCCGGGCCCAGGGAACCAGGGGTCTGGACGTGCAACTGTCTAAGCGCCGCGCGGACAGCCCCCACCATCTCCCCGGGATCACCTCCACGCCAGAGTAGCCTCGGTGGAGCCGGGGACACCTACCAGCAGCCGGCCTCCTCCGACTCAGCACACCTCTTGTCCAGCAAGTGCCTTGCCCCAAACCGTCGGAACACACGACCGTGCATTAGTTCACTCCACAACTACTTCTAGAACGCTTGCTGTGTGCCAGGCACTCTCGTAGGCCTGCGGACCAGACAGCAGCTGGAGGAAAGCCCCCGCTCCGCAGGGCTGACGTGTTGGTGGGATCCCACGGAGCACGAAGGCAGCAGGAGAGCAAGTGCGTGTCCAACCCAGCTGGGCCAAGTCCCTGCATAAGCTCCGGGATGAGGTGGCAGCCTGCAGCCCATGCACAGGGGGGAGCAGGGAAGCCAGGAGGTAGGGCCAAGCCTGGCAAGGCTACGCGACAGAACACTGGCCCGTGTGTAAGAGGCGGGCAGGGTCCAGGCTGGGTGGCTCGGCTGCTCCCTAACCAGAAGGCCCTGGACAAGGCTTCGGCACACCTTCCACCGCCCAGCTCAGACAGCCCCCAGTGTAGTTCTCCTCCCCAACAAGGCACCCAGGCAGTCCTTCGATGGCTCTTCGCGAACTGAACCGCCGAGTGGAAGAACAGACTGTTCTCCCCAAACTGCAGGTCAGGAAAGCAAGGCCTGGGTGCTGTGAGTGGGTGACTGGGGTAGGGGATGGGCTGTGCGGGGTGTCAGGGCCACGGACAGAACAGAGGAAGTGAGGGTGCGTGAGCACCAGCTTCCAGCTCAAACGCGAGCTCGCGGGGAAAGCAGACTGCGCCACACCCGGCTCCCAGCGGAGGGGCCCCTGGTGGAAGCAGCCGCGAGGGTGGCTGCGGCTTAGGCCTGTTCTCGGGGATTCTTAAAGACAAATTGTTGTCGACCAGAAGGGCCACGCACCAGCCTGTTCCCAGGAGCCAGATATGCACAGAGCCCAAAAGCAGGCCCGCTCGCCCACCTTCTCGCATGTTCCCGCAGGCCCTCAGTGGGCACAGGGCGGGAACGGAGCAGTGCCGTCAGTGGGGGGACGGGCACGTTGCCAGGAACAGTGGCCGTGCCTGTCTGCTCACTCCAGGGCTCAGCCAGCTCCCGCATTTTCCGTCTAGTCTAGCCCTGAGGCCGAAGCTGGAGGCTCCTGACAGGCAAGGCTACGGGGACCCGGACCCACACATGCAGCATCGGCCCACTTGGGTGGGAAGCCTCCAACTCACTTCCCCAGCCCACGACGGGCCGGCCCAGGTTCTGACGCCTCGGAAGGGCTTCGGTGGAGCCCTGGCCGCCCCGGGCCTCTGCCACAGTGTGCACACAGGACTTAACACCGTGTGCACACAGGCCCTGACTCGGGGGTCAGCGCCAACCTCACCAGCCCTGGGGAAGCTGGGCTGAGCAGAGTAACTGCCCACAGCTTGCTCCAGTCCGTGACCCCGGGCCCCGCTGTTCCCTTTGAAACAGTAGGACTCGGTCAAATCTTACTTTTCTTTTAATACAAGAATAAAGTCTGTTTGTTATTACTTCTTGATTTGGTCCAGCCTTTCCCCCCGCCAAGCTCTTACATTAAACCTCCCAAAAACCCTACAGAGGAAGGTTGCTCCATTTTACAGATAGGGAAATTGAGGGTCAAGAGCAGCCATAGTAGAGCCTGGCTTGTAGGAATATTACTTCTCATCTGAAGCCATTTCACACACCTCTTATCTCAACCCTAGAAATCATTCACGTGGGTCTGTGGCAGTTGGCTGAAAACCAGTCACCAGCACAGACAGACACGGTCAGCGCTGGCGGAACGGGGAAGCGACGTTTCTGGGAAACCTCAAGAACCACATGGCATCATCTCCCACGTCTGGAAGGGCTCCCTGAATGACTGGTTTCCATGGCTACACCATTTTTCTGCGATAACTTTACAGGTTTAGCACGTTTCCAATCAGGTCACGTTATTCCTGCTTCTGGGAGCAGAACCGGGGATCAAGCCCAGAAGAGCCAAAAAGCCCCGGCAACGGCGCCCACAGCAACCCTCCCGCGCCGCTCCCTCCGAGTACGACCGAACCAGAGAAGACTCGCCTCCACAGCAGGAAACACTGTCTCGTCCTGCAGGTTCCCAGCACCAGCAGGCCTCCGAAGACAGAGCTGCTCCCGCGTGCCCGTGTCAAGGGTCTGTCACCTCAGTCCCCTCCTCGGACTCCACACACTGGAGCCCGTCCTACTCAGGGTCCAACCCCAGGGTAAGGTGAGTAGAAGCAACATGGATTCAGACCCTTCATCCACCACCTGCTAACTCTGTGACCTTGGGCGAGTGATATAAGCTCCGTAGACCTGTTTCCCTACCTACCTACTAGAAGGCTGTTTGCCCAGACGGCACACACGTGGGGCTGTTCAGTACCCAGCACCACTCCTGGCCTGCAGAACACACTGCCCAAACTCTGGTTTTCTTGATAAGAAACTAGTTGAGGGGGGTCCCCAGGCTCACTGAGGAAAGCGGACAGAAGTTTCCACGTGGGTGACGGGTAACGGAACATGCCGAGACCGAACACCAGAGCTGGCCGGACGCACAAACTGGGATACCCAAGATACACGAAGAACTTCTGTAACTCCACACCCCCAAATACACAGTCCAACGTAGGAGACATGAACAGACGTTCCTCCAAAGACGGTATCCAAACGGTCAACAGACACATGAAAAGAGGCTCAAAATCACTCGTGATCAGAGAAATGTGAGTCAAAACTGCCATGAGACACCACCTCACGCCAGTCAGGACGGCGACAATCAGCCACACAAGGAAAGAGAGGTGTTGGCGAGGCTGCGGAGAAAGGGGAGGCCTCGTGCTGTTGTGGGGACGCAGGCTGGTGCAGCCGCTCTGGAAAACAGTGTGGAGGGTCCTCAAAAAGTTAAAAATAGAGCCACCCTACGACCCAGCAACTACAAAAACACGAATTCAGAGGGAGACACACCCCCGGATGCTCACTGCAGCAGCGGCCGCAGCCGCGGAGCCGTGGAAGCAGCCGCGCGTCCCTCAGAAGACGGACGGATAAAGAAGATGCGGTGCGTGTACGTACACACACGCGCGTGCACACGCACATGCACACACAGAGGAATGTGACTCACCATAAAACAGAACGAGATCGTGCCATCTGCAACCACGTGGACGGAGCTAGAGAGTTAGCGCTGAGTGAAGTAGGTCAGAAAAAGAAGCACCTTGTGATTTCACTCACGCGTGGAATTTAAGAAGCAAAAGAGCAAAGGAAAAAAAGAGGCAAACCAAGAAACAGACTCTTGGGCACAGAGAACACGCTGGTAGTCCGCAGAGGGCGGTGGGCGGGGACGGAGAGCTCAGTTGTCGGGAGGGGCACAGGCGGTTCCCGAGCAGCAGGGCCGCGCGCTGTGCCCCTGAAAGTCACGCGATGCCGTGTGTTAACCACACTGGAATGACAGCTCTATAAAGAGGCGCTGACACTGTTCACAGTCCAGGCGTGGGCCCACGGCACGAAGGTGTCACAGTGCAACGGGGAGCGACTAGCTGGGGGACAAACTGAGTCACATGACCTGAGAGTCACAGCCCCCTCCTCAGAGGAGACCACCTAGAAGGACACGTGGTATGCGCGTGCCGGACACATGGGGCGTCCCCAGCAGACGGCGACGCCACCGCAGGGAGTGCATTTCAGGACAGCTACGCTCACCTGCGTCCAAGAAATACGACGCACGCAGCCTACAACGCTCACCAAGAAAACACGAGTGATGCCCCAGCCCCCACCACCCAGTGACTGTGAGTAACGACCTCCCGGATTTCAAAGTTCTGCCTCCAACCCCAGGACTGCCCCGTGGAGAAAGCCACAGGGAGGCGGAGCGGAACGGCAGGGGGAAGCTGGAGGGCGGAGGGGCCTGGGCGGGCGCAGCGCTGACCGTCCGGGGTCAGCTGTCAGGAGGCTGCGGGGACGGCACACCTGGGGCCCAGGAGGACACCAGCGTCCCTCCACTTCGCGCCTAAAACCTGGGGCTTTGCAGTTCCACACTTGAGTGCTGCTTCACGCCTCCCCGCCCTCCTTCCTCCAGAGGGACGCGTCTTCCCACATCCCGGTCCTGTCGGCTCACAGGGGAGCCCTGACACCCAGCCGCCAAGCTACAGTGACCACTCCTGCTGCGAACAGCTCCCAGCTACACCCGCCTCCTCTCCCCTGCAAGGCCCTCAGGGGACAAGACTCTCCCCTGAAACCCACCTCCTCGTCACTGCCGTCCACGGACAGGACCTCAGTCAAGGAAAAGCAGCTGGTTTCCCTCCCGCCCTGACCCTCCCGCAGCATCCGGGCTCCACCGCTCCTGCACCAGACTCCCAACCAGCGTGGCCGAGCTCTCCTGACGGGTCCCACGAGTCAAGGCCCCTCCTACATGTTGGCACGGACCTCACGAGGCTGGGCCTGAACACGTGTTGACTCGACAAGCCATCCCAAGGACCTTGCTGTCCGCACCGCCACCGTAGCTGTGAAGAGCTCCGGGCCTCTCGCCACGCCCTGTCCCCAGGCAGCTGCAGGCAGGCAGAGCTTCCCAGAAGCTGAAGTTGCCCCCAGAGCTTCAAGTCCGGTTCAGACCTCTCCTAGGGCTGGAAACAGCAGCCCCTACGGCCCCAGAAGCCCGAGGTGTCTCTGCACGGATGTCGTACCCTCATTTGTCTTCCTCAGGGCTGAGAAAACAGTTAGTGGGAGGAGCTCCCCAAGGCTTAAGTTTATGGGATGAAAACCTGAACGGAGAATGATTAGACCATGAACACATTTTTCAGGGAACAGGGAAAAGGTAGGAAATTTTCCACTTTCATCTTTGCACTCCTTGACTCAGCCCCCAAACCCCCAGTATTTCACAGACTAGAAAGCTCGCAACACACAAGCTTCAGTGTAAATGCTTCCAGAACATTCCACAGAACGGAAAATACTGAGAAAACCGCTCTCCACAAACACGATTCTGATATCAAACACGTCTCCTTTCCTTTCCGAAAAACACCCAGCACTTTGCCTCCGAAGGCATGGCGGGAACCAAGGACACCACGCCACCAAGTGGACAGACTCACCTTCACGTGGCTCGAGTCCCCCGGCTTGCTGCCTTCGGGCGGGTTCATGGACTTGCTCTCCACTCGAGGCCTAACGACCTGTCGGAAGGGACTGCACAGCGGAAAGCCACTCACGCTGATTCCATCTAAAAAGAGTCAAATTTGAAGATGTTAGCACAGGTATAGCAGAGGGTATTTTAAAATCTGCATTCCTGAACTTGCATTCCGGCGTTGGTTTTGAACAAAAGGAGAGCAGACAATTGCACATCCGGATCTGTAAATAGTTTGGTCCCAAAAAAAACAGAAACGATGACCAACACAGTCTAATGAGCACCCCGGACGTCCAGACCATGGTCCTGAGTGACCACTCGCTCTTTTAGCGAGAAGAAACCAGGGGACCTGAGAGTGCCACGTCAGCAGCCAGAAACAGACGGAGGAGCTTGGAACGTCTCCTTACACCGGAGGGCAAGGAAACCAAGACCGTGGGGTTGGCGTCAGAAGCCGCTGCACCCGACTCGAGAGGCTCCCACTGGCTGAGGAGGGGACAGGTCGGGCCTGAAGAGTGACGGTAACGAACTGATCGACATTCTTCAAGCGGGTTTAAATCCATAGCCAACAGATCCAGTATAAACCCCTTTAATCCATGGGTTCATAGTAACGTCTTTGAGAAGTAAAGTAAACGGCTCCCTGTGGAGGACAGGAATCTGCTCATTCTCCTGGAGACTGGTAAATAAAAGAATCAAGCATTTAAACCGCATTTTGTCTGTGAACTGCACAGCTCGATGACTAGATAAGGCAGCACACATCTTCATAAAAGGATTCGAAGGAAACCCCAGCCCAGGGTTTTCAACCTCACGCTGCGGAGACGCAGGGCTGGACATTCCTTGTTTGGGGGGCCGTGCTGTGCACGAGGAGGGTTAACAGTGCCTCTGCTTGAGCCCCAGGACGCCAGGGGCAACCTCCCCCAGGCTGTAATCACCACGAACTGCCAAGTGTCCTGGAAGGGTCATGGCAAACTGGCCCAGCCAAAAACACGGACCTCGCAGCAAGCATGAGCAGATCTAACATCGCAGGAGAGAAAGAGCCAGACGCTCTCGGTCTCCTGACGCAAACAAGACCGCCCCCGGCCGAGCCAGGAGGACCAAAGATGAGCCGGGTCAAGCTGCTGGGTGTAACTGCCCATGCTGGGGGGGCGGGGGGGACAGAAGACCAGGCTAAGCCCCACCCACAAGTGTGCAAGCCATGAGGCCCACGCACCAGGCTAAGCCCCACCCACAAGTGTGCAAGCCATGAGGCCCACGCTGCAGAAAGCTCCTTGGGTCAGAAGTCCTAGATTCTTCAACAGACAACTTACAAGGGAAAGGAAAGAATGGGGACACGTGCACATTAAGAGAAACTTAAATTTCAATGGGCACAAATGGGCACGAATGAACTGTTCTACCTAGTGATTCCTAAACACCAGGACAGTGTTCTCTTTGGGGGTAAAGATGGGCACAGGCTCCAGCTCTGATTCAGGCGACGGGTTGAAGAGGGCTCCCTTATAACAACTCAAACTGTGTGTTTGCTTCATTTCGTTTTCAAAATCACTTTAACTGGGCATCTGGGAGGCTCCGTTGAGTGTCTACCTTCAGCCCAGCTCAGGATCCTGGAGTCCCGGGATCGAGTACGGCGTCCGGGTCCCTGCTCAGCGGGGATCTGCTTCTCCCTCTGACCTTCCCCCTCTCATGCTCACTGTCTCTCATTCTTACTCTCGCAAATAAATAAAGAAAATCTTATTTTAAAAATAAATCACTCTAACTTTTCACTTCCTATTTTAACTCCAAGATAGTTAACATACAGTGTCATTGTTCCCAGTGCACAGTATGGGGGTCAGTAATCCTCTATGCTCCTCGGGGCCCAAGGTATGTGGACCCTGGACCCCCTTCACCTAGTTCACCCATCCCCCAACCACCTCCAGAATCTGTTTCCAATTTCAGTAAAAGGGTTTAAAAACACAATTCTTTTTTTTTTTTTTCCAAAAAGATTTTAACTGATTTTTCAAATAAGGAACAATGTCAGGCTTCACATTCAAGTGCATCTGACCGTCCACTTTCTGGAACACTGTTCCATTTCCAAACAAGTCTTTAAATGAACAGGTCTGAGGTGTCTACTAGGGAAATGAGTTCCCAATTAGTTTAAAAAAAAAAAATCTGAATTGGTGAGTTATTTAACAATAGTTTTATTATCTTGTGTCCTGCCAAAATAAACACCTTGCCAACCCCTATACTGCTCTGTGTTTCTTCATCTTTGTGTGTTTCCCCTTCTCTTCCCCCAACAAGCATCTTTGTGATGTCCCAGACTGTCAGTGCAGCTGCTGCCTCTTCCACAGGGCACCCCCAGTCACTGCGGCTGAAAGCGAGAACTCTTCCTCGGCGCCCGACACCTCGTTTACCCTACGGCCCGTGCTCACCACATGGAGTCCTCTATCCAAGAGGACAGGCAGCATGGCGGGGCCATGGGTGGACATCAGATGGGCCAGGACTTTCTCTACCATCTGGCCGAGTAATCTTTACCAAGTTACTTAGCCTCTCTAAGCTTTCAATTCCTCATCCCTAAAATGGGAACGACCAGAACACATAAGCGGCACGATGACCTCGGAGAATGAGCTCCTGCACAGGAAGTGCTTGTCCCGGTGCCTGGGCCCTGGCACCTGCTCAACAGCCACAGCTCTCAGTACGGGAGCACCTCACGCGCAGGTCTTGCACTCCCTACCGGAGTATCAGCTCCTTTAAGACAGAATTCTCCTCTCGCTACTAGATCCCCCACTGCGGCTCGCCCAGGCTCCAGCAAGTCATAAACTCTCAGCAAATACGAAGGCAATGAGGTAACAAATCACAGAGCCCAATGTGACATTCGGTTTACATACCACGTTTGCCAAAAACTCGATCACGCCAAAGTCACACGCGACCACCAACCGCTGGTTCGTTGAAATCCCGTCATGCAAAGTCCCTGCCCACAGCGGTTACAGCGGAGGGAGCTTCCCCTCCCCACTGTCCACTCCCCCAGCACCATGGGTACCATCTAGAAAAGCTCCCCACCACACTGCTGGCAGCCTTGCAGGTCTGCAGGGGGCTGGCATTATGAACACAGACACTGCAAAGCTAAAACCCACCCTTGCCAGCAACCTGTGCTAGACACTAGGTCAGATAGGGCCTGTGAGTGGGCACAGTGCTCAAGGCCACAGTCTCTCAGCCCCTGGGTCAGCCTCTGCCAGGCAAAGGCCAGGTGCCCAGAAGTGTCACTCTGACTCGCGTGTTTACACACTGCCTGGAACATGGTATACCCTACTCTTCCCTAGCGAAAGCTCCCTTTGTCAGCAAATTACACAAATGCCACAGGCTCCCAAAGGACACGAGTTATTTTTTGCCTTGGAAATACCAGTCCTTGTTCACACTAACACAATGCTAATGTCTTCATTCCTGCAAGTGTCCAGAGCCCTGGCCTGCAAGGGGAGGGTGTCGTAAAGCCAAGATCTCCCCTCCTCCTTGTACCTTCCCCCACTGAATTGGTTCTGACTAGCTAAGGGGTAGCTCTAATCCAGGCACAGCCAGAAATGGAAACATCCCACCAGTCATAGCTGATCCAGGCAGAAGCCACCAGAAGGGTCCCACACAATCTTTGAGATTTCTTCTACGAATTCTAGGGGGAGAAGTTGCAGGAGGGAGGTATCTTCCTTTGAATGATACGCTATGAGGACATAGGTAAGGGGCCTTCATGGGGCCACCTTCCCACCACGTTGAGAGAATCTGAGCACCTCACACAACCTTTTGAACCTTTATTTTCTTGGCTCAAAACTGGGAACCACTTCAAGGGAATCCAGGAAAATACAAATCTGCAATGTCTTCGGGCTGGGCGGATCTAGGATGTACACGTAGCCCCAAAAAGGCTGAAAATTACATCTGAAACTTGCCTCCTTTTTGGATACAGACCTCAAAACTTCAAAGAAACCTCAAAAACCTATCATCTTCAAGCTCAGAAAAAGATGACAACTCTCTCTACAACTTCTTTATAGACTATCCTGCCCCCCAACCAACCAAGAATGAAAAAGGTAACGGGTAAATATGAGTGGAGACAGACAGGAGCCTCCGGAAGGTTGAAAGACAAGCCCTCAGCCCCGACGAGGATGGGCCGAGAGGAGAAGCCACAAAGTGGGAGGCTGGAGCCGAGCAAGCCTGGTGCGCGCGGAGCAAATCCCGCCCCGTGCCCGCGGACGAGCGGCTCCCCGGCTGGGCCGGGCCGGGCCGCAGGAGAGGAAATGTTGCTCCATCACTCCCGCGACGTCTCTGCCGACCCAGGCCGTCACAAGTAGAACAGAGAACAGACTGTAGGACACTTAATGGGAGACAAGACCAAAAAAGTTGCAAACAGATGAGGGCAGCCTGGTGGGAGCACCCGAGTGGAGCGGATTTCTCGGGGTGTTTAGGAGTGGGACGAGCCTGCGAGGTCACGCCGAGCGAGCCGAGCTGGAGGAGCAGCCGAGCTGGAGGAGCGGCGCAGTTTCTGTTTCTAGTGCGCGATTTTTCGATTAAGAGCATCTCTGTGGGCAATTCAGAAATATAATTTTGCATGCTGAAATAACAGGCTCCTGAATGCAGGACACAACCACGGTGACAACTTGAGAGGTTGACAGCTCAGAGCAGGACCGTGCAGCAGAAGGAAACGGCAGTCACAACAGACAGCTGCAGGAGTGGCTGCGGTGGGGGGGGGGTGTCCAGTGGCAGCGTTTACGTGTGCTGGGCACGGCCCTGGGCCCCAGCACACGCCATCAAAAGTCACCCACTCCCTGCCCGGAGCAGGGTTTTTCTCGACTCTGGAGACGAAGCGGAAGCAGCTGAGGAGGTCACTCGGTAAGACCGCACAGCTCACCGGAAGTGGACGCAGGACTGTCGCATCAGGGACTCCCCAGCAAGACTTCAACAACACCTTTCCTCCCCCACGTGAGCGTCTGTGACCCGTCACCAGGCAGGCTGCTGTGTGGCCCACCAGGGACCATCCCCTAAGGCACATGGCCCTAAACCCATCGCAAGCCTCACGACAGCTTAGTGTCCCCTCCACGGGGGGACCTACTCCAGCCACACGCTCATTTCCGCACACTCTCAAAAGAACCCGGTGTTCGAGGCCAGCATAAATTCTCCCATGACGAGTTACATGAATTGGAATGAGAGGTAACTAGAACAGAATGCATTTTCAAAAGCAAAAAGAGACAATGATCTCCTAGTAGGGGTCTGCCAAGTCAGTATGCTATTCCAGGTAGAATATATTTTGAAGATGCATTTTCATTTATTCTTAAAATCCATGGGTGCCAAAGGGAAAAAAAAACAAGCCCATCTGGTATCTCGTTATCATAAAATATCCTGAAGAAAACCGAGTGAGTAGAAGCATTTGGCTCAGAAATAGCCAATACTCGTCTTCCATTTCCACAGGGAAAGCGGGGGGTTCGTTCACTCAGAAACTCTACGACAGGCTTAAGAAACAAACTTCATGCGGCAACAGGGGCCTCCATCCCCCGTGCAGACAACGCAGTCCTTGCTCCCACAGCAGCCCTGCTTTGACGGGGGTCTCGCCTCCCTCTGGGGGAGGCCCCACGCCAGGCCTGGGCCTTCGAGGACCCAAATGGCTTGTGCACGGATGGCGAGCAACTCCCCACTGAGCATGGAGGTGGTCACCCTTGTTTTCCTAGGCCCACGGACACGAGTTCCTCGGCAGAAACTACGCTCTGCGCTTTCCACGCACCAAGTGATGGTCACTTGTCCCCAGCTGCCGCCACAAAGCCTGCTCCGACCTCAGAAAACTCCCATCTACTCCCTGCACTTTACCTCCACCCGTCAGCCCCCCAGGTCCCACTCTTCTTTCTCCAGCCTTCAATTCCTCAAAGCAAAGGTCATGAAACGTCTTCTCGAAAGGATCGGATGTCAACATTTTCAGCTTCGTGAGTTGCAAGTCTCTGCTGGGGGCACCGGCAGCGGCTGACATCCTTGAACGCACAGGGCAAGGGCAGGGGAGAGTGGTTGGCTGCGCTCCCACGACAGGCAGCAGCCCAGAGTCTGCTGGTCGGGCCGCAGCTGGTGACCCCTCGCCGGCTCCTCCACCCCTCGCTGGAAAGCATCTACCCTTCCCCTGCCGGTTCTGCCCTTGAACTCACCTGGCAAGACCCCACTCCAGGCTGACCCCATCTCCCTTCTCCACAGCAGCACCTGAAGACCAAGGTCGACGGGGGAAAACCGCACACGGTGCCAAGCAGGCTGTCTTCGGACACGCAACCACGCCCCGGGCCGTCCTCACTGCCGCTGAGCATCCGACGGTATCCGGAGTAAGTCTCCCCTCTCCTCACAAGTCACTACCACCCACTCTCCTGCCCCTGCCCACTGAGAGGCCAACCCTGGGGGAGCAGAGAAGCAACCAGAGGAGAGGGGGGGACCGGCCCATCTCACTGCCTCCTCCACCCACCCGCATCCAGGACCACACTCGTGTTCCCGGAAAGGGACGGCCTGGCTCCTCCCACGGCCCGGGCGCTCCCCGTGAACGCCCTCGCTGGGCGGTGTGCGGCTCTGCCCTCTCCTTTTCCTCTTGCCATCCTTACGGAGATGTCGTCGGCACAGAACACTCAGCAGAAGCTGACAGTGTGCAAGACCTTCCCCAGACAGCCGGTGTGATGGAGACAGTGACCGTACCCGCCACCGGCCGTCCCCATCTGTCCTGGTGCCCCGCCCACTACTGTCCTCCCCACCCCTCCTCCCAGCCCCAGGTCAGCACTGCGGTTACCGCAGACGAGTTCACATCTTCTGGGCGCTGATCCCGATGGCATCGGGCCCCTCACACACTCGTCTCTGCCAGGCGTCTACCGCTCGGCCCGCCCACCTGGGGCTAACTCGGACACACCTCGCGCTTCCACGCGGCACAAGTCTTAACTGAACACAATTCCAGTGACGGCTCTGACAGCGCGTCTAAGAAGCAAACAGTTTTTGTTTTTGTTTTTGTTTTAAGATTTTATTTATTTATTTGACAGAGAGAAATCACAAGTAGGCGGAGAAGCAGGCAGAGAGAGAGAGAGGGAAGCAGGCTCCCTGCTGAGCAGAGAGCCCGATGTGGGACTCGATCCCAGGACCCTGAGATCATGACCTGAGCCGAAGGCAGCGGCTTAACCCACTGAGCCACCCAGGCGCCCTGACAGCGCGTCTAGAAACAGGTGAATGATAAACACTGAGGCGGCTTCAGACTTTTGATTATCACAAATAAAGCCGCTCTGAACTCCTCTGCACGAGTCACGGGACGGACATGCGCGTTCACTTCTCTGGGTTAAATATCCAGGAGTAAAGCGGCTGGGTAAGTGCATGTTTGATTTTCCAAGGAGGTTGTCAATGAGCTGTTAACTTTGTGACTAATCAGAAGGACCCAAAAGAACAAGGAATTAGAGACCATCAGAAACAAGCAGACAGTGGGAGAAAAAGCGGGCATGACCGCTCAGACCGGGAGACAGGGCCACGCAGCGCTCATCCCAGAGCACAGACGAGAGCCAGGAAACACAGACAACCAAGGGGCCCACAGTGTGGCTCCATCCTGCAGCACACGAGGCACAGTCGGCATTGGACGGCGTCCATCTGCCCCTCCAGACGCAAGTGTGAAGTCCACACTGCAGCACGGCCTCCTCACAGCACCCAAACGGGACCATGGGCCGGAAGAGCCGTCTACACCTACTGGAGCAGACTTCAAAACCAGGTCACAGGTCTGTTGGCATCAGGATATTACGGAGTCGTGTCCTCTAAAGACGGTTCGTGGGGGAGACTGAAGCAGGAGACGCTCAGCCCATGAGGACACTCGTGGCTGCTGGAGACAGGGCCCGGACGTGTGTGCCCTTGAGTGCAGACTTCTCTGGACACCTTCTAGAGAAATCGACACTTCCCAGCTGTCAGCTGCTCCCGCACCCCACTAACGAAGATGGGCAGCTCCCTGGTCAGCACGCAAGGGCCCTGGCACGGACAACAGTGCCCTGCCTGGACCACTCTCCCGGCCGGAAGCACTAGGGGCCGCAACTGTGCCTCTTTCGTTGGTACTTGAACCGTCGGTCACGGCATCTAGCGCGTGGCCGATCAGCAGAAGACCTGCTGGGTGAGCACACGCACCCGTCATCTCCTCGGTTCTGAGCCCTCTGCCCACTGCCCGGCACATGGGGGTTCAGGGCCAAACGCCAGGGCCATCACTCAGATGGACAGGGACACGCAGGCCCCCTAAAGCTGCGTGACGTGGCGGCCCAAGCTACAATCCAACAACACGAGCAGAATCAGAGGATTCTGTGGATGAAGGCCATGAGGAAGGAACAATCATCCAAGGAAAAATTTCAGGAAAAAAAATAAAATAAAATAGAGTAGATATTGAACTCGAGTTGGAAGAGGCGAGTCCGGTCTCAAAATGGAGGGCCATGATCCAAAGGAACCAAAGCAGTTGAGAAAACTGTTTATTGGTGGTTTGAGCTTTGAAACTACAGATGATAGTTTAAGAGAACATTTTGAAAAATGGGGTACACTTACAGATTGTGTGGTGATGAGAGACCCCCAAACAAAACGTTCCAGGGGTTTTGGTTTTGTGACTTACTCTTGTGTTGAAGAGGTGGATGCAGCAATGTGTGCCCGACCACACAAGGTGGATGGGCGTGTAGTGGAACCAAAGAGAGCTGTTTCTAGAGAGGATTCTGTAAAGCCTGGTGCCCATCTAACAGTGAAGAAAATTTTTGTTGGTGGTATTAAAGAAGATACAGAAGAGTATAATTTGAGAGACTACTTTGAAAAGTATGGCAAGATTGAAACCATAGAAGTTATGGAAGACAGGCAGAGTGGAAAAAAGAGAGGATTTGCTTTGGTAACTTTTGTTGATCATGATACAGTTGATAAAATTGTTGTTCAGAAATACCACACTATTAATGGGCGTAACTGTGAAGTGAAAAAGGCCCTTTCTAAACAAGAAATGCAGTCTGCTGGATCACAGAGAGGTCGTGGAGGTGGATCTGGCAACTTCATGTGTCGTGGAGGGAACTTTGGCCGTGGTGGAAACTTTGGCCGTGGTGGAAACTTTGGTGGAAGAGGAGGCTATGGTGGTGGTGGTGGCGGCAGCAGAGGTAGTTATGGAGGAGGTGATGGTGGATATAATGGATCTGGAGGTGATGGTAGCAACTATGGTGGTGGTCCTGGTTACAGTAGTAGAGGAGGCTATGGTGCTGGTGGACCAGGATATGGAAACCAAGGAGGTGGGTATGGAGGGGGCGGGGGAGGATATGGTGGTTACCATGAAGGAGGAAATTTTGGAGGCGGGGACTATGGTGGTGGTGGGAACTATAATGATTTTGGAAATGATAGTGGACAACAGCAATCAAATTATGGACCCATGCAGGGGGGCAGTTTTGGTGGAAGAAGCTCGGGCAGTCCCTATGGTGGTGGTTATGGCTCTGGTGGTGGAAGTGGTGGATATGGTAGCAGAAGGTTCTAAAAAATTTTCAGAAGAAAAGGGCTACAGTTCTTAGCAGGAGAGAGGAGCGAGGAGTTGTCAGGAAAGCTGCAGGTTACTTTGAGACAGTCGTCCCAAATGCATTAGAGGAACTGTAAAAGTCTGCCACAGAAGGAATGATGATCCATAGTCAGAAAAGTTACTGCAGCTTAAACAGGAAACCCTTCTCGTTCAGGACTGTCATAGCCACAGTTTGCAAAAAGTGCAGCTATTAATTAATGCAATGTAGTGGCAATTAGATGTACATTCCTTTTATCTGTTGTAGCTTTGTCTTTTTCTTTTTCTTTTCATTACATCAGGTATACTGCCCTGTAAATTGTGGTAGTGGTACCAGGAATAAAAAATTAAGGAATTTAAAAATAAAATAAAATAAAATGGAGTAAAAAACAACAAGAAGAAAAATGGCAGGATGGGTCGAAGAGCAGCGGCTCCTGGTCGCCGTGCTGGGCCAGGCTGGAAATAGGAGACTTCTTGGCCAGGACCTTGGGGACGCGTGAACGGAGTGTGGTGGCCCGGCGCCCACCCGAGACGGCAGAAGCTGCTGGCACCCGTCTCTCTCCTCGAAGCAGCGGAGGCGTCACCCACGGCCCCCGGGTCCCGTTGGCCCAGGCCTTCCCCTAGTGCTCGCAGAGGAAGGGAGTCCCACAGGACCAAGCGGTGGGAGGGCCTGGATTCGAATCGCAGGGTATTCCCCGGGGCTGCCCAGAGCCAATGGCTGAAAGGGGTCTGGGCGTGGAACGAAGCCATGGCGCTCCCAATCCCTGCCCCCGGCCCTGGGCAAGAGTCCGGCATCACTTGTCAACAGGGGACAAGAGCTCCGCTCGGCCGGTCTGTCTGAGAGCTTGGACGTCTTGTCTACACGTGTTGTTCGGCTTCTGCTTTAAGACACACACAAACGAACATCCTTTCTCCAAAGACCGCCTCATGAGCCATCCCAAGATCGCTCAATGAGCATGTGTTATTTTAGAATAAAAACCAGGAAAGAAAGGCTGAGTACTGCCCATTCGAGACTGGACGCAGAACGCCTTCCCCCGAGGTGGTAAAGGGAGAGCGGTGCTGTCCCAAGGCAAATCATGACATGTGCCTGTTCTCCTTGGAAACGAGAAATTCAAAGTAGCACCTGGATGTTTGTGCAGTCTTCACGGCTGCCCTCAAGCACGGAGCCTCCCTCCGAGGCAGCGGGTGTCCTTACTTCTCCATTTGTCCAGCCAGCCAAAGCACAGAAACCACAGCTCCGACGGTTTCCAGTCGGAACATTAATTTACGAAGCTATCCGAAGAAAACGTACACCCAAAGCATCCCACGAAACCCTTCTTCCCCAGCAAATTAGTGTTAATACCTGTGGGCAAGGTCCCTCAAGGACTACGCACACACTCACACACTCACACTCTCATGCTGTTCAAAAATATAAGTTCCCGGAACCTGCTTGGCTCTTTCTGCCACAGGGTTTTCACCCAAGTGTGAAAAACTGTTTTCCGCATCCCACCCTCTTTTACCTGCTACAATCCTGCCCTTTGTCTAAACCTTACCTCCAACATCACTCTCCAAAGCAAAACCTTCCCTGACCCCTTAAACTGGGTCCTCCCCGCAGACACGGGCAGAGCACCGTCACCTTTCCTACCTAGCATGTAGCAAAGTTGCAGTTTTTCATTCATTTGTGAACCTGCTGGTTTCTCTCACTAGACTTGTACTAAGAGCAGCCACTAGACAACAGGCCTTTGAAGTATTTGAAATCAAACAACACTTCAGGTCTTCAGACGTACTGTCCACGTCACAAAGGATCAAAGCCACGTGTGGCTCGTGGCTACTCTGCAGGACAACTCAGAACAGGACACGGTCCCATCACAGAGCATTCGGTCAGACAGTGCCGCCCGGACTCCGAGCTCCGTGGGGGCGGGGACTGGGCGTCAGTTTACCCCTCAGGACAACCCGCAGAGCACGGCGGTACAGGGAGGAAATGGGTACTCCACAAATTCGCGTAAGGGGAAACGTGCCCAGTGATCGCTCAACCCCACTGTGCTTCCTGGAAACCAAGGACGAGATCGTGTCCGTCCTCTCCCTGGTTAGAACGGAGTAACAGTTACTGCCGTACTAGAACCAGGACGTACTTCAATATGCTATCGTGTCCATTCCCTTATTCGGTATTTATGAGCATCTAGTGTGTATCACAACACTACACACAGAAATTAGCTCACGGGCGCCTGGGTGGCTTAGGCAGTTAAGCATCCAAGCCTTGATTTCAGCTCTGGTCATGATCTCAGGTTCATGAGATCAAACCCGGTGTCGGGCTCTGTGCTCATGTGGAGTTGGCTTGAGCTTCTCTCCCTCCCTCTCCTCCTGCCCCTCCACATGCTCCTGCGCAAGGAGAGAGAGTCAATTATCATAGGGTTTCACCTACTTGGGGGCATAAGGAATAACACGGAGGACATGGGGAGATGGAGAAGAGAAGGGAGTTTGGGGAAATCGGAGGGGGAGATGAACCATGAGAGACTGTGGACTCTGAGAAACAAACTGAGGGTTTTGGAGGGGAGGGGGGTGGGGGTTGGGGGAGCCTAGTGGTGGGTATTAAGGAGGACACGGATTGCATGGAGCGCTGGGTGTGGTGCATAAACAAGGAATCTTGGAACACTGAAAAAAAATTAAAAAAAAATAAACAACAGCAAACAAAAATTAATTAACAAACAAATAAAATCCTTTTTAAAAACTAGCTTAAAAACTAGGTTAAAATGGGTAACTAAAATTGTTTTACTGGTGAATTCCACCAAACATTTAAAGAACTAATGCCAATTCTTCTCAAACTCTCCAAAAACACTGAAGCGAACACTGTGGAGCTCATTTTGCAAGGCCGGCACTGTTGCCCGGACACCAAAGTCAGGGGAAGACACTATCGAAGGCTTCAGATCAATATCCCTGCGGCAGATAGATGCAAAAGTCCTCAATAAAACATCAGCAAACCAAACCCAACAGCACATTAAAAGGATCACACACCAGATCAAGGGGGATCTCTCCCTGGGACGCAAGACTGTTCAACGTACACAGTGAATACGTGCGATTCGCCACACTACACAGAATGAGGGCTAACATTCATATCATCCCAGGAGATGCAGAACAAGCATTTGCCAAAATCAAAAATAATAAAACAGACGGACATAAATTTAACCAAGAAAGTGAAAGATCTAAACACTGAAAACCATTAAGACCTCAAGAAAGAAACCGATGATACAAGTACATGGAGACAGCTCCCGTCCGTGCATGGAAGAATTTTGTGAAAAGGCCCATACTGCCCTAAGCCATCTACAGATTCAGCGCAGTCCCTATCAAAATTCCAATACATTTTTCACAGAAAAAGAACAAGCCATCCTAAAATGTTTATGTAGCCGCAAAGGACCGAGTAGACAAAGCAATCCTTGGGGGGTTGAGGGGGGAGAAGAACAAAATGAGAGGCACCACACTTCCCGATTCCCAACTATAGTACAACGTTGTCGTCCAGACAAGAGGGCACTGGCATAAAAACAGACACACATACTAATGAAACAGAGCAGAGCGCCCAGAAATGAACTCCCACATACACTGTCAACTAACACATGACAGGAGAGCCCGAAATCCTCAGCGGGGAAGAGAGTCTCACAAGTTAGTGACGCTGGGGAAAGTGGGAAACCCCGTGCAGACAAGAGCAACTGCAGCCGCGCTGCGCGCTGCTCACAAGACTAACTCAGAATACATGAAGGCTGAAACGCAGGAACGTCAACAATGAAACAACCGAAAGAAAACGCGGGGTAATCCCATCGGCATGGGTCTTGGCAGCAACTTTTTGCCAGGACGCCAGAAGCACAAGCAACCGAAGCAAGGATCAGCACGTGGGGCTACAAGCTGAGCTCCTGCACAGCCAAAGAAACAACAACAAAATGAAATGGCAACCTACAGAACGGGAGAAAACTCCTGCCGATCTTTCAGGTTAGGGGTTAGTATCAGAATATAGGAAGAATGCATGCAGCTCAGGGACAAACCAGCAACTGGAAAGTGAGAAGGACGGGGTCTCCAAAGGAACAGCTGCAACAGCAGCAGGTGCGAATCAAACCCCAACAAGCCATCGCCTCACACCCCTTACAGCAGGCATCGAAAAAGAGGTCCAGGTTGGTGAGAATGTGCAAAAAAGGAAGCCCCGGGGCGCTGCCGGTGGGAATGCAAATTGGTGCAGCCACTGCGCAAAACAGCGTGGAGATGCCTCAGAAATGCGGGGCTGCCTTGCGGTCCAGCAGCCCACTTCCGAGTATATGCCCCAAGGAAATGAACATCGGATCTCAGGGAGGTATCAGACTCCCGTGCTTACACTGATATTACAGCCAAGGCACAAAAGCTGCTTAAATATCCATCAACAGAGGGAAAGTGTAAAGAAGATGTGGTATATACACAACCCAACGTTATCCCACAAGAAACGAGTGCGTTGGTCGAAGGATACAAATTTTCAATTAGAAGATGAGTGCATTCTGGGGATCCGGGCACAGCACTACACGGTGTTTGTCACATACTGCGAATTACATAAAATGGCTACAAGAGCACATCTTCAACTTTCTCACCATGTGGGAATGCGAGCTGGTGCGGCCACTCTGGAAACAGTATGGAGGCTCCTCAAAAAGTTAAGAACAGAGCTACCTTATGACCCAGCATTTATACTCCTAAGAATTTACTGAAAGCATACAAAAATACTGATTCAAAGGATACCTGCTCCGCAGTGTTCACAGCAGCATTGTGAGCAAGAGCCACATTAGGGAAAGAGTCCAAGCGTCCACCAACTGATGAACACACTGAGCTGTGGCAAGTACAGCAGGATATGACTCTGCCATTAAAAAGAATAGAACATTGTCATGTGCAGTGATGTGGCTGGAACTAGAGGGTGTGACGCTGAGTGAATCAGTCCCTTGGAGGAGACAACTACCATACGATTTCACTCGTACGCAGCAGTTAAGAAACAAATGAGCCCGTTGCGGGGAGGGGAACAGAGCGGCAAACCAAGAAACAGACTCTTGTCAATTCAGAGCAGACCGACGGCCACGAGCGCGGCGGTGGGGGGTGGGGGCAACGGGCCGTGGGGCTTCGGGAGGGCACTTGTGAGGAGCACAGGTACATGGAGCGCTGGTTCACCGCACCGCACGCCTGGCACGAATTACACTGTGCGTTAACTGGCATTTAAATAAAAACTTAGGAAAATGCTCTCACCACGAAAAAGAAACCATGGGTGTGACGGAGAGGTCGGCTCAAGCTCCAGGTGGTCATCATTTTGGAGTGAATCAAATCAGCACACGGCGACTCAGAGTGTCACGCGTCAATTTTATCTCAATAAAGCTGGGAAGATTAAAACCGGTAACTGTACACCTTTCAGGTGCTTGCTTATCATTTGGACGTACAATCGTGGGAAGTGTCTGCTAGAACATAGTCTTGTTCTTACTGGGCAACATCAGTAGTTATCGGGGAAAGGCAAATTAAAACCAGAATGAAATGCCACCACCCATGGACCAGGAGAGCTAAAATTCAAAAGACCGATGATACCAAGTGGTGGGTAAGGGTCCGGAGCAGCAGACCTCCCCCGCAGATGGTGTGTGTGAATCCAAACAAGCACCCCGAGAATCCGGACGGCTAACCACCTATTCACGCCAAACATACATGTGAGCCACGATCCAGCAGAACCACTCAAAGGTGTATGTGGGTTCATGTCCACCAAATGCCTGTGCCAGAAAAATTCCAGCGATTCAAAATGGCCAAAAGCTGGGAAGAACTCCAACGCCCAGCACGAGCGGATGGGCTGTGGTATTTTAACACCACGAAAGAGCACCCAGCAATAAAGAGGAGCACTCTCGGGCATAACGTCGAGTAGGAACACGAAAGTTCTGGCCTCCGGGACGGGATGACTGTGCTGTGCACGGAAGAAAGAACGGGACACACAGGAGTGTGCACCAGCTGTACCTCTTCCCTGAGTCAAGAGCAGGCAAAGCTACTGTCCACATAACGGAAGCCACAGTTCAGGTCATCTCTGTACGGAGTCCTCACTGGTGACAAGACTCGAGGAAACCAGAAAGGTGCAAGTCACCCACCCAGTTCTGGGCACTGGTTGCAAGGATAAAGGAGCCTAAAAATAGGAATTCACCCAGGGCCACCTGGGCACCTCAGTCAGGTAAGGGTCTGACTCCTGATTCGGGCTCAGGTCCTGATCTCAGGGTTGTGAGATCGAGTCCCGTCACGTTCTGTGCTCAGCATGGAGTCTGCTTGGGGTTCCCTCTCCCTCACCTCCTCCCCCCTTCCCAACTCTCTCTCTTTCAAATAAATAAAGCCTTAAAAGTAACTTAAAAAATACAAACTCATCCAGCTGTGTATGTGACATCTGTGCCCATTACTTCACGTAAGTTGCATTTCTGTAAAAAGACTCAAATATTGGGCGCCTGGGTGGCTCAGTGGGTTAAGCCTCTGCCTTCGGCTCAGGTCATGATCTCAGGGTCCTGGGATCGAGCCCCACATCGGGCTCTCTGCTCAGCGGGGAGCCTGCTTCCCTCTCTCTCTCTGCCTGTCTCTCTGCCTACTTGTGATCTCTGTCAAATAAATAAATAAAATCTTAAAAAAAAAAGTAAGGTACCTGGGAATAAGTCCAGTAAAATACCTTAAGACCTTTATAAAGAAAATTAAAGTATAGTATGAAAGACCAGAGCAATAACAAGTGGACAATACTGATAGATATGAAGACTCCCACAAAAATTCCGATTTTTCCCCAAATTGATGGGCAGGCCAACACGGACCCTGCAGCATTCCCACAGACGACGCTGAGGTTTGGACAAACTGAATCTAAAATACATGTGGGAGATGAAAGGACAGAACAGATGGAAAAGCCTCAACGCTGGTCTAGGGAGGAGGCTTTCCCGAGCAGGAAATGGATAGTGAGGCCTGGCCGCCGGCAACGGCCCCAATTCCAAGTCCGGAACCACTGGCCTGAGACAAGGACGGAGCTTTCCAGCAAGACGAAGACCGTCCCTTCTCAGGGGCTTCCCCGCGTGGCCGCAGGCAGGAATCATCAGGAGCACTTTAAAAACCCCGGGCGGCCCAGGTCACACCATGCCCATCAAACCACCGTGGGGCGGGGGTGTTGGGGGCCAGGAAGAGGTTGTAAAGAATCCCCCACGATTCCACAGCGCACCAAGTCCGAGAGCCACCGGCCGCCCCCAGACCGTAAGCCTGAGAGAGCTCGTCAGGTCAGACAGACACTCGTGATTTCGTGTTTCTGAAACACGAGCTCAGCGAGAGAAGAGGCTCCGCGGCGGGTGAACCGGCCACGACGGCCGGACCACGTGAGCCGCGCCAGGAACTTGATCCAGAGTCTGTGCCGAGCCCTGGAAGTCGTCCAACAGGAGACACAGTTGGGTTCTGCTCTAGGAAGGACCAGGGAGCACGGGGAGCAGCCAGGAGACCGGCCAGAACCCTACAGCGGTGGGAAGGGCTAACGAGAAGGGCTGGCGGCCCGTAAGAGACGAGCTCACAGCAAACCGGCCGGCGGGGATCCGTGAAAATCATCCCTTTCTCTTCAGAGAAAGAAAACCTCCTGAATCCCTCTACTGAACACCTCCCTGATCTGCTTGCCCGTGAATCCCCACCAGCGTGGCTGGAAAGGCGGTAATGACAGCAGGGAGCTCAATGGCTTCGGCTCCAGGGACAGCAAAGGATCACCTGTTGCGGAGGAATGACAGCCCGCTGGGTTATGGTTCTATCCTGGAAGTGATCTTCCCGCCTGAATTCACATCCAAGAACGGAGTCAGCCGCCCCACCTGCAGGGTGAACAGTGGCCCAGGGATACGGGCACCTCCACAGGCCACTAGACAGAATCTGGGGCAAGAACTCAGCTTCAGGGTGTTACGAAGCTTTTCCTCACTCACAGATGTGGTCCTGAGAGCCCCGTGGAAGCCGGACAAGTTGACCTTTCCCAGGCTGAGCCGCCGAGCTGTGAAGTTACGGTCTGCAAGTCAGAAGGCGGGCGGGCAATATGGCTCCACACCTTGGGCAGGCTGTTGAGCGCGTCCATAACCTTGCCCTTCAGACAGGAAGCAGGTAACCACTGAACACGGAACAAAAGCAGCATGAGATCTGCCCAGCAGCCAGCACGGTCTGGAAGCGACCCCAGGCCAGCACTGCGACCCAGGGAGGGGGCCTCTGAGCTCAGCTCAGAGACACACGGAACTGAGGAAGGTACAGTCCCCACCAGAAGAGAAAAGCTCGAGAAACTCCAGACCAGCTTCTTACGAACTGATCAGAGAACGGAAGTCACAGGGGAAACGAACCTGAAATGTGTTGCCAGGCAGCTTCAGGGGAGCAGAGGGGCTGCGGTGAGATCTCTAAATCGTGTCTCCACGGACTGGCCAGGAGGGGACGGCCAGCCCCTGCACTCGGCCCAGCCTCTCCCCTCTCCCTGTGAGATCAAAGCTCTAACCTCCAAGCGGGGAGCAGCAGAGACCGATCGCACGGACGGAAACGCAGCACCGCTGGGGATGGGAGCAGCCGGCAGCCAAACCTCCACCCACACTCACCGGCCCCAGAGGGAAGAGCTTCCCTGGACACGCCGTCAGGTACACAGACCGGGAGTGCAGGAGGACATCGGGCCCGGGCGGCAGGGTTCCTGAAGCCATGTGAGCAGAGGAGGGGTCTTAAGAAAGAGGGAACTCGGAAAACACAAGAGCACCTTGGGTGGAGCCCTGAGGAACTCCGTGTGCAAGGCTGAAGGGGACAAGGGCGACTGGGCAGAGGAAATGGAGAGCTCCAGGCACAGCGCTGGGGACTGGAGTTAAGGGACACAGAGGACACTGGCCCCGCTTTTAAGCCCTGTACGGCGAGGAAGACGGAACGTGCGGACGCAGCTGCAGCAGCGGGGACCCGTGCCAGGAGAGAGGCCAGAGAGCATGGGCGCCAGACCAAACGCCGCCTCCGAGGACAGCAGCGCCCCCTCTTGGGTAAGGCAAGAGAGCTGCGAGAACCAGCAGGCCGTGCCTTAATGACAGGCCCTTGACGCGCCGAGCTCTCCCCACCCGTGGTCCTCTCCAGCCTCGGCAAAGCCGCGATTCAGTCAAATCCTTGGCCATCCTTAAGACACACATCTGCGAAAGCCTCGGGCCTCTAAGAATGGTAAAGAGAAAAAAGACGCGGCCTAAGACCCCACCACCTCTGATTTCTGAATAATTCAGGATGAGTCATTTCTCTGTAAAAAAGAAGACTGAGATTTCCAAGAATTCGTCTTCTTTTCAAAGAGAGCAGCAGAGCAGGACGCAGCCCCGGACGGGCGCGCCTCTGGAGCCCGGCGCCGGGGTGAGGCACCAGTGGGCAAGCAGGAGCCCGTCGTACGCAGCAGTGGTCGCCCCGGCGGCCGCCCCGAGCTGCGGAGTCCGTTTCCGTGAAACTGTGAAGGAGCAAAGTACAGGGAGATGCCAGATGGAGATGGAAACACAGGGCTCGGCCCTGCTCTTGTTCACGTGGGCTGTGCACAGGGCTTGAACTCACAACCCTGAGCTAAAAACAAGAATCTGGAGGCACCTGGGGGGGCTCAGTGGGTTAAGCCTCTGCCTTCAGTTCAGGTCATGATCCCAGGATCCTGGGATCGAGCCCCACATCGGGCTCTCTGCTCAGTGGAGAGGGGAGCCTGCTTCCCCCTCTCTCTCTGCCTGATGCTCTGCCTACTTGTGATCTCTGTCTGTCAAATAAATAAATAAAATCTTTAAAAAAAAAACAAAAAAAACAAGAATCTGAAGCTTCATGGACGGAGCCAGGCCTGCGCCCTGGAAATACGGGTTTTTTCATTTACGTCTCCAACTGTGGACCTAAAACTGAACGTGCCCACCTTCCTGTGGGCAGAGTCTGTCTTACGCATAATAAGCATGAGGCATTTCAGGCAAGAAAATACGGATTTTTCCACAGCGAACGGAATAAATCCTGACAGAGCTTACCCAACTGCCCAGGCGGCTGCTGTACTCCAGGCCACAAACACAGGACGTCTTTGAGGAAGGCCGCGCAGTGGGGAAGGGACCCCGGCCCAGGCCACCGGAGTCTCCTTCCTGCACGAGGCCCCCCTCCCCAGCCAACCAGACTCTCTCCTGCTTGAGACCTACGTGCCTCCTCCTTGAACTGTTACGCCTGTCACTACCACAGCCAGGTGCGTCCACCCACAATCTCCACCACATCAGCCTTCTGAAAAGCTGTCCGCAGCTCGCCAGGACTTTCCAGCAAAGCCCCCAGTTCTTCTGCGGAGTATCAGGCCTCCACAGCCCCCGCCCCACGGTCCTACCCAGCTCCTCTCTCCGCCCAGTCCTCTACCCTGTCGCCTCCCTCCCTCCCTCTGGTGTCGAGCTCCCTCTTGCACGAGGCACCATGCGGGGGCCCTGCACCCAGGAGTCTGGCCATCCCGACCCAACGGCTCTCCCTTCCCTGACCTCAGGGTCTGGAACACTGCATGTGGCCTCACAACATGCCTGTCTTCCCTCCGTCAGCGACTGTTTGCTGGGCGTCCTCCCTGAGCCGGGCCCGGCACGGGGGCAGGAGCCGTGTGGGAGCAACTAGCAGCACGCGGAGGTGCGAGGGTAACACAGGCCAGCGGAGGCCTTCAAAGAGGAAGTGAGCAAAGCTGGGCCGGCGGGCGAAGGCTGACAGCTGCTGGAGGTGGAGGAAAAGGCAACCACTCGACACAGTATTTCAGAGCAGCCCAAGTAGGAGATGCAAGGGAGCCCCAGCAGGAAGGAGGCCGGGAGGGCAGGCGGCTGGCTGGGACCAGATTATGTAGGACATGACACTCCAAAGTCAGAAGCACATTTGTTTTCAAGAAAAAGCAAAGACAATCATATCTTTCTGAAAAACCATTCTGAATCTAGTTGAAATTATCGATATTTATGCTTTTAACCTTAATTTCTGGATTCAAACCTGTATATAAATCTTTTGAAAAAAAAAAAAGAAAAAGCAAAGACATAACAGGATGAATTGAAGAAGGCAAGGTCCGTGGCGGGAGATCAGTGCGATCCTGCAGTGGTCGCCAGGCAGAGGCGGGGGACACAGGGACATTTAGCAGAGCACAGATGACATGGTAGGGAGCAGATGGAGCTTCAGCGGTCATAGAACAGTCCACTTCAGAGCGCTCAGTGGCCGCTCTCGTCCACGAGGAAAAAGGGAAAGAAGCAGTTCTGCAAGGGGGGCTGCGGCATATCGGGGTCCCCATGGGGTGCACGTGAGCTGCTGTGGGGACTTCCAGGTGACAATGCCAGGAAGCCAGCTGGAAACACAGCTTTGGACTTCAGGAGCAGAAATTAAGACTCCAGGCTCAGCACAGAGTTGGAATCGTAGGTCGGGAGCGGTTACAATCATTCAGAACAATATGACATTTCAAGAAGCAGGCAAGGACCAACAGCCAGGAATGTCATTCGTCTGGAATACAGACAAAAGACAGAACCTGGACGGGCGAGTGCGGAGGGAGGAAGCGGCACCCACACCGGACGGGGGCTGATGAGTGGGATCCCGACCCGGAGAGGCACACGCCGCGGCCTGGCATGGCCTTCGAGCCGGTGCCTCGATGAGAAACTTCGTGGATAAAAACAATTTTTCAGTCTGGTCCCATGAAAAAGCTGGCATGCAAAAGCAGTATTATGAAGACGTTTCTGATGTTTCTGTTCTTCTAAAAACATTCTAGGGTAAAACAGAACACTGACCAAGCTGCATAGAGTGTATCGTTGGATGAAGATTCACTGGACCCACCGCTCAGCTCAGGCCAGAGGGTCCTGCCAGCCCCCCGGGGGCCTGCTGCTGGCCTCACGCCTAGCACAGCGTCCCCCTCCCCAGAAGCTCGCCCTGCCCTGACCTCACGGCAGTCAGTTCCAGGCTTTTCTCTTTTTTTTTAAAGAGTGTATTTATTTATTTGAAATAGAGAGAGCACAAGCGGGGGGAGCAGCAGGCAGAGGGAGAGGCAGGCTCCCCCACTGAGCAGGGAGCCTGACACAGGGCTCAATCCCAAAACCTGGGATCATGACCTGAACGGAGTCACCTAAGGGGCCCCATAATTTCATTTTTTTAATTAATTAACTTTTTCTTGAGAGACAGAGATCGTGCAAGCAGGGGGACAGGCAGAGACTACAGACTCCCTGCTGAGCACAGAGCCCAGCACGGGGCTCGAACTCAGGACCCCGGGAGAAATCAAGGTTTGGCTGCTCAGCCGGCTGAGCTGCCCAGGCGCCCCAACACCTCATAATTTCATGCTGTGATTTTTTTCAAGGCCCAGACTATAAGGTTTTTACCCAATCCCTCTTCTCTTACAACTGTTACCTCCTTTCTTCCACACAAGAATCCTAGTTCAAGACCGGATGCTAGAATCAGACTGACAAAATCAATGACTCGCTCTTCTCCACATCCGCACACAGCTTCCCGATACCACTATTAACTCTATCAAAGGAGTTACTGACAGGAGTTTACAACTACTTTGGCAGACAGTGGCATCGTCATCAGGGAGCAGAGAGTTTTCTACCGTCTCCCCCCGCGCTGACTTAGACAATCACCCACCACCGAGAGGGCCTCTGTGGAGGTCCGGGAGTCCAGGGGAGAAGAGCCCACACCTACACCGCAGAAGCCAAGAACTCCACAGCTGGGCACGCAGAAGAGGCCCGCGGCAGCCCTCCCGCCCCGCAGCCCAGCCCAGTGGAGAGCCGGCGGCCCTCAGCCCGGGACTTCTCCCTCAGGGACGCGGAGAGTGTGGGCGCCCGCCCCTCGCTTCCTCAGCAGTGCAGGGTGGCGGCCAAAGAAGGCTGTTGCTCCCGTGCCCCATCCAGGAACGTGAGGTCCCCAAAATCTCCTTCGAGTGTTTTCACTGAACCCAGGGTAGGACGAGGGTCGCACACAGCATCTCACGGCTGGCTCTCTGGTCTGCTTTCATCCACATCCATCCAGCCGTCATCTACTCTCCAGAGCGGCTGCGCAGCTTAAGCAGAAAGCACCCGAGTCAAGCGGCCGGTCCGGGCTTACATGCGGCGCCGACACCGCTCCATACGCACTACCTCCCCGTCACGCGCCTGCAGCCCACCCGGAACCCAGGGTCCCGTCCGCAAGACGGCTATACTGACTGTCCTAAATTCTTAACGTGGCATCCGATTTCGGTAATCTGAGTGCACACTGGGAAGGCAAACTGGGTCCGTGAGTGCTTCCTGGATGAAGGCTTCTGACCGTGTCACACTGAGAGCCGCACGCGGGTCACCTCCCGGGCCCCAGAGGCCACCGGCACTGCGGTTACGGCTGTCTCCGGGCAGGCCCCCACAACGGCCTGTCTGGCGTTAGGCCGGCGTCGTCAGCACACAGTGTAACGTCAGCTCTCCATGCGACACAGTGACTCAACACCTCTACCTGCCACCCGGTGCCCGTCCACGTCAGCGCACTTGGTGCCCTCGGCCCAGCTACCCGCTCAAGCAGCCACCAGTGTGTTCTCTGTATTTGAGAGTCTGGAGGAGTTTCTGTTTTCTTTTATGTTTGTTTGTCTTGTTTCTTAAATTCTTGACTCCTTAGCCCAAACTACACAGACACGGCATCATCCACTCACCAGACTCTGGAAGGTCCTTGTGGGCCTCAGTGCCCACCTCCTCTCCTCTGTGAGACTCGCCCTGGTGGTGGACATTAAGACCCTGGGCCTCCAGTTCTATAACTGGCCGTGGAAACAACCATCGCCAGGAGAGAGGGCATCCGGCGAGCGACCCCACGTTCCACGTCACTCTTGTGCTGTAGCTAACTGACGGGAAATCAGACCAGCCGTGCGTTTACAAAACACTTAGCCATGGTGATCCCAGCCCCCTCTGATGTGCTTTTATTTTACAGGACAGAAGAAGGTACTCTCAGACTACACGTCCCGGACTACAACTCTGCTTTCAGCTTCAAAGGGCAGAGCTCTGTAGCGAAAGGCAGAAACTCGCACCACGACAAACACACGAACTCGCAGAGCAGAAAGCACCCGAGTCAAGCGGCCGGTCCGGGCTTACATGCGGCACTGACACCGCTCCATACGCACTACCTCCCCGTCACGCGCCTGCAGCCCACCCGGAACCCAGGGTCCCGTCCGCAAGACGGCTAGACCGCAAGGCGGACAGGTACGGTTTGCCCCTGGAGCCCTCCGGTCGTGTCTCTCAGGGAGAGCGGCCACCGTTGGCAGGCAGCCCCGTCAGTGTCCCGTCCACACTCCCCACAGCCGGGTGGCTCGGCTGGACGTCTGCTTGCCCAGACGTGGCCCTGGGATGAGAGCTAACCAATCCCCCCCTCGGCGGGTGTCAAGCGCCATTTATTCTGCCACACTCCTCCCTTGGGAAAAAGAAGTCCGGACCTCTGTCTGCAGCCCTCCGCCTCCTTGCAGAAAAATGCAGTCTGGTGGTATCAGGCAGTTTATAAACAGAAAAAAATCCACCCAATCCAATACTCTTTAAGCCCTGGTATAATGTTAAATCCACCTGACATTTTCAGTTTCTTATGTGTCCAACAGTAAATTTGCTCTTCTGCCTTTGCTGCTAATATACCAAAAAAATGTTAATCAAATATTAGTATTATACAAAGAAGCTTGTTACAGTTAAACACTAGAGAGAGCACAGGGGAGCAAACTTCATGCCGACTGTTATGGACTGAACGTCTGTGTCCTCCCCGAATTCCCACGCTGAGGCCCTAACACCCAGGGTGCCAGTGCTCCGGGGCGGGCCCCCCTCACCATGGGCGGGAGGGGGACGAGGGGCTCACTCAGGCCTCCAGACCCGCAGTGCACACCAACTCTTCCTCCGTAGCGCCCCCGATGGTGTGAATGGAGGCTGAAGGGGACGGGTGGGGTCCCGGTTGCCTGAAACTTCTCCTCTAGCGGAAGGAGGCAGATGGGCAGGAATAACCAACACGACACTTGGAGGAACGAGTGCAGAGTCAGTAACGCAGGTGCCACAGGAGCGGCGAGGGCCGGGGTGCTGGTCCGGCTGATGCGGTCGGGGCGGCCATCTGAACAGTGGATGGGGGGGTGCAGATTGTGGGGGAGAGAGATTCAGGTGAGGGCAGAGCCAGCACAGAGGCCCTCAGCCAGGACCACCGGGTGCGCTCGGGGGACCAGGTGGCCCGCGTGGCTGAAGACGCCTCAGGGACACAAGAGGGAAGACGACCGTCCCCGTCACGGGAACACGGAACCGTAACGAAGCTTTGCCTCTCGAGTTCAACGGGACAGCCTCATCCCTGAGCACCCACGTACATGTGAAACCCTGAGTGGAGAGAGAGGCCCCTTCCCACAGAGAGACAGACAGACAGACGGACATCTCGTCCCTGGAGATAACACCCACTTCCTAACTGCCAGGGCTCTGGGCCTCGGTACCAGCTGACTCCTTGCAGGCCAAGGCCTGAGGGGCCCGTGCTTTTTCTTCATCAAGGAAGCTTTCTAGTTCAGGCCCAGGAACTGGTTCAGTCGCACAGGAACGCTGGGGGCCCCTCCAGGACCCCGCCAGGCAAAGGGAGCTGCATCTCGTCATGTCCCAGAGTCTTGGGGCACTCTAAGCCCAGACTTATTATCCCCGCTGACCCCTGGGCCACAGCTTCCTGGAGGAGGACAGACTCTAGAGTCAGGCTGCCTGGATGCAGAGCCCAGTTCTGCCACTTCCTAGCTGTGTGACCTCTGAAAAGTTACTCAACCTCTTTAGGCCTTAATTCCTCATTTGTAAGGTGGAGACATTAATAGCACCTACTTCCTAGGGTTGCCGTGAGGGTTAAGTGAGCTGATTTACGTAGCCTCTGAAATACCAGCTGCTACCATCACTGTCCTGCAGGAGACAGACCCTTCCTCATTAGGCATCCTGGGCCCAAGAGCCCAGGCCCGTCCCCGCTTCATAGCACGAGGCAGTGAGATGTCGTGTCATGCTAAGGACAAGGGATGGGGGACGGACCCTAACTAACATCTGTTGACCCCGTACCATGCTGCAGGTGGCATATAAGTCCTTGTGACACCCCTGGAGATGTTCACGAGTATTTCATAAACTAGGAGACTAAGAGAAGCCAAGGTCACTCGCCCAAAGTTACACAGTAAGTTCTAACAGCAGAATCTGCTATCTCAAACCATAGCCTTCAACTGAATGCTTGCGGCCCCCAAAATTCCCGTGTTGAAGCCCGAAACCTGAACGTGCCTATATGTGGAGACAGGGCCTGTGAGGAGGTGATAAAGGTTAAGTGAGGTCATGCGGGTGGGGCCCTAGTCCAGCAGGGCTGCGGTCCTCTCGAGAACAGGAGGCGCCACAGACTAGTGGCCCATTTCACATGGATCTTGCTCCGGCCGCCTGAGCTAACACACCCCATGATGCCTCCGAACGAAAGTACGAACGCATACGTCCTCTCGCAATCTGACACAATTAATCCAGTAGATCTTACTCCTAATCAGCTAGTCCTAATGCTACAAGGAGTATAAATGCCCGTTTTCTCCAGACGCCACCTCCCTAACAGAAACCACCAGCCTCGGAAGAACTTTACCATCACGGCTAATTAGATCACAGCAGTTATACCTGAAGAAAAATGCAGTAATTCCACCAACTGAAGATGACCTCCTGGCACATGAGCACAGGATGGTAAAAAGTGTGAATTAAGAAATGATTTAGCTAGCAAGTACTTTTATTGCTTTCAGATCTATACAGGAACTCAGTGGGCAGACTAAGTGCCCGGGAGAAGGCTCAGGCAGCTCAAGTTAACGAATGGCAAGCAAGTTAGGAGGAGCGAGCCACAGGCACGGAGGAGCCACGACCTGCTGATTAAGACGGGGAGGTGCAGGGCGGGGGGCTTACCGTCGCTGAGGTCTTGGAGGAGATTCTCCTGGCACGAGAAATCCAGCTTCACCTTGATGTTGACCACGAAAGTGGCCACCTTTCCCGGCTGCAGAGGAAACTGGGCAAGGGTTTCTTCCAGGCTCCAGCTCAAGAAGTCGCCGTACAGTTTTTCTACAATGACGAGGACAGTGGTGGTCAGGATGGTGGGACTGAGGCAGGATGGGACTTACCAATCCCTCTGGAAAATCCTCATACACCCCCAGAGCAAAGGAAAAGGCAAACCATTTACAATGTGAGAAATCCAAGTACCAAGAAAATTCCAGACTCATGGGTGGTACAAGGCAGAGGCTGCTGCCTGTGAACGAGGCGCGAGGGGCAGACCACCGAGCCTGGGGCCGGCTCGTCCCCACTCCTGCTGCGGGCTTCCTCTCGCCAAAAAATCAACGCACCCTTGCTCACATAAACGGAATAAACGGATTCGGAGGTAACCAGAATTTCCCTAGAGGACTGCCTCGGTGTCCCCTTAAGGAGAAACAGATCCACGTCGAGTGGGAGAAGCACAGACAGTAGAGGACCCTCTTCAGGAAACACGGATTCAAAACCAGAGCCATGGGACTGGGAGCCACGCCCGGGACCCGCAGAGCCTGCAGGGGGGCTCCGAGCTGCCCTGCAAATCCACCCCCGTCTCGGAGAGATCCGCACGGTGGAGTCAGCCCTGGGTCTGCTGCCTTTTCGTCTGTGACTGACTGGAGCAGACGGAGGGTGATGACTCCTTTACGCCAAGGCGTCTCCGTGTGGAAAGGGGGCGACAGCTCCCGCGTCACAGGGCTGTGGTACAGATTAAGCGAAGCCATGTGTGTGAAGCGCTGGAAAGCTAAGGGTGCTCATGCACTGCGGGGCGGGAGGGAGACGGCAAGGAGGCAGCGCGGGGGTGGGGACCCCATTTGTGCCGTGTGGAAGCAGCTGTGTCACCTTCGTGGCTCCCACGCCTGCCAGACAAGCCCGGATCTGGGCCAGAAATCAAGGCCTGACACCAAGTACTGCCTCGGCATCTGGTGGAACCAGGAGGCCCTGCACCGGCCTCACCACAGGTCCGGCCCCCACCCTGCGCTCATGACTGGGTCCCCCATCTCCCCCACCCCCCAGCCCCTGCTGACCCTCAAACTGGCAGTTTCAGTTCCCGCCAGCCACAGACTGACCAAAACAAGCGAACGACACCCTCCCGCAGGAACCAGGGGCACCCACCCCCTTGCGACTACACGGCCTGCATCCCACAGCCCCTGGCCTCCCTCTGTTCCCGGGTGTAACCCCCACTTGGCCCTGGGTGCACGCGGTGTCCTCCTCGCCCGGGCTGTATGTGACGAGTAAACTGCGTTATCGCTGTCAGGGGTCAGGGTCAGGGTCATGTGTTGGGCCATCCCCAGCACCCCGAGGTGAGGCCCTTTGCTCACCGACCAGGTGTGAAGAGATCGTTCGCCCAGGCCCCTCGGTCCACAAGAAGGCCCTGCCGTGGTCATCCGCTCAGGGCCCAGCTCCGAGGCTCTGGACTTCCCCTCCTCCCATAGACCCGGCAGGGCCGAGGCAGGAGCACCTCGCTGCTGCCCCCCGACCCCGGCTTCCCTTTTCTATGAACCAGTTCTCGGTGCTACATGTCCTCTGTTGGAATGAGGCAGCCAAGGCTTCGAGAGATTAAGCCACTCATCCCCGGTCGAGAACCAGAGCACGCTGACGGCTCCGGACCCACTACACTCATCCCGCACGGAGGCAGCTCAAGGCAGACGCACACACGACGTCCTGCTCCTGGGACCCAGAAGTCACCCACAGAAGAAGCCAGCAGGAGACAGAGCACATGAGCACGCCCGCGCTGAAGAACACGGGGCCGAGCCATGCTGCGAACACCATCCACATGCTGCGCGGGTCCTGGCACGGTCCTTCTAGAACCGGCCGCACACCCACCAGGCCGCAGGGCTTCTCTGGGGCCTCGGAGAGCAGCGCTCCATGCAGGAGCAGACGGGGCAGCGTCCACGCGAGGCACTCAGAAGCCACGTCACGCCCCCCTGCTCACGAGGGGCTCACGGCACACCCAGAATATGCCAGACCCTCTCCACACGCAGGTGCCCGGCCCGATCGCCCCACAACCCAGCGGAGTAGCGGCTCCGATCCCCACAGGAAACTGAGCGGGCGGAGGTATGTGATCGCACTCCCGCAGCCGTGAGTGCAAGACCCGGCACGCGACACACGACAGGCGCTCGGGAAGTACCGGTGACGCCACAGCACCCCCGACGCCGCCAGCACACGCAGTGTCCAGAGACCCCATACAGGCACGTTACCACCTGAATCAGAATGACTCAGGGAAGGATGGGGAGTCGGGAAAGGGATGATGACTGTAGGGCCCGCGGGCTCCTGGGATGTAGACTGACGACCACATGGGGCAGCGAGTCTCGACAGACCGGGACGGGGGGCCCTGCCCGCAGCCAAAGATGGGGCACGCCAGAGAGACGGCCTTTCGGACGCAGCCAGGAAGGCAGGGAGAGGTCAGGTAGGTTAGAAAGAGGGAGCGAGAGGGGTACTGGGGGGCTCAGTTGGCTAAGTCTGGACTCTGGGTTTCAGCTCAGGTTCAAGATCTCGGGGTCATGGGATGGAGACCCACCTCGGGCTCTGCGCTCAGCATGGAGTCTGCTTGTGCCCCTCTCTCTGCCCCCTCCCTCTGCATATGTGCATGCGCACTTACACTCTCTATAAAATAAATCAATAAATAAAATCTTTTTGTAAAAAGATTTATTTGACAGAGATCACAAGTAGGCAGAGAGGCAGGCAGAGAGAGAGGGGGAGAAAAGGCTCCCCACTGAGCAGAGAGCCTAATGCGGGGCTCAATCCCAGGACCCTGGAATCATGACCTGGGCTGAAGGCAGAGGCTTAATCCACTAAGCCACCCAGGCACCCCAATAAATAAAATCTTTAAAAGCCGGGGGGAACCCGTGTGGGTGACCCCCAACCTGTCCCGTCCATGCACAGGTGCAAGTGTGTGGGTGCACAGCCCCCCCTGCTGGCCCTGCCTCCCCCTCCTGCCTTCATCTGCACGGTCCCTCCATGTCTGCTGGGAAACATGGACTCACCTTCACAAGCTGACCTGACCCCTGGTCTTTATGGCAGCACCGGAAGTCACACCGCCCGCCGCTTGCGTTCTAGGGCTGGCACAGAACCGAAGCTAGTGCCTTGGCTCCCAAACCACTGAAAGGACCAAATCGTCTCAAGAAACGAGTAATTCACATTCTGTAAATATGCGTTAACCCAATTACCATATTCTTTACCTCTATTTTCCAATCCAGTAAATTACTGCAGAATGGAAGGGATTTGAGATGCCAGCTATGGGACACCAGGACAGAACGTCATTTGGGCCCTACCTGCTAGAAGGCCAGGCCCCAAGAGCCTCCGGTCCTGAAGCGCACACTAACTTCTTTAAACAGCCTCGCCATCCTCTCTGGCAGGACTGGCCAGAGCGCCCACAGCGACTAGGACCCTGAGGCAGATCCCAGCAGGTCTGTACTTCAGAAACAGGTCTCCCCTGCATGGGCAGGAACCAGGTGAGGGCTCTGGGGTGCATTCCCTGAGCCAGAGGACGGGGCCCTGGCAGGACTGGAGTGCCTGGAGCCATCTGGCCTCACCCTCCGAGCCCCAGTTACTCCCCGACACATGCTGCTACCCCGCCGAGCTCTCCTGGCCCACTTTCCTACATGGCCGATTCTGACTCATCCCTCACAGCCCGACCCTGAGGCTCCTCTGCTGCGATGCCGTTCCCATCCCACACTGCTCCCCTGGGCTCTGAAGCTCCCACCTCTGTTAGAACATCACCGCCTGCATCAAGCAGCTCTCTCCTCCACCAACTGCAAGACGGGGGCCAGACCCCTTGAAGCTCACCACTCCCAGGAGAGGCAGGCACCCACCCGGCTACGAACGCCCAGTTTAGGAGAAAACTGTGTGGGTTCGACTCCTGGCTCTAGCCGGGCATCCCTAGGTAAGCCACAGAACTTCCACATGCCTCAGTGTGCTCATCTATAAAACGGGTTGTCATGGAGGAGAAACGAGCTAACGAAAGTAAAGCAACCAGAACAAGGTCCGGCTTAGACGCGGCCCCCACGCCGTGTCAGCTGTTCCTGCGGGGCCAGCCTCGCTCACCCCCCCCGGAGGTGCGCACACAGCAGGTAAGTCGCAGGGAGGCTGCAGGCCTGCGCTCGGCACTCAGCAAGTCCACAGCAGTGCCGGCGGCCATCAGCATCCTTCCCGCGCAACGAGGAGCGGCACCGGGCACGTGGGGGGTGCTCAGGAAGCATTCGACGTGGAACAGATAAATGTATTCCAAGACATTTCAGATTTAGACTTAGAACAGATGGGGGGAAAGTGACGTGAGGAAAGCAGATTACCAGATTGAATGTACACTAGGATTTCGCGGCACTAAACTGTTCACATGGAAAAAATACATGGGTATAGCCCACCTTACAGCTAACGTGGGTCCCCTCTGAGTACAGGATCACAGTCGTTTCAAACTGCTTTTATTTTCTGAATTTTCTACAATGAGGTAATATATTACACGTCCCTAAACGTATACACACGCACACACGCTTACCTCTCAGTGCTGTTATCTAAATCCTCCGGGGACCCCCACTGCCCCGGTGGAACATGGGGAGAAGCCCCGTGAATCCGGAGTCTGCAAGCGCACGCATGGGGCTGAGCATGCTGACCCCCGCCCACCCTCCTCCCCGGCCCCGGACAGTGAGGCCAGGTTCTAAGCCAAGGCAGCTGCTTCTCCCAGGACCGCCTATAAGGGCCCAGCGATAATGTGGATTGATGGCAAGGACAGCGACCGTCTGGGGCACGGGTGTGCCTGAGCCCCCAGACTCAATCCCCAGCCCGTCAACTTCTTGGAAGCGGTGCATCAGCGCTCCGTGCGACCCACGCGGTGCCCAGGAAGAACGGACTGGGCTTGGGAGAAGCCGGTCCAAGCTCTCGAGAGAAGCTCTGCCCCTGCTTTCCACTCCCTGTGCTGCCGGGCTCTGTGGGCAGCGATGGGGGAGTCCAGGGAACAAGACACATCTCTCCCTGGAGTCCCTTTATAAAAACAAGTGCCACCACCATCTGCTACATGCTGTCTTCTAACCTCGGACTGCGGCTCTGCTACTGCCATGTTACGAAAGCGCCAACTAAAGCTCAGAGAGTTGCAACAACGTCCCCCTAGTCAAACAGCTAGAGGTGAAAGAGCCAAGATCAGGGCCCGGGCCTTTCCACTCCACGTTGTGCCTCTCGCTGCTCCCCTGGAGCAGTAACCAGGCAGCTTCACAAGCAGCGCGCAGGCCGCTCACAACGGACACATAGCGGAGGTGATGGGAGAGAGGACTCTGGAAAGGAGATGGTGGGAAATCAAACAGTCAAGTGGTGAGCTTCCGGATCAGACCGATAGGAATCGGGAGTCCCAGCACTGCCCCAGCGGCCCTCCTCCGTCGACCCAAGACACTTCGTCAGCGGGTAGAGACGACCCTGGGGTCAGCACCAACATACGCTGAGGCAGGCCAGCCCCGGCACAGCAGCCTGGCACGCAGAGGCGGCCTGGGGAAACGACAGGGCGCCATGCTGCTGGCCTTCCCCTTCCATTCCCTGGGAACACTCGCCATACAGCCTCTAACGTCCCTAGGGCACCCACCGTGCTCCGCTCTGGGGAAAAGAGGTGAATCAGAAGGGCTCCCTGTGGGGCGCCCGGGGGGGCTCAGCAGCTTACGCAGCCGCCTTCGGCTCAGGTCATGATCCCACGGTCCTGGGATTGGGCCCCGCATCGGGCTCCCTGCTCAGGGGGGAGTCTGCGGGAGTCTGCTTCTCCCTCTGCCCCTCCCCTTGCTCATTCTCTCTCTCTCACTCGCTCTCTCTCAAATGAATGAATAAAATCTTCAGAAGGAGGAGGAGGACAAGGAGAGGGAGAATAGGAGGAGCTCCCGGCCTATAAAGGGACACATGCCTGGGTGGGATCTCTGATTCCAGGAAGGAAAAGGTGGGGGGGCAGAGGCGAAGCCCCCAGAAGCTCATAGCAGGTGACAGACGATGCTCTTCACAATCTGAAAATTTCTTAAAAGTCTATAATCCCATCACATACAGAACAAACAAAACTGCCTTACTGCCCTGCCCAAGTCAGGGCGACATCCAACTAAGCTGGGGCTCGCTGGCCTAGGAGGTAGAGGCAGGACGCACACCTGCTGAGGCCCCAGATCTGCAGGAAGGAACGGAGGCTCGCGGCCAGCAGCCCGGTGTGGCAGGACTTCATCACCGGGGCAGGGGGCGGAACCGAAACTAAAACCTCTAATTGCAGCACTCTTCTTGGCTGTTTGATGACTTTTCGTTTCTCAAAAGTGTTGCCGCTGAGACATCAACTGTGCTCAAATGAGCTGTGAGATGCGCTCCGGGCTCCCCGCGGTCCCGGCTGCAGAGCACAGAAGGCTGGCTGAGTCACAGGCGTCCGGAGGCAGCGGTGTGTAAGAGACGTGGAAGACACCATCAGCCGGGCTCTCAGCTGGGCTGCGGGGGGCACCCACAGACGAACCCCCGAAGGAGGGTGGGGCAGGAAACGCACACCTGGTGCGAGCTCCCCACCGTCCCGCACACAGCAGCCACAGGGCGGCTGACCGGGAGCGAGCACGTCCACGAGGCAGGCACCGTGCAACGACCTTCACGCGCATGTGTCCCTGAGCCCACACAGCGATGCTCGTAACACGTCCTGCTATCGTCCCCTCGGGCCAGCTGCCCAAGGGCCCACGGGAGCGGGTGGAGCCAGGAGTCCACCTACCCCAAGACGCTGCCCTGTCTAGCCCTGACAACAAGCCTGTGAGAGATGCGGCAGGCCAATTTTCAGATATGCACCTTTGATATCTTTATTTGAGAGAGAAAGAGAGGGGAGCCAAGCAGGGACAGGGAGAGACAGAATCGCGAGCGGCTCCGTGCACAGTGCAAGCCCAATGCAAGGCTCGACCCCACGACCCTGAGTTCACGACCTGAACCAAAATCAGGAGTCAGACGCTCGGCCCACCGAGCCACCAGGAGCCCCTCTTCCTCGTTTCCACTGCTGCGTCAGCACTCCTGGTGCCTGCACCTCCTGGGGAAGCCTGGGCCCCACAGAAGACGACTTCGCAGCAGCTGGCAGCTACGTGCGCCCACAGGGCCACACTGCTGGCCCCAAACAACCAACTGGGAATTTGATGTTCAAAAGTTCCCAAACTGGGGTGCCCAGGGGGCTCAGTCGGTTAAGCATCTGCCTTCGGCTCAGGTCACGATCTCAGGATCCTGGGTTCAAGGCCCAGGTCAGGCTCCCTGCTCAGCACGGAGTCTGCTTCTCCCTCTTCCTCTGTCCCTCCCCACCCCTGCTCATGCACTCTCTCTACCTCTCAAATAAATAAAATCTCTAAAAAAAAAAAAAAAAAAAAAGTTCCTAAACTGCAGGGCCAGACGCCCTAACTTCCTCTGCGCTTCCTACCGTGCTGGCTCACTTGTCACCCGCACCCCCAGGGAGCTGAACACATCAGGTCTTGTAATAGTGGCTAAAAGGCACTCCACTTGGTCTTCCAACGAACGGGGCTTGTAAACTTCTCCACAGCCGTGTGAACCCACAACGTGCCATAGGCTGAGCTGCTCGAAAAGGCCACGGCCGTCTGGAGAACCGGAGGGGTTCCTGCCACTCACGCCTTCCAGTGTCTTCCTAGGAGTACAGCAGTCGGTCGCTGCACTGTGGTTCCTCGCTGCGGCAGAAAGGTGCTAAGTGCCCGCAACACTCAGTCCCACTCGGCGAACATGCGTGACGCCCACACTGAACCGTGAGCCCCTTCAGGACAGGATTCATGGATCATTCATGGGCCCGGCAGGATGCGTGTGTAGCCACGTGATGTGAACGCCTGCTTGTTGGGGGACACAAAGCCAAGTGAAGTGAGTGTTGCTGGGACAGAGTGTAAGCAGGGCAGCGTACGGGAGGAGCGGCATGTCTCCGTCTGGGGGTCGGGAAAGCTTCCAGGAGGTGGTGTGGGGACTGGGATGTGAATGACGGAGGGGACGTGAGCGGCACCCGGGATACCTGACAGTCGGCAAAGCTGTGACTACATCCAACTGTGGCCACAGACAGCCAGGCGACAAAGACCATGGAAGCACCCTCCCACACCCAGAGGACAGGCACTCGGAGCTGATTCCTGGGTGTCCCAGGGCCCCACACAACGGCCACCACGTAGGCGTGCTCAGAAAAGGCTTGTTGAAGACCTGAGCAAACGGACAGCCAACTGGGAGGCGGAGGGCATGAACGAGCGCAGGAGATCGGTGGGAGGAAGAAAGCGGAGAGCGGACCTTCCCGCTGCCTCGCGGCCCACAATACACAGGCTACCCTCTGGCTTCCGCCCACACCAGACCCGTGAAGACAGGGGTCACTGCTGTCCTGCTCCCCAAGCACAGCAGTGGAAAGAAAGAAGGCAAGCAGCAAGTCAGATAAGAGTTGCTCCAAATGCTGGGCTAAGAAACGGAGTACAAGAAAGCTACGTGGGGCGCCTGGTGGCTCAGTCGTTAAGCATCTGACTTGGGCTCAGGTCATGATGCCAGGGTCATGCGCTCAAGCTCCGCATCGGGCTCCCTGCCCAGCGGGGAGTCTGCTTTCCCTCACCCACTCCCCCTGCCTGTGCTCCTACTTTCACTGTCTGTCTCTCTCTCTATCAAATAAATAAATAAAATCTTAAAAAAAAGAAAGAAAGAAAGCTATGTAAAAAGACGTTTAGTGAAAGAGAACACACTTTATAAAGATAATGGTGAAGGCGGGGTCAAGACGATGGCGACAGGTGCCAGGAAGACCTACTGTGCGCTGGCCCCCTGTGACACAAGGCATGCAAATCCCAACAGCCAGAAGGACGACACAGTCCTCTCCCAGGTACGCAGAATCCGCCCATCACAGAAGCAACAAGCACGGTCCACGTCCTGCTGCCAGTAAGTGGCAAGGCCAGGATGAACGCGTCTGGTGCCAAGACTATAATGGGAATCATAGTAGCGGAGTCTAATGCTGAGGACGGCCTGATCCTGGGGGCTCCCTCCAGGCCCCCCAACCCTCTGCTGGCCACAGCAGTCTGCCCCCTGCTCCCCTGGACCTGCACCCACACGCCAGCTGGAGACAGACAACGCTCACCCAACGCAGAGCAGCCTGAAGTCTTTGCAGGAAGGAGGTGGTCCCAGCAGAGCAGCAGAGGCAGAAGCTCACATGGCCCAAAGCTGGGCATCTAAGAGGACCCAGGCAGCTCATTAGAAATACCAGAGTGATTTACACGCAGCAGTTTTTCACCCCACTCACTCAGCAGGTGAACCAGGCAGACTCCTACAGGCCCGTTCTATCACTGAGAAAGGCCCTTCCCATCACCACCATCGGCAACCCCTCAGCACTAAACACCAACCAGACACTAGGCCCAGAGGTCCAAGGGCCACCACGCTGGCCTCTGGGAGACTCACAGCTGCTCGGGGACAAAGAGCCTTCCCGGGACAACCACCACACATTGGGCACCTGGAGGCACTCTGAGACAACAGAGGGGGGGACAGAGGAGGCCAGGGGACGAAGGGTTCTCAGGGTGACCACGAAGCAGGAAGCCAGAGGAGAAGTTCCCTGGGAATGAGCAGGTAAAGGGATAGGAGTGAGTCCCCGGGCTGAGCTCTAGAGAGGGAAGGCGGTTTACCCTCCCGTGTGAAAGACAGAGCCTAATGCCCAGGCACCTGAAATGAGATCCGAATGACCTCTGCGCTGGGAGCTGAAAGGGAGAGGTGGACAAAGGGGAGGCTGAAGCACAGGGCAAAGGCCAGTCACACAGGCCCCTGCGACTGGGGTCCAGGCCCACAGGAGGTTGTTAGAGGACTTCCAAAAGGGACAAACAAGAGGATTCCCACTTCAGAAAGGAGCAGCAAGTTCCTAAGCAACAGTGGACACACGATCACCACTCGGGTTTATCTGAGAAAACGAAAAGACGGTTTCCAGTCGCTGAGCCGTGACGCTGGGAAAAGGTATGGGACGTGCTTCCCAGTTATGGGCTCTGGGATTATCCGTCATTCACCCGGAGTCCCCGGGTTCCAACACCGACCACACCCTCAAAGCAAGGATTAAATTCCAAATACCAGATGAAGGTATTTCATGTCAGGGAGGCATTTCCTACCTAATCCCTATGTACCCGCTCCCAAAAATAGGGGAAAGACAAGATGAGCCTAAGGCAGGATCCAAAGCTTCCCACAGGCCGAGAGTAGACAAAGATTCTTTAAATGAGACACAAAGGGCAAGGACCACAGAGGAAAACAGTGATTAATTAGGTGAACTGTATTACGATGATTAACTTCCATTCACCCAAAGCACCACTAAGAGACCGCAGAGGCAACCACGCAGGAAACATTCACACTTCTTCCCAGCCAAGACCTCATACCCAGAACACACACATCTTTCGAGTCAGGAGTGATGGGGAGACACAGGGAAGCAACAGAGCGAGATAGAGAAGAACACCCAGTGAGAAAAAAGGGACCAAAGCACTTGGACAAAACAGGATCTGAGTGTCCAAAACCGTATGAAAGGTACTCAGCTTCCCTGGTCATCAAACAAATGCAAACGAAAACCCCAGCGTTACACGGTGACACCCACCCGCCCCACCAGAGTGACTGCAGATGCCAAGAATCAGTGAGCACCTGAGCAACCAGACTCTCACACGATGATGGAGCGAACGAGGGCAGCCCCTGCAGGAAAGCGTTCTGCTCTCGAGCTGAGTACACGTCCACCCCACCCCAGCATTCCGCTCCTGGAGATACACGCGGTGGAAACATCTGCAGACGCCCCTGCAAAGCACGCGCCAAAATACTCAAGAGCAGCGCTACTCTTAACAGTCCCAAGAGGGAAACCACCCAAATGTGCTGAGTCATACAGTGTGGGGCCTTCACACAGTAGAGCCCGCCACGGCAACGCGAACAAACGGCGATGGCAGCAGGGGTGACAATGGTGGCAGCAATAAGGGTGACAGCGGCGCTGGTGACAATGTTGCTGGTGGTAGCAACAATGGTGATGGGGATGATGGCGGTGGTGGTGGTGGAGGTGGTGGTGGAGATAGTGGAGGTGGTGGTGGAGGTGATGGTGATGATGGTGGTGAAGGCAGTGGAGGTAATGGTAGAGGTGGAAGTGATGGGGGTGGCGGTGGCGGTGGTGGAGGTCGAGGTGGAGGGGGTGACAGCAGTGACAGTAACAGCTAACAAATCTGAGTGTAATAATGCAGCAAGTGCTGTTCCAAGCACTTTGCATACATCATCTTATTGAATTCTCATAATACCCCTGTGATGCAGACGCTATTATTAGTGCTATTTTACAGAAGAAAAGTCCAGGAGAAGTTAAATGACTTGCCCAAGATAACACACAGCAAGGAAGTGACAGCCAGAACCTGAACTTGGGCAGCATCTCCCTAGGAGGAGAGGCACAGACGGGGACAGCGCACAAGACAGGACCGGCAGATACACGCTTCGGGTCCCTCCCGCACACTTCATCAGAATCAGGGGGAGAAACAAGGGAATGCGAGGTGCTCTGGCGTTCTCCCCAGTGGGATGGGCTCAGAGCCACCCTTTTTTACACAATTCAAATTCCTTCCTTCACAGTATAATGATCTGCAGGACAAATTCTCCCAAACTCCCCGCTTGCCCTTCCCTCCAACAAGAGGGCAGGGGCTCTACCTCTGATGAACTCATTCTGCTTGGTTTTTCCCACGTGATGACATTAGCCTGAGGAAGGAGCCCTGTGCTGGGGAGTAAGAGGCAGCCAGTGCACCCTTCCCTAGGAACTCAGCCACAGCCGGTCAAGCTCCCGTGGAGGCCTGGCTCACATCGCCCCACATCGAGAGCACAGAAACACCCCAAGTTCTGCAAGCTTACTTCCCCTCGTCTGTCTTTGGCCTCACTGGCCCGTGTACGTTCTCGGACGTCGTTACATGACCCGACAGTACTTACACTTACTCCTCCCGACCCCTGTCCCTCCTCCGTATCATCCATTCCCCTCGACCGGTATCGCTCACTGACCTCGCAGCCTCCGGAGTCTGCCGCACCTACTTTACTTCACGTGCTAAGTGCTAGCCCTGTCTGCCCAGGAAGGGACCAGCATGCAAAGGACCAATGACTGGTAAATGGTGAAGCCAAAATTTGAACACAGGTCTCCTGGCGTCCAGCTTCTGCATCCCAGCAGCAGGAAACAAAGCATCTGTGTTGAAGCAGGAGCACACGGCGCTATGACCGAACCTGCAGAAAGACCCAGGGCTGGACAAACGGGCCCTAAGCTGCGACCGGTCTGCGCCCCTAACGTCTCTCCACTCCTTCCAGAGGATCCCTACTGAGGGTCTGGGAAATGTGACCAGCACCAGGGACCAAGGGCTCCGCTGCCCTCCTCCATGCGTTCCTGACTCGTCAGTCTCAGGAGGGCAACAAACCAGAAGAGGAAGACGCTTTTACGCTTTCTGAGCTCCGGCCATTGACGCGTCTCTTCTGGAGACAAAGACGACAACCACTTCTGGGTTCAGACCCACCTTTGGTGGTGAGGATTTTGGAGGTGACTTCCAGTTTCTCCAGTGGCTCCATCCCGATGTTCTCCAGTTGGATGACGAGCTGCTGGGTCTCCCCGTTGTAAAGCTGGACCGACACGTTGGTGGACGTCTCGTCGCCAGGAGAAGGCTGCAGGGAGTGTGCAGACCTAAAACAGAAGCAACAGAGTAAACTTCAAGCAGAAAGAATCAAAGAAAATAGTGGCATATCAGAACTAGTCACATCACCAGACTGAACGCATTCCAGAAACAGGGACCGGGGAGCGTGAAGCCCAGCTCTCGGGAGCATGGGCCGAGAGCCACACGTGGACAGCTCTCCACGTGCAGCCACACCCTGTGCTCCCACTCCGCCGTGGCCTAATGCGTGCACACGTGCGCATGTGTGAAACTCCTTAACTACTGAATTATGGTAGGGCCTAAGATGAAACAGTGAATTAGTTCAAATGTTCCCTGAACCACGGCTCTCTAAAAAAATTTTGCAAATCTCATGCTCAGAATTGCCTTGTGAAAACCCGTAGATTAAAGAAGAAACCTTAGATGAACCATTCCGACAGACACCACGGGAACTGGAGGGACAGATCGATGAGAAGTATGTAAAACGGACTCCGCGTCACAGGTGAAAATGACCAGCAGAGGCTGCAGGCCCCCTGGGGTCGTGTGGCATCTGTGTGGCCCGCTGGGGCCCAGGCCAGTGGGCGTGGAGCCCCACGTGCAGACCCGAAGCCTGCCGCCTCTCCCCAGAGGCTCCTGGGCCACAGCCCTCAGGTTCAAATACACACACTGTGCTCTGGGAGGTTTGGCCCCAAGAGAGCGGGTGGCCACTGGAGGAAAGGGTCAACATTCTCTCTTGGGTAAGGGTCCTCCTGACACCCCGCTCTCTTCCCCCTTGAACCTGAGGGATTTTCCACAGAAAGTGCCGTGAGTCTATGCCATATACTTAACTGAGCCAGAAATGGACAGATTCCGGGTCCCCCCACCCAGCAAGGGCCCAACAGCCTCCCTGCCAACCAGTGCTTTCTAGCTCTGCTCCTGGCCGCAGACCAAAGGACTGGGGTCAGACCCAAGACCTGTTCTATGTGCCTCAAGAGAGCTTCACAGGCCCACACTGGTCCGAAAGACAGGAGAGAATGTTCCAGACAGCGCTGGTCTCACTCTTCCGGCATCCAAGAGACGAGGTTTAAACAAACCAGGCTTATTGAGCCAACCTGCACCTCCTGGGGGCCTCCCATTGCTGGCTCTGAGAGAGAAGCTTTATATCCAAACCACATTTTCAGAAAAAAAATACCATAAGGAATCAAGATGAACGCATTCCTTTACATTTTACACCTTCAAAGTTGCTTATGAGTCAGGAATAAACTTTCTCTGTCAAGGAAGGAAGCAGGACTCCTGTCCTCACTCTAAATGACTTCCCGTATTTTAACATCCCGTCCTTCCAGAGCAAAAGCTGTTTGCAATTAACTTGAAATTGCAGACGAGGTATTCAGAAAAACTGAAACACAGCGAGACTAATTACTTTGCATCTGAAACAAACAGGGTGTCAGCCCCCCAGCACCACAGGAAAAGAAGGCAGGAGAAAGCAGAGCCACTATGCGGCCCAGGGCCTGGCCGACACAGGTGCCATCCATCCCCAAGTCCAGTGTCCCTCAAGACAGAGCCAGAACCAGAAGGGGGCTGAGTCCCAGGTGAGCAGTGGCAGTAAGGAGATGGCAGTCAGACAATTCCCCTTTTCTGGCCATATTTTTCCTTGCCTGACCATCTGGCCAACTTTTGTGAATCCCGTAAGGCCCGATTTAAACATCACACCTGTGAAGCCTTCCTGAGCCATGAACAGGAGAGTGGCCTCCCTCTAGTTGTTTTCAGGAGCACTTAGCAAACTGGACTATGGTGAGTCTACGTACTCTCCGGACAGGAGCTCCTACAACAGGCAAAGCCTAGGTCGAGGGCATTTCTGGTTAGTGTCTCCTCCTACAGACCAAGCCTAGATCGTGCGGCAGGTGTCAGTAAATGTGTGGGAGTGAATGCGATGGCTCAAGTCACAGCAATATTTACTTTAATCAGAAGCAACACTCAAGGAACGGTCACCTGAAATCAGACACTCCACACTAAAGCCACCAAAATTCATTTTTTAAATTGAGGTATTATTTCCATACCATGAAATTCACTCGTCTTCATATGCAATTCAATCATTTTTAGTAAATTTACAACAGCCCCTGCTAGCCACCCTGTTTTAAAACACTTTCACCATACTTTTGGTGAACATACATCATACTTTTGGAAACAATTAAAATGGAAACTCTTGGCTTATGTTACATGGTTATCCAAACGTAACCTGGGGTACGAGGTATAATGTTGCAGCATCTCGATGCGCAAACATACGTCTCGAAAAAGAAGGTGGGTGAACACTGGGAAGAAAAACCACAAAGAGTTAACAGCAACGGTTTCTGGGACTCCTGAGATGTATTTCCCTTCCTTCTTCATGCTCTCCTACATAGTTCCTTAAAAAAAGAAAACCTACTTTTTAAAAGATAGGAATTAACTGTTTTTCACAAAAAGTAGGATTCCAAAGGCTAATCTCCTATTTTGTTCTGTTCGTGGTAAGAAACACCTCAACTCTGCTCCATCTCACTTTACACAAAGCACATTGCCTACTGGTTATCCTGGAGAAACGCTTCGCCCGTCTTTTGGTCCTAAGCATCAGGGATGAACTCAGACTTTGGTGCCACTGAAAATGAATGCTCAGGACGATAGTGAAAGGCCCTCTCTTGGGGGACAAGAGATGCCCACATCCCACCTGGGCAGGGAGGTGCTGATCTGCAGCCTGGGCAGGGCCGGGATGACTTCTACCGCGGAGCCGCTGGTCTTCACCCCGGGAAGGTTATCCAGCAGGCAGTCGCTGAAGACGCCGAAGACCGTGGTGTGGTAACCTGGGAAGTGAAACCAAGAGCTTCACAGCCCTGTCAGGCCCCTGTCTGGAGGCCGGCCCCAGCAGGGTGGAGCATGCCACCCCTGCCCCAGCCCCAAGCTCAGTCTGACGTCATCCCCCCCCCCGTCCCACCCACAGCTCGGCCGAAGCCCTGGCTGCCTCACAGAGACAAAGGGGTGACAGTCCCCACACCCCTACCTCACAGGACACCCCTGGGTCCGAGGGAAAGCATGTATGGGTCTTCATCAGCTAGAAATCTCTAGGCAACTTAATACCACTTCTCAGGACTTGGACAATTTGCTTTTCTTTTTTTTTTTTTTTTTTTTTTTTTGTCTACGGCCATACCACCCTGAACGCGCCCGATCTCGTCTGATCTCGGAAGCTAAGCAGGGTCGGGCCTGGTTAGTACTTGGATGGGAGACAATTTGCTTTTCAAATGTGCCTGTCTCTAAGAGAGCGGGAGCTAGTGCTCCTTTGCAGGACAGAATGGGACGGACTAAGTATCTGAAAAATGATTCAGACTCTTCCGTGGAGAGATGAAAGTTCAAGAGCCAATTACTGTTGTAACTGCTACGTGATGCGGCCAATCTGCCATTTGTGTCCAAGTGCTGTGATCAAAGATTAGCGGATTCTCCGTGCAAAAAGAAAAAAAAAAAACAAAAAACTTCCACTGGTTAGAAAGCACTTAAAATTATTTAAGCAGAGCTTTAAAATGGCTGTTGAAATTTCGAGAGATAATTATTATAAACAGTGTTCACTGTGTAAGAAAATTAAACAACATGCATGGCTATGTGCTTCAGGAAAGGACCTCCGTGCGGCACCAGGAACCAGAGGAGAAAGGTGGTTAGCTCGGGGGAGTCAGGGCCCGACGGCCCCCAGCGGCTCCTTCACCGTCTGCCAGTGGTAACTGGTTGCTCTCGCAACCTAAAATCACCAATTCACAGCATCCATGCTGCCTTCCTTTTGCAATATGTTTCCTAAAAGACCTAATTTAACTTGCAAACGTGTTCCTCCACGGAAGTCCACATCTGGCAATATGCCCCCTCCTCTTTTTCTTTCCAGAAAACCTGACAGAATGTGATTTTGTCTAAGTTACTTTTGTTCTCCATTTCTTAATTAAAATCAGTCATTCTCCTTTCCTTACGTACCGCTGAAGAGGACTACAAAGAAATGCAAAACCTGATGCCAAGTCCTGTGATGTCTAATGATATTTCTGGTAACACGGGGTCAGGCCCTCTACTTCCCACAGAAGGTGCGCCAAAGATGAACGTGACTGGTCTGTACCAACTCGGAGCTCGGAGCTCGGCTCTGACTTCTTATCCAGTGGGTATCGGTTAGTAATTAGGGGTCAAGGCCATCAGTCCTAAGTATTTCCCCTCTCATCTGCCTTGTCCACTCCCAGCCACTGCTGTGACCCTACTTGGTCCTTTCATCCCGGGGCTACACCAACAGCTTCCTAGTTGGTCTCCCTGCACCCAGCCTAGCCCAGCACCAGCCCGTACTCCAGAAAGCGGCCTGGAGGTCCCTTTGCAAGGCTTCTCTGACCGGATCTCTCCTCCCATGAAATGCGGCCCCGCGGAGAAAGCCAGCACCCCTTAGCCCTTCTGGGTCTGGCCTCTGTCTCCCTTCCCAGCCCTGTCACTACCACCCCTCCGCCTGGGCCAAGATCCTGGAGACCCACCACACACCGGGGAGTGGCACGGTGGATGAGGCCAGTGAGCAGCTGCCTTCGGGGGCAGAGCGCTGCCTGAGTACCCAGCAGGGGATCCGACCCAGCACGGAGGACAGTCTCCAGAGGAAAGAAGTCTGAGCTAAGAGCGGGAGGGAGCCGGGAGCGGCCGAGTCTGGAAGCGTGCCAGCAGAAGGAAAAGCACAGGCGAGCTCAGAAAGGGCACACTTCTAGAACAGCAAGGAGCCCAGTAGAGGGACAGACGGGTGCCTCAGGAGGAGGGGAGGGGCATGCGGCAGGTCAGACACAGAGGGTCAGACGCCAGTAGGGGTGGGGACGGGCGGATCCCGCATGCATGCAAGGACCTCTGAACGGGGGTGGCCAAGGGGAGAGAAGGTCAGACCAAGCGAGGGAAAGTCAGGGGGTCAGCGGGGCCTGACAGCAGGGGGAGCCTGTGGGCATGTCTGCAGCCGCAGAGGGACAGGAACCAGAGGCCTGACACAGAGCAGGACCCCTCGCACTGTAGGGAACGCTGCGGGCCCGCTGCAGCCCATGCACGCCAAGCCGCTCCTTGCCATGGCACGGCCCCAATATCTCTGAAGCAAGCAGTCGGAACCAACCCGGGGGAGCGGGGACAGGCCTCAGTGGGGCAGGCAAAGATTCGGGAGTCCTGTTCGACCTCCGATCAGAAAGCCGGTCTCCTTACCGTTGACTGTAATCGTTCCAGTCGTCTGCGGGACCCCAACAAGAGTCACGGGGTAAAGACCGGACTCAGCGGGCAGGGAGAGCGCCGCAGGCAGAGACTCGAACTCCACTCCGCTGGTCAGGAGCCCCTAGAGCAAGTGACAGCGGCGTGAGGGACACAGCTCACACGCCGCCGTGTCACCGCATCCTGGGGGCCGAGGGCATCGGCTGAGGGGCAACCCCAGGCCTGTGGGGGTGGGGACAGCGATGCACGGCCGTCATAAAGCCCCGCAGACAGCTGCGGCGACGGCCAGAAGCATGCTTCCCACGCACGACTGTGAAGGGGAAAGCACGTGGCTGTCTGAACAGCCCCATCTCGACGTCAGCCCTGCTGGCTGGGCTTCTCCTCTGTGGTTTTGTTGCTTTACCAAACTGGAATGTAAATGTAAAGAAAAATAAAATACGTAAACATAAAGAGAAAAAGGAAGTACGGAACTGTACCATCAACTACTATCCCTCAGCACGACTACGAATCATCAGTTCGCCTCACTATGTGCCAGGCAACGCGCGACAGGAATGAGACAGCGTCCCCGGCTTCGAGGAGCTGCCCCAGGTTGTAGATGTGCGGGGCTGCCCACGCTCAGCGCTTCTCAACACTGTACAGAAGCCCCACCTGGCACAATAGGCAAGAAACAGAAACTAAAGGGAGGCAGACAGTTACTCACAAAACACAAAACTGTAAATGTAAAAACCCGACGGAACTGACAGTGGGTCTTGAACTGGCAAGTGCTTCCGCGGAGTCACAAAGTCAGCATAAAGAGAAGCAAAGGTATTTCTATCATCTGGCAATAAACAAAAGAAATTTCAAAATAAAACATAGAAACACCATTCACTAAAAGAGCGAAAATGTCCACCGCGAGCGAACAGAGCGATGAGCGCTGTGGACTCGTGGGAAATCTGCAGCCAGCGGGGGAGTCGCACAGCCCAGACCCGCACAGAGGAGAGGCCCCGGCTCCTTCCGGGATTTGTCTTCTGTATGGGCCGCAGCCTGTGCAGCCCTAACCCCACTCCACATGCTCCAGGACAGAGCGAGGAAGCCAGCGCCACGGTGCTGGGACCTCAGTCCTCCACTGGGCGAAGGCGAGAGAGGGTCATGCACGGACGGGCTAGGGCTGGCAGCACCGCGGCAAAGTCTGGCTGGTCCAGTTCTGCATGTGTTGCACATGCGTGTGTGCGGGCACAGGTGCATGTAGGTTTATATGTAACTGCACGTCTACGTGTGCACGCACACCTCTCCTCCATCTACAGGAAGCACCCAGAAGCAGGTGCTCTGGCGGCAAGGAGCACGCCTGTGCCACACTTTGAGCCAAAGCACAAAACGATCTGCGTGAGGGACAGGGGTGGTGGGCAGGAGTGCGGGCACAGAAAGCACGTGGACGGCTACTGTCTTCAGGCAAAATGCACCGCATTTCATCTCTTCTAAAAATAGCGAGAGCGAATATGACCGTCTGTTAACAGTCGTCAGATCTGGAAGGTGGGTACTGGGGGTGCTCCTTATTCCCCGTTACCATCTCACGTGCTTGAAATAGTTCATGATTTCATTTGTTAATGCTTGAACTCTTTCATAATTTCATTCTTTAAATTCTGACCATGATTTGTGGCCTACCTTCTAGTGGCAATTTTTATTTTACTCTTTGTTCTTCCTAACTTTTTATTAAAAAGCACATATTACTTTTAAACCAGATAAAAATCAAAGCTACCTTTTTTTGAGAGAGAGAGTGCAGGGGGCAGGACAGCGGGGGTGGGGGAGTGGCAGAGGAAGAGGGAGAATCTTTTTTTTTTTTTTTTAAGATTTTATTTATTTATTTGACAGAGAGAGATCACAAGTAGGCAGAGAGGCAGGCAGAGAGAGAGGAGGAAGCAGACTCCCCGCTGAGCAGAGAGCCCGATGTGGGACTCGATCCCAGGACCCTGAGATCATGACCCGAGCTGAAGGCAGAGGCTTTAACCCACTGAGCCACCCAGGCGCCCCGGAAGAGGGAGAATCTTAACCAGGATCCACACCTAGCACAGAGCCCAAGGTGAGGTTCAGTCTCACAACTCTGAGATCACGACCTGAGCCGAAATGAAGAGTTGGGCACTTAACCAACTGAGCCACCCAGGTACCCCTGAAAGCTACTTTAAAAAAAAAAAAAGTGTTAGACCAACAAAGCATCTGACACTTGAGGCACTTTGGGGGAAAATCCTCTGAGCAATTATTCCCTGCTCAAGCCAAGAGACAGAAAGTCATTAAAAGGCCTGACCCGAGAGCCAAACCCTAGAGCTGGCAGTTTCTTGCACGACAAGAGGGGGACAACACTCATCCCCACTGGCTCGCTCTCTGAGTGACCTCAGGGCTGTAGGCCTCACATGCATTCAAGTTTCTCAGAGCTCTAAGGAATTCTAGAAACCTCTGCCTCACGCCGAGAGCTGGTCATCATCTTCAATGACCACCAGTCGGCCTCGTAACCTCCCACTCATCCTTGATTTCTCAGCTGAGTCCTTGTCTCTCCCAGAGAGTCCCCCTCAGCTCTCCACATGGGCCCTGGAGCACCTCGTGCACCCACAGCACTGACCACAACAAGGACCAGGTCCTTCAAGTGCCTTGCCCATGGCCAAATACAGAGCATGAGCAGTCACCAAGATAGCTTCACAGAAAGCCCCACTCCTTCCCCTGAACGCGAGTCATAAAACTCTAATGGAAGACATGAACCATCTCACAACATCCTTTGCAAGAGTCTAAAAAAGTCACGAAGCAGGACCACCTGCTAATCCGTAGTATCAGGTAACAACCCAGAGCACCGAGCCGCACCGCACAGCACCACACGGCACTAGGTGATGAGCCGCAGTACGCAACAGCGCTACATAACAAGCAGCACAGAGAAGACCTGGGACACGGGCCCCGCACGGCAGGCAGCTGGCTCTGGTCCGGGACCTTCAGAATGAGCCTGGAGAGCCCGTACACATCTCCTTCCCACTGACCACAGAATTAGGTGAGCGGCTCCAGCGGACAGCTCTACAGAACGAGCCTTGAAAGCCGGCACCAAACACGGAAACAGAACACTGGATTTCAACGTCGAGAGAACGCTCCCACCGGCGGTGTGACAACTTCTTCTCCTACTGTCCAGACCGCGCTCTTCCCTCCAGCCCTGACCGTCTTATCCTCTTGCAGCAGGGGTAAGGCCCACACGGAGCGGCCAACAGAACATACACTTTGCAACCTCCGCCGATCTCAGGTGCATTTCAACACGATCACTCCAGGGCTCACAGCTAGTCACCCACACGCAACGCAACGCGTGTTCCCAGCAGGGGTCTGTTCACGGATCCCAACGCTGAGCGCCGAGCACTAAAGACAAGGGAATGACAAGACGTGGTCTTCCTTCACAGAAACCTCATAAGCTTTGGCAAAACAAATGTAAGAACAGATCTATACCACGGGATCTGTGCCACAGATACTAAAACAGCCCCGTGGGAAGGTGGCGGCGGCCAATACGTACCATGTTTTCGACTCGGAGCTCAAACGGCATCGGGTTGTGCACCATCAGCTGGACTTCACACACATCTCCTTGAACCCACTGGAAATCTACAAATGCACACACAGAAGAACCTAGGTATTAGTTGGGATTTCTGCGGGTCAGAATAGGCGGGTCAGCACTGCCCCTTGGATGCTTCATCACAGGGGTTTCTCACCATCTTCGGCACACCGAATTCAGGCCAGGGTGTCAGACCCAACTTTACAAATCAGCCCAGACAGCGCCATTCCTGGTACCGGCCTGTACGTCACACAGACCTTCACTGGCCCAGAGGCTGGTACTTTGGAAGACGGTGCTGCAGGCCACTTTAAGTGACATACAGAATGACTCCTCTGTCCCCTCCGTAAGAGGTCCCACTGCACTTTAGGTAAATCGAGGATAAATCCCTGCTCACGTGATTAATGATGTCGGAAAGAAGACAACCTCCTCTCCAAGCCTCAGTGTGTCAGATCCCATGGGGGAGGCCCCTCCTCGAGGTTCTATCCCAGAAACCACAGATTCGATCCCATTCAACAGCTGCCCAGCATCAGGCCCTCTGCACTCGGAGTCACGGCACAGTCTTTCCATAACATTGGAGGGACCGGCCCGGTAGGAAGTTGGCCGGATTTCTCACTGCTTGCCCAGCACCTAGGACAGTGCATGCAACGGCTGTTTGGAACCTTCTCTCCTCAGCTGCCAGGTCCTTTAGGAATGTCACCTCACCTGACGGTCAGAAGAAGCCTCTGGGTCAGTGTCTCTTGCTCTCTACTGTCCCCAGGCAAACAGGATCTGGTCTGAGGGGGCGAGGGGAAGACTGCAGGGCCAGGCTGCAGTCCACAGCCTGTGCAGGCCAACTTGACCTTTACACTGACCTTGACCTCAGCACTGAGCTTGGCCATGTCCCAAAGTCCCAGCACAAATGACAGAAAACCCTCCACCTCTGTGCTCGAGCTCAGGACCTGAGCCACAAACACAGCTGCACAGAGCTGAGCTGGGACAGCGGCAACACTAGCAACCAGGAGACAGGGAGGCGGGTAAATTACTCCACGTTACCGTGCAGACGGTCTCGACAACTGTGCCCAGGGCTTGCTTCTTCTCACACACTCCACGCCCCTGCTGTGATGACAACTCCCCCAATAATACACACAGATTCATTTATAGAGATTGGGATTTTAGGTTAAAGATACGTGATTCTTCAAAGCTCTAGGCAGATCTTTGCTGATGAGAATACTGCGGGAAACATATTAGAAGCCACAGAATATAAATTACATTTTCCTACCCATGGGTATTCAACAAATAGCATGCATGTTGGCCGAGGCGTCTGTTACGTTTCAGAAAAAAATCCTGCATCATCCGCTGAATTTATCCTCAGCCCAGATGAGCAGGGCTCCTGACTGTGATGACTAAACCATTTTCCGGAGAAAGAAATCCCTGGGCTTTGAGTCATAAGCCCTGGCTGGAGACTGAGCCGGGCACTCACTAGCTGTCCGAACACTCGGCTCCGTCTTCACTTTCTCACTTGCCAGCGGGCGTAATGCCGGCGGCCCGTGCAGCGGCGCCGATCACGGGACAACGTCTGCTGAAGCCCTCGCCACAGGTGAGGGCGTTACTTCCATAAACAGAAGGCTCCACAATTTGAGAATGGACAATACAGAGGCAGGACTGGCCCCAGGGTGGGTGGGGGTTGGAGCTGCAGCCACATGGGCCCGGGCAGAGGGGGCGGGGGTGGGGGAGGGGGACTAATGCTGTCCTGCCACAGGCTCCGAAGTCTTCATAATTTCTGAAAAGGGGCCCCACAAGTCAAGTAGCTGGTCCTGAGAAGGAGTCTCACACATCCAGTCTCCCAAGTAACCTCCGGAAGTTTTTCTAAACGGAATGAGTGAAAGATTCCTAAAAACACTCTTTAGGGGAGAAAGCATATGGCCAACCCCGGGGAGGCCAGAAACTCCCAGATGGCCCAAGGGGGGGGAAGCTTCGATTTGACGTTGGGTCTAGGTCTGCCCAGAGAGTGATTTGCCCACCTCAAAAGCCAAGAAGACAGAAGTGGAGCAGGACCCGAGTCTTCCCCTCCAAAGAGGCAAAGGAGGGTTCCCACGGGCAGACAGGCCCCACTCGGGGGAACGCCCACTGCAGTGGGTCCAGGAGCCCCTGGCCCTCCCTGGCCTACCACGGTGCCCGCCCAGCTTCCCTGCTTCCAGTCCTCTCAAGCTTGTCCTCCGGAGCAGGGGCCCCCGGGCTGGAGGGGGAGCCGTCTCAAAACCACCAGACTGAAGACAGACGGTCAAAGACAAACTTTCGCCACAAATGCCTGCTTGATTGGCCTGTGTCCCCAGACAACCAGGAGACACTCGCGGCTCACTGTGTCACTCCTCCAGGTTAACAAACACTCACGGCCAGCACTGGCCCCTCATCAGATGCCGGGCGCTGCCGGACCACGGAGCCGGAGCCGCCACGACCAGCACAAGCAGAGCCATGTCACCTGGAACCGCTGCCACCACCACCGGTACGGCCTCCAGGAGTGGAACGGCCTCCGCCTTCCTGCACCTTCAGCCCACGTGAGGGCCTCCGTGGCTGACCCAACAGCACCCGGCTGGCAGGGAGCAGGGGAAACGTGGTTTTCAGGCTTTCAGCCCAAGCAGCACAGTGACAATGGCAGGCGGGGGTCAGAGGACCGAGCGGCCATACCTGGCCACCAGCAAACATCTGTGTGGTCTGGGTTTGTACCCCTTACAATGCCTGACCCGCAGCGGGGGGAGTTCATGCCAGTGTGACAGACGCAAGAGCACGCGGGCAACATCATCACCCAGAACGCAAATGGAAAACACTCCCACACTGTCAGAGAAAGCTCACGGTCTCCCCATTTTAAAAGATGAGAAATAGTTAAAGTTCAAGAAAGGCAAGGATTCCACACCGCAAAAAAGGAGATTTTTTTCTCCACTTCAGCCCATCTCTGTTTATTCAGTGGCACTAATCAGAACTAGCTGTGGTCTTATCTGTGGTCCGCTTGCTCGTACTTACTACTGCTCGAAAGTACTGCTGAACACTTCCCTCCAGCTTCTACCCACACCTCGTGACAACAGGGAAGTGACTGCTTGTCACCACGAGAACCACGGGGCCACGGCCGCCACATGCCTCGCCAACAGGAGAAACTCCAGGGAGTCTACTGCTGGAAGAAAGACTGAACCAACGAGACATGCACACACGCACGCGCAGATACACAGATACACGTGCGTGTTTGCACACGCAGATACACACAGATACACGCACACGCACAGATACACGCACACATGCACACACGCTCAGAGACTAGCAGTTTGCTACACACTCGGGGCTCCAAATTTCAGAAATTTATCAGAATTTACAATTCGATGCCATTTTTCAAGGACATGTCCCCAAATTGCTTCCTCTACTGTCTTCTTGTTTTAAATAACCAACAACAGAGCCTCCGAGCCCCACCTTGCTCTTGGAGAGACAACCTCACCATCAAGGGAGCCTCCAGGGCACCTTCCAAAGTTGGAGGTGGGCCCACTCCTGCCGGCCCTGTGCTAACGGCCCGTCCGAGCTCAGCAGGGAAGCCAGCAGGTCCTGCTGGTGACAGTTCTATGGTTTGAGACAACTTGATCTACATCTCATCTCGACCTCCCACTCCTGTGTCTCTGGCCTGCCTGCTGCCTGCATTGACCCGGAACACCTGTGCAGGGCCAGGACGGTGCACCGTTTGTGCTCGGCACAAGGGAGAAAACCACACTTGCTCCAAGAACAATGAGCTGAGCTACAGCACCCTTGGATCAAGCATGGTGTGAATAAAGAACGGTTTGTCGTAACACGAGAGCAGCGGGTCTGTTTAGTGCCCCAGCCCACTCATGCCCTGTCTCAGGAACCACCTGCTCCCTTAGGAAACACTGTGTTTTTAAGGTGTTCAAATAACTAATTGTAAATATGGCTTATTATGAGATGCTTGCAGCTGCGAAGGAATTCTAGAACCTCTCTAGAAACTCTTCCCTGAGACCACGGGATGTGCCTAACTCTCAAACTGTCCCTCTGGCCTTGAGCCCCACGGTGCCGGCCAATAAGCACGGAGGCAGCACAAGCCAAGGCCTGCTCTGGGTTCTTGAGCAAGTCATCTAAACTCCCTGAATCTCAGTTTCCTTACTGTAAAATGGGGTTCATAATATCCTTTATTTTATTTTATTTTTATTTTTATCTTGTTTTATTTTTTCAGTGTTCCAAGGTCATCGTTTATGCACCACACCCCGCGCTCCATGCAATACGTGCCCTCCTGAATACCCACCGCGGGGGGTTCATAGTATCTACCCACTCCTTCCCGCATCTGGGCAACAGTCTCCTAACAGCCATCGGCATGGCAGTGAGCAAATGGAGGGAGGGGACAGAAACCGACGAACAGGGACAGAAGAACTGTGAAGAGAACCGAGCCTCGAAGGCACAGAGCACTAGGGGGGGGGGCATCCCGTCTGGGGACGGCCCCGGGAGGAGCCTCGGCAGAGGGCACAGCCAGGACCAAGACTGCTCTGTTCCAAGAACAGACCCGTGCGGCTGGGTCTGAGGAGCGGGGGCAGGTGAAGGAGCCGGAGGAGAACAGAGGCAGCAGAGTGCCGCAGGGCGCCGCAGAGCAGCTGGAACCGCCGCTGCGTGAGGGCACCTGCACCGGGGAAGAAGGCCCTCCTGAAGCCAGCCTGCCTTTCTGCTGTATCCAGGGCGCGGGGTTCTGAGTAGGAATAAAAGAGGAGAAGAAAGCACTGCACTTCAAAAGCAGAGAGTAAAAGCTTCTCGGGTCTTGTGCTGAAACTCCTCAGAGAGCGGGCAAGTACCCCCCACAGACGGGCCTCTCCACCCTTTCGCTTTGACACGGCAACACACAGGCTCATGTCTGGCAGTGACCAGCACCATCATCCAAAACGTCAGGGGCCTGAGGAAGCGGGAGCTGGCCAAGATTGAGGCCTGCAGCCAGGCCAGGCCTCGGGAAGGACAGAGTGGGTGCCACAAGCCCTGGGTGGGAGGAGGGGGGCAGGGCTAGGACCCAGTGTGGAGCTGGGCACACAGAAAAGCACATTAAGAGTCTCAAGAATGCATGCAGGCTCCTGCTCTACCCCGAAACGTGGCTCCACCTGTCCCCAGTGCACCACCAGACCCCTCAGAATCGACATCTTCAGCTCCCAGGCAAACAAGGCCTGGGCTACAAGGGCCAACAGAGACTGTCACACCGTTCCCGTTCCCCAGGCTGGTCTAAGTGCAAGTCACCCTCTGATCTCAGACGATCCTGAAGCCACTCTGGGCTCCAAAGATCCCTCTCCTATTATCCTGATAACAGAGGTCTTCCAGTTTCTAGAACTTCCGCAGACTCACCCTGGATGGAATCGGTTTTAAAAAATCAGATCTAGCCCAGAGTTCTGACAATGGCAGCAAACTGCGTAAACTGAGATGAGCTTATCCAGACACATGGGAACGGACCGGAATCTAGAAAAGCTGCTGGAGGCCAGGCGGCACGGCACAGCCGGAAAGCCAGGAGGAAGGCGCCTACCTATCTTCTTGTTCCGCTCTTCCCCGCGGTTGTGGGCGATAATTGGTGAGTAGATGAACGGGCTCTTGGTCGACACGTTCTGGCCCAACAGGCTTTTCATCTTCTGTGGCCGGAGGCTGGCAGGAAGGTTCAACAGCTTCACACGCCTAGGGTTTCAAACACAACACAAATACTTCAGCAGCCTTGTTAGCACGGTTCCGACACAAATACTATCAAATACCATGTGTCAGAAAAACGGTCTGTGGCGCAACAGAGGGAAAGGCACTCCGGCTCGGCAGGACAGAGCAGATCATCGCTGCACGGGGTCACTCGGGACCATCCCAGGCAGCAGCCACTCCCCGCACCGGCTCCGGCGGCCTCAAGGACCAGGCCGAAGTCCGCAGCACACGGCCCGCCAGCTGTACGACTGTGCACGGGCGCCTTGCCTCCTTCCACCCTGGGGCTCCTCGTCCAAGAACGCACCCAGGGGCCTCCCTCGCACGCTCCCGAGAGGGTTCGCATCAGGGCTCGGAGCGACTGCTCAGCAAGGCTGGTTCCCTCCTCCCGCCGCCTGCCTCCCTCCTGGCGGCCGCGCCCCCAGCACACAGGAGAGCAGCCCCGACTGGAAGGGCCAAGGACTCCACATGCAGAGGTAAAGAGCGCTGTCTGCGACACGGAGGGCGAGGGCGACTCTCCATCGGCACAGCCTGCGCTTACGCTGCCCTCCCCGCCACGGAGGTGAGGTCCTCGCCACTCACACACCCATCGGTCGGCCGTTCACTTGGCACTCACGGATGTGGGCCTCCGGAGTGCATGCGGGCCCCCGCTCACCACCTCGTACACATCGTGTCAACGAGACGTCCCGGCCACCCTCCTGGCCTGGCTTCCATGACCGACCCCCACGTCATCAGTCAGGACACGGACACCACGGAGACAATAAACTGCCCAAATCACACGGCTGGGAGCTGCGGACAGCTGAAACCTGGGAGGCAAACCGGGTTAGGTTCTGGAATGTTCCGAGGCAGGGACACGGGGTGGCCCAGCGGAGACCCTGCCCGCACTCATGTCCTGTGTGCGTGTCGCCTCCTTGCAGGCAGGTAAGGCCAAGGGGTGGTAAGGGGGGTCACGTGTGTCCCCCGGAACTTTTCATTTTATTTTCCTTTCAGCTCCTTCAGGATGCCTTTTTTCACTTTTTTTTTTTTTTTTTAGTTTTTTTTTCTTAAGTCCTCTCTATACCCAACATGGGGCTCAAACTCACAGCCCCGAGATCAAGAGCCACATGTCCCACCAACAGAGCAGCCGGGTGCCCCTTTTCATATATATTGTCATCCATTCATCCGTTGACGGGCGCGGGGTGTTTCCACACTTGGCCATCATGAACGACGCTGGGATAAACCCGGGGTGCACACATCTCCTGAGACCCTGTTTTCATTCCCTTTGGACACATACCCAAGAAGCAGGATTGCTGGGTCAGAGGGTAGGGCTCTGTTAATGTGCGGAGGAACCTCCACAGTGGTCAGACTGATTTGACCCCCCCAGCACTGCTCGAGGCCCCCTGCCCCTTGCCCCCAACTTCCAGATGACCGCCGCCACAACAGGTGCGAGGGGGGAATTCAACGTGGTTTCCATTTGCCTCTCTGTGATGGTGAGCAACGTCAGCACCCGTCCGTGCCTGCAGCCAACGGGACGTCACACAACCAGGAGACAACGCTCTGAAGCAGCGCCCCGCCCTCCAGCTCTCCGCCCCCCACCGCAGGGATCCTGGAGGCCAGAGGTGGGCAAGGCCGGGCAGAAAGGGACGCAGGCTCTGGCGCACTGAGAAGCCCCAGGGGTCGGCCCTGGAAAACTGTCCGGCTTGCACTGAATTTCATGTGAGTGCGACATAAGCCCTTGTTGTAAGGGCTAATCTTTCTCTGATTTCAGGGTCAATATTCTGGCCATGGCACAGGCTAACCTAGATTGACTTTAAAAGGCCCCGTTTCAGAGTCCACAAAGCACTGCGCTCTCGCTGCAGGGATCTCCGATGCCTGGGGCAGTCCTGCCCTGAGCACGCACACCTCGCCGGCCCTCAGCAGTCGCTCACAACGCCCCACGCCCCCTCCTTGGACCATCACTGATGGCCACACACATGGCTCCCGTCCATCTCCCACAAAAATCCACGGGAGCAGACGGTCCTCGAAGCCAACGATTGTGTCTTGCTCTCCTGCTCTGACTCCCTTGTCTTCACACACACACTCCGCTAAGCTCTCTTCATGCAGGATCGGAATCACTTAAAATTTAAAATTTCTTGCCTGTTTCACTTCAGCTGTGAGCTCTCCAGGGCAGGGGCACCTGGGCATCCAGTGCCTGGTATGATACTTAGATAGACAGCTCAGTAAATACTGGATGAATAAATGCCCAAGAGTTAAGTTTTTTATTTTTTTAAAGATTTTATTTACTTATTTGTTTGTTTATTTGGAGAGAGCGCGAGCAGGTCACAGGTGGGAGGAGGAGGCAGCAGACCCCCCACCGAGCAGGGAGCCCGACTCAGGGCTCGATCCCAGACCTGAGCTAAAAGTAGACACTACCTCAGTGAGCCGCCCAGGCAGCCCTGGCATTTTTTTTTTTTTTTAGAATTTCTTCCTTTACTTGAGAGCAAGAGAGTGTGTGCACTCAAACGGGGGAGGAGGGTCAGAGGGAGGAGAGAATCCCAAGCAGACTCCCCGCTGAGTGCGAAGCCTGACACAGGGCCGGATCTCACAACCCTGAGATCACGACCAGAGCCAAAATCAAGAGCCGGGAGCTCGACCGACTGCGCCACGTAGGCGCCTCCAAAAGTGGAATTTCTAACTCAGCTCCCAAATCGTTCAAAATGCTGAACTCGAGCCTGAGCAGCTCGTATTAAGAGTTGCGACCCCAGCCGTTTGCAAGTGTGCCAAAAACACCCGTGCACTGCCCAGGACCAAGACGAGCACACGTGAAGCGGGCCGAGCCGGCAGGCCTGGTGTGGGTCTCCGGCCGCACACGCCCAGCCCAGAGGCACTCTCCGGCAGGCAGCTCAGTCGGCCGGAGAAGCAGATTTAGGGAATGTGCAGACGCTGACCACCATCTAAAGGACCCGCCTGGTATGGGGCTGGCGCAGACCGCTTCACCCCTGCACCTCAATCTTTCCACCTATAAAACAGGGACAAGCTCGGCCAGCTGAGGACAGCCCCGTTCCCTGGTTCTGTGCTGCCACATCCTCAGAGGGATAGTCCTGACCTCACGGTGCCCCTCCCTCACTCCTCCTAAGGGAGGGGCCAGTGTGGCAGGAAAACCAGGGTTTGCAATACTCAACCCCTTCTCTTGGGGCCGTCTGCCCGCAGGGGGCACTTTCTGTCATACTGTCCCTGCAGAATGAAAGATACGGTCAGCCAGAAAAGTAACCCAACAGTGGCCACGGGGTTCATGTATAACTCGAAACTTAGCATCAAATACCTTCTTATGAAATGTATCCTATGAGAAAAATAATCACACAAGGCACGTGACCTATAGGACACAGCTCCTTCAGCATGGATCCCCCAGAACCAGTAACACCACATTCAGTCTACGAAGCCGCCTACAGGAAAGAGGAGTTCCAGGGATCAAGTGTCCAAAGCAGGACTTGCCTGGAGAGATTTGGTTCGGACACTGCCGCCGGTCGGAGGCCAGCTGTGCTCAGCGGGCTCCGGCTGACGGGACCGTGCGGGGCCCTGTGGGCCAATGGCCGGGGGACTGACCTAACACCCACGGGCGAAAGGAGGGTCGGGGAGACCAGCTTACCTCCTCTCCCTTGGTTTTGAATCCACCTCCCTTCCTCACAGCAGAAACATGCCTAAGACCCCACGAGGTATCTCTGCGCAGATGGGCGGGGACTCACATGGCCACACGTGGCCGGGCACGACGGACGAGGCACCAGGTCAGTGACATGTGAGCGCCCGCTCTCCCTCCTGACAGGACCACACGCCTCTCACGATCCCCACAAAGCCTAGGGTGAGCTCCGTCGGGGAGGTCACAGGCGTGGAGGGAAGATTCTGGACACGCTGCACCTGAGGAGGTCCTGGGAGCCCCACCGGCCTGGGATCTGGGAGCCCGACCGTCCTGTTTCATCAACCAAGGAAACGCCCCAACTCTCACGGCCTTCTAGGCCCTTTTCTGAATAAATACCTGTCATCCTGACTGAGATGTGCGACGCTCGATCGTGCAGCTGTGAGTGGGGGCCCCACGCTGTGTGCGGACATGACTTGAGAATTAACTCTTTGGGGCGTCTGGGAGGCTCCCGGTCTCCCAGGTTGTGATCTCAGGGTCCTATTTCAGCTCTGTGCTCAGCAGGGCGACCCCCTGAGGTCTGTCCCTCTCCCTCTGCCCCTCCCCCTGCTCGTGCACATGGGTGTTCGCTCGCTAAGAATAAACAAAAGAGAGCACCAAAGCCACTCAAAAGCTACTCAGAGGTCATTCTAACCGAAGGGTTTGGTCCTGGCCCATTAAAATACCCTCATTAACTCTAGAGCTCTCTGCCAGACTGAAGGAGCTCAGTGTTAGCTCATTAGAACCAACCAGCTAAAGCCCCTTCAGCCTGCCTCCAGTCGCCCCTCCGGAAAGCCCCACGGGTTCACTGGAAATGGCGTCTAAGTTTTACATCATTTCCTCCTTAATAATTCACAACTTGCGATGTATGAACAGTCTACATGACTGTTACTTGCTTCTGTGTACGTTACCACTTTATGGAGAGTTCTAGAAGGAATAAAATAAGATGGCTTCTCATCTTAACGGGACTTCCTATGCGCTCGCGCTGGCCAGCGGGAACTGGATATACAGGTTTGGAGGCCTCCTGCTTGACTGGCTAGTGTGAGCTTGGCTCTTGCTTGACTAGGACTGAAGCCCCAGCATTCCCCATGGGGCCAAGCCCATCTCAGGAGCGCAATAAATATCTGATTCATTGAATTTCAGAACAGAATCATAGCAGAGGTAGATTGTGGCCCCTTCTTTTGGTTAACTTGCACCAGGGTGACTTTACACCGCTTCAGGGTGAGCACGGTCACGTACCCAAGGCTGCGGGCGGGCAGGTGTCTCCTGTAAGCTGCCGAGATGGTTTTACTGCCCAAAACTAGGAAAGTCCTCAACAGGAGCAACGGCTCCAGACATTTCTTCTAAAACCACAGCCGCAGCCAGGAGGCACCACCGACATCAAAGCAGCTTGTGTCTGACGATTCCACACAGCAGGTCTGGTCACTGACACTTGGCCGTGGGCATTCTTCCACCAAATCGTCCTGTGCCGAGTCATCACAGTCACCAGAAGCTTGGTCTTCAAACAGACACATTGCTGAGCGCTTCCTCACAATGCCTGGCTGGGGTTTTTTCAATCAAACCGATACAGTCCATGTTCCGAGGCCCGAGTCCTTGGAACGCCGTCCTAGGCCACGGTGCAGTACGGCCCTCCGCAAGAGAAACGAGGGAGGCTGGTCTGGGAGGAGGGCGGCAATCCCATAGGCAGTGTGGGCCACTGGGCACAGCGCTCAGACTCCGAACACCTGCCCGCCTCTGCGTGCCCCCAGCAGCCATGTGGGTCCGGCAGCCTCAGTGGGCATCCGAGAACCCCCGCCCTCTCTGTCTGCTGCTGCACACGACAGCGCGGCTCTGGGTTCTCTGCTGCCCGACTCCGTAAGGGCTTGCTCCTGAGGAATCACGCTCAGGGCTGATGCGCGCCCAGACCACCCACAACATGAGACACCGCCCGCTGCACAGCTGGGACAAACCAGGCCATTCCAGCACTCGTCTGCATCAGCCCGGGCTGCTGGGACTGATGACCAAAGATGGGGGCCCTTGAACAGCAAACATTTCCTTCTCGCAGCTCCAGAGGCTGGAAGTCCAAGATCGGGGCGCCAGCGCACTTGGGTCCTTAGTGAGGGCCCTCCTCCCTCCTGGTCCCCCAGCAGCGCCTTCTCACTGTGGCCTCATTTGGGGACGGAAAGAGCTCGGGCCCCTTCATCCAGAGCCGAACGGCAGCTGAGTTACCGTGCAAAGCACACAGGAGCTGCTCCTATCCCTGTCCGGTGGCTTAGGAACAGGACTCACGGAGGAGCCAATCCTTCAACCCATCTCGAAGGATGACTAAGTAACAGTGGGCAGGGGCAGGGCAGCAGAGACACCTCAAGCAGAAGAGGACACCAGAACAAAGGAATAAATCTCTGTCCCACACTCAGGGACCCTCGGTGCTTCTGCAAGGTGTGCGGGGCTGGTGGCACCAGAGGAACGGGAGCTCACATGAACTCTGGAGACAGAGCAGGCCACAGGCGGCCTCATGAGCCACGCAGGGCAAGCACGTGGGGTTCTGTTCTGTGAGACACACGGACTTTCCAAAGCTTCCACAGGCATTTCCTTACCCTTTGCCAGCAGCGCTAATTCTGCCGTGCGGTGAAGAGCCCGTCCACTCGGCTTCCTACGCGTGATCACATGCAGTGACAGTTCTAGTTTGTAATGAGGTCACGCAGGAGGGATGCACTCAGCGAGCCATGGGGACAGAGAGAGCTTATTTTCGTAGCTGAAAGTCTCCAAGAACCTTAAGAACATGTCTACACATGGTAGGAAGTACATAAAACCAGTTTTTCTTAAATGGCCCGTGACCACGCCAGGCTCGGGAAACACCAGGACTCCGGCCAGGCTCAGCTGGTCGGTCAGAGGCGGCTCTCCAGTACGGGCCGCCTCCAGCGAGAGATACATTGCCAAAACACTGGTCACACAAATTTAATAGTATTTGCCAAAATGTCAGACCATTATGTCTCTGCCCCATCTGTTGTAGTTTGTAGGCAGCTAAGGGATTAAAATGTCAACATCACAGTACCTTTATCAATCAGTGCGCTGTTGGAAAATTCAGGTATGCTGGGGCACCTGGGTGGCTCAGGAGGCTAAGCCTCTGACTCTTGCTTTTTTTTGGCTCAGGTCATGAACTCCAAGTGGGATCGACCCCACATGGGGATCTGGGCTGGATGTGGAATCTGCTTGGGCTTCTCTGTCTCCCTCTGTCCCTCCCCACTCCACTGACGTGCTCTCACTCTCTCTTAAAAAAAAAAAAAAAAAATTAATAATAGTAACAATGAAAATGTAGGTGTAAACGGTCTCCAAGGTGAGAACTGAGATCTACTGCAGGCTCAGTTTGCACCGCCACCATGTGGTCCCCTGAGGAGAAATTTCAAGCCCATTTTAAAGATTACAAAACTGGGGACACCTGGGTGGCTTGGTGGGTTAAGCCTCTGCCTTCAGCTCAGGTCATGATCCCAGGGTCCTGGGATCGAGCCCCGCATCAGGCTCTCTGCTTAGCAGGGAGCCTGCTTTCTCCTCTCTCTCTGCCTATCTCTCTGCCTACTTGTGATCTCTCTCTCTGTCAAATAAATAAATAAAATTAAATTTAAAAAAAAAAAAAAGATTACAAAACTGAGGCTCATAGAACCAAGGCCACACAGTAGTTAAGAATTAAACCCCAAAGTTTCTAACTTCCATCTAGGGCTGCATCTGGGGTCTCCCTGTGGAGAAAAGCACTTTTCCTCCTCAGTCCCATAACCCGCCAGGATCAACCCACCCAGCTCCACTGACAAAAGTCCTGATGGCTTCGGGAACTAGACGCAGCATCAAAATCCTAGAATGTTCTCTTAGGTTCAGGATTTCCTATTGTGCAAGGCTGCCTAAATTTAAGAATGATCCAGATCATGATGAAGATGAAAAATAATTAAGGCTTTGCTAGTCGTCAATTTAAAAAAAATATGTACCATGCCCTTAATCCCAAATCAAATACATTCAATGTGAAGTCTTATAGAAAGGCCCAGCCAGGACCCTGACTTCCTCAGTCTGTATCCGCCACAAGCAAGCACAAGGCAAAACAAAAGCAGCGCATACGTGCTCAGGGCCGTCCGCACCGCGGGCTGCGGGTCTGCTCTGAGAAATTCCAAGTTAAGCAAGAGCCCCTCTTCAGGCCTCAGCCTAGGCTCTGGGATGGGGCAGCTCGCCAACCGTGCCCAATGAACTCCACACACGCCCATCAGAACATCTTAAAATTCAAGGGTGGCCTGCTGGGGACTTCTGTGCACAGGGATGTTCTGTCCCACCTCTCGGAGCACATGATCGTCACCTTGACAACAAAACCGTGTCATGTGGCAGTGCCGCACATGCCTCCAGCGAAACACAAGGAGAAAGCACGCCCATGGTTATCAAGCACCACACCACAGACGTTTCCACGTTCTTTTCCTAATAAGCTAATGCCATGGGTTTTAAAACTTCTTAAGCAAACAGAAGCTACATATCTCTGCAGGCCCTCCCAGCGGAATTGCAAAGCTGAGCGAAACCCGGAGAGACGGCCAAGCCGGGAGTGTCTCCGAGGAGGTCACGTCTTCAGTCACAGCACCTCTGTGAACAGCAAAATGTCCAATTCCACTGCTTCCTTTCAGTCTTCAAATAAATCTTTCCAAAATTCTGAAATCATCATGAAATTAGCTCCTAAACCCTTTCAAGTGCCCACTTGGCATGTACCAGAGGACCCTCACTCCCTCCAACCCAGGGAGCTGCGCGGAGGGGCGGGACACAGTGGCAGACACTGGAAGAGGCCAGTAGCACATGCTCCGGAAATCCCAGGACACTTGTAACCAAGGGCAGGTGGAGGGCAGCAGGAGGAAGGAGCAGGAAAAGCTCCCTAAAAATCGGGCCTGGGCTGAGTCTGAAAGCACAAGCGTGCACAGAGAGGACAGAGGCTTGGCAAAGGCCCCACAGAACAGAGGAGCAGCTACGCCCACTCCGGTGCTGCCCGGGCCTACAGTCTGAGAACTCAGGAAACTACTGGAAGCTTGTAGGTGGAAGAGGCAAGGTCAGGCTCATGTCATCACCGCAGAGGTCACGATGGGGGTCTGGAACCAGGCACCGGCACACCAGGGTCCGCACCCAGCTCTGCCTCTAGACAAGCAGGTGACCACGGGCAAATCGTCTGACCCACACAGCACCTACATGGCCTAGTGCTGCTGTGGGGACGTAACGAGATAACGAACCAGACACCGGCCCAACCCATAACGGAAGCTCTTGGGGCACGTGGGGGGCTCAGTCCGTTCAGCGCCCGACTCTTGGTTTCGGCTCAGGTCATGGTCTCGGGGTTGTGAGACGGAGCCCCACGTCGGGCTCCACGCCCGCATTTGAGATTCTCTCCCTCCGCCCCACTCCCCCACTCCAAATAAATGCACAAATAAAGAAAGAAAGAACATGTTTTTTTATGGCAAAGGTCTGCAGCGCACGGCAGCAGTGAAGGCCCCGGTCTGCACAGGCCGCCCGCCGTACCTGACGATGGGGAGTTTGGTGAGGGGCACCGGAGGCAGGGCGGGGCCGCCGGGCAGCGTGAGGACCTCCATTGTCCCGGGACACTTGCACGTGTAGTTCTCCAGGCTCTGAGTCACATCTTTCTTTTCTGAAGAGGAATTAAAAAAAAAAAAAAAAGAGTTAATTAACAAAACTTAGGGGGCTTTGGGGGCCTGGGGGGCTGGGGGCGGTTGAGCAAAATAAAAGCCTTAACACCATCCAGGACAGTCCTTTGGGCCTAATCTTCTAACAAAAATAAAGGGGCACTAATCACAAGAGACAAAAAGCAGAAGTTTTAGTCACTTTATTTAAATAATCAATAGCAACTGCTCCATTTTAGGGGTACACAGGAAAAAAGGAAGTTACTGTCTTGTAGAAGACTTCATTTCCCAAGAGAATAAATTCTTACCAAATTCCAAGAAAGCCAGCAGGCCAGCAGAACTGGAGAATCAGGATATTTTATCACCAAACAAATACTTTTCCACAAATTACTCAGAACCAAGCAAAATGCCAGGCCCTGTCCCCAAGGAGTTTACGGTCCATCTATATAACAGACATTGAAGGCAGTAGCTCCAGAGCAACATTTTTGGTACAAAAATAGAGCCTCGTGAGGTCAGACTGTTTGCTCTGCCCTACCCCGTCCCTTTGCGAGGAGGGAGAGAGGATCCGAGAACGCTCGCCCACCGTCCCCAACATGCTCTCAACACGTGCTCATGGACTTCGTAACACTCGGAGCTCAAGAGCACGTTCCACACCCCAAAACGGGCAATTACTCCGGAAGACAAGCATTACGACGCCCTGTCTGCAAACGGGAAGGTGGAGACCAAGCCGGTTAAAGGGTTTCTGCAAGACCTTGGGTTGGCCCCACGCGTGTGGTCTTCTCACTGACCCTTCAGGAGAATGAAGGGAAGCGGGGACTGGAGGCCGGGTGGGAAAGGGAGCTCACTCCATCTCCTTCCTCCGATGCGTCCAGCAGGGAAAGGCGGGGTGCTTGGGGACTGTGGTCATAGAGGGACACAGCCCTCCCACCCGGCACGGCCTGGGGCAAGTGGAGTCAGACTCGTGTTCAGAGGAATGGCTCAGCCGCTCCACTGGGGCCTGTGAGTGCCTTGGGGGACGTCATCTCTAAGGAAACTACCAGGGATGGAAAGAGACGAAGCAAGAAAGAGCAGAGGCCGCAGGCGTGCGCACGGCGTGCAGTGAGACGGCGGAACTGGGAGACGCGTGGCAGCACCGCCCGAGAACAGCGGGCCGGCCCTCCTCGAAGACGGGGACCAGAAATGGCAAATACGCAGGCAAGGACACACACTTGAACTGATCAGCGGCTGCCCAGGCATCTCCTGTGCCTGAGCACCATTGTCCGGGGAGCGTGAGGGCAGGAGGCACCCACAGTTAGCTCTGGACACGACACAGTCGGGCTCCTCAGCCAGAGGAACAAAACTCCTTAAATAACGACATCGCCTTCGCCGTACAGACGAGTCTCCTGAAGGGCTCCAGCCCACAGCGTGCGAACGACCTGACTTGCCTAAGCCTACGGGCAGTGCTCCCAGGCCAGCCGTCCCACTAAGCTGAAGGACGCCCTCTTGGTAAACCCCGTCAGGGAAGGAGCAGTGACCCTGCCTGTGGAGCCCAGAGCTGCCCGCGAGGCCCGTCCGTTCCCCCTGAGCGGCAGACTGGCTTCTCCGCAGAAAAGACGAGCGAAGCCGGGAGGCCGGCAGGAGGGGCAGGACGGCGGCACCTCCGGCTGGGCCCGCTCACGAGGGAAGCCCCGGCCCCCCTGCTCCCGCCCCCCCTCTGGGTCTGCTCATCCTCCACGTGGGGGATGAGCCCGCTGCAGGCACTGTCAGGGCTCTGCAGAAACCGGGCGAGCAGGTGCGAATCTCAGTACCCCCCCCCCGTCCGCTGTGCCGGGGGGCTCCAGCCGGACCGCCCCTTCTCCTGATCCTCCGGCCGGTGCAGTGCGGTCCGCTGCTCCCGCAGGAGCCGGGGAGGACACGCCGGGAGGGACGCAGCTCCTGGGACGGTTATCAGCACCCTCTCCTGCCCCTGCCCTTCTCATCACGCTCCCACCCAGAGCGCCTAACCCTTCCGGAGCTTCTGCCGGGCACAGGACCCACACTGCTTCTCAGCTCCGCGTCACTTCAGTGAGGTTTCTGCAGTAAAATGCTCGGGGGCCACTGCCGGTATGGCCCACCCACGGGAAAGGTCCCATGGACCTCTCTCCTCATGGATTGGAGCATGTTATACATTGTTGCCCAGATTCGTTATATCAACGATTACAAAATGGTGATTTTGTAATTCTTTAATTTCTCTGTACCTAAAACCCAGAATGTGTCTCTAAGGAAGGATTTTTTCCCTCATCCACCAATTGGTTACCCTGAACCACAAATGATCCAGTCGGGAGAGTCAGCGAATAGGCTTTCCCGGTACCTACTGCAGGAGAGAACTGCCCCCAGAGGTGACCGGGGCGTTGTGCGTGTGTCAGTATCATTACAAACCGGTGGGTCTATGTAGCTGGCATTGCCACGGATGCCATCACACTCTTTCTGATGTTCAAACTGCCCCGTCTTTGTCCCGTGGGAGCCCCTTCACGTTCATTCCTGTGTCCTTAGATAAGACCCCAAAATTCATCAACGGCTTCCTCCTTCTAGCTCATTTTCAGCCCCAGACCTAGAATAAACCATTTCTCCAAGCAGCCCTGGATTCTTCTAGAGTAGAACCGCGTTTCGATCAGAATGTGGAGGCCGGGTTGCTCACTGCCACGAGATCCTCACTGTCTCTCTGGACCTGGACAAAAGGGACAACTTATCAAAGTTTTTTAAGTGGTGACATAGTAACTGATCTTGCCTTTAAATTTTGGTTAAGGCTTAGCAGCTAAAAATACAGTTTACTGGAGTACGAGTTCCTTAAAGAGAGAGAGTCTTGTCATTTTTTCTGTCCCCTGTGAACTTGTCAAGACTGCTCAGGAGATAGAAGGTGTCAAAGGATCCATGCGTCTGCTGCTCGGCTGACCTTATTTCTTCTTCAGAAAGGGAGCAAGAATCATTCTTTGTTCAAGAGTAAAATAAAAGAGGGGTGTCTGGGGGGCCCAGTGGGTTGAGTGTCCAACTCTCGATTTCAGCTCAGGTCACGATCTCAGGGTCATGAGATCGAGCTTCGAGTCAGGCTTCACACGGAGCGTGGAGCCTGCTTAAGATGCTCCTTCTCTCCGCCCCTCCCCCACTCCTCCCTGTCCCCCACCCCAGAAACAGAGTAAAACAGAAGAACAAAATGAACACACACCCTCCGCCCACACGGTGCAGACTGCAGCACAGAGCCGGCAGCCAGAGCCGGCAGGACAGCGGCACTGAGCTCCTCTCACGCACAGCACCACGCGCTCGATGTTTCGGGTGGCCCAAGTGGAAAGAGGACACCGTGTCAAGCAGAACGTGACTTGACAGAAGCAGGGTCAGAGTCTGGGAGAAGAGCACGCAGGAGATCTGATTTCGCCAAGAAGGCTTCCAAAGGAAGAAGCCGCACTGTTCTGTCACGGGCCCCAGGACCCGGGGGGCAGACACGTTAGTACAGTGCTTGGAGGTTTTGCTGTTACGGGGAAGAATGACAAGAACAAGGACATATGGCTACAAAGGCCCACAGTGGGGGGAGGGGAGCAAAGGGAAAGGACACAGAAGGAACGCTCATCTATGATCATGAGCCGTACGGATGAGAAAACCCGGCAGAGAAGCTGCCTAAGGCACGTGTGAGAGGGAACGGGCTAAGAGAGAAAACATCAGGGGTAACGGGTGCGGGCAGCACAGGGGCTCCGGAGGGAAACGGTGAGTAGTAAACAGCTCTGGTTGCAGGGGGGACAGTGGAGAGGGGGACCCTGGCTTTGCAGGGCAGTGACTGCCAAACAGACACCTCCCACGTGTGTCCCCTCTCTGTGGGACAGGACGCCTCAGAGACTGTGACGTTTGCCTCAGGGACCTCGCTGCTGGCAACGGAGGATGGACCCAGGTCTTCCCCGCAGACAAGGAAGCCCTCCTGTCTGAAGAAGGAAGGTAGAGACGCTCAGAGGTGAAAGGGCAGTGGGGGGGGGGGGAAGCATCATGTTCCCCCTTTAAAAGGTAACAAAACAGTAGGTCAGTGCCAATCTGTGAAATGGGATTATGGATTGATATGAACTGCTACCAAATAATTACTAATTTTTTAAATTAATTTTTAACTGTAATATTAATTTTTAAATGTAATATTAACGTTGTGATCATAAAAGACAAAATCCTTTCTTTTAGCATTGCATACTAAGGAACAAAGGCGTGAAAGGAAGTGATGCCTTGGGGTTTTCTTTAAAATAATTCAGCCAATAAAGTAACGAGAGACGAAGTGAAGGTACAGAAATCTTGTCACCCATGGACCCAGGGACTGACGTATGGGAATTTACGTTATTACTCTGTGTAACTTCATGGTAGAAAATGTCTCATAGCAAAAACACTGAATGAGTTTGGGGAGGTGAAACGATTTTGCTCAAGATAGGAACAGGGTTGGAGTTCCAATCCGAGCTGACCAAGTCCTCCTGTCCCCGCAGATTGGGCCGGACGGTAGAAACCCAGTGTCAGGACAACACAAACAGAAGAACTCAAGGCCACAGTGGTGCTAATCCGTGTTCCACGTGCCAAGCTGGAATGAAGCTTGTGATAGACCTGAACATTCCCATAAGCATACGATTTGGTCAGAGGGAAGTGATGACTCCTCAATTTATTCACTACAAATCAATCGCCATGCTCTGCTCCAGCTGCCACAAGAAAATACCATCAACAGGGTGACCGGCATCATAAGCACGCACTTCTCATCGTTCTGGAGGCTGGGAGGCCCTGTTGAAAGCCCACATCCTGGGCTGCAGCACAGGACGTTCCCACGGTGCCCTCACAAGGCCTTCCTCGGCACACGTGTGTGTGGACAGAAAGAGTTCTCGGGGCTCTTCTTCATCTCCTAGGGCGTCCATCCCACCATCAGAGTCTCACCCTCAAGAGCTACTGTCCACCTGATCACCTCCCAAAGCCCCTACCTCCAAATCACCTTGTGGGTAGTGAGAGCTTTGACATGGGACAAACGTTCAGCCCCTAACATCGCCATAAATCTTGTCTGATCTTGATCAAAACACCCAATGATTCTTTGAGTCAAACTAGAGCACCTAATGCCCTTGAGAGTTACTTTCCATCCCAGAAATTAAAGAAATCATACAAAGAGAACATCTGTAAAGAAAGCTGCCACCTAACTAAATTGCTTCTTATAGGAGCAGAGAATACAACCTCCCAAACTTTTGACCATAAGAAAAAGCCACAGGCCATTTGCCATTTCGAGAGTGACACTGGCATAAAAACCAGCACATCACGATTTCACAGTTTAGCTCTTCATGTTCCTTCTGAGTAATAATCTGAGACAACCACGTTTGCATTACGTCAGTTACGATATCCTAAATAAGTAGAGAAGAAAAGAAGAGAAAGAAGCAAAAAAGGGAGGCACCCTCTTGGGTCCCCTCCTTCTCTGAGAGCTTTATACTATCACTCAATAAATGTGGCTTCACTGGCAAAATGAATTAAAAAAAAGAAAAAGACGAGAAAGAAGCACATCTTTTCTTACAAATATCAAAGAAAAAAACTAAGGAAGAAGAAAATAAAAGAATACAGAGGGGGAAAGTAGAGGTGTTCTCCCCTACAACCTGAAATCACACTTTTAGAATCAATTCTGATGCTTCCACTTACAGAAGTAAGAACCACAGTTCATCTTGGAATTGCTTTCCTAAGAATAATATTACTGATTTTTGAGGGGTTCCTTGGGGGAATGCTTGGGGGTTCCCAATAAACAGGCCCCTTTTGTGCACCTCATTTCTAAATAAACTGAAGAGGGGGACATGTCTTTATCAGCGAGACAGCCATGCTGAAAAGACATGACATGGCTTCTTAGAAAGTACGAGTCCTCTCAGAAACCAGGAACGGGGCAAGTAGACCTCCCACCCCCGGGGCGGACTGTGTGGACTGGGCAGGCCCCCAGCGGTCACTCAGGGGAGGCCCCAGGCCACCTGCCAGCCCGGAGCTGCGGAGGGGCCTGCCGGGCTCTGCAGCCAAACTCACTGTGAATGATTTTGCAATATGCGGTACCTACTTTCTCTTTTTGTCATGCAAGGACATGTGAGAGTGACACAAAAGACAACCACACGACCGTCCCACGGGGCTGGTGGGAGCGGGTGAAACGGGACAGCCCGAGGATCGCAGCACGCTGGTCCTCAGACTCACACAGGAGCCACTGATCCCCTTCCTGGGCGGACACCCACAAGAGGAGACAGCAGGGGCTGACACCATGTGTGGCCGCATGAATCATGGTGGCCTAGACGTGGGAGCAACCTCCGTGTCCATCCATGAACGGATAAACAAAGTGTGGTCTGTCCATAAACGGGAACAGCATTCGGCCTTAGTAAAGGAAGACTGTCCTGTAACATACAGTCCTGTCCTGTCACGGGGGACAACTGCCCCCTGAGCCCACTCCTACTGGACAGCCCTGGGGCTGTCCCATTCGTGCAGACACAGCAGAGCAGAGGCTCCCAGGGGCTGGGGTACGGGGTGGGAGCTGGTGTTTAGTGGCGACGAAGCTGCTGTGTGAGAAGAGAAAGGGCCCTGGAAACGCGCGGTGGCACCACGTACTCGCTGCCGCTGAATTCTACACGTAAAATAGTTAAGATGGGAAATTTTACATCCTGTGTACCTTACCAGGATCAAAACAAATCAACGAAAACCGTAACAATGACAACAGTGCATGCTGTTCAGGAGTGAAGGGACTCCACCGAGCGAGGGGACGTGGGCGCTGGCGGGGTGGCCAGCATGCAGCGCGGGGGCACGGGGCTGGGTGTGCTCCACAGGGCGCCGCGCAGAAGGGAGATGCAGGAGCACAGAGGCCAGCGCCCACGGCTCCCGGCACAGCGCTTCGGAAGCTCCGAGTCTACAGCACGGAGGAGCTGCCCAGAAGGATGAAGAGACCTGAGACGCTGGACAGCAACAAGGCAAGGGCACTGCACGAAGGCGGGGAGGAGTCCTGAGCGCCATGAAAATCACCCGAGAGGAGAGTGTGCAGGCAGCAGAACACTGGAGGGCCCGAGGACAACGTTCTGGGCAACACTGAGGTTAAGGGCAGGGAGAAAAGGAAGAAGCAGAAGATGAGTTAGAAAAGAAAAAATACAATGCCAGACGTCCAGGCTGAGACTCCAGAAGCCAAAACATGAGTGTTTGTGCAAGAAGAGAAATGGGGACAACATGACAAAGAGGTTGATGAGGACAAAGAACTCCTGGGGGTTCAGTGGTACATGTCCCCATCGAAGGGGGCTCTGGCAGGCGCAGGAGCCCAATGACAACCATTTCCAAACTGGTGGGAAGTGAGTATGCAAAGTGTGCCTGGGCGGTCAGCAGAAGAGCCAGGTCCCCTGTCGGGGACTGTCACATACACTGTCACACTGCTAGATATGAACACGTACCCCCTGGTGAAACGCTATCACCGCCTGACTGCAGGATCCAAAACGGAATACACGGCTCACAAGCAAGACTAGGATTTTATTTTAAATTAACATACAGTGCGCTATTTGTCCCAGGGGCACAGGTCTGTGACTCATCAGTCTTACACAATTCACAGCCCTCACCATGGCACATACCCTCCCCAGAGTCCCTCAACAGCCACCCCAGCCCTCCCATACCCCCTCCAATCCAGCAACCCTCGGTTTGTTTCCTGAGGTTAAGAGTCTCTTATAGTCTGTCTCCCTCTCTGGTTTCATCTTATTTCATATTTTCCTCCCTTCCCCTATGATCCTCTGTCTTGTTTCTCAAATTCCGCATATCAGTGAGATCATATGATAATTGCCTTTCTCTGACTTATTTCATTTAGCGTAATTCCCTCTAGTTCCATGCACATGGTTGCAAATGGCAGTATTTTTGATGGCTGCATAGTATTCCATTGTATATATACCACATCTTCTTTATCCATTCTTCTGTTGATAGACATCTCAGGTCCTTCCATAGTTTAGCTATCGTGGACATTGCTGCTATCAACATTCGGGTGCACATACCCCTTCGGATCACTACGTTTGTAACTTTAGGGTGACTACCCAGTCGTGCAATTGCTGGGTCGTAGGGTAGCTCTATTTTCAACTTTTTAAGGAACCTCCATGCTTTTTCCAGAGTAGCTGCACCAGCTTGCTTTCCCACCAACAGTGTAGGAGGTTCTCCTTTCTCTGTATCCTCGCCAACACCTGTCGTCTCCTGACTGGTTAATTTTAGCCATCCTGACTGGTGTGAGGTGGGATCTCACTGAGGTTTTGATTTGTATTTCCCTGATGCCGAGTAATGTGGAGCATTTTTTCATGTGTCTGTTGGCCATTTGGATGTCTTCTTTGCAGAAATGTCTGTTCACGGCAAGACTGGGATTTTACGGTCAGGCTTCTCAAATCCAGCACTCTTTCCACCATATGGAGTGACTTCCGTGGACATCACTGTGCCCATTTCACAGAGAGGGAATCCAAGGCTTCGTTCAGGTCACGTGACTTTCCTGGGGTCATTCGGACACCAAGTCGCTAGATTACATTCAGACTCAGAGCTACAACTTTCCACTTTGTCACACTGCCCACCCAGACTGCCCAATACATGAAAACACAGAGGAAAACACAGTTATCCTGAAACAGACACTCTAACACGTCCATCAGGGTGAGCACCTTCCTTGGCCAGAAAAACCAACTCAGCTTCTCTTCATCCTGCTATACATCCAGACAGAATAATAGCTCCACCGCAAAGGTCAAGACGGTCTCAGGTGTCAGCACTGTAAAGACTAGTGATCTGCCAAAGCAGCAGGTACTGACTAAGCCGCGTCACCCCCCAAGACAAGCCCTTCCTTCGCGCGCTGCTGACGGCCTCGGGTAAGCGCGCCGCGAGCCACCCCAGCTTCCTCCCACCGTCCGACTCCATTCCTGCTTCTCACTCAGTTCACACAGCGGCAGGTCGGAATCTCTGATAAGCAATCACTCAAGGACACCAGGAGATTAAATATTTTCCTTGTTCTCTCCAAGTACGTAAACATGTTCTACCGGAACGAGAGGCAAATACATCAAACCATCAGCTCATTAGATCATCGTCTATTTAAAGCACCAGGAAATACTGAGTATCTCTAGAGATCTCAATAAAATACCCAGAAGGGGAAGGTATCTTAATAAAGACATCACAAATCTGTGTATCCAATTATGAGGTGATAAGCTACAGTACAGTCAGAGGGCAAACTTACACAAGCATCAACATTTACAGAGTATGCAATAATACGGAAAACCCCTGTTATGTGGAAAATCAGGATGCAAAACTATATTTATAACATAAATATAATTTTTTAAGATTTTATGTATTTATTTGACAGAGAGAGATCACAAGTAGGCAGAGAGGCAGGCAGAGAGAGAGGAGGAAGCAGGCTCCCCACTGAGCAGAGAGCCCGATGCGGGGCTTGATCCCAGGACCCTGAGACCATGACCTGAACCAAAGGCAGAGGCTCAACCAACTGAGCCACCTAAGTGCCCCAGTAAATCCAAGTTAAAAAGAATAGAAAACAATACCAAAAACTACACTGAAATGTTAAGTGTTTGCCCATGCAGGATTATACATCACTTTTCCTTTTTTGTTTAGGTTTTCCAAGATTTCTAAAATGAGTATACACTGTTTGTACAATAAAAATGATTTCAAAAACATGAAGACGTGAGTTTTCAAAGCAGTGTTACAAGGTCGGGGTTTGTTTACACCTGCTGCTCACGCCTAAAGAAGACGGTGTCCCGGGCCACCTGCGGGAGCGGGAAGTTGAGCATCTGACTCGGTTTCGGATCTCAGGATCATGGGATCGGGCCCCGCGTCGGGCTCTGCATTCTGTGCGGAGTCTGCTGGAGATTCTTCTCCCTCCCTCTACACCTCCCCTCCCCTGCTCCCGCCCTCTCTCTCTCTAAAATAATAAATACATAAGTGGAATCTTAAAAAGAAGAAGGCGGCACCCTGCAATGTCCACGGAGCGAGCAGCTGAGCCCCTCGTTCCCACAGAGCTGGAGATCACCATAAGGACGTGGGCCGCCTTTCCCAGCCAGACAGCGCTGCTCTCGGCAGCGCTCAGAAGTAAGGCCCACAGCCACGACTGACATTTAATGAGGACTGACTTACCATGTGCCCGACTGTGCCCAACACCTTACATATGCTATCTCGTTAAATGTCGCCGAAAGCTGAGGTGAGGGGTGCCGCTGTCATCCCGGTTTTATAGATGAAGCTCGGAGAGCTCTTGCCCCTAGCTCAGGGTGCCTCTCACTTCTCCACCAGGCTCTCACTCGTAACAACGGGCTAACCCTTTCATATTTCACTCAACATCCCCGTAGCCAACAAATACTGGGTATCTGCCCTGTGTAAGGAAAATCCCCACCTTAGACAGTCAACCTGAATGCCACCTCCTTGAGGACAACAAGATCCCCTACGTCCTCAATCTCCTTCTATGCCTGGGGGGATCTCCACTAATACATGCTCACCAGTAAATTGTTAGCTGTTAGTACGTTATTTGCTAGCAGTACAGGGTAGCGAAACCTAATTCAGGTCGGCATGTACTGACTACCTTCTGCATAAAAGCACCAGCCGGAATGATGAAAGACTGAAGGTGAATCAGGCATGGCCCCGTCCCCAAGGAGTCTGTGATCTGGTAAAGGAGCCAGAGCAAATCATTCTCCGGATGTAATGAAATGATGCCAAACTGAGCGCTAAGTAAGGTAAGGAGGAGGTGAGGAGGGACGGTGTGGGAACGGGGACAGCAGGACAGAGCACGCTATGACAGGCGCAGCGTGGAAAACCATGCGGCATGCTCAAGGAACAGAACAGTCTGATACATAGGAAATACAGATTGTGTAGACGGAAGCAGAATGAAATCTGGCTAAAAAGACGGTTTGGATCAGATTGTGGATGTCCTTGAGATGGGGCGGACACTTTATTAAGACAGGAAGGGGCAGTCACCACAGCTACCCGAGGACGGAAGGACGTGACTCTGCTGGCATCTCAAGGAAAGGCCTCGGGCCTCAGTGTGAAGCGCGGATCGGAAGCGGCCACGCCAGGAAGCAGCACGCGACGGCGAGAGTCTAAGAAACAGGTGTTGAACGTCTGAGCCACGGCTGTGACAGTGGAAGGGAGAGGAGGGATCCCACATGAAAAACACTCGGGCGCCAGACTGGGCACAGAGCCCATCTAAGCAACTGAGAGGACGTAGGACGGCAGGACACCTTGGGGGCAACTCCAAAGTTTTAAGCCTCCAACATGAAAATGGTGACACCGTCAAGGAGAGGATAATTAATTCCACTGGGGATACAGTGGACTGAGAACCCTGACATTCAGGGGACACGCCAGCTTTAAGGTGGAATTCCAGCTCGGAGGTCAGGACCGGAAGTGTAACTGTAGGAGACGCAGAGGCAGCTCCATGTGGAGGAGGCGGGAAGGGGAGCGCGAGCAGGGCCGGGTCACACCATGGCGGGGCCGCCGCCAGCGAGGCGGTGAAATGCAAGACCCCATGTGCAGCAGCAAGCCCATGGCGCAGAGGAGGGGGCTGGGCACCTCAGGGGGAAGCGGAGGGGCAAGGCGGGCCGGAAGCAGGTGAGGCTGAGACCCCTCCATCCTGACCACAGAACGCAGCCAGCAGAAGAGGAGCAGGATGGCGCCCCGGAGCACCCAACCAGGGCACTCACGCAGCCGGAGGAAGCGGAGAAAGCCGCCGACGGGAGGGAGAGGTGCGGAGCTCACTGAGCACCGAGCCTCAGAGACGAAGAAAGCTGGACCTCCAGGAAACCCAAGTCAGAGAAGCCAAGCACACGGCAGAAGCCGCAGACGGGAGCTGGACGGGGTGGCTCGGGGGCTGGTGCTGACCGAGGGGGACTGGGACACATGCAGGGGTGAGCTGAGCTGGCAGGGTCCCGTCGCCAGCAGATGGAGTGGACCAGTCCGACGGCCCAGACCCAGCCGTGTCCAGCACTGCTGGCAGAGCGCTCCAACGGGAAACAAACACAAGGAAAAGACAAAAATTCTCATGGATCAACTCCAGGAGGCGGAGACCCGCGCTGAGTTTGCCTCGAGACGCGGAGCAGAGTGGCAGCAGACTGTTGGCTGTTGGTGATTTGTTCGATGAGCTGAAACGCACCCAGGACGGGCCCTCTGTGCAGCGGGGGCGCCAGGGGAGCCGCCGGCCGACTGAGCAAGGTGCAGAGCGCCCCAGTGCTCCCCATCTGCCGCTGCTCCTCCCTCGGATCCCAGCGCCGCCGGAGGCCAGCCTGCCCGAAGCCGGCCTGGACACTCGGGGCCAGTCTTCCCCTGGGAGGCTGCCTTCTCCTCTCGCCGCCTCTCGCACCCCCACTGCTCTGTCCCTGTCCCCACGTGGGCTGTGCCCGTCCCGAGACTCCAGCTGGGCTTCAGCCTGAGGACCTTTGGGAACAACACTTAAGGGAAAGTAAGCACAACGCCAAGTGTCTTTAAAAGCGTGCTGAGATGTCCACAGTTTGTTGGCGGTGGTGTAGCGACCATCTAGAAAACAGTCCAAATGACCCCACAGCTGTGAAGTGGCAGGCTAACCCGTCTCACGTGTGGAAAGTAACTTGTCAGCTTACCGCACGCGGCTGTCCCCACAGAGGGACAACGGCCTGTGCCTGCGCTACCGAGAGCCCGGGAGCCCGGAAGGAGAGCGAGATGATTCCAGGACAAGAGGCCAAAACCGTGGCTCGGGGTTTCCGCCTTCAGGTGTCTCTGAGCCCCTTTATTTTTAATTTTCTTTTCATCAGAAGTGACCCAACAAATTAAGAGGTGAGACTTCTCTTGGAGACCAACTCCTGGTCCCATCCTTACCCCACGGCTCACAGAACGGATCGTGTTCCCCTTGTTTCCTCTCCTTCCTCCTTGAAAGACAAAAGAAAGTACGTGTTTGCCACGATTTAGCCACAGGAAACAAACTCCTCTCGTCCCCCTTCGCTGGGTCCCAAGCGGCTGAGTCTACAAGCGCCATCTCCCTGCGCTGGGTGTCGGTCGGCGCCGGAGGAACCTCGGACAGCTCGCGCACAGAACGGCCTTCCCGGCTCCGACTACGCGGAGCGCTGAGCGCACTGGCCACCCGTCGGGCTGACAACTCTCTACAGTCGGGGCGCGGACCGTCTGCTGATGCTTTAAAGATTCTTTTCCTCCCCGATTCCCCTTTTTGGTGGGGTTTCTGTGGGGTCTGTTCGATATGCACTCTGAAGCTCATTGGCTTAAAATGCACCCTTCTTTGGCGGGATCCCTCCAGGGGCTGATTGGGAGAAAGAAAACAAGAGCCCGACTGTTTTGATACTGAGAACTGACAAGTGTCTTTCTGGAATAAAGAACCAGTCCCTCGGGGGGAGGGGGTGAGTGGGGGAGGAAGTAGAATTGTAAAATCATGAGTGAATTTTTCTTTTTAAAAGTAGATGTTATGAGCCTTGACGGCCACTCCAGGGCTAATCCCATTTGTGGAGGCTTAAAGGTGCCCCCACCCACCAACCCCCTTGCTCATGAGGATACTGGCCCTCCGGGATCCCCACTAGCGGGGTGTGGGGGCCGCCCGGCAGCCAGAATAGGGCTTACGGGCATCTGGTCCTCACCCAGGTTCTCCCAGAAACGCGGCGATTATTTTTCTAATTAAAGAAAAGAAAAAAGTGCTGTGACATTATTTTTAATTAATTAATTAAAATGAAAGTATATTTTAACTATAGCAAGAGCTTAACTCTTAAATCCCCACCACAAATCTTCATAAACCATTTTATATTTACAAATTTATATTTATACTTACTAAAAAAATTGACCTACTTTGTAACTTGCTTTGGATAACCTTGTTTTTCGAAACTCAAATCATTACTTTTATGTAATACTAATTTCATCATTTTTGTGAACCAAAAGTATCTTTATAGCTGCTCATGTTTCTTCTCCAAGGAGACGTAAGTGAATGAAATAAACACACTTCTGTGTCACACCCTTGAGGTAAAAAATCCTCTCTGATTTTAGGACATGTGACCACAAGTAGAACGCAACCACAGATTTGGGTCCACAGAGATTTCCAGCCCCCAATCGAGGAGGAGCCTGCCCGGCCTCTGAGAACCCGGCTACCGGCTCTGGCAGACACAGAGGCAACGCCAAAGTGAGGACCACGGAAGCATCTGGAAAACGCACATCTTTTCTCCCTTCCTGCCTTCCCTCAGCCCCGTGACACGGTCAAATGCGAGACCAAGAGTCTGTCTCCCCAAGAGGGAGGCCAGGGCAAACCCGCCCCAGGCCCAGTTCTGACCCGCTCTGACACTGACGAGCGGCAAACTCAAACGCGTTCTCTCTGGGCTGAGCAGCAAAGCAAGGAGCTGGTGATCAAAGGAAGAAGCTGAATAAATCCAACCTGACATTTTCCATCTCCTCCAACCCATCTTTCAAACCAATGACAGCTGCCTCCCCGCTAACAGACAACTGCGGGACAGGACAAACTAAGGCGTGGCTTCTGTCACTGGGGACGCGGCGTGGGGGCCTGGTGCCTCGTCAGAGCAGGGCAAGGACATTCGGCATTCGATGAGGACATGTCAACATGCAGGATCCTCAAACTCAAGGCCAGTGGGTAAGAGCACGGACCCCAGGGCCAGACAGCCGGGGTCCAGATCCCACTGCCGCCTGGGACCACACCGAGGCCTCCCACACGTCAGCTCCTCTCACACCTCGTTTCCTCCTGGTAAACTATGCCCAAGGCCACTGCCCTCCTGGGGGAACTGTGAGGGTTCGGGTAGATCCCACACGTGCGGGCACACGTAAGAACATATCCAGGGCCCAGCACAGAGAAGGTGCACATGGACTGCGGTCAGGACCCTCCTGGGACCCAGAGACCCTGGGGCGGACAAGGCCTGGTCCCTGTCTCCCTGTGCCCTGAAGGTGCTGCCCTTGAGAACAGATACGGAAGGGCACTCTGAGAAGACCAATCCGGCTGGGTGAACGAGGAAATGAATTGGGCTGCAGACGGCAGCACCGGGGCACCGAGCGCAGGTGATCCGGACAGCAGAGACGGAGCACTCACCCGGAGAAGGGGGCCACCGGAAGGGCGGGAGCAAACCTGAGAGCAGGGCACGCTGCCACACGCCCCAAGTGCAGGTGCGGGGGCACCCTGCCAGGACCTGCCTCGCCTCTGGCAGGTGGACCAGTCGGGGTCCCGTGGGAGGCTGGAAACGCTCGGCACGTGGTCAGCATCCCACAGGCAGGGGGCTGCTGGTGACGCCATTAACTCGTCTCACTGAACCACAATGTCAGAACAAAGGGAGCCAGAGGGAAGGCAGGAGAAGGAGCGCTTGCTGCTGGCCTGCAGCGTGCCAGGGGCTGTGCTGGGCATGGAGCGTGGGGCGCCCGTCACCGCAGTGCAGAGACGAACGAAGGTCTCTGGGAGGCTGAGAGCGTCCGCCCTCCCATCGCATTGCGGCCTCCACCGCGTCACACGGGGCCCCACCGCAGGTCCCCGCTGCCTCCGCAGGGTCCCTGAGATGTCATGGCCTCCAAGTGCTCAAAAGCCCAAAGAGAGTGGCTACTCCTGCCACTTCCTCCAGCACCTGGAACTTTTAAATCATTGTTTTGTCCTCCAAATCCACCCACAGCCACACAGACACCGCCCTTTCCCCCACCCGGAACACCCTCATCCCCCCGCTAGGTTAGCCCCCCGGCAGGAGAGCCTTGAGGTTCAGGAGAAATAAGTCCCTGGGACTCTGCATTCTCGTCCCACTAAAATCACCCCTGGAAGTGCATAAAACACGACGGATACATGGGGAGAGGCCACGGGCACTCGGTGAGAACGCTCGTCTTCACAACCACGGAGAGAAACAGAGACTCGCTGTGGTCAGCCAGGCTCGGTCAGCGGCCATGTCGCCGTTTCGTACACTGTCCTCAGAGGGGGCCCGGTCCCAAAGCCCTGCCTCTGCAGAATTCCAGCTGACCACGTGACACCGACGCTCACCACGGTCATTCCACACCCCGGTTTCAGGGTTCTGTGAATGGCACACAGGATCCCCTCTCTGCAAAGGTGGGGTCATCTGTACAGAAACTCACCCAGAGAACACCTGAAAGGTCCCTGTACTTTATCCTACTGAGGGATGTGCTATTTCTTTCCCCCAATTAGATCCCTGCCACTTAGAAGTTGTTTCGTCAATAGGAATTTGAATTTAACTCAATCTCTTTAAAAAAAAAGAAGAAGACATACAGAAAAGCCTGTACCAGTGCCGCCTCCTTCTCCCTTAAATCGGTGAAGCAGGACACCAGGGAGGTATGACGGTGGCCTAGGACAGTTAACTTCATTCTGTCCACATGCTACACGCAGAAGAGAAGCGGACGAATCTGGACCGCTGGCCGTGAGACACCCTGGAGCGTGCGCAGCTCATGCCAAACCAGTCTGCCCCATTCAGTTGCACTGTCGATTCCAAAAGGCAAGTGTTGTAACTTTGTGGGCCATAAAGATCAAGTTAATGGGTGGTGACAGGACAGATCATAGTTCATGTTCTGGGCTGAATTATGTCCCTTGCAAGTTCGTATGTTGAAGGCCTTATGCCCAGTAGGGTCCTGGGAATACGACGGGATTTGGAGACAAGGCCTTGGAAAAGGTAATTTGGGCAAAGTGCGGTCACACGGGGCCCTAATCCAATCTTGACTAGTGTCCTCACGGGAAGGGAGGTTAGAAAGACTTGCGCAGAGGGTGACTGCATAAGGACAAAGGGAAACGACATGTCTGTAAGCCAAGGAGAAAAGCCTCCAAGGGAACCGACCCTGCCAGCACCTCGATCTTGGACTCCCAGCATCCAAACTGTGAGGAAATCCATTTCTATTTTAAACCACCCACTGTAGTACTCTGTTAGGGCAGCGGAGCTAGCTGCTACAGAACATCATGCACAGTAAAAAGAACAGGTGTCTCTTCATCAAACGTGGGGTTTACGCGGACGATGACGACTCTGGATCATGGTCAATGCTGCTCAAAGCCAGCTGTTGCAACGATGGCAGGTGAGCCCACGAGTCCTCGCCTTGATTCTCTGCTCTAGGAGCTGCGTGTGTTCAAACACTTTTTTTTTTTTTAAGATTTTATTTATTTATTTGACAGAGAGAGATCACAAGTAGGGAGAGAGGCAGGCGGGGGGGGGGGAAGCAGGCTCCCTGCTGAGCAGAGAGCCCGATGTGGGGCTCGATCCCAGGACCCTGGGATCATGACCTGCGCCGAAGGCAGAGGCTTTAACCCACTGAGCCACCCAGGCACCCCTGTTCAAACACTTCTGCAAGTCAGAAGCAAACCAACAGTGACCATGATGGCTTTCTGAACACATTCTGTTTCAGACTCTGCAGAGACATGTCTCCAGTCCTTACATCAGCACAGCAAGGGAAGCAGAATCTTCACTTTACCTACCCAGGAGGAAACAAGGCATTTAGTTTATCAAGCACTGAGTCCCACTTTGCACCAGGCTGGGGCTTCGGGGAAAAGAAGCCCCAATCCCAGCTGTCCAGCTGCACACACATGCAGTCCGCAGACATGAAAGCTTACGACTAACATTGTACCGCACGGAACACCACTATGTAAGTGTGGGGGAGAACCGAGAAGAAAGGCTTTTTCTGCTACCTGAGGGTGTCGAGGAAAGCCCTCAGAGGTGGGGAAGAACAGTGCTCCGTTCCGGGGAGTAGCAGACATGTGAACACAGAGGCTCTGCTCCGGGAACAGCAGCTAAGCCCAGTGACTCCACAAAGCAGATGGCCAGAGCCAGACCGAAAGGCACACGGCAAACCGCGCTAGGGCCTTGAACTCTGGTTCCGGAGCAGTGGGCAGCCTCACGTGCTCTCCGAGCAGAAGGTTGCTAGGGATCACACCTGCTGTGGAAACAACCCTTGATGCCCCGGGTGGCCGGCTGGCAAGGAACGGGTCTCAGGAGACAAGAATATCCCTTGGGATGTGCTGCCGTAGTCTAGGCCAGAAATGGCCACGGCTGGCCTGGGCCAGGGTCCACTGGCACTTCGTGCAGCCGCCGGTGGGCAAGCGAAGCACAGCGAGACACCACTCCGCCGCGCCGCTCACGCCGTCCGGCCCTGTGTCCTACAGAGGCCACGTGCAAGGGGCCCTTCTTGAAACCACCCCAGGATGTTCTATTTTGGTTCATCTGAAACTTGGCAAATTAGTATTTTCCTGTAACTACTAAATCCACTAATGTATTTGGGGTTTTGACACGCTGATAGTTTCTCTTCACCTCATTACTTTGTGTGTGGTTTCTCGACCGAGAACGCACCCTGCCAGCAGGTACTTATTACTCCACACTACACGGTATTTATCTCTTCAAACAGAACCAAAAGGAAGTCAAAAGCTTCCCTTCATTTCTACTGGGTTTTGGTTCAACCCCTTCTGTCTATTTCTGAACAAACAAAAGGGATTCTATAAACTCAAGTGGAAACAGATTATACCCCTTTATTGAGCAGTTCCCACACAACGGTTCACAAGCTTAATCGCCCTTCTCCCCACCCAGGTGACAAATGAAACCTGTTCAATCAAAACTCCCCAAGAAACCATATATGCCACTGGAAAAAAATACAAGGGGTAAAAGCATATCAGGAATGGAAAACAAGAAGCAAAATAATACATACTTCCTTTCCAACTTAAAAATAATGGTCTGGGGGCACCTGGGTGGCTCAGTGGGTTAAGCCTCTGCCTTCAGCTCAGGTCATGATCTCAGGGTCCTGGGATGGAGCCCCACATAGGGCTCTCTGCTCAGCGGGGAGCCTGCCTCCCCTTCTCTCTCTGCCTGCTTCTCTGCCTCCTTGTGATCTCTGTCTGTCAAATAAATAAATAAAATCTTTTGAAAAAATAAAAATAAAAATCATGGTCTTCATTGTTGGCTGGAGTTCATATTATAGTTCTTTGCACCTTGCTATGCAAAACAAAAGGGTAAAAACTCAAATCCACAGATTGTCTGTGCTTCTTAATGGGAATAAGATACAACGTGTAGAGCTTAGAGCCAAACCCTGTGTTTTCATCTGCTAGCTCATATTCTAGGAGATTCTTAGTTGTTCAGGTCATGCCATTTTACCCACCACCTCCAACTCTAAAATCTAGTAAAACAATGCATTTTTATTTTCATATCATTTACAATTTACTCAGATTCAAACAATGCAAAGAAGACATAGTAACATACCCACGAGTATAAAAAAGGACGAGGAAAACAATTCACAAAAAGCCAAGGACTGCGGTGAGTGAGCGCACACGGGGCTGGGGAACGCGGAGGTGCGCGCGGCTGTGCGCCTCGTCCCGGCCCAGCACTGCAAGGTGCCTGTGGACACCACCCCCTCGGCCCTGGGCTGGGGTTCACTTCTGAAGCAAACAAATAAGGACTACAGAGGGGAAAAGGAAGATGTTGGTTTTCAGAAATGAGTAAAGACACATAAGCTAAAAATATCCCTCTAAGAATTTCTATTCTACTTATCAGAGGCCATTTCTCAGCCCACAGAGCACACCTGCTGCACCGGCCTCCCCGGGTCCTGGTGAAAGGCACCCCCTGGGTCTTAAGTCCAGGCGGGACCCTGGAACGGGCCCTGCACGTTCTGGGCTAGCTGCCGGCTCACCAAGATTTTCCTTCAACACGTGAGTATTTCCCCAAGGGCTAAGTGTCATTTGGACCTAATTCCCAAAGCCACTATCGGGGATCGCTGCACGTAAGAGGAGGGACTCATGAGCTTCCGGCTACAAGACAGAGGGAGGGACGGTCGGCACGAAGGGCCTCTGACCCTCATGGCGGGCTCGTGTGCCCATTTCTCAAGTGGAAAAGAGGGAGGGAGGCTGGATGAGCTTCCCCATTGGACAGTGACCAAACAGGTGCTGAGTGGGGACCCACCCCACGCGGTCCTGGGTGTAGGCAGGAGTCCGTGCGGGACAGACGGAGTCCGCCCCCGGAGTTCGTGTTCTAGCAAGGAGGAGGACTAGCTGCGGAACGGCGACGAGACACGCGGTGCACGAGGCGGACCGAGACGGGGTGTCCGATCTCGGGCCTGAGGATCACAGAGCGCGGTCACGCTTCCGGGAGAGACGGGAGCAAGAGGAAGTGCGGCTCAAGCCACCGTGCACAAGAGGCCGGAGGGTGACGGGTCGGGGAACTACGGAGGGGCGATGGGAGCCCGTTGTCGGAGGGTGACGGGTCGGGGAACTACGGAGGGGCGATGGGAGCCCGTGGGCAGTCTGAAGCAGAAAAGCAACAAGACGGGACAGGAGGTGCAGAGCTGCAGGCCCAGGAGACCCATGAGGGCTGGTCGGGGGTCCCGAGCTGAGGCTTCAGAATGGTTTCCACTGTGCTGTGAGGGCACACGGGTGGGGACAAGTGGCCTCCTCTAGGATCTGCTGAGGACGTTAAGACCCTGGGACTCACTGCCAGGACTTAGATGCAGGTGTGGCTGGGAAGCAAACGAGTCAAGCCTTCGGGGTTTCTGGGCTCAGCAGCTGGCCGGGTGGTGGTGGCCCCCGCTGGGACGGGGCACGCAGGAGGGGACACTGGTGTCCGGAGCGCTGTGCAAGGAGCCGTAGAGAGCCATGCATCCGGAGTCCTGCGAAGCCCCACCCGGAGAAGAGAAGATGCGGAACGACCCTCCCTGCGGACACGCAAAGCACCAAGAGCAGAGGCGCGTGAGCCGTGAGGCAGAGCGGTCGAAGAGCTGATACCACGAATGCACGAGGAGGACGAACCCAGCGAGAGGGACAGCAAGTGGCAAGGAGTCCGACGACACGCCCACATGCGGGCTGGGGGTTCCTGAAGGAGGAACGGCAGGAAAGGTCACAGCCCGTCTCCAGGACTGAGGCACGGGGGCCGTGGGAGAAGCGCGGCTACACAACAGGATGGCAGCCTCCCAGGGACGTGCTTCGCTGTGCGGGACTGGCTCACCCGGGCGTGTGGCTCTTGTTCCCGCGAACGACATGCGAACGACACGCGAACGACACGCGGGGCCTCAGACCGCAAACTGCCCGCACCTCCCAGCTCGCACACCCAAGAGCCGCTAGCTTGATGCGGGAAGGCTAAGGGGCCGGTCCCGGGGACACGGGGCCTGCTCCGGAGGACACAGACTGTATCTGTTTCCAGTGCCAGGGTCCCCTGAGGAGATCGCCCTCAAACACTGACAACATTCCCCTGCTGCCTTCCGCTCCAGTCCTGAAAAGCCCTGTGGGAGGCGCGCTGACCCCGAGCCTGCGGGACACCAGCCCGGCGGACGACGGCACCAGACAGATCTGATAGCCAGCTGGGCCTAAGTCCGCCGACAAGGCCTAAAGCTGGGTTCTCCACTTGTCTTTCCCTCACCAGCTGGGAGACTCAGGCAAGCTGCTGAGCATCTCAGTGCAGCGGAGACGTCGCCAGGCCAGCGGCCGGGACCCTAACACCTCCTCAACCCGACAGATGACAACCAGCTGCGCCGAGGGGCGAGTGAGCGGCCTCCAGTTAGTGTACAAACACACGGGAAAGTACTCAGCCCTGCGAGCTACCAGGACAACACAAATTAAACCCCGAGTGGGGCCTTCATGCAACATGACCTCCAGCAACCAGCAAGCTCCTTCCCTCCAGAGCTTCCAGAGGGAAGACAAGGCTGACCAGCTGGAGACACAGGCTTCCCCCGCTGCGGTCGGGAGCGGCGCGCGAAGAAGAGAACAGAGCGGGAGCAGGTCACGCTGGGACTGATCCAAGCTGCCAGGAGGGGTCCCAGTCCAGAGGACTCACGCGGTGACCAGGAACAGGGGGTGGGGAAGGAGCGAGTACGCCCTGCCGCAGGACCGGGGTGTGTATTTAGGAGAAAGAGTCCAAGATCAGGCGGGTGAAGGCAGGCTGTCTTCAAGACTCACAGTCACACGAGCCCGCACACAGTTAAACGGGAGCGCGTGGGGAAAGTGGTACCGAGAGAGAGCAGACCAGCGACAAAAGGGGAGAAGGCCTCGTGCCGTGGGTCAGGAGGCAGTCAGCACTCGACGGCCCGGCAGGCAGAGAACACTCGGGCTGGACACTGTGCCCCGCACACTGTGTCGTCACAGCTGCTGGGTCGTGGGGAGGGTCAAATGCCCTCAGCGGGGGTAAAGAGAGCTGCTCACCCATCCAAAAGCAAAAATTCAGTTCATCCAACAACAGACAGGCCCATGCCCGGGTCACCACGGGACACAGAGCCGGCCTGGTCTGAGAACTCCACCTCGGTCCGGCCTCGTGCTTCGGAGAACTCAAGGCGCGAACCGCCCATCGAGCCGCTGCCACGCTGGTCCTGCCGCCCTGCAGCCGAACTCTGCAAGAGGCACAGAGACGGACGCGATCCAAAAGCAGCCGCAAAGAGAAACCAAGTCGGCACAGAGGAGTGGTGGTCCCGCCGTCCACGGGGGCCTCGGTCCAAGCACAGACGCGCCGGGGCCACCGGGGACGCAAGCTCATTAGCAGCCAGGAGCTACCGGAGCCGCTCACTCAGAGACGGCTGTGGAAGTCTCCTGGGGAAAACAGACGTCCCCCAGCCCCAGCAGGCGGCACTGGGACAGGCCTCCCGAGAGAAGAGAAAGCACGTGGTGGGCCCTCATGGTACATGTGATGCAAAGTCCATGCAGCCCACCTGGAGGAAGGTCAAGGACACGGAGTGTGGAGGACACCACACAAGAGGAATCTCACCCAATCCTGGACGCACCCTCAGACTTCATCAGGAGCCAGGGTCCCCCACAGACTCTGCCTAACCACGATGTATGCCAGTTCCGTCCCGTCCAGGAAAGCCCGGGAGTCAGACCGACCGTCTCCCTGGTTGTGTAAAGCCGATCACACGCCAACTTCAGTCCCTTGTTTGGAAGCTGACGGTTACTGAGTTTTCGCGTTACTGGAACTCACGTGTCTACGCCACACCCCCACGCGAGGAGACGCAGGCCGTGCTTCCATCCTGCAGCCTGGAGACCGCCGCATGGAAGAGTCAGGGACCAGCCCCAGTCAGAGGGAGAGCAGGACACACTGATTTCAAAGCTGAGAGGACCCCTGGCCGATGCCAGGCGAGGGCAGGAGGGGCGCAGTGGCTGAGCTGGCGCAGGTCCCCGCTGGGACAGCTGGAAGGACGGAGGCTCTGGAGCAGACAGCGGCGGCCTCCCAGGCCCGTAAGGACGGAGCCCCCAGTGACAGGAGTGCCACCCTCCAGGCAGCCTGTCCTCAGCTGAGAGCCTCACCCGCAACCAGGCCCCTCCCTGGGCGCCCCGCACACGCAGCAGCGGGGGCGGCAGTATCAGGCCTCGGCCTCACCACACAGCAGGTCGGCTTCCGGGTCCCCCTGGGGCAACTGTGGCCTCTCCAGAAACTGCCTCCCCAGGCACTGCGTGACCAGTCACCAAGCCTGGCTTGGCGACAGCACCCGCCAGTTCTGTGGGGCCGGTGGGGCCTCAGCCAACACCGCACTGAGGCCCAACGTTCCTCTGCCCAATCTGGCCTCCTCCTTATCCCTTTGGTCGGACTGATCCCAGGAGCACGTCCTAATAAATTCCCCACGTGTGCATCTCCAGGGCAGAGAGCGCGTCCCCTGAAACCCAACGGGCAGCATGCATTGGCTGGCCCAGCAGCACAGGCAGAAAGGGAGGCGGGATGGGGAAGCAGCAAGCTCCACAGTGCATGAGCTCACTTTCTAGTACCCGTGGGACACGCAGAGGGAGACATCCTGCAGGCACGAAATAAACATTCCTGGGGCGCAGCAGGGAATCTGGCCTGGAAACAAACAGATCACGACTGAACCTAAACAGCAGACGCCAACCCGTTACAGTAAGAGCAGGTGACAGGCAGGGGACCGCAGGGGACAGTGGCCCGGCACGCAGGCAGAGTACCACATGATGCCCCCAGCACAGACACAGGCCAGCTGCAACTCTGGTGGTGCCAGTAAGCAGCTGCTCCCGCGGGGAGTGTAACTGGGGCGCACGGGGTCCTCATGGCTCTGGGTGTACTTCCCGTCTGGCTGCCACTTACAGGAGGAGGCACTGGGTGAAAAGTCTCTGGGCAACACGCTTGTGAATCGTGCAGCTCTCTGTATAAATGTTGTGCGGGGACGTTTCTACTGTACACCACGTAGGCAAGGGGAAGGTGAGCCCATGCAGAAGGCCGACAGACAGAGAGAAGCAGCAACACAGGGAGGGGAGAAAGCATGGTGGACAGTGACAACAGGCCCCCGGAGGACAGCAAGGGCAGCACAGGGAGCAGAGGACACGGCGGAGCACAGAATCTCCTCACCAGCAGCGGACCGGAGAGCACCACCCACCGGAACCCAAGGCCGGGTCTGTGCGGGCCAGCACGAGGGGTGCCCTCGTTCACCGAATTCACTCACCTTGATCCGACAGAAAGTCCAGCATGGTCTGCAACAGGAAGGACAAGTGCCGGACAGAAAGAGCGGGATTCCCCATTCTTCGGGACGCGTAGACCAACTCGTGAAGCAGACGCATCTGGACGGCGGCCCAGCCTCGGTGCGTGCCTGTGAGGGAAGCCACAAAGTGTCCTCCAAGGGCTCCGCGAGGGCGCGCTGGCGCCAGAGCCAGCAGGCCTCCCTCGGAAACATGTTAACGGTGTGTGTAAATCTCCTGATTTAAAGACAAATGCTTCAACAACCAAACCCAAAGGGCAAGAAAAAACACTTCCTGTGTTTAACCTTCCCCAGACAGAACTCATAAGCAATATGTTCTTTCATACCGTAAAAAGACATGTGCTATGGAATACTTTTTCTCTACAGCAAAGACAATTTAAAAATAACCACTTTGAGGGCGCCTGGGTGGCTCAGGGGGTTAAAGCCTCTGCCTTCGGCTCAGGTCATGATCTCAGGGTCCTGGGATCCAGCCCCGCATCCGGCTCTCTGCTCAGCGGGGAGCCTGCTTCTACCTTTCTCTGCCTGCCTCTCTGCCTCCTTGTGATCTCTGTCTGTCAGATAAATAAATAAAATCTTTAAAAAAAAAAAAACCCACTTTGAGATCATCAGAGCAAGGTTATAACAAAAGGTTGTTTCCAACGGTGTGTATTTGAGTTATAGATATACAATTTCTTTTTCAATAAAATACTGGTATGTGATGGGACTTCATTAGCAACAAACAGGGACTAGAAAAAATGTGCTTTTTAAATTGAACATATAAGGAAAGCTCATAAAAGCAGATAGCTAAATTAGAAAAAGGTTACCAGTTGACCTTTGCAGCTGTTCCCTCCAAAAGAAATTAACATGGTTGAAATGTAAAGTGGGGGGTCAGGTGCACAGCCAGCTTAAGGTACCTCTTTAAGACCACAGAATCTGGGGCACCGGGGGGCTCAGTTGGTTAAGCCTTTGGCTCAGGTTATGATCCCAGGGTCCTGGGATCGAGTCCCACATCAGGCTCTCTGCTCAGAGGGGAGCCTGCTTCCCTTCCTCTCTCTCTGCCTGCCTCTCTGCCTACTTGTGATCTCTGTCAGTCAAATAAATAAATAAAATCTTTTTAAAAAAATATTTATCATTTGTATTTTATTTGATCTCACAACCTAAACTTCTCTCAACCTCTTTCACAAAACAATGGCAAAACAGAAGGCTAAGTGAAAAGTACCAAATCACTTGAAGATGTGCTTGTTCTACTTATCAGAAGAAACACTTTGCTCTTCTGTTTTAAAAATTAAAACCAAGAAATTCTATTCAACAAGTGGCAACCCATACATGTGGCTATAGCTGCTCATTAGGGTTCTGTCCTACGTGACACGTGTCCCCTAGGACGCCTGCCACGCACCCCCTGGGGCCACGGGGAGAGTCAGGGGCTCTGCTCTCACAGGCACACAGGCTGGCGTGGGAGGCAGGTGTTACATCATCGCCCCAACTGATTTGTTTTAAGCAGGCTCCACACCCAGCACAGAGCCCAACAGGGGCTCGATCTCACGACCCGAGATCACAACCTGAGCCAAAGTCAAGAGCCAGATGCTCAACCCACTGAGCCACTAGGTGCCCCAACCCCAGGTGATTTCCAAATGCAACTGCAGAGTATGGGGGTGCCCTAAGGAAGAACAGCAGGATTCAATGAAGGAGGAAAAATAAGGGGTGCTTGGGTGGCTCAGACTCTTGGTTTTGGCTCAGGTCATGATCTCAGGGTCGTGGAATTGAACCCCACACTGGGTTCCATGCGGGGCATGGGGCCTGCTTGGGATTCTCTCTCTTGCTCTCCCTCTGCCCCTCCCCTCTCCCTCTCTCTCTCTCTTTCTCAAATAAATAATATCTCTAAAAAAGAAAGGAAGGAAGGGAGGATGGAGAGAGGAGAAGAATAAAGGGGGTCTATATAGGCTGAGGGGCCACAGGGGACGGCTCTACAGAAGTGACATCCAGCCAAGACCCAAAGGAAGGCTGGCAGCGACACAAGGAGGGGCGGGGAAGAGCGGCCGAGAAACAGGCCTGGACTCTGGACTCTCGGGTGTGCCGGCTTTGGCTCCGGAGCCAGCTCAGAGTTACATTCACAGGACACCGAAAGAAGGACCTGGAGAGCAAGTGGGGCCTTGCCTCCAGTCTCCCCGAGGCCCAGTAAATGGGGATTCCACTTCCCATGCAACTGGAAACTTAAAATACCCATTACCCTCTCTCCACAGAGCGACCGTGTGATTGCTCCAAAAACTCTGCCCTCTTCCCGAACACCGCCTCCTCCCAGAAACCTCTGGAAGGCGGCGGAAGGGAGCTCACGCCCACCTCCGCGGCCCCAGCGTCTCTTCCCCAACAACGCTGAGCCTTCTGAATGTAAATCCCACAGGTGTGTACGGCTTGTCCGACTCCTGCGCTTAACTCCAACTGCCAGCAGCAGGGACTGCAGAGGGACCGCGAAAGGACGCCAGCCCCCAAGCAAAGCGCCGCCCCTTTTCGGTGTGACTGTACTCTAGTACCAGGGGCAGGACGGGCTCCGTCATCCTTGAACCGCAGTGCCGACCACAGCGTCTGCTGGGAGAGGAAGGGCTCGAACGGCGCACGAGCAACGTCTCAGTCCCAGCCAGGACACCGGCGTTACCTTTGCTGAAGTCTTTGGGGTCCAGCGACAGGCTGTAGCCGGGAAGCGTCTCCAGGAGGAGCTTGTAGCAGGCCCTCCAGCCCGGCTCCGAGATGCTCGGGGCCACGCACTGCATCGCGGCCACGCGCTTGAAGAACGCAGACTTCCGATGGAAGCCAATCAGCTCGTAGAGCTCGGACAGGATGCTGTAGCGCTGGATTTTCTCTTCCTCAGAAAGCTGAAGCACAGACAGGAAGATAAAGGCTTCTGAGAAAGGACACACATTTAAAAAAAAAAAAACAAAAAACTTTTTCATCCAACAGAGAAATAGGATGAAACACTGAGGAGAGGCCAGGCCTGGACCGTGCGCCGTGCGACACTCCCAGGAAAAGCGTGGGAGCCGCGCAACACGCCACTCCCCAAGTCGCCCGCTCCTCGCTGGGAAGGCCTGTCTTCTCGGGAACAAAGGCACTTGCTACATACCACGTGACCTCTGCCTTAAGCTCCTTCGTAAAAGAGAACGAACGACAGCTCACCTAGACACTAGGGTTCGGGCAGGGACTTCCATCAAGGACAAAAGTGCTTGAAAGAGACAGGACGGAGCCACGTGACCCATCAACAATCACAGCACCTGACTTGGACTTGAGCCTTCATGCTCACCGTTTTCCCTCGTCCCTGACCTGACTGAGTTCCCTCCATGACCCGTGACGTAGTGATAACACTTCTGTGTCTTCAGGGCCACCGACGTGACTTCCCTACTCCGTCATCGCAATAGGGCCACCAACTAACGTCAGCCCGGCTCACAGACGAGGAAGCTCAGAGAGGAAGCAACATCTACACAAAACCACACAGCGCCGAGTCAGAGAGCAGCCCAGAGCTGGGGGGTGTGGGCGCTGACCCCCTTACCACACGCACCCCCACCGCGCCATAGATCCCTGGTGAGGGGGGCCACCCCAGCCTCCACTGGGCTCCCTCCCAGCTGCCGGCCCGGGCAGGGTCAGCTGCCCAGAGACCTCTGTGGGCACAGACCCGCAGCCTAGAAGCCCCGCCAGCCCGCGTTCAACGCCCCTTCTCCATGCCCACTGCCACGGCCTCCAGTGGGCCCTCTCCCCCGAAAGGTGACTCTAAATGGCTTTCATACCCACTTTCTAGGCCTTCTGTAATCCACATGCTGGCAGCCAGCAGGCTGGTGACCCCGGAGCACAGCTCAGAGCCCGTCACAACGGGCAAACCCTTCAGCACTACACCCAGCAGCCCAGAACCTTCCCTGGCCCGCCCATCTGCCCTTGCAACTCCAGGCCTGCTGCCCCGTGAGCCAGCCGAATGGGACAAAGCAGGTGCGTGTTTCCCGTTCTGTCACCACCTGTCCATGGGGGCCTCCTCATGGTGAAACCGACACGGGCGGACGCTCCTTGAGACGGGGACGACAGAGTCAGGCAGGCAAGGGCGTTCCAGGCAGAACGAGAAGACAAGCAGGTGGCTCCCACGTCTCCCCTCCGCCGCACCCTGCTCTCCTCCGCTCCCTGATGCCGCTCTTCGTGCTCGCCGCTGTGAGCTGCCTCTCCCCTCCCTAAATCCCCACGGGCTTTCTGGAATGCGCCATGCCGGCTCTCTCTCCCTGTGTCGTCCCTGTTCATGTTCAATCCCTGTCCCCGCCCGGCCACAGGACCACCAGACATTTCCTGAAGTGGGAGCATCATCTTTGGTATTATTGTTTTTTTAATTGAAGTGTAGTTGACACATAACACCAGTTTGTGTACAAGGTCGTGGTCTGACAATTCTGGACATTCTCAAATGCCCACCGTGGTAAGCGCCGTTGCCCTCCGCCACCTCACAGCGACACAGCATCGCGGATGACATCGCCTACACGGTCCCGGTCACCCGTGACGTACTCACTCTGTGACTGGAATTCTGCACCTCCCCGTCCCCTTGACGTGTCTCCTGCACCCTGCGGCCGCAACCACTAGCTTATTCTCCGAATTTATGAATCTGTCTCTCTCGTTACTGTTTGCTCATTTGCTTTGCTTCTGAGACTCCACGATGAGCTAGATCACACGGCATTTGTGTCTGGCTTACCTCACTGAGCATCACACCCTCTCGGTCCACCCACGTTGTTGCAAACGGCGAGATCTCATCCTTTTTGTGGCTGAGTAATAGTCCAGTGTGTGTGTGTCTACGGACAGACACTAGGGCCTCTTCCATAAGGTGGCTTCGTAAATAATGCTGCAGTAAACACAGCTGCACTTGTCTTTCCAAATTAACATTTTCACTTTCTTCATTTAAATATCCAGAAGTAGAATTCCTGTGTTGTATGTTAGCTCCAGTTTTTGTTTTTGGAGGAACCTCCCTGCTATTTCCCACAGTGGCTGTACCAGTCTGCGTTCCTGCCAGCGATGTATGAGGTTCCTTTCTCTCCACGTCCCTGCCAACACTTATCTTCTCTTCTTGATAACAGCCATTCTGACAGGTGTGAGGGGCAGCTCCTTGGGCGATGTGGGTGGGGCATCTCCTCACGTTGGAGGTTTGTATCTCCCTGATGACCGGTGACGCTGAGCACCCATCCATGCATCTGCCGGCCATCTGGACATCTCTGGAAAAATGTCTATCTAGGTCCTCTGCCCCTTTTTTAATCATATTGTTTGGGGTTTGGGGGTTTTAAGTTATATGAATTCTTTGTATGTTTTGAATATTACCCCTTTGTTGGATATGTCATTAACAAATAGCTCCTCCCATTCACTGGGTTGCCTTTGTGTTTTCTTCATGGTTTCCTTTGCTGTGCAAACCTTTTACTTCGGGGTAGTCACAACGGTTTATGTGTTTTTGCTTCCCTTGCCTGGGGAGACAGATCCAGAAAAGCGTTGCTAAGGCTGATGTCCAGGAGATAACTACCCATGTTCTCATCTAAGAGTTTCACGGCTTCCTGTCTCACATCTGGGTCTTTAATCCATTTTTAATTTACTCATGTGTATGGTGTATGAGAATGTGATTCCGTTTCATTCTTTTGCACGTAGCTAGCTGTCCACATTCCCCACACCATTTATGGAAGATACTGTCTTTCCTCCATTGTATATTGTGGCCTCCTTTGTCATAGATTAATTGATCATGTAATTGTTGACCGTACAATGGGTTTATTTCTGGGATCTCTATCCCGTCCCATTGATCTATGTGTCAGTTTTCATGCCAGTACCATACTGTTCTGATTCCTATAGCTTCATAGGATAGCCTGAATTCAGGGTTGTGATATCTCCAGCTTTGTTCTTTTTTCTTGGGATAGCTTCGGCTATTCTTTTGTCATTTCATACAAATTTTAGGATTTTTTTGTTCTACTTCTCAGAAAAATACTATTGATATTTTGACAGGAACAGCTTTGAATCTGTTCATCACTCCGGGCAGTATAGACATTTTAGCAATATTAATTCTTCCAACCCACGAGCATGGAATTTCTCTCTGTACATTAGTGTCGTCTTCAGTTTCGTTCACCAGTGTCTTAGTTTCCAGAGTACAGGTCTTTCACTTCTCAGTTAAGTTTATTCCTAGGTATTTTATTCTTCCGATGCAACTGTAAATGGGATTGTTTACTTCATCTTCATTTCTGTTATTTCATTGTTAATGTATAGATACACAAGAGATTGCTATATATTAACTTTACATCCCACAACCTCACTGAATTTGGCTATTAGTTCTACTAGTCTCTGCGGGCAGCTTAACGGTCTTCTCTCTGTAGTATCATGTCATCTGCAAACAGTGACAGCTTTACTTCTTCCTTACAAATGTGGATGCCCTTTATTTCTTTTCCTGTGTGATTGCTGTGGCTAGCACTTCTAATGCTACACTGAATGAAAGTGGTAACAGTGGACATTTTTGTCTTGCTCCTGATCTTAGTGGAAAAGCTTTCAGCTTTCCAATGACTATGATATTCATTGTGGATGTGTCACACATGGCTTAATTGTGCCCTCTATCTTCTAAAGTGGAAGCTTCACTTCACACTCACACCAGTAATGTTCGAGAATTCCTGTTGCTCCACATGCTCATCAACATTTGATGTTATCAGTCTTCTCCATTTTAGCCATTCTGGGGTCTTTAATTTGCATTTACCCGATAACTAATGACATTAGACATTTTTTCATATGATTCTGTATCTTCCATATAAAGCATTTGTTCAAATCTTCTGGTCATTTCTTAAATCAGGTCATTTGTCTTATTACTGAGTCATAGGAGTCCTTGAAATATTCTTAACGTCATATTTTCCCAGTCTGCTGCCCATTTATTTTCCAAAAGAAGTCTTTGGATAGGCAAAAATTGTGAAGGAGCTCAATTTATCAACTGTAAAGTAGCTCAATTTATTTTTCTTCTAGGTTAATGTTTTCTGTGCCCTTGCCTAAGGGACTTCTGTTTACTCCAAAGTCCCGAACGTATTCTCCTATGTTTTCTTATAGAACGTTTATTATTAGGTCTAGAATCTGTACATAGCAAATCTTGCATAGTGCCGGCTGCAGAGAGATTCCAGTGCCGTGAGACACCGTCATGAGCAGAGGGCTGAGGAGGTCCATACGGGAAAGGCAGGAGTACCTAATGCTTTTCTCACATACTTGGGAACTCCCAGAACTTCAACTGTACGCTTTGATTTTAAATATGTGAAAAGATACTGGGGGAGGTAAAAATATTAGTGATCATAGCCAGTACCCTCAACAAGGTCACCATCTAAAATAAAGATCACAAGCCTTGGCCTCCAACCCATCAGAGTTCCCACTGATACTTTCGTGGACACTATTAAAGATGAAAGACGGGGCGCCTGGGTGGCTCAGTGGGTTAAAGCCTCTGCCTTCGGCTCAGGTCATGATCCCAGGGTCCTGGGATCGAGCCCCGCATCGGGCTCTCTGCTCAGCAGAGAGCCTGCTTCTTCCTTCTCTCTCTCTGCCTGCCTCTCAGCCTACTTGTAATCTCTGCCTGTCAAATAAATAAATAAAATCTTTAAAAAAAAAAAAAAAGATGAAAGACTGGGATACTCTGATCAGTCATATACTCTTTCATTCTTCTTCTGTCATTTGAACATAAGGAGAAACCAAATGATAAAAACTACATTATAAGTAGAACTGCTAATGCTCCAAGCCCCAGGTGAGATCCTTAAAGGAAGAATCTTGGGCACCACTGCTTCAGGGCCCCAGGAGAACATTTAACTGAAAAGCTCCTCATTGGCCATGGGCCCTATGAGCCTCAGGACAAAGCCCCATTAGGTCAGCATAAACATCCACAGCACAGGAATTTGGGAGTACAAAAGAGTCCCAGGCAAAGTTTTAGGCGAAGATCTTCACAAAATCTTGGAATGAAATCAAATCCCCAAACTCATTTCCGATCCGCTGCCCTTCTAGGGAGTATTAATCAACACATCTTTGTTCTAATGTTTCAACAGGCTGTACAGCCATGAAGGCAGAGCGCACAAGGGCACAGACGTCTACATGAAGCTCCTGTGGAAAGTAACTCACAGACTACGCAAGACAGGTAGCTTTACTCATAAGCTAGACTCTGAGGAACTCAAATGTTAACTCACTATTCCTTTTCCAACTGGAATGTTAAGTTCAAATGTACTTTTTTCCTTTAGAAACAAAGCAGTAATATTATCGAGAAATTCAGACTAGAGAGTCTCCTGGCTTTCTGGAAGAACGGTACAGACACAGCAATCAAAAGACCCAAGTGCCAGTCCCAGACCTGCACATTACTAGCTTTGGCACGTTCCTTATTTACGGGGATAATAAAATCTAATCATGATTGTTGAAAAGACTAAACGAAATAATACATCCGGTTAGCATAGCTTAAAGCCCCCAATGAGTATTCAAGAAATGGGAAATACCACTGTTAATTAATGGCTTTGATGTCACCAGTATTAATCCAAAACTAGCCAGCCAGAGATGCTCCTGAAAATGCCTCCCTGGCCTTTAGGTTTCTCAAACATGGGCACTGGCAGTGACCTGAAGAGCACAGCCGTGGCAGTCACCGTGGATGGCCTGGTGACGGCAACCGGCAACAACCACGAAATAGCAGGGCAGAGAACTGTGGAGACTGTGCATTCCCAAGTGTGCAAAACACATTCTGTTTTTACCCACAGGTATTTCTACCATAATTATACAGCAAGAAAATATATATTCAAAATTATATAAATTTCCATATACGTGTGTCCGAACAGTTTGGAAAGGAAAGAATGTAACTCTCTTCCCTACATCCCAAAGCAGGGCTACCAGGTTTGTACCAAGGACCTTTCTCTAAAAAGCACCTACTAACGTAGCTGGATCCATTTTGGGTTTTAATCATTCAGAAGGAAAGGATTAAAAACAAAATAAGAAGTTTACATGAGACCTGGTCCCTCGATGGCTGACAAGGTCACGGAGAGAGACAAGCCAACAAGGAGTCACTCGCTGAGCTCCCAGCGCCCGAGAAGGTGGGCGGCGGGAGGGATGATGGAGCGGCAGCTGTGCCCGCAGGCTCAGTCCGGTACCTGGGGCTCCTGGAGCCGGTGCACACAGCATGTGCTCGCCACCCTGACGATCACTCACGAGAGACGAAACTTGACCAACAATCGGCACCCTGGTCAGCACACCACCTGCAAGCGTCAGCACAGTCGAAGCCGGACCTCCTGGCCCCCTCGGGTTCCTTCTTGGATGACCACAGAGACCAACGCCTCTGGCCTCACAAAGTCCTGCCTACTTTTACCATCTTCGGGTTTAGTAAGTAAGCAAGCTTGGGTGTACTGTGAAGGCTGCACAAACCTTGACTACATCTTTCTTAGCAAAAAGAGCCCCAAGTTTTTTAATTATATTCTCCATAAAATCTATTCCCTCCAATGACAACTCATGGAGCCTGCAGTTGAAAGTCAACTCAGTAAGACCAGACGTACTGAAGGGGGAAATCAGGGGGGAGATGAACCGTGAGAGGCTCTGGACTCCGGGAAACAATCTGAGGGTTTCAGAGGGGTGGGGGGTGGGGGGAACAGGGTAGCTGGGTGATGGGTATTAAGGAGGGTATTTGATGGGGCACCTGGATGGCTCAGTGGGTTAAGCCTCTGCCTTCGGCTCAGGTCATGATCCCAGGGTCCCGGGACCGAGCCCTATATCGGGTTCTCTGCTCAGTGGGGAGCCTGCTTCCCCCTCTCCCTCTGCCAGTCAGTTGGATCTGCCCCATTCTAAAAGATCATCTAAATCAACGTTTTAAACCCAACTGCGCAACAGTAACAAAAGGAAGATGAAAACGAGGACGGGGAGAAACTGGGATGGAACAAGAGGGCGCGGGGCGGGCGTCAGGAAAACGCGAGCGGCGGAGGAGACGCACTTCCGTCAGGGCGACCCTCACTCCGACAGCTGAGGCAGGACGAATAGACCACGAGCTCCGGGGGCCCCAGTGCCCCCGAGATGCAGAGATGCCCCCGCAGCAGCGTCGCCCCGCACGTCCCCATGCGGTGAGTCCTGAACAGCCCCCCACCCCGGAGCGCCTGCGCCAACTGCACTGCACGCATGGGGCTGCATGGGGCGCCTGCTCTCAGCGCCCCCTCCCCTCGCAGCACCAGGTCCAACGCCAGGGCTGGGCCAGACCCCGCAGCAGGGGGGCAGTCCTCACCTGAGGCCCAGCTGGTGGCACAGCAACCCCACTGGTCCCGCTGCCCCTGCCCCGCCTGCCGGCTTCTCTACAGCCCTGACTTCCCGCCTGGAGATTTCCTTCTGTCCCTGCACGCAAGCACGCCCTACCTTGTTCAACCAGACATTTCTCCATCCCCTCTCCTCCTTCCCTTCTCAGTGAGGAACGCGACTTCCCTCCCTCCCCATACAACCATTTCTTTCTTGCCAGGACCATGACCTCCCCATAGCCACCCTGACAGCCGGGTGCCCTGCCGCCGGGACTGATACGTCTCGGCCTTACCTACACTGTATCTTTACACGTCCCCCCTCTGTTGTAAAGAGTCTTTCCTGGATCCCCCCATCGCTCCAATTCGGAGCTGCGTTTGACACGCAGTCCGAGGTCACAATTACCGTGTGCATATCTACCAGCTTTTGCTGGGCTTCCCTAGCAATGGCTTCATTAAGGAACTGCAGCAAAAAGTCTTAAGAGGCTACTCGGAACTGCACAGAGCAGCCTGCACACAACTTAAATGGCTCTGAAGAGAAAATGAACCAGATACAACGAGGCCACAGCTTCTAGTCGAGAGAATCATGAGCCACAACGTTCTTAAATGGCCCGGCTCGCTCGTGAACCCCGGGGCTGCGGCAGCGCCGGTGCTGGGAAGCATGCGCTCCTGCTGGGCACGCTCGGTGCGGGGTGCTGGGCTTCGCCGAGCTTTTCAAAGAGTTTCTTACTACCACTTGCTCTAATTGTCACCTACCATTTCCTGCAAAAGTAGTTTTTCTGTAAAAGATTGTGATACTTCAAAAATCAACTCAAACTGGATAAAAGACTTAAATGTGAGGCAAGAAACCATCAACATCCTAGAGGAGAACACAGGCAGCAACCTCTGTGACCTTAGCCGCAGCAACTTCTTGCCAGACATGTCACCAGAGGCAAGGGAAACAAAAGCAAAAATGAACTATTGGGACTTTATCAAGATAAAAATGTTCTGCACAGCAAAGGAAACAGTCAACGACACTAAAAGGGAACCTTCGGAATGGGAAAAGATCTTTGCAAATGTCTTATCAGATAAAGGGCTAGTATCCAAAATCTATAGAGAACTTATCAAACTCTGTAGCCAAAAAACAAAGTCCAGTTAAGAAATGCGCAGAGAACATGAAGAGACATTTCTGCAGAGAAGCCATCCAGATGGCCAACAGACATATGAAAAAGTGCTCCCCATCACTCGGCATCAGGGAAATACAAATCAAAACCACAGTGAGATATCACCTCACATCAGTCAGAATGGCTAAAATTAACCAGTCAGGAAATGCCAGGTGTTGGCAAGGATGCGGAGAAAGGGAGCCTCCTGCACTGCTGGTGGGAATGCAAGCTGCTGCGGCCGCTCTGGAAAACAGCATGGAGGGGCCTCAACAGGTTAAACAGAGCTACCCTACGACCCAGCAACCGCATCATTAGGCCTTTATCCAAAGGATACGAACACAGTGATCCAAACGGGCACCTGCACCGCAGGGTCCACAGCAGCCCGACTGCGGAAAGAGCCCAGACGCCCATCGAGCAGTGAACGGATAAAGAAGGTGCGGCGGGCATCTAAACGGAGCGCCACGCAGCCGTCGGAAAGAATGAAATCCTGCCCTTTGCAGTGAGGTGGACGGAGCTAGAGAGTGTTATGCTGAGGGAAGGAAGCCAGTCAGAGGAAGGCAAGCGCCGCAGGGTTTCACTCACATGTAGGTTTGAGAAAGAAAACAGATGAACATAAGGGAAGGGAGAAAAAAGAGAGAGCGAAGCAAATCATAAGAAACTCTTAAAGACAGGGTGCCTGGGGGGCTCAGTCGGTGAAGCGTCTGCCTTTGGCTCAGGTCATGATCCCGGGATCCTGGGCTCAAGCCCCGCATCGGGCTCCCTGCTCCTTGGGGAGCCGCTTCTCCCTCTGCCTGCTGCTCCCCTGCTTGTGCGCTCGCTCCGTCTCTCTCTCTCTGTCAAATAAATAAATAAAACCTTACAAAAAGAAACTCTTAAGTACAGAGAACAAACTGAGGGTTGATGGAGGGGGTGGGCTAGACGGGGGATGGGTATTGAGGAGGGCACTTGCTGTGACGCAGTGTTACAAGCGAGGGATAAATCACAACATTCTACTCCAGAAACCAATACTGCATTGTATGTTAACGAATAAAGTTCAAATTAAGCCTCAAAAAACAATTTTTTAATAAAAAAATTAAAAATGAGGGGGCACCTGGATGGCTCAGTCGGTTAGCATCTGCCTTTAGCTCAGGTCATGATGGAACCCCCCGCTCCGCAGGGAGTCGCTGCTCCTTCTCACTCTCCCTCTGGGCTCACTCTCTCACTATCTCTCTCTTAAATACATAAATGAAAACATTTAAAAAATAATAAAAAATGAAAGACGTGCATCCCAGCCCCCGGGAGTGTTAGGGCCTCGGGTTCTCCCAGGCCCTCCCCTGCCCCAAGCACACGGCCTGCTGTCCCATGGCTTCGGGCCTTCTCGGTGCCCCCGCCCCCCACCTGACAGTGACCCGGGCAGAGCTGCCACAGGGCAGACACCACGACAGTCCTGGACAAGCGCAGCTCATCTAAACCAATACTCCCCGCGGCCGGGGGGCTCGCTATTCTACCAGTTCTCACACCGAGACATAGCGAAAGGGACGCAGTGACTGTGCTGCAGGCCCCGCAGCCACTAAGGGGCAGGGCAGGCCGTGGGCACAAGCCGGACTGACCACCCTCCAGGCCCGCAGGTCCCACAGCGTGAATGGCCATGAGGACCCCCCCCCACCTGTCAAGCCCCCAGTCTCCGCACTCACAAGGTCTGGCCCCAGCCTGCCTACGAAGTGGCTTCCCCTCGGGAACAAACCAGTCAGGGCCCCGAGTGACCGCCAGGCCACACTCTGAGTTTGCTCAGGGCTTTTTCCCTCACGCTGAGTGGCAAAAACGCTGCGCAATTTTCCTCTTTGTGGTCTATTTGCCTGTCCTGGGTTCACTGGCTCTCTCGGTTTTTGTCTCTCCCTTCAGTGTCTTACCCGCGCAGCAGCACCCCTTCCTGTCTGCACTGGGGACTCCCTGTGACAAGGGGCCTGATGGGCAGTGAGGTGCTTCCGGGGAGGGAAGGAGGCACAGAGCAGCCACATCACCTGCCCAAGGGAGTGACGCCACAGCCCTGGGCCTAAGCATTATGCTAAAATATCGACTGCAGCATAGATACCATTATAACACGTGTGAGGAGGCCACACACCAACCCAAAGACATTCATTAGCTCCAATTTTGTTTCTCTTTATTTTATTTCTATTTTGAAAACTAAGAATCTCTAGTCAATATGGCAAAATATTCATGTGTCAAATCTGGATGGAGAGGCCCGAGTGTCTCATTCATGGTTTTTATGTGTCCACAATACGAAATGACTAATCTCTCTCCCAGCCACCACCCTCCCTCCCCCCTGAGCCTCAAGCCCACATATCCAACAGGCTTTTCACTATACCACAACTGAACCCAACACCTTTCCCCACAAAGCATCCTCTGCAGCTTTCCCTCTTAAAGCACAGCACCAGCAAAATCAAGCCAGAGCCTGGGCGGTGGTCCCGCCGACCCTCCCCGCAGTCCCCCATCGTGCCCTCTGTACGACCCACACGTGTGCACGGTCGCTCCCTCTCCCTGCTCAGTAATCCCCAGGTGGGAGCATCCGTACTGCCCCCTGACCTCCTTACTCAAGACAAATGGGATCAGATCGTCCCATGCCTGGAAGTCCTTTCCTCTAAAACCTACCACGCTTAGTGTACACTGCAAACCCTTGCCCTGGCCAACAGCAGCCCTGATCGGCCCCTCTCTCAAGCTCCCCTCCAGCTTGTCTCCACAAGCTCTGGGTCCTCCCAGGGAACACACTCGCTCTGATTTCAGACTCACTCCTGCTGAGCCAGCTTCCGGGAATGCTCGGTTCCACGGTTCCCACGTCCTCCTCTCCTGGCTATCTCCTACCCAACCTTCCCATCCCAGCTTGAACCTCACTGCCTCAGACAGCCCCGGACCCCACACCCTCCCCCACCACCAAACTAGCTTCTGTCCGTTTGCCACGTGCTGCCTACCCCCTTTTCCTCATGCACTCCCGCACCGAAGGTCTATCTTGGCTACGAGACCGGCAGCTCGCGGAAAGCAGCTGCACCCCTGCTTCCCAGCCCCAGAGCAGCCTGTGCCCAGCAAACAGCTGTGCTGTTACAGTCACCTGTCCCGCTCCCCGCCACGGGTCCGTAAGCAAGCTGCTGGACATTGGAGACTTGGTTCCCCTGTCCATAAAAATCCAAGTGACGTTAGCCAACATCTCAAATCTTTCTCGACCAGCAGCTTCGTGATTTAGCATTAGCAACCTATAGCTAAGAGCTCTAACGATTCCGCTGTAGCAAAATCCTATCTGGACGCAGACGCAGAAGCATCTATTGACTGCCCTCTGTGTGACATCAGCGACCCACACAGGATGACAGATGACAGTCACATCCCAAATGACAAGACTGAGGCCAGTGGCCCAGAGCTGCTTCAAGGTCACAAAGCTGGCAAGTGGTTTCTCCGATCAAGAAAAAATTTTAAGGGGAAAAAATGTGGGATTCTGAAAGGAAAGGCTCATCATGTGACGAAGGAGACGAAGGAGCTGTGTTAGCAGGACAGCGGGTTCCGGCTGCAGAGCTGCCACGGCCGCACCGAAGCCCAGCGCCGCCGCCGGGTGGGCTGGAGACGACAGGCTCCAGTGAGCCGCGCGAAGGCTCCCGCAAGCAGGACGCACACCCACCTGCCGGAGGTTAATGTAGACGGCGTTCTGCAGGAACTCGGAGGCTTCCATGCTCCGCTTCTGAATGGCGAGGACGCGCACAGCCTTGACACACGCCTCTAACTCAACCACTCCGGCGTTCTTGTACTGTAGGACACAAACGAGGAGACGCGTCAAACAGAAGGGACAATCAAGATTCTCTGTTGTGTCATGAAAGTCGCCCTACAGGGGCTCTGGGACCCCGCAGGGCACTTCCCCAGCTTGGGGACCGACAGCACCCCCCCACCGTGGGGAGAGGGGGATGGCGGTTCTGTTGGAGAAAGTCCATCTGTTATGGGGTCAGAGGAGGTTGGTGGATTGAACCTACAAATGCACAACAGTGGGCATTTTTATCACATTTCACGATACTGTCGGTGGATACTTGTCTCCATTTCCACTTACATCTCCTGTGCTCTGAAACACCTTGCGACCCTCTCACACCTGCTGAAGTTGTGAATGTATCTGACTTTGTGGCAAACACCCTGCACCCCTGTGTGCCTGCACTTAGTGCTCCACACCTCTGTGATCTTCTCTCCGAGTTACTTGGCCCTGCTTCTCAGCTCCGAGAGACAGAGGAGACAGAAAAGGGACCCAGCCCTCGCTACTTGACGGTGACCCTGGCTAAGTGCTCTCAGGCCTCACCTCCAGGGCTCCCAGCTCTGCCCAAGGTAGCTCCCACTCGGGAGGGCTGCGGGAGGGCTGCACGCATCTGGCTGGGACCCCGGATCAAGGTCTGGAGTGCCCCCTGTCCCCCCCTCCAGCACCCACCCCCCGCCTGACGCTACACTGCAAAACTGTACGCGGGCTGTTCTTCTGCCGGTTTGCTCTTCCAAACCTGTTTTGTCTTTTCTCCTAAGCACCCTGAGCTGGAGTGACCTTCCGTTGAGGAATCTGGAAAACTTGCAGTTGAAGAAAAGGTTTACACAGGGAAGTCCCGTAGACGAGCGCCCGCGGGTGAGGACGTCCCCCACCAATATTGTCGGCGGGCATCACACACTGGGAGTCACCCCATCCCACCCACCGCTGTGGCCGAGCACCCCCGAGGCCTGGCAGCCCCACCTGCCCGTTTACCAATTATGACGAAGCAAAGGTAGAATCGCTCGTGCTTCTTACTCAAGTAATTTCTATAAAGTAGACAAAGAAATCACTGTGCTAGGAAGGGCAGGCCTCCATGCTCGCCTCTTTTCAAATATGTGAAATGTCCATAATTTGTGATATAATATATCAATTACCAGACACAGTCATAAAAAGAAACTATACTTCCCCAACTACCAACTCTAAAGTCAAAAATCTACCGTTTGTTTTGTTTGTTTGTTTTTTACGATTTTATCTGTTTATTTCACAGAGAGACAGAGCGAGAGAGAGAACAGAAAGAGGGAACACAAGCAGGGGGACTAGGGAAAGCAGACCCGATGCCAGGGAGCCTGATGCAGGGCTCGATCCCAGGACCCTGGGGTCATGACCTGAGCGGAAGGCAGACACTTAATAACTAAGCCACCCTGGAGCCCCAGAAATCTACCACGTTTTATAGACCATTTAACAACAACAACAAACATAAGGACTTTTTTTTTCACTGAAATTAAATAACTTCTTTTCCTTCAAAACCCTTAAAACTTCCATTTAAGTGAAAATAAAAGTCAACTCCATACTTTCACATATTTTATGCGACACTCATATATTTTTTAATTATACTACACAGAGATTTAAACTGCAATCATAAAAAAGTTGTTCATCCATTAGTAGAAAGGTATCCACAATCAGCGGGGATTAGGAAAAGAAAGGACAATTCCTAATGACCTATATACCTAGTCTTCCATCATTTTCCTGGAACATAAGCTCTAGGACGCAGGAACCAAGCCCCATTTCACTACTGGATCCTTAGTAACTACCTACTAGCAAAGGTCCCGCGTAGAACTATACAAGCACTTGGAACACTAAAAAAATAAAATAAAAAAAAAAAAAAGAACTATACAAGCAATACTTTAAGAATAAATGAGGGAATTAGCTCATTCAATTCTAAAACAAAAATCCCAAAACAAATTCTACCATTATTTTAGGGCCCAAAATGAGACCTAAAAAAAGTAAAGTTTCTTGCCCAAGATTACAAAGCTAGTAACTGGTGAAGGCAGGATTTGAACTCGGGTATGACGCCGAAACTAAGGCGGCAATATCACTCCATTAGGAACAAAGTGACCCTCACCAGAGAGGCCACATGAACGCAGCTAAAGGCAGGTGAGCACTGAGAACTCTGTGCGGACACTAACCCTTGCAGGGAGGGTCCTCTGCCTCCCAGCCCAGCTATCTTTCCATCTGTGCGCACGAGAAGACACAAGACCTAGCTTCTGGTTCCAATAATGCCACTATGTGACTCTGACAGTCACTTAACCTCCCTGGGCTTTAGTATCTCTGCTGTGGGAAGGTAGGGGACCATATGTTCTCCAAGGTTCCTTCCAACACCAGTATCTCAGCAGAAGGTCTATGTCTCTAGTCATCTGTTCCAATACGAAAGAATTTCCTTGGCCACAAATCAGAAATCTAATAAAAAATTATTCATGAAGCCACCAAGAGTCTGCTGAAGAGATTTTGCAATCCCTCGCAGGGAATGAAAACCAAAGGTGGTGCTTCTCCCCAGTAAGTGGGAGGTAGCCTGATGAGTCCGTGTGTGTGTGTGTGTGTGTGTGTGCGTGCGTGGGTGTGTTACGAATTAAATACATTCAGATCCGGGAAGTGCACAAACATTCCTGGACCACTCTCACTTCATGGCAGTGGAGGACATAGAAGAGGAAAGAACAGGAGCAAAGGGGTAATGACGCAAACGAGGAAAAGTACAACCAGAGAGATAGGCAAGACGTGCATCTGCCCCGTACGTGAGGAGAGGAACTGGTTTCTTCCAGACGTCTTGCTGGACACGTACTCAACCAGGGCAGGAGACGGTGACCAGGTAGAACGAGCCCGCCACTGCAGTAGGCATTGACACACAGTTCATTTACCCTGATCAAAAACTCCACGCGGCAGACCTTCATGTCCCCATTCGAGAGAAAAAAAAACCTGGGCCGATCCCCTGCAGCTGGACTGAACTCTGACGGCCTGAGACACGGGAGGGGAGACTCAAGCCCGGCTCTGCCCAACTCCAGAGTCTGCTCTTCCCACTCTTGGAACTGGAAACATCATGTCCCACGGCCACTGACTCCCCCACCACGCCCTGTAGCCACTAACTTTTAGTGAGCCCTGGCTGGCAAGCTGGGGTCCACCTGCCGCGCCCACCGGGCTTCGCCCCAGAGGCAGGAAAGCCTGGTCCCTGTGCACGTCCAGAGCCTCGTCCCCTGACCTTACACGGGTTCCTTCTGCCTCTCTAGCCCAAAGACAGTCACTAAACTGCTAGAATTAGTTCACAAGCACACGACCTCTCCATTTGTCCGCCCATTGAAAGAACTTAGCTATGATCACTTTGATAATGTTGGAAACAATTGCAAAGAGAAAAGAAAGGATTCTGGAAAAAGTGCTTATTACTTATAATTTTTAACTAGCCAGTTACAAAATGAATATTAAAACATCAAATGTGGGTGCTCGCTTCAGCAGCACATGTAATAAAACATCAGTCTGAGGCAGCTGGGTGGCTCAGTCACTAAGTGTCTGCCTTCGGCTCAAGTCATGACTCCAAGGTCCTGGGGTCAAGCCCCACATCGGGCTCCCTGCTCAGTGGGAAGCCTGCTTCTCCTTCTCCCACTCTCCCCCTGCTTCTGTTCCCTCTCTCGCTGTGTCTCTCTCTGTCAAATAAATAAATAAAATCTCTTTTTTTTAAGATTTTATTTATTTATTTGATATACAGAGATCACAAGTAGACAGAGAGGTAGGCAGAGAGAGAGAGAGAGGAGGAAGCAGGCTCCTTGCCGAGCAGAGAGCCCGATGCGGGGCTCGATCCCACCACCCTGAGATCATGACCCGAGCCGAAGGCAGAGGCTTTAACCCACTGAGCCACCCAGGCACCCCTAAATAAAATCTTTAAAAAGAAAAAAAATCAATCTGCCTTCCTACATATCAGCTCATAGAAGTTCAAAAATATAATGGCAAAAAATCTCATCCACAAAATTAACAAAAACGCATACAATAACTAGGAATAAACTTAAAAACAATGCTCACGTTCTCAATGAAGACAACTGCAACTGTACTGTGGAACTTAAAATAAGACGTGTAAATGCAGAGATGTGAACACAGTCTACAGAGAAAAGCAGTTTTGTGAAGATATAAGTTCTCCTAAAAATAATTCAAAATTTATTGCAAACCCCATGAAAATTCCAATGTGGTTTTCTTTTTCCTTCTTTCTATTTTTTTTTTTGGTAACTTGAACAAAATATTTCATAATTCTTTATGAATAATAAAGTCAAAATACTAGCCAAGAAAATCTGGAATAAGAGGAAGGAATTTTAAAGAAAAGAAGACACATTATCATATATTAAATAGATTACAGGAAATAAAATATCATGATGCTAGACTAAGAAAAGAAATTTGTAGAAAGGAATGAAAAAAAAGTCAGGATTAGACTCTAATATATGGGTAAGCAGGATTTCAAATCAAAGAGAAAAGTTATGAATTCAGTAAGTCATGGTAGAATAATCAGATAGTACCTGGAAAAAAATAAGTGATATTGCTGTGTCATTATATACACAAAATAAGTTATAGGTAAGGAGGTAAATAACTTAAAATGCTAACAAGAGGGGCGCCTGGGTGGCTCAGTCGATGAAGCGTCTGACTCTTGCTTTCAGCACAAGTCATGATCTCAGGGTCAAGGAAAAAAGCCCAGAATCAGACTCCACACTCAGCACAGAGTCTGCTTGGGATACTCTCCCTCCTGCTGGGTCCCTGACCCTGTTTAAGGGTGCCTGGGCACATGGCCCCTCTCTCTCTCTCTCTCTCTCTCATTAATTCTTTTTTAAAATATTAATAAAATAATAATTGCAGGGGCACCTTGGGTGGGTCGGTCGTTAAGTGTCTGCCTTCAGCTCAGGTCATGAACCAGGGTCCTGGGATCCAGTCCCACATCACGGTCCTTGCTCAGTGGGGAGTCTGCTTCCCCCTATCCCCCTGTGTTCTCCCTCTCTCTATCAAAATCTTTTCTTAAATAAATAAATCAAATGCTAACAACAGCTAATACGATACTTTCCAGTACTTCACTCTGCCTATCCTCACTATATCCCTTTGAGAGAGGTACTATCATCATCCCTATTTTAGAGATTTAAAAAAAATTAAGGAAAGGAATTTTATTCTATTGTCAAGGCATTTCTAAGCATAACACTGAAGGTAAAACCCATAAGCAAAAGACTTACCATATTAAAAACACGTTTTGACCACAAACAAAAAGAAAACCTCATGAACAAAATTAAAGGCAAACAACATTAGGAAACAGATTTGTAACAGACATTGATGAAAGGTAAGAAGCTAATATCCATAACATACAAAGAGCTATAACAAATCAACAAGAAAAACACCCCACCTTAAAAGTATGTAGAGGACATATATGGGTAATTCATATAAGAAATGTAAATGGTAACAAGGGAAAAATGCTCAGTATCTCACTGATAATTAAATGTAAACAATGAAAAGTTACTTTTGCCCATCATAGTGGCAAACACCCTAAAAGGTGGCAAATATCCTAATAGCTAGTGTTTGTGAGAAAGCAGATTGTTAACTTTCTTGAAGGACAATATGGCAATGTATAAGTCCCAAAAATACCATGCAGATTGAGAGAGCAGATTGTTAACCTTCTTGAAGGACAATATGGCAATGTATAAGTCCCAAAAATACCATGCATTATCTGACTCAAGTCCACTTCTAGGGACTATGCCCTTAAAAAAAACTGTTTTCCTTCCCACGATGGCAAACAGTCCTCTATTCCTGCATATTAGGTCATTTCAGTTTTCCTAATATTCAGGAACGGAGAACTGGTTAAATAAATAATTCTACTCCTTTTCATTCCCTGTTGGAGAAGGAATTTGAGGAGTAACCTGAAAGCGAATTATGATCAATGTAAAACATCACGTCCAGTGATTCCCAGAAATCTTAACTAAAGGAATGATCACATAGGCACACGAGAATAAGGGCACCTGGGGGACTCAGTCCGTTGAGCGTCCTGTCTGGGTTTCAGCTCAGGTCATGATCTCAGGGTCATGAGATGGAGTCCCGTGTCGGTCTCCACGTTCAGTGCAGAGTCGACTTGAGGATTCTCTCTCCCCCTTTGCGCCTCTCCCCACTGTCTTTCTCTCTCTTTCTCTTCCTCCCCCTCTGCTCCTGCGCCTTTGTGCTCACTCTCTTTACTTGACAGAGCTCAAATAAAGAAAATCTTAAAAAACAAAAAAGCACAAAAGCACGCATGTCTAAAGACGCTTCCTGAAGCCAGTTTTCCCAGAAGTGGGATGCGAGAAAGCCCGTGCAGCCCCCAGGATGGGGAGGAAGCAAAGCGCAGCAAAGCTGTGGGCTCTGCGGGAGCAGGCAGGCCGCGTGGCTCGAGGTGCTGCCCGCTCCCCGCGCGGGGCTCCCAGCAGTCTTGCATGCGCACGAGTAGAGGACCTCCTCCACCTGGGAGGGGACCGTCCACCCTATCTGCAGAGGGCAGAGGCCTGCAGCGTGAGGACATCGCGGTGTACCTCTCAGGGAATGGGGGAGCGGCGGCAGGACACGCGTGGGACAGCCTCGTCTCCTGAAAGAAGAGCCACCCACCTGCACACATGCGTCACGGGCCTGCCGCCCGCGAGACATCCACGCTGGACCCCGCACACTCGCCAGTCCGAGAGGTGAGGGCCAGGGAGGGGCCGCTCCCACAGGCTGCCGCCGCCTCACCCCTGCACAGCTGCAGCTCTTGTCCTCCGGATGACGGAAAGTGTATGTGAAAATTTAAATTTTTTGAAATCCGGTAACAGGAACGGTGCATCCAGAAGACGGCACACTGGGCACATCGTTAGAAAGCAGGCAACGCAAGACTGAACTACAGAGGAACACACGCTGCGCCAAATCAGAGACGCGAGTCTCCGCACGGCGAGCACAGAACGCGCGCCAAGAAGACCAGAAAATAGATGCTAACGGGTTAAAGCGACTATCTCTGAGCAGCGGCGCTATGATAGCCTTTCTTCCCCTTTCCCCAAATACTGAATGACATACGCATTATTTTGAATCGGAAATAAAACACGTTTTCAAGCATACAGTATCCTGTGTTAGGGAATAATACACGAATACTTACGGAACCAAACAACTGGCAGACACTGTGGTGCTTCACAGTGTAAACCAGGAACTCCCGTTCAAACGACACAATTAGGAAAGGGGTTTACGAAGCAGTGACATCACCTTGCTGTAATAGGAAATGGCCTCCTTATACTTGTCAATTATGTCCTCGGGACTAAGACAGTTCTTAGCACGTCCGATTTCGGAACTGGTGTCGGGATTTATGCCGTTGGTCGTGAGGGCACCTGCAAACCAAAAGGAAGAAAAAAAAGAATCTTTTGCTATTCTGTCTTCTTTGTTCTTTTGAAAGTGGGGCACAAACAGGATAAAGCTTAAATACTCCCCCCTCTGCAGTTTAAGTAACGAAGCCATTTTTAAATTCTTCCTAGCTTCTATGGACCCTGTAAGTCTTACCATCAGAGCCTGTGTTAAATGATAATTAGCTCCGAGCACATTCTCCTTCCTGAAACCGTCCAGTGGAGACCGTGGGATGCGCTATAGGAAAGTCACCTGTCCACCATGTCACCGTCCGGAAGACGACGCGGCCGGCACGTATCACCTCGCGGCTCTATGCTGAGCGCTCGCAGGAGGCCCCGCGCATGCCCTCAAACAAAGATAAACTACCTAAAAGCGCTTCCCGGATCAGCCAGGACGGAAGGAATCCAACCGACAAAGGCTGGTGTCCTGTCTGCGGTTCCCATTTTCCAGCTCCGGCCAACCTCTGTCACTAGGCAGAACGGCCGCATTCCTCAGCCGTCAGACTCATGGGAGGGGAGAGTTCTGGAGAAATCTCCATTTACAGAACATACCAGCTACACGTGGAACTCGGACAGGGAAAAGGGAAAACGTGATTTTTATTTCACAGAACACAGAAACACTCTGCTACGCCCCAGCAACAGAAAAACCAGGGTCCCGCTAAGCCACTTCTTTCTGTCTCTGCCAAACCCCGTCTTCCTGGCGCCTGCCAGGGCTCAGGCATGAGGCTGCGGCCGAGCCTTACAATCCCCGGGGCCCAGGCGGGCATCTCACTGCCCGGGACACACATGCCAGTCCGTGCCCCACCCTCGCTTCTGATCCGGCTCTGTTATTCTGTAAGCTGCCTTAAACGCTTTTGGGAACAAGACAGAAGAATGAATGGACACACAGACAGACAGGTGGCAGATGGGCAAACAGACAGAGGGACTCCACGCAAAGGGGAACAGAGACAGTCTCCTATACAAAACCCTCCTCTAGCCGGGGAGGACAGAATCACCACAGGGAGCCACGAAGAGGCATGGGGCTTGAGATCTTGTTTCCTTCGGATTTCGTGAAAATCACAGCAAGGCATGAAAGGACAGAACTACAAATGAGAAGAGAAAAGGGCATGCTTGAAAAAACCTAAAGTGTATACCTTTTTAAAGAACAGGTTCAAATCATCAAGGCCCAATGACACAATCCTTACAGAGAGCAGAGAATTCCATGTCCAGGCCACAAGGGCTCCCTTCAGAGCAGGGAGAGCTGACACGGAGCGTACAACACCAGCAGAGCCAAAGAAACATGGTTTTGCACGCAGAAGGACTCAGCACGTGTGCTAAGGAGCCCCCAACCATGCTCTGAGGGAGGCTCCCAGTGTACCCCAGTCCTGCGGTGAGGAAAGAAGTCCTGGGGAGGCAGGTGTCCTTGCTGGTTTTCAGAATTCCAGAGCGAGTGACTCCAGGGCAGGACTCAAACTCAGGCCTATGTCTTATACAAACGCACTGCCATGTCTCATGTGCTGTTCGTGTGCACAATACATCCATTTCCGGCTGAAAGAACACGGAGTGAGTGTACAGGCAGTCGTGATTTATCTAATAGGCTCTAATAATTTATCTTTGTATCACCGACTTCTACTCTTTTCCCTTGAAGAAAGGAAGGGAAACTAACGGGGGCCACGAGTGAGGTGGGTCTTTCATTCTTCACGGTACCTCCTGTGCTCTAAACAGTTTCTGATCGAGGAGTCCCCACCCAGGGAGGAAGAGGAAATGCCCGCTCCACTTTGAAAGAAATGGCACCAGCGATGACGAGGGTTCGTTTAAGGATTAAACACCAGTACTGATGCTGGGGGAATGTGTCGGCTACGAGCAACAGCAGAGCTCAGGAGAGAGCTTAGTGGGTCACAGTGGTTTCATTTCATTCGGTACAAGAATAACGAGCTCTAAAACACGAGTATGCAATAAATTCCATCTTTCTTGACATCCACAAAGCGCTGACAGCCTGCGTGGAATGCTAGTGTGAACCAGCGAAACAAGGAGTCATCAGGACCACAGCCTTGAGTCTACAAGCAGGAAAAATCAATGAAACAGGCAGGTTGACGGTCAGGCAGGTGGCAAGGAAAAGAGTGGACACGGTAAGGAAGAGGCAGGGGGAAAGTTCAGAAAACAGCCTCATCACAACGGATGTCAGGCATCCATCCAGCCCTCATTCGTGCGCGCAAGAGACAGGCAGAGACTTACAGAGTCCTTTTATCGGCAAGATGGCATACAAGGCACAAAACTGGAAAGGCAACACACACAGAGATAAAACAAAGCAGAAATCAGAGGGCATAAAGCAGAGACAGACGAGGCAGGAGAGAGACAAAACCGTGAGGGAAGCGCAGCAGCAGGGCTCAGAGAAGGCAGGCACCGCTGGTGCGGCGGTGAGCCCGGCAGCGGCAAGCAGCCCGGCACTGCCCCGGCTCACTCACATCCTGTCCTATTGGAAAACCAAGCCCCAGGGCGCCTGGGTGGCTCAGTGCGTTAAAGCCTCTGCCTTCAGTTAGGGTCATGATCCTGGGGTCCTGGGATCGAGCCCCGCATCGGGCTCTCTGCTCGGCAGGGAGCCTGCTACCTCCTCTCTCTCCCTGCCTGCCTCTCTGCCTACTTGTGATCTCTGTCTGTTAAATAAATAAATAAAGATCTTTAAAAAAAGAAAAACCAAGCCCCTGCCACAGGGGACTCCTGGCACCGTCTGCAGAGGGCCAGCAAGGAGACAGGGCTGCCGACAGGTCGGGAGTGAGACTGGGCACCTCCAACTCTGCGGCACAGATGGAATTTCTAATGAACGGTACAGGGATGTCTGGAAGGCCATTTGGAAAAAGATCAGAACAGACCCGTTCCTCACACCAAACACAAGAGTCAACTCCAAATGATCGAGGATCTACACGTAAAACAGAAAACCATTAGAGAAGTTCCGGTAACTCAGGTGAGCTCCTCTAAAACTGGATACGTGGAAAGGCTCTCTATGATGCAAATCCAAATGCGGTTTCAAAAACTGATAAATGCAGTTATGTAAAAATATCACAAAGCCAAAATATAAATGAAGATCTAAAAGTATTTACAACATATTTCACAAAGGCTATAACTCTAATATAGAGAGTCATAAAAACTGAGAAAAAGCTAAAATCCAATAGGAAAAAAAACGAGAAGATATAAGCAGATAATTCACAAAAGAAAAATATAAAGATGGCCCTCGCCAATTAAAAAGCTGTTGAATGTCACCTACAGCCTATCTAGTTGGTTAAATGTTATACGAGCAAGGAGCCGTTAACAAACCTGGAGAGAAAAGGCAACCTTGTGCTTGGCTCCTGTGAATGCAAAGTGCTATGACCTCTATGGACAGAAATGTGGTAAAATCTAAGAAAAGTGTGTCTACATGTTTTTTTCACCTTTCAACCCAGGAACACCATTTCTAGGAATTTATGCTGAAGACCCAGTGCCAATAACACAGAAACACACGTGTATGGGGTTATTCCCTGGAGCAGCGTAATTCAAACAACTGGAAACCACATGCCCACGAGGAGACCAGTAAACAGAACACGGCACGTCCACGCACACGGCGTGCCTCACACCTGTGAGAATGGCTGGGGCACGTCCCCATCACCTGCCCAGGATCAATTTCCAGGATATGCTGGCAAACATGACAGCAAAAAAAGCCAAATATAAAAGAACATGTATAATATGCTATCTTTTGCCCAAGAACTAGAAATAAGAACATATGTCTGGTTCTCTTCATCAACAAACAAGCAAACAAACATCCCCACCAGAGTGAAAAACCAAGAATGGATGGTCATGTGCAAAGGTAGAGGGGCAGGAGGTAAGAGGGGTAACAGAGGCAGTGACCCTTCTCTGGGTATAACTTTTTGTACCAATTTGACTTTTGGAACCATTTTAATGTTCTATATAGTACAAAAAACAAAAAGGAAATCAATCTTCTCTGGGTATAACTTTTTGTACAATTTTGACTTTGGGAACCACTTTCATCTTCTATATAGTAAAAAAAAAAAACCAATCAAGATGGGGGAACCCTATAATGACATGCCAACAGAAACAAATGAGCCTACATTTAAGATAAATAACATAATTACCTTGACAGGGAGGATTAAAGGACAAACCCAACCAGCCTCTGATCATGTACCTTGTATACTGACCCCCAGGATAAAGACAGAAAGAGCATAAACAACTCTTACATTCTACTTAAATGTTTGTTTATATGGTGACATTACTCAGTAATGCTGAAACTACTTTCTGTATACTGTAGGACTGAGAAAATGAGTAAATATATTGATAACATCGGGAGGCAGATTTCTCACTGTTAGAGAAGGAAGATACAAATATAACACAGGGAAAGAATGGAAAGACTCCTCAGGTTTGGGACTGGAATTAGAGTTAGCAGAGTATGAACTCTAGATAACACTATCAGTTTCTCAAAGGGCCATAAGTAATAGCACATTTAGTGCCAGATCTTGGTTTCTAAATACCATTTGCCAACAAAGGGAACTAGAACACTGGAGAGGGATGTCTGATGTCAAAGTTGGGTCACGTATCTCCACTTTACTCCAGACAGTGAGGAAATGCTGTGCACAAAGGATACAAGCACCAGCCAGTAGGGCTCCCCCTGGCCAAATCTAGCCAATAGCAGTCTAGTAGGGCTCCCCCTGGCCAAATCTAGCCAATAGTAGTCTAGTAGGGCTCCCCCTGGCCAAATCTAGCCAATAGTAGTCTAGTAGGGCTCCCCTGGCCAAATCTAGCCAATAGTAGTCTAGTAGGGCTCCCCCTGGCCAAATCTAGCCAATGGCAGTGGGGGGTGGGGGACAAAGAATGAAAGCAACGGATTAGAACCCACTGAATAAAATAAAGATCTGTAAGCCCACAGTAAAGCCAGATGGATGGCCGACCAAATGGATGGTTGGGCAGATGGCAGGGAGGGAGGGAGGGAGGAACTGAGAAAAGGATGAGAAAGCTCTTCCTTGTACAAGAAGGCTAACCAGTAGATGGGTAAGTAATGATGAAGTTAGACCATCAACTTTTGGCAACCATCAACTGACTCGGGTAAAAATCTTCAGTGAATGCCAAATCTAGTAAGTGAAAGTTTGATGAGAAACAGGATATTTACATGGTCTCAAAGTATTTTCCCACAAATTACTTATTAACTACAAAAAGGAATACAGTTAACTTTACACTGGAGAAACCTGGCCAACAATCAAAGTGATTGCCAATAACGGGACAAACTGGCCTCATGTGCTTCCTGATATAATGCATAAAGACATAACATCGTCCACCCTAGCAAAATGCATCATGTCGTCATCAGGAAGCAACCTCAGGCACATCCAAACTGAGGAACTTTCTATAAAAGAAATGGTTGGTATTCTTCAAAAACACCAGTATCAAAAAGACACCGAAAATCAGAGGAACTGTACCAGATCAAATATTATCAAATGATGGGGAAACCAAATGCAATGTGTGATCCTAAGCTGGATCCTGGCTCTAAAACTAGAGTCGCTAAACTGGGGCAGTTAGTAGAACTCGGTAGAGGAAGGTGTTCTATCAGTCCTAAATGTCCTCATTTTCACCACCGTACCATGCTTTGTACATCAGTGATCTTGTCCTTGGGAAATACACACTATGGGAGTCCGGGCAGGGGCATCGGGTCTGCAGTTTACTCTCGAATGGCCCTAAAGGCTGAAGGTAAACATGCAGACTTCAAATAATAAAGCAAAGGATAATCACGGTAAATCTGGAGGAAGAGTACACCAGAGTTCTTCCTACCATTCTTGAAACTTGAATTTTTTTTTGAGTTATTTCAAAGTCAAAAGTTTAAAAAAAATTAGAATCCTGGTAAACCCAATCACAGAACAAGTCTATTGAAAACAGAATGTGGGGGCACCTGGCTGACTCAGTGAGTAGAGCATGAAACCCTGGATCTCAGGGCTGTGAGTTCGAGCCCCACACTGCGCACAGAGATTACTTGGAAATACACACATACATACGTGCATACATAAGTCCTAAAGCCATCTTAATTTTTTTTTTAAAGTAGGTGTTTTTACAAATATAAAAGCACAGAAACATACACATTTGGGAATAGAAATGAAATTCGAAAAGACAAATTACAGACCAAGATCATAAGCCACAAGCAGAATGGTCATTCTTCCACTCATAACACTCACTGTGTTCCTCCAACAAGCCAGACACGGGGCTGGGCCCTGAGAATGGGGTATCACAGCGGTACACAGTGCACTGAAAAACTCACCACACAAGCTCTATGATAAAAGTGACATCGGGGCACCAGGGTGGCTCAGTGGGTTAAGCCTCTGCCTTTGGCTCGGGTCATGGTCTCAGGGTCCTGGGATCAAGCCCCGCATCGGGCTCTCTGCTCAAAAGGGAGCCTGCTTCCCCCCACTCTCACTCTCTGCCTGCTTCTCTGCCTACTTGTGATCTCTGTCAAATAAATAAATAAAATCCTAAAAAAATAAAGTGACACCATGACAATGACCATACCCTGCACAATGAACCAAGTCTTGCATGGGGTCTGATTTCTTTTCCCTGAAAAAATTAAAACCCTGGAATAAGACGGGAGATATGTTTTCAGAAGAATGAGAGAGAAATTGACTCAGGAGGAAATACTGAAGGAGTTGTGGTTGTTAAGCAAGCTAGAGGAAGCACGGTAAAAATCCTACAGCAGAGCTAAAATGGGAAGAGGAAACTTCAACAAGCAGAGCTAGAAGACATCTAGAGGACTCCTCCAATGAGAGTGGAGTACATGTGCTTCTCAAGCATACATGGAACATTCTCCAGGAGAGACAACACACCCGATCACAAAACATATCTTAGTAAATTTAAACGAAAGAAAATCACACAAAGTATGATCTCTAACTGCCACAGAATTATGATAGAACCAACAGATGGAAATGTGGGGAATTTATAAATATTTGCAAATTAAATAGCACACATCTAAACAGTCAATGTGTCAGAGAGGAAATCACAAGGAAGATAAGAAATTAATTTGAGCTGAATGAAAACAAAAGCACAATATACCAAAAATGAGATGCAGCAAAAGCAGTGCTTAGAGGGAAATTCATAGCTAAAATGCCTACTTTAAAAAAAAAAAAAGATCTCAAGTCAACAACCTAAGAAACTAGAAAAAAAAAAAAGCAAACTAAAATCAAAGCAAAGGAAGAAAATAATAAAGATTATTATCTTTATTATCAAAAATCAATAAAATACACAATTTTAAAAACAGAAAAAACCTACAAAACTAAAAGCTGGTTCCATAAAAAAGAAAAATAAAATTGACAAAATGTCCAAAAAAAAAAAAAAAAAAAAAAAAAGGACAGAAGAGTCACATTACTAAAATCAGGGCTGAAAGGGGGTATCTGGCTGGTTCAGTCAGAAAAGCATATGCCTCTTGATCTCGGGGTTGTGAGTTCAAGCCCCATGATGGATGTAGAGATTACTTAAATAAATAAATAAACAAGTAAATAAATAAACAAACTTTGAAAAAAAAATAAAATCAGGGCTGAAAGAATGGACATAACTACCAACATTAAAAATTAAATTAGGGGTGCCTGGGTGGCTCAGTGGGTTAAAGCCTCTGCCTTCAGCTCAGGTCATGATCTCAGGGTCCTGGGATCAAGCCCCTCGTTGGGCTCTCTGCTCAGCAGGGAACCTGCTTACCCCTCTCTCTCTGCCTGCCTCTCTGCCTACTTGTGATCTCTGTCTGTCAAATAAATAAACAAAATCTTTAAAAAAATTTAAATTAATTATAAGGGAATACCATGAACCACTGCAGGCCAATAAATTACATAACCTGAAAATTCCTAGAAAGACACAAAATACCAAAACAAATTAAAGAACAAACAGGAAAACTGAATAGACCAGAACAAATAAAGAAATTAAATCCACAGGCAAAGTTTCTTGGCGGGGAAAAAAAAAAAAGCTCAGATACAGATGGCTTCACTGGTGAATTCTATCAAATGTTTAAAGAAGTAACTACAATTCCTCACTAATTCCTCAGAAAAATGTAAGAGGAAGGAACACTGGCCAAATCATCTTAGAAGGCCAATATTGCCCTAATACCAAAACCAGAAGATATCAAAACAAAACTATAGACCAATACCTTTTATAAATACAGATGTGAAAATCTTCAAAAAAATACTGGCACGCTACATCCAGCAATATGTAAGAGGATTATACAACACGACCAAGTGGCATTCATTTGAAAATTGGTTTAATACACAAGAATCAATTAATTAGGGGCCCCTGGGTGGCTCAGTCATTAGGCGTCTGCTTTCAGCTCAGGTCATGATCCCAGGGTCCTGGGATTGAGCCCCACTTCAGGCAGGAAGCCTGCGTCTCTCTCTCCCACTGCCCCTGCTTGTGTTCCCTCTCTCGCTGTGTCTCTCTCTGTCAAATAAATAAAATCTTAAAAAAAAAAAATCAATAACACTGTATCTGTAGAATAAAGGACACAAACTACATGATCACCTCAAAAGATGCAGAAAAAGCATTTGACAAAATAACATCCTCTCATGATAAAAATACTCAACTAGGAATAAAAGGGAATAAACTTAATAAAGAGCATCTATGAAAAATCTACAGCTAATATCATACTTAATGATAAATGACTAAATGCTTTCCCCCTAAGATCAAAAATAAGGTAAAGATGTCCTCTCTCAATGTGGGGAAAGGGGAACCCTATTCCACTGTTGGTGGGAATGCAAGCTGGTGAAGCCACTTTGGAAAACAGTGTGTAGATTCCTTAAGAAATTAAAAACAGAGCTACATTATGACCCTGCAATTGCACTACTGGGTATTTACTCCAAAGATACAGATGTAGTGAAAAGAAGGCCCAATGTTCAGAGCAGCAATGGCCACAGTTGCCTAACTGTGGAAAGAGCCAAGATGCCCGTCAACAGAAAAATGGATAAAGAAGCTGTGGTCCATATATACCATGGAGTATTATGCCTCCATCAGAAAGGACAAATACCCAACTTTTGTATCAACATGGACAGGACTGGAGAAGATGATGCTGAGTAAAATAAGTCAAGCAGAGAGAGTTGATTATCATAAGGTTTCACGTATTTGTGGAGCATAAGGAGTAACACGGAGGACATGGGGAGATGGAGAGGAGAAGTGAGGTAGGGGAATTAGAGGGGGACATGACCCATGAGAGACTGTGGACTCTGAGAAACAAACTGAGGGTTTTGGAAGGGAGGGGGTGGGGCATGGGTAAGCCTGGTGGTGGGTATTAAGGAGGACACGTATTGCATGGAGCTCTGGGTGTAGTGCATAAACAATGAATTTTGGAACAGACACAAAAAAGTTAAATTAAATTAAAAAATTTTTTTAAATGTGCTCTCTTCTGGGGCACCTGGGTGGCTCAGTGGGTTGAGCCTCTGCCTTCAGCTCGGGTCATGATCTCGGGGTCCTGGGATCTAGTCCCACATTGGGCTCTCTGCTTGGCAGGGATCCTGTTTCCCTCTCTCTCTCTCTCTGCCTGGCCCTCTGCCTACGTGTGATCTCACTCTCTCTCTCTGTCAAATAAATAAACAAAATCTTTAAAAAAAAAAAATGTCCTCTCTCACCACTTGTATAACAAGGCACTGGAAGTTACAGCCATAACCATTAGAGTAGAAAATTAAATAAAAGGCATCCAGACTGAAAAGGAAAATGCAAAACTATCTCTATTTCAGGTGACATGATCGTGTAAAAAGAAAATCCTTAAAAAAAAAAAATCCACTAACAAAGAGTTCATATAATAAGAGAGTTCAGCAAGCCTGCAGAATGTAAGACCAATATGCAAAAAATTAGTCGTATTTCTATACACTTGCAATGAACAACCTGAAAATGAAATTTAGAAAACCTTTTCAATCACAACAGCATTAAAAAGAATAATAAATTTAGGAATAAATTTAAGCCCCCCAAAAAAGCATAAAATGATACTCTGGAAATTCAAAACATTGTTGACAAACGTTAAAGAAGACCTAAATAAAAGGAAAGATCCCATGTTCATGGGTCACAAGATTTAATATTCTTAAAATGACGATGCTCCCCGGGGGATCCATAGATTCGATGTAAACCCTGTCAATATCCCAGCTGGAGTCACTGCAGAAACTGACTAGCTGAATCCTAAAATTCATAGGGAAATTCAAGGGCTCCATAATAGTCAAGACTAATTTGAAAAATAAGAACGAAGTTGGAGGATTTACACTTCCCAATTTCAAAATATATTACAGCTTATGGGGAAATTATCACTAATTGTTAAACTTATCTGCTTGTCTTAATTTTCTAAATTCTCCACAATGAACGTGACTTCTATAATAAAGAAATATAAGGTATTTTTTAAAACATGCACACCCTTGGGGCGCCTGGGTGGCTCAGTGGGTTAAGCTGCTGCCTTCAGCTCAGGTCATGATCTCAGGGTCCGGGGATAAAGCCCCGCATCGGGCTCCTTGCTCAGTGGGGAGTTTGCTTCTCTCTCTGCCTCTGCCTGCCTCTGCCTGCTTGTGATCTCCGTCTCTCTCTCTCTCTCTCTCTCTCTCTCTCTGTCAAATAAATAAATAAATAAAAATCTTTTTAAAATAAATAAAACAGGCACACCCACTCATCAAAAAAATGCATTAATTATAAAGAAGTGAACAAACGGGGTGTCTGGGTGGCTCAGTGGGTTAAAGCCTCTGCCTTAGGCTCAGATCATGATCCCAGGATCCTGAGATCAAGCCCCACATCGGGCTCTCTGCTCAGCGGGGAGCCTGCATCCTCCTCTCTCTCTGCCTGCCTCTCTGCCTACTTGTGATCTCTCTCTGTCAAATAAATAAATAAAATCTTAAAAAATAATAATAATAATAATAATTTTTTAAAAAAAAGAAGTGAACAAACACCCAGGGAAAAATAACCACCAAAAACAAGAGTACATTTAAGTTCTCATAAGCTGAAAACTTAAAAGTACAAGAACATGAAGTTTTTAGGGAGATTTACAACATATTAAAACAAATTAATTTTCAAAAATTCTAACTGAATAATGAAAACTCAAGAAATGAAAGAAAATCACATTTCATAACCAATTTCAAATATATGGAGAGGAAAGGCCTAGAAATCACAATTCTTTTAACTCTGACACTAACTCAGTATAATGAGAGGAAAATCTTTACTTAGGAAACAGTGAAATTCTGAGCCTAAGACAGGTTAAACTCAGCACAAACTGCACTAGACAAAGTGATGATTTTTTAAATAGAATTCTAAAGTTAGAACACTGCTGAAAAGCTAAAAAATGTTCCCAAAAAAACAGATAGAAATAGAGAGGAAGTCTATCCCATGTGGCATGCAAATGCAAGCTTATTTTTGTTTACTCTCGGCGCTAATTACTTTCACCGAAGCAGAATATTTTAATTAAGATAAATAATCAATATTACACTTCTCTTGTCAAGTCTCGTTAATGAATCCACTCTGCTATGTAACCATAAGATATCTAGGATGGATCTAAAATTAGTGAAAATAGCTATGTATGGCTTCTGGAACTCTTCTCAAAGTTCCAAGCTTTTAAAATAGATCTGAGAAGTATTTCCAAATTATCTTTTCCCTCGTGAAACAAACAACAGATACTGTTTTCAAAATTCCGTTACTACAGATGATGATTCACGATCACCCTCATCGGCTGGACAACAGGCCCTATCTGGACACTACGAGCAGACAAAACGGGTATAAGGAAGACAATGACCCTCTTCTGGGAGACTTAGAATCTATCTCAAAACTGGAGTTTTTTATTTCACTGGTTAGCAAAATGAAATCAACCAAATGCTTTCTTTGAATGTTCCGTAGTCATGACTCTAGTTTTAGTGTGATGAACAGAAGAGACTGAAGCTTCACTTTCTCGGGCCAGTCAGCAACAGTCGTCCCCCGAAGGTGAGTAACGCAGAAATTCATTGACAGCCATGCTTCCCCCACATTAGACCTAAATAAACCTGCACTGAATTCTGCACAGTAAAGAAAAGAGATGAGGCCCCACTGAGGAAAAAAAATAGTAAGAAATCCAATAACCAGAGAGTTTTTAATAAATGATTCCTACGGAAAGGAAGAGAATATGGTGGTTATGAGGGCCGGTGCTGGAGACAAACTCATGCATCTGAATTCCCACATCACCATTCACTAGCTGTGACCCTGAGCAGGTCGTCAATGTTTCTGCATCTCAATTTCCTCATCTACAAATGAGGCATAACAACAACACCTATTTCCTAAAATCTCTGTAAGGATTTTAAATCGCTTCATATGGCAAGTTTATATACAACACCTTGTATCTTAGATATGACACTAAAATCACAAGCAAGAAAGAAAACACAGATAAACTGGACTTCAGCAAAATTTAAAACATCTCTGCTTCAAAGGTCACCATCAAGAAAGTGAAAAGACAACACACAGACGGGGAGGAAATTTTTAAAAATCATGTATCAGATAAGGACCTGTATCCAGAATACAGAAAAAGATTTGTTACAACTCAGTAACAAAAAGACAAATAACTCAAGTAAAAAATGTCCTGTAAAGGATCTGAATGGACATTTTTCCTAAGAAAATATGCAAATGGCCAATAAGCACAATGAAAGGATGCTCAGTGTCATTAGCTCGAAGGGAAAGGCGAAACACAGCTACAATGAGATACCACCACTTCACACTCACTGAAGCGACTGTGCTCAAAAGGGTAACAATAGGTGCTGGCAAGCTCGCAGAGAAACTCGAAGTGTCGTACACCACCAATGAGAACATCAAATGGCACAGCCACTCTGGAAAACAATCTGGCAGCTCCTCAAAAAGTTAAACACTGAGTCACCGTACGGCCCAGCAATTGTATTTACTAGGCTTGAACATAAGAGAACTGAAAACATACGTCCACACAAAAACTTGTTGGTTGAATGTTCACAGTACCATTACTGATGACGACCATAAAGTGGAAACAAACCAGATGCCCATCAACTGAGGAACGGGGGAACAAAAAGTGGTCTATTCATACGGAACAATATTGCCAGCAGTAAAAAGAAAGGAAGTATTGATTCAGGCTACAACATGGACAAACCTTGAAGACGTTATGTTAAGTGAGGACAGTCACAAAAGACCACACTGTTGTATGACTCCATTTCCACGAAAAGTCTAGAACAGGCAAACCCACGGAGACAGACGAGTGACGGCCTGAGACTGAGTGGGGAGTGACAGCTAAGGGGCATGGGACTTCCAAAGGGGTGATAAATGCCCTAAGGCTGACTGTGGTCATGCATGTACAACTCTGGAAATGTAGCAAAAAGCATACAATTGTGTACTTTAAAGGGGTAGATTGTATTAAAGCTGTTTAAGAAAAAAGGCACTTAGAATAGTGCCTTCACACAGTAAGCACAAATTGTTTATTTTTATTACAGGCAGAAGAAAATCCCCTCAATGTGAAAATGGGAAAGCAGATTTGAAATAACTGAAATTGGCCAAAAAAATCATTTCCCTTAAAACAGTTGCTGAATGGACAGGGCATATTCAGAAGTGACAAGAAATAAAACAATCTGACACCATGAAGCATTCTGTTTCAAATGTAGATCAAGTCTCGGAAGCCTAGCTGCCAGAAATGACTAGCGGAGAAGCTTGGTTCTTTTTTTTTTTTTTTTTTTTTTTTTTTAATTATAATCTCAAGGTCTCCCTTGTTTTCCTTTCTTTTTTTTTTCAATTTATTTATTTTCAGAAAAACAGTATTCATTATTTTTTCACCACACCCAGTGCTCCATGCAAGCCGTGCCCTCTCTAATACCCACCACCTGGTTCCCCAACCTCCCACCCCACCCCCCCGCCACTTCAAACCCCTCAGATTGTTTTTCAGAGTCCATAGTCTCTCGTGGTTCACCTCCCCTTCCCATTTACCCTTGGTTCTTAAAACAAACTTTGGAGCAAGCACCCAAAGACTGTCAAACTCTTTCCCTTCTGGTCTTTGAAAAAGTTGTAGGAAAAGCAGGAAGGGAAAAAAAATTCTGAAACAGGTCATTTTGAATAGTATATCTATTTAAGTTTCTAAAAATGAAATGGAATGATGCAATTCTGTCAAAACTTCATATGGATGGGTTTTCTAAGGGACAGAACAATTTTATAACCCTGAAGAGAACGTTCAGTGTTCAGATGTAGAGACTGAGGAGAATCGTACCACGTTGCTCCTGGCAGTTATGAAGTGATTCCCTACCAACCCATTTGCCGGGGTTTGAACAGCAGAAAAGAAACTGCTGCAGAGGAAAACTTTCCCTCTACCCTTCAAAGGTTCTTCTGATTGGTCTAAGAATTAAACTGACATGAAACAAATTAGCAGAAAATCAAATTTAATTTATTTGGGAACCTCACATACATGAGAGCACAAAGACAGGTAAAATGAGAGCATCTACGCCATCCTGAGCTAAGGAATGGGATAAGCTTGGGGTTTCAAAAGGGAGGAGCACAATTCACAGAGCAATAAGAGGAAAAGTACAATTTGGTAATTAGAGATACACCCAGCCAGACAGATGGGTCATTCAAATAAAATTTATCTCCAGTAAAAACTCTTATTTTGGGAAAGACATCAAATTGAGATTCTTCTGGGTAGTTAAGGGAGGGACAAATGTTTCTCTTGATTCCACGGAGTTTCCGTTGCCTTCAGCTCAAAAGATCCCACATGCCAAAGAGGCACAGTTTGGGGAGACCTGCTCCGAACTCCCTCAAGTCTGATGCCTGAAAGATCAGACCTTAGTAAGTGAGGAAGAGGCTGTGGTCAGCCCTGGCACAAAAGCCCCCATGAGCAGAGGCCAGAAGGCAGAAGTGCCATGAACTGGAAGGTAGGGGGAGAGAAGAACTTCAATATTGCACTTGCTCTCCTTGGGAACAAAGATCAAGTCCGTGTTTCTCTAATTTGGGAAGGCTGCAGGAGATGCCCTCAGACACCCAATTCTGGTTTCCCAGTTCTTTCCGGCCAGCTCCAACCTCTACAGCAGGATCCCCACACATTCCCATATAACAAAGCCTGCAGACGCCTCCCCCTTCTACCCCAATACTCTAAAATCAGTTTCATCTCCATTCAACCTTATTTTGAAAAGTTTCAGATATAAAAGATTTTTTTTTTAATCTCAATACATGACTGGTTTTCTGATAGCTAAAAGCCACTTCTACTTGGTGTAAACATCTAATTCTCCTGCAAGTAGTGGTCAACACAGTAAAATTCAGTACTTTCCATCAAGAATAATTAGCCAGATTGGACTCAGCAACTTCTACTGGCCAAATACCAATGCAGCCAACATTGATCTAATTGTTCATCTCTTTTAGCTGGGGGTGAGGGGTGTCATTCAGTTCTTCAGCCCAACCCCAAATTATTTTCTCATCACCAACTCAGGTCTCCTAAAAATAAAACAAAGCCATCTGTTTTCCTTTCTCTATACCTTCCATAAACCCTAATAGGAAACTAGTACCACTGTATGTCAATTTTATCCCAATAAACTAAGGAGGGGGAAATTTTTTTAATTTAAAAAAAAAAACATCAGTCTAGAGGGAGGACTCAACACAGATGTTAAAACAAGAATCTGCAAACCTGAAGCGGTTTCATTTCAGAATGGAGATACACAATGAGATGAATATAAACGCACCGGTCACAAAACATTTATTAACAAGGCTGTCTGATTTCTGTTCTTCAAAAGAAAGAAGAACAGAAATTTACCTTTTGTAAATTTTTACCTTTTGTCATTGATTCTAATTAACCCAGAAAATAATAGAGCTCATTATGAAATAATTAGGCACTGCAGTAAAAGAGATTTTGCTAAATTAATTACAGAATTAAGAAAAGAAAACCCACCTCCGTAAAAAACACATAATTTCTTTCTCTGTTAAGAATGCATATACAAAGATGCAATCGAGAATTGAAATTCACATTGAAAGGGCACAAACCACAAAATCAGAGCAGAGTCATTACTATGAACAAATTCGAAATTAACTGGACAAGCATGCTTAATGCATTCAAAGAATTTTAAATCATTGCAAATCATTCACTTAACCATGCTGGAGGAAGAATCCCCCCGTTCGACAGACAACATAAATCAACAGGGTGGCCCATCAGACAAGGACCAAACAAAAATCAGGTTTTTGACAGTTCTGATTTAAAGTTACTTAAATCAGAACGTTCCAAAGATCACAATCCAGAAATTTTAACCATTCATTCACACCACCATGAAACAAGCACTTAAAAAAAGAACAAAAAGAAACTAAGCATATAGATCATGTACCTGGGTCAATGAGAACTTCCTGTGCCCCTGGAAGAAAGAACAGATTACGGTCTTTTATTTGGAAAACAAAACTACTTTCAAAGACAACTACTAATCACATTTCTTGATTCACATCGCCTTGTAAAATCTGAGGCACTTCTATCCGATCAGGAGAGCAATTCTGAGGAGGAGTGTACCACCCGTTAGTGCCGCTTTACTTTAGGAGGAAAGAAAAAACAGGGGCCATTACTCCCACGCAGCACTGTGGAGGGCCTCTTGCCTCCTGCCCTCCCATCCCCCGAGCGCACAGTCCCCCAACCTCCTTAATCAAGTAGGAGAATTTCTTATTCCCACAGTTAAGCCAAATGACAAAGGAGTAATAATTTGTTTGTGCAAATACATGCCCACAGCTTGGAATGGAGGGCAAAGTTATCACAAGGAACTTGGCCGCATCCCCCGAAATCTCACACTCATACACTCGTTCACACATGCACTCACTGAATTCCTGGACGCTTCACAGGCTAAGGATCCCCAGCTCATGGAAGGTAGAACACAAAGAGTTCCCTCTGTTCTTACCAAGAAGCTCGATCGTCTGCCTGACCACCCGAGTGTCCGTGCAATCCAATTAGCCTTCTCTGCAGAATGCAATTTCCCATGATGGCAAAACACACCCTGAGAAGTACTGGTTCCAAGAGTTGTGTTTATCATTAGCTACGATCATTTTTAAACATGTTAGCAAGATGCAAGAAGGTATGCCCCAGCGATACGAATTCTTACTGAAATAGCGCAGTTACTCAATCCTTTTCGTCGAGAGTAAGTCCCACAGTCCTATCTAAGAGCTACTTTGCGTGCTGCGATGTCTATATTTAAATGCAGATAAGAACTCACTGTAATCTAGAAGGCACGATTTTAATAAACAAACAAGTGCTTTCTGTTAACACCAACCACACCCAAGCAGCGTGCTTGACAGCCAGCGCGTGCGGCTCTCCCCGAGCTGCCCTGCAAGGGAGACAGCGATGACTAAGGCCGCAGGGCTGCGGAGCGGAGAGCGGTCAGAGGAGCCCCACCACCACTCTGCCCCGACCCCCAGGCTGCGGGACCACGCAGACGGACCTGCCCTGCGGGGACACTCAGCTGCATGACCATTGGGGCATGCGGGGTTTCCAGATAACGCTAGAAACTTTTTGTTCTGTGTGAAACCAGTCAGATACCTTACACGGCACCATACCCGTGAAGTAGGGGGGGTGCCTGGGATTCCTCCCTGCTCTGCTCATGCTCCCCATCACGGATATTTAACCTCTCAGCTCATCCGGTGATGAACTCGGCCCCATACGAAGGGCACCCCGAAGGCAGAGCGTTCAAAGTTCTCTTGTTCAACAGGTAAAAATCTTAGTCTCGTGGCTCACACAGGCGGCCGACTCTCACTTCTCACGGGTGTGGACGGACCAACTGAAACCACCCTCTCCTGCCTTTTAAATCCGGGTCATCGAGTCTAACGGAGGTCGGTAAGCCACATGGCGCAGACAGTTTTCTCAAACAGCAGAGGAAAAGCTCAGCTGTGAACAAAAATGGACAGCATTTCCCAAATGGACTTTAACCTCTAAGTGGACCTCCTGGAAGCCTTTCATTAGCTCCCTTCTAGGCACTGAGAGTCTTCTGATTGGGAGGAGAAGCCCGTGGACCTCGCTGTCTACTATCTGGCCTAGTCAGAAGGGCTCTTGTCTTATGTGGGTGGGGGCGGGGGAACAATGCTGTCTGAAGAATCACGGGTGAGAGCCAGGGTGACCTCCAGCCAGGTCTCCATGGGCGGAAGTACCTCGAGGTGCACAGGGATGGGATTACCAGCATCTTCAGCCTCCAGCAGACTGATTCCACATTAACCAAACTCCTAAGAAACTCACATATGAAAAGTGGAGGTTGGACTTACTAATGCAATAGAAGCCATAATCATCGTCAGACCAAAATATCACAGTTCAACAATCAGCACTTTTCTCCTCAACAGCCCAGTCACAGGCAGGAGGTGACATGGTGAGCACGAACAGAAGCCGAACAGGAAGGGGCTTTCCTAGATTAACTGGGACTCCCTTTCTGTTTCGGGGATAGACCTGCTGCCTAGATGAGCGATCAAGGCTGACCATGGTGACAGTCACTGTCTCTCACAGTCAAGACTCGTGGAACTCTCCCTCTGCCACTCTTTCTAGACTGGCTGAGCCCTGACTCATGGATAGCTGCCCTTGCTGATCTACACACAGGCTGATGCCCTGAAGCCAGCCTCTGGGAGCCAAGACCCCTGCTCTGACACCTGCTAGCTCTGTAAGCCTGGTCAGGTTACTTACCCTATCTCTACCTCGATTTCCACATCTGTAAGATGGGCACAACTGTGAGAAGGATTACATTGGTACAACCTCCCCATCCTCCTGCATCCCTAAAGCTCGTGGAGAATGGGGCTTTATCAGTATTAAAGGTGCCCATTGTCTCCACTTGCCTCCTCTTCCCTCCTGTCTCCCAGCTGGCTGGTGGGGAAAACAGGAGTGCAACGATTGGGCCCCTGAAGCCCCAAGAGATGCAAATTAACACAAAGTTCTGTGACTTCTGGGTTCAGAGTGACCACAAACTGGGCCCGTCTCTGGGGCTGCTGCACAAGTCTGAGCACAGGAACTGCTGACTCTCCTCAAACCGTTCCCTCATTTCTTAATTGCATCTTGCTTCCGAAAACCATCATTTCATATTTCAAACCCTTAGCAATCCCCCGAAGACTATAAAATGATGGCTTCGTGCAGAAAAACAGCCCAAGTTCATGAGCTCTTTTATGAGATAACCACTGTGCTAAACCCTTCACAAATTTCTCTCTGATCCTCCCAATTCTGCAAAGCAGACATTAGCATCCTTGTGTCTCGGAGGAGGAGAAGGCTCGGAAAGCACGGACTCGGGGTCCCACGGGCGAGTGGCGGCGTGCGCACTGCCACCCGATCAAAACACGAGGCTTGGTCCCTGCAACCAAATCACCCCCCCACTGATGAACACCCGGGGACTCCGCGTTCTCCCGCGTCCAGGCACGCCGGGGAGTGTTTCTACCTCATTTATGAGAGCCTGGCTGACGGGTCTCTACCACTTTCCCCGTTGTTCACACAGCTGAAACGTTCACACCAAGATGACGGAATAAAAATAAGGAATAACTGGAACACCCAGACGTAATGGACTCTGTACTGCTCCGAAGCATTACACAAAAAACGCAATTAGAGGACCGCTGGTCAGGTCCCTCACAAACGGGAAACTGAAGACTCGTCACAGGTGCAACAGCGCCACCTATGGCCACAGAGCGGAGCCCCGAGTTGCTGGGAAAGGGGCCGCCAAACTCGCCCGCACTAAGAAAAACTGGGTGACGTTGCCAAAAACGGGCTGCTCAGGGACCTCACCAACAGCCGCGCTAGCACCCACAAAACTCCACTGTAGGAAGGGGCGCTGTGTTCAGCACTTCATCAGGAGCCTTCAACAAGACACAGGCTCATGGAAACCAACCTTAGCAGGAAGGGGTCCTGGGCATCCTGTCCAGCCCCTGCATTCTCAGGGGCCTGAGGCCCAGACAGTCTGTCCTTCCAGCACTCAGCAGCGAAGCGAACCCCTAGTCCTCGCGTCTCGCACCCTACCAGCGCCCACCCTGGACGCGCAGAATCACAGCTGTTTTCCCCACAGCAGGGCGTCTAAGTGTCTTGTACTTCCCAAAGAACCGGTGACTAGAAATCATACAACTGTGTTAACATACAAAAATGTTTATTTTCACAGTAAAACAGCATGAGATGCCCCCCCTTTTATTTCCTCTATTTAAAATAAAAGGACAATGTCAAATCAATGTTTTGATTTTATTTAACCTATTAAGAGTACAGAAAAAAATCAAAATTTTCTTCACTCACAAAAAAGGGAAGCTTATTCCCTGAAAACAGCTCAATATCCATTTTCTAAACATATTGACTATGGTCAACATCCTAGCAATTTAAAGGTTTAGTGAATGAGTACAAGGCAATATGAATTCTGAGTTGTAAAAGCATACATTCTATACAAAAAATCATCAAGTCTCCAGCTTAAGGCAATTTCGCTGTTCTCCTGCCTTACTAGAACGACACCAATTTCATCAAAACTTCCTACTGCACTAAGAACTGCCACCATATCCATATCACGTTAACTCACACTCGGACTATCATACACACGCTACTGAGCAAATCAGAAACAGATCAGAAACAGACTGCCCTCTTCAGTCTTCCAAGCTGATACTTCTAGATACTCAGCAAAAGTTTACTAAGCACCTCCTAGGTGCTTTGTACACAAGGTAGCCAACTCTCAAAATCACACAAACCAAGTAACACTCACATTCCTCAAGCGAGGAAATAGACTTGGGCCATAAAAAGGAAGGCTGACAAGCCCCAAGTCCCATAAAACCTACATATTCATCATCAGAAAGAAGAGTCTAGATTGTTGCCTTCTCTCAACATTCACTAACTTAATCTTTCCTTCCGTACTCTTGACTACATAAAACCAAGTTTAACTTTTTCTCCCAATAAGCATCACCAGAGAAAAACAAGTACTAAGTCATTAGCAACGTCTGAATTGTCAAAGCCCACTTGTCTTCTGCACCGTCATCATTTTTAAAATGTTTTATTTTTAGTGCGTATGGGGCTAAAATATTAACTTTTTACCGTGTTGGCAGAGACTAAATCAACTGCACAAGTGTCCAAGTTCAATCTATGCCCCTCTGTCTCACAGTCCCCCCGAAATCTCTCCTTTCAAGCCACATCAGGCTGAGACCACTGAAGTCTGGCACCGATGAACTCCCCGATGTTCGGGAAACCAGTCAGTGGGGCTGGTTAGCGGAGCAACAGAGCAAGGGCCTGCAGTCAGACCAGCCTGCCCACCCCAGGCAGGCCTCAGCCCCTCACAGCATGGGGCCAGGGACGCATCTCTTTCCATGTCTTTCAGCCGTGATCCCTCGCATGCCCAAAGCAGACACGGATATGTGGCCTCCCACACCGGCCGGGAGGCAGGATGCAAGCACAGCACTGAGCACAGCCCCTGGCCAGGCAGGCAGGTAGGGAATAATCCGTAGCTATTTTGTTGATAATGATGATGGTGATGATTAACGAACCAAGACAGGCCAAAGGGAAGAAGTAACCCCCGAGAAGCAGCATCTACAAGTCAATAAGCATTTATTTTCAGGTTGATTGCAGAACGTACTGGTGATTTTTTTTTAATAAACCAAGTTTTGTTCATTTATTACACAGACTTACAGGTTCACACGCAAGTCTCCAAGAAAAAAAAAATCTGTGGCCTCTAACTTTTGGATACAGAGAAAGTGTAAAGAAGAAATTTCAGACAAAAGGAGAAGTAAAGCAAAAGGGTGTGGGGGCTACAGGAGCCTCTCGTACCGCAGTAACTCGACCGGAGGACACATGCGGGGAATCCAAACGCGAGGCTTCATACACCCACCCTAACGCTCTGGCTGCCGTGGCCACGAACAGTTTTCCAGGGCCACGGAGGGTGGGTCCGGGTCCTCCATGTGTGCGCCTCACACACCTTTAAGGGAACCCTACAAGGGAAGTAATGTCACTGTCTTCCCCATCACAGAGACAGAGAAACTGAGGCACCAGGAGAAGGAACAGTCCAGGTTACGATGACAGTAAGTGACATCTGCATTTCTGCTGCTGAGAAAGGAACTCAGGGGAGAATGTTAGGTAATCAGGCTGCCTGGCCCTCACCCAGACAGCAGATGCCATACACCCCTGCCGTAAGATGAGGGGCCACAGACAGACAAGCCTGAAGTCACCGTCCAAGCCAACACGTGAGACGGAGCGCAGTGACGGACGTGGACCCCTCTCTGCGTGAAGGGTGGGACCGGCGTGCTCTACCTGCCCTGGCCTGGGCTTTACTGCACCGTGTTGCCATCGGCCATCACCAAAAGTTGGAAAGCCTGAGCCCTTTACACTCTGCGGAGCTAAGGAGAGACGCTTCTCTACTGCAGACAAAGCAGCGTTTCAAACAAAGTCTAAACCTTTTCTTTGCCTACATGCAGCAAAGGGGAAAAATGAAACATTTCTCTAAAAAGTGTCTACAGAGTCTCACTAATCATATCTGTAGAACAGTCTCAACACATTAGAACTCTTCAGATCACGGGGGGAACCACCACCTCCAACAAAAGGCTCCCAGAGAGAGCACGAGCCAGTCTTCTCAGGAGGAAGCAAAGCCGGTTGGGGGGAGATGTGGGGACCCACAGCAGGGTGGGCAAGACTACAACCAGAAGGATGCCCCCCCAGCCAACCCCAGTCAGCGTCCAAGCACAGGAGAGGGAGGCACGCCTGGCCTCAGACTCCGCATCCCTCTCACACCTTCTCAGCCTGCTTCCCCTTCCCCACACACAACTGGGAGACCACGGAAATCATGAGGCATGCCGTGCTGAAGAAAGATGAAATCAATCTTCCAGAACCATTACAGACCCACCTGTAGCAGTCCGACAAAGGATGCACCCGGTTCTAGCTGTGCAGCCACAGGAAACCAGCTCCTAGAAGCCTTCTACACTCTCTGCTGGCCACGGGAGAAGGTGTAACTCAGCAGACCACACACTCAGGCCACTTCCCCAACCAACACACATTAGCCACCCGGGGCTTTCTCTCTGGGGGGAAAGGTGTCCAAACATCCCATCGATCAAAACACGCCTAGCAACTGTGTTAAAGCCTTGACCCCTGGGATCTGTGCTCTTATCTTCACAACCGAGGCTACAGGTTATTCATTAAGGGTCAGAAGGGTCAAGTTCATGGGACAAGCACTTGTGACTCTGCTCCTCCAAAGACTTTTTTCCTCCTCACGGGTGCTGACAAACGTAAGGGACTCGAGCATGTTAAGAGAACCTCGTCAAACCAGAAAATGAGGAACAGCCCAGGCCCTGAACTCGCTATTGAAGTCAACATCTGGGACCAGCTTCCCTAAATACACAACAATTAAGAAAAAGACCCAGGCACAGAACTTTGAGGTCAGGCTACCAAGAAACTTCATTCAAGTGTTCCAGAAATCAACCAATCGTTGCAATCCATGAAGAGTAAGATTCCATAAGCACAATGTGCAATGAAAGTGGAAGAGAAGTCTCATACAAGATCCGGGACTCAGCCGTTCTGTTTTATCTGAATGTTTCTCAGGTGGAACCTAGAGGGAAACTAATACGCGAGCCCCGCCCCCCTGCTTCTGACCCTGAGTGAGTCTGGGCGGGGGAGAGGGGGGGGCGTACAGCGCTTACCTGGCCGGTGTCTGTTGGCTGCTTCCGCAGGAAGTGAGCTGCCCTGGAACCTCCGCGCTGCAGTCCTGCCCCCAGTCCCGCCAGGATAGTGGTAGATGACAGAAGCGGAACACAGCCCTTCAAGGGCAGCTGGGTGTGGGAAGAAAAGCACAGTCAGTCAAGTGAGTGGCCCATCCCGAGCTCGAACTGCAGTGGCTAAGAACGATCCGAACAGATCAGTTATGCAGAAATGTCCATCTTTCCCCCAAAACAAAGATCGAAGCTACAGATCACTGGTTTGGTTACAGACAGGAACGTGCCACCATCGTCCTTCCCCAGGGCCGGCCCACGCAGGCAACACCAAACCCCCTGGGGAGACGCCAGGCCTCACTGGGAGGCTGGCACACACGTGTCTCGGGCCGGCCAGCTCGTCCCTCTGACCGGCAGCTGAGCGCTCACGGGGAGGCAGGCTGTGTGCCCGATTCCGGCGCTACGGAGCTGGGGGGCAGAAAATGCCCCCATGGACAATAAGCCAAAACAAGACCAGCAAAGCCGGACCGCAACGCCCCGTCCCATCGCACACCCTACGTGCACCTGGCACCCTCGGGGCCAACACCCGCGAGCCTGTCTCCTCCTCAGAGGCAACCTCGTTTTGCTCTTCCGTGTGGACGGTTACAGCCACGTCCTGCCACGTCCTGCCGCAGCGCCCACCCCATTGCTGCAGCGGTCCTCAAGCGTCGTGGCCTCCGCACCCTTCGACGCGTGGAAAATCACCGAGGTTCAGAAAGACCTTTCCCCTGTGCCGAGCACACCTACAGATGCTCACCCCATCTCAAGATAAAACTAAGGAAACATTTAAATACGTGTTCATTCCGTATCAAATCACAGTAAGCCCACTCCGTGTTCCATGCTTAGGAACACTAATTCCCGAAACAAAAGCACGCTGGCAGAGCTGCACCATTTTACCCTTTTACAAACGTCTTTAATGTCTGCGAGGGAGCTGGGCTCTCCCGTCTGCGTCTGCCTGGGACCCCTCCGAAGCCACGGGTCGCAGAGCCTGGGGGAGAGCGCTACAGGCCTAGGACAGGCTGCGGGAGAAAGCGGCCATCCCCACCCTGGTCCCAGGAGCCCCGCCGACGGGCTTATCGCTCTGTGGCCCCCCACGTGACCGGGGCCCATTCGTCCTGGGTAAGTGTCCGCTGCCAGGGCCATGGCGTTCTGGCTTGCTGGGGTACGGATACAGTCTACCACCCAATCGCTAGCCTCTTTCAGAAACCACATTCTGAAATGGAAAAGCCCATTTTAAGGGGTGCCTGGGTGCTCCGTCGTCGAGTGTCTGCTTCGGCTCAGGTCATGATCCCAGGACCCTGATCCGTCCTGGCATCAGGCTCCCTGCGCAGAGGGGAGCCTGCTTCTCCCTCTCCCACTCCCCCTGCTTGTGTTCCCCTTCTCACTGCGTCTCTCTCTGCAAATAAATCTCTAGGGAAAAAAAACACACAGAGTCCATTTTAAGAATGTCTGGCATTTAAAGTGCCCCACAGTACACTGCTAAACATTTATCGAAGAACGGACTTCACTTCCTCATTCGGACTTGTAGCCCAGCTGCCCGGCCGCCTGACTCACCCTCCAGGAAAGAACCCTATTTCACTCCGCACTCACACGTTTCTCGAACAGTGTTGATGGGACGCGGACGGTCAGCTGGATGATGGACACGGAGAGACCGTGCCTCCCACGCCACCCCCAGGAGGTGGTCCCCGAAGGGAAAACACACGTAAACACACAATTCCAGTGCAGAGGGCAAGCTCCGTCACAGGCAGGCCTCACAAGACACCGCAGGCCCCCCTGCCTGGAGGGCTGGGAGAAGGCGCTGCTTTGAAGTAGGTTTCTAACGCGCCAGTGAGGGTTTTACACTGAAAGGTAACTCACAGGGCATGACCACGGGGCAGCGGGAACGCTGTCCGATTCACAGGTGTGGGACCTTCACACCATCTAATTCCAGGTTCTCGGGAGGGGTTTTCATCACCCCTTCCCTGTGGGAAGCGCCACAGCCACCAGCACGCACACGCCCCTCTGCCCAGCCCCTGGAAGCCAGTCATCGGTCCCCTGACTTTTCGGGACATTCCAGCTAAGAGGCGACCCTGCGTGTCCAGCTCCCTGCACTTACCGTGGTGCTGTCAGGGTTCGCCCACGCTGGAGGGGCACCTGGACCTCGTGCAGCTCTGTGTCTTTCGTTTACGGAGCTGCAGCGCACAGACGACGGGACACACATGTCAGGCGTACGACGCACGCGTTCAGCTGTTCCCTACAATGACTTGGGCTCACCCAGACAGGCGGAGTCGCCCGCTGTCACCGCACCGTGGCACTACCCTGTTCCTGACACATCCCCGTGCTGCCACCTTCCACACCTGCACGTCTTTTTTTTCCTTTTTTTTTTTTAATCATCCAACACATTCTTTTTTTTTTTTTAAGATTTATTTATTTAATTTGACAGAGAGAGACACAGCAAGTGAGGGAACACATGCAGGGGGAGTGGGTGAGGGAGAAGCAGGCTTTCTGCTGAGTAGGGAGCCCAGTGTGGGGCTCGATCCCAGAACCCTGGAATCATGACCCCAGCTGAAGACAGACGCTTAACGGCTGAGCCCCCCAGGGACCCCTAACTGTCCAACATTTTCATGTCTTATTAATATTCCACTGAATGGGCGTACCATAGGCAGCTGATCTGTCCACCAGGTAATGCACAGATGAGGTTCTAAAGAATGAGGGAGAGAGATGACCAAGGCGGGGAGCGGCATTCTAAGCAGAGGGCAAGACATGCTTAAAAACAAGCCCAAGAGAACCCAGAAGAAAAAGGAAAGGCAGCGCACTGTCCGGGAAAGTGCACATGGGTGCGAGCAGGACCTCAGTGTGAGGCTGGGGGCTGGGGGGCGGGCGCAGTGAGGACGGGGATGGTGGGGTAAGGAGACCTGGCAGCAGACAGGGCGGCAGAGTTACCCCAGACGATCCCGCACAGCAACCAGACAGCCGACTGCTTCTCCTCCCGCACCCTTCATTTTTAGAACCACTTTTCTATGTTTTCTCTTATTTCAAGTAACAGTTGCTCTAATGGCATATGTGCTGTCTGCGCGAGATGATCTTACCTCCAAGCCACAGGAAGTCATTCACGGAGCGGAGGAGCTCCACGGACATGTGGTAGTGCACGAAGGAGTCCTGCAGCATCCCGGCCTGGAGGCACAGATCCCCCACATGCTTGCGCATGCGCCCTTGGCACCGCTTCTTGTAGTGTCTACAAAACACAATGCACAGACACGCGTCACTGCTGGTGCACCCTTCTGCCCCCAAAGCACACCAGCAAAGCACTATTCGACTCTCCCTCGACCCAAAAATGCTAAGAAGGCAACCTGAGGCTCTATTGAAAGGCAGCGGCCATCACGGCCAGTGTGGGAGCTGGAAGGGTCCTGACCTCACAAACACCTGCCCAGTTATTTTCCAGAGGGGCCAGGAACGTGGGACTTTCACTGTGCATTTCACTTAGCAACACTAGATGTAGGATTCTCCATGACATCAGCACAAGAAAGTTGACGTTTCAGCTCTTAAAAAAAAAATCAATTATCTTCCACTTTCTTAACTTCAAACCCATTATTATTTTATGAAGAGAGCTACGGAGCATATCAAAGGCCAGCCACTTGTGTGGGCAGACATGACCTCTAACTCCACTCCGTCAGAGCAGGCCCCAGTAATGCCTTCAGCGGGTGGGACCGGGCATCACCAACAGCTCCTTGAATACAGGCAAGGAAACCGCCTTAGATAACGCAAAGACTTCTATCTACTCAGAAACCAAAGAAAGTATACCAAACTTTCCTTTACCGTTTTGAAATATTCCTATTCTTTTAAACATTAAATTTCTTTAAAGATAAGCTTTTTCAAGAAAAATAGCAGCTGTATTAAATTTTCACTCTGAGGAAGCAATCACATCAAGAATAAAACCCCCGTGGAAATCCACGACAGGTGAAGTTTCCAGCTAAGTGATCGTTACTGACAGCCCTTGACACGAAGTTAAGTCTCCAGACCTAAGTGACGAGCTCTCCCCACGCTCTGGCTCTGGGACTCGGCACCCCGTTCCCAGTACTGGCTGAAGTAAGACTGTCCTGTAAGGCAGGGGAGAGAGAGAAGAGGGAAGGCCAGTCTCCTGCCCTGCCCTGCGGCACTGTGAGGATGGCCCCCCACCAACAAGCCCTCCCCCTGTAAAAAACACAGCCCCTGTACTGCCCTGCCTTCCCCCACCGGATACCTCCACTCTGTAGGGTCCCTCCGCCATGTCCCTGCTACATGCATGTGCACGTGTGAGCAGGCATACGCGCGCGCACACACACACACAGGGTGGGAGGCTGTTCCCAGGCGGTAAATCTGATTAGGTCACTCCCCAGCCTCAACACACAGCACAGTTCTAGCCCCCCTCCTGCTGCCCCTGCCTCCCCTCCTCCCACTGCCCTGCACTCTACAGCTTCACCTTCCTGCTCGCCAGGGTCCCCAGTGACCTCCTGCCTAATCCTTCACACTCTCCTTAGGGCTCATTTCCACCGTCAGTTTCTCAAGAAAGCCCCCCCCCCGCCTCCTCCCTCTGCACTCTGGGTTAGATGCCCCGGCTGCATTTCTAGAACATTCCATGCTGAATCAACCTCTGACATTTGTAAGCTCCACAAAGGCAAGTACTTTTTGCTTACTACTGTGCCTCCATCCTTCTCCCCTGGACACTCAAAAATTTGTTATGAATAAACACATGAATGGACGGTCTCCACAGGGCTGAACTGCTCCGACCATCCCAACCCCCTCTTTGTGCAGAACAAAAGCACTAGCCCCTCTCCGAAAGGCCACTCCCCACTGACACCCTTCACTGCCTCCCTCTGTTGTCAGTTTTAATAAAAACCAAGTTCCTCTAAAGCCCTGCAGGACAGGTCCTCTCCAGGGTCCTCCGAGCCAGCGGGAGCAGCCTCCCCACTGAAGCCTGGGGCATGGACCGCGCCACACCAGGCACTGACCTCAGCCCCCACCACACAAGCTTCCCGCCCCTGCCCGGGCTGCTCCTGTCACCTGAGCCACCCCCCTGGCCCCTTTACCTGGAGGCTGTCAGTCTGTCTTCAGAACACAACGCAGAGCCCTCTGTCTCCTGGATATCCCCCTCACAGTGTCCCTTAGCTCCCAGAGGGGCTGCTCCCCAAACACAACACCATTGTTACTGAATTTTTGTCCATCCCCTCTATTAAGATGATGGCCTCGGGGCGCTTGGGGGGCTCAGCCGTTAAGCGTCTGCCTTCGGCTCAGGACAGGCATGATCCCAGGGCCCTCCATCGGGTTCCTCGCTCAGCGGAAAGCCTGCTCTTCCCTCTCCCACTCCCCCTGCTCGTGCTCCCTCTCTCGCTGTTTGCTGTGTCTCTCTGTTAAAGTAATAAATAAAATCTTTAAAAAAAAAAAAGACCATGGCCTCTGTGAGAGCATTTGGGAAGAGGAGAAAGAGATGAGAAGAAAAGCAAAACGCAGCCCAAATCCAAGGGTCCTCATGGGCTTGTCACAGGATCCACTTCACCACCGTGACCACATCTAACTCTTGACGGCCACACAAGTTACCGAGCAGGGGCTCTCTCTTGCCCTGACTGTGGAGTCACAGGAGAGAACCATGTCAACTGAACATAAGCTCGGGAACGTGTGCCTGTGCGCCAGGAGACAGGAGCCCAAAACCAGCTCCCCCAGCTGCACTTCCGGGTCTCCCCCAAAGCTGGATGGTGCCTGGCTCCCTCCCCTGGGGTGCTCCCTGTTCCAACGGGGAGAGGACCCCAGCATCCACACACACACTTCCCTCCTCCAGTAAAACTGCCGACCTCCAGCTCCTGGCCAGGGCCAGGTGGACAAACACTGCCCCTGGGTCGCTGTGCCAGGTGAGAGACCCAGGCAGCAAGGCTGGTTGGGACCTTACCCCTCCCCTGCCCCTTCCGCCCTTAACCTGGTGTTAATCCCCCAACAGTGGAGGCCATGGGACACACAGGTAGTCCCTCACACGTGGGAGGATCCGAAAAGAACTGCTTCCTCCCAAGTCCTGCATCCCACCGGTCCCAGCCCCGCCCTCATCCTCCTCCCGCTCCAGTCTACACCAGGCTAGAGGAGCTGGCCCTTGCTCCTGTCTACACTGGGCTGGGGGAGCTGGCCCACGCTCCAGTCTACGCCGGGCTGGGGGAGCTCGCCCACGCTCCAGTCTACACCGGGCTGGGGGAGCTGGCCCACGCTCCTGTCTACACTGGGCTGGGGGAGCTGGCCCACGCTCCAGTCTACGCCGGGCTAGGGGAGCTGGCCCACGCTCCTGTCTACACCGGGCTGGGGGAGCTGGCCCACGCTCCTGTCTACACCGGGCTGGGGGAGCTGGCCCACGCTCCAGTCTACACCAGGCTGGGGGAGCTGGCCCACGCTCCTGTCTACACTGGGCTGGGGGAGCTGGCCCACGCTCCAGTCTACGCCGGGCTAGGGGAGCTGGCCCACGCTCCTGTCTACACCGGGCTGGGGGAGCTGGCCCACGCTCCTGTCTACACCGGGCTGGGGGAGCTGGCCCACGCTCCAGTCTACACCAGGCTGGGGGAGCTGGCCCACGCTCCTGTCTACACTGGGCTGGGGGAGCTGGCCCACGCTCCAGTCTACGCCGGGCTAGGGGAGCTGGCCCACGCTCCTGTCTACACCGGGCTGGGGGAGCTCGCCCACACTTGGTTCTAACTACATGCCACATAGTGACGACGCCAGCGCGTCTCCCCCGTCCGCTCCCAGCCTGCACTCCAGGCTCACAAAGCCATTCACCTCTTGGAAACCGCCGCCTGAACGTCAGATAGGCATGTACAACACACGTCCAATATCTCCCTCTCGAATCCGACTCCTAGCAGGGGCCTCCCCGTCTTCCACCCCAGACAGCCGCGCCACGTCCCCGGCTCTTCAAGTCAAAACCCTGAGTTTCTTACTTGATTTCCTCTGCCCCTCACCGCTGCCCCCACACCAGTCAGGGACAAGCCTCGTCTCCGCTTTGTCCCCCACGACTCGTGCAGGACACTGAAGGCTCCCGGCACGCGGGCGCTGTCGGGGCCCACCAAAGAGCAGGACGTCTCTCCTGGCACCAGACGCCGGGGAAGGCATGTGAGTTTCATGGGGAGAGGCCAAGAGGATGGCCCAGGAAAAGGGGCTCACGGTTCTACGGTCATTCGAACTTGGAAGGGTCTGAGGTCTAGAGGAGCTCTCGGTGAAGACACATGCTGCCCGAGGCCAGCCGGTGAGAAAGGAGCAGCCCCAGCAAAGCCATTGTCACAGGCCGGCCCCACGGGGACCCCAGCCCGCACTTCCGCAGGCAGGAGGTTTCCGCGTCTTCCGCTCCCTGAACCTGCTTCGGCTTTGTTCTCCCCACCCTAGCCCGTGAGGGACTTTCTCAGAAGGTCCAGACCATCTCCCTTGAGACAAAGTAAGTAAAGAAAGAAAGTGTTCGCAGGCCGAGGGCAGGAGAAAAGAAGAAACAAGGCCTCCAGGCCCACACGGGGGGTGGGGCCAGACCTCTCCCCATGGGTGAGCTGGGCCGGGGGAAAGGACAAGGACCTAGGGCAGCCGAAGGTTCTCCCTCTAGGCCAGACCTCAGTCAAATGTTGGTGCTTCACGGCTGCAAACTGGTGACATGCCTTTCGGTGTCGGACGTGAACCCAACAAAGAGAGAAACAGCGCTCTCACCCACACGGGGTCGAAAGGAAAGGCTGGGTCAGGTACAGGCCGTAGGACTGCAAAAGCAAACCATATACACAGCTCTGCACGCTTCCTGGCTAGAGCAGAAAGGCGGCCACGGTCAACTACAGAGGTCCCCATGTCCACAAGCTCCAGAGGAACTAGCTCTTTAGAAGGCCACATTTTCCTAATACCTAGAAAAGTTGTCCTCATAGAGGGGGCAAAGACAGATGGTGGAACAGCCTCTGCCCTTTTACGGAGGACGGGCGCTCAGGTGAGGCAAAGAAAACAGCATGCTCCAGGTGAAAGCGAAAGCCTCCGGGGACCGCATCCTCCAACAGCGTCCAGCTGCGGCCAGCACACCCTGTGCCGGACACCCCGCGGCGGCGGCCGCTGGCCTACAAGCTCTGTCATGCACATCACACAGCGACAGCCAAAAACACGTGCCTACTACGCTCATTCCCAAGCCAGGATCAAGCGAGGCGCTGCAGTCTCGGACTTTCCAGTTAAAAACCCCGTGAAAAGTCCCTGAGCAGCCACTGAAATCAACAAGCATCCCACGTCCTCCAAACAGAAAAGATTAATAAGGGCTCGTTTGCACCAAATACGAAGACCCAACAAGTTCCCCAAAGCAAATATCTGAACAGGTATCAAACATCGATGGGTCACGTGCTTTAAAAAGCAAAATATTTTTTAAATTAGAAAATGGAAGGATGGTCGGGGTGACACAGGGATCTAGGCAGCAGTCAGTTTTTGGCTTTTCAAGCGGTGAAGGAAGCGAGAAGGCAGCACACGGGGAAATCTAGCTACTTTCAATGCAGCGTGTTCACAGCCTACCTTTTCAGACCCAACAACATACTCACAGGGCGGTATGGTAGAAAAAAAAAGGAAAAGGAAAGAAAAGAGGAACAAGCAAAAATTAGAAACACACAAGAACAAAAATAACTTTGACAGCTACAGCAGTGCATGTCCAAGAATCTCCCGTGGGCTTTCGAGGCCTGGGGTACAGGAGAACGTTCCCATGAAATACGTCTGCACCTCGTGTTACGGGGGGCTGTGGGGCCCAGGGTGGCTACAAGCGCCACAAGGCCTGTGGACGTGATCAGTGCGCCACCCCAACCTCGGCCTTCACCTAGACGTTTCCTGTGAGCTACAAACTTCGGGCTCATTTTAAGCTGGACACTCCTACCCAGAGTGGCAGGACAGAGCTGGGCTCTGTCTCCGCACCAAGTCAGTGTTTTAAAAATGAGAGCCTGTAGACGAGTGAAAGCAACAGTGGACCGGCAGGCATGACGGGACAGCCTATCTGACCTGAGGTCGCCGGCGTCACTCCGTCACACAAGTTCAAAAGCTGGCTGAGTGTGGACGCTCGCCGAGAACAGAACGGTCCCCGCGGGAGGGCCATTCTACCTACTGCCGGACTTCCCGTGCCTACAGCCGTGCCGGCACAGTCCCGGGCTTGTTACTCCCGCCGAATCGTGAGCATCGATTTCAAATGACAAAAAGAGGCCGGCATTCTCTGGTGGGTCTGCAGCCTCAAAGCCAAGAAGTCATGACCAAAGAATGTCCTCAGTTCCTCGTGTAGCAGAGGGTCAGAGCCGGATCCCTGGCCGCCTCCGAGGCTTCAGCTGCTGGTCTATACGGCGGGGACCGGCCGGTCCCAGCCCACGCCATAGGCTGCAGGGGCTCGGGAGCGCAGGGGCTAAGCGTGGGTTGGCCCGTGTGGTGAGGGGAGGTCACCGGGTGGCTTTGGAGAAGGCCTGGCTGCCCCTCGTGGCTACCCCTCACGGCTGCCCGGGCTCCCCCGCCTCACCACCCCAGCTCCAAGGTGGGTGTCCTGACTTCAGGGCCACTGCGAGGACGGAGTACAGATCGTGGGTGCAACGGGCCCTTCCCTTAGCCACACACACACACATGTCTGTGCGGAAAGAAAACCAGCACAGACCCTGCAAAGCACTCTGGGGGGGATCTTGGGCCACTCTGTGCTTGCCCCTCGCAGGGCTGGCCCGGGCCTGTTTTTCTCAGTTCTGTGACATTTTCTCCTCCAACTGAGCAACAGATGGCAAGTCAGTGTTTGATCTCAGGTAAATTCCAGAAACATGCTAAGCACCTACTCTGCAGGGCCACTGTGCCCACGGGACACAAGGTCACTCAGTACTCACCCATAAGACCCTCATCCACATTCTACAGGAGGGGAAGGAGGGACCTGGTGCCCATAGTCATGAAGCCCCACACTCTCCTAGCTGACGGGGACCTCCTCCAGGGAAGCAAGGAACCTACGCATCCTCCTCCTGTGTGCACGGACACCACAGTGGCCACGGCACAGGGAGGCAGCGCCGGGGACAGACAGGGGAAGCAAAGGGCACAGGAGGGCACGCTGCAGTTCCAGTGCAAAGCTTAGCTGCTGACTTCATCTCAGGAGAAATGTGAGGTCTGGCCTTTCCCTGCTCTGTTTGATGCCCCTGTGACACAGAGAAGAGAGACACACAGCCGTGGGCAGAAGGAGCTCTTTGGGAAGTCCCTGGCAGCGTGCCTGACACCGTGGCACTCGCCTTGGCTGGCTGTCCGCGAGGACTAGGACCCTGGAGCTATCAGCTGGGAAGAAGGGCCTGACCCATGCCCAGTTCCCAGCCCTGGAGGCAGGAGCTGGGCCAGCTCCTAGTTCAGCCGCCTCTCCAGGCCCAACACCTCACTGTGAATCAAAGGGATGAGATGGAAGAGAAGTTTCCAGCTGCACACGAGGGCAGCGCTGTCCAACTAGAATAACATGGGAGCCGCGTACATAAAGCTTCTGGCTGCCGCAGTGTACAAAGGAACAACTAAAACCAATTTTAATATTTTCTTTAACCTAATGTATGTAAAATATGATCACTTTGACATGTAAAAAGATTAACAAAATATTTTCTTTTCTCCATACTAAGTCTCAGTAACTGATGTGCACTTTACTTACGGCACATCTCAGCTCAGACTAGCCAACCCTCTGGTCCACAAGAGCCACAGGTGGCCACTGTCGTGGACAGCAGCCCTGGGGGTCCCACGGGGAGGGCTGGCTGAAACAGGGGAGTAAGGACACACACTAACCCTAAAAGATTTCCCCTTAACCAAGGCTGTCCCGTTTCTAGAAGTCTGAAAACCATGGCTCACGCTTGCCTCCCCCTTGAGACATCAAATCTACCCCTTGCTTCTCCCTTCATGACGTCAGGAACCAAGCCAAGCACAAGGCCTCTGGGCCTCCAGGTGAACTTACCTACTGTCTGTGTCCAGTCCTACGAAGTCCTTCTTCTCAAACGGGACGCAGAGAAGGGGGATCTTATCCCCGGACTTGTCGGTGGCCCTGTCCAGACGCTTGGACTCGAGCACAATGAAGAGGGATTCGATGAAGTCCTCGATCCTCTTCTCCACCGTCTGGCAGTCCTCGTAGTTGGGGTAGAAGGTCACGTCGGTGCGCGGCTGCTCGGCGATCTCTCCCCGCAGCCCAAAGACAAAGAGCCGGGAGTCGTAGAGCGTGGAGCCGTAGATCTCCTTCTGCACGTGGAACTTCTCGAAAGTCTGCGGCCAGTCCTTGGCGGAGAAGCAGTCCGTGATGGTGATGAGGCCGACGACCTTGCGGTGGGTCTGGAAGTCGCCCCACTCGTTGTTCTCAGGCGGGTAGTGGTGCCTGTAGCGGATACAGAGCACCCGCTGGGAGTCCCGCACGCTGACCTGGCTCACGGAGGAGATCCTCTTGTAGATCTTGAAGAAGTTCTCTTCGGAGACGATGCCCACAGGCTGCACCACCACGAGGAGAGTCTGGTGGTCCTCGGCGCACTGCATGTAGTCAGGGACACTCATCCTGAAGACTCTGCCGGAGAGAACGAGGGCACTTAGGGGCGCACGGCTGTGAAGGCTGCTGGCCCACCCTGGGATGCGGTGGTTCTCACGTGATCCACCTGCGAGGTGCGGGGGGTGGGGGGCGCAGAGCCGTGGGCTGCCCTCTGTCCCTGGGGCTCTGCACCTGGCAACCACAGCTCTTCCCCAAACACCACAGCGCCTGGACGAGGCCTTGAGCTCCTGCGGCATAGGGGTGGCCTCTTTTCTATTTCCAACACCCAGCCGGATGCCAACGGAGAGTCAGGGCCCGAAAGCACTCCCTGAACGAAGGCACCGCTGCCTCATCCCCTCAACAGCACAGAAAGCAAAGAACCACAGTGGGATCAGAAGATCGGGATTTGACCTTCAGTCTACCCCGGACGGGAAAGGCTCCTCTGCACCTTCCCTCACCTACACCGTTCTGTGACACCGCCCCCGCCTCCGCCCTACTGATGAGGAACCTGGGGCGGAGAGAGGCTTATCACCCGTCAAGATCGGAGAGGACGGGTCAGAGGAAGGTCGTCCTCTGACCAGTGGCTTCTGCACCCCCTCGGAAAGAACCAAACCCATGTGGGAGCTCTCCCTGGGACGGAGGACAGGCAGACCGGCCCTCCCTCCACATACCGTGCAATGAGGCTTCATCAAGTCATTCAGTTTATCGGATCAAACCCACTGATCTGGATCACCAAAAGGATAGTGGGCTCTATCCAGGTGCCACGGGTTACTGAAGCTGGGAATTGCGAGTCATAATGGAAATTCCCACCTGTGCTAGGACTTTCCTGGTTCCAGCATGTGCTCAGCGGGCACTCTGGGCTGGGCAGGAGAGGAGCCACGAGCGCTGCCACACACACATCTTTGTTAACACGTGCTCACATCACATGTTAACACGTGCTCACATCACAGCGAGGCCCCCCGAAGGACAGCCATCTCCAGATAAGACGGAATTAATGACATTTAAAGGAGCCGAGCAGCACACGTTATTAGGGAAAAGGAGGCTGTTATCTCCTTAGCGACAGGGGGCAGAGAACTGACCACAGCCACCGAGTCCCTTGAGCTGCTTCTCTCCCTAGCTGTCATTCTGCATGACCCTGAGTCACACAGAGTCACCGAGGCTTTCCCTTCTGTGAAAGGCTCTGGTTGAAATGAACAAGGTTGAAGTCTCGTCATTCACGCCCCCAGCATTGGGCGAGGACTTCCCATGTCCCAGGCTCTGTACAGAAGAAGAGACAGTGTTCCAGGTACGCTCATGAGGAAAAGGGGAGACAGACATCAATTCTCCCCAGCTGGATATACAGACTCCATGCTATTCTGGTTAGACCTCCTACCTGGTTTTTGGTGGAGTATAACAAAAGAGTTTATGGCCAGAATCACCAAGAAACTTCAGAAGACCCACCAAGGGGGAGAGCATTTATGCCCCCACCTACCCCCCTACCTCCCCCCAAGAGCAAGATCAGATACACCTGCAACTACCGACAGGCTACAGGGTTTCTTTGGGGGGCAACGAAATACTCCAGAATGGTGGTGACGGCTGCACAGCTCTGTGAATCCACCGAAAACCGCCACACTGTAGATTTAAATGGGTCACCTGTGTGACAGATGAATAATATTTCAGTACCTTTTTGTGGGGAAAAAAGACCAAATAAAAAGCTGCAGTCAGCGCAGGGCTGACCCAGGGATAAAAAGAAAACCGGAATGTAATCCCACCCAGAACAAGACCCACGCATCCACGGCAACTTGAAATAACAGCAGGGCCACTGTAGGGCGAGGAAAGCAGAGTCTCCCGTATGTGACACGAGACAATGGGCCATCCCTGCGTAAGCAGAAGACACATCGGTGACCCCAGTCAGGATACAGGCAAGACGCTCAAAGAGGCATCTTTGAAGACAAACCTCAAAGGGCAAGGACAGGTACAGAAGGGTGCCCCACCTCAACGGCAACCAGGAAAAAGCTAATTAAAGCCATAGTGACAGGCCATTTCACACCCAAAATAAATTGACAAAATAAAAATTGTATTGTGGGGGTGCCCGGGTGGCTCAGTGGGTTAGGCCGCTGCCTTCGGCTCAGGTCATGATCGCAGGGTCCTGGGATGGAGCCCCCATCGGGCTCTCTGCTCAGCCAGGAGCCTGCTTCCTTCTCTCGCTCTCTGCCTGCCTCTCTGCCTGCTTGTGATCTCTCTCTGTCAAATAAATAAATAAAATCTTAAAAAAAAAAATTGTATTGTGGTAAAATAGACAGAAGTTCTACCATTTTTAGGTGCATGGCTCTAGGGCATTAAGGACACTCCCACTGCTGGGCAAGCATCTCCAGAAGTTCCCCACCGCACCCGCCGTCCCCGACCCGGTCCTCTGTACTTGGTAAATTCCCCACACCCACTCTCCCTGGCCCTCAGCAGCCACCATTCTGACTTCCTGCCTCTACAAACTGAACCGCTCCACGTCCCTCATGTAAGTGGAATCAGACATTCTGTGTCTTTGCGAGACTAGCTTATTTCACTACGCAGAAGGTCTTCAAGGTTCATCCACGTTGGGGGAGGAAATCAGCATTTCCTCCTTCTTCAATGCTTACAGCCCACTGTATACATATTCTGTTTAACCATTCATCCATCACAGCTCACTGGGCTTGATCTTAGCTTTGGGCCACGGTGAACGATGCTACTACACAGACAAAATATTTTAAGTATGAGAACCACCAAGTGTTTACGAAGATACAGATCAAAGTAACTGTCCTATAGGACAGCGGGCATACAGACTGCTATGTCCTGCACCCAGGAATTCCCCTCCCAGAGCAACTCGGGCATGTGAATGGCAGAAGCATAAACAAAGGATCCCTGAAGCCAGAACTAGTGGGGCGCCTGGGTGGCTCAGTCGTTAAGCCTCTGCCTTCGGCTCAGGTCGTGATCTCAGGGTCCTGGGATCGAGTCCCGCATGGGGCTCTCTGCTCGGCAGGGAGCCTGCTTCCCCCTCTCTCTGCCTGCCTCTCTGCCTGCTTGCGATCTCTCTCTCTCTGTCCAATAAATAAATAAAATCTTAAAAAAAAAAAAGAAAAGAAAGAAAGAAAGAAAAGAAGCCAGAACTAGAAACAACACAAATGTCCACTGTCAGGACAGTGGACAAATAGACTGTGTTCTTCTCACGCAATGGAGTACTACAGAACCCTGAACATGAGTGGCCTAGAGTGACCCTGCAGGAATACAGCGGAATCTTAACAGTGGGATGAGCAAATAAAGGAGATCATGGGTCAGTACAAGCAGCAGAATCCACTTACATCAAGCTCAAAAACAGGAAACACTACATAATTATTGCTTAGGGATATTTACACACAAAGTAAAGCTATAAAGAAAAATAAATTTGGGGACTGGTTACTTGGGGGGCAGAGAGGAGTGTAGTTCGGGACAGAGAGAGGCATCGTAAGTTAAGTCAGATGGAGATACCTGTCCTGCCATTCTTTAAACTATACATAAACAGCACAGGCAGCTTTGTTAGAGTCTGTATTTCAAAATTTTTCAAGAGTTAGGGGCGTCTGGGTGGCTCTGTCAGTTGGGCGTGTGCCTTCGGCTCGGGTCCTGATCTCAGGGTCCTGGGATCGAGCCCTGACTCGGGCTCCCTGCTTAGCGGGGAGCCCGCTTCTCCCTCTCCCTCTGTATGCTCTCACTCTCTCAAATAAATAAATAAAATCTTTTTAAAAAATATTTTTCAAGAGTTAAAAAAGGGAGAGGGTCCAACTTCAAGGAGCTCACAGTCTAGTTGTCAGCAGGTCAACCAGTCTCAGAGGCCACACTCCGCCCCGTCCTCCACACACGGGTTACGCTCCTGGTCCTGCAAATACCTTCCTCTGTGAGCCAGAGAACGGGAGGCACAGAGAGGCAAGTGTATTAAAGTTGCAGATCTGGGGCGCCTGGGTGGCTCAGTGGGTTAAAGCCTCCGACTTCGGCTCAGGTCGTGATCCCAGGGTCCTGGGATCGAGCCCCATGTTGGGCTCTCTGCTCCGCAGGGAGCCTGCTTCCTCCCCTGTCTCTCTCTGCCTGTCTCTCTGCCTACTTGTGATTTCTCTCTCTCTGTCAAATAAATAAAATCCTTATTTTTAAAAAAAAAAAAAAAAAAAAAGCTGCAGATCCCCCTGAAGATAAGGCACGCGGGTCCTGGGCCCGGGTCTCACGACAGGTGCTCAATTTCTCTAGTCTGAAGAAAATGAGAGAAAGTAGAACAGTACATGAACTTCTCATAAAATTAAACTCAGATAAATTTGGTAAGTGCTTTGTTTTTAATATTTTATTTATTTATCTGGCAGGGAGAGAGATGGAGAGAGAACACAAGCAGGGGGACTGGGAGAGGGAGAATCAGTCTTCCCACAGAGCAGGGAGCCCAAGGCGGGGCTCCATCCCAGGACTCTGGGATCATGACTAAGATGAAGGCAGACGCTAACGACTGAGCCACCCAGGCGCTCCTGGAAAGTGCTTTATAAATATTAACTAGTATTGTAATTTATGGTTAGGTAATGAACTTCCATATTTTTTGGCATTAAAACATTCTTGCTTTTACGAAATGTTAGCAAGAGTGGACGGTATTATCTTCCCACTGTTCCATCTGGGCGAAAACTGACATCCCCATTACTGACCCTCCAGGTTTCTGAAATTTGCTAATCTATGAGATCCAAACGAACTCACTCTGAACTAAATGAGCCCTCTGGGTCCCTTCCCGTTCTGACTCGGCGCTGAAAAGACACCAGCAACCCAATGTGTGCCACGAGTCAATAAACCTCACAACCTCAAACAAGAATTTTCCCGGAAGCAGCTCAGTATCACAAACTCCTTGTCTACTTTTACCCCAAATTCAAAATACTCATCTCACACCAGAGGAAATCTGTCTCATGTAAGGTAGAGAGAGGACATTCACTGGGCTATCACGTGTCCTGTTTAGAATTCCCCTCAGTCCCAAGAAAAGAGTATCACTGTCTTCAATCGTACAGATGAGATAAGGCTCAGTCATTCTGCTCAAGGTGTCCTCATTGGCAGATGACGGACTGGGGCCAGGAGCCAGCATCCACGCTTTTCCACTGGCTTCTTCTAGGGAGAAGCTGACGAAACAAGACCTGGCACTGAGCCAGTTCTAGTGTCTGAGACTAATCTAACACAAATATTAGAACATCAAAAAACAGGGGCGCCTGGGTGGCTCAGCTGGTTAAGGGTCTGGTCTGCCTGTGGCTCAGGTCATGATCTCGGGGTCCTGGGACTGAGCCCCTCTTTGGGCTCCTGGCTCAGCTAAGAGCCTGTTCTCCCACTCCCTCTGCCCTCCCTTCATCCCTCCATCTCTCTCTCTCTCTCTCCCTCTCAAATAAACAAAAAAAATGGTTTAAAAAAATCAAAAACATATTTCTTCAACATGGCAGCTCCCCCAAAAGTTAAATGCAGGCGTACCATAAAAACAGCAATTCTACTCCTCGTTACAGAGCGAAGAGGTTTGAAAACACATGTCCACGCAAAAATGTGTCCGCAGATATTCATAGCTCTTAATGGTCTACGAATGGAAACACCATCGCCCATCAACTAATGAACAACAAAATGTGGTCCATGCAAACGGAGAACATCGCTCAGCCCTAACAGGGAACAAAGTAGTGATCCTACGGCTGCCTGGAGGAAACTTGCAAACAGGATGCTCAGGGAAAGGAGGGAATCACCAGAGGCCGCACAGTGTGAGGTTCGGTTTAGATGAAATGCCCACAGCATGTACACCCCTGGAGGCAGAAAGTAAATGAGCGGCTGTGGGGGCTGCAGGACAGAAGAAGAAGGGCCTGCCAAGCAGGGAGGAGTTTCTTTTTGGAGTGGTAAAACGTGCTGGCACGGGGATGGCCCCGACGGTGGGTGTAGTGAAGCCACGGCACCCTACATTCTAAATGGGTGTTTTCCGTGGTTTGGTGAATGCTACCTCAATAAAGCAGTTATTTTTAAAAAAACATTTCTTGACAACCTTCGGTCCGTCTCCACTACTATTCTGCCACGCGGTTTAAGAAAAACACGCACACAGGCTTGCCGGATCTCGAGTATGGCGAGACTCCTGGGTCTCCCACCTCGGGCCGGAGTGCGGTCCTTTCACCTTAACAAGTACTAGCTGGGCTGGACGAGGAAGTGGCGGTCACCGTTTCTCAAACACTGACAGTCACTAGTTTAGAGTCGGGGGAGGGGCGCCGATGCACGGAGCCTGTCCCAGCCCTGCCCTGGGCTCACTGGGAACGAAGGCCAGCCCTGCGGTCCACATTTTAGTCCCCGTCGCTGTAAAAGCACGGGATCCAACGAGCAGCCCCTCCGACCACCAGAGGGTATAGGTCAGAGGGCATGTGCGGCGGCCCGGGCAGCGCGCGCGGACCGCGAGGGGAGGCGGCCACAAGCGCAGCGCGGGCTCGCTCCGTTCCCCCCGGCGCCCGCGGCTCGGACGGCGCTGACCCCGGAGGCTCCCGTCCCCGCACGCAGCGCCTGGGGCCGCCGAGCTGGGTCTCAGGCACTCTCGACCCCGGGGAGAGCGAGGGTGACCGGGACAGGACGGTAGCCCCGGGCCGGCCGGGCCGCCCTGCGGGGACACCAGCGCGCGCCGGGGGCCCCCCGACCCCACGCGGCCCAGGGGCCGGGACGCGGCAGCGGAATGGGGAGGGGGCCGCGGCCGCGCGCCGCGGGGAGCAAGGCCGGGGCTCCAGGGCGGCAGGTGCCGGCACGGCCCGCACAGGTGAGCAGCGGGCGCCTGGCAGGCTCCCGGGCCGGGGTGGGGGTGAAGGAACCCGGCCCGGCAGGTGCGCGCTGACTCGCGCCCTCGCTCGCCGCCACACACAGGCAGCCCTCCCGCCGCCGGCGACCCCCGCCCCGCAGCCCCCCACCTCGCACTTACGCAGCCGGCGGCCCGGGCCCGGAGCGGGAGCCAACGGCCTGGCGGGCGGCGGGGCGGAGCAGCCTCAGCGACCGCTCCCCCTACTCAGAGCCGGCGCTTCCGACCCGCGGCCGCGCCGGCACCCTCCTGCGCATGCTCGGGGGCGGTCCGGGCCGGCAATCCGCTCCGGGTTTTGGGAGGGACGCGGGGAACTGCGCGCGAGGGGAGGGAAGAGGAGAGGAGGGCTGGGAGGGGAGGGAGGAGCCGCGCGCGCCGAGGAGGGCCTCGGTCGCCGCGCCGGTTTCCAACCCTCCTGGCGCGCAGCTCGGATTTCCGCGGCTCTGCGGGCCGGGACACAGGGGCGGCCGTCCCCGCGCCCCGCCGGCCCCTGCGCCGCGGAGACCAACCCCCGCGGGCACTAGCGTGAAGAACTGCCCGTGGCTGGACGAGGGCCCCTTCCGCACACCGGGCGAGACCCCGCGCGCGCTCTCCGCGCAGCCCTGGGCGCTGGGGCGGGGAGGGGGCGCCGGAGTCGGGTTCCCGGGTCTCCCGCTGGAGGCGCTCCCGGAGCGCAGCGGCCCAGCACAGAGCGGGTGGGAGCCGCTGTTCCCGAGGCCAGAAGCCACTTTGGGATTTCAACTTGTGTTAAAAATGGGTGCGGAAAGCGGCATTCACGTGCGGACCTCAGAGCGTCGCAGCACGTCGGGGAAGATTTGGAAAGGACATTGTCAACAGCGTCACCTCCAAAAAGGGCTGAGGGAAGGGGATGGCGGGGGAAGACGCTCTTTCCGCGTAGCTTTCTGTTGTTCTTGGTTTGTTTGTTTTGTTTCAAATAAAAAATGTTTTCAGGGGCGCCTGATTGGTTCAGTCGGTAGAGCAGGCAACTCTTGATCTCAGGGTCCCGAGTTCGAGGCACACCCTTGATCATGGAACCTACTCTAAAAAAAAAAAAATTTAATGTCCTGGAAAACAAGAATCGTTCCCTCACCAAATACAGCAGGCACGAAAGAAGGGCCATCACCTTTGCTGTCAGCCAGCAAGCATTTATTGACTCTTTGCTATGGGCCAGTGCTGTTTTATGACTTATTATTCATATTTTTTAACAAAATATTCATTCATTTTTTTAAAGATTTTATTTGTTTATTTGACAGACAGAGATTACAAGTATACAGAGAGGCAGGCAGAGAGAGAGAGAGAGGGAAGCAGGCTCTCTGCTGAGCAGAGAGCCCGATGCGGGACTTGATCCCAGGACCCTGGGATCATGACCTGAGCCGAAGGCAGGGGCTTAACCCACTGAGCCACCCAGGCGCCCCTCATTCATATTTTTTAACAAAATAATAATATGCTATCCCTCATCCCTCCCTGCCCAGAGTCAGTGGAAAATCAATTTTTTACTGAACTGTTTTCCAAAGAGTAGGATGAGTTACAGCACAACACATCTTCAGGGCAAAGCAGGGGAAGCCGATTTCCAGCATGCGGGAGAGCCGGAAGGGTTTTCCACAGAGGTCCCCAGACGCTGAGAGAGAGTGCCTCCAACACACCACAGAAGGATGCCCATGGGGGCTGCTCTGTGGCATTAAGAATGCAGGTTGACAGAGAAAACAGACACTACAAAAGCCACCCTTGATGGAGGTCTGTGTGCAGGAAACAGAGCTCCACTATGCCGCTCCCTCTGTCTTCCTAAGTTCCATGCAAGGTACTATTCTTAGTGCTGCGGTCCGGAAAGGACACACCACTTGGCTGGGGTTGCACAAGTGGCTTGTGTCATTTAGGGATTCAGATCCAGGGTTGTCTGATGCCATGGCCTGTGCTCTTTCCATAGTCCTTCTCTGTCCCTAGTCTCTTTATAAATGGATAAAGCAAGCAATTCAGAAAGCAATATTGAAAGCTGGCAAAAGGAAACATTGCTATTTTAGTACAATGTTTGTTTACAATGTGCTCACTGACAGCAATTTATTGTTCCAGCAAATCTGTGAGAGAAAGAGACTATCCTGCATTTTTATCCGTTTGAAGACTGAGGCTCAGAGAAGGTAGGGGCTCGCATTAAACTGACCCAAGGGGGCACCCTGGGCTGTCTGGCTCCTGGAGTTACACCTTTCACAGCTTTAACATTACCTGCACGTCTCACCTGAATGTGCATAATTCAAAGAATATAGCAAAACCTGCTCTCAAGGAGTTTGTAGACACTTCAAGTTGGACTGGAAGGAACCTCTAAAATAATCAGGTCCCACCTCCCACCCACACCAGATCCTCCACAAGAGTCCTAACGGGGGTGGAAAGTTCGGTGATACAGAGCTCTAATAGAAAGTTCTCCAGCTGGAGCACGTGACTCTTGATCTTGGCATATGAGTTCTGGCCCCATACTGGGTGTAGAGATGGCAAAGAAATGAATTCTTAAAAAAGGAAGTTCGCCAGTAACACGAGGCAGAATCTGAGGCTTCCCCGAATCATCAGCTCATGGAGTCCCGAAGACGAGAACCAATGCCCCGGAGACTGTGGAGTTGAGCTCTGTCCCCGAAACGAGTCACAAAGTGCAGTCAAAGCACCACCCCGCCCCGCCCCAGCGACACCACCTGAGTGTCTTCACCTGCAGAATGGGGCCCATCGCTTCGTGGGGCGGTCAGCGGGGCTCCACACAATCAGGGAGGAGAAAACGTTCTGAGACACAGTGGGAGACTCAAGTTCCACTTCGATGACGTCACACGCCACTCCTGCAGCTTTGGGACAGGGGGACCCCAGGTCTTGACTGGCCTGGAGCAGGCCCACATTATGTCTGCTGTCTTGACTAAAACGGATGTGGCTGGGTGACATTTGGGGCACTTTGGGCAGAGCCCACCGTGAGCCCCCAGCGGTGCTACGGAGGGTCTGACTCCTTCCGGCGCGGGGGCGCTGCGCTGCCCCGCGGTCCGCTCCGACGCTCGCGCCGTGTCCGCGCGCCCAGGCCGACCGGGAGCGACTCACTCACCTGCGCGTTTAGCGGCCGGAAAACCGTCTCTCCCGTCCAGTCCCGGGAGCGCCCCCTCCCCCGGCGGGTAACGGGCACCGCGCTTGTACAAAGGTCTCACGGAGCCCTGGGAAGACCCTTCCCGCACCGGTCGCCCTATGGGAGCGGACGGCGGGTGACCGCGCCGCCGAGTGCGGGACGCCGGGCGCACGAGCCCGTCCCACGCGGCGGGCCGGCTGCACGGGTCCGCGGCGGGAGCGCCAACCCCGGTCTGGGCCGACCAACTCCTTCCCCTCAGAGCCACTCCGCCTCGAGCCCGCGAAGAACGGCCTTGGCCCGCGCTGGGCGGCGCGGAAGGCCGAAGTCGCGGGAGCCGACGCGGGGCAGAGCCGGGGCCCCGCACCCGGGCAGCCCCGAAGCTGCTTCCAGGCCTCACAGGCCCCGCGAGGATCCGGGAGCGTCCGCGACCGACGAGGCTCCCGGCGCGGGCCCTGCCGAGGGCGACCGCGGCCCCCGGGGCAGGAGCTCTCGGGCGAGGTCCTTGCGGGGGGCGGGGCGGCCGTCGCCTCCCGGCGCTAGTGCAGGGCAGAGGCGGTGAGGTGGCGCCGGAAGCGAGGAGGCAGCGCGGGGGCCAGTCGGGTCCCGGACCCCCGCGCCGCGCCCCCGGGAAGGCCGAGCGGATCGACCCGCTCTGTGAGTGAGCGACGGAACGAGCCGCAGAGCCCGCCGCGGTACACAGCGGCTCCCCGCGGGGCTCCCCACCGACCCCTCAACGCCTCCGTCCGCGCACCGCGCCCCCCGCCCCCCGCCACGCCCCCAGCGCGCCCCTCGGCTCTCCCACCGGCTGCGCGGAAATCCCGGAGCAGCGGATTTCGCGAGCCCGCGCCGGCGGGAGTGCGCATGCTCCGGATCCGGCCGCCGCGGGGCGTTCTACAGCCGCGGTCCCGGGGACGGCTGTGACAGCCTCTGGTGGGCGACGGGAGCCAGGCCCGCCCGCGCCCCCACAGCTCCTCCCGCAGGACCACAGTCGGGTCGGCTGCTCCCGGCTCCCTGCAACAACCCCGCTCCCCGAGAAGAGCGGCTTCCGCTCGGAAACCCAGGCAGGCTGGAGGGCCGGCGACTAGCGGCCGGAAGTGACGAGCGCGCGCGAGCCCCGCGGTTCCGGTCCCGTCGCCCTGGAAACCGAGCCCCGCCTACCGTCTCGAGCGCGTCGTCCGCTGCCGGGTCCCCGCGCGGGTCCGCGCGCCGCGGGCAGAAGGGGACCCGAGGCCTGCCCTGGGGGCGCGCGGTTATGCCGCCGGGAGTACGCGGGCCCCTGCGCCCGGGGGGAGCCTCGGACAGTCTCGGACAGCCCACCCGCCGGGAGCCGCGGCTCTGACCCGGGGCCTGAGCTCTCCGTGCGCTCCCCCCGCGCAGAGCCCCGCGCTCTCCTGTCGGAACACCGGCTCCTCGTCCGCGGAGAGCCGGTCCGCGGGAACCCCTGCTCCGGGCACTGCCGTCGCGGAGAACCCGCACGGGCCGTGGAAGGACTCCCGGCGTCCTCGCCAGCGACCTCCGTCCTTCCCAGATCTGTGCTGTCTTCTCCGGAGGGACGGAGAGGTGCATAGTATACCCCATTCGTGTGCTGGCGCATAAGTATACCCCAGTCGTGTGCTGGTGCACAAGTATGCCGCCATCGTGTGCTGGGGTATAAGTAGACCCCAGCTGTGTGCTCAGGAGCCGTCTCCCCGTCCAGGACCCCGCGGAGCAATCGGCTGTCCTGCATTTTTTCAGTGTTCTTTTATCTGGAACGGTTTCTCAGCCTCTTTCATGTCTGTAACGTGCTGGAAGAATACAAGCCAGCTGTCTTCTAGAATGTTCCTCAATTTGAGCTCATCTAATCCTTTCTCATGAATAAATTCAGATTATGTATTTTTTGCAGAATGCCATAGAAAGGATGTAAGCCAAGCCCTGTGCGTATGTTGTGTCCGTGGGCACATACTGTTGGCTTGTCCCAAAGGGATAACTTGGACCACTTGGCTAAGGTGGAATCGGCTGTCTCTCCGCTGCAAAGCCATGACTACTTCTGCTGTGATTAATGACTCATTGGTGAAAAGATACTTTGAAATTACATAATGAGCTTTTTCCCACCAGACTTTCACTGGCGAATTTAACATCCACAGGAATCTCAAGAATGATTATCACACAGCTTGGTAATGACTAACTTACTATATTTCAAACGATGCAAATGCACTGTGACATTTTCTCAGAAATGACGTGATCAGCTAGCAGATAATAGGTGATCACAAGTATTATTTACTCTGTTATGATCCTTTCTTTTCCAGATTAATAAAGAGGTTTCCTGCTTCACAGAGTATAATTAGAAACACTAATTTGACATTGACATGATTCTTGTTTGTGCTAGCATCTACATCAGCGGCTCTCATATATTAGCAGTAAGTTTTGGAGTCAGTGAAGAAGAACATCCCCAAACATATACACACACACACACACACACACACACATACACATACACTACATACATCGAAGACTGAAAAGTTATAAATGTGAGCAACTAATACTTAAGAGTTTTCACCAGTGCATGATGGTCACTTGTAAAACCAGAGATTTAGGGATCAGTTATAATATATCCAACTTAAGAAAATCAGATTTTACATTTTTAAAAAATTATTTTTATATGATTTTATTTATTTGACAGACACAGCGAGAGAGGGAACACAAGCAGGGGGAGGGGCATGGGGAGAAGTAGGCTCCCCGCTAAGCGAGGAGCCCGATGCCAGGATGGACCAGGACCCTGGGATCATGACCTGAGCCGAAGGCAGATGCCTAACCCACTGAGCCACCCAGGCGCCCCTAAAAAATATCTTAAACTGTGCCCCTAGGACCCCACTGAAGACTCAGAGGCTCAATGGCTTCCCTGCCCCCTCTCAGATTGTACATTTCAAAATCAAGTTTAAGAAAAAAATTATTTTTTAAGATTTAATTTAGAGAGAGAGAGGGTGTGTACCAGTGAACAAGAGGAAGGACAGAGGGAGAGGGGAGGACCCCAAGAGGACTCCAACACTGAGCGCACAGTCCAATGCAGGGCTTGACCCCACAACTCCGATATCAGCACGGAGGCAAGACCAGGAGTCCCACGCCCAACCTACTGAGCCACCCAGGTGCTGCAGGGGGAAAAATTTTTTTAAGAAAATTTCTGAGAAGGTGGGGATGGGAGCGGGAAACATGAGTGACTGCAATTCCATTTGCGGCCGCCAGGTGGCGGAACAAGCTTAGTAGCGCCTCAAAAAAAAAAAAAAAAATCCTTGTCTGGCCTGAGTCAGGATCTAATTGCCTTAAACTGCCTCCAAAACCTTGCATTTTGTCAGTTTGTCAGGGGAGCCTGGTTCAGTCAGTTCTGAGCAAATTCAGAACAGATGGAAGCTAAGGAATAACTCACAAGAGATTTAGCTGAATTTTTGTACTAGATGGTTTGAGAATTCATATTATATTACATTATATATTTTATATATTTTGCATATATAATTGGCGCCCCAAGGCTAATTTATTTTTAAGAAATTTTTATTTGAGGGGTGCCTGGGTGGCTCAGAGGGTTAAAGCCTCTGCCTTCAGCTCAGGTCATGGTCTCAGGTTCCTGGGATCAAACCCCGCATCGGGTTCTCTGCTCAGCGGGAAGCCTGCTTCCCCCTCCCCGTCTGCCTGCCTCTCTGCCAGCTTGTGATCTCTCTCTGTCAAATAAATAAATAAAATCTTTAAAAAAAATTTTTTTTTATTTGAGAGAAAAAAGTGAACGGGAAGAGGAAGAGAGAGAATCCCAAGCAGACTCCCCACTGAGCACTGAGCACTGAGCATGGAGCCCAAGGTGGGCTTTATCCCAGCACCCCAACATCACGACCCTGAGCCAAAATCAAAAGTCGGACACCTAACCAGCTGCGTCACCCGGGTGCCCCAAGCATGAAGGCTAATTTTTAAAGCAAAGACTGAGACTCTGTCTCTGCTCTCTGACAACTTGATACAGGATTTATCTGAGTTACTCTAACAACATCGATGGAATTATTCAAAACATTTCAATCAAGTGGAAGGGTATTTTTAACCTCCGTTATCCATACTTTTGCCATTTCTTTACTTCTTTCTCTGAAGCAAAGAAAGACAAGTCCAATCACTTGCAGAAACAGCAGAATGGTGGTTACCAGGGGCTTGGGGTCCGTGAAATTGCAGAGGTGTCGGTCAAAGGGTACAAACATGCAATCAGAAGATGAATGAGTTCATTATAGTCGACAGGGCTGTACTATATACTTCAAAGTTGCTGAGAAACTAGATCATAAGTGTTCCCACCACAAAAAGAAAAGAAATGATCATCAGGGAATGGGATGTGCCAGCTAACACAACAGTAACACCCTACTGCAATATCTAGGTGAATCAGTTAACAAGTTGTACACCTTGAACTTACACAACGTTCCGTGTCAATTACATCTCAATTAAAAAAAAAAAAAAAAAGAGGAAGGGCTCCTGGCTGGCTCAGTCAGTAGAGCATGTGATTCTTAATCTTGGAGACCTAAGTCTGAGCCCCACATGAGGAGCAGAGATTACTTAAGAAAAAATTAAAAAGAGGATTCAGATCAAACTAATTCAAGGCTAACAGGACGAATGTAAATCATGTAGCAGCTGATAGAGCATAGTCAGGAGCAGAGCATGACTTCTACGGTCTCCATGCCAAAGACGCATGGCTTGGGTTTAATCGTGAAGAAACAACAGATTAGGCAAAATTAGGGATATTCCAAAAAACAGCTGACCTGTGATCTTCGAAAGCAAGTGTTGGGGTCTTGCAAGTCGAGGACGGACTGAGGAACCTTTCCAGATTAGAGAAGAATAAACGGGACAAATAAAGTCACACATGATCCTGGACGAGATCACTTTGCTAAAAAAAAAGAAAAAGAAAAGGAACAGTAGTGACTTGACTGACCCCAGTCTGAGGATCAGAGGATGCTAACCTTATCAATGTTAATGCTCTTTAGTTGGTGGCTGTCTTGTGGTCACACAGGAGAATGTCCTTGTTTGTAGAAAATACACACTCACCTCTTTAGGGGTCTCGGGACTACAGGTCAACCACTTACACGAAAATGGTTCAGGAATAAGTTACCCGCACTGTACTTGAGACTTAAGTTTGCAGTTGTTGAAAAATCATTAAAAAGAGAATTCCAAAGAAGGTCCAAGCGGTTAAAATTACACAGTGATTTCCTGAGCTGACTCAGAGGTACTGAACGAGAACACCAGAGGTGTGGACTTAAAATGTGTATTTTTTTTAAAAGCACAGTCGGGTTTGGAGAGCAGCTAGTTGCATGGCCCGGGAAAGGGAAGAACAGCGTGTACGTGCAGAGCAATTCCCTCCCATCATCATCTCATCAAGATCACTGCTGGGGCAGCGTAAGAAATCCGTTCCGTGCAAGTCGTCTCGTTCAGTTAAGCCTCTTGAGGCTCCCGGAGGGGAGGACTTCTGGGAGCCCAGCCTGGTCCAGGGACACACTCTTGGTGTCCCCTTTGCTCTGAACGTGAAGACACAGCCTCAGTTACAGAAGCTGCAGCTTGTGGGGGGGGGGCTCCTTCCCTCCTTCACAATCCCGGGGAACCCTGCTCTAGCTTTTCTTTTCTGCCCGGACCCAAATGCTGCCCCAGCTTCTCCTCGTGAGTCCTTATGTACCCACACAACCCCTAAAAGTCCCTTCAGGGAGCCCCAGGAGTGCCACCTTCAAGGGGACCTTACAAGGGCTTCAAAAACAGCTCCCCATGGTTGCGTGCAATGCTGAACATACTAAAAACCAACAGATGGTCCTCTTAAATGGGCGCCTGGGGTGCCTTGTGACTTGGATCTCAATAAGGTGGTTTTTAAAAATTGCTCCAGGTCTATACCCGTCCAGCCTCACCCCTTGGTTCAGTTTTCTGGATGTCATTCCCCCCGCCCCTATAGGTTCTCACAGATTCTATTCTTTCTGTTTCCTACTCTCCCCACTGGGCAGATTTCTACTGGCTCTTCCAATCAGAATTCAGATTCTAATCTGAATTCAAGTCCAAACAACTGGGTGGCTCAGTTGTTAAGCGTGTCTGCCTTTGACTCAGGTCATGGTCCCAGGGTGCAGGGATCGAGTTCCCCATCAGGCTCCCTGCTTGGCAGGAAGCCTGCTTCTCCCTCTCCCACTCCCCCTGCTTGTGCTCCCTCTCTCGCTGTGTGACTCCCTGTCAAATAAATAAGATCTTTAAAAAAAAAAAAAAATGAACTCAAATCCTTTGTCCTCTGCAGCTGTCCCAACTCCAACTCTGTAAGCAAAGGAAGTGACTCTGTCCTCAGGGGTCCCTCCAGCCTGCTGTGTCTCTCTGCCGTAAGACCCCCACCCACCCTGTGCCGTGGTTGACAAGTCTCTGACTCACACATGGGTCTGTGAGTTTCACCTCTAGTACAGGAACCAGGACGGGTAAGGGCTTTGGTGGAAGGTTGTTAGGTGAGTAAAATGCAGTGATGTTGGAATATGGGCTGGAGGCCAGGGGAGCAGGCTAGAACCGGAAACCCTGGGCCAGCAAGGACAGCATACAGACCCCAGAGGCCTCACGGGAGGAAGCAGCACACTCCAAAGAAAGTCGTTCAGGTAAAGCTCACTCACTTTATCATGTGGAGCTAGTAACAGCCACCACTTACAGAGTGCTTACAACATGACAGACACTAAGAAATCTGTGCCTTGTCTCTTGTTTTAAGGGACTCAGTCTCCCCATTGAAAATCCCAATGTCCGCATGCCCGCTTTCTTTAAGTTGAATTCCCTGAGACTACCTCTGTGCTGGGAGAAATGAACCTCCACCCCCACCCGAGGGAGAGTCTCTAAGAGCCAAGAGAAAAACTCGGTAATGTCCAAAGTGGAAATGACGCTTCCTGGCAAAACCTCAGGCCTTAGCTCCGTATCTACCTAGCAGTTACATAAAAGTATAATTTTCAAAAAGCGAAAAGCTAATACAGGGAGCACGGCAGCATTCAGATGGACCCTTCCCCGTCCACAGCTAGAAAACTGGGAGAAGGTAAGAACGCGTCGGGCAGCGGGCAGCGCAGGCAGACGAGGAGGAGCTCAGTGGGATCGCCCACGTCCTACCTGGGGTGCCCGGAGCGGGGTCGCCCAAAGACCACGGCTTCACTACTGTCGAGGAGACAGAGACTGGAAAGGCGAGAGCTGGGAAGAGCTCCCCCGAAGTTGCCTGGAAGTTCCCAGGCTCAGCCCCCGGGGCGCGCCTGGGTCAGGGAAAAACACCCATCTGTCCCCTTTCTAGATCCTTGTCTGGGGCACCGTACATCAGACCGGCAAAAGGTTAACAAGAGAAACGTTTTGAAGATTTTTTTTTTTCTTTTTCTATCAGAGAGAGAGCATGCACAAGTAGGGGGAGCTGCAGAGAGAGGGAGAAGCAGACTCCCCACTGAGCAAGGAGCCCCCTACGAGACTCCATGCCAAGACCCTGGGATCATGACCAGAGCCAAAGGCAGACGCTTAACCAACGAAGCCACCCAGACACCCAAACAAGAGAACTGTTTTGAGCAGGAATAGAACGTGTTACCAAGGCTCCAGTATAAGGTTTGGACATTTCCATGCCCCGCACGTGCACTTGCTGTGGGATCCAGTCGTTCCCCTCTTAGGAAGAGCGAAAACTCCGCTCTGGGACGGTAACGGCGGCTTCACTCCTAACTGTCACAAATGGGAAGTAACAGGAAAAGGGGACACGACAAAGTACTAGGAAGGAACAAAGCACCGATCTGCGCTGCAGGGCTGGGGACCGTCCTCGGGGTGCTGGTGACAGCAAGTCCGACAGGGAAGAGCCAATGCCTTTGTGTACTTGAGAATCCGGAAGAGACGATGTCCCGTCCCGCCACGGAAGGACCCTGTGCTGCCTGAGGCCAAGACTGACGTTGACTGGGAAGGAGCACAGGGATGCTTGGGGTTCACGGAAATGTCCGTGCTCTGTGCCGTCTCTGCGGGTGTGTTCATTCCATCCAGCTCTCCTGGAATTCCACACTTAAAACGGGAACATGTTGTTATAGGTAATAAGGTACTGTCAAAGCTGGTAGCAAATGCGCACAATGAAGCTTTATCAAACTTCGCTGCTCCCGAAGGAAACAGCTAGTAAAACTGTCTCCAAAAAAGGATACAAGGAGGGGCGCCTGGGTGGCGCAGTTGGTTGGACGACTGCCTCCGGCTCAGGGCGTGATCCTGGAGTCCCGGGATCGAGTCCCGCATCGGGCTCCCAGCTCCATGGGGAGTCTGCTTCGCTCTCTGACCTTCTCCTCGCTCATGCTCTCTCTCACTGTCTCTCTCTCTCAAATAAATAAAATAAAATCTTAAAAAAAAAAAAAAAAGGATACAAGGAGAAGCAAATATAAACCCCCTGGAAGAATTACTACAGAAACAAGACTGCAAAGTGAATAGGAAACAAAGTCGTACGTTTCAGACTGTAATCTTCCCGCTCGTATCTCTACCACACAACATTGGTTTGCCCAGAATCCTGCATTTCTATCAGATTTCTAGAATGGAACGCTTGCCCTCAGAACACAAGTGAAGTCCCAGATTCCACTACTTGAGCTCTGAGAGGCTGGAAAACGCAAATGGTAAACTTTCTGCCTCATTTCTAAGCGTTGAATAATTCTTTTTTACAGTTAGAACTTCTGAGATGTGTGAAAAGTGTGCCAGGGAGAAACAATTTTCGACAAAGACTTTCGTTGGTCTTTACTGTTCTCAGCAGTGAGAAAGGGTCTGTGAGTTATTTTTACCCCTTCCCAGCTCAGACTGTAACTCATTTGCCTATTTTGCATGGTTTCAATGAAGAAGAGGTCAAGTTTCTTTTTGTAAAAAAAAAAAAAAGTTTCACTTTTCTTCTGACCGTTCAGTGTTATATGTAGACACACACATGTAACTTTATAAAAATTTTCGTAGCCTTCTTCGGACTCCGTAGACAATTAGTTTCATGGACATTTCCCAAAATATTATTGGATAGTGTAAATTAACATTATTGTTTTTTTTAAAGTTTTTTTATTTATTTATCTGACAGAGAGAAATCACAAGTAGATGGAGAGGCAGGCAGAGAGAGAGGAGGAAGCAGGCTCCCTGCTGAGCAGAGAGCCCCATGCGGGACTAGATCCCAGGACCCTGAGATCACGACCCGAGCCGAAGGCAGCGGCTTAACCCACTGAGCCACCCAGGTGCCCCAACATTATTGTTTTTACTTGGCAAAGATGAGCTGGAACTAACAATATTTCAATTTTCCCAGCTTCTTCTGAGTATTCTGGGTTAAACGGGATGTCTCTTAGTCAAAGAGTAACAAGTATATTTAAGAGCCACCTGCTGACTCTTGATAGCCCTGCCCTGAAATTGTGAACTCTTGGTAGTCTGCCCGGAAACTGAGCGCGTGAATGATTTTAATGACTGGGTAACAAATCATTTTGCAAACCGACTATTTTAAGTTACTTTCTTTTCAACAAAACTGGAGAAAGTCCTCTGGAGCCGTTAGCTGATCGAGCACTACAAATGATTTTTGGTCTTACATCCGCATTTGATTTTTGTTCTAGGTGTCTGGAGAATCGAGAGGGATGGACCATCTACGTATTATTTCTCAACATTTACACGCAAAAACTAAAATGAGGGATAAGACTACTGTTCAGTCTTTCCCATTCAAGCAAAAAATATTTGGGGCATCAGTTGGGTCAGTCAGTGGAGCGTGTAGCTCTTGACCTTGGGTTTGTGAGTTCAAGCCCCATGTTGGGCTTAGCGTTTACCTTAAGAAAAGTACTTATGGATTCATAAAATAACTTTAACACATTTATTTTATTATGAGATTTATTTCCAATAAAACTTTTATGTCAATTTAATGTTTCTCAAAATTTATATTTGTGATGTTTTGGTCAATTGTGTGCCAATAGCAACTTTAGCAATAAGTCAACAAAGTAGAAAAACATTCTAATTCTAAGAATTTCTGGGCTTCGGAAGACTCTTTCTTTTTTATTTCAATTTTTGTAGTTTTTTTAAAGATATGTTTTTATTTATTTATTTGACAGAGAGACAGACAGCACAAGTAAGCAGAGCAGCAGGCAGAGAGAGAGAGAGAGAGAGAGAGAAGCAGGCTCTCTGCTGAGCAGGGAGCTCAATGCGGGGCTCGATCTCAGGACCCTGGGACCATGACCTGAGCTGAAGGCAGCTGCCCACCAACTGAGCCACCCAGGTGCCCCTAGATATTTTTATCAAAAGGAACTAGGTCAGATGATCAGTCAAAAATAAATAAAATCTGGTGTAGGAAGGGGAACAGGAATATGACTTTATTTTTAAATCTATGTTATTTATTTGAGAGAGAGAGAGTGCAAGCAGGAGGGACAGAGGGAGAGGGAGAGAGAATCTGAAGCAGATTCTGCACTGGATGGGGAGCCTGACGCAGGGCTCAGTCTCATGACCTTGAGATCATGACCTGAGCTGAAACCAAGAGGCAGATGCTTAATCGACTGTGCCTCCCAGGTGCCCCAGGAATATGACTTGAAGCTTCAAGTAAGTTTGCTCTACTACCTGCTGTGAGGATGAGGAGGGGACCTCAAGCCAAGGAAGGCAGACGTCCCTAGAGGCCGGAAAAAGCAAAGAATGGATTCTCCTGTAGACCTTCCAGAGGGAACCCAGCCCCATGGACCCTTGGATTTCAGGACTGCTGTGTTCCAGAACTTTAAGAGAACACATCTGCCCTGTTGAAGAAATTGAGTGGCGGTGACTTGTTACCCCAGCAACAGGAAATGGTTCCAACTCCCATTTGACAGATGGAGGAACTGAGGCTGCTCACGAGGTCTCCCCGTGAGTGAGAGGAGGAGAGCCCATATGGATGCAGAAGCTGGCCGGCTTCCAGGCCCACGCTTTCCCCTGACTGGGCCTGGCCCGGGCCAGGAGAGCTGCAGGGTCACCCAGGGACCTTGCCCGGTGGGCCAGACACCATGCGGCATTTCTCCCGCCTAGAGGGTCTGACTCACACCAAACTTCCAGCCCGTCCACGGTCAGGCTGATGCAGTTTAAGAAACAAACAAACAAAGGGGAAAAAAAGCAAGCTTTTTGCAGAACTTCTGTTCCGTTATCAGAGGTTGGGGGCCAGCCCTGAGAGCTCTCTTAAGTACTTCTCCTTCCAGTTGAGGTGGGTGGATGTCAGCCCTGGGAACAGTGTGTGCTGGAAATAAATTTCCTTTTAGAGGGACGTGTCTGAGCCCGAGCAGTCAGGAAAAAGTGGGTCAGCACTTGGCTTTTTTTTTTTTTCTTTTTAAGCAAGTACACTCATAACCAGAGCTTTATTTGGGCACAAAGCCAAATATGCTTGGCCTTTTCAAGGCTCCACCGTCCTGCCCATGTTCCAGCCAGAGACAGTGGAAAATGGTCCTCGAGCTGATTCGGGAGAGCAGGGCGGGCGGCTGGGGCCCCGTGCAGCAGCTCAAGGCGGAGATGGGCACCGAACCCTGGCTCGCACGGATGGTGCTCCTTCTCTATCGCAGCCGTAATGAACCGGAACAAAGTTAGAGGCTTAAAACCACTCAGATTTATTGTCTTACCGTTGGGTCATGCTTGAGTCCAGCAGACCAGGGAAAGAGTTGCCGGCAGGATTCAGGTCCTGGCAGGTTTAGGGCTGAGACCCTGTTCCCTTGCTGGCTGCTCCAGGGGTCCAGGTCCACTCCAGAGGCTTCCTGTCCCATCCCCAAAGCCAGAAATCCGCACGGAGTCCCTACCACTGCGCCAGCTCTCCTGCCTACCCTGCTGTTGAACCTTTCCAACGCTTGCTTCCTCTTCCTCATTTATGGGCGCCCGTGCCTGTGCTGGGCCCCCTGGATAAACCGGGATAACCTCCCCAACTCAAGGCGGGAGCTCGATCCCTCAGCAAAGTCCCTTTGGCCCTGCGAGGGAGCATATCCACAGCTTCTGGGATGGGGCCCCCCATCCTGGGGCCACTGTTCATCCCACCACAGGCAGGAAGCACGCCAACGCCAGCCCCCAGGAGAACAGGCTCGGTGACAGCACGTAGCCGGCATTTAGGAACGCGAGACGGGCTGGACGTGTTTACTCCCGGTCCTCACACCGGCCTGTGTGGACAGGTTACCCCAGACTTAGCGCCAGGAAACTACAGCTCAGAGAAGCAGGTGGTGCGTCCACTGACGAAGTCCTAGTAAGAGGCAGAACCAGGTCTGTCAGATTTCAAAGACCAGAGAGGCCAGCGTGAGCCTAGGCACACTCACCCCAGAGCCTCCCGGTGGGGCTGGTGTGGAGGATTAGCACGTCCTCCCCACTGTCCGATGGCCACTTCGCACTCCATCCTGTCCCTTTTTCTGGAACACTCCTCCTCCTGCCCTGAGCATCGCTCTCAGGGGACCTGGCTCACGTGCCCAGGGCACCTGTCGTGGTGGGGGCAGCCCCGCCTCCTGCCCCAGCCTGGGAGCTGTCCGAGGGCAGGCAAAGAGCTCCCCCAACCCCCTCAACCCCAGCACTGGCCTGAGATGTGAGCGGCTGCGAGGCGGAAACCACTCTAGGGACTGACGCTTGTCCTCGGCCCCACGTCCCGCCCGTACACACTTGGCCTTGCTGCTGGGAGTGGTGGGGGAGGGAGGCGCTGTGCGGTGAGCCAGAGCCCCCCGGGAGCAGGGGCCCACAGTGGCCCGCGGTGACCCCAGCCTCCCACACTGGGACTTCCCATGCGGGACGCCACCACTCAGCTGGGGGACGTTCCCCTCTCTGGCTCCCAGTTTCCTGGTCTACACGCGGGGGCTGACACAGCGCCCTGCAGAGCCATCCCCAGGGTTGTTGGCACACAGTGATGCCCAGGTAAGGGTTCGCTGTGGCTGTTAGCAATCTCTTGAACATTTTTTTTTAAAGATTCACTTATTGAATTTAGAGAGAGGGACAGCGTGATTTGGGGGAGGAGCAGAAGGAGAGAGAAGCCCAAGCGGACTCCGCACTGAGCACAGAGTCCAAAGCAGGACTCACTCCCCCGACCCTGAGATCACGACCTGAGCCCAAATCAAGAGTCAGCTGCTTAACGCACTGCACCACCCCAGTGCCCCGGTACTAGTATTCTTTTAACGAGTTCAGAGTTAGCGAGAAGTGTGTCTGAATCCTGCCTGTCTGCTTGGCGGCTGTGTCACGGTGGGCACAAGCCTCCCGCCGCATCTGTAAAATGCAGCCGGTATGCTTCCTTCGGGACATCTGTGGAGTGCAAGGCCCCTGCACACAGTAGGTCTGCTCGCTACTACTGCTGCCTGGACTGCCCATGTCCTGACAGACGCAGACTCGACATCATCACATGCACTTCAACGAAGCTACCCTCGCCTCCTTCATCCACTCAATAAGCGACTCCTGGGGACCCGCCACATGCCGGGACCAGAGTGGGCTCTGCAGTCTGACCCAGGGCTTGCTCCCGGGAAGTGGGTAGAGGCACTTGGTCAACTCTGATGCCCTGGGGCCAGTGCCTCAGCGGGTCCTAACACAGGCTCCCGGAGGGACCAGAAAGTAAAGCCAGAGAGGCGGCATTGGCCTCAGGATGTCACGGTGGGCAAAGAAAGGAGAGAGCATGAGAGGAAAAGACAGAGCAGGAGCACCTTTTCCTCCAGGCCAGTCGGAAATAAGACTTGCTCATCTGGCAGGAGCAACCATAGATAGTATACAGTGTGCTCAGGGCTTTTGGAGGGAGGCTCTGGGCTGCAAGGAACAGAAAGATTGTTGACCAGCTTTGACAATCAGGACACAGACTACATCACTTTATAAGAAGTCAGGAGGAAGTCCGTTATTTCAGGGGCTCATCATTGTCATCAAGGGCCCCAGGCCTTGCAATCTTAGTGCTTGGTTGCCCTCTGTGGGTCCAGTGCCCCTCATGACTCCAAGATGGTTGCAGTGGCTCCAGGCATCACACCACCATATGTCAAACCCAGAGGCAGGAAAAAGGGGTTGTTCAGTCTCACACTTCTTTTTTTTGAATTGAGATATAATTCACATAAATAAAATGTACCATTTAAAAAACTACGATGGAGGGGCGCCTGGGTGTCTCAGTGGGTTGGGCCTGTGCCTTCAGCTCAGGTCATGATCTCAGGGTCCTGGGATCGAGCCCCACGTCGGGCTGTCTGCTCAGCAGGGAGCCTGCCTCTCTCTCTACCTGCCTCTCTGCCTGCTTGTGATCTCTCTTTCTGTCAAATAAATAAATTAAATCTTTAAAAAATTAAAAAAACAACTATGATGGAATAGTGTTTGGTCTAGAACCATTTCTAAGTCCAGCCCAGCGGTAGGAAGCCCATTCACACTGTCATGCCACCCTCACCATCTTCCATCCCCAGAACTCTCTTCGGCTCGCAAAACTGAAACTCTGTACTTATGAAACATGAACTCCCCAAAGCTCCTTCCCCTTAGCCCCTGGCAAACGCCATTCTACTTTCTGTCTATGATTTTGATGACTCTGACTCTGAGTCCCACTTGCACTTTTAAGGACCGGGAGATAACACTAGGCACATCGGATAATACTGGATAATCTCCCTATGTCAACCTCCGGTGATTAGCAACCTAATTTAATCTGCAACCTTAATTCCCCTTTGCCACACGTCCTAACATGTTCCCAGGTTTCTGGGGTTGTGTCAGGGACATCTTTGGGGGTCATAATTCAGCCTACCGCATGCTGTGAAGGAGAACCAGTAGGCAAGTGGTGTGGACGCCCTCCTCCAGATCTCTGCAGGATTGTTCACACTCCTAGAGCAGCAGGGCTGGGCCAGGCGAATTTATGCCCATACGGCCCCATGCCAGGCTCACGAACAAGCAATGGTCACTGCTTTCCAGAACGTGAGGCTGGCCTTGTACGTGCCAAAGGTTGGAGTGGGATGAATTGTCGGGGTACTATTCCCTCCCTCGGACACAGGCATGGGTTAGAAGGGATCACAGGTGTTGTGTTTCAAACACAACATGCGCCTGGAGGGCTAAGGGACCTGCTGACCCGGGATGGCCAAGAACTCAGTACTTCGATGCGTGAGGGTTGACATTTTAACCATCTATTATTTTTAAAGATTTATTTATTTATTTTACAGTGTGGGGGCGGGGAGAGACAGCGCACCCATGAGTGGGGAAGGGCAGAGGGAGAGGGAGAGAGAATCCCGGGGAGACTCGGTGCGGAGCACAAAGCCCAACGCGGGGCTCGATCTCACGCCACTGAAATCATCACCTGAGCTGAAACCAAGAGTCTGGAACCAAGAGCTGAAACCGAGAAACTGTGCCACCCAGGCACGCTGTCATTTTTTTTTTCTTTTTAATACGTTGCAAGAAATCTATAAATGAGGGAAAGAAGAAAAGTATTTCATAATGGCACTCTCAGGTGCAACCACGAATTCAATGTATGTCCTTCTACTGGTGTATAAACAAGGAGCAAGCACTGAGGCGAGCCAGAGGGACGCTTTCAGAGCAAACAGAAATGCGGCGTGCCAGTCCGGACAAAGAATGAGAAAACACACAAACCAAACCTGCCCAGGGTAAACTCCGGGGAGGGAGCTCACGCACATGAACGCGGATGTCGTGGAGGGGATACGGGAAGTCATTGTCTCCGAAGCTTCCAGTAAAGGCGGTGGGTCTGTGGCTGCGGCTCGGGGAAGAAGGAGAAGGGCTCGGCCACGCGGGGACCGGCGACCGAGGTGAACAGAACAGGGCTTGTAAGGGTCTGAAACAGGTGCAGAAAGGACCAGGAGGACTGACTGAGCCACACGGGACCCTTGAAAGAAGCCGGTCTCTGACGTCGGCCCGCCCAGAATCTGCATCTTATCTCTGCCTCTTCTGTTCTCTCTCTCTCTTTTTTTTTAGGATTTTAATTATGCCTATGAGACAGAGAGAGAGACAGGGAACACACGCGGGGAGGGAGAGGGAGAAGCAGGCTCCCCACTGAGCAGGGAGGCTGATGCGGGACTCGATCCCAGGACCCTGAGATCATGACCTGAGCTCAAGGCAGATGCTTCACCAATTGAGACACTTAACCAGGAGCCCACCCCCACAAGCACCACTTTTTAAAAAGATTTATTTACTCACGGCAGAGAGAGCACATGTGGGCACAAGCTGGAGGGGCAGAGGGAGAGGCAGCGAGAATCCCAAAGAGCCTCCACACTGAGTGCTGAGCCCGACGTGAGGCTCGATGCCATGACCTCGAGGTCTTGAGTCAAGCCAAAACCAAGAGTTCGATGCTCAACGGACTGCGCCACCCAGGTACTCCCTTCTTTTTTTTTTTTTTTTTTAAAGTCGTCTCCTCACCCAGCGAGGGACTCGAACTCCTGACCCTGAGATCGAGCGTCACAGGCTCTCGGTCTGAGCCAGCGCGGCGCCCCTCTGCTTCACGGCCTGACTCTGTGTGAGCCCCGAGGCTGCTCTGAGCCCGTCTCACCCTGCACAGAACGGGCGCGGGAGGACTGACCCGCTGACCACGGCTGGGGGTAGCTCGGCCGCAGGGGGCGCGACAAGGGCACGCGGTCAGCACTGGGGCCGGGGCGGCGCCCACCACGGTCTCTCCTCCGAGGCTACCTTGTTCTCATTTTACAGGTGAGGCAGCAGAGGCTCAACAAAGGTAAGGAACGTCCCCAAGGGGCCAGCAGCCAGCCCACGAAGGACTGCAGGACCGCCGAGGGGCTGGGATCCGGGGTCGGGAGGACCAGATGTCACCGTTTCACAGAAGGCCACGAGTCCAGGTGGGAGGGAGGACGGCCTTCTCGTCGCAGAAGCACAAGCACCTTTGTTTCCTTTTGCTGGACGATGCAGCTGATTACTTGGCTTGGGTGGCGATTGTTAGAGTCAATGCAGACGCTAATTAAACACTGAACCTGTGTTCCTGGGTCGCATGTGGTGAGTTTGCTACAAGACCCTGATCGCGACATTTTCGTCAGCTGGACCATAAACAACTCGGCTCATGTGTGTTTCTATTTAAAGACATTTTGATAGGGGCGCCTGGGTGGCTCAGTCGTTAATCGTCTGCCTTGGGCTCAGGTCCTGATCCCCGGGTCCTGGGATCGAGCCCTGCATCGGGCTCCCTGCCCAGCGGGAACCCTGCTTCTCCCTCTCCTTCATACTCTCTCTCTCTGTCATGTAAATAAATAAAATCTTAAAAAAAAATTAAGGACACTTCAATATATCTTATTGATTCTGTAATATTCCTTGATGCCGAATTCACGCAGAAACCTGAGACAGCCGTGAGAAATTATTTCCCAAAAGCTTTCCCAGACTTTAGCCCAGGTTCCCATTTGGGATGGTTGTAAGCACTTGGTGCCTATGGCCACAGACCCCGAGTCCCCGCTAACGGGAGCAGCCGCCCCCCTGCTGCTGCGAGCGTGTCTTCTGGCTGAGCGCACTTCTCATTCCCGACATTAGGAGTCCCTCGCTCTTCTCCCCTCCCATACCCTAACTCAAAACTGACCGTACCAAGGACAGGAGCTGGGCGGGGCAGGCAGCGGGGACCTGGGGATACACGTTCCACATTCTGTGTTTGTGTGTCTCTATGTATAACCACGACACGAGACCCCCATCAAGGCCACACCGCTGTCACTTAACCAAATGCCTGTCCTTCAAGAGTTGAACTGTTCCTCCCATTACTGCTATAACTAAGACTGTTCCGAGTGTCTTTGCACATAAGCATAACAGACGATCTCCTTAGCGAAGGTACCAGAGGCAGAGTTCCCAGATGAAAGGCAAAAGCCTTTTAAGGCCTTTGATGCGGACGCCGAGGGATCTCCCGGGACGTCAGTGCAGACCCGTGCGGGAGCCCAGCCCAGCCAGTGCAGGAGGAAGGCTGCGTTAAGCAGACTCACTGACAACCCCAAAGGGCTTCAGACAGGCAGAGGCTCCCACCAGGGGGACCGCGCTGAGTGGACGTGTTTCCAAACCAGAATGAGGTGTACAGCATTTTCATGCCCCCCCACGCTCTATGGTGGGGACTCAAGCTTCTTTTGGATCATTCTGGGGGATGGGGAGGCCTGATGACACCGGCCTCAGGAAACCAACATGCCTCCCACACCCACCCTGGACTCTAAGTCAGTGACCCTGCCCTCTCTGCTCCTGATCAGCTTTTCCTAAAAGCACTCGCTGTGTTAACTGTAGTTACCTGAGCATTTATTTTTTATTTTTTAAAAAGATTTTTATTTATTTACTTGACACAGAGAGAGATCACAAGTAGGCAGAGAGGCAGGCAGAGAGAGAGGAGGAGGCAGGCTCCCTGGCAAGCAGAGAGCCCGATGCGGGGCTCGATGTGGGGCTCGATCCCAGGACCCCGGGATCATGACCTGAGCCGAAGGCAGAGGCTTTAACCCACTGAGCCACCCAGGTGCCCCTGAGCATTTATTTGTTGATTGACATCAAGGTACGAGAGTCCCCAGAGAGACCTGTTTACAAAAAGAAATAAGGGGAAAAAAACCCTAAAAGCAAGAATTCCTCTAACAGTTAAACATCTTGTCATAAAGAAAGGTAAACCCAACGTGCACGCATTCTAGGCGAACAGATCTAGACCAGAATCCTGTCTGGAATCTGGGGGGGCTCGGGCCGGGGTCTCCTCTTAGTCTTCTATTACCCCGGGCTGCTCGCTCCCTCCCAGCTCCCCAGGCTGCACAGTGACTTAGAACGCACGCTCAGATTGCTCCTTTTTCCTGCCCAGATGAGAAGGATAGAGACGGCTGGCTCAAGGCGTGTCACCCACGCCAGGATACCTGGAGGGAAGCAGGCGTTTGTTAATAATCGGTCTGGCTCAGACGGCGTAAACCGAGGACACGGAGCAGAGAGCTGCTTTCTCGAGATGCGCAATTCGCGACCAGACGGACATTTATCTATGGCGTGTTCTGAGCCCAGCATTGGGTGGGTGCCTTTTCACGATGGCTTGCTGGACCCTCACGCCAGCCACCTCGGAGCTGTTCTTGGGATAGGGACGGGAAGCGGGTGCCCAGAGACCAAAGCACACTGCCTGACGCCATACAGACCCACAAACCCAGCTGGGCACTGATGACCCCGAGGGCCCCAATGAGCCACAGGGCCAGAGAGTGCTCCTGGACGTCACTGGTCGGGGTAGGGAGGGGAGGGCTGGCCAGGGCCGTGAGGAGCGGGAGTTGCCTGAGGGACCTAAGCGGAGAGGACTCTGCGAAGGTCTGCAGCTGGTGTGTCTGCGCCTGGGGCAGGCGCTCTGCGGTCCTCACTGGAGAACATCAGCGCCCTCCGCCTTCCGGCTCTCAGCGGGGACAGATCCCAGGCTCCCACCCCACCCCCACCCCCGGCCCCCAATCCTCCCCCTCCCAAGCCACTGCTGGTTTCCAGCCTGCCATGAACCCAGACCCAGGCAAGGGCCCAGTTCCGATTAAAAACACGAAACAGCCAGGTGGCTCAGATGGAGAAGCCTCTGCCTTCAGCTCAGGTCATGATCCCAGCGTCCTGGAATCGAGTCCCGCCTCGGGCTCCCTGCTCAGCCGGGAGCCTGCTTCTCCCTCTCCCTCTGCTGCTTGCCCCGCTGCCTGTGCTCTCTTGCTCTGTCAAATAAAATCTTGGGGAAAAAAAAAAAAGAATAATCTCAGCTTAAAACACACACACACACAAAAAGGGATTCACTGTAATAGGCACCAGCAGGAAAGACAACCGGCGTGTCAGCGACTAGGAGACATTTAGCAGACACGGCCTGGGGACGCTTCTGGCCATGTGGGCCACACATGAACGCCCTGGGGGGCCTAATCCTCCTCCATTTATTTCTAAACCTCATCACTGATGGGTGGGGTTAAGAGTTTTCTGGTTTGGGCATCAAAGAGCTAAATTCTGGAAGCTGGAGGGCACACGTCCATGGGGACAATGTGCAATTCGTCCACCAGAGCCGGGCCCGCTCCCCTTCCCATCTCCGCCCCACCTCCCATATCATGGGGGAAATCGGGTCCTGGCCTCTCTCTCTTCACTGCTGTAGCCACAGCTGACGGGGGTCTGTCTCCCCAAAGCTGGCGCTCCCCGGTTTGATCAGCCTAACGGAGCTTACTTCGACAGCCCCCCACCTTTGTGGAGGCTGTTCCTTCGGCCCAGAATGCCCTTCCCTCTCTGCGTGGCCATGAACTCCCGCTTGTCTCAAGGCCAGCTCTGTCAGCGAGGTCGGGAGGGGCGCACCCCTGGGGGCCGGGGGCTCTTCATCCTCCTTGTACATGTCTGCTTTCTCTCATTTTTCTCTATCCTTGAGAAGTGTTGCTTTGGCAACAAGAAAAGAATGATTTGTGATGATGGTGGTTAAGTCCCGGGTCGGACGTCAGCTCTTCCGGGAAGCTCCCCTCCTCCACACGGTGCTCCTCGGGGGTCCCTCACCAGGGGCTCCCCAGCCCCTGCACGTTTCCTGCGACCCTTCCCACCGTCCACGGCGCCCTGTCTGCCCCTACCTGGATCCCATCCCTCACCCCACTGGCTCCAAAACAGCAAGGCCGGTGCCTTCCCTTCAGAGCAGGGCATCACGCAGGAACTTTGTGTGACAAAAGGCATTTGTTTCAAGCGTCCAGTTGAATGCGTTTTGGCACACACACACACAGCCTTGTGAGCACCCGTCACAGTCAGGACACAGAGTGTTGCCCCCACACCCCTGTGCCAAGCAAGCACCTGAGGGTCTGTTCTCGGGGGCTGCACAGTAGCGTGGCCTGATCTAGAAGCCACGAGACGGGGTCACACACTCTTCTGCGTCTGGATCTTCGGTTTAGTATAAACGCTTTGGAGACCCGTCCAGGCTGCTGTACTGGACGCTCTCCCTGGCGAGGTCCATCGCAGGGCTGGGCGTCCTCAGGTTACCAGTCCGACCATTTGAGGCCACTACGAAGGAAGCCGATCCCGACGCTCAGGGACAAGGTTCTGTGTGGGCAGAAGCATTTGCTTCTTTGGCTCAGTATGGGGAGTGGAGCTGCTTGGGTCACATCGAACGCGTTTAACAGCTAAAGATCTGACAACCTGCTTCCCCGGGTGCTGCTGCCGCACAAGTTTACCGGCGTTGGTGTGTGGATGCTGCGTGGCCCCTGGCCTTCTGTCACATGGGGTGGTGGGGGCACCCGACCCCCCTCGACTTGCAGAGGCTACCCCCCAGCTCCCTGCCCGGGCTGCCTGCACCCCGTGAAGGAGTGTGGGAACGCACACCCTCAGCTGCGGGGAGGAGACTGGAGCAGCTTACTGCGGCCTTCGCTGCCTCCTCCCCCCCGACTCCACGTGGGGCATGACGCGGCAGTCTGCCTTCTCCAACCTCCTTCTCCAGCTACTCTTCTTCCCCGGTCCTCCGACCAGTCTCAGGGCTCTGCCCATCTGGTGCTGACATGCCCGTCTCTCCCCAGCTCTGAAGTCACCCCTGTCCCCCACACTTGGATGTCCACAGGGCAGCTGACCTCTCTTCTGCCTGCCGGTCCCCCAGCCATCTTGGACTTCCCACGTCCTCAAAGGAACTCCTGACTCCCCTTCTCCCTTCCTCCCATTCCAGAGATGGGCACCACCATTTCCTCCGCCTTTCAACCAAGGAGTCATCCTGGATTCCTTTTCTTCCTCACCCAACTCCAAGGCAGCACTAAATGCTGTTACTTTCACCATCCAGACTCTCCCCAAGTCCCTCCAGGTTGCTCTCAACCCAACGCCACCCAGACATTTGGAAGCACCATCGTATCTCGCTTGAAGTGCCTCCTAGTGGATCTCCTGCTTCCATGCTCCCCACACCCAAAGGTAATATCATAGGCCAACATTTTCTGCAGACATAGAACAATGCACCTAAAATTCATATGGAATCGCAAGGGAATGGTCAAAACACTCCTTAAAAAGAACGGAGTTGGAGATCTCACCCTTCAACACTCACTACGAGGCCGCGGCATCGTGTACGAAGTGGCGCGGCACAGAGAGACCAACGGCCTCGAATGGAGCTGAGAATAACCCTTCTGTGTACGAGAGATTTTCCCACGAGGGTGCCGAGAGGACGCCGTGCTGGAGAGATGTTACAGAGACGAAGCAGAATGGTGGGCGCTGGGCTGGGAGTGCGGAAGATGGGAAGACGAAAGTTCTGGAAAAGGAGGACAGTGGTGCGCGAATGTACCCAGTGCCGCCAACCCATGGCTTCAACGGGACGTTCTGTGTTGTGATATTTGCCAAGACAAAAAACCCCGAAAAACAAAAAACACAAAAAAACAAATTTTTGGCGCCTGGGTGGCTCAGTGGGTTAAGCCTCTGCCTTCGGCTCAGGTCATGGTCGCAGGGTCCCGGGATGGAGCCTTGCATCGGGCTGTCTGCTCAGCGGGGAGCCTGCTTCCTTCTCTCTCTCTTTCTCTCTGCCTACTTGTGATCTCTGTCTGTCAGATAAATCAACAAAATCTTTAAAAATAAATAAATAAATCATGCATCAACTCTTGTCGCTTTCACACTGAAAACTCTCCTATGACTTCCCACCATCCCAGCCTGGACCAGCAGGCTCTGCAGTCCGACTCCCACCACCCCGCGTCTTGGCCTGGACCACCCCCCGCCCCAACATGAAGGTCTGCAGCATCACTGCAGGCCGCCGCCGTTGGCAGCCCACGTTGGTGGGCTCTGGTTTGCCCCTCATTATCCCTGTATTCAAGCCGTTAGCTGTAATGACAGCCTGGCATAATTGTATTTTTACAATTTGTGTAATTACATTCTACCAAGTGAAATGATCGCTATTATCATTATCAAATATTTATTAAGCACTTCGAGCCGTTCGCAGCTAACAAGATGTGCTCTCAGCTCTTCAAGACCTTCCTTCCTCGTTCCATCTCAAGTTCCTTTCGGCAAAGCTCCTTCTTCCTTCTTGGGGAAGAAACAAGGAGCTTCTGGGCTTCTGCCTGGGGCTTTCTTTTTTTCATTTTATTTTATTGATTTATTTGACAGAGATCACAGTAGGCAGAGAGGCAGGCAGAGAAAGAGGGGGAAGCAGACTCCCTGCTGAGCAGAGAGCCCAATGCGGGGCTCGATCCCAGGACCCTGAGATCATGACCTGAGCCGAAGGCAGAGGCTTGACCCACTGAGCCACCCAGGCGCCCCTGCCTGGGGCTTTCTACCCACGCACTCGCGTCAGCTTCTCAGTGAGGCCGGGGAGCAGACGCTGTGATTCTCATTTCCCAGACTAGGAACCCGAGAATCGGAAGCTGGTGATCGCAGAGCTGAGCCTCAGACTGAAGCCTTTGAGAGCAAAGCCGCAGCCGCTCTTCTCACACGCACAGCTTGCTCGTTCGGACGCGCTCCGTCCCCCCAGCCCCCGCCCCCTTACTTGCACCGCACACGCCAGACAATGTGCGAGGCTGGTGGGAAGAACATACCAGCAAAGCGGTCACTCTCAGACAGCGTCGTGAGTCAGGGCCCAGCTGGTGGCGGGCTGCTGAACGGGAGCCGTGGGAGGGAGGCGGGGCCCACGGCAAAACGAGGGCACAGGACAGACAGCCGGCCCTGCCCTCCCACTGTTTCAGTTCGATTTGTACGGAAATTTCCAAAACTTCACCTGTGGGCAACTCTGGCAGGTACTGGTTATCGTCTCGCTTCCAAGCAGTTCCTGCCTTAAAACTTACCTCCCGCCCCTGGCCCCCAGCTTCTCAGGAGGCACCACTTATCCTTTATTTCAGGAAGACAAGCCCATGGTATAAACCTTAATTGGCTCAAAGCAGTCCTACCTGTCTCCCTCCCTTGGCCAGTGGTTGGTCTCAGGGTGGGCGGATGACCCAGTTCTAACACAGGAGAGCTCAGGGAAGGACGTGAAGAGATCCACCTTTCCTCAGTGAAAAGATTAAAGCCTTGAAACTCGATGAGCAAGGATCGCTTGGCCTACTGCCCCTTGCCCCCATTCCCACCAACACAGTCATAGACTCTGGAACAGCCGCAGCCACTCTGGAGTCATGAGGTAACAAGCACAAGGTCTAAAACCAACGTGCCAGGACAGAGCAGAAAGACAGAAAGATCCAGTGTCCTCGCTGCACCAGCTCTGGGGGCCATGACCGCTTTTCACAAAAGTCCCATCAAGGGAGCTCTGATGTCACCGAGGGCGGCTGGAAGGAGAGCAAGTGGCGTGTCCAAGTAGGGCATCCTGCTCCTTGTTGGCTAAGGACCTCATCCTGCTCCTTGTTGGCTAAGGTCCTCCTTTGGTGAGCACTCCCCTGCCCCACGTCGCCTCGCAGCTCCCCCAACTCGGGCCCATCTGCAAACTCCTTCCCCGGACTTTCCTGCCAAGTTCCCCATGTCGCTCTGCCCATGCTCCTTGGCCACCAGCTGGAATGGGAGCCGCCAGCCCGAAGCTGGTGTCGACCCTGCACTCGGGTTTTCTCTCCATCCAGGCTGGTGCGTCTCGGGGAGAACTCCTCGCCTCCACTGGCAGAGCCGGGGTTCTGCTGCGGCGTTCCCGTTCTGTCAACCTGGTCTGTCTTCCCTCCTCTCCTGCCCACGGAGAACCCGGGACCACAGTTGTGGGGAGTGGGCGGAGGGGATGGAGGGGAGGTGCTGCGGGTGCCCGAGCCGCCTGCTGGGGGGCCTCCCTCGTGCTCCCGCGCCCTGCGTGATGGGGACAGGCTTCCACCTCCCCTGCACAGTGGAGCTGGCCCATGGCGGGGTGGATCACGTCACACCCAGCTCAGGTCTCGGCCTCCCGCGTTCGGCCTCCGCCAGGGTCCCATCGGAAGCTACTGCTCAGACGGAGACTAGTTTTTGGAAAAGGTACAGTTCTGCTTCAGCCCCCGTGTCTGCCCTGCGCCTGTTACCGGAACCTGCCAGACACCCCACCTCGATCTGTGGGGCTACTTGGCAAATGGCCAGAGCAGCACTGAAGTGCTTCACGACAAGTGCCATCAGCACAGGACACGTCTGTTCTCACCCCTTCAGGCCATTCCCGGCTGCTGGTGCTCACACGGGACCACGATCCCTGGTAAGTCGGCCCTCCTGAAGAACTCAGCGCCGTCCCACATGATGCTCTGTCCACTTGGACGGACACCACTTGAAGCCCCCAAGTATCTGCTGATAAAAATTGCACAAATGCCCCCCCCCCATTCTTTCACTGTGTGGCTGTCTCCTCAATCAGACTTTGTAGTTGTCCCCCGCATGCTGGGATCAGACTCGCTACGGACTGGAGCTCGTGAGGGCTAGTCCGGAGAGGACTCTGCGTCTCCTTGCCAGATAAGCACCTTGAACAAGCTCATTAGCAGGACTCCAGGCAGGCAAACAGTCTCTACAAGCAGGGGCTATTTCTACCGACAAACAGGCTCAGAGGGAGAGGGTTAGCGGTATGCTTGTATCTTCCCAACGGTCTCTACTTCTCAGGACCCCCCTCTCCCCAGTCAACAGCCTAACTTCACAGACAAGACCTGTGAATTCAACTTACGCAGTAATTATGCATCAGAAAGAATCAAAGGTGGGTCTGATCTTTAGCCCACGAGCTGAGGCTACAAAAGTAAGGAATCCTAGGACCACCACAGGAGCTGGCGCTCTCTTCAGGCTCGATCGGAGTCTAAGGCTTTCGGTTTGCTTTCTGCGTGCTCTCCAGGGCAATCTGCAGCCAGCCTATCCCCCAGACCCTATCCCCACCATGAGGGTCGCATAGGGCCACCCTGCTTTCCCTGAGCACTCACTCCATCTAGGAAACAACAGGGTACAAGTGAAGTAACTGTTTTTCCTGGCCGGGCTGCCTGTGAGGTCACCTCTGTACCAGCATCACCCATTCGGAAGACTGGCCCTTGGCTCTCGATTCCCACTGACCTTGGTTAGTTTCCTAGAACCAAGTACATAGTGTCCAACGTTCAATTAGGAGAGTGAACACTTCCTAAGAGATTTCAGTGTGGGGCCTGCAGGGTGATCGGGGAGCTGCAGGTGGGAGCCAGGGGCTCCAGGAGAGCAGGGGAAGGAGACACTACCCGGAGCCCGGGAACCTGCACCACCCCTGGCTCGAAGCCCAGACGACCCAGTGAATTCCCAAGGGCGCCGATGCTGAGCAAAACCCCAAGGTGAGGCTGCTCAAGCCCCCATCTGTGTGAGGATGTTCACTGCGGCTGCCTGCGGCCGGTGCTGGTCTACAAGCCCGGGCCTCCTCCCCGCCTTATGCTGCAGTGTGTCACCCGTGTCTCCCGCAGGCCGAACCCAGCCAGAAGCCAGCTGGCCGGGGCCTCCGGGAAGTGCAGGCAACTGCTTTCTAGCATCCTGGGATTCAGACACAGGGGGCAAGAAACAATGAGCCTGTGCAGCGGCGTCAGAAATGACGGGCATCAGGGGCACCTGGAGAGCTGTCAGTGGCGTGTTTGACTCTTGATCTTGGGGTCGTGAGTTCAAACCCCACATTGGGTATAGAGATTACTTAAAAAAAATTTTTTTAAGACTTTATTTATTTGACAGGCAGAGATCACAAGTAGGCGGAGAGGCAGGCAGAGAGAGAGAGGAGGAAGCAGGCTCCCTGCTGAGCAGAGAGCCCGATGATTTGGGCTCGATCCCGGGACCCTGGGATCATGACCTGAGCTGAAGGCAGAGGCTTTAACCCACTGAGCCACGCAGGCGACCCGAGATTACTTAAAATTTAAAACTTTTTTTATTTATTTAAAGATTTTATTTATTTGGGAGAGAGAGAGACAGAAAACAAGCAGAGGGAGCAACAGAGGGAGACGGAGCAGCAGACTTCCCAAGAAGCAAGGAGCCTGATGTGGGACTTGATGCCACCATCCGGGGATCATGACCTGAACCGGAGGCAGATGCTTCACCGACTGAGCCACCCAGGTCCCCTGAGATTACTTAAAATCTTAAAGGGGAGCTTTAAAAAAAAAAAAAAGAGAGAGAGAGAGCAGCCTGCCTTTCGAGATGTTGGAGAGAGCCGCGCGGTGGGTGTCCACGGAGCAGCTCTTTGCCCATCCTGGGAGCGTCAAGGGCTTTCCCACGCACAGAGGACAGGAGCTGCTGGGACCAAGAGCTGAACCCCAAGGCTGAGACTGTGCCTCCTGCCTGCACGCTGCTCAGGGCAGGGTGTCCGTCCTCACTCGACAACTGGCCGCCTGTATGTGGGATCTACTCGTCCTTCCACTCTGATGGCTTCCCAACACTCTCCACACAGAAGCCACAGATTTCACCTGCCGGCCTGCGCACTTCCCGCCGACCCCGCCGACCCCATCTCCCGCGCATCTCCCACACGCTCTGCGTCACCCACGAAGCTCCGACCATGCCGGCCTTTCGGTTCCTCCACTTCGCCCAGGGAGTCTCCCCGCTCCGGCGTCCTTCCCACAGGCTGACCCGTGGAGAACGCTCATCCCAGGCTTTCTGCACGGGGCTGTTCCCTTCTCCAGACTGGAGCTGGAGTAGCACTTCTCACAGAGGCTACCCACGACTCGCACTTCCTTTGGGACACGTGCCTGTTTATCCTCCTGTCTCCCTCATACCTGAAAGTCAGCTGAGAGAGCAGGGACCAGAGCTGTCGGGCTCACTGGCCGTACCTGTGTGTCCAGCAGGGCCTGATGTGTATCTGGGCCATGACCCCTGGTGACAGTGGTAAGGCAACAATGTCCTTGCGGTCTTGCCCTTCCCCTTGTGATGGCACAGCACATGGCAGGTGCTGAACTCACGAGGTCACGAGGGTGGAAGGAGAGGTGAAAACTTTCTGAACACCCCAAACGCCAGTCATCTGGGCCATGCGTGTGACCTCTGGTCTTGGGTCCCCTCTTCAGAAGAACAAAGAGCAGTAATTTTCAAAACTTACTAAGCTTGTACAAACGTGCTGTACATGTTTTATATTTTGTAATCATTACCCAAGTGACGAAAGACTGAAATCATAAAGGTTAAACAAGATAGACTTTGAGTTTTCCGAACTCTTTTTATATAAAAAAAAAATATATATTTTTAAGTAGGGCTGCATGCCCAATGCAAGGCTTGAACTCACAAGGGTCACCTGCTCTACCCTCAGGCCGGCCAGGCGCCCCCTTTCACATGAACTTTGAAATCGAAGTGGATTTGGGGGTGCGAAGACCTTGCCGCAGGAGCACTGAAACCTTACACGGCAACCCAGGCTTCTGGAGATGCTGTGCGGTTCGCCACTGACCTGGGAGGAGTAGGACCAGGGTCTGACTCGTGTCCCTGCAACTAACACTGAAGCTGCTCCAACCCTCCGCGGAGGCGCTTCTCAGCGCGCCATCAGTACACTGCACGGCCCCCCTTTCACTCTATCTTCAAGGTCCCCCACCCGACTCTCTCCCACCGCCTCACTCTCGCCTAACCCCCATCCCCTCTGGCCCAGCAACAGCCCCTCGCCGTGCTCTGCATCCACCGCTGCCCCGCTCCAGTCCGCTCACACGCAGCACCTCCAGCAGTCCCGGGAACACGTAGTGGGGCCTCCCGACTCTCCCCCGGGCTCGGGATTGACCTGGGAGAGCTCCGGGATCACGAAGCCCGCCCGTCGCGGGCCCCGCCCCGTTCACTTTCCCAGCTCACTTGGCCTTAGCCGCACTGCGTCCCCCCACCGCCCCCAAGCAGGGGCGCTGTTACGCAGGGCTGGAACGCCGACCCCGAGAGCCAGACCGGGACCGAGCTGGGGCCGCCCACCCACTGGGCCAGCGCGGGCTCCCGGCTCACCCGCATCTCACGCACGACCTCCAGCCCTCCGACGGCCCGGGGCTGCGCACGGCCGGCGGCCGGAGGGATCCCGTGCAGCCCTCCCCCGTGCCCTCCCCGACCGCTTCCCTTAGCGGACCGGCCGGCAGCGGCTAGGCCGCGACCGCTGTCCCCGGGCCGACACGGGGCTTCCCGCACGCAGGCCGGGCCCCGCGACCCGGCCCCCGGCCCCGCACCGCGCAGGCCGCCGGCGGGAAGGCCGCTCGCGGGCCTCGGCAGCACCGCCCCGCCGGCCGCCCTTCGGCGCGCGGCATGTCGGGGCTTGTAGTCCGGCCCCGGAAGGGCGGCCGCCCGCCCCCGCCGCCGCGCCTCCCCGACACTACAACTCCCACGGGGCAGCGGGACGCCGCTCCCGCACACTCCGGGCCGGCCGCCTGCCTGCCTCGCGGCGGGTCCGGCGGCCGCCGCGGGGCGGGGCGCGAAGATGGCGGACGCGGTCGCGGGCCGGGACAAGTGCGGGGAGCCGCGGCTCGTGTCGCTGCCCCTGTCCCGCATCCGGGTCATCATGAAGAGCTCCCCCGAGGTGTCCAGCATCAACCAGGAGGCGCTGGTGCTCACGGCCAAGGCCACGGTGAGGCGGGCGGCGCGGGGAGGACGGGGGGAGGGCCGGGGGCCGCCCGGAACCGTCGCGCCCCGCCCTGCCCCCCCCGGGCTCCGCCGCGCCGCCGGTGCCCCCCTCGGCCCGCGCGCCGCCGGCCACCCCCGCGGGATCGCGGTGCGCGCGCCCTCCATGACGCGCCCGGGTCCCCTCCCTCGGCGCGCGCGCCCTCCGCCCCGCCCGCTCCGCCGCTCCCGCCCTCCCTCGCGCGCCTTTGGCCCACCCACTCGTCGCCGCTTGCTGCGCCGCGCGCGCGCCTCGCGCGCCTCCCGTCCTCCCCTGCGCGCCCTCCGCCCCGCCCACCGCGCCGCTCACGTCTGCCTTCGCGCGCCTCTGGCCAACCCACCTGTTTCTCTCTGCGGCGCCGGCCTCGCCCCGCGCAGCTCCCGTGCTCCCCTGCGCGTCCTCCGTCCCGCCCACAGCGCCGTTCCCGCCGTCCCTCGCGTCAGGCTCGAGTGGCGGCGCGGGCTGACGTGGGCTGACGCCGGTGTCCCGCGACGTCTCCTCTCGGCGTGTCAGCAGAGCCGGGGCCGCAGAGCCTGGCCCAGGGCTCCCGGCGAGGGCTCCCGGCGAGGGCTCCGGGGGTACCGCCCGGCCCGCCGCTCGCGCCCCATCCCCGCAGCCGAGCGCGGCGTCCCCGGTACTTTCAGGGCCTCCTGGGTACGCCCAGAGCTGGCGGGGCGGTTCGGTCTGGGGCGGGGGCCGGGCCCCTGCGGGACCGCCCTGGGCCGTCGGGGCTGCGGCGGGGGCCGCACAGCCCGCTCTTGGACGCCGCCCTGCGCCGCTGGGCCGTTTCCCTGCGGGGGGCCGGCGGACTTCGCGTGGTTCCGCCCGGAGCCGCCTTTCTGTTTCATTGTCGCGGGGCAAGGGTAGAATCCAGTGACTCAGCAGTCGGGGTAACACGCAGTGCCCCTAAGTGACGGCCCTCTGGGAGGCGCGGGAGCCGTCCCCGGGGCCGGACGGGGCAGGCTCCCCGTCGCAGGTGGTCCGGGGGTGCCCGGGCTCCCTGTGCCCGCTCGTCCGAGAACGAAGGCGGGGCCCGGCCCGCACGTCGCACTGACGGGACTGGCGGGGGGCCCGGCGCGGGCTGAGGCGCCCGGGAGCCGCGGTCAGTTCCCGGTCTCGGGGCTCTGCTGTTGCGCGCTGCCCCTCGGCGCAGCGCGGTTGGGCAGAGCGGAGACGCGTTCCCGGCCCGGAACTTCGGAACGCTCTTCGCCTTTAGAAACAACTGCTGCTAGACATTTCTGATTCCTGTTGAGTGACCTTTAAATGTCCTCCTTAGGTCAGGAATCTCGAGTAACGTTAGGGAAATGTTTGCTTCCTGCCAACTCGGATGCAGCCTTGCTTTCTTTCCGACCTGTTCCCCTTCCCCACCGACCCCCGAAGTTAGAAGTCGCAGTCCTCTGCGGTCAGCGGGTCGCGTTCTGCGGTAAGTTCCCGAAGCATCCTGCCTTCTCGTTCACTGTGTTTAGGAGCTCTTCGTGCAGCACCTCGCCGCCTGCTCCTACCGACGCGGCAGCGGACGTGAGAGGAAGGCCCTCACCTACACCGACCTGTCCAAGACCGCGGAGGAGTCGGAGACTTTCCAGTTTCTCGCAGGTACGCAGCCTTTGCAACATTCTGGTGAGAACGCCCACAGGGTCATTTACAGCCGTTTTCCCCTTTTTCCCCTGCTGTCACTGAAAGAATCCCCCCCACCACCCCTGCTTTCTCTGGGTGCCATAGCTTACCGTGAGCGGGCACAGGAAGACACTTTTAGTTTTGTCAGTGTGTGCGCGGTGCAGGTCACCTAGGATGGCAGTGAAGCCAACACCTGCACAAGGAACGTTTGGCTGGTGGGGGGCTGGGTGAGCCCGGTGTACCCACCCCCAGACCCCTTAGCACTGAAGGGGGAACTCTGGGCTGGTCTGCTTGGCCGGGGAAACAGAGACTAGTAGCTGTTGTGCACAAGCTGTGTGGGCCACAGCTGGAAGGGGCCTAAATCTGCCCCCAGGCCCAGCGAGCTTGTCTCGGGTAGGTTGAGCGGACTTGCTCATTCCACACCAGCACGTCCAGGAGCACGTGGTTTGCAGTCGGTGGAGGGAAACAGGTCTTCAGCATTAGTCAGGAGGCAGTGCTTGCTTGTTTCCTACTGTTTCACCCAGAAGTGTGGTCAGAATTTTGTCTTGTTTTGGAACCTATTCAGAGCTCAAAGGAGGAACTAGCATATTTTGAAATATGCATTGCTGTGTTCCTGGTGTGCCGAAACCAGTTGCTGATGTTAGCTTTATGTTTTTAAGATATATTACCAAAGAAGATCTTAGCTAGTAAATATCTGAAAATGCTTAAAGAGAAGAGGGACGAGGACGAGGAGGAGAATGACAGCGGTGATGGGAATGACGGGGACGAAGCAGAATCCTAGACCAAACAGGAGGTGCTCGAGAAATCAGCCTGCCGAGTTCCTCCTGGATTAGCAGCGCTGCGTGGAAGCAAGCACAACGCTGTGTGACCTCAGACACCTGACTTCCCAGAGACTTAAGTACATTGGGTTCCTTCCTGGCTAAGATAGAGCACCTGATGTGCCCACACCATGAAGGGCCAGAAGGAAGGTGGCCCAGACAGCAGCCTCTCTCTGAGGTTCGGGCGCACGGGGGCACCGAGAGCTGCCTGTACACCCAGGCCCTGACCGCTGATCTAATGCAGCTGTAAGCTGTAGAGACAGACAATTTTGCTTCTCTTTTTAATTTACAGATAGATTTTGAAGAGCTTCTAGAAACCAGTTGTGTAAATTTCTAGATGTATATTTGGAAATCTTTGTAAACAACCAGATGTAGTTTGAGCCAAATACATAGTTTATGGGTGATAAACATTACATTTGAAAATCTGACAATTTGTTCAAATACTGCAATTTTATTAACTGTAAAGAAATAAATATCTTTATTAGAAGCTGTTGTTCTATAGTAAATGCTTTGTGGAACTAGTTTTAGAGCTCTGTTGTTCTGATGTCTTATTACTTGAGAGTTCTGCAAAATTTAAAAATAAACATTTCTAGCACTTATTCCCAGAGGAAAAAAAATCATAATTAAATCAAATACAAAAAGAAATACTACCTTTGAATAAGCATATATTTTTTTATTAACATATAGTGTATTATTTGTTTCAGGGGTACAGGTCTGTGAATCATCAGTCTTACACAATTCATATTTTTCTTAAAAACATTTTAAAACATTTTGTGTATTGAAAATCTCTCGGGGCACCTGGGTGGCTGTCGGTTAAGCATCTGCCTTCAGCTCAGGTCATGATCTTGGGGTCCTGGGATTGAGCTCTTGTTGGGCTCCCTGCTGTCTGCTTCTCCCTCCCCCTCTCCTTCTGCCCCTGCTCTCTCTCAAGTAAGTAAATAAAATCTTTAAAAAACAAAAAACAAAACCCTCTCCTTTTACTCTTCCTTTTTTTATAACCAAAGTAACTGTCTTTACTGTTCATAAGAGGAAACTTATGAGAAAACTTTTTTTTTCCTACATAGAAGAAATTTTTGGCTCCTGTTTCTTTAGTCTCTCTCTTTTTTAGAAGACTTGAGTTATAGTTTACATCTAGTAAAATCATCCTGTAGTGTCCGTTCTGTTGGTTATGGAAGTATTGCTATATGGGACAGTTCCATCCCCCAGATACGTCCTTGTCCCTCCAGAGTCCCTTCCCTTGTCCCCAGGCAAGCACCGTCGTTTCTGTTCCTCTTGTTTTTAAATGTTTGAACTTTTTAAAAAACCCACACTTTGATAGAGTTTTGAGCTTTGACAGATGCAGAGTTGTGTGAACACCACAAGACTCCACGGTCGTATGCCTCCTCTCAAATTCCCTCCTGGTCATACTCACTCCAGCCCTTCACCTCGGCAACCACTGAGCTATTCTTTACCCATATAGAAGTTGACAGACTTTTTCTGGAAAGGGTCACGGAGAGAACATTGTAAGGTGTGTGGGCTGTCTCGCCTGTCACAGCGGTGGACTGTGGCACTGTAGTAGACAAGCTGCGTACGGGAGGGAGGGAGTACGGCTGCGTGCCAGAGGCTTCAGTTCTGGACGCTGAAATTTGGATCCTAGCATCTTCATGAAGCATGAAATATTCTTTTGATCTTCTTGAAACATTTTAAGAATGTAAATAATGTAAAAGCCATTCTTAAGCTTACAGGCTGTACGGAAAGGCAGTGGGTTGGCCCTGGCTCCCAGACTGGTTTGCTGACCTGCCTTCCCATGTCACGTAAGTGGAACTCGGTACAGCTTTCGTTTGGTGATACGGAACGCCAGGGAGATTCACGTTACTGCAGGCCCCACTCTCCTTCCTGCTGAGTAGGCTCCCATGGTATGGCTTTAGAGAAGTGTGTTTCTCCCACTATAATCGACAAATAATTGACAAATTCCCACTTTGGGTTTCCAGTGTTGATGATCACAGGTAAAGCCCTAGAAACATTCGTGTACAGGTTTTTTGAACAGAGGATGTCCACTTGGACATGCTTGAGTATATGCTGAGGAGTGGAATTGTGTACTGAAGTCCATAAGAAACTGCCAAACTCCAGCGGCGCTACCGTTCTGCACTCCCACCAGCAGTAAAGTTCAAGTTTCAGCTGCTCTGCATCATCTGCAAAATTGGTAGTTTTTTGTTTTAATTTTAGCCATTTTCATGGGGGTAGGCTTTAATTTTACATTTCTGTAATGACAAATGTAGAGCATCTTTTTATTTGCTTATTTACTGTATTTTCTTTGGTTAAATGTCCAAATCTTTTGCCCATCTTTTTATTGGGTTTTCTTTTTGTTGAGTCTTGAGAATTTTATGTCTTCTGAATACAGTCCCTTTGCTAGATTATGAGATTTGCAAACGTTTTCTCCCGGTCTGTTGTTTATCTTTTCCTTCTCTTGACAGTATCTTTCAAAGAACAGAAGTTATTATTTCTCTCTGAGAAGTTCTTAATTTTGAGGAAGTCCAGTTGATCAGTTTTTTCCTCTGGGGACCATGCTTTTCTTGTATCTAAAACCATGTCATCAGACCCAAAGTCGCAAAGATCTTCTCTGTGTATCTTAATTCTTTGAAGTAGGCTCCACACCCTGCATGGAGCCCAGCAGCGGGTCGTGAACTCCAGCCCTGAGATAGAGACCTGAGCTGAGATCAAGACTCAGACACTCAGGTGCCCTCTCTATTGTATTTCATTTTTGTTTTTGTTTAAGGAATTATTTTTATTTTTTTTAACACATCAGGTGGGTAATGTGCCAAGGTCGTAACAAGGTTTGAGGGAGGCACATGTCACACAAGACTGTGAACACCCAGTCATCACGCTTCTGAACTACAAAAGGATCTAAGCAATTATTTTTAAATCTTACCTTTTTAAATCCATGCATGGCCACTAGTATGTATGCCTCCAGTAACATGCTGCTGTGTAAGAAATCCCCAGAACAGTACCGCTTCCTGCGTGTAGGCAGGTGCAGCATTCTTACCCCAACCTGGGCACTTCAGTTTTGGTTATCTAGGGAGGTCCCCTTCTTGGGTCCTTGAGCCACACGCCTGTCTGTTATGGTCCCTTGCTAACTGGTGTCTTCACCATCTCTAGAGCTGTTTTCCTCTTCTCTGCTGGTATCAGGTTACCAAGACATTTTATGAAGATTAATCTTTCCTAGTCAGAAATGTGAAAAGTAGCTGATTATTAAAGTGGTTACTGGGGGCCACACCTCTTCTAATATTGCGTACCTTTCGGTGTAATCCTCCCATCAACTTGTAAAGGGTCCATACTTTAAAAGAAGGGGATGGGAGCTCAGGCTAAGGCATTAGTCCAGGACATACCTAGAAAGTGCTGGAACTGAGATTCAAGCCTCAGACCGCCGTCTTCACTGGACCATGCAGCTCAAAAAAGAGCACTTTCCCCCCATGCCGTGTGGGTACACTCTCAACATGGCATTCAAGACCCTTCACACTGAGCTTAGCCCTTTGCAGCCTATTCTTCCTATGTGAACCTTCCATCCCTCCTGCTACCGGCTCCTTGTTGTCTGTGGAGCATAACGTCCTCTAGTCAGGAGCTTTCTCTTCTGAAGTTTTCTCCTAATTCATGTAACACCATTGTATAGTTTACTTAAGATTTGTTAGAGAGAAGGCGCCTGGGTGGCTCGGTGGGTTAAGGCCTCTGCCTTCGGCTCAGGTTATGATCCCAGGGTTCTGGGATCGAGTCCCGCATCGGGCTCTCTGCTCAGCAGGGAGCCTGCTTCCTCCTCTCTCTACCTGTCTCTGCCTACTTGTGATCTCTGTCAAATAAATAAATAAAATCTTAAAAAAAAAAAAAAAAAAGATTTGTTAAAGAGAGAGAGAGACCAAGCAGGGAGAGGGAGAGAAACTCAAGCTGACTCCCAGCTGAGCACGGAGCCGGTCTCGGCTCAACCTCACCCACCCTGAGAGCAGGACCTGAGCCGAAACCAGGAGTCGGACACCCAACCCATCAAGGCAGCCAGGTGCCTGCCATCATGCAGTTTAATTAGACGGCAAGAATGTCACCAAGGGAGCCCATATGTATTAAGTAAAGACGTCATAGATCTCTCATCATATTCTTTCCATTTCGGCTAGCATGTCCCATGGCCAGTGGCACTGGGGTGCTGTGTGGGTTTTAGTTACTGAGAAGTACTGGGTCCTGGCTATCTTAGGCAAGGGGTGGGGTGGGAAGAACTTCATTTTGTTAGAAAAGAACAAAAAAAGACCAGAACAAAATATACCAGAAATTTGAAGAATTACCTGTCAGTGTTGTGATTATAAATAATTTAAAATTTCATCTTCATGTTCTTCTGAACTGTCACATTCTCTGTAATTAATACATACTATTAAAAATCAGGAAATCGCTTTCAGCAAGAACAAAGAGTTGCCCTGCTTTACCAACAGGGTTCATGCATCCTAGGGTTTTCAGCCATTTTTTGGCTTAAGTCCAACCCTCCTTTCCCAACAGCACGTACTTTTCTCAGTGCAGAGATGCACAGTGGTCACCAACAGCCCAGAGTGAGGCCACCAGGGACTGCAGAGCGGTAGGGGTACGTGCAACCCCAGCCCGGGCGGAGGGAGTCGTGCCCCACCAGGCTGCGAACCCTGGATGCGGTCAGCGTGGGTTCCTCCCACACGGTGTGGGCCTCGGAGCTCGCGCTTGACTGGGACTTGGTCCAATGGCTCTCTTCTTCCTTTCTCGTGGCTGCTCAAGTAGGAACACCCCATCCTCCTAGATACCACTTTTTTCTAATTCATTCCTCTGGTTTTCACCCCCAAACCCAAATTCTCAGGGAGTAATGCCCAGCTCTTCCGAACACACAGTTCAAGGAATAGGTCGGGTCCACTTGCAGACCAGGCTTCTAGACATCCATCCTAGAGGGCAGCCCTCCACCTCTCCCCCCGGCCCCGGAAGCCTGGACTCTTCACCTGTACAGAAGGAAGTACCCAAATCAATCTGCAAATAACTGAAGATCTTGGGGACAGGCAGCTGTAAATACGAGGAATTTTATTTTATTTTTTGCTGACATACTATGAGGCAAAACAAAATTGACACCATACAAAATAACTTTATAAAATATCATTCACATCATATTTTATCAGATTTACAGCATTCTGTGCATGTTAAGGGTTATGTAAGGAGGTGAAAAAACACTATGCCAAACTTTTAGTATTAGTTTATATACACACGGTAAGAAACAAAACAAGTAACTGTTAGGTTTTCCATGACTTTATTGCAAAAATAGTGCAAACTACTTAACCTAGTAAGCTGTAAGACAAACTCGAAAGGACCCAGCGAAGCTCAAACACGACAATAGATGCTCCGTGTCTCAGCCTTTAGCTCTCTGCACCAGTGCTACCGTTCGTGAGTCCAGACCACTCCCCGGCAGCTGGGTGCGGCGAGCGCTGGGGACGGAGGAGCGCGGAGACCAGAGCCGGCCGGCTGCCTGACGCCGGGGATCCCCTGAGGCTCATGCTACTTACTCAATGGCAATTCTGTGAGGTCTGTGTTGAAAACATTCAGATGCCATCGTGTCTAAGTCCGACCTTAGGAGGAAGTTCTCCAAACCTCTTGATGACATGGTGAAAAGAATTAAGAAAGCAGCATGAACGGAAAGGACTGGGGACATTATTGTCTGCTTGCACACACGGTACCCTTTTTCTCAGGGATGTTTGTTTGGGTAAAGTAGTATTCTACTGGTGGGCAACCTTTGAACCAGATACCGAAGTTAAAAAGACAAAAACAAAGGATACTGTATCCAGACAAGAGTAACTTTAAAATTTCTTTCAACAGTCTATAGGGGTCCAAAAAGCATAGATCTAAAAACAAAATAAGAGCAAAACAAAATGCTACATATAAAAGCTAAAGAAACAAAATGCAGCATATTCAGGTTCTTTTTCTTGAGGTACCTATATAAATTTCATCCCCTGCCCCAAAGTACTCTTGTTAGGTCAAAGAACAAAATGCTGACTGGTGAGCCGACCGCGGGGCACTCGTCACTACCGAGAAAGTGCAACAATGCGGATCTGTGTATGCAGCATACGAGAGGGGGCGAGTCTGCGAACGGGGCTCAAGCACTGACCCGACGGGCGCGCGACAGGGAAAAGCACTCAACTAGAAGCAGCCCATGTTCCAAGATCCTGCGGCAAAAAGCCTCCCAAATCGACTTTCAGAGTTTTGCCACTAAGGAATGTTGGTTCTCTTGTAAAATTCAGAGATCTCTTTAAAATAGTAAAACTACGTACTACAGGAAAGAGCCCTACTGGTTATTTCTTATTGGTATAAAATCAAATTCTTAAGACTCCAAAATATTGTGTTACCTCCAAAGAATTAAGTTAAAAAAGATCACCAGAGTAGGAAAAGTCTAGAATTGTAAACCGCCAAATAGAAAAGCGTGGAAAGTCCTCGATCTCCTACGTTCGTGCCTCACCTGCCAGAAAGCTCGCCCGACTCACGGCGACCCCGGGCCTGCTGCTGAGTGCAGGCCTCCCCCCTTTCCAGCCGGCGCCTGCCCCCCCAACCCCTCCGGCTGCCGCGGGCCCCAGCACCTCCACCAGGAGAGGTGGGCTGCGCGGCAAACAAACGTACACGGTCCGCCAGAGGAGGACTCGCCAGGGGAAGGCGGGGGCGCTGACGGCCGAGCCTGCCGCGGGAAGGGTGTGCGCCAGCTGTTCGTGGCTGCCCCTTCATTGGCACAAAGAATGAAGAGAGAGCTGTTGGTATATGCATAGAAAGTTTGGAATTTGTTTGTAAAATGTTAATTTGCTCTTGGACATCATTTCTTTTCACAAGAGGGCAGTTTTCACAAGACTTGACTAGCTGGCTGGGGGAACCTATCCAAGTCCACGGGCAATTGGGCTTTTCTCCCCACCTGCAATAGGAAAATATTTCATTTCATACTGATTTTTTTTTTTTCCCAATGCATTAGGATTCAACACAAAAGGCACAAAATAAATAAGACTATTCTTAAATAAACGGAAATTATGATTTCAAGCTTTGTGTGGCGTTCTAGCTTGCTGTTTGGTTACTTTTTCCAATTTAATTTGACAGACTTAGTAAATAGCACCCAACTGTTTAACTGAGGTAGATCCACATTGTAAAGAAAGCTGGGTCCCCTCCATTTTACGTCTAAATTTAAGATGCTTTTACAAAAACCAAAATCCATAGAATCCTATGCAGAAGCGATGGCAGGCGGCACTGCCTGAAGAAACCTCAGAACGTGAGCAGGGTAGCAAGGGATATTTACGCCCAATCACACTCTCCATCGGCCACAGATAAATCTCAGACTGGAGGGAAAAAACCAAACCTCTAAAAGTAACCCTGGAAAAGTCTCTCGACTTTCAGAATAGGTCTTCTTGACTGACTGCCACAGAAATGCACAACGGTCCGTTTTCATCAAGCAGCGGTAACAGCCAAGCCAGACCAGAGAGCGCACGAGAAGAGAGAGCCAGCGAGAGCTCTGGATCACTAGGAGTTTCCCTTTGTAACCCTAGAGAAAGACGGCTTGAATTACGATACAGCATCTTGATGGGAACAGTTTAAACTCACCGCCTGCTATTTTTGCATACTCTGAAACTTACAATTGTAACATCTGATTAAGGCTTGAGTTACAGTGGCGCCACCACCTAGCATCATGTAGGCATTGGACATCCTCAACACACGGAATGGTATGGAACGAGAGACAAGGACGGAAGCCTCAGAAGTGTATTTAGCAAGTACTGTAACTTTATAACGAGTTGTACAATGCATGTAGCAAATGGGAAGTTATACAGAGAGGCCAATGTATAGAAACCTAGTTCATACAGGAACTTCCAATCTCCAAAACCGCACCGCACGGTTTCTTCACAAGCACAGGATGCGGTCGCGAGCAGCCGGCCACGCAGTCACTGGCAAGTCCACGGCAGGTGCGCACGGCACCGCCTCACCAGCGCCCTTGGAGCCGGCGCAGCTTCTTAGGAAACAGTAAACTTTCAATGGTCACGACACATTTTGATTCAAAATATCTTCTAAACTGTTATATCGCAGGGGAAATGGAGATGGGCAAGATCCATCTATGGAACTTCTGAATTCATTTTTGGTTCTTTTTCAATTATTTTATAAAAATAAAATGAAACTAGAAAAGTTGATAAAACTCAGGGTTAAAAGCCCTCAATATGTATCAGGTAAGTCGTCTGCAGTGTACCAGAGGTAAGACAAACCTGCATGTAGACACTACATTCTTTTCTTGTATTTAATGAGTAGCCACTTTGCTGCACAGAAACTTACAATTATTCTCTTAAAACTTTTTAAAAAAGTAAAAACTCACTTGCCTCTACAGTTATAAAACGTGAATTCATACCTTCAACAACTACATTAAAATCTACTATCAAACTCAGGACTCAAATTTCAGTTTAGTGCTCAACTCTACGTACTTTCAGGATTTCGGTCATGTGTATGTTTGGCTTTGAAGAGGAACCAAAATTAGCGACGTGCCATCCCCTCTGCGGCCAGCACCTCCGCCGAGGGAAAGACGTTTGCCTTTCAAAATGGAGAGAGGGTAGAAGGAAGGGCCAAGAGGAGCTGCCAAGAATGAGTTTCTATGCGTTTTTAAAGTAAATAATATTGGATTATTTCCCCCACTTAAAAGCAATAAAATCATCCCTTGACAGGGACACCCCCTGACCCTTCATGGGTAAGGGTGGTTTTTTTGTTTTTTGTTTTTTACATTAGACCATCAGCCAAGAAACTGCTCAAAGTTGGCTTGGAAAAGTGAAGAGATCAAAACCGTGTCTTCGGCATGTCACAGAGGGCAGTGCCCCGCGCGCAGCTCACCCACCCCCGCAGCTTCCCCGCACGGCACAGATCAGAGTGGCAGGAACGGAAAGCGCCCCCAAACAAGGACAGGGGGACTGACTAGCACCTTACGTCTGAGGACTCCACACGCAACTCAGAGACACGACTCCGGTTCCTCCTCTAAAAACCTAGTTCCAGGACACAGAATCCACTTGGCGAGTGACGCTGAGGACAAAACCACCAGGTTCCACTGATGGCCACGGGCCATGCCCGACAACAAGAGATGGATCTTACGCTGATTTCCTGGAATCCCAATGGACGTGGACTTGGGAAGGAAGTCCCAGGACTATGAGAACCTCACGTTGTCCGGCACGAGACAGAGTGCCGGCATCAGTTTACTGAATCAGGAGCTGAGGAGCGGACGCGGCTTCAAAGGCAGAAGGTCAACGACTGACTAGTGGAACGGTACAGGCTTACTTCCCGCTAAAAACACAGCCCCAGCGTGATTCCAAAAGGACACTGAGGACCAGACTTTAAAGGCACAGAGGCTGAGACTGGGTCTTCCAGAACACGCTCAGTCTGGTACCAATGGAGACCAGAGGAAAGCCTGGTGCCACCTGCTTCCAGGGTCCGAGGGACCTGCTCCCCCCCCAGCCCCCCTGCGATTGTTCCCGCAGTCTCCGACGTTCCCAGGAGCCTCGGCTCCCCAGTGCGAGAACCTAGTTCTGCCAGGTGGGGCCAAGGAGCTGAGCAGTCAGCCTGCATCGCACCCCCTCGCCCGGTTGTGGGGGGTGTGCTTGGGATCAACTCAGGGTTTTAAGGACCTTGATTCAGAAGTTACTTAACGGAGGGCAGCCTCAACATCTAGTTCCTGGAGACACTTGAGGGTGAAGAGTTAATATTTGGTGTTTTAGCTTTAACTCTGAACCACTCAAATCCAAGGAGGTTATAAATAGAAGACAATTCAGCTTCCTCCCACCCCCCAAAAAAGGGATGGGTCTCATACCACCAAGGACATTTAAAGATGTTAACACATCTACATTCTTCACATCAACCAGTAAGAGAAAAGTGTTAACAAAAGCACCAGTAATCTTCAGTTCCCTCTTTTCAAATAATTTTTCACGAATGCAAAGATGATGCAAGAGGCCTACCCCAGGATTCCGGAGACTGGGATGCAAAAAGCTGATGGGTAGATCTGAGTTCAAGAGTTCATGTTACTGAATCAAGGAGAGAGCCACTGTGCGGTGTCCCCAGACATACCCTGAATGGGATTTGGGTTAAAAATGAGGCCAGCCCAGAGCACCCGAGTAGTTCCAGAAGCAGGTCAGCAGATGTCGTGGGGACCCACCCTACACATCCGTGCATCCTGGGTGGGCTGCTATCGACAGAACACAGTCACCGCAGAAGTACAGAACATTCTTAGAAAGACCGCAAAGGACACTTAGCGCTTTCAGAAGTAAAGCACGCCATGTAGCATGAAAAGCATCAAAACCCAAAACAACTTTGCTGAAGGCAAAAACTTGCAGGTAATGTTATATTTGGAACCTCTCTGGGCCAAGGTCAGTGTCTGATGAGCGTCCAGTGAGACAGCAGAGCCACCTCTGCATACCCAGATGTCTCCAACTGCAGAACCACCTGCCCGTCCGTTGGGGATTTAAGAGCAAACGGATGGAGGCATTCTGGAGCAAATTCGAACCTTCCAAAGGTGAGAGAACGCAGACACCCTAAAGACAAGACGTGAAGAAGGCAGAGGGTGCCACCGGCGGACCCACACACAGTGCGTGGGGAAGGGACATTCTGACAGCAAAGTGGTTACTCACGAGGAGGGGTATTCTGAGCTAATGGTCTGTCTCGGGGCGGACTGCCCGAAAGTCAGCCTCCGAGGACCCAGGGTGCCGGCAGCGGGAAGTCCTCCTTCAGTGCTGGCTGCGGACCCTGTGTTCCTTTCAAACAAAGGGCCTTGGACTTGAACAGAACATTAGGTCACGGTTAAGTAGGGAGAGAGAGCAACTCAAGGTTCCAAAGTCAAAGGTCAACTACAACTGTGTGGTTTTTGGAAACCGCACAGCCACTTTAGACGCATTATTTGCACGAGAGTCGGTGTTTCAGCACCTTCGTGATTTCCGAGTGTCTAAGAAGGAAGAAGAGAGCAGAGGGAGGCGTCTTCAACCCGTTCGTGAGGAAAGCAGAGAAGAAAGTGCTTTCTTACGGCCAAGTGGAGAGCCAGGCAGGACAGCTGGCCGATTCAAGGTTCCCCCACCCACGGCCCTGCATGGAGATGCTCCCAGCAGCCCAACAGGACCCTGCGGGAGGCTTTTCCATCTTCTTCACTCTGGCTGCTTAGAGCCCAACGCTACAGAGCTGGGCAGCCCCGAGAAGTCCCCGGTGCACCTCTGATGCCTCCGAGGGGGAGTGGGGGCCTGCCCTCAGGTCACAGTATGGCACACACATTTTCAAGCCAGAACTGAAGAGAGAGATGGTCACCGTTCAGTTTTTTCAGGCAACATTTTGGCTATTTTCAGTGTGGATAGCTACGCATAAGAGCAAACATGAACCTATGGAGAATTCAGAGGTAGCCTTTATCTGCATTTATTTTTTTTTAAACTAAAAGGTATGTAGAAACCACCCTCTGTAGTGATTTGGCTAAGCCAATACATTCACTTTTGACAATAAAATGGCAAAACGTAACCAAAGAAAAGCATCAGGGAGGGACCACGATGGCGTCAACGCTCCACGAGCAGTTCGGGTCTGACTCTGGCTGGCCTGACCGCAAACAGGGGCACACGGTGGGCTTGAGCACGTGCTTCTAATCTAGCAAAAACCACCAGGCCTGGCTTTCAGGTCTCGCTCGCCTCTACGGGTGAGGCCGCAAATGACACCTGGGACACACACCACAGTGATCTCATGGCTTCGGGATGACGGCTGGACCGGAGAGAAGCGAGGGGGCCCTCGCGGGCCGTTCACACGGGCCCCCCAGATGCCGCCTACCCGGACCGCCCGGTGCTGGAGGGGACTGGAAGGAGACGTGTTCAGAAGCCACAGAAAACCACAAGGAGTTAAACAGACCAAAAAAGTGTTCACGGGATTTATAATGCAGCCTTTAAAATCCAATCTTCGGACCTCAAGGGGAGAGCACACTCTCCTTTCAACAGATTGCGAACCTCCCTTCTGAGAAACGAGAACACGAGGCTCCTTTGTCCTTCATGAACGGTCACAGACACGCGGCTACGGCGGCAGAGCGGAGCCCGCACGGCTGCGACACGGAATACTGAGAACACGGCGGTCCCCGCGACAGAGCGGCGTGCTGTGTCCGCGTCATTTGTTGCTAACCTAAATCTATTTACAGTCATTTCAAGCAAGTACAGCAGATGCAAACTTGGACACAATAAAAAGGAAGTTTGTCAAAAAAATCAGTGCAATTATCCGGAGTTGAAAATTTTCCTCACGAAAGAGTCCGCATGTGTGTGTCACACAGCCAGCCCCGTCGGAGAGCACACGCCGCATCTACACGGGAAACACGTCACCGCAGCCGAGCCTGCGGGCAGGGCCGCTCGAGAGAAGCTTGTCCGTTACTTTGGGGAAGGGCTTAAAACATAAATAAAAATATTTGCATTCTCAAAGTGAGGCGCACAAACACTGCAGAAGTTTCTGTTCACTGTACGTCCCTTCCTCGTGAGCGCGAGAGAGGAGTCAGGTCACAGGGAGATCTCTATGGCTTCTCTGGGCCACGGGGATTGTCCACTGTCTGGATTGTGTCAGCTTCTAAAGCTCCTCCCAATGGAACTGCCTTAGGGATAAGAAAATGCCCGGGAAAAATCCTTTTAACTGTCCACCAGCTCACAGTCCCGCTGAAGGAGTACGTCCAGATCCTGACGGCTCCGGAACAAGCCAAGTGCTTCTGTGACGACGACGAGCCACCGAGAGAAGCCGTCCCAGCCCCCCAGGCCCCCCAGAGACAGTGTGGGTTCCAGCTACTGCAGGACGCTTGGCTGGTCCACCCTTAGCATATCGTATCAAATATATAATTTGACTGAAAAACTGCCTTGTAAAAATAAAATTTAAATCACCCTGCAGATCAATGTAAAATTACATTGCCGCATATATAAGAAAAACAATTCATCCAGAAAAATTACATTTGTGGCTTTCAAAAATAAATCATCCGGCAAACTTGCAGGTAAACATTAGGCAATTTATAAAAGTTGGGGAAAATAATTTCTATCATATCCATCAGGTACCATGTGCACTGGGGATATCCACATCGGCCAAATCAAACCAGAGCAGAAAGAAAAACAATAAATAGCAACATTTGCATTTAACAACAATAAAAATAACATATAATATAACATCAGTAAAACCCCCCCACCCCCCCCAAGCCCTGCTGTAGGAACTGAACTCAACTGTCTTTTCCAAAGAGCACTCCGTAACCAGGGTGAACGGCAGTGACAGCAGTGACCACGGCCAACCTCCCAGAACGCGGCCCTCACTCCGCTCCTGCCGCGTCCCTCTCGGGCCAGCCTGCCCAGTGGCCAGGGGTCGCCTGTGGCTCTAGAGTGCAAACATTCATCCAAGGGAGTGTGATAACACTACCAAAAAGCAACGTCACCTTACAATGTCAAAGCAGACCCTACAATGCTGTAGCACAAGTGTGTATGCGAAGACTTCGCAAAACCCAAACCAAACAATCCCTTTCAGAAAGTACAGGTATGCCCAGTTTTACAAAAAGGTATTGGAACTAGGGAAGTCTGAGCTCGGAGAACACGGACAGGACGGACTCTCAGGGTCGCCAAAGGGCGCTTCCACACATGGCGGCCATCCGCAGCTCCCCTGGGCTTCCTTCATTGCTCTGTCACTGGGGCGACGGTGGAGCGGACAGAACGGACAGTGGGGAAGGGCTGGGAACGGTCCTTCTTCAAGTGACATTTAAGATGGACTAGGAGACTACCAGTGTGAGAGTCTGACCAGGAGACCTCTTTTTAAGGAGATGAGAGAAATCCCAGTTTTTCTTTTAAATGAATCCAGGTTTCTACACCATAATTTTCACATTCAGTTTGCTTAAAGCAAGGCACACCTTACTTAACAGCGGGGGTAGGGCAAAGCGGGCACACAGACACCTCTCACCTCGGGCGACCCTAGGAGCCAGGGAGCCCTGTCAGGGCCATGCAGGCCGAGGGAGCCCTTGGGGTGGGAGTAAGCGTCGTCAGAGACGGGCAAGGGCCCCTTTTGGCTTCCTCGGGAACAGGGCTCAGACTTAGTCTACTGCACTTTGAGGTTTTATGCTGTCTCAAAATTTATCCTAATAATGGGGGGACTGGTAGAAATTTGGGAAACCAGTTATTTACCTGAGAAATTGTAACTACAGCCATTTGAATTCTGAATCATCAGATGTGTACAAAGGTATGCAGCTTACCTAGCTGGAGACGTTTGGTCTATTAATGCTTTTAGTATTAAAAGTTTTATAAAACAAGCACAGGGCTATAAAAAGTACCCTTCTCAAAGGACTTTGGCCCACTAAAAGGAAAACCCCTCCTTCAAAACAATAAAACACATTTTAGGTCTAACCTTCTACCACCCCGCGATCTTTGCTGGATGTTAGCTAAGTCCGCCTATGCTGCGCAACGGCTCCTCCCTGCCGGGCCCCCGGGGCTCGGGGGAGAGGACCCCTGACTTCAGGCAGCCGCGGAGCCTCGGCTGACGGTATAAACTACAGACGCCCAGCCCCAGCCCTGGAGAGCCAGATCCGGGAGTCCGCATCTTCCGCGAGCACCACCAGCGGCCCAAGCGCCAGGACCCTGCTGTAAGGAGCAGAAACACACCTTCGAGACACATGGTTCCAGATGATCCTAAAAACGGCTGAAAACTAACCTAATTTCAGATTCCGAAAGTGTATTAGTGAAAAGATTTCCTCCTTAGCTTGAATGCTCTGGGAATTTAAGCCAAGAGTGTGTATCGGCATTCTTCTGAAAAGAGGAGAAAGTGCCAATTGCCAATAAGACGACAGGGAATTGCAACATTTCTTAGAGCAGAGGCTTCTGTTCGTTTTAAAAAGACCAAAAAAAAAAAAAAAAAAAAAAAAAAAAAAAGAGAGAGAGAGAGAGAAAGGAAAAGGAAAAAAAAACCACCAACAACCAAACCCCAAACAAGAAAGATACAGCAAGAAGAGGCTAACGCCGTCAGTAAGACACGCACGCGCACACGCACACGCACTCTGAGTACTTATCTTCACAAATAATAGTCGCCCCTTTGTCATCGCCGCCCAAACCTAGGCGAGTGCCCGGCACAGCTCTGCCCGCGGTGCCCCGCCCCGGCCGCACCCCAGAGCCCGCAGACCAGAAGCAAAGGTGGGCGCTTTCTCCAGCGCAGGGCGCCCCCGGGGCCCTTGCTCTACTGCAGGGCCAGAGGTAAGTGTCGGGCTGGGCTTGGGGAGGCCTTCAGCAGGGAGAAGGAAACCGACAGAGCACAAAGCAGCATGAGGGGAAGGCGTGTCTCCTTCCCAGAACCTCTACATTAAACGTGGACTTTTTTTTTTTTTTTTTTTTTTAACATCGTCTACAAGGACCAATAGCCCACTGAGCACAAACAGAGTTGTCCGTTGTTACCTTTCCAAGTGGTCCATGGCATCACGCATCACGCTTAGTGCAACGGTCTCTAGACGGGCAAACCACGTCTGGGGCCCAGGACGCCAATCTCTTCTGCCGGCTTTGCAGTCAGCCACCTCCAAGGGCGGGGGCTTGCCGCCAACCGCCAGCCCTCTGCGCCTTTCAGTGCATAGATCCTACGAAACTCATCTAACAGAACCACACACAGAGAGAGGGATACTCTGACACAAGGACTGGTTTCCCAGGAATGGAAGAAAATACATTCCATTTGTGCTTAATCGGCTGAGCAACACGGGGGACAGGAGGTGGGGCAGGGCCGCCGTGCCCGTGCCCAGTCCTCCCGCAGGTACAGGCTACGCAGGCTACGTGGGGGGGACGGCGGGTGGCGGTCACACGGACTCAGCTGCTTACTCCCGTACGTCAGCACTGAGAACCTCAGGCGGTGGTCCAGCCTCCAGGCTCCACAACACTCTTGATATGGTGAACAGATCACAAGAAGCACCCCGTAGTCAATAAAATGAAAAAACAGCATCTATCTATCACATTAATACTGCAAACCAGATATATATATTTTTTCTCTTACATTAAAGACATAACAGTGAAAAAGGATTGTACTGTATTTATCACCACAGACCCGTATTCTTTAGAAACTTTGGAAAATAAATGTCACAGTCCTGTAGGACAAATCTTATGATTAGACTGTCGGCATATTGTCTTTTTTTCTTTTTTTAAATAAATTTTTATTAAAATGGCACTTGTCTGCCAATCTCTCTGGACCTAGAAATGCTGTAAACACACACGGCCCATCTTCTGCCCCCGCTCCTTATTTCAAGCTGAGTGAGAGGCGGGCGGTGGCGGGATTAGACACCCGTGGGTGCCTCGGCGGGCCACCTGCCCTCGGTCCTGAAGAGCTGGTGGCAGCCCTGTCAGGAACGCGCTCGAATCACTCGGACATGGCGCTGGTGGCCACCTCAGAATGCTCAAGGCTTTAAAACCACAGCCGTGCTCTGTGTCACTTTCACTCTCTGAGAACGTTCCCAGCTAGTGTGAGCCCATCAATTTCATAGAGAATCATGTTAAAAACAAGTAAATTGAATGACCAAATAAATTAAAAATGTTTTAAAGCCCTGAGTTCATAGACTGGTTTTAGGAGATTTTTAGGAAACACGGGACTATTTTAATAAGCAGCGCATAGATTTTGGCGAACCATGTTTCCTGCGACAATGGGGCCTCATTACAGGTCTGCAGCTGAAAGTCCGAGTCTGAAATCTGGGACAGAAGGCGTTCTGGAAAATGGAGAATCTACTAAAATCAATGACGTCTCATGTTCGATGCTGGCTGTCACGGAAGGGCTGGGCATCTGTTGGTCTGAGTGTAGCTGGTCTCATGTGAATCCAACTCGGGACACGATCGTAAACACTAAAACACGTCAAGCAAAGTACATGGTGCGCAGGGTGTCCTGATGAACCTGGACGGCCTTCGCCAACGCTTGATGGTCTCGTCCATTACTCTGCCCGGAGGTATGGCTTCCTTCGGCACTGTGGGGACGGGAGGACCGAGAGAGAGAGAGAGGGCAGCCCTTAATGCACCACGAGGCAACGGCTGTCTGGGGAGGCAGGCACAGAGCTACCAGGTGGTGAGGACGCGGGTGTCTCGGCGTCTGTGTTACGCTCGGCTCCGGCCCCCAGGGCCCCCTTGTTTCCCAACCTAAAAATGCAGCTCCCAAAGCCGGTTTCAGAGGCAACCCCTGCCGTGCCCCTGGCCAGGAGAGGCCCACCACTCACCTGTCATGTTCTTTGTCCACCAGGTGGTACCTGGCCCGGAAGGCCACCAGGTGGGCGTAGTATGCTGGCGCCGGGATGGAGACGGAGCGCGTGCAGCGCACGTAGGTGTGACACAGCTGGTAGGTGAGAATCTGCAGCTCATCGGAAGAGAAACGATTGTCATCCCAAAGCACGTGATAGTGGGAAGGCCTGCTTGTTCCCTAAAAGCAGATCAGAGGATCAGAAGCGTGAACGTGCAAGCGTGAAGTCCAGAACTCACCTATACAGGGCCCTGCTGAGAAGCGAGGCTTCAAAGGGTCCCCCCTCCGGAGGACTCAGTGGGAGCTCAGGGACAAACACCCGTGGCCTCTTCACCGACACAGGCCAGGAGCCTTGAGGGGACAAGGGGCTACGGGGTGACCTTCCCCGGACATCCTGCTAATGTGTGTGGCGGGAGACAAGGCTGAACCCCGCGAAGCGGGAAGTTGATTTGGAGTCAGCCTCTCGGTCCCAGGCGGCACCTCCCGAGGCCTCATCACCGCTCAGCCCTCAGCTCACTCGCTGAGCTCCGAGCGCCTGGCACGGCCCTGGGGCCCCACCACCGTACCTGGCCTTTGCACCCACTAACCCTCACCTGTTCCCTGGCCCCCTGCCCACCTCCCCTACCTCGCCGCCGGGAGTGCCTTGCGTGGGGCTTGGGCTCTGCGAGTATCTGCGGAGCATGCGGACCACGTCACAGGGACACCGAGCCTGGGCAGCAGGGACCCTGGGTCCTTACCTGGATGCCAGCGTGGCTACACAGGTAGAAGTCAAACTCGGTCGGGTGGGTGATTTTCGTGTCCACAGTTGTGCCTGCTGGAATGTTTCCACTTTTCCCAACCTTCGGCAATACAGGAACCCGTTAGACATGTCCAGGGACAACAACGGAAAGCAAGCCCATCAGCCTCGCCCACACCACCTTCAGATGCCGGCCCTTCCCGACCACGGGTGGCCGGATCTCGCCGTCCTTAAGTTGGCAACACACTGACTGAGCACAACAGCACAAAAATAGAGCTTAACAAGTAGCCCTACAAGTGAGCAAGTTCCTGTCTACGAGGGCTGGGGTGCTTTCTCCCCCAGGTCTCATAAGGTCCCAGGGAAGAAACGCAGGTGTCTTCCCTTCACTGAAGAACATGCACGTAACGCTCGAAGGGCTCACTGTTACTGCCGAGGGCAGCGACAACGTACACATCTAAAACCGTGCACAACGGACACCTGACATTCAAGTCAGACGAGCTAGACCGCCCAGAAGGCTCAGGAGCGCCCGCGCTGGGCTGGCTCAGTCACACCAACCAGAGGGCACACTCTCCATCCCCCTACGCAGGCCGTCTGAGAAGCAGGGGGATGGGCTGCGTTACAGATGGTACCAAACCACTCAACTCGAAATGTACATTCTGGGATTGCAGAATCACCAGGCTCCCAGCTCCTGCTGCTGGGGCCGGGACAACACACAGGCTCGGGCGCCCAGCCGCCATCAGGAAGTCACTGACTTTTCAGCTCCGCAACTTCCACAGACACACACGCACGTGCAAGTCCCAGGACCCTCCTGAGCCTCTTCGGATTACTTCCTGTCAACCTTTCCCACACCCTCCAATGTTTAAACGTCAAATATCTGAAAACGGTGCCTCCCCCTCAATTTAGACTTTATCATCCCTCGTGTACTTTCATTTCTCGCTACACACTTAAGTCTCCGTGAGCACGACACTGTGTTACCGCACAGGTGTTCGCACACGGCAGGTGTATCACATATCCTGCCATTTGCGGTTTTGCTCGACACGGACGACTCTGAGACGTATCACGTGCTGCACAGTCTAGCCTGCTCGTCGCTGGGCAGCACGCCAGCACAGACTACATCACGATGCTCCCTCCTCTTAGCAGACGAGGTACTGCTATCAGAAACAACGCTGCAGCGAACATTCGTCTGCTTGTCTCCTTACACACACGCAGGTGGGCTTCTGCAGGGCTGCAGTCACCAGACTGCATCCGAGCTGGCTTACCAGCGTGCACTCCCGTCGGAAGCACAGGATAGTCTTCGTGATAACACGTTTACTCTGTGCCAAGGACAACGCAAAGTGCTTGGGACCTTCCCAACACCCTCAGGAAGGTGCTCCCAGGAGGCCAACACCTGTGGCCACGCAGCCCAGATGCTGGGGGTGGACTGGCTCCAGACCCGTGCTCCTGACCACGGCCCAGCACCCACATCCTTGCCAACGCTTGGCTGTTACCAGGATAACTTCATGAGTCCCCCCCCCCCGATCCCCCCCCATTACTTCCCATTCTCTAAAAAATTTTGTGTAAGATTATTCTTTGATAGTTTGGTAAAACTTGCCTATAAAAAATCTGCATAAACTTCACAAAATAAGCTAAATAGTTTCTTCTTTTTTCCTATTCTCTGCCACACTTTAAGATCATCCATTCTTGAAGGCTTGGTGACACTTGCCTGTAAGGCACCCTGGGTCTGATGCCTTTTGGAAAAGACGATTCGATTATCCTCCGGAGCTGGTTTTAGTAATTTCCCTGATTTCACAAACAACCATGTGTATCTCTCTCTTCCCGCTCTTCTGATGGTTCTATCAGCATCAAACTGTTAGCATCCCATGATGATTTAAGTAACACATCCCCCTTCTGGGGTCACAGACTCTTTTTGCTCTTAACACGGTTATGAGTACCCTCTTTTTTCCCTCCCTGAGTCTTGCTAGGTCTCTCTGTCTTCAAAGAAGCAGGTGGCGTTTGTGTTCATCTGCTCAGTCTTCTTCATTATCTCCCACGGAGAGGGGCTGGGGTTTAGAAACAAGCTGACCCTGAGCGCGTGTGGCTCCTGGCGGGGCCGGTTTACAGAAGAGGGAGGAAGCCTGAGCCCACCGGCTCCTCGGCCTTCCCTCCACACCCAGGACCAGCAGCTCCTCTGTCCGTCCGTACCGTCAGCTCCCTGGCCGGTCCTCTCTCTCAGCCTCCAGCGCGCACCCACCCTCTTCTCTCCAGGACTGCTCCAGCCGCGCCGCGTCAAGTCTGATACGAGATCTTCTCTTTATTCAGTTCTGATTACTTTGTAGTTTTTTTAAAAGATTTTACTTATTTATGTGACAGAGATTACAAGTAGGCAGAGAGGCAGGCAGAGAGAGAGGGAGGGAAGCAGGCTCCCTGCCCAGCAGAAAGCCTCATGCGGGACTCGATCCCAGGACCCTGAGATCATGACCTGAGCCGAAGGCAGAGGCTTTAACCCACTGAAGCACCCAGGCGCCCAACTTTGTAGTTTTTATTCCCTTTGCATGCTTAATGCGTGTGCTACTTAGAAGTGAATTTAAAATTTCAGGTTTTCTTAAATGCCTTTTTCGTTCTGCTGCTGATTTAAAATCTAATTGTATGATTTAAAAAAAAGAAAAAAAAAACGTGGTTTGCCCAATAGATCTATTTCAATAGATTTGGAAATCTCCCAAGATCTCCTTGTGACCAGGAACAAGGCGACTTTCATAAGCCTTCCGCGTGAACGCGAGCGTCAGCGGCAAGGACGCTCGCCGTGAGACCTGGCCTGGTCACCCCCCTCCCAGCGTCCAGCTTTCGGCCGCGCGTGCCTGCCCCCGTGTCTGACCGTGCTGTGTTAAAGCACGCCTCTCTGATGGAGGGTTTGTCACTTTCTCCTGGGAATTCTGTCTGGTTTTCGCTACACGGTATTTTCTTCCTTTTACATATTTTTAGGTCACTGCGTTAGGTGTGTCCAAGCCCACGTCTGTTACATCTTCTTGGTGGACGTGACCCTGCAATTGTGACAAACTGTCCCGTTCTCTCACGATGATGTGTATTTCGCCCTCGCTGTGCCTTCTCTGGTGTGGGGGCCCGAGCAGCAGGAGGGCTGCTGGCTCTCAGGGAAGTGTCTCCTTCCCTGCGGGCACCGTCCCTTTTCACAGGCGGCTACATGATGCTGCGCACTTTAGGACACTAGGCTGTTTGTACGTTTATTTTTATTTCTACTGTTGGGAACATGGAAAATACCTGTAACCATAAGATTCCTACCTTTCTTCAACTGTCGTGATTTCTTAGCTGTTCCATCTATAAGCCTTGCCTCTCCCTTGTGCTCGTTATTCTTATTCTGGAACTCCCAGGAGATATGCCCTGGGACGGGCTCCCTGGAGCCACCCCCCGCCGACGGTCCCCAGTCTGTATCCCAGAGACTCTGCCCATTGTCATGGCTGCCACAGGCCTTTTTTCAGAGCCAGGGGTCTGGTAATTTCTTTACTAGACAAATGAGATCTCCTTCCCGGTCCTGTCCCAGGCCTGTGGGATGAACGGGTCCAGACATCTCACCAGCCTGAGGACAGCCCTTCTCCAGCGCCCAGGGCTGGGTCTCCATGAAGCCCCTCGCCAGGGCTCTGGGAACGGGCTGAGCAGAAACCTGTGTCCCTCGCGGCCCCACAGCCTAGGGTCGACCTCTGGCCACTCCTTCAGTCCCAGAACCTCACCCGCTCGTTCTTGTCGGTGCAGAACAGCCGTGTGTGGTGCCTTTTCTGTACCACTATGAAAGTGATCCCGGGCTGGTAGTCTTTTTCTAGCTTAATACACGCCTCACGAATGGCCAGTAACTCATGGTGGAGAACCTGAGGGAAAGAAAAGATGAGTTTAAGGATGGTTCTTTTTTTTTCCTTAACAGTACCTTTCTACCTCGGAATAAATCCCTTAATAACACGCGCTACTTGACAGCTCCTCACAGGTCAGTCCTCCGGCTGTGCCGGCTTGTGGTCAGCGGTGGGACTGCCTTTCTGCATTTGCTTTTTCGTTTCTATAATTGAGCAGATGAGACCCAGGTGTCATAGTTAAATGGTTTAAATTAGATCGTGCATAACATTCCTCAGCACGGTTTCTAGAATGTTCTGAGTGCTCCATAAACGACACCCGCCACGCGCAGAAGTAAGAAAGCACAAAGGGAGACACACACATGAACAGATCAAGTCAACAACTCGTGTTCCGTGCCGGAGAGGAGGAAGAGAACCCAGCAGAACGAACACTGGCTCAGGAGTTAAACCGGGGTTCACACCCTAGCCTGCCGCAGGTAGCTGTGCGGCTCTGGGAAAGCCATGGGCCCTCTCTGATGCCCAGCTTTTTTTCACTTTTCAAGTGGGAACACCCTACCTTGCAGACCTGCTGCGAAGACTAAAGGAAGGTACAAGGAGCCTGGGAGTCAGGGCACAGGGACATTATGACGTTGTTCTCACCCTCTATGGCCGAGGCAAACAGGCAAACAACTTCTCAGGCCATGATGAGGCCACTCCAGGAACCACACACCTTAGATTTTTAACCACAGTCCGATCAAACATCGTGTTGTTTCCAAAGTCTCTTGGGTTCTGGGTTGAGAACCGCCAGCTACGAGGATTCCGTTAGGCACAGGCTGTTCCCAGAGTGACAGATACAGAAGGCGCAGACCCCTCTCCAGCAGGAATGGCTGTGGTAGGGGTTGGGGGGAAGGGGGCACAGAAGGGGGAACATTCTCTACCAAGGGAAGCCAAGAGCTTTTGTACAAGAGGTGCCTTTGAGGTCGGCACACACTGGACCGTGGATGTTGGGGGGGCGAATGTCAGAGGGACCAGCCCTGGCCCTGCAGCAGCTCTCTGAGGCCCTGGCCAGAGGGTTGACTCCCTTCTTCCCACTGACCAAGGGCCCGGGGTGGGGGGGTACGAGCTGTGGCCCCCTTCTGGAGCAGGAAGGTCTAGGTATTCTCCAGCCTGTATGTCCAGGGAAGCCTGGGGCCTCGGACACACAGCAGCGCAGGACTGGACACAGGCCCCCAGGTCTTCTGCCTTCCCCGCTAACATCTCCCAGAGAGGCGCGTGGGGGGACGGGGTGGGTGGAGGTGTAACTGGCTAGGATCGATGTGGGGGAGACACATTCAGGGCTTGGCTCTCCCGAGCGCTGGGCGAGGACGGAGGTCCCCGCAACAGGGAGGGGACGCAGGCGCTTGGAAGCACAGCAAGCCGCAAGGTTCTGCAGCTGTTCTCTCGCCTTTTCACTCCGCGTCTGATGCCCCCGGCCCCCGCCTTCTGGACAGCGGTGCAAGCCCGCGATCCACACGTCATCCAAGACCCCATCCGGACGGTGGCCGGTCCCACAAGCCCTCCTCCCAAACGGGACTCCTGCCAGCTGCCCTCCTGGCCCCCTGCCAGAGCCGTCACCAGGGCTCTGAGGCCTCCACCCTGCAGCCTGCCTTTCCCGCCACACATGGAGGTGACCCCCCCACACAGTGGGGGTCCCCAGACTCCCCCTACCAGGCGTCCAGAAGGGCACCCAGCCGAGCCGGCCCAGACCCGACCTCCCTGGGGCTCCTTGTCCCCTCCTGTCCTGCCTGGGCCCTGCTGGGCTGGTGGCCTGTTCCCGGCCCGCCGTCCAGGCGCGGCCACACCAACTGTGGGGGAGAACAGACGTCAGTGCGCCGGACGGACCGGTGACTCTTGGGCCCTCTGAGACCCCAGAGGCGGCCGCGGGCACCCACCTGCTGGAACTGGCCCTCGGAGACGCCGTCGCGGTAGAAGATGATGCGCGTGGGCTTGAAGCGCGTGGACTTGTAGAACTGAATGAGCAGCTCGCGGACCATGGTGGCCAGGTCCTGGATGATCTCCTGCCGGTGCTGCTGGACCCGCACCGTGGCGCAGTAGCGGTTGGGGTGCGCGTCCATGCTGCCCACGACCTGCACGGATGAGCGAGGACACGCATGTCACCCCCCCAACGTCACGGCACAGTCGAGGGGCAGCGGCGTGTGGGAGGCGAACCTGCTGTCTTGGTGTTTCTGTTTGGGACGCGGCCGCGGTGCTTACTGAGCACGGGACAGAGAAGTGTGCTGTGAGCGTCTGCGGAAAAGGAGGCGACTCTTCTGAAGCCCGACTCTGCCCGCGAGCCGAGCTGGCCAAGTGCCATCAGCCCCACAGAAGCCAACTGAGGACGCCCTCATCTCCTCGAAGCTCCATGTGCCCACAGAGAAGCTGCCTGCCCCTCAGGGCACATCCCTGCTCCCCGGGAATGGGGGACCACCCCGCGGGCAAGCTGGCACGAGCCCAAGGGGCACAGTTCCTCAGCAAGGAGGGGCTGGGGAGCGTCTCAGCAGGTGGAAACCGCACTCCAGGCAGGACGCGGAGGTTCCGTAAGGCTGAGTCCAGGAGGAAGAGTCACATTGCCGAACGCTGCCTCGCCAGAGGAACACAGCCTCTGAGTGACACCAGACGCATCCAGCGTGTGGTGGGGGCGGGGGGGGGCCACAACGGACCCTGGGGAAGCCTGCACCTCCCGGGGGCCCAGCCTCCCCGGATGGCCAGGGGGTGGCTGGCCCTGTCCACACACGTGGCAGGTGCTGCCCATCTGTGACTGCTCCAGAAATAGCCGCCATGATGGAGGGAATGGGACGCGAAGCCACCCACGCGGGAGCCGGACAGCGTGGCGGCCCCCAACGCCTGACACAGCTCAGACCCGAACCCTAAGCCTTGGGCTATCTACAGCTGTGTTTTCTGCTGCTTCTCTTGAGCAACGGAGCTCAGCTTCTCTGGACTTCGTGTGTCGGCTGAGGAAACGAACGGTGACGCCACGAGGTCATGACTCGGCAGTGACGCAGCCCAGAGCCCAGCGTGTAGCAGGTGCTCAGAAAATGTCGGTCTCCTCTGATTAGTCTGGAGGCTCGACACGTGGCCCTACGTGGGGTCAGGCCTGTGACAGGACGCACGACAGCCCGGGGGTCACGCTGGCCGGGCCTGTGACAGGACGCACGACAGCCCGGGGGTCACGCTGGCCGGGCCTGTGACAGGACGCACGACAGCCCGGAGGTCACGCTGGCCGTCCCCACAGGGGATGCAGGGGACACAGACCTTGAGCCTGATGCCTCCTTCCCTCCACCCGGCTGCCCAGGATGCAGAAGATGGGGGGCTCCACCAGAGACAGCACCCTGGCCCTGCACACCCCTTCCCTAGTCCACGCTATTCCACACGCTCTTGAACAAAAGGCCGTTGCGCTGCCCCTCCTGGGCCCTGTTGGCTGGGGCGGGGGCCCAGGTCAGCCTCCAAGGGCAGGAGACAACTGGCGAGCGGGTGTGCAGCAGAGGTGTGCAGGGCCTGGGAGGCAAAGCCCTCGGAAGCCGAAAGGAACTCACGGGCAGATGGAGGGCAAGACCTCCGCTGAACTCTGACCGTAACTACTTCACGTTTAGCGTTTTAGAATAAACGAAAACGTTTACAAAGAGTGCAGTGTAAGGAAAGTGGGCCCACGAGTCCTGCACAGCATCGGCCGCCACAGGCAGAGAGCCCCCAGGCCCCCAGGAGCTGCAGGCGGGGTCCCACAAGACGGGAGTCACGACCTCCTGGCTTCTCAGACACATTCAGCCACGTGCAGAGTCCCCTCCAAATACCAATTTTCCACGAGACTCTGTTTTGCCAGCTGCTCCACAAACCACTGTGGGTGTTGGGGGCAGCTCTGGCCACATGCCCTCCCACAGGCAGCTTGGCCAGGGCGCAGGTCCCATGTGTGGGAGGACATGGCTGCCGCGGCCCAGCGGAAGCACGGATACTCACAGCGGCGATGGAAGGCTTCTTCCCATCCCCAGCAGGTGGGTGAGTGACGTCGGCCCCCAGGAAGATGACGGGCTGCTGGAACACAGGCGGCCTGCGGAGGGAAGCCGGAGTGTCTCAGGCCTGTGCCCTCGAAGAGCGTCACTTGCGTGGCAAAGGCACTGTGGTTGTCTTTTTGACAAAAACCTCGTATTTTCTGATGGCCCACACAGAAACCCTGGCCAATAAAGCCACACGAGGTCTGAGCTCTGCTTCCAAAGAAACAACCCGGTGCGGGGGACAAGGGGGAGGAGAAGCAGAGACAAGACGGGTCAGGCGTGCATGGCTACAGAGGCTTCTGTGTGCCGGAACGTTCCACATTCATCAGATGTGCTGAGTCTCTACACTCAGGTTACAAACTCACGAGACGACAGCTGTACACGCGAGAGCCCACACGCGTAAGAGTCCCGTACTTGCCTCCCACCTGGGACCTGCAGCCACACTCCCCAGCGTCGTCCTGTGGTCCAGCGGCAGCTTGGGGCTGGGCCGTCCTGCGCTGCGGGGGCCGCCCCCCACTCTGCAGGATGCTCAGCGGCACCTGCTCTCAGGTGCCAGCCCCTCCCCCCAGGGCTAAGCACAACACGGGCTTCCTCTCCTCGTTGTTCAAATGCTGTGTCCCAGCACTTTCCTGAAGAGACTGTGTGCACGGGGTCACACGCTAGCTTTCCGTTCCAGAGCTGACGCGCTCTGCGGCTTACTGTTTTCTTCTGGAAAACGCAGCCGAAAGAACACGGACGTGAGCACACACAAGCCAAGCGCTTTCGGACGGCCTGGCCCGCCGCACTCGCCAGAAGCTCCTGCCGCTCCTGTCCTTGCTGCTCCGCGGTGAGAGGTGCCAGGTGCCCGCCCGCCCAGCCTGGAGCGGAACTCACTGGGGAACGGTCTCCGCAGGACTCCCGCTGGCCAGAGCCCCCCCCGGAGCCCAGAGGTGGGGGAAGGGCCCCGAGTGTGTACGCCCTGTGTCTGTGTCCACGAAACGTGCACCGGCTCCCCCCTGCAAGCTCCGGCGTGCTGCCAACCACACCCGGGGGGGCTCTTCTCCTGGGGGTCCCGGGACATGGAAGTGGGACACTGGCAAGCTCATGGGGGCTCCCCACACGGGGGAAGACGCCGCCCCTGGCCACGCGGACGGACCTGCCTCTGGGCCCTGTCGTGGACCGCGGCCCTTCTCTGTGAGCCTCCGGGGCCCGGCCCCATCCTGGCTCTACCCGGCACCGGTGCCGTGCCCTCCTCCCAGCTCCCTCGCTGTGCACCCGCAGCTGTGACTCCCGCCTCCACGGGGGATGCCACACCTGCCTGCAGACTCCATTCCTGTGAGGCTCGCCTGCTGCTAAGCTCCTGCCGCTGCACCCGCTCCCCACCTCCCAACAGCCTCGGGCCCCTCCCACCAGACGTCCTGCTGCCATGGCAACAAGGCTCCCTGCACAAGGTCCCCCACCCCTGCATGGCAGAGTCCACACCATGTGACATTGGCTGCAGTGCCCCTGGGGTCCAGGACCTGCTTGGTTCTCCTCCTCTCTCTTCTGGGGCCCCACGGCTGGCTCCCTCCCAGTCTCCATGACCTTTTAACCCTGAAGCCTCCAAGGCAGCAGGCCTGGCCTCCCTCCTGTCTATGCCCTGCCCTGGGGAGTCTGCTGCCTGGCCTTCAATCCCAGCTCTCTGCTGCGGAGCCCTAAGCCCCCATCCCTGATAGCAGACCTGTTTCTGCTCCCCCCCCCCCGAAGCCCCTCCAGCACGCCCCCGCACGCCCCACCCTTCGTGCTGCTCAGGGCCACAGAGGCTCAGCAGAGCGAGCGCCTCGGACGCTCTCCTCTTCCGCTCCCAGCCCACACCCAACCTGTCTGCCGGCCCTGCAGCACCCCCTTCCTAACATACCGGCTCGGGGCAGCCCCCACCCTCCCCTGCGCCAGCGTCCCTTCGGAGACAACGCAGGGGCCTTTCAGAACAGACACCTCCAGGAGCTGTGTCCTGCCCGGAGGGAGCCCCAGGCCACTGCCAGCAGCCCCCCACCCCTGGGTCCTGGGCTAGAACAACCCCCAGCCGTCCTGCCAGGCTCCCACCTGGGCCCTTGCCTGAACCACGCCCGGGTCTGGAACACCCTTCTCGCAGGCCTCCCCACATGCCTATGCCCTTCTGCTCCGTGCTACCTTCTCCACAGTCCGTTGCCATAGAAACCCCAGCTCCTCACCCTCCTGAGCTCCGGTCCCTCCCATGATGTCACTGCTGCTCACCTGTCAAGACCCATGCGTGTGGGTCCCCCGAGTAGAGGCCTGGGACTCTGGCGGCTGCGGCCCCAGTCCTGGCTCACGGCCGGCACCCACGGACCAGAGCCCGCTGGCTGGGCGCTCACCGCCTGCCCTTGGAGGCTCCTTGTGTCTCCGCAGGGCCTGCGTGACTCGACCCCACCTCGCAGAGCGGGTCTTCAAGTTCAGTCGTCAGGCCCCGAATTCAGGGTCTTTCCACGCCATCGCACGGCGACCTCCTAACTCCCCGCATCGGGGGGACTCCTGTTCTGAAGGGGTGGCCCCCGCCCGCGGCCTTGCTGTGCGCCCACCAGAACGCCCCTGCCTGGGTCCCGGCCCGGAGCCGCGCCCAGCCGCGCCCACAGAGGCAGCCCGGACAGGCTGTCGGCCTCTGCCGTCTTCCCTGCCTCTGGCCCGAGCTCACAGAGGCAGCCAGACCGCCTGCTGCCTCCAGGCCCGGCCCTTCCACCGGGGCGGGGGGGCCGGCAGACGCACTGAAGAGTGAGCGTGGCGAGCGACCCGCGCTTACCCGTGTCTGTCATCAAACCCGAACCCCAGGGCCCAGACGCTTCAGCAAGAACCCCCCGACAGCATCTGTCCCCACAGAGTTCTCTCCCTGCTGCAGCAGAAGCTGGCCTGCCCTCAGGGTGCCCAGGGCCCCACACCAGGCCAAGAGGGACCAAGGACCCCACAGCCCCGCCCACTGATCCCATGCCAGCCCCACACCCCTACCCCAGCCTGGGGTCTGCCAACAGTGCGCCCTGCTGCGGAGCCTCTCAGGGTTCCAGGGGTCGGCTCCTGGTACCGACGGCTTCAGGGGCGCTCACTGGCAGCCCACGCAGCAGTGACGTGTGTCGCTCTGCTGAGGCTCGTGTCCTAGACGTTCCAGGTGAGCTCGGGTTCTGACCCGCTCACTCCTTTCATAGCATGGCTGCCCCGTCCCACGCCCCACGTCCCAGGACCCCTGAGCCCTTCCTGCTCTCACCTCACTCCAAGACCCTCATATGCCCCTCATTCCCCAGACCCGGGGCGGCACTGCCCAGGTCTGCCGGGACTGTCCAGGACGGTGCTTGGTGCCGGGGATCTGAAGGCGCCCACCCGTGCGCCACACCCCCGTCCCTCCGGGAACTGTGCTGCCCACCGCCGCACGTGGCAAAGCTGGCCTTACCTCCCCTGGGGCAGGAGGATGTTGTTCACGCCCCCCAATTTGACATTGATCTTCAAGCAGAGGTTGGACAAGGTCTGGGGCGTGGTCCTCTGCACATTCTTCATCTGCACGCACTGCGTGGCCATCCCCAGCACCGTGTCTCCCACGCGCTTGACCTCGGCTGCGGAGCACGAAGGAGACCCATGTTGGCAGCTCTCACTGGCCTCTCCTCCTCTGGTCACCCTGACAGCCCCCCCACCCCAAGACTGCGACGGTCGGCGTGGAAGCACAGCCACGGCAGCCCCGTGGGCGGCTGCGCTGCTGGAAGGGGCGACTGGCAGGCCGGGGGAAGTCAGGCCCCGGGGCTCGAGTCTGGGCTCTGGCAGGGCTGAGCAGCCTTTCACGGACTTGCAGGGCCACGTGGGCAGAGCCAGGCCGGCCCGGAGGACACGGCACTCCTGGCTAGGACTGCTGCCTTCGATCACGGTGCTCAGGGTTATAAGCAAATCCTGAGTCATTAAAATAAAGACACTGGCATCCTCGACCTCCATAACACACGCACACCCGACGTCAAAGAGAGATCGAGCCTCCCCCCGCCCCCTTTCTGGATTCTTCATGAAGCGACTGTCAGCTGCTCCCGTGCACCCTGCGGAACACGGCCCTTCGGGATGGAAACACCGGTGGTGTCCTCCTCGCTCTTTGGAGATGGTGCTCACAGAGGAGATGTGTGGGTTTTACATATCTGATTCTGTCCCCATCTAGTTGGGGACCTGGCTGGGGACACTACCTGAGCCTCACGGTCCCCAGCCCCACCACCTGTCCTGGAGTCACCTGTCTGCACCCCCACTGCCCTGGGGCCTCCTGGATAGGGGGGCTGGGACCTTGAACCTGCCAGGCCTGGGACATCACCGTAGGCGCTTGCTAAGTGTCAGCTAAATGGACCCACGACTGCTGTTCCCACCACTTCCAGCGAGCTCTGAGGCGGGCATGGAGACGGTGGTCCCTGTGATCCCTGTGTGGGCACCGAGTGGGCATGACAAGCTAACTATAGGTGCCGGCCTCCAGGGAAGGTGGCCTCGGCGCGGATGTGGGAGCGATGGGCCACGCATGAACACTCCCTGGTGTGGCACACCCAGGCTCAGGCTGCGCCCAGCCCCCAGGGTCATGAAGGCAGGGGCCACAGGGACCATGAGAGCAGGGGGGCCTACCGTACACGGGGGTCTTGCCCGGCAGGATGACCACCACCAGCTGCAGGCCAGCGTACGTGTTCTTCAGATGCCTGAACATGGGCTCCACGCTATCTGCCCCCTGGGCATATTTGCAGAAGCACGGCTGGCCCTGGATGGGCATTCCGGCGTCCCTCGAGATCTTTCTGAGCTGCTCCGTGAAGGACCTGAAGGAGAAGGGTCAGTAGATGTGAATGCACGGCAAGTGCCCCAGGCTCCACACCAGCCAGAGGCCCCAAGGAAGGGCCCGGCTTCAACGGCCCAACCCCAAACCCTGTATGTTGACGTCCGCGTCCAAGTTTAAGACCTGGACGAAACCAGGACAACGCATCAACTCAAGGAGAAGGTGTGTGCACACACAGCAGCTCCTGGGAAGCCACTCGCAGGTGTGGGACAGTGCTGTCCTTTCCCAGCAGGGGCCGCCCATGCAGCAGGCCTGACCAGCGTCCAGGTGCTGGTATAAGAACCCAGGGCTCTGGAAACACCAGATACCGCCATGGGCAGGACAACTGTGAACGCACCGTCCCCCTGGACGTGCCCCCATTGATCTTAGGTGTACAACTTGGACTTGGAGGACACTGCTGTGGGAAAGAATGGAACCAACCACAGCGAGAGGGACACCAGCAGCTGCCGCCAGCGGGCCTGGAGAAGTCACGGTGAGGGGAGGGGCTCAGACTCATCAACAGCTTCTATTTTAAACTTTGGAATAAAAATAACATCGCCTTCTACAGTGTGGTGTGGACGCTCGGCCCAGGGGGGCCAGGGTTTGGCCTCCTGGACTTCAGGGCTCTTAGCCGTGTGCTCACGTACACCGCGGGGGCGTTCACACCGGGCCGTCAAGCACAGAGGAGCGGAGGCCAGAACACGGCGGAGAGGCACCTGGGTTCACACTCAACGGACTTGTTTCCTAGTCTGCTCTGTGCTTCCCTCTCGCTCCGCTGGCCACATGCAGGACAGCCAGCTTCTTGGCCCTGGACTCCGCGCTCGGGACCGTCCGAGCCGGCCTCTGCTAAAATGCGCAGCAGCTACGTGCGCGCCTCGGGCGTGGGTTCCCTCCCACTTCCGAGACAGGCGGGAAGCTCAAGCTTTCTTTCCGCCGTTAGGTCTGTTTGGCACGGAAGTGTGAGTGGCGAAGCTTCACGTTCATGGTGCTACTTTCAAAGGGCCCAACACCTGGACCAAGTAGGGACAATTTTTTTTCCAAGTTTTTTTTTTAATGGTTTATTTTCCCGAGTTACTTGACTTCACTGAATGTAATTTTCTCTTTTGCATCTAATTTTTAAGTTTATCCATTTACTGCTTTGTTTCTTACATAATCTGTGCTACTTCTTCACACTCCCTCCACCAGTAAGTCTGAGAAGGAACAGCAGCCTTGAGGCAGCTCCCACGTCCTGGGCAAGTGTCCTCTGCCAGGGAAAGGCTGAGGACCAAACCCAGCCATCACCACCAGGCCCGCTGCCCGGCCCCCAGCGGCCCTGGCCCCCAGCGGCCCCGCCCCCAGCGGCCCCGCCCAGGCCAGGTGCGCCCCCCACCCAAGCGGCCTTACTTAAGGTGGACTTCCGTGCACTGGCGCTGGGGGGCGAAGCACGCGATGGCCCACACCTTGATCTCAATGCCTGTGTGGAACTGCTTGTTCCGCATGTCCCACACGCCCTGGACAGGGGTGGCGATCGCTTTATTCTGCAAATGGCAAGAAGTTTAGAGTGAGGAGAAATGGGACACACATGCCTCTGACCTTGGACTGTGTTACTTTCCCGATTGTCCACTGGCCCCCTGGTCCAATGGTGCTCCCGAAGCTGAGAACTAAGCCTCTGTGTGGTCTCCCGTCTCTGACCTGCCCTGCAGAGCATGTGGGCCAGAATGTCTGCGGGACGGATGGACGGACAGATGAAGAGCTGGACGGGAGATGGGGCTGGAAGGATGGAGGGATGGAGGGATGAACGGGGTGGAGAGACGAGGGATGAAGGAGGGTTGGGTGAACAGAGGGGACACGGAGGGCGGACGGAGGGAAGGGCAGACGGAAGATGGACGGACTGATGAAGGGAGGGGTGGCTACAGGCCACAGGGAGCAGAGAGGCCCAGAGTGCCACCAAAGTTCACGGGCAGCCCCGAGGAATGGAAGGGACGCGGGATGCCGCACGAGGGCTTCCTGGCTCAGGACGTGCTCTCGCTTACTCCACCTGTCATCACGCCAGCAGCCAAGGAGGGGAAGGAAGTGCAGGTGCCAGGGAGCAGGTGGGCTGGGGAGGACCCCTCCGCTCCTCGTGCCATGCCTACCCGGTTTAAGGAATGGAAGCTACTCCGACTTGTAGAGACAGAGCGAGGGATGTACCCACTGGAGCTTGTCCTCTGTCACCCAGAAAGGACCAGGCCTCGGCACTGCCATCAGAGGAACCTCTTGTCTTTCCTGTATTTTTATAACTATGTCCCCACTGCACTAGAGAGAGGCTTCTGTAAGAGATGGCCTGCCACGGGTCTGGTACTCCAGACTCCACACGCACACGTGTGAGCACACATGGCTTCAGCAGACACGGGCTCTCGTGACACACACGAGTGTCAGCCTCAGCCCTGCTGACGTGTGGACAGTCCTGTGTGCTGTAGGGCGTCAGCGGTGCTTGTCATTGGAGGCCAGCCTCCAGACATGGCTAAATGTTCCCTGGGGGGCTTTTAACGTTTTGCTCTGACAACGGACGAGTAGGGTAGGTGAAGAAGAATGTGTGTCCTCACTGAGATGTTTCAGAGATCTGCAAAAATGTGTTCGTTTAGAAGCAGGATAAACTTTCAATCCTACAATTCTAACAGTTTTGCAAGATTAGTTTATAAGAGCTACTTTGTTTTCCAAACTACTCCTGCATTTACTAAGAGTCAAAAAGTCAGACAGAAGCAGGGGCCGTGAAAAAAAACAAAAACAAAAACACTGGATTTGTGATTTGGGTTGACCACCCACAGGCCACAAAATCCTCTGTTCCTAGCCATCTCTCCACTGACCAGGGCAGACCCCTCTGAGGGCTTTAAGAAGGGCTCAAAGGGGCCGTGTTCTGCACGGCGTCCGCATCTGCACGCAGCAGACGCACAAGAGAGCTGAGAAAGCCGGGAAGCCTTGCTCGGAGGCCGTCCTCAGAGGATAGGGACCCCCACACAGAGAACCATCCGAAGCCCAAACAAGCCACGCGTCAGAGACACGGAACCATCTCCAAGACCTCTGTGGGCTCTACGAGAAAGTTTCAAGTAAAAAGAAGCATACTTAATGTTATTGTTTGCACTGAAAGGGATGAAAACACATACGAATTGTCCCTGGGCAGCTCACGAAGGACAGAGCGAACACAGTGGCTTCCTGGGAGAGCCCGAGAGACCTGGGGAGACCGTCTTCTCCTGTAATGCCTTGTTCTGCTGTGCTGCTCGGTAGGCAGGCTCCACACTAATGTGGGAGTCAAAGCCATGACCCTGGGATCAAGACCTGCAGGCTCTTCCCGCTGAGCTGGCCAAGTGCCACCTCCCTTTAACTGTTTTACCCTTTGAACTTCGGAACATTCTAAAAAGCAGAACTTGTGTTTTATAATAAGAAAGGGAAAAACCCCACAAACAAAACCAGGCCTTGCTACAGGTCCCGAGGACTAGGGTGACAGGCAGGGCACAGCTCGCGGGTGAGTGAGGCCAAGGCCCCGGGACCCACCGTCCGCCCCATAGAGCTGCGCTCCGCATCTGGAGGCCTGGCCCGCCCGAGTGCACGAACCCTTCCCACGAGCTCCGCAGGGCTCAACAGACAGGACTGCGTTACGATGTGCTGATGAGGCCGGGCATCACACGGGCAAAAACAAAAACTTGAATGACTAACAACTGTTTGTCACCAAATACCTCCAACACCAAAGTCAAAAAACAAAACAAAACAAATAAAAAAAACCCACCCAAGAAAAAGCAGAAGTTTCTAGAAAATAATTCGCCAGTGCAGAGTGTCCAAAGAACAATGCTCTCCAGATTTTAATGGGATAATAAAAGTCACCTTTTGAAAAGACAAAGGGTAATTCTGAAAATCTTCAGAAAGGGCAGAGCAGCTCAGTCTTCCTGAGGCCCCATAACAAGTGCCGGCTTGGACGAGTGCGGCAAGAACTCCTGACCCCTGCCCGGACTACACCTCTGGCAACAGCGCTGCCCCATGGGGGTCCAAAGCTGCTGCTCCCCCACCACCGGCAGACACAGCGCGCGTGCACCCACGCACATCTCCCAGCCCCGCCCTCCACCTACCCTGCCCCCGTAGAGGATGGAGGGCGGCTGGAGGACCCGTCCGGTCACGTCTGTCATCTCGTCCTTGACCATGATTCCAAATTCACGAACATACGGATCTGTATTAAAACTTGCACTTCGCATCTTGAGAAGGAAGAAAGAAGTAAGCTGTCTCTATCCCAAACATCAGGGGCTCCCCTCCCCCGCACCACATAGCACAGTCCCCATGGTGTCCCCACCCCCAGGCAGGCCGCAGCAGCCCGACTCTCACCAGCTTGCTGATCTCTTCCTGACGATCCGGTGCTGACCGGGCAGTCGCTCTGATCATGGTTGAGGTCTGATTGTCGGTCAGTTTTTTGATACATCTCTGTCCCGCCACTATGTTACAGACCTACGAAGAAGGGACAGACACGGCGCTGGCCCGGTGCTGGGGACGGGCTGGGGTCTGCGGCTGAGCGTGGCACCCTGGCTCGGCCTGGAACACGTCCATCTCTTAGCCACACATGGCGCCACGCAGACACCGCGGCGGCTGACCCGGCAATCCTCCAGGACCAGGGGCTGCTCGGGGGCCCGCGGTCAGCAGCAGAGCGCCTCCTGGGGGAGCCTGGCCGCCGCACCGTGCGCTGGGAACCTCATGACGTGAGAGCAGGAAGCTGCGCGCTGACGGGGAGGAGGCTGGGCTTCCGCACCGGAGCCCAGGAAGACCGACCGGACACCGGGGTAACTGGACGAGTCCAGAGAACTTAAGACACTAACAGAAAGAGTTAAAATTTGGGTCAGTTTTAGCATTTAGTCTTCCCCCGGGCCAGGACTTTTCCAAGTGAAGAAAACGGCAGCTTTTCTGAAAACCTTCCAGCCTGAGCAAGGGGCCTGCTGGGCACAACGGGCGCGTCCTCTATCGGCCCAGGAACCCCGTGGGAATGTCCTCACCATGTCCTCACCGTGTCATTCATGGGGAGGCAGGCGCAAGGGGCGTCCCTGGCTGGAGGTCCCCGGCTCTCCTGCCAGCCCCAGGGCAGGGGGACAGGAGATGGGACTTGCCTCGAGAGGAAGGTAGGTGTGTTTCTGCTCCTGTCCGACTTGTAAACATGGAAGGTGCGGGTAACGCAGGACCAGCTTGTGCCTGTCCTTGAAGTACTGAGCCACCGTGCACTCCACCGTCTGCCCGCTCTCCTGCTGCAGCGGGAACCTAGGGAAGCCAGGAAGGGGCTCAGGCAGCGGACCCCGCGGGAGGCGGCTCCCCCAGTCTGCTTGCCGAGGGCTGAAGAAGGGGGATGAGGGTCTGGGGCGGGGCACACGTCCCGAGCACCTTCCAGGGGTCAAAACCAATCACGCCCTTTAGACGTGTAGTTCTTAAACTTTCATATTATCTCTGGAGTTGGGAAATAAAAAATACTTCCACACCTATAACATGTGATAATCACAGATCACAGAGCTCTACAGAACGCGTGAGGCACCGAGAACAGACGAGGGCCCCAGAATGGCCTGCGCACATCCCAGCCAACTTCGGACCGGAGCTCACGGCACGAGACAGACGGCCCAGCACTGGCCAGGCCGGGGCGGGGGGAGCCCCCCGATCCCTGCTCCTGCCCAGCACCGAGGATTAGAAAACAAACCAAAGGACCCTCTCTCGCCTGCAGAGCTCAGGAGGGAAAATCCACAGGGAGCCGCCACCCCGTCCCGTCCCGCCCCGCGCAGAGCAACTGCGTGACTTGGGTTTCCTCAGGTGCCGTCCAGCTCCACTGAGCCGAACATGCAGTTCCAAAATTCTGAACTAGAATGAAATGAGCCTTTCCAGAAGGGCCCCTGCTCTGGAGTCTGCACACCAGAGCGACCATGAGAGCTGATCTGCGGGGAAGGGAAGGCCGTTTACGTTTGGTGGCTGGCGGGCCGGCGGGTCACGTTGCAGACACGGTACTTCCTCTTCATCTGCCCACAGTGCGTTATCTCCACCTTTAGACCTGGGGACACAGAGCAGCCGGGCCTCAGGGTCAAGACCCACCCCAGGCTGGAGCAACCCCCCACAAGCACCAGCTGTCCTGGGAGCCACGCCCACAGACCCAAGGAGGGGAGGTGGTCTGGGGCAGCTGCTTGACTACACTGGCCCCAAGGGGAGGACCCCTGCGCGGGGCCCATCGCACCCCAGGGCCACCTTCTGCCCCAGAAATGCCAAGGCCAGCGGCTCGCCACTGTTCTTAAAGATAAAAGTCACTACGTTGGCTCGGAGAGACTTTGTGCTTTCTCCAGGATTATTTTTAGCAACGGGTACTTCTGACAGCCTTTCGAAAGCCCTCTGAGGACAGGTGTGGAGGGGTGTGGGTGACAGGTGCCAGCCGGCCAGAGGGGCCTGAGCTGGGCCACCATACCCGGGCTGTGTCTCCCCGAGGGGTGAGCTGGTGGGTGGGGACAGATGCTGCCGGGGATGTGAGGCCGCAGGACAACAAGGCACGGAAGTGTGCGCTACGGGCTCTCTGGTCCAGGAGTCCAGGGACGTGAAGGCCACCAGTCACCGACCTGCGCCTCTCGCCTCTGCGGAGAGCCGTTTACTGAGAACATCACTGTTCCCGAGCTGTGACATGGCTTGGCTCATGGGAATGATGAATTGTGGGAATTCATCGGACGGCTGACCGTGCTCAGCGCCTCCTCCCTACCAGGAGCTCAGGAAGGGCAGCGAGGGGGGAGAGTCAGGGCCACACGTGCGAGACAGGGACCCACCTTTGATTTCTTTGGTAAACTTGACCCTTTGGGAATCTGTCAGAGGTTTCTGTTGTTCTTCAATACTTTTAAAATCCAAAACTTCACAAACAAACTCGATTACCGGCTGTGCCTTATAAAACGCAGTTGCTGAGACTGTCGTTGGGAACAAAAGAAAAGCAAAGGGTGAGGTGAGGTGTGTCCCCAGCAGGCCGGCCGCCTGGCCTCTGCTCCCCGCCATCCCCGGGGTCCACCTCGCGGCCTTGTGGGTGGGACAGCGCGAGCAGGAGCCGCCCCATACTCCTTCGGCCCGGGACCCAAAGATAAAGCTGCCCTCTGAGAGTCAAAAGCCTTAAGATGAAACTCCGCCAGACCCCAAGAGCCACCACCGGGGACCGTCTGAGGTTTCCCGTTCCTGACGTGATGCAGCCCTGAGACTCCCGAGAGGGCAGCGCACCCCGAACCCGGAGGAGACCAGCCGGGAGGCATCAGAGCAGGCCGGCCCCCAGCCAGCTACCCGGCGCTCCCGCCCCCCAGGCAGCAGCATGAAAAGGTGAGACAGAGGGCGGGCCGGGCGCGGGGAAGCCCTGCCTGCTGGACACGGGCAGCGGGATCTGGGAGTGAGTCAGGGACGCTGGCCCGTCTCGGCACCCAGAGCCTCCGTCTCTGGAGTGGGCCCTGCAGGCGGCTCTGAGGTTCACGTCTCACAAGCAGGAGAGGAAGGCCGCGTGTGACACGGCATCCGCAGCTCGGACGGAGGCCACGTTTGGAAACGGCCACACAGGCGTTTCCCCGGATCTCAGCCCCTCGGCAACGCTCCAACCCCATCCGCTGACGACAAAGACAGGGGCTTTGCTTACCATCAATATTTAACATCATTTTCCAAAGAGAAGGTCGGACGGACTGATGGAAGCCAAACCACACTTCCCGGCCCCCGCCAAGGGGGTTGGAGCAGCCCTCGGACGCCGTGAAGAAGGAGCGGCCCACAGGGGTATACCTGAAACAAGAGCCCTCGTGGGGTCAGACAGGACAGGCGGACGCCGAGTCCGCTCGTCGTGACAGACAGCAGGCCCGCGCACAGGCACCCACGGTTCTGCCAGTTTCCTCCGAACCGAACCAGGTCCCCGAGTGGCGTGTGGCAGGTGTCCGTGGCGGACCCTGAGGAACACTGCTGGAGGCACAGCCTCGGAGAGCCAGGGCCTCAGTGGCTTCCTCCCTCGAGTGGGTCTCCCGCTCCTCCCCCGTGGCATCGAACGCCAGGCACAGGCTCTGGCCGCGCAGGCCCCAGGGCACACGGTGTGTCCCTGGCTCTGGCTCGTGCTTCTGAGCCTCCCCTGCTCATCGACTAGGGCTTCTCTGCACACAGCACGTCACGTCTTTCTCGGGCAGTGCACTGCAGGGACAGCTGGAAGGAGCGTCCACCCGAGGTGGCCGGACTGAAGCAGCCCCGGGCCCAGGGAGCCTGGCTGCACTGTCCAGGACCGTGTTGGAAGATGACACCCAGCATCTAGTGGCCGCTGTGGCCAGCATCTAGTCCCCGCTCCACGCATCCTCTCTGCAGGGCAGGGGCTCAATGTGTGTGTGTGGGGGGGTGAGGGGTGCGGCCTCCCAGGCGGGACGGCGAGGTGGACATGTGGGAAGACCCGCAGGCCTTCCAGGGCCCCGCTGCCCCCAGGGCACAGAGAGCAGGAGGCCCCGTGCATGAGGCAGACGCCTTAGTGCTGCAGCGCCAGTGATGCCTGGACCCCGGGACGCGCCTTACAGAGGATCCAAAAGGAAGATGCGTCTTTTGGGGCTCGTGTTATCCACCCCGGGCTGCACTATCCACCAGACTGTGAAGACGGTCCTTTCTCTCTCCTCCTTTCTCTTCCTTACACGTTATTCCTACCACTTTTTCTATTATTTCTCCAAAATGAACGGAGATGTTCCTCCTGATTCTAAAAGTAACACGGTAATTAATTCAAAACTCAGAAAACAAAAATCACAGTGATTTCTGCCACTTGTTTGAAGAACGCATTCAACACTGTGAACTGCCTTTCCAGATTTTTTTTTATCCCCACCCACCTGCCTTCCTGCCGAAAGAAGCTCCGAGCAGAAAGAGACTGTATCCTGGGGGCCGGGGGAAGGTCCCTGCACGAGGGACACCTGCCAGCTATCTGGTCCCCCCCACCCAAGTCTGGAGACCAAGAACCCCAGGGTCCCTTTAAAATCCAACAAGACATCCCAGACCACCTTCTCTCACTACGAAAGAACAAAGGGAGCTCCACCCCCCCCTCAAATCTTAGAGCTTTGTCGCTCTAAGGTCAGCATGGACTCGTGTCTCTGGTCGTTGGTTCATTCAAATGGTTCCCAAAGCCCTGGCGGGTGCCCCACACAAAAAACGAGCAGGTGGTCCCAGGTCAGAACCCCAAGGTCTGCGCGTGGCCAAGTGGCCTGGCTTCCTTGAGGCTGTGACACGGGGACTAGTGCAGCCCTGCCACGGGGTCGAGCACGAGCCCTCCAAGCGTCCATGCACCCTCTGTCCCGGGAAGCCCAAGTGCAGCCGACTGTGGGAGAAGAGCCGCCCCGTGGAATAAGCCAGCAGTCCGAAGCACCGTGTCGCTCACAGTCCCTGCCTCCGCGCGGTGGGCACACTGCCAGGTGGGGCACTGGGATCAGCCTACTAGTCCCAGTCCTACGCGTGGGCGCCACGGACACACCACGCTCACGGTATCGGCAAGGGAAGGAGCACAAGTGAGCACAAGGACGGGCAGGCAGGCCAATGGTGAGCACTCTGGTGAGTTCTTTTTTTTCCCCTCAAAGTAATCTCTGCCCAACGTGGGGCTCCAACTCACAGCCCTGAGATCAGGAGTCACATGCTCTACTGACTGAGCTGGCGAGGGGCCCCTGGTGATTTTTATATTAAAAGTGTTTCATGTTAGTACCGCAATGATCTTCATCACAGAAACCCGGAACTACCACCACCCCGACTCCCAAATCCCAGTCATCCCTGCACAGGACCTCGCCCCCTTCTGGTCACGCTCCGGGCCGGAGGCAGACGCTCTGCTTCCTTGGTCCTCACCTCATGGACGGCAAATGCCTCATGACCACATCCAGGGCCTGGATCGTCTCAAAGGGGACGCTGGGCAGCCGCCCCGAAAGTGCATCGTGTAACGCCTGTAGGCTCACGCAGGACACCCACTTGATGGACACCTTGAAGATGCGGTCCTTCCCTTCTCCGGGCAGCGTGACCTCCAGCTCCACCTGCCGGGACGGGCAGAGCACGCGTTACTCACGCAGCTTCTGGAACATGGCTGGGCTGGGGAATTCAGCCCGTCCTTTACCCCACCAGGCTCACATGGGCGCTGTGGCTGATGCGGGGCCAGGGACCGCAGCCTGGCCCTGCACACAGAGGCAGCCCAGAGCGAGGCAGCGAGAGGCGTGCCCTGAGGCGGCACCACCAGTGTGGGGCGCCGCAGACCGGGCAGGGGTTGGGGCGTTGCTTCCTGGTGGAACTGAAGGTGCCGCAGTGGGTCTGGGGGTTCCCATTTTCTGGGTCCCTTAAGAGTCCACAAGCTCAGTTCGCAGTGAAGAGATCAGGAACCAAACCCCTTCTCAGAACAGACGTGTGGTAAAGCCAACCGCCCAACACTAACACCCGCGACTCCAGATGGGTCTGCGCCCGCCTACGGCGAAGCCTCCGCGTTCCTCTAACCAAACAGGGTCACAACGAAATGTGGGAACATCGGTCTCTGAACAGGGAATGCGGGTGGCAGGGACCCGTGCCGGGCTCTTCCCCGCCAATGTTCCCGGTGCTGTTCTCCGAGACCAGCTGATCCCAAGGGCACCAGCACCTCCAGGAACAAAATATGTGGAGAAAAACAGCTTCAACTACGAGACCCATCAAATTCCCCTGGGAAGAAATTAAAACGCTCGGCCAAGCCTCAGAACGCTTGCCACAACGGTGCTCAACGGTCTCCCCCAGCTCTGTCCGAAGACTGTGCTGTGGTAGCGGAAACAGTCTCTTCTGGTGCCTCCCAGGACGCCAGCCACTGCCCCAATGCGGCCGCTGAGCACTTGAAACGTGGACAGTGTGGCCGAGGGACTGAGTTTCCAGCTTGTTAACTTTTCCTGAATCCACACTGACACGGTCACGTGTGGCCAGCGACTGGCATCCTGACAGAGGTCGGGAGCCTGCCCCAGTGACCCACTCCCTGAAGCAGACAGCCTCCGCCCGGCTGTGAAGCACCCCTCGCTTCACACCCCTCACCCCCCTCACCCCACCCCTGCCCGGCTCCTCGAGCGCCCGGACCCACCTCTGCTCCATCACTCCCGCTCCCGCATCTCACTGGCCGGTCATCGGAGCACGTCCCCAACATACGGCCAACACAGACCCCACCCGGGGATCAAACATTCTGAATCCTGAAACTAGTATTTATGGCACGTCTAATTTGACAGGTCACGGATTCTATCTACTTTATCCTTAAACATCCAAAGATCCCAGTAGAGGAGACATGATTCACCACTTCTTATACACTAATATACAGAGGCTCAAACTGAAGGTCCAACCCGCTCCCCATGCTACCAGGGCCTGTCACCCTTGGGGGCAGCACGACACAGATGCGTCTCCCCGGGCCCCCCAAGCCCGCAAGTCCCGGAAGGAAGAGGGTCCACCCCACCGCCTGCCTGCAATGCCCTACCCCTGCGGGGGCCGCGCAAACTCCAAACTCTGGCCTAGGAGCTCCATCCAGGGGAAGGGTGGGGGCCGCACCAGGCCGCCCGACAGGCTGCAGGCCACTCCCCGCTCCCAAGGAGCGCCTCCCCTCACGCACTCACAACAGTCAGAGTCACTAGAACCGAGAGTCGCAAGCCAATCCCGTGCACTGAAGTCACCTGCATGCCCGTGTCCCGGAGGACACCCGCCCAGCAGCGCTCGGAGTGCTGCCACGCCTGCAGCCACTCCCCAGCCGTGGCCCACAGCCCAGCGCGGGGACAGCCGAGACAGAGAAGAGACGCCTGCGGGCCCACGGACCTCAGGACAGAGCAGCGAGTGGCTGCACCAAGCCACAGAAAGACAGTGTGGCAGGGACCCTTCCAGAAGGAAATGATAGAGGTTACGGCTGCTAAAACCGAAGACTAGGACCACGATGAGCTGTCACCTCACGCGTGTCCCAATGGCCGGAATCCAAACGGTACAAATAGAAAGTGTTGGCGAGGACGCGGAGAAACGGGCCATGCTGGGCACTGCTGGCAGGAACGCAGCCGCCGCGGGACACAGCATGGAGGGTCCTCAAAGAGTGGACGGCAGGAGTTCCCGCGTGATGCGACCCGGCAACGCCACTACGGGAGACGCGCCCGGGAAAACGGAAACACGGACCGGAAGAAACACGGGTGTCCCTGCACGGGCCACAGCGTTCTCTCCAACAGCCACGCGGGAGGGCAGCACGGGCACCGGCCGACGCAGGGCGCGGGCTGCGTGTGACCGACAGGGCTCGGTCGTCACGGAGCAGGGCGGCTTGCCCTCTGCGACACCGCGGGCGGGCCCCAGAGCACATCATGCCAAGTGAAACAGACAAACACCACATGATTTCATTTATATCTGGAATTTAAAAAACAAAACGAACAAACAGAAAAACAGGAAGACTTTTGTAAATCCCGAGAACAAACCAGTGGTCATGGGAGGGGAGGGGTGGGGGGCGGGGCAAAACGAATGAGGGGAGGACGGGGTGCACGCGTCCGGGCAGCGAAGTCTGTCCGGGGGGCGCCCGGCACAGCCCCGGGAGTGCGGTCAGTCCCGTTCAGGACGCTGTGCGGCGACCACGATCGTCACGGGGAGCATTTCGTAACGCACGCAGCTGTCCAAGTGCTTTGTCGTACACCTGAAACCACGGTCACGGGCGTGTCCACCACACTGCCGCCGAAAACGGCAGTCTGAGCCTGCCCAGCGCCCCTCCACTCCGCTCCTGCAGGACTGCGACCGGCAGCTACCACGGGAAGAGCCACGCCGGGGCTCAGCGGGGGGAGAGCCTGTCCTTAAGGAGAGGAGAATCTGGCCTCAAGCACAAATGAGGTTTTTAGGAAGTAATGAGGCCTTCAGATAAACAAACCCAACTTTTCTTTGCAAGAAAGGCACCGCCATACCATTTTGCCATGTCAATTAAGAAAATGTGAAAAAAAGTTAAAAAGCAGTAATTACACGAGGTGATGAACATGTTAATTACAACTTAATTGTGGTGATCATTCCACAACGTACAGACATATCGCATCATCCCAGACTTTAAATACAAGCAGTTTCATCTGCCGATTATACTTCCATAAAGCTGGGGAGAGGCCTCTATGACCCAGCGGGGGCGGGGCAGGTGGCCGTATGTTCCTTCAGCAAAAGACACTTCGACCATGTTGCAGTGGGTTCCAGCCCGGCCTCCTCTTGGCCCCACACGAGGCAGAACGAGGTCCAGGCCCCGTGAGTCTCTGCTGGGCTCGGTGCCTCAAGAGGCTGGCCAGCAGGCCTATGTGACAGCTTCCGGGACAGAGACGGCTTCACAGGACAGGGCAGCGTTGGCCTCCAGCTGTGATTCAAGCCTGAGGACATCCTCTTTCGGTCTGGGCCGCCAGCCGGCAGAGTCCGTCCACGCACCAGGATACTTCAATTTCTGAACAAGTCGCAGCTCTCGGACCCAAAGACACAGCAGCCCAAGGCCACTGGCTGGAGGTGGGGGGACGCAGGGGCTCCTGGCTCTGGGACCTTCCAGGGCCTGCTGGGGCAGGTGGCTCCGTCGGGCTCCCTGGCTGCACCCTGGCCTGGAGAAGGGGGAGCCTGCTGTGAAATTCAACCTCTCCAGATAGACCAAAGCCACACTCTCCAAGTCGCTGGGCCAACAGAGTCCGAGCTGCCCTGGGGAGAGACCCCTGCTGGCCCCACGCCCCACAAGAAGCAACAGAGAAAAACTGGATGGAGGAAGCAAGCGTGCTCTCGTCTACAGCGTGACTGTCGTGAGGCCGGGCCCCGTGAACTCACTGACACCTGTTCCGGGAAAAGAGGCAGCCCAGGCAGAGCCCTGGGGCTGGCCGCCTCCCACGGAGCCTGCGTGGCCACCCTGCGGGCCATGCAGGTCCCATTGTGGGTGAGCTGTGTGCAGGGAGCTGATACGGAAGGCCCTCTGTGACCACCAGTGGCCAGTCTCCTCAGAAAGCCACCTGTCCCTCCCAATCACTTTGGACAAAATCGCAGTCCTTCCTCATTCATCTTCGAGGGGTGTGGGGACTCGGTCACCCTCCCCAGGGGGACCACAGGGACAGCAAGGGGCTACTCCACCAGCTGTTAGCTGCACCTGCTCAGCACCTCAGACCCAGGCCAGCTGGCTTCTCGGTGCGGGGACAGGCACCATGGCTTGACAGGAGGGACCCCCAGCCCTGAGAAGCACAACAGCCCCAAAGAGCAGAAGGGCTGACCCTTCACCCGGACGCTGCCCAAGGAAGGGACCTGCCGGATGGCTCCCCGCCTCCACGGGCTCTGCCCTCAACCCTCCTGAGCCTCGGAGCCAGCGCAGAAACCCCAGCACCTGCTCAGGTCAGCAGGCTTGCGCTCACCGCCCCCGCCGGATGTGGGGCCCAGCGCGGAGCAGGTGGGAGCACAAGCCATGCGTCCTGCGCACGTGTGTCCTTCCTTCCCGGCGGGGAGCTGTGCTCCTGGCCTGGCGTGTCACTGCCTTCTAGGAAGCAGACACTCCTGCTTTCCCTGAATAAACAGAGGGCGACGGGAGCCACCAGAAGCTGAAGACCCGGAGAGGGGCCTAAGGCCAGACCCGGTGATGGGAATGAATGACACAGATTCTGATCTCGCAAATCACGCTGTTACTGCGAAGTGGGCCTGGGAGTTAACCCCAAAGTGGATCAACTCTGACAACTTCCTCAGTCTCGGCTTCTCACTTGTGAGGGGCTGCCCTGGCCGCGGCACCGGCCCCCCACAAGGGCTGGAGTTACGGAGCGTGGGCGACTGAGCCCGGGGAAGGCTGCATTACAGGCGCTGCCGTTGCCAGTAAGGGCCACGGGCCATGCCTTGTGCGCAGACCTGGACGGGGCCCCCGCAGCCCCCTCTGGCTGCCCACAGACGCAGGCGAAGGTGCAGTAAAGGGTTATCTCTGACTACAGAAGTGCTCACTGCACAAAGAAAAACACTTTACAAAAAAAAAAAAAAAAAAAGAGTAAAAGAAAACAACAAGAGACAATTTGCTACAAGAGTGAGTACGTGGAGCCGGAAAAGGGCCACGTCGTATCCACGCTCACACAGAAGAGATTAACGTCCAGGTATCCCAGCAGTTGGGCAGAAACTGAAAAATGACACGCAGCAGTGGCCTGGGGCAGGGTCTCCCTGCTCATGGCTGAACCCACAGGAGAGAGCGTGGAGGACGCGCCCCGACCTCTCAGACCGCCAACCACATACCCGTCTCTGCTGGGTGTGTCGTCCTTGTGACTTGACACCCTGACGGCTCAAAGTTCGATCCGGGACCAGCCATAAGGGCATCACGCAAGGCTGCTTCTTAGAAATGCAGACTCCCATTCCCCCCGGCTGGGCATCAGGGCCACAGGCAGCTCATCACTAGGGGAGATCCTGCTCCCGGCGGGGCTCGTAGAGTCCTCACAGGAACCCCGGGAGGCGGATGCTGTGTACATCTCTCTTTCATAGACACAGCACTCAGGGCTTTAAGATGTCTCAGCCCAGGTCCCACCCCTGGGACAGGGCAACGCGAGGCCCGATTCACCCCAGAGCCTGGTCCACCTCTGCAGCAACACGTTTTAAATCCGAACGCTGTAGGGCTCCCCCACCCCTTCTGAAGGAGAAATGTTGCTATGCCCCGCCTAGTGTCTAATTATAAATGTGTACAGATAAACTGTGAATAAACTCCTTCTGCTTTTTTTCTTATGCGACTTTAAACAAAAACAAATGTGCAAATTAAAAACTTCACAATCAATACATTCCAAACGCACCAGCAGGTTTCTTCACAAGGCACAATCCCAACTCCACGGACAGGCAAAGGGTCCCAGGACGCCCTCGAATTCAGAATGTCAGTGTTGGCCAGCCCTGCCATGCCCACTTTTATCTCGGGGTCCCCCTGAGACCAGCTGGCAAGGAGTCCTTATCACCGCGCAGCCTCCCCCTGCCGTTACGTACTTCTCGGGTATCAGAGCACGGCCAAGTCCAAGTGGCACTGCCGGGCGCCAAAACCCCCCACTCTCCCGGCAAGTCAGACGTGCGCAAGGAGCTGAGTCACATCAAGATTAACAAAAAAACAGAAAAGCAAAACCATGTAATGCCCATGGGGAACCCGCAACTTGCTGGCCAGCAGCTTGCGTCTCTAAGCGCCGAGCTGCCCTCCCTCCCAGGGACGCGGGGGCTGGAGCCGCTAACTGGGCGGGTCGTTCTCAAAGGCAATCTCGTCTTTACCGCTCTCGCTGGGAGCAGTAAGTCGTCAGGTTGTTTCTCTGCTGTGCTGTTTCTAGAGTCTGCGTGAAGCTCGTGTCTGACCTGAGCTTTACTCTTCTTCTATTAATAACCACGACCCGTTACCATCCCAGACCAGCCCAGTTGTTGGAAGACGTGCCAGGAAGCGACAACTTCTAGGCAGAAATCGTATGACTCTTCAAGTAAAGCCGTGACAACAAAGACAATCAGAAAAGGTGACATTTTCATGCAAGCAGGGTCTGTGGTGATTAATGATCCGTGATTATCAGGCAGGAGAACACTGGCTGCCACTGGGTCCCACCGCAGCCGTCACACACATCCTGGCCCCACAAACGTGCTGTCCACGGGTCTCTACAGTCCCGCCATGCGACCTGGGCCCCGGTCCGAGGGCGCGCGCCTGCGTGTGCGGGCTGTTGCGTGCAGCTCCGCAAAGCCCTTGGCTCCTGCCTCTGCACCTGGCCAAGCCCCCGACCCAGGAGAGCACAACACAGGGAAGGACGTTTCTCCAGGTCTCAGGGTGAAACACCAGAACCGGCCACCCCTTCCTCCCAGGTGACTGAGCAGGTGACAACACGTTTGAATTCTACTTCACTGCACATCGTCTGACCCAAACTCACGCCCATAAACGTACCTTATCCCTCCCGATCGGAAGGGGCATTGCTGTGTACAGATTCTTTCTTCCATCAAACACTGGTTTCCGATCCCCGAAGATCTGTGTTTTAAAGTGCTGGACCATATGTTCCACTATCTCCCTGAAACAGGACAGAATTCAGGCAAAATGTCAATAAGATCAGAGAAACGCGCGCAAGGACGACGGTCCTCTAGCGCCGGTCTGTGAGCGACTTGGTAAGACCTGTGGCTCCTTCCAGCGCGACGACTCTCAACACTGTCCTGTGCGGACCCCGGTGGGCGGACGCGCCCTTGGCCACTCGGACACGGGAGCGCGTCCCACGCCCGGCGCCTGCCACAGGACACACGCGCCCTCAACTTCCTGGGGGTCCCGTTCCCCAAGCTGGGGGTCCGGACACCACGTGCTCTGCGGGTGACTTGCAGGACACTCTCCAGGACCTCCCGCGAGAGCGGACCCCACCCCTCCCCAGTCGACGCGGGGGGGCTGGCTTGGCCGTGCTCTTGCTCTGTCTCTGCAAAGTCCAAAGACACCCCGTGCCGTGTTCCCGAGGTCTGTGTGACTGGCTTGGCCTTCGGTGCTCCTGGAATCGGCTGTAAGCATGCACCCTGGGTGCCACTACCCTTTCGGTCTGGGCCCCAGAACAAACACCCTAACCTCGCCTTAAAGCCGGCGGCAGCCTGACCCAAGAGGACGGTCATGACCTGCATGGCCATGAGCACGAAACAGGGTCTTTGTTGCGACGGGACTCAGATGCCGGTGCCGCGCGTTCCCCGGGCTTCATAGTGGCAGAATCCCGCGAACACACAGGAACCCCTCTGTTGCGGGGCTCTGGAAGCACTGACCTGTGGGCCCCCCTTCCCACTGTGCCTCGCCGTCCACAGCAGAAAGACGCGCAGAAACACACCGAATGGCCAGAGACAGCTCAGATGTCCTGCCGGCTCATTCTCAGGGGAGAGCGACGCCCCACCCCAGGCTTCCTCCCAAAGCGCCCCATTCAGCACCCTCTGTAGGCATTTCAGGGTGATTCTGAGGCCTTCTGCTTTAACTCCCCAAATACCTGACTCTTCTTTCACACAAAGCCTCATACAATAGACAGGAAAGGCCGTGATACCGGCCTGGGATGGGCTCCACATCTGAGTCGCCGTCAGCAGCTCGTGGGATGTGGGAACGAGGGCGACTGCGGCAGCCGGATGAGGGAGGAAGAGGAGGACATCCAAGACCCTGCCCTCAGGGAGAGGGGGTCTGAACTCGCCTAGTTCTAAGGATCTTTCTCTGGGACAGGGCTTTGGTCATCTCTCAGGAAGCAAGAATTCATTCCATTCCTTTGCCAGAATATGAGGACAGCTGGCCTACGAAGGCTTTCCTTATTCAGACCAGCTTTTGCCCAGCTGACCTTCAACCGTGCTAGTCCTGGCAGCTCAGTCTCCAGGGATCTGGCCAACCCTGCCCCAACACCAGGCCCCTAAGTGATCCCTGGGGCAAAAAGAGCCTTTGGGCATCTTCTCTGACGGTTCCACCAAGAACGCACCAGGCCTCTGACTCCTATGGGAGACGATAGTGTGTCCTTGCCGGCCCGGCCCTGTAGCCACCGTGCAGTCTCTCTCCGCATCTCCACATACTGCTCTGGGCCATCATCAGAGAGCGGTGGTTTCCAGACCACCACTCTCCAAGCGTTGAAGACCCCCTCTTCTCGGTCAAGGAGTCCCTGTCCACTCAATTCCAGACAGCCGTATGGACAGTTCCACGCACACCTGAAGAGCAAGCCGTCTGACTGACTCAAGTGTATCCTGGGCAGAAGACAGAGGACCACGGGCTCATGTCACCAATGGACACGGATGGAGAAACGAAGTGCAGGTGACCGGGGCGGGGCGCCGACCCTCCCCACAACCCGCACGGGCAGCGCGGCCCTCCCCGACGTACCTGCGCACGGCGGCTACCGACCGACCGCGGATCGAGGCCGGTCAGCACGCATTTCGTATACTGTCTATACTGTAGGCTGTATTCTTACAATAAAGTGAGCCAGAGAGAAGAAAATGTCATTAAGAAAATCATGAGGAAAAGAAAATACGATTACTTTCAGTACCGCATTTATTGAAAAAACAAAAACAAAAACAAAATCCCACATGTAAGTGGACATGTGCAGTTCAAGCCATGCTGTCCAGGGTCCACTGTATTAACAAGCTGAGTCCAGCGACTTGTGAAAAATGACACGAGTCCATTCAGGAATGAAAGGTCGGACCCAATGAGACAAAAGTAACCAACACAAACCGTATGACACACGTCACATAAAAATCTACAGCTGCAACATGTCTGGAAGAAAACCCAGGAGAAAAAAATCTCTAATGACCCTGGGGACAGACAGAGATTTCTTAGAATACAAACAGTATGAACTGCGAGAAAATAAAAAAGAAAATAAAAATAAATTCAAAAACGTCATCAAAATTAAAACTTTCACTCTTTAAAAGCTACAGTTACAAAAAAGACAAGACAAGACATCAGGAGTAAATATTCGAGAAACACACACAGGTGTCTGACAGAGGACACGCACGCACAGTGTGTTTTAAAAATTCTCGTAACTCAGTAAGACAAACAAGCGAACCTTAAACAGTGGGCAAGGCCAAGAACAGACACATTGAAAAAGCTGCTACGGAAATGGCCAGTAAGTGCACGGAAAGACGTTCCTCCTTGGGCAAGAGGAAAACACTCACACCCGCGGGGTCCACCGCGACAGACCACCCAGACCGGCCGGGTGAAGGCCAGCCTGCTCCACGGATCCGCCCGGGGCTGCTGTGAGCCGTGCAACAGCCCAGCCACTCTGGGGGGGGAAGCTGGCCGCTTCTCAGAAAGGTCAGTGTCCATTCACCATGCCACCTCGTAACCCAGCAGTCACAGAAGAGAAGGGAAGACACACAACTATGTCAATGCTCGAATGCAAACGTGTGTCACAGTCCCACACTGGAACCCGCTCATATGTCCGTCAGTTGGTGGAGAGACGAATCAGGGCCCAAGGTTACGACGGGACCTCGTGGGCACTGCCAGTGCCAACATGCCGGCTGCGGACTGGAAATATGCCGGGAAGGAGAATGAGACCAAACGGCACTACCGCAAGATTACGTTTGTAGGAGACTCTCTCGAAGGCACGTCCCTGGTCGCCTCCAGACAAGGGATGGGGAACTCGCTGAAAGGGGCAGGGAGGAGTTCTGGGGGAGTCAGAACGTCCCACACCTCGATCAAGGTGGCTGTTCCACGGGTATGCACTTTTTTTTTTTTTTTTAAGATTTTATTTATTTATTTGACAGAGAGAGATCGCAAGTAGGCAGAAGCAGGCGGGGGTGGGGGGGGAAGCAGGTTCCCCGCTGAGCAGAGAGCCCAATGCGGGGTCCCAGAGACCATGACCTGAGCCGAAGGCAGAGGCTTTAACCCAATGAGCCACCCAGGTGTGCCATAGGCACAGGTTTTTAAAGCTCACTAACTCAAAACTAAAAAGGGATGCGTTTTGTTGTATATAAATGTATCTCAATAAATTTATGTTTTAAAAATCAAAATGTAGGGGCACCTGGGTGGCTCAGTGGGTTAAGCCACTGCCTTCGGCTCAGGTCATGATCTCAGGGTCCTGGGATCGAGTCCCGCATCGGGCTCTCTGCTCAGCAGGGAGCCTGCTTCCTTCTCTCTCTGCCTGCCTCTCTGCCTACTTGTGATCTCTCTCTGTCAAATAAATAAAAATAAAATATTAAAAAAAATCAAAACGTAAAAAGGTTTTTAATTATGATTACCTCAAAGATGTAGGAAAAGCATGACTAAAATTCAACACACGTTCACTATTTTTTTTTTTTTTAAGTTAGCAAACTAGGAACAGATGAGAATGCCCTTCATCTGGTGGAGCATTCCAAGATTCACATCCAAAGCTGGGCCACAGACCACAGGCACCACAGAAGGGTAAGAACGGAGAAGGACTGTAAAGAGGAAAACCCCTTACTGGTGGACCTTAGTGCTATGCTTGTTGAAAACCCAGACAAACCTGCAGGCAGGTGCAGAGTCCCTGCCTTTCTATCTGTGGAACTGCAGGACCCCGCACACCGTGGACATCCATGAACACACATAAACGCACGCACACGCTTGCCCCCAGTACCGAGTCTCTGTTCATTCACTCACTCACTCACTCATTCATCTGTTTGCACTCTTGGGCAGATGGTGGGGCAGGGGAGGAGCTCGTGGGCACGGCTGATCATTCCTGAAACCCAGGAAGCCCAGTCTCATGCTGCAGGGCCGTGAGGGAAGGGACAAGGATCCAGTATTCGCAGCCCTCGGTTGAAGCCCGAGCCACGTGAATCTTTGGTCTCTACGAATGCTTGCTACCCTATATTGAATCCAACACCTGGCACGCCAGCGCCACTTACGTACCGAACAGTGGGCTCTTCTGTGGCCGGAGTCACACCCTGTGCGCTCCGAACTGCCAGCGCCTGGCCGAGTGTGGCGCACAGCCGGGGCTCAGTAAATATTTGGGTAAAGAAGGAAGCTGTTCAGCCATTGCGGGAGTGAGTCATCCTGACATGCTACCAAGGAGCCCTGTGTGGGGGACCAGTCGTCCAGAACCTTGGTCACCACACAGACGAGAGAAGACCCCAATTATCCCCCGTTCTGCTCCCTCCCACACCTCAGTGGCTGACTCTGACGGCAGGGAAGGGGCTGTCACCTTGTACGATCTGGGCAAAACATCCACAGGGACGGTACCACTTCATTTCGAGGACAGGACGCCCACTCACTGTAAAACACCAAGTCCCTTCCCTCATTAACACGGACCAGCTCCCTCTGGCTTGCCGGTGACTCACCTTCCTTCCTTCCTGCTTCTCGGTCTCTCTCTGTGTTCTAACAGCGGGAAACAGAGGAGCATACAACTTGCCGGGTCAGGACCACCTTCTCAGCTCTCCTCCCTCTTGGGGAGCTTTGTGCTATCCCTCAATGAACTTGGCTTTGCTTCCCACAAAAACAAAAACAAAAACAAAAACAAAAACAAAAACAAAATGAAACAAGCAAGAAACCAAAAAACACTAACAAAACAAAAAACAACTTGCCATTTCCATCCTTGTTACACGCATGGCTCGGCAGCACGAGGGATGTTCACGCTGCTGTGCAACCGTCACCGCGGTCCATCTCCACGACTGTCTGATGCCTCAGGGGTAGGTCTGCCCCCATTAAACACGAGTCCCAGGGACCCGACTTGACTAGCTAGCTGCTCCTTGGCAACGGCTGGAACACTTCTCAGCGGAGCCACCTGGGGATGTGCGACTTGGGTCCCCGTGTTCAAGCCCGCCTTCCTACTGTGTCTGGTCCTGGACTATATGAGTCTGGCTCACGGGACAGACACCCCGACTGAGCATAAACTTGGGGCTATGCTCCTGACATCACTCAGAAGGCAACAGCCCCTAAAGACGATCTGTGCTCACTCTGCAGACCCCTAATGGGCTCGTCTCTTACAGAATGGTCCCCGTAGTAAAATGTCTGCCAGACACAACACACGCACAACCCACTCAGCCCTCACACCGCCTCAGAGGTGGCCTCTGTCCTCGCCACTGATGTCCAAGGATGCAGCCACACGCAGCCACATGCTACTAAGTGCCAGCAGCAAGATGCGAGACCGCCTGGCAGTATCTGGAACATGTTTGCTGAGCCAAACAGGCTGGCACACTCCCTATTTGCTTTTTAATCCTTGTGCCATAATTCTGGGCAAGTTTTCTCTTAAAAAAAAAAAATGCAGTCTTGGGGCCCCCGAGGGACTCAGTTAGTTAAGCAGCCCACTCTTGATTCTGGGTCAGGTCATGATCTCAGGCTTGTGAGATCAAGTCCGGCACTCAGTGGGGAGCCTGCGAAAGATTCCTGCCCCCCGCTGTCGTGTGCTCGGCAATCTTTTCTTGATTCCTAACTACACAGGTTTTGCGTTTTATGACATCTTCACTGTCAATTTCAAATACAGATAATGCCGGAAATCTGCCTGGACCACCTCCTCATCTCAAGCCTTTCTTGGAAGTGATCTGTTCATTTTCAAATCTGTGCATTTACAGAAATACCCAGGTACATAAAAAGAAATACAATGTATCATTCTTTTTCAGACATATGGCATCAAACACGTGGCCTGGAGCTTGCTGTGTTCCCTCTAAGTGTCTCTGAGACAGGGCCCTTGTCACTAGATACAAAATAGCCATCAAGTATAGAAAGAGACACATTATTGTATCACGTGCTCTGACTCATATTAACCAACCACTTCCAACCTGGCTGTCTGCGCTCCGGACTGGGAGCGCTGTGTCACTGTTGCCTACAGTGTCTCCCGTCTACAATGTCTCCCGTCTACAGTGTCTCCCGTCTACACTGTCTCTCGTCTACACTGTCTCTCGTCTACAGCTATGTGCTACTACGCAGAACTCACTTAACCATCCCTCCTGACTGACTGACATGGGGATGGCTTCTCTTTCTTTCCATCACAATGTGAGACATCCTCGTACATCTCTCTTTGGGATAAATACTTAGAAGAAAGGATACATACACATACTATTTTCACTTTAATGTACGGACTGTCCTCAAAAATCCTGACCAAGGGACCCCTCCAGAGGGCAGTGCCCGAGGTAAACAGCAGGCCACAAACAGCCCAGCCACACTGTACCCCCCTGCCCACCCCCACCCCGCAGAGGGCTCACCCCTGCAGTGTTCTCTTGACAGAGCTGGAGAGGAACAAGAAGGACAGGATGGTCAGAGGGCAAGGAGCCATCTTGCCTGCCGTGCTCTGAGCAGAGTGCTCTAATTCTGACCACTGCCAAGGTTTCCCAGTGCCGGCGGCAAGGCCCACACACCCCGGCCCGGTGCTGTGCTCTGGCTACTCTGTGAGACCATCTCTGTGCCCACAGTGATACGGAAGCGTCTGGAGAAGAGGCACCTCGCCTTATACTGAGTCCCTCCCACAGCAGCCACTTGGTGGTGCACGGTGACGGAGGGTGTGGCCCGAGATGGAGGGCACACTAGCAAGAACTCACGGTGACGTGTCACATAGGATATGGACGGCAGTTTTCGCTCAGCATTGCACCAAAGTTTCAGGGTTGAACTTACTACCATCTACCATGTGCACTGCACAAGGTTTTGGGAACTCAGAGTTAAGACACTGTCCTTGCTGCAACAGAGGCTGTAGCGTGGAAGGAGAAACAGGTTAAGGAGATGGGATGTTAAGGACTGTCTTGCCTGTCACTCGCAGGGGACGAAGCGCAGTGAGCTCTGTGCTTTCTCTGTCTTCCTGATCCATCCAGAGGCTCCCTCCAGCAGCAGCTCGGCCTCCGAGGACCACCAGATGCCGGTGGGACTCTCTACCGCACGAAGGGCACGGGCTGTGTCTCTCTTGCCCACGCTGCACCCCCGCTGGCACAGTACCCACCTCACAAGTGGGGGTTTCATAAATGTGGCTGGTCAGGCTGTCGGCAGAGTTGGGAGAGGGAGGGATTAACCCAGAGTGCCAGCAGGTGTGTTTTGGTAACAGGAGAACTTTACTTGCAACATCTTTCTATGCTATTTTGATGGATAACAATTTTGAGATTGGACCTTAGCCAGAGTCCATCACGAGTCACAGTGAAATAAAGACTCCTGAACGCTCACACATCTCACTAGGCCGCAGTTCCCAGCCTGGCTCAAAACCCAGGGGAGAAGCAGGCATGCTAGCAAGTGGGCTGGCCGTGGCCACAGAAATGCAGCTCCAACCCCATCTTTATTACTTACTGTTTGACTTGAGGGAATTTCCAAACACTGGGTCACTTTATTTTATTATTTTTTTAAAATTATTAAAAAAAGTTGTTATTCTAATACAAGTTATATTTATAATTAGGGTTACATTTGGTGGCGTGACAAGTTAGGTACATTTTATTATCTCCACATGGCACAAGGTTTACATTTTAGATTTTTGTCAAGATATACTGATTACAATGGCAAAATGAGGCATGAGGATTACAGAACCATCATCACGCTGGTTCTTGTGAGATTTTCATGTTGCCTTGACATGAGAGCCTCCTCTTCTACTTCTCTCTGCTCTACCTGTTCACTCTCTTTGGAAACACATAATTATCAATTTAGTCATTCTGAACTCTATTCTGCAGATACCTATGTATTTCTTCATCTCTATCACTTTTTAAAGCTATTTTTAATATACCTGTCGTCCCAAAGGTTTTCTTCAATTTTGTTGCAAGCAAGGAAGTCACATTATTTCTGCTTTTCCCAGGAGGCAATTGAGTACTTTCTTCTAGCATGGATGACTATGACCCTGCAATTGCACTCCTGGGTATTTACCCCAAAGATACAGATGTCGTGAAAAGAAGGGCCATCTGTACCCCAATGTTCATAGCAGCAATGGCCACGGTCACCAAACTGTGGAAAGAACCAAGATGCCCTTCAACGGATGAATGGATAAGGAAGATGTGGTCCATATACACTATGGAGTATTATGCCTCCATCAGAAAGGATGAATACCCAACTTTTGTAGCAACATGGACGGGACTGGAAGAGATGATGCTGAGTGAAATCAGTCAAGCAGAGAGAGTCAATTATCATATGGTTTCACTTATTTGTGGAGCATAACAAATAGCATGGAAGACAAGGGGAGATGGAGAGGAGAAGGGAGTTGGGGGAAATTGGAAGGGGAGGTGAACCATGAGAGACTATGGACTCTGAAAAACAATCTGAGGGTTTTGAAGGGGGCGGGGGGTGGGAGGTTGGGGGAACCAGGTGGGGGGTATTAGAGAGGGCACGGCTTGCATGGAGCACTGGGTGTGGTGAAAAAATAATGAATACTGTTATGCTGAAAATAAATTTAATTAAAAAGAAAAAGAAAAAAAAAAAGAATATATGGACCACAAGTAGGAGGATTGTGAAGTAGAGAGGCACCACTGAGGCAAAACACCACTGACGGCCTAGGCCCTCAGAGGCAGTGCCACAATACAGACCCATTCCTGATGAGCAGATGTCACTGTGGGTAACTGGGTCACTCTAGAACCTTGTCGATGGAATGACAAGGATGTGGCAGTACACTCAGGTAAAGATATCCAATCTTAATCCCCAACAGCCTTTTTCTGTTGCCGGATGACAAAGCCCGAGCCATGTCTCCTTCACGAAAAAATAAAATGACATGAAATAAACCGATACCCCCCAATCTTGTTTGAAAGGAGCCAACTGCCGTCACACCATCAAAAGCCCAGAAGATGTGCGGCTTCTCCGTGCCGCCCCCGCCTCTCAGAGTACATCTCAATCACAGGCCCACACAAGCGTCTGGCTCAGGGAAGCTCGGCATCGGCCACGGCCACGGGGACAGTCTCAGCGCTTCCAACTGGAAGACCGTCACTGAAGAAGCTGCTGAAACCAGCTGTCCCCAACGTTTTTCTCCAGAGACATGTGTTTTTCCTAAGTGTGTATTTTCAAGGTTCTCATGTCATTGTCACGTGCTGTCTCTTTGGGACAGACACTCAGCAGCAGACCCGGCGGATCAAAAGGCACGCGCCCTCTTTATTTTAATACTGCCACTAAATCACCTTCTGAAGAATCTGGCCTGGGACCCTGGGCGGGCTCAGCTGGTAGTGCACACAACTCGCGCTAAATGTCAGGATTATGAGTTCAAGCCCTACACTGGGCATGGAGTCTACCTAAAAAACTTAAAAATAAGGAGCCTGGACCAATGCATATTGGTCACACTGGGCAAATCCAAGTGTTCAGGTTTTTTGTTTTTTTTTTTTTCATTAAGATAGTAGTTTTGTTTTGTTTTTTTAAATTTAAATCCAATTAGCCAACAAAAAGTACATCATTAATTTCAGACACAGTGTTCAATGATTCATTAGTTACATATAACACCCAGTGCTCACCAATCACGTGCCTTCTTTCACGCCCATCACCCAGTGACCCCATCCCCCAGCCATCTCCCCTCCGGCAACCCTCAGTTTGTTTCCCAGAGTCAAGAGTTCTCATGGTTTGGTCTCCCTCTCTGATTCCTTTCCGCTATGCTAATTGTCTTTCTGTCTGACTTATTTCACTTAGCATAATACCCTTCAGTTCCATACCCGTCGATGTAAATGGTAGACATTCATCCTTTCTGATGGCTGAGTAACGTCCCAGTGCGTCTATGGACCACATCTTCTTTATCCATTCATCTGTTGAAGGGCATCTCCAATCCTTCCGCTGTTTGGCTACTGTGGGCATTGCTGCTATGAACACTGGGGTACACGTGCCCCTTTGTTTCACTACATCTGTATCTTTGGGGTAAATACCCAAACTGTTTAGTTTTATAGATAAGGGAAATGAATCCCCCATTCTTTCTCTTAAAAAGACTGTAATCAGGAAAAAAATACGGGAGCAAAGAGCACTTCGTACGGCACCAGCACAAACTGGGCAACCAATCTGAGTTTGCAAATTGCAACTGAGAATTCTGTTTCTGACCATGACAAAGTAATTAGTACTGGACTTATCCTTCTACCTTCACTACAAAACTAGAGAAAATAGAGGACAGCTAATTCTGGCACTGAAACAGGCAGCTTTAAGACTGACTAATGAGGCATGGAGAATTCATGAGGTAAGCCACATATCCACTTGGCCTGGGAGCAGTTTCCAAACTATAGCATGGGGGGAAAGGAGCACCGGAGAGCCGCAGTCTCATTGCACTGGAGAGATGGGGGCAGAGTCTGGATCTGCAAAAAAGGCAGGAATATGTGGAGCAAGGTACCAGAGAAGCAACAGCCAGACTCCCTCAATGTAACATATATAAGGTTCAGGAATGGCAAAAATTTACTGTGTGTGTAAATAAGCAAAAAGGGTGATGTTAGTAACCAAAGGAAAAACCTGTCGATAGAAACAGATCCTGAAAAGAGCCATATGTTGTAAAGAGCGGACAAGGACGCTGTGATTCATGCGCTACTAACTGTAAGCACTCTCGAGGTCATTAAGAAGAAGATGGGGACAAGGAGTGAACAGATGGGGAGTCTCAGCAGAGAACATAAACTATGAAAAAGAACCAAATGCAAAACCTAGAACTGAGAAGTACAGCATCTAAATGCCAAGTATTAGAGGATTACCATACAAGACTAGATACAACAACAAAAAAAAGCAGAGAGGGTAAAGAGATCTTGAAGACAGATCAATAAGGATTATCCAAACTGAAAACGGAGAGGAAAAAGACTTTTTTAAAAATCACAGTTTCAATGACAATATAAAAATGGCCCAAGATACACGTAACTGCAATCCCATAGAGGAGAAAACGGGGCAGAAAAAATATTTTAAGAAATGATAGCCAACATTTCACCCAAATTTCATGAAAGATAATTAGCACACAAATCCAGAAAAACTCTAATGAACCCCAAGAAGGAAAAATACAAAGAAAATCACACTTGTACACATCAGAATCAAAATGCTGAAAAGCAAAATTAAAACAGAAAATATCCACAAGAAAAATGGCAAATTACATATAGGTGAAGTAAAATAAACTCAAAATTCACCAGAAGAAATGATGATTAAAAGGTAATATAATGAGGGCACCTGAGTGGCTCGGTGGGTTAAACCTCTGCCTTCGGGTCAGGTCATGATCCCAGGGTCCTGGGATCGAGCCCCGAATCGGGCTCTCTGCTCAGCAGGGAGCTTGCTTCCCCATCTCTCTCTCTGCCTGCCTCTCTGCCTACTTGTGATCTCTCTCTGTCAAATAAACAAATAAAATCTTAAAAAAAAAAAAAAAAAGGTAATATAATGACAACTTTAAAGAGTTGGGGGGGAAATGTAAATTTAGAATTCTATATCCAGCAAAAATATCTTGCAAAATAAGAAGGAAATGAACACATTTGTAGATTTCCAAAGGTGCTAGAAGAATTCATCCCCTCATGGGCACACCTGCACAGGAACAGTAACAGATGTTCTTTAGGCTGAAAGGAAGTGACGCCAGGTGAAAACACGCAACAGCGGAGAACTGGGTGTGGTTCATACACGGGTAAACAGACCATTTTCTTAATTTCCTTAAAATAACAGCATCGTACCATGGAATTTATAATGTGTACAGAAGTGAAATAAATGACGACAACAGCAAAACGACAGATGGGTCAAAAGAATCACACTACTATGAAATTCCTACGTTTTATACGAAGTTACAGTCTTAACACCACGTCGACTGGTGACTCCAAGGTGCGGACTGAAATGCAAAAAGTGGTCACGTAGAAAGCAACAAGAGGTAAAGGCACAAACTAGCCAAGGGAATCAATGGAATAAAGAAGGTCTGATGAGCCCAAAGGGAGAAGGAAAAAGAGAAACAAGAATAAAAAACAGTGGGACGGTGGCCCTCAACGGCAGGTAACTAAACTTACAGTTACATTGTATTTACGCAAATCGAACACGCCCATTAAAATCTGGAAATAGAGTAAGTCCCTGTGCTGTCTACAATGGACTTACTGGAAACGAACACACAGGTTGACCGGGACGTCCATACAGTCTACACGCCAGCTAGACAGTAAGCTAGGGATGGCTGTGACTATACTGACAACCAGGCAGAAAAGGCTTATTTTATTTACTTATTTATTTAAATATTTTACTTATTTATTTGACAGACAGACACCACAAGTAGACAGAACAGCGGGGGGGGGGGGGAGCAGGCTCCCCGCTGAGCAGAGAGCCCGATGCGGGGCTCAATCCCAGGACCCTGGGATCATGACCTGAGCCGAAGGCAGAGGCTTAACACACTGAGCCACCCAGGCGCCCCAAGAAAAGGCTTTTTAAACCAGAAGAGTTACAAAATACGGGGAATATGTCCTAGTGATATACGTGTCAATTCATCACGGAAGACAAAAAACTATAAATGTGTGTATCTAGTAGGAGAGCTTCGAAACACATGAAATCAGAACGGTACTGAAGGGAGACACGGCCAAGCGGGGTCACAGCAGGACAGAAGGATGACAATGGGCGTGAAGGATTAGGACGGCACCACCAACTCCGTCTACTCGCCATAAATTCCCAGACCCACCAAACTCAGGAGACACTTTCTTTTCAAGCGTCTGAACAACACTTAAGATCAACCAAAGCTGAGCCATAAAATAAATTTCAAAAGAATCAAATCTTAGAATGGTCTGTAACCATAAAAGACTTAAATTAGCAATCAAAGACAACAGGGTATCAAAAAAAATTCCCCGAAGAGTTAAAATTTGAACACATTTCTTTCTTTTTTTAAAAAATTTTATTTATTTTTTATTTATTTGACAGAGAGAGATCACAAGCAGGCAGAGAGAGGGGGAAGCAGGCTCCCTGCTGAGCAGGGCGCCCGATGTGGGGCTCGATCCCAGGACCCTGAGATCATGACCTGAGCCGCAGAGGCTTTAACCCACTGAGTCACCCAGGCGCCCCCAAATTTGAACACATTGCTAAAAACAAAAAAACATGGATTAAAGAAAATTCACAGGGAAAATGAGAGAATACGTTGAATGAAAATTAAAATGTATCAAAACTTGTGCGCTGTAGCAAACACCAGGCACAGAGGGAAACCTACAGCCTTAAACAAATGGACTGGAAAAGAAAGAAGGCTGAAACTTGATGATCTAACCTCAAAACGAATAGGGTAATAAAGATCAGAGAAAAGAAAACAGATGGGGGGCATCCACAAACGAGAAAAATCAGTAAAGTAAAAAGCCGTTTCTATGAAAAGAAGGCTGTGATGGACAACCCCGTAGCAAAGCCGATGAAGGAAAGAGAAGACACAAACAGGGTTTGCTCGGTGGGTCCCACACACGTGAAAGGGACAGTAGGAACCATTTTCGCCAGTCAACTCAACAACACGCAGGAACGGGAGTCCTAAGAGACGCAAACCACCGAACTGACTGACACAAAAAGAGACAGGAAATTCTGAACAGCTCAGTATCTGATAAAGAAATGAAACAGTAGGAAGAAAAGTCAAGGTCTGAGTCATTTCAGTGAAAAATTCAGTCCCACATTCCAGAAAGAAATGACGCCCATGTTTCACGTTCCTCTTGCAGAATCCAGAGGAGGACGGAGCACCTCCCAGCCTGCGGGACAATGCCTCAAGCCCCTGCTATCAAAACCTAAGAAGAGAAATACAGGTCAATGTTTCTTGGAAGTAGAGACACAAAAATTGACCAAGAAATGCTAACAAATTAAGTCTGGCAATATATAAAAATAACTAATTGTGACTAAAGATGTGGGTAAAGTAATACATCATGACTCACAGAAATTCATGCTAATTTAACACACAAAAAAATCAGTGTAATACACCTCCCTAATAGCAGGTGCGAAGGGGCCCCTGGGTGGGCTCAGTGGGTTGAGCGTCCGACTCTTGGTTTGGACTCAGGTCGTGATCTCAGGGTCGTGGGATCGAGCCCTACGTCAGGCTCTGTGCTCGGCAAGGAGTCTGCTTGAGACCCTCTCTCCCTCTTTCCTCCACCGCCCCCCAAATAAATAAATCTTTAAAAATAAAACAGGAGGTGGGGGAAAAAAAGAAGACAAACTACCTGATTACGCCAACAGATGCAGAAAAAGCATTTGGCAGAACTCAAAACCCAATGATGAGGACATGTCTCAGCAAATCAGGGAGAGAATTCCCTCAGCCTATTAAAGGGGTTCTAAGAAAATCCTACAACCAACAGAATATTTTGTAGGGGCAGGCACTTCCCCTAGGAGTGGAAACAAGGCAAGGAGGTCTGTTTTTACCACATATACCCAATGTTATTTACACTGGGTTTCTTAGACACTGCAATGAAGTAAAAAAAAATAAGTAACTTGCATTAGAAACTGGAAAGAAAGAAAACGACCTTTGTTAAAAAAATAATGAAAAACTCTTTAACATCTTTGAAGTGCACAACTAAATGGTTCTGGTATATTCACGGGGTCGTCCCCCTTAGAGAACGACAGCCCAAGTTTAGAAAACTCGTCATCGCTCTGAAAAGAAACCCCACACTCGTTAGCAGTCGCTCCTTCTGAAAAACTTCCTTCCTGGACAATGAAACTTTAAAATACGACTTATATTAACATCAAAGAACACAGGGAACTTAAGAGTGCATAAACGGAAAGGCGTCTGTGTTGAACAGGATGACTGAGTCCCACAAGAAATTCAAGTAGACCCCGTCAATGGGGACGGCAGCCCTGAGCTCGGACCAGAAGATTCAACGGCGTCCGCTTTCCCCAACTGATCTGTACTTTCAAAGCCACCGCAAGAGAGTATTCCGGGGGCCTTCCTGGTAGCAGGGAAAATCACCGGAGTCACCCCGCCCCCAAAGGCACCCAGGTAAGTCGATGGGGAAAGAGAAGGCTTCTCAACAGACCCTAACTTCCCAGCCCACGAGCATTCGTCCAAGATGGGCCACAGGCCTGAACAGACACACCGGCCCAGGGCACATGGGGAGGTTAAGCCACCAACTCTTGGTTTCGGCTCAGGCCATGATCTCACGGGTCGTGAGCTGGAGTTCCGAGTCAGGCCCTGAGCTCAAACCTGAGTCGGCTTGAAATTCTGTCTCTGCTCCTCCCCTGCCCGAGCGCACACTCTCACACACTCGTGCGCTCTCCCAAGTAAAATCATACACACACACACACACACACACACATATAAGTCATATGTATAATAAATAAAATCAGGGGCGCCTGGGTGGCTCAGTGGGTTAAAGCCTCTGCCTTCGGCTCGGGTCGTGAGCCCAGGGTCCTGGGATCGAGCCCTGCATCGGGCTCTCTGCTCAGCGGGGAGCCTGCTTCCCTTCCTCTCTCTCTGCCTGCCTCTCTGCCTACTTGTGATCTCTGTCTGTCAAATAAATAAATAAATAAAAATCTTTAAATAAATAAAATCATATATGTGTGTGTGTGCATATATATACCCAAAATGTAATCTGCTTAAAAAAGAATACCTTGCTCCCTTCAGACAGACAAAGATTTCCTGGAGAGAACATACAATATCATAACAATTTTAAACATTTTATAGCTTGGATGTCAACAAAATTATAAAAATCTGCTCATTAAGAGACACCACTTAGTGCCGTGGCAAGCCTCAAACCAGGCAGAAACCCAACATGGACCTGTACCTCACACCGACCTGTACCTCACACTGACCTGTACCTCATGTACATGACCGACTCCAACAGACCAGTAACAAAGATGCAAGGCAGGAATGGGCTTTAACAGACACTTTATTAGAAAATACTATGTGGGGGCGCCTGGGTGGCTCAGTGGGTTAAAGCCTCTGCCTTCGGCTCAGGTCATGATCCCAAGGTCCTGGGGTTGAGCCCCGTGTCGGGCTCTCTGCTCAGCGGGGAGCCTGCTTCCCCCTCACTCTCTGCCTGCCTCTCTGCCTACTTGTGATCTCTGTCTGTCAAATAAATAAATAAAATCTTAAAAAAAAAGAAAAGGATGGGATGTGAAGCTCCAACTTCTAATAAAGTCAGATCTAAAAAATGCTAACTTTAAAAAAAAGAAAAGAAAAGAAAAGAAAATACTATGTGATGGGTATCCGGGGGGCTCAGTCAGCGAGGCGTCTGTCTTCGGTTAAGATCAGGATCCTGGAGTCCTGGCATTGAGTCCTGCACTGGGCTCCCTGCTCAGCAGGGAGTCTGCTTCTCCCTCTGCCCCTCCCCCCCAACTCATGTTCTCTCTCTCTAATAAATAAATAAAAATCTTTAAAAAAAGAAAAGAAAAGGAAAAGAGGGACACTGCACCTGGGGGTCTCAGTGGGTTAAGCCTCTGCCTTTGGCTCAGGTCATGATCCCAGGGTCCTGGGATCGAGCCCCGCATCCGGCTCTCTGCTCAGCGGGGAGCCTGCTTCCTCTCTCTCTCCGCCTGCCTCTCTGCCTACTTGTGATCTCTGCCAAATAAATAAATAAAATCTTTTTTTAAAAAAAAAAAAGAAAGAAAAGAAAAAGATCTACTACGTGACGTGCAAATGTAGCGGAATCCCAGCTACGAGCCCAGGGAAAGTGCTCGACTCACTCTCAGGACGTGGAAATTGAAACCACAAAGAGAAACCAAGAGACACCACTGAAACCTCAAGACGGACCGTCCCACACACTGAAGACACGGGACAACCAGAACCTCGCCCGGACGGTGGGAGAACGAGGCCCAGCCGCCCCTCCGGACAGCCCCTGCGCGGTTTCTCACCCCGCTAAGCCTGTGCCTCTCCGAGACCCGGCAACTTCACTCCTGCATCCAAGAGAAACGAAAACGTGCGTCCCCACAAAAGACTTCAACAGCTTTGTTCCTGGTGGCCAAACCCAGACAGCCCAAGCATCCAACAAGAGGATGAAGAAACTATGCAGTACTCGCATCGTGGAACAGTCCTCGGCAGTGACAACTAGAAGCTACTGATACACACAGCGATACGAGCCCGTGTCAACGACGTCACGCCCAGTGGAAGGGGCAGGTCGGGGAGACGGCCCCACGGGCCGTGCCAGTCCTCTGTGTCCCGGCCCCTCCCCCGCAGCAGGGAACAAACCAGCGGTGACACAGGTCAGAGCAGCAGCCTCGGGGCTGGGACCGACGAAGAGGGCACGAGGAGACGCTGTCGGCCGACGGGCGGGCACGGACCGTGTCCAAACACGGACCTACACCCTCAAACTGCATCAAGACGCGACGAACTACACAAGACATTTTTCGAAAAGGAGCCGCACAGAAAGCTCCGGGGAAGGGCCGGCCGCGCCCAGGGGAGCCACGCGTCCGTCCCGACCGGTAGGGGGTGAAGCGACAGATACCTGTTCACTCTCCGTGGGCATTTCTCCGGCTTGATGTCCAATTCGTAGTGATAGATGTCAATTTTTGGAATGTCCATTTCAAAGAAGTTGGCCTGTAACTTGATGGTTCTCCCGGAGGTCCCGAAGTCCGGTCTAGGCGGAGGCTTGAAGGCATATCCTTGGATGGGCGGCGGCGCGGGAGGCGCGAGCACTGGAAGGGCCAAGAGAACGCGGGTTACCCAGGGCGCAGCGGCTTCCCCGAGCTCGTGCGCCGCCACCGCGCGGCCCGCCCTTCCCAGCTCCCCCGACCCGCTGTCCCACGCCACCCCCCACAGCGGGGCTCACGCAGGCCCCCTGCCACGGCTCGCCCGGGGCACCGCTTCCTATCCCCCAGCCCCCGCGCCAGGGGCTTCAGACAGCTGTGCTCGGGCGACTACCCACGCCGTCTCTCCCGTCCCCGCAGACCAACAGCACATTTCCACAAAGGAGGGGCCGCAACGTCAAGCCACCTCGTGACGTCAAAGGCACGGCAGTGACTCACGGCTCGTGTGTGTCTGTACATCGCTGCCCTGTCTTTGCATGTGACAGAGACCGGGAAAACGGGACCATGTGGATTCCCAGGAGACGAGACCAAAGGGGTACGATGCATACGGGGTCCAAGAACCCCACGCTGGTGGCCCCCCTGCATTCCCGGTAAGTCGTTCACTTAAGCAAGGAATGTACTCCTCCCCCACAGACAGTAGACAGAAACTTCACCCCAACGCAAATGTTCACTAATTCTAGTAAAGTTCAAACTGTGGCTTAGGAAAATAAATCAACTAAATATTTTTCCAATAACAGAATACTCTTAATTTTTGCTTGTCTTTTTTTTTTTTAAATCCTCCTCGTTAAAAAAAAAGAAAGAAAGAAAGAAAGAAAAAATCCCACATACTTCAATCCCTGCTGATATTTACCGGAAACGAAAGTACGCTACTAAGAATAATTTAAGCTGTTTTTACTGCATTTCTGACCTAGAAAAACTCAGAGCCCTTCAGTTACTCTTTTTGCTTTGTTTTCTTTCTACGAGAAAACAAACATGCTTCAAAGGTTATTATTCTCACTGAGTTGTACCACTTGGAACCCTTCAGGTCTGTCTCACTGAGCAACTCTGACATCACTGACCGTAGATGCCATGTTTACAGACTCGCACACCACACACCAGCCCTTCAACAAGCACACTCGTGTGCCCCTTACTCCTTACTCGTGTAACGTCCAGGATGAAGGATACAAACATAAACAGTGCAGGCAGCTCCCGGGTCCCCTCCCAGAGCAGCGTGGGAATGCACGCCAGCAAAGGACTGGGCGGGTCTGCTCCTCCTAAGCACAGGCTACGCGTGATCCTTGGCACTACAGACCCTGCCCCTGCCCAGGAGCGGACTGCGCCGTCTGCCCGCATGCCCTCCCTGCTCCTAGGCAGAAGTCTAATCTACAAGATGCATCTTGCGAATACAGAAACACAGCGGAACCGCACACGAGTTGACAACTTTGCCCCAGGAAATGCCCAGCCAGAGAGACCCGTCCCATTTCGGGAACTACAGCACCAGCCACACCAAATAAGGGCTTTCCAGTTTACACGGTGCTTTTCACATGTTTCTTGACTGTGCATCACAGCTACGGAGCCAAGATGTTGCTTCTGAAAAGGGAAGCTGCCCAAGGCTCAGAGAGGAGCAGCGAGCCGGGGTGCCCGTTTCTGAAGCAAGGCTTCCTTCCGCCCCTCAGCGGCCATCTGTCCCCAGCTAGAGGGGGATGAGTTTACCGTCCTAAAATCTAACCACTGGCACAGACATGCCTGCAGCCCATTTCTCTGGCTGAGCCCGTTTCTCCTGTCTCCGTGATACCTACCACTTCCAGAGAACCGCCGCGGGAAACGAGGGAACCTGCCACGGCCCGTGTCACTGACCCGGGTCAATGAAAGCGGTGGGAAAACACAACGGCGATATGTTCACGGAATACGTGACTTCACAAGCTATTTCTTCCTTGCTTCTAGCTCTTAACCCGAAAATCCTGAGAGCTCTGGGCCGGTGTGTGGAGGACATGACCACAAGCGAAGCCCTGACGGTGCCCCAAGCAGAGCAGGGGGCGGTCCCCGCAGCTTCAGGCCCCTGGGAAGGAAACGCTGGAACATGCGGATAGAGAGTCCGGCCCAGCCTCGCCCTCGGGGAGATCCGGGACTCATGCCTCACGGGGAGTCGTAAAATGCTAAGACAAGCAGGACTGGGACCCGGAGAGGACCTCGCCCAGGCCAAGCCGCACAGGAGAGCTCGGGCGGCCGCTTTTGTGGGTGTCAGCTCTTGGCCCAGGGGAAGATGATGTTCTGAGATGAAAACCCAATGCCGACCAGGACACACACCTTCTTCACGGTCAACACAGATGACTCCGAAAATTAACTCCAGTGTTACCTAGAGAGCAACTCTCCACGCGCGCCCTTCCCGTGGCCCATCTCCGCGCACCCGCGCCGCAGGAGGAACAGAGAAGCAGAGATGCCGGGGAGCCATGGGCGGGGGCGGGGGGGGAGGGGCTCCACGCCCCAAGCCCACGGCCCCAAGCTTGGCGAGCGCATGCTACGGAGATGGGAGACGGTCCTCAGCTCAGCCTCCCCTGCCGGGGGGACCGTCAACATCTGCTGAATACAGGACAGCCCAAGAGGAGGATCTGGGGGGGCTTCACCAGAGAAGATGTCCCTGAGCGGCTCAGTGGGGACTTCACCCCAAAACCCAACCCTGCGGTAAGACCCCAGGTCCTCTCCAGCTGTGCCGATGCCGGGGGCCCGGCGCCCTCCCCGCCTCCAGGTGCTCCCAGCTTCTCCACCCTCCCCAAGACACGCCGCTTCCCTCCACTCAAAGCTCCGCCGGACGCCCAGGCCCGCATCTCCCCCCGCCCCACGGCCCCAGCAGGTGCACCCCCTCTCCCACCTGGCCACGGGGCACACGGTTCTGCTGGGAATGTGCTTCCACTGTGTCCGTGCCATCGGACTGCTGCCCTGGGGGGCGAAACCCTTGGGAATAGGAAGGCGACCCCTCCTTCCTCATCCAGGAGCACTGGATGGTCACTGCAGGAAGGGACCTTGGCAGGGGGAGGGAAATGGCGGGTCCGAGGCCAGCACAGTCCCTGGCCCACCACCGATGCACCCGTGAGTGGCACCACTGACCGAAGCACGTTGCCAGGGCAGGGGAGCCCCAGCATGCAAGCCGGCACTGGTAACGCAGGCAACCAGTTTTTGCGGAACTGCTGCTGGTAACTCAGCACACGTGCTCAGAAATTCCATTTTTAGAGCCACGTCTCCATCAGTGAAAGGGAGACGTAGTGAATGAGTAATCAACTTCCTATATGAGCAACTGGGTCACGGCAACTGGGAAGTTTTGCTGGTTTTTTTTTCTTTCTTTCCTTTTTCTTCTTCTTTTTTTTTACAGGCACCATGGGAAGCGAGCCTGTCGCTGTGTTCTATGTAAGGCTTCTGCGGGACGGGGCTCTCCTCCCCAAGTAATCCAGGTCTCAGGGCGGGGACTGTCACCCGCCTTTTTTCATGGGAGGGTCCCAGAGCAGGCTGTGTGACACCTGCCCCACGCACAACCTCCTGGCAGCCCCCTTGCCAGAGCGGGGCTTCTGTCCCAGCCCTCCCTAAGTAAGGGGTGCACACACAGGACAAGAAGTGGGGTGACCAGAGAGTGAAGGCTTGTAGAGGCTCTCCCACGTACCAGATAACGGAGAGCCTGCGGGTCCGGGTCACCTTCTTCACTTAACTACAGGTCACAGAGCACCTTCCACAGTGGCCTCCGTGGGCGACTGCCTACCGAACACGTGGTCTCGCTCCCACCTGTGATGACGGACAGGGACCAGGTGGCCGCTTTCATACCGTGCGGTTTTCTCTGACGTCAAAACACACACTTACTACAGAAGATACAAAAAAATACAAAGAACAGAAAAGTTGCTGTGACGCCACCAGAGGTGATCCCTCTGTTCAAAGTCAGGCTCTGCACACACGCATGACACACAATGTGTGCACTTGCGCGGACACAACCACGCAGACTTCTCCCTGACGGCTTTCACCTAACGTCATATTACGCAATTCTCCACAACGAATCTTCGCCGAGGGCCGTGCGCACTGAGCCGTCTCCTGCCGACGCATCTCAGTGGTTTCCAAACATTCCCTGTAAAAAGTAAGCGCTGCGCTGAAGACCCACGAAGGAACATCTCTACCTGCGTCCTTGGAGCGGAAGCAGGGGGCCCACCGGAGGGCTCAGCGCACGAGGGGGACCCTGCCTTCCGCAGCACCCGCCGGGGGCTCCCGCACGGCCTACCGCCGCTGCCGCCCTTCCGGCCGCACTCGGAGAACAGACTGTCCGATCGACACGCGGCCCTCGCCGGCTCAGGCTCCAGGCTTCTGGTCTCTACAACGAAGGACTTGCTGACCAATTAATGCCCTGAATCTGACCCCAGGCCAGGCACGGACCCACCCCCAGGAACACAGGGTCTGAGCGAGAGGCCGCAGTGCACAGACAGGAACGGGGTCCTGAGCGCAGATGCCGGGCCTCGGAGTCTGCAGGACGAGCATCTTCCCCAGGGCTGCTGCCGAGCCCTGCCCTGCCCGCCCCCCACCGTCCTCCATCTCTGCCCTCCCTGCTACCAGGACCCACATGTCAGAGGCCTCTAGGCCATGGGCACGCCACCGCTTCACGGCTCAGCCTGGGAGCTGTGTCTCCTGCTCCTCCACACAGCCCGTCAGGCCTGTGGGGTGCCCTGGGCCCCCTCAACCACTATGCTCCGTTTCAGTCACTTCCCGGGGTCCAGGCGACCACACGATGGGTGTCCTTCCAGGACACATGTTTGTCGGCCTCCGAGCCCAGCCAGGAGCCATCCACGTGCCCACCGAAAGGACCCAGGAGACGTGTGCAGGAGACCAGACCCCCCACTGCGCAGCTTCCCACACCCCAGCCGTCTACACTGGCGTTCTGTGGTTTTTCTCTTTTTGCTGTCCTGGCTTCCTTGAGAAGCAAGTGAGGCCCAAGGCCCATCTCCGCCCCAGGAGCTGCCAGGAGGCGGCACGCACGTGCTGTTCTGTCCTGCCTGCCCCCACCACAGCCTTCATCAGGGCGGCTCGTCTGGCCTCCTCAGGTTCAAGTCCCGCCACCAGGTGTCCCTCGGACCAGGCCCGACCAGGCCGAGTGCCCTGGAGCCAGGGCCCTGAGAGTGAGACGCCCATCACCTGCGGACCCCGGCCCTGGAGAGGGAGGGTCAAGGGGAGCACCCCCGAGCCAGGAGGTCTCAGCCCAGAACCCACGCAGACAACTTGGAGGGCCTGTGAACTTGGGCTGGGCTCAAAGTGAAATGTATCGCTCCTGCCCTCACGGGCAAGGACAACCAACCACACGAGGACATGCCTGGGGCACGGGGAAACACAAGGCTCCCCGGCCACATGGCGGCGAACGGGTTCAAACCCGCTGCTACTGTGGGGCACTGGGGGGCTGTCAGTTGGGTGCCTGACCCCTCTCCCAGCTCGTGGGTACATGCACACTCTCTCTCTCTCAGATAAGTAAAAAACCTTTAAACTCACTGCTACTTCAAAACCATGGTATTTACTAGACTGGCTGCCGGACCCTCACTAAACGTGGTCACGTTTGTTCTGTTAACTCTACTTCAACAGGAGCAGCTTTCCTCGTCATCCTACGTCTTGTCCTGTGCCCTGAAAAACATTCTTATTCTACCCATTACCTCGACCAGCCTGACAAAGGGCTTCATGACCCCGAATGCATGAGAACCGCCTGCTCCAAGGGGACGGGGTGGCCTCATCTCTAAGCAGAGAAGACGGCGTCTCAGTTCCCAATAATGTCACAAACCGACACCGCCCCCCCAGGTTCGTGGTGGTGTGACAGGGGTGCGGCTAGCTGGTCCTCGGACAGGGAGGGCCCCGGAGGCAGCATCACGCCCCGCAGGCCTGCAAACCAGGCGTCTGTCTCCGCGGCTGCCCCCCCAGCGCCTGTCCCCGAGGTGATGTGAGCTCATGATTTACCAGCTGCCATGGCAACCGGCTCGCCAGGCTCATCGCACAGGCTGCCTACCAGGCAGGGGCTCGGCGCTGGGAATCAGACATCAGACGTCCTGCTAAGGCCTGACAGCACGGGCTTGTGTTCAAAACGGGAGGCCCGTCTGCATCCCAAGACCAAACCTGTACATGGTCTCAGGACCCCACAGCTCTGCCCATTCAGCTAGAAGCAAATCGGGGGGAAGAAGTGAGCAGTCACCAGGCAAGTTTATCTGGGGACGAGCACAGAAAGGCCGCAGCAGACAAGCATCGTTGTTCCGAGAAGCTCTTCGTTTCTGCTCTTTTCTAAACACCGAAGCACACGGAACAGAATTCGTACAAACCCTGCGTAACCCGTGCGGCCTGCACTCCGGCGGGAGACACTGGCTTGGAGCAGCCTCGGCCCCGCACCCAGCCTCCTCCCACCGCCACTGCCCCTGCGCCTCACAACCAGGACCAACGCCAATGTCTTGGCGCCGGCTTCCACCATCAGGCCAAGAGCAACATCCCTGGCCACCGATGACATGTAATAAACAGCAGAATTTGGGGCCCGAAGTCACCTTGGAAACCGTGGGGAGAAAGTAACTCACCCTTTCCCCCGAAACCCGCTCTGAGTCACGGACTTGGGGTGAGCCTGGCTCCAAAGGTCTGGGAAGTCTGCCTGGGGGAGGGGCCCGAGAGGAAGCCCATGGAGAGGGGAGCCTGGGGCTTCCCACCCCCGCGAGGGCGCCCGTCGCCACATCTTACTAGCAACGCAGCGTCTTCCAAAACAAAAGGACCTGGGTGACCCTTTGCCCTTGGGTGACTTAAATGTTCCTCAAGATACACGTAGCTCACAGAGTCATTAAATTAACACAGAGTCTGGCCCTCGGTGACCGGCAGGTGACCACCGGTCCAGGCTCTGCATTAACTGGCTGACATGCCGCTCGCCGTACTGGCTGCAGGGCCAGCAACACAGCGTTCCTCCAGGAAGGGAGCCCAGCTCACCAGCACCCATGTCTCAGCCGGACCAGCACAGTCAGAGACCTGCCACCGAACACCAGGAAGCTACTGTCAAGCTCCTTCCGGAGCCTCGAAGCAGGCATCGGTATTCAACGTCATGTATCCTCCGTTTCCTTCTAGAATTCTGTTTTCACTATACTGGGCATCAGCCAGAAATTATGAAGACAAAAGAAAGTGACAAAAATAGCTCAAGGCCGTCCAGGCCTCCTATGCCACAATGTGGGCCAGGCCGGGCATCAGCTCCTTCAGGCTTCTGGACATCCCTGGAAGAGGCAACAGCAGCTTTGGGGCTGAGTGACTCGTCAGGGTCCCCGGCTGGGCAGTGGCTGGGTAGGACCACCACCCAGGTCCGTGTGTCTCCTGTACCTTTGCTTTTTCCATGGGCTAGAAAAGGACAGGTTCTGAAGGCTCCTGGGGCCCAGACCAGAGAGCAGAAGCCGTCCGACCAGCGCTCTCCTGCTACCACCAGGACAGACAGACAGACAGACAGACAAGCTGCCACTCAGCGCCTTCACCTGTTGCCTGCACAGGCTGCTACGGCTTACGGCCCCCCAGGCCAGTGGGACTCCACTGAACACAACCGCGGCTGCCTCTCTGGGAGCTGAATGGAGCCATTCTCCGAACGAAGCGCTATGAACGCAGACAGGGACACGGGCTCCCGTCAGCTGGACAGAAAACAGAACCGCGCTGCGTGCAAACCAGTTAGGGACCGGGAGGAAAAGAAGCCAAAACCCCAAAGCAAACGCGCCCGAGCTCGCAGAGAGACGGGTTTCTGTCTGGCCGAATGCCAAGACAGGGAGCTTCCGCTCCCACATCCGGCTCGGGCCGCACGGCCTAGAGGAGACGAGCCCAGCCGGGTCGTGGCCTGGGTCGCGGTCACCTTCTCTAACGGCCAGCGCTCACCCCCGACCCCAACCTCCGAAGCCCACCTTGGCCTATGAGCTCCCACACCTGCAAGGGCACGAAGCAAGTAAAATGGGACATGGAGGGGACACACGGGGGAGGGGGGGTCCCAGAGGCGGCCGGGGGCTCAGCAGGTGTGCACAATCCCAGCCTAGGAGAACTCCGCGCTTAGCACACCGGAACCCGGCGTCTGGGCTCAGGACGCAGCTGGCCCCACACCGGTGCTTCAGGGGGACGCTCGGTGCTAGCCCGGAGGGCGGGGGGCTCCGAAAACACCCCAAGGCTGACAGACCATCCGATGAGTCCCTTTCTCCAGCATGGGGGCGTGTCCACAGCCAAGGGAGGCGCTGGCTTCTGCCCTTCACCCTGGGGCAGGGGCAGGTGTCCGCAGCACCTCCCACTCTGAAGGAGGGTGAGGAGAGACAGAAGAACCAGACAAAACCCTAGGCAGGCTCCCAGGCCCTGCAGGGAAAGAAGCCAACCATGGAGTCAAAGAGCTGTTCTCTAGAAATGTGTCACCTTCATGCGGGCCACAGTTCCTGTAAATCTTTTCATTTCTTCCTCTCTTGGTAAAAAAAAAACCCTCTGGGAAATTCCAATCTGTTGTAGCCTGATTATTGGCAACACCCAAAAAAGTGGCCCTGGGAGGCAATAGGGGAAGAGGGGGGCAGCCAGTCACTCTGGGGCAGTGGGGGTTGGGGATGATGAGGGGGCAAGGGGCTGAGCACGGCAGGTGCTCCCAGGTGACTGCGCGGTCCTGGCAGGTGCCCAAGGCAGGGGGAGGGGGTGGGGGGGAGGCGGCAAGCCAAGCGGGCAGGGTGTTTGCCACTGAACTGCCTCAGTCAACTTTTGTGGTTGAATGAGTAATACTCCAAAAATATTTTAACCTCGTTTCAGTGAGCGATACGCATGCCTCAGGATACATGACACCTACGTAGAGTCTAGGGCTGGTTATGAGCCACACAACCAAGTGCCCCCAAGTCAGTGACTAACAAGACGGGTCTTCATCTTCGTTGGAAACGCAAAGAATTTCACCCACAAAGGATTTTTAAACAGGCTTTGGTGAACCTCCAGTCATCATTTAAAACACGATTTCTTTGAGAAACCGTCCCCAAAGTCATCTCTGTGATCTGTAAATAGAAACATTTCCCATAAAAATTGTTTCAATAAACTTTCCCCCCATGTCAAAGACACCTCCTCTGACCCGCCCCATCTGTCCACAGTATGACAAAAACGGGAATAAACACAAGGGAGAATTAAAGAAACACTCGTAAAGCGTATATTCCCTCCCACCAAAGCGTCTCCCCAACAGCTGCCATGAGCACCGCCCGCGTGGGCTCCGCTCCGTGGCCCGACACTCCCGCGAGCTTGTCACGGGACTTCGCCACGCGACGTAAGCCCGTCTCAAAAGCTCCGTGAAAACACGGACCACCCCGTGGTGCATTCGCCTCACGCTTCTCCACGGCGCTCACCACGTCCGACTTTCTCTTTATTCTCTGATTCTCTGGCTAGTAACGGCCTCGCCCACTAGAACACAAGTGAAGCCGCGGCAGGGATTATGTCTGCGTTTGTGCAACTGTTGACTGAATGAATGAACGGACGAGTAAAAGAACATCTCAGTGTCACATGCTTGGTAGAAACACCTTCCCTTGTTACTCAGCGTCAAGCGTTTCGTGGCACAAACCCGAGCGTCCTGCGAAGACCACCCTCGGTCTCCCGCACGCTGTCTCCACCGCTGCGACGGAAGAAGCCACATTTATCAAGCATCTCTGAGACTCGGGGTGTGCTCCAGACGCCTCCTCCTCTATCCTCACATCCACCCTCCTGGCCACGAGCTCGGGGCTCCCTGGGGGGTGACTCGGTGCCAGGCCAGTGGGGCACAGAGCAAAGACTGCCTTCAGCGGGGCCCTCTGCCAGCATGGCCCACGGAATGGACCAACCTCCCTCGCAGAGAGCTCTTAGGACATGTCCCATACTTGAGGACCATCTCCTTCACCAAAGACCTAAATCCTTCTTTTCATCACCCCAAGCCTACAAGAATCTAACCCACCGCCTTCCTGTTCCCATCCCTCTTCAGCAGAAAATTCAGAATTTTGTGCTCTTTGACAGTGACGAATCCCTCTTAGTTACCAAGGACATCTCTGGGCAGCAGCAGGACCCATAGAACTGCCCCTTCTGGTGCGTGGGTTGATTCACACTCTCCCACGACACCTGCGGAAGCGTCGGGGCCCCTGGTGCGCCGGGCCTGCCGCAGAAACCTCCACACGCACCTTCTTGTCCACTCCCCACCCCAGCTCAGGCACAGGTGATCCCCACGTACAGATGGGACAGCAGGCAGGTAAGGGACAGGGACAGCTGGGCTCGGCCCAGGTCTTGTTGCTAGCAGACCATGTGAGCCCTGCCGCCGGGCCAAGCAGACTCAAGTCCTTTGGGGACAGTGGGTATACTGAAGTCAAACGAATGTTTTAAAGAGATGGGTGACCTAGCAGTGCATAATAACACAGGCCCCCCAAGTTCACTCAGTTAGCACTCGGCACACGGTAACAGCTGCCGTGGGAGGTCTGTGTGCCCAGCCCCCCGAAGCATTCCCGGTACGCTGACTCTGATTCCACTCCTGCAACATTTCCAGAGCACCAGTGGCGTCCCTGTCCTCAGGAGCCTCACCCCAGAAGACGCCAGGCAGAGGATCAGGAGGGACGGCAGGAGCAGCCGTGAGGACGGGGCAGGGTGGGCTGAGACGGCATTTCAGTCGTGGGACGGCAGAGCAGGAACAGCGGAGGGAGAGGCAAGGTGAGCTCCCTTACCTCTTTATGACAAAACAAATCCCAAACAAATACAAATTGTAAGAGTTAACATTTCTAAGTGAAACAAAGACATCCTTAGAAATACTTCAAAATTTAATAATCTTCTATAATCTGGGAGTCAGAATGCTTTCGCTCTTGGAACCAAAATGCGGGGGTCACAAAGACAAATCTGACTATGTAAGATTTTTAAAGCTTCTCTAATTGCCCTACAAATTCAGGAAATTTTATGACAATAAGTTCACAAATGCGAAAATATAAACCTGGATATACAGAGTTTATATAAATTAATAAGGCTTTGGGGCTCCCTGCTCATCAGAGAGTCGGCTTCTCCCTCCCCCTCTGCATCTCCTGCTCGTGCGCACTCTCTCTCCATCAAATAAATAAAATCTTAAAAAAAAAAGTAAAATAAAAGGGCGCCTGGGTGGCTCAGTGGGTTAAGCCGCTGCCTTCAGCTCAGGTCATGATCTCAGGTTCCTGGGATCGAGTCCCGCATCGGGCTCTCTGCTCAGCAGGGAGCCTGCTTCCTTCTCTCTCTGCCTGCCTCTCTGCCTACTTGTGATCTCTGTCTGTCAAATAAATAAATAAAATCTTAAAAAAAAAAAAAAGTAAAATAAACTACTACAAAGGATTTAAAACTCCCACAGGAAAGTGGGCATTGACTATGGCTGACAACGTGTGTAGGAAATACTAGTAGCCAACAAACAGAAAACATAGCCAGCTCTCCGTCCAAAAAATGTGAATGAAAACTGTAAATTTTTTTTTTTTGCCTAGCTGATATTTACAAGAGCTTTGAAAAAATGATCACTCTCTTAAGCTCAACGGTCTTGAAGGTGTATTTCAGAAATCTTTTAAGATCATGTGCCCTTTGGTGGAGTGACTCAGGAAGGAGGCCTTACCCTAAACCACGCAGACACCTGCACAGAGCGCTTAGCCTCTGTAGAGGACAGGAGGTGTGACTGCTCACTGGGGACCGTGTGCTGCGCTCATCTACTGACCCCGTGTGTCTACACCATCACGGGAAGAGGTCCTATGGGGTTGAGTTGGAGGAAGCTCCAAGCAGGGGTCCCGTGCAAATCCTGCGTTTGCACATACACATCTGGTGCAGGAACGGGAAACGTACAGAAGCCTCATAAAACTGAATATCCACGGTGATTATTTCCAAGAGCTCACATTACAACTCGCTCTTCTTGGTGTCTTATTTAAGTGGGTACATTATATTGATTATTAGAGAAATAATAGTAAAGCTATCTTTTAAAAACTGATGAAAGCAACTTTGAATAGAATCAGGGAGGGGGATGTGGGTGTTTACTGTTCTAGTTGTCTCAGTTCAACAGTTTCCAAACTTAAATAAAAAGATGTACACATCGTCGGTACCCACTGAACAGACATCCAGAGAGGTTTAAAAACTCGCCCAATTCAAGATTTGAGGCGGATGTGTGATGATTCCCACGTATATTTTAAGCCCCCATCCACAGCCCCACAGATGCACACAGGTGGAGGGGTAGGCACCCGGCTCGGAGGAGACGCTCCGCAGTCTATAGGATGGGCGGCTACAGGCCACCTGCCAGGGCTGCCAGGGGCAGCATCTGACCCCAGTTCCACCCTCCGAGGCCCCGTCCCAGGGAACCCCGCGGAGCTTGCCTGTCCCTAGGACTTGCCCAAGGGTGCCCCACAGGGCAGGATATAAACCCAGCCTTGTCCCAAACCACTCATGCTCTTCTACGTCACTGCAAGCCAGCCTGTTAAAGTAGAACGTTAAAGCCATGATTTGGGTTTTATATCCCAGATAAAGGGAACCCATACTGAAAGTGCATAAAAGAAAAAAAAACTTAAGAGACCTATTTCCACTCATTTATAAATGTGCCCCACGGCCCTAGCTCTGGAGGAAGCCCGCTACTTTGCACAGCTGTCTGACTCATGACGGTGGGGGGGGGTCCTCCGTCTCCCCCCTTCAGCTTACGGTTCCATCAGTTTCTCAGGCAGCTGGAAACCACCTCACGTACCTAAAGTCTTCCAGCATGCTCAAGCCGGGGGTCTCGAAGCTGAGCGCACTCTGTCACCCGACCCCACACACCCCCCGCCGCGCGGTGGCACCACTGATCCTGGGGAGTGCAGCACTGATACCCGGCAGGTGGGGCCACGATCTGGTTACAGCCCTGACCACCTAATGCAGGTAGCACCAACGTTTTTTGTTTTTGTTTTTTTTTTAAATGGAAAAGAAAACAGAACGCTAAGCACATCTCCTCTCCGAGCTAGCACTTGCTGTAAGCATAGCCAGGTGCCGCATGAACACACAGCCAGCCGTGCGCGGACCCCGTGGAGGCAGCCGTGGCACAGGCGTGGCAGCCACGGCTTTTCCTCTCTGCTCTCCCGGCGGGGAAGGCATGGCCACGGAGTGGCTTCCTGGGCTGGGGCTCACTCCTGACGTTAAGCCTTAAACGTGGTAATGGGCTCAGACTAAGCAGCATCCCACTGTCTCCAGCGAACGCAAACCCACGGAAACCGGATCCATCAGTATTAGCTCGTGAAGCCCGATGTATCTTAAGAGAATAGGAATCAGGAAGAAGAAAATTATATAAAAAATGAAAAACCACAGCTTTGGTCCCATCCCATGAGGCTACTAAATGAAGTCTCAACTTTTTGCCCGTCTTGAAAAGAATAAACATCTGTTTTTATCAGCGAGACAGTGAAACCCACCGTCTCCCCGTCATCTGCAAACACATGACCTTGTCATCTGCCATCTGGGGAGTGGAGAGGTGACACGGGGCACCCAGGCTGCAGGGTGCCTGTCCACCACCGAGGAATTCTGTGTGGCCCAACACAGAAGGAAAAGGAGGGGGAGGAATGAGACCAGACAGCGCCATGGGCGGAGGGCCCCACAAAGCAGTGCAGCTGCTCAACAAGGCAGCCCAGGCGGGAAAGGGACGTACACAGGTGCACCCCCGAGCCTTATGCAGGATAAAGTCGGGGCTTCTTCAGACACAGTGAAGTCATCACACCCAAGAGAAGCATCTTAGCCCAAGGCAGCAGGACTCAGCAGGATCTGCTCCCTTAGGGGCAGGTACTTGGGGAATGACATCACCAAGCCACTGCTTCTCACCCGCCGCCAAACCCGGCCAGCATCCTGACCTGCCGTCATGTCACATTCCTTCCGGTTTAACCCAGTTACTTCTGCAGAATCTTATCCAGGACAACCTCCTGCCCGTCCCCATTCCCTGCTGGGCCCAGCAGCTGCCCCAGGAGAGCAACTGCACCTCTCCATTCGAATGAGCCTGCCAGGTGGCCGGACTCCTGGTGGCCCCGGGCTCTCCATGCAGGGGTCACCCTGACACTAGGGCAGGCCCCCCACTCAGCTTCCGCCTGCCCTCTCCCTCCCCAGCCCACCCTGCCCCTCTTTCTCCCCTAAAAACCAGAGCTACGGCGGGGGTCATCTCTCCTGGAAACCCTGCAGGGCCCAGAGCCATTGGAGTGCTGGCCACCTTCCGGTGGGACGACCCTTCCAATGTGGCCGCTCACCAGACCCACCTGCCTGCCTGTCCAGTTCTGTGCTCTCATCCAGGGTGTTCAACCAGAGCCTCATGACAGTAACATGCCGTGCTCTCCAGTCCACCGCCCCTCTGTGACTCTATCCCACGTGCACGCAGCCGGCGCCAGAGCGGCCTCGACCGTGGACTTCACAGGTTTGTGGCCGAGCTGCAGGTGTTCCACAGACCCCGAGGCTGCACTGCAGCTCGGTGCCCGGCTGGCAGGTGCGCCTGGGCTGCGAGAACCCATGGTGACGGGGTCCCAGCCACAGGGACAAGCACTCGCCCCACCGGGGAGGTCCGGGCAGCCGTCCGGCAGAGGCAGCTTGCACAGACGGACAGTGGCCCCAGCAGACGCTCCTTGTGTTGTCTGAGAATCAAGACTGTCTCAAGGGTGACACAACGAGAGACAAACCTGGCGACGTCGAAGTAACTTCTCGGCCCTCATGAAAGGTCAACCCATAGAAACCTCCCGAATAGCACTCCCGCTCAAGGGGTACTTGCAGGATGCCTCCTGAGCTCAGAACCGAACAGCGAGGCTTGACATCGCCACTGCAGCAGACTCAAGCATGTCCAGTCACAGAAGAAAAAGAAAAAGAAACAAGCAACACACCTTGAAATAAGCCCGCCAAAGGGCCACAGGGAGCCGGCATGCCCTCCTGCCTGCGACCAGGATGGAATCCGCAGAAACTGCTGAACTAAAAAGAATTCAACCAGCTTCCTGAAAACAAGACTAGAAATCCACTGCATTCCTACACCTGAACAGCTACTAATTAGGAAAATTATTTTTACAAAGATGCCATTTACAAACAACAAAAACCACAGGTACAAAGGAGGGACAAGGAGAGACTGTGCTGCAAAGATATTTCCTTAATTAGTCCCGAGCTCAGCGATCGCCTCTGCCATCTGTCCTCGTGTTAACGAATGTTCTCGTTCAGACCCCTGCCGCACGCTGGTAAGTCAGCATCACGGGGGGCTTAAAGATCTAAGAAATGTTCGCTTGTTCACAGAAAAAGGAAATCAGAGGGGAGCCTGCTGGTCTCATCGGTTCAACATCCAGCTCTTGGTTTTGGCTCAGGTCACGGTCTTGAGGTCGTGAGATGAAGCCCCGCCTCGGGTTCTGCACTGGGTGTGGCGCCTGCTTGAGATGCATGCTCTCTCTGTCTCTCCCTCTCTTTAAAAAAAAAAAAGAAGCAGCAGCAGCAGCAGCCAGATTCTGGGTGATTTCCTGCTGGAACGGAGGCGGTGGGATGTGTGACTCTATGATACTGCGGGACCAGGGACGGCTACTCCCCAGCAACAGCTCCCAGTTACTACAACCCAAGCACCAGGTGCCCAGACAAATGGCCCCCATCTTTCCTGTGATGCTGGCGACACATCTGGCAAGGCAGGGGTGTTCACCATTCTGCAGAAGAGACACAGATGGCCACGGGTGCACTGACTCGCCCGAGGTCCCCCAGATCCGCGGTAGGAGAGCTGTGACCTGGACTCAGGCACCTCCGATTCCGAAGCCTGGACTCACCGGTAAGCCGCAATGCCTGCTCTGGCTGCCTGGCCAGATCAGGATGTCCTGGAAGGGCCTGGAAGGGTCAGGAGCTCGTAGCTGCTGTGATGTGGGATGGCAGAGAGCGGAAAGCGCTCACACAGGGTCAGGCTTTCCCGTGCCCCCATCGGTCAAGAACACCAGGCCCCTGACGGCTATCCTGAGCCACACAGCCGGCTCTGAGGCTCTGCTTCTTGCCGAGGCAGGTCCGGAGTGTTTTGGAAGGACAACACGGCAGCTGTTTTAAAGCAGCCCAGATCCTCTGCTATTGAGAGCCGGGGTCCACGTCCCCTCCCCGAGTCTGGGTCAGAAAGGGCCACACGGCTTCCTCCCACTCCCTGGGAACGTCTATTTTCCAGATACTTCCTCCTGACACGCTTCCTCGAAGAACAGCCCAAGCCACGCAGAGAGGCCGCACGGGCACTCTGGCCAGCAGTCCCCACTGAAACCAGCCTTGGCATCAACCCAGCCCGGGTGCCAGACATGTGGGCGGAGAGGTCTCCAGATGGCCCCAGCGCCGAGCCGCTCCATCCCTCCCGGCTGAGGCAGGCCGGAGCCAAGAAGCAGCATCTCCCCTCGGCGTCCGGTCCAAGCTTCCGACCCACAGAGTCCAGGAGCACAACGGCTCCGCTTCAACACGCTCAGCCCCGACGGCTCGTCCCACGGTGACAGGTAACGGAAACACGCCCCTGAGGTTCTGTGGAACCACAGCCACCAGATCTTCCGAAGTGCTGTTCCCTACGAGGCCCCCCCATTTGGTACGGGCCATTTAGATGTCCAACTGAAGGTCCATCCTGTGACGACAAAGAAGGCCCCAGGAGCACATCTTAGATCACACGCTGTTGAGGACAGAGTCCTCTGCCAGCCACGTCCTCACTTAGGGAAGGGGAGAAACTAACAGCAGGCCGGGAAACGCTGGGTCCCGGGCTGCCGAGAGCACACAGCTCGACACAGGGCAGGGACATCCTGCTGTAAAGCGCCCGGATGATTCGGGCTCTCGGATGCAGCACAGAGCTCACGGGGAGGAAGAGCTCTACAGGCAGAAAGGAAACAAACCGAGGAACCAGTCGGCCGAGCACAAGCAGGCTCCGCAGGGACCCCAGGCTGATGCAACGCTGGTCTGAACCCGGGCTCCACACGTGACACAGACACCACGCTCCCGGTGGGTCCCACGCTCTGGACAGCCCTCCGGCCTCCCTGGGGCCCCCCAGCAGCTTGTACAACCCAGGCCAAACGTCCGGCACCTCCTTCCCACACCCTCCCCTCAGCGTCGGGCTCACAGGCTTCACAGGGGGCATCACAGCCATCAGGAAAGAGGCCGCGGCCCCCCCACCGCCCCATCCTCCCCCTTCTGGAAGCCTCTGTCGTCGGGAAGAACTATGGCGTCCTTGCCGGGCCCAGCGCTCCCGCCCGCAGGTCGGTGCCTGACGTCAGGGACACGGCGCCAGCAACCCCTCTTCTCTGCCCTAACTCTCCCCTCTCAAGCAGGCTATTCCCAACAGCAGCCAAACTCGCCGCATGTCCTTCCAGATTAAACAAAACAAGACAAAGAGGGAGAAAAGATTTAAGGCACGAGACAGAGAATCGCAGACCAGCTAGAGAGCGACCCTGATTAGACAGAAGCTGACTTCAACGGCGAGGCGCGCCCCAAACAAAGCAATGATAGTGCAGATGCACGAAAAGAAAGTAACTCTCAGCCCGGGAGTATGTCCTCAGAGAAGCTACAGAACGAGCACAAGGATGTTCACGGTAAAAAGTGAGCCCCGACAGACTCCAGGAACAAAACAATCTTTGGATCCCACTCTCCCCCAGCCACCGGTCCGCTGGTCTACAGTCGCCTCCTAAGCCCTCCCCGGCTCCGCAGGAAGACCGGTGTGCCCCCGCCACAGAGCTGCTCGGCACGGTCGCCACATCACACGGTCAACCTCCACCCACCTGTGTCCACGGCAGCGCCTGACAGGAAGCGAGCGGGTCAGCCTCCGTCCAGTGTGGGCAGCCTCCAGCTGCTCCTCCTCAGTCTTTGGGTTGGTTCCTCCTGCCTTCCTGCCTCTTAGCCTTGGACCCTGCTCCCTAGCTCTGCCCCATGCATGCATCCCTCCCTCCACCCCCATCCAGCCATCCACCACCCACCATCCATCCACAGCAGGCCCTTGGTGATCTCTCCTGGCCACACGGCTTCCAGCACTCTCTACACCTGACCAACCACACACACACACACACACACACACCATGTCTTCGTCTCAGTCAAGAGGCCACTGCTCAGGGCCACAATATTGTCCTCCCCTGACTTTCCCTCACATCTAGCCTGTACCTAAATCTTTCTGCCTCAGGCCACCAGGGTGACTCAGTTGGTTAAGTATCTGCCTTCAGCTGGGGTCATGACCCCAGGATCCTGGGATCCAGCCCCGCATCAGGTTCCCTGTTCAGTGTGAAGCCTGCTTCTCCCTCTCCCACTTCCCCTGCTTGTGTTCCCTCTCTCGCTGTCTCTGTCAAATAAATAAAATCTTAAAAATATAATCTTCCTGCTTCTACCTTTAAGACACTGTACCACGGGCCTAGAATCCATCAGCTTCCCTCTCTCCACCACAAACACACAGGTCCAAACCCTCGCTACCTCCCGGTGGGATTACCCCAGAATTCCCACCTGCCCCCCACACCCCATACCCTGCTTCTGCCGGGAACTTTCTCCCCCAAACATGTCTCCCCCAGACACCCCGGGGCTTGCTCGATTCCAGGTCTGTGTTCAAGTGCTGCCTTTTCAGAGAGACCTCCCTGTGCCATGTGCGTCGCCCTGCCGTGGCCTCTAGCTGGGCCCAGCTCCACGGCCCTGCGGGGGGCACCATGTGGGCAGGTCCTCTGGGCACCCTGGCCCGGGGCCCATGAGCGGCAGACTGGCAGGCTGCCCTTTCCTCTCTGTCCCACTCCTCTGTGGCAAATGGGCCCGTGGCCACCAGGCTGCTCCCCAGAGGGGGCTTGGGGGGGGCCGTGGAGAGCCCCAGGCCATCTCCAGGTCCCTCCTTTCAGGGTGACACCGTGCTCCTCCCACCTCCCACGGGGGCTGCAGCGGCCGGGCCCACACGCCCCGGGAGCCTCACACAGACACACTGAAACTTCTGGGGGCTTTGTGCGCCCCCATGACTCTGTCCCTCTGCAGCCACTGTCTTCTACACTGAACACGAAGAACCCCCCAGGCTCTTTCTAAAGATTTTGTTTATTTATCTCGGAGCGATAAAGCAGCCGCAGGAGCAGAGAGCAGAGGGAGAAGGGGAAGCAGGCTCCGCGCTGAGCAGGGAACCCTACGCGGGGCTCCACCTGGGACCCCAGGATCACGACCTGAGCTGCCAACACAGGAAAACAAAACCATCCCCTCTCCTCAGAAATGTACTTATCAATCAAGCGGTTCACCTCAGACTTCAGCATATGAAAACTCCCATCCCTCTCTTTTGTGAAAAGTATCGTTATTTTAATGTTAACAAAACACGGTACAGGTTCAACAGTAAATACCACTGTGCTGTCACCAAAAAACAAATCCCAGAACATTCTTTATCCCAAGAAAGGCATCTGAAAAGACCGAGTAACGGAAGCGTTCGCGGTTTCCGGTCTAACTTCCCGCGGGTTCGGCAAGGCTCCTGCCGGGCTACCTGCGGCTCAGTCAGGTTCCAGGGGAGGCGAACTCTCCAGGAATGAGTACAATCCCCCGAGGGGATACTTAAAAGCAAATTTACCAAACGACAGACACCAGGAAATGCTCTCAATTTGTACAGGTAGATATCTGAAATGTCACTTCTACATACTGCCACCCTGTAGAGGTACAATTTTTTTTGAGTCAGAATAATTAATTAAGAGTCAATTTGTTGACTATCCAGCAGATAGAATCTCCAGGAACAGCGGGCCTCTTTAACCAGTCCCTCCATGAGAGAGACAAGCCCACAATTTAACGTAAATAGAAACGTACTCTGTGTTCTTGAAAACACTGGAAAGTGACACCTGCATACACCTTGGACGACGGACTGTCCAGACGCAGGGCACCGCTATCTTTAAATGACACAATTACGGCACTTTCCCAGCCACTGGCTGGATCTTGTCTTATCTGAGATCAGTGAGGCGGGGGATGGGGGGCGCCCCCCCCCACGCTCTCTGCTGCTGGTGGCGACACGAGTCCAGGTCGCCCGCGTCCTGGCGGGCTCGGGTTAGCATGAGGTGGGACCCCGCCGTCACTGCCGGTCTGTCGCGAGCCGATCCGAACTGCCCACCAGAACGTGCCGTGCGCCGGCACCTCCGAGCTTACCGCTGAGCCTCCAAATCTGGGTTCGGGAATATGCATCAAGTGACCCAGGGTCAGGTTTCTGAAATCGTATTAGACTTCGTGTAACGTGAAACGGACCATCTTAACCAACTCGCGGGGACGATCCAGAGGCTTTAGCTGCTTCAGGAGGCTGTGCACCGCCGTCTGGCTCCAGGCCGTTCTCACCCAGCAGGAAACCCCGCACTTCCCACTCCCTCCCTCAGCCCCTGGCAGCCGCCGCCGGCTCTCCTGTCTCCAGAGCCGCTCAGGGCAGCGCACGAACCGGACCCGCACGCGCGGCGTCCCTCCCCGCTGACCGTCCGCGCCGTCGCGCTCGCGGCCCGGTGAGCTCGCGGCTGGAACCGGCTCGCAGTCATGCAGTCCGCTACCCACCGGCCTGCCCGCGCCGGCCACCTGCGGCGGGGGACCCGTGACCGCCTGGGGCTTTCGGAGGAACTGCGTGTTGGGCCCGAGGATGCCCCGGCGGCGGCCCCGGCACAGGCTGCTCGACTCTGGGTTTGCGGCGCTCCCTAAGCCACATGGAGACGGACACGCGTCCCTAAAACCAGCGGAGTGACCACGCTTGCTCTGGCCCGGGGGGGGAGTCGGAAGCACCCCAGGCCTGGTGGGGTGCGGCTCCCCGCTGGGAGGTGACTTCCAGGAAAACAACAATCCCGCCGGCAACCAGGCTCGGGAAGGAACGGCCAACCGCACGCACCGACGCGAACTCCAACAGCCGGGAGAAAAAGCGATTTTGAGGCCACTGGAAACCAGGGTCCCGACCATCTGTCCGAGAGTAAGGAGCAGCCATTTCTCAGGCGTCCCGGTCCGTGACTCCACATTTAAACTGTCCTCGTTAAGCAGAGACCAAGGTCCGGCGGGTGAGTGAGGACGTGCAGGAAGGAGAGAAAACTGGCCACGTCCTCGGCTGCTCGAGGCTGAGAGCCGAGGGCTTCGGGGAGCATCAGACCCCGGGCCTGCACACGCGAGCGGGCGAGCGGTACGGCGCCAAGTCCGAGAGATGCTCGGGCGGGGGGACCAGCCGGACAGGACACCTGCCCGGGCTCCTCGCGGGTTGGGGGGCAGTGCCCACGTCTGGCCGCCCCCAGGGTGGGGGGAGGCAGGTGGATGAGCACACGTGCGCCTTTCGGGGCTGGGCGGAGGGCTGGGCTGTCCCAGGGGTTGAGGCTGCTCAGAGTATGGACGTCCAGCTTGGCCGTCCACTACGGCACGAGGAGCCGAGCCCCGGCGGTCATGTCCTCTGGCCGCCTCCCCCCGGACTGCAGACTTGAGCAGGAACACGAATGCTCATGAACTCGGATGAGGAAGCCGAGAGGGGCCTTGCCAGCAAGGTGGAAAGCGACCAGACTGCTCCCCGCGGCCTGGGAGGAAAGTGAGCACGGGACCCCTCGCGGCTCTCGCGCAGAGGAAGCCGTCTGGCGGGACAGGTCAGTGAACTCCGGCGAGGTGAAGCAGTGTCAAAAGTAACTCTTTGCCCCGCTCCGCCATCAACGCCCCCTGCCTTCAGTGGGCAGACATACTCCACACGGCCGATACGACAACGACGCAGAACGTCCTTTTGTACGGTTATAAATTGTCAGGTTCTCGATAAGACACGTACAACTCAGGCAGGAGTCCCCAAAACGTGGTGAGATCTTCCCATAATCACACGGAGAAAAAGCATCAATGCACAATGTCCTTTCGAACATCAACGACCCTTTGGTTTGCCTAAAGGAAGCAGGCAGAGCCCAAACTCGGGGCGGGGGCTCAGTGAGACGGCTCGGCAGACGGCTGCCAGCATGAGGGGCTCACGCACAGGCCCCCGCCGCTCTCCCTCCCACTGAGCCAACGTGGGACAACTGTGACCCTGCCCAGAAGCCGATGCTCCCGCACAGCCCAGAAAAAAGCAGGAAAACTGCCTGTAAATCCCAACAAATTGTCACACGCATTTATAACTCTGACAAAGCTTTAAGGCACAGAAAATGGAGAGTTTTACAATTTAAAAATACAGTAATTGGAAACAACCCCAAAGGTCTTGTCAAACGAACAGATAAAGGAGAACGTGGTAGGTCCACGCGGCGGGACGCTCTGCAGCCACGAGACCAGGGAAAGGAATAAAGTAGTGACAACCCGCCGTGCCACGCGGCCGCCCTGAGCGCTCTGCGGCGAGGCAGGGGCACGGAACGCCCGGACTGAGCAACTACACGGAGACGGAGAGCAGACCCGTGGGATGAGGCTGTTCCAGGGCAATGAAGAAGGCTTTCGACTGGACAGAAGGCCAAGGCGTTCTTACTCCGCTGTTTGGCAAGGCTTCGTGAGAAACCCACTTTGAGCAGACACTGGAAAGAAGGACTTTCCATCGGCAGGAAACAGGTGGGCGGGGCCGGCCGCGGCCAGGGACCCACGGGCAGCACAAGCAGCAGCAACGGGGACGAGGGTGGAAGCAGGAGGGGCTGGTGTGGGCTGGGGGGGTCACACGGGGTCGTGACGCCAGGCTCCAGGGCTTACGGTGTCGTCTATAAATAGCTGGCAGCCTCTGCAACTGGCCAGGTAGGCAGAGTGACCACAGCAGGGCATGGCGGGCCCCGCCGCCCACTTGCCCGCTCTGGGTGCTGACACCCCCCGCCCCGCCACCCGACAGCACCTCCCTAACCACCCTAATGATAGTCCTTGCAGCGGACACACTGCACATCTGTCCCCCATGCGTTTGACCCCCCCCCCAGGTCACAAGCTCCCCGACAGCAAGAACCCTCCGTGTGGGCCTGCCTCTGCTCAGCAGGTGTCCCAAACACTGGGGGAGGCAGGCACAGTGACAGACGGTAGAGACACAGGTCCGAGCAGGGGGACGGGGGGGCGGGGCGCTGAAGGGAGGGCCCTGCACTGGTCCGGCCAACAGACAGCGAGGTTTCTGTCCTGTCCTGGGGCTATGACAAGGCTGCACATCAGTTAGGAAGCTCTTTTCCAACAGCTTTCAAACACTTGGAGGTGAATGCCTGCTGGTATCAATGAGAACACTTTCCTCTACGTGGGTCACAATATTCTCTCATCTCTTTCTAGGGCAGCTCGGGAGCTACTAGCAAAGGCAAAGGCACAGAGACCAGCTTCACCTGAGGAACCCCACCAACAGACCCCCGAGTGGGCTTCCGCCTGTTCCTTGGCAGAAGGGATAAGACACTCTGTGCTTCAACACGGTGGCAACAAGGAGCCTGCAGGGTGGGTGGCAGGGAAGGGGGTCTCTCCTGTGCCCCAAGAAAATGTTTTAAACTCATTCTGGGAGCCAGCCCTGAATGGAAGCCGCTTCCGGACTGCTGGGCTCCCTCCGCTGAACCCCCCGCCCCAAGGGCACTTCAGCAACGAGGGACCCCGTCTACAGCAGCGGCGGAGCCAGAGGACCTCTGAACAGAACCATCCACGAACACCTCCACAAAAGCACAAACAGAATTCACCAAACTAAAGACGCCACTTGGCGAAGCTGCATCCTTTCAAAGAGCATCTGTGGGACCGAGGGGAGCCGCGGTCCTTCACCAACACTCCAGAGAAAACACCCACCCAGCCCGATGGGCCCCGTTTCCTTCCACACCAGAGACGTGAGCCTCTCCCCACAGGCCCCCACCTGCTCAGGGGAGCGGGCGCCTGGCAGACAGGAGCCCGGCCCCAGCCCTCTCCGGCAGTCACAGCCAGGCCCCGCGGCCACACAGGGACCCACCCTGCAGATCTGACCCGGGGCAGTTTTACTAAAACACGTTTGTAAGGCAGGAGGGACCGTCGGTCTAACAGTCTCTGCCATGAGTCACAGAGACCTGCCACAGTAGGAGAGAATGGAATTTAGGATTCTAACCCAGCAATTCTCGCAGAACGGCCCAGGGAGTCCTGGGGGAGGGTCCCCAGGAGCCGCGAAGGGGGTTCCCAAGGTCGGAAGTAGTTCTGTCATAACACAGACTCTGAGAGAAGACCCTCCCATGGAGACAGCGCCCCCCCCACCCCCGGCCAGAACCCAGGCTGCCGAGAAGGGGCAAAAAGCCAGTTCACCCAGGAACGGTTCTGGAAGCAGCAACGAGCACTGCTTTGATGAAACACGGGCTCGCGGGCTTTCTCGGGTCTGTGTGAGGAAACAGGAGGCGCGTCTCCCTCAGCGTGGGGCCTTCGCGCCATCTGGAGAAGCGCTGGGGTGAGCGTCCCTTCCCGGGGAAGATGGCCTGGCCCGGGGGGTGGACAGGCGTCCTCAAGGCTCCAGCCCTGGCCCCGCCGCAGGGATGCGCGTCGAGCCTCAACACGAAAGTCGCAACTGCGGGAAAACCTGTGGTCACCGCCGTCGGCTTCAAGGCTCCGGATCGTGAAAGACATCTGCTAAGACGCACAGTGACATCCACGAACAGGACACGTGTCTGTGTGCAATGCCACAGCCCGTGTTCGGACAACCCGCACAGCTCAGGAAAGCGACGACGACCGACCGAGGACGCAGGGCCGCCCGGGCCACACCCAGCGGGGCGCGCGCTCGGCACCGGGTCCCCGCGGCTTCGGACGCGGCCCTGCACGCAGCTTGCACGGAGCAGGGGAGGCCGGAGAGCGCCTGGTGGTGCGGGGACCCAGCACCCAGCTCTGGATTTTGACTCAGGTCGTGACCTCAAGGTCCTGAGATCAAACTCCTTATCAGGCTCCGTGCTGGGCGGGGAGTCTGCTTCCCTCTCTGCTCCTCCCCACCCCTGCGCTGGCTCCCACGCTCGCTCGCTCACTCCATCAAAAAAAAACAGCAAACATGACCAGAGCCGAAGGCAGCGGCTCAACCCACTGAGATCTCGGGGTCCTGGGATCGAGGCCCGCATCGGGCTCTCTGCTCAGCAGGGAGCCTGCTTCCTCCTCTCTCTCTGCCTGCCTCTCTGCCTGCTTGTGATCTCAGTCGGTCAAATGAATAAATAAAATCTTTAAAAAAAAACAAAACAAAAAAACAGCAAACAAACTACTACCGGTCAGAGAAGAACATCCACCCGGAGCTGAGAAGCCACTAGCTCTGCCCTGCGGGCCGGCTTCCCTCTCAGCTTCAACAACAGCAACGACTCCAGGAGCCCCCTGTGGGGCTCGCAGTGGGCCAGACCTCAAGGACGTTTACAGAAAGTGTGAAACAATATCACTCTTCTCACTCCGTTTTTGTTTAAAAAAAATGATCTTCCATAAAAAATACAATCTATGAACATACACCACATTTCTCACTGTCTTTATGGCACATTATTATTTTTGGACTCGTCGGCTTTGACTTCCAACACACGAGCATCAGGAGCGCCCACAGAAACGAAGGGTCTTCGAGGACCCTGATCGCCGGAGACCATGCCGAGGTCCCGAAGCAGAAGCTTCCAGAAGCAGCGCCTGACCCTGTCGTGTTGTGGTGCGGCCTGTCCCGCAGACTGTTCTGAAAACCCCGTGGCTCTGCCCTCGGGTGTCTCTGGGAAGGACGGCAACAGCCGCAGCTCTCAGGGGCCCGCCGGGAGCCCGGGCTGCTGAGGGGCTGCACACGCGCGGGGTCTGGGATCTGGCAGAGGACGGGAACAGCGGCCGCGCGGGTCATTGCTAGAGGCCTGGCCGATCGCCCCGTCCCAGGAAGCTCTGCTCTGGCGGGCAGAGCCCACACGCGGGTGGGGAGGCCCGACGGCACCAGACAGCCCCTCTCTCTAGGAAACTGCCAACCAGAAGAGGGAAGCAGACACACCGAAAGTGTCAAGAGAACAAACACAGAGTTAACCATTAATAAATGTGGAAACAGGCCGTGCTTGCTCCAAAGGGAGCGAAAGGATCCAGGTACGGCTCGGCACACCAAGTTCATTGACAAAGGTCCTTGGATTCCCTGGGCCAGTGTCTCCTCTGACAGAAACCACCCAGTTCCGAGACCTTTTGTGGGGGCGGAGGGAGAGGCTTTGGCAAATCAGCACTTTACCTCCGAGTTTATTCTGTTCTTTCAGTTTAAACAACTAGTTATTATCAAGTGCTCAACTCAACAGCAGCAAACACCATTCACTTCAAATACGTAAGATCTCACGCAGGGAAAGACCCGAGCACACGGGTGCCGGCGCCGCGTCCGGGAGCAAACAGCTTTCTCGCCCCGCTGACGGGTCCTCGCCAGCCCTGGGGGCTCTGTCGGCGGCGACCCTAGCAGGAGGAGAAAGGGGACCATCTGCAGACTTTAGGAAATGCCAAAAAGTGCCTTCCCCTTCCTACCCTATAGCTCAATCATCAAACAACCTGCCACTGAATTCAGGTCCCCTTGTGCCCCTGCACTAATGTGCCAACCGCGCCTCACGGTATGCCACGGGCCCGTGACAGAACCGAGCTCCGTGTGCGGACGCCCTGCGGTGGCACGGGCTAAGGGGCGGTCAGCGCACAACCACGGCGAGCGACCTGAGCGACCTAAAGCACAGGGCCAGGCGCCCCAAACAGCCACCACGGCTCACTGGGCCGCCCCGTAAGCACAGCCCTTTCTGCTCCTCCGTAGAAAGAGGGGGAGACCACGCAGGGATTCAGAAGCGGTGCTTCCAAAAGGCCTTTCATCCCATTAGCTGGTTCTGGGCAGCAGCCTACAGAAAGGCATACAGAGGGCGCCTGGGGCTCAGCTGGTTAACCGTCGGCTCAGGTCATGATCCTGGGGTCCTGGGATCAAGTCCCCAGTCCCACTCCCTACTCAGCGGGGAGCCTGCTTCTCCCCCTCACTCCGCCTCCTCCCTGCGTGTGCTCTCCCTCTCTCAAAAAAAAAAAAAAAAAAAGCATATAGGAGTGTTCTCAGACTTCAGACGGCAGAGGTGGCTTCAGAAAATACCTGAACTATTAACAAGGGCGGTAAGCGGGGGTCCCCCGGATGCCCAGAGTCACTACAGGGCATCACAGGTCTGTGGCGTAAAAGCAGAAAGGGAGAGTAAAGCTCAAACCAGTATTCATTAATTCAAAAGGGCATTCGGAAAGAAACTCCAACTGACTGCTCTTTAATTAAAACATTGGAAAATCCAAACCCACTAGCTCAGGTCAATGTTTTCCTTTTATTCCTTGCCGAAGTCTGTGCTGCCACCGAGAGTTCTCTTAAAGGTCCTCCACGTCTGCACGATTACGGCAGAGCAACGCGAGGCACCCTCCTCGTGCGTCCACCGACCGTGGCAGGGGCACGGGCCCATCGCGAGGACACGCACGGGGTAGGGCCAAGGTTCTGGAACGTGCAGGCAGCCGCCCAGTTCCGCATCTAGGCTCTGGCACTTTCTGAGCCTCTGACTGCACGTGTGGGATCCGCCTTCCCGTCCCCTCACACACGGGCCTGCGCCCACCCACGGGGGCCCTGCCATGCACCGCCCACTACCCTCCCCACGCTTCCACTACTGACTGTCTCCTTGGTCCCTTATTCATGCTGCAAAGAACACTCGTAGTTTTAAGGCTAAAGGCACGGATTTGCCAAATGCCAGCATTTAGGACAGACCACTCTTAAAATCAACAAGAATGTAATGAAGTGGACAGTGACGGGGCGCTGTGCAGGATGCGGGTCCCGTCGGCCAGGAACGGTCAGCCGGGGGTCAGCTGCCACCAGCTGTCTGCACCTGCTCTCGGTCCCAGGCCCACGAGGCGGCTGCTCCCGGGCCACGTGGGCGCCAGCAGTGTCTGCCTAGCAGAGCCCACGGCTTCCGTGACACCCGAATGCCGTCTGAGCAGCAGCGGCTCAGAGTCAAGGCCAAAGCAGCAAAATGAAAAGGGAAGCTCTCCACTACCCGACCGACAGCCGGAACTGAAGGGACAGAACACAAGGACGCACGTCAGGCCAGCAAGCACACCTGCAGACCGCAGCGGGCTCAGGGTCAGCACGCACACGCGAGAACACGCGGGACGCGAAGTTTAAATGTGTTCAGAGAGGTTTTGGGTTTTTTTGTTTTGTTTTTAAAACTCTAGACAAGGGACGCCTGGGTGGCTCAGTCGGTTGGACGACTGCCTTCGGCTCAGGGCGTGATCCTGGAGTCCCGGGATCGAGTCCCGCATCAGGCTTCCAGCTCCATGGGGAGTCTGCTTTGCTCTCTGACCTTCTCCTTGCTCGTGCTCTCTCTCACTGTCTCTCTCTCTCTCAAATAAATAAAAATAAAATCTTTAAAATAAAATAAAATAAAATAAAACTCTAGACAAGCCTCCTGCTAGTGTCCGTTCCCAGTCTCTCCGTCATTACAGGCAGAACCGTCCTCCGTCCCTGCACCACGGATCCCATCCACACTGACGTCTGTTTCCAATTAAGACACACTATTGAGTTACAGCGCGAATGTGTCTGCTTTGTTTCTTCTGGGGCTTTGTTTAGAAAACAACGTTGACAGTGTCCAACCCAACAACCAGCACCAAATACAGGAAGAGTCGCTTACAAGAATCAGAGAAATCTGTTCCCGTTCCGAGAAGGGTGCTTCACAACCGACACGTGCCACGCTCATCTGTGTTGGTCTGCGATCTCCAGTCGAAGCAGCAGCTCAGCAGGGAGACAGGCCTTTCAGGAGCACAGTGGAAAATTCCACGGACAGACGGACACGCCATCCTGTAGGACTCAGTGGGGGACCTTCGGGGGACTGCACAGCATTTGCACTGAGTCATCCACAACCCCGCACAGGCACTCCGTAGCCCAGCTCTGCACAATTTCTACGGCCCATCAGCCAGGCCACAGCGAAAGGTTCCCCCAAATGCCCCCCACCTGTTGCAGCAGCGCCCTGCTTTATGCAGCCTTCACCAGCCCCAGGCAACACACAACGCGGAAAGAAGCTCACCAGGAGCTCGTCATCCCCCAAGAATGGCACACTTGCCCCCTCCATGAGCTGCGCCATTGCTCCTACCCACTAAAATAGCCCCCTTAAAAGGAACATGCTCTGAGCACATCCTAGGCACAAGGAGGCATTTCCCATGAGGTAGCCCATTTTGCTTTCACAGTAATGACTGTTAATTATAATTAAAACAGTAATTATACTATATAATTAACATCAAAACAATTGATAATTAAATAAATATACCAATGGTTATTTGTTGTAAGTAAATATGTCTCTACAGTGCATAAAAATATACCATATTAATTATCCTGATAATTCTAGAATAATTTTATATTAATAGTTACTCATAATAACTAAAATTGGCACTTTCATTATCCCCACTTCATAAATGTTTCCTCATCTAGAGCCAATATGATGAGAGAAGCCAGGACTTGAACCCAGGGATGCAGCTGGGACAGAACCATTCTTCTCTACTAGCAGCCTTTGGGGTGCGACACCCACGGCGGGGGGGTGCTCAGCAGGTGTCCTGGAGCCCCCCCTTACAGATGAAGTCAGCTTACTTGAGGGGCTTCTGCGGTCAACCTCTCAAGGAAGACGTGTTTTAGCATTAACTTTTAAAAAAAATTTTTTTTGAACATTTTATTTATTTATTTAACAGAGACACAAGGAGAGAGGGAACCCAGCAGGGGGAGTGGAAGAGGGAAAGGCAGACTTCCTGCTGAGCAGGGAGCCCAATGCGGGGCTCGATCCCAGGACCCCGGGATCATGACCTGAGCTGAAGGCAGACACTTAACCCACGGAGCCCCCCAGGCGCCCCAAGCATTAACTGTTGATACCTCGGTGCCTACGTGGTTTTACTAAGCCTCTGTTCCCCCACCCTACACACACACACACACACACACACACGCACACACACACACGCACACGCGCACGCGCACGCAGGCTCACACGCACCCTCTGCCTCCACTCCACAGTTCTCAATCCTGGGTGCTGCAGCGCAGCCGTGAGATGCAGTCCTGCCCTTGGCCATGTCCAGTGAGCGAGAGACAGACGCAGCTCATGCCCTGCACGCCTCCCCAGGGACCGAGCACGTGCCTGGAGGGAAAGGGCGTGTGCCAGGCGGAGGCGGATGACGAGATCACGAAAGCAGCAGCGGAGGGGACCGGGGACGGCCTGCCCCAGGCCAGGCAGCCAGTTCGTGACCCCCTGAATCGTCCCAACTGCGGGAGTTTCTACCCCCCCGCCTCGCGAGGAGACTGAGGCACGGGAGAGGCGCCGCACAGCTCGGGGCCCGGAGCCGGGAATCAGGCCCCAGCGGCCAGGGCTCGAGGCGTCCGGCGGGCGGGAAGCCACCCCTGACGCACATGAGCAGCCGCCATCGCTCCCCGGTGCACGCGGGGCCCCCACTCTCCACGCAGATGGACGGCACCCAAATGCTCAAGATGCGAGAACATAAAATCGGAACGGCAGGTGGACCCCAACTATCCAGACATGTAGGGGAAACATCTAAGGACGCCCAGCCGGCTCGGGCGTCAGAAGCTGAAGGCCCACAGGCGTAGAAATTACTCAAAGATACAATCTTACATCAATAAAGATAAGGAAAAAAGTGTCTGATGCCTTAAACTTACGAGTAAGAAAAGTACCAGTCTGGGGTGGTGCCCAGGTCCTCGGTGCTGGCAGGAAATGGATTTCTGAGCGAAGCCACGACCTGCCCACCCCTTTCACAGCAGAGGAGCAGGCTGGAAGGATGGTCATAAACGGGGCTGAGAAGGGGCTTGGGGAGGCGGGTGGAAGAAGAGAAAAAAAGGTCTGGAAAGAACGTGATGCGTATTAACTCTCCCTCCCAAGGATTATTATGTCTATCTCCCATACTGGGTACTTCCCATACTGCAATTACTATTCCAGCATCTCCGAATGCTCTGGGATGAGACGTATTCCTTCCATCCAGAAGAGAAGAAGAATTTTTGGAAGACTGGAATCAGGAGGCCACAAGGCCTGTGGGCCAGCCCACGCCAGGGGCGGACCGCACGGGACACCTGCTCTGATAAGGGCCGTGGCTGCTTATCCTGGGCGGCTGCCCCCCAGCCCCATCTATCGGGGTCACGCAGAGCCCAGCAGCCTGGCAGACCCGGGCGCACAGTGTATCTACGTGTAGCAAACGGCGGCACCTGGCATCGGGCGGCAACTGTTACCGACGCTCCAGCTCTGGGGTGGCCCTGGTAGCGACTGTTTGCAGCCACTCCCACGTTTCCTCCCGCAACACCAAGACCGGCCTGCAGGGAAGCTGGAGGTTCTGGCTCTCCTCAATTTGTTTCCGATTTTAAGTGCAACACTAGTAACAATCTCCTTTCCCACTCCAGACGACCCATTACCCCCGACAGACGACGGACGGCGGAACCGATCTTTCCCCACTAGACCCAGAAGCAAGGCCACGAGCCATGAGACAGTCATGCCGGGGCACAGGGGGACTCCTGAAGGCAGACACCGATGGTCACTGCCAGGGAGCGGGGAGCAGAGAGGATCCAACGGAGGGGACAAGGTTCTGACTGCCCAGTACCGGGCCGAGCGCAGAGAAACCAGGCCGGACAGCGCTCTCCGGCTGGCACATTCGGTCTCCCAGGGATACGCGTTAGCAACTCCGAAACCACTCTGTGCACTAGGTCTGAACAAATATGCCAGTGCATTGTGGGTAACGCGACACAGGCTTCTCATGCCTGGTAAAGAAGTTAGAAATAGGGAACGAGGAAAGCCAGAAGAAACGCTGTGGTACTGGACTGGGATCAGAGATAAGAGCATGAACTCACGGGGTTTCAGACATACACAGGAGGACAAACAGATCGCGTGCGCGTGAGAAGAGACACATCTGTTTCCTAGCTGTGCCTACCACAAGGACACCCCAGCAGCAAGCCCACACCAGGGCCCCACTCTTACCTGCTTTCACCCTTCTCCAGTAAAAGGAACAAGGGCTCCCTGACGGAGCGGACCGGGCGGAAAAAAATACAAGGTGAGCCTAGAGCAGCCTGTAGGTCCAGATGGGAAATCCTACAACATAACGGGATGTGCCGGAAGGACACGGATACTCCTTGAAAGAGCTTCACGTCAAGGTCACAAAAGACAAAGAAAGGGACTGTCGCAGATAGGAGAGGGCAAGAGACGGGACCACAAATGCCACGGGGGCCCCCAGGCTGGATGAGGTCCCAAAATGGACACCGTATGTCCAGAAAACAGACATATTCAAACTAACAACCAAACCAGATGAAGATCTGTAGCGTATGTAATAGCAACGCCACACAAACGTCGCCTTCCTGCTGTTGGCAACTGTCCTATGATCCCGTAACATAACCTCAGGGGGAGGCTCGTATGGGAACTCTGTACTGCTTTAGCCACTTCCCCCAAGTCTCAAATCATGTCAAGATAAAGGGTCAGTTAAAAGAACATCTAGGAAGGCGATGAAACGAAGTTTCACATCACGGAGGCCGGAGGGGGGTGGGGAGAAACCGGCGAGCAGGGCTGGGCCCAGCCGGCGAGTGGAGCGACTGTGCCCGTCACCACGGGGCGCCTTCTATCGCCTCCTCTGCTGCGCGCGTCTGGATTTATCCGTACAAATGAGTCCTTCAAAACTTTGTCGCAAAGCCTGAAACAACATCGGTCTGCTCACTTCCACTAGTGTCCTGCACCACCCCGCCAAACCCGAGAGATCAAAGTCGGCCGTCTTCAGGTCCTGTCCCCAAGGCTCCGTACGCCGCCCTGAGCATCCATGCAGTGGGCCGTGCGGGTCATCTCCGAGCCACCTCGCGGCTGCTCTCCACACGTGGCCGGGAGGACCCCTGCAAACACGGACGGCTGCGCCGCAGGCTCTGCCCTGCCCCTGGCCTCCCCGGTTAAGAGCGCCGCACCTGGGCTGCCTCCGCCCCTGAGCCTGTCCGGCTCATCGCAGGCCCCCAACAAGCCACGCTCCCTGCCATGGTCCCTTCCGGCTCCAGGAAGGTGCTCTCCACCCCACCTGCACTCAGAAGCATCTGCCGTTCTCCGTGGACTCGTGGGTGACCGCCCGGTCTGCGTCTGTGTTCTGACCCAGGCAGGGAGCTCAGAGGGCAGGAGCCGCCTGAGCACACGCTCATGGCCACGGCTGTGGCCCCGGCCCCGGGCGTGATGCCGAACACGTGGCCAGCACACTGTCCTTTCTGCCGGGAGGGAACATCTGGGCCTGAATCTGGCTACGGGACTCTCATCTTCTCTCCTGCCCTATTAAAGTGCACTTAGCTTTATTGTGTGTTTCTAGCTCTCCAGGCCCAAACACCTTCTACATCTGGCACGTGGAAATGGATGCTATCTTACAGCAGTTAAGTACATTTGGGCAAAACATGGCTAAACCTTTTTTTTTTTTGCACTTTGGTAAATGGTAAGTACACCCAAAATGGCTTACTACATTAAGAATTTCATTTTCTAAAAGGCGGTGAAAACAGTTAATATTGGTAAGGACGTGGAGAAATGTGAAACTTCAATGCTTGGTGGGAATGCAAAACAGTGCAGCCACTGGGCAGGACACCGTGACAGGCAGGTCCCCAGTCCTAGAGCAGAACTCCGTGACCACCCCCAGGGATGCATCCGAGAGAAAGGAAAACTATGTCCGCACGCCTGCTGGCTCATGAACGTTCCCGGCAGCCGTATTCGCCACAGGCGAAGGGCAGAACAAGCCACATGTCCGCCACCCAGAAGACACCCACACAGTGGGGCGCTCAGGCACGAAGTCACACGGTCTCGATTCCACCTCCGCAAGCTGCCCGACTCCAACCCAAGTGGGATCGCACAACGCACAGGGCAGCATGCAGAAGGGCGGCTGCCCAGGGGTAGGGCGAGGGGTACAGTGCTTCCTTTTGGGGTGATCAAATGTTGAGGAACTTGCTAGAGGTAATGGGTTCGCCACTCTGTGACGGCACCAAACCCCGCGGACTGTGACGGGCACCCGGCTGGCTCAGCCGGTGCAGCTCGACTTCAGGGTTGTGGGTCTGAGCCCTGCTCTGGGTGTAGAGGCTACTTGAAAATAAAACCTTAAGGAAATAAATAAAATGCCTTGTGTTGTGTGACTTTCACCTCAATTTAAAAAAAAACTACGGCGGGCGCCTGGGTTGCTCAGTCGTAAAGCCTCTGCCTTCGGCTCAGGTCATGATCTCAGGGTCCTGGGATGGAGCCCTGCATCAGGCTCTCTGCTCAACGGGGAGCCTGCTTTCTTTTCTCTTCCTCTCTGCTACTTGTATCTGTCTGTCAAACTAACTAATTAATTAATTAATTTTAAAAAGCGACGGCATTTTGAAAGAATTTCCTCTTGGAAACACCTGGTATTTTTCTTTTCCCCTTGCTAACGATCCAGGCGCACTTGAAAAAATCACACAAGTAGGATCCACCATGGCTTAGAGCGCTGGAGGGCAGGCCACCGCCGCCAGGGAGGCCTCCGGTGTCCAGACCGGGGCCAACAACCCTCTTTCAGCATCAGTTTGAGAACGAGCCAACCAAAAGCTGACTTAACAACCACCATTTCACCACACAGATCAAGACTACCTCACCTCAATAAAAATGTGCCAAAATAAAATACAAACCACGTTTCAAATAAACGTGTACTGGAATGACACCGGGTACGGCAGCAAAGCTTAAAAGTGAGTCTTGCAAACTGCAAATGACATTTCATCTCTGAGCTGCGGGACAGACGGCACCCCAGCCCGCACGAGGGAGAGGATTCCCTGAGGGAATGAAATTTAAATCCCTCAAAACGTCAACCTAATTCTTTGCTTTTCTTCTAAAGACAAATAAAATAAAATAAATAAAAATTTAAAATGCCATACAGAGTTCCTTCAGCTTTACAACCAAATTTTCTACCATCTTTTCCATTTACTTCATATATTTATCTTCTAGTGAATTTTCACCCAAGACGTACGTTTCTTCCAGAATTCCATGACTGAAAAGCTAACCGGCTCCTCACCAAGGACCCCAGCCCCGGGGGCTGCACAGCCCCCTGCTCGGGCACAGGTCACAGTCCGGCTCCGGCAGCAGGGAGCACTGACGTGTGTCCACGCAGCTGAGTCTCAGAGGGAGGCAGGTGACACCGCTGTCCCCTTCTCACACGTGAAGACGCTCAGCGGAACACGGGCTCAGGAGAGCCCAGAGGGACTGAGGCTCCCACACCCACGAAGCTTCCAGGTGGGCACCAGGGGCCCCGCCTCCCACCCAGCACTGGCCACCTCCAGACCTACTTCCCAAGGGCACGGCTCTGGTCACGACCTGATGGAAGCCACGAGGGAGGCAGTCAGCTGCCCCTCACCCCACCTCCACCGGCCACACCAACAGCCTGGCTCAGTGGAACGGACTGGGGGCTCCCACTGCACTCAGCCCCGTCTAGAATAGACGCGCCCCCGAGAGGGGAGCTGCGGGGCTGGAGGGGAGGGAGGGCTTCTCGGTGTCCGCTCTCTGACACGCTAGAATCCGGCTTGTCCCACGGACATCCATTGCCGGGGTAAGTCAGTCATTCCAGAAGCGGCCCCCACGGCCCTCTTCCCTCCAGACCACTGAGCACACGTCCCCCCCAACGGACGGTGCCACCCAGCGCACCAGATGGGGTGGGGGAGACCACGGCCGCCGAGCACCACAGGCTCACAAGGGCAAGGGAGGAGCACGGCCAGAAAAAGCGCTAAGGGGGGTTGGGGGTGGGAGTTTTCAAAAGTGTACACAATGGGGTGCGGGGGGGCTCAGTGGGTGAAGCCGCTGCCTTCGGCTCAGGTCATGATCTCAGGGTCCTGGGATCGAGCCCCACATTGGGCTCTCTGCTCAGCAGGGAGCCTGCTTCCTCCTCTCTCTCTGCCTGCCTCTCTGCCTACTTGTGATCTGTCTGTCAAATAAATAAATAAAAATCTTAAAAAAAAAAAGTGTACAGAAGCTTCAAGTCACTAGAGTAAAACAATCGACAATTAAATGTAATAAACGTTCAGGAAGGAGAAGGGACACACGGCGGATGCTGGAAACAGACCAGGGTGACCGAGAGGACTCGGGGGCCCAGGCGGACGCAGCTGACCGCGGCTGTTACTGAAGGACACCGAGCACCAGAAGAAACACGCGGGGGCCGAGGGAAGACGGCGGCTTCTTCTCCTGGACTTCGGGAACGGCCTTCCGCGCGGCCGTCTGTAAGACGGAGGCGGGCGCTGCCGCAGCGGCTCCCGCGCGATCTCACGTTGAGATCAAGGCTCCACGCGTGGCGGGGAGAGGCCTCTCTCCCTCTCGGCCCCTCCCTCCACTAAGATACATAAATAAACCTTTTAAAAAATTAAAAATAAAACAAAACGTGCCCCAGCGGCTCCCTCCTTGCTCCGTCACCAGCGACACACCAGGGTTCTCTGGCTGGCTCAGGGGAGGGTCTCGGCCCCCTGCCCCACCTGCAGGCTTCCCCCCACCACCCCCCTGCTCAGCCACCTGCAAAAATCCTAGCACCTCCCCGCCTGCAGGTGCGTGAGACCTCCCGCCTCCGCCTGTCACACAGACACAACACAATTAGGTGGACTTTCCGAGGGATTTAAATTTCATCCTATCAGGGAATCCTCTCCCTAACCACCCGCAGGGGTCCCTGCCTCTGAGGGAACAAAACGGCCCCTCCCTCAGACCACGTCCCGTTCCCCCCATACCGCCCCACCCCGACCCCCTCCAGAGCCCCCCAACTCCCCCAGCGGCCGCTGCCTGGACCCGTCTCTCTTCTCAACAGGCTGTCCTGACATCCTTCTGCCTTCCAGATACACCCATCACCAGAGAGGGGGCTGGGAAAGCTGTCACCATCAACATCACGTCCTGACGAAGGGATGGAGCCTGACCAGGGGACGGCAGACAGACCCGCCTCCTGAGGAAGGGCCCACAGCCGTGGCGAAGCAGCAACGTCCCCAAGTTCTCAAACCCCAAGAAGTAGAACCCGCACCCGATCAAGCCTTTGGGTCTGACCACTGACTTGCAGGAAAGCCACACAGGACAGAGGAACACGTCGCATGACACCAGGATGCCACCAGCCGAGGAAATCCAGGGTGTGGGGGACAAGCACACACAGCCGCTTCTTCTACCGGGAAACCGCGAGGAGGGGGTGAGAGCAAGAGAAAGCGAGAGATGAGGAGTCAGGACGTGCTGGTTGTTCCGGGCTGGGGAGGACGGGGTGGGGGGAGTGACAGCGGAGGCACAGGGTTTCCCTGGCGGGGGGGGGGGGGAGACAGTGTCCAGCACTATGAGTGGCCGCACCGATCTGTAATGGAATAAAACACACGAAATGGTACACTTTAAATGGCAAGTGAGTTACCCGTCATTACACGGTGTGTACATCACGTGTACACGAGCTATACGTCGATGAGCTGTGAAGTTTTTCAAACAAATTGAAAAGACCCGTCAGCCCACCGCAGTGCGGGCCCGAGCTGGAGCCCGGCTCCGTCCCGTTGAAATCCACATCCCGCGAGTCACCGGGGCGGGGCTGAAGGGGTGCTCGGCGGCCTGGGACCGTGGGGAGGGCTGGTCTCTCTCCTGGTGACTAGGGGACCCCCGGGAGGACGGGGGCGGACGAGGGGCGCGGGCAGAGACACGCCCTTACCCGGCAGGGCTTGCTTCTGAAGCCGCGTGAGGACAGCGCGACCGGGGAACGCGCCGGACGACGAGCAGCGGGCGGCCACCGAGACGGCTCCGGACAAAGCGAGGCGCTCCGGGGCCCGCGGGGGCGTCACACATGCCTCCGCTCCTTCACCTCCCGCCCCTGCCCTGGGCTCAGCCCCCCGCAGTGGCCTCCTCCGGGCAGACTCCCTGCCACCCGCCCTCCCCGCTCTGTTCCTAACACAGCAGCACGTCAGAAAACTCAGCTGACATCTCGGCCCGGCTCGTGCCTCCTGGGCATGAAGTCCTTCTCTGACGACTTCCCCACCCTCGGCCGGCTCGGGCCTGCCCCTCCCCGCTCCCCCCGACCCGCCCCATGCCCTGCCCCCACCTCCACTCGGCCACCTGCCCGGAGCCGGTCCCGCTTTGACCATCCATCTCCCCCCACAGGAGCTCGACCGTCCATCCCGAACCTTCCCTGCCCACAGCTCAACGCTGGGTCGTCATCTCCAGTCCCCGTGGCTCGGAGACACCTTCCGCGTCTAACCTGACGTTCTCGCGGTGAACCATGTGCTTGAGCATGTCACCACCATGTTAAGAGCAAAGTCTCCCAGCAGCGTCCCCCCCCCCCGCCCGGGTCCCCGTCCCTGACACGGCCACTCTAGGGTCGCCACATAGGAGCGACAAGCGGAACCCCGTGCAGGGTTCCAACCAGCCGTGAGCGGGCACGTCACGTAGAGACCGAGCCTGGCGCTCCGTCCACGTCTCTCCTGCCCACGCGACCCTGCCAGCTGGGTCCCCAAGCACGGTGAGTCCCGGTGAGCCGACTTCACTGCCGCACCGCGTTAGCCGTGGGGCCCTTCTGAGAGACGCTGATGGGAGCACTAGCTCGGAGCCCCAAGGCCGAGCTGTCATCTCCCTGCTACTGAGCCCCACGAGGCAGCCACGGACACGAGGCACCCGGCAGAGGGTGTTTACCAGGGACATGGTTCTGAAATGTTTTCCTGTCCCTCACCACTTGCAAAGACAAGACCCAGAGGTCAGCCACGGAGAGGAGGGCCACCTGGGAGCTCACGTCCGCACCCAAAGGGGCTGTGGTGCAGGCGGACAACAAGGACACACGGACACGGCAGGAACAGTAAGAATTAGGAGGCGCTGCCCGGGCCCCGAGCGCGGGGCAAGCCGCTGCCATCGCCCACCTTCTTTCGTCCGACCAAGGCCCCTCTACCGCCAGGTGCCTGCCCTCCGGACAAGGACGACACTGAGGGTTCAGCCAGGATGCGAGTGTGGGCGGCCCGGCGTGTACCCCTGCCCTGGGTTTGTCGTGTCAGGAGGGGAGGGGAGGGGGATGCCCCAGGAACACCTAACGACCCCCGGGGTCTGCAGGCACCTTGGCCCCAGCCTCTGCCCAGAGCCCTCCCCGTCTCCGCACACCCTTGGCTTTCTCCCCGCCGATGGCTAGTATTTCTCTATCAAGGCCTTTGCCTCTACAAAGGAGCACACATGGCCTGGCCCGCTGGCTGTGAGGACAGGCAGTCAGCGCTGCTGGAGCCCCGGCCGTCTCGCACCCTGCCCGGCCCCTGCATGCGGCCAGGACCCTGCTCCAAGGAGGACGGGGCCAAGGACACGAATGCAAGAGCCCTTGGGACAGGAGGGCCGGTCACCGCCTGTGACGGAAAGACCCAGGGGCAGCCCCCCAGTTGTGTCAGATGCCCCCCACCAGTGCACCCTGCGTGAGCGTGGTTCAAGACCGGCCCGAGGGGCCCCCGCTATCGAGCTCGCGGCGCACCCCACTCAGTCCTCCACCCCGTGGCTGGGCTCAAGCCGCCCCACGGACCAACGAGCAAGACACGGCACGGAAAACCTCCCAACGGCTGCAGGACTCTGCTTTGAGTCAAAGCTGACAAGCTTCTGAAATGAGTCTGACCTATGAACCCCAGCATTCTGACCTTTTATGTGCCAACTCTTAAGTACCAGAGCTCAGAGCCAAAATACCCAGAATAACTTGAAAAACTACCCAAACGCTGGCCCTCGGGTGACTGCCCCGGGCGACCCTCGAGAGGGGTTTAAGTTACAATGAAAGAGACTCGGGGCAGGAAGCACCTTGATCCCGCAGTCTGGCTGGCTTTAAGGCTCCCTATAGTTCTGGGTTTGCTGCTGCGGGTTCTTAACGCGGGAAACAGAACCGTTTTCACTGGGAACTTACTGAAGCCCCCAGAAGTCACCCTTCCAAGCCTTCCGCCGTAGTTCTAAGGGAAGGTGTGCCGGGCCGCGTTCAAAGCCACACGGACGCGTGCAGCGAGCCGCAGCGAGAGCAGGCAGCCGAGGAAGGGGGGCGCCGTCAGGCCGACTCGGCAGCGTTATCAGGAAAGGGAACCACAGCCGGGGAAGCCGGACTCGTTCCGGTGGTCGCAAAGCCCACTTTGGAGCCTCCACGCTTCCACCTCCCAGAAACACGGCCCAGGGCCGGTGTCCCCGCTCTCGTTTCTCCCACCGGCGGGCCTCAAACCGCACGGAACACGGCAATCACCTGGGACGTTTGTAAAACTTAATTTCCAGGCTCCTCGGGTGATTCCTGGACGAGCTGTTCAGACTGGAGAAGCGGGGCTCGCTCCCCCACAGCCCGCAGGTCCCACTCACGGAGCCCCCGCTGCGAGCTCACTCAGCAGCCCCTGCTCGGCCCTCAGCCCTGTCCTCCACCTCCCTGAGCCCCTCCAGCCCCTCCCCAGAGCCCACCTCGGTCTCAACATGTCCACCTGCCCCACGGGCCTCTCCTCCGCCAGCCTGCAGGTCTATGTCTCACACTTCCCTGACATGGTCATCACCTACCCATAACAAAGCGAGATGGAGTGATGTCCCCTAGGGAGCTCGTCCAGGCGGTCGCAAATGTGGTCACAAAGACGAGGATCCGGCCAGCTCCCCACCCACCAGCTGGGGGTGCCTCCTCTGGGCGGGCTCTGTGCTGGGCGCCCATTCCCGCTTTCGGAACTCCCTGCGCTGCGAGAGGGCCAGGCCCGACCGCCGTACAAACCCACCGCCCCCTCCCCTTGAGAGCGAAGATCCAGCCCGGGGGTCCCCAGCACATCCCACCTTGTCCTCTCAACAACCCTGAGGGCTGTGCGATGAGCCTCGTTTCCAGGTAGGAAAACGGAGACTTAGAAAAATGACAGAGCTGGCTGCGGTCCCCAAGCGAGGAGCAGGCGGTTCGGGGCCCAGACACCAGCAGATGTCACTAAGGAAGTGGAACTTACTTACTGTGTCCAGATGCCAAGACCCAACCCTGGGCCCCAGCTTCTGCCTGGAGGCCCTCGAGGGGGTCCTGCCCATCACCCCACCCGCAGCCGTCCCACCCAGAGGGCCCCCCACCGTCTCAGGCCCTGACAAGCTGCCTACAATCCCCTTCCCACTTCCACTTACTGCCCCCCACACTGCCAAGACCTCTCTACTCCTTTTTTTAAGATTGATTTATTCACTTATCTTACAGAGAGCGAGAGCGAGCCCGAGACAGTGTAATCACGGGAGCAGGGGGTGGCGGGGAGGCGGGTGGGGGCAGAGGGAGAAGGACAGAAGCGGACTCCCCGCGGAGCGTGGAGCCCAGTCCCACGACCCTGAGCTCAGGACCTGAGCCAAAAATCAAGTCAGACGCTTAACCGCCGGAGCCCTCCGGACACCCGAGCCTTTCTCTTCCCTTGCGAGGCGGTCAGAATCAGCAAAGCGGATGGGACCTTCTGGTCGCCTGACCCACCTTCCTTATCACAGCATGTGGCCCTCAGGGCCCTCAAGCCCAGGGTTCCCAGGATCCCTGGCTCCTTCCTCAGCCCCAGCCTCTGACCTGTCAGAGGTCGGCAGAGGGGACCAAAGCCAGCCAGACTCAGCTCCCCACTCACAGATGAGCAAACTGAGACTCAGGACATCACAGGGCTGGCGCCGATGACAACCCCATCTGTCCACTGCTCTAGCTGTGACTAGAGCGAAGAGGAAGATTAAAAGTGGGTTTTTCTAAGCTGGGGGGGGCGGGGCCTGCCTCCAGCCTGCAGTCAGCCACGGAGGGAAATCAGGGGCGTCTCTTAAAGACCAGGCTTGCGAGGCACCTGGGTGGCTCAGCGGGTTAAAGCCTCTGCCTTCAGCTCAGGTCATGATCTCAGGGTCCTGGGATTGAGCCCCACTTTGGGCTCTCTGCTCAGTGGGGAGCCTGCTTCCCCCTCCTCTGCCTGTTGCTCTGCCTACTTGTGATCTCTCCCTGTCAAATTAAAAAAAAAAAAAAGACCAGGCTTGCATCCTTCAGACCTGAGGATTTCAGTAAGAGCAAAGCCACTGAAAAGTGAAACAAGTTTAAAATGAGTGAGCCAAGGGGCCGCTGGCTGGCTCAGTTGGTGGAGCCTGTGGACTCCTGATCTAAGGATCATGAGTTCGAACCCCACGTTGCGTGTAGATCTTTAAAATAAATAAATAAAATGTTTAAGCCCTTCATTTGTGAGCCGATGTACAAGCCCAAGATGTAAGAAACGCTCTGAGGCAGGGAGACATCCATCGTGATACGCCCAGCCCTGGTGTGTGCCTGTTGTCTCAGGGGAGTAATTAGGAGCCCCCCACCCCCCGGTTCACTTGAAAAGTTTCCAGTGTAGACAATAAACTGGTCACCTAGCGTACAGCTCTGTTGAAAGATAAATCAGGACTGTATAGGTGTTTGGTCACGAAGAGTAAGCACCCAGACACGAATCAGTGGTTTCAGGTTTTTAAACTTTGAGAAAAGCAGGGAAAAAAAAATTAGAAGAGTGTAACTTAGTGGTATTTTACCTGGCTAGCGTGCCCACGGCCACGGCGCCACACTTGTGTCACCCACAGAGAACGAGGTGACAAAGTCAGGGGGAGAGCCGGTGAAGTTTAGGGAAACAGTCAGGAACAAGCAGGGACAGAGGTGACCGAGGAGAGTCTGTCTCCCCACCTCACCCGGCAGAGCCCCCCCACACCTGGGGAAAAGCCATCCCCAACTTCTCTAAAGACAAACGCACGCGCCTCCAAAGCACCACCCGTGTTTTCTATACATCCCGAAACGCACCTTCCACTCAGAGCACCACGGCAGACAGGATTCTTCTGCCACAGAGATTCTAGATGCAAAGGGGTCCGTCGACAAACACTGCTTAAGATAGATGTGTCAGAATTAAAACCACAGGCAAATGGGTCTCCAACCAGCCTTACTCAGCAAAACAGAGGGATCCTGAACAACAGGGTTCTTTTCCGAAAACAGGGGAGGGGGCTTGTACAGACTAAGTGTCTCCAGCAAGACCACAGCAGGGGGACTGGTGGGGGAGAGTCCAGATTAAAGGGCCCCAAAAGACACCAAACCAAATTTATGTGTCAACTTCTATTAAAACCCACGACCCATGGGGCGCCTGGGTGGCCCAGTGGGTTAAAGCCTCTGCTTTCAGCTCAGGTCATGATCCCAGGCTTCTGGGATTGAGCCCATCAGGCTCTCTGCTCAGCGGGGAGCCTGCTTCCTTCTCTCTCTGCCTGCCTCTTTGCCTATTTGTCATCTCTGTCTGTCAAATAAATAAATAAAATCTTAAAAAAAAAAAAAAAAACCCACGACCCAACACCACCCGCTGTAAACACACTCCTGAGATAACGGGGGAACCTGACTACAGTCTGTTGTGAAAACAGGTCTGGGTGGACCCTGTTCTTTAGGCACGGGATGAAGTATTTGGGGTGAAATGACAGAACTGGAACTGGCCTTCAAGTATACTCACAAAGCAAAAGGGGAAAAGGAGCAAACATCTGAGGCCAGCCCAGATCGTCCCGGCAGCTGCTGAGGCTTGGTGACAGAAAAAACGGGAGAGTCTTACCAGCGCTCAAACTATTTCACAAGAGAAACTATTAAAAACAAAACAAAACTCCGGTGTTACACTGTGAACATCCACAGTAACGATTCATGAAACAATAACATATTTTACCAGAAACAGGTAACACTCATTATAAAGAATAAACCGGCCTGACATTGTTCCAACTTTGGACGCTGAAACTGTTAGGTAACGGGAAATGATACTCTGCTTCCGAACACGAAAGGTTTGAAGACTTGAAGATTTTCTGTGTTGTTTTCCTGTGTTGTGCACACTTATTTACAGATTTCTTCCAAGTTTATAACAGATCTGTGCAGTCCGGCCTGCGGCAGCCTGACCAGGGTATAGAGACATCCGCTGGATGGCAAACGCGAACCATCACCAGGGACCAGGATAGAGTCACTGATAAGTGGGGGTGGGGAGAGGCTGGGGCGCAGGAGGAGCCCAGCAGCACTGGTCATTCTCTGAGTCAGGGCTGGGGTAGACACCTCTCAAACAAAACTTCTAGGTCACAAAAGTTACTTTGTAGCAATGCCCTGAGCGCTGTAACAAACAGTAGCTTGAGGACTATAAAACCAAAGAAACAGTACTCTTAGACTAGGGTTCCTCAGACTTAGTTCAAGATCTTTGAGCTGTTCAACATCAACAACAACAAACTAATCTGGTCATCTGGAAAGGTTCAGGGTCACTGGAGAAGCAGCCTGAACCGTTAACTGTTGCAAACAGTTAAAAAACTAAGAAGTGGTAACACACCAAACCCCAGGGCACCACGGTAATAGCATTTATTGTGGGCACAACATATACGCATTGTGAACTTTACCTTCTGAATTAATTTACTTAGTAAGTTGCTTAATGAGCATATTAAACTTGGGAGTAGCAAAACGATCTGTGATTTTTCTACAATCCCCACTGAACATCTTTTCATTAGTCTAAATTAAGAAATATAACATTCAAAACCATTTCATTGAAGACAGCACTCCAAAAGTTCCTTTTAAGCCAAATGACAAGCCTTAGTGTGTAGAATAAAACTGAACGCACACACCTTGTAATCACAGCACACTCACAGGGCCTGAAATTTGGGCTCATTCCCATCAAGCCATTAGCTAAGAACTAGACCCATTTATTTTTTCAACCAAAGCTGGCCAACTCCAGGGCAGGTTTATCAGCGAATCACCGGGCCCTCTCCCCACCACGCCACAATGCAGAGGCCCACAACAGAGCAAGATTCTTCCAAGAGGTGTCCGTGACCAGAGAGGAGCCTGGAGACCCAGAGGGCAACAGGTTTCGGAAAACGAAAGGCGAGAAAACACCCCGGTGCGGAGCTCACAGTTCAGGGTCTGCAGCAAGTCCCGAAGCTCTCGTTTCAATTTTACCGAGCAACGCACACACCAGAGCAGTCTAGATGTAACAGGTTCTTCTGACTGGGGGTCAAGGTCAAAAGGACTGAAAACCACCTCTTTAGGGAGAGTGTGCAGAGTCAGCCTGGGATCCAACAGATCATCCTATGCTCACTGGCCATTGGACCTTGGCAGGGTTCTTAACCTACGGGAGGCTCCAAAATGAACATCACCAACTCAGGGAGCCATCATCCTATGGATTAATTAACTTGAGACTCAACACAAAAGCTTGACCTTCCCCAAGGTTCTTTACTTTTTCTGGGCCTTCAAATTTTAAACTGAAGATCTGGAAAAAAAAAAAAAAAAAAAATCCACGCTGTAGCACTTAACACTTCCTGGGCTCCGTGGCAGGGGCTCCCGGGAGAGCCTCCCTCAGCTAGGCCAGGGGCTACCCTGCCATTTCATGGGGGTGGCAAGGGGAGGGAAACCACCTGCCCAGGGTCTCCAGAAGCCACATGGGCCCTCGGAACTGTGCCAGTAGAGCCCAGGGCCCTTCCTCACCAGACCTGACTAACTTCCCATTGTTCAATCAAATTGCAGAGAGCCTGGAAGGGTTTAAAAGTTGGTCTCACTCAGCCTTGGGGCAGCTTTCAAATTAAGTGTCATCAGAAAAAAAGACACTCAGAATTCACAAGGCTTAGAGCTGTTTGTGAACAGACAACTGTGAGGGACGAGGTCAAGGGGCCTGAGCAGATCAAGAGGGGCTTCCAGACCCCGTGACTCGCAGCAAGTCTGGAACAGGTCGAGCCAGGGGCCCCCACCAGCCTGTAGCTGCGGAGCGCCAGGCAGGGGAGCACAGCTAGCTTGGGGCCAGGAGCAAGCCTGGCGCCTGTGGGGGCCTACAGCCGGCTGGAGCCTGGTGGACAAAGAGGGGGCCAGGCAATGCCCCGTCCAAGTGGCAGGGCCAGCCGGGAAATTTAGGAGCCACGTGCCTGGTGGGAGAAGGAAAAAAGCTTTACAACGACTTGACCATTTTCTCGGCCCAGCACCTCAAACGCCCTGCCACGGAGCATTTAAAACAAGGGGGAAATGTGTTACTCCTTTAAGTTTTTTTAGAACTTTGCCAAAGAAAGAGCGGACTAGTGAGGCAGGGTGCTAAGGGAATCAACACATCTCCTCACTGTCTTCTAGTAAATTGTAAAAGGCAATTAGCACTTGAATAAGCAGCCGGCGTGTCTGGAATGAAAATGAGACGCACGCAGTTTTAGGGTTTTAAGGTGCCGCTTCCCGTCCCTCTGCGTCCACGGTCCTAACCACCAACGGGAATTGGCCGAAATTCAGCCTTTCCAGACTCGCCCTCGGAGAAGGGGCCGCAGAAGCGCAGGCGACCAGAAAAACGAAACTGAGTGCGCTCCAGGCTCGCCGGGCTCGGTCTGGCGCGGGAGCCGCGCGTCCCCGGCCCCCGCCGTCCGCGCCCCGAGCTCGGCGCCACCGGGCCCGGCGCCCCTCCGGCGCTTCCAGCCGCGCGGCCGGGCCCCGCCATCCCCGCCGGGGCCCGCGGGGCGCATGGGGGCCGGGGCCGCGCGCGGGAGGCCGGGCCGGGCGGCGGGCGAGGCGGGCGCGGGCCTCGGGCCTACACGCGGGCCGCGCGGCCCCGGCCCCGGCCTCCGGCTCCACCCGCGGGGCTCCGGGCGCGGGAAGGGCCCAGGCCGCACGGGGGGCGCCCCGACGCCTCGGGGCCGGAGGAGGCCGGGGGCTGCGCGCCCGCGGGGGGCCCGGGGAAACGGCCGGCGGCCCCGGCCCCGCCGTCCCGCGCCCCCCCCCCGCCCCGCCCGCCCCGGGGACCTCGCCGCCCGCCCCGGGAACCCCCCCACCCCGGCCGCGGCCTCGACCCCCGCCCGCCGCCGCCCCCGCCCCCCCGGCCCCCGGCCCGCGCCAGCCAACCGCCGCCGGCGCCGCGGGGACGAGCGCGAGCGGCCGGGCCGGCGCCCCCGCGCGAGGACTCACCGGGGCCGGCTCCCGAGTACATGGTGGCGCCGCCGAGGGGCTCCGGGGCCGAGGGGCGGCCGCGCGCGCGCCACGGGCCCCGACGCCGCGAGCCGGGAGGGAGCCGCCGGCCGCACGATCCGCCCCGGCGCGGCCGCCTCGCCAAACAGGTTTACCCGACGCGGCCGGGGCGGCGGGCGGAGGCGGCGGGCGGGGGGGGGGGGAGGGGGGGAGGAGGGAGGGGCGAGAGAGAGAGGGAGGGGAGGAGGGAGGGGAGGGAGGAAGGAGGGGGAGGGGAGAGGGGCGGGGTCGGCGCGCTGGCGGCCGGGAGCCCGCGCGGGCGGGAGGAGCGGGATCGCGGCCCCGCGGCGAACTGGGGGCGGGAACGGCGCGGGCCGGGGGGACGCGGGGTGCGGGGCCCCGCCGCGGGGGCGGACGCGGGGCGGGGGGCCCCTCCCAGCCACTCGGAGCGGCGACGTCTCCCCGGCTGGGCGGAGCGGGCCAGCCCGGCGCTGCCGCCAGAGGCCGGGAAGAAAGAAAAGAAAACACACCCCTGGTTTCCCCGCCGCCTCGGCGCGCTTGGGGAGCCCGTTCTGGCGGCTTGCCCGGGGCCCGAGAGGCGGCAGCGGCGGGGAGGAGGGGCGCACGGCCCCTGCCACCCTTACCCCCACCTGGGCCGGGGAGCTTGGACGCGGTGCGGGCGTGCGGTTGGAGTCCGCGCGCCCCAGCGTCCCCGCCTGGATTTTTTTTTTTTTTTTTTAAGTTATTACCGAAACGTGCATGTCGGGAAGCTTGCTCCCAGCACGGAGCTTGAACTTGAACGCGTGCTGGCCCTATTACACGACCACACCGCCACCTCCCGGCCAAGCACCCAGATAATCCTGGGGGGAAAAAACTTTGAACTGTATGAAGTTTTTGGTCAATTTTAGCTGCCATCAATGATGAGATCCAACCCCGGCTCCTTCCCAGCGCTCTGGGGCCTCCGCAGGGTTTCCCCGCGGGGCCTTTCTCGGACCCCATCATACTCCTCCGTGCGTCTCGGTACTTACCCGCCTTGTACTTGGGAAAGCCGTCCCTCCTACCCAAATCCTCCTCCATCCTTCAAGACCCCGGGATCCAACTGTTTGGGGATCCTTTTCCAGGGAAGCCAGTCCACAGTGACCTCCCTTCTCTCCGAAATGGTGGGTGACTGGAAGTCTGACGGTGAAATGCAATCCAGACGTGCTCATCGTCGTTTCAACGCGCTTGCCCACGCATTCCTCCATCCTATAAACGTGCGTTACCTGCATACTGGGGGCTAAGAACTGAGTGTTCCTGACGGCCAGGGTGATGCGAAGACAAGAGCTCTGCCCGCAAGGAGTTAAGCATCTTAAATAGGCTCACTGCCAGCTCTTTGCAATTCTCAAGGGCATCCCTAAAAAAGTGCCAGGAAACCTTGATTTCTCCACAGAGAAAGTTAAAAGGACACCGATCTTCAGCAAATCTTTGATATGAATGGGGTTGGTCCCATGGCATCAGCCCCCCCGGACGCCCATGCATCCCTCTCCAATCCTCTGCTGACCACCCCGACCCTCAAGGTGGCCTGGACCACCTGAGAAGCCCCTGAAATTACTCTTGCCAACTCCCCACCCAACAGGCATCTTTGTGTGCTCACAAATCCAATTTTTTGTCTTCTTTGTTCAGAACCCTTCGTTGGCTCCCCATTTCCATCTGCATTCAGTCTGAAATTCTTAACTTGCTGTACAACGGCCTGTGTGACACGGGCCCTGGCTGCTTGGTCAGACTCTTCCCTTTTGCCCTTGTCAGGCTCCCCAGATGCACATCTTCATTATCTCAAGAGTGTTACTGTCCGAGTGTGCATCAGTATGATCATTTTGGAGAAAAATATTTGGCAGCACCTGGAAGAGCTAACACATGGCCCCAGGTAGACGAGCTGCTGAAATGCGTGCCTCAGAGCACAGAAAGGGGGTGCCTGGGAGCCCAGGACCGGGTACCACCCAGATCCCCATCGAGCGTGGATATAGAACTCCTAAACTGAAACCTACCCATGAAGATGCGGACCCTGCAAATATGGATGCATTTCAAGAACCTTGAGTGAAAGAAACCAACGGCCATACTGCATGATTACATTTATAAAAGTTCCAAAACAGGCAAAATGAAACTATATTGTTTAGGGATGCATAATGTGTAAAAAGGGTAAGGTAAGCCAGAGGGTGGTCACCAGGAGTGCACATGGTGGGTACTGCGGGGGTGGGGGGGTGCTGTGACCACGGAGGGGCTGTGGGGCTTTTGACACCGGGAAAGGGTTCTTCCAGTAAGCCTGCTGCTCACTTGCAAGTCTCAAGCTGCACATTTATTTTTATGTGTTTTTTGGTACCCTCTGTGTATTTCACAATAAAACATGTTGAAAGTAATACCCATGAGGGGCGCCTGGGGGGCGCTCAGTGGGGGAAGCGCCTGGCTTCAGCTCGGGTCGTGAACCGGAGGTGCCGGGATCCAGCCGGCGTGGAGCTCCCTGCTCAGCGGGGAGCCTGGCCTCCCTCTGCCTCCGCGCTCGCTCGTTCTCCCCCCGCGTTCTCTCTCTCCAGCTGGTGAACGCGCGTCCCCCAGTGCCCGCTGTGTCCGCCTCTCCTCCCTCACACCCCCAGCTGTCTCCCGCCCGCCGTCCCCCAGCCGGTGCCTCCCTGCCGGTGGCGGCTGTCATCCCCAGCCTCGTCCCCGCCCCGGAGCCGCGCGTCCCCGCAGCCCCGCCTGCCTCCCCTCGCAGCGCGCGCGCCTGGAGTAACTTTGTTGCGAGGGCTGCGGGGCAGAAGGTCAGGCTACATAATGTCTCCAAGACGCTTCACTGTGGCGCGACGCGGCGGGGGCCGCACGTGCGCCCCCTGCCGGCGCGGGGCGGGGGCGTCTCCGGGCTGGGGCTCCCCGACCGGGCCGCCGAGACTGTGCGCGCCTCCGCCGCTCTCTTCCCGCAGCTGCCCGGGGCTCAGGTATCCTCCCCCTCCTCCCGCCCCTTTCCGCGGCGCCCGGTCCCCCAGGGGCTCGGGGCCTAGAACCCCAAACCAAGCGCATCTCTCCTCCCTCCTCCCAGCCTGCCCTCCGTCCTGGGCTCCCCGGGAGGGCCAGCGGGTCCATCCCCACGCCCCGCTGCCTTCCTCTCCCGCCATCCGTGAACACGTTACACATTTCACTGAGTCCCCCCAACTCTTGCTATGAAATGTCTCTAGGACACCCCCACCACCGCCACCACTGCTGCCCTGCTCCTCCAGGTTTCATCCAGCACTTGGCATTGGCCATGTAGGGCTGACTCAGGAGTCTTCCGGTGCCCCACCTTTTAGCCAGTACAATTCACTGCTTGGTGTCTGCGGCTCCCTGTGCTGGTCGTGCCAGGGCCAGGGACGCGGCTCAGCAGGTGGCTGCAGGAGAGGCAGAGGAGGTGAGCGGAAAGCAGACCCTGGAGCTCCCGTGGGTGTGGGGCCCAGGAAGCCCTCAACATTGGGGGCCCTTCATTTCTCCAACTCTAAAATGCAGACACCGGAAAAAGCATGTCCTGTGAGGGGGGCGTAAAGCAGGGTCAGGGGCAAATAAATGGGAAGCACTGAGTTAGCACTGAACATAGTCATCGATGACAAGCCCTCTCAAAACCTTTAACAACATGTTAAGGACCATGATCCTATGAAGCAGAGGGAGAGGAACAGAGGTATGTAGCCCCACATCCACTGGGCCCTAGAACTCTTTTGTCACAGGGTACCTCTGTGTTCCATGGAGCACACTTTGGGAAACACTGATAGCGCTGATCCCATGATCCCTTCCAGCTGTACCCTTCTAAGTTTCTTTGGACAAAACGATTGGCTGTTTTTCTGCATTAAGAACTCAAGAGTGGGGGGGCCTGGGTGGCTCAGTGGGTTAAAGCCTCTGCCTTCGGCTCAGGTCATGATCTCAGGGTCCTGGGATCGAGTCCCGCATCAGGCTCTCTGCTCAGCGGGGAGCCTGCTTCCTCCTCTCTCTCTGCCTGCCTCTCTGCCTACTTGTGATCTCTGTCTGTCAAATAAATAAAATCTTAAAAAAAAAAAAAACCTCAAGAGTGTGCTTATGAGTTTACAAGTACTTCTATCATAGTAGGAACAAAATTCACATCTAAGCAATTTCCGCATCTGAGCCCGACATGAACAGGACACGGAAACCACTTAGTTTGCATACATACATCACTTTGTCATTTTATGCACCGCACAGAGGCTGAGTCAAGAACCCTGAACACACAGGCAGCCGGGGCCACTGACACAGCTGTGCCGCAGAGGTCATCCTGACTGGGAATATGTGAGTGTGAGCGGGGCAGCGGCTTGTGTAAGCCCAGGAGACGCAGCTGCTCTCTGACCCGCTCCTTCTTCTGTTATCTGATAAGGCAAGGCAACCTAGATGCAGCTAACACGCAGACACTGAAAAATTAACTTAAAATGGAGGATGGATTTAAATGCAAACATTAATTTTTTTTTAATGTAAACATAAAAAATGTAAACATAAAACTTAAAAAAAGAAAATTGGGGGGAAATCAAAGGCTAGACAAATAATTCCTAGACTGGACACCAGAGGCACAATCCACGAAGGGGAAAACATGCCTGGACTTCACCAAAATTAAAGCTTTTGTTCTGTGAACAGATCCATTAAAAGGGTCAGAGGACCAGACCAGCTCAGAGCGGGAGAAAATGTTTGTACCCTGAATATCTACAAAAAACTAGACTCTATACTATATTTAAAAATTCTCAAAATTCAACAGTAAAAAAGCAAACAATCGGGGCGCCTGCATAGCATAGTCCGCTGAAACCAGCTCTCGGGTTTCGGCTCAGGCCGTGATCTTGGGGGGGTGGGATGGAGCCCCACCTCAGGCCCCACCTCGGGCTCACTGCTCAGCGGGAGTCTGCTTGAGATTCTTTCCCTCTGCCTCTGCCCCTCCCCCCCAAAACAAATACATTTTTAAAATCTTAAAAAGAAAAAAGCGAACAACCCATTCTGAGCGTGGACAAGACAGGGAGAGGCACGCCGTGAAGAGGGGATTCTAACAGCAAACGGGCCACCACTGTCCCCTGTCAGAGAGCTGCAAACCCGAAACAAAGGACGACATCAGTACAACCCATCAGAGGGGCTGACATGAAATGGTGACAACCAGCAAGCCGAGGAGCCTACAGAGAAACTGGATCGCTCCTGCTTTGCCATGCAAATGCCCTGTGGTACAATCCCCAGGGAAAAGAGTTTCTTCAAAAACTAAACATCCAACCACCGTTCATCTGGACAATCATGCTCCTGGGTATTTCTCCCAGAGAAATGGCATTTTATGTTTACAATAAACGTGTGCATGAATGTTTCTAGCGGTTTTATTTGTCTAACCAAAACATAGAAACAACCTAAAAGTCCTTAACTGGTGAGTAGTTAATCTGTGGCCCGTCCACACAGGGAACATTCATCACCAGTCAAACAGAATACAGCCACTAGCATGAGTCTCAAGTGTGCAGAATGGGAAAAAGCCCATTCCAAAAGGTTACCTATTACATGATTCTGTTTACATGCCGTCCTCGAGATGACAAAATTAATTAGAAGTGGAGAACAGATCAGTGGTTTGGAGGAGCGAGAAAGGGGAGGAGGGAAGGAAGAGGCCATGGCTGTGCAGGTCCTCACCGTGGTCGAGAACTTCGTATCTTGACTCTATCGATGTTACTACCCTGGTTGTAATATTGTTCTATAGCTTTGCAAGATATTATCGTTGGGGAGACTGGGTATAGGGTACCTGAGATCTCTCCGTACTATTTCTATGTAATTGTAAGTCTACAATGATCTCAAAGTAAACAGGTTAATTTAAAAAAAATAAAAATAAAAACCTCTCCAGTGTGCTAACAGCATCCTCCCTCCCCCGCCACACCACACACAGCAAGACAGAATTATTAGATTTATGTCACACCTTGCAAGAAACGTCTCTCCCCTTCATGGGGGAAGCCAGCTCCCGGGCTCAAACCCGACAGCAGGTGCGCAGGACACGTGAAACCGTATTCCAGAGAGTAAGAACACAATCCCACCCCCGTAACTAAAGTCACTTCCCCCAGAAGCTGTGGGATGGAGAATTTTCGCCTTGAAGTTCACCCCTGAAGGTGGTCGCTTCTCCTTCTGAAGGTGGTCCTGCATGTCCCACGTTTCCTGTTCCCCTCCCTGCTAGCATAGACGGCCTGATCCCCGCCATGGGGAGCTGTCCGAAGAAATACCAGTAACAGACAAGCGCCGGGAAGGCCCCACCTTGTTTGTTTCCTTCATCCGACATTGCAACATTCAAATTTACACTTGGGACGTCTCCTGGGATTAGCCACAGACAGTGGGCGCAGGCGCGTCCGAAAGGTAGAAAGCTGGAAAAGAACAGAAGTTAGCAGCCGGCTGGCTGGGTGGCTCAGGGAACATTCCGTCTTTCCACGGAGCGGCCCGCAGTGCCGGGCGGCTGCTTCGTCTGGGTGGTTCTCCTACGGCTGCTACTGACTAGTGGGGTAACAGAGAATCAGCCCCAAAGACAGAGCCTCCTCCTCTGTCCATGGGCTTGCTGAGCGGCAGAAAGGGTTGGTGGTGGACCTGGAGCCAACCGGACCGCCGGTCTCCGCCCAGATCTCCGCCCACTGCCACAGAGCCCGGAGGGGAGCAGCCAGAAGGGGACCACATGGTGACATGGTGACAGCAACCTCTTTCACCTCCCCAGGGCTGAGGGTCTGCCCGCCCTCCCCTTGCCCTGTGTCTGAATAGTGTCTACCCCTTCTCCTGCTCCAGACAAGGAATGATCTTTCCTGGTTCTATGAACTGTGCCCTCTCCAGCCGCTGGGTTTTTCCTTAGTGTTTACCCCCACCTCTCAAGTGGGCACACTTCCTCGATTCCCTTCGGTTTAACTTGGGCCCCAGTTCTCTGATGGCCCGTGGATCTCACCTGTGAAGTGTGGCTGCCCGTGCGTCCCTCGTCCAAAGCTGGCACAGCCCCAATTTTTGGAGCATGGCGTGAGCATTGCCTTCAGAGCCCCTGCCAAGTGCCTGCAAGACTTGCTACACTTCAAGGCCAAGAGCTGCAAACTCATCCTAATTCATATTCTCCCAAGGAAAAAAGAAAAAACAAACATATTCTCCCAAGTTCCAGGGAGCGACTACTGATGTGGTATACACAACCTGTAGCCTTTCCTGCAGTCAAAGAGATCGACGGAAGTTATTGTTCATAAAGGGAGAGACCACTTAGTAAACATTATGCCATCAAAGGCATAAAACACATAACGATGTAAGTATCACCTCTCCACAATGATTCCTTTATGATGTTGCTCTCAACACCTCCTATGATGTCCTTTGAAATAAGCTACAGATACAACATCATTTAGCAAGGGTTTTGGCTGTAAGATCAATATTTTAAAATTAACCATAATTCTATGTATTGGTGACAATTAAAAGCTAAATTTAGTCATTTATTTTTTAGGATTTTTTTTTTTATTTATTTGACAGAGAGAGAGCACAAGCAGGGGAGTGGCAGGCAGAGGGAGAGGGAGAAGCAGGCTCCCTGAAGAGCAGGGAGAGCCTGATGTGGGACTCGATCCCAGGACCCCAGGATCATGACCTGACCTGAAGGCAGTCGCCTAACCAACTGAGTCACCCAGGCATCCAATTAAAAGTTAAATTTAAACCTTTTTAAAAAAGGAACATAAAAAATTAGGGGTATGTTTAAAAAATGTGTAAAACATTTACACAGAAATCTAAAAAACATTACTGAGCAATATTTTAAAAGATGTATTTATTTGAGACTGAGAGAGAGAGAAAACATTAGTGGGAAGAACAAAGGGAGCGGGGCAGAATCCCAAGCAGACTCCCCACTGAGCACAGAGCCCGATGCAGGGCTCCATCTCACAACCCTGAGCTCATGACCTGGGCTGAAACCAAGAGTCAGACGCTCAACTGACTGAGCCCCCCAGTGCCCCAAGCATTACTGAGGAACTTAAGAAGACCTAAATAAATGGGTAAAGATAGCGCGTCCCTGAATTTGGACTCCTTAACATAAAGACGCCGCTTGCATTGGCCAAATTGAGTCCTGCCTCTAGAATCAATTCGATTCCAACTGGCTTTTTGTCGCTGCTGCCGTGGGAGGGAAGGGGGCAGCGATGGGGGACCGGACAAGCTTGTGTGACGGTTTAGGCGGACATGCAAAGGGCAAAACAGCCAAGTCACTCTTAGGAAAGAAGAACCAAGTGCTTTTTACTCTGGAGGGAGCCCCACAACCACGAGCTGCTCTGGGCTGGGCCCCCTCTGGAACGTCACCTCACTCTGAATACGCCACGTGTGGGACGTTGACGAAGGCAGGCAGAGTAGCGAGCATTTACGGAGCGTTGGGTTTCTGTCCCCCACCGGTTATCTCGGGGAAGCCAGATGGCCTCCTTTCTCTGAGGAGGCAGGGGGTACAGTCACACAGCCCTGGGACTGGTCCCGCGTCCTCCACACATGCTAGGATTAGCACGGTGTCCTCGCTGGGACCGCAAGAGCCGGATGTGGTCAGGAGTGAGGGGACACAGGGCTCACCCCTGCTGCGGGTTCTCTGTAAGTGCCGGCCCCTGACTCACCGAAGTCTTCTGTTTCAAAACCTTGTCTCCGCACGGCCCCACGAGGAGGAGGACGACCAGAACTGGGACACAGCTAGAGACCTCGAGGTCACAGCAGAGGACAGCGGGGCTGGCTCGGGGGCGGGGTGGGGAAATGCTGCTTCAGACCTTCCTGCGGCTCTCACCTGGCCGAGGGAGGAGTCTCGTTCTGTGTTTCTTGGAAAAGCAGAACGTGGTGCGGCTCCACAAGAGGAACAACTTTCTTCAACCCCACGGAGGTGCGCACCCCCTTCTTGGAAAGGATTTGCATCAAGATAATAAATGCTAGCTCAGTGCGCTCCTCCTGGCCCAAACCCCGACCCCGGCACCGTGCATGGACCTGTTCCCTCAATCCTCTGGGCGCGTCCCATGTACAGCAGACGTGGACCCGAGGCCGAGGGACCACACGGCTTTGAACCCAGGCAGCGTGACCTGAACCTCACAGCAGCCCCTGCCGACAGGAGCGGCGCAACTGCCCCAGGCAGGGTCTGCAGCTGGTGTCTTAGTTTCTTCTGACTATAAGGCCCACTGGCACAACCGATGCCAATAATCTCCAGTTGGGCTCACAGACTCCCTAAAATAATTTTAAATATTTTGTATCCCCCTCACACATTAAGTTGACACCTAAAATATTTCCTAAGTTTAAATAGTTACAAAGAATACAGTTTCTGGCATATTGTAAATATTGACAGTGAAAAATAAAACTGTCATATCACTTCTTAAAATGTAACCAGATGGGATAAAAATGCATTGATTTGATCCAACATGGTCCCTTAAAAAAACAGCACCTGATCAATCTCTTTCAACATTTAGCTACTTGATCTGTTATTCCTAGCACGCCTATTTCCATTCTAATTCTTGCACAGAGAGTCGCTCTAAGGTACCACTTTCACATTTGAAAATCTTACTGATCGTTCTACAGTCTTCTCTACAACAAAAATGTGTCTATACATGGAAGTTTGCTTTATTTCCTGTAGGGCTTCCTTTTTTTTTTTTTTTAAAGATTTTATTTACTCATTTGACAGACAGAGATCACAAGCAGGCAGAGAGGCAGGCAGAGAGAGAAGGGGTAGCAGGCTCCCCGCTGAGCAGAGTCTGATGTGGCACCTGATCCCAGGACCCCGAGATCATGACCTGAACCGAAGGCAGTGGCTTACTCCACTGAGCCACCCGGGCGCCCGTCCCATAAGACTTTAAGTGTTAGAAAAATTCTGTATTTATTTCTCATTACAATTACGGTTCACAATTATTCAAAACTCAACTGCATTACAGACTTGGGATACCCATTATTAGCCACGAAAAATACAATTCTGTTGGAAACGCATCTTGCAAAGAAAAGGATGGGGCTTCCTTTGTCTCTGACTTCACGGGTCCGGGAATGACTCCTTACTGAGTTGAGACCCTTCTGGCCTCACTTCCCATTTCTGAAGCTGTCGGGGCTGAGCGCTGCACTCATGCGAATGGTCGATGGGAATCCAGCTGTGGCCGTGGGGTTCTCTGAGCCCCCTCCCAGCTGTGCACCCAGCACAGCGCCGTGATCTGCCAACAATCGTGTGATCTACAGCTGACGCCTAACGAGCTCCGCCTTCGGGGTGAAGAAAGCCCCGCTCTGGGAATCCCCCGGCTTTCAGAAGGAACTTCCATGGCCCCAGTCAGGTCTGTGTGTCTGCAGCAACGGTGTGGCCCGCTACCTGCCTGTCCAAGTCGTCGCTCCTGCCCCTCCCCCGGGAGCAGTCATCTCTCACTCCCTGGATGCCGGCTCAACCGTGTGACTTGCTTAGGATGTTAGCAGAGCCGCCCGGGAGGCTTTGGCGTGGTTTTGTGGTTATGTGGTTCGGTTGCAGGCGTGGCCTCTCCCCGCAGTGCACCCGCGTCACCCAGAGGAACTGTGCCCGCTGGGCCTGGTTCCAGGTGAGCAGGGAGCCTCCCGCCAAGGGCAGCGGTGGGGGGTCGGGGGACACGTGTGCAGTGAAATCCCTTGGTGTTGTTACCAGCAAACGTGACTGATTGAAAACGCCGAGGGGCTTTTTTAAAAAATGGAAACTGACAAACTGGTTCTCAAATCTGTATATGTAACTGCAAACATAAAAGAATAAAATTAGACGGACTCCCGCTAGCCAGCTAGCCACGTCGAGACGGGGCGTAGGGAGCCAGTAGCCACGGCGATCTAGGTCTTCCCGGAGAGGAGCTCACTTCCACCCAACACACCCAGAGGGGTCCAGGGGACGTCCCTGCCTTTATACCTTTGACAATGAAGTGTTGTGTGTTTTTTTTTAAGATTTTATTTATTTATTTGACAGAGATCACAAGTAGGCAGAGAAGCAGGCAGAGAGAGAGAGGGAAATAATTCCAGTCATTTTTGGATTTTCCTTACGAATTCGGAGGAAGGGGAGGATACACAGCTTAACCACGGCTCCCCTGCAGCTCACCTGCCCTATTTAACTTTTGCTCTTGGGGGGGAAATACCAAATGTTCGATAAGAGGAAACAAGATGAGGCTTGATCAACCCAAATTAGAGCATTTCTTGAGAGGATTGAACCAAGTGGGTTTTCACAACCCCATGATAACCGCCCGCCCGCGTTCTTGGCCACATCCTGAGCAATGCGACCGTCCCAGAGAGCACCCACCGCCGTTGGACTGCACAGAAACCACCAGAGTTCGCGTCTGTGTTCGGCAGTGGGAAGGGTCTTCTCTTCTCACCTAAGGCCATGGAGGCCAGGCTGAGTCCCGAGACCGAGGACTGCTTCCATCCCTTTGAAAAGGCACGTGGGCGGTCACTCTTTGCGGTCAGTGTCTTTGTGCTCATGAGCTTCTCCCTCAAGGCCACTCTGTCCCTTGGCGCATTTGCACACGGGACACAATGCAGGTCACATGTCCCTGAATTCAGAGGGTCCAGAGAACCAACACCTGGAGTCTGGACCCCAGAGGGCTCCCGGGCCCGGCCTGGCTGTAGTCACTCCCCTGAGCTTGGGCCCTGGCACCCACGGGGACTTGGGGTCACCGAGGGTCCCTTACAGAGAAGCATCAGTGAAAGTGGAGCCTCCAGAAACGGGTCGTTCTGAGCCCTCCGAGCTGCCTGGCGAGTTGGGGTACCGGGGGGGGCCTTTCCAGCTCAGAGACCGGTGCTGTCCATGGCTCCACGACACCCGCTGGTGACCTTGAGATGGTGTCAGGTACACGGGAGCCACACGTGACAGAGGCCGACTTTAGATTTAATATTGTGCTGGAAGGGAACATGACTGATGGCTTTCAGACGAGGTATAGAAAGGCCACTTGGGCCTGATCGGTAATTCCCTGGCTGGGAGATGATGGGCCAGCTCTGGAGGGCTAACAGGCGCGTTTCTGCCTACAGCATCATCCAGACGACGAGAGGGGACAGCTCCGCCACGAAGCTCCTCCACGGTCTGGGGATGGACTCTGGGCACCGTCTGGGCTGCTGACTCCAACCGGTTCTCTAACGAACGATTACGGGCTCCAAAAATCATTAGCACTGATCCCAACTTTGTCTCCTTTTTTTTTTAGATTTTATTTATTTATTTGACAGACAGAGATCACAAGTAGGTAGAGAGAGAGAGGAGGAAGCAGGCTCCGCGGAGCAGAGAGCCCGATGTGGGGCTCGATCCCAGGACCCTGAGATCATGACCTGAGCCGAAGGCAGCGGCTTTAACCCACTGAGCCACCCAGGCGCCCCTATCTCCTTTTTTTACTGAGGTAAAACACACACATAGCAAGACACCTAACACACGACACACACCGATACCCGTGGCACGAAGGTGAGGGTTCTGAGGCCTGGCTCAGCGGCCTTAAGTCCATTGGATGGTGTCTGCTGCCTCGATCTAGTCCCAGACTCTTCCTATCGCCCCCACAGAACCCCACGGCCATTCGTAGTCACCTCCCCCCCCCCAGCCCCGACAACTGCCACTCTGCTGTCCGTCCATCCCCATGGATCTGCCCCTTCGGGGAGTCACAGGCCACGTGGTCTTCTGTGTCTGGCTCAGGGGAACTTAGCGTCTTTTCGGTCCCGGACATGTCGAGGCCCTTTCACCCCAGGATCCCAGACCTATGCTTGGTCTCCAGGTTTCTATGGTGACGGAGCTATGGCTGGTCCCTCACCCCATCACATGCCCAGACTCCAGCTCTCTGGCCTTCCCGTCCAGCAAGGCCAAGGGCACGGCCGTGGGTTGGGGGCACATGCTGGGGCAAAGGGATGCCCCCCAGTCAGGACCTCTGCCAACCCCCTGCCTCTCCACGGGGTACAGCCCTTAAGAAGGGTCCCCTCTGCTTCCCGGCTTTTCTCGAAGACACTGGCTAGTTTGCTGCTCAGTGGTGGGCAGTGAACGGATCCTGAGAAACCCGGAACTCGCTGCAAACCTGAATGAATCACAGAAAACTAGGGAATTCTTGCAGGCCCCCCCTTTTATTGGAAACTCACCCAGAAGTGCACAGGCCAGATCTGAGGACAACAGCATCTAAGTGTTACCATGTTTGGTTTGTTCTATTGTGTTTCTTTCGAGCTTTTCCCTGTGGAACATTTTATGGTGATGCCAAGTCCCAACTCTTTTTTTTTCTGGTCCTTTAAGGTCAAAAAACATTGATTTTTCTGTTTACTTATTCTCCCATTGCTTTGGGGATATTACTCAGCTTCCAAATGCCTAGCCAGCTCCCACCCCCGCATCCGTGTCCAGCCTGACTGAGGGAAGAGAAATGTTTCAAATCGGTGAAGAGTCTGGATTTGGATTCACAGCTGGAACGACCTGGAGTCAGGCCGTTCTCTGTCCGCACTGGACTTTTCAATGTCGAAGCATGGGGGCCGCTGACTGGTCGCCTACTTACCGACTCTGCTCACTCCTGGAGCCCCAGAAAAATGCTTGGCACCCGGTACCCGTTTGGGGACACACGCGGAGTTAATCGGACACGCAGAGAGCGGGGTTTTCCCCGTGCGGGACGATGAATTTGATCAGAGACTGCATTTGGAGTACCGGTCGGAGAAAAAAGAAAATTGTTTTTTTGCTTCTATGCTATGGAACTCAGCTCATGTTTATTTTTTTATTTTTAAGACTTTATTTATTTATTTGAAAGGCAGAGATCACAAGCAGGCAGAGAGGCAGGCAGAGAGAGAGAGGAGGAAGCAGGCTCCCCGCTGAGCAGAGAGCCTGATGCGGGGCTTGATCCCAGGACCCTGGGATCATGACCTGAGCTGAAGGCAGAGGCTTAACCCACTGAGCCACCCAGGCATCCTGGAGCTCAGCTCATTTAAGAAGCCGAACGGAAGCATGTGGTTTCATCTCTTTAGGGATAGAAAATTAAGAATCCAAGGATCCAGCCAGACTCAGAAGAAACTCGTGTACGAAGTTATACATCCTGATTTAAGTAATTATTGTAATGAATTCATTTACTCTCTTATTTAAGAAGTTTCTGCTCCCGAACCTGGTGGAAATGTCAGACACTCATCAAGGACACAGGAGCCACGAGGTACAGGGACAAGTGTGGGCCGTCCAGAGAGTGGGGGGGGGGTGTAGGACCTTCCGGGAGCGGGAAGGTCTTCCGAGCAGGAGACATGTGGGCCTGGGACCGCGTGGAGAAAGGAACCAGGCAGGCATTTCTCTGAACCAGACCCGCGAACAGCCAGTCAGCACGTGGAAAGACGCTCAACGCCATTAGGCACCGAGAATTCCAAATGGAAACCACAGTGGAACAGCGCGTGGTCACCACTGCGATGGTCGTGAGGAAAGCAAGGAGACTCAGCAGCACTGACGGGGCCCGGGGGAGACGGGGGGCCGGAGCCCTCGAGCCTGGGACAGTGTCCGGCACGTTCTCAAATGGTTCAATATAGAGCTGTCCTATGACCTAGAAATCCCCCTGCTGGCAGATACCGCAGGCGAATGAAACTGGGAGTCCGCACACAATCTCGCAGGCGGACGCTCACAGCGGCAGGGTTCATTCGGCACAAACAAGCACGTAGAAACAACTCAAGCGCCCGCCAGCTGACGAGATGGGTCTATCCATGCCAAGGACCGCCGTTCGGCGATAGAAAGGAAAGCAGCACTGGTCTGTGTTACGGTGTGGACGGATTTGGAAACACGACGCTGAGTAAGCAAGCCGGGTGCGCGGGACCCCACGCGTGCGAGTCCCCTTACGTGAGAGACCCAGAAGACGCAAATCTGTGGCGTGGAAAGTCGATTCGTGATTGCGAGGGGCTAGTTGCTGGCGGTGACTGTTCGGGGTGTGGGCATGTGTTGGGAAGCAATGGGGTGTTCTAGAATCGATCACGGTGGTCACATTCCTGCTGAGAGCGGCCAAGCGGGCTGTGAGAGCCAAGGCCGGCAGGTCCGTCCGAGCCGGATGTTCCAGGCCCATGTGGTCAAGGTCGGGGTGACAGAGAGATGTGAGTAGGGAGCTGGCAATCCCAGGCTGTGCCAAGCCCTGGGGAGGAGCGTGAATTTTAATGTTTTATTCCAAGTGTGCTGGAAGCCTTGGACGATTACCGACAAGAACATCACATGGTCTGAGTGTAATTTTAAAAGATCAACACTCTATTGGCCAACGAGCTAAGAATGGTTGTTACGTTCCTGAAAGTCTGCTTTAATTTTTTTTTTTAATTTATTTGACAGACAGAAATCACAAGTAGGCAGTGAGGCAGGCAGAGAGAGGGGGAAGGCAGGCTCCCCGCTGAGCAGAGAGCCCGACGCGGGGCTCGATCCCAGGACCCTGAGATCATGACCTGAGCCGAAGGCAGAGGCTTAACCCACTGAGCCCCCCAGGCGCCCCGAAAGGCTGCTTTAAAGAAAACACACGCTCAGCCTGCAAATCCTTACTGCGGGGCTTCTCATCGCGAGAGCTGGGTGACCCGTGTCTCCGGAGGCCCCGATGTTCCGTAGTTGAAAGGACGACAGGGGTGGGGGTGGTTGAGGGCGGGGGTGCTGTCGGGAACTGGGGGGCAATTTTCTGACTGGGTCTAGGAGGAGGGGAGAGGCCACGGAGGCCAGACCGCAGCTGTGCTGTGCAGCTGGGACCTGTGGGGACCTGGGTCCTGTCCACGTGCGCACTCGGCTCCCGCAGCCCCGCATCGAGGCCTCCTCACAGACGCTGGTGGACTGCGTGTCTCCGACCAGCTCCCGGCTTGCAAACTCACAGAGAGCATTCTCTGGGGCGCATCGGAGAAAATGGAGCGTGGATTTGTGCCTAGAGAGAGGAAGCCGGGCGAGGTGCAAAGTCCGAGGTCACTAAGCAGGCCGCCGAATAGTCTGCGGGGCACGCTGTGGGACTCGGGGTAAAAAAAAATGTGCAAATGCCCAGGAAGGGATTTCTAAGGAACTGGAAAAGTAATGTTTTCAATTTTAAAAATGTTATTATGTTTTTTATTGTGGTATAATACACGACACAAAATTTTACCATTTTAACCATTTTAAAGTGTCCAGTTCGGTGGCATTTGGAACATTCACGATGTCACACAACCATCATCATCACCTACCCCAGGACATTTTCATCCCCCAAGTGGAAGCCCCATACCCATTAAGAGGTCACCCCCGCCCCCTCCCCAGCCCTGGTGACCTCTGACCTGCTGTTTCTATGGCTTTGCTTATTCTGGACCTTCCCCTTAAATAGAATGTAAAGGACATAACTTCTCTTTTCCTTTACACCATTTACAGCACTCAGAATAGTTCACTCTAAGAGACACCAAACGCGTGGGGCTCCCCCTCCCTCCCAGGCAATGGTGAGAGCAACTCGGTGTCCTGCAGTTCAACGGTTCTGACACCATCTCCCTGGAGACCGCATCCGATGGCACAGGTGAAGGGCTCAGTGCCCAGGATGCCCCCCACACGCCCCGGGTGCCCGCCATGCCGGCAGCCATGCCCTCGACCCTCCCGCCGCAGGACAGTCCGCCCCTGCCTTCTATTCATTTGTCGGCGCAGCTCGAAGAGCTCAGGAAAACATTGTACTTACTGGCTTATTACAAAGGAAATTACTCGGGAACATCTGGAAGGAAGAGATGCCCGGGGCAGGCTATGTCGGACGGGGCACAGCGCCTACATGTCCTCGGCACCTCCAACCCAGAAGCTCTCTGACCCCTTCCCTTGGGATTTTTATAGAGGCATCACTGTGTGGACATGATCGATGACAGTCCCAACCCCCTAGTCACGTTGTTGGTCCCCCGACAACCAGCCCCCACCTTCTTAGGGGCTTTCCAAAAGTCACCTCATTAGCATAAAGTCAAGTGTGGTTGAAAGGGTACAAAAGACACGTTTGCCTCTCTGTGCACCTGGGAAATCCCAAGGGTGTTCAGATCTCCGTGCCAGGAATGCAGTGAAGACCAAACATGTTGTTAGAAATCACAGCATCGGGCACCGGGGTGGCTCAGGGGGTTGAAGCCTCTGTCTTCAGCTCAGGTCCTGGTCTCAGGGTCCTGGGATCCAGCCCTGCATCAGGCTCTCTGCTCTGCAGGGAGCCTGCTTCCTCCTCTCTCTCTGCCTGTCTCTCTGCCTACTTGTGATCTGTCTGTCAAATAAATAAATAAAATCTTAAAAAAAAAAAAAAAAGAAATCACAGCATCACGGAGGTGTATGTTATGTGGGCTTTTGTGTCTGGTTTCTTCCGCAACATCATGTTTTCAACGGTCATGTGGGTTGGGTGTGGCGTACGTCGGTTATTTTTATGACTGAGTAATAAGCCACTGTTTGGGTAAACTATGTGTACTTTATGTATTTGCTGAATTTATTTATTACCTTTTGGGGGGCTTGACTATACAACCCCGGGATCAAGGCGTGCCTGTTCTACAAACCAAGCCAGCCAGGTGCCCCTGCTTGTTGCCTTAACATTGTGTTTGTGCATAAGTGTGTTTTAAAGGAAAATGCCTTTAAAACAGGATCGTGTCATGTGCCTGTAGACAGCTTTACGTCTCTCTTTCCTCTTTTTTTTATTTTCTTGCTGGCTGTGGTGTATAAGAATCCCCGTGCACGGCCGGCTGTGGTGTGTAAGAATCCCCGTGCACGGCCGGCTGTGGTGTATTGTCCCAGGTGTGCAGGGAGCTGGAGCGCATAATCCTGAGTCACAGGCAGGGAGGAAGCTCTCGTCCATTTGCCCCTAACCTAAGAGATCTCCCTTACAATGGCATTTCTGAGAAGATGTGAATCGCGCCAGCACCTGCGCGCGGCCGAGCGAACAGCCGCGTCCCGTGACGCTCACCCGGCGGTGCAGGGGAACTCCGGGGGGCGGGGCGCCTGGTGGCTCAGTCGGTTCAACGTCTGACTCCTGGTTTTACTCCTGTCATGGGCTTAGTGCTGTGACACCGAGCTGGACGCGGGGCCCCACGCTCACTGGGGACTCTGCGGAGAGTCCCTCTCCCTCGGCCCCCATCCCTACAGCATGTGCGTGTGCTCTCTCTCTCTCTCTCTCGAAAAATAAAAATAAAAGGCACGTTTCCTTATCTCATCCGTGTGAAAACACGCTGCCAACCTACTCGTCTGAATTTAAGAATCGAATGCAAATGAAAACAGCAGAGAACAGGCAGACGAAACGTCCTCACTCGTGCATTTTGTCTACGGGGGACGTGGGTTACTGTGACCTGCGGGAGACGCGGGAGGCTCTCGGGTCGGGCCGTCCTGGGCGCACAAGGACCCAAACCGCCGCCGCCAGCCTGCGCGCGGGAGGCGGGTCTCGCGCCCTCCGGACGGGCTGCCAGTTTGCGGCCGGCGCAGGGCGCTCCTTCCCTGAGGAGAGACTCGGCCCCACCGGCTGCAGCTCAGTCTCCTCGGAAGGACGAAGAGGCTCTGAGCTGACAAGTGACGGGAACAGGAAAGGACCCGCTGTCCACACCCCGTGGCCGTGCGCAGAACACGGCCGAGGGTGTTACACGGCGGTTCCGTTGCAAGATGAGGCCCAGGTATGCCCAGCGCCCCCCACGGTATTCAGGATGGTTCTCTCGACGAGATCTGACCTTACTCGGGTGCAAACCACCCGCCAGAGGCCAGGTGCGGCTTGTATCTCAGGCCCAGAAGGATAAGCTAATTCTTTTATTTTTAAGATTTATTTATTTATTTGACACAGAGAGAGAGAGAGAGATCACAAACAGGCAGAGGCAGGTGGGCGGGGGGAAGCAGGCTCCCTGCTGAGCAGAGAGCCCGATGCGGGACTCAATCCCAGGACCCCGGGATCATGACCTGAACCAAAGGCAGAGGCTTAACCCCCTGAGCCCCCCAGGAGCCCCAGGATAAGTTAATTCTTGAAGGAAACGACACTGAACTTGTATCCAACTCAGCTGCTTTGATCCAGCGAGCCACAACCCGTAAAAATGAGGCTATCAGAAAATTGGGGGGGGGGGTGTCTCTGCTCCTGAAAAAGGAACAGTCCAGCAGGCGACGGACGTGAGCGAAGCTGTCCCGTCCCAGAAACAGTAAGACACCAGATGATTTTTCAGACTTATCTGTGATCGATGTATCGATTTGACGAAAAATGTCTTTTTTTAAAAAAAAATTATGGACAACATTGAATACCAACAGTGATGGCATTATCCTTCTCGATCTAAAATACAATTTTTAGGGATGCTGGGGGGCTCAGTCAGTTTAGTGTGTCTGCCTCTTGATTTCAACTCAGGTCACAATCTCAGGGTTGTGAGTTCAAGCCCCACACGGAGCTCCATGCTGGGGGTGGAGTCTAGTTTAAAAAAATACGTGTCTATATCTATAATTTTTACGATTCCTAATTGGCTTTGAGTCTCGGGTTAACATTAAGTTGTTTGCCTGAAAATCTGTAAAGAAACTAAACTTCACAGAGACAGAAGAGTGTGCGTTTGTCACACAATCCGTATGTGCTTCTTCCCGTTTTCTCTGCAAATGAACACATTTGTTCCAGGCACTGAAATCAGTAGAACAAAGTCAGTGGGTTTCTGCAGTCCCTTCCACTCAGTACGGTCTGTCACACAGCACCACGGAGGCGTCAGCTGTCCGGGCCCCGCAGGCCGGCGCCTGTCACCGCACACAGGCGCATGAACGCGGGCCTTGTGAAGACACACCCAAGGCGGCTGCGTCACAGAGGAGGGCGCGGAGGGCTGGACACAGTGGGGTTCCCTCCGGAGGGCCAGGAAGCCCCCTCCACGTCCTGCAGGTTCCGCCTGGGAACCAGGCCTTTCCCTCACCCTGAGGCCCGCTCCTGTTTCTCGGAAACTCGGTGAAATCCTGTGCTGCTCTCGTGGGGGGACTGAGGACCCGCGGTGACAGCAGTGAGGAGGCTCCGTGCTGGGGAGAAGCTACAGTGCTCACCCCTTCTCGGTGGACCCCCAGGGGCAGGGCCTTCTCCAGCACCTTGGCTCTGACCTTGACTCGGTGTCCCGGCCGCGTCTCTGGAGGCCCTTCAACAACGGCTGCACTGCGGGCCCGGGGAAGTCCCGGCACATCTGTGTGGCTGCCTAGTGGCAGTGGGTGTGCCCCGCACTGCTCCATGAAGCCACATCCTGTGGGGGACGGTGGCCAACCAGGCATTCCAGAAACGCCCACGAGAAAGCTGCTCAGGTGCCCGCGTGTAGCCATGCTCCACGTCACCCAGGAAAACGTGTAAAGCGGGAAGGACCGGAAGCCAGCACTCCAGGGTCCATTTAAAGTTTCCCGAGGTCCTTGCAGTACTGGGGTGGGGAGGGCGTCCCCTTGCTGCAAAGCCACTCTGCCTTGTTCAGGGACAGACACCCAGCTTGTCCAGCTAGATCCCAGGGGCCACCCAGTCTACTCTGGAGCTCGCTCCGATGCGCAGGATGCTGGGGCGCGACTTGAGCTTCCTGCTCCATTCAATGCCACCACCGGCCACGTCACCCTCGGAGCCAGGAGGAGGAGGAGTAAGCAGAACCCCTACCACGGCATGGGCTCGCAGGACCACGACGGAGTGCGCTGGCCACCCTGAACCCGAGGAAGAAGGACCAGCAGGCAAACCCGTACGTGGCCACAGTCCCAAACTGGCCTGTATTCTTCAAAGCCACAGTCAGAACAGACAAAGGGGATTAGAAGGCAGCGGTGTGCAGGCACAGGCCTAGCACAGGTTCCCAGGGCAAAGGCTATGAGGTGTAGCGTTTGCCCATTTCCTTGGGGGAATTACTGCCCCTCCCCCGTCGGCCAATTTCGTGCCCTCACCGAACAGACGCAGGAAGAGACTTGTGGAACTTCCGCCAGACACAAACGACAGACCCGCCCTGCGAACGCGCACGGCTGTACGACCGCGTGAGGACGAGGAAGTGCTGACTTCTGAGTTCATCTTCGTTTAAAATAGAATTTAATTGTAAGTGTATATAATTTAATTTCTAATAATGGCTGTGTTCGACAAAGAGCTGGCAAATTTCCTAGAAATCTCCACCAAAGATAGGACAGGGAAGCGCGAGGCGTGATTCCGGACTGGATTTTGGACGTGGGGGAGAACGACATGAAGGACGTTGCCGATGGCTTATGTGTTAGACGATGTTGCCTTTTCTGAGTGTGACGACGCTACATTCTCTGAGCTCATACTGTGTGGATAGAAGTATGTGCCCCTGCTCTCAGGAGATGCACGTTGAAGCATTTGGAGGTGGTACCAGTGTCCTGGGGCTACCATAAAGAACCCCAAAATGGAAATTTATTTTCTGCCAGATCTGGAGGCCAAAGTCTGAAACCCAGACGTCGGAAGGCGCCTGGAGACTCTGAGGGAGAATCCACTTAAGAAAATGAACAGCCACGCTCCAGAGCAGGAGAAAATACAGGGAAGACGAGTATCCGGCAAAGGACTAGTATCCGGGACATGTAATGAAGTCCCGGCGCCCAGTAAGACGCTGGCCACCCCACCCTCAACAAGGGCCGCGTATGTATGTGGACACGTCCCAGAGACCGCCAGCCAGGGGCGCCAAGCACAGGGAGAGGTGCTTGACCTCACTGGCCGCCCAGCAGCACACCCGCCCGCCGTTGAGCCTGAAGCCACCGAGGGCCAGCAGGCGTGTGTGGCTGCGGGAAGGTGTGTACGCGGCGGGCCCAAGCAGCAGGCGGCACCGCCACACTGTGGACGGCTTGGCCTTCTGGTTAAGCTCAACACACTCTGCCACGAGATCCAGAAACACCACTAATAACAGGAATGCACGCCAGGTGCTCACACGCCCGCAGGTGCCCGGGGAAATGGGGGCGCAGCACAGACACCGCCAGACGCTGCTGTGTGGGCAGGCGGCGCCGGCCCGCACCCGGGCAGGACAGGGCTTCGCGGCAGACGGAGCGCGGCGACTCCCCAGCTCAGTGCTGGTCCCCGGCTGGCTCCCCACCCAGTTACTGTCCATGAACTAGATCTCCTCGAGCAGCCACAGGGAGGCCGCCCGCCACCTCCTGGGGCGTGAGCGCCGTTCGGCTTCCGTGCAGGTGCCCGTGACAAGGACGCGCTCCCCGGGGAGACGCTCAGCCAGCTGCAGTGACCTGCGCTCTTTGCTCCACATAAAGCTCTAATTCAGGCAACATTAAGCAGAAAATCCATGGCTGGAGAGCGGCAGAGGGGGAGGGTGTGTGCACAGGGCGACGTTCCCTCTAGGGCCGCTCCCGCCCAACACCGACGGGCTTTCAGAGGCCGCATGCGGATCGCCAACAGTGGTCACCCGCGGGAGAACACGGCTGAGTCAGCTCACCTCACGGTCCTTCCGACAGCCCCTCGGTCCCCCGCACCTGCCCGCCAGCTCGCGCGCTGACACGACACTGTCCACGAGTGACGGGCCCGTTCCTGCAACTGAAATGGCGTGACTCACAGGACGCACAAGACCTACCTGCGGCTGTTCGTAGTAGAGGAGAGTCGATCCGGAGGCAGAGGGTATCAGTCTCGAGTAGTCGCTCCCTCTGAGGCCGCGGTTCTTACCCCGTGGCAGCTGGAGGCCTCCTCCCCCAGGGGACACCGGCCCACCAGCAAGCCCCCATGGCGGGCGTGGTGGCATCGCCGCTTACCCTGGGCCTGTCTTCTTTCGTCCTCAGCCACCGCAGAGGGGAGGGACCGGGACTCAAGAGGCTGCAGAGCACCCGAGAGTGAGAGAAACTCAGAGGAACCCCCTCTGGGCTTTTTCTCCGAGGAAGTCCATGTCTTATAGGCCCACGAGGAACCACCCCCTCCAGCCCTCCACTTGGGAGCTCGGGTCCCGGCTCATCCCCGTCTGTGGGGCTCGGTGCTGCCTGCACCCGCTCAGAGACTCCAGCCAGGCCAGAGCGGGTTGGGCTGGGGAACCGTATGCTGACCGCTGCCCTGGCAAGAGATCCGGCTCTGGGCCGGCTCCTCGAGGCTGCCAGGCTCCTGAGAAGCCCACGGGCGCAGAGGGAACAGCTCAGAGAGGAACATCATTGCTGTCTTGACTGTGCACATGATAAGCAGAGACGGACCGCAAAGGCTGACCTGTCCCGGCCATCCCCCCGCGGTAACATCCTGGATTTGTCTAGAAGACAGAGAAAGAGAACCTGGTGATTATCGAGAGCTTTCCTGTACGCTACCTGGCAAGTGACCTGAAGACGTTTAAATGGTTTGAAGGAGCCAAACGAAATTACACCAAGAACTTTACTGGTAACACCTTTTTAATAGGTCAAAGTAACTGTACGGTTCATTATATTCTTCCTGAGAATAATTTATATCCCCCGACAAACTAAAGGGAGGGCATATTTTTCAAAATTATTTAACAGAATGGATGGTGTAACTGGACGTCAGAAGAAAACCGAATCTCTGCTTTGCTGAATTCTCCGCTGGGAAGACAGACACGATGAAGGGTTAGTCAGCTCCAGTGGCTGCGAGAGAGTCAACATGGCTTCAATCTTTCTTTATAAATTATATAAAACTGGAAAACAGGGTTGGCTCCAGAACCTCTTCTCAGCGCAGCTCGGAGGTGCTCTGGTACAAAGCATTTCTGCTTCCAAGAGAAGTAACATTGCTACAAAAAACTGGCACATTATTCTGGTGAAAAAAGACAAGGTTTTTAGTGTGTTCTACAGCTAGCTTCCAACCAAATCTTCACATATCCGACAGGAAAGTAAAAGGCAGGAAAGACAAAAGGGTGGTTGTTTTTTTCTGAAACGACTCAAGTCTTCAAAACATAGCTCTGACCTTCCTTCTCTTAAAGCGGTGCTAGCAGACGGCGACTCAGGAACGTTCTCCCGACAGAGACGAGTCCGGGCCGCGGCTCCGCAGCTCGCCAAAGAATTCTCAGCCCCTCGGGTTTCCCGGAATTCTCCGCCTCGTCTCCCCGTCTCCCCGCCTCCCAACACATCGCCGGGCTGGTTCGGGATCCGCACACCACCGCCGGGGCCACTTCCACGGAAACACCCTAACGGGAACACCATCTGTTCTTCGAGATTCTTAAAAGCGTCTCACGAACAATTTTCATTCTCAGAAAAATGCCACGTTTTGGATCCTGGACTTTTCTGAACGCCATGATTAAAAAAAAAAAAAAGAAGAAGAAGAAAGAAAAGAAAGAGACAAAAAAACTGAACTCAAATCAAATGTGGTTAAATTGAAATGAGAGCTTTCAACCAGCTGTCAGTCACAGCCGTTGGCGCGGCGCGTGCCGGCGGCCGAGGACCCGGGGCCCCTCATGCTGGTGGAAGGCCGGAGAACGTCCGCGGAGAGCGCCCTCAGTGCGGCCTCGTGGGCCCGAGCATCCGCAGTCTCGCTTGGTCAATGACGTCCAGCAAGTTTTTGGCGTCCACGGCCAGGGCGTGCGCAGCGGTCAGCATCTGCTTCTTATACTCCTGCTGGAGGCTGGTCATGACGCACTGCTGAGCCAGTTTCATCTTGTTGATGAGCTCGCCCAGGTCGGAGTTCAACAGCTTCTGAGCCATCTCGATCTGCAAGGGCGAGAGAGAGGTCAGGAGAGGAACGTCGCATCCGCTGTTCCGCGGGCCCCGCCCGGAGAAGCAGCTTTCCTCCCCTTCAGTCGCCGTGTGCTGGCGCCTCGGAGGCCACGAGGCCCAGGGCCGTCCGGCCCAGCCGGAGAGCTGCTGAGGTCGACTAGCCGGCGGCCAGTCGACGCAGACACCCGGCTCTGGACTCAACCGCGTCTCAGGCTCACACCCCTTCCCCTGGGTGAGAGGCGACCCCCGAACTGCTGGGAAGGGGGAGCAGGGCCGCGGAGCCGGAAGAGGCCGCCCTGAGGGCCAGCGCTCTGCCCGCGCGTCTCAGAACCTTCCTCGTCTGTTCAAGCAGAGACGTTCACTGCCGAGCGCACACACACGAGGCCCTCGGTGTGCAGACACACAAGTGCGTCAGACACACCTGGGCTCCGTCGGGGATGAAGCCGCGCACAACTCCCTCGAACACACTGGGACGAATCCCATGACAGGACCGGGATCCCCCTTTGTTCTGAGGGGAGGTCGTTGGAAATCGGCCTCGACTGTACGAGGAGGCTGGCTTCATCTGAGGAGGGCCTCACAGGCCCCGCCAGTCACCTCCGTCCTGCTGACCGTGCCCGTGGGGAGGCCGAAGAGATTCTGGGGAAGGGGAACACCATCCTCCACACGGGTGTTCTAGAGAGAGCACTCTGGCGGCAGAGTGTGGACGCAGCATGGAGGGGCGGGAAAGCCAGAGGCAGAGAAGGCAGCTCAGAGGCTGTTGTGGGAACCGAGGGACGAGGGCACAGTGAGGACGGAGAGGCCAGGCCCAGGCTGCGACGCGAGGACGCGGGCGGGCGGCTGCTCGTCCGTGTGCGTGGGCGCGCGGGGCTCCCAGGCGCAGGCATGGCCAGTGCGTGGTCCCGCCGACCGCGGAAGCGAGCCGGGAGCAGCCGTGTCCTGCGGGAGGCGGGCATCCACCGCACGGCTGAGGTCCCACCGAGAGCACAGAGCCGGACGCACCGGACAGCGACCTGTGCACGTGCTGCAGAGCCCCAGAGAAGCTGCGTTCTGGAAGGCGGGGGTCAGCCACACTCAGCGCAGGGGGAGGAGGAGCCGAGACTGGGGGAGCAGGGCTGTGGGTGGCCCCCGCGGCAGCTGCAAGAGAGGATGAAGGATGGGCTGCTCTCTGAGGGAGCACGTGGGGGGGAAGGAAGGGGGGACAGATCAAAGAAAGCTCCTCTCCTTAATTCAGATACGTGCGGGAGAGCGAGCTGTGCAGAAGAATCAGGGTAGTCAGGCTTTATCAGCTAAAGGAATATTTTTGAAATGGTTTCGCCAAAACATTTACTTGTTAGGATACAATTTTCTTGCCTCTGGCATACGGAACTTCTCCACTGTTTGGAAAATTCTGGCTGAAAAGTTCTGAAAATTCTGAAAAATCTGAAGAACAATTAAAGTCCCAATGAAGCAGAGGACTGAGCTAACGTCCTAACCGCTAGAAATCTACAATTCCACAAAGCAAGCAGTCAGGCGTTTTCCAAAATGATTTTGGTGGTTTCGTGCAGGTGAACGGATGCCCTTTGCAAAGGCAGCGTGGAGGGGCGCCGGGCCAGGTCCATCGAGACGGGCATCACTGGGCCACCAGGAGCCTCAGACGCCAAGTCCCAAGGGCCCTCAGCCTCCATCTGATCGGCAGGAAACCTCAGTCATTGCAGAACATCCCTCAACCCCACGTGGGGAATGAGCACTGTCGGGCAACCGGCCATATTCTTCCAAAATGCTGGCGGCGGAGAGACAAGAGTCTGAAGGACCTGCTCCAGGCCAAAGCAGACTACCAGACAGGCGTGTGGGGTCGGGCAGGACACACAGCCCCGCTGGCCTTGAACTAGAGGGTGAGGCAACCGGACACGACTGCCCAAGCGGACCGCGCAGGGGTGCAGACGGCCCAGCTGTCCAAACCCTCCAGATCAGAGAACAGCCTCCTGATGGGAGAAATGAACAGAAACACGGAGGGTAAGAAGCCTGACACACGTGACCTACTCTCACACGGTTCAGAGAACAGAGGCTGCGGGTGTAGACAGAGACAGAGAACGTGCGAAATGTTAAAAGCCAGTGAAACTGGGCTGAGGACGTTCGGGAATTCTCTGCACGGTTCTCCCAATTTTTCTTTAAGTTTGGCATCACTTCGAACAGACACGGAGAAGACGCAGGAGAAGAGCCCTGCTGGGCCACAGGGCCGGACGGTAGGAGAGTGGACGCAGGAGCAGGAGGGAAGGCGAGTGCGAAGGGGGAGCAGCGCCAGGGCCATCCCGGACTCCAAAGGACACAGCTGTGTGTGCACGTGTGGCCCGGGGGCTGCACACTGCTGGAGGCCGGGGAGCACCCCCGGAAACCGGCATGGCTGGGAGCATTCGTAAGACAAGGCAGGTGTGTCTGCTCATTTGTTTGTCAACACATGAGGCAAAATGGCCAAAAATAGCAAAAATGAGATTATCGCCGAGAGACAGTATTTTGGGTCAACTTTGAATTCCTCAAAAAAATTTTAAAATGCAAGTTTTAAGGCACTTTTTGTCACTGCTTTATGTGGGAAACCAGCATCGTTTGAAAACTATAATTTTTTTCAGAAAATTCAAGGGAGGAGGCAGGCTGCCTCTCTCAGCTCATGTCCACGGTCCTCCGGCCCCTACCTGAGCTGGTGCTGAAGGACCGGCCTGCACCCAGCTCTGCAGCCGCGCTCCCTGCCGTCCCCGCCGCCTGCTCCCGCAGCCCAGCGGGTACCGCTCCACCCTGCCTCCACGGCGCAGGGCTGCAAACCGGCGGGCGCGCCGCACCCGAGGCCCCCGGCTGGGAGGTCGTGATTTCCGAGCAGCTGGAGCACCCCAGCCAGCCCCGAGCCCCGGCCGTGTTCCGGCCGCTCCGTCAGCGCCAGGTCCTACCTCTCGGTGAGTGCTGGCGGGCAGGACCGGAAGGGTCTCGTCCACGGTGGCCAGTAATGTCCGCAGGGCCAGGCCGACTTCCTAGGAGACAAGCCACACCCGGGATCAGAACACGCGCAAAGGGCTTTCACACCAGGAGCAAAGCCCCCTCTCCGTTACGGGGCTGTCTCGTTCCCAACACTTGAAAAAAAATTACTAAACTTCTTTTCCTCAGTACTGACTCTGATCTGAAGTGATCAGGCGTTTCCCCAAAGACGGGGTTCTCGGAACGCTCAGTTTGGTCCCTGACAGGGTGGGAGTCAGCCTTAAAGAGAGGGACATTCCGACACCTGTGGCGGTGTGGACGAACCTGCCCAACACTGTGCTCAGGACACGAGCCCATCCCCAACGGAGAGATACAACTCTGCATCCTGGAGGCCCCGTGTTCACGGGGACAGGGAGCAGATGGGGCGCCAGGGACAGGGGAGGGGCACTGCTGTTTGCACGGTGAGAAGAGTTTTGGAGATTAGTTCTCTAACAATGTGATTGTAGGTAACACCGTGGTGGGCTGAAGGGTGGCAAGGATGGTACATTTTACATTCGGTGTATCCTACCACACTTTAAAAAAGTGTGTTCAGTGGGGCACCTGGGGGCTCAGTCATTAAGCATTTGCCTTCAGTTCAGGTCATGGTCCAGGGTCCTGGGATCGAGCCCCACATCAGGCTCCCTGCTCGGTGGGAATACAGCTTCTCCCTCTCCCACCCACCCTGCTTGTGTTTCCTCTCTCACTGTGTCTCTGTCAAATAAATAAAAAAATATTAAAAAAAAAAAGTGTTCAAGGATATGTTCCGGAAATAGAGGCTGAAAGCAAAGCTTCATAGCACCCTTTGAGCTGCAAAGCCCCTGAGCTGGCACACGCCAGTGGACCCTGTCCCGGGGACACCAAGCGTCCCTCAGAGCTGCCGGCACTCTCTGCCGGGATGCCAGGCCCCTGAGCGCAGCGTGGAAAGGTGAGGCTGGTGTTGAGTATTTTCATTTCTCTTTCTGCCCTTATTAAAAAAGATTTTGTGAGCACATATGCACCTGCCCCTCAGTGGAAGAAAACAGAACAGATAAATCCCTCGATGTCCCTCTCCACGGCGTCCCCGCCCCCCTCCCCGGGCCGGCACGTGAAGGTCAAGTGCTCTCCTTGAGCGCTGGCGCTCCCGCAGCAGAGCCGCGTGTCCCGAAGGCGCACACCCAGCACCGGTCTGCACACGTTCACACTTCACGGCGACGGCATCACACCACAGGCTGGGGTGATGCCATCCCGCCGCTCAATTTTTTCATGCAAGACTCTAAGCGTGAGCAGGACCGTTAAAGCCTGCGCTGCCCCAAGCACCAGGGCTGGGATGGTCGTTTGGTTTGACTTAACTCGGGCACGTGCGGTGCCTTCACGCTCAAGTTTGGAAGCATCGGATCTGACCCGCGGCTTCCATGATTTTAACAACATTTCCTCGGGACGGAGGGGTGGGTTTTTACCTTCACCATGGGAACGTACTCCTCTGGTGGGGCTGGCTGGATCTTGCTGGACATTTCAATGACAGCCTTCACCAGGCCTGTCACATTCTCGTACACCCTGTCGTTGGACCGGTCCAGGTTGGCAGTGGGCGGGGGGCTGATTTCCTGGGGCTGAAGCTGCAACACAGAAGCTGTTATGCCCCCAGTGGCCACAAGGTGGCGTCACCTCACAGTGGCCAGGTTCGAGGGGGTCTTTCAAAGAGATCAAAGCTGATCACAATTGATTGGCTTGTCTGCAGGGCTACAGCTAACGGGGAGGATGGCAGTCAAGTAATTCATCCGAGGGACAAGTGAATGAGGCAATCGTTTTTTGTGACTTTGAGCTCAGTTAAAGGAAAGGAAGTGGAATCACACGCGTGACATTAAAAGCCCCGGATTCTTTCAGAGCAGTGATTCGAGGCCCCCCGGAATCATCCACCGAGAGAGAGTTCGTGTAGTCTGCGCCTGCGATTTCACAGGAAGCTGGCTGGGGGCTCAAGCGCCCTATGTGAGGACTCTAATCCTGCTTAGTTATGTGGCTCGGCGTAGCCGCCTTCAGACCACATCAGGGACACGTGTGTTCCTTTCACGACTGAACCAAGAAGACAATAGGAGCCTCGTGAAGCAGACTCGACTGTTTGCACCGCGCTGCAGGAGCGAGGGCAACGGCAGTGTCGCCAGGAACCCCACGGTGCACGTGCCTGTGGCTGGGCCTCGGCTCGTCACTGGGCCACTGGGGCAAGGGGGACCTGAAGGAGCTCTTGGGCACACGCCCACCCCAGCACCCGGCACAGAGACCCCGACCGAAGTCACCCACGAGAAGCCGAGCACTGAAGGCTGGTGAGCGCCGGCCCATGGAATGTGTCCAACGGCATCTCAAAGGTCACATGGGTAACACCGGGCACAGAAAGGGCCGTCCGTCTCTATTTTAAGAAAACCAGAGTGCAGTACAAAATCGTGGCTGTCTGCCGATGGGTCTGGGGACAAGCGCTCAGCCTTGTGTTCAAGTCTGGTACGAGACAGCCACGGACAGGAAGTCAGTCCCTGCACAGAGGCTTGTGCCTCACTCTCTGCCAAGTAAAGACCTGGTCTCTGGGGACAGGCCAAGCCAAGGTGCCCTCCCCAGGCTTCCTGATTTCTGCCCCAAAGTCACATGCAGAGCACCAGGAGTGAAGGAGTGGGACAGACACACAGACATCATGTGCTTACCCTCCATGGCTATTGTTGAACGGGAGGTGAGGAAAAGTTAGAGAAATTTATCAGAGAAAGGGAAAAAAGAAAAACAGTATTAATAAAGGCAGCAGACAAAACCCACAAAAACACACGAGCAGAACCAAAAGGAGTGAGTCTGAGCCTGCCTGGGAGCCAGCCCTCGGCTCCCTGGTCATCCAGGCACCACGGCCGGGTGCTCAGTCCAGGGTGCCGGCGCCCTGCCACGCGCCATGCTTGTCTTCAGGAAGTAAATGACAACAACAATATGCAAAGCCCGAGAGGGACAACCCAGTGGCCATGCGAGAAGCAAGCGTTAGGGGTCCTCAGAGAGAAGAGGCCTTGAGATGCGTTTCACATGCCTGGGAACTGCCCTTTGGGCTTCTGGGCCACCGGGAGAGACTGTCCCACCCCTGCTCCCCACACCCAGCCCCTGGCGTCCTCGGAAGCAGGCCTTGCTATTAGCTATCCCGCAATACAAGATCCCTGGCTTCAGGCTGAGTGTGTAAAGGCATCAGGAGCTTATTTTAAAAACAAAAACAGAACAAAGAAAACAACCCTTCTTTTGAGCCAAGTCTTACCTTTCAAGCGCCTTTATTTCAAACTTAGAAGTTTTATTTAATGTTTTTTCCTCTACAGTTTCCACCAAGAGCACCCTATCGTAACTTAAAAGACCAAGTTAACTGGGGAAAGGTGGCTCTCTTGCCCCCTCCTAGGCTCTGCCTGAAACAGGTGTAGTCTTTGGTATAGGAGTTCAGCAGAATCTTAAATGTCAAGTCCAACCTTCCCCAGGGAGCGTCCCTGCATTAGAAAGAGGGAGATCACACCTACCACTTCACTCAAGGACATCCCTGTCTCTCCCTTTCTCCGCCGAGAGTCACACATGGCCCTGTGACGAACTCGGCACGATGGGCCACTTCAGGCTGGCCCGACACAGAGGCCCAGCTTCCGCAGCAGGTGCCACAGGCGGGGCTCCATCAGGAAGACCCGAGGCCATCTGGGGCTCCCGGAGGCAAAGGCTGCCTTATGCTAACCTAGTTCAAGCTTCTGTTCTTCTGTGTGTGCCCTGGGCCCAATCAAGGCGGGCCACAGAAGCTCTGTCCGCTGCCTCCAGCCACTGTGAACAGTAACACCCCCAAACCCAAAGCGTAGTCTCCTGTTTCCTGGGGCTTGCCGACCTGGAGGCTCCTTGGCAGGCAGCTGGGGTCGAGCGCCACGCCCCGGAGACACACACAGCTCCAACCGCTTCGGCGGTGCTTCACGCAATCCAGAAGTTAGACAAAGGCACCAAGGAGAAACCCAGATGGGCTTTTGATTAATGTTATCTGCATGAACTTGAGTCACGCCTAGAGACCTAGCACGTCTGTGTTCGCCGGAGTCAGTGAGCTCTACTGAACAGAAGGGTAAGAAAGAACTAGAAACACAGACTTCATACTTATTATTATTGTTATTTTTAGGCAGGCTCCACATGCAGCATGGAACCCCAGGAATTTAGACCCTCAGATCAAGAGTCAGACACTTAACCACCAAGTCACCCAGGCACCTCTGCTTCATCATACTTACTATCAAAGAAAACGTTGCTTAATACATTTTATGGGGCAACTGGTGGCTCAGTTGGTTCAGCGTCTGCCTTCAGCTCAGGTCATGATCCCACAGTCCTGGGATCGAGTCCCGCATCGGGCTCCCAGCTCTGCAGGGCGTCTGCTTCTCCCTCTGACCTTCTCCCCTCTCGTGCTTTCTCTCTCGCTCTTTCTCTCTCAAATAAATAAAATCTTAAAAAATGCACTTTAGGTAAGCACGCTGTATCCATCATGATTTCTCCTTGCTTAACACCCTTCTTGAGGGGATTTTCCAATTACATTCATTCACGCTATTACAAACGTACCAGCAAACACACGTCCCATTCTAAGCCGGTATCTGAGCGTTTCTCAGGTTAGTTTTTCCTTATAATACAAGCCATTTTGAAAATTTGCTCTTGTGGCTCATGTAAATGACAAACTTCATTAACCTAATTTCTCCCTCTTCCCTTTTTAAATTTATGCCAAGAAACCCCATTAGGAAGGGCTGTGTCCCCCCCACCCTTTGCTCCCCCAAGCTGGGGGCCACCAGATGCCAGGCCCCGGGCCAAGCTCCAGACCAGTGCTCTGGTGTCCAGGGGGGCTGAGCAGTGGCACTCAGAGCAGGGGTGCCTCTGGCCCAGTGGGGCCTGGGCTGCATCCCTCAGGGGGCAGCTGGGTCTAGCTAGGGCCAGCCCGTTCACTCCCTGCTCACCACCCCTCTGGGCCAGAGATGGCATTTCTCTCTGCCTAGGGCCTCCTCTCTTCTCTCTGGGAACCCCCAGCCAGCTCGCTAAATGCTAGCTCAGCTAGGGAGCCTGTAACCTTAACTCTGCCCTTTAACCTCTGTGAACCCTGCTGTCTCCTGTGAAAAGTGGAAACAATATTGCCACCGTCAGTCCCGTGAGGCTAATGCGAGGACAGGTTCAGTCACAGCGTCACAGCACCTGGTACAGGGAGGGCTCTCCAGGAGCTGGGTTATTAGTGAAACAAAATTTCTTTTAATGGATAACACAGTTACCAGAATTTATGACCCAATCCCATGCAGGAGGCACCTTTCTAACCTTCCTCTAAGAAAAAAAAGCGGTCAATTAAACCAACACGTCACCCTGATTTTAGAGATATTAAAATGTACAAAAAAGGTATACCAGAATTAAGAAATAAGACGTATTTTGAAAACTGACTGATCTCTCAAAGAAGAGCAGAGAGATCCTCTCATTAAATGGGCACGAGAGAGAACCCTTGCCTTTGCTTCTCGTGGAGGAGCGCTGCTTCCGAGGGACCCAGAGGCCAACGTGGCAGGGGCGGTGGAGGTCGGGGTGGGGGGCAGCCAGGAGCAGTGACGGTGACGCACAGCAGGGCGGCGCTCCCGAGGTGAGCAGCAGCTGTGGCCGCCCCTGCCTGAGCCGCACGCTCCCCCCTCCGAGGCACGCCCGTCCCCAGGGCCGGCTGCACGCGGCCACGCTGCCACTATCGGCCACGCTGCCACTATCAACGCCGTCCTCGCCCCAGGTGGAACATGGTGGCCGTTTTCCACCAAGCCCTACGGACACACTTAAGAGCAAAGTGAGCCCGCAGAAGAGCTCTTTTCCCGAGGCGTCTGGATTTATTAAAACCATCCCAGCAGTTCACTCCCAAAGAACATTCTGTCTGATAAGAGGAAACCCTATCTAGAAGTTGGGCTCTAACTGAGGCCCGAGACTCTATCACGTGAAAGAAAACCAGGCAGGTCAGGCTCCCATCAAGCTTGTCCCTGACTCTCGGAGGAGTGCGGAGCCCGAGCAGACGGACGCCACTCTGCTCCTTCCGTCCCGGCGCTGGTTCCAGATCACCGACCCCAGAGCGAGAGGCCCCACAGAGCCCTGAGCAGAGCTCGGGCTCAGATGCCTACCTTGACACCCTCGTTGTAACTGTCCCCGGGGCTGCTGAGGCTGGCGAGGCTGCCCAGGTGACCGGGGGCCCCAGGCCGTGGCGGTTTCTTTGGCGGAGCTGCAGGATCTGGTGAATGGGGAGCGTCCGTTAAGCGCTGCGCGACCAAACACGGAACAGAAACACCCCCTCGACGCCCAGCACGAGTCCCGTTACCGTGGATACACTCAACTCAGGGAACGCTACCGAGGCGTTCCCGATGTGTTGGAGCAGGGTTCTGTTCTCTAATATTCCAGCCATCAGCTGAGCTCGGTAAACATCATACTTGCTTTGGCCCGTGGAGGGGAAAGTGTTAAAAAATCATGAGGTGTTCTAACGCTAAGAAACTCCACACGTTTAAAACCTGCTCCCTTTAATAAATTACAAAAGCTTCTTGATAATTCGTTCCTTCACTTACCTGGTTTCCCCACAGGCTGATAGATGTGTTGGTTTCCAGTCTGCGGGAAAAGCAAAGCTCGGTGACCCCAGCAGCACACACTGCAGGGCACGGCCTTCCCTCCCTCCCCTCCCCTTCCCTCCCTCCCCTCGCACATGTGTGCGAAATGCTGGGTTCAAAGACCGACGCAATGAGGGGCTGCCTTCAAGGCCTCACTGGGGGAGGGGTTAAAACCGCACGAATGCCAGCAGCTGTGGGAAGAGGGCTGTGCCAGAAGCAGGGGTGGGACGGCATCGGAACGTGGATGGGAGTCGTCACAGGCAGTTTAGAATTTCCTTTAAAAAAATGACACCCACGGGTGCCGCCAGTTCACGACCCAGGAGTGCGAAATCCAGGCCTCTGCGGCGTCTGCGTCCTTTGCTGGGGACGCTGCCTCACAGCCTCCCGGATGTTCTCCTCACAGGGAGGGGTACAGTCGGGGACAGTGATCATGGGAGGCTCGGTGGCACTGGGGCATTCTGGATGCCTATGTTGTCACTGTCACCCAAGCCCATGTGCGTCAGGACCTGCTGCGAGAGCTCCGTCCGTTTGGGAACAAGCCAAAGCGTGAGCCCAGGACTCCCACCCCGGGGGCAGGACAAAGGCTGTCCCACTGAAGGCCGCTCTGCCGTGGGCCGTCCCAGCTGCGCTCTGCAAACAACATATTCTAGGGCAACTAAATGGAAAGAAGTCTCTTTAGAACCACATTCTAGGGGTGCCTGGGTGGCTCAGTCGTTAAGGGTCAGGATCCCAGGGTTCTGGGATCGAGCCCCACATCAGGCTCCCTGCTCAGTGGGGAGCCTGCTTCCCCATCTCCTGCTTCCCCTGCTTATGCTCCCCTATCCGTGTCTCTCCGTCAAATAAGTAAATAAATAAAATCTAAACAAAACAAAACAAACGAAACATATTCTACTTCTGAAAAGACTTACCTTGCTTAATTTAAAATAATAAACCGGCTAAAAATATATACATTTCCAGGTGCTCTACTTTCTGCCGTGAAGAGACACACTTCTGTAAAGCACGAGGACGGAGCGCGCACACGGTTAAAACCGCTCCCCGGCCGGAAGCGCACGAGCTGTCCCCGCACTTTCACAGCCGAGCTTCGAGGCTCCCAGACGCTCAGAGCCCGCTAGTGTGAAGGATGAGGACTCCTTACCGCTGACTTTGTGCAGCTCTCCCCAGCCAGCCTAGCCAGCCCGACAGTTGCCGAACACCTGCTTTGTTCCGGACGCAGACAAGCGCCCTCCCACCCCTGCCCACGGAGCGGCCAGTGTAACACAGACAGTGACACAGTGACAGCAGGTGCACACGACAGCATGTCGCCAAGCCCGGTGGCAAAGGGACATGGGGCGGGGTGGGAGGGGAGGACACGGCAGGTCTTGGGAAGATCAGGCCTTCTGAGAACGTGACCTTGGCGCACACCAGGTGGGGGACTTGGGTGGGGGAAGCCATGAAGAAATCTGGGAGGAGAGTGGCCCAGAGATGGGGGTCCCCCAGGAGGGGCAAGCAGCATGGGAGGAGCCAGGGCCAGGGGAGGGGGAGGGGGACGGGAGAACCCCAGGAAACACGGCCAACCACCCGGAGCGGAGCAGTCTGTGAGCTGGGCTGTGCTCACTGATGCAGGTGGTAAAATGCACACACTTAAAAAGACTTCAAACACAAAGAATTTTCTGGCTGGTATCCAGGTTACAAGAAACTTCAACTAACTAGAAAATTCTATCGTAAGGACATTCTGGATTGCACTGTTAGGCCATTCTACAGGTCGCTCTGGGAGGGAAGGCACGGGCGAGTCCCTACTTGCAGAAGTCGGACGGATGAGTGTGCAGTCGGGTGCCTTCTGTCCTGCAGCCTATTTAGCTACTGGCCCTGGACCTCGGAGAAGACTCGATTTGAAGTAGGCAAGAGCTAGTGAATAAGCCTTAATAACTGGCTACTGGAACCTGACCCCATCAACTTACATGAAAAGCGAAAACCATTTGGATTTTCAAAATAACATGGATGTTGACAGCAGATTCACCTTGTGACGACCCCCGCCCCCACCCAGGCACGTGGATGAGGTGTATTATCAGAAAATCAGAGCCCCAAACAGTTGAACGACTTCTCCCTGAAGCCATGGCACATTTTCCAAGTGTTAAGTTGGAGCATTTCAAGAAGCAGGCCAAGTCAGACTGTTCCCTCAATTTAGCACAGGCCGGGAGAGGGAAGAGCAGAATGGTCACAGTGTGTCACCGGCCTCCCGGCAGGAAGTGACACAACCTGACCCACACCCCTCGCAGGGAGCCATCGTGTTCACCGATGCACAGGCAGAGGTCTGGCACGGAGACAGGTCACCTTGAGCAAGTTTTCCACAAGCCTCAGTTTACCCCTTAGTAGGGTGTGGATGGCAACAGGCCTGGGTCTCAGGGAGGCGGCATGAGGATAGCACTCAGCACAGCACCTTGCAGCACTAGGTACTTTCTCGTCAGCACTAAGCACTCCCACTGCTGCCTAGGCCTGGGCGACAAGACCGCAAGCAGACCTGTCCCGTGTCGTCCACTCCATGGAGCATTTCTCTTGAACCTTCTATCGACGTCTGATTCACTCCCTGATTCTCCCAGTCCATGTGCTTTCTGGGGGCCTGCTATGTGCCACGCACTGGAACACACACCACCTCCCTTTTCTAACAGAACATCCCAGTCCCCTGAACAGGGTTTACCTTCACGCTGAGGCTCGGTCGTACCAAGTGAGGACGACTACCGGTTCACCTTTTCGATCTAAGGAAGGAGCTGTGTGTGTGGAACGTTCAATGGCAGGTGATGGGACTTTGTGCCCGTGAGCCAGAGGCCACCGTGCCAGCACACTCTGACGGGAGGGGTCAGATCTTCCCGTGCTGGTGACCGAGCACATACTCCAGGGGCCAGATCTCAGGGGCAGCTGGACTGCACAGCACGGGTTAGAGAAACTTCCGGTAGGTCACTCCACGCAGTGCATCTCGGGGCTGGGTGAGGACCCAGCCTTGGGCACACACGTATGAGTGTCTGGAAGTAAACCCGGAAGCCTGGGGAGGCAGATGCTTTATCTCCACAGCAACGCCACACGGTGGCTCCAGCCTCTCTCCTGTCCTGGAAACTTCTTTACACGTTTAGAGAAATCTGCTTGTATTTTACTCAAACTTCTGCTAATGGAAATCTTAATGAAATGATTTAAACTACTCTCCCTAAAAGATTAGGGAATATTTCTAGCAGGCTTTAAACATATTTCGAACAACCGTAAGCCAGCTCTTTAAAGAGAATTTCAGGCACTTCCCCCTACAACACACGCAGGAAAAAAAATCCTATACAAGTGTCCTGTGACCGTGGAAACGTATCAGCACACACTGGGAGTACAAACATGTAGCGAAGGACAGCTTACACACACTAGCAGCACGCACATCGGTTTCTGGAGAGCACAGAGCCTGGGGAGCGTCGCACTGGGCTGTGCCTGACAGCGTCCCACGATCTGGGCCAAAATGTTCGCTCTCCTTAACGGATTCATGTGTTCCAGGCTACGAAGGTGAGTGAGGGTGGGTATCTTAATCACAAAGCGATGGCCCCGACCATCCTGGCAAGAACTCGACTGTTGCTTACCGGGCCCTGGAGGCTTCCGTCCTCCCTGTCAATACTGCCTCGAGAGAGCCGGACGTCAGGTTTCTAAAGCAGAGAAAACAAAACCAGACAGTTTCATTCCTGGTTGTGTGGCGGTATAGTGGGGTGGGGGGAAGTGGTGAGAAAGCAATGAGCTTTATCTGCCTTCTTATAACCGTCTGTTTACAAAAATGAAGACATGCCATAGAATTTTCTATGCTTCATGTAACATTATATAGTGGAAATTGGTCAAAACCAGGTTAATAAGCTGCAGTACCCCCCCCCGCCCCCCGCTCCCGACGTGAGGGCTGTCACACACGGAAATGGACAGTGAGGTGAACGGGCTCTGGCGTCAGGCAGCCTGGGGGCAGCTCAGGCTCCGGCCTTTTCAAAACGGAGTGACCTGGGCCTTAGTTTTTTCCGTTTCGAAACAGCACAGTCATGGTAGCCACTGCCCGGGCCTCATGGGAGGATTAGATGAATGAATACTACAGACCAAGCCGGCACCGCAGAGAGGGTCACGTGAAGGAAACTGTTCTGTCTGCTGAATGCCACGGCCCTTTTCAAAATTTCGACTGTGTAAATAGGTTATGGATGTAGACCTCTGTGCGGCAATGTTTGACGACGTCCCTGACTATTTCCCTAGCACAGGTTTCTAAGGATGGAATTTCTGAGTCAGAGGGTTCGAGCATCCGACAAATCCTGGCTCGAGCTGCCCAGTGGGCGCACTGTCGGGTTACCGCTGTGCAGAGGCTCCCTCCGGGCCTGCGCCGCTGCACTGCCGTTGAAAACAGTTCAAGAAACAAAATACTGTATAGATCTGCGTTCCGTTGCTACACATTAGAACACTTCTTCTTCGCACCGGATGCCAGGCCCCGGGAGGACGGAGGCCGTGGGCTGTCGGTTTCCCCCCCTCTCTCTGTGACCGGGTAGGAACAGGACACGCAGGGGAAACAGGAAACGCAGCCCCTGCACGACTGACCGTGAACAGGGTCCATGCCCCTTGGACAAGGCATCCAACCTCTCCAAACCCATCATTTCTCAGCTGGAAAAGGGGTAGTCGCCTCATACAGTGACTATAAAGATTAAGTATGTGCTTGGGACAATCACGTGCGTACTGGACATTCAGTAAGTACTTGCTCAAGGAACGCCGTAGTAAAAATGCAAGAGAGAGAAGAGGTTTCACAGACGAGGAACTCCTGGCTCAGAAGGCAGAACTACAGGCACACGGCGGGGCTACCGCGCAGGGCTCCTGACGCCGAGGGAAAGCAGGTATCGCAGAAGATGGTCCTGTGTGGTCTCCCGGCGGTGATCCAACTTGTGTCTACACCACGCTCTGGCGGATTAAGCCTGCAGCAGCGTTAGGTCTGAAACACCATGTACATACTTGCAGTCAAATGCTCTACCACTGAGCTATACCCCCCACCACGTACACACTTGAATTAAAAGATACTTTGTTGCTAAAACATACCACATATCACTGCCCGCCCCTTCCTCTCACGGTCTCTCCACAGCCTGTGACGCTGACGGCATCTCACCCACAGAACTGCCTCCAAAGCCGGTGTCTGGCCTCTCAAACCCTGCTGGCCGCTGTGCCGACTCGGGCCATGGAATGTTCTAGATCCCCTGTTGTCTTCCCCCGTCTTCACAGCCTCCATCTCTGGGAAGCGCATTCTCCACTCCTCCCCGTGTGGCACCTCCTCAGCCGTGAGCTGGAGCCAGAGATCGCGGCAGTGCGGCCCCGCGTCCCGACTCCGCTTGGGGCTCTGGTTCTCCTGCCGCTGGCACCACGTCTGCGGGGACGCCGTCCGCGGACGCCCTGAGCCCCTCCACCATCCACGCGGGTGATCCCCTTCCTCCAAACTCCTGTCTCTGTTCACATTTTGGCCTCTTCCCATGAACCACAAATTCTTCATGACATCTAGGACGACGCGTCCTTTCCAGAAGGTTTTCAGCTGGCTTCGCCCGGCTCCATCGGAGGACTCCCTACCCATGGCCGCTATCACCGTCTTAAATACGATTTGACCGTGGACGCTACTCCTTGATCTCCTGGCCACAGACCCGCCTAAACCTCCGCGGCCGTCCCCATCAGAGCTCCTGGTGACCAGGTGCACTGCCGGTGAGCGGTCCTATTTCAAAACGAATCTTTTCTTCCGGGCAGGAGGTCTCAAGATTGGCCTGAAACAGTCAGTGAGTCCTGCTGTAAGCAGATGGCGGTCCACAGGCTCTCTCGCTCCGTTGACAGAGCGCAGGCAGAAAGATTCCACGTGATTCCGCAGGGCCTAGGACTTCCAGAACGGCCCGTGGGCACCGGCCTCATCTTACCCTCCCCCGCTGCGGGAGCCCCTAACAAGGGGTCAGCCTGTCCTTTGAGGCTTTAAAGCCAGCCCCCGACTTCTCTCCAGCTGCCGACGTCCTAGATGGCGTCTCCTCCCCATACAAGGCTGTTTCGTCGACACGGGACACCTGCTGCTTGGCGCAGCCGCCTTCGTGAGGGACCTGAGCTCGATCTTCTGGAGAACCGCGGCGGCTCTGGCGTCGGCACCGCCGTTCGGTCCTGCACGGGCACGGTCTGGAGACGACCCCTTCCCTGCAGCCTCAGGGGCCGCGGCCAGCTTCCGGCTGCCCTCCCGCGGCTTCCTCACCTCTCCCAGCCGTCCCGGGACTGAAGAGCGCGCAGGCCTTGCTCTGGGTGAGGCTCTGGCCGGCGAGAAAGCGGTTCCCGCTGGGATCTTCTATCCAGACCAGAACCACGCTCTGCACGTCGGCAAGAAGGCCGCTTCGATTTCCTACCAGCTGTATCCCGGAGAAGCTCGTGTGATTTCCTTCCAGAACTTCTCCTTGCGTTCACGATGTGCCTGTGGGTGCAGCAGGCCTCGCCTTCCGCCTGTCGGGGCCCCCATCGGCCTTCTCACGACGCTCGACCGTTTCTACTTTCCGATTTAAAGTGGGATGTGGGACTTCTCCTTTCACCTCAACAGGGGGTGCCTGTGGGGTTATTAACTGCCTAGTCTCCATGTTGTTGTGTCAGGGAACAGGGCTATCGGAGGAGAGAGCGAGAGATGCGGGGCTGGCCGGTCCCGGAGCGGCCGCACAGAGACCGTTTACGAAGTTCTCCAGCTCCTGTGGGCGCGGCTCATGGGCGGCAACTACACTTGTACTCAAAGACCAAAGATCGGGGATCATCACAGAAATCTAGTGACGACGAGAACGTCTAAAGCACTATGAGAACCACAATAAGACACGGGACATGAAGTGAGCAAATGCTGTGGGGAAAATGGCACCAACAGACTTGCTCAGTGCAGAGTTTGCCACAAACTTTCAGCACGTAAAGAACACAACGTCTGTGATAAAATGAGGAACAGCCGTAGCTGTCTGAGGCAATGTGAGGTGTGTCTAGTCAGGTAACAGCTAGTTAGCGAGTATTCGTAACTGTAGGAAACAGATATATATATATATATATTTTTTTTTTTTTTGGAAGATGTTATTTATTTGACAGACAGAGATCACAAGTAGGCAGAGAGGCAGGAAGAGAGAGATGGGGAAGCAGGCTCCTTGCCGAGCAGAGAGCCCGTTGGGGGGCTCGATCCCAGGACCCTGGGATCATGACGTGAGCCGAAGGCAGAGGCTTTAAGCCACTGAGCCACCCAGGTGCTCCGGAAATAGATATTTTTAAAAGTTTGTTTGTTTATTTAAGGAAGCTCTACACTCAATGTGGGGCTTAACCCCACGACCCAGAGATCAAGTACGTTCTTCTGAATGAGTCAGCCAGGCACCCTGAACTGGAGGAAATACTTTACTTTTTTACTTAAACAAAAGCAAATGACATTTACTGTCACAGAATTAGGTGCTGTGTTTTGTGCATTTACACGAATTATCTATTTCCATAGAAAGCATATGAGATGACTTATTTTTCTGACTCACAGTAACTCCCTCATGTTAAAACTTTCCCCAGGACAGGACTTCGATTTTTAAATGAGAAAGCCTGTCTCTATAAAGTCCACTTGTGTGCTATGAACGGAAATATCCAAGCCTTTTCCTCACATGGACGACACAGCCTGAGAGATGAGTGCCAGCTCGGGGGACTCAGGGAGCCAGACTCAGCCCGTCTGGGGGAAGCGGATCCGTTACTGGTGCCGCTCCTGGCGAAACAAAACCTTCCTGTTCCCTCTTACAATGTTCTAGATTTGGAGATAGCAATATGAAAAGAGGAAACTGATACTTGAAATGTTACACAAATAGAGCACAAATGTCAAGAATGTCTGGGCTGCTTGGGGCGCCCCCCCCATCAGGCAGGCCTTCTCCCTCCCTTCCTTAGCTCAGGTATTACGCGCACAGTCAAGTGCACAAATCCCGCGTGTACGAGCTCCGTGCACTCTTAGAGACGTGTGCGCCCACCCAACACCGCAGACCCCCGCAGCGGGCTCGAGCTGAGACCCAACTCCGCCTCAGGAGGGGACCGATCCGCCCGCACCCCAGAGAGCTCACACGAGTGAACTGCGTCACGTGCACGGCTCTGTGCCTCGTGTCTCTGGCGGACATTATCTCTGTGAGCCCCCTCCCTGCGGATGTGTGTTGGGGTTTTCCCAGTTTCACTGTTGTGCGGTAGCCACTGTGTCACTGATCGAGTCTGTGGGAACGGGCAGGTGGGTTATTTCCAGCTCCTGGTACCGAAGAGCAGCAGCGCTGTGAGCTCTGTTGTGTGGCATGCGCGCCACATCCCCGTGGGCAGCCGGTGAGGGCTGAAGGCTCTGTTTCAGGTTCTGGGGACACGGCAGCCCACAGTCGCAGTGTGGGCTCTACGCTCACGGCCATCCCTCTAGAAACTTCAAAGGTGAGGCTTTCCAAAGTCCCTTCTCCTTGGATGTGGCCGATGCAAGGAACATAGGAGGGATGTGGCCTGGCTCAGGAGAAGCGGGCCAGGGGCGGTCTTGTGACCCTGTCCTTGCCGCTCACCACCCCCACGAGTGCCCTGTCCTGGCACTCATCATCACGAGTGCCCTGTCCTGGCACTCATCATCATTCAGACTGACTGGGTCTGTGTGACAGGAGAAACAGCTTAAACACTCATTTCCTTTTCCAGACCACACTGCAGGCTTTACGTAGAGAGGACTTTCTCACATTAACATTAAATCCTGTCTTGCGCACCGTGCCACGTTCGACTACTGTGTGCACCGGAAGGAAGATAAACGGGGACCCAAGTCTGTCTGGCAGCAGGGCCCGACGGGAAGGCACATGCTCTGAACAGACTGAGGGGCCAGCCGGTGTGGGGCAGCTCGTGAGGCAGGGGGCTCGCCGGCACACAGCCGTCTCAGAGAGCTCACGAACGGGTCGGGGAGCAAGTCCAGCACAAGGAACAAGAGCCGTAGGTCAGAGCCGCGTGGCCTTGGGCAAGCGCCAGCATGGGGACACGTGGGGATGTCCTGACTCCCCAGAGCACTCAAGAAAAGGTAGCCGCCGGAACTAAGAGCAGTCCCCACACTCAGTGCTGAGTCCTAACAACGGAAGGTTAGATGGACAGCAGCTGAGTCTCAACTACTAGAAAAAATCTGGACAATATTTCTGACAAAGCAACTTGGAAGATAATTTTCCCAACAAATCTACAGGCCCTCTGGCAGGGTGCAGAAGCTTACCCTGTGGAAGGGAGCGGCGGTGCTATGCCCAGCGCGGCTGGAGGACCAGTGAGCGTCAGGGACGGTGTGTCACCAGGTCATAATGAGACAAACAGAAGGCAAGCATCTATAGAAAGTTCTAGAGCAACTTGAAATAGTAATTCTTAGGCCTGGTGGAGTTCATAAAAACAATCTGGCTCATATTTCACATATGTTTAAAAAAAATTTCTTAAAAAAAAAAACAAAAAACTTTTTTCTACTAATTGCCCTTTGTTTTACGAGGGTATCACATCTACAGTGGTTTAGGAAAAAACCCAGAAACTGACCCTTCCTCACTGACAGGCTGCCTCTTGCCCCCAGCCTCCACATCCTGGGAGTACGCGCAGGTCCGGCCAAAGCAGAGGCCTTGTTGCCTAGCTGCTAAAAATAAGCCTCTAATGGGAGCTCTTCTACCAGCAAAAAGGAATTATGGCTTATTTGTAACAACCAGCAAATCTAATAGAAGCGATGCTTCCTTGCAGAACCCCTGAAAGTGGCTCACTCTCTCACTGAGTCTGTTACGTTGTTTTCGGTCCGGAGCGGCTGGAGGGCACTCGGGACGGTCTTTGGGAACTCTGCAGGATGTGGGATAGGATCTAGGAGTTTAGAGTCTCAGCAGCGCAGCCACACAGGGGCTATGGAGAACAAGCTGGGAGACAGAGAAAGGCCCTTGGAGAAAGTACCGTGAACTCCCTACTTGCCCACCTGAATACGAGCTACACATCTTACTCCTCCACCCAGCCCCAGGAGAAAACTATCACCTACGCTCTACAGAGAATGTAACTATGCTATAGATGAACAGATTAATAAATGAAAGCAGAGAGATTAAACAATTTTTAAGGGGTCATTAATAATTAGGATTTTTAATTCTCATTTGGCTGACTCTGGAGTCTGGATTCTTTCTAGTAACGCCTTCTTGAAAACGAGAGTCCAAGCCAGGAATGATCACTCTGAGTGCCAACACGTAGTGTGCTCACCATTTTCCTGCCACCTCCCATGTGCCTGGCCCCTGGCTCCCCCCAGCCTGCCATGGCCTAAGGCGTCCTGGGTTGTCTGTCCCTCTCAGTGCGCTGCGGTGGTCTTTCTGTCGTTTGTCCCTCTCCGTGCGCCGTGGTGGTCCTTCTGTGCTCAGGTGTCCTTGGGCCCATGTGCTAGGCATGCTGGCTTCCTGGAATGTCTTCCCCAGATGTCCCTGGGCTGACCCTTGCTGGGTCCTCCAGCTACTCAGCCCTCCCCAAAGGCTGCATGTGCTGGGCCTCCCCTCCCCCCTCCCCTCCTGGGCCTCCCCTCCCCCCCCCCTCCCCTCCTCCCCTCCCCTCCCCTCCCCTCCCCTCCCCTCCCAGTCCTCTCTGTCACAGTCGGGGCTCTGCCTGGTACTCCCGCTCGGAGGAGGCCCCCGTTTCAAGTATGCACTTGCCCTCAGACCTACCACCTACAAGGCCTACCTTGCGAACACCCGAATCAAAGACAGGGTTGGGACTATCCGACCGCCCTGTGACCCTGGTACCGATTTGATCTTGAAGCCACAACGACAACAGGGAAGTATTCTCACTTACGGAGAGCAATACTAAATTCTAATGGGAAACAGTGACACACGCTACGACCTTACCAATTATGCCTTAAGTAGGGACTGACTCTGGAATGAGGGGTTGGCCCAAACCCAAGCAAAATGTCGCACATTATTCATCGTGTCAATGTCCTCACGAGTTGTTCTTAAAAAACAAACAAAAAACCCCTCCCCAAACCCTAAAATACGTAACAAAAAAGGTATTACAGACGACATCTTTAAAAATAAAAGCAGGCGAGGACCTATTCAGTATGAAAGTCTGCGAGACACACTTCAGAAGAGGAACACGATGTTATGAGGTACATAACGAACACTGAAAATGAAGAAAGGAAATGCTTTTTAAAAAGTCACACGTAGATCACTTATGCCTCAAAATGGGGCGAAAAGCAACAGAAAATCCGAGGAAATCCGAGTTCATGTGCTGGATACTGGAAAACAGAAGAGCAGGGTCTAGGAATCACCCGCACATGTGCAGAGAGCACACGACCGCCACGCTCAGCGAAGGCGACGGCACTAGAGCCAGGCAGGCATCTGGCAGGGAAGGGAGATGCGCACTTAAAAAACACGGCGAGCAGTAAAGGAGGCCGGGACAAACCCTGGGGAAGGTCCTGAGCTCCGGAGACATGCTCACTGGGGACGCCACAGTGCCCAGGCCATCCCGCAGGCAAGGTGCGGCGTGCACCAGAGCCCCGGGGGTCCCTCCACGCAGCTTCGCAAATAGACTTCGAACACCATCTGCAAGCTGTGTGGGGGCTTGGAAACGTCCTGTGCGTGGGCGTGGGGTCCCCGGACTCACACATTTACCGAAGGCACCGAACCGTACCTGATCCAGGCCTGTTCGTGCACTGCACGGAAACCATGTCCATGACAAGAGAAAGCCTCCCAGCGAGCCATCCGGGCCCCGAAACCACTCAGAAGATGGGGTCGGCACTGAGCTCAGGAGCTGCGTCCCACGGCTCCAGTCCGTTAGAGCGGGTGGGGATTTCTGAGAACCATCTCCTGACCCACGCCGTTAGTCAGGCTCATCCTCTGCCAGTGGCCCTCCCTGGACTTGTCTTCCCTGCAGATTCAGCCTTGGCTCGACTGATCTGGCCGCTGGCACCGCCCTTGACCCCTTGCTGCGTGCAGTACCCCAGCAGATGAGCAGCGCGGGCCGGTCGGCCGCGGCTCGGAGACAGCGCTCGGGTCTCGCGTAGTCGGTTGTACACAAGGCGACGGTATTCAGATACCTCAGCTCCAGTCTGGAGAATCGGGAAATACCGACTTTCGAAATCCCACGTCCGTGCAGGCAACAGGCTGTCTGGACGAACGTCCGAGAGGGGCCGGGGGCCAGGCGTTTGGGCGGCCCAGAGCGGCTCCAGGCCGACCCGTCAGACTCCTGTGGGGACAAGCACCTCCGTCCGCAGCTTGTCCTGCGCTGCCGTCAGCTTCGATTTCAGTCACGGAGACTCTCGAGGGTTGGAAACTCCTGTTTGAAAGGCAGTCCCTCTGAGTGGCTGGCCACACTTCAGACCCTGCTGTGGGGAGGACGCGAGCACCCCCGCACGATGCTGCCTCGCACCTCGAGGGCGCGGACGGTGCGGCAGCCAGGACGGACCCTGCGCAGGTCCCCAGGCTGCTCCCGGCTCTGTCACATGCTAGCTGGGCGACGGCAGGAATCTTCTCTGTCCTAAGATGAGGGTGGTACGGACTGGGCATGCTCCTTTTTATCCTTGTCTCCAAAATTTACAAAGCACCAATGATCAAAAATTTAATTTAGTTTAGTTTAATTTTCATTTGATCTTGCATTTGAAGCAAGTGACTCTCATGGCAGAGCGCGGCCGAGCTGAGGTGACGTCTGCATTTACACCCGTGCATACGAGCGGCCGTGCTTTGCTGCAGGAACACCGCCGCTCTTCCTCTGGGACGCTCCTAGACCATGACCTCGCCCGTGGCGTGCACACCACACTAGGCCGGTTTTCTAAAGTAAAAAAAATATTGATTTCTGAAGCAAAAACCCTTCAAGAATTGCGGGTATAGAACTCCCGACCCCTCTCCTCCTTGTGGGGCGGCTGTGCGGACAAGCTGACTTCACTTATGACAAGTACGTCGGACGGGGACCGGCACTGTGGCATTCGTCAGCTAGGATCGAGGCGTTCAGATGTGAGCAGGTGTGTGCGGAGGACGTGAGCACTAGTCCTGCCTGGCGGTCACGGAGCGGGGGGCACCTGTGCCGTCTGCGGGCCTCCTGGCATGCTGCACGCTCCCGTGCGCGGAGCCCAGAGGCTTGTGCGCTGAGCCCAGCACACTCTGTGAAGGCCACTGACCTCCCTGACAATGAAAACAGGCTTCCCCGAGCCTGTGTGTTTAATTCTCCACAATTAAACAAAGAAACGAGAGCCACACACACAGGACGAAATCAGGGTCGCAGGCTGATGAACGGTGCAGGTCACAACTGCTGCGGCCTAACGCCGTTCCTGCCGCTTGTGGCGTGTCCGTGCCGGGAAGGCTGTGAGCGATCTGAGAACCATCCCCCACACTCACTCTGGTCCCTCAGCGCACAGCTAGACACAGACGCGTCTTCGGGGAAGTTTACTGAACCGAAGCATAGGCGAGCGGCTGTGGACGACCCAAGGAAAGGTAATGATTCCTGAATTTGGGGCAACGGTGGGCGTCCCGGCTCCGTCCCGGCATCCTTCTCAGGCCACTCCAGGAAGACTGATCTAGCCGTGCGGGCTGACAGGGGTGCGCTCTGAGGCTGAGGGCGCAGGAGTCCAAAGGGCCCTCGTGTCAAGAGACACACAGAGACCGCTCCGCCTCACCACTTCCTCTGCTGCAGGAGACTTCAGAGCGGGTGTGGACGTGGGCCGCCAGATACGTGTCGGGGAGGCGCCTGTCGGGCCACAGGACAGGGAATGCCGTGAAGGAGGGCCTGGTGCCCAGACGCCTGGCTACACGCGCTGCACGAACGAGATGCGAGCGGACACTTGTGGGGGAGCTGCTTCTGCGACAACCACAGAGATGTCACACCTCTGAGCCTGTGATGCGCCTACTCAAATCTTAGAAATCTGGCCAGAAAAAAATCCCAGAAAAGCCAATAACCTAGGATCACGTGTGTTTGGGACCGGATGGAAAAGGCTGTCTCCTGTTCTGAAAAAGACCAGCTTTGCCCATCATCTGTACTATGCAGATGCTGGCAGAGCTCCCTAAGCGGAAGACACCCCAATCACTAGAAACACAATTACCAGAAACCTCTCCTCTTTTTCCAGCCAGCGCTGATCTTCCTCCATCTCCTGCTGCTGCCGGATCAACCGCTCCTCCATCAGGTGGGTCGGCAACACCTGCCCGATCCCGCGCAGGTCCAGCGCCGCCGAGTCCTGGGGGGCAGATGATAAAAGAGCACATCATTCTCAGGCTACCTCAGATGCCCTTACTGTTTCCTGTGCTTTTCCAAAAACAAACAACAAAAAACTGAACAGCAAAACAGCAAGGGTGGTGGAAACAGGGTCTCTCAGACCTGGCTCAGCGGAGCGACTCGCCCGAAGGCTGCGGGAGAGCCGCGGCCAAGCACTTCTAACAAGTCCGAGTCCCTCGGCTCACAGCTCCGCTCGTGGGATTTATTCTCAAGAAAGAATCCAGGCCCCCTGGGTGGCTCGGTGGGCTAAGCAGCTGACTTTGGACTGGGCTGTGGTCTCGGGGTCCTGGGATCCAGCCCCGCATCAGGCCCCCGCTTGTGTGCACGCATTCTCTCTCTCTCTCTCTCAAAAGAATGGATGCAAATCTTTAAAAAGAAAGAAAGAAAGGATCCCAGGTCTGTGCGGAGAAGGCACTGCCAACTGCAGTGAAGAACTGAACACAGTCTGGGCCAGAACACAAGGAAGATTAAGCTCAGCCCACACGTGCCACAGAGCAGAGAGCAAGCGTCAGAGGTGCTCACCCCAAGGTCAAGGGCATGGTGGCAGACTACAGGTGCTCCGGGAGTCAAAGAAACAACATTAACGGCTATGGGAGGGGTTCTCGGTGCACCAGGCAAATCTGGTAGGGGTGAAAATGGCCCCCAGAGCAGGAGGCTGTCCCCGTCTCCTTCCCGAGAATTGCTGCATGCATGCGCTAACAATGTGTGGCCCCGTGCGCTGCCTTGCAGGCGGGTGGGCTAATGATGGTGGCATCTCTGTTTCAGTAAAAAGGATTCACAGAACCGGAAACAATTCGAGATGTAGCACCTTAATTTTAGAATTCGGTCATCAAAACGAGTAACTCCTAGGATTCAGAAATAAAAAATACTACAGGCAAAGCTTCATCAGCTAACAACAGAAGCCCAAAAACATGCAGGTTACCTCCACGCTGGGCTGCCACATTGATATCTCCTGCGCTCTGTGATTCCAGGAATCCGTCTGGTCCAAGAGAGATGCCTGGCCTGGGTAGATGCTGCCAGCCATGGCCGTGACCCCATGGGAACCAGGATAGCCAGAGACCTGTGAATGTCGGGCAGCACAGTCATGCTTTCCACGTACAAGGGAGTGACTCAGATGACAGGGAACACCGCGCCAACAGGACAGTGGTGCCCACAGATGTCCACGTGTAGATCCCTGGAGCCTGTGCTACGGGAGCTTACAGGGCAGAGGGACTACCCATGGGCGGTTATAAATTGGGCGCCTAGAGATGGGGAGATGACCGTGGCTCATCGGCGTGGACCTAATGTGTGGCTTCCTTACCCACGTAAGGGGGAGAAGGGGAAATAGGCTACTGCAGTGTGGCCGGAGGGATAGGGCACTGCTGGTTTTGAAGGGGGAAGGGTCAAGGCCAAGGGATGCAGGGGGCCTCTGGAAGGTGGTAAAGGCAAGGAAATGGATTCTCAACGAAAGAAAGGTAATCCATGGAGGCCGCGTAATTAAGTAGTGCAAATATACACTAGGAAGTCAGAAATCATTTACTTTGAAACTCTGCACCCAGGATGCCACAGCATCAGGGGCCACAAAAGCGGCTCAGTGGGCGCTGCTCTAGAGTGCCCCCTGTCTAATGAACTCGGGCTGGCGAGAGACGCAAGGCGGCGTGCTCCAACCGTGATAACCGCGGCGGAGAAAGACGCTCAGAAGGTGCACAGGGAGAAAAGTTCCAAGCAGAAGGAAAATGAAAGGACTTCCGTTACGTGGCTTCCTCCCTCAATCACGAGGGGCGGGGGCAGAATCAGCAGTTTCCGTAACTCACTGGGCTAGTGCTGGGGGGCCAGGGTGTTTGGTTAATTTATTTAACAAGATAAAGCACAGCCAGATCCAGTATTTCCAAACACCAACACGTTCTTCAACAAAGACTTTATCCGGTCTCTAGGCACTGTTTATACCAAAACTGCACACTGACAATATATAATTAATAAACTTTCAAATAAGATGTACAGATGATTCTCCTCACAGTCTACTAGAATCAAAGTAGTTCAATAAAAATTCTACTGAACATAAATGTCCTATCACTACTGTTTTTGGTCAGAAGGGCTACACTCCCGCCAGACAACTTTTAGGAACTTGCACAACAGAGACCGTTCAAGTACCCTGCGACAGCTTTCTACGGAACAGCAGCCCTGTGAAAGGATCGATGAGCATTTTCGGCTAAGAAGGCGCACGAAAGCTCCGGGCGATGTCCTGTAATCATTCTCAGTTACCAGATACGGAAACTTGGGGCCTGGGAGAGTGGAATCTTCCCTCTGCCTGCTGCGAATACAGATGCTTTCATGCAGCCACTGAGCCCTCACTCTGTTCTCCACACTGTTCTGCACACCTGAAGTAGTGACAAGCGAGTGTCCTCACGGGCTTCTGCTCCGGAGGGGCGGCGCCGACGGCCGCACACGGATCCGCATCAGAGCCCAGGTGGTGGAAGGGGCCCAGGCCAGTGAGCCCCGGGTGAGGCCTGAGGGCCCGTGGAGGCCTGCCTTCTGCCTCCTCAGCAGGCGCTGTCGCGCTTTCTCTAAACACGTCTGGGGGCCCAGAGATTCGTGCCTCCTCCGGGCAAGTGGGGCTCAGAGCGGTGTCTCCCCTAACAGGGCTCTCAGTCACGCAGGTCACCTTGGGGTGCTTGTTCACAGCGTGACGCCCCGGGGCCCCCCTTCAGAATGGGCACAGTGGGATCTGGAGGCAGTGGAGCAGGTGAAGGGCCTGCCGTGGACCCGACTGCAGCGTCCGGAGGTCCTACCACCTCTCTAGAGCGGAACGGCCCGCACGCTCCCCAGGACCCTAAACCGCGAGGCGCCTGTCCATACCGATCTAAGGGGCCTGGGTTTAAATCATAGCTGGGAGGCACGGAAAGGAATAAAAATGCTGTCATGTGGCCCACAGCGACCCCGTGAAGGAGGCACGGTAAGCGTGCTTCTCTTTTCGCTCCTTTTTTCTCCTCCTGTCGAAGGAGATGGCAGTTAAAGGAACTTTTAGCTCCTCCCTCTCAGGACAAGGGCCCAAGGACTCCCTGTTGCTTGTTTTGTGTCTCACTCACTCAGTTAAGCGCTTCCCCCTCAAGGCTGGTTCTGGTAACCAAGTAAGCCGGCGGCGAGCATCAGCTCGGGACACAAACGCGCGGCTTCACGAGAGCCACAGCCGACACAAATCACAAGAAGCGATTTATTTCCTGGAAGTGATCTGGCTGATTCTCCAAATGACACGACTATGGGGACACAATCCGTGGCTACACACACATGCACTGGACCACTCCTCAGCATTAGAAAGTTGTGACTTGCTGACACCCTCGTCAGGACGTCACCACAGATGTCGCACCTGTACCAGCCGCTGAGCACACGAGAGGACACCCTGACGATCCACTTATCTCCAAGTCCAGAACACGCAACCCCAACAGCTGGGACCAGTCGGAGCGCGGCTGTGCTGGGCAGCGGGCAACTGACAGGAGGGGAGGGGACCTTCCAGGGCCACAGACAAGCTCTGTCTTGGTGTGGTGTGGGGGACATGCGTGTACATGTCATGACATGCTGTCAGAACACATGTGCATTTCCTCTAAGTAAATTATACCTCCAAAAAGCAAACACTCCCCCTCAAAGCCAAAACATTACTGACTTTGCTTCTGGTCCTTCTTTCTCAAGGACGGTTGTGTCTAGTCTGATAAGATATCTGCCTGCAAGTCTGGCACCGTCCACAACTGGCCAATATGGCATCTTGTCTGAATTTTTAGGTAAATTTGAATGTTATTCTTGCCTTCCAGAAACACCACCCTGTTCATTACTGGCTCTTTGCCCCATATGTCTCCCAAACGGAGGACAAAAATGGGGACGAGGCGGGGCACCTGCCCGCGCTGCTTTAAGGCCGAGGGGCCGATGACACAGCCTTCACTTAGACGGTCACTAAAATGCATTACTCTCTTAGCTTTCTGCTCACCAAATTACAGTCCTATATACAGAAAGAAAGAACAGAAATACCTCCAGAGTCCCTCCCCACCCGCAAGCCTGAAGAACAGAAGGCAAGGCCTTAGTCCGTAACGACGGGCCTACCTGATAATGATTGGTCTGTACCATGTGCTGAGGACTGGGGTAAAATCCTTCGCTGGACCTTGGACTGGGGTAACCGGGTCTGCTGGGCTGTGAACACATCAACAGAGCATCACAGGAATGAGTACTTTGAAAATTTTGTCCAATCTCTATTTTACTGCAAATAACAGAAAAAGGTACTTTTCTCTAAAAGACTTTAACTGGAAAGAATGATAAAGAGCGTCCAGGCACTTCGGTCGGGGAAGCAGTCTTTCCCACAAATGTCCGGGACGGCAGGGCACCCCCACATCAAAACACGGCGCTGGACCCCTTCCCCACAACACACACACGGATTAACTCAAGATGGAGCAGGGAGCTGAGCGGAAGAGGCGAGGCTGTAAACTCGTGGAGAACAGGCACGTCTTTGCAAGCCTGGGTGGGCGATGGTTTCATAGACAGGACCCCAACAGCTCAGTCACTGAGAATGAGAAAGGCACGTTGTACATCACCCAAACTAAAAGTTTCTGTCCTACAAATGGCACCACCAAGACAGAGAGAGGCCACAGAATGGAGCAAAGTGTGTGCACGTCACATGTGAGAATTGTAACCAGAATATACAAAGCCTCTTGCAGCTCCACAGTAACACGACACACAATCCACACCGACAGTGGGCAAGGACTTAAGCAGACGGGAGGGGGGGGCCGATCGATGGCCAACTAGATGTGCGGCGGCTCGGGCACCCAGGAAGAGCCGATTGGGAGGCTTTCAGAGCAGTGGGCTCTGCAGGCTCTGCGGGTTCCTGGCAGTGGGACTGTGAATAAGCCAGGCAGCCAACTGGTTTCTGCTTCTATCAGCTGGGAGCTGAGCTACAGGGACCGGGAAGTTACCTCCAACCTAAAACCCTCCATCCGTTTGTGACCTACATGAATTTAAGGTTCATACCAGAGGAGCGGTTTAGTGTGAAATAGAATGAAGCCCACAAAATCTTCCAAGCCTGACAGATTCACCGGAGTGCAAACCCACTACTCTCCAGCCCAATGGGAGACCAGACTAAAAGGAGATGGACTGAGGGGCCGGCAAGCCCAGAGGAGGCAAGAAACACCTCGGAGACCCCATCTCTTCCCACAGACGCACACGGTCCTGGAGAAACACACGCTCGGCTGGAGTGAAGTCCTGAGCAAGTCTGCGTGTCCGAAAGGAGTCTCAGTACCCAGTCTGCTCACACTGTCCCCGCTGCCCATCCTTTGAGTCTTCTGTGGCGATTTCCTGAACTCTTGTGGTTTCTGCCACCTGACATAGTGCCCTAGTCCCCTGCTCTGGGTGTGTCTCCGACCCCAACTCGGATCGCAGCTGCCTCCATCTGCTTTTGCCCCGCTACCACAGACCTGCGCCATCTCCGAGGCTGGGAGCGCACCCCCCTCCCTTGGGCCGACACTTGGGCAGCCCAGACACGGCTCACCCCAAACTCACCCAAATAGGACCATGGATCCCCAGGACACCTGAAAACAGGCAAGGGACATCAAGGGGGTGTCATAGGCTTTACCCTGTGTTCTGTGGTGGCAATTTCCAAAGTATGCTCCATGAAACCAAGGGGACCACCTTCAGATTTTTATATATATATATATTTTAAGATTTTATTTATTTATTTGACAGACAGAGATCACAAGGAGGCAGAGAGGCAGGCAGAGAGAGAGAGAGAGGGAAGCAGGCTCCCCGCTGAGCAGAGGGCCCAACGCGGGGCTCGATCCCAGGACCCTGGGATCATGACCTGAGCCGAAGGCAGCGGCTTAACCCACTGAGCCACCCAGGCGCCCCTCAGCATAGTTTCTCACTGAAGCCCCTGGAAGAGCAACTCCTGTGTATACTGACAGACGACATTACTTTGTCTTGTTTGAGCTTTACCAAGACTTTTTGTGGTTCTAGACAATCGCACCGCACGAGCTCCATCGTGGCTGTGGGCTGGGCATCCGTTCTGTGTCCCCACACCCGGCCACCTCAGCAGGCGATCCCACCTGCGCGCCTCCCATGGGCGTGCACAGCGTCTTAGCTTCTCATGCACTGAGCAGGCTCCGGGCAGAACTGGATTCTCAATTTACAGTCATCCTACTTCCTGTGTATTTCGCTGGAGGGCCAGTGCGGGACATCACGAAACGCTTCTTACAGAAGTGCAGTGCCAGTGCTCTCAGGGCTGAGAAATGCTTCTGAGGGAGCCACTCTGAAACCCTTCATTTTCAGGACTCCCTTTGTATTTTCAAAAATGACTGAGGACTCCAAGGGCTTTTGCTTGGCTGCAACAGATCTACCAATATTTACATTATTAAAATGAAAACAGACACTTAAAAATAACAAACTAATCACACATTAAAAAACAATCAGTGAGCAGAGTGGCACGCGTCCCACGTGTATGGGCATTCCTCAGGCCTAGCAGAAGGCCGCCTGCTCTCGCCCCGGCTTCCGCACGGCGCCGCGCTGCCTCGCTGCCGCACAGAGAAAATCCAGCCGCACACAGCCGTGCAGCTGAGGGGATGGGAGTGTGGGGAGTCCATTAACAGCTCTGGGCACAGCTATGGGCACTGTTTCTGACATTACGCTCCAACTCAGAAAGTGGTGGTATCTCAAAGGTGACTTGCAGTGTGGAATCTGAAAACCGTGTCGTCATCTGTGATGTTCAGATCTGTCACTCGTCCTGTACCATGAATGGACCTTCCACGTGCGGTGATTCCGTGACGTCCCGCAGTGATCATCTGAAAACACGAGCTGCCGAGGTACGCCGACCTTCGCCACGCCGACCCGTGTCCGTAGACGCATGGAAAAGTCACATCTGTTGATCTCGCTCCGAGCTCATCAGAGAAGTCTCAGAGTGGGGAAGCTGTCAAGGTCATGGTGATGGATATTTTTCAAAATTCTCATCTTTGCTTGAAAACTCAAATTTTATCACCGGCAACAAGGCATCAGTTGTTCTCGAAGACACAGTCTCACTTCTTTCTTGAGAAAACATCTACCAAATGCATGACTCTGCACAACCAGTGTCTGCCCACTCTACTTTGGAGAAAAAGTGGTTTTCCATGAGAAAAGTAGCCACCTCCGCACCTCAGCTGCCTAGCACGGTCTTTCCGGTACTTGCTGCTCCTCCCACGTCACAGCGCTTCATCGAGGTCACTCTTTGGCACCCAGGCGTCTCTCTCCTGCGTGAGCACGGTGGTGCAGAGCGCCGTGACGACCAGCCCGGCGTGGCCCCGCTGCCCGGGCGTGTGCCACGGCGACTGCGACGTGCCGTCTGCAACGGACTGAAAATGTCAGCAGAACGGACGAGACCCATGACGCGTGGACATTATTATGAAACAGATTTTGCTCTCACGGCCCTCTGAGATGGAACTGGAGACCCAGAGGTCCAAGGAACACATTTCTTTGAAAAGTGCTGAAAAGGATATTTTTAGCCAGAGGCTCTCCACTGATCTGCTGGGGGACGTGCAGGACAGCTCGCAGCAATGAAGCGACCCAGGCTGCGCTGCTCCTGGGCAAACTTCTCTGGAGACTGTCATGTGGGAAAAAATTGGTTTTGAGTACCGAAGAAGAAATCGCGAACATGTTTTTAATAATTAGCATGGTAGTTATAATGCTTTTGCCATTAAGTCTTATAACTAAGATTTCACTTTTTTTTTTAAAGATTTTATTTATTTGAGAAACAGAGAGCGAACGCACAAGCAGCGGGAGTGGCAGAGGGAAGAGCAGGGCCCCGCTGAGCGCAGCATTCCACGTGGGGCTCCGTCCCAGAACCCTGGGATCACAACCTGAACTGAAGGCAGACGAAGCTTTGAATTTTGAATCTTGAATGTGGGAGAGAAAAATATTTCACTTTAAAATCTCATTAGGCTACATTACGAGCTTTATTAGTACACAACACTCATTTACAAAAGCCCAAGATCCTGCGTGATCTCAAGAAACTGAGGCGGAATTTGTTGTGCAAAGACAACACAGCTGGCACTCTACAGCCTGAGGAGGCCCCAGAGCTCCTGTCCACAGGGTGGAGGAAATGCCAGGACGCAACGCTGGGTCAGCGCCCTGGAGACAAGGGATCTGCTTGTTGATGGGTCAAATACAGTGCCCATAAAAGCAGAGTTTGCATCCACGGAACACGAGAGAAGGGAAAAACCACATCCAGACCAGATTCTGACTGGCAAGGGAGCCGAATAATTCGTGTACTCGTTGGCATTCATCAGGCGTCTGTACAGTTAACTAGTGTAGATGATTTTCTAGCCACGAAAACTCTTTAATCCACGGGCCGTCGACCTTCTCCTCCCAGTGTCAAAGAGCGAGTGCTCAAGCTGTGCAGCCTGCCTGACCCTGCCGCAGGCCCAGACCAGCCACGAACAAGACACACACGAAGCATGCAATTCATTCTGACAGAACTGATTACACGAGCAGGCAGTGGGTAAGGGGTTGCTGACCCATTTTCAAGGGCAGAACAATGTCTGATTACGGAGAAGAGCCTTACAACAGCCACTTGGAAAACATTCTCAAAACCAGAAAAAAAATGTCTTTGTATTCTAGAATAGGAAAAGCCTAACCTCATATTAGTTTCTAGAAATTAGCCAAATGAAAGCTCTTGAACATGCCACAGACTGAGATACAGGAGAACGCTGAGCACGAGGTTCTTTCATTCTGTGGGCTTGGGGCTGGGTGTGTGCTGCAAGGTGTGGTGGTCCCAGCAAAGGCACGTGGCCCCTGACTCCTCCCTGACTCCCACAAGGGCCCTGATGCAGGACCTCCCGTGGCCTTCACCACACCGCCGGGGCACAGTGACGACAGTGAGGCTGGCACCAGGCAGGGGGACTGCCCAGTCATCAGAGGCCCTGTGAAGACAGCCACGTGGCCCCCAGGCCCGAGAAACCAGCTTGGAGAGCTCTCCCACCTCCCAGGCTTGGACCACTGTCCCGTGCTCCCAACGGGCTCTTAGCTCTCTCAGTTTTCCGTGGGTAGCTAAAGGTTTATGGTTGTTGTTTATCCAGGAGACACAGTGGCATACTGGTTTTGTCACTTACTCACTCAAAGGAACACAGGGCGACAGCCGGCGTGGCCCTCCTCTGCGCCTCAGTGTCTCTACGTGTTCGGGAGGTCAGACAGGGGAGCCCATCACCTCTAAAACTCTGAAAACTGTGTCCGTCACCTGTAGTCACCTTAAATGTGTGATCGTCTCTACTGTTACACAGTTGAAAATACGGACCATGAAAATACAAGCTTTTGGGCATCGTTAAAAAAAAATAGGTACAAGATTTAAATAGTACTTTGCGCTAATAGGCCTCAACAGTTTTCAAAAATAAAATGAAGAACTGTCAGTTTCTTACTATATTTTTAGCCTATCAATTAGCAGGTAAAGCCGATTATCTATTTACATTCCAGAAAATGTTCTAAACTGGATTATTCATGGCAAGTAAGCGACTGTGTGAAAACACCATTCCGTCAAAAGCAAAAGGTGTATAAAGAATTCTTAATCTCATGAGAGCGTTTAGAGGCCAACCATGTCCAAATGAGCGACAGGAAGGCGCTGGCCACGTCCCAGGGGCTGAAGTGTGGAGACGGTGGACGGGCAAGGCCTGGGGATGCTGCCAGCGGGTCTGAGCTCCCAAGGGCAAAGTGCCTGCGGCCCCCAAACCCAGAAGCCAGCCACGGACAGGAGACAGGCAGAGACTGTCTTTCGCCCAAACCCAACCCAAAAGGAATGGGGTTAAGTACAATTTGACTCACTTTAAAATAGAGCGAAATGTAAAGCACTGAGAGGCTGGTTTTAGTCCATCTGAGGTTCTCGCCCTGACTCGATCCTTGGCAAGGCCCCTGACAAGCAACGAAGGAGAGCCCTCCTCCGCACCCACTGTGCTCCCTGAAGTCTGGGGGTCGGGGGTGGGAGCCGAGGGGGAGGCTTTTAAGACCATATCTAATCTAAGGGCTGGAGCCAGAGCCCGGCCTACAGCTGAAATGCAAATTGGGGAGCGAGTGCACGTGAGGATAGCGTGCCCGGCAAAAGAGCAGGGGCAGGGGGCTGTGAGCACCGTTCCTAGGACCACCTGATGTGTGGCCGTGTCCCCGCACACAGCAGCTGCCCACGCCACCCACTGACAGGAGGAGCAATGCCGAGCTGGGGCCGGGGCCTTGGCTACCTTGGGCGGCGCTTCGTCGGACCCTCCGGAGTCCCAGGACACCGTGACCTGTCTTCTGGACTCCATCCTCATTCGCTCTTCCTGCTGGACCTTCTCCTCCTCCAGGATTGTGCTAGAGAGAGAACACATGCTTTATGGGGAGCTGCCGGCCAGAGCGAGCACACACCAGACCCCCCACTTATCTGAGGAGCCCCTACCCGCCAGCTAGAGGGTAACACTAGGGAAAGGGAGAGCAGATCACGTCTAACTGCATGCATGATTCTCGAAGAGCCCCGGTCCCCAGGGCAAGCCCGTTCCCAGCACAGCTGTAGGGGAAGACGAGGCGAGCTCGGGGAAAATCAAAGACAGGCGGGGGGGTGGGGGCGCGGGTAAGATGCCTGTGCACCAAGCTGACTTTGAGCAGAACAGAACCTGCCCTGAGAAGTCCCAGACAGGGCTTTGTCAAGCACAGCCAAGTGACAGGACGGGCTCCTCACACACACACACGGGCCCCCACATCCTGTGACATCAGCATGCTGGGGGACAAATTTGCAATCCGGCCAATACTCCCCCTCCCTTGCCCGCTACCGTCTCCCTAGCTTCCAGCCTGGCCAGTGCTCTGTGTCCCCGGGCTAACGAGCCCTCGGGCAGCCGGGCCGCTGCTACTCACCACCCACCACTGCCCGCAGCGCACAGGCTACCTGCCGCTCCCCCGCCACCCCCCGGCCTGCGCTCCGCTCCTCGGGGCTGCCCCGTTTCCTTAGCCTTGGCCGCCTGCCATCCCGCCAACCCCCCGGAAGGCAGACTGTGTGGGCCCCCTGCCAGCTCCCCCCCACCCGGCCGCAGGACCCCAGAGGGGGGCGCTCGGGGGGCACCAGGTCCCCGCACCCCAGGTCCTCACCGCGGCCGCTGCTCTCTCCCGCGCCCGCAGCCCCCGCTCGGCCTCGGGGAATGACGCTCATTCAGGGCTTCGAGGCTGCGGGCGGAGCGCCGGCAATAACCACCCAGAATTACTCATGAAAGAGTGAGGTCAGCTGCAGCAGCCCCGCTCTAATCTGGGAATTTGCTCAGCTGTTTGAGAAAGACATTCCTGGCTGGCTGGAAGCTGGAGCGGGTGGCTTCTCGCACGGCCGCACGCCCGCCGTCACCCTGAAGTCAGGGGAGCACGGGCAGATCACTCAGATCAGTCGGTGGCTGCTCTGAGTCAGCAGACCCTTACGACGGACCTCAGGGTAGTTCTGTTCTTTTTTTCTTTTAAAGGCACGGCAGGGCTTGCCTCGGGGATGCTGTGAGTGCTTTGGAAAGAAAGCTTTCAGCCAAAAGATTCTACTTCCTCCTGAAAATAGGATTCTGGTTTTCTTCGAGCGCCAGCGGGGCAAGCCCGGCTAAGAGAGGAACCCGGCACCCTGACAAGTTTGGGAGTCAGGGTCGCGCTCCAGCCTGGCAAGGGGTGCGCCGAGCCAGCACTGCTGGGGACCGGGCCCCGGGGCCGGGGATGGGGACTCGAGTCGCTGTGCAGCAGCATCTGCTTGCCTTCTGCTTCCACTGGGCTGAGGGCTGCAACCCAACAGCCCACTCCCTCGCACCCAGAGTTCCTGCAGACGCCGGAGCACGGCCGTGCGCGCCAACCGTGACAGGCGATCAGGGAGCGAGGCCACAAGCAGCAGGGTCCGCCCGCGGCGTGGCCAGCAGGAGTTGGCCCTAAGCCTACTGCGCTGTCACCAGGCAAGGACTGCAGGCCACCTTCTCTGGGACGGACACCGGGTGCAGGAGTCCTAGCCTGAGAGAGGAGCTGCCCTGGGTAGTTTTTCTGCGTGCCGCTCTCCTTGAGGCCCCTAAATAACAGACACAGAATCGGAACTTCCAAACCTCTTATCGTTTTAACCGAAAAATCCATGAAAATCAAGACAAGAAAAATCAAGGAAATTTTTTTTTTTTCTCTCAACTTCTTAAATTAACTGAAGAACAGGCAAGCTCTGAGAAGGCCAAGTGTGACACGTTCTTTAACGTGATGGGAACCGCATTCTAAGTAGGTCCCACTGAAGCAGCTTCTTTCACAAGAAGCTGTGTGAAACCGGCCACCCGGATCTTCAGGTGACTGTTGCCCAGGGAAACTGTGGCCCAGAAGGTCCCATGAGGACCCTTGCCAAAGGAGACCCTCTCAGGCTTTGTCCGCCCTGGTTCTCCCACCCGCTGTCCCTTTCCCCTGCTCTCCGACCTGCGAAGTTACTGCCTGACCCCTCCCGGGCAGCCCTTCTGTCACAGAGCCACACGCACCACTCCGCTGCGCCGTGGGTCTGACACTGCCTGTGTTTTGCCACTGGCCGGCTGCGACCAGCTTCCCCGTCGGGTCACAGCGTGTGCACGTGACGGGTACCGCAACCTCTGTCCCCGAGCCTGCCCGCCGCACCCCTAGCAGAACAGTGGTAATGGGGAGGGGAGTACTTTGATCTCAGTACTTGGTTCTCACACCAAAAATAACACGTCAAAATGCTTCTGAGAAGCCACCGTTTGCCGCTCAGAGCGGTCAGGAGTATAAATAACTCATAAAAGATCTGTTTTGACAATGGGAAGCCTATGCCATAGATGGAGGCAGAAGGCACGGAGGGACATTTCTGAACTTGTCTCTTTAGAGCGGCTGGAGAACCCAGAGCAATAAAATGGAATGTGCGGAGGGTCAAGGAGGTCAAATTTAAACATACTTTCCCAAACTGCAAATATTTTTAGTAGCAATACATTCCATGTGAACGAGCCGGCCGCCTCGTGGGCGCTGGCAACGAGCCAGCTTCTCCTGGGATGGCGGTTTCTAGGTCTCAAGCTTACAAGCAAATGACCTGGGGCGAGCTGGGGCTTCTCCGTGACAGACGCGGCCGAGAACACGCGGCCACCTTGCCTCTCTTCTCCCACCAGGCCCACCTACTGAGACGGGAGTGCGGAAAGCAGGGCTCGATGTGGTGTTTCTTCCCTTTCGCCTCCCTCGTGTCAACAGTCACCCAAGTCATGGACGCGGCGTACCAGGCCAGGACGCAGAGCGGGCGGGGGCTGCCGACTGTGCTCTGGGCCTGCCGCCCTCCAGGGGAACCGCTCTCACGCCCTCCAGCAGCGAGCACGGAGAGGGCTGAGGAAATTTCCGTTCTGGAGCGACAAAGTGTGATTTCACTCCTGAGGTATTTTCATGGAGAGCAAGAAAGGGGTCTAAGAGGTTCCTCGTTCCCAGCACTGAGCTAAGACACAAAAGCAAATCTTCAACCCAGACCAGCTTTAGAGTGGAAAAGGGCAGTCGGTCCCGGGCTGCTGACATCGAGCCATCCAAGCTGTGGGCAAGAGGCGAGAAGCCGCACGTCTGCCGAATTCGATGGGGCAGGCCACCCTGCCTATTCAACGTGCTCGCTCATTCAGGGATGGGAAGAACACGGTCCACTCTACCCACTTCCAGGGTGGAAAAGAAAGCATGTGGGGAAAAAACAGTAAAGCTCTGGAGTAAATGTTACTCAGCAGCGTACTTTTACCTGACCTTTTACCACCAGGAAAGAGAGATTCTCTCCATCTCATTTCTGTAGTGGCTCCCCTATGAGCGATGCATGACTGTTCTTTCCTCTGAAACTACAAACCATTCCTTTTAAATATAAGAAATACTCTTTGCTCATGGAACGTTTTCTTAAAAGACTGGACTTTAATCACCTGAACATCATAAAATCAGCCTCAGCTACTTAGGCGAACGTGGAAAACATCCAGAGAAAGAGCAGCGAGAAAATGGGATGGAAAAAAGTCCAGAGGGAAAGAGCTCGTTTTGGCAAGTTCACGGGAATACCAGTTTTGAAACATGATCTCTCATAATTACCCAACATTGCCTCACCACAAAGGAATGGAACTGACCTTTTAACAAAAAGCCCCGCCTGATATCTTTGCAGAAAACAAGTCTGGAGCCCTGAGATTCAGTTGCAGAGAGCGTATCTCTGAGAGGCTGACCCGCGGCTAAATGCAAAACCGTACGGTTACAGCGAATGCCTCTGCTCTTTCTCCCTGACAAACAGGCAGAGCAGACCCGACGTCTAGTTTCATGGATGCGCTAAGACTGAATTTCTCTTCGTGTATCTCAAATTGCCGGAGATAAGGCACTTTTGTTTGGTTGTGGCATTGTCCATCTCAAAAAAATTACTTTTCAAAAATGTGAATCCTGCTAAAACCTTTCTTTTAAAAATAGTGACTTCTTTCTATTTCTGGCAAGTCTGCATAGCAACTATTTGATGAACCCTCTTGCAGACCGCAACTATGGACAGTGACATAAAAAGCAACCCTTCTTATGACCGCACGGGAGAGAAACCCACAGAAGCTGGACCCTGAACAGGGCTGGCATAAGTCCCATTTTTTGGGCGAGGGGCCCTGGATAAATCCCCATTTTTTAATGGTCATTTGCCAGACAGCAGTCTGCAGTTTTATAAAATCTCCCCAAATCTCCTGCAGAAGCTGGAGCCAGGCATGCACAGGACAGGCTCCACGCAGCCTGGCTAAGGTGAAGAGAACTGAATCGAGATGTGGGCTGGTGCCTACGGCATGGGGAGAGAATCTGTGCTTTGAGATCAGCCATGTTAACTGCCTGCTAAAACAAACCAACCATTCTTCAGAGGAATCTAACTGAATCCAGAGTTTCCACAATCCATCATTCACAAATGTCCAGGACATAATCTAAAATTACTCAATATAAAATAAACATGAAAACATGATCCATGCCGATGAGGAAAAGACAATGTAAAGGAGGTGATTCCAAAGATGGCTCAGAAGTTGGAACTGGCAGACAGGGGCTTGAAAGAGCTATTATATTCAAGGACATAGAGCAGAATCTGTTCATAACTAATGGAAAGATAAGAAATGTTAGCAAAGAAATACGGACTTTAAGAAAGAGACAAAGGAAAATTCTAAAATGAAGATTCTATGATGAAAAGTACAGCGTCTGAAATAAAATCTCCACAGGATTGGATGACGGGTCGAATGGGGAGGACAAAACACTTAGGGAACCTGAAGGCAAATCATTAGAATTATCCAATCTGAAGGACTTGGAGAAAAAGACTGGGGGGAAAAGAAAAAGAACAGGGTCCCTGGGACCTGAAGGATACTATCAAAAGGCTTAATGACAAGGAACTGGAATTGCAGAAGTGAGGAAATGGAGCAGAACAACACCCGACAGGCGGCTATGAGAGACACACAGTTACAGGTTCAGGAGCGCCAGGGAACCCCAGGTATGATCAGTACAAAGAAAAGTACACCCAGCACATCCCAGCTAACCGCGGACACCCACAGACTAAGACAGAACCACGCCAGCAGCCAGTGAGGAACGACAAAGCACGGACAGAGGAACAAGGACTCGAAGGGCCAGTGACTTCTTACTAGCAACAACAGAGGTCAGCGGAAGAGCAGCTTTCAAGGCCCAAAAGGAGAAGATACAGGACCACTGTGAAGTCAGAACTTTGTTCCAGGGAAATTAAGTTCAGTTGGTTTTCAGATAAGAACCCCCCTGAAATGAATGGAATTCACTACCGATAGATGAACACAGAGAATGCTCAAGAAGTTCTCTGGATGAATGGGCAACGGAACAGAAAAAGGCTCTTTAGGGAAGAACGAAGAGCGCCGTGTAGGATTCAAGATGGAAGATAGTTTCTTTACTTTTTGTAAAGTACTACTTAAAACACACACAAAAATCTTAACTGTGTGAGGTTACGAGCACAGACGAATGTGACCTCTCGAGGATTAAGGACTGAGGTGGTGGCCAGGGGACCTTCCTGGCTGCGCGGGCCTGGCACACGGAAGCACAGGGCAGTCAGTAACTCAAAGCAGACGGGGACAAGTTAACCAAGCGTGTCCTGGTCTCCAGAGCAGTCGCTCAGTCGAGAATGCAGAAGGTATTGCTAAATGCAGATTCGGGGCCCCGAGGGAGAAAGAGGTGTGGAAGGGAGGGCCAAACTCTCAGCCAGGCACGGAAGGCCCGAGCACACCGTGCTTTTGGCTTTCCTCCCGGCTAGGCTGGGGGTGCAGGCTTATTTGTAAGTGGTAGGAAGCCAGTGTTTCTCCTCTGTGTCCTACGTCCCTCCACCCAGCCACAGATCCCTGTCCCTCAGGGACCTGAAGTCAAGGGGGAGCCATGCACAGCCACTGGTCCTCGCTGTCCAGAGGGTAAAGGAAACCTTCGTGGCTGTTCCGCTCTCCCCTTACGTTTTTAGGTATAATAACCCTGGAGACAAAGCTCAGTGAAGGGGAAGGAAGAGCTGCGGAGAAGAACCAACTGGTCAGAGAAAGAGAACCGAAGGGACGGGAATCTGGTGGCCACCCGGTGAGTCCGAGGGTTTCCGCCTGGCTCCAATCACGAAGAGTAAATACCCGGCGACAGACATGTCCACATCATGTGGTCAGAGGCACTTCTTTACAGGCGGGACAGGTGATGGGAGAACAGTGTAGGGGCAAAAACAGGAGGCTGGGGCGGCCAGGTGGGGGCAGGGGGCACATCCCGAGGCTGACATGCAAGAAAGATTGCTGGTCTTGGAGGCAGGAGAAAGGGGCCCGAGGCCGCCTCTGTCAGCGGCACAATCTAGGGCGAGTTACATGACTTTTCTGAGCCTCAGGCTCTTTCAGTGAAAAGGGCAGTAATAACTCATTCTTAAAAACTGTTATGAAGTCAACCAAGGCAATACACATGAAAATGATGTGTGAAGCCACGTGAGTGCAAAGGACTAATTCTTCTGAAATGTATGTATAAATTCCCTGGAAATCCATTCACACGAAACCAAACTGTGGGGATGTAACAATACAGACGCCCATGGCAAAGCCACGAACACCTATGTGCAGGCAGGAGCCAGGGATGGGTCAGAAGGATCCTCACGTCAACGGTTAAGACACAATTCCTAGTGGAAGGAATGCGGATGTTGTATTGAATTCCTATTAAATTTTAATTTACTCTTTACTTTTAATTACTGGTAAGGCTAAGGACCAAAAAAACCCACAAAAAACCACAAAAACCTTTGAAGTTCAGATGCCGTGAATGTTTTAATAAGTTTTTACTTAAAGTCTCTAAAAATTAATATAAGTGATCTCTACAACCAACAAACATGACCCTGAGATCAAGAGCCGCACGCCCTTCTGACTGCGCCCGCGAGGCACCCCAGGTGCCATGAACGTTTGAAGACGTCTGTACGACTAACTGAGAAATGAATTCCTCTTCTATATGGTATCTAGACCCAGCAGGCCAGCAAGGGGGAGGGAAATACTGGAATGATGACTAAGGAGGAATTCAGACACCACCTTTGAAAGGAATTCTGGAAGCAAATACAAAACCACCTAAAAAATACACAGAGAAGCAGCACAAATAACTTATATCATCAATCAAACCCAGAGCCCTTAATTCAGAGTCCACATATTGGGATAAGTAAAGAATCAAAGGATTCAAAAGACTTGTACAAGATGCTCTTCACAGACTAAAAATGTAACATCTGTGTCTCCAACGTGTCTATAAAGTATCTTTACATCTTGTATCTGGATGATGGCAGCTAACACTTTTTGAATTCAAATAACCCCATTTTTCTTTAGTAGCAACTGATAATGTTTCTGTACCCTAAGGCTGCAAGGTCCCTTCCGGATCTTCAGGAAAAGCTTCGTCGTTACCGCTGCTAGAGCTGGAACCATGTGCACTAACTCCAAGCCATGTACATCATTTCATGTGGCCCTGAAAACCAGACGGGGGGAGGGCTGTGGGACTGTGTGGGACCCTGCTCCTACAGGGAGGCGAAGTTACCTGGTCCAGGGTCACACAGATTTCTTTTCACATTTTTTTTTTAAAGATTTTATTTATTTAACAGACAGAGATCACAAGTAGGCAGAGAGGCAGGCAGAGAGAGGAGGAAGCAGGCTCCCTGCAGAGCAGAGAGCCCGATGCGGGACTCGATCCCAGGACCCTGGGATCATGACCTGAGCTGAAGGCAGAGGCTTTAACCCACTGATTCACATTTCTTTTTAAACTGTAACCTTCCCGACACAACACCCATAACTCTCAACAAAAGGCTGAATTCCTACCTCAAGGGCTGTTGGCACTTTCCCAGGTTACACGCCGCACCTCCCCACCCCCAACTGCTGGCAGCCTCACGCCCCAACGGAGACCAGTCTGTGTCCTGAGGGGCTCTGAAACTTCGGGGGAGGGTGGATGCGGAGATGTCATGTGAAAATGTGTCACCAGTCTGGGGCTACAGCTGCTCCAAGCTCCGTCCTGACCCAGCAGATCTCCCAAAGGCCAGCTTTACTTGATAAAGTTAAAGAGCAAACATGACAATATTAACCCAACCGACAAACAACCAACCTCCTGTCCCCAGGGCCCACACGGCAGACCCCACGCACACGTGCTGGCCTCTGTCACCACAGCAGAGCCTCATGGATGCACCCACGACAGCTCCCTACCGTGCCAGGCACTCGGAGGGCCTGCAGTGACTGAGTATGGCACACTCAGGAGGTCACAACACAACACGAGGGAAATGACAGCACGTCTGGCATGGGTGAGGGCCTCTGTGCCTGTGCCAGACGTGTTGCCATTTTCCTCCAGGAACTTTCTCCACTTGATACTCAAAACAAACGTAAGAAAACCAGCTTCAGAAATTCCTTAGGATACTGGGTTTTTTCCCTTCCTTCTTTTCTCTTTTTAGCTAAGCAGTAACAACATGCTCACTGTTGCAATCACAAGACAGAGCACATAAGGACATCTAGCTGTGTCTTGGGTCCCGATCAAGGGCGCGCCAGCCGACAGCTTGTCCTAGACATGGGGGCTCGCTGTGAGGTGCAGTTCTGGGACCTCAGGCGAGTGGCCTGCGCTCCGAGTTTCAGTCTCCTTGTTTGAGAACGGATGGCGGCGCTACCACCTACACATCCACGGCGTGCGAGGGCTAAGACGAAGCAACGTGGGGAAGCGTGTGGCACAAGGTCTGGAACGGAAAGCACGCAGTGAGCGCTAGTTTTCCAGGTGACAATAAGGCTGCCTACGGACGGCAGAGACCAGCTATCACAAGGTCTTCCGAAAAGCACAGTGGCAGAGACCAGCTCAAATCACAGAGCACCTTCCAAAGTGATACCGAATAGGTCGGTGTTCTTTAGAACAGAAACGCTCGGGAGAACTAGGACATCCTTCACCACTCACATTCTGTTCCCCAACCTTCAAATATGAACACAGAGAGCTCAGAACCAAGGAGTAATTTCCAAAGGTTTAAAAACCACCATGGTTGGAACAACCGCGGCTCTCGTTCACTGCTGGGAGCGGAGCTGGGGTACCGGCTCTGGAAACCCAGCAGGCCCGACGGACGCTCCCCCTGGGCATGCCTGCGAGCTCCTGGAGACACGGCCAACCTCTGTTCCTGTAGCTACGTGCACACAGCAGGGGCCCTGACAGCTCCCAGCGGAAAGAATCTAAATTCCCACCAGGTGGATGACTCAGCTATAGGATATTCCCAAGCAGAACCCACAGAGCCAGGAGAAAGACGTAGTTACCTGACACCGCGGATGACCTCAAGGCAAATGCTGAACAATATAAGCCACGAACAAAAGAGTGATGCCATTTACAGACAGCTTAAAAGCAGTCACCCTCGAAGGGCAAACAGTCAGGGGAAGGGGCACCTGGTGGGCTTCTGGAGCGACAGCAGGGCTGTGTTTGTGTCCTGCATACGGCTTACGCGCCTGGGTCCCGTTTGTGACAATCCAGTGAGCGGTTCACTTCTCGGCATATTTTCATGTTCACATCTTTGTAGGTCAATACAAAGTTTAAAAAGTATGGTATAAACTTTAAATTTAACTTTAAATTAGTTCATTTCCCTCATTTGTCTAAAAAGGGTTTAAGGAAGCACACTTCAGCTTGACCTGCTACCCTAGACTGAGGTGACAGGGACGCCCTTCCTTGGCTCCTGGGAAGCAGACGCTGCAAAAGGGCAAATACTGAAGCTGTTGACTGTTGCCTCCGTGGCACAGCATCTACCAAAGAATCAACCGAATTAATCAGGGATTAAGTGATTTTTTCATTCAAAAACCACCTCGGGCACTCTCGCAACCTGTCAGTCCTCCAGGGCAAGCGCACCATGGTACACAGCGGGAGTCATTTTCCAGGGTGTCCCTACAGGGTCCGCAGACAGTCCCCGGCCAGCCGCCCGCTCACCTCTTTGTGCTTCTCTGTGGATTCCCATCTCTGAATGAGAGTGGGACATGAAGAGGACAGAGGCTTGGGGTCATGGAGACCACCATGAAGTCTGACCCAAGGGCTGTCTGACTCGCTGCGCAAGGCTCAACCCGAGAGCCACTTTTTGCGAGTCACAGTGAGAGACAAACACGGCCCACAGATGCGTGGGAGCCCATGGTGATCTGAGTCCCTTCGAATTATTTTTTTTAAATAGACACGGAGAATGGGATTCAGGAAACACTTTTTCACTGACCTGGGGTCAAGACTATCTGAAAGTCATTTGTTAAGCAATCTTTGATATGGTAAAGATTTTGTAAAACTTAATAAAAGAATCTAATGACTATGACACACTGTTACACATAAACGTCCAAGCAAGCTGTTAGAGTCACATTTTACTGGCCTCTTTGGTAGCCATATTACACGTTTAAAATGCGAAGTCAGACTCCATTTCTGATGGAAACTGAAAAACACGGAACAAATTCGCGCCACCGTGCAGAAGAGAGGCAGCCGTGCGCGCATGCGCGAAATCATTTTATTTGGTTCTAAAAATTCACCTTGGATAGTTTCGGGAACTACTTCACCCAAAGAAACAGTCCTTCAGGGAACACTGACATGAGATCGCACCTACGAAGCCGAAACTCGAGCGGCCGTGGGACCCCACTGTGCGCGCGGCCCCGAGGCGAGTATGACGATCCCTGCCCTCAAGGAGCCTCCGTCTAGTAGGGCTGAGACATACTAGACTGTGAGCTCCTCGAGGGCAGGGAAGGTGCTGCGGTCCCAGGCTCAGCTCTCGTGGCAGGGAAGGCGCTGCGGTCCTCTTGCCCAGAGATCGGACCCCAGGCTCAGCTCTCGTGGCAGGGAAGGTGCTGCGGTCCTCTTGCCCAGAGATCGGGCCCCAGGCTCAGCTCTCGGGCCGCTCACACTGTGGAACGGGCTGAACGCGGGTGTGGCCACCTGGGGCAGCGCAGGGGGAGCACGACAAGAAGAGCCGAGTGCTTGGGAGACGCCGAGGGCAGAGGCTCATCGGCCATGGAACCGTGAAGGAGCCAGTGCCGAGAAAGAGGGGCCGGATTTCACCAGGCGGAGAAGGCGGCCGTTCCAGGCCCAGGTGGTTAATGCAGCCACGGTGTGAGAAAGGGGCGGGATACGCCATCGGGCGGAATGGGGACTCTGGTCTACTCTGGAAGCTTCCAGCCAACAAGGGAGCCACTCGTCCCCAGCGATGGCTGAGAAGATCACGTAAGGGGCTGTGCTAGATGGACGGACGGTCCAGGCGGGGGAGTGGGGGAGGGTGTGCCAGGCGGCAGTGAGGTGTTACGGTGGACGCAAAGGCCCCTCCGGAGCCTGTGGAAGGGGAAGGCCGGGGGCCGCCAGAGGCAAGGCAACAGACTGGCTTTAGCACGACCGTGACGCTCAGCAGCAATGCGACCGCGGCTCTGGGCCTTGTGAGAACAGGCGGGACGGAAGCTGAAGATGGACAGAGGGGAGAGGGTAGCACGGCCCAGGAAGCAAACTGGGAAAAAGGAGGCGGCCAGGGACGGACGCGTGGGCCATACTCAGACCATGGAGGAGCAGCAGGTCGGGGGAGAAAGGAGGTGTCGGGGAGGCAGGCAGATGGCACCGGTGTCAGAGAGGGGAGGCATCTCAAGGGCAGAAGCGGCCACCTTCTGAGGAAAGATCAAGGAGGAACCAAGAAATGTAGGAGCAAAACATGAACTAAAGCGCGTTCAAAACCCAGCTCCAGTAAGCGAGCGCGTGTACCACTCGCTGTGCAGGGACGGAGGACCTGGAGACCCTTAGCTTGCAGAAAGCGGTCGGGAAACACCTGAAGGACGGTCAGGAGCGGACGGGAGCAGGCGGGCAGGCGCGGCCCGGGGAACTGGCGCCGCTCACCACGGGGTGATGGGACACGGGCCCATCTCCTTCGGGCTGTGAACGCTGGCGGCAGGACTGTGTTCGTTCACTGTGGAGTCCACAGAACCTAACTCAGAATCACGCGGGTGCTTAGCCGAAAAGCCCTGACCGGGTGAAGCCTTTACACCTCTCCCTCCAGCCCTCGTTCCTCCGTGGAACGCGCTCCTTGCCGGGTGCCCCTGCCAGCAAGCGGCGCTGCCTGAGCAGCCAGGCCCGGGCCGTCTAGATAGACCGCAAGCACTGGGGGACCAGACAGGGCCAGAGGAGCCACTGGGGTCTTTTGGACCCTGATATTTGGTAATTTTCTATGAGAAAAGATGAAAATACACCAAATTTTAAAAATCTCACATAGAGTCAGGGAATCATGAAGATGACAGCGCACGCTATGCCACGGTGCTGGTTAAAGGATAAAACTCCCCATGGTACGTATCACACCAGAGTATCTTATCGATTACAGTTATAAGTCAGTCTGGACGCCAACTCAACAACCGTTTGCTGAGCGTGTGTCAGACGTCTCCGCCAGAGCCGCAGAAACGAGTGAGACACAGTGACGCTCCTGGAGAGCTCAGGGCCTGGCGGGGGACCCAGACGTGCAAATGAGAAATTCTCCAGGCCAGGCGCACGGTCAGCTCTGTGCAGACACGCTGAGGGACTCAGTGCACTAACAGGTCCCTGCGGGCTCCCTGTAGGGGACCGGGAGCTACCGGGTCTGGCCATGGCTGGCACGAAGTAGGAGCCACGACATGGCAGCCGAACAGGTCATGTGGATGTTTGCAGACAACAGACAGAAGCACCGAGAAGGTGCCAAAGAGTGGCTCTCTGGGGGCAGGGCTGACTAGGGCTGTCCCCTGAAGGAGGTAACATCTGAGCTGGATTCTGAAGACCACAGAGGTGGTCAGCAGGGGGCACAGCTGGTGGAAGGCGTCCCCGGGAGCGAAAACAGCACGTGGGAAACGCTGGGCCGTGCAGGGAGAAGCGTGAGCAGTTAGGAGCGCTGGCGATGGAGCAGGAGAGGGAGATGGAACTGGGTGGGCCACGAGGGACTAGGTTCTCACGCGTCTTGTAAGCCACGCCAAGTCAGAAGTCAGGGCATGACAGATTTGATCCTAATGTGAAGTCGATTAAGATTTGACGACACAATCTCCTGAGCATTCTAGTAAGGCATAAATCAACGCAAACCGATCAGTCAGTCATTCCATAGCCTTAGCCATCCTGACAGAATGACCTCAAACACTCTGACTGCATGGGAGAAGCCGCATGAGCCTAACCCCAGCCCCGGCCCTTGCTCCCCCCACTCCTACCTGAGCTGAGCTTTGAGCTCAGTGAACCGGGGCCGCCTGCTGGGGTCATAGGCCCAGCATTTCGTCATAAGGCTGTAGAGGGTTGGAGGGCAGTTTGGAGGCATCGGCAGCCTCTCCCCATTCTCAATCCGACCGATGACGTCATTGTTCTTCACTCCTTGAAAGGGCTTCACGCCATGCATCAGTATCTCCCACATACACACACCTGTGAAGCGGGAAGGAAAGCAGAACCGTGAAGTCGGTGGGAAGAGAAGCCCGCCCGGGCTTCAGGAGAAACTGCACAGCTGGCACCAGAGGACCAGCTGTGTGACTTGGGGCAAATCAGGTAAATAAAGCAGTAGTCAGTGAATTCTGTTATAAATAAGAACAGCAGTATTAGCTTAATATGATCCAAATAAGGAAAATTATGTTATTTTCCAAAAAACGCCCAAGCTTTTCTAAGAGGGTTACTTCTCTAAAAATCCTGTATTAGAAGATGGCCCACCAGGGGCGCCTGGGGGGCTCAGTGGGTTAAGCCGCTGCCTTCGGCTCAGGTCATGATCTCAGGGTCCCAGGATCGAGCCCCACATTGGGCTCTCTCTCTGCTCAGCGGGGAGCCTGCTTCTCCCTCTCTCTCTCTGCCTGCCTCTCTGCCTACTTGTGATCTCTGTGAAATAAATAAAATCTTAAAAAAAAAAATGCCCCAACAGGTACAGTGATCCTTCATGGCTTAACAAACCAGTTCAAAACAGGCCAGGTGAATCTGACCTTGGCCCCCCACTGCGGTCCAACCTGCTGATGCTTACGGCAGCTGGCCTGAGGCCTAACAAAAGAACATACTAAAATTTAAGCCTTTACCTTCAGAACGCTCAGACTCCTTTAGCGAGGCAGCCCGGGCCTGGCTAGGAAGCGCTGGGCCCTGTCAGCTGGCTCATGCACGAGTTGGTCGGTGGGGGGGGGTCCCTGTCCCCATGGGCAAACTCTGGATCCCCTGGGCTACAGGGGCCCTACCGGCCGGCGCCTCACTCACACTCCACCCTCGCAGACCGCAGGGGACAGTTCGTGTGCTCTAACTACCTCTGAAAGCCCACTTTTACAGTAAATGAGCGAATGGAGCCTAAGGCGGAGAATGACGGACCCCCCACTCCGGCTGGGGAACCGAGCACGTGGGCTGGTGGGGACTGTGGGTGGCTCGCATGTCTTGCGGGCTGCTCTGGCGGCCCTGGCACCCCAGCACATGCCGCACACATGCCTTTGCTTATGCCAGCCTCGCCGCACTTAGTGTCCCTTTCCTTCTCCTCCGCATGAGCGCTTCTCTTTCTATGCACGTGCCCCTGATGGCCCAGGTGAGCCCCCGCTCCGCCCCCGTCCTCCCTGCACAGGGCCTCACCGGCGAGCCCCGGCTCCACCCCGCCCTCCCTGCTCACCGTGTCATGGGCTGGGGAGGCCCCTTGCTTCAGGGTCTTTGGCACCTACAGCAGGGCTGGGCCTCAAAGGAAACAAGGCACATTATCCTGCCCACATGAACGACATTCTGATGTTTTCCGAATTCTAGTCACTCCAGACTGAAGAGTGTATGACAGAACTAATGCCTTGGTTCCGCATTTCTCACTGGCAATTGTGACGTCTTTACTAACAACAGTGCAGGGCAGCGCCGGGCAGCGTAAGACTTCCGGAGTTTACACATTATGCTTACATCTCACGCTTCCTTAAACACTGTATTTTGTCAAACCCAAGATGCCACGGATTATAAAATACAATATTGTTTTTATATAACCAAAAATGGAGGAAAATACCGCCAACTAAGTCACAACACCATGCTCTGTTTCCTCTTGGAATTGTTTTATTCTTACCGATGAGCACTTCCAAACTCATTCAGACAAGGAAGCGACACAGGGATGAACGAAACAGTCCATACGAGTGTGGGCAAGGAAGCCACGTAAGACACGTCCCTGACTCACACCGACTACAAAATGCCACCAGTTCCAGAGAAGTGACAGTGTGAGAAATGGGCATCTTAGAATCTTGGCAAGCTCAAGTCCCCTTGCCAGGATGAGCAAGCAGCTCTCTGGGTCACACAGCCTGCGAGTGAGGTCCTGGGAGGTGACGCCATAGCAGGCGGACCCCAGAGCCCTTTCTAAGCCCTGTCACACTATTTGCTGCTCTGGCGACAAGCCCCTTCCCTCTCCTGTTATCACTCAGGGCACTAGAGGAGACCGACACCAAGTACAAAGAAGAAAAAAGAAGAACGTGTACTTGATGTGTATAAAGTTATTTTTAATTATGGGGGAAAAGTACATAACCCTGTCCGGGCATCTCCTCCGAAGTAGTTCAAAATCTAGGGAGAAAGCACGCACACAGGGCCGCGCACAAGATCCACGTGTGAGTGTTAGGGCAGAGAGCGGAAGTGCAGGGAACACAGAGGACGGGAGGTTACATCTGGAGCACACACCGGCTACACGAGGCTTCACGAAGAGGGGACATTTCAGGTGACCCCGAACGTCAGAATTTCAGCCGGGAGAGGGTGTTATGACGTGTTCCAGGTGGAAGGAGTTAGACCAGAAGAGTGGGGCAGGGTGGGGGGGCAGCATCCGTGTGGAAAGGGGAGAGTGATTTAAAATCGGACGAAGCAGTTGAAGCAAGTGGTGCAGAATGAGTGAGGGCCACCCCGTCCCACGGTCAGAAGGTTCCACAGCAACCCCCAGAGCGGGACAGAGACCTGCTCGGAGCAGGCGGGGAGGCACAGAGCAGGTGCTAAAGCAGAAGCCGCAGGAGACAAAGGATCAAACATTCGAGCCTTGAGACAAGCGGGAAGGAGGCTGGGCTCCAGCACACGAGCAAAGTGCCACGCGGATGTTCCGGAGCGGAGGGGCTGGCACAGAACCCGAGGACAGGTCGACCATTTAAAGTCACTCACAGAGAAGGAGCAGATGGGATGGTGGAGAGACAGAGAGGAGAGAAGGAAGGAGAGAGCTACAACGGCTCCCAGGAGGACGCAGAGAGGGCCCAGGGAGACAGAGGCCCGGGGGCGGGGGCGGGGGGCGGGGGGTGGGATTCAGACAGAAGCTGGCGCCCCGCGTGTGCCCAGCAGCTGCCGAATGAACCAAGAGGATGTCTGTGGAGCAGCGTCCAGGCAAGGGAAGGCAGAGGAGCCTAAATACTTCGGAAAGAGCTAAGCCTAAGTCTGTTTTGTAGTCTATGAAATGGTCATTTAAAAACTCAAAACTTCAAAATACTCACCAAACATCCACACATCACTAGCTGAGGTAAAACGTCGAAAATTGATGGACTCTGGAGCCATCCACTTAATTGGCAATTTTCCTTTGGAAGCTAGAAGATTAATTTTAGAAAGTGAATTTTCCTTGTTATCTGCTCAAGGATCTAACAGTTACAGCTCGCTGAGATTTCAGTATCAAAATAAAAAGCTTTAAATAGCTGACCCCTTGGGCTTTGCTAATCTGGAAGAACTATCCTTTGTTTCCTCAGTGTGGTGAGGTCATCTGGAGTGATCTGGTCAGCCTGTGGCGTGGAAACAGCGCTGCAGGCCTCCGCTGTGTGGACCGGCTAGCTGGTGCTCCCAGCCTGCAGCTCCCAGCCGTGACTTGCTGTGCGGCAGATCCTGACCCACTGGCCGGACGCTGTTCTGGAGGGAGCATGTACACGCGCGTACACACGCCACACAGATTAGCTTCAAACCCTGCAAACGGCTCAGCCTGCTGGTTCTCCTTCCTTCAGAAAACGAGGCTCAGACACATTTCGTGACTTGCCCGAGGCCACCGCCACCAGGTGCCCAAGTTGGGGTTTGAGCCGGAGCGGCTGGCGCTGTCCTGCCCTGCCCTACCCCCCCACCCCATCCTCCTGCAGAGACAGGCCCAGTCCTCCCCTGCCCCGCGCCCACATGTGACCCCGAAAGCACTGGGCAGGACTTCGGGAGCTGCACATCTCCGCGCGCACGGAATACGGAATGAGGACTGACCACGGAGCCTGCACGGGTGTGTGCAGGGCAGGACAGCTGACCGACGGAATGAAAAAGTACGCTTCTTAGGTGAGCCTACATCATTCGTCCCTGGAGGCCTCACAAGCCTTCCTTCTGTGCCACAAAGGAAACAACTCGCCACCTCACGGAACATTCCTTCAGCTGCTGGGTGACAAGAGGAACGCCCAGAGTACCTGCCCTTACGGAATTCTAGCTCTAAAAGGTACAGTACGGGTTGTGAGCCGGACTCTGAGTGAACGCCAGATGCCCCGGGAGCAGAGAAGGCCCACGGCTGAGCGGTGTGTCCAGGAAGGCAGCAGCGGCGCCTGGGAGCGGGAGTCCACGTCAGAGGGAGCCTAGGTTCACAGAGGTGCCTGCGCTCTGCCGGCCTCATCCGGACTCCTCCTGTGAGCCATGCGTGCCTCTGAGTCCCTTCAAGCTGAAGATAATTTCATTTGAGTCACTTCTTTTTTCCCACTTAACTTCAAGCACCTTCACGACAAGTGGAGTCAAATCCTCGGTTCGAATCCTTCTAAACTACTTACTCCTGCATCCTGAATCCCCAAGAACCCCAGCCTCTAGGGGGTGTCCTCCTGCAGCCCAACAGAGACTGGACTTAGGCACACGTCCGAGATGATGAGGAATACATGAACTTGTCAGCGGCTCACTTTAAACACCGTCAGCGAAGGCTCCGTCGCCACACTGCTTGGAGGTCAGCTCCTGACTGGGAGTCCGGGACCTGGACCGCTCAGGGCTTGAGCTGGACAGCAAACGTATTTTAAAACAGCAGAGAGCAAAAAAAAAATAAAAATAAAACAGCAGAGAGCTGCTTGATCATCTTTGCGTTAAATGACTAATTGAAATGAATGAACAACCCAAGAATTCTCTTCTCACAGAGCAGCAAATCTCAGTTAAGACTGCTTCGGGCCGTGGCAGTGTACAGAATGCGTACAGAAGGCACATGGAAAGGGAACAGACATCAGCCCTGCAGTAAGATGAAGGAAACTAGTTTTGTATGTAAAAATCTCATTTTGCCACAATACAAGAATTTTAAAAAGTGAGAAAGAAACTGGCCTTTGAAGTGATAGTAAGAATTAGAATATATACTAAGAGCATAATACGGATTTATAATCCAAATCACAGCTGAAATATTAGGAATAGGAACATTTGTTAAAGAAATATTTGTTCTATAATAATTTAAAGAACCAAGTCAAACTGATTCCAAAATTGGCACATTTGAAGAAGAATCACATGAGCTAGATTTCCGCTCTGAAACCAGCCGACGGAAGTCTCTGGGTGAGCAGACTGGAGTCCTCGGCCCGACTGCTTCCACCGGGTCAAGCCCCCGCCCCACTTGCGGTCGCCAGCTGGAGACGTGCTGACTCCAGGTTTTGGCCACTGGAAATACAGTTGTAGTGAACACGGAAATGCAGTTTTGCGTGCACGGCAGTTCTCGCTTCAGGAGTGTGCCCGCTGGACTGTACGGCAGCTGCACGGCTGACTCAGCAGGGATCTGTGAAGCTCTTCCCGAGTGGCTCTGTCCTTTTACATTCTCACAAGCAATCTGGGAGTGATCCAGTTTCTCTGCATCTTTGCCAGCATTTGGTGTTATCACTATTTTTAATTTTAGCCATTCCGACGTGGGCAATGATACCTCGTCATGGTCTGAGCCTCCGCCCGGGCTTCTCTGCCCTCCACATACCCTCTTCAGTGAAGCCTCTCTTCCCACTGTTTGTCCATGTCATATTCTTGTTTTCCCTGATGAATTCTGAGAGCTCATTCTACCCTGTGGACACCAGTCCTTTGTGGAATCACTTGTGCTTATGGGGGGACCCTGTGCCTGGCAGAGATCCTCCAGGTCTGCACCTTCCCTTTCCACCCCCGAACAGGTGTTTTGCAGAACTGAGAGTTTCAATTCCGATGAAATCCCATCTACCGAGTGTCTCCTTTTATGGATCATGTTTTTGGTGTCAGGTCTAAGGACCCTTTGTCTAGCCCTAGACCCCAACGATTGACTCGTATGTCCTTCCTAAAAGTTTTACAGCTTTATGTTTTATAATTAGGCCTAAGATCCCCTGACGCAAGGGGTGACTCAAGCTGAGGTCCATTCTTTGTCTCTGGATGTCTGACTGCTCTGGTCCCATGGACTGAAAGGCTGCCTTTCTTCTACTGAACTTATTTTATGCCTCTGTCGAAAATCAGCTGAGTTTATTAAAGACCACCTTTTTAGGAAATAAAAATCCTTGAAGATTCTGAGCTTACTGCCTCTTTACTGCTCTGACTCCTTACCTTTGTAGTAAGTACTGTCTTCCATGTATCGGGATAATCCAAAGTCTCCTAGTTTTACACAATCATTTGAGGACACCAGAACGTTCCGAGCAGCAATGTCCCTGATAAGGAAGAATTTGGGAAAATAATTTTAATACAAGGAGAAACAAACCCACAAACTAATCTATATTATATAAAGACACACTGACAGGCATTTTGAAAGACAGCTTATAGACAATGCAAACAGATTTATTATGCACTGGAAAAAAGAACACTTATGATTTTACTTCACGTATATTCCTTTTGGCAGAAATTTACTCATTAATATGATGATTAGTGTTTTGATCGGCAGCAAAATACATTCTCAAATAACAAATATGAGAATAATGCATAAAAAGGCCTTCTGACTTTCCCTACAATCGCATTAGCCCCTGCATCAACAGAGAGGCCGCACGGCGGGGCTCGTAACCCTGCCGCTACAAAGAGATCTCATCACCGGAAGTGAAAGTCGTCATCCAAACCCTTGTCCATGATTAGGCTGGCGGAATTTATTTTCACGCTGGGTAACAAAGTAGTGGGCAAACCGGAAGGGCTTTCCTTTGCATTCCAACCAGGGCCTCGGATGAGAAACAGAAACGCCACAGCTCCCCCCAGACATCACGCATGACCCTCTGGGGTCCGGGAGGCCCGGGCCAGTGTCTGTTTTAGGTCCACGTGCTCACAGCTCTGGGGCCGTGTACGGGCTCTCAGTAGCATCTGCGGAGGAGAGGACTGGCCCGAACGCAACATTCACACCTAATGGGAGGAAAACCTTCTAAACGTGCGTACGAACGGGCCTTGGGTCTTCCCTGCACCAGGACAGGTGCCGCTTGACTTCCCAATACCATCTACGTACCGCAGAGTCCAGGGGTAGAAAGGCTCACAGGGCACACTGAGCATCTCCTCCTTCCGGTTTCCCCGCTACCCCCTCCCCTGCCCAGAGGGCAGCTTGCCAGCTTTATGACTGGATCTTACCTGTGCACAAATCTTTTGCTCTCCAGATACGCGAGAGCTGTACTAAGCTGATAGGCATAGAGGATCAGAGACGCCAGATCCAAACTGTACTTCCTTACTTGCAGAAATGACCTCAGCTTTGCAACAGCAAACAAACAAAAAAAAAAAAAAAAAAAAAAAATTAGTGACAGAGAACAGATATCAACAGCTAAGGAGCTACATTCAACAATATTGCCCATTTCCAAACACACTTCTATGAGAATGGCTTCAATTCTCCCCTAAGATGAAGGGGCAGAATGAAACATATTAGCTCAGAAATAATGGTTAATCGTTTGTTATTTGAATCCTATTCAAAAACTGAAATCTTCATGATTGTGGACAAATTTCTGAAAAAATACAGGAAGATGCTGCAGGGAAATGAAGAGTGTGAAGTACCGCAGCAAAGGGCTGGGAGGGCAAGGACCGAGTCGGGTCGGCTGCACGCACAGGCACAGCGCGCCCGCACCCCAGGCAGACCCGAAGACAAGGTGACGAGGAAGGGGAGGCAAGAAGTTCTCCCGGCTTCCTCCAGCAAGCTTCGGGTACAGAAAGGTGCTGGGTATTGACCCCACGGGGCCTGTCAGTCCATATTACCACTGTCACGACCGAGTCAGCTAAATGTCAGCATGGCAAAGGAAGGCAGCTGAACTGAACTCTAACTCAACAAAATCAGTCCACAAAGGAGAAATACTTAGTAACAGTTTAAGCCAGAAAAATCAGCCAATTCTCCAAAGGCAAAAGCAGAAAAATACTGTGAATGAAAGATATATGTAAGCTCTATGTTTTATTCAGAAAGGTAGGGCAGAGGAAGAAATGCCGCTGTAGAGGCCTGAAGTCATCTCGCCCAGCAAACGAGGTTATCGAGTGCGGAGGAGAGCAGCGGGGGGCCCGGAGGAAGGGAGGCATGTGGGCCCAAACTGTCCTTTGACACGCGCTCATCAGAACGCCTATCTTCACGGAAAGCCAAACTGTGCTTGGGGTCCTTTAGAAGTGAAGGAAAGTAGGTAACGTTTCAGGCTAAATCACTGAGCTTTAGTACCAGAAGGGGAAGTGTGGTCACCCGGAGAAGGGACTTGTGTCCCTCTGCAAGCAGGCCGGCTACAGCGCGGCCCGGAGAACAGACCGCCTGCCCTGCGGAGGGTCTCATCCGCCAGGCCTGGGCGGGGGCCCAAGAATCTGGCTTCTAACAAATTTCCAGGTGACAGTGACATAGAAAGCAAGGAATTTCTGTGCTCCGGAGAAAGATAAGTAAGGAGATCTGTCCACATATTTTACTCACATTTTCAAAAGAAACTGAGACTAATATCGGTTGGTCTGAAAGATGCCATAAAACAAATTCTCAAACAATAAGGAACTGCAGGTTTACCGAGATGCAGCATGCGTTTGCCTGCATTCCGTTAGGAGCACCCCTTTCCTCCTTGGACCCCTGGGCTAGCATCAGGCGGCAGTACCAGAGAGGAAGACAGATCCACAGGGTCACCACTGCCCCCAGCACTGAGTCAGGGCATGACTTGGGAACTTAACGACAACGACGTTATAGTCTCTGAGTCTGAACCACAAGGGTGTCCTTCACATACCCCCGCCCCTTACACAAAGGACAGCAAACACCGGAGTTGGCTGAATGAACGCCAAGCACGGGACTGTCGTTCCACTGTGGCTGTGACAAAGGGGCTGGCAGCACCGGGACACCAGATGCGGGTCAGGTACCTCTCCGAGCGTGCACAGCTCCATGATTATCCAGACGGGGTTCTCCGTGATGACGCCAATCAGCTTCACAATGTGAGGGTGGTCGAACTGCCGCATCGTCACTAGGGAGAAACAGTTGTCCAGGTTATTCTCTGACACAGCAGTAAGGAAGGGTGGCTGCGGTCGTCTGCTCTCGCGGCCGAGGCGCTCTGGAAATGAACTAGTTAAGACAGAAGTCATTGCCAGGGTCTGTCTTGTCCTTAAGATACTGGATACAGAGATCTAAGAACAGGATTAAAGACAGACTTGTTTTTGCTTTGTTTCTTTTTGATGGAAGTACAATACGATTTTGATGAAAATGATAATACACCGATAAAGTCAATATGACTTACTCTATGACTTATTAATTTACTAGACGGTTGGGTGGTAAATTTTTCCTGCAATGGACGGTAGAAGGCATTTGTCCCATGTCCATGTAAGGAGGGACCCCAGACTCAATCACACGACCAGTGTCTACTGAGCACCTGACGGGTTCAGTGCTGTGCTGGGCACGGGCCTGGGCAGTGAGCACAGCAGACACGGTCCCAGCCCCGTGGAGCCTGAAGCTGAGAGAGGGCAATACTAATTTCTAGGCCATGTTGTTTCATTTCAAATACTTAGGAAGGAGAGAACGTGGTCCTGTGACAAAGCCTCCTGAGGAGAAACTACGCTAAATACGCGGTCAGATGAGAAGGGACAAGCACTGTGAAAGCAGGGAGGGCGTCCCAACCCGAGGGCAGGTGGAAAGGGCAGGACGAGGGCCTGGCAGAGAATGGCTACCCACGCATGACCCTCCCCACAGTCTCATCCCGGACGCGTGAGCGGGGAGCCGCGGGGGCGGCTGTGAGGCAGGGTCAGGGCACGGGGCATGGTCCCGGCTCTCTCCCTGGTCTGTGAGCTCCCTCAGGTGGGGACTGCGTCTGTCCTGCTCATCCCGGGACTCTAGGGCCGGGGGGCAGCCGGGTAAGACTCATTTCTACGTCTGCCTAGTCCCAGCGCCACATTATGCTCAACCACATGGGTCCCGAAGGATACGGGGCCAGTGATCGGTCTGCCCTCACACCTCGAACACCATGGCTTACCTGGAGCGACGTGTGGACATGTGCCTCTACAGATACGGGTATCAATTTGCAAGGTGAGACAGTAACACGGTCGCCACAGACAAGTCAGAGTGTTATCGTTCTTACTTCTGCAGAGACCACTTGCATTTCACAGGTAAAAAGTCACAGGGAGTGCCATAGAAATTTCTAGAAACTTACAGGCTTCTTGAAGGAATTTCTCTCTCACGCTGTCCGAAGTACAGTTTTTACATGTTTTAATTGCAACCGCCAGCGCTGGGTTCTCCTGTGTTGGGGAAATTTCAGAATCACACACACATGCAAAAAGAGCTTCTTTTTACGCATCAGTGGGCACGTTCCCGAAAAGCTACATGACTGGCAACCACGCGGATTCCGGACCAGACAGAATCAGAACTGAAAATGTCAAGAGGAACACTTCAAATACTCTACAAAGTCCCCAGAAAAAATGTCCAGGCAACGTTAACATGTTGTAGGTCGTTCGTTCCTTCACTGTGCCACATTCACTTCCTGCTACCGGCCAGGCCACCTCCCAGGAGCTCAGGGTGCGCACTGAACAACAGGCAGCCAAGTTCCCTGTTCTGCCCCAGTTCACCTTCCTGCTAGGAAGGGACAACACACACACGAAACCAGCTGATCACAGGGTACGTTAGTGGGTAACAGCGCTGTGGATGAGGAAGGAGCGTGTCCTGATGTGCGAAGCAGAGACCAGGACAACAAAAACCAAAGGAGAGCGGGAGGGATCGCCGAGAGCTGGCCGGGGGCACAGCCGGGGTCACGGATGCTCTGGGACCTGAGGGCGGGCGTGGTGACAGGCTGGCGGCTGGGACGAGTTTGCGGCAGTGCAGGCGGGGCAGGGAGGCGTTGCACTGGCAATGAGACGTCAAGTTCAGGTTTCTGGTGAGACAAAGGGAAGCAGCAGCTCAGCTCGGACTAGGCCTGAGAGGCGCGTGAGAGGCAGTGGAGGCCCACAGGAGAGCGGGAGGAGAATGGGGCGGAGTTCAGGGTCAGATTCGGGCTGGAGGAGCTCCTGGAGCAGACGGAGCACTCACCCGGGCACCCTGCAGCACGGAGCTCAGGGAGAAGGGGAGACGCGCAGTGACTAAGAGCGTGACTGGCAACGGGGAGAGAAACCAAGAAGACGCGTGGACCCGCCTGCAGAAGGTGAGGTTTTCTTGAACGAGTTCAAGAAATGAGGTCATTCCCGGCCTCGACGGAGTAACACCGCGCGTGGTTCTCGTTACCGAGGCGAGGACGCTCAGCTCCGCCCGCCCCCACCTGGTCTCTGCCAGGACCACGGACTCCTCCTGCTGGAGACCGTGGGGCCTCACGTCCCGTCCCGTCAAGGAGGCAGGAAGGACAAGAAGGACAGGACAGGGGAGTGAGAAGCGGGAGAACTCAGCGAATGGACGAAGGTCCAAGAAGCGCCGCCTCAGGTGTCCCCACCATGGCTGCTGCGTCCTGACTCCCTCCCTCCCCGGAGGACCCTGAGAGAGGAGGAGGTCAGACCAAGGCGCCATCAACGGGGGGTGTGAGGAGCGAGCTTCCAGCCCTGAGGCCTCAGAGGGCTGGACGATCTTGCTATCTTTATTCTCCACAGGTTTTGAACATTTCTGTCCTTTTTATAAAATATCTCACTGGGCCTACAGGTTGTTAAGATGGCCGGACGAGTTCCAGGCGGGTCTGAGATCCCCATTTCATAGACAGGCCAGCAGAGGCTGATGGGTCTAGCGGCTTGCCCAAAGTCGCCGTGCTGGTAAGTGGCATGTCCCCTCTGTGACAGGGACGGGGCAGCGTGTATGTGTGACAGGCAGCAGGGAGCGGCAGCAGCTCGGGATGGAGCTGCTGCTCATCATGCGATCGGGCTCTGAAATGGTTCCCACCCCAGATTCCCGAGCCGGGATGAAGCCTGAATTTGCGAAGCGCTCTCCTCTCTCCGAAGAGTCCTTGCTACGGTGGTGAGTCACCGTCCATGTCAAGAGCAGCCTCAGGCGGGAACGACTGGCCTGCGAGGACAGTGGGAAGACGAGACCCTGCTTCCCGCCTCCTCAGGGCAGGGACATCCCAGGGCTCAATCCCAGGGCCAGCTCGACGTGAGGCCATCTCACGGACTGCCAAGTCCTACATCTGCACTGACTTCCAAATTCTCTCTCCAGCCCTCCCTTTGTCTTTCAGCCCAGACTCTGTCATCCAACCCACCCCATGTCCTATCTTGACGAGGACACAGCAAAGTTACTTTAAAGTTGATACGACCAAAACAAAACGCCAGATATCCCACTGTGAGGGTTCTTTTTATGTGTCAAGTTGACTGGGCCACAGGGTGCCCAGATAATTTGGTCAAGCATTTTCTGAGTGTTTCTGGATGGATTTAACAACAGTGAAGCAGGTTGCCCTCCCTAATGTGGTGGGCCGCATCTGATCAGCTGAAGGCCTGACTAGAACAAAAAGCTGATCTCTCCTAAATAAGAGGGAATTTCTTCTGCCCAATTACCTTTGAGCTGGGACACTGTTTTTTTTTTCTCCACTCTTTGGACTATACCTCCACTGGCTATGCTGGGTCCTAGGTCTTCAGGCACAGACTGGAAGCAAGAAGCCATCAGCTCTCCTGGGCCTCCAGCTGCAGATCTGATGACATCAGCTTCCAGGATCACATGAGCCAACTCCTAACGAGGCTGTTTTGAAGGCACCCACAGCCTTCTGTTTCCGGGGGAGCCCTCACTAATACACCCACCACCAGACGCGTTTCCTCTCCTTACCGTTTCCACCTCACTCGGGACACGGAAGTCACGCAGACGCTCAAGGTCAACAACCTACCAGTCAGTTCTGACTCCTCAGTTTCCCTCAGCTCCCACGATCCAACAATCCAGGAGCAGGACCCAAGTTTCCTGCCTACAGCATGCATCTGACAGCCGCCTGCCCAGCCCCCGCCACTGCTGTGGGCTCTCTCTGCACCCACTCTCCCTGAGGCACCTCCTGTGCCCAGGACACTTGGGAGAAAAAGCCTAGCGCCCTGCCGTGGCCCCCCAGAGCCCCTCTTCACCCAAACCTCGCACACCCAGCCTCATGTTCTATGCTCCAGCATCATTTCCAGCATCTTGTTCTGCCTGACTGGAAAGCTCCTGCCCCAGAAATCTGCACTGAGATTCATGCTCAAACCGTCTTGTCTAAAACAGCGCCTGCCGTGTTCTCCCTGCTGCTCTGTACAACAAGCTCCGAGCACAGAACTGTCCGGGACAGGCCTCTCAGGTTATCACAATGTCCTTATTCCTCACATTTTTATCGTACATTTATCATACATTACAACATACACGATGCTGCCACTTACATCATTACTATTTTCCATCGCTGAAATATAAGTTTCAAGACAATAGGTACCTTGTTGTCTTGTTTGCCAAAAAGGTCCCCTTACAACAGTACCGAATTCATAGCAGCTGCTCAATAAATATTCGCCGAGTTAATGAATGCTCTTAAAACCTTTCTTTTGAATGCAGATGCCATTCACAAGTCATCTTTGGCGCACCTTAAAAATAGCTTAAATTGTATTCACTTTAGATTTCACACTAATTGCACATCATACAATTCCGGAATATTAAACACTTTCAAATGAGAGAAATATAAATAGTAAGTAAAGTGACCGCAACAGACGTGGGTCCCTCTCTTAGCCTGCAGCGTGCAGGACTCCAGGTGGTGATGGTGGCCCGCGCCCAGCAGGACGGTCGCTGCCAGCACAGCACGGGAACAGGAGCTACAGGATCTGTCTGTTAAATGTCTGAGCGGGAGCCTTCTTACAGGTGCCGGGCACACAGCAAGGCTGAGACGGAACTACTTTGCTTTGAATGAGTTAGTAACTGTTTTCCTCAACTAGATGGTGAACGTCTTTAGGACCAGGACCACGAATTCTACCTCCATCTAAATATAGGGCCAACTGGTATACTCCAGAAATGACACAAAATGTCCTTTTTAACAGGAATTCTGTGTAACAACAATAGAAAGTTCTTAAGACCACAAAACCGTCATCTAGTCTGTGAATTCATACTCAAATATCGAACATGGTTTTACACAAGACAGCCTGAAGACATGCAGAGAAGTACTGCTCCCCAAGAACCTGCAGTTTCAAATGGACGCCGGACCCAAGACTCCGTGGGCAGCACAGGGACGAAAGGCCATGGCGAACAGAGCCAGGGGCCGGTCACCCGGGTGCAGCATTTGTGGCTGGACAGCAGAAGCCCGGGGAACGCTGAGCTGCCAGAGGGGCTGGTCACCGAGAACGGAATGTTGGAGAACTCAGTTCAAAGTGAGCAAGACCAGACCAGAACCTGGGCAAAGCTGGTTTTTTGTTTTTCGTTTTTTCCTAAAAACACCTTAAAAAGAGGCAGATTCATACATACCTGGGAATTGCTCAAGGTATGACTTTTAAAGACGTTTATAATACAAGCAGTACGTAGGGGACAGAGAAGTCTCAAAGGTTCAAAGCAAATACCACACCGGCCTCCACTATGCCTCCATAGAAGACATGACCAGAGTCCGAATTACTAACAACTAGCAGACATTGGAAAGGCTTTAACAAATAAATCCTGAGAAGGGTTATTCTAGGACTAATTAAGAGAAAAAGAGATTTAAAAGCAAGTTCTTAAGCCTAAGATCATAATGATGACAGAACTTGCAAGTGACCAGCAGAGGCTCAGATGGTGATAGAGATGCGCGACCACCTTGCCAGATGCAACAATGGCGTGTGCAAGCCTCTGGAGGATGCTGTGTCCACGGGCTCCTAGAATGAAGTGCAGCCCATGCGTGGCCCACCTGACCCCTCCCCTCACCTTCTGTGCCCCCCGCCCCCCCCCCGGCAGCCACACTGGCCTCCCGCGGACGGCTCCCTTCCTGCTTCAGGGCTGTGTGCCGTGTCACCTAGCAGAAGGCCTTCTCTAAGCATCTCGCGGGGAGAGCACCCCGACCTCCTCTACTTCCCCACGCGACATTTAGTGTATTTGTTTTTGTCTGTTCCTTTCTGTCTCGGAGACAAGTGAAGTTCTGCGAGGGCAGAAACTGTGCCTGTTGTGTTCATTCTTATGTCCCCACCACTTTGCTGTCCTTTGCTGGGTGATGGAGAAACTGTTGCTGAAATAATGCCTCGAGGCTCCAGGGGCAGGTTCCTGGCCGTGACGTGTGCTGAGCTGCGGTCTGACTGATGACTAAGGATCCTCCAAGAACCGTTCCATGATCTGACAGAACACTGAAGGACGTAATCCGGAAAAGGGACTTAACAGGAGCCCCAAGGAATGAATAGATTCCTTTGCACGGCAAAATCAGACACCCACACGAAGAACAAAATAAACACTCACTCACGGACAGCATAGGTCAGAGAGATGCTCACAAAAAAGTGTGAACCCTGGTATTATTCTGGGGCTGGGGCTCATTCAACAAATATTTAATGAACACTACACAATGGGTATCTAAAAAAATGTCCTCTTGTATTTTCACAACTAAAATGGATTAATTATTTTAAAGATGCATGAAATAACGCCCACTAACCCTGCCTTTATCTGTGTGGTCCTGGTAAGTCCCTGAATTCTAGAGACCAGGGGGAGCTCTGAGCCCACTGTGTGCAGCTGCCCGAATTCCAAGTCAAGAAGCCCCAGTCTCCTGTCTCTCAGCTGGGTGCGGCCAAGTCGCAAATTTAGCAAGTCTTCGAGTAACTTTAGATGCAGGGCTTTTTCTACTGCGTTTTGCCCCAAAGAGCAGAGTTAAGAGAATCAGGAAGATAACACAGAGTAAAAAATAATAATAATAATAATAATAATAATTAAAGAAGAGTTAACAGCTAGAAATACGTAAGAAATGACAGAACTGTATATTAAGTATGAAGGAAAAGGCTTTAGAAACTTAAGTTTTTAAAAAATGGAAACTCTAATTTGTTTAGTGATACGGTGACAATTATCTGTTGCTCCTGACAGAAACAAAAACCAAAAAAAGCTCTTTTAGCTCTTTGGTAACAAAAGTAATGATCACGGTGTCACTAGTGCACGTGCAGAGGATATGAAAAAGCGAAAGATACGGAATTACTGGGGAAACTGCCAAAGTAGGGGCTACACCAAAGGTCAATCCTTTGTGTTACGATAGATCTTCCTTGACCCGAGATGGAGCTGCGTCTGGATAAACGCACCGCATGCTGAAAACATCCCACGCTGAAAGTGCGTGCGATGCATCTGGGCTCCCCAACGTTACAGCTGAGCCGTGCCCCCTCACAGGCGCCCGCAAGCGCTCACCGGGCCCGCAGCTGGGCAGTCCTTCACACGAAGCGAATTTTATAATGAAGCGTTGACAGCTCGTGCAGTTTGCTGAATCCTCCCCCGGGGGGGACAAACAGAAGGGCTGTGCGGACGCAGAACGGATGTCAGTGTCTCGGTAGTGGGCCCTCGTAATGGCGGCCGCCACCCTGCATGAGGACAGGGGCAGTGTGTACCCCTAGCCTGCGACAGGATCCAAGTTCAAAATTCCAAGTACGGTTTCTACTGTGTGCAGGTCACGTCTGCACCGACATAAAATCGAAAAACTGTGTTGAACCACCCTGAAGCGCAACCATCGTAAGTTGGGGAGAGTCCGCATGCCCTGATCAGCACCATCTGTGTACACCTGTTAGTTAAAAAAGTTTCTTGACCAAGTATGTACTATTATTTTATCTTCTTCTTTTTTAAAGTAGGCTCACGTAGGTGTGGAGCCTAATACTGGGCTGGAACTCACAACCCTGAGATAAAGACTTGAGCTGAAACTGAGTTGGGCATTTAACCAACTAAGCCACCCAGGCACTCTGTACTATTATTTTAAAATTGTTGCTGTAATAAAAACATGATAACCAGCGTTGGCAGGGATGCAGAGAAAGGGGTGCTCTTACACGCTGCTGTTCAGAATGGAAATGCACAGCTTCTCTGGAGACAGTTCAGCAGTAAGTCCAAGAGTGGAGGACTTACCATGTGACCCAGCAACTCCATGCCCAGAGCTTTCCTCACGAGAACTGAAAACTCCTCACACACAGTCCTGTACAGGAGTGCTCAGAGAGCCCTGATTTTTAGCAGCCAAGACATGGTAACAACCCAAATGACCACTGACGGACAAATGGACAAAAAGTGGTTCCACCCATCCAATCGAATGTTATCCAGCATTGAAAAGAAATGAAGTCCCGATAACACTTCAGCATGGGTGACCCCTAAAAGCACACTGGCTAGAAGAACCCGGCACGAAGGCCACTTATCATATGAGTCCATTTATACGAAATGTCCAGAAAAGGCAAAACTACAGAAGCAGGAAACAGAGGAGAGGCTGCAGGGGCTAGGGGAGGTGGAATGGGACTGACTGCTCACTGATGTGGGGGCTTCTTTCTGGGGGAAAGAAAGTTCTAGAAGGACTGCGTGGTGGGTTTTACAACTCTATCAATATACTAAAAAACCACTGAGTTGTATGTTTTTAAAAAAAAATAATAATAAATAAATAAATAAATAAATTTTACAGTATGTGATCTATACCTCAAGAACACTATTATTAAAGAAATAATTTTAAAAACATGTTGCTCTCTTCTGGACGGCAGTTTGGGGCAAATTAATGCTCTTTCCTTGAGGACGCAGTAGGTGGCATCAGCGGCCTCCTGCTGTTGACGCTGGTCATCTATCTGTCGACTCTGTGCTATGGAATGGTCACTGTGGAATCAGTTACTGAGGAGAGAGGCTGGGATTAAAATGAATAAAAGGCAGACCCAGCCCTCTAGGAGCTCCGTGTGCCATTTTTTTGTCTCCGATACGGCACGTACGGTGACACAGAAGAGGAGCTTTGTAAAAGACAGGTGTGAAGAACTGAGGACTCATGAAGACAAACGAGGGGCCACAGTCAAAAGTAGCGCAGGTTTCTGGTTGCCGCAGAGGACTTACTGGGCTCATGTAGACGCCTTGATGGACGTCTCCAAACTGGCCTTCCCCGATGCACCGTCCAAGCTCGATTCTTTCTCTCTGAATCTCATAATCCCTGGCTGCAAAACACGGCATATGTAAGTACCACATTCCCAACGCCGAGAGTACACTTGACGCTGGTTTCATTCATTATCATCCATGAGTACAGACCGCGCTGGCGGCACGTCAGTCTATGAAAATGCTTTAAACGGAGTGGAATTCTCTTAAACGGTATCTTAAAAGGAATTACATAAACTGTTACGGCATCGCATGAACTACCAAAACCATGTAAGTTCTATTAAAGGTAGATTTTTTCTGTATTTTTTAATGTCGATTTAGTTTTTATCTGATAGTTTTCTAAGCAGTTTCTCCAAAGTAGTAAATTATATGCTTAAGTAATCAGTGCTATTAGTTTAGGTATTAATATATGAAAGGCTAAAAAACACAGTTATTTAAAGCAATTATTTAACAAATAACTGAGGTTTGAAAATATGGAGGCAATAAAAAAATTGTGCCATGAGAAACTTTGTTTTAAAAGTTTAAGAGTTTTCCACTTTCTTATGATCCTATCTATATTATTCACAGAGCTAAAAGAGTTTAAAGAGGTCGCTTCTAAAAACTAATTTCAAAATCAGGTGACTTGAAATCAAGGTTGAACATATGACATTATAAATTATAAGTATTTTACATTTTGAGAGCATTTGCCTCAAATTAATGTATTAAGTTGTTGTGATTTCATATGAATCCAATTATTTAGTAGGCTGCTGAGGCACACGGAAGTAAACACCAACTAGAAACCTCATCAATTGATTCTAATCCAGTTAATGGCGGCAGCAACGCAGCTGCATGGCCCACACGGTGCCCATTCCATTAGTGCGGAACAAAACGGCCGCCAGAAGGTTCCAAAGTCTCTCCCTGGTTTACCAAATTATAAACCGTACAGAAAGGTCCAACCCAAATTTTAGACGGCTCTTTTCCTCTTTAAAATCAGTTTAGCTAGTAGTTCCATTGGTTTAACAGCACGAATAAACCAATGGAAAGTAGTTGAAAGATAAAAGTTAACTGAAAACTGAAACGTCCCACGTCATTCCACAGGTTGCAATTGGCAAGCAAATGCAGTTATTTTAAAGGAGTCCTGTTACCTTCATCTATTCCATAGCTTTCTGCATTGCAATCAAGGGAGAAAAAAATTGAAGACCTTGCTTAGAAATCACTAATAGCAATTAGGTTAACAACAACAAACTCTCAGAGTACATTTCAACATTTACTTTGCTAAGTATTTTAACCACAAACATCAGTTAAGAAAAAAAAAAAAAGGGGACTAGACCCAAGCAAACTCTGAATCTCCTTAAATTGCCTCGATGTGATGCCAACAATGCTTTTCCACCTCCGGTCGCAAACTCCTGCCCTGTGACTCATTTCCGTGGGGCCTGGACCTTCACTCCTCAACACTCGACAGCAAGCGCACAGGTGCGAACTCGGACAGGCTGCAGGGGTGTGTGAGTGACTAAATGGCTAACCCAAATTTCAACATTTTCCATGTTGCTGTGCGAGCCAAAATACCCATGTTTCAGTGCTTCCTTCTGTTTCGAACCACTCTCTGATACCGGAGCTCTCACAGGGTTAGCGCAGGCCTGATGCCGGGAGCGCCTCTTCAACGTGCACAGTTAATCTAAATGAGAGCATCTTTTAAAACAGTCACACAACAGGGTAAATAAAGCGCCTGGAACATGTAGTTTTCAGGTATGTCCGGCTCTACTGGAATCGGGACATCAGATGTTCAATTATTAAGGCCTCTGGGGCTGTATGCAGACTCATAACTGCACCTCTTTTGGAGGGAGGTTTAGAATATATTTTTAAAATTTAAAAAAAGAATTTTTTAAAAAGTAAACTCTATGCCATATGTGGGACTTGAACTCTCGACTCCAAGATCAAGGGTCACATACTCTACTAAGAGAGCCAGCCAGGTGCCCCTAAGACATTTTTTTGTAAATGTGAATGAAGTTTCAAGTGTGTCTCCAAATGAAGATCTGGGACCACGTCCACCAACATGAGATCTGGAGCTCCCGGGTTCTCCTCTGTCGAGAAGCCCCACAGACCAGAGAGAAGCGGAGCACGGGCATTTCCAGGCGGCGGGAAGGGCATGACCGAAGCCTCCCCCTCTCTGCATACCTCCCAGCCGGAGCTGTGGGGACCGTGCGCTGGAGGCGGAAAGCTCAAGGGCAGTAAAGGACAAAGTTTCCAACAAAACGCAATTCACTGACTGTGCGTATTCAAAGAAGTGAACAGACACGTGTTTATATTTATTTAACTTTAAATAATACAATCTTCTACACAGAGGAAATTTTGTCATCAGTAAAGGCTGTATTACAGAGTCAGGAAACAAATTACGAAATCCCTGTAACTAAGCACACTTACTACAGGTATCTGAGTGTTAGATTTCTGACCTCGGACTTGGCCGAGCCTGAAACAGAATTCTAAAGTGCACTCAGTGAACTATTAAAGATAGCTTAAAAACAATATCTAAAACTTCTAAATGTCAGATATTTAGAAGTTCAATATGGTCAAATCTGGGCGAGAACAAAATCAGAAGCCTACTTACTCGAGGGCATGGTGTAGGTGTCTTCTTCGTCTATGATCTCAGCATAATCATCCGTTTCTGCAGGAAAGGAAGCAGATATGTTGGAAGAGGGTAAATATTTGACCTCCTGGCCTTGGATAGAAAAGGCAAAATGAGCTGCCTGAATGCCACGCTTTGGGGACATACTCTCAAGACCCCATTCCTCCACTTTTGCTCACGCATGAGTCATCTATGGAAATACGGGTGACGTCATGGTGCGTCTGTTGTCACACACACACTTGTCTCTTGGGGACACATGGTGCTGGCATGGAAAGCCCTTGTGAGAACAGAAAGACGTGGAGCTTCTACGTCCAGGACTCGAAGCCCCACATCCGTTCTGACTGCAAAACTGCCTCGCACCAAGCCTGTGCTGAAAGCTGCCCGGCCTCTCCTGGGGTCGCTCCGAATAGGACAAGTGCTTCAGAGACTGAAAACCTGACTTTGCTCATAACTAGACTCTACAGCAGAATCTGACGCTGGCCTCTCGGAACACAAAACTGATGGCCTGACTGCTGCGGAGAGTACGTGGGTGACAGATTTTGTTTGCTCTGGGTGGAAGCAGCCCAGGGATTATCTCCTGTCACCCTGCACTCAGACGTCCGAAGGGTTCGTGTTAATGCCAAAAGGGTGAAATCTAACAAGAAGAATGAAATGACAAGAAATGGCATGTTACAATGAGTTCCGTTTGGAGGGGAAGTCAAGGACTTGTAGTGTTTCCACTATTCCCTTCGGTAACACGGTGACTTAGAAATCTGCGTGCGCACCACCGTGGGAAGCGCATCCGAGAACAGCCCTTGCTCGGACTCACGGGGAGCAGGGCTGCGCCTGCTTTCCTCCTGCAGTGCGCTGCGGGTTTAAGCTGCTGAGCCGGGAAAGAAGGAGCAGTGCTTCCAGAACTATCTTTGAGGACAGCTCTTCACAGAGAAAATCTGCCCAAGCATCCACGTTAGCCCCAGAAACACCGAAAGCTAAATGTTCTTCCTTCTGTGCTGCTCTTACTACTTCACTCAGGTATTAAAATTACAGAAAAGAGAGAATATATACAGGCCACATTCTTTAGGATATCAACCGTCCCACATGTTGCCATGGTAATGACTGAGATCAGACCTCAGAGTTACTGGAAGAATTGAGTTCTTAATTAGAAGTGATTGAAACACAGAAAAAATTCAGCGGGCAGAATACAGTCCACGAGCCAGTTCTCGGTAAAGCATTCGGGAGTGTGAGCCGTCCCCAAGTCCTACGTGGGAGGCAGATCGTCTCTATCGCTCTCACACGCTCTAGGTAACACTGCTTGCAGGATTAAAGAAAAACATTCAATCTACCCCAAACCTTACATTCTTTTGTTTCTCTCTTTCTCCCTTCTATCCTGTTCTCAGCGAACTGGCATGTTCTAGTCTCCAGCTTTGCCTCTGTGCAGGTTTAGGAAGGACCGTGGGAAATGGCGTCTGGGATGAAGGGAGCTACTAAGGCACTTTGAGAAAGGGCGGACCAAGCAGAGGAGGGATGTGCACAAGCAGCTGAGACGAGGGAAGCAACACTGCACACAGGTGGCATCTACTCATGGTCTTCTCTCTCTGTTCTGTCAACGATGCCCTCCCTCCAGAAAGCTAACAAAGGTAGAATTTCCACAAGCAACAGATGGCTACCCTCCCTGCCTTCTTTCCCACGAAGCACACACCTGTAGAGGCCAAACACAGCGGGTGAGCCTGGGGCAGCGGGTGACCCTGGCTGTGACAGCTGCCAGACCCCCTGGCCCCTTCTGGCTCCCCCGTTGCCCTGGTCCCAGAGGTGCTTCACCAACCCCGGCCCCGTCTCCTGGCTCTCCTGAGGACATGCCCAGATCAATCAGCAACACATGGCTGTGGGGTCACTGCCCGCCTGACGGGGGAGGAGGGCACAAAGCTGCCAGAGCTGTCAGAGCAGCCCCTTGCCCAGGACTTGCCATGTGCTGGAGCTCAGGTGCACTCACCCGATCCTGGTTTTGGCCAAAATGTCACCCAGCCAGAGACTTTGCCTCTCACTGACCTGCCCCCATCCCCTATCACTGTTCATCATGCTGCATGCTTTACTTTCCTCAGTCCCCGTTACCAACTGGCTGGCAGTCTTTGGTCTCTTGTCCACTGTCTGTCCCTCTCCGGATGGAGAACCAGGGGACCAGAGCCCTTCTCTGCATGGAACACGGGGCCCCGCACAGAGGAGGGGGGGGTCCGTGCTGGCTGAACAGAGGACGACTTCACTGCAATCACGAGGCGAGGAGACCACAGCTGAGGCAGGGACGTGGTGCGGCCTGTGCGGGGCCGAGCAGCCCGGGTGGGGCGGAGCTGCGGGGCTCGGGACAGCCTGCGCCCTCCCGCAAGGTTCCCTCACCTGTCTGTGCTGCAGCCGTGTCCTCACATGGACAATGGGAACACGTATGCGCCGTGCAGGGTTGTTATGAGGATTACAGGAGATACGTACAAAGTCGAGACGTGGACCTGCGCAGAAGAGCTGGTCACCAAATCATGGCTCCTCGTGGTTCTGCTGCTCCTGAGGGCTCCGCGGGAGGAACCTGGCAGCGGACGGGTTCCTGCCCGTGGAGACTCTCGGTCAGCCCTCCTGGTGTGACTGCAGTGGCTTCTGGGACGGCCTCTTTTTAGAAAAGCCTCACTCGAAATACCCACCTGAAGCAATTCTGAAGCCATAAAACAAATGGCTAATAGGTACCAGGCCAGCATGCAAAACTGATTCGGGAAAAATCAAGGTGCAGACGCTTTCATCAGTTACACGATCACAAGCAAGCGCCTGTAATTCTCCCCCCTCGATGCTACGTGAATTCTACAGGAAACCTTTGGGGACATCAAAGCGGTCTGGGAGTGACTCAGGGTGACCTCAGGGGCACACGTACTATGGTGTAACAGGACTAGGGAATGTCTCCTGCAGCCACCAGTGCTTGTGTCCCCCGGGGGCTGGTCTTATGAGCAGAGCCACTGTCACTGGAGGAACAGGGCCCACTACAAAAGTGTCACTGGAACCTGCACAGCAGCTCTCGAGCTGCATTACTTGGTTGAGTTCTCCAAGAATTCTTGATACTGATTCGGTTCTGTTTTCCTTTCCTGACAGGAGACGTATGTGTAGACACTTTAGGGCCTGAAAAACCGGAGCCCAGCCTGAAACTGCCTGCACCCCACGAAAGAGGGGGAAAGAGACACAGCAAAAGGAAACAGCTTCCAGACCTGGGCACCGATAAGGGAAGGCAGATTGGGTAGGGATGACAGCACCAGCAGCAGCAGCTGTGAGCGCTTCTCCACTGACGTGGGTCTGTTGCCATCAGCCTGCCCCGCAGACAGGGAACTGGGCCTCCCAGGGCACCCGTGAGCCCTCCAGGTCTCAGTGCCCATTGGGAGGGGGCCGGGATTTGGGGCAGCACTCGGGCACAGCCTCATCCCGAGTCACCCGCCGTAACGTTTATAGGGACTCTTGTCTGCGAAGTCCTCTCTAGCCCTGACGTGGAGCTCGAACTGAACAACCCCGAGATCACAAGTCCCGTGCTCCACCGGCTAAGCAGCCTGGCGCCCCCGGGGACTTTCGTTCGTGAGACCGGACACCCTACGCTGTGAGATTACGAGATGTTCCTCTAGGGATATTCTGGGGCCTCCCCCACCCCCGACGCGGCCGAGCTCTGCCCTAGGGCGGTTCACGCGACGGGGGCCGGTGTCTCTGGGAGACCGCTTCAGGGTACCCGGCCCGTGAACTGAGTATTTCAAAACAAACACTTTGAAAGTGGAGACTCCGGAAGCCTCGGACGACGGGACGATCTGAAAGGCCGGGTATCACGGCGTGCGGGGAAATCGGACCGGGAGGAGGACGTGGAACAGGACAGAACTGACAGCTCAGAAATTAGGAGGGAAGAGGGCCGGGCTCTCCTTCTCAGAGCAAAGCAAACAGGCCGAGGCACACGGCCACGGAGACACTGGCCCAGCGGCCCGGCCACGGCGTCTCCTGCTCTGTCGCCCTGCCTGAGGCCGGAGCGCCTGCCCGTACAGCTCGCAGAAGCCCCCGGGTCCGTACCTCTCGAGTGGGGCCGTCTGCTCGCCCTCCCACAGAGGACGGGCAGCTGCTGTGCTTCTGCCACACCTCCTCTACTCGCCTGCCACAACATGGGGCCCCTTGCCCCAGGGGGTGCTGGGGCCCCAGCTTGGACACCTGCCATGCTGCGACCCCGCTCCCCCGCTGTCCTCCCTCAGAGAGTCGGAGTCGGCCGACCGACTCCCACAGAGCAATGCTGAGGCAGAGACAAGACCCCTCGGCCCCTCCGTGCGACGCCCCCGCCGGTCACCGCCACGTGCCGCCGGCCCAGACGCCCTGGCAGGGGAGATCTCTTCTGGGGAGCCGGGAGGGGCCCCCCGTGCTCTTTCGCATCAACCGCTTTATGAGCCAGACCAGGGTCGGCAGCTGCTCCCCGTCACAGCTCAGACAGCGGGTCTTTCCGACCCTACCGGTCACCGTCTCTGCCACAGCCGTCCAATCTGAGCCGCCCCTGCGCACAGCTGCGTGTGACGGCGCTCCCATGTGGACCCTGACATGGGAATTTCACAGAGTTTTGATGCCACAAATACTGCTCTTTTGATTTTTCCCCAATCGTTAAGGAAAGTAATAATCATTCTATGCCCCAGGGCCAATACAAAAACTGAGAGGCGGGCTGTACTTCGCCCACAGGCCTCTGTCTGTGGACCCCCGGCCTAGAGCAAGCGGCTAATGCCTTAAGGCCCGGCTCGTTCATCTGCAAAATGGGGGCAGAAAGACTTGCCCCATCTGACTGACAGAACTGGGAAAGGCCACCGTGGGAAAATGGTTTCAATGCTTAGAGCATGTGGGAATAACCACCTGTTGGCAAACATTTGTTCAAATTCTCGGGCTTTCACGGTAATCCTCACAACAACCACGAGACCCTTCACGGATGAAGACGCACGAGATGAAGCAGTTCGTTCAGGACCCCTCAGCCGGGCTGCCGGTGACGTGATGGGGCCGTGGGGGCGGCAGGAGGCCAGAGTCTCCCTCCTGACCAGGCGTCCTGCAGCGGCCTCGGCCTCGGCCTCCGCCGTCTCCCCACCACGGGCTCATCAGTCCCCGCTTGGGCTCTGCAGCAAGGCCAGCACCCGGAGACCCACGCCTGTGCACGGGGGGGTTCCGTGCCAGCAGCGGCCGCTGACTGGCGGGGAACTACCCAGGAGGGGTCTCCACACTGTCCGTCCCACGAATCACATGCACCTTCCCAAAGTCACGTTTAGTAAACATCGTTCACTACTCGAGTTACCAACCCTACAGTGACAACGACACAGGAAATCTTCAGTAAAAGCATTCTCTCCCTTCATCATGAGAAAAATGCAACCCTCCCCTCAATCTGAGTTTAGTGTAAAGAGTACAGAGTTTCATGCAGGCAACACATGAAGTGGGCAACAGAAAACACAACACGTGCCTTTCAAGTTTCTCGTTTTTTAGGTGCTACCCTCCACCGCTCGGAGAATCGTCCTTATCACTGCTGCTGGTATCTCTCTACTTTGTGTAAAAAATCATTTCTTGTCCCTTCCTTTCTACTGCCCACTCCCAAACTAAGAATTATGATATAAATATATATATACACACATATATATACACACACCATACTTTGAAAATGTTCTATGGATTTCTATCATTTACAGCTTTTAAGTCTGACTAATCTTGTTGACTAGTACTGTTCTGACAACTGTTCTAGAAATCTAAAGTTCTAATCATAAAATCTAGAAAATTCTCTATGTGTAAATACAACCCAACTCAAATTTACCACTGAGACATGACAGAGAAACTGATAAAGCCAAGTTTTAAGAGATCATTTGTTCACATCATCATTTTTTTAATTTGTTTTGCTGGATCAAAACCACATTTCGCCTTTCATTACATACCGAACCATATTTATGAATAAATAATTCTCATATTAGAAACACAAATGTGAAAATAAATATTACCGTCCCCACTAATTTCATCTGCAGATCCAGGTAGCATGCAAAGAAAGGGGGGAGGTGGGGGAGGAAGGAGGGCAGGGAGGGGAGAGAGGGAGACACACTATTAAAAAGACAAGTAAGTCAAAGCACAAAGAAAACAAAAAAAATCTCCCCCCAGGTCTAATTCAAAAGATGAGCGAGCGATTGCAGTAGTGAGTGTGTTTACTTGGCGTCAGGGCCGAGTTTCCAGCTGTCCACACGTCATACAGAGTTCCACAGCCGTTCTGTAAAGCTGGTCCCGACCACACTGAGCAGAATTAATCTGATAGGCTCTCAGAGTTAACTGCTAAAACTAGCCTGAACCCCCTCAAAGGAGATTTGCATCCCGTCAGATAACAGTGAAGATAAGCAGTCATCCCCGAGTCTGGTGAAGGCCAGCCTCCCCCAGGGAGCCCCAGGCCAGGCCCAGCACAGAAGCTGAACCACGTGCCAAGTTTCCACGTGAATTTATGCAGCGTTGGGAGAAATCCCTGTTCCGATCATTACAAATAACCTTTGCTTCCCAAGAAAAGATGCAAGTGGCCTGGAGGCCTCGGCTCCACAGCGCCCCCGAGTGCCTGCCAGCGAAGCATGACAAGCAGCCGGGGGTCCCTTGGACCCTCCTCCACTCCGCAGCACGCCGCTGTAGGACACCCGCAGCGTAGACCGAGGTACCTGCCGGCCCCCAAATCAAACCAGGAAGCCTCGCCTCGCCCGGTCATGCATTTGAAAACCAGCACACAGGCAAACAGGACGTCTTCTCTCCGAGGGCAGCCCCCAGCGGATCAGTGTGAACCGCCGCCCCGTGCGGCTGCTGGGCAGCACAGAGCGCGTACACGGAGCCCCGGTTAAGGCACACTCAGCTCAGGGCAATGTACAAGCATCCGGTTAGGCCCGCGGCCCGGGCGGGGTTAGTGGGAGCCGACGCAAGCGAGTGCAGTACCGGTAGGAGAAGGCTCATGGGAACAGAAGACCAAAGGGAGAAAGCGCCTAGCTTTCTTAACCTTATGCTGGCGGGGACTGACTCCTTTATAAAGAGGCAAGAGGAAGAAAGAGAAAAATAGAAACACATTATTTCATACGAAAATACAAAAGAAAACTTACGTTACATTTTAAGGCAGCTCTATAAAAGCAAATACAAACTTGGAATGCTTTCATTGGACTACTGGCTCACTTTATTTCTTACTCTGATTTGACTTGAGTTTTAAAAAGGATACTAATATTTCAAAATACAAGTTCCTCTTTTAGCCAAGATTAGCACTAGATACAGAAACTCTTAGCCAGACACACGAGTCTCCCAGCTCTGCAGAGCCAGCCAAGTGAAGGTAGTACAGACATTTTTACAAATAACAAAACTGAAACAAACTGAAAACAAGACCAAAAAAAAAAAAAAAATCAATAAATAATCCAAGAATCCTGTGGACATTCAACCACAAGGAAAAACTGCCAGAAACTAGCACATCGTGATCTGTGAGTTTCATGAGCAATTTCCCCCAAATCATCAACAAAGACACAGGCTCACAGACCTCCAGGGTACACCCTAAATAAATGACTTTAACATACAAACTAGAAATGTGGTGTCTGAATGTGCAGCCTGCAAAGTCCCGTGGCCCCAGCACGGTCTGCTCACGAACCGCACACTGCGACAGCGTCTCTGCTCCAGATGCCGGGGGCAGCCCAGCCTGCCAGAAGTGCAGCGCAGCAGCGCAGAGAAGCAACAACCACAGTGTGGCACGGGGCAGAGAGGGCGTCCTGAAGTCAAGAACAGGGGACTACAGCTCCTGAACACGCAGCACTAAGAACACGGGACACAGAAGACATGCAACATTTAAAGGCATCCCAGGGGGTCCCCTCGAAAAAGGACTTCAAGGGTGGCCCAGGGAGAGCAGGGCCGGGACCCACTGATGCAGGGACTTACAGACAGTGTCGGCGTGTTAGGAACGGAAGCAAGAGGAACGGAAACAGACCACGGAGTGATATTTCAGATGCTGCATTGTGGCCACGACCCTGTTAGGAGGGTTTCACCCTCTGTCGCTGTCACAGAGTGAAGCTCCCTGTGTTCTTATCAGTTAAGAACGGAGGCCTGGCGCTAAGCCTGCATGTGCCCAGGTGGGCCTGGGCCTGGGGCTGAGGACGAGGGCAAGGGCAAGAGCTCCAGGGGATGTGATGGGTGAGACGGGAACCCAGACGGCGGGAAAGGGGACAGCATCCCGTCAGTGTCCTGATTTCGGTAATTACATTGTGATCGTGTGAGAGGATGTCTCTGGTCTTCGGAAATACACGTCAGTACACTTGTCAGTAAAGGGGAACACCATGCCTGCAAGTCCCATCAAACAGCCCAAAAGGGAAAAAACTGAGCAAAGACAAGGAGGCCAAAATACAGTGAGTCCAAGTAAGGAACAGGAGAAACTTCATTTTACTGTATTAAACCCATTCTCTAGGTGTGGAATTACAGAAATATAAAATAATCAAAGAACACATATTTGAGTTGAGATGCGGGCTCCCCTACTCATTCTTTGACCTTGAAAAAGTTACCGAACTTGTTTCATTGGTGAAGTGAGGCAGTGATAGCGGCTTCCTCCATAGGGAGCGGCGGCGAGCACCCCGTGGGGCTCCCCGGGCACCTGGCACAGAGCAGCCGCTGCCTAAGTGTGAGCTAGTCCCATTCTCTATCGCTTATTTTATTTCTAAACTGACCTGAGTACTAAGTTCTCCTCTGACAAGGGCTCTGAGGGGAAGCCACGGTCCTGGCTTTGAGGGAGGCGGCGCCCCCAGGGCAGGGGCCAGGGCTGGTAGGGGAAGTGACCAGAGGCTCAGGGGAGATGCTGTGGATTCCACACAGGTGAAGGGCGGGGGGCGGGGGTGACACAGGAAGCTTCTCCAGGAGCTGGCACCCCGGGCGTCAGTTGGAGGAGATCAGCGCTCTCCTTCCTGCTTGTCTTTATGACAGAAGCAGAGCAGCAGCCCAGATAAGGCCAAAGTGCACGAATCCATAACATTGCGCAGAAAATCCCTAACGCTGCTCAGAAAACCTGTAATGCTGCTCGGAAGACGAGAGCACAGAAGAACACGACCCAGCCAGGGAAGCGCCGCATCATTTTAGAAAACTGGAGAATAAAGGGAATGAAGAGGGCAGTTCTCTCATCTTCCCTGTAGGAAGCATGTCCCAGGGTGAACGAAGAGCTGTGAGGAAAAGCTGTTTTTGCAAGGACAACAGTTAACGAGGTAAAGACGCGGCAGAAGTCACGGGAGGCCACCTTGCGGCCCAACGGAATCCAGGCCGGTGAAGACACAGGCGCGAAGGCCTCGGGTGCGGTGCTCACGGGAGCTTTAGAACGCTTGCTCGGACACTGACCCAGTCGACTGGTCGGTCTGCAGGTCCTGGCGAGAGCGAGCTACGTGGGGTGTGTTCTGGTAAACAACCCAACAAGCCGCTGAGCCTGAATCTGATCCAACTTCCCCTTGATCCTAGTAAATGGCCCATGGCCCACGGGGAATACAGAAATGCAGGGGCCCAGGGGAGCATATCAGCACAGCGTCACAGACGTGTCCCTATCTGGACCCAGGGTGTGGGGACAACAGCGTAGGCGACACAATGTCTTCAACAGATAAAGCGCGGCGATGCTGCTTATTAGTGGAGGTGACGGGGAAGGTGGAAACAGGTACTCGGGGCTGAGGTAACAGGCGTGTGGCCTGGAACGTGTGGAAAAGTGAACACGCCATTGAGTCTGCGGTTGTACTCGTTGCTCTGTGTTTCCTGTGGGCTTTTCCTCCCGGGAGGGGTCTCAGCTGCTCCCGCAGGGGGCCTCCACGTGTCTCTCTACACGTCTGCAGCCCAGGGGTCGAGGCCAACTCAAGACTCAGGAGTAGGAAAGCAGTTTAGCTCTGGAGACTACTTTAGAATGCATGGTCTAGCCATCTCAGGGCCCATGTGACTCCAGAGTATTTTTCTCAATCCCATGCGAAGCCAGAAAGGGGAGAGGCAGGTGTGGGCCAACTGGTCCCGGCAAAGACAGAGTTCTAGCGCCCTGGTGAAGGCAGCGGAGGGAAGCCAGCACAGTGGGCTGCCGTGGCCATCAGCCACCCTGACCACACCCAGGGAGAAACCACTGTGACCCTCTTGACGACTGAATGTCTCTCCTAACAGGAGACGGATTATAGAGCCTACTGGTGATCGCTGCAATCAGAGCTTCCAGTAAGCCAGCTACTTGGAACAAGCCAGTAACACCCAACACTTACACTTCCTGCAATTAAATATACTCAGCACCATCGATTTGATTAAGTTACATCACAGAGCACATAAATTATAAAAATCAACTCTGCACATACTAAGTGCTGATACTCTAAGTTAGGGTACTTAAAAAAAAAATTCCCAAAAGCTAGTGTTAAAATCAAGCTTTCGTCAATAGACAGGACTACACTGTAAACCAGAGCAGTGAGAATTGAAGCCAGCAGGCAAACCGGATAAAAGAAACCCTTTCAAACCCGAGTAGAGGGCAGGCTTTTGAATTTTAACAGGAGAACGTCAGACACGAGGCAGTACTATGCTATTCTGGACAAATGGGGGGACAGACCACAATGCAATCACACTCAAGACTGTTCCAAACCAGTCTTCCCTCCACAAAGGAAAGTCACTAAGCTTCTGAATGATTCAGAGTGGTCTATGATAAAGAGAGCGGGCTGTCGAGTTCCAGGCGTGAGTTTCTATCAGGCTTTCTAGCACTTACTATGTGAATCGGGCCCGGCCACCTCACCTCTTGAGTCTTAATCTCCTCACCTGTAAAGTGTGAACGGTACGAGGAAGAGTGTCTGGAGGTTTAAACAAGGTTAACGCAGGTGAACATGGCAGGCATCATCTCTGGGCCCCGTTTGCGTATAAATATCTGTGTATAGGAGCGCCTGGGGGGCTCAGTGGGTTAAAGCCTCTGCCTTCAGCTCAGGTCATGATCCCAGGGTCCTGGGATCGAGCCCTGCATCGGGCTCTCTGTTCCGCAGGGAGCCTGCTTCCCCCTCACTCTCTGCCTGCCTCTCTGCCTACTTGTGATCTCTGTCAGATAAATAAATAAAATCTTTTAAAAAAAATTTTAAAAAATACCTGTGTATAAACTTGTATTTATGCGTCTGCAACACAGTAACAAGTGAGTCACAGACCATGCACATGCCACCTTGTATTTTATAGAGCTTTACAGTTTACAAACTGTTTTGCATATATAAGTGACTTATAAATTTATAATGAATCAGCTGAAAGCAAGTAACATTTATTTTGTTAAATACATTTTAATTTAGGGGTGCCTGGGTGGCTCAGCGGGTTAAGCCTCTGCCTTCGGCTCAGGTCATGATCTCAGGATCCTGGGATGGAGCCCCACATCGGGCTCTCTGCTCAGCGGAGCCTGCTTCCCCCTCTCTCTCTGCCTGCCTCTCTGTGAACTTGTGATCTCTGTCAAATAAATAAATAAAATCTTAAAAAAAAATACATTTTAGTTTAGAGTAATTTTTAGTCACTAACTCGAAAAACCTAAAAGCCATAAAGGAAATGATGATGCACAATTAACAACTAAACCAAAAAATCTGTTCCGAAGTTAAAATTTTCTGAATTGCATCGAATACTGAAAAAGTGCTATCACAAAGGGCTCAGCAGAAACAATCAAACCAGACATCTCTGACAGAAAAAGATCACCACGTCCACGTTCATGGCAGAGATGTAAAAGAGAAAAACGTTCTACAACCTCTGATCCCACTTCATGCAATCGAAACGGCCAACCGGAGCCCTGGTCATACTGTGGCCGCGTCATCACCACGTGCGGCCCTGTACTTCTGGTCACAGTAAGGTTTAAAAAACAAACCAAGAAAACCCTAAAACTCAGAAACCAACCAAACAAAAAACCAGAGTTTATACCTTCAAAACATTTAAAATTCAGCTTTATTCACTGCCCTGTGTTCCTGGAGCGTTTGTGTGTGTGTGCACGCGTGTGTGCGCGCACACACACACACACACACACACACTCTCCCTCTCCCTCTCCCAGCTCAAACCCCGTCCAGGATGCAGGCCACCCCCCTCCCTGCCATGCTCGCAGCCCCTTCCTGCAAGCACTGGGCTCTCAGTCCTAACTGAGCTGCGCTATAATATACACGTGTCTCCAAAATCTTATTAGGCTAAAAAAAATTACCTTAGGCCCTCGGAATGATGTGCCCAGGGAACTGTGCTGTTACTTGTTAAATCTTTCAATGTTACATCTATTTTCACAGGGAAACTTTGCCGAGACTTCAAAGGCAACCTCTCCGTACGGTCACCATACAGCTGTGGTCTTAATGAAGATGACCGAGGACTGACATTTCTTTGCAAGAAAACAAGAATGAGAGCCTGGTACCTCCTCTCGCAAAGTCAGGATTCTGCTCCATTTCCCAACCAGGGACCCACCCAGAGCTGAAAACACCTTCGGTTACCTAGATCTTCATTCTCCCTGTTGGCGGGCTTCCACGCTCCTCACCCAAATGCTCCAGAACCACTCACAGTGATGAGCTCACAGGCCGCCATCCGAGAGCCAAGGACTCTCACGCGCCTGCGAGCTCCGAGTGTCCTGCCTTTCTTCCTTCTGCTCCCGGTCCTGGAATTGCATTTCTAAGTCCTGGGCTGTCTCCACACCTCGCTCAGGCATCCACTGACTCACTCAAACATGGTTACTAAGTACTGATGTCCCATCAATAAGCAGAAAACTAGAACAGCCTTTGCCCTATGATGGGGCTGTGATCTTGTGAACAAGAACTTTTCTAAATTGATCACATCCATCTAAAGACTTTTCATAACAGAAGGATGCACAGTGGGCTAGAATACTCTGGGGAAGGAGTTTGGAGTAGTCAGGGAAGGCTTCTAGGAGGTGGTGATATCTGAATCTGGTCGGAAGACCAAATAAGAACTTTCCAGAAACAGGGCAGTCAGACAAGTTCCACTTTCTCCACCTTCCAAGTGCTTCTCCATCTGTACCCAAGGGAACCCCTCTAAACTGGCACTGAAAGAGAACACTGCCTAGGGGGCAATAATGCCCAGTTCCAATCCTTTCAAGGGCGACAGTAACACATCTGTTTACTTTCTGAGTTTCTTTCCTCAGATCTGTGAAAGAGGGAGGAAAAAGGCCCTGTAAGGCGGTCATAGATCATATCTAAGGCATGTGAAGGATTTAGTGCCGTGAAGCCATTCTGAACACTTACTAAGGAGAGTCCTGTCCCCTCCTTGCTGTGTGTGATCCCAGCCAAGCTGCTGTACCTGCTGCTTCTCCTGGTCCCTCTCCCTGATCTCTGCCACCTCGGTTGCAACTCTCTCTTCACTCAGCTACTGGCCCCCACGTTACCTGATCAGAGATACTTTCCTTGACCACAATTCTATGATCTCTTAAAAAGTGTTCTTGATTTACATAGTCTCTACTCCCAGTGTGTGGCCAGAACTCATGACCCCAAGATCTAGAGTCGCACACTCCGACTGAGGCAGCCAGGGGTCCCCTGACTACAGTTTTCAAAAGCCTCCCTCTTGCTGCTCTCGGTTCACCTGCTACGTTTTAATCCAGTGTCTCTGATCTGTCTCCTCCACAGAGGGCCACCTGCGTCACGGCAGGGACGTGGCCTTGCTCTCGCCGCCATATCCCGCACTCAGCACGGTGCCTGCACACGGCCAGCGCACGGCACTTGCTGACTCATGCACAGTGGAGAGTGTCGAACTGCACTGATACCCATCCTGCAGGGCTCGCGAGGGGCTCCACGAGACGGAGCGAGACAAGAGAAGCACGCGCTCGTGGTCGGCATGTCACGGGACCGCAGCTCCAGCCGGGAGCCAGGACAAAGAGAGTGGGCTCGCTGCAGGGGAAGCAGACCCCAGCCTGCAGGCCCGGGGCAGTGGGTTCTCTCCCTTGGGGGCCCAGGGCCACCCCCACGTGGTGCAGGTCTCCATGCTGCTCGGTAAAGCAACCCCCCGGGGCTGGAAACCGTACAGGCTTTCTGGGTATCAATGTAACAGCTTCCGGGTTAGTGTGAGGCAGGCTCCTGGTGGGCCGGATGTTAGGTTTTACGGTCTCTGTGGGGACATAAATACGCACACCTGTCAGCCCAGTTCACTGAAGGGAGTAGGCAGCGGTGGGATGACCAGGGTGCGGAGCAATCCAGAGCCACTGGTGTGGCTGCGAAAGGTCCCCTAAACCCCAAGTGCTCTCCTTCGCCTGTAGTGGTAAATGACCACAGTGACAAGCACGTTAGAGTGTCACCGTAAGAACGGGAATAGTGACACGGGTCCCGGCCAAAGGGACAGCTCAAGCAAGCTCACCGACTGCTGTGAGAGGGTGGGGGAAGAAGCTGGAAAACGTGTGTGTTGGCAGGGGGCAGCTCTGAGGGCTAAGCTCAGGGACCTAAACTTTGTCCAACTGTAAATTCCAACTGCCAGTCTCTGACCAGACAGTTGCCTATTTAAATTATATACACAGGATGGCAATGCGATTAATTAACCTGGAGAAGGGACTGCGGTCAGACCTGCGGCTATGGGGACAGCTAGGGACAATGAAGGCAGGACGGGAAAGGGTGGGTGGCAGAGAGAGGTAAAACCCAGATGTTCAAGGATGTCCGTTGCTAAAGACGCTGAAGTTCAAAGCCTGAAGCAGGCAGGACACGGATTAAAGGGAACCAGGAGAACAGAAGGAACCGATGTGACGGGTTTCTGAAGACCTCATCTGAGCCGCAGTCCCGACACACCTGACGGGGCACCCCTGCTCTCGCTTCAGCGTGGGATGGGGAGCACACTGGCCCCCACGGGGCTGGTGCACCTGCTTGTGGCCCAGAGCACGACGGCGCGGATCTCAGAGCGGCCCAGCTGGCCCCGATCTCACCTGTTCTACACGGCACACTGCGGGGCATCCCAGGGCGCCGCCGTCCTCTCCGCGGGACCCAGGCCTGCTCAGGGAGTGACTCCTCTGCCACGCTCACCACTTTAGCGCAGGCAGCTTTTGTCTGTGCAAATGGATCACAAACTCCCTGAGGGCCTGGTTAACGCCTGCCCCATGGTGGCCCAGCCCGCCGCTGGGTTTGGAGAGCACACCCGTGAAGGCAGCATGCCGGCATAAAGGACTATTCTTCCAGAACGTGCTGGCAAGCCCACAGCCCACCAGACATCTGACCGGCCAGGGCCCCAGCTCGAGTACCCAGAATGTTCTCCAGCTCGTCAGGGAATGACCGCAGTGCTCTGGCACATCTGTCCCACAGCTCATCACTAGAGTCTTTGCCGAGTGTATAAAGCTGGGCATGAACACTTCTTCAGAGAGTGTTGTGGGGTGTTTGTGCACAGTAAAAAATAAGCAATTACATTTGGATGCTGGAACACTAGGGAGGAAATATAGTCATCGACCTGGCAGAAGCATAAAACTAAATTTCAGAACAAATTAACTCAAGGGAAATAAAAAGAATAGGAATTAGGTTTCTTCTGAGTCACATTATTAGACACTGGAGTTATTAGGAAGCTGCTGTTGTAGAAACGTAGCACAGAGCTCCGACTGGACTGTAGATGGGCATGTGTGCATGTATGCACACGAATGTGCACACACATGCATGTCTGTGTGTTGCATTCACATGTGCACACATATGTGTGTCTGCATGTTGTGTTCACGTGTGCACACACATGCATGTCTGCGTGGACGTATAAAAGACACCAAACTTGGGTCCACAGAAGATGCTTCCCGTTCCTGCTTTCCTCATTTCCCACATTATTCAATGGGGGAAAATGGCATATATTTTTTGAAAACATACAAAGGAAAGCACACCATACTCAGGACCCCAGCAAAAAATAGTTAACATACTGCCTGTGCCAGTATCTTAACTATATCTCTTAAAAAAGCAATATTCAAACATGACTTGATGTTAGTTGTGAAAAACAGAAACCACTGGAAAACATTTTGCATTTTTTGAACTCAGAACAACAATAAATACACCAAGTACACACTGTTACATTCTAGGTTGCAAAGATACATTATAGCGGCAGGCTCCAGAGTGAGAGCGTTCGCTCTGAACAGGATCAACATAGCATCACAACTGAAGCGAAACTCGCGATTCTATATGGTCTTGGAAGAAATCCAGTATTACACATACGTCTTCTCTAGGGTAAATCTGTGAACCACATTTAAACCTGTTTAATGACGTTAAAATTCAGGAGCTTTGGGTCATCAGACTGCTTAGCTTTCTAAGCTACTCTAGAAAGAGCCATCACGACCGAGAGCCCCCTCCGGCTACAGCACCGTGAACGTTTCCGCGGGGCAGCTCACTGGCTGGGGCTTTCCGGGGGGACCTTCTCACCTGACACAGAGACCGCGTGTGTCCGCACGCCTTGCTTCTCGCTGTTGGCCGGCCTGAAACAGAGAGGAGCGCAGCCGTGAGCGCCTCGAGTCGGGACCACGCCGCTTCTCACGAAGACCACCCCCTTTCGAGGACCATTTTTAAGATGAAGTGCTACTACCCGAGGCACTTAAAATAGGCAGACCGCGCTACGGTTCTAGAAGTCAGGAATCACAACAGGCAACTGGAGGAACGCTGAGCTGCTCCGAGAAAGCCACTCGCGCCAGCGGTTTCCGCCCTACGCCTCCACTCCGCGTCGCTGGGTATGTGGGTCCAGTCAAGCTTTACACTGCGATGTGAGACTGCGGGGGACTGGCCTGCACTTACGAAGCAGAGGGAAGAGAGTCCCAGAGCTGGAATCACACTCTAAAACAGAATGTGAGACACTGGAGGGTCCCTGGCCCTTCTTCAGTTCACAGCATGCAAAGGGCCGGCAGGACACAGATACTTGTTCTCTGTATTTACAGACCGAAAACAAGTAAGCCTCGTTTATCTGGTTACTTGTTTCATGCAATGGCCCCACAACAGGTGTGTTTTACATATTCACCCACATAAAGTAAAATTTCGGCCAAAAGTCTTAGCGACACTTAAAATACAGAATTATAGTTCCGTTTTAAACTTTGAGAAAGCACAAAACACAGAGAAAGTAAAGGAACCCCAGACTCTTGAGATGCCAGAGCGAGCCGCCTCTGATGTTTCAATGGAAGACTCCTTCCAGGTCCTTACGCGTGCACTACAGAAACACCGAACAGAAAATGCCTCTAGCACATAGAATGGACCCTGGGAAACAGGGGACCCGAGAGCAGACCCCTCGAGAGCAGGAACATCCCGTACGTGGTCATGGGGCCTCTGTGGTCAGGGATCTCAGCACAGAGCCATGGGACCCGGCTCCTTTTACGGAGTTCTCTGTGTGTCCGAGATCTCACGATCTCTGAGGCTGAACCAGAGCTGCGGCGGGACACGTCAGCGGCTCCAGCGCCACGGCCCCTACCAGACTCCCTGCAACTCCCCAAACCGGGCGCACTGGGAAGTCCAGGTGCGCGCTCCCGAGAGCAGGCCTGGCCGTCCGCCTCCACACTCCGCAGGCCGCGGTCTCCGGGGACTGCGGCCACTCAGCCTGCCCAGCACCGCCTGCCACCAACGGCCACCACAGCGTTTGCTGCTCTATGATTTATGGCCATGGCGCCCTTTCAAAGTTTGCTTCTTTATTCAGTGTTTCTAGCGTCTGTTGCCACTTCTGACCTACTATACTCTCCATCCACTTCTGTACCTAGGTTTATGATTCTGTTTATGATTCTGTTTTAATCCTCAAAGTCCTCTCTCACAGGTTTTCTGCAGTTGAAGATATTCTGGGCTTAAGTTTCTGGCCTAACGTGGGACACTAATGAATATCTATTTAACATTACTGAGTTTGGGAAACACGCTGCCTGAGAGCTGAAAGCGAGCTGCTTTGGCCCATCCCTCCCCCGCCCACACAGCTACGGGGTACCCCTCGCACACCCGACACTCCCCGGTCAGGTCTGTGATGCCACATGACCCTGGCTGACCACGTGGCCCCAGGAGCATGGATAAGCAAAAAGGCAGTTCTGCGAGTGTGATAAGTCCTCCGGCAGGGAAGAAGGTGTTATGGGGTAGCACACGGGGGTGCCCTCCAGGACTGGACGATCGTGGGAGGTTTCTAGAGCCTGGAAAGCAGAGCAGGGCCAGGCGAGGGTACAGACACTGGAGTCGAGGGGCCTGGAAGTGAAGAGCCTGGTGGCACAGAAAAGGGGCGTTTACTTCGGCAACTAAAGGAAGTTGGACAGAGCCAGGAAGGGCAGGAGTGGTGATGCAACACGCCCAGAGGGGCCGGGGGGACCAGAGGTCGGGTCCGGCCCGCGGGCCCAAGGATGCTGGCCTGTACCTGCAGGGCTCCAGCAACGCCTGCAGGAGTCGTGAGACCGTTCCGGCCCCGGAGCACTCGGCACTGGGCTGCGATGCTTATTTACCCAGGTGTCTGCGCTGCCCAAGTTTAACCTTCATTTGGTGCCCGGTCCCTCGCACACTGGCTGACCCCAGAGAAGTTACGAAGTAAGTTCTTCTGGCATCACTGCCCAATTCTTTTTACTCTTCTAGATCAACACATCTACTACGAAATTTAGGATACAAGCAACTTAAGAAAGGAACTTAAATTACTTGTTTACTTTTCTCACTTGTGAAATGGCCAGAATGGCACCAGTTCTCAGGTTCGTACAAAGGAGAGTATAAACCATCAACAGTATTGTCCCCAGTCCTGTCACTGGGTGGTCCTCTGGCCACCCAATGAACTTAAGGTATGGGGAAAGTCATCTTACACTTCTGGTTAACCCTAAATACACAATTTACAACAGATTTGATGTCTTCCTGGAAATACTTGTTTTCTACCTCCCTAGTCATATACAGAGAAATTTGGTGATTCAGCCAAATGGGAAATAAAGCATGGTGATTGCTTGACAGTTTCCAACACGACTAAGTAACAAAATGCACAAGGCAGCACTTACTTTGGTATCGATGGCAAAGCCCGTTCACCTTCTGGAGAAAGAGAGAGAAAGAGAAAAATGAGGTTCCCATTTCTTTTGAAAAGATTATGTGTAGCAATCAGAGAACAGTCTTATTCGAGAATTTAATAAGGAAATTATACCATGTATCTTAGGCTTCGCGGTTCATTTTCAGTGTTTACAACGCACGTGAACTGACTGGAGGTGCCCGCTGTGCGGACGGTACTGCCCAATCACAGCGCAGCCCTGGGGCACTAGGTGGGTGGAGATGTACCTTCCGGGAGACCCCGTAAGATGAAGGACCTCTTCCGGTCAAAGTCAACATTCCTTTACAGCAAAGGACAGGCCATTTGTCCTTGGACAACAACCCTGAGTAGGAGCAACCCCGAGACCCGTCTAGGGAAGCACAACTACCAGGAAAACAAACCCCCGGGATGGAGGCAGAGGGACTGAGGCAACAGAGCCACGCGGGAAGCAAGTCCGCCTGCAGCACGTGACCCGGCGTGGGGTCACGTCCCCCCCATCACGGGGCTGGGCTCCTGGCTCCCGGCAAGGGCTCCTGCTGCTCTCACCCCAGAGAAGCACAGGACTCTGTCTGGTGGTTGACGGAGGCATGCTCTCGCTGCCCTCCTTCCAGAAGCAGGAAGCACAGATCCCCCAGGTCAGTACCTTCAGTCCATATACATCTCACAGGCACCTAACTAATCCCCTCCTCTAATCCGTCCCCGAGCTAAATTACTACCAGGACAATCTTCCCCTGTTACAAACCCATCAACTCATTCCCTTAAATTGTCATGTCTCTCATTGGCTTTAAGATTTTATTTTTAAGTAGAGTCTACATCTAATACGGGACTCGAACTCATAACCCTGAGGTTGAGAGTCGCATGCTCTGCTGACCTGAGCCAGACGGACGCCCCCCCGACGGCTTGTGAGAAGAAATGTAAGCGCATCTGCGTGACCCACAAAGCGCCGCTTCATTCTGCTGGTACAGAACAGCGGCCCGCCTCCGTCTTCGGGGTGCTGCCACCTACCACCCACCTCTCTGACGCCTGCCCAGGCAGCCGAGAGAGTCACCCGGCGCCATCTTGACTGCTGTCTGCGGTTCTGCTCCTTGCACTTGCCCTAGAACTCAGTGCCAAGAGCTCTCTGCCTCCAGAAGTCACCTTTGTCCTGTCTCCCCAGTCTTGTTCTGCACCGTCCCCTGGTCCCCAGTGACTGCATTCCATACTTCCCTGAACACACCATGCTGCCTGCACATTCCAACCCTCAAGAGAAGCTCTTCCTTCCTGTAGAAAGACCTATCGCTCCATTTCTCCAAGCTCAGTTCAGTGGGGGACGGACTAGAGGGGTGGAGGGGATTTGGGAGGGCACTTGTTATGACGAGCACTGGGTGTTTTGTGTAAGAGACGAGTCACTGAATTCTATTCCAGAAACCAATATTGCACTGTATGTTAACTAAAATTTAAAATAAATAATAAATAAATAAGTAAATAAATGATATAATATTTAAAAAAAAAAAAGGCACGCTCCATTCGAGCACAGCATGAGCTCCGGGGAGCCCTTCCTACAGTCCCCGGGGTGGCTCTGGCGGTGCCGCTGTGCTTCTGCCTCATTCCGGGCACTTCCAGGATCAGAGCACTCGAAGGTCGGACTTAACCTGCACACAGGTGGCTCTAACACCCCGCAGGGCTCCCAGCACTCAGAAGCTTCTCAGACCACCGCTTGGTAACTGAGAACTCAGTGAGCCTTGGACCTCACGTGAGTGACTCTTTCTGAGCGACAGTTTACCTATGAAACAGAAGTCGGACTGTCCGGTCTGCAGGGACAGTGGGGAGGCATGACTAGTGCAGAACCCAGACCACTACCGTGTGACACCCCATATGCCACCACAGCTGCACCCACACGGCCTGGCTCTGACTTCCTGACATCCACATTTCAAGCAAAATAACGGAGGCACGAAGGCCAAATGTGGAGTCACTAGAAAATCCTATCATTAGCTGACCGCCATGAACACTCCAACCACGTCTAGCCCACACCCACCACAGCCAGTTAGTAACGGCTTTGCCCGTGACACATCAGTGTGGCCGCTAGCTGTCTGCACTCTTTGTTGCAATGTCTACTTCCTGGAGAGAAAAGAGACCCGTTCATAAACACTTGGTTACCAGAGACTTCCTGAGCGGCTGGGCAGGGGCAGAAGGAGAGCTGTAAATGAGCTGGTTACCAACGGAGCGTCCTGAGAGTACGTTTTCAGGAAGCGGGAAAGTTACCGATCACTGAGTACAATGGCAACACACACCAGAAGCAGCAGTTATAAAAACTCAGCACTCACCGACTGAAATGCCTGGTTCCCCTGTTAATTTTTAACATTCCCTTAAATTTAGAAGCTGAATGCCTAACCTACGATTTCACGTGTCATTCCCACGGCAAGTATCTTATTTTCTGGAGTAAATCCTTTAGGAATTAGGATGTATCCACAAATGTAGGTTACAACCTACATTTAACTTCTAATTTTTGAATAAAAGTTTTTATCTGTTTTTTAAACTGAACAATGCGGGCTCCCTGTAACCATCTCCGTGGGGAGGACGAGGACACGCCGAAGGCTCCTCGCCCGCTTCAGACACATCTCCACCTCCCGGAGCCCCCCCCGTGCACCGTTGGCCACTGGGCTGCCCTGACTTCCCGACCGCGGACACTTGCGAACACACACACAGTTTGGCGACACATGTGTGTCTTTTAGCGCGGCAAGAGCGCCCCCCGATGGTTCCCAGCTGTGGTGCACTCTCCGCGGGCAGCACACCGCCTCCTTCAGGGACCACTTCCCACCGTGTGGACACGCGTGTGGACGCTCGGGCAGTTTCTGGTTTTGAGCTTCTACACACACTGCAGAGTGAACACCCCGGGCCAGTCTGGTTCTGCGGGAGGATTTCTAGAAGGCGAACAATGGGCAGGGGCGCCCCCGCCACGCTGGCCGCCGACACCTCCCACGGACACCACCAGAGTGTGCGGGCCGGTCTTCCCAGACCCGCCGAGGATGGGTAGGAAGATCAGTCACTTCACCAGACCGAAACCAGAGAAGGCGCTCTGTCGCCGCTGGTGCCCTGCTTCCTGTGCATCTGCGTGTCCGCTCTCCTACAAGGGGCCCGTGCGCCCACCGGCTCATCTCAGCGAGCGAAGAAGACGCGAGAAGGGAGATTTGGACTCCTTGCTGTCTGTGCCACCGATGTTCTCCCTCCTATGTCTCAGCTTTAAAAGAATGTTTCCTTCACTGACAGAAGTGCTCTCATGTTTACACAACCCGCCTGTCAGTTCTGGTCTAGCTCCCCTCCGGGCCGGGACATCTTGGAAGCGTGGATCCCTCCCTCACAGGTGCAGGCTCGCTATCATCCCGCGCACAGGAAATCCCCCGAGGAATGAGGACATTACGACCCTATGTTAACTTGCATAATCCTCTCCCCTGAGGGAAATCTGACGAAAATTGAAAAACTGCCACTGAACTTCCTTGGACGGCGTAGGCTAGCTAGCGCCCTACAATAAGGGCCAAGGTCATTCAGCAACTCTGGAGGAACTTGGCTCAGGATATCTTGCTATGTATGGCTCTAATTCTGTTGTCTGTCCCAGTAAAACCACCATTAAAAGTGCTGTGTGAGTGCAACATAATTGTGGCGGTCACAGAACGAATCAGGTGCACCTGAGCACACTCAGAGCTCACAGCAGAACCTGTGGATCACCTAGAACAGGTGTCTGTGCTGTGCATGTGAACATGTATATGCTGCTTACCGCGTAACAGTTTACAGTCTAGAGAAGACACACGGGCGTATCCGTGTTCGCGACCGCACGCTGCCAGGGAAGTGGAGCACTGCACTGTAGAGACGCGTTCAATTTATTAGACATTTCAAAAAAATCTAAATTAAAAAATGCTCATGTGCTCTTGTCCACAAGTATTTCGGACTATAACCCACTAAAGATGTTTGACTTGAAGTACATCTCCACTAGGCAGTAGAGCTTCGCTCAGGCATCCAGGATAGAAGTTGCGTAAATAAATTAACATGCTGGGACTGAGAACGGGGTAAGTAAATTATGGAGTCTAGTATCTCATTCTGTAAAGACAACATAAAATTGCTAAGCGCACCCTACTAGGATTTTATGAGAAGCGTTTTTCCCTTGTGCTCTAGTCAGACGCAAGAAGAACTTAATGCCTCTCGGTGTACAAGACGTGATATCAAGATGTTTATCCCTAAGGGGGGGAAGAGCCAATTGAAAACTAGCACGGGAAGGTGCTGAAGTTTCAAACATGGCAAGGCTGGTGTATTCAGTGCTCAGTGTCTCAGTGTTATTTTTGTGTGGACAGACATACTGATTAGGAACATTTGGTAAATTAGGATAAAAATTGTTAAATTATTTACTAAAAAGGAGACAGGCAATATGTCACATTGAACACTTTCACAAAATACTATCTTCGGGGAAAGAAATTTTCCCAACACATTTAAATAAAACTTGCAAGGTTATACCCGTGCTTGAAGCACAAGATGAAAAATCAGGAGTTCATGTCTGCACGAGTTTTAACTTTAGAAGCCTTTAGACCTTTCTAAAAGCAACTTCGTTACTACATTCCATACAAAGAAAGCTACTATAAATCGAAATATACACTATATTTTAGAAAAGAGTAGGTTTAACTGGTGTGATCGTGGTGTCACACGGTTTTTACTCGATCAGGCGTGTCCCAGAAGCCACACGCCGAATGGCCTCAGGCAGTGGCTTCAGCTACTGTCTTCGGAGCACAGCACGAGACTAACTTTGAAACAAATGTCCCAGGGGTTCCTCTGCTTCACACGGCTCCCCACCACGGCCCCGCCTGCTCCCTCTGCCCGCTCTGTCAGCACAGGGCACAGGGCAGCCGGCAGGCCGGGCATCCTGTGCGTCTCCACCGGGAGTTCGACTCCATCATCCGCCCTCCCGGCTCCTCTCCGGGCTGTGTACACAGCACTCAGCCCCTCGGGACCACGTTCCTGGGAGGGTCCTGGTCACGGGGGCAGTCCTCCAAGGACCCTCGGTCTCCCTGCCCCAGAGCAGGCAGCTCCGTGGGCACCACTGTGGACCCGCCTCCCAGGCCGTAAAGCAGGTGACCTTCTGTGCGGATGGGGACGGTCGGAGTCCAGGCGCACACGGAAGGTCGGGCTCGCAGGCCGGCAAGCAGCAGCCACGGGATCAATGCGGACATGACGGCCGCCGCACGTGCCACACGGCTCCAGCCCCTTACAGAGGTGAGTCATGTACCCGCCCCAAACCATAAAAGAGAGGCGGCAGCACTCCGTGTGTGTGACAGCGGGAGACCCGAGCACAGGAAGGGTCAGCAATTTACAGGGAGCCGCTCGGAGGACCTGCGATTTGAACATACAAACGGATACATTGCTAAAGCCCAGATTTTTCCTGCTACCATGATGCTATTATCCTGCCGGGAACACTCTGCTTGATTATTTCAGAAATCCAAATCTTCTGAAACAGCCCTTCGCAGTGCCTTGCAAGTACCCCAAGTCACTTCTGAAGTGACACAGTCTTGCTTCTGGGACAAGTATTCATTCTAATCACTGATCTGACATCACAACTTAGAACTAATTTTGTTCTGTGCTCTAAGCTTTTGAGATCTATTAAAAAAAAACAGATACTTTATTTTACATGAGTTACAAAGGAGACCTGAAAACAGACAAACATCCAAAACACTGTCCCGAAAGTTTATATACAAACACTGCCAGCACTGGACGGCACTCCGGCGTGTTGCCCGAACCCAGCAGCCTGAACCCAACAGTGCTTCCCTGTGGCTCTTCTAGTCAAACGCGGCTCAGAGGCTGCACCCTGCCCCGCTTCCCCCAAAAAGCAAGAACATAGACATACGGGGCTGAATTACTCATCTGGTCTTCAGAGTCGTCTGAAAGAAGGAGCAGAGGCTTTGGGGTGAGCTCGCCTAACCGCTCCCTCGGGGCTGCTCAAGCAGAAGCAGGACCTCACCTTTCTGGGGTCTGATGATAAAAGACTGTGTGGCCCCGTTCACCAGCCGGCAGTACCCATCTATCAAGTCCGCCATATTCTCGGCGATGGTTAGGGACGGCGCTGTCACTGTCAGAGGCTAAAAGGGGAAAAGACCAAGAGAGAGGCGTTATTGTTCTCTGCAGTCATCAAAGGGGCAGCTGCACTGTGACATCAGAGCTCTAGATACACTTGGAAACAGAAGAGTGACAGCGACACAGATTTGTCATAAAGTTGGCGTGAAAAAGGAAGTTTGATATTTAAGACGTTATTCCTAGAACATGTGACAGAAGGCGGCCCAGACAAAAAACAGAGCGGCCCAGACAAAAACAGAAAAATCACTTAAAACTGAGATTCATTTTCTAGAACTGAAAGAGGCAAAAAAAAAAAAAAAATTATTTCCCTTCAGAGTGTCTGGCCCCTCGGCACATCTAATTAAGGGAAGAAGTTAAAGAATTAGTGTATTTCAAGTGTGGCCTATTTTAGAAACTAAACATGGAGTACATTTTTATCAATTATCCATCATCATTTTTCTAGCATTAAAGAAAATTACTAAAATCTCATTATTTTTAGCATGCATAGCATGTTTTGCCTAAGAGGTCAGAAATCACTGTTTTCACTATCAGACCTGCAGTTCTGATAAACTTCCTTAAGACTGATCACTAGCGATTACCCGGGAGATGATCACAGCTGTTCCTTCCTGCCCGACACAGGGATGCCCTCGTCCGAGCAGTACCCCGCCCCCACTCAGCCTCGGACACACCTTCCCGGTGCTCGACTCCGTGTTCGGAGCTCTGGCCACAGTGGGGCAGAACAAGAAAGTTACGGAGATGCTGTCGGGAAATTTTAGCTGGCAACAGTTTCCGTATTTCAGGGTTTCATTTATTCACCTCGGAGAATCAAAAATGCACTTCCTAGAGCCTCAGAAATGTCACCGCTCCCAAGGCAGAGAGAACAAGTGACAGATAAACCCATCTGAGGAAAGGCTGTCGCCACCCAAAGACCACGGGTGGTACGCGGCACAACGAGAGGTCTGAATGCGTGCTGTGCGCCACCATCCCCGTCGTTCCGACTCCTCAATACAGAAGCGTCCTCTGCCTGTTGATCAGAGAGGGTGCCCTGGTGCACAGTTGCCAGGTGACGCCCTCTCTGGACCGGGCCACGCTGCCTGCGGACTAAAAGCGCGGGCCCCAGGAGGCACCCCATCTCCACCACTTGGGCAGGCCTCCTTGGCTGTACACTGGGGACAAAGGATCTCAAAAAACTTCTTTCGCTGGGTTCTGAGAATGACCCATGTCGCTCCTGGCTCCTGTGCTGAGTGTCGAAGCGGCGGGGGACCCAGCCGGCAGGAGCTGCTAGCTGGCGACCCGGCCCGGCAGGCACAGCAGTCTGGGAACGATGCTGCTCGCCCAGGGGACCCGCGCGTTCACACGCTGACGACCGTGGCAGTTCACAGGACTCTTCAACCGCCCTGATGTGCGCCGGACCGGCTCTCCCGTCTGTCACCTGCTCTACTCTGGGGGACACGCACTCATCGCGACCGGAGACAGAGCAGGAGCACGTGCGAGAAAGCTGGCATTGCGAGGGTGCGCGGAAGCCGCATCCTTACCTCGGGCGCGCCGGCGATTTTCAGCTGCAGCATCCCTTTCCTGTCCTTGTCTTCGCTGTTTGAGTACTGAATGGTCTGCACTTGATTGAAGTCGGCCAGATGTGTGGGCTTGGGAGAGAAAAGGCAAACCTCTGGGGACCCCAGAAAAGGACTGTCCGGTACTGTGTGACCCTCTTGCGGTGCCCACCCCGCCGCACTCTCCCGAGGGCCTCCTCCCAGGGACCGCGTCCATCAGCCCCAGCGGGGTATTCGCCTCCTTCGGAGCAGTCCCGGGACAGCCAGGAACCGTCTGCTCACTGCCAGTGAGGGACAGGCCTGCTGTCCGCTGCTAATGACCGAGCAGGAGCACTCTGGCTGTCAGAGCCGGCCGGGGAGTCCCAGGCCCCAGAGAAGGAAGGAACGGAACCAAGTCCTGGAGTGACTCGCTCGCTGGCCTTGGGGGGGAGCCGCGTGTGGGTCGTGCCCCCTTCTCACAGGGAGGGACCTGGAGCACTCCCAGCGTACCCTGAACTAGAGCGCATCTCTGAGTGTAACGGCGCCAAAGGGGTGGCAGGTGTCCAAAGGACCCTTCCCAGAAACGCATGCCAACAGAGACTTCATTTCTCCAAAAAACATGCCCATTTGTCCCTTACCCTCCCAGCAGCTCATGACGACAGTTTGCTGTGATGATTCCCACACATTCATTCACAGCAGTTCCCCAATCGCGGCCTCCTTCTGTCTCAGTGCCAAGAGGCGGGGCCTCTCCCACCAAGTGCTCTGCTTAGCCCGGATTCTGCCACTGGGACCGAGCTGGACTACGGTGCAGGAAGAGGCTCACTGGGACGCCTTGGTGGCTCAGTCATTTAAGTGTCTGCCTTCGGCTTGGGTCATGATCCCAGGGTCCTGGGACAGAGCCCTGCATTGTGCTCCTGGCCTGCAGGAAGCCTGCTTTTCCCTCTCCCACTCCCATGCTTGTGTTCCCTCTCTCGCTGTGTCTCTGTCAAATAAATGGATAAAATCTTAAAAAAAGAACTGGCTCATAGAGGCGCCTGGTTGGCTCATCTGGTGAAGGATCTGTCTTCAGCTCAGGTCACAATTCCAGGGTCCCAGGACTGAGCCCCATGTAGGGCTCCCTGCTTGGTGGGGAGTCTGCTTCTCCCTCTGTCCCTCCCCCCTGGCTTGTGTGCATGCGCGCTCTCTCTCTTTCTCTCTCAAATACAGTATCTTTAAAAGAGAGAGAGAGAGAAAGCTTCCGTTCACATCAGAACATCTTCACAGCTTTGCTTTCAGGCACAGGTGTGCTCTGTGAGGCCTTTGGACGGGAGCCCAGGGCAGGCCTCCAGTTTCCCATTCTTTTTTTTTTTTTTTAAAGATTTTATTTATTTATTTGACAGAGAGAAATCACAAGTAGACGGAGAGGCAGGCAGACAGAGAGAGGGAAGCAGGCTCCCTGCCGAGCAGAGAGCCCGATGCGGGACTCGATCCCAGGACCCTGAGATCATGACGTGAGCCGAAGGCAGCGGCTTAACCCACTGAGCCACCCAGGCGCCCCCAGTTTCCCATTCTAAGACTCCCCAGCAGCAGGCAGCTCAGCCCCTGCGCCTACTCCCCTCTCTCCACCTCTGTGCCATCTGCCTGCACGGGGTTCCCTCCTCCTTCCCTGACTGTCATCCACAGTTCCTTTGGCTTCTCCTCTACTCCATGGCTAAATCATCAAGGGCCACAGTACTCTGTGCTGGGCCCATCCTTCCCGTAAGCCGTGGCAGCCCAGCCCCGCGGTGCAAGTAGCATCCGCAGCCCCGAACCGGGACACGTAACCGCCGGTGTGACACCCCCACGTGGACATCGGGGCCAGACCGCGAACAGCACAGACACGGGATCTGCTCTCAACACCGGCTCCGTCTCAGGCCTCCCCAGCACAGCAACAAGCGTCACCATCCAACCCCGTTCCTGAGCCGAGAGACCGCGGCGTCCCCACCGGCTCCTTCCCCTCCTCCCTGACCCAGCCGGCTCCACACCGGAGTCTGCGGTTTTCCTTCCACTTTCCCAGCTGTCCCTCTGGTGCCATCGACGCTGCAGCTGTCTGTCGCCCTGGACCCGTGCCTGGCCCCCTCACAGACCGCCCCCACCTGGAAGCCAGGGACGCGCCTCACAGTGTAAGTCTGGTCTGACAGCCCCTGCTTCATCAGGCACGACGCCAGCAGAGGAAGCAAACACCCACCAGGCGTGCCCTCCGCCTGCCGCGCGGACCCAACCTCCCAGCGTGAGCTCGTCTTGATCAGACGCACTCCAGTCTTCCCAGGGCGCCATCCTGCCCCGGACGGCTGCTTCGGGTTGCCTGAAGAGTGAGGGAGGCAGATGTGGACCACGGCCGTGAGACACGCTATAACGCACAGAAAATCCCCTCACAACGAAAACTGTCCTATGTCCTGAACAGCTTTCCAGGATCCTGGTGTGTATTCACGTTGGTGAGAAATCAGACTCTAGAACCCAAGTCTTTTGTAAAACACAACATATGCTCTGCACTCAACTTTTCCAGGAGCACAACTTGGGTGTAATTTAGGTGTAATTAATGATTTTGCTATCTCTGGAATGTTAGGATGAGTTGCTCACCATTTAGGAAAATGACATTACAGAGGACAATGACTGTTTGGTATCCGAGCTGCCGTCCCCACGTGCACACGCGTCTGTAACAGAGGAGATGAGGCTCCTTCTAACCAGGAATCAACCGGTATTAGGCTGGTGACCCCTGAAATGACGGACATCTCAACTAGTCTCAGTAAATGATTATGTTACTGTATTTTATTATCTTACAATTAAAAAAAATTTTTTCCTGGGGCGCCTGGGTGGCTCAGTGGGTTGGGCCGCTGACTTCGGCTCGGGTCATGATCTCAGGGTCCTGGGTTCGAGTCCCGCATCAGGCTCTCTGCTCAGCAGCAAGCTTGCTTCCTCCTCTCTCCCTGCCTGCCTCTCTGCCTACTTGTGATCTCTCTCTGTCAAATAAATAAATAAAATCTTTAAAAAAAAAAAATTTTTTTTTTTCCAAAGCACAGTGAGAAACTCATCAAGGAAATTATTATATTCCTTTTTTTAAAAATCTACAGTGTTTCTGCCTCACTCTGACACGCGCCCCAAGGCTGGTCACCTGGAAGCCCTTGTCACTTCTGCACACTGTGTGTGAAGGAGGACTCATAGCCGCCCTCTTGGGCGAGCGTGCCTGGGCCTTAGCTCTGTCCCTCCTCTAACAGCTGCTGGTCTCTGAGCTGAAATAGATGTTCTGGAATTATTATGTTCACAGCATATTCTGTGATTTTATTTCAAGTTACCAAAAGGCTCTTTAAAAATATCTGTTATGGAGCACCTGGGTGGCTCAGTGGTTAAGCCTCTGCCTTCACTCAGGTCATGGTCTCAGGGTCCTGGGATCGAGCCCCACAATGGGCTCTCTACTTGGCAAGGAGCCTGCTTCCTCCTCTCTCTTTTCCTGCCTCTCTGTCTACTTGTGAGCTCTTTCTCTCTCTGTGTCAAATAAATAAATAGATAAAATCTTTAAAAAAAAAATCTGTTATAGAGGTATCTGGGTGGTTCAGTCATTAAGCATCTGCCTTCAGCTCAGGTCATGATCCTGGGGTCCTGGGATCAAGCCCATCAGGCTCCCCACTCGGCAGGAAGCCTGCTTCTTCCTCTCCCACTGCCCCTGCTTGTGTTGCCTCTCTCGCTGCGTCTCTCTGTCAAATAAATAAATAAAATCCTTTTTAAAAAATCTGTTACGAAGAAGACAGGGTTGGGAGGGAAGCACCGTGACCAGCCCTCGAGCGGTACGGCAGACACTCCCCACCCGGCTAGGGCCCTCGCTCACGATGACGGTATTTCTGCTGCCCGTGTTCTTTCTTCTATCTGCTCTCCCAGACAGACTGACCGCGCCATGCGGGGAGCTCGTGGGGGACACCCATCTCAGCCACCCCTTACTGCCAGGAAGGGGGCCAGCGCCTGGGACGTGAGGGAGTGAATGCGTGACTGAGAACTGCCGAGGCGCGGGGCTCTGTTCTAAGAACCAGGAAGAGAGCAGCGAACCGGGGCAGCTGAGCCCAGACGGCGACAGTCGCGCAGGAGGCCACAGAGAGGGGCCGTTGGTCTGGCCGGCTGCTGAGGCCAGTCCGCGCTGCGCTGCGACGGAGCGCAGGACACACGCCGCCTGAGAAGACTCACGGTGATAAGGGACATGAAAGTCCCACAGCCTCTACACGGATGACGCCCTGAAATGACGGTAACTGGGACAGACCGGGACACAAAAGATATGTCACTGAATTCATTTTACCTTCCAAACTGGGCTGCTAAACCACTGAAAAGTCCAAGGCAGCTTGGACCTGCACTGGGCTGCACTGGCGAGGGGGGGACCCGAAGTCGGGAAAGTCGATAAGGACTCGAAGTACTGAGGGGCTCCACTGGGCCCCCGGTGGAGGCTGGGCAGGCTCTGGGGCGCCGGCGGGGGCTGCAGAGAGCACGGGAGGAGCCCAGGCGGCGCACTCAGAGCAGCTCGGCTTCGAGCAGCCGCGCTCACCAGGGGCTCGGCGGCCACGTGCCAAGAACGTGTGCAACAGAGCAAAGAGGAAACGTGTGGGCTGCCTGGCGGGGACAAGGAAAGGAATACAGGTTTGAGGGAGGACATTTTTAGGATGAGAGAGAGAACACATTTTTCTATGCTAACAGGAACAGCCAGTAGATTGGAAGCATTTACTGGTGCAGGAAAGAGAGCAGAGCCCGGGTCGCTCCGCAGCCAGGAGCGGTCTTACCCGGAGCTGACGCTCACCCACCGAAGGCCTGGCCCTGGAGGGCAGGTGTGGCAGGCAGAAATGCGGGCAGGACAGATTGTACAGGCACTTCCGGGGCTCTATCCTGACCACCCCATCCCAGTTTCCGTCTACTTTACACAACAAGGAACTTTCACTTCAGAGGACAGAGATCCTCATAGTTTCTAGGACAAAACAGACTTTTTTGCCCATAGAAATTGATTAAAAACCACCAGGTGCTTGGCCATAAAGAAGACAGGAACACATTCACTAGAATTAACCTGTGAAAAACCTGCCTCTGCTCATCGGCCAGGAACGGGAGAAATGGTAACAGTGAGACCCAAGCCCTCAGAGCGGCCTGAAATGTAACATGCTCCTAGATAATGCTACGAGGAACGAGAAAACTTCAAGCTGTACGGAAATACGACAGAAGGAGAACACACCCGCCGAACTGACAAGACATGAAAGGTTGTTCGAGAAAATGGCCTCCAGAGTAACTGGAAAGAAACACCCAAAGGGAACAGCAGGAGGAAGGCTAAAGTCAAGCGAACGAGATGGAAACGGGTCTGCTGTGATCAATGCCGACACGGAGGGAAAGGGACGGCAATGCCATGACCCTGATTTCCGCGCCTGCCCACTAAGAGCCGCTGTGACACACCCACTGCCTGCACAGCTGAGAGAGCCAAACCCCCCAGACGCGCGGCGGCCCGAGACCAGGCGCAGGACTGAAGTCACCGGAGAGATGACGAGAGAACCCCGAGACACTGTTCCCTGGTGACCCTGGAAACACGGGAGGCAGAGGACGCGCTAATGGAACGCGAGTTACAACAGGCGACAGGAAGTGGACACCCCAAACTGCCGTGCTGCTGCGGGAGGTGTGGGAGGGGAGCAGGCATGATCTAATTCATGACTTCATTGTCTGACCAATCTATTAGGTGGCTGAAATGATTACGGACACTTGACTACCAAGGAAACGTGAGCCAGTGGCGGCAGGACGGAGCCGAAGTCACAAGGCCAGCGTCAAGGTGGAAGTCAAGGTGGAAACCGTGGCCGCGGCCTCCAGAGCTGGCCTCCCTTGACCACATTCAGGGCCCCATTGTGACCTCACCAGAGGACTCGAGGTGGAATCCAGGGTGGGTTAAAGGCTCACATGTATAATGAACAGAGACAACCCTACAGGAAAACCCAGAAGACCACAAATCGCACCTAAAGGCCAGGACACAACAATCTGTAAGCAGTGAACACACATACGGCCACGGGCTGCCCGCAGAGCTCACACCGACGGCCACCCTTGTCACCGGCACAGGGTGGCTCTGGCTGGGCACCCTCTTGTCCACACTTGGCATTACAGCTCTCTCGTCTCAGCCACCCTAGCAGACACGCAAGAGTGCCACGCTGCGCGTCACCCCCGGCTCCCAGGCGCAACACCTTCTCCTCTACCTCCAGACGACTTGGGTACCCTCTTGGGTCGTCTGCCCTTTACTTAGCGATTTACTGCCAAGCTTCCCCCCGCTTAGAAGTCTACTGTCAAACGTATTAAAGCAACGATCTGCCTTGCCTTTCTACTACCTTTCAATGAGAAGTTCTTGATTTCAACGTACTCTAATTTGTCAGAATTGTCTTTTAGAGTTAGTTCTTTGTAAATGCTGTTTAAGGAATCTCTTCCTACTCCAAATTCACACAGATATTCCCCTGTGTTTTCTTCTCTGACTTGTGTCACTTGTCTTCCACGTGTAGGTCAACCCTCCAGGTGGAATGGGATGTCACGGTGTGTGACGAGGGTCCGAATGCCCTGCTTTTCGCTGCAAACACCCGGCGGGCACTGCGGCATGTACGAAGAGCTCATCGGTGATGCAGAACCCAGCACAGTGTCCCCTCTCCGGCGGGGGGCCAGAGACTGGGAAGGGGCGGGACTCATCCCCGTCTGTGCTCGGGTCCAGCATGAGGACGGTCAGCGCACAGGCAGCCCCAAGATGTCCCCAAAGCAGACTTACGTTGCAGCCCTTGTCCGTGAGGTAACTGATGCCTTCTTCGGGGCCAATTGCCAGTTCCACTGAGATGATCCAGCTTGACTTTTGAAGGGTGAAACAGGTGACGACAAAGTTCCCAGAAGAGAAAAAAAGTATTTTAGATGAAAGCACGAATACGTTCAAGGAGCAAGGAGGGGGTGGAGGCGGGGGCCTTCCCTCTACCTAGCCAAGCACGACAGAACACCTGTGACTTCACTGACCCAGTATCCGGTGGGTCTGAAGCCAATGCGCTCTTTGGAAAGGCTCTCTGAATGGTTAAATTAGCCCAGAGAGCACAGTTAATTAATATATCACTGAGCTGGAATAAAGAAATCTAATCATCAACACAGGCGTGCTTCTAAAGCAAGGTGACTTCCTCCTCGCATTGATACATTTGCTTGTTTGCATTTTTCCCCACCGGAAAATGACGAGTATTTTCATGTTGTTAAATATGTGACAGTCAGATTTCAATTAGAAATTCAGGTGTCCATGGACAAGAGAAAGCAAAAGAAACGAAATCCAGGCCACCATTTCCCACATCCCCATACTTACACCCAGAGCACACTTGAAGCATTCTTTATCGAATCTGTACACCGGGGAGAGGATCTCAAAGAATTTCAGAATACTTTCTTCTCTGTTAAGATTGGCAAACTGTCTAAACGTCTGTTGGATCAGCTTCCGTAGCGTTTTGGCCTGCGCGATAAAATCACGAACGTCATTTGAGAGTCAGCGACACACAGCAGCAACAGCAAATGCCCAAGACCCCACCTCCCTCGCACCACTTGCTCCCACCTCTGTTCACATCACTGTGAAACGCCACATCCCTTTTTAAGCAGCTGTAATAAAATGCACACAGTGTAAGATACAGCATCCTAACCCTTTTAAGTACATAGTTTGGTGATTCCAAGCATTACTTCTTTTTTTTTTTTTTTAAGATTTTATTTATTTATTTGACAGAGAGAGATCACAAGTAGGCAGAGAGGCAGGCAGAGAGAGAGGAGGGGGAAGCAGGCTCCCTGCTGAGCAGAGAGTCCGACGTGGGGCTCGATCCCAGGACCCTGAGATCTCCCATGACCTGAGCTGAAGGCAGAGGCTTAACCTACTAAGCCGCCCAGGCGCCCCTCCAAGCATTACTTCTTAAACAGAAATGTATAAGGCAATAATTTGCTTATTAGAACATGCTGTAAAAGGTCAGGCATTAAAAAACACATACTGTCTTAAAAATTAAGCATAAAAAATAAAATAAAAAACACGTCCTATCTATGCACATGATGGGGAGCTGGCAAAAACCTAGCTGGGAGGGTACTCACATGCTCACTGTTAGGAGGTCAGTAGATACAATCTTCCTGAAGGGCAATTTGGCAGCACAAATCAAAACACATTAAAGAAAAACTACTTTGGATCCAGAAATTAAATTCCAAGGCATTAGTCTTTAGAAGTGACTGGAGAACTCCGCAAGGAATCAGCAACAAGGAGGTTCGGTGCAGAAGGATTTTACAACAGCGGCTGGGTTACACACATCATCATTTGCCTACGTTGTACGTGGCCCTCAAGATCGTCGTGAGGAAATAATTCACTGACATGAAAATCCCTATCATGGTGTCGGGTGAAACAGTCTGTACATGGAGTACAGACGCCTTTAAAAGCAGAGAACCGCTGACGGGGCTGACGCAGGTACGTGTGAGCTCAGGTGCACGCGTATCCACACACAGAGAAGGAGACAGAACAACTATGCCCTTTCTCCGTGTGGTGGAACGAGAGCTTCCAGACCTCTGGTGCATGCCTGAGTGTTCTGCTTCTGCACCGCGAGCATCTGGGTGGTGGAGGGAAGGGCCCTCCAGGCAGCCCACAGTCCGCGGTACGTCAGCAGCAGCCTGGGGAGGGCAGCGGGCAGAGGATGCACGACATGGTCCGAGAACAGGGCTGGGGGAAGCACAGGAAGCACCCGGCTTTCACTCCAGGAAGAGACAGTCCTTGGGTGCCTTGGGCAGAGTCACGAGAGCTGACACACCCGCTGCCACGCCGTGAACAGTACGAAGGATGCTGGGGGGACCGAGCAGGGGGCAGTGCAGTAGTCGAGAAGAAGTGAGCAGAGTCTGTGCATGTACAGAAGCGGAAAGGGGTGAGAAGCAGATTTACTCTGAAAAACAGAACCAACACGATGTCCTGAAAGGCGGGAATTCCCATGAACTGAAATGGTGAGCCCGTGGGGAACAGGCCAGCCGGTGAAGGTCCTGGCGGAGACCCGGGGCCCAGCTGAGAGCTCAGGCAGGAATCCAAGCAGCGGCCGGGAGGGAGCTGGGGGTGGCGGGCGGAGAGGAGGGGAGGGCCTCATCCCACCGAGCACGTTCATCTGAGCAGGTCGGGGGCTGTGGCCGCTCACGTGGCTAGGAGGTGGCACCAGGGAGCGGCACATGGAGGTGACAGCCCACTGCAGTGGCGTGAAGGCCAGTGTGGGGCCAAGGGATCGCTGGATGTGGGACACTGCAGAGAGTGAGCTGACAGCTGGGCGCTGTAGCCAGAGAGCAGGACGGAGGGCCGGCGGCCGGCAGTCACTGGGGATGAAGACCACAGTGCAAGAGGCTGCGGCAGGCAGAGGACCAGGTTCAAGAGCCGAGGGAGCAGGTGTGGCAACATGACCTATGGCACGTGAACTTCCTTTCTAAAGGCTTGCGCTGCTCTTGCCCAGCGGGTGTGGAGGAGGCTATGAGACGCAAAAAGACCAGCCACGTTCCTAGAATAGGCCACCCAAGAAACACCAGCGGCACAGACTCAGAGCTGATGGCAAAGGAGAGAGCTGGGGACCTTTGGGACACTTGGATGACAGGACACTTGTATGCGGATGGCAGGAAAACAGGCATCTGGGCAGGACGAGGGACGAGGTTTCTGGATGGAACGGAGGGCAAACAGAAGGGGCAAGCTTGGTGAAAACAGAGTCACACCAATCCTGGATGTGGGTGCAACCCTTACGTCTCTGGACCCGAACGCTCAGGCAGACAGCCGGACACAGCTCTGGAGCCCAGGAGAGGGCAGGGCCACAGCTGAAGGGGTCACAGAAGGGGTCACTCCCTCCAACCAAGCGGAGGCGGGAAAGAAGGGAACTCCGCAGCCGGGCCGGCAGGACAGTGGGGGGCTGCAGGCGTTCTGGCGAGGACGAAGGACAGCTGTTGACCACACGGTCAAAACTGAAGATAAGGGAAACGGGCTCAAGGTCAGCAAGGCTTCATGAGCAGACCTTCACACAGAAAATGAACAGTTAGCCTTGGAGGCTCAGAACAGAAAGTCTGGGAAACACATTGGGGAATGCCCATCTGAGCACTGGCCACAAGTCAGGGGGCGGAGGAGCTACTCGTATCACAGGCCGGGATGGCACATGACAGCTGTTCGGACTCCGGGCTCTGCAAACACCCGTGGCCTGGGAGGTCCAGCTGTCCGCCAGGAGCGCGCAGACCGGCCGCGGAGACCCGAGCGAGAGCACAAGTCCAGCCTAACGACGCTGAAACAGACAACACGGAAGTAAAATCTGTTCTGTCCCTTACGCGAGGGCACATCGCTCACTAGCATGTCAGTGGGAAGACAGCTCTGACTGCTCTGAGTTCGATGGCCTGAGGCAGGACATAGTGCTGCCGCGTGCTCACGCGTCCACTGAAGGAGAAAACCAGAGCAGAGAAAGCCCCGGAAGGCCCCCGACTCTTCCTACAAGAGCAGGACACCATAGCCTAGAATATGGCAGCAGCTGCAAAGAACGGCTGCCCAAGGAGCATGGGGAGCAGAACACAGAGACAAATCGCTTTTATTAACATTGATAAAAAGTCGATGTGGCCACTCGCACCTCTAAGAACGTTCACTCAGAGCAGATGGGTAATGATGCGCGGCGACGAACCCGGTCAAAGGGGTCCAGAAACGGAGCCAGTTCTCTGCCTTGTAGCCGACTGCCAACCAGCCACCTGTTTAGAACCAACTGACGACACTCCACGCTCACACCTGCTCTTTGCTCGAAATGTGTTCAAAATGTGTCACCCGGAAGAGGTTTCTCTCCCAAGTGGGAGAGACAGAGTTCTCTCCTTAAAGCCGAGCAGCTGAAGGCGTGTGCAGAGTGTCAGACATCCCCCCCTGAGCTGCCCACCCGAGGTTTCCACCGGACCTCCCACACATCCAAGAGCTGACGGGCCAGGAAGAGAACCTGGGATCACCCTCCAGGCTCAGCGCCCCCATCTCGGCCGACCTTTCAGATGCTTAAGAAGCCAGGTAGCAGTCCCGACCCCCCTTTTCCCTACCCGCTCAACCCCACTATACCCCCACGTGCTGCAAGTGCTTTCACAAGAAGCACATGGTGCTCCCTAACGCTTTCCACCATGCCAGCCCCACTCTTGCGTGAACCTCTGCGACACCCCCCAGACTACCATCTACTTTCTGGACACACTGTGGCCAGAAGCTCTTTCTAAAACACGAGCCGGATTGCCTCACCCTGCAGCTCCAGCCCCTGGAAGCTCAGCAGATGGAATCATCTCGCTGGGCCAGAACTGGGCCTGAGCTGCCTCAAGGCCACAGGGGCCAGGATAAAGGGCGCGGTGGACAAGAAGGTCCAGCCCCCGAGAGTGGCGGCCAAGTCAGGGGCCGTGTCATCATGGGGCACTGCGGGAGGCTCAGGGAGGGCACGGCTGCTCTCTCGTCTCCAGACGCCCTCCACTTCTGCAGCAGCCTCATAGAGAAGTTCTATCCCCCCGGCTTACAAATGATGAAACGGAGGCACAGAGACGACCGAGACCCCAAATCTCAGAGCTGCATGGCAGAGACAGGATTGAAGCCCAAGCAGCCTGGTGCCAGGGTCTGCGGTCCCGATGTGAACGTCGCTCCCCCTCCCAGAGGCCGTCAGCTGGGGGCTGAAGCTTGCCGAGTGACCGGGACTTCAGGGGTGCGGGCCCAAGGACAGGGCTCTGGGCAGGCCCTGCGGCCAACCCGCTATGTCAGTGAGGCCCGGTTAGGGCAGGAGCCCGGCGGCAAACACTGGGTGCCTAACAAGTATCTTCAAGGGATGGGCAGGTCAAGAACAAAGGAAGGACACTGTCCCGTCCCACTGCCCGTCCCCTTCTGTGCAGCACCGAGAACTGCAGCCAGAAGTTCTGGTAGAAGAGAGACGGCGACAGATGGCGAAATTATGAGGGAGGGGCCGGGTGTGCTCACGAGCCTCACGGGGGCTTGGTTCTTAGTACGGCAAAGCCAATGTCAGTGGTGCGCAGACCGCCTGTTTTCCAGTCTTTTTTTTTTTTTTTTTTAACATTACAAAGCCGGTTATAAAAAAAAATAAACTTGCGTGTGACAGGTAAGTATGGACATGTGTGTCAAAATGAAACGTGGTACCTTCTAGTCCCCGTGGCTGCCCACTGTCTCGCTGATCCCGTGACACGACTGCGCCCCATCCTGCTTCCCCCCGAGTGTCCCGTCCCTCCACCGGCGGCCAGCAGCAGGACCACGTGGGGCGCAGAGTGGCAACACAAGGCCAGGCCCTGCTGCTCCTCCCTCCCCCCACGTCAGGCTTCACGCCCTCCGAGCTCTCTGTGCACAGGACTCTGCCTTCTGACCTTTCCCACCCGCTCACAAGGCTGTGTCCTGAGGATCAAGGGACACCAGAGTGCGTGACCAGCCCCCACTGCTGCTCCATCCCCTGCACTCAGCACTGATGCGCTGGGAATCTCCGGGAACTTCAGAGTTGCGGGGACAGCCCTGAAAGCGGCAACTCTGAATGCCGGTTAGCACGGAGGGTGTGAGGCAAATCCCACATGCGTTCCACACCGCCGACCCTGCGGACACACGCCAGCCTCTGCGGGCTGCTCCTGTGTGTCACCCGGGCACGCGGGCCCGGCCCTGCGCTAAGAACCAGAAGTCTCGGGGAGGACAGCGGCCCCAGGATCCGCTCAGGACTAGTTTCCTGTGCTCACAGAAACGACCCTGGCTCTCAGCAACTACCACAGCCCCTGCTCAGAAGGGCGGACCCACACTTTCCCACAGCCTGGACTTCCACACTGCCTAAACCTCCGGTGTCCAGAAAACCCTGCTGTCTGAGAGGGGCCCCAGATCTGTTCTTCTGAGAAGGATCTTGAGGCCAGAACTGTTTCTTTCCTACAGTCTCCGCGAGGAAACGACTCCACAAGATCTAACGTCCTAGACTCTGCTGACGTGACGCAGTACCCTTCCAGGACCGGCTAAAGCAAGCGAGACTATTCCGTATCACTTTCTGTCCTGATTCATAGTTTCAGGTCTCACTGTGTGTTTGCCTGGATTTAGGACACAAGGTGTCTACCTGTGAAGGCTGTTCAATTTGAAACCCACCCCTACAAAGAAACTGACCCAGAACGTGATGTTTCTCCAGAGTGGAACAGTGTCACTGGCTTGGTCATCAGCAATTGCTACGTGGCCACCGCGAAGAACAAAGTAATCCTACAGCAGTCACCCAGTACTTATCAGATGCTGCTGGCAACTGAACCTGCAGAGCTTCCCAGAAGTAAAGTTTATGTAACATAATGTTAAAGAAAATTTGCAATAAAAGAATAATAGGTGGGAAAACAATAGTTAAATTCTTTCATCCACCCGCCCCCACAATGCACGCAAAGTGTGTTTTAACTGACATCTGACACGTAGCATTGTATCCGTTCGGCGAGTCTGTATTCGCACACACTGTGAACTGAGCACCCCAGCGAGTCTAGAGGCCCAAGGACAGGGCCAGAGGCCGTCCACGGCCTCACATAGTCACCACTTTCATCTTCTGGGGACACAACTTTTAAGAGTGATTAAGCTATTTAAGAAGCCAAACAGACTCCACATGTTTTACAAAATTACATGAGAAAGCAGGTGGGAAGTGAGTTCTGCTGCTCTTTGGTGAGAACCACTCGATGAATCTGTATCTAAATCCTGGTCTCCCGCTTGCCACAAAATCAGCAGCGCCTGAACTCAGAACACCTCTGCTCTTTACTCGGTTCAGGGCAAGCTCGCTTGAGTTCCCCACGGTCAGCACCTCCCGTTCTGCTCCAGTGGAAGCCCCGGTGCCCAGGCCCAATCACTGCCCGTCCCCAGCCGCCCCAGCCCTGACTGCTTCCAGCGTGTTCTCCACGCTGCCGCCAGCTCAAGCTGACAGCCGCACAGGGAGCAGGCCCGCAGCCCAACGTGAGAGCCGCCCGCACACCAGAGTCAGTGGCAGCGGCAGGACAGCGAGGACAACCATTGGGACAGATCCGAGGGACACAAGGGGCCTGGAGGGACGAGTCTGGTCAGGGAAGGGGGCTCATGTGCGGCGAGGCGGGTGCGGAGCAGCAAGCGTGCGGGACTCTGGGAGCCGCTCTCCCGAGCAGGACCTCCTTCCGTGGCGCCCCTCCTACACGGCTCCCCACGAACTCGACTCATCTTCCAGTCGCTCTGCAAGCTGTCACCTCGGTCATCTGAGTGAGGTGCCCCGAACGTCACCGAGTACCAGGCACCATGTCAAACACGGTGCTCGCGGTGGAGAACACAGCAGGCTGACGTCATAGGGACCCTCGGGATGTTAAAATACGGTGGAGGCAGGCAGACAAAATGCAGACAGGGAAGTAACTGTGAATCCGAATTTGAGAAAGTGAAGATTAAGGCCCTGAGCAGAGCCCTGAGAGGAGGACGGTGCTCCAGCTGTGCTGGGAGCTGAGGTGCCCCAGCTGTGCTGGGAGCTGAGGTGCTCCAGCTGTGCTGGGAGCTGAGGACACTGGGCGAGGGCGTGGGGCAGCCCAGGTCTGGGGGAGCTGGCCGTGGGGACAGGGTGCTGGGGGAGGCTCAGGCCCGTCCCCTCGCAGACCTCCCCGGGTGCTGAGGGTCATTTGGGCTACACCTGCACCAGGGTATCTGCGACCCCTGGGTGGGGGCCCCCTGTTTTGAGTATGAGCACCCTTTTCCAATGTAGAGCGATCTGTTGGGGCTCCCAAGAGACTGCAGGAACCGAGGCCGCCTTGGGCTCACACCTGAGGGGAGCTCAGGTCCCGACAGAACACAGCCATTTTCACATACTTTGCTGCTTTTTAATTTCACACTGGCTAGTGCACTTTTCTGTTAGGTGAAATGTTGATTTGCTAAAGAACAGTGTCTTCCACCTGTGTGGCTGCCTTCTCCCCAGCCCGCCTGCTAACACACTGCAGACTCGGGCCCAAGGGCATCCCTTCCACTCGAGGGCTCTCTGCCTAGACCTTCTCGGCACCACAGCAGGACTCTCCAGGTCGAAACGAGCCCGCACCCAACAGCCCCCTGGAAGGACACAATCTCGCCATTCGCACATACCTCCGAGCATCCCGGATTTCTCCTCCAACCCCTCCCACCACACCAAACTTCACTAACTTCACTTAAAGCTCTCTGTCCTCTGCCTGCCACCGGGGGCCACCTCACTCAGGGCAATGGTCTGTGAACTTCCTGTCCCACCCACCGCCGCCGGGCCTGGCCGTGATCACCTGCTCGGAGGGCACTGCACGACCGGTTCCCCACGGGCTCACTACAGCCTCCGGGGAGTGGGTCAGGAAACGTGAATGGGAACGAAACAGCAGGGGCAACACTGAGAACGGGGCCTGAAGCCTGAAACATCACAGAAGAGCACACGTCTCCTCTGCTCCTCCTGACTGTTCACCACATCTGCAGAGTACTTTCAAACACACGCTTCGGGATCTGCTTCACATTTTTAGATCGCAGAGAAGCTATGTGAGCAAGGCAGGCCCTTCCCACCTCCTCCCTGACGCTCCAGCGAGCAGCACGCAGAGGCCTGTGCACAGGGCCTGTATCACAGACTGCGTTTGGGAAATTGTACCAACACTCGGACCCAGTAACGGGCAGGGGGACACAGTGGACGACCCGTACGGAACAAGCATGATGACCAAGAAACTTGCGGAGAAATGACTAATGCAGGGGTGCCTCGGGGCGCAGACGGTGAAGCCTGTTTGGGGCTCTGGTCAGGATTCCAGGGTCCTGGGATGGAACCCCAAGCTGGGCGGCCTGCTCAGAGGGACTCTGCTTGTCCTTCTCCCTCTGCCCCTCCCCCGACTTGTGCACTCTTTCTCTCTTGCAAATAAATAAAATCTTAAAAATAGGTAAGTGATTAATGCAATAAAAAGCGCTCGACTTGGCATTTTATCATTGTAGGTAAGCCGCTCAGTCCTCCTCTTCACGCCACGTAACTCTTAGCAAGTTCGGTGTTCGTTGTTCTCAGACTCTGTATTTACAAATTCATTCATTCCTGTATGAAGCCCAAGTGTTAGAAACGGGTTTCATCCCTACTTTACACGTGTGGAAACGAAAATACAGTAAAATTACGTAACTTGGCCAAAACGCCATGCAGTTCACAGTGACGAAGTCGGAATTTTCACCGAGGCAGCGCGGCCTCAGAGCTGGTCTTCCGGACTGACGGGCCGCCGGCTCGGCCCGCCTGCTGTGCGGCTGTTCCAGGACAGAACGCCACGTCTGTGACAGAGCGCTAAGAGCTCTCACGTGTAAACCGCAGTGGTACGGATGCCGTGGCGGGTGACATACATGCACTGATCTGTCAAACAGTCACCCGACCCTACAAAATACAGTTTTCTTCATTGTGGACATAAGAAACGGGCCCAAGACCATGAGGCCCATAAATGGCAAAGGTCCCATGAGCCGGACTTGATTCCGACCGAAGCCTACGCCCTCCCTCCACACTTGAACGTCTCACCATGTGCTCTGGATTGGCGGGAAACCCTGCCTCAGAGCCCCCAGGGCATCCCTCCCCTGCGGTTCCCTCTGCAGGGAGGGAGAGGACACGAAGCTCTGCAGAAGTTACTCATGAGGGGGGAGAAGAGAGATCTTTACAGGGCACTTACGTGTTCACACGCGTGAGCAGACACACACACGGCTACCGTACGCTGCTTCCTCACCTACGTGTCTCAACACTCCCGAGACCATAAAGACGGAGGTGACAAGGCCACTGTGTGCGCAGCTTTCTTAGTCTTGTACTTAGCTGAGCGTCACACGTGACAGCAAGTGAAACCTTGACTTTGTAGGACAGAGCTGTGTACACGGAAGTCTACTTACTATTAACAGAGTATAAGAACCACCAGCCTTTTTACATTGTAACTTTTACACATAAGAGAGAAAACCATACACCACAGGGAAGTATTTACATAACGTGGCCATCTGAGTGCGATAAAGCAAATTCTAATTACCTTGACAGAATCCAGTAAACTCCTAGGAAAAAATCGCTTCAAACCAACATCTTTTCTGAAACATAAAAAGAAGCGTATTAACAAATAACGCCACCAAATCAATTAATATAATGACATTGTTGCAAGAACATAAATGCAAAGTAAGTTATTTCTCCTTCCATGTGTTATTCAGGAAGGAAGGAAGTCAAATAAGGCTCTATTTTGCCAGCACAGTCAGGGAAGGGGCAGGACAGATCACCTTCTAGATATGAACAGAAAACATTAATACAAGTTGCTTTTAGTAGAACATCTTTTTCCTACTTAACCCTCACTGTTGAAAACCGCTCCACAACTGGGTCTCTTGGCAGACGGCAGCGTCTGCGCAGACACTACCTGAAGCTTTGCCTTATCCACACCGGTTCAAACTTGGTGACATCATATTTGTGGACAAAGCAGACGGACTAGAGTAGGAAAAGGTGCGGGATAAACCATGGAAGCTTTAAAAAAGTTCCTTAAATTAATCCTAAAAGTTGACTACTTTCTTTAAGTAATCTTTTTTTGACTAAGGGATTCATTCACCAAACCAAAGTTTATCATCTCAGTTTCACATAAGAAGCAAAAAGGAAGAAGTTAGGTTATTTGCCTAAAGTCAGAAAGCTGAGTGTGGGAAGGTTGGAAGTTCCAGTAATTTTCTTTAGATTAGGCTACAGGATTGAACCTTATAATCATGGGCCTCAAAACACTCCGCCAAGAAGACAGACTGGAAAGACCAGTTCCTTCCTTTTCTGCTCCCTTTGGTCCCGAGTGTGCCAGGATTTTTGGTCACTAGATGGCCCTCGCGTGCTAGTAAAATCGAACAAGCCTCTGCAGCCACCAGCCAATGTGGGGAGACCCATGGAGGACAGAACAGAATCAAGGAGGAGAAAACTAAATACAGGTATCTCTTCGGAATTACATAACGAAACTGTAAGCTGAATAGAAAATATTTTTAAAAATACAAAAGGGATGACTTCCTTACCCATGACTGTAAGTTAGCTGGCATTACAAACGAAACCACAGATATCACACGGAGTTTGAACGGATGATCCCACATCCAAACATTTCAACCACGTATTCTATAATCTATCAGTCAGTGCTCCCTAAATCCAAAATTGGTCCCGGTTCCCACTCTTTTTCATTGTTATTATGTTCATGACACGCTTCTGAAATTCTTTCTCGACTTCCAGGACATACGGTTTCCTGGTTCTACCCACCAGTGAATTCATACAACCCTGGTTTTCCATTTCTTTTTCTAACCACTTTGCTTTGTAACTTCCCTTCCTTACCTTTCCAGACCAGCAGCATCTACTGTGAAAGACGTGTGAAAGAGGTGCGAAACCCTACTGTGAAAGGGTGTGAAAGAGGAAGAAATGTTCCCCCAGGGTCTGCGCTTTCTGGCTGCCTCCTAGACAGGGACTTTGCCAGCCGCTATGGGAAGCAGCACAATAAAAATGTAAAGAGAAAAAAGCCTGGGATTTTCAGGCATTGTTCCTGAGCACCGTCTCCCCTCCTTTCCTTTCTGGGCAACCGTCTGTACTGAAAGCATTTTCCATACGGAGAGCTCTGGGCTGGAGTCTTCTCGGGGCCGCAGTAAACACCTATGAAGCCGAGGTTTTCTCTTTGTAAACCGGGAACGCTAAATCCTGCCGCAAGCCACGGCAAAGGATGAAGCAAGAGTGTTAAGTCCCTACAACTCTCCTCCAGAAATACCGTAGGGCAGGGCCCCTCCTGTCCGGTGAGCATCTGGGCCTCGTGACGGGCTCCCCACTGTCTGAGCAGAGGAGATTGTTTTCCACCATGAGCAGAATATACGGTGGAGCTGGGGGGAGGATAAAACCGGGAGCGCAGGAGGGAGGAAGGCTGGCAGGTGCCCAGGGAAGCGGTGGTGGGAGGGCAGGCAGCAGAGGAAGTGAGAAAGGAAGAGATCAGACCTGCGGACACCAGGCCATGTGTGAGCGAGCGGACCCCGTGCACCGCGAGCGGAAGGCCGGGGGCACGTTCTGTTTCAGGTGGGAGCGCAAGCCAGGTGGGCGGCCTCCTGGTGGGGATTTCGAGGAGTCCGTGGGCCACCAGTCTCTGGATGGGGGGACGAGCAGGGCAGGGGATGTTCTCTTCCTGACTGTGAGAACAGCGTCACCGTTAGTCAAACAGGTACTGCATCTACTTTTCTTAGAGCCAAGCGGAAAGCACAGCATTTATCACACTCATTTCTGTCACAAATGGAGAAATTACAGATGGACCCAAAGGGTTGGATGCTTCATGAAAAATGAGAGAGGGCATACTTCTTCGTGAAAATGAAGCCTATTCCTAGGTGTTACTTTTATTTCCAAGATGAAGACAGCTCCATTTAAGAAAAAGAAAAAAAAGCTAAGGTCAACAAATGCTACAGTTTCGCTTTTCCAATTATTTTTGAGCAATGGATTTGTAACATTTGTCTGTGTGTTAGACCTCTTTTAAACGTGACACCTGGGGCACCTGGGTGGCTCAGCCAGGTAAGCATCTGCCTTCCGTCCAGGTCATGATCTCAAGGTAAGGGTCCAGCCCCATCTAAGGCTCCCTGCTCAGTGGGGAGTCTGCTTCTCCCTCTCTCTCTGCCCCTCCTGCCTCCACCTGTGTTTTCTCTTGCTCGCTCTGTTCTCTCTCTCTAATAAGTTTTTAAAATATCTTTAAAAAATGTGACAGCTGGCAAGTGAGAAACTAAAAACAAGGCTGAAGTACACAAAATATCAGAAAAATTCCAGAACACATCCCCGTTAATTTAATCAGGAAGCCAATCTACTTTGGGCTTTGTGGTGGAGGACACTGACGGTCCCCGAGCAGCATCTCAGGCGCCACGCTCAGTTTTAGGGAGACGACCAAATTTACACCCTCTGCTAGGACACCCAGCAGGGACAGGCAGCCTGTGCCGGTGTGTCAGTGCTACCGGGTGACGGTGTGTGCTCTGATGTGCACCAGAAGAGCTTTTAGCTTCTGTGCCGTCCAGCTCACCTGAGCCCAGACTCGAGGCGAGGTGAGTCAGTGCGGACTGGCTGGAGGTTTCAGAGCCACCGGCCTTTATCACAAGGTAACCCATTCTGTACAAACCATTGTCAAGGGGTAGATCCCGAGTTCCTGTAAACGCACTGGACAGGAAACTAGCTACGTGAAGCTCTTAGAATACTGCCAAACCCCAATTCCCAAACTCCAGCATTAGGCTGCTCGACTCCCATAAGCACTCCGAGGAGACGTGCACACCTGCGCACAACCAACAGGACGTGACCATTGGGTCAGAGCCGTACTGTTCACTGCAGCGATCCTGGGAAGCTGTATGTGCTGAAGGCAGCTACACTCGATCGAAGAATCTAGCTCCCTGTGGTGGTGGCCAAATGTCAGGGGCTCTGCGGCCACACATGGGGGAGCAGCTGCCACGCGGGCCGGGGCAGAGAGGACGTTCCCGCCGCGGTGGGCCGCTGCACTGGGCGGCAGGCACCCTGACTCTCCAGGGCTCGGGGCCAGGCGCCGAGGGCTCCCCGGTGAGCGCAGGGGTGAGCAGGATGGACGGACGCTGGGCTCAGCTGCCCACCCGGTGCACTGGGCACAGGACGCAGCATCCCAACCTCTGGAACAGAGCCCCGCAGTCGGGAGGAGGGTGGCCCAGGACCACGTGGCAGCAGCAGGTAGCGGACCTTGCAGGATGGAGCTGGGAGTCACACCAGCAGCCTTCAGCCGGGACTGCCTGTCCCTGGACAGCAGGGAGCTTCTGGGGACTCCCCTTCCAACTTTTCTCTCAGGGTTAGCAGAAAGGGTTTCTATCCTTTGGTCTCTAAACTTCAAATTATTCTGATGTGAAGCTTCGAAGAAAGCAAGGCTGCCCTCATCTGCCTCCTCACACCAGGCCCCACGCTGGGTGAGGGGGCAGGACACTCCCCACACGCCCCCTTTCCTCAGGGGAGACACGGGGTCAGCAACCACTCCCAGAGGTGCTGTCAGACAACGGGGCTCTGGAACCCACACGTCTACTCGTTGAGACTCGGGGTTTCTGAAGCTTGAAATGATCGCTGTGATCAACGGTAACCAGAGTCCTCTTAATTAACGTTTACTTTACCTCTGTCCTTCCCAGGAACTATCTGAACCACTGCTGACCAATGAGGACAGCGTTAAGCTCCAAGCTCTGCCCCCCAGGCTCAAGGCTGACCCCCGCTCTCCTAGGCCTTGCCCCTCCGCAGCCCGCCCCCCACGGACAGCCATCCCGGTAAGAAGACACGCTCCCGCCCCCCTGCAGGCAGCACTGCTAGCCCCCTGCAGCCTCTCCCTGACACCCAGGCTCTACCACACAGAGGATGAACGTTCCAGAGTGCCCTGGCTGCTGCCTGCAGACTCCCAGCCTGCGGCCCTGCCCCGCACACATGCACCCAAGTCCACAGGCCCCAACACAGCAGGCTGGGAGACCGGAGTGTGTTGGAAGCTTCACAGTAAGTCAATTCTCAAGTCAGAGATGAATTTATTTCCCCTTTGGCACCACTCCTGAGAAGACCCTGGTCTTGTCTGCTGGCTCTGGGTGACTAATACTCTGCGGACATAATTACTCAAAGATTTAAAGCCCAGGCCAAAGAGCAACCAAAACTGATGTTAAAATACAACTAAAATCTGCATTTCATACAGCATCCCCATCCCACCCTTACCCCAAACCCTGAGTGTCTTTAACATAAAAATACCACTGAGATATTAGCCTCTAAAACGCCTTAAGCCTCTTAAAAACTGATAAATATGGAAGTTCTCTAACCGCAGTACAGACTGCTGTCCATTTCCGAATGGCAGGCTCTCCGCCCTCCCAGGTAATAAGAAGTTGTCTTCTGGCCTGGCATAGCCCAGCGGTCCTCTCCTGTAGCCAGCCGTGACCATGTGACTACAACTTGGCCATGTCCCTCGAAGGGAAAGTACTACGTACACAGCTGTGTCCTTGCGGGGCGGGGAGAGAGAGGGCGCCCACTTCCTCCTCCTCTGGGAGGCTGGAAGGTCCACCAGCCATCCGAGGTCACGGGAGGAAGGGGGCCATGCTACGGACGCAAGGAGGGCAGGACGAGAGAGGAACAGTGTCCGCTAGGGCTTGTCCTGTATAGAAGAGGAATGACCTTTGATCTAATAGTTACGCTACTGCCGATTCAGGCCAAAGCCATCAGCACCTTCCTTTATGTAAGGCAGGTAACTACAGAAAGTGCTAGACTGCGACTAGAAGACAATGAAGAAAGAGAACAAGGCAAACTTGTAACTAACCTCAGATCATTTTAAATCATGCATTTTTTTTTCTTCAAGAAATACCGATTGTTGACACCACATGAACGTCAGACGCGGCTCGGCGATGGGAATAGCGGGAGGGCCCCCTGGTCCGCGACGTGGACGGTCGCAGCAGCAAACAGACACAAGCAACAAACAACTACAGAGGACTGCATCACATGCAAAGATGATGAAAAACACATTTCTTTAAAGAGCAAACCACGTAACAAGGAAATGAGCAGAACTGGAAGGTGAAGTAACTCATGTAACTTCACAACACAAGTCGGTGGTTTAAACAAGAATCAGCGGAATGTAAAATTCTTCCTTCAACGGGATCACAGCTTCTTTTGGTTAATCTATCTTTGTCACAATGTAGTTGTTAGCTTGAGTGTGAAACATTTTTCCTAAAACCTCTGAGCGGCCTCCTGCAGCAGGTGCCTTCCTCCCCTGCCCGGCCTCTGCTCACGAAGGCGCACACAGAGTCTCACCCACCGGCCTGCCACTCTGCTCCTGGAGGCGCGCACCCTCGGGAGGCTCCCTACTGCGCTCTGGGGCCGGGGCTGGGGCGTCTTCGCCACACGTCTCCCCTTTGTCTACAGAGAAGGCACACTGGTTCTACGGACCGTGAAAGACATGGACGGATTAGCTCTTTAGTTTAAAGAAAAACTACAGAAGTCCCTCCACAGTGCTTTCCCCACTCGTAGACGCGGCCCAGTTATCTCCAGTGTGACTCAAAAGAGTTATTCAGAAACAGTAAAGTCGAAGGGGCATCCCTCATTAGGCTATAAATAACCAAGATTGCCTTTAAGTTTTCTGACAAAAACTAGGCAATCCTGCAGACTATTTCACAATTTTTCTCCTGACTGTCAGGGAAAAAGAGAAGCCTAAAATAAACTAATAGGAAACAAGCGATACTCTGGATTTGTGTAGAATTCTTTTCTTTGCCAGAAAATATACACCTTTCTAAGTGGCCCCAAGTCACTAGCAACGCTCAGTAGGAAAGAGAAATGCTGAGGCCCTGGAGGACCCGGGCTGCCAGGTCCCTGAAGCAGGAGGCCCGGAGTCCACTCAGCCAGGCGACCCGCTCAGCGGGCACAGGTGTAAAGTCCTGGCACCAGCCTTCCCAACAGTGGTGTGCAAAGGCAGAACTGAAGGAACAGCTCCACGAATTTTTAAAGTACTGAGAAACTACCACGATGAGTCAAGAATTGTTCATGCAGTAAAGCTACCTTTCAAGATGTCAGAATCTGAACTTTACCACCAAAGGTACATACAAAATAATAAAATTTGTATATACCAAAATAATAAATTTTGTATATACCAAATAATATACCATAAGAAAAAGGGAAGCTGACACCAGAAGGCAGGCTGAGCGATGAGACTGTTCACACAGCACAGAGACAAACAGGCAGACCTGTGTGTCTGGCCTGGCCTGCGCCGAGCGCTGGGGATCAGGAGCCCTGGGACCCCCGGCCACGGGCACCCGCTCCGGGGTTCTGGATGGGACACCATCTGAAGGCGTGTATGGGGGGATGGGCCTGGACCCAACAGAGGCTGCAGCTGTGCCATTCTCCCCGGCTCTCCACGAAGTCCCTGGGGAGCCCTGCTTGCCCAAGCTCGGTCCACCAGCTCTGACTCAAGCCACCTGGAGGCTTGTGTGAGTCAGAGGAGGAGCCAACGGACACACTCCTGGCACATCACACACACACGCACGCGACAAAAGGCTATTGGGAAGAGCAGATCACATCCCTAGAAATGAACTTGGAATTGAAAAGTATCAATGGTGAAATGAAACATGAGCTATGAGGTAGGACGGAGACGACTTAGGAGGGAATGAAGGGCTCAGAGGGCAAATCTAGAGAACGACACAGACACCATCACAGGGAGAAACGGATGGAAAATACGAACCAGGGTAAGAGCCACAGAGGTCCAAGTGCTGACAATTCCAGGGCCGACGGCACATACACTTTCCAGATGAAATACACGGATCCAAGCTGGGTCATGAACAAAATTCAAGCAGGAGGAACGAGCGAGACCAGAAGAGCAACACAGCAGTCTAAAGGGACAGAGTGACCGCAGAGAAGCAGCCGCGCATCGGTCAGCAGCCGTACCGAAGGCGATCTCTCGAGCATGGAGCAGGTACAGCGTCTGAAGGCAAAGGAGGGGGGAAGGGTGGTCTGAGGCAGACACAGGGATGTGCAAGAGGTAAAACGGTGTCTGTGATGCCGAATCGACCGTGTCTGCATGAGGTTACAATAACAACATCTAACACGCGGGGCTGAAATAAACACAGAACCAGCACACGGCGGAACGGCGGGCGAGCCGGAAGGACATACGGAGAGGGTGTCCAGAAGAGAGGGGGAAGAGAACGTTAAGATCTAAACTTGATTAAGTTAATACAGAAGGTTAAGACGTAAGTGTAACTAGTAAAAGAATAGAAATAGTTTATAAATTTCCAAATCATGAGACAAGAAGATTTAGAATAAGAAAACCCACTAAGAAATAAACAGTAGAAAAGAAAAAAGAAAAAAATCCACACACACACACACACACACACAGAGACATCCCCTCCCCCAAAAAACAAAGTTTTGGGGGGGAAAAATGACAACAAAAATAAAGACAACACAAGTCAGTCCAAATATATTGTTTATCCTAATAAATACGAATGTATTAAATCTACCATTTAGAAGAAACACATTCTGGATCTGTGAAATCCAGCTCTATGATGCTTATAAGAGACATGTGTAAAAGTTTAAGGATGTAATAAATTGGGAATTAACAGAAGAAAAGTAATAAAGGAAAGAACAGAAGAATATAAGGAGAGAAAATGAAAGCTGGGTCAGTGCTAACCTCCAGAAGGCAAAGTGAACTTCAGCACGAGAAGTGTCCCCAAAACAAGGAAGTGTGTATGGTTAGGCAGCCTGAGGGTAACTGAATAATGACATGAGGTTCAAGTAACCAAGAAGATAAAAACTCTTTGTGTTTCTAGGGAAAAAAACCCCAAATACAGAGCAAACACGAACTGACCCATAGGAGGGAATGGGTCCAGCCACTCTCACAGAGGGAGACACACACCTTCTCACTTAATGACATGTCAAGAGACAAAGTACCACGAAAGACAGACATTAACCAGCCTGAAGAGAAAGTGCATTTTTAAACCACGTTGAAACACTCACAGAAACCGGTCGCGGAAGCGAATGCGGCAGAATGTTCCCCGAAGAGTTCAGGGGGCAGGCGGGTACATGTACGCTCATGGCATGGATCTCTCAATGTTCTCTGCGTCTGAATGTTTTTATAGTCCGTTACTGGAGGGAAATGGTCTTACACCAGCCCATGAAGACGGTCTCCACAAAAGCCAAAGAAGCTGTTAGCATAGACCACCACTACCAAGAAAACCTTTGAAGAAATATCTGCATCTTTGGAGATGAAAAAATAGAAATACCTCCACAAAAGTTTGAGAACAAACAGGTCTTGAAACTCTTTTTTTTTTTTTTTGAAGATTTTATTTATTTATTTGACAGACAAAGATCACAAGTAGGGAGAGAGGCAGGCAGAGAGAGGAAGGGAAGCAGGCTCCCTACTGAGCAGAGAGCCCGATGTGGGGTTCGATCCCAGGACCCTGAGATCATGACCTGAGCTGAAGCCAGAGGCTTTAACCCACTGAGCCACCCAGGAGCCCCAGGTCTTGAAACTCTTAACTAAAATGAAAATAACTGGCATATTTTACTACATTAAAAAAGAAAAATGACATGAAAGAAAGAACAAGTCCTAGGTGATGACGGGCCGTATAATCACAGCGGACAAAGACCAATTGGGAAGAACATACAGAACAAATACGACAAGCATAGTTAATATGACAAAAATCTCTTAATACGGAAAAACATAGATGGGTGTAAAAACTATAAAAAAATACAGCCAAATTTAAAAAAGGAATCTGTACGGCAGCCCACGTACGGGCAGGTCTTCAGTATCAACAGTAATCAAGGCAAAGCAAACAAAACAAGCTGCCATTCACTGGTCACCAGGCAAAAACGCGCAAGGAAACACGGTGACGCCACCTCGTGCTGTCACAGGCCAGAGCGTCCCCGCGCGGACTGGTGACATGCAGCCCGCTCCCGGACCTGACGGTGGCCACGCGCTCGCTCGGCGCCAACGGCTCCCCGAACCAGGCCCTGCCGCGTGCGCACACGTGGAACGGGAGGGGAGGGCCGCAGGGCTGCGTCTGCAGACGGTGTGGCTGGAGGCGGCCAGCACAGACCGCTGGGAGTCCGTCTTACCGGACGAGTCTGTCCAGTTTTCTCAGCTAGAAGGTATTACCACCTTGTACACTAATGAAAATGACTGAAAAGGTTCAAGACTGAGTTAACAGGTGAACTCTGACATTCCTTTATATGCTTTTCTCTTACGAACACTGCGAAGTGACGCCACACAGTCTGGTTTTCAGCACGAGGGACAAGCTCTCCTCTGGACCCGAGCACAAGGGGAACAAGGGCAGAGGCTCACTCAGGGCCCGCACTGCGTTCGGCTCTCGATGCGCTCGCCTCCCTGACCCCGCACACCGAGGCAGGCATCGGCACCGCCCTCACTCCGTGGCCCTGGAAGCACACACTGGGAACGGGACACAGTGGAAGCAGGACCCACACCAGACACTCTGCGGCGAGAGGACAGGCACACAACATCCGCGGCTACACGGAAGCCCTGCCGGGGGGTGGGGGGGATGGAGAACGGGCAGGGTCGACCCAGCACAGTCACAGCCGGGACCGTAAGCCTCTTAAACCCACTCTTCTTTTCCTTCTCTCGCGTGTCTGCCTGACTTACACAGCACACCTGTACAAGAACACACAACCGCCTCCAGACTGCCCGTAACTCAGCCTTCCCCCCACACCCCCCGAGAGGGCGTGATGGCACCACCCTGCACCCATTTCTCCCATAATACGGCCCCCCCGTGCACAGTAACCCCACATTCTCCACTTCACTGACCCCCACCCACTAGTGCCTGGGTCTGTCCTCTGCCCCCCACCTCCTAGCCCATCGCCTCAATTTCTGTATTCCCTAGAAATAAGCCAATTTTACACCAATTCTGATGCAATCCTTGTCTTTCACTTCAAACAGATCTTTTCTTTTTTAATTAAATGTATTAATGTTTTTAAGTAGATTCCACACCCAACGAGGGGCTCAAACTCACGACCCAGAGATCGACAGCAGCAGCTCTAGCGACTGAGCCAGCCGGGGTCCCTCGTTGCAAACAGAGCTTAACCTGAAAACTCTTCTCTCCAAACATACCCCCCACCCCCACCCCGAAGGATCCCTGCTTCTGTCCTGCTGCGACAAACACGTCAGTGTGTGGCCATGAGGGTTTCATGTGGGCCCCTGCTGTCCTCTGGCTCTGTGTCCCTTTATAGTATTTACCGCACGCCTGGCTCCTTCCACCCCGTGATACCGCAGCTCCTGCTGTGACCTTGCAGGGACAGGGCAGGATACAGTTCACGGCAACAGGACAGGCTTTCATGGTGACCCAAAGGACACCAACAGATGTTCTGGCGTCCTGTCGCTAACTGCCAGGTGATGTATCACCCAGGTCTTTCTCGGACTTCACGGAACCGCCCACCACGGGCTGGAACTCTCGAGATCGTCACCCCTATCTCCCCACTGGCTGTTCACCTCCATTCCCAGATCATTTCTCTTTAAATGGAAACAGACTATTGTAGCCTAGTCTCAGCTGTCCAGAGATGCTGGAAACGTAGTAGAGAGGCCCACAGGTGTCCCACGCCAAGGTCCCCTCCCGCTCCCAGTCCCCATCACGCATGGCACATCAGCCACAATTCCTACCGCAACACTGACTTACTAAAAACAGTCTGTACTTCATTCAAATTTCGTTACTTTTTCTACATCAGTTTTGGTTCAGAGTCCGACTTCGTCATCGCGGCTCCACAGGCTCTTCTGGGCTCCATCAGCTTCTCAGGTTTTCCTGGTTTTGGACCATCTTGACAGTCTGAAGGCGCACTGGTTTGGTATTTTGAATAATGTCCCTGGGCTAGGAATTATCTGTGCTTCCACATGATGAGACTGGGGTTACGGGTACAGGAGAGGAAGCCACCAGAGGTGAAGTGGCCTTCTCCACTGACCCCAGCCAGGGCACCTGGCCTGGGTGTGGCCTGTCACTGCTGAGGCCGACCTTGCTCGTCTAGCTCGGGTGGTGTCATCCGGGTTTCTTCACTGCCCGCTGACTCCCTCCCCCAACACCGTCCTGTACAGGTCTCCAAGTACAGCCCATCCTTTAAGGTGGGATTTTAAGCTCTGCCCCCTTCATGGTCACAGCTACATAAATTACTTCGAATTCTTCTGTAGGGGAGGTCTGTCACTTCTCACGTGTTCGCTCATGTGTACGAGGAGGGCCTCCGGGTATCTGCTCTACGCTCCGGGTTCTAATCTAAAACTACTCGCTCACTTTGTAACTCAAATGATTCCAGCTTTAGGCACTTCAGGTGCTCTCGCCCCACACTGACCGAGCACTTCCTCCCTTCTGGCACCAAGATGCACAGGCCCGTCCTGTACCCCTTTCCCGCCCATGCCCAGCATCAGGCATTTTTCAAAGGAGCCCTGGTTCCTTTCACTGATGAACGACATTAGAAACCAGGCATGGGGGACCAGGGAAGATTTTAATGCTACTGGTATAAGAGATTTTAAAACATAAAATAAATCCACATTTCTCCTTCCTCTTCATTGCAAAAACATGCACGTTCCCTCAGAACTGAAAATCAACAGGCTCCAACAACTTCTCCGGCTCCCTGTCCAACAGAAACTCTTCCTGTGAGCGGAATCCCTGGTGGCCCAGGACAGAACCCAAGTCTCAGCAGCCAGCCGGCCCACAGCCCCCAGCTCCTCACACCACTGTCCTGTTGCGGATGGCCCAGGTGTCAGCCACGGCCAAGGACCAGAGGCTCCTGGAGAGCAGTGGGCTGTTGCTGACATGGCCTTCACAATGCATGGACAGTTTGCAAGCTGCTACCTGAACTTCCGTGTCTCTGTGCCTTCAAAGTCTCATCCCTCTTCCCCGGCAGCTCCCCCCACCTGCCCACATGCTTTCTTCGAGACTTGGGGAGACCTTATCCCCCCGTGAAATCACCTCGGACATCAAGGACCATGCTCCCGACAGCCCCCCACCCCCAAGCTCCTCTACTTCAGCCCCTGGGCACACTGTTCTAACAGCCCTGCTCACCCAGCTGAGTCTCCCTGCTCGCTGGAAGCTTCCTGAGGGTGAGCGTTTTGGATTATTAACTTTTGAATGCCCAGCACTTGGCTGCCAGTGGCTCGGCACACGCTCAGTAACATCCGTTAAGTGAATTAATGAGTCAAGAAACCAATGGACAATGGAACAGATAATTGACCAAATAACCAAACAGGTAAAACTCCTGTTATCCTGAGCCTCCATTTGAACTGAGGATAAGCCCAGCGTCACCCGAGATAAGATCTTCAACGATCTCCTCCATGCCGGTGACGTGCGTCCGAGCACCGAGTCTGGCAGGTGACCAATGCGACAGTCGTGAAGAGAATCTATGCCCCAGTGAGTGCTGGCGGTTTCTGTCTCGGAGGTTCGTGGCTTCCCGACTTTGACACCATCCTCTGAAGGACAGGACTCGTTCCACGGAATGTGACTCTGGTGCAATCTGCAGCCAAAGCTGCTCCCACAGCAGAGTGGTGATGGGGACCTTTTACTTTATTTCCCGTTTACTTTACACCTCCCAAACACCACCAGGAGTTCAGTAATAGTACAGCCAGAAGAGGTAAGTGTTGGCCAGATGTGCCACTATTCCTAAGGAGACTACAGCGGACCTTTGCCGGGACTTAAAGATCAACTCTCTTTTGCTGCATGAATCATCGAAACGATGCAGTACGGAACTCCCGCCTCCCCAGACATAAGCTCCAGCACACTGACATGCGCTGATAAGACAACCTGATGGCAAACTCTAATACACAAACCAATTCCATGATCCGAAAATTTTGTTTTTCTCAACATCCTATTCCATAAGCAACAAGTGATTCACTTATTTCCACCCGTGAAAACCCTACAGCAACGTCAACGGGGAATGTGAGGAGGAACGGACTCAGCAGTTCTGCATCCGAAGCGAACTGGAAGAGAGACCTCCTCCCAACACGACTAAAGCTGGAGACGGCAGTCCATGCTGACGCCACACCATCAGCCCGAAGGCGCTCGCCAACAAGGGAAAACGTCTGCACGCGCAGTTACTGTCGTTGGAATTCTTTGCTTATAAAAACTTTCCTTCTTCCAGATGCGACTGTTCTAGAAATGGCAGCGTTTTGGGTTTGGGATTTAACTTCAGGCAAACTAACACCCACGGCCTGAAGGCTGGCCTATTGCTGGGCACGCGGTGCGGCTGGGGCGGGGGGTACTTACTCCAACACTTCGTAGTTGGACTTCTTCTCCAGCGCGTTGCCTCGCATCTCCCAGTACGAGCGCCTAAAACCAGGGAAGACACACATTGACACACACGTGTGAGGGGCGTCCGCACTGCTCAGCGGAAACGGCGCTGCGGCTCGGTCACAGACACCCTGCTGTGCTGTGATGCACACGAATCCGACCCCAGCGGCTGCTCCCAAGCCCCTGGGAGGCAGAGAGCAGCGCGCACAGGCTCCGTCCTACTGGACGAGCTTGCTTTCTCCGTGAGTGTGAATCAGGCGTGGCTCTCTGTGAGGACGAGACAAAGACTCCAGGTGTAAGGAGCTTAGCCCCCACTGCCGGCCACTGTGCTCGTCTCTCGGCGAGGGCCTGCAGGAGCAGTCAGCTGTGGGAGCACCAGCCTCCTCCCGGCGAGCAGCAAGTACACGGACTCCTGCAGGGCCACCTGCCACCAAGGGCAAGTGCACGGACGTGTGACAGAATCATTAGGGCAGGCTGTGCAGGGAGGAGGCAGGCTCCGGCCCGGGCAGCGCCGTCCACCACTCTGACCGTACGTCGCCTAGCCTTCCCCCGCACTCCACACTACCCAGTCAAGCCAAGTCGGGCCCCGCGGGAGCCAGCTCCTCTCTCTACAGAGCCTGCCGCGCGTGTGCCGGATTCTCTCTGCACACACACGGAAGTGGCAGAAGGACGCCTCCGGCTGGAGCTGCTTTGGGACACACAGGTAGGACATGTCGTCTCAAGTCACGTAACAGGAGGACGAGACTCCGTTTCAAACCTGTTTCTAATACTATAAATAGTGGCTTTGCTTCTTAAATTTGTTTGGCTTTTTCTTCGGTCTACTCAAAATGCAAGTAGTAGATTTAGATGAAAAACTACAGAGGGCCCCCGATGGGTCCCTCAGTTTGGTTTTCTTACTTTCCCCCCATGCGGGGACCGGGGGGTGAAGGAGGGGCCTGCAGCGGGAGGCTGCACCGTCAGGCTTCTCCTGCAGCCCTTCACTTCACGGTGAAGTCAGGGACACTGCATGGGACAGAGCGAGGGATACACACAGCACGGGAGGCCCGTGTGGGAACGAGCAGGAAAGGTTCCGAGAACCCAGGGTGGTCCCAGTGCATCTCGCCCAACACCTCGTGCTTTCTGACCCCATCTCCAGATAACCCCGTGCAGCACTGTCTGGAGGCAGAAAGGGGCGGCCAAGGACGCTTTCTGCCTAGAGCTGTGAGGGCTCAGGGGCAGGACAGGTACAGAAGAGACCAGTGAGGGATGACTTCTGTTACCGGGAAACAGAATTAAGGCTGAACATGAATTTTAATGAGTTGAGAATGACACCCTAACTGCCCTCGGGTTCTTGTAGGGACGGGTATGTAACAGCCTCGTGCAGTATAAAAAACAGTGACCTTGGGGGGAAATTCTAACTGTTCCGAGCATACATAATCAAACTGTGGCTAGCTTAACCAACTCCTCTTAAACTAGAAATTTTAATTGAAATCACACCTGAAAAAGGTAAAATACTCTTCTATTCAAAATTAAAATGCTAGCATAGAAGATAACATATGACACATGGTGACAAATATTATCAGAATTAAGAACGATATTCTCAGATTTCCATTTCCCATAACTCTGCAACACGGCAGCCACTAGCTGTGTGTGGCTATTTACGCTTCCATTTAAACGGTGTGCGCGAGCGCGTTTAACTCCTCGGTCCCCACCTGTGGCGTGTGGCTAGCACCTGGGACCCCAGTGACACAGGTCGCTTCCATGACCCCCAGGAGACTAGAGAGGAGAGCTTTCAGACCTGCTCACACATGTGCACGCTCATCAATCATTCCAGCTCTAAATGCAATGAAATATCATTTTAAAAGATCCTAAGATTTCTAAAAGTTACACTGACAACAATTTAAAATCCCCAATTTTTACTCAAATTTTATTCAGTATTTTATGAATAATCTTTATGAGGAAAAGGAAAATACTTGGGTAATTTCCCAAACAAAAGAACGCCTCAGAGCAGCAAAGCCCTCAACGCCCAGTTGGCACCTTACCGGATTTCCAGACAGCCCAGCTTCAGAGCAATGTCCTGGTCCACGCGGTCAGCCACCTCTGACATGTAGTCGCTCTTGACCTGCAACAGAAGAACGGGGAGACAGTGCTGCGTGAGCAGGGCATGCGGCAGACTCGCTCGTTCCACGACTGCTTCCAGGGTGACGCTCACATGCACCAGACACTGGGCCAATAATCGTACTAGACGTTGGATATAAAAATGAGTAACACCAAAAACAGCTACGGAAATAAAATGGACTTATTGGGAACGCATCTAGTCCAAGAGCACCTAAACTTCAAGAAGCAACAACGTCACCGGAATCGCAAGCAGCTTTAGACACTGCGCCCCACGCTGTCACAAGGGAAAGCAGGAAGATCTCCAGTTCCAAGCAAATCCGCAGTGGGTGTCTTTCCTCAACTCAAACTACAGTCCCCCCAGCATTCTTTGGACCCCCATGGCAAGGGCAAAGAAAATTTACAGATTTCCAAACCCGTTTAACTCTGCAACTAACACGTCCCACCTGACCACCCCGTATGTGAGTCATCTGCAAGGTCACGACACGTGTAAAATCCCATATAACAAGGAGACTCTTGGAACGGGCACCGACCGGTGTTACAAGCGACTGATGGCTCACTCAATTCTACCTCTGAAACTAGTAAGACCCTTTATGTTAATTCAATTGAATTTGAATCGGAAAAAAGAGAAGAATCCAGAAGAAGCCCACAAGCACCTTCTGAGCAACGGCTGTGCTGGGTGACGGTGAGTGGCGCACCGCCGGCTGACCTGAGGGCATGTGACAGAGAATGCACTTCCCGAGACGAGACACAGCAGACCTCCTTCTCAAGCAGCATTAAGGGAGCAACAGGACCTGGCCACAGGGGCGCCACTCTGAGCCCCAGTTGGGGACGTGTGGCCGCTCCCGAGGGGCCGTTATCCCCACAGCAGCACGGGCCACGAAGAGCAGCTCCATTCCTGTAGTACAGTTTCGGCAATACAACGTTTCATGCAAACCTGTCTTGTCCTGTATTAGGGAAGTACTTCAAACACCCTTCATCTTTCTCTTAGTGCTCAAATCTGAAGCATTTACTCTCGGGCCCTTCACAGAAAAGGCGTGATAACCTCTGCCCTAGAACAAAATTCCAAAGACCCTGCTCTTCAGCGACTACCTCCGAGCCGTCAGCTCACGTGCTCAAAAGACTTGTAAGCCCCGATAAACGCCGTCGGCCTTACACCACGTATGTCATCATCGTGATCCCCCACAAAGACCCCCGACCTCCCAGTCTCTCGTTAGCCCTTGATTTTAACTGCTGACAAAAGCAGCGCCGGCCGAAACAAGCCGGCCACCTCCCTCGCCGCGCTGCCTGCTGGGCGACTAGAAGCACCCGAGTGTAGGACCAGCTCTGCTCAGGCCGGACCGCCCGCGGCCGCTCGGCAGCGCCGGCCCGGGAAGTTGCCAACCCACTGACCCGCACTTCCTCCCGCGCACTCACCGCCCTCTCCCCACGGTGAGCGGGGCAGCCTTCGGAAGGGAACGGCCTCTCCAGCGCACCAGGAGTCCAGCACCCAACGCGCACGGTACTTGCCGACTCACTCCTTGGTCTTGGGGAGGAGTGACGACCAGTCACCTGGCCATGGGCAACCCCACGCTCTTTCTGATCTCAACATTTCCTCTCAAAACCTTGGCCTTATTTTCTCTGCATTAGCACCTAGACCTAGGCCGTTAATAACACTGGTTAACAGAATGAGTGGGCAAATGAATGAACGGATAAAGTCTTCAAATTGGGGTCTGGGTATCTCTGCAAATATCACTTTCCACATCCGTAAGCAACAGTAACTTCTACCGTTTACACATATTAGGTATTTACGACTGACTCAGTGGATCTGATTTACTCAATCCACTAAATTAAGTAAAAAGCTTTAATCCTAGAATCATTTTGTTTATACTTCAACTGGCCCTTTCTCCTATATAGCAAAAAATAGATAGAAACTTCAAAGCTAAGCTTTTGCATCCTAAGTAGGTTTATTACCGCACACAAAAATAGAGGCACAAGAGGTACAAGAAGACATTGTTTCCGTGAGTTGGGGACAGCACGGTTGCTCTGACTGAACAGTCGATCGTAGCTCACCGTTCAGTTAGGACTTCAAAGAAACCACAGCAGAATATCAATTACCTGCTGAGTAAAATTCATCACTACAAAATTATCTTAAAGAGTAATTACAATTTTTAAGCACATTTCACAGGTAGGAAAACGTAATCACATACTTTATTTCATTCATCAAAACCGAATGCACATTTGTTGCAAAAATGCACAGAGAGGAAATGACGACCTAATTCCTGTAGAAAACCCCATCATGGACATGACCTGAAAGCTCTAGCGCTGTTCTCCCGGGTCAACAGTGCACGTCTCTCGGCGCACGGTGCCGTGTCCCCACGGCCTGAAGTGATCTGCGCGCCCTGTAGAGTGGACTGACCCCACACAAAGCCGCCCAACAGACCCTTGGCTCCCCGCATCCCTACCCCAGGCCCTGGGCAGCCTATGTCTGCAGGAGCACAGACGGCGAGCCCCATCCACAGATGGCGCTCTCCGAAACCACCCCGCACGTTCACAGACCGAAGCTGTGCTCAGGCACCTTTCTTTAGGACTCGGAGTTCAACTACACTCCATGTTCATTTCTCTGATAAGACATTTCTGACTGCCTCTCATCTCCTACTGCCTTCCAGAGGAACTCACTGCCTTTCATCTGTGAAATAAATGCGATTTATTGAGCATTTAAGTATATGTGGATAAAACTGCTTCAAGTAAGCACACCGCGCTCCCTGGCCGGCAGACCTACGTGTATGGGACGTGTCCTGGAGTCTGCAGCACCACCGTGAGAGGACAGCACCGCCGCCCCCAACTTAAAGGCTTAGAACAAGGGGCGCCTGGGTGTCTCAGTGGGTTAAGGCCTCTGCCTTCGGCTCGGGTCTTGGTCCCAGGGTCCTGGGATCAAGTCTTGCGTCGGGCTCTCTGCTCAACCAGGAGCCTGCTTCCCCCTCTCTCTCTGCCTACTGCTCTGCCTACTTGTGACCTCTGTCTGTCAAATAAATAAATAAACTCTTTAAAAAAGAAAAAGGCTTAGAACAAGCCTAGAGAGAATGAGGGCGACAGCAGAAGGGCTGCCTGTTATTGAAGGAGCGCCTGCCAGGGCCGAGGCCCCGCGCTGTCACAGATGTCGTTTGCAATCTTTACAACAAGTCTTCAAGGCAGGGGTTAGTCATCCCATTTTACACAGAAAGATCAGGGAAGTCAGGTCACCCACGGTCACACAGCGAGTGTCGTAAGAGTGAGGACTCAAGCACCAGTTGGCCGACCCGACGGCGTGTGGCCGTATCTCCTGCAAACTCTCCCACAGCAAAGACCACAATCTTCCTCTGTGGGAAGATGACGCAGGGTGGGTGGGGAGCACATCCCGCTCCCCGCCGCCCGCAGGGGCTCACGAAATGACTTCCCACACACCGCCTGCTTCACCTGACATCATGTCGCAGTCTCTCTTTATGCCACAGACAGCTACTGTGCACTGTCCCCAAGTGCGGCACGGGAGCACACATCTTCTAAGAGGAGACCCCCAAGAGCTGGCGTTCGGTTTGCTGTGAATGATTTTTACTTATTTGTTTCAGAGAGAGCGAGTGTGCAAGCAGGGGAGGGCTGCGGGGGAGAGAGAACCCTGGCAGACTCCACGCTGAGCACACAGCCCAACGTGGGGCCACCTCACAACCCTGAGATCACGCCCCACGCCGAAACCAAGAGTCCACGCTGACCATCTGAGCCGCCAGGAGTCCCGTGTTTGGTTTTTCAAATTAATCTGCATCCATGTTGATGTCAATTCCCTACTTCGAGAAACACGGTGTGTTTGGACGTCCTTCTGTGGCAAGAACTGTTTATATTCATGAGGTTTTTTCTTCTTACTCTGCGAGAGAATCAAACAACCCAAGTTCTGTAAATCCTCCTAGTGAGTGACTAAGCTTTAAGGGTGGTTCTGGGGGTCCCACGCCCAGAGTGATCCTACCAGTGTGAGAGTCTGTCCAAGTCCATGAGGTGGGCTGAAGGCAAATGTATAATGCCTTCCCGTTTCTAAAGTCTTTCATACAGAGGGATGACCAAGAAATGTGTCGAACAGAGCAAGTGTGCAAGGTTTACCTACATCCTAAATACCATGAGTACTTCTTGAAGTATACAGAAGTGACAAAAGAAGAAGAAAGGTCCATTACTCAATCTATCAAATAAGTACCTTCGAATAAGTCAGACTTGGACCCATATGTATTTTACCTTTTGGGGGTTAAAATGACAACTGACAATTCCCACACTGAAAATGTCAGGATTCAAGACAGCATGGTACTGGCATGAAAACAGACACATAGACCAACAGAACAGAGTAGAGAGTCCAGATACGGACCTGCAACTCTATGGTCAAATAGATCTTCAACACAGCAGGAGAAAATACCCTGTGGAAAAAAGACAGTCTCTTCAATAAATGGTGCTGGAAAAATTGGACAGCTATGTATAGAAGAATGAAACGTGACCATTCTCTTACACCATACACTAAGATAAACTCGAAATGGAAAAAAGACCTCAACATGAGGCAGGAATCCATCAGAATCCTAGAGGAGAACATAGGCAGTAACCTTTTCGACATCGGCCACAGCAACTTCTTTCAAGACCTGTCTCCAAAGGCAAAGGAAACAAAAGCAAAAATGAACTTTTAGGACTTCCTCAAGCTCAACTGCTTCTGCACAGCAAAGGAAACAGTCAACAAAACAAAGAGGCAACCCACGGAATGGGAGAAGATATTCACAAATGACACTACAGACAAAGGGCTGATATCCAAGATCTATAAAGAACTCCTCAAACTCAACACACACAAAACAGATAATCATGTCAAAAAATGGGCAGAAGACATGAACAGACACTTCTCCAAAGAAGACATACAAATGGCTAACAGACACATGAAAAAATGTCCATCATCATTAGCCATGAGGGAGATCCAAATCAAAACCACATTGAGATACCACCTTATACCAGTTAGAATGGCCAAAATTAGCAAGACAGGAAACAATGTGTATTGGAGAGGATGTGGAGAAAGGGGAACCCTCTTCCACTGTTGGTGGGAATGCAAGTTGGTGCGGCCACTTTGGAGAACAGTGTGGAGATTCCTTAAGAAATTAAAAATAGAGCTTCCCTATGGCCCTGCAATTACACTACTGGGTATTTACCCCAAAGATACAGATGTAGTGAAAAGAAGGGCCATCTGTACCCCAATGTTCATAGCAGCAATGGCCACAGGCACCAAACTGTGGAGAGAACCAAGATGCCCTTCAGCGGACGAATGGATAAAGAAGATGTGGTCCATATACACAATGGAATATTACACAGCCATCAGGAAGGATGAATATCCAATTTTTGTATCAACATGGACGGGACTGGAGGATATTACGCTTAGTGAAGTAAGTCAAGCAGGGAGAGTCAATTATCATATGGTTTCACTTACTTATGGAGAATAAGGAATAATACGGAGGACATTAGGAGAAGGAAAGGAAAAGTGAATTGGGGGAAAATGGAGGGGGAGAGAAAGCATGAGATACTGTGGATTCTGAGAAACAAACTGAAGGTTTTGGAGTGGGGGTGGGGGGGATGGGTAAGCCTGGTAGTGGATATTAAGGAGGGCATGTATTACAAGGAGTACCAGGTGTGGTGCATAAACAATGAATCTTGAAACACTGAAAAAATAAAATTAAATTAAAATGTTAAAAAAAAGTCAGGTATTAAAAGAATAAAAAATTTAACAAATCTCCCACATGGAGCTGCCATTTCAAAATGTTTTAACTGATAGAATGCTTTATAGCCAAGAAAATACAGATAAGGATATCAATTTCTGATCATACAAATATCTGAATAAAAACTTGTAAAGATAAAAAATTCAAATAAAAATCACAGGAACAGGAAACCACATATCCTGGTACCTCAGTATTCTCCCAGGCACTTCCAGATTCTACTCCTCAGGGTGAGGGACAGCTCCCACCTTGCTATCTCCTTTCAACTTCCTACCAGAACTCCTTTTGTCAAGTAAGTCATAATTATGCTACAGGTAATATGTCCAGGACAGGACGGATGGAATATGCAGGTAACACAGGAGCACGTGTTTGAACTGTGGGGGTCCCCTTTATGCATGGATTTGTTTTTTTTTATAAACACAGTACAGTCCTGTAAATGTATCTTCTCTTCCCTATGACTTCCTTAATGACATTTTTTTTATCTCTAGCTTACTTTACTGTAAGAATATTGTATATAACACATACACCATATAAAATATGTGTTAACTGACTACATTATTACTACAAGGCTAGGCTATTAGTAGTTAAGTCCTGGGAGGGGCGATCAAAAGTCATACATGGATTTATGACTATGCAGGGGGTCAGCACCCGTCCCCCCTGACATTGCTTAAGGGTCAACTGTACTCATTTTAATCTTAAAATATTTGTAGGGGAAAACAATGGGAACTCCATGTCTGACCCACGCATCCCAAGAGCTGAAAATTTCAAGTGCCAAATGATTTGTATAGAAGTTCTACATTGATACAAATTAAGTTCATATGACAACTTCTTGACCAAACATGGGCCTCGCTCTTCTCATAACGGCCACCATTATTTGCAGAAGGTTGCCAATCAAATGCAATTCTTTGTGAAATGAGATTTCAGAGAGATAACAAGGAATAAAATGTTATATAGCAAAGGAAAAGTTTGATTTTGGGGTTAGACATACCATCCTTGTTTTAAAATGAGCCATTAGCTTTAGCGTCAAAACTTAGTTTTATAACTTTTGCTCTACAGTGAATTGGGTTATAATAAGGTTCCAGTTTATTTTTAGAGTGTGCTGATTAATATCTTTCAGAATATTCTAAAATGGGTCAAAAACACTTGGTGAATCATTTGCAGTATCTCACACTGGGACATCTTTAAATGAAACTGCATCCACAGGATAATCTCCAACCAGTAACCCAACCCTCAACACACCCACTGGCACACTGCTTTCTGCAGGACACCATCCAGAACCATGGACAAGACGAATAGTGGGCACCAATGAAATTGTAAGATAATAAAATGAAGGTAGTTTATTGTAAGTGCTCTCTGTTTCACAGGATCAGAATGGTGGTAGAGGCAATCTAAACATAATTCTTTTATTTCTACCCTGATAAAAGAACCAAAATAATAAAAAATATATGTTCTTCTAAAACAGAGATCACAAAACAGGTAACACTCAGGAGTGCTTACCAGTTGCCCAGCTAGACCTAAAGATTCCCATATGTGAAATTCAACAAAAGAACAGCTCATAACAAACACACAGGGAAACGCATCACTAAGAGTGTAAGCCAGCACCAACAGACGTCAGGTCCAAGAACTTCGGATGTTATAATTCAGAAGAGACATTACCTCTATAAGAAATGGTACAGAAATAAAAGGCAGAAAAATCAGAAAACAGTAAGAGCCATAAATGATGGCCTAGTGGATTTTCTTAAAGGGGGAAGGGACACACAACTTTAAAACATGCTAGATAAAAACTCAACAAATGCATTACCCATCCAAGCTGGTCGCAGCTGAGGAGAGTTGGTGAGGATGTGATGGGGTTTACCTGAACTGTAGATCCCAGGGGGACAAAGCGCCAAGACAGGAGAAGGAAGTGGATGCACAGGGAGGGCAGCCGGAGAGGTCCTAACGTGGACCCGCGCAGAGGTCTCAGGCCAAGTCATGAAGAAGGGAGAAAAGGCGAGGTCCGAGTCAAAATCATAAGACATTTCCAGAACTGATGAAAAGAGATGAGCCCCCAGGTAGGGAGCACATCACAGACCAAGCAGGAAGAAATGAGTGGAGATCCACACCTGATTTGTAACAAAACTGCAGAACACGAAGGACAAAGGAAAGGTCTTCAAGCTGGCCAGAGAGGAAGGACAGATCACCTTCAAAGACAGGATGACAGCCAATTTCTCAACAGCAATAATGAACATCGAAGCTCCGAGAGAGAACGCTCCCTGGCCTGACCTGTACCCAGAAGCAGGAAAAAACGAATCCCAGCCACACGAGAGGCCTGAACACTGCCAACAATCTCGAATTCACGGGTGTTCGTCACCCTCTGTGCCCAACACTCACAGAAGACACGTTCTCCTCCAGCAAAACCAGAACCTTGAAACAACCTCAGCAGGTGGGAGGTGCTGAAACAGGTCTAAACAAATCTGGACTAGCATCAAATGAACCACAGACTCTAACCACAGTTCAAAATTATTCTAGAAATGAACCACACGGGATCCATGTTTAAATAGCCTTATGATAACTTCCATTTCTACCAATACAGTGGACCAAATGTCCTGACGAGACTGCTCACTGAAAACAACTAAAAGTGCAGAATCAAACTTTTTTTAATCTTCTGGAATGCTTCTATGAGCTGGGGGACATACAAAACAACATGCAAACGTGAGTCAGGCCGCTGAGGGAATGCAGAGGGCTCGGGGGTCTTGGGCAGCTCGTACTCTAGGCCAGAACCAAACACGCGCGCACTGTAAAATGTGACCAACTTGCAAGGGGAAGTAAGCAGGGGATGACGGACACATAGGACCACGGCTGAGTGCATGGAGTGAAAAGTGTGGGGGCAGGGGGCAGGGGGCGTGACAGGGACAGGGACCAGGAGACAACAGGTGTGTTCTCTTCATCTGGGCTGTAGCATCACGAGCACTCACGCTAGTACTATCACACCTCACAAAAGCATACACATATTGGGTGCTACCAAACTAAATAATTAAAAAGAATCAAGGTTATCAAATTCTGGGCCCCCTAAAAATGGATCCATTTAGCCTGGAATCAGTGGAAATATACGTACACATATATGTATACACCTTACATATTTTCGTCAATAGAAAAAAGATTTTAAAAATTATAGAACGGGTGAATTATAGAATTATAGAATTATTTAACTCTGAGGCTTCTATTAGGTAACTTATCCCTGAACTCAGTGAAAATTTCCACACTCAAGTTCTTACAAAATACGAATGCAAGCTGGTACAGCCATTCTGGAAAACAGCATGGAGGTTCCTCAAGAAGTTGAAAATAGAGCTATGACCCAGCAATCGCACTACTGTATTTACCCTAAAGATATAAATGTAGTGATCTGAACGGGCACGTGCACCCGAATGTTTATAGCAGCAATGTCCAGAAGAGCCAAACTATGGAAAGAACCTAGATGTCCACCAAGAGATGAATGGATAAAGAACATACATAATGGAATACTACGCAGCTATCAAAAGGAATGAAATCTTGCCATTTGCAACGTGGATGGAACTAGAGGGTATCATGGTGAGCGAAATAAGTCAGTCAGAGAAAGACAATTATCATAGGATCTCCCTGGTATGAGGAAGTTGAGAGGCAGGGCGGGGGGTCGTGGGGAGTAGGGAGGGAAAAAATGAAACAAGATGGGATCGGGAGGGAGACAAACCGTAAGAGACTCTTAATCTCAGGAAACAAACGGAGGGCTGCTGGGGGGTGCAGAGTAGGGACAGGGTGGCTGGGGATGGACACTGGGGAGGGTATATGCTGTGGATTGCTGTGAAGTGTGTAAGTCTGATGAGTCATGACCTGTACCCCTGGGACAAATAATACATTATATGTTAATTTTTTAAAAAAGGGGAAAAGAAGAGAAAAAAAGTTCTTACAAAATACTTCAGTTCCATTCACAATTAAGTAGACCTTGGCTACAAACAGCCGCTGAAGGGCCACAGTTTTATTTATGCTGTGTGTGTGTGTGTGTGTGTGTGTGAATGCACGTGCATGTGCACAAGTGCACGTGTTTAAACAGGGGAAAGCTCTGAACTCCTAGCTGAGTTCCAACGGTGGCATTAGGCCTGTCCCAATCTGGGTCCTGCCTACACAAGTGAGCACACGGGTCACCTGTGACAGCGCCGGAATGCCCACGTGTGCAACAGGACAGCTTCTGCATTGAGAGCTTCACACAAGGAGCTGAGTAAACACATAGGTCCTTGTCAAAGCAGCAACGCAAACACCATGCTCCTTGCACGACTGTTAGGTCAGGGTAGAAACAACAGTACGCGCGTCTTCTCCCACGAGCAGAACCACGCATGTTCTATGCAGGGCGGCGTAAGGGCCAGCATCGGCGTCACAGCTCCCGCGTGTGCGGACACGGCTGTGGCGCTTGAGTCAAGACGGACGCGCACATCTGATGCTTGCACGACTTATCTAAGGAACCTCTTACCGACCTTACCGAGCGAGGCTCCAGCTCCCCTTCCGGGAGTGCCCTGCTCCGATGAGCACCCGCACACACGCCCGGGTCCGTCTTACCTTTACCGTGCGCCCCTGCAAGGGCAAGTATCAGTGTGACTATCGAACTGCCCACAGTCCACTGCTTCTTCCGCACCCGCTGCCGACACTGCCACACGCGACCCAGAGGGTAGGAGTGCGCTCACGGCTCTTAGTACAGCTGCCAACTCACTGGTGGTGACAGTCCCTCCCCCTGGACTCTGCACACACCTTTACCTCCCTCTGTCTCCTGTCCCTGGGACACAGGCATGGATCAGCCTTCGATGTGGGCAATGGGCGGTATCACAACGGCTCTTGTATTTCTTTTAAAACACAGGTCCGTGGGAGAATACCGTAAAGTCACACAAAAAATGACAGCAATTATTTAGGATAAAGATACTTTGAGTAATGTTTCAGAGTATTTTGGGGACTTCCTAAAAATGTGCCAAATGACTGAACAACTATAAGAGATTAAGAAGGGTCAGGTTGCGGAAGAGAAAGTGCAGGAACGAAGAAAGCAGAGGGTGGGGTGGAGGCGCACGGGACGGAGAGGGACATGTCCCGTCCCAGAAGGTGAGCTCACACGCGTGTCACGTTCACAGACGGTAACTGCCGACTGCTCCAGGGCCTGGCGCTGCTACAGACCAAACGTGGAAGACTGGCGGGGCACGGGAAGGACGGACAACCCCACCTCACTCACGGGACAGGTGACACAGCTGCGCTTCTTACTCGGTGGGTCAGCTGGGCCGCTACACGCACGGTGAGCGCGCGACGGGATGTGTGCTTCCCACCTCTCGGGTCCTCTCACGACTGCTGAACAACACGGACCGTGGTGAGAGAGGTCTCCGGAGGAAGGGGAAGCTGGGGCCACACCAGCACATGCGGTACTTTTAGCTGGAGACAGAAGCAAGGTCCCGTCGAAGGAAAAACGAGGACAGCAGGTCGCAGCATGGAAGGACCAAGAACACGGTCGGCTGCAAGGTCGGCCCCAAGTTATAAAAGGGAGGGACTGCGAGCCAATGAGGCCTGACTGCGAACTGTAGAGATCTGTGTCACTAAAGCAGTCATGGATTTCCTCGGGGCGGATCATCTCAAAGAAATTACGCCAACAGTGACAAAGATCAGAGACAAGAGCGAGAGCGCAAGGCAAACCCACCAGCTAACTCCCGCCACCTGCTTCGCTCCAGCACGAGGCTCGGCAGTCGCCGCCGCCGCCGAGCTGGGGAAGCACGCCCCAGGGCAGCTCGTAACCGAAGTCACCCCTGCGGTACGAGCGGGCCCCCAACAATCTCCACTGCATCAAAACGTGACTCTCCTCTTTCTGTGTCGCCAAGTGCAAACCCCCCTCCCATTCAACTCTGCGTCGCGCTCAACCTCCCCAAGCTCCCTTCGGGCCCCGGCCTTCACGCTTCCCGCTCCCGATGCGGTGAGAAAACAGGCCCAGTACCTGGGAGCAGCGTCCTGGCATCCTGCGCTCACAGCGTGGGTCTCCCCAGCAGGGACCCGCAGGTTTCTCACATCAGGAAAGAAAACGACCGACCCGGCTACCGCCTTACTTCTGAAGTGAGCCCATGTCTTCTTGTTCCCGCCATCAGGCAGCTGGACTGATGCAATCCACGCCCTCGTTTTCGCGTCCGATCAGTCTCCCAATCCCATCAAATCCACCGCTGAATGTGCTCCAGGCACCCGTCCGTCTCCCCCATTTCTTGCCTGCACGGCTGGAGTCCCCTCACCTGCTCGCAGCCGCCTTAAGACCCATCCGGTCCATGACGGATGCCGGCGCCATCAGTGTGGTCTGACTTCCCAATGACAAAAATTCTCCTCGAGACGTTCACCGACTACACTCCTTAAATAGCTCCCCTAACTCTGCGGGAGGAAACCCACAGCCTTCCCTTTTCACGATGGGGGCCTCAGCTCCTCTCCCCTTTCTTCTCCAAACTTTTTAACTCAGATTAAGATGCACCATGTTTCCAAAAGTACGACTCTTCCTCGTCTGCGAAGCTGGGGACCCCTCCCATGACCACTCCCAGGACAGCGCGTGGGCTCTGCGCCTCCACGGGGTCAGCAGGAGCTCCCGGCACGGCCACGCCCTCTGTGCTTCCCGACAGCGGGGGACTGAGTACGCGTCCTGTTCGCAGGAGATCCCCGCCCGGGTGAGAAATTTAGGGTGCAGACGATCTCATTTACTTCCTCTGCACTCCTGACCCACCACAGACACATAATGAATATTTTTATTAACACGAGGAAGGACCACGTGCTTCTGGCTGCAGAACGTGCACGCACATGTCAGCCGGTCCTCACACCCGTTTTTCGTCACTCTTCATGGAAACGAACAAGCGACGTGTACTTGGTCGTAAAATTCTATTGGTTCGTTTACACCACACGTGTGTATTGCCTAACTAATATTTGAAGGGGTAAAAAGGAAGTTACTCAGTGCAAAAAAAAAAGTCAATTCTGCCTTTATTGTGCAAACTGCTCTCGAGATTCTGTGACTCTCGGTGGCTCCGACAATAAATTCCACATGGGCCCAGCCTGCGGATACTCGGGCATGGTAATGGTACTTGAGTTAAAGACAGACCAAGGCTTGTCTCCCTTAGGATTCGCTGTACCACACAAAAGAAGTATCTTTAAAGATCTACCTAAGCGTATAAGAATTCAGGGTCAAAAATTCAAAATTTCTTACTGGTTAAAAGTCTCTCAATGTCATACTGTGACAAATACACATTCTCCCAAATGTTAGCTTAAATCAAATTCTAAAATAAAACCATGTAGTAAGTAGGATTCAAAGTCACAAAGAATAAGGTATATTAGAGCGCTCTCGTATACCTGTTGGTAGAAGAAATTCAGAGTTGGCTTGTCTTCAGTAAACTGGTTTAGAAATCCTTTTGGCAAATAACGAATTCTCAATTCGTATCTAAAAAATAATTCACAAAATAGAAAAATCAGAAATAAATAATTTTCTCAATTCACAGTCTACAATTACAGCATTATTATAACTATGGCATAACCAATTACTCTGAAATATTATCTTAAAAGTAACTTAAAATACAAGTAATTTTTAACCATCAATTTTCAAACTTATTAGCACAAAGACGTGCACCTCAGTGTCCAGAGCAGAGCTCAATGATCCTGCAAGGGACAGAGCAGAAAGAAGCCCAGAAGACACCCGGTCCTAGCAGTCACTGTCCACCTAGGGCAGGGGCAGCACCTCCCCACACCTCCCCCGACGGCTGACATGCGCATGGAACCACACAGAACATGCCCTTTCCTGTCTGGCCTTTGTTCACTCACTGACCTGCTTGTGAGACTCAGCCTATCTAGAAGCTGACAGTCGCTCTGAGCTCACAGTATTGCATGAAATATCACACCACTGCTAAGGGCCCTTTGAGTTATTCCTGCTTTTTTAGCTATTATGAGGATACCAACACTCTTTTTTTTTCTTCTTCTAAGCAGAAACTAGTTAATTGTTCAGGAAGCCACACTTCAAGAGTGGTGGAAACAAATTTCACCAGATTGCTCCCTCTCTCTCTCTTCTCCATGTCCTTTACGGGCACAGACTGGGAGTATAAGACCACACACACACACACACACACACACCCCTGCATTAGCAGGTGCCACCCGTCAGGGAGCTGAAGAAGCCACACCAGTGTAAAGTCCCACCAGCATGCAGTGTTCTGGATCTCTCCGCCCGGCATGTCTCTTTCCTTGTAGTCACCAGTACCTGCCGCAGTAGGGTGGACCGCCAACGGCCTCATCTGATGACTGCTGAAAAGGAAATCTCCTTTTGTGAAGCATCTGTTTCTTCTAAAGGGCTGTGGGTCCCCCTCTCCCACCCCAACGGTCTTACACATTCAGGGTGTGAGGCCATTGCTAGACTCCTGTCTGCCGCCACTCCGACGCATCTTTCACTCTTTGGCGGTGTCTTGTAAAAATTATTTTAAAAATCTTTTTATTTTAATGTTATCTGTCGAGGAATAAAGCTCATAATTTTTATGCAGCCCTATTTATTCTTTTCCTTTTTGGGAAATTCTTTTAGTGTTTTGTTCGTAAAAATATTTGCCTACCCAAAGGTTATAGGAAGATCTGTTTTTTCTTAAAGTTTTATTTACTGATGTTTAAAAAAACTTAATAGTCTCACAAGGGAAACACGCCAATAAAGTAGTAACATGATTCTTTTGGTTAGTTAAGAGCAGAAAAAATGCAAGGTACACACACACGCAAACCCCGCTAAGACCGTGAAGTGTCTGCCCTCATTAAAATAGGCAACTGCCCAACATTGAGCCTCCCTTCTGCTCCTCCTCAGATCGAGGTCAACGAGTCACTCCAACGCTGCGCGTGGGGCGGTCCCTTGTGGAGCGCGCTAGAGTTCATTACCGTCAGCACGTTCCAGGTCCCCCGCAGGCGCCACTTCTACGCCACAGCCCCGTCAGAGAACAGAAGCGGAGCAAGTGCCCGTTAGCGGACTAGAAGACGGGGCTCTACAAGCAGAGGCTGCACATTCAGGATGTAACAGGACAGGAGGCTTCTGCTAGGAATGTTACCGCATTTGAGGGTAAGGAAACTGACCCGGATCCAACACTGTGACCAGCCGGCAGCCTGACCATGCTGACGACGGCTCCGTGGACACTCCAGGACCACTCAGGGCCCGACAGGGATGGTGATAAGGCCGTGACCCTCGGCCTCGTACTCCGCTACGGCCCTGCCAGGAGCAGGAAGAACACGGGCTCTGGAGGAGGGTGCCCTGGGCTGGGACTCTGGCTCCGTGGCCCACCCACGGTCTGCCACCACCTCTCTGTGCCTTGGTCCCAAGCTCGTCGGGAAATGAGTGAGTGAGTGAGCGCAGAAGCCCGCGCACACTCCCTGGCCCACAGTGGACGCGGGCTCCACAGCTTACTGACGGCATCAGCGGTCACTCCGCGAATACTGATTCCCGTGCCAACCCCATCCGAGGCACAGCTCCAGGGGCTGGGGAGACGCCACTGAATAAACAGGCCAAGCGCCAGCCCTTGAAAATCTGAGATACGACTGGTGGTGGAAGTCAGACAGCAAATGCAAGCCTCTCGGGGGCTGCAGTAAGCGGGACACAGGTAAAGAAGCTCAGTAAGGGTAGCGACAAGTGACAACAGATCGCTCTGCATAGGTAGCCCCAGAGGACACTCCGATCCAGGGAGATCTGAACGAAGATCTGAGCGGGGGAAAGGCGTCATTCAGTTATGTGCAGGGACAAGAGTTCCACTCTGATGGAAGAGAATGGGGGGGCGGCCCTGAGGAGAGAGAGGATGTGTGGGAAGGCAAGTGTGGCTCGGCCGCACTGAGCACGAGCACTGAGCAGGCGGGCTGCAGGGAGAGGCGGGCTCGGGAGGCGGCAGATCACAGAGGCCCCTGCGCGTCGGGACTATGGGGCTCAGAGACAGCAGGGTAATTGCAGGACGGACGTTCCTCAGACCAGGAAGGTCTACACACTGTTGTGTGAAGGACAGACAACAGGACCCAGAGGAAGAAGCAGGAGGCCCGGAGGCGAGCGCAGTACCCTGGCTGAGAAGTAATGACCCTGTTCTCACGGATGGGAGAAAGCTCAGGGTATTACATAAGCGGCCCAAGGCCCCACAGGTATGAAGTAGCAGACAGGGACCCCTCTGCGGCAAGAATATGCACGAAGGCCACAACGCAGAACGAGACCAAGAGAAGGCCACTGCGGCTCAAGAACAGAGGAGCAGGACTGACCCGAAGCATGGACAGGGAGGCACACTCTTCAGATCGTGAGGATTCTGGTCCCTGCTTCAGTCCGCAGTGTCTAGCCTGTCTGTCCCCCACAGCCCTGCTGAACTGCCCAAGTCTGCCAGATCTAATCACATGCCATCACCCTGGCTCAGTCCCTAACCACAGCACCCAACCCCACAGCCTACTGACCCGAGAGGGCTGACATCCTCACACCCTCCTGTCCGCGAAACTAACCATCCTCCTTACCCTTCTGTTACCATTCTAAGAGCCTGACAGCATCCTGAACATTTTTACTATTCTGCTATACGCCATTCCATGGATTTCTGGACAGCAGCTAAATATAACATGCCCCAAATAAATAATCTTTTTGCTTCTTCTAAGTAATAACTTCCTATGGAGGCCACTGAACTAACCTCCTCAGTCTCACCTCCCACAACGAGCACCAAGATACCCCCAAGCTGACCAGCTAATGGTGGAGAGGAGTAGGAAGTGTTGGACCAAGAATCCGTTAGCCTTGATACTGAGAAGGGTCAGCTGGCCCATCTGTGTGTCGTGAAGTAAACAAGGCACAACTTCCAGAAACAACACAGATGTGTTTCTTGACGGGCCTTGCAGACACTGTGGTACTGACAGCTCTTTCTCACAAGGGACCTCCATTTAGAAACCCCCAAAAGAAGAATGGAAATAGAAATTCATCATTAGGTAAAAATTCTAGCAGTAATAGCTGTAAGAAACAATCATCCATGGTACTGAGATTAACGGGTAAAAATCCATGAGAAACGGGGTCTCTGAAGAGTTGCAATACACTTATCCCCCAGCAGGTACTTCTCAATTACAGAGGAGGAAACAGTGACTTTATGAGGCAGGAACCTGGCCACCACCTTAAACCAAATGATCCAAGTTGAAAACACCCGTACAAAGGAGTCCCATCATCGCTACAGACCTCCTGATCAGATGTGCTACCATGGCTTCCACAGCCCGGCTGTAGCATTCTTGCGAACCACATGCAACCTCAGCGCCACCATGAGAAAACCCCAGACCAGCCCCTGTGGAAGGACACGGTACAGATAACCAGCCGGTATTCCTCAAGTGTCAAGGTCATGAAGGACATAGGCAGAGGAACTGTCCCAGATTAGAGAAGATTTAAGGAGAGAGTGAAAACCACATGGTATCCTGGACCGGGAAAGGGGTGTTAAGTGGGACAATCGCAGAAATCTGAGTAGCATCTGTGTACCAGTTAACGATACCGTATCAGTGTTAAGTTCCTGGTTTCAATTACTGTACTCTATTTATGAAAGTTTCACCATTTTAGGGAAGCAAGGTGAAGGGTACACAGGACTTCTGTGTTCTATTCTGGAAACTTCTGAGACACACCGAGAACAAAAAGAAGTTCACAGACTTGAGGTTAACAGCACCCACAGAACCCCTCTCTAGCCAGCCTGGCCGGAGTCGGCCTGCAGCCGCAGACCCAGCGGAAACAGACCGAAACGGGCCTGTCTTCCTGCTGCTCCTGTCTGGGGCGGAGGCAGCAGATGTGTCACTAACAGCCAGCGAGCTGGAAGTCCGTCCGCATTTTAAAGGTACCACTTCCAAGCCTGCCGGAGTGCGTTGCTGTCACTCTGCTTTCAAGCTGGGCAGTGCAGGGCTGCACCGGAAGACTTGCTTGTAAAGGAAGGCCTGTGCGGAGTCGGTGGGATTTTGAGGTAACACAGGGACGTAAAGGAAGGCTTCCTAAACTACCAACACTCATGTTCACTCGTCGTCTTTGAAAAAGGCACTTCTCCTCCCTATGAGAGACTTTTTCTCCTGCCGAGGACCAGAAGCAGTCGCGTCCTTGCAGAGAAAGGGACCGCTTCTCGCAGGCACCGGGCAGGGCTAGGCGGGAGGCGGGAGGCGGGAACCCCGCCCGGCAACGAGGAGGAGGATGGGCCTCACGTGCTCGGCAGAGCCCCACGGTACTCTCTCAAAGGCCACAAGAGCCACCTCTCACAAGACCCGGCCCTCGAAGTCCTGGATTCGACATCGTGCAGGACTGGGCCATTTCCCCCCAAAGCGCGGACAGTCTGTTTACATCTGACTAAGCCAAACACACCACTCTACACAGGTCACTCCAGATAACTGAAATTTCATTACCAAAGTTCGGTTCATCAGAAAGATCTAAGTGCAGAACTTTAAAATGGAAATCTGTCTGATGACGATCGCTCCGAACCGCAGGACACTGTTTGCTGCAGTAACGGTTAGGACGGTATCGGGACTGAGACTTTTGGGGCTGAACTCAGGGTCCTGACAACTACTCCCTGCTCAGCTGGGCCCTCAGAGGAGCCCAGTGACAGGGAGGCGGGCCCCGGCTCCCTCCTGGGCAGACTGGAAGCATGTGTCTCCACGGGGGTGACTCGCAGAGCCCTGCCTCCGAACCCCAGGGCTCCGCCCTCGTCCCTGGGATGTCTCCATCAGGGCGACTGGCAGGGCAGGCTGCTCCTCCCGGAGAGGCCCTGGGTGATTCCCCTCTAGTCCTTCACTTAGATCAGCCACACTGTCTCACTCAACTGATGTGGTCCCCACAAAACTCTTTTAAGTTTTTTTTCTTCATTTTATAAAAGCTTATCATGCTCTATGTTGTCTTCTAGGACTTCGTTTTTTTTTTTAACTGAGGTAAAATTGACGTTACAAAACACCCAGTCTCTTTATCAAGTGCAGCTCCGTGGTGCTCAGTGGACTTCACGACACCGCGTCTGTCAGGAGGCAGCGTGGCCAACACTCGGCCGACCCGCTGCGCGTCTCCCCGTGCACCCATTTCCACGTGCGCGACCCTCCTGCACCTCCAGCCCGCGCAGAACCCCAAGAGTCTCTCCAGGACAAAACCTGAAGGAGCTGCAGGACTGCAGAGTGCGCAGTGGCTGGAAGTTCAAGTCCTTTGCCAGAGAGATTCGCCCCTTTACCTTCTCACCAGCAGCGCGGGCAAGAGCCTGCCGGAGCCGCCCTCGGCTCACTTTCTTTGCCGCACAGAGAGTTGCCGACGGATCCTGCGGTCCAGATTCCCATCTCCCTAACGGGCTCATGAAGCCGACAGCGGCGGCCTGTGATGACTGCCTGGCTGGTTTCCTGTGTCACGACAGAACAGCACCGTGTCTCTGGCCCACCTAGTGAATCGTGGGCCACTTCCACACCCATCAGGAGAACCCCCGACCTCATCTTCTGTTCATCACGTGTGTTGCACATTATCTCCCCCCAGCTGCAACTTGCTTTTGCCCTTATAAAAATATACATTGGATACACGGAAGTTCTTTATCTTAATAAAGTTAAATCTGCTGCTATTAAACGTTTTGGGGGTATTAAACTTCCTACTCCAGGACCAGAGACACATTCAACTCTCTTTTCCATTAAACTTTTTCTCATCTGACCCGTCTCAAGCGGGTCTCTGAGTACTGGGGGTCTAACTTTGTTGTTACTCTTCCCACAAGGACCGCCGTTTCTCCCACCAGCCCTCCGTTTCCCCAGTGGCGAGGCAGGACGCCTCTGTAAGGCCCCACTGCCCGCCAGAGTTAGAAGCACACCGTTTGCCCCAAGTTGGCTTGCGGAGGTGCTGGAAGCGCTGGGGACCCAGGTGAGCAAGTTTCTGCCTCAGTGTCATCGGGCAACCTCAACAGATCCTGTGGCACAGGGCACGCGCGCGCGCACACACAGACACACACAGTCTATGTTCGAAAACCTCCCAAGAGTGGAGACCGACATCCAGTTACTCTGCGAGCCCTGGCACTTCATCGGAATACGATCCTACTTCTCAGAACGAAAGGCTGGCGTCCAGCGGCCCACACAAAGCCACCGAACCAGGAAGATGCCTGCTGGCCAGGGCAAACACTGCCCATCGCTCGGGTTTTCGGACGTCCGTGTCTCACACAGGAGTAGAGGACAGCTGAGTACACAGACCCACTCTCTATCCTCCACCCACAGGAGACACAGGAGCTCGAGGTGGCTGTTAAGCCTCATGAAGCCTCAGGTTTCTTACAGGTAAAACGGCAAAAGGTGAGCCCCCCCCACCCGATCAGACTATCACAATAAGAAACTTGATAAAGTGAGCCAAGTGCCCTGCACGATGTGTCCGTGTGAAAACATTGCTAAGGACACACACTCGTGGAACGAATACACGTTACTACTCATCACACTGTGTCGTCTCTTGGATGGTTTTGCACTTTCACTGCCACTAATTCAATTTTCACTGAAAAAGTTTTTACTAGGTGCCCTCTACACACCAGGCACAACTGACCAGAAGCCCAGGAGTAGACCAGGGGGTAAGACCAAGTCCCTGAGGGAGAAAAGTCATCTGGTGGTGGGTCAGCAGTGGGCCCTACAGACAGAGAGGTCGGAGAAGACCACAGGGAAGAGGGGACCGCAGAGCACGTGCCCTACGTGCTGGGAGGTCCAGGCCGTGCTGGAAACGGCAGAGGAGCACACTGGCCAGTCTCACCAGGTACAGAGACCCCAAGGAGCAAGACGCTTGACTTGTTTGAGAACCAGTAAGAGAGCCATGTGGCTAGGTTGGAGCAGGGGGCAAGTTCTCCGAGAGAGAAGTCTGTCCCATTCAGCAGGTAAGAAAGCTGGCAGCAGAGAAGATCCTGACCCAGCAGTTCTGAAAAGGGAGCACTGACATGTCAGGGCGCCAGCCACTGGAGCGCAGGGAGGGGCGCGAGAGCGAGAGGAGGCGGGCTGAGAGCCGATCAGGAGCTCTGGAGTTGGCTCCAGGTAGGAGGAGGAGCTACTGGAATCTTCCGCAGAAGTGATTTACAGATTTCATCGCATGTGCATATTTTTAAAGACTCTTCAGCAAATCCTATGAGCTGTAGCTTAAGAAACGCTTGTACAGCTGCTTCTCACTCCTTCTATCACTGCTCCCCCAAGCCACCAGCTTCTAGGATTTTTGACTGGCTTAGGCAGTAACTGGTTTCCTGGTCTCCTGTGTCTATCCAATGAAAGTGTGATTTCGATGCCAAAGGCTGGTCTACAGAGAGAAGAAAGAGAGGTCACTGGAGCAGTCCCCACATTTAAACACAAGCAGGAGAAGACAGTGAATGGTCGGTCAAGTAGGAGGGCTGGGCACGCACGAAGCGAAGTGCAGAGCACTGTTAGGTAAGAAACGACTGATAGCATCAGCTCCTACGGAAGGTGGGAAGGTGGACTGGAGGACGAAGGGAAGAGCCCATGGGAGGTGTAGAACTTGGCAGCATAGCCAGACCCTCAGCTAACTGGGAGTTTTACTCTGAACCATGAATTATTTAAGAATGTGTTTTTCAACTGATTAATATACTGTTATGTGCAGAACTCCATATTTCCACATTAAAAAGAATAGTGAAAAACATAATTTAAAAATGACTTACTATTGTTTTCTTTTTAATTAGGAAAGGTCAATTTCATTCTTTTATTACTATTTTTGCTTTATATATTTTGAGAAATGTCTTTAGGAACTTGTAAGTTTAATAGTTCCATCTATTTCGGGGCACCTGAGTGGCTCAGTGGGTTAAAGCCTGTGCCTTTGGCTCAGGTCATGATCTCAGGGTCCTAGGATAGAGCCCTGCATCAGGCTCTCTGCTCAGTGGGGAGCCTGCTTCCCTTCTTCTCTCTCTGCCCACCCCTCTGCTTACTTGTAATCTCTGTCTGTCAAATAAATAAATAAAATCCTTAAAAAAAAAAAAGTTCCATCCATTTCTGCTCTTCCTAAATTCTTGTGAAATGAGCCGGTTATAAAGTGTAGTTGCCCTTCATATCCCTAAAAATGCTTTTCTATCTTGAAACTTTTAAAATAAGATATTAATAAAGCAATACCAATCCCCTCATTCCCCTGGTTAGTAGGTAGGAAAATACTATCCATCCATCCATTCATCTTTCTGTCCGTCTATCCATCCATCTCTCTCTCTCCATCTCTCTACCCAGCCCTCTCTCTGTATCTATCGATCCGTCAATCCACTCAACTTTCTATCCATCCATCCACCCACCATCCATCTTTCTATTCATCCCTCTGTAGCTATCCATTCATCCTTATATCCATCCTATCCACCCATCCATCCATCGTCTCTAACCATCCATCTTTCTACCCCTCTTATCCATCCCTGTCTGTGTCTACCCATCCATCTCTCCATCCACCTACCATCCATCTCTCCATCTTTCTATCCATCCATTCATCCATCCATCCCTTTCTGTATCTATCCATCCATCCACCCACCATCCAACCACCTTTCTATCCATCCATCCATCCATCCATCCATCCATCCATCCATCCTTCTATCCAACTATCCATCATCTCTAGCCATCCAGCCATCCATCCACCATTCATCCATCCACCCATCCATCTCTCTCTGTAGCCATCCATCCATCCATCCATCCGTCCATCTATCCATCTCTCCATCTATTCACCCACCACCCATCTATCCATCTTTCTGTCCCTCCATCCATCATCTCTATCCATCCTTCTATCTATCCATCCACCTGTCCACCCATCCATCCACCCACCTGCCGACCATCCATCTTTCTAAATGAAGTTAAACCGAACAGAACGCCTCTGGATGGAAACTGTGGACTTCAGTGGACTAGTGAGGCTGGATATAGTTTTATCAAGTGCGTATGTAGACCTATACGTAAATGGTTCTGAGACACATACATGTGCATGTGTCCTGAGTCTTAAGGTAAAATGTTTCTTCCTGTAAGTTACATAAAAACGTCTTCAACACCACTGTTTTAGATACCCGTCATGAAGAGCAGAGAGCTGGCTTCTCTTTCTTGGTCCCACACCGACATCTCTGACCAGTTACTGTAGTGACTGTGCTGGAGCTTATTTCTAAAGTCTCGTCTGTGACTCCTCTGTGTCCTGCTTTCTAGTCCCTTCCTTATCTTCTTGCTGTTTCCCTAACACCTACTCACCCACCTACTGCTTAGGTTATAAAAGCTACTTCTAATGTTTCATAGCTGTCCTAATATGCAATTTTATTTTTTATTTTTTTATACATACCCTCAAAACGTGGCTGACAGAGCTTTAATTCTGACCACCTGTCCTGACAGGTAGCCACCACCCGGGTTCTACTTTTTTAATACAAAAAATCGGTTCTTATCGTTATTTGTTCTTAGAGCCAATGCTTATTTTTTATCTACCCGATTTTGCATCTGAAACCCTCCTTCGGAAACCACTATCCTTTTCCCTGAAATGTGTCTATAGGAGGTGCCTTTGGTGAACTCTCTGAGGGCAGTATCTGTGCCGCCCCACTCTTGAACGGTAACAGCATCTGAGCCAGATGCGGGCTGCCCGGACTTCTTCTCACCGCTTGGAGAAAACTGTGGAGAAACGTGAATTTTTCCCTGGTTGCATTTAGCATCATCTCTTCCTCTTTGGTACACGATCTGACTGTAATCTACCGATGTGCAGATTCATGTCGTTAACCCCGTTTGGGATCTTAACATTAGTCCTACACCTGAGGATTTATGATATTCGCCACTTCTAGAAAATTCTCAGCCATTACCTCTTCGGAATATTTCCTTTTCCTCATTCCTTCTACTCGCTTTGAAAGCCCCTTGCAGCAATGGGGCTTTCTCATTCCTTTCTCATTCCTCATGTCACATAATGCGCTTTCATACCTTCCACATGTTGAGCTCTGTGTGCTGTCTTTTGGGAAGATTTTCTCAGATCCACATTTCTGTTTACTAATTTTTCCGCTATATCAGCTGTTTTACCCACCCAGTGGTTTCTAGAACTTGTGTTTGGTCCTTTTTCAAATCTACGTGGTTCTTTTACAATAGTCTCCCGTTTCTCACTGACCCTTTAAGTCCCGGCTCCTTTGGCATGCACAGACAGGCAGTAGGAAGCCTGACCCCCCCAGGAACACCCGCAGGGACCGCCTGCGCCTCCAGCCCCCTGTCCACGCACCTTGACTGATGCCACCCAGCACGCCACCCCCCGAGCTAAGACTGCAGGAGTCCTCCTGCGACGGGCATGTTGACGCGTGTTGACGCAAAAGCCTCGCTACGAAGTCAGCTACACCCAACTGAAGTTGTGTCTCCAGCTCTCTCTGTGCCTGGAAGTTCAATCAAGTCTGTGGCCTGTCTCCTCCATCTTTACCTCCTAAGACTGGGGAGAGCTTTGTGACACACATTTTACGAGCTGCAAATGTACAGATTATAAGGTACACGCAGCTGGCCTGGCGCCGGGCCAGCCGCTCGGTGCCAGTGACACGGCCGTGGCATCACCTTCGCCACCTCCATCCACGTCTGGTTCGGCACTGCATTCGGCAAAGCTCCATCTCGCCAAGGCTGGGCTTGCCTTGCTTTATGAGGGTTTAGGCTCCATGAAAGAGAGCAGAGGCCGCTCAACTTGACTTGAAATTTAGCAACAGCCCCTTACCGAGCACTAGGGGCACCATCCTACGGGAGTGCGCCTCTGACACCGCCACAAAAATGAAGCAGCTGACAGAACTGTGCTGAATAAACACAACTACGGTATTTTAAAGTAACTTTGAGGTATTCTTAGCTTTGAAACGCTTATTTGATTGACTGATCGAACAGCGGGAGGTCACATCTCTGCCAGCACTGAAGTAAGCCAACCCAGCTGGGCCCGTGCCGGCGGCCCGGTAAACCGGAAATACAAGGACGTTTCTCTGGTAAACTGTAACCAGGACATGAGTGTATGCGACAGATTTATTAACTTCCGCAGGTTTTTCTTTTCAATGTGTCTTCTAATCAGTTAGGTTGCTGGACTGAGAGTGACCCAACACTGAGCACTGTCCCCTCCACAACCGCCTCTGTCTCTGCGGCCGTGTCTATGAACACGAGGGCACCGCGCACGGGGTCCAACTTCTCCCACACTCTAGTGTTTCACACATACAGCTTCCTGCTAACATGCTGCTTTGCTTCACAGTGGAAAAAATTACTATCTTTGTGGGGAGAGAACCAAAGAAAGGGCAATTACAGAGAAGTCTTTTAATTCACCTTCAGTTATGTCAGTTTCACTAAGGTCAGCACGAGTCACGGCCTAGTTCAGCTGTAGTGCGCGGACGTCACTCAGACCCCCCTCTTCTCAGGTGCGCCGGAGGCTACCAGGCACCACGGAGCAAACCGCGCTGCCCGTTAATGAGGTAATTAGGTGTGGTCTCCGCCGGGCTCACGAAGTCCTGCTGCACAGAAGGATGCTAACAGGACAGAAAGGAAAGGAACGAGGACCTGAGCTCTTCGAGCCGAGGCTGAGACAAAGGAGTCCTGACAAGAGACGTGCGACGAGCCCAAGGCCGTCTCCGCTGAGCCCATCAGCCACTCAGGCGGTCCCAAGTTGGTGGTGCCACAAAGGCAGACTGAACAGAAGTCTAGAAGAGATCACTGGTTAAATCATTACCAGCCAGTTTTATTTATACAGGAGCCGTAATTACAATCAATATGGAAATTAAGCAAAGACATTCATCCTCTTGTGTGTGATTTAATATGCAAAACAAATCAAGTGTGAGTCACACCAAAGTAGGTATGCAATCTTACTTCCACTCCTCTGGTGGGTGTGCAAGTTCATACTTCTCCCTCACATTGGAGACACCCATATCCAAATGGAGCCAGTGAACCTCCTCTGACCGCAGGTGACTGAGGCGAAATCCATAGCAGGCCACGTGCTTTACTTTGTGACTGTCCACTATCTTCTGAATGATGCCCTAAAACATACCCCCCACAAAAATGACTGTTACAAACAAAAAAAAAACTGTATGCTAAAATTAATGCAATGTTCATTTCTTTCAGTTAATTATCAGAAATCTTTGGTAAAAAGAGAACCAAGTTAAACAAATTACTTAATTTTTCTTAGGAGTCTTTTTCTCTCAAATAGTATTTTTATGAACAAGGAAAAGTTTTGAAAAAACACACAATGAGGCTCTTCCCTTTTCTTTAGTGATAAACAAGGCATGGAAATGTACATTTCTGCAGCTCTACCTCTGCTCCATCCCCAAAACCTGACAAAGCATTCCAGCCACCCTCTGCACGTCACTTGCTGATAACAAGACCCGAGGACAGGGTTCTACTTTCTGAACCCAGGATAACATCTTGTTCTAGACCAGGCTGCAACTTCAGTGTCATTTCTTAGGAAGCACACTTAGAAACATACAATGAAGGCCACGCTTCTGGTGATACTGATGATGCAGGAGAAGCTACCAGGCTGGGCCTGACCCACCCGCTACGTGCTCTTTACAGACTACAGTGCGGCAACCCGAACAGTCCCCAGGCCGAGTGCCCCTAATACATGTGCCCTGAGTGCAGAGCAAAGGCGGGAGGGAAGGCCGCCTCGCCAAGATGAAGCTCATCCTGGGACTCGGAACCTGTGTCCGCCCAGCTGTGGAAGTCACACGTGTACACGGATGTCAATGGGCAGCACACATGGGGCCTCAGAAGGGAATCCAACAGTCCACTTGCGTCCTTACGGGAGGGTGTGCTAATCACTGTCCACTGCACTCTTCTCCATGCTTCAGGCCATTCATAATTTGTAACGATGCTGATATTAACAGGAAAAGGACTGCCACTGCTTTGTTTTAAATTAGCAATTAACCGAAGGTATCCTATTACTTGTAATATAAGACACGCCTTAAAAAGTTTCCACGCACACTAAGTATTTCCATATTAGGACATGATGCTGTCGGTAATAAGGATGTCCCTATCCCTATTCCTGAGAAAAGAGAAGCACATGTACTGTATATGCAAAAGCCCTCAAGGACCCAGTGTGTCCACGCCAAAGGCATCACATGGCACCTGCCCATGGCCAGCCTCCCTTTCAGACTACTGGATCCCAGGAGAAGGACGTGTATCAGGCATGGGAGAGTGACAGGGGAGGAGAGAAAGCAAGGACAAAGGACTGGGCTGGAGGAGTCACAGGCCACTCCGCAAAGCAGACGAGCTCTCTGTGGGACAGGAAGGATGTGCGCAGCCCACAGAAGTCTGGGTGAAAACTGAAGTAGGCATTAAGTGTCCTTCCTGGCTTTCAGATTCCAGGACCAGAATTTCTGATGGGGACACCGTGAAGGACGCTGCAGCCAGTGTCTACCCAAGGGCACTCAGCCAAGGGACAACAGGAGCCGACACCCAGCCCGCCCCGTCTTCATTTCGTGGGCTCGGGGTGGGGGATCTGCTGAGAGGAAGAGACCTCCATTTCTAGCAAGTCCCTCAGAGGCAGCTTCTACAGCTTCTCCTTGCCAACAGCACGGATCTCTGAGCTGCACAGGACAGGCACTGGCGCCTCTTTCAAATCCCCACAAAAGCGCTTTGTCTTCCTGTCCCAGCTCTGCCAGTGTGTCGCTCAGTGCACAGCGACACTGCTGCCCTCGCGAAGGCTCCGGTTCAGCACATCTTCTCTCCACTCTACAGCGGCTCCCTGGCAGCTGGCCGATTCCACAGCCCCCTCGCTCCTGTTAGGGCCACAGTTCATGTGCACATCTGTCCCCAACCACGGGTCTCAGGGGGTCTATCCTTTGGGCACAGACCATTTCTGACCGTTGCATGTGCTACCAACCTTTCTGGATGCCGTCCCTGAGGACCCCCAGCAAAGGTTATTTTCATGACCCCTCAAGAAATGGGCATGCAGGTGCCCACCTGCAGAGGCGCAAGTGTACAGACGCTTATTCCAGAACTGTGGAGCCCGGGGGAAAAGCAGGCTCCCAAACGGGAGTCCCGAGGGGTAGATAGAATTTCGGTCCATTCACCTGCTCCCGCCACCTGAAGACACCCAGAATGACCTCGGGTTTGGTTCTGTGGAACAAAGAGCTCCCATCCTGCAGGAGCTCCCCATGATACAACGCTCTACCATTCACTTTTCACTAAAATAGTAATAGGAATTAGCACACAGACATTCCCCTTCAGGTCCTGTTTTGCTTTTTCATTATGCTTCTATATTGTGTTCTGTCCTACTTCTCTAGAACTCCTCAATATCTCATCACTGACTCAGCTCGAGTGGCAGCCAAGATTATGGATATGCAAGGACATACATATCTGAAGCTCAGTATACACACTGAGTAACGTGAATAATTTTGAAAACTAAATATTTGGTTCTGCGTGACTGAAAAGTAACTTTGAGAACTAAATATTTAGTAAGGAATGCACACTCAAAACAAACCACCCCAACAGTACTACCATATGGAATGTACGCATGTATCACACGTTATTACTTCTGGAACACACACGTTTAGAAAAGGACCTCCAGGGAGACAATAGGACAGGGGTTTACAATATGCCACTAATGGCACCTGAATTAAATTTAAATTTCTCAACCAGGCTTTGATGTCCCAGGACAATCCCACCCAGAGTATATAAACCTACATTTAGCTACTTTGAAATATCCCTTTACTCATCTATATCATATCCCAGAATTAGGAAATATATCATATTCCTGATTAATTTTGACATGAGATATTCACAGGAAAAGGATTCGGGGATGAAAGACCCTAGCCAGTGTAGGCACCATGCTTCTGTCTTATCAGGAACACAGCGCGCAGCCTCCAGAGCCATTCTCTTCCGAGCGGACAGCTCTCTCCTCGCTGGCTTCCTTGCTCTGGGGGAGAGCGGAAGTGAGCTGTGTGCGGTCCCGCTACGAACGAGCTTCTCGCTGGTATCACACACCCACAGGCAGCACCGCTTAAAAACAGATGCACTGGATCGAAAGCCACTTAAAAAGGTGGCATTTTTGGAAGTATGGCCACCAGGGAAACTAGAGCAATGATTCTTGGCACATAATGTTCGAGACTGTCCTTCATCTCATGCCAGTGCCGGATAAAATCAATCCAAGTGTCTAATCAGTGTGATGGACCGTGGGGTGGGGGCAGGGCATTTCATTGTTGTTCTAGTTTACCTTTCCCTGATTATATACTAGTAAGATGATGCTGTCATTTCATTTTTAAAAGTTCTTTTTATGATTTTGCTTGGTCACCTTGGTCACTTATTTTTTAGACAATGCTCTAGGAAGAAAGAATGACCTCTCAACTGGCAGAAAGAAATCCTGCAAACTGTCCCTTCACGCCTGTTCAGTCTTGAATATTACTCACTCATCCGGTGAGTGAACACGTCCGCCTCTAGCCTACATACGATGGGTAAGACAGAACCCGTACCCTCCGAAGCCTTCGTCTAGAAGGAGAGAGGTGATGCTGAACACATACACTAGCACGGCCTGTCTGTGGGGAAGGCGGCAACCAGAGAGCAGGAGACATTTGTTCTGTCTAGCTGTCTTCTCAGGGATCTGCAAGGCTCCTTCATCACGAGAGAGATCTGAAACCCTGCACGGTGTTGTTAACAGCGCTCACCTCTTTACTTCCTCCCAGGAGTGCGAGTGCAGTCATCACTCCTGATCTGCTCACTACAATGTCCGGCGGCTTCTGGTCTGTGTCCCTCTTTCAGGTGCTCTTCAAGGTAAGGAAGCCAACTGCTACCACTGTCGGTTCGGCACTCAGCCTGAAGTCAGCCCCGAAGTCCTCCGGGACAATGACAAAGTCCTTCCTCCTACTGCTGCTCTGACAGATGACCACAAACTTCTGGGCTTAACAGAACACAAACGCGTACTTCTCACTTCTGTAAGATTGCAAGTCTGAAATGGGTCTCACTGGGCTAAAATCAAGGTGTTGGCAGGGAAGTGCCACTTTCTGGAAGCTCTAGGCTGGCCTTCTCCGGCTACCAGAGGCTCTCCTGTGCATCCACAAAGCCAGCAGTGCTGCGTCTGACCCTTCCTCCGCGGCCCCCTCCCCCTGACCACAGCCAGAAAAGGTCTGCGGCTCCTCATCTCCCCCATCTCAAGGTCATCTTCGTCTTGGTCACATCCGCCATGGAAGGTCACGTATGCACCGGTTCTGGATTAGGACATGGCCCTCTTCAGGAGCCATTATTTTGCCTGCCACAATCACCAGCTCTGCGGGTCCAGTGACAGAGAATTAACTTCCTCATGCTTGTGCGGTCACAAAATCTTCTTAACACTGCTTTGGACTCCATTTTTTTTCCTTAAGGTTATTCTTTCTAGTTTCTTCCTGGGTGACACTCTCCCTCCATTAAAGGAGTAATTTAACTAAAATCTCTGTAGTCCTTTCCTGCACCAAAATTATTTGAATACCAGTAATCAGTGTTTGAGCTTTTAAACGCACATTCACTGGATCCTCAGCAGATAGAAGTAGTTTACATTTGAAAATGGAGACACGCAGAAGGCATCAGTGACAACACCTAACAGTAAGCCCTGGCGACCACGGAAGAGACCACGGGGCTACTGCACACAGAGGCCTCCAGGCAGCCATCTGGGGCTGAGCTCGGGGGAAACTGCCCGCTGGGTGCCTTCCCCGACAGCCACCAGCCATTGCTAGCACAGCACAGCTCTGTTCACAGAGCTCCCGACTTCCACCAACTCACAGAATCGCAAACTGTTCACGTGTTTGCGCACCCCGATCAGAAAGCTGATCTGAAACTGATCAGAATGTTTCTCTCCACTGTCATTCTTCCCACTGCCCGCTCGGTTACAACAGTCCCAATCCAAACACATTCACCTTTTAGCAAGCCACAGGACTGATTTCCGCTCGCAACTTCACGCAATCCCATCACCTTGCTCTAGAGGTTCAGGACGAGCATGGAAACTTCCAAGTGCACTGCACAGTCAGAAAAGGGCCTCGGGCTCATTAGTAAATGTGAAGATACTTTGAACGTGCCAACAATACTGTCCAACAACTCAACTGCAACTTAATCTTCAGTGGCATCATGTGGACCCTGCCCAGATATGGTGTCTCGGTATAAATGGATTGTTTTAGACCCTGTGATTTAAGGAAAATAGTACCAAGGTAGGACTGAAGGTCTGACAGAAGTTATCAGTAAGCCCAGGTATGGTTTTCGATAGGTGTAATCTCTCTCAATTCAACTTCTTTTATGATTATTAGTCTACTACTTGGTACTGCTGCAACCAACGTTCCTAATTTACATTTCTGTCAGAAATACTCCATTTCCTCTAGGATTTCGTGTAGTGCCTGCAATGGGGATCTGCCAAGTAGATGCTGTGTGCCTGCGAGGCCCTGCTGACGAGGCCGGGACATCAGTAGCAGGCAGGAGGGCCCCTGCTGTCACAGAGCTTTCAGTCTAGGGGAAGAAAGCAGAGAATAAAAGAGTAAACAAATCAAGAGACAAGATAATCTCAAGGAGAAACCACCATCAAAATGGGGTGACGGGCAACAGAAAAGGTGGAAAAGAGGGAGCCCTCCTGGGCTGGAGGCTGAGGGTGTTAGGACAGTCACAGAAATTAGGTAAGAATGGGCCACAAGGAGCCCATTCTCATCGGCCACTGAAGGAACTCGGCTTTCCTCTGAGAGAAATGGGGAGCTGCTGGAGGTTTTGGGCAAATGACTCGAAGACCGGCATGTTGGAGAAACAGCCCAGGAAGCAGCAAGTCAAAGGGAGTGAGCCGGAGGAGAGAAGGCTGTGGAATGTGACAGGGAGAGGAGAGTCAGGGGCTTCTGAAGGACCTGAACACTCACCCTCCACGAGAGAGGAAGCCACAGGAAGGTTCTGAGTGGAGGAGTGACACACTCTGGCTTTCTCATAGGACCACCTTGTTGCTGGACTGTGAACAGACGGAGGTGTCCCGGGGGACGGTGGGATGTCAGGAGACCAAGTGGCTCAAAGAAGGTGTCGCAGCAGGGGTCAGATGATGTAGGTGGATTCTGGGTGCATCTGGGGAACCATGTGGACACAAACAGCTACTGAATTGGATGCGGGGCGTAAGTGAAGGAGGAGCAACAGGTGATTCTAAGTGTCTGAAAGAAGGGAGGCCCTCAGATGGACGTACAGACAGTCCTTTCGGAGACAGACGAGAGGGGCAGAGGCAGCTGGGCGGCACAGGTCCCAAGTTCAGAGGGAGACCAGTCAGAACAGGAGGCAGGTGTGGAGAAGGCAGAGCTGGAGTAAACGCTGGTCACAGCCTGAAGAGGCCACGGCGATGGAGGAGAGGTGCGAGGGGGCTGCACACAGGCCGCAGCCTACATCCCTCCAGCACTGCTTTCTGGGCGCCCGGGTCGGATCCATTAAGTCTCCTAACTGTTCTCTTAAAGAGAGCCTGTGGTATTAACATCCTACACCCTACTTCTCTACAAACACCTTCGTTCCACACCTTCACGAGCAGTCTGTGTGGACGACTTCTGAGGTACAAGTTCCTTCCCTGAGCCCTGAGAAGACACTGTCCAGTCCTGCATCCAGCACTGCGGATGTAAATGTCATTCTGTTTCCCAAGCAGGGGAGTCCTCTGGTAGAATCTGGAGTTTCCTGTAACTCTTACTCCTCCGAAGTACCACTACCATGTTTCTAGATGACCGTTCGTATTCAACATAGTCCGGCATGGGTTAACCTTGGTGCTTCGGGGTTGACCTCAACCTGAGCTCCAGAGCTGCCTGGAGCACGGGGCCGACACGGGGCCAAAGCCACGGCCGAGGTAAGTGGTGTCTGCGTCCGTGGGCCGCTGCTTCCTTAGGGCAGGATGCGCGAGCCCGCCAGCACTTGTCGGGAATCGTGACTGGGGGTACGGCCTGCAGCTGATTCTGGTGGTGCCTGGGCAGTCACATGGGTTGAGGCAGAAGGTGAAGAGAGAAGGTGCTTCCGTCCCCGTCTCACAGACCCCCACAAGGAGGTTCGGGGCCTCCTCCCACACAGCTGTGGCCACGTGGGCCGGTGACGGACTCTGAGTATCCAAGGCCACAGGGCCTGCCCCTGAGACTCTCAGGTCCCTTCACAAAGGAGCCTCTTCTGTCGCTGCCTGGCACACGTTGCCTATAACTGACGGGGTCCTAGGGATCCTCTCAAGAACCGAACATTGAAATTAACTAAATAGGAGAGGCACATACATGTGAAAGGAGCAAAATTACAAAGCGCAGCATGAGAAATCAAACCTCTGTTATGAACTGCAACAAGAATCCAGATATTTCCTGTTGCAAATAAGCCTCTCAATGCCCCCAGAGGTGGCGGTACTTCCAAGTCAGGCAGTCTCTCTGATCGCTACTTTCTACAGAGCACAACTGTCTGGCAGAAATAAAAATGCAAGCAAGCTGTATGTTACTTTAAAATTTCTAAAAAAAAAAAAAAAAAAAAAAAAAGGTAAAAAGAAATGGATCAATTCAATTTTAATAGCATTTTATTTAACCTACAATGTCAAGAACATGGTCTTTTCAACAGGCAATCAAAACAGGTTACTAATGAGGTATTTTACATTCTTCTTCCACACTACATCTGCAGAGCCTTGTGTTTGTCCCGAGAAACAGCAGTGGAGACTAGCTTCCTCGGGGCGCGCGAGCGCTGCACTCGGCTACTGGGGCAGGCTGTGCAGCAGTGAGGGTCGGAATGGAATTACATCGTTGTTGTGGATGACAGTAAGCCATCTCTTTGCAGAAACTGGGTGGCCTGGCTTCTTCTCTGCTACCATTACTAAATGGTCTATTTCTTTCTGCCAAGTGCCCACACTTCCACTCTGAACCCCCCCCACCCCACTTCGGCTGTAGGTCACTAGGCCTCAAGTGCTACCATCTTCCTTCCACTGTACTCCTGCCTAACAATACAGGCGAGTTCCTTTATCTGTATCGTTCCTTGTGTGATGCTCCCTGAGGAGAAAGACGGCATGGACATGTGCTTCGGTCCTGTTTTGTTCAGTCGTACAGATCCATTAATTCACGATAAAATACTGCATTTCCAAATGTCACTGCATTAGATGAAAGCAGGTCATGAATCACACCAGCTTCCATCACAGGAAAAGCTCTCGCGAACCAATCAATGCCACCTCAGAGTTCTTTGCCTCAAGTTGAAAAATCATCAACTGATGGGAGCTGTTAAATTTCAAACATTTATCAATTACTATGAAATAAAACCACCCGGGTCTCAGTTACATGGATGTGCTTGTACCGATCTTCATAAAAGTTCAACAAATATGTTCTCATAACTCAGGTATGTGAATCTGGCTTTCTTCTTCACAACATAAATGCTTTTCATGTCTGATAAGTTTTTAACGTTGGCTACAGGCTTGACGTGTGCCCGGTGATCACTGGTTTTCTCCTTGATGTGGATCCTCTTGTGTGCAGTAAATCTGATACCAAAACACCTTTGTCGTGGAGCCTTTCCAAGGTGCATTTTCGGATATAATCAATCTTGAATATCTGCTAAATGTCTTGTCAAATTCATATCTCTGAGAGGCAACCCTCCTGTGCGAATACTCAGAAGTTTATTAAGGCTGATGCAAAGTTTTTAACAAACTTCCTCATTCACTGTAACTGAAATTCACAAAGACTAGAACATACACTAAGAGCCTTCACATAAACTCTACGTTTGCAAGGTTTGTCTCCATCGTAAATCCTCCAATTAACATTAAGACAGAACACCAGCTGCTGGCCTTGCTACCAAGTGATTGTGTTTATAAGGTTAAATGTAAAAAAAACTACAGGAAAATTAGGATAAGCCATCAAGCTTCATAAAAAGTTTGTAACAAGAGACTACTACATTCAACTACAGCACATGAACAGATGTTAATACATATTTAAGCCTGAACGAATTATTCACCTTTGAATAATGAATCCGCCTGAACAGCGAGGACTCCAACATTATAGAGATAATGGGAAATTATCCCTTTAATTTGCTAAAAGTACTTCAGGCATAGAAGTTAAAGAGGAGCAGATGAATTAGCTTCATTGTTATGAAAAGAAAGGGGGAACAGACACATCTGTTCATCCTGGCACTGGACGCTGTCCTCCCTAGGGATGAACAAGGGAGTAGGTAGAGGGGAAGGAAGGAGCAGTGGTTCTCTAACACGGGGCAAAGTAAACACTTGCTGACAACTGAAGTCCTGAACTCGGTTCTCTGAGAGCGCGCAGCTGCCCGCTCACCGCGCCGACTCCCAGCAACCTAGGCTCTTCACGCCTCTCCCCACTCCTGGCCCACAGGCCCGCAGCCCGCGCAGCAGCACGCAGCCTTCCTCACCCGCAGCCCCCACAGCAGCACGCAGCCTTCCTCGCCCGCAGGCTCGCCGGGCAAGCACACTCTGTCTGCCCTGCAACTAAGGCCACAGGTGTCCCCTGCCCCCCTCCAGCAGACAGGAGGCTGGAGAAGCAGGGACCCTTGACAGCCCCAGAACCTTGGCAAGTGTCTGGTATACGGACCCAGTCAGTTTTTGAAGAATCTATCCTATCTGGTGTCATGCAGATACCGTCAAGATTCCCTTTCTAGGAAATAGTTTATTTCCTAAGTATTAGAGGTTATTTTAATTACTGTGTTCTCTTCTATGCTAAAGAGTTTAAAAAAAGGGAGAGAGAAACACATGCATAGCTTTATATGGATAACATATGGTTCAGTTATTATTTTCCTAAGAGATTTTACACTTAAAGTTCTGGTCAGTCACATATTACAGGAATAAATATTATAAAGCAAAAGGTAACACTGCTGTAATATGGGAATAAAAATTTTTATCTTTTTTTGGTCTGTGCCATTAGCCTACATGCTTATTTAACTTAAATGTCCATGGCGCTACCTCCAGGAAGATGTACCTACCCGGACGTCAGTGGCATCCCCGTGCCGGATAATACTGGCCCAAGTAGCTGGTTCGCTGCTGTTTTCAAAGTAATGAAAGACTTTCAACACCCGCTCCATTGCCCCGGGGGACCGCTCCGCGCCGGCGCCCAGGTGAGTCTTGGTACTCGAATTCGGTGTATGATTCAAGTTTGGGTCAAGGTAAGCAGCTGCCATTATTTTGCTAGATGCTATGTATCTGTCATACTCTAGAAGAGAAAAAAAAAATAAAAAGGTCAGCGCACCATATTTGAAATCTATTAAAATGTGGTTAAAATCTATTAAAACGTGGCATGCTGGTCCTCGTACTAACAACACTGTTCGACGTTCTTCCCTTCTGGTCACGTCACACGCAGAAGGGGAGCATCAGGAGAGCGGAGACCTGACTGACCGGGACAATCCCTGCTCCCTGGCACCCACGGCGGCAGCAAATTCACAGCAGCGTCACAAATACTTGTTAAATGTTTCTTAACAAATTAAAAGGTCCTATTTCAGCTCTGTCAAAAGTTCACCATCGATAAACAATATCCCCTCACTGTCCTCCCTTTTAAAATCCCAGCCTTTAAATCTGGGGGAAAATCTCCCAGGAAAGCCAAGTACGTTCCTTTTGCTGCCTCCGTCTGCAAAGGAGCACGTGAGCTGCGGCTCTCTCCACACAACGAACACTCCCGGAGTGGGCAGGACACATACTCGGCCCTGGAGTCGAAAACCCCAGAGGTAAAGCCAGGCCCTCCCGCTTAGCCAGTGCCTCAGCAGGAGAGTCAGCCCAGTCACAGCTGAAAACAAAACTGAACCAGGAAGCAAAACCAACCCAAGTCTGTCCGTGTGACAGGAGGACTCCCACTTGAACGTGGGGGTAGTTCGGCCAAGACGAACACTCCCACTGAGAAAACTCAGAAGAGTCAGATTAAAAACCAGCCCAATGTTTTCGAGTCCGAGATGTTGTGAGGCAACCAGGACAGCAGGGAACACAGATGGAGATTAAGAGACACTGAAAAGCTGCCTTTTCCCAAAGGGCATCTGCCAATTCTGGGCCTTCGAGAGCCTGAAGATCCAAGAAAAGCCACCGACGAGACACAAGCAGCTGAGCTTTTGGCCATGAGAGATCAAGTGAGAAGCGTGGGGACCCCAGGACTCTGGTGAGCAGGACACATACTCTGCTAGGTAGGTGTCCCCTTAAGACAGTCACCAATCCTGGAACCAAGCCCAGAGGGAGCCTCTAGAAGCTGGTGAGGCTGAAAACAGGCAGAAGGGACGAGGAGTCCACCCGGGCCCAGGACATGAGACACAAGAGCATGGCCGACAGACTCACTCTAGCCAACAGAAAGCTCTAGGCCCCAGCCCAAGTCCTGTCTGCAGGGGAACGCTCACTGCCTGTGCACGGGACGCAGTCACTGAAACAGGCCAAGGGCCGGGTGAAGAGCAGGATGCCGTGAGCACCAGGACTGACGTTACTGAAGTGTATTCTGTGAATAGCATTAAAGCTGGACAACCACAAAACAACTAGAAAATTCCTAACTGTCTGGAAACCAAGCAACGTATTTCAAGTAACCCATTAGCCAAAAAGAAACTCAGAGTATTCTGAATTTAACAATGCAATTAAAAGAAAGATCGGCGCTACATGCAGACAGAGCTGTGAATCCATTAAAGTCCACACTCACTTTTTTTTAAAGACTTTATTTTTAAGTAATCTCTACAGCCATCCTGGGGCTCAAACTTACAACCCCAAGATCAAGAGTTGCACACTCCACCTGCTGAGTCAGCCTGCAGTCCCTAAGATCTATACTCCTAAATGCACGTACTAGCAACGAAGATCGGAAATTAGTGATCTAAATATCCACCATCTCACAGTGCATTTAGCAGTTGAACAAAATCAAGGTTTGCTGGTTTGTTTTGACAAGAATAATGGAACTGATAGACATCCAGCAAGACTAACCAAGGGAAAAAGGTCTGGTGGAAACCAACGCCATCAAGGATAAAGCAGAACAGAGAAGAGGATGTTCTTAATGGGAGGTGATGACAGAGTATCAGATACTGACAAGCGAAAGTCACTAACTGTATGTCAATGAACATGAAAGTTGAGATGCATATACAATTTTTTAAAAAGATTTTATTTATTTATTTAACTGAGAAAGAGAGAGAAAGAGAGCGCGAAAGCAGGGGGAGCGGCAGAGGGAGAGGGAGGAGCAGGCTACCCACTAAGCGGGAAGCCTGACTTGGGGCTCGATCCCAGAACCCTGGGATCATGACCCAAGCCAAAGGCCGACGCCGAACCGACAAAGCCACCCAGGTACCCTGAGATGCACACACAATTCTTTGCAAAGTACAACTTAAGCCACTATAAACTGCTGTTGTACAAAACTAAGACCAGAAACATAAAGCCAAAATGACATCTTCCATTAAAAATGGTCAATCTGTAATTAAAATTCTTCCCACATTGGGCGCCTGGGTGGCTCAGTGGGTTAAGCCGCTGCCTTCGGCTCAGGTCATGATCTCAGGGTCCTGGGATCGAGGCCCGCATCGGGCTCTCTGCTCAGCAGGGAGCCTGCTTCCTCCTCTCTCTCTGCCTGCCTCTTTGCCTGCTTGTGATCTCTCTCTGTCAAATAAATAAATAAAACCTTAAAAAAAAAAAATATTTAAAAAAAAAAAAAATTCTTCCCACAAAGGAATATCTGAGTTCTTCCAATAATTTAAGGAATAATGATATTAATCTTACAGAAATTCTTCTACAGAACAAATAGGGGACATTTCCCAACTTATCATATGAGACCAGCAAAACAATGATACAAAAGTAGACAAGGACAACACAAGAAAGCGTACAAATCAATCTTTCTTATCAACACGGGTGCAAAAATCTTTTTAAAAAATCAGCAAATTTAATCACACAATATTTTTAAATAACGTATTATAACCAAGAGGGGTTCGTCAGAAGAATGCAAAGGCAGTTAAACATTCAAAAAGCGCTCTGTGTTTTCAACAGCCTTCTTCCTACTGCCAACATAGAAGCCACCAGGACACCCTTCAGCAGGAGAAAGGGTAAGCGAACTGTGGTCCATCCCGGCAATGAACATTTAGTACGAAAAAGCAATGAGCTACCAAACCACGAAAACACTTGGAGGAACTGTAAATGCAGGTTACTGAGAGAAGCCGATCACACTCTAGGATTCCAACTATACAGCACTCTGAAAGTGGCAAAACCATAGAGGCCGTAAAATTTCAGTAGATGCAGAGTTGGGGAGGAGGGGCGGGGATGACAATGTGGAGCACAAGGGATTTTTAGGGCAGTGAAAAGCGTACGTATGGCGTATCATGACGACACACGTCACTATACATCTGTCCACACGCGGGCACCCCCAGAGTGAACGGTACAGCAGATCGTGCACTTCGGGTGATCGGGTAAGTCCACGTATGACACAGCACCATTCTGCTGGGGCTGCTGACGACGGTAGGGCTGTGCACGGTACCAGATCAGCGGGCAGAGCGGAAATCCCTGGACCTTCCCCCAAGTTTGTTGCAAGCCTAAACAGCTCTCAAAACAAACAAACAAAAAGCCTCTTAATTTTTTTTTAACCAATCAATATAACCAACCAGATTTCAGGAAGGAGGAGAACCACAGGTGTCTTAATATATGCAGAAAAGCATCTGGCCAAGTTTACCAGCCATTCAGGATAAAAACTCTAAGCAAAATAAAAACAGGAAGCAGCTTCCTTGAGCTGAAGGGGGTATTTACATTAAACCTAATTTCCATAGCGCTGGGAAGAGCCCCTGCCCCGCCTCCAGGAACAGGAGTGAGCGGGTGGGTGCCCACCACTACCACCTCTGGTCGCCACCGTTCTGGAAGGCTTCCCAGCCAGGTTCCACAGGCGAAAATGAAGGCAAAACTCAGGGCTGGGAAGGAAGGAAGAGAAGTATCACTATTCCCAGACTGCACGGTTATGTGTGAAGAAAATCTCGGAGAGTAACATACGGGTGAACTGCTAGAGTTAAGAATGAATGCGGCAAGGTTGCTGGGCGGCCGGACGCAATCAACGACACTTCGGGTCGACTCCGCACTCTCTCTCGCTCCCCGGGCCGGACAGCGGGATGCGCACACACAGTGCAGCTGCGTCCTGACAGGCAACCCCACGTCCCCAGAGTCACTCCGAGGAACTGGCATCACAGCAGTGAAAGTCACTACCCACGACACCGAGCGTGCCAAGGGATAAGCCAAGCCAAAAACGTTACCGCAACACGCCTCCACGGCCCGAAGTCCACGGCAGAACCCGTCACAGGGCTTCAGGAAGCAGCGGACACACGTCTCCGCAGAGAAAGCGCTGCCATCGGCTCAGCACCAGAGGCCCCGGGACTCGGCCCAAGGCCCCAGTCCAGACAGCCCTGCGCGGGGGGCCTGGGGCTTCCTGCATCGGCAACGCTGACCTCGCTGCTGACTGCCGGAGCCTCAGCTCTCCCTTTACACAGGAGACAGACACTTTTTCAGCTCTTGAAAGAAGTCCCAAGTCAGGGTGTAAGGAAACCAGGTGCTGACAAACCCTGGGCTTCACTCTGGGCCTCACCCCCCAGTCCGAGGTAAATGCCCTGCGTAACACAGCGCATGTGAGAGAGAGTGGAAAGGAGCATCTTCCCGAGTCCTCTAGATGATCCTCGCTCTGACACACTAAAATCCGCCGAGACCACGAACTGGGGATGCTTGAAAGGCGCCAGCCCTTTAATAACACTGTCCACCAGACAGGAGGGACGCAACAAAGAACGCACACTGACCCGCTCAATTTAAACACCTTCAGACATAAACAAGTCTGGAGAATTTTTAAGGAGTTGGTGATGACCCTAGTTCCAGTAAACCCTTCAACAAACTAGATGGGTGTAAAAACTTTCTCCTTTCATACAAGATTTGGGTTTCTCTTCTCACAGAGTCTAACCCCAAATAAACTAAATCTCCTACGCAGATTTTATTTAACGAAGAGCTCACACTACTTAGATATTTAATGTTATAGTATCAGTATGTGACAGCCTGTATTTTCCCAAAGAAGCTGTAACACTGGTCCTGACTGTCTCTCCAACAGGTGTAGGCTACGTTCCTTGCCCTCAAGTCTGGGGGCGCTTCTGACCAGCCTAAGAAACATCCTACGCTAGGTATGAAAAGGCAAACCAGCTTCCCTTGGTTCCCTTGGTTCTCTTGGGCTACTCGCTCACGAAACCCAACCAACAGGCTCTCCAGAAGCCCAAGAACTGAGCTCTGACAACCGAAGCCTGAGCCGGGCTTCCCGCCAAGAGCTAGCACAGGCTTCTGAGCCATCCTCCGGGGGGGCAGAGCCACCCTCCGGGGGGGCTCCTCTGGCTCCCAGTTGTGACACCCGAGTTCCCACCACACGGGAACAGCTGTTCCTGTCGAGACCTGTCCAGACTGCAGATCTGAACAAAATAATTCTTGTCACTTTAAGCCACTCAGCGTTGGGATGACTTGCCGTCAACAACAGATAACCAGTACGGCACGCATTCCAACGGACGCGAGCACGAGCGGCTCTCGGCTCGCACGGGAGTGTGGGGCCCTACGATGACTTGCCAACGTGGCCTGAACAGCACTTGCCTCCGTCCTCCCCCTACTCCATGACTAAGGATACGGAGTGAGCATCTTTCCAATGCCTGGCCAAACTGTCCTACTCCCTTCTAAGCTTCGAGTCAGCATCCAGCACTTCATCCCTCGTACGTTCAGTGTCGTAAGCCATCTGCGAAAGCACGTCTGATAACGAACTTTCTTGCCAGGTTCACGTCCACCGGAACATCCTCTGTTTTGCCACAACTCTTTTCGTCAGTAAGTTCGCCTTTATTTACGAAGCTCCTCTGACTACGCAATTAGCAAGTCCGGCTCCACAGCAAAGGCGACCTTCCTACAGTCGACTACCTGTTTCTGGGACTCTCGGTCAGAACGCCGCACGGCGATCTGCGCGTGCAGGAAGTGTCTGTCCCACGGCGATCTGCGCGTGCAGGAAGTGTCTGTCGCACGGCGATCTGCCTGTGCAGGAAGTGTCTGTCGCACGGCGATCTGCGCGTGCAGGAAGTGTCTGTCGCACGGCGATCTGCCTGTGCAGGAAGTGTCTGTCGCACGGCGATCTGCGCGTGCAGGAAGTGTCTGTCGCACGGCGATCTGCGCGTGCAGGAAGTGTCTGTCGCACGGCGATCTGCGCGTGCAGGAAGTGTCTGTCGCACGGCGATCTGCACGGTGCAGGAAGTGTCTCGCACGGCGATCTGCGCGTGCAGGAAGTGTCTGTCGCACGGCGATCTGCACGTGCAGGAAGTGTCTGTCGCACGGTACGCACACACACACGTGTGTGCACACTCTCAGCACTCTTCGTTACTTCCTGCCGTGCTGCTGGCATGTCTGCGCCTGCATCATCTCCAGCTGCAGCATTCCGAGCCTGCCCAAACTCCAGCACAGGCCTTAAAAGCTGAAATAACTCCTGGGTCCACTGGCCAGATTAATGCAATGCGTCCCCCGGTTCCTAGGGCCGCTGCAGGCAAGCCGAGGGCTCCGCTGCCCCCGCTCCACGGGAGTCACCGACTTCACAGGTGCTCAGCACGTTCTATTCCACTTCCTGGACGACCCTTTCCTGCTTCAACTCTGCATTTCATCTTTGTTGCCCAATTCCCTCCTACGACGGTCCATTTTTGTAAGATGTCACAGGGGTTGATCACTGGCAAACAAGAAGGCACCACGACTGCACATCTGCTGTCTGTGTATAAACTGAGTCACAGACGCAGGGCGGCCCGTCAGCAACAGACCGGGACAGAGGTACCGGGACTGGCTACCGGTCACACGTCACATCCGTGATTTCTGTAGTGCTCTGCAGACTGAGTTCACACCGTACGCAGCAGCTCCCAGCTGACTTATGTGTGAACTACGACTGAACCGTGCCGTTGAGGACTGGGGTCATTGAAGCCACAGAAATTGGTATTCGTGCATCCTGGAGCCGCACACAGCACGGACTGTCTGTATAACAATCCAACTAATATTTTTATTAAATAGATTGTTTTTTGGACTTCAGAAAATATGGCAAATTATGTAAATCATTTACTTTATCTGAGATATCACTATAAAAATTTTCATGCTGTATTTCTGATGAAAATATTCAACATTAGCCTTTAATATCAACTTTAAATTGATTTCTAAGATTGGTAATATTGAGACCTTGAAGGTAACTATGAATAATTTTTGGAGATGTAAAAAAAATCCTAAGGAAATGAGGAATGGCAAAATTAAGAGTGCGACTGTGCTGAGCTAGGAGCGGTCCTATGCGTGTTCAGCCTAGTTCAACGTGTCTGGTATTTATAAAACCCATACTGACAAAATGCTGTTGATATGAGCAGGTTTTAAATCTAAAGCTACGTGTGTTAAGTGTGTAACGTGTGTGTGTGTGTGTGTATTTTTTTTAATTTTTTATTTTTTATAAACATATATTTTTATCCTCAGGGGTACAAGTCTGTGAATTGCCAGGTTAACTTGTGTGCTTTTGTTTATGTTTTAAAGACTTTATGAGAGCACAGTGTGGGGAAGGGCAGGGGGAGAGGCTGAAGCAGACACCACCCCTCCACCACCACCACTGAGCCTGATGCGGGGCTCGATCCCAAGATCCAGAGATCACGACCTGAACTGAAGGCAGATGCTCAACCAACAGAGCCACCCAGGCGCCCCTCCTTCTGTATATTTAAACTCAGAAACATAGGGGTGGCTACTGGCCAACATTGTGATCTGTTCCCTTACCTTATAAAAGGAGTAAAACCTAGAAACAATCAGAAATAATCTTTTCCATATATCCAATTAGCTAAACTCCTAAAACATACGTTAAACAGATTCCATCTTGGGATCCAGAAGGAAAACTATCTTTTCCCTTCTTAATATTACAGTAACTTCCTACACTGATAAACCCTTGTCATTTTTTTTTAACCCTTCTCATTTTTTTGCACTGTAAAAAAATAACAAAAGTATACAAGTGCTTTGTCAACTTAGAATATTAAAAATAATTTAGGTATATCCTGTCCTGGACTTCCTAAAACTTTTTAAAGATGTATTTATTTATTTGAAAAAGATAGGGAAGGGGAGGGAGGTGGCAGAAAGAGAGAGAGAGAGAATCTCACATAGACTCCCTGCTCTGTGGGGAGCCCAACCTGGGGCAGGATGCAGGGCTCACAGCAGGGCTGATCCCACGACCCATGAAATCACGACCTGAGCAGAAAGCAAGAGCTGGACACTCAGCCATCTGAGCCACCCAGGCGCCCCTGGATTTCTAGACTTCTGGTCACTGTGTTATGGGAGTCACCTCTGTGCTCAGTGGCAGCACTGACGGCTCTAACAGGCATATGTCCTCCCATTTAAAGCTTAAAAGTTAAAAATCTTTATCTCCAGGAGATAGGCCTTCAAGGTTGTTTATGATTTCAGCACGCTATGGAAACAAAGGGGGTTTTCTCTGTAGACACCTCTAATTAAAAATGGGAAAAGAAATAATGACTTGAGACATGTCTTAAAATCACACTGATCAGGCCTGAAGCCTGTATGAACACCTGCGAAGGTAAAAGGAGAATCCTGGAGGCTCCAGACACAGCAAGCGGGTCTTGTGTTTCTACTATTTCCGGTACCATGAAAACAGTAGTCCAGCTGGATTTAACAAATCTATAAGACTCCAACCAGATAACCCAACTGACCCTACACAAGCAATAGACAGTAGACACCCTTATCCTATGTTGGTTCAGTCTACCAACCTGTTCAGCGACCGTTCCAGTCCTCTCTGCCCTCGGACTACTGTTTCCTTCCCCTGTCTTTCCAAAACAAGCACATGAGCCAACAGTCTGTCCAACTGCCTATTTGGGTCTCCAATCCTCAAACTTCTAGCAAGGACCCTAGAACTAAAGCTATGAACCCAAATGGTGCTATATTTCACCCTAAAACTAAGAATCACATTTCCCTTTATCTTTTTTTTTTTTCAAGATTTTATTTGATGGAGAGAGAGATCACAAACAGGCAGGCAGTTGGGGGTGGGGGTTAGTGGGGGTGCTGAGCAGAGAGCCCAATGCGGGGCTCGATCCCAGGACTCTGAGATCATGACCCAACCCGAACTGAAGGCAGAGGCTTAACCCACTGAGCCACCCAGGCACCCCTCCCTTTATCTTTAATACCAGAATATTATTAACCCCAAGACACCTAAACTAGGCTCCAGGCCCCAGTTATTAACCAATGACACTGGTATATCCTTGAGCCCCAAAAGAGCTCAGGGACTCTGAGAACAGGAGAAAACATGAGCGTGAGGATCCACAGTCAGGGCCAACGGCCTTCCTCAGAGAACTCCACAGACACTGGTATGGATCTACTTCAATCCTCTCAGGGTACCTGTATTCCCCACCCAGACCAATTCAAGTACAGACTAATTGTTAGAAGTCCGGTATCCCATGCAGCGTTGTATATCCTCTCCCAACATAACCACCCCATCATTCTCTGTGACATCGGATAATCGTCTCCTGCACACCAGGTCAGATGAACTCTCCAGTAACTTGTATTTATTAATAGTTCCACGTGACACGTTGCTGGGAAGGGTCTGAAAACCGGCAGTTCGCCAGTTTGTAGGAGGATCTCTATGCCAGCTAGGAGCTCCCAATTGGGAGCATGGGGCCGTACAATCATACATCACAGGGAGCTATGGCACATGGAACATAGCGGCTCACCTCTCCAGCAAAAACTCATCGGCTCCCAGTCCTAGATACTATGGTTCTTCTCGACTCTTCACTGGACAGCCAAGGTGGAAACTGTACAACAGGTATCCTGGGTAAATAATTTAGGAAACGGGAAACGTCTGATGGATCACCCAAAGGAAAAAAGTCCACTTTGTTATCCAAGACGGGCCAACCTGATCCATGGGACTTTCCCTCTTGGGCCTTAAGCCAACTAGAAAACCAGCCATAGTGAAGGCGCCCCGGTTTCTTGTGACTGTTCTGCTGGCATCTTCCTCTGTGTTAGGTAGCTAGATATTTATTTATTTTTAAGATTTTATTTATTTATTTGACAGACAGAGATCACAAGTAGGCAGAGAGAGAGAGGAGGAGGAAGCAGGCTCCCTACTGAGCAGAGAGCCCGATGCAGGGCTTGATCTCAGGACCCTGAGATCATGACCAGAGCCAAAGGCAGAGGCTTTAACCCACTGAGCCACCCAGGCGCCCCAGTAGCTTGATATTTAAATATTGTAACAAAGCCACTGCACTAAGCTAAGATCCAATTAAGGCTAGAGTAACAAAAGGAAATGAGATGGATAAAAAGGGGGTTTGGAGAAACCATGATGAGGAAAAGAGGCCAGAAGTGGCCTAACTAAAGAAGAAGGGCCTCCAAGAGGCCGAGAACCGAAGCCCCACGACAGACGAGCAGCACACGCACGCTCCACTGTTTCCAGGAGCGCCGGCAGATAACTGAAGCTGCCTCCCCAGGCAGCCATCCACGAGCTCAAAGCCCACTTTGTCAGGTGCAGCCAATCAACCAGAAGTCCTATCAAGACCCAATGGAAAGACACTGCTTAGTAATTTCCATCTTCTCTATTGTCAGAACTGTAACATCTGCTAACACGACTGGATAAACAAACCGGCCATCCCTGCAACACAGCAGAGAGCGCTCGGCCATAACAAGGAACAGGTCCTGGTACCACAACAGGCAGAAGCCTTGACAACATTACGGCAAGTAAAAGCAGTCAGACAAAAGGCTGTACGTTGTAGGATCCATCTATACGACAATTCCAAGACAGGCAAATCCAAGGGGACAGAAAGCAGGCATGAGTTTGCCAGAGGCAAGGGGGAGGGAGTCGTGGAGGGACTGGCTATGGGTACTGGATCCCTTTTTGGGGCGACGGAGCTAGACAGCATTGAGGGTCACACAACCTGTGTGTCCACTTCAAACCACATGGAGAATTTCATGTCATGTGAACATGAATTTTTTCTCCATTTTTAAAATTTGTATTTTTTAAGTATAGCTTTTCTATGGCTCCAAAATTTTAAACACCAACGGTGCTTACTGTGGCAAAGACGTGGAGCAGCTAGAGCTTTTATACACTGCCGGCTGGGCTGTGATTTGATACAAGCCTTCGGAAGCGATCTCTGCAGAAGAGCACCGTGACACACAGCATGAGCAGCCGTTTCACTCTGAAGTACACGCCCAAGAAAGACACAGTCGCGGGGTCACCAAAAGACACACGGAGTATTCATGGCAGCACCACTCATACCGTCCATCAACAATAAAATACACACTGTGGTGGATGCTGAAATGGAATACTATACAGCAATGAAAAATCGGGGCTCGGTGCACCGACGCGGATGACTCTCACAGACATTAGGATAAACAGACAAAGTGAGTCATGGCAACAGAAATCAAAATGTTGGCCACCTTCTCGGGGACGCTGACTGAAGGGAGCCATCAGGGAGGCTGCTGGGGCTGCTGCCACCGCAAACACTGATACGGAAGGTAGTAGTTAATCCTACACCAGGATACATAGGATGTATGCAACTTACAGGAGATATATTTCAATTATATACATTAATTTACAAAATGAGAACAAATTTTTTTGCCAGAAGACTCTACACAACAATTAACCAAAAGCAACATGCCAAGCCAAACGCCCTGGATGAAATTACTTGCCTGAGAAACAGTTACCAACCCAGCAAAGCAGCAAGTCACAGGTGCACATTTTACAATGGCAACCATTCTTGATTTTTACGGTTCTGCCTAGGTCTCTCTTCTAACCATACATGAACATGCTGTTCTGCAAAACACGGAAAATTTGTATTTGCAAATACAAAATTACTGTTCATTTACCATCTTCTATGAGAGGACTTCTTTAAGCACACACAGACATGCACATGTGCCTATGTATATAGTGATGACAGAGATCTTTGAGAATCTGTTGAAAAACATGAACATTTCCAAGAGAAAATGTATACACACTAAAACACAGAAAATTCTGTATATGATCGCAAAGTTCATGGATCCTCTAAAACTCATGCCTGGACCCCAGCTCTAAGACCAACGGCCCAGCCAAGGGAGGCAAATGTCTGCCTGTACCAGCACTCATTACAAGTAATTAAAATGACCACTTCCGGGGTGACTGCACACACAAGGAAGGAAAGAGGTGAGCTCGTTAACTTCATCTCCAGCACAACTGTTAGAGGTGGGAGTGCCCGCCTGGTCACAGCCACATCGAAGTCTATGATGAAAGACACTGCGTGCTCTGTGGTCCGAGGATGGAAGTCTCCTCTGCGGCCAGGAGGTAACAGTGTGACACCGGGGGTTTGAGGCCCTTCAGTTAGGATACACTGTATATCTAAACACCAGGGAGCCCCTTCAGCCCCATCTAACAATGTCCTCTGCCCCTGAAACCCTCAGGCTGAGGGAGCTGTCCACTTACCCGCGTGCGCACACGCACACGCACGCTACCACTACGGTCCCCCCGCTGGGAGCAGCAGCGTGTGTGATGACGGGTGTGGCACATCCTGTCATTGTCGGAAAGGCCAGAGCAACCTGGTGGGTCCCACACACCCTGTAACCGGCCTTCCACACAGCTTCCCGGGACGCGCTGGCAACGGGAAGGAGAATGCAGGAAGAGATCCTTTTCCTTCTCGTTCAGTGAGCGGCAGCGAAGGGGAGGAAAAGAACTGGGGGACGTGCGGCCAGGTGGAGCGGGCGGGCAGCCGGCGGGAGGCTGGACGGGCGTGTCCGTGGCACACGACAGGCCCCGGGTCTCCTGGAAGTCCCAGTAGTAAGGACTGTCCCCTTGAAGCCAGGCTGAGGAGGTCATGCCTGGCTCCTAGCCGCGTCTGCTGAGCACGTCGGTCATGATACACATTCCTGAACACATCTTTGTTACTCACTGCAAATCTCCCAGATGAAACACGTTAAAGTACTTTTCTACAGTAGTACGGGTAATGGAATAAGATGTGTAAACATATAAAGTAAAACAGAGTGAATGGGATGTTCAAAATCCACGCAGAAGACCTCCGTGAACTAACTCCTCCGGCCTCCGTGAACTAAATCCTCCAGCGCTTCGACAGCTCTGAGTTCACACCTGCCATTTCGCATGCGGCATCAAAACACTTTCTTTACACAGAAACTACCTCAATAGGATGCCTTCCAAGCGCAGAAAAGTCACGCCTGCAGCGGGGGGCAGGGCACTCCTCCGGACCCCCTTCTCTACACTTGCGAGCACTTGGCCTTCATGGGCCGGCAGCGGCCGCGGGCTCCTGCCACGCCCCACCGCCGCAGTGCAGAGCGGCCTCGCCCAACACAGCTCCGCGCTCCCCTTCCCTGGCGCCTCTGGTCCTTAGTAAGCTGTAAGCGTGGCTCCTGGATCCCCTGTGAGGGGCCCCGCTAGGCCCTGCGCCCTCTACTGGGTCCCTGAGTCCTGGGAGGGCTACAGATGCTAAAGGTTCATGGTTGTTCCCCTGAAATCACTCTGCCAACTCGAAGGAGGTGTGAGAACAGAGCCCGGCCCTTGTGATGTTTAGAGACAGAAGAGAGAAAGAGCCTCGTTGCTGAAGGAAATGAAGAAGCCGCCGGAGGGCGAGGAGATAAACGGAGAGGCTGAGAGAACAGTCACGGAAGGAGCTGCCCAGCGCAGGACCTGGTCAAAGGAAGGAACTCCGCCCCCAGCCGTCCACCCCCCCTGTGGTGATGGGGGGCATAGCCTGCTGGAGGGGGTACCACAGAGCTTCCAAAGAAGAGGTGCAGACAGGAAGTGCAAGGAACTCACGGCATTGCGTGGCCAAGGGGAATAAAGACGGGGGACCCACTGCAGAGAATGCGGTGGTCCTACTGGCCCTGCACGTGGCGCATGAAAGCCACACACGGACACACGGACTGGAGACCAGGTCCAGCGAGTCTGCCTGTATTTACTAAATACGGGACTAATATCTCCCTGTGCTCAAATGGTATATACTTAGCTTCTACTGAGCAAGAAAAAACCTGGGGCTCCTGCCTGGCTCCTACTGTAGAGCAGGACTTGGTCTCAGGGTTGTGAGTTCAAGGCCCACAACGGGGGTAGCGTTTACTTAAAAAAAAAAAAAAAAAACAAAATTGAGTCTAGTATTAGAAGGTAAAAAACAAAAAGCTTTTACTGAACACTGCCCATGTTGCAGCTACCTAAGCAGTTCTGTACATACATGATCTCCATGCAATCCAGACACAAACCCAAACAAGCACACGCTACCCCTCCCATGAAGGAGAGACAAACTGAGACATAAAATTGAGGGAGAAGCGGGGTCTGGACGTCCCTCCCCGCCCCACCACACACAGTAAACTACTAGAAAACTGTGCGGGACACAGGAAGCAACGGCTTTCATCCTGACACAGGCAGCACCTAGCCACGACCTCTGAGCGGGGGACAGATGAAGTGAGCCCAGTGCTCTGCCAGGGAGGGTAACCGAGAGTCTGGTGGGCTCAAGAAGAACAGAGAGGCAGGACAGCCAGAACTTGTCAGGAGTCGTGCAGAGACAAAGTTCCAAACTCCCCATGGGCCTCCCCTTGAACATCTGGGCATTTGTATTCATTAGTTCATTAAAACAGTCCTGCCTAGTGGCTCACAAAGAAAAAATTATTTTTTTATTTTATTTTTTATTAACATATAATGTATTATTTGCCCCAGGGGTACAAGTCCGTGAGTCATCAGGCTTACACACTTCACAGCACTCACCATAGCACATACCAGTGTCCATCACCCAGCCACCCTCTCCCTACCCCGACCCCAACGCCCAGCAACCCTCAGTTTGTTTCCTGAGATTAAGAGTCTCTTATGGTTTGTCTCCCTCCTGGGTCCCATCTTGTTTCTTTTTTTTTCCTCCCCTCCCCCCACGACCCCCTGCCCTGTCTCTCAACTTCCTTGTATCAGGGAGACCATATGATAATTGTCTTTCTCTGGTTGACTTCTTTCGCTCAGCATAATACCCTCTAGTTCCATCCACGTCATTGCAAATGTCAAGAAAAAATTACTATTTTTAATGGGCCTGGATCATCATCTTAACACTTTAGTCTCTAAAAACTAACTCCAGAACTTAGCACAAAGAATTAAGTTAGGAGGGGCTACGGTGTCACGATGCCGATACAGGGTCTGGGCGGGCTTACAATGCAGCTCCACCAACATGAGAGTTTGTAAGAACCCCACCACAAACCTACTTGCCAACAATCTGTGCCTTAGGGGCGCCTGGGGGCTCGGCTAATTAAGCGTCTGCTTTTGGCTCAGGTCATGGTCCCAGGGTCCCGGGATGGGTCCCGCAGTGGAGCCCGGCATCAGGTTCCTGGCTCGGGGGGAGGGGGGGTCTGCTTCTGCCTCTCCCTTCTGCTCATGCTCTCGCTTACATGCTTGCTCTAATAAACAAATAAAATCTTTTTAAAAAAAAAGAATCTTTAACAAAATCAGCACATGATCGCTCCGCAAGTTTTGTGTGGGAACCACAGCATCGCAATACCTGCCCAATCTACCAGGTTACACTGTCATTTTCTTCAGTGTATTTATTTACTGTCCAGCTGCTACTCAACCAAAACATCTTACAGTAGACTATGCATGAGGGGCTCACGTGGGCGTCAGAGTATCGGAACAGACAGATACTAGAAAGACACAGACTGGTGGTCTGGACAGAGCAGGACAATGGTCCCTGCCCCTGTGGCCCTCATGAGAAAGACCAGCACAGACCAGTACATGAAGAACATGGTGTTGGGGGTGATGTTGGGAGAACAGGTGATCGCCCAAACTTGGGGCATGGCCAAGTGCCTCCAGAATCTGAGTTCCAAGCCAAGATGTTGAGAAAAGCCACGTCCAGTCACACCCAACAAAAGCCACGGCTGCAGCTGTAGGGTAGGGATCCGGGAGCGGCTTTAACTCAGACAGCAGAGAAGCAGGACACGGCCTCGATCCAGAGGCAGGTGGGGAGCCCGAATGCTGCAAGGGTATGCACCTGGGCAGCACCTGAGTCCCTGGAGACCAATCTGGAAGCTTCTGTTGCAATCCCCATGGCACTAACTACAGCCCAAGAGGTGGAAAGACTTGAGAGCCGTAAAAAGGTCAAGAGGACAGAGGCTGACTAAATCGCACACGTAAGGTTAGAGGAAGTCAGTGGCCACTTCTCTTGCTCAGGTGACTGAGTGGGAAAGTGACGCCACTTCACGGAGACGCAGAATACCAGAGAGGCAGAGGCTGTCTGTCCGAGGGACGGCATGCCCTTTTTTGCCCTCTTGTTGATAGGTTTCCCTTGTTGTGTGGAAACTTTAGTCTGATGCTGTCCCACTGGTTTATTTTTGTCTCTGCTGTGCGGCAGAGGCTGTCGAGGAACCCTGTACACACGGAGGACCCGGCGATCTATGCCCTGAGCAGAGAATCAGCTGCTTGGCTAGAGATCCCAGAACGTTCCAGTCTGCCTGTTCGCTTGGACCAGTCTCCTTAGAGAAGAATGCTTCCATCTTCTGCCAGGATCGGGTGAAAGCCTCCTGACAGGATTCTGGGAGCCAAACAGCAAGAAAACATGGCTAACTTCATTTAATACCCAATTTTGAGTGCAAGAACGCCATTTCCAGAGTAGAACTGTTAACAACCCACAATGGGGAAAAGAAGTTATCACAATAGCATTTCAACTGTTGCGGCTTTGAAGACTCACTGGTTAGGCAAATCCCTTAGATCATCACAACTAAAGCCATCAAGACTTGAGCCATTCAGTTACTTCCTATGGACAAGATACCCTAGACACTACAGCACAGCTAAAACTTCACCTAAATCACACAAGTAAACCTTTAAAAGAATGAGCCCAGGGCACCTGGGTAGCTCAATGGACTAAACCTCTACCTTCGGCTCAGGTCATGGTCTCGGGGTCCTGGGATCGAGCCCCGCATCGGGCTCTCTGCTCAGTGGGGAGCCTGCTTCCCCCTCCCTTTCTGCCTGCCTCTCTGCCTACTTGTGATCTCTGTCAGTCAAATAAATAAATAAAATCTTTTTAAAAAATAATAAAATAAAAGAATGAGCCCAACCTGATCCCTGAGCCTGTAAGTGAAGGCTGGAAATTCTGCAAGGAGGCAAGTGTCAGCAAAAGCTCCACAGACAGTGGCTTCCGAGCAAGATCCCGACTGAGAAGCAGAGCATGTCGCTCACTAACGTTCACAACTGTGCCTGGCTTCCCCCATCCCAGCAACGTGACTCTTAAATTATTAGAGGCTCCTTGTCTGCAGAGTGCAAGCAGTAACAGCCCCCACTAACTGACGTAGTAAGAGGAGAGGGCTTATTACCAAGGTGTGTTAGAGACCAAGTCAGCGTCTGGTCCGTGGCAGCAGCAGTTAGGAGGGATACCCTGAATTCTCTAGGCTGCTGAAAGGGAAATGCTAAGTTTGTTCTCCAAATTGAAATCCTGTAAGAACCCCCCCCACTTAACTAATACTTCAAAAGTCCCACCATCGCCCTAAAAAAGCATCTTCCCTGTTACACTTCAAAGCTTTATGAATCTATGTCCAAAAAGGAAACAACAGACTATGCTTCCTACTTTGGCAATATCTGGGAAGTCTGCAATGGGTCATTAAAGCCAATGACCAAGGGAAGCACAGTGTTCCACAGGATTTTCCCCAAACCTTGTCCTATAAAAAGACAGGACGCATTTTTCTCAACTGAAAATATACCAGCAGTACACCTTTCCATTGTGATCTTACACAAAAGTTAAGAAAACAGAATACGGGGCGCCTGGGGGGCTCAGTGGGTTAGGCCGCTGCCTTCGGCTCAGGTCATGATCTCAGGGTCCTGGGATCAAGCCCCGCATCGGGCTCTCTGCTCAGCAGGGAGCCTGCTTCCTCCTCTCCCCCTCTGCCTGCCTCTCTGCCTACTTGTGATCCCTCTCTCTCTGTCAAATAAATAAATAAATAATCTTTAAAAAAAAACCAGAATACCCATCAGTCTGGTATTGTCTTCTTAATGACGACAATACCTGTCTTCTTTACAGACAATACTCTGTCAACTGACAGACAATACTCCGTCAACTTTAAAACAGAGTGAGATTTTCCCAGGAAAAAAGCAGCGTTAGTATGTGATACTCTAGCAGTATTTCATTTCTGTTAGAAAAATATAAAAAGGTTAAAAAACAGACCTTGGCGAAAATCCGACATACTGGCCTCACCGTAGTTAACAAGGTCCTAGGTTTCTTCTCTTCATTTGTTTGGAATGTCAGACAGGCTATACACAATACAACATTTCTCTGGCCCACGTGAGTACAAGGAAACTTTATACTCACGTCCCCTAAACTCAATACATAACTTTAAACAAAACTGTATGTGAAGAGGTCTCAAGCTGTCATCCGAATAAAATCTGGAGGTCACTGAAACCACCTCCAGAGTCTGGAAAGCACGGTGTCCGCGACGAGGGGCACGCTCCCTGCGGAAGTGACCGCGACGGGCTCTCTCCCGCCAGCGCCCTGACCGCTCTCACAGCCCCACACAGAGACGTCAGAGCACAGGCAAGGGCTCTAAACGCAGCTCCGGTCTGAAATGTTTCCACCGGGAGCACTAGCCACTGACAGAACCGCATCAGACCCTCCGGGCAGCTGAGCCACAAGAAAAGCCTGGAACTCTCCGGAACTTGTTCTGGTTCCACTCTGCAGGAGCTGCCCTTCGTCCGGAAAATCCTCACCCCAGCAACTCTCAGCCCTTTTCTTCAACCATCAAGGCTCAGTTCCCCTCCTTGCTTCCTGGTTCTGGCAAACGGTCTGCTTGCTTGTTACACATTTTTGTCTGCATTTTTTCTAACAAATCCCTTGAACGCCACACCACCTTGTACGTGCGGTATCAGGGAGCAGCAGCACACTTTCCACGTACAAACAACTCTTAACCATCCTGTATGGTTTTCAGAAAACAATACATTAAGCACTTGAAATCTCGTATTTCAGATTTTATAGGGAGAGCCTCTTCCCTGCGCTTTAGGGTTTTCAGGACCCGGCTAAGGGACGGTGTCGATGTGTCTGATCTTCCCTTTCCGGGCAGAGCGCGCTGCCAGGCCTCCAGAGGTACAGCGCCTGTGGGGGCCGCACACACAGTCCAGTCCTGCCGGCTCTGGGCTCACCTAGCACGTGAGACGCACAGATCCTGAGTGCAGAGCTCCACGGCTCTTTACACGAGCACCACACGCGTGCGTGTACACCCCCACCCCGCCCCTGGAACACGGCTACGCGAGACAGAACACGCTCCCGCTGTGCTCTGACCAGTGCTGGCCCTCTGTGACCAGTGCCTGGCCACCAAATGGGACCAGGAGTCCCAGTACTGCGACTAGAGGTCAGGGTCTCCTAACTTTATGGACACCGGTCACGCAAATGGAAACAAGGGGACACCGCCCAGACTGTTTTCTGAGAATGGCGGTGCCTGAAATGAAAGCGCCACAAAAAGGTCACAGGAAAAAAAACTACGGAATGATACCCCTCGAGCAAACAGACACAGATTTCCTGAACAAAACACTGCATATTGCTCTAACAATATATAAACTGGATAAGACATCACGATCAAGTGGGATTTACCTCAGAAATGCAAGGTTGAGTCAACAATCAAAATGTAACTTACCTATTATTTTTAAAAAAACAAATTTCTACAATCAATTCAAGAGACAGAAAAAGCACCTGACAAAATTGAACACCCTCTCATGATTAAAAAAAAAAAAATCCTCTTAGACAATCAGGAGCTAGAAGGAGAACTTTTACATTCAACAGAGGACATCTAGGAAGATAAAACTAGAACTAAACCCTGCTTCACACTGGAAACCTGCTCCCTGAGGCCAGCACGTGACAAGGACGCTGTAAGGAAGGTGCCAGTCACGGACCACAAGACAGAGAAATAAAAGACACAAAGACCAGAGAGAAAAGGAGTTATTTTCGGATTACGTGATTATAGATTTCTTTGAATTTCCTCCTTGCTCAAGTAAACCACCAGAACTACAGAGTGACTCATAGGAAGGCTGCAAGACAGGCGAACAAGATTATCTACTTCTAATACTAAGCCAAGAACTGCACAGTTAAACCTACAAGTCAAAAACCCGTCCTTTCCAGTAGCATCAGGAAAGCGTGAAGCCCTCCCCCCTACCCCACTACAACCCACCACATGCAGCTCCGGGCGCCCCCAGACCCAGCTGACTGCATGGGTCACCCGGAAGTCACAATACTGTCCCCAGGTCACTTCTCCCAAGTTGATGCCCAGATTCGACACAGCCCCAGGGGAAACGGAAAAGAAGCAGATGTCTGTGAGCTCCAGAAGCTGCTGTCACTGGCAGAGCACTTGGCACACCCACCCCCGACCACAGGACCCTGCTGCGGACTGAGTGCCCCAGGCAACACGGAGGCACGCCCACTGGCGCGCAGGGAAGGGGCCAGCGGAGCACCGGTCCTCCTGCTCCCAGGGAAACCCCACTGCCTGGTTTCCCACATCAGACTCCTTGAACCACTGACAGCAGGACGCATTTTCTACAGCTTTTCGGGAAGAAACGTTATCGGAAGAAGTTACAGAAGACAGCAGTTGTGGCACATGCTGGCAGCGACAGTCAGGAACACCGCATCGTTCATACAAATATACTCAAAGGCAAAACAAACATACACAGCGATAACTGTTTCAAAACCGGACTCTTCTCTTTACCGAAAACTGGTAAGTTAGGAAATACAGAAAACTCAAATTTATAATGAATTCCTGACAGTATGAGCACTTACCAGCGAATCTGCAATGAAACATTTGTGAACACTAGTTTAAAAACTCAGTTGTCACTAACCATTCGGGCACTAGAAAGAAGTTTTTTCATTTCCACACAAGCCTCCAGGACCCTCTCACCTGCTAGCAGTCTGAGCCTCCGTCGCTCCAAGCAGACGAGGCGACTACGCGCTCACGGCCGAGTCCAGCAGGTGCCGGCGCTGGGAGGGGCCGGCGCACAGGGCCAACAAGCAGGCCCCAGCGTGCGGCAGCTGGGGAGACGTGTGAGCAGGAGCGGGTGCCGGGGACAGATGGGGACAGTGGTGCCGACAGGAGGGTGTGGGGGCGGGGGGACACACTACAGGGTTCATGTAATTACTGCTCCACGCGGAGCCTGGGGGCGGGGCACGTGACAGCCGGACGGGTGGAGCCTGAGATAAAGCATCAGCTGGCGCGTCCCCGGCCCCCCCCCACCCCCGCACTCGCCGTGAGGGTCCCTCCGGGGAGAACACGGGACCCTTGAGGCCTCTTCTCCAAACACAGTGAGGAAAGTGAAACGAGAGGACAGACGCGGTCACTGGAAGACCCACCACACTAGTCCCCGCTCGAGGGAGACGATGGCAAACTAGGGCCGGGAAGGGCTCGCTGCGCGCTCTCGGTGCGGACAGCAGAAGCAAAGGTGCGCGCTGCACGGACCGCGCGGGCCAGGCTGCTCCTGGCCTCTGCCGGAGCACTGCCGACCGCCGCTCCTCACGCCTCACCATGTGCTCGGCTCCCCCCGCCCCAACTCTGCAGCACCAGGAAGGCCGATACATCCTGACCTCAGCTATTCTGTAGACCACGACGCTCTGGGGGTCCAAACACACTTCATGAGGCTTACCAACAACCCGGTTTAACCGAGGAGCACGTCCGAGGAATCTGAGCTAGAGCAGCTGGGTGGTTTCCAGGGCGCCCCCAGACAGAGGCAAGGGTGACCAGAAGCGGGGACACGGGCAGACAAGGGGTGCAAAGCCAAGCGGGGGGGCCCCCCAGGGAAGCCGAGAACACTGCCAAGTCAGTGGGCCGGGATAAGACAGGCTGGAACCACACCTGGGGAGCACGATCTTCAGGGGCGGGGGAAAGGCTCAGAAGAGCCCCGTCCTCACCCCTCAGAAGCAGCTCCCTGCTGACGGCTCTCCACAGACCTGAACGCAGGCTGCAGCTGTCCTCAGCAGGAATGCCCAGGTCTCCCTGGACGCTCTGCAAACAAGCTCATTTCTCAGTGCCTTTGCCCCCAGAACTCCGACAGCACGGAAGGCCTCCCCACCTTCTCCGCTGGCATGACTCAGCACCTCCTTTAGAAAAATGCCCCAGATTTCAACAACTCGGAGGGTTTTTTCACTCAACAATCACTGAGTGCTAATAACACGTCAGACCACATGGACTGGAAAAGCAGTAACATCTGAAATGGGCCCGCAAGGAGCTGAGAACACCAAGGAGCGTAAGACAAGCGGAGAAAGAAGTTGAGCGAGTTACTGGCCGCGCCCCTGTGTGCAGAGCTACCGCACAAAGATGCCACAACCCAGCCCTGTGGTCCAGATGAGAGAGACAGACAGACAGACAGACACACACACACACACACCACACAGGGCCATGCCCTCGGGCAGAATCCTGAAAGTTCCGCCTTTAAAAAGAATGCCTGTTGCAAGCAGAAGGAGCAGCAGAAGCGTTAGGGCGCCTGGAGAGGCTCCCCGGGCAGTGCTGTGGCTGTAACGGAGGTGGAGCCGAGGGGCAGCCAGTGGAGAGGACACAGTCTCTGTCTAACACGGCTGGCACCGGGGCAGGCCGGGGACAGGCCGGAGCTCAGCGCAGCGCTCGTTCTTACTGCGGGCCTACTGTGTGCTGGGCCCCACGAGTCGTTCCTCCGTGCTGGGCGCTCAGAAAACTCCGCTGCTCTTCTGGAAAGCATTTGACACCTTTCACCGTAAAGGTATAGATGTCTGGATTACTTACATACGAACACTATAAAATAAATGCACACACTTACACAGAGATGTATTTTGAACATCTTCCCCACGAGTCAATTAGCACCTCAAGCTGTCAGACCGGATGGCCGAGTCCCAGAGGAGCAGCAGAGGCCACGGAGATCACTCCCAGGGAAGCGAACAGGCCCCGCAGCCCAACCGAGGCCCATCCGTTGAGAGAGCTGGGATGCGGCGTGTGTGCGGCCACAGGAAGACCCTCGGCCGCCGAGCTGCGGCTCTCCCCCCACCGTTCCTGAGGCATGTGGATTAGCTAAGCCCATAACGCATTCACTCATTGAGGTAATACTCATTTGTGCCGATACCTGTCAAGGAGGAGAAAACCTGACCATCCCTGACCGTGTCGCGTTTACTCCTTAGCCAAGAAGACAGAAAGCAAGCAAGAACGACGGGGAACAGTCTTCCCAGTTATGTGCCGTGCAAGGCCCGGAGACGAGGCTCGGGGAGGAGATCAGGGCGGACGCCAGGGCGCACGCGGTCCTCGCGGACACGGCTGAGAGGTCAGTCAGGCGCAGACCGGAGAGGCCAGGAGGAGCAGGCCACGCAGGCAAGGAGGGGCAAGCTCAGGTACAGACGGCCTGACCGGGAAGAGCTCGGCTGTCTGAGGTGCTCCCGAGTCAGAAGGGCCACATGAGTGATGAGCCAGAGGCCACCGGCCCGAAGCGCGAGACGCTGGGAGCAGTCACATCAGGGGAGGCCTGGCAGGCCACGCGAAGGGTCTGCAGTTTTATCCAGTAAGACGCCACCAGGGCTGAAAGGAGAGTAGCGCGGCCTTCTTGCTTTGGTAAACGCACTCGGGCGGCCTCGCGAAGGACGAAGAGGGAGGAAACGGGGAGCTCGGACAGGAAGCAACTCCCACGGCCCAGCGGGAGACGAAGGTCGCACGGTGCAGAGTGGATGTGGCCGGGAGGGCGAGGAGCTGCAGGCTTGTTCTGAAGACGCAACTGTAAGGGCACGAAGACGGGCCCATTCCATGAGGCAGAAAGTGTCCAAGAGGCATCCCGGGTCTGTGGCCTGAGCGAATAAGGGCGCGGAGGTCCGGCACGCTTACTAAGACAAGGAGGACTTGGGGAGGGACAGATTTCAGGGGCAACAGTGACGAGACCGCTCCCTGGTCGACGAGCGTCGGACGTTTAGGAAAGATACAAACGTAGATGCCAGGAGGCGGCTGAGCACCGCAGTCTGAGCACAGAAGTGAAGACAGGCCGTGCACAGAACCACCCGGACGGAGGCAGAGCGAGCGGGAGTTAAAAATACTGATGCAGAAAAAGCATGACCCAGCACACAAGTGAACGGTGAGTGGTATACTCCATCTCTATCCACTACTGAAAGATCCAGAAAAAACCCTGACCGCACACTTAGCCCTAATGAGCGCAGCCCTCCCAGCATCTGAGCGCGAAGCAGACACGGCACATGCTAATGTCACCAACGGACCTTCCGAGCAGGGCTTTCTGCATTCGGTGACCTTGCGACCAAATACTGCACCGCAACATCTAGCTTTACCTCGATGCTCGGGATTAAAGCCACCGCTAAGCCTAGGAAGTCACGATATAGTTGAACACATGTTACAACAAAGTCGGATTAAGTATGTGAAAACACTGTATTCTGTGGAGTGACCTAATGCGGTTTCCTTTATCACAGAGGTCCACTGAACTGTATCACAGAGACAGCCACAGATTGTCTTAGGATACCGTGAAGGTTTCAGTTCAAAGTATACAAATATAGCTCTGTTCCATTATTTTTAGCCTGTTCTACTAAGTATTTTGTGTCTTCTTAAATTGGGACACTGCCGTTTTTGAGGTTAATGTGACTGATAAAATCAAATGTGAGGTTTCGAATATCTAACTGAAAAGAGAGATTTACAGTCTTTGGACTTGAGCATTTTATTTTGTCTTTATCTAAAAGTGGTAACTTTTAAACTTGAAAATAACCATTTCAGCCAATTCCTACACACCAACATCTTTGCCTTTATAGAACCTAGGGTTTCCTGCCTTCCTGGCCTGGTACAGAGAAGTGTGCTGAGAAGCTGGCACACAGGGTGCCCCCGGGGGAGGCGGTGTACTCAGCCCTGGGAGGGGGACAGGGTGACAAGCTCCTTATGTCATCAGAAACCTCCTCTTGCACATCCAGAAGCAAGACCACTTATAGAGGGGACGGCCTGCTCCAGCCCTACAAACGCAGTGATTCTAAGCCTGATGCTGCCCTACCTCCCCCCCTTCCACACGTGCGCTTCTGCTCTCCTACCTGACCCTGACCTCGATCAAAATGGCATCCCAGTTAAAAAGGCCTCTACTCACTCGCTCTGCCAGTCAGCAAACGTAATGGGAAAACAAGCTGCTTCCATCAGTTGCTTTGGGACGAGCAAAAACACCTCAGTCTCGTGTCCTCTGATGCCCATATTTCTAGAGTCACCCTGAATTTCTTAAAAACCCAGCAGTCGGTTATTTAATACGCCACTGCTACTCGATTCATATATTGAGTCTAGGCCAGACTTAGTGGAATCAGAGCCTTATTGGCAAGGATCAGTGCTGACAGAGGGCTGTCACACGGAGGTGGCAGTGTGCATATGGGTCCCAACAAGGCTGGGAGAGACCAAAACCTTCCACAAGCACAGCAGAGAACGCTCTGCCCGGGGTGTTCGCTACTGGTCACGCTCAGTGATACTGCGGTCACGCTCTCACCTCAGTTACAGGCTTTAAAAGTTCCCATACCCACCATCCTTTAAAACTCAATGGTGTGAACTTAACTCAGCGAAATCTTTAATTTATGCCTAGTTAGGTGGTAAAGTGACAGGTGCTTTGTTCAGAGAGCATCCTGCTGAAAGAGTTCTAACACCTCAGGCTTTAGAAATGTCTAAAAGGGGCACTGGCTTGGTGGGCGACTTTCTTAATCTCGGAGTTGTGAGTCTGAGCCCCACGCTGGATGCAGAGATTACCTAAAAAGAAAGGAAGGAAGGGAAGGAAGGAGAAATGTTTAAAAGCCTAGACGAGAGTGACTAGATGATGCTGACAGCCTGGGAAGCGAGAAGCAATCTAACAGTGAAACTGTTTTCGGGTGCAAGCACCACCACATCCTGGAGTTTTAAGCTGGGGGCGCTGGGTGGCTCAGTGGGTTAAGCCTCTGCCTTCAGCTCGGGTCATGATCTCAGGGTCCTGGGATCCAGCCCCGCATCGGGCTCTCTGCTCAGCAGGGAGCCTGCTTCCCTTCCTCTCTCTGCCTGCCTCTCTGCCTACTTGTGATCTCTGCCTGTCAAATAAATAAATAAAATCTTTTTAAAAAAATTTGTATTTAATTCTTTATTATGGACTTCATCCCCCAGGAGTAACATTCACTAGTATTTTAAGCAGATAAAATATCTGGTCTTATTCATACATGGATTACACAGCATTTCTAACTTCTAAACATGCTTCCCAAATACTGTCTTGAATGTTACAGCGAAAACGCTGTATTTTATTATTTATATTTTTATACAAATAAAAAAACCTAACAGTATTAAATTGGAAAATACTTATTCACAGTATTACTGACCCTTAGTGATAAACCCACCTTAAATAATATGGAGTTTCAAATTAAATACACAATCTTTACCGTGAGTAAAGAAAACCAATTTTTGAGTGAAATAAGAAAAATCGCACTGCTCTTTTCCCCACCAGTCCTATTTAAGCTCAAACCAGTCTCTTCAGTCTTTAAAAACTTCCACATCACAGAACGGATATGGGTGCCTTAATTAAAAACACACAAAATAAAACTATCAGAGACACAGAAAAGATAACTTACTTAAAATGCAGTTCCATGAAAGTACTTTTATTTACTTTTCTAAAAGCTACCTAGTTGGTTTTTTGCCAAGAGCTGTAAACCTATACCACATCAATTTCCATTTTTCCTTAAATTTAATTATAAATCTATTTGAAATAAAGTCTGAAAAACTCTTATCCACCTTTTTAGTACAAAAGCATGAATCTGAATAAAATTTAAACCAAAGAGATTTTTAAGTTACGTATACCTTTCGCCCAACAAATTGGGAATGGACTACAGCCGCTCTTCTCCATACAGACGGCACCTGCTGGTCTCAGGGCCGCTCGGCCCGCCAGTTCCAGCCACATAAACTCAGGCCTCTCAAGATCAGCCCAGGCGTCCGCGCACCAAGTCCCCGTTCACCGCTCCCACAGCGTTCCTTCGATCCACAGCCACACTAAGTTTCCCCTGTGTGCTCCTTTTCTCAGAGCTTGAAGCAAAATTTGGGAGGTGCTCCTTCTGTAATATTTTCCAGCAGCTTGAAGAATGCCTCTCAGTTACAGAATCTTCTCCTGCTTCCGCAATCTGAAACACAGACCATCCTGGCTAGATTGAGCTCCTGAGCAGAATGAAACCAGCTAGTAATGTGACCCCAAGGGCCAGTGCTCCTAGATTCATTCAGGGAAGGGGAGAGGGAGGGAGGGAGGAGAAAAAGAAGGCCAATAGCCAGCGGCTGATTAATATGCTAATCCCACCAGGCTGCTCCACTCGTCGGGCAGACCTCTGCTCCCAAACCCAACAGGCGATTCTGAAACTGAGTAAGCTGCAAATCAGGTCTGCCCCAGATCGCGTCTGTCTGTAGACGGCTCCTCCAACAATTCCTGTTTTCAAAGTCATGCCTCTGGCCTTTCACCAGCTTAATTCTGACCTTAAGACTTATGATAATTGCCATGATGAAAAATGAGTAATACTGGGGGGGGGGGATCTTGATCAACATTAAAAACAAATCTATAAAGACTATGTCTATAGGAACCCAGATATTTCCAAGGTACAGATATTTTCAGATTGATAGTTTCAAAGTTAATTTATAAAGGTTCTTAAAAAAACAGATAAAAACAAGAATTTGAAGTTACGAGATTCTTTTAAAACTAGCTAAGAAAATACCAAGGAATCCAAAATACCTGATTCCTTCATTTCAGAACATGAGTGAGTACTACACTCATGCTCCTAAAAAAGAGGGCAGAAAAAACTCGAATAATCTGTACTAGTAACTTTTTTCAAAAAAGGTAAAGCTACATATACTCACACTTTTTCCACTCAAACTGAGAGGCAGTCTCGGGAGTCTCTGAAATGTAGTTCATTAAACACAACACACTCTGGCAGTAAGACAGCCTGTTGTCAGAGCACACACGATGCACATGCAAGACACACGGTTCAGCTCTTCCCTTACGTGGGTAATTCTGTTTGTAGCAAATCCCATTAACGAAGAAAAACCGAGTCCTCTACTTAACTGTAAACACGACTAAGACTTTACGAATTCACGAACTTGTGAAAACAAGAGCTGAAAAAGGCTAGGGGAACAAGAGGCCTATCTGTGTCCAGTGACGCCCAGGACGGCTAGTTTCCGTTCTGACACACTACTCTCGATGACGGCTTTGTCTCCAGGCCTTACATTCAGCCTCCTAAGAGCAGTCGGAGCTCAAATAACTGAGATGCCCCCAGTGAAAACACACCATTCACCAGAGTGAACTCTGACCCCAGGCGACACTGGGAAGCAGAGGGGCCCCAGAAAAACACAAGTGAGTGAGCTAGGAAAGAACCAGAAGAAACAAGCAGACAGATCACCATTGCCGAGGACACTGGGGACACGAAGGCCTGCTCTCCTCACAGGAGGAGGCCAAGCACACTCCATGAGCAAGTCTGCTACCCGGCCCAGGCCCCTGGGAACGGCCTGGGGTTGAACCTGAACCACCAAGCCACAGACACAGCAACAGCACAAGCAAACCCCGAGTCTCTCTTGGAACTAAGGACTCGAGTTACAACATAGAAGCTACCTTTACTAGTTGCCAACAGTATTTTACTCACCAATTTTCACATCTTCTAAGCAAAATCAGTGCCGTCACAGCTTGGAAAGATGAGTTAAAGAGGGAGTCAGACAGCTTGGAAGAGACCCAGCCCCGCCGAGCCCCCGCGTCGCCCCAGAAGCCAGAGGTCTTCACGTGCGCACACCCGGAACGGGTTTCTGGACGGAGTGCCCCCGCGCCACCTGCACAGCAGGGAGAGGGGCCGGAGCCAGGAAGTGGCGGTGGAGGCGGGAGCCCCCACAGCAGGAGAGGAGGGGACAAGAGGACAGACGCGGGAGCGCTGCAGGTGAGGGAGAGACGCCAAGTCTCTGGCTGCAGAGTGACGGGGGCGGGGGGTGGACAGCACCACGGCCGCTTCCTCACCCACCTGCCGCCCGCCAAGCTGATCTACATTCATCTCCGTGTCCAAACCGCAGCCCCTCCTGTGCCGAGGCCTGAGGGTACACAAGATGACAGGATCCAAGGAGCAAAGACCCCTCCAGGCCGCCTAGCAGAGCCCGGCCAGAAGCAGCGGCCTGGAAGAGCGGAGAAGAGGACGGGGCTCGGCCCCGAAGGGGAAGCTGCTGCGCGCCCGGGCGCCCCCAGAGAAGAGCGGCGCGTCGCTCCCGACACAAGCGCGACCACGTGGGCAGCAAGGACGAGCGCGCTCGGGCGGTGGGGCCCGGCCTGTGGCCAGAGGGCTGAGCCACAACACAAGGACGAGTCCCTCAGTGACAGCATCACTCCTGCTTTCTTCCCGCTCAACAGGAAAGCCCGATTATGCTCTTAGACCCCCGATCCAGTGACGTCCCGGGGAGAGGAGGAAAGGCTAGCGGTGCCGGGAGGGAGACGGGGGGGAGGGGGCGCAGTCCGGCGACACGCTCTCAGCAAGAGACTCCACAGGCGAAGGGAAAGGCCCGTCGTTCCTTAAGAAGCTCTGTAGCTTCTTTAAGAAACTCTTCATCGTATCAGTAGAGTTAAAAGCAACTCTGGGAAGTCCTACCTGATAGGTAAACTCTTCAGTCAAATTTACAGACAGAACGATGGGCTCCGACCCCACTCCGCAGTCATTCTGGACTCCTGGGAGTCTCTCTCCTCAAAGCAATCCATCAGCAAAACCCAATATCCTTGCCTTTACAATAAATCCAGCCCGCATACGTGCCCCCATGTCACTGGCATCCAGGCTGTCTGTGGCCGTGGCCCAGCGGGCCGCGGCAATGGGTCCGGCCACCGCCCTACACTCTCTTCCGCACCCGCAGCCACATCAACCCCTCGCGAAGCCCATCTCACTCCGCTGCTGAAACTCACCAGCGCTTCCCAGTTCTGCCCACAGCGGGGCTGACTACACACTCAGCAGGGTCCGCAAGGCCATGACCTACACCCTCCATCTCACCCCGGCCTGGCCCCGTTTCCTGGGCTCCGACGCACCGAGCTCCCTGCCGTCCTCTGCCCACACCAGGAGTGTGCCCACCTTTAGACTGCCTGTCCCATGCCCTCCCCCTGCTTCGGCCCACATCACTGACGCCTGCTCCAATACCACGTGACCGACTGACACATGTGTTGTCTGATGCCCCCACTACACCCCGGTCTCCATGTTAGGAAAGAATCTGGTGTGTTCTGCACATACGGCCTTTTGGGCCTTATTACTGAAGTGGTCAGTAAGAGGCACAGGCCACACTGTGCACATCTGTCACCTCCAGGTCACAAGGAGATGGCAGGGGGAGTCTCTCTTCTCTTTTAGAGGCCGTGGCCACAGCGAGGCATCTAGATGCTCTTGGTGTCAGGACGTGCACGAAGCTCAGGACGGCGTGGCCTGCCTCGACGCCGGCACCGCTCCACCTGCGAGACCGCTCGCGGCTCAGGGGCTTCGTGAGTACGCACTGAGTGAGTGAGTAAGTGAAAGAAAAACTGACCCAGAATCCAGGAAACCACGTGGACCACCTCTCCCCATCCGCCGTCAGAGACACATCCCAGACGGCAGCGTTCTGCTACTCCCGGGAGAATTTCCGCGGCCAACTTCCACACAACGTAAATGACAATGCTGTGTGAGATGAGACAGAAACCCAGCAAACACGGTGATGAGCCAGATCAGGAAGCAGAAAAGGGACCTCCAGGACCCTCCGTATATGTGCAGTTCTGCCCAACACAGCTCCCCTACAGAAACCGGCCTCAGGCGAGAAAGTCCCTGGAAGAACTATTCAGAGAAAAAGTTGCTTCTCTCTCTCAAGTAAATAAAATCTTAAAGGGGGGAAGGAGCACCTGGGTAGCCCAGTGGGTTTTAAGCCTCTGCCCTCAGCTCAGGTCATGATCCCAGGGTCCTGGAATGGAGCCCCATGTGGGGCTCACTTCTCAGCAGGGATCCTGTTTCTTCCCCTCCCTCTGTCCCCCCAACCCCGTGCTTGCTCTCTCTCTCTCTCTCAAAGAAATAAATAAAGATCCTTAAAAAAAGAAAAAAGAAGCTGTTTATAAATGAGTCTCATGTTTCTCATGTAGTTACATGGTTTTATTTGTTGGCTTTACTAAGACTTGAGGGCAGTACTTCTTGGAAGAGCAAAGCCCCAGTAAATGCTTTCAAGTCAGCTAATGGGAGGAATGTGAGAGAAAACTGTAATTCATATCATATCTACAGAATTCAAAATTTACCTTTCTTCTCTGTTTGCATTAATCAAGATTTATAGATTCAAGTGAAATCAACACCATTACACCATGAAAGCTCCGACGAGCAGCTGACCACCACAACACGCCCTCACTTCCAAAGCCGGGCATCACATCCTGAACTTAATTCTGTAAGACTCACAGAATCATCACTTCTTTGTCATTGTGCCTCGCTATTTCCACCACAAGACAGAAATAACTTTTCTGAAAATTTAATCTATCAACAAAAATTAAGACTTGTTAAGGACTAAAGAAGTTTAGTCGTAAGGAAGGATATAATCACGTTCTGAAGACACAGAGGTAACAGGTCTCAAAATACAACATACTCCAAAAGGTGCCGGTATTACTCGCTGTCCTTGCAGTTTCCCACAACTACCACACGACCTCCCTTCTCCTGCGCAGAAGGAACTCTGGGGAAGCTGAGGGAGGCACTAGATTTCACTGGAAGACACAAAGGACCCCAGCTCTATCTGTGAGACAAGGAAAGACTCATTTCACCATCCTGAACCTCATCTGTCACCCGTACAAGGACAACGGCAATACCTAACGTGAGCGGTGACTCTGCGCCTGTCATCAAGTGGCGGAACGGCAGCACGAACAACACCGAAAACACAATGTCGCCGACACGACGTGGATGCCGCTGCAGGCCATGCTCACGCGGCGCCAGGCCCTGTCCTAAATACTTCAAGCACAGGGACTCGGGTATTAATAACCAGCTCCGTGAGGGGGCCTCTACCACCACCACCACCCCCCCACCGTGTGAGAGATGACGAACAGAAAGAAGCGCAGGGCACTGAGTGACCTGTCTGAGGCCACAGACCTCCTGCGGGGCGGGGCGGGATGTCACACTGGGGCAGTCAGGCTCCACTGCGCGCTCCCTCACTCCCCCGCTGCAGGAATTCACCAACAACCAGCAAGTTCACGAGCCACACGGGACACGCGGACATACCGAGGAAACGGGAAATGAAGCAACATATCTGATGCCACAGCTAAGTGGTCACTGGAAGAGCTGGCACCAGCACAGGGACACCTGTCAGGGCACAAACTCAAGCCACCACCTGTAATGACACCACCTCTGGAGGCTGCAAAGGCCTGCAGAGAAGCAGGGAACGGGCCTCACTCGGCGCATAAAGGATGAGTGAATCACAGCAGGAACAGGAGACGACAGGCCACTCTCACCCCCACACGACACTCCCATTCGCCCAATCCGGCGGCTCCCGCGACCGTCCTGCGCAGTCTGCAATCCTGCCCCCGGCTGCAGATCAAGCCACCGCGGGACATGCTGGACATGAGGCTGGGGCCGGGGAGACGCAGCACAAGCACCAGGAAACAAGCACAGCAAGGAGCGGAGCAACGCGAGGCATGTCAGAGAGAAGGGAAACCGCAGCTCTGGGGAGGCAGAAAATTCTGAAGTCATTATCAACTTCGACAATACCCAACTAGAGTATTTTCCCAGATGCGAAGGGCCACCTCCGTGTGTTTTGCCACAGAGGAGATGAAAGCTAAATTCTAGGTTTAGACACTGGTGGGAGGTTACTTGCCACCAAATTAAAAAGAAAATAAAGGCCCGAGACCTCAAAGAAGATGCCACTTGAGTTTTTCAAATATACTAGCAGAGGCCTGACAACACAGAACAGCTCCAGAAACTTACCCAAACTGTCAACCTAACTGCAAGTGTCATAAAACAGAGGGGTGCTCCTGGCTTATACTGACCAAATAACACACAGTAAAAGACAGTCAAGTCATGCTTTACCTGAGCGTTGCCACCACCGAGTAAACTCTGCAGCTTCTGCTCCGGCGGCCTGCACATTCGCGGCCGACTCACGGCGCCACTTGTCGCCACAGCTGACTTGACGCGGTCAGCGCATTCCACCCACAGTGTGGCCACTTGCCTGACCGAGCACACAGCAGGGTGCCCTGTGAGGACTGTGGCCGAGAAAACCTCGGTGGCTCGTGGGCAGTCGGGTGTGCGGGGACACCCACAGCCACACAGGAAGGCCCGTGGGTGCCAGGGACCCTGCAGGCGAGCAGGTCCCATCTCCCACCTACGCTGCCCGTTTTCAGGAAGGATCAGGAGCATCGTCGGGGTCCGGTCCTCCCCCAGCCGTATCCTACAGACAGCCCCGAAGGAGGTGGGGTTCCTCTTCTCGAACACAGATACACAGTGGTGAGTTTTCTGGTCAAAGGCCCTCCTCCATGTTTTTTGTTTCTCACTCTGGTATCAACAGATACTCTTCTCACTTAGCAAGAAATTTAGAGTCATTTTTCCAATTCTCCCTAAAACTTTTTTTTTTAAGATTTTATTTATTTATTTGACAGTAGATGGAGAGGCAGGCAGAGAGAGAGAGAGAGAGAGAGAGAGAGAGGGAAGCAGGCTCCCTGCTGAGCAGAGACTCTAAAACTTTTTATCATTAAAAAATGTTAAAACTGGAGTGCCTGGGTGGCTCAGTGGTTAGGCCACTGCCCTCGGCTCAGGTCGATTCTGGAGTCCCGGGATCGAGTCCCGCATCGGGCTCCCAGCTCCATGTGGAGTCTGCTTCTCCCTCTGACCTTCTCCCCTCTCATGCTCTCCCTCTCTCTCTCAAATATATTTTAAAAAAAAATTCTTAAAAAAAAAAAAAAAGTTAAAACTAACCTCACACCTATCAGGATAATTACTGTATTTTTTTTTTTAATGGGAAATGGGAAATAGCACATGTTGGCCAGGACATGGAGAAGCTGGAACCCTTGTGCACCACGGGTGGGAACGTAAAATGTTGTGACCCAAGGTGCCATCACGTCAGAAAACAAAGGGGACGGAGCTTCAGATGTGCAAGACAAACAGTGTTGACATCTGGTTCCCAACAACGTGAATATACGTCCGACCACCAAACGGTACTTAAAAATGGTTAAGATGATAAATTATGCTATGTGTTTTTTGTTTACCACAAAAATATGTTTTTTAAAGAAGGGAGTGTCTCTCGTTTATTTTACAAAACGTGGCAGATATAATTATGTCTACTTTTGTAGATGAGGGGAAAAGCCTTGAAATGTCAGGAACATGCCCAAAGGGCAAGAGGCAGACCAACCACCACCGGTCCCCGGGCGAGGACGGGAAACCAGCCCAGCACCACAAGGGAGCTCCACGAGGCTCCACGAGGAGGACAAGCTGACTCCTAACAAACTCCGGGAGAACTACCAACACATCGTGAGGACTGGAGTCTGGAGGCCAGCAGGGGTGGCTCTCACCCCATCACTCCTCCCCCACTGCGGGCCCAACAGGAAGGGGCACCCTGAAGGTGGTTACTACCGGAGGAAGGGACGCTTCCTCTTCCCTCCCCGCGCGCTCCCCTTTCCTCTGTGAAAGAGCAGTCCCTCCTTTGTTCTGCCTACAGCCACCCTAGCTTGCTTGCCTGGGTTTGCAATTCTTGGCTATTCCAGAATAAACCCATTTTCACTGGTAAAATGAATGGCAGTTTTATTTTTAAGGTTAACAACACTACTTTCAAGAAAAAGGGAGCTGAGGCTCACGGTTAAGATCAGACTTCGTAAAATCAAGTTCAAGCTCAAACTGACTCATCTTCCCATCACCTTCAACCGAAAAGTCCGATGTTGTCCACTCAGCCTACTGCTAAGTACTCCCTGAATCCCCACGTGGCAACATACTAGACAGATGACTCTGGGCACTTATTAAAAAATCTCCTCTGTTGGTTTTCTCATCAGTCAAACAAAGTCAAGAACAGCTGTAATGAGAACCAAGTATTATAAGCGGGAAGGGCTTTGAGAGTGCTGTAAGCCAGCGTGTCGTCTGCATCTTCCCTGTCAGTGCGGTGAATTTCGCACCAGGGGTCTGAAAACACCACCAGCCCAGTCCTGGCCCCTCCAGAGTTCAGAGCCCACCAGAAGACAAGCACGTCGGTCACTGCACCCACAGACCCAGCTTCCAGCAGACTGTGTAAGAAACCTCCAGTAATCCCCTGTAAAAGTTTAAGGCAGTTTGAGGCTTAAATGAGTCATGGGTTTATTTACAAAACTGAAAAACTAGGAACGGCCTATGTGTCAGTAGAAGAGAAATGAGTAAATGAAGTTTGGAAAAAGGTATTTGGTGAAAATTTTTCATTGATACTGGAAAATACTCTTTAATGAAAAAAGTTCACATAGTAGAAAAGAAAACTGCAACTCCCAGTCCTAAAATGCAAAAATTCTCAAGATATATACTATTATTTTTTTGAGAGAGCGAGAGTGCCTGCAAGCTGGGAGCTGGGGGACAGCGAGAGAGACAATCCCACACAGGCTCCTTGCCCAGAGCAGAGCCCTACACAGGGCTCAATCTCACGACCCTGAGATCACGACCCAAGCCAAAACCCAGAGTCAGACGCTCGACTGACTGAGCCCCCAGGCACCCAAAGGTACATATTTTAAGTAATAAAAAAGGTAGAGAAGAGTATGTAGACTGTGGTATTTCATATGCGCTTCCTGGCACGTGCTCAGGTCGCTCACAGACGTTTACAAAATTACGAACAAAAGATAAAAACATCAGTTGTCTATGTTTTCACCTTAAGAAATAAGGAAAATAAAAGCCAAAACTCCAAGTAGAAATAAAGACAGAGTAAGGGGCATGCTACACACGAGCACGCAAGGGGAAGGAAAAATGAGTGATGCTGATCCTTATCTCTATTTGAAATTTTGGTAGCTTGTTCAGCACGGGTTTTTTTGCATTCATGTGCAAAAAGAAAGAAAAAACACTGCATCGAGCTATTACTTATCTTGATTACTGAGGTTTTTCGCTGGCTCCACCAAAGCCTCACCAAAATCCTGGTTCCTCCCCACATTTCACTCTCTCCCAGCGGCTCCGTCTACCTCAACTCCAAGTCTCCCCACGCCCAGGCCTTATCACCTAAGGGGTTTGTAAAACTAGAAACATTTCTGCCCACAGCATGTTAAATACAATCAGTCGATTTTTAAAGTGAGGACAAAAAAGGTATTTAACGCTTCTTTTTCAAGGACCAGAACCACAGTAACTCAACTGTCAGAGCCTTATCTGTCTTACTTGAAACAGTTACAATGAATTTTTTACATTGGACCAGCCATCTCCTTGACTTATAAATGTCTAAATTTAAATAAAGGAGGCAAGCCCTAAAAATCTATTAGCAAAATCAATGCGTGATTACAGACACTCCCATGTCCTATGACGTGGCAGAAATCACACACGTTCTTTCCTTCCTACTCCAGTCCAAAGGGCCGGACTGCCAGCAGCAACACCTCAAGTCCACAAGCCACACTGAACCTCACTGGGGCCCGACTGGCTGACTTGTTCCAAGATTCCTCCTTCCCCCTTCCTTTAGCTCAAGAAATTAATCTCTAACCACTAAAATGAAAAAAGGAGAGGAGAGGTTTCTGAATCCAAGACAATGCAACAGCTGGCAGGAGAAAGCAGTGAAAAGCACATGAAATACTGTCCCCAGAGAGCTGCTGGGGCAGGGGGACGAGAGAGGCTGTGAGAGCTCCAGAAGGTCAAGAGCAGGAACCCGGACCGGGCTTCCGTGGCTGCTTCCACCTTTGCTACGCATCTGTCAAGTTAGGGAACAAGACAGAGGCTGGGCCCCCGGGGCTCTGCGCACATACAGCTGCGGCCAGAGGCCAGAGCCACAGGCTTAACACGCAGGGGCAAGGGCCGGGTGTTCACGGCTGCACACCACTCACAATAAAAAGCAAGGGTGCCGACACCTTCTACCACGCAGATGGACCCGAAGTGAGCCGTGGCCACGAAGGACCACAGATGGGAAGTAGGATTCCACTGACACGCCAGGGGCACACCAGGCAAGTCTGTGAGTCCGAGAGATGCGGGGCTGGTTGCTGCGGGCCCGGGACTACCAACGGCCTCGGGGCTTGGGTGGGGGTGGCGGGTGACTAGAAGCTGATTTTTCATTTCTTGTCATTTTAAGCAATGCTAGATCCAAGAATTATTCGACTTCTCATTTATTTTCGACAGTAGTTACAGTTTCTTTAGGATTTATGGGTACTTCTTCTTCTTAGCTGACTTTCTGCAGACCTACTTCCAGATACCGACCCGTAACTTATTTGTTCAATACATTCCAAGTCACATAAAATGATAGATTCCCTTTTTCCACTTTAGCTAGTGTAAGTTTCTGCCATTTGCACCTCAAAACTTCTTCAGTAATAAAATTCGTCTGAGAATCTGGTGAGCACCTCCACATGCCAGGCACTGTTCGGACACCATGAAGACCTCAGGGCTGTATGAAGACAGACAGACGCCAGGATGCCCTGGTACGTATTCGACAAGTAGGTCTGCGGGAGTGAGTGGGGGAAGCCGGAGCAGCGGGCGTCTGCTGCTCTCTGCGGCGTCACCGCGCCCCGCTTGGTTTCAAGCTAGCAGTACTACTACAAGGCAACCAGCTGCCACTGGCTCTTTTGCCCACATGGAGTTTACATTCTATCAGGGGAGACAGACTACAATCAAATCACACGTAACTAAGTTTTACAGTGTACTGTCAAGTGGCGTTATTGTAGAAATGACGCCGCTGAGCAGGGCTGGGGCCGGAAGGAAGCGCACGGGGGCCGCAGGCGGCCGCACTCGGCACAGCAGTCCAGGCGAGCTACACTGAGAAATACACACACGTATACGTTAGAATGTGGACATTCCAAACTGTCCTCTTGTTTCTGAATTTACAAGAAAATCACACAGTACGTACTCTTTGGGGCTTAGCCATTTTTTTAAAAGCACCTTATGGGAAGCATCTGCGCTGGGCCGTGGCGCTGGGCCGTCACGCCGTGCAGGCGCCCCCTCCATCCTCTGCCCGCTCTCCCGCTGCTGAGCGGGGGCTAGCTCCCCCCGGGACTACTACAAATCACTCATTTGCACTGTTGTGTGTGCGCCTGGAATGGCACCACGAGGCCCGTGCGCTCGCCCCACGTTAGTGAGCGCTGCCAAACTACTGTCCGAACTGGGGGAACGAGGTGATCCTCCTGTCAGCTGTGTCCGCCAGTTCCCACTGCTCCCTAACCTTCAAAAGCAAAAATGAAACCCATTAGCCTAACTTCCGAAGTGGTGGTGTGACCTCAGGGAGGAGCTATGTCTGTCTGTCTGACGGTGACACCTCCCACGGCATACGAGTACTGTAACGAAATCTAACGCTGCTTTTAGTGATAACACAAATGAAACCAAGACGAAGCAGAGAAGCCATGTTCAAATGCACTGAGAGATCTTGTCAGTGGTGACACTGGCACTGTGATTCTGAAATGACACACAGGTGTCACACACATGAACGAGGAAGCAATGACATAAACGTGCTCGTGTTAAGAACCAAGATTCTAAGCAAAAGAGAAAGAAGTAAACTATTTTAATTTGTTTTTAAAGATTGTAATTATTTGACAGAGAGAGACACAGCGAGAGAGGGAACACAGTAGGGGGAGTGGGAGAGGAAGAACAGGCTTCCCGCCGAGCAGGGAGCCTGATGTGGGGCTCAACCCCAGGACCCTGGGATCATGACCTGAGCCAAAGGCAGATGCTTAACGGCTGAGCCACCCGGGTGCCCCATAAACCATTTTAATCTTGTAATTATTTTTAATTGTTTGAGAGAGAGAACAAGCACGAGCAGGGTAGCAGCAGAGGGAGAGGGAGAAACCGACTTTCAGCAGGGAGCCTGAGGTGGGGCCCAATCCCAGGACCCCAGGACCATGACCGAAGCAGAAGGACCATGACCCAACCGACTAGGCCACCCAGGTGCCCCATTTTAATTTTAAATTTAAGTTGGAAGTATTGAGGTAAACTCATGACTTGTTTTTTCCCTCTTTCTAAACAATGCGCACTTCCGACGTGTATGCCCTAGCCAAGCCCGGAAGCAGTAAAACCCTCGAGGTACCCTTAAAGCATCCATACTGGAGCCTGAAACACCATTTTCCACTGAAAGGAATTAAGGCTCCCTAGAGAGACAGCTGATTTCAGGTCTGTGGCAAGAAGGGTAGAAACTGAGCCCGGAACTATGTTATTGTGCCCACAAACAATAAACTCTAAAAAAAATTACTGGAGCCATTTCCAAAGGACACAGAAGATACCCATGAAGGACAACCACCGAAAAGAATGATGGCAGTAAATTCACATACACATCATATACATGCGTGTGTGTGAACATACATATATACAGGTCATCTTAATATCCATGCACTTATGATGCCAAAAATAACTCTCACTTGCCTAAGTCACCACTTGCATTCTGAAACTAGTAAATGTAAGAATTATGCACTTATCCTACCTTTTCTGTATGAGCTACATTTCAGGATACATTTCAGGATACCCAAGCAGTTAACGAACAAACAAGAAAGCTCCAGCTAACAAGTAGGGAAGGCATGGCCGAGTCCAGTCGCCACCGCTTCTGCGATTCCCACAGAAGGACCCAGGCCACCACCTTCAATGCCCACGGAAGCCACCAGGGGGAAGAATCACAGCACCGTCTGAACAAGTGACTAATGTCACCATCCCTGAGCCGGGCTTCCAGCAGCCGGTTCTGAAATTTATGAATTAAACGACATCACATGATACAATCAGAATGTGGTGACGTCTATAGGATAAATGACAGTTTTTTCAAGAGCATCAACAGAAGCTGTTATTTAAAAATGAAATTGAAGGGGTGCAAAGCAGGGAATGGGAAATGTCAGCGATACGCCAACCAACAGGTTAAAGGCTCTTTAAACAAATGGGGAAATTAGAAAATCAAACATTACCTAGTTTTATTAGAGGAAAGATTCCCTCCCTCCCCTTCTCTCTCTAAGTAGGCTCCCTACCCAGCGTGGAGCCTAACACAGGGCCCAAACCCACCACCCTGAGATCAAGACCTGAGCTGAGGACACTCAAATGACTTAGCCGCCCAGGTGCCCTGAGAGGGAAGATTTTAAATTACTTTTAAATACGTGAGGCATGTAAAAGCTGAAAAAGAAAGGTTCATTATCTGATTCTAGTTTTATGTATATTTCAAATTTTCCACAATAAAAGCTTTTTTTTTTTTTAAAGATTTTATTTATTTATTTGACAGAGAGAGATTACAAGTAGGCAGAGAGGCAGGTAGAGAGAGAAGGAGGAGGAAGCAGGCTCCCTGCTGAGCAGAAAGCCTGATGCGGGTCTCTATCCCAGGACCCTGAGATCATGACGTGAGCCGAAGGCAGCGGCTTAACCCACTGAGCCACCCAGGCGCCCACAATAAAAGCTTTTTAAAAGAACCAAAGAAACACCTAGCACGCACATTCATTGTTCTGACGGCCAGCTGAGTTAGAGAAGCAGTACTGTAAACACGGTGTTGGCACATGGAGCCTAAGTACACAATCAGAGGTGAGTCTGTGTAACGTGTAGAGCCAATCAGCACCCAGAGTTGTAAAGAAAAGGGGAGGGCAGAACCTGAGCAATGTATAAGCGCTTTTCAGTATACCTGTTAGGCAAGCCATCTACAACCGAGAGAACCAGAATGGAGAAAGAAGCCAACATTTCCCACCCATGCAATGCTCTAGGACGCTGCTCTACTACACACATTATAGCACGGGCTACACTGGGAAAAAGCGTTCACATGAACCCCTGGAGAAGGGATCCAGAATCGAGATCACAACTGACCCGAGGTGCGGCTCCCTGGTCCAGAGGTGGGCGTGCACATCTCGTCATTTATCCGATGGATCCTTAGTATAATAACGCGCACGCTCCGATGTCTCCGCGACTCTCTGGTTGCAGGAACCACTGACTGGACAAGTCCTTCCAGAAGGAAGTTCCCTCACCTGCTCATACACAGGGTTATCTCATACTGGGCTGGCTACGAGGGATCCAGAGCCAAGACCCGGTCCTACACTGGCTTCTGATGCCCTTTCTCAGATTCACTCTATTATCTGAAACCAGCAAAAGGGAAATACGTTTTTCTCAATGTGCTGACAATCTATGTAATCTTAATTCTCAGTCTGTCTTTATCCTTGAAGAGTAGGCCAAACCTTTCTCAATTCAAATCTTTTTTTAAATAATACAATCGACTGTGGGCAAACCACAAGAAGATGCAGCGGGCATTTTAATTTTATAAATCTAAATCCCCTGAAGAGGTCACCGGGAGAAAAACATGCGCAGATACATCAACATTCGCAGCTGACACGCAAAGCAGTCACTAAGTCCACAACTGACTAAAAGGCAAGACTGCGGAATGAGCAGGGAACCCCACTGTGGAGGACAGCCCAGCGGAGACAGCAGGAGCGACCGGCCAGCACCCATCTCACCTGGAAGGCAACTGTGGGCACGTTCCTCCTCTGTTGTCACATTCCAGGGACCTTAACTGACCTGAGAAAAAGACAAGACTGAACTTGACTTACCTCAAGGACAGTCTAATTCCCAAACTGAAACTCCTTCTAAGGCCTGTGCGCACCTGCAAGAGCGAATGTGAAAAAGGAACTCAAAACTTACCAGTCCCACGGTACGTATCCTTCAGTGTACACATTTTAAAAGCAAACAAACTCATAAGCTGCAGTACGATATAACATTTTCAACTTAAGCCCCAAAAAAGTTTGAAATCTAAAAGCTTTCCTGTACCTCCAGCCTTCAATCCATTAAGATAGAAAGTACCCTAGAGAACTTTTTTTAACTTCCTAGAAAGCTAATATTTTAGGGGGAAAAATCATCTTTCAGTTCATTAAATAAAGCCGTTACAATATTGACTACTGTTCTCTGGGATGCAGTCTTTCCAGACATCTTACAGACAGTAAGACAGTTCATTAAAAACAAGAAAAGCAAACATCACAAACAGATAGAAAGGTAATTCACAGCAACGACTAAGCACATCCAGAATCTGATCCTAGAGGAGAACAATATGACCTAATTATAGCGGAGAGGAACATGGGTCTCCTATAATATAAGAGTTACTTAAAACACAGATATACCTAATTTGAATATTTTTTTAGAAATCTATTTTATTTCCCACTAAATGACTGGGGGGAGAAGGACCAAGGAACTCCAAAAATACGTTAAAAGTATTGAAATTTCCTTCTTAAAATCATTATTGCATTTTTTTTTTTACTTCCTAGGGAAACTATAATTTAGTTCAGCTATGGTTTTAAGTATTTCCACACCTCATTACGCTAAAAATAAAGTTATGAAGCAATTTGTCTACATAAAGCACATTTAAATTATTTATGAGAGAGAGTACGTTTGTTTTTTGCTGTAAGTACACATAACGCCTGGCTAGACTCAGAGATGCTTAAGGCGCTCTCCTCTCATTGGCACCCTTGAATTCCCGCCTAAGAGCCACCTCTAAGTACAGGGATTTCCTAATGCGTATTTCCCAAGCTTTTTACAGAAATCAAATACTATCTGTAAGTAAACAACAGAAGTGTAAATTAATCTAATAAGAATAAGAGAACCCAAAATTAAGAGCATCACTACCTACAGGGTTTAATGTAAAACCCAACTACACATTCCCAGTCCCCAAACTTACACTGTACATTGACAGCTATTCACACGTGACCTCAAAGCCACAGTCCACACACCCTGTAAACACGACCTTTCTACACAGTGGAGAACTACACTGTGCACACTCTCCTTCCTAACGTCTTCTGGTTCAGCTGAGCCCAGCCTGGGGCTCACAGGTCTTAGAGAACACAGCACACTCTTTCCCTGTGTGCACCTATCACGGCCCCCGTCCCCACCCCCTTACACAAAGTCACATGCTGCAGACAGAAGGCACAGGTCACCACGGCCACAAGCCGCAGCAAAAGAGACACATCTGCACTACCATCGGGGCTGACTCCTGGCAGCAGCCACAGGAGGTCCTAATACGAAATCAGGCGGCTTGATCACCCTGTAAACGCCACGCCAAAATCTGACCCGGCTTTCATCCTCCTCCTCGTGATAAAATCCACTTAGGAAACACCTCCAAAGGTACACACTGCCTTCCTTCCCTTTCACATCTTCTTACTTAAATAAAAGTAAGGTGGGGGAAAAAGGTGGGGGGTAAGGGCAAACAGAAGGGAGGGTACATCTTCTTCCACTACCTGAACAATCTTCCAGATGTATACAACATAACAGAAAATGACCTTCGTTACCTAATAAGTAAAAGTATATCCTAATCTTTAATAAACCTAAAGATTTTAGATTGGGGCACCTGGGTGGCTCAGTGGGTTAAAGCCTCTGCCTTCAGCTCGGGTCATAATCCCACAGTCCTGGGATCAAGCCCCACATCGGGGCTCTCTGCTCAGCGGGGAGTCTGCTTCTCCCCCCACCCCCCGCCGCCTACTTGTGATCTCTGTCAAATAAATAAAATCTTAAAAAAAAAAAAAAAAGATTTAAGATTAAAAGTCAAATTAAAGAGAACCAATAAATTGCTATTAATTTTTAAAATGTTATATATTCACTAATTCAAAATTTTTCATTCAAGAAATTTACATCAGGATTTATGACAAACGAAGCACACACAAGAGAGATTAACATTTTCGCAGGTACAGCTCAGTCCAAGGCTGACCAAGTCTTCTCTGCTCTGGGTCCACCAACAGATGATAGATGTAGAATCAACAGTTCCCACATGAACACAACACCAACATGGCAAGTCCAAAACAAATCCATCATTTCCAGGTGCCCAAATCCTTCCCTGTTACGTTTCAAGTACTAGTCTAGCCACGAGGCCCAGAAATCAGTCAGTCCCTCACTCTAGAGCAGGTCGTAATGCGCGCTGCACTGAGCTTCTGCCGCACGTACACCCAAACGCCACCATCTCCTGGGCTTTTATTTCAAAGCAGCCATCACCAGCAGGTAAAAACTATGCGGCACACACACACTCGCTTTGTGGTATGTCATTTCATAAATTTATATAATAAAATTATTAAAGTCACCGTTCAAGCATTAATTTTTTTATAAAGATTTTGTTTATTTATTTGAGAGAGAGACCGAGTGAGAACATCAGAGGGGAAAGAGGGAGAAGCAGACTCCCCGCTGAGCAGGAAGTAGAAGCAGGACTCGACCCCGGGAGTCCAGGATCATGACCGGAGCCAAAGGCAGCCGCTTAAACAACTGAGCCACCAACAAGACACCCTCTAGCATTAATTTTTAATGATAATCTCAATTTCACAAATTAACAAAGGTATTTTTTAAAGTGATAGACTTAGTTACTAAAATTTGTATCAAAAACTAGAAGAAAAGCCAGAACCAATTCCAAATCTCCATCCAAACATCTGAAAGATCAGAGGGAAAAAATGAACAGTCCTCTGTACAGGGCCTGGGTCACTGCAGGAGCTCGGTCACGGGCTGACAGAGTGACATGTCCCACACTTCCTCCTATCCATGTTCACGCACGAGCAGGCCCCGCTGCTCAGCCACCAACAGCATCGACGGAGTGGGCAAGAGACTGGAACAAACAGGCTTTTGCCTGGAGTTGGGATTAACGGTTACATTCATGACAAACGGTACAGCATGTGGCAAGCCAGGCAGGAAACGCTACTTTCCATTAAATACAATGCAGAATAAACAATCACCCTAAGCCAGTTTAATAACGAAATACCAAAAACGAAAGTTGGGCCAAAATACAGATTCCCCTGTCAAAATGGAAATACACTTGAGATTTTCTAGACCATAAAAACAGTAGCTAACTTAACATTAAAACAAAGTAAATTTCTGTCATAATGCTTTTCACAACATTTAGAAATAGAGCATATGAGCTGTTTTCCATTAAAAAGCACTGGCTTAAGGGGGCACCTGGGTGGCTCAGAGGGTTAAACCCTCTGCCTTCAGCTCAGGTCATGATCCCAGGGTCCTGGAATCGAGTCCTTCATCGGGCTCTCTGCTCATCGGGGAGCCTGCTTCCTCCTCTCTCTCTGCCTGCCTCTCTGCCTACTTGTGATCTCTGTCTGTCAAATAAATAAAATTAAAAAAAAAAAAAAAAAAGGCACTGACAGGGACATCCACTTCAGACGTGAGGGAGTAACTAGTACGGGAAATGCACCCTGCCCCCCACCATGTTAAACAAATAGAAAAATGGTCAAAATCCATGAAACTACTTTTCTCAGATCTTGAGCCAGTGAGCATCGCAGGCCTGTGAGCCCCATCAGCCCCTCTCTGTCCAGCTGGGGGCACCCTTGGCCCAGAGCACAGAAAGGGAAACCGAGAGCACAGGAGCCTCAGGTGGTTTGATGAGAGAAAACTCCAAGTTTTGGGAAGCTGAGAGGCTGAAATTTGCAAGGCAGAACATCAAAGAGGATAAAATTGTAGAAAATGAGTTTCAGAAATGTGCACAGAGACCAGAAGATGATGGAACAGTACGTTTAGCAGGCTGAAAGAAAAAAAACGGCAACCTAGAATTCGGCACACCCAGCCAAAGTTTCTTTCAAAAGTGAAGGAGCTTACCAAGAAAAGAACGGATAAGCGCGATCCGAGACGCCTACGACGAACAGCGCTGCGATGAAAAGGAAGGAGGGGGCCCAGGTGGCTCAGGCGGCCGAGCACCCGACTCCTCGTACCAGCGCAGGCCGTGACCCTTTGTCATGAGATCCAACCCCACACTGGGCCTCGTGCTGGGCGTGGAGCCTACTCAAGATTCTCTCTCCCCGCCGCCCACCCCCAACCCCTCTCAAAAAGTAATAATAATAATTTAAGAAGGCGCGAATGACAGGTACGCACCACACGGATGAACTCAGCAATGCTATGCCGAACCTAGCCTCACGCAGGCCGCACACGGTCTGATTCTGTTGACGGGAAACCCCCGGGCAGGCACAACTGACCTGGGTGGGGGACAGCAGTGGCCAGGGCTCAGGGTGAGGGCGGCGGCAGGAGCCGGCACCTGCAGGAAGGAACCTTCAGGGGGATGACAACAGTGTACGTTTCAGGACGCGTTCGGGCTAAAGGCAGACGCGTTCAGCACAGCTCGGAGGCGGGCTGCGGGTGGAGCAGCCGGCCCCGCAGTCCCACACCGAAACACGCTGGTAAGTAACGAGCTGCGGGCCCCACACACGCGCTGAAACACGCGGGGCGGACTGCGGTGCGGTGTGGCTGGTGCGTGAACCAGCCGTCCACGGGAGACATAAGAACAGTAAACCATCACGGCGGGGCGGGGGGGCCCGCGGATGTTAACTGGGAATTCTTGCGACTTGGTCATTTGTTTGAAAATTACCATAATGAAACTCTGGGTATAATAATAAAGACAAAGCTACATTTCAGAGGGAAAAAAATAACAGGACAAAAAGGCGCATAAGCCTTCCACAATGGTTACGTGAAAATGATGGAACAATTCCTCCCACAGATCATTATAAATGTCAGCCAAATTCACTAAAAAAAACTATTTGAAGAACGGGAAAATGACCGAAGGCAGGCAAGCACTTGAGAAGAATTTACAGTCAGAACTGCCCCTGCATCTGGTACAAACTAGGAGTGTCTGTCACTTTCCTGCCCGGCAACACTGGGAGCCCCAACTCCGGGAGGCCAGGACTGCAGCCTCACGGTGCCATCTTCAGGCGCAGCTGGGTGGGTATCAATTTAAGGGGGAAATTTTGGAAATAAGAGGGCTGCAAAACACTTAGCTCCAAGTCTGAATATAAACGCATGGCCCAAATCCCTGGCAGATAGTCAAACCCTGCATAGGCAGGACAGCCCAGGAAGCACAGAGGCACACACAAGAGGTGAAGGCTCGCGCCTAAAAAACGGAGTCACCCCGGGACATCTGCCAGTCTGTTGCGCCTCTGATTAAACGTGCTTCTCAACCCAGGGCGAGCTTTAGTGGCAGAAAGTTCAAGTCTCACTAGTATGAGGTCTTAGAAGAAATGGGGGCTGGGGGCCAACTGAAATTTAGAAGAGGGGTGCTAGAAACAGGGGAACCCCAAGATAAATCCCCAAATCTGAGAATACATCCTACTCTCACCTTTGACTAAGCACCAAAGTACAAAGATGCATGTGAGACTGCCCCCCCGCAGGGGCCCAAGAAGGAAGGAAAGGGAAGGGAAGGGAAGGGAAGGGAAGGGGAGGGGAGGGGAGGGAAGGGTTGGGGTAAGGTAGGGTGGAGAAGGGAGGGCAAAGAAGGAAGGGAACGGGGGGGGGGGGGGGGGAGGGCGCCTGGGTGGCTCAGTGGGTTAGGCCGCTGCCTTCGGCTCAGGTCATGATCTCGGGGTCCCGGGATCGAGTCCCGTGTCGTGCTCTCTGCTCAGCGGGGAGCCTGCTTCCTCCTCTCTCTCTCTCCCGTGTCGCGCTCTCTGCTCAGCGGGGGGAGCCTGCTTCCTCCTCTCTCTCTCTCTCTGCCTGCCTCTCTGCCTACTTGTGATCTCTGTCTGTCAAATAAATAAATAAAATCTTTTAAAAAAAAAAGGAAGAGAACGGAAGGGAAGGAAGGAAGAAGGAAAGGGATGGAAAAGGAAGGAAAGGAAGGAAGGAAAAAGGTCTTAACTAGAAGCCAGTAAAACTGATCAGAGACCTCACCAGCTCCTAAAAATATAGTAAGACGTTTGCATCTTGAGTACAGATGTGCATGCCCGTGTGCACACACACAGAAGGCGTGGGAAGCAGTAACACCGGTGACAAAGGAGACACTCACCATTCAGATCTTGGCCTCTCAACTCCATTTCCCACCAAAAGGAACCAGGGATCCTTGGAGAAATAGCTGATTCCATGACGGGGCAGTATCTTACTGTGCCAAGAGGAAGGAAATGCTCAGAAAAGAACAGGGACATGTCCAAACAACACAGGAGATGACCCCGGGAAGGCCTAGTCAGGAGGCCTCCCAGCATCAAAATGAATGACAGGTACGGACTACAAGCCACCGGGCCAAGCAAGAACCCGTGAGGCGCCTGCAGGCGAACGGTGAGTAAGTGGACAAAGGAGGGTAACTCTCCTCCACGGGAGCGCGCCAGCCGGCAGGTGAGAGGGGACAGCACCCCCGCTGCGGACCACCCAGCAATAGCTGTTTCAAGCAAGAATCATCGGTGGGGACCAGACGGTCAGTCTCAAAGTCCGAAAGGCCACACAGCCTCAAATACTCCCTACAGGCTCTTCATCAACTCCAAAGGATGGCGGCTGCCGTGGAGCGCGGCCGCGGAGCAGAGGCCCCACCTGATCACCCGACAGCAACAGTCCTCAAACGTCAGCACACATCCAAATCGTTTTTAGGGCTTGTTAAGAGCAGAGCCTCAAGCATGTGTTTCTGAGTTTCTGACTCGGCAGGTCATGAACAGGGTTGCAGAATCCGCAGCAGTGTCACGGAACAAGCCAACGCCGTGTGCCATCCTGAGACGGACAGAATGGATCCAGGAAACAACACGGGGCCCCGAGAAAGGCACAGTACCACTTCTCCGAAGGTCTGGCCCCAAAATGCACCACCTGAGTTTAAGCAACAGCAGCACCACAGGAGCCCAACCAGAAGACTGACCGACAAACCCACCAGAACAGGCGATGCCATGACAGAGAAAGGCTGAGACACATCCCGGCTGAAAGACCACACGCGAGTCTAGACTGGCCCGGAACGGAGGAAACCGCCATCGTTAACAGAGCAACTGTGAATACGGCCGGTATGTACACCAGAGAACGCGACAATGTGAGATTTTGCCAATTTCATGACTGCACTGGTTATTTTTGGTTATACGAAGAGGCTTGTTCTTAGTAAATCCTCCCTGAAGTATCGAAGGGTAAAGGGCATGAAGATGTACCTTAGGCTCCGAGGGCTCTGCGGGCACATCTGCGGCTGCAGCCAGGGCAGGGGGGTGCGGTGTGTGCAGGCAAGCGTCCCAAATGCTAACAGCCGCGGAATCTGGGCGAAGGCTGTCTGGAAGCTGGCCACGCCACTCCTTACAGCTTTTCCGTGAAAGAAAACATTTCACTTAACAAACCAAACCAAACCAAACCAAACCAACAACAACAAAAGGGAGCAGCAGACTAGCAAAGCCGGGGGCAGGGCGCTTGGAGGCTGCCCCTGCACGGCCCGATGTTGAGGGAAGAGGCAGTAGCGGGGCCAGCACACACTGAAGACGCCTGTGTTCGACTGAGGATCCCGGGTCCTCCGGGAAAGCCGGACCGACTTTACTCTCTTCCAGCGGATCTTGTTCAAGAAGACCTGGGAAGGGGGCACCTGGGTGGCTCAGTGAGTTAAGCCGCTGCCTTCGGCTCAGGTCATGATCTCAGGGTCCTGGGATCGAGTCCCGCATCGGGCTCTCTGCTCAGCAGGGAGCCTGCTTCCCTCTCTCTCTCTCTCTTCTCTGCCTGCCTCTCCATCTGCTTGTGATTTCTCTCTGTCAAATAAATAAATAAAATCTTTAAAAAAAAAAAAAAAAAAAAAAAGAAGACCCGGGAAGTACCCTTTGGAAAAATAGAAGAAAACAAGCACGGTTGCACTCGTACGTGTTTCCCGTGCCCTGGCGTTCTACTCTGCACATACAGCTTCTCAGTGCAACAGGGAGGCTCACTGCAAGTGTTAGCAGACACAAAGCGTGCCAGTGACCCTCCGCCGTGTCGCACGGAAGCACGCACTGCCGGACCGCACGGTGACAGCTGTAGCAGGACCGCCACCTGGCTGACAGCAGCTGGAAATGTCACATCCCAGCACGGGCCAAGCCTTCAACACCAGTTAAGGCAGAGATTCCCACAGCAAAACACAGGGAGGGGGCCGGACAATAAAAAATGGGGGCAGAACATCCTACTCTCTCCTCTGTTCCTAAACACGACTGTCAAGGAGGCGATGAGTGCGTATTTCCCGTGAGATGACCAAGTACAGGGTTACCGGAGACCGTGAGGCCAGCCCCCAGGATCCAGGGCCACGCAAGCCGTGCACAGCAAACCTGAGGAAGCTCAGGGAGCGCCTCTTATGGGGCCATCGCTGCGCCACGGGTCCCATCACAATCACACACAGCAACATCCTCCGACCATAAAATAACGAAGACCTCACCATTTAAATGGATGGCCTTCCTGTTTTCCGAAGGCAAACAAATTTTGATTTTTAAATGAAATTCCACAATGTTCCACTCGAATCCCCCTCCATGCCCACTGTTGTGCTTTTGCTAAGAAGGGTTTACTAGGACAAAATGCTAGCCCACGGCTCTGCAGGAGACCACAAAGCATCACACGGTAATAGCAAGCAGCCCCCTCACGTACCGCGAAGACTGATTCACAGTCACAACGAGGCCTTGAGTTGGTGACGCCAGCATGTATCTCCTTCTGTGGACATTCTTATGTCTGGTGGTTTAAAATGTGATTGTACCGTACAACCACAGCTGAATAAAGATAGAGCGAAAGACTGTGTAATTAAGCTTGTCATGAATCAAAAAACACTTTTTATTAATTTTTAAGGCTAGTAAAACTATTTTTCTCCACAGCTACAATAGCTTGAACATGGACTCTTAAAACAATTTAACTTTTAAAACATCTTTTACATATGCGCTAACTCTATGACCCCTATAACCTGGAACTGTACCACACAAAAACAAACCACATTATAAAGCCTTCAGGTCGTGAACAGGAATACAACATCAACCAAAGACTCCAAGGTCATGTGTTTTCAGCAAGTGTGCTACAAACTTCCAGGATACCTAACCCAGAAAAAGTGAGCTCCGGTGTGCGCATAAATGTGTGTGCCTGTGTGTGTCTAATACTACGTGGGTATATACGTAAGTCATCTACCTTTCTCAGGTTCGGCTTATTGAGGTAAAACTTGCATCCAGTAAAGCAGAGTTCGCTGGGCTGTAACCGACTCGCGCGGCGTGTAACCACCATCACAGGGAAGACGCGGCCTATTTCCACCACCCACGAGGCGCCCTCAGCCCTTCTGTGCTCCATCCTCTCCTCCTCACCTGGGCCCCCCGCAACCACCGATCCGATCTGTCCCCACAGTTTTGCCTTTATCCAAACGTTCTCAGGTTGGAACCACAGCGGGTGGAACCACAGCGGTACGGAGCTCTGTGCCCGCCCGCGGCTCAACGCTCAGGACACTCGCCTGTGTGTCGCGGTCAGTGCCTCTCTGTCGCCGAGCGCGCTCCCACCGCAGAACGCTCCCAACTGTTCACCATGTCCCACCCGACGGACCTTCGAGCTGGCCTCCATCTCCCTGACTATGAACACAGCACTGTGAGCAAGCATACCCAGGCCTCGTGCAGACATGAATCTTCATTTCTCCCAGGTAAAGGCCTCCATGTGGGCCTGCTGGGTTGTATGAAAAGTATATATTCAAGTTTACAAGAAACTGCCAAACTATTTTTCCAAGTGGCTATCACCTCTGCATCCCCACCAGCAAAGCAAGACCTAGTTCTGGCTGCTCCGCCCGCCTGCTGCTGGCCACTGTCCGCTTCTGCCGCCTTGTTGTGGGGGATGGGAGGCACTCTCACAGGACTGCAGCCTACCTCACGGTGACGGTCACGGGCGCTTCCCTAATGATGAAGGACGGTCAGCGTCTGTGTGCGTCTTGTTAGCTACAGGAAATGAAATACCTAATCGAATCTTCTGGCCAATTCAGCTGAATTTTTTGCTGAGACCCCTAACCTTTTTAATAGACAGTTTATCAAAGAAGAAGTGATGGAAAGTTTGTGTATTTTCTTAAACCACTTAGGATGCATGAGCAGCAGACACAAATCTAAAATGCTTCCTCGCCATCCCCACTCCCAACACCCTACTTGCCCCCTGCCCCCATACCTACCATATGCCAAGGCAGGTAGAAAGAAAGAAACATCCTCTCTCGCCCTTACTCGGAGTGTAAGAATCACAGGAAAAGCTGCCTGCCTCCTGCTCGGTCAGAAACAGACCTATTTTCTCATTTTTATGACTCTTCAATGAAGCCATGATCTTTCTTCAGTATGAGCAGGAATGGGGCGCCTGGGTTGTTCAGTCGGTGAAGCGTCTGCCTTCAGCTCGGGTCATGATCTCAGGGTCCTGGGATCGAGCCCCGCATCGGGCTCCCTGCTCAGTGGGGAGACTGCTTCCCCCCCCCTCTCTGCCTACTTGTGCTCTCTCGGTCAAATAAATAAATAACATCTGGGAAAAAAAATATGAGCAGAAACACCAATGACTGAGAACCACGTGCAATGGTCGGCAACCCTGGTGACAACGCATTCCTACACGGCAGAGGCGCGGTGGCGCCTGACGATGCTGCCGGCCTGCAGGCCGCCGGCGGGCTCCCTGTCACAGGCAGGGCCCGCACATAGGAGCACCATGTGCTAAGCTTTCGTGTAAAGGGACAGGAGAGCCTGCGGCCACCACGTGGAGCCTCAGGGGGACAGTCTGGATCTGGCTGGGGGCTCACCTCGACAGCGGGGGCAGTGAGCACTCCCCTGTTGCCACAAAACCACGTACACCTCGAGAACGCACGGTGAGCGGCACGCGTAAATGGCCGGTATCATAACTCTGCGACTTTCCTGCCGTGCGATTCTGAGTCCCAAACGTCACGAGTACTGGAAAGGCAAAGGGCGTTCTTCGCAAAGCTCTGAGCACGAAGTGGAAGCGTCAGACAGTGGGCAGCATGCGGACATGGCGGACCCGCTGACGCAAACCCAGGGTCCTGACCGTCCGTGGGAGCAGCCAGGCAGCGACACAGAAGGTGGCCTGGGGTCGGCAGTCCTGGAAGGCATTTATGGACTTTATTTTGTACAATTCTGCCTCAGCACTTCAAACCGAGCGATGCTTCTCTTCAGAGAAGCCAGCCCACGCATTCTTGGTTCTGCAGCCCTCGTTCCCAACCGGCCTCCTGAACGGGGCCACAGAAACCAGGGCGGCGCCCGCCTGCTCCCTCCCACGACGCCCCCAGCCTCCCCGCACACCCTCCTCGCATCCAGCTGGACACAGAGCGGCTTCTGAAATGTCCTGTGGTCTGCCTATTTGTGATCTCAGTCAAATAAATAAATAAAATCTAAAAAAAGTAAAATTAAAATAAAAAGAAAACAAAAAAAAAATTTAAAAAAAATAATAATAAAAAATAAAAAGAAAACAGTATCAGGCAAACAGGAAAAAAAAAAGTGGTAATTGTTAAGTTCAAGAAAACAGGAAAACAAACAGTTGAACAAAAAAGAAATATATCACGCTACACTAACCGGCTCAATAGTGAGCGACATTTACAAAGTCAGAACAATTAACCAAATTATGGATCTAAGCAAAAACTGTGACCCAACCACGTGGGGAAGATGGGAGTTCAAAATGTGACTTTTTCTCAAAGTGACACATCAAAGACCCCGCCCTACACAGCTACTGCTGGGGACGTGGACGCGCTGCAAGAAGCCGCTCACCGACCGGACGTTCAGGGCTCTTGGACTTCTGAGCACATGCGCGTACCACCCTCTGACAGAATGAAATTTCTAAGTGAGAAGAAGAAAGAGAATCTCTAACAGAAGCATTTCAAGCAGGACTTAAGTGTTTTCCTGCAACTTTCAACTCGCTGCTCCCTCTCCCCCTTCAGCAGTCTCTCTCCGAACCTCAGGGCGGGCAGCGGACGACAGCGTGCGCGCCTGGGACCTGGCGCCACGGCCCGCCGGCTCCGCTCTCTCGAGAAAGCTGCGCTGAGCTCTGGCCCTGCGCCTTCGCCACCCGCAACGTGGAAACACCACCACGGACCTCAGGGGCCCGGCGGGGCTGGGCTGCTCAGCACCCAGACGCTGATACACCCTGGACCGAAGTCACTGGAACCCTCTCTCCCGCTTCTAGCGCCGTCCAGGTGGGCCTTCCCTCCGACCAGGCCCCACCGCGCCGCCAGCACTGCCACAGTGCCGTCCACGTCACCAAACTCGAAGGCAACCCTCAGTCGTCCTCCCGACCTTTCCTGACATGTCGGAGCGGACCACGTCCTCCTCCTGGGACTCTCTTCCCTTCTTCCCGGGGTCTTCCTCATGCCCGCTCGGGGCCAGCCACTGCGCACGTCTGTCCGGGAGCACCGGCTCGGACTTGCTTGCTCTCTGCGCTCCCTCCCTCAGCGAGCACAGCATCGCCCGTCTTCACTGCCACTTCCAGCCCCGACTCCTCCCCCAAGCTCCGGACGCCCACTTACAACTGCCCCCACGACAGCTCTGCTTGGGTCCCAACAGAATCGCAAACGATGGCTACCAGTGAGCTCCCCAGCCGTCCCTCGAAACCAAGTTCCACCCACAGCCTCCCTCCCCTTCCAGTTGCCCAGGCCAAGAGCCTTCTAGTCAACTCAGCTCCTCTCTCTGTCCTCACACCCCTTATGCACTGTCAGCAAATCCCGCTGCTTCTACCTCTGACATACATCCAGGCCCCCACTGCTTCTCACCACCGCCAGCTTTCCCGCTCCAATCCAAGCCCCCACTGCTGCTCACCTGCTTTCCCAAATGGCCTGCCGACTCATCGCCCGGCTGTCCCCTACTCTCCCCCACTCCCCACCCCCGGTGTCTGTTCCCAACACACCAGCTTTTCAAACCTCAGCCGAGTCTCAGGTCTGAACGCTGAGGGACAGCTGCCCTCTGCAGCCGAGAGCCAGCACCGCCTGACCCTAGTGACTCTTTGTTTGGATAAAGAGCCCCAGAAGCTCAGAGTTCAATCTATGTCAATTGTCCTCAGCGGTCCTGATGCCAGAAAAGCTCTTTTTTCACAAAACGGGGGTTTTCAGACGGGTCTCCAAGCAACCTTCCTTTCTGTCTACTGCCTCTCCACACACCATTAACCCTGAAAACAATCCCCATACATACTCCAGCAATTCAACTCCTCCAAAACCTTCCTTCCCTTTCCCAGAATTCTAGCTGTAAAACACCTCTATCCCAAGCTTCTGCCTTATAATGCAACACCCCAAAACAAATCAAGAACCAAGAACCTGATCCATCCCACAGGAGCTCGAGTGGACCAGGGCACTCGGGTCCATCGGGGAACGTGGATCTCAGCAGAACATCATCAAGCTGATGCTGTACAAAGCTAGGCTGGCCCATGTGGCCTCACCACGTGTCCAGAATTGGGGGAAACAATGACAGAAACCCTGGTTATAAGGTTATATTCCCGGGTTTACATATTTTCAAAGAGGAGTGGAGGGGAGGGGAGTGTTGAAGTAGAAGCAGATTATATCGCGGTGCTCAAAGCTCTCAGGAGCCATGGACAGTTCCCCGTCGGGCCTTTGTTCCAGCGCACATCGCATTCAGAAGTTTTTAAGTTTTAAGAAGTTTTTAAGATCGCATTAAGTTTTTGTGTAATTTCTGCTAAACATGAAACTGTCTCATACTCTACCACACGAACTATTTTAATAGCTAAAACTGCTGGAAAGTTATACTTGATATTCTCCCTCTTGTTTGGATCCACTAAGAAAAGAGAACTTACTTTGTGGCAAACATTAAATGCTCCTTCCTCCAGCATTTAGTCTAAACCACCTATGGGCCAAGCAGAAAACATGCAGAGGTCAAATAACGGAATCTTTGCTCCTAAAGATGCAGAAGCAGACTCATACCCAGTAAACACAGCACACTGTTACAGGAAGAAACACTGAACATGCAGGGAGCGTGGGGAGGAGACAAGGGGTGTGAGCCGCGGGGCATGGCCTTCTCCAAAGACAGCACAGTCACGCCCCGCACCACACAGAGCAGGTGCCTCTCGCAGCCAAGAAAGGGCAGAAGGAATTAGAGAAAAGGAGCAAGACTTCCAGGACTTACTTAGAAACTGAAACTGCAAGACATAATTTCCCTTCCCTAATACCTAATCATGGCAGAAACGAAAGTAGGCTTCGGGGAGAAAGGAGAACAAAAGAGGAAAGTGAACTCACCCCCAGAAGGAAATGGAAAAACCATCCAGGGCCCAGCCCCTTGGATATTTAAGACAAAGACACTTGCCAAAGTCAAATTTAACATAATTATAAATGATCCTGAATTCTGAATCCACAAAGTCTAAATTCATGATGCTTTAATTAAAGCAACATTCTGGTAAAATAAAACGTTTACCAATGCTAAGACCCCAAGAGAGATGTATGAACCTTCTATCAGCTATCCGTCCTGGATTTGCCACTAGGCCCACCACAAAGAGCAGCCTTTGGAAATAAGACAACTGGGACAGAATCTCAATTCTACAACCTCTCAACTATGGAGTGCAGCACACGTGCCAAGGTCTTAACAAAATTCAAAATTTAACAAAATACAAATAACTCAACCTCTGGGGCTCAGTTTTCCTCTCATTAAAGTGGGGGAAATGCCACCGAATATTCACTGCTACCGTCCGCAAACGCTGACCACATGTCACATTTCTTACGGCAGCTTCAGCACAAGCCTGGGAGAGCACCCATTGTCGGAGAGAGCTAAGTTTAGGCAGTCACAGTGGGCATGGAGAGAAGCTAGGTTTCAGCAGTTAGTGAAGAGTTACTAAGCAAGTAGCCAAGCCAACATGTGAATCCAGAGCCCGTAAGAAGACGCGAGTAAAAAGCACACACTCCAAAGCCAGAAAGAGTCTGAATCCCAGCTTTGCCATTTGCAGAGTAACCTTTAACCTCCGTTTCAGTTATGCAAATGTGACACAGGGCAAAGGCAGCCCGGTCCTGGGGTTGCTGGGGTCCACAGTGTTCTGGAGCACATGCTCCTCCCCGCACCTGCTCCCAATGTTACTGTCCCGGACATTACTACATCCTGCCCACCTCTGTCCACACATAAAAGCCACTAAACAACTAATCTTTCTTCCCTCACCTACTCTGCAAGACCAATTGGCGTCTATCTGTTTCTAATACATGTCAAAGAAACCCTACAACAGATGAAAGAAAAATCAAAACAAAACGAAAAACCAAGACACAAATGTAGCAAGAGAATTATACTCACAGATCCGAAGGCCACGGTAACTCTGCGAAGAAATCAAACTTCAGTTTAAAGGAAAGGCTCCTAGATCCTCTTTCCTCATTCCATAGTCCTCAGAGAACCTGACAAGGAGAGAGAACATGCGCGTATAAAACCACCGCCCTTTCGCCTTTTTGAAGCTCTGCTGCGCTCAGCCCCTCAGCCAGTTCCACCACCTCCCAGGCACGCCTACTGCGCAGCACCGGGGATGATGGGTAAAAACAGGGCACTGTGCCCCTGTCTTCAAACCTACTGTCTATGTAAGAAATACATGTGAAGCAACTGAAAGCCATTAAAACGTATCAAAAACCATAAATTAATAGAGGGTTTAGGTAACAAGTGCATGGTACAATAACGGAGTATAGACTTCTATTCCACTGCCTCCCATTAAAATTATACTAAAGAGATACTTTTTTTTAATGTTTTAAACAAGGCACCTGGGTAGCTTGGTCAGATGAGCATCTGCCTTTGGCTCTGGTCATGATCCCAGGGTCCAGGAATGGAGCCCCGCATCAGGCTCCCTGCTCAGCGGGGAATCTGCTTCTCCCTCTCCCTCTGCTGTTTCCCGTTTGTGCTCTCTGCTCTCTCTCGTGTACCCACACACACTCTCTCTCAAACAAACAAATAAAATCTTTTTTTAAAAGTGTTTGAAACAGGGGCGCCTGGGTGGCTCAGTGGGTTAAAGCCTCAGCCTTCGGCTCCTGGGATCGAGCCCCACATCGGGCTCTCTGCTCAGCAGGGAGCCTGCTTCCCTTCCTCTCTCTGCCTGCCTCTCTGCCTACTTGTGATCTCTATGAAATAAATAAATAATCTTAAAAAAAAAAAAAAAGTGTTTGCAATAGCACAGGGACAACTGAAAGGAGAAAAGGCCAAGATTTTGGGAGCTCTGAGAAAATCTCCTAACATGGAAGAGTGAGACCCAAAGAGCAAAAAGAAGAAACCTGGAAGAAACAGAAACTAAAAAGACTGAAGTACAGTAAACGAGTCAGCAGGCAAGAGAGGCAGATTCTAGCTCACAGTGGAGCGCGCCGAGAGCCAGCTCCGCTTGCACAGCAGTCCTCAAAGACAAGAACTGGCAACCCCGGCGCACAGGGAACGAGGAAAGGAAGGCACAGCTTCCCACAGTAGCTGGGGAAGGCCATGGCAACAGGAACTAGAACCTCAATGCCAGGTACAATGTGACTCCCCCTCACTCTGACAGAAGATGGGGGTGTGGGGGAGGACTCTCACTCTCCCTGGAAAAAGCAGAGGCATCTACAGACTGAAGTCGCCCTGCCCAGCGGCGCTGAACAGAGCTGGATTTAATGACTGCACACACAGTGAGCAGTGACTTCTCCAGCTCCCCTACTACAGACCGCACAGGCACACCCTTAACTCCCAGATTCTGAAGTCAGAATTCTGCAGGAAGAGACTGGAAAATATTTCTGGGGAATCTGATCAGCCCCAATAGACAGACCTAAAGATCCTAACACTGGAGACCCCCAACACAGGGCCCACCAAGAACACCCCGATGTAAAAGTCAAGAGACCCCGCCTGTTAGACAGGAGAAAGAAGGAAAGAACCTGAAAGAAACTGAGACCATACAAAGTACCAAGAATACAGAGGTAAGATGCTGAGATCAATCTACAAAAGGAGGATGCTCTTCTAGAAGAACAGGGAAAGAACTCTTAGAAATCTCGAAAACCTTTCTGCAATCAGAAATAATAAACTAAAGAAGAAGGTTAAGTCAAACTGAAGTCATGTCTCCCTGAACGGAGAATAAAAAGACAAAAAAAAAAAAAAAAAGGCAGAGGAGGAAGAGCAAAGGAAGAAGAAAAAGCATAATTACAACCTCTGCCCAGGACAGCCAAGTGCTGGATAATAAGACTTCCAGAAAAACAAAATAAGGAGACGAAAGGGAGAAAACCTCAGCACAATAATGCCAAAAAAGTATTCCCAGAACTGAAAAATACCAGTTGCCAGAATGAAGGGACCCACTGAATGCGCAGCACTGCAGATGAAAGCCGACCCACACAGACTACACTGTCGTGCCATTTCAAGAGACTTGTACAAATTTTAAGACTCCTACAAGCTTCTAAAGATGGCAGGGAAAAAGTTACATACAAAGGATAAGTAAGAATAGCTTCTGAGTGCTAAAACAGTGACATGAAAACAAGAAGGCAATGGAGCGATCTTTGAGTTTATGAACAAAAATGAAAGCCAACACAGAACTCTATACCCAGCCAGACTGTCCATCAAGTTTCGTTCCTGCATGGTCCCAACAGGTTTGCCCCGTCAGCGTCCTGTGTCAGAAAGCCACTGGAGAAAGTCCTCCACCAAACAGGAGCATCAACAAAAAATGAGCAACACATGACCTTCCATGAAGAAGGGGTAAGGTCCTCCCCAGGATGACTATCAGGGAGAGCTCAGGCGGTGGTGGGCATCAGGAGAGAGGGAGACAAGTCCAAGTTGGAGGAGCACAAGAGGAGCACAAGAGGAGGGGATGCTGACAGCGGTCTTCGCCTTGTCCAAAGACACTGCAACATCTTTCTAAAGTGATTAACTCCACAAAGATGAGGAAGTCAGTGAAGAAAGACAAAGACAAGAGTTGCCACAAACTTAGAATCCAACTCTGGACAGAAGCCAAGGATGAGAACAGAGGAACATCCCAGAACAACACAGTAAAAGGCCTCAGGAGCAAGCAGTTTGGAAAAGAGAACAGAGATCTCCAGGGAATTGTCTGCCAGCAACAGAATGTGAAGAAGAGTTGCGTCTAGATGACGAACCATGCAGAAAAACTACTAAGGGGCTCCTGGAAGGTATGGGGGAAATGAACAACAGGTATGAGGAAGGTGAAGAATGTGGGGGCTGACGAAAGAAAGAGAAATGCCCGCGCTCCTGCCCTGTGCACATCTCTACCACAGGACTGACCACTGAGCCACCCTTGCTGGCAGACTCTCCCTCTCCCTCGCTCAGCCGGGAAGACCTCTTGGAGAGGATATCTCATCCAGCTGTCGCCTTCTACAATCCAATACAATCCCTCTACAGGAGTACAGGCAAGAGCAGTCTGGGGTCTTTTTACGTTTATTCAGGTACTGAGCACCTACTGTACACACCTGCTATCCTTCCAGAGAACTAGAATTCAAAGACACACCAACCTTGCTCGCCTTTAAAGAGTTTCAACTTTTTTTTCACGCCTGAGAAAGCACCTAAAACATGCTCAGAACATGTGCACGTGACATGTGAATGACCTAGTGATGAATCAATGAACACACACACTGGCTTTGGGGGCCTTATAACTGCTCCTCACTTGATTTTGTATTTTAGGGAGAATTCAAGCAAACACTAACACTGCATCCTAAGGACACTGGCCCTACGGCGTGCCTGCCCCCCGAATAGTGGGCAGCCAAGGGCATGCGGCATCCAGCACGGAACTGACGTACATATAAGCACAGAAATCTGAATGAACGTAGTTCAAATAGGGCAGAAAATGGGAGTATTTCCCAAACCCTGTAATTAAAATGCTTAAATTCTTTTGCTCCAGACAAAGAAAAATTACACTTGGCTCATTATAGAGTGAAATACACCGTCAGCTCCTTGAAGTTATTTGTACGACGGACACTCTCTGCTTCCTGGCACGAACGGGTGCGTGTGAAGACACATCAGAGAAGCTCAGGCACTCTGCCCCCTCTCCAAGACCCTCTGATGTGCAAATGAGGACTTCCCAGCAGTCACAGCACAGTCTCGCTCTATGCTTCTGGAACACCCTTCTGGAACTCCGGGAACACCCGGAGTAACATACTCCGCACCATCACTCTGCTCAGAATGTTCTGGTTTCGGTGCGCGGTCCCACCTGGACAGGCCCTGACCCCCGCCCCCCACCGCTCCGACCACAGCGGCAGCCCGCCGTCGGTGGAGGGTGTGCCGGGGCAGCGTTCTCTCCCAAATGCTGAACAGGCACCCGCTCCCGAGTTCTCGCAGCCTGGACGACTGCTCTCTTGCCCTTTTACATGTGAGAAAACGAAGTCCAGAAAAAGTAAGAAATTTTCCAAGGTCACACAGCAAACAAGGGAGAGAGAGCTCAGGCAAACAGCAGTTTCTCTCAGCATCATAAGCTATGCTGCTTCCCAAGTTTCCCAGATCCCCACGTTAAAACAATGGGCACGATTTGGGCTTTCCGAGGCACACATGGCAGAACGACTCTTTCCAAAGCTGTGAACATTCGACATGACATGTTGACGGACTGTAAGGTATCTGGCTTGGACCAACCAGGCAGGCTCAGCCCCTGGCAAACAGAGGGTCTGCTCAATGCTAACTGCCAAGGAAAGCCCAAACCTACCACGTCCTCATGTGTAACTACTGGACAGCTGGCGCCGCGAAAGTCCCAAGTGTCCGAAACGTACCACCGCGCTGCCCTGGCGTCGCTCCCTCTGAGCCGGGGCGCAGGGGCTTCCGAAGCAGGCGGCGCTGCCACCCGTGCTCTGCAGACACAGGTCAGGGTAAATTTCTGAAAAACCAAAAACATAAGAAGAAGCTGAACATGATAATGAAAGTTATCCGAGAAAACAAACACTTGCTTATGCTTCCAAAGACTTTTCTAGTCAGACACCAGCTCGCAGGCCACCGGTCGGGGCGGCCCGGGCATCCATGTGCCAGTGCGGGGGACAGGATGCCGTCCAGCTGCTGGTGAGCAGGACGACAGGAGGACAGGAGGGAAATGAAGAGGCAAAATGACCAGTTTCTGAAAACCCAACGGAGGAACCACCACCACAACAAAGCACGGCGGGTCAGCGGTGGGCGCCGCCGCCGGCTCTCCCACACGCTGGCCGGACACGTCCGGGAATGGCTGAGATCAGCTTCCAGCTCTCCCGACGGAAAGGACCGCACCGCCAGCAGCTCTATTTGCTGCCCTCACGCCCCCTCCCTGACCAGCCACGTACCAGGAACTGTGTCCCATCACATTCCTCCCAGAGCCACGGTACTCTCGCCCTCACGGATGAGAAAAGAGCCTTAGAGCGTCGGGAACCTGCTCAACAGGCAGCGAACAAGGATCAGGTCTGAGATTCAGAGCAAGACCCGCCCGCACCCATTCTCCTAACCACCGCTGTTCCACACGGTAAATAGTATCCATAGAAAACTCGACTTGGCAAAGGCTTAAAAATATGAAAGAAAGGCGCCTGGGTGGCTCAGTGGGTTAAGCCTCTGCCTTCAGCTCAGGTCATGATCTCAGGGTCCTGGGATTGAGCCCCGCATCGGGCTCTCTGCTCAGCAGGGAGCCTGCTTTCCTCCTGTCTCTGCCTGCCTCTCTGCCTGCTTGTGATCTCTGTCAAATAAATAAATAAAATCTTTAAAAAAAAAAAAAGTGAAAGAAACACTTTTCTACTCTAACTGATTAACAGGCACAGCTGACACACTCAAAGCAAGGCGACCCTTCAATTACACAAGAGAACTAATGGCTGTGACAGTCTACCGACAGGTCATTTCGTCTGCCTGAGAGACACCAAAAGGAGGACCATGGACCACATTCCCGCAGCACGCAGAATGCGGAGCAAGGCCAGAGCGTAACTGAGCGAGAGACACAGCCCAGGGGGCACCGGCGACCTCCGGGTGAAACAGGTCCCTGTGTAAGTAGAAGCAGTTCACCAAGCAAAGGGTCCCAGATCGAGGTAAGGAAGAATAAGCCATTCCTTCCTGCCGCTCCTAGAAAGGGCGATAGGAAAAGCTGGATGGAGTAACCACAGAAGCTGTGTGGCCGCTCTCAAAAGGAAACCGCAGCAGGTGCCTTAGGAAGCAAGCTGGCAGTCACGCCACCACACGGGCAGATCTGCACACAACAGAAAGCCTCCCGAAGTAACACCTGAAGTGTGGAGGGCACACGCCAACACACTCAGCGCAGCAAGAACCAGAAGAAGGTCAGGTCCTGTGGGAGAAGAGCATCAACGTAAGCCAATACCAAGAAGGAAGCAAACATCAGAATCAGCCCACACACACTTTAAGACAGCCAGCATCCAAGTAATTCCGCAAACCAGCATACACACAGCACACTCGGTGTCACAAACTCTTGTTGGCCTTTCATCCCATGAACCCACTGGCTCTGACCCCCCACACCACGTAAACTTTTTCTAAGACTACCAATGACCTGTGCACTGCTCAAGCCAATCACCAGAGCTCAGGTCTCGACCTTTCGGCAACAACGGACCAGAGCTGATCTCCCACTCCTGTTCTTGTGGTTTTCTTCTTACCCCACAGATGTTCTCTCCTTCCAGAGGCCCCGGGGCTCTGTACTTTCTCTTCTCAGCTATTCTCACCTTCCAGGCAAACTCACATCAAATGCTGTTTCCAGGCTAACGAAGCTAAAACTGCTCCCTCCAGCTCAGACCACCTGCCCGGCTCTTGTGCTGGATGGACTGGGTTCCCTCTGCAGGGGAGCCACCATCTCCGCCTTCTCCTGGCCTCACCGAAGAGAAGGCAGAGCTACACCTCCCAAAACCCCTTCCTGCTACAACTCAGGGTGGAAGTTGAAGTTGACTAGTAAAAATTGTCTAGAATGGTCCGTGTTTTCCTGACCAAACCCTGGCAAGTGTACTCTATGCTGGGACCCACTTCTAGGTCCCTTGGAGAAGTGGAGCATCACCAGAGAGAACCAAGTAAAACGTGCAACACCTCCCAGGCCAGGAGCTGACCGACCCGCCCCCTCCACAAACCTTCTTAACATACAGTCTTCTCCGTTCCTGACTACGTCCCCCTTCCAACCGCTGGGGCCATAAACAACAGCTATCATCCCCGCCTCCTGTCTTCCTCCCACATTCCTCATCCTGTCTTGTCAGCAAGTCATGTTGGCTCTTCCCACACAACAGGCCCAGACCCTGTCCTCTTGCCATGGCGTGAGTTCACCAACACCATGGTGCCACGAGCCACGATCACTACTCGCCCAGATGACTGTGGCGCTCCGGGACCGGCTTTCCTGGCCCCGCCCCACCGCCCTAGCGTACACGTTGGTTCCAAACCTAGAGCAGGTGGTGTCACTTCTCTGCTCCAAACCCCAAACAGTCCCCCACCTCACATGGATGACAAGGAGTTCATTAAATCATGTTTAACTGAACAGCAGAGGAAATGTGCAGAGGAAAAGTGCACTTGTTGGGGCGCCTGGGTGGCGCAGTGGGTTAAAGCCTCTGCCTTCGGCTCAGGTCATGATCCCAGGGTCCTGGGATCGAGCCCCACATCGGGCTCTCTGCTCAACAGGGAGCCTGCTTCCCTCTCTCTCTCTCTGCCTGCCTCTCTGCCTACTACTGATCGGTCTATCAAATAAATAAATAAAATCTTAAAAAAAAAAAGTGCACTTGTTGAAAACAACAACCCTTTCGGCAAGAACAGCTGCTCCGAGGGGAGGACCCCAGGAACAACACTGAGAGTCAAGGAAGGAAAGAGGCAAGGGCCTGAGTGGGTTTCCTTCGTTGCTGCTGAGCCAACAGGTGTAACCCACGCCGCTCGACTATTTGTGCATGGAGCAAAGGGACCGAAGATGGGGCCTCTGGGAGCAGTTCTTGGTGGGGAACTGCTAGGAGAACACTTTCAAAGAGAAAACACTGAGGAAACACTGATTTAACACGACCTGGAGCAGAATCTGCTAACACATACTATAACTGAAGACTGCAAAAAAGTCTGCAGAGCAGAACAGGGTTAGCTGGAAATGTCACGGAGAGTATGACAAGAGAAGTTGTTCAAAGCGTTGAGCTAGGGTTCTCCAATGTGTTATTCGGCAACAGGTGCCCGTGGGAAATGTTCCGACCCATCGTGAGTTACCCAGCCAGGAGCATCGACAGCAAGCGTCAGGAAAACAGCCTGGCTTGTCCTGACGCACAGCAGGTCAGCGGGACGTGCGAGGCTTTGGTGGGACTTTTCAGCCTCAGAGCCAAGACCGAAATCTTCCCGAACTCAAGACCCTCCTTCAGTCATCACTCTTACCAAACACTGAGCTGCTGCGGAGGCCAGCTTTTGCTCACACGTGTGAACACTTCATCGTGAGCTCCCCTAAACATACACGGCGCGGCAGTGCTCACGGGAGGGCCTCGGGCGGTGACCGCAAGCACCCTGATCACAAGCAGCCTCCCGCGCCGCCAGAGTGACAGCGGCGCTGGCCGGCTCCGTCACAGGAGCGTGGGACTCCGGAGCTCTGGGTTCAAGTCCCAGGCTGGGCACAAAGGTTACTTAAAAATAAAAAAATAAACAGCTAAAGAGAGAAGCGGATTTTGTCCCCGCGCAGATCTGCAGCAGATGTGTTTTCTGAGTTCAAACTACTGTTCCAGCAGCATTTCTCAGACCTCACTGCGGGTACAACGAGAAGTCACTATTTCAAAGCCAATGAACCATGCGACTGAGGCACTTCCTTCGGACCATCACTGGAAGAGACGAATCAGCGCTGTGATGACATGCAGAGAAGCAAACGTCAAAAAGAACCTCCTGGAATTCTATAAACGTCTGCCAAACCACGAGCACACTAACCTGAGACGAGAAGCTTCCAAACCGGTATCCGCGTCCACGAGCACCGCCAGCAGGAAGCTGTCGCCAAAGATGACACGTGGAGACCTTCCGTGCAGATCAGCACCGAGAGACTGACCACCGGTAACTGGCCGAGACATGAGGGATCACGAACCTCGAACTCCAACCAGGAAAAATGTTATCCAACCCTCCCCCCGAAAAAATAATTCCACTCTTATTAGTACACCTGTATTATAATATATTTACATACTCAATTATTTTTTTTTTTTAAAGATTTTATTTATTTATTTGAGAGAGAGAGACAGTGAGAGAGAGCATGAGCGAGGAGAAGGTCAGAGAGCGAAGCAGACTCCCCATGGAGCTGGGAGCCTGATGTGGGACTCGATCCTGGGACTCCAGGATCACGCCCTGAGCCGAAGGCAGTCGTCCAACCAACTGCGCCACCCAGGCGTCCCATACATACTCAATTATTATTTGGAATTCTGTCAATAAAAATTTTGTAGAAATTACAGTGTTTTCTCTTGTTATGTAAGTACTTACATAATATCCTTCGTTTTGCCCATTAGTCTGCAAAACCTAAAATATCTACCATCTGCCCCTTCAGAGAAGCCTTCCGATCCTTTTCAGTCAACCTCCCCAGGTTTTCCGCACACAGGTACACAGCTAAGGCACATTTCACACATCTTAAAGTTCTCAGCTGGTTTTTTCTTTTTAACTTGTCTGCCATTTTACCTTTCTTTATTCCCTATAAATTTTACCTTGTTGATTTTAGCACTTCGTCACAACCTATCGAAATATTTTAAAATTCTGATTCTAAAAATGAAGAGTCCCCCAGCACTAACTCCTGATCTTTATTCAAATTCCTGATGAAAACATTCCGACAGGTGTCAAGGATGACACACTTCTGGAGACGGCTTCACTTGTGTGCAGAAATTCTGGTATTTTAGTTTTGTGGCAAATCACACTACATGTGGTTGCAACATACCTCCTACCTAAAAGCAGTAATTTCTTGAACTCCCTGGTAATGACAGAAATAGTAATTTACTTTGTAGGCTTCATGCAGGAAAGGATTAAGCTTGCCCCAAGCAGATTTGGCCATTGCCCAGTTCCTGGGAAGTCACCTCTGAGCCCTTGGAATGTCCTGCCTGATGAGACAGTCTTTCAGTCTTGTTTAGCTGGGGCCTTGGGTCACACCAGACAGTCTATGCTAACAGTGTGATTACTGGTGGAGACTTGGGCCACACAAAACACCAGCTTGACTTCCAGAGGGACTGCAGACTAAACCTGGCCATGCAGCTGGCAAGTGCCTACGGGACAACCCCCCATAAATACCCCGGACCCCAAGGCTCAGGTGAGTTTCCTGGGCTGGCAGCGTCAGTGCTGGGAGAAGTCCGCGCACCCGCACCGGGAGAAGACGACGAGAAGCTCCTGCTGGTCTTCCCAGGACTAGGCCCTGTGCTTTCCTTCACTGACCGCCACCTGCATCCTCGCCCTGTAATGAACCATAACCAGGAGTGTAATGGCTTCTCAGAGTTCTGTGAGTCCTTCTAGTGAGCCACAGAACCTGCAGGGAGTTGTAGGGGCCTCCCGGACTCCAGGTCTTAATGATTTACAACGTATTTTCACCAACAGTACAGCAGTGTTTCTTCAGCATGAGGGGAAGCTAGTTTAAAACGCAGGTGACTGGCTTCCACATCAGGAATGGTAACTCAACATCGCTGTGGGATGATACCATCACATTGGTTTTAATTCTTTTTTTTTTTTTTCCTTCAAAGAAAAAGCCAGATCATGAGGGGATGGGGCAGGGCAGAAGGAGACAGAGAATCCCAAGCAGACTCCACACTGGGCGCAGAGCCGAACATGGGGCCGGATCTCATGACCCTGAGATCATGACCCGAGCTGAAAACAAGAGTAGGACACTTAACTGACTGCGGCACCCCCGCGCCCGTTTGCATCTCTCACACACGGTCCTCGGCAATTCTTACAAAACCTCGGTGTTTCAGGACCAATGATACACCCAAAATCTTCCTGGGAAAGTGACTATCTTTTTCTTTTTTCTTTTTTAACTTACTTTATTTACTTATGTAATCTCTACATACAAAGTGGGGCTCAAACTCACAACCCCAAGATCAAGAATCACACGTTCCACCACTGGGCCAGCCAGGCACCCAGGACTGCCGTCTTCTTAACGAATCCCCGTCATGGCAGATGCTCAGGAGTTAAGAGTGACTAAGTGTGACACATAAGTGTGCAGAGCTGGCATTATTAGTTTTCTGAAACTCAGATTATATACATGTGTGAGATGTTGTGTCACTTCCCAAATACCCACGATAATGCAGAAATAAATAACTAAATGCAAACCACATGTTACTTGGATACAGTTCGAGCAACAGACTCAATGCTGTCCACTTCTTACCCGCTTTCCAATTACATCAATTTTTTTCAAGCTCCTGACAGTTTATAGGAAACAGGAGTTTTACAAGGTGTCTTCACACCCTTCTCTTCTACTCGAAAGATCACCAGCGAGCTCGGAGTGAAGGCGGCCGAGCGTGTCTTGTGAGTCCTCCTCCGTTTCTATCCAAAAGCCACCCATCCTCTCTGGGTTAGTTCTTCAGCTCTAAAGTGGGAGCCCCGAACCTGATGATCCCTAAATTTAGATCAACCTCTAAAATCCTAGACTATCTAAAGCAAGAAAAATAAAGGAGGCAAACACCCAGTGGAAAAGTTTAAAACTTCCAATGAAATGGTCGAAAGGGCAAAGTCAAAGACAAATGTTAACTCTTTAGCAGCCAAACACTTAGTCGTGACCCATCAAACATTCCTACACAGACAACCTGCATTTAAACTAAGTCACTCCTGCTACCTCTGTTACCAAGTCAAGTCCTTAGAACACAACTACTGTATTTTTTCCAAAGCAAAAAGCAAAGCCTTCTCTGCCATGACACAGACAAGGAGATTCCAAACGTTTCGCCAACACTGGAATCACAATTATCCCCAGGCTGAAATCTTATGGGTAATATCTTACACGGCCCGAGGTTTTTCACTTCTAATGTCTACACCATCACTGAATTCCATCATTTCTTATATCTTTGCCACTCATGATACTTGGCCCTTAATGGAGGTCACAGTTGTTCTCAAGAGGAAAAGGAAACTTTTTCAGACATATACCCATGTCTAAACCCTCCCCTCTAAGAGTCATCTTCTAAGGGCAACCATGTATCTCCAAAACCAGCAGCTCTCTGCAGGGCCTGCTACAATGTGTAAGTCTGCACTTCCTACATTACACATAACGCTGATGTCCAACATGAACCAACCTGCTCTGGACTCCAGAACAGCGCACCGATCTGCCTGGCGCGAGCGAGCCGCCGGCTGCCAGGCTCCTCCTGCACTTGTCCGAAGAGCCCCCTGTGACAGTGGGCATCAGGCCCTGTCTTACAACTATGAACCAGCAACACGCTTCTAAGCGGACAGAAAAACGACACTCCTTTTCGAACTGACACAGCCGACTAAAAGTGACACTGGACCATCTCTCACAGCCACGGGACTGTTAAGATACGCCTGACAGTTCATGAACTGTAGCTTCCTCTAGTGCACAAGAGCAGTGTTGAAACCCAGGCCAATCAGAGTCCCAAACAGCTGGCTGGCCTTCTGTGTACCAACACTGTGCCTTGTGGGGTCTCTTGGGAGGGCAGGGGAGGCCGGGGAGACGTCTCCACTGCCGACTGGCAGTGTTCGGTTGGGACAGTCGGGCTTCAGCGACAGCTTCGAGAGTCTGTTCCATGTAGCGGTCTGTGATGTGTTACATTTAAAGTGAAAGTCCAGGGACGCCTGGGTGGCTCAGTTGGTTAAAGTGAAAGTCCTGTGGTTTGGATGCTTAGCCTTCCCTTACGGCTCACACCTGTGCCGAGTGTCAGGTGTCTACAGTCTAATAACAAGGAGTGCCCTCCCTTGGGGTTGGGCTCACTTTGATAATGGGACGAAAGCCCAAGCATTCCTACCCCAAGAAAATAACTCACACAATTCTTACCATTTCTGGGGTTCATGGACCTAGGAGAGAGCATTTCCTCCTTAAGCAACAGTCTGATCAGCAAGCACTTAAGAACAGAAAGATCTTCATGGTCTTTCCACCACGGGAGAAATCCGGGAGCCATCCTGGAAGTGCTCCGCACACCCCCTCGCTCGGGCTCTGCCTCTTCCTCTCCCTGGTCAGAGCCTGGAGACTGACTGAGAACCAGGCCTCCGGTCACTCTCTCTCCAGTTCCTCAGTCATGCCTTTAAGTGAGACCTTCTTCACTCGTGTGTACAACGTAATTGTGTAATTAAAGGAACACAGGCTATTCAGCCGGACCATCTGAACTTTGCCCATCACTTTACTAGCTGGGTGTCAGACACCAGGCAGCCGTTCCCTCAGTGACAAGGGTCAGGTTTCTCCCCTTCCGAAGTGCATTACTGCAACACCTCCCTGACCCACTCTAGTCCTGATGCAGCCGCCTTCCTGCCACATGAATCTGCTCCTGTCAGGGTCAACCACACGCTGCTCTGACCTGCCAACAGTATCAACCCCACTCCTGCTCGACCCAACCCTTTCTGTACTCCTAAACGCTGGTAAAAACGTTCAGGCCCACACACCCCGGCTCTCACACCTCGGCACTTTTACAGGGGGCATGTCCTCCACAAGGCCCTGCCTGTTGCCCACCTACCGTTCAATTTCTCCAGATCCCTGCACACAGCCAGACCTGCGGAGGTCACAGCATCTGGTCCACAGCCAGTTTTTGTATGGTTCCTGGGCTGATAAAGGCTTTTACCTTTTAAAAGAGTTGTTTAAAAAAAAAAAGAAGAAGAAGAAAGAAAAGAAAAAGAAAGAAAAAAAAAATGACAGGCCCTATGTGGCCTACAAAGCCTGAACTGTTTACTATCTGACCTTGAACAGAGACAGTATGCTGACCTCGGGGCTTGACTGTGACCCGGGACATACCTCCAGGTCCTCAGAGCACTCTGCTCCAGGACCACTACTGCTGGGGACACCACACGGCACACCGAGTGCGTCACCCCCTCCTGCTTGCCCCAGGGGCTTAGCACGACCCCAGGCACAAGACAGCTGTCTAATGGTGCCGGCTCTCCATCAACCAGGTCCACTCACACACAGATTTCTTCAATACATGCCACACAGTAAATGTATTTTCTCCTGATTTTCTTAACATCCTCTTTTCTCTAACTTAACTTTTTTATAATACAGTATATAACACACACAAAAAAATATGTGTTAACTGTGGATTTTCACCTATGGGGGGTCCGGCAGCCTGCACCGGTCAAAGGTCACCTGTGCCAGCACATGTGCACATGACCCCACGCAGCGCCAGCGCCCGGAGCCTCGAAGATGGCAGATGCCAGACTAAAGAGCTACAGACGGTATCAGATGCCACGGGACTGAAGGCGAAGCACCAATATTCCAACCTCCACCTTCTGTCTCCCAGCTAAGATTTCTTTGTTAGAAAGACCTGCCTCTCTACAAAACTACAACACCCTGACAACTTCAGTTACGAATACCTGACACTTTAGCTAAGGGTAAAACTTAATTTCTGATCCATTATTTAATTTCAATAATTTTCAGTGAATGCTACTCTTCATAAACAAAATAAAAATAAAACAGATGCCCCAAGTAAGCACTGGGCAGATCAGCACTTAGTGGTTTTCTACTCAGTGCACCCAGCCCCCCCATAATGCCGCCTGCACCAGTGTGAGAACCCACACCTCCCCTTACAGACAGGCTCCACGATGAGCCTATCAAAGAGGCTCAATCACCTGTCTAGCTGTTCCAGCTCTAGGCAGACTCCAGAAAGAGTCGAAGTTGAAGCATCAAGGACACCTGGATTGGTGGTTCTCCAAAGCGGACGCACGCACCGTTGCAAATCCCTTGAGGTTCTCAAGAGTCCGGCCAGCACCGTGTAACAGACACTCCCCCGTGACCACAACGTCCCATCTCTGCCTGCTCAACGCCATAGCACTAGTCACACCTGCATGCTGAGCACCCCAAGTGGGGCTAGTGTGACTGTCAAACAGAACTTCCAATTTTATTTAATTTGGTTTAAAGAGCTACACATGGTTAACAGTGACTACAGGAGACACAGATCCCAGTCTGGACTCTAAATACTGGAGTAAAATGGAAAAGAATTTCCTTTGGCTCCTTAACTACAGGCTAAGTTGTCAGGCCCAATCCTCCCCCTGAAAAAGACTAAAAAAGATGGACAGAGTACTTTTAAAAATCTTAAAATCAACCAGAAACTGACAAGATAATAAGGAAATACCAGGCCAAAATTAAAGTGAAATCAGGAACCCAAAGAGATCAGGATCAACAAGCACAGAAACCACCTTTGTCCTGAAGTCATTTGCCAATTCTGAAAGTTCTCAACTTTCATTTCTACAACCATGCGGGGAAAGAGGAATAGGAATCAAAAGCTGGGTTCCTCAGGGTGTCTAACCAAAAACCCTACCTCAACAAGCAGGACCCTAAAGGCTACAAAGCTCCAGATAAGAGAAACCAGAGGCGAATCATCTCTCCAGTAAAATGATAGCATTGGGTGGTCCAAATCCTCATGCCTTAACCTTGCTTTAAGGTGATTCCCAAACTGGTTGAAACAAAAAAAGGGGAAAAAAAAAAAGCTCTCTCGAAGGAGCTACATCTTTGTTCTATACCTCAAAAGAATCGTACAAATAATCAGAATTAAATTAAGAATCCTACAAATATCTCACACCATTTAAAAAAAAAAAAAAAAAAGTATCTCAAAATGAATCACAGACCTAAATGTAAAACCTGAAACTTTTCTAGATGGGGATGGAGGGAAACATAAGGAAAAACCTTTGTGACCTAGGATTAGGCAATGATTTGTTTTGGTTTGTTTTAGGCAATGATTTCTTAACTATGACACCAAAAAAGCACAGTCCAGGGGTGCCTGGGTGGCTCAGTCAAAGGTCTGTCATGGGCCCAGGTCATGATCTCAGGGTCTGGGGAGGGAGCCCCGAGTCGCGCTCTCTGGTCAGTGGGGAGCCTCTTCTCTCTCTGCCTCCTCCCTCTGCTTGCGCTCTCGCTTTCTCTCTCAAATAAAATCAATCTTTAAAAAAGTAAACTTTAAAATAAAAGCAGTCCATAAAACAACAAACTGACAAGCCATCATCAAAATGCCTAACTTCTGCTCTTCAAGACCCTGTTAAGAGAATGCAAAACACAGGAGGCCTGGGTGGCACAGTCAGTTGAGCGCCCAACTCTTGGTTTCGGCTCAGGTCATGATCTCAGGGTCATGGGACTCCATGTTCAGTGTGGAGTCTGGTTGGGACACACTCTCTCCCCCTCTGCCCCTCCCCTACCCCACATACAATCTCTCTAAATTTTTTTTAAAAAGAGAGAGAGAGGGCTACCTGGGTGGCTCAGTCGGGTGAACGTCTATCTTCAGCTCAGATCATGATCTCAGGGTCCCGGGGTCGAGTCCCCATCAGGGTCCCGGGGTCGAGTCCCCCATCAGGCTCCCTGCTCAGTGGGTAGTCTGCTTCTCCCTCTGCCTGTGCCCCTCCCCAACCCCCACTCCTGCTCTCTCTCACCATCTCAAATAATAAAATCTTTAAAAGAGAAAGAGAATGCAAAAACAAGCCACAGCATGAGAGAAAAGCACAGCATACATCTGATAAAGACTTGTATCCAGAATACATAAAGAACCTACCAATAAGGAAAAAAAAATTTAATAGGCAAAACATTTGAACATCAAAGAATACATGGGTGGCAAAGAAGCATACGGGAAGATACTTGATATTATCAGGCATCTGGGAGACAAGTAAAACCACACCAGAAGACCACTGCACACCTATCAGAACGGCCAGAGAGCTGAAAGCCTGGGCATGGCCATGGTGCCCAACGGTCAGAGTGATGAGAGCCCTCTCACGAGCCTGGGGCAGGCGGAAAACGGTTCGGCCAGCCTAGAACAGAGTCTGACACTTACTTTTTTTTTTTAATGATTTTTATTTATTTATTTATTTGAGAGAGAGAGAGACAGGGAAGGAATGCAAGCAGGGGGAGTGGGAGAAGGAGAGGCAGTCTTCCCACTGAGCAGAGAGCCCGATGCGGGGCTCAGTTCCGGGAGCTGAGATCATGACCTGAGCCAAAGGCAGACGCCTAACCAGTCGAATGAGTCACCCAGGTGGCCAAGGGTTTGACACTTTCTTAAAAAGCCAAACACACACCTACCACGTGATCCAGCTGTTCCAGTGCGCGACCCAACCATTCCCAAGAGAAATCAAAGCCTGTGTTCACATAGAAAGGCTTCAACAGTCATTCAAAGGCTTTATTTGCAGAAGTGGAAATGAGGAATGACTCTCCACACTCTGATCCCGTTCGATGTCATCCCAAGCAACAACAGGAAGAAGTTTTTTGGAAGTTAGCAAGTGATTCTAAAATAGACACAGATCCGCAAAGAGTCAAGGATAGTCAAGGTATGCCTACAGAGGAACCAAACGGGAAGAGTTCCACCGCAGGACTCGGGATAAAACTGAAATGACCGAGGCAGCTTAAATTGGGCAGTACCAGTGGAATCCAAGAAAGTCCAAGACGCACACACACATGGACCGTTCGTTTACAAGAAAGGGGGCACTGCGTGGAGCTGAGGGGAGGGACAGCAGGAGGTCCACATGTTCACGAAGCTGGATCCCGTCTTCAGATTCTACACTCACACCAATTCTGAGAGAACTAGAAAGTTAAAGGTTAAAAGCAGAAGTATAAAAGCACTTAAAGAATAAATGAGGGGGACGCCTGGGTGGCGCAGTTGGTTGGACGACTGCCTCCGGCTCAGGGCGTGATCCTGGAGTCCCGGGATCGAGTCCCACATCAGGCTCCCAGCTCCATGGGGAGTCTGCTTCGCTCTCTGACCTTCTCCTCGCTCATTCTCTCTCTCACTGTCTCTCTCTCAAATAAATAAATAAAATCTTTAAAAAAAAAAAAAAAAAAAAAGAATAAATGAGGAATTAGTTCATGACTTCAGGGCAGGGAAAGATAGAAAAAGCATACAAGGGAAAAGACCCATAAATGCCACTAATTAAACTTAAAAACTTCTATTCATTTAAAAAAAAAAAAAAACAACACTGAGTCAGTGAAACTGCATATGACAAAGTGGGAAGAGACAGCAGCAAAATATACAACCAACAAAGAATGTGTGTCCTGCATATATAAAGTCTACAAATCAATTTTAAAATAACCTAATAGGAAAATATGGGCACTTTGCAAAAACAGTGAGCCTGAATGGCCAGTAAATGTATAAAAAGATGTGCAACCTCACTGTAACCAGGAAAAGGCTATTTGAAACCACAAGGCAGCGACGCAACAGAAACCACCAGAAGGGGTGGGGCGGGGAGACCGACGCGAGACCAGAGGCGGCTGAAGCGGGGTCATCAGAGAGGAGCCACCGGAGGCAGTCCCTGAGCGCTGCTCCAGGCCCGGCGCTCCGACATGCATGGAACGGGGTCACAGTCTATAACCGACTATAAACTCGAAACCCACCAGACCCATACAAGGTGAAAGAAGCTGTCCCAGGTACTGGTTCCCACCGGCTCCTCCCCTTTATCTTCCGTATCACGGAGCCGCACCACTAACCCAAGTCTGACGCGGACCAGAGGAGGGACGTGGGAACAGCCTTTGGCTCTGGGCTGCAATCAGGCACAGTCCAGCCCACCGGGTCCATCCCTAATTCTTCTTCTCTGCCTTAGCAGCAACCTTCACGTACTTAAAGACCACAAGACCCCCTGGGCAGGAGCACAGACTCCTCTTCAATCCTAAACCAATCACTGAGGGCCAACCCACTGGGCCGGTGGGAGGGAGCCACGAAGGCCCCGCGGATATGCACGGAATGACAGAATCCGTGTCCCCGAGCTCACAATCCTCTGTGTGCCTACAGGTGCGTCCAACTCTGCAGCAGACACAGGAGAAAGCAAGCACATCACCAACCCTGTCTTTTAACACTTTCATCAAGGTCTGGTCTTAGGGAAAAAATAAAGGACAAAGGCAAAACAGTATGTATTAAATTTGGATATGACTTTCATGCTAGGGCTAGCATCGATTCCCACAGAAGTGCTTTAGCAGTCACCCCAAGGCTTGGAGATCCTCCTGAGTCCAGTAAACGAGCCAATCTCTTGGCACCAAAACAAAACCACCAGCAAACTCGTGCCTTGAACACCCCCACATACACTCTCCAGCTGTTTGCCAAAAACCTCAAGTCTGGGGCCACACAAACTGCTATTTCGATGCAAAGTTACTTACCTAAAATCCAAACCAAGATTCAAAAGAATTAAATGACCTCAGCATAAAACATTCAACATCCCTCAACAAAATCAGTTGTAAGGTCTTCCCAAGACTCTACAAATCCTAAAAACCACACTCGGGAGTCCTGAGGTGAAGGCAGTCTCCTGAGCAAATCGAAGCCATCAGAAGCCCCCCCCCCCCCCCCCGCTACCTCTGCCATCCACCGCCGAGTGCCGCCAGCTACCTCCTGCTTTTCGCCGGAACCGCCTGTAGCAGCGGCTGGGCACAGCAAGCCGACACCGCCCGCGGGGCACCAGCCCCCGAGTCTGGTTCAGGAGGTCGGAGGAGGGGCACGGGCATCTGCGTTTCTAGTTCAAGTTCAAGTGACGGTGGTGACGCACCCAAACCTCACAAGTCGCTGCGGAACAACCAGGTCCCCGGTTTACCAGGTGTGGGTGGGCGCAGGCTTCCCCTCACCACAAGAAGATTAAGGGGGAACTGCTGAGGAAGAACAAACGACTGCTTTTCTTTTTACCCAAATACTGACTTTTCCTGCCTGAGTGAAGGAAGGCTGGCGTGCTGCAGAACTGACAGTGTTAGGAAGCTGCATTTCTAAAGACGGTTTCAGGGCAGAACGTATAACCCTTGTAAAGCACGTGATGAATCCAACCGATTAGTAAAAGACACATTACAGCTCCCACACCAGTCATCAAGGATCCTGCGTGAATCCCGCTCATCTTGTGCCGCCCTAAGCAACTTCTGATGTCTTCAGAACACAGAATGAGTCCTACCGAACACAGGACCAACTCCTACAAAATCAATTTCTAGGGACGCCTGGGTGGCTCAGTTGGTTAAGCAGCTGCCTTTGGCTCAGGTCATGATCCCAGCGTCCTGGGATCGAGTCCCACATCGGGCTCCTTGCTCGTCAGGGAGCCTGCTTCTCCCTCTGCCTGCCATTCTGTCTGCCTGTGCTCGCTCTCTCTCTGATAAATAAATAAAATCTTTAAAAAAAAAAATCAATTTCTAGAACAAAAACATGTGAGAATTGTAAAGGGACAGAGAAATGTTTTTTCCCCTAGCTCAAGACACAAATACGGAATGCATAAAATCATTTCAGTTCACTCTTCCGTCCATCAAAGACAAACACATGGTGCTTTGGTCACAAGTAGACCCCACAAGCCTCTACCATTCACAGCAGAATCCAAGGCGCCAGATGGCACGACTTTCAAGATAGAATATGGAGGCAGAAAGGAGATCCTAGGCACAGACAGTCAAAGGTTCAACTTTTTAGGTTCTTCTGAGCCTTGGTTTTGGTCCACTGGCCCCAAACAAAGGAGTACAGAGTAGGTCAAGTCTTAAAAACATGAAAAAATTCTAAATTTAAAAAAATTCTAAATCAGAGAATGAGCACATTCACTTCAGAAACATTTACAGAGCAGCAGTGTGTTAGAGATCATAAATTCTAGGATGTACTACAAGGGGATTAAACCTGAATGATAAATGTACAATTCACTTTTCCCTCACATTAGTCCTTGCTTCCCATGAAACTATATTCCTAAACACTGACATTCCCCCCCCGCCCCAGAAAGTCACCAATGAAACAACTCTAGATGTAGAGGTCACTACAGCACAACCTTTAACAATAAGAAGCATCGACCACAGCCCTATGCATTACATATTTTTATTTAACAATTTTGAGTTAATTTAAAATAATGAAACAATTTTGGTATGTCCATTACAGTGTTCACCTACACCACACTGGCCACATCATAGCTTCATGATACGAAAGTGTCAGACTCAAACAGAAAACATAGTAATTTAAACTTTCCCAGACACAGTAATTACGCTTGCACGTGACTCACTCCCCCTTTAGAAGATCAGTGAGACGACCGCGTCCCCAGTCCTGCCTCGTCCTAGAAGCTGCGCAGAAAGTTCAGCAGGTCTGGCCAACCAGGATCTGTCCCTTGCGGGCCAAGCCTGTGCCCACGGCCAGCTCCTCTAACTCCAAACGGCCAGTGTTTCATCTGTAAAATGAGGACAGAAATCGCGCAACTCAATGGTTTTCATGAGTAACAGAGAGCCCTCAGCTCAGGTCTGGCACGTTTCATCTCCCGGATTTAATTTGTCGGGAAAAAGGTAGGAACTCCTACCGACAACACCCAGTACCCACACCGGTACCCGTACCCGGTAACATTACATCTCTTCCCCATCAGTGGGTAACACTCCCATGTATAACTTTAGTCACTTTTCTTGTTCTGAAAAGCGAGTTGACAGTAAGTAGCAATGTACATCAGTAACACAAATCCTAGGCAGGATTACTTTAATTAAATACAAAGTTCGCAAGGAAACAGCTTCAGGTCCTGACAAACAAGGGAACTTTGAGGTGCTGCTACTAGATTCGTCCTTGGAGGTGTTCAACTGCTAAGAAGTGGCAATAGTGCCGCTCATGCGAAAACATCTATTTCATACTTTCCTCTAAAAACCATTTCATCTATGTTTAGGCAAATCAAACCATAATTAACAGCATTTGCTAAAAATCCCACCCATCCTGAAAGATACGCCTATCTGAATTTTATTTCCATAATAGAGCCTAGCAAAAACACCAAAACACCTGTTATAGACAGGAAGAGAAGGGGTTCTTCTGCTACTTTATTATCAGAAACACATTTATTCATATAGTTCTGAATGGTAAGACTTGGCACAATTCCTAGAAATTAATGCCAGAAAGTGGTAGATAGGAATTTCATTTCTCCTACACGAAGTTGCCTTTTGGTAGTCATGAAATGAAGGGGGGGGGGAAGCCTTGGCAAAATCTCAGTAAAGAGAAAAGGCATCAACAGTTCAAATAATCCACTATTAAATATGGTTTTCAGCAGAGACGTAAAAAACAACTTGCTAATGTAGCCGGCTGGGGCAGCGGAACACAGGAACACCCAAACAGGAGCCGGAACCACTCTCATCCTTTTCCACCAAGGATCGTTCTAAGGACACAGATGCAATTTCATATTTGAATGCTTACTGCATTCACAAACTTCCTGGAATTTATTACTACTGACTCAAGTAAGGTCATTTTCTTGGCCCAAGTTTTTAAAATTTGCATTTTAAATAACATACAGGCATCAGTAAAAATTCTCAAAGACCCCCACAGCAGTATTTTGCTAATTATTTAAGAGATTTTTAGTAAGGAGATACAGTAATGAAAATAAGTTTGTAAGCTAAAACTTTAAGGCAAAAGAAACTACTACAGAAACTAAACTTTACTCATTTATAAGCCAAAAAAACTCAATTCACAAATGACAAAAGTAATTTAACTTTTAATTATACTGAAATTTAAAACAAGATTTTAGCTGAAAACTAAACTGACAATGTCCAATTTCAAAAGTTAAAGACTTACACATTAAGACTCTGAATCTCATCTTTTGTTATGTCACCCTTAAGACAATTATTTTCTCAAAACTAAGACACTTAAAAATACAGAAAAACAGGTTTCCATGAAATCTTTATAGAGAAGTGAACTAAGATCCTACTTCTCTAACTCAAAACTAACAACCAGTAAAGACTAGTAATTTTCAAATCTATTCTTTACTACACTATAGTGTATATACAGTACACAGAATATACTGTAATTTTTTCTGCAGGAACTAATCAGTATTTTTTTTAAAGGGGATAGCTTTAACAATACAATTCTGTAATTTAGACAACTTCTCCAACTTCCTAGTGAGAAAAGTTCTGTGATTTGCTGAAGAACCCAACTTTAAGAATTGGGACATCAAGTTGTCATTTCCAGCCATGGGCGTGGAGCACTAAAGAAAGGATGTTAGTTAGAAGTGTTTTAAGGATCCTCACTGCTCCTAACTTCTGGTCTCCCCGGACACCCCAACACCATCACCCTCATGGAGCCTCACTGCTAATCTAACACAGCTCACCTTCGGCAGACCGCCCCAAACTTAAATGCTGCGTTTTGCATTCAATGCTTTACTTATCCAAGGACCTGCTTCCTGATGCGCCAGCGCCTCTGGACAACGTGCAGGTCCTTCTAGTGAGTGCACATACTCAAGTGTCGGGTGGGTTATGGGACCCTTTAAGCAAGAGCAAGGCATTTTAAACAATCTCCTCCCAGTTTTCACTATTAAATTGGATTATTTAATAATCCCCGGAAAGATACAACTCAGAATTAGGCATAGTTGATCTTGCTGCTTCTACAACATTTAGTACAATAAAGTATTCAAGACACTAGCGGTAGGCCAAGTTAGTACCTCCCCTCCAAGCACAGCCCCATATAAAACAGTGTACTCCTAAAGACACCAGAACAGGGCGTCTGCGTGGCTCAGTGGGTTAGGCCTCTGTGTCAGCTCAGGTCATGATCCCAGGGTCCTGGGATCCAGCAGCACATCAGGCTCTCTGCTCAGCGGGGAGCCTGCTTCCCCCACCCACCCACCCACCATCTGCCTCTCTGCCTACTTGTGATCTCTGTCAAATATATAAATAATTTTTTTTAAGACCCCGGAACACAAACTTTAAAAGTTTCGTCGGTATAAATATTGCAGGACGCTAAAAATGATCTCCCAAGGGCAGCTGCACGAAAAAATTACCTACACTGTACCCCGACAAAAGCAAGGTGAATGCTAACTCCGAATGTACCTTCCCATCACTCGGCCGCGTCCGGGTTCCCAGAGACACACACCTGACCAGCGCTCACAGACTCCTCATGGCCCGTTTTACAGATCACTTTTGGGGGGGGGGGGGCTCTGCATTTCATTTCGAGCAGTAGCGGCCCATTTCCACAACCGTGACAGCGCTGACGTTCCACGAAAGATCCCGGCGAGGGTCGTCTGGCCTGCGGACCTCTAAACTCTCACGCACCCGCAGCGAGGGCGCATGTCCCCGTCCCCGGCCACTACAGTGTCACTATTATCCCGGGCTCCCGGCCGGACCCCAGCTGCAGGCGGGCCGTGCCAGAGCGACACAGTGTTGAAACGACTCAAAAGAAATGTCTTCTTGCCCTCGGTGCACTAAGCGAGATCCCGCAGTTAAATAAAAGCAAGTCACACGCGCGCACACGCACACACACACACGCACACACACGCACACCCTCCCCGGAGGAAGAAAGGGGCCGAAGCCGGCAGCGGGGCCGGAGGCTGGTCGGCCGGAGCGGAAACTTGGAGGCACAATGAGTCCACGAGGTCCCCGCGGCCGCCGCCGGACAGCCCCGGGCCCAGTGAGTTGAGCGCCCGCAGCGGGGAAGCGCCCGGCCCGGCCCCGGGTTCGAGGCTCGCCCTCGCCTGCCCGAGGACCAGGGAGTCCGCAGGTCCGGGCGATCCCCCGGGTCCCCAAGGATTTCCCTTCACCTCCTCCTCCCTCTCTCCCCCCTTTTGTTTTTGAGGCAATCGGCCCGCTCCCGAGGCGGCGGCCGGCCCCCACAAGCCCCGGCCCGCACAAGCCCCGGCCTCGAGCCCCCGCCTCTCCCGCGCCCCCCGGGCCTTCTCCGGTCCCCTCGTCCCTCCGTTTACCCGGGCCCTGGCCTCCCCTCAGTCCGGCCTCCTCCCTCGCCGTCCTCCCAGAACCCGCCCCCTCGCCGTCCCCGTCCCCGGCCTCCCCGGGGCCGCCGGGCTCCCCACAGCCTCGTCCGCCCGCGCCCCCGGCCGGCCCGCGCCCCGGCCCTCCCCACAGCGCCGGCCGCCCGGGCCCCTCCCTCGGCCTCCCCACGTCCTCGGCCTCCCGAGCCGCGCGCGGGAGGGGCCCGTCTCCGCCGCACCCGCCGCCCGGGCCGGCTGCTCGGCGCCGCTCGGCCCTCCGCCCGCCGGCCGCGGCCCTGCCAAGCCCCAGCGCCGGGAGGCGGCCCGCCCGCGCCCCGGCCCGCGCCCCGGCCCCCGCCCCGGCCCCGCACTCACTCGGACCGCGCTGGCGCCGGACGCGAGGGCAGACACTGCGAGGCGGCGCGGCGGACGCGGGGGCGGCGCCCCCTCCCACACCTCACGCCGCGGGCGCACAGCGGTCCCAGCCCGGCGGCGGCGGCGGCGGCAGAGGCAGGGGTGGCGGCGGCGGTGGCGGGCTTGCGCCCTCGGGGCCGTGCTGCGTCGGCGCGGGCCGCGCGTGCGCGGCGACCAGCTGAGGCGCGCGACGACGCCACGGCGCGCGCCCGGCCGCGTCCCCGCGCCGAGCTTCCGCCTCTCCAAAGGACCGGGCATGCGCCTGGCGGCCCGCGCATGCCCAGAACGCCACGGCGCCCGGCTCCCGAGACCACGCAGGACAGCGACGCCGGGCTCGGGGACTGCGCGCGGGCGTGGCGGCCGGTCCCGGGAAGCCTCGGCGCGGGGCGGCCCACCGGCGGCACTCCGGGCGGGCGGGGTCGGGCCGGGTCGGGCCCACCTCGGGGAAACCCTCCCCGCTTGCCCTGCCCCCACAGCCCGGACGCGGCCCCTTGGCTGGGCCTCTCTCGCCCGCCGCCCTGCAGCCCGGCCCCAGGGCCCGAACCCGCGCGGTCGCGCCCCACAGGCCGGGGCCTGACCCGAGTCCTCGCGGGGGTCCTCGCCAGGCTTCCCGCCCACCCCGAGGAGTGAGGCGCCCCGGGCACCACCATATACACCCCCCAGCGCACAAGGAAAGCGAGGCTCGGGGGTGCTTGGGGAGATCGGCCCCAGCGCTGAGCCGCGCTTAGATCGGCCTGGAAGACGGCCCGAAGCGGGCTGTGGGGGGCGGCCGGACGGGGCCGGAGGGGGCCCGCGCGCTGGTCGGAGGACGACCCCGGGGCTGGGGAGCCCGCAGCCCAGGGCAGCCGAGCAGAGCGAGGACGCGGAGGGGAGGAGAAACGCGCGCCGGGTTCTTCTTGGGGCATCCCTGGGGCTGGGTTTGTTCTCCGGGCAGGGGACCTGCAGCGGGTTTCTAGCAGGAAGTCGTACTGATTTGTGCTCTTTAAAAAAAAAAAAAGACGACCTTGCGGTTGGAACCGAAACCAGAAGCAGGCCGACTTTCATTCTCACGGCATCGCATTGATGCCCAGGGCGGGCCAGGGCGCAGGTCAGGCGCGCGGTGCGGGGAGAGGGGCTGCCGGGCCGCAGGGCCCCGGCTCTCTGGTCGCAGAGGCTGTCGTTGGCGCCAGGACAACGGAGGCAGGTGAAAGCACAGTCCGCCTCGCAGGAGTTTTACGTGCGTGTTTCTGTCGTTCTCTGACGAAATGTCATGTTGTTCGTGGGTCTTTTTAACCCATCAGAGTTTGCAGGGCGTGTGTGTCTGTGAGCCCCGGGGCCCTGTCCCCAGTGTTTGCCGCATCTGGAATGCTCCGCCCGCTGCGTGGAGCCTCTCGCGCCCCCTAGTCCTTCAGGCTTCCCTGTCCCCTCCCTCGCCGCCAACTGACCTCTCTATGTGTAACAGGAACCCCACCGCCCCCCAGCACCCCCCCCCCACTCCCGCTCCGTTGTTCTCCAGAACAGCTATTGTCCTCCTGGGCCCAACACTGGGTGTTTGTCTTTCCCTGATTGTGTGTCCCTCTCTCAGAACGTGAGGCTCACTAAAGCAGGGACTTGTTCACCCGTGGGTCCCTGGCGCATAATGAGATACTTGTGGAGTGAGTGACCGCAGCATTGGGTGATGGGAAGTAAGACACTGTTACTTAAAGTACAAGAAGGGAGTGGGAGTCTGGAAGGGAGTGGAGGCACAAAGGGGATTACAGTGAGGAGATGTTTGTGAGGCAGCGGGGGCGCTTTGGCAGACGAGGAATGACCACCAACTTGTTGGCACTGCCCCCCACAAGCCATGGAATCTAGTCATTCACCCCTTGAAGGTGGGTGGCTCTTGTAACTTGCTTGGACCAAGAAAATGCGCCACAAGGGATGCGGTGTGAGTTGGGAGCCCAAAGCTGCAGATGGGATGGCTTTCTTGGCCCCTTCTCAACCAGTCCAGGCAAGTCTGGGGACCCTGGCTGACACGGGGGCGAGGCTGTGCTTGACCACCCACCCCAGCCGAGTATTTAGCCAGCTGGGGACACCAGAGACCCAGACAGACCCGCACAACCGCGGACCAGCCCCGACTGGCCAGCCAGAGACTCATGAGCAAATAAAACACTTGTGGTTTTAAGCCTCTAGACTACACAGTCATAGGTCACAGATACATGGGGTCAGCTCGCCCTTGCCATGGCGTGTTCAGAACTGATGTTCTTGAGGGCAGCTTTGATGATTCTTCTGCCTAATGAAAGCAGAAAATCTGGAAAGGGTGAGAGGAAAAAGTAATGCAAAGAGTACAAAGAGGAGAAAAGGTAGACGTAGGCAATGAGCAGGACCTTGTCCAACAGAGACCCTCTTATCCCCTGAGCATACCCTGTGGTGCCTAAGAACTCAGGCTCAGGAGTCCATGAACGATGGAGCCAACCCAGGTTCAAGTTCAACTCCTCACCAGGGTCCCACATTGAGCAGGTTGTATGATGTCATTGCTCATCTGTTAGAGTTTATAGAGAATCTCCGTAACATTGGGTTGTTGTGGGGAGAGATGAACCATTCTTGTAAAACAGCAGAGTGCTTAGCTGAGTACTCAGCTAGCGGCGGGTGGTCAAGCAGAGCCTTGCCTGCGTGTCTGCCAGGCAGGCTCTCTGCGCTTCCACGCGTCTCCTCACCAGACCTGCTTGGACTTGTTGAGAAGTGGGCCAGAAAGCCAGACCATCTCCTGCAGCTTTAAGCTCACAAGTCACGCCACATCCCTTGTGCTTGGTACACATACCCTCAACGAGGGTTATTGCTTAACAATAGCATTACTATACGGGTTACCGTTCATCTTGATCACAGACTGGGTATTTGAGGATCACCCAGACTGATCCTCATGGTAACAAAAGCTGATTTTACTCAGCTCTGTGGGCCAGAGGCTGTCTCCAGGGTGTCCACACCTCACAACAACCCTGTGGCGTGGGCATGTGAACATCATTCTCCTTTCATTGTTGCAAAAACTATGACCAAAAAAAAGGAAGTGATGGGACAGGTAGCAGGGCTGGAACTCAAAGCCACAGTCTGTCCCCCTGCAAAGCGTGCACTCCTCCCTCGTCCTGCACAGCCGCTGCCACTCTCAGATCCCACCCAGAAAAGCAAAACGCGCAAGACCATGTGGCTTCTCCCCTTCCTGCGCTGCCAAACAGGCTGAGCACTGACCTTATGTGGGAAGCATTCAGGAAGGGCTTCCCGTGCATTGGCAAAGCAGCTGCACAGACCCTGGGAGCACTTCCCCCTTGAAACGCACCCTCCTACCTCCCCGGGCTGATGAGGGCTTGTTGCTAGGAGGGACTTGCTCATAGTGGAAACAGAAACACACCTTAAGGCTGGGGGTAGGTGCCCAGTCAGGAGGATGTGGAGTGAGAAGCTGATTCAACCAGGAACCACTGAAGCCCCGATCTTTGGCCACCTCATGGCACTGACCAACCTGCAAAGCCACACAGAGACACCAGAATGAGAAAAACTGGGATCCGGGAGACTGGTGCCTGGGGCACTTGGAGATCCAGTACGAGCTGTCACTGGGAGACATGGGTGTGCCACATGCCCTCCAGGGATGCTGGCCCTCAGCAGTGAAGCATCAGGAGACTGGTCAGGAAGGAGGGACACGTTGCAGCAATACAGAGGAATCTGACTGACCTGGTTCAAACCCCAGCTTGCCCACGTGACAGCCAGTGGGCCTTAGCAGGCCACTCTACTCTCTGAGTCTCAACTTCCTCATCAGTAGAATGGGGAGCAGGAGGGAGGCCGGCTGTAAGAGCAGAAGGGAAGGGAAGGGGGCACCCCTAAGGAAGATGCGCAGAAGGGAGGCCAGGTGAAGGAGGGACAGTTCTAGGGACTAGAAGCCAGATTCCCTCCTGCAACATCTCGCCAGTGTAAAGGCAAGATGGGCCACCGCCACCACGTGCCCCGGCCCCGGAGGGAACATTCTAGACTTTGAGGAGAACTAGGCTGTTGATGCAGGTTTCGCTATATGTTTGTAATTTCACTTTCTGCAGGAATTTAACGTAGGGATGGGGGAGTGTGGGATTATTAATACCTGTGCGGGGGAGGGTTATGTCCCCAGTGGTGCTTGCAGGGGGCGCACGTCTCTCCAGGGGACATGTGAACAACTTGCCCCAGGTGTGGGTCCATCCTCAGCTGGTGGTAGGGGTGCCCCAGCCACTCCTGCTCCCGCAGATCTCCCCACACCTTGCCCCACCATGGTGATCCGCACTAGCTGGACCTCCTCCAGGCCCCACCAGGGGCCCAGCCATACGGACTAAGCTGCCTATAGCAGCAAACACAAGACCTCTCTCTGGGGTTCCCAGGGCTGGGCTGCACACCCACTTCCCAGGACTCAACAACCCCACCCCTCAATGCACAGAGGGGGAAACCCTTTCCCTGTACAGTGCTCGGCAGGTCCCACACAGGGACAACCACCCACCCTCCTAACCTGAAATGCCCCGTCAGTCTAGAAAACTTGCAACTGGGCCTCCAATTAGCATCCAGCCAGAGCGCCCACATACCTGCACCTCTAGAAAAGCGAAGGTCTACATTTTCCAGGAGATTCTACCCCAAAGCATTGGTCATCGCATTCAATTGTTGCAACTCCTCAGATAAGTGCTAGTAAATGCATTTTCCACATGGGTAAACTGAGGACAGAAGGTGCTGACTACTCAGCTCAAGTCTACCCAGCATGTAAGGGGCAGAGATGGGATTCGAACCCAGCTTGTGGGGCTCCAACGTTGTGCTCTCGGTGACTGAGCTCCCTGGCCTCCCCGAGCCGGAGTGGCGACCAGGACGGAGTTCAGAGGAGGCCCTCTCGCCTTCTCTCTGGGGTGAACAGTGCGTCGTGGTTTAGCAAAAACGAAGCCATTGCTGGGGCTCCCCCGGACCTGTCCGACTGTGGGCTGGACGAAAGTAATTATCATTGCTTTGATCCATATTAAATCCCCACCAAAACAATGTCCTCTCTGCAAATTCGGTGGGGGTCACACTCAGCACAGAAGGCTGCCCACTTTCCGGTGCCTGCAAGGTGGGCAGACAGCCCTTGGAGATTTCCCACTCCTCATACCTTTTCTGCTGTTTTTTCTCTCCCATCCCCCAGCTTCCCCGCCCCACTCTCCTTTCTGTCTTTCTCTCTCAGGTAAATATATAAGATCTTGAAGAAAAAAAAGCCTAGAGTCAAGCACTCAGGGAACTTCTGGTCCGGCTGGCTAAGGCCTATCTCTCAGGGACGCTCGCTCCCTCCTGAAGCTCCAGGGTCCCGTCTCACACGGTTTTCCGCTTGTGATCGCCAAGGGGTCCCGTCCGCTCCCCTCAGCAGCCTCTGGGGAGAATCTGCCCCTTTTCCAAGTGTCCACAGTCTCCTGGCTTCGTTCGGCCACGGACCCGGAGGTAGACTTAGTTTCACCCAAAGCAAAACAAACCAGGGAGTGTGCCGGTAGGAAGGGAGGAGGAGGTGGGAGGCCCAAATGCCAGAGGCCCCCTCCCGTGCTCTGGTCCCAGAGGACCCCGCTCTTCCCTCGGAGCACGGCCTGCCCCCGTGTGGCTCATGGCCCCGAGGTACCCGGAAGACCCCGGCACCCGTGGTGCCCTCCTTCCCCGGTGGTGGGCTCTCTCCCAGAATGTACCTCTGCAGCGTCTTGGAGAGAAAAGGCAGTCAAGGCCGAGGTGGGGGGATGGGAGAGCGCTCAGAGCTTCTGAGGGGATCTGGTCAGAGGACATCTAGGGTTGACCTGGCCGCCGTTCTCTCCTTTCAGTGCCCTGGGTGAAGCTGTGCCCTCCCTCTTCTGGCTTCCCCCAAGTTAGCCGGAGCAAAGAGAGAGAATATGGACCCATGGTAATATCAGTTAATAATAGATATTATGGGATGGCTCAGTCGGTTCAGTGGCCGACTCTCGATTACTGCCCAGATCACGATCTCAGGGTCGAGAGATCGAGCCCTGGGAAGGGCTCCGTGCTGGGGGCGGAGTCTGTTTATATCCTCTCTCCCTCTCCATCCTTTCCCCCTCTAAAAAATAATAATGGGTATTATTATTGTTATTTCTCCCTCAAGTCTAGGGAGTATGATTTTTCATTTTAATAGACCTTATTTGGGGGAGCAGTTTTAAGTTTACAGAAAAATGGCGTTAACAGTGTAGAGTTCCCAAAGGCCCTTTCCCCTATTATTAACATTCTCCATTAACATGATACATGTGATGCGGGGCTCAATCCCAGGACCCTGAGATCATGACCTGAGCCAAAGGCAGAGGCTTTAACCCACTGAGCCACCCAGGCACCCCTCCTGTGGGCTTTTTAAAAAGATTTTATTTATTTATTTGAGAGAGAGAGAGAGAGAGCACAAGGAGTGAGAATACCAGAGGGAAAGAGGGAAGCAGCCTCCCGGCTGAGCAGAGAGCCTGATGCAGGACTCCAGCCCAGGACCCTGAGATCATGACCTGAGCCGAAGGCAACCGCTACACGGACTGAGCCTCCCAGGCACCCAAGATTTCCTGTGTTTAACCTCATCCTTCCCCTGCCCCAGGACCCCACATGGTGTTCAGTTGTCCTGTGTCCTTGGGCTTCTCTTTAGCTGTGACCATTCCTCAGACTTGCCTCGTCTTTGATGACTTTGACAGGTTGGAAGCCTGGTTGGGTACTTCTTGGGAAGTCGCCCTCCTAGATTTGTCTGATGCCTTTCTCCTGATTAGACAAAGGCTGTGGTTTATTGGGAGGAAGACCCAGAGAAAGAAGACGTACTGTCATCACATCAAGCTCCCATACCATCCACACGACATTAGACTTGATGCTGGCCTTGGTCACCCGGCTGAGGTCTGCCCGCCATCTCCACCATGAAGCTGCTCTCCCCACCCTCCCTTCCAGGCTGTGCACTTTGGAAGAAGATCACGCCTGAAGCGTGGGGAGTCACAGTCACCCTCCTTGAGGGCATGGGGTTGGCATACCTTCTTTGTAGGTCTTTGGCATGGGATTTGTCTCTTCTCCCCCATTTGTTAATTCCTTCAATCATTTGCATCAGTCTGGACTCATGCGTATATGCGTATGTTTTTTTACTTTGGGTTACAATCCACTACCACTTTATTTATTTCGTTGCTCTTGGGGATATTGTTAACGTCCAAAATACCTTCAAGCCTGACATGATCCATTCAAAATCAGGCTCATGTCTGGCATGGATTAGAGCCGCAGGAAGTCAGCCCAGATGACACGCAGCAATCTCCAAGATGAACAGAGCCAGGTAGGCAGCTGGTCTGTGGGAAGAGATTGATGGGTCTTGTTATAAAGCTGTAACCCACCTCGCATGTCGGCAGTGTTCGTTCTCTCCTTCAGCCCACTTGTGCTGAGCCCCTGGGACGTGCCACACAGCATGTCACAAACCAGGTTCCTGTGGTCTGGTGGGAACAGCCAAGTAAACAGGTAATTATGACATGGACCCATCCAAGCCATGCTGGCACAGAGGTGGGCGATGTTTGTGTTGGATCTTAGAAGCAGTCAAGGTCAGGGAAGGACATCCTTGGGGAGGGCACAGCATACACAGAGTGTAAGAGGACCCGTCCTTTGGGAGGGAACCAGGCTCATCTGGGTCACTGATAAGGCAGACAAGGCATCTGGGGCCAGAATGTGGGCTTGAGATTGTGTGGGGGGAGAAAGAATGAACTAAGTCGGTCAGGACTCAGCTATGAAGCAACCGTAATGGAAATTAACCTTGATGTTCATAAGTCAAAGGAATTTTAGTGGAAGGCATGCTTGGAGGAAGAGCTTCAGCTGTGATGAGCAAAGACCCTACTGCAGCAGGGATAACACACGGGGGTTTGCTCTGTCACATAAACAAAGTCCAGAGGTTGGAAGAGGAGAACTGCTATGGACACCCCATCAACTCCTCCGAGACCCCAGCTCCGTCCGTTTCTGCCCCACCGCACATGACTTCCATTCTCAGATCATTTCATGATCTAGAATGGCTGCTCGAGCTCCAGCCATTGCTTCCACATTCCAGGCAATAGGAAGGAGGAGAGAGAAATGACCAAATGACACACTCTCCTGAAAAGTCCCACCCAATATTAGTGCACACATCCCTTTGGCAAGACCTATTCCCAGCTTGGAGAGAGGCTGAGAAACGACGTCTTTTGGCCAGCAAATTATAAGTCTAAAGAAAAATGGATGAAATTGAGGAGGTCGCCCAGAGGATCTGCCACAAAAAATCACCAGGGAGCTCCGTGAGCCAAAGCGAAGCTAGAGAAGCAAGATGAACACTGGGCAGGACCCAGGGGCCTTCTGCAACCAGGCAGGAGAAATGACCAGGACCTCACTGCTCTGCTGCCCACCACAGTAGGAATCTCTCCATGCAGGGATCTTAGCTCCCGACCACTTGCTCAGGATTCACATACCCAGACAGGTGTACCCAGATGGCCAGTCCAGGTCACATGACTGAGCTCAGCCGGGGGAGTGGGATGAAGGATCACTACCACTTCCTGGAGTCCTGACCGCCTGCGGGGAGTCTCATGGTGGGGGAAGGGGCTTGGTGAGGGGCAAGCCCTGCAAGACAGACAGCCCCAGGACCCCACACTGGGATTCCTCCTAGATAAAGTCTCCAACTGGGGAGGGCCCAGAGCCTCCAGATCCAGCCCCAGCCTCCACTGGCTTCTCTTCCCTCTTCCCTTTCTAGACTTTTCCACACTCTCAGTTCCACCCAGGCGGGAGTAATGAATGAGACCATGTCAGAACTGGAGACAAGAGATGACCTTGTACTGAGCACTTACTGAGTACCGGACCCCACACCAGGGGCTCTGCAGGCAGTGGTGTGTTGCCGCCAACCCTGCCAAGTTTTTAGGATTCTGTGAGCCGATTGTTAAATATAGCCATCAGTAGAGATCAAATTATATAAAATCACAATTACCTAAATTATATGGAACACGGAAGTAATAGGGGCATGTGGGTGGCTCAGTCAGTTGAGCCTCCGCCTTCGGCTCCGATCATGGTCTCAGGGTCCTGGGATCGAGCGCTGTGTCGAGCCCTGTGTTGGGCTCTCTGCTCAGCGGGGAGGCTGCTCCTCCCTCTTCCTCTGCCCCTCCCCTTGTTCTCTCTCTCTCTTTTGCTCGCTCTCTCACAAATGAATAAATAAAATCTTTTAAAAAACAAAGGTAATAAATAGCCCGAACTCATCATTTCCTAACGGCTTTACTACGTATCTCCATCCTCTGAGCACTCGTCTGTTGTGTCTTTTTTTTTTAAAGATTTTATTTATTTATTTGACAGAGAGAGATTACAAGTAGGCAGAGAGGCAGGCAGAGAGAGAGGAGTAAGCAGGCTCCCCCCTGAGCAGAGAGCCTGACACAGGACTCGATCCCAGGACCCTGGGATCATGACCTGAGCTGAAGGCAGAGGCTTAACCCACTGAGCCACCCAGGCACCCCTTGTCTGTTGTATCTTGACAGCAGAAATCCGCAGAAATGACATGATGAGCTGCTGACATCAGTTCCGGACTGAATTCAGCAACACCACACTGGTAGCTTGAAATCAGCCACGGGAATACGTACCCCATGGACATGGGCACACGCTACAAATCAGGGCTCCCCCCTCCCCGAGAGCCTGTGATGTTTACCAGCATACCATGGTCTGTCTATGTGCTGCGTGGTAAGATGACCTACAGTCCAGAAACAAACGAGACGGGACATTGAAAACAAAGCTTCATCTTAGTCTAACAAGACGAAACTCATCCTAAGCACCTATGAATCCTGTGCCCCTTCTTGCTTCCTCTGCTGTGACTCCTTGTTTTTGAGCAGCCGTCAGAGACTGAGCATGTGAATTTGTATTCTGTCATTTATCATTCTCAAGTTCAGTGTGATCATTCATCCCATTTCATGGATGAGAAAACTGCGGCACAGAAGGGTTAAAACACTGCCCGGAATCAAACATTTTGCTCCCTGCCACAGGGCCTCTTGCCTGGCTCCACGTGCATCTGCCCCTTTCTAGCCCGAAACAACCCAGAATCTGTGACTGCGTCATCAGATGTGCTGTCACTTTAAATTCCAGTAGGTCTTCATAGCCCCCTGTCCTGCTTTTTCTGAAATGTCCTTTATTCTCTGGCCTGAGCGATTTTCCTTTCCGTCTTCTCCAGCTCTCTGAGGTTACGTTTAACTGCGACGGTGATAAAGCCCTTTTCTCTAGCAGGATCTAGCCAAAGCGAGGGGTAGTTTATAACCCTCAGCCGGTAATTAATGCGTGTGACAACCCACAGACACTACACATACTTCAGCAGCGGGACGGGGAGGAGTTCACAAGCACCAGAGCTACAAATAAATTATGGGAGAAATGCCTGCACCCCCACCCCTGAGAGCCCACACTCCAAGCCGGGCTCCTCCTCCTCCCCACAGCATCCTTGCTACTGGTGTCGGCAGCCAGTGTGGTCCCCATAAGGGGGAAACCGAGGCAAGGAAGTGACTCACCCAGGACATCAGCAAATTAGCACCAGAGGTGTGTGGGGGCACAGGACCTGCGGGCAGAACCCAACCCAGCAAGAGGATTACCTTGTGCCAAATCCCAGTGTTTGTTGAGGGACTGAACAGCAGTTTCCCTGTGTACTCCTTTCTCCCTGTGATTATGAACAGTGGCTTTGGTTTTTGTGTTTCTTCACTTGCCTGTGTGGTAAACTCCTTAGGATAAGGAACGAAGCGACCTGAGCTCCCTAAAATTGAGCTCCTCTGTCTTTACAACAGGGATCCCAGGATGTTACAAGGAACGAGCAGCATGTGCCTCGGGCAGAGCCGGCATCTCGCTCGCAGCACAGGTCCTGTCGTGCAGACACTGCTCTGACCGGGGCGCTCGGGGCGCCTGCATTAATGTCACGCGCGTTAATTACCGGCTCCGAGGCGGGAGGGTGCTAGTGCCCCGGTCACCAGCCTCAACACAGGCCTGCCCTTTGTAGTGCATCTCGTGTGTCAGGGACGGTGACCAGGACTATCTGCGCATCCCATAAACGGGCTTTGGGGACACGTATCTTTGCAGAGAGACGCGTGCCTGAGTCGGCAGCCCGGAGCCGCCTCCACAAGCAACAGAGGAACTCTGGGCTCAGCTTGGTGCTAATTACCATCTCCACCTGGAAAAAACCCTGGTGACTCAACTGGGTGGAAATGCCACCTATGCCTCAGGGACAGGAAAAGAGCTGGGACCTCGGCCAGCCCCAACGGGAGGCAGCTGTCTGGCTCCTGGGCAGAGTCGACGTGGGCTCGTGGGCTCGCACTAGCCTCTCAGGAAAGACCACACAGCTGGGGACCCGAAGTTTTCTCTTCCGTTGTTCCTCCCTGCTCAGCCTTGCATCCCTGGTCTGTGGAAAGACAGAGGACGTAGGTGAGTTCGCGGAGGCCCCCTGAGCTCTGAAGTCCTGTGCATTCACAACAAGGTGGCATTTAGCCTGCAACGGGCCATCTGCAGTCCTCCCTAGGAGCTCTCCAAGGGCAAGGACGAAGCCTGGTTCTCACACAGATCCCAAAGCCAGCAGGGAGTGCTCAATAAATTAAATCATTCTGCTTGCTTTAAAACAATGCTTCTGGAAAATTCCCCCGCCTCCAATGGACGGACGTGTGGCAGCAGGCAGATTTCGAAGACAAACAAAAGGCAAGGTCCTCAGTGTTGTGAACCAGCTGTGGTCTTATGTAGATCCGAGCTGAGCCTGCGTGCACCTGCCAGGGGCCGGGCCGCAGACACGGTCTTGACGAGGGCGTCAGAACAAAGGCTGCGGAGCTGGGGTGGTGGCCGGCCAGCGAGGCTGGCCAGCATGGCTGGGAGTGAGGGGCTTTAGGAAAAGACTTCCGTGTAAACCCGGCCAGATCCGCTGGGATCCACCCCCTTCCATGCAAGTGGGTGGCCTGTCTTTAAATATGTGGATTTATTTGTATTTCTCCAGAGAACATAGAGTTTGGGAGCTGGAAGGATGTGTCATCCTGTGTTTCTTTTCTATCCCTGGCGATGCCAAGTCGAAGACTCTGGTTCAGAGGAACGCCGTTGTTTGCCTTAAAGGGTCAGGAGGCAGAAAGTGTGACTTAGGATGGGCCCGTGTACTGCTGCGGGTGATGCCTTCTGGGTCATCCTTGAGGCCTGACACGTGGGAGTGCCTTCTGCATCCAGCTGTCTCCTTCCAGTTGATAAATCAAGCTCAAATTTGAGTACCTACTATGTGCACAGTGCTGGGCCACGTGCCCGTGGAAGGGCAGAGAAGCTGCTGGTTGTGCCACAGGCCCAGTGGGGAGAGGAAGGGCCTTGGGGGCAGTGGGGGCTGTTCCTGGGGCATGGGCTCATGCCCAGCTCCTCCCCTCCTGGCAAGGTCCCTGCTGTCCCTCCAGACTGTCACTCTTCCAGTCACCCTGTGCTGATGACCCCCAAACCTGGACCTCAGGCCAGGCCTCTGCCCGGACTCGAGACTGGGGTCCAACAGGCACACTGAGCTCGCAGTACCCCCAGATGGAAGAAGCCCCCACTCCCAGCAGGCTTTCCTTGCTCCTGGAGCCCAGGCCTCTTCCTGGTCCCCTCCCCAAGTCCTCCCTCTGCCCGTCCCTCCCACCACCCTGTTACCAGGTCCTGTTGCTTTCCCAAGTCAAATCTTTTCTAATCCATCCTGTTGTTTCCATCCCCACCTGGACCTCCAGGGCCACCCCGGTTCCTGGCCTGCGCAGGCCTGGGCCATTGTGCCTTCCCCGGACTGTGCGGGCTGCTCCTCCTCCGCCCAGTCCGCTCCCTTTGTGCTCAAGCCGGCCGGAGTCGTCGGGTGGCTTGTGCCCGATGAACCAGACCGCCCGCTCCTGCCCGGGTCCTCGTGCGGAGCTGTGGCCCTGCTAAGTGGAGTGCTCTCTCTAAGCTGGGCAAGGCAGCGTGTCACCCGGCAGGTGTGACACCCGGTCGTACTCTTTGTCCTGCTGTTCTCTGACTCCCCTCAAAAGAGCGACGGTCAGGCTGTGTCCAGATCTCGGAGGCAGAAGGCTCCGGGGACCCTGGGCCTGGGGGGGCTCCATGGTGGGGACCTTCTCCCTCCGCTCCGGACTGCTACTCTTAGGGGCCCGTCCTCTGGGCCTCGGGAGGATGCCGCTGCCCAGCCTGGAACCCTCCCCCACACACCTGTGACAGAAGCCAGCCGCTAAACACCGTCGTCTGAACCCATTGTGTCTACATCCTTGACCGGACATCAACACCAAAGCGTGATCTCTTCCAAAGAAAAGGGACAGCTAACAAATTCCGCCAACCCTTCCCAGAGTCGCAGCCGACCGGCCCTCCCCAGCAGCTCTCGTGGAGTCACAGTTGGTGTGGTGGCGGGGAAGGAGCCCAGGCCTCCCAGCCCTAAAGACAAGGCTTACGTCCTGACTTGGCGGCTTCCTAGCTGTGGGACCCCTGGACAAGTCACCTAATGTGTTAAGGTTTTCTTTTTTATTATAAGTTTTACTTATTTAAATTGTTTCTACCCCCCAGTGTGGGGCTTGAACTCACGACCCCGAGATCAAGCATCACACACTCTTGTAACTGAGCCAGCCCGGCATCCCACCCAAGGTTTTCAAGTCCTTGTTAATGTGTCTGAACAGTGAGGGATGGTGACACTTCCTTGTAGACAGCTGTGAGCAGGGAGGAACCAAACACGAACCAAATATCCACCAGTAACATGCTTTCCCGTTGGGCCCCTGCCCTCCGCCCAGTGTTTGAAGGAAGAGGCAGGACAGCCCCACTCTCTGAGCCTCGCCTTTCCACTGGGGGTGTAGGGAAACCAGGCCAGACCAGGCTGGGCTCCATCCCTCCCTCCCTCACTGCCCTGCCCTCTGGTCACAGCCTCACAAGTGACACAGGCAGCTTGCTGGACAGGCCCTGGCCAGCCCCGAGCAGGGCCAACTTCCTTTCCAACTGGGGCGTCCGGTAGGGGCTGGACATCAAGCCCCTTCAAGTTCAGTTTCCCCCGTAACAAAGCTGCGGTTTGCATCTCGTCTCCGGACTCTCTCATCTGCCTAGAGCTCAGGCGGGAGGGGGACGAGGGAGTTTATTTATCTGGCAAATATTTGAATAGCGCTCTCGTGCCAGGCCTGGTTCTGAGACCCTCACCCGTCTCGACCCATTTAAACCTCGTAACGGCCTTGGAGGTCGTGAGTCGCGGGACTCTGGTTTAGCAGGTGGCCCTGAGCTCCAGAGAGGGAGCGGCCCCCGCGGCCTGTAGCTCACTGTGAGGCGGGTGAGGGTTTGAACTCGGGCGGCCCAGCCCCGGGGCCTGCTCTGCATGTCGGCAGCAGCGTGCGGAGCTTCTACCCGCGTGTCCTGGAACCCTCGTTCGAGCCGCAAAGTGTCACGGCCTGGAAAGGACATCAGGTGGGGAGTCCTGTTTTAGGACAGAGCCGTGGCTGGGAGGAAATAGATAAGGAATTTGGGCTTCCCGGAGCTCTGGGTCCCACAGACCCTCTGAGCGGTGTGGATCGGGGGGCTGGGCCCTACAAGAGGTCAGGTGAGCACGCGGGGGTGGCCCCCTTCTGGCCTGCGTGCCTGCGTGCCTGCAGGCAGAGATTACTAACTGGACACCAAAATACACCAGCCACGGAGAACGCATTTAACGAACGTGTGGAGACGTCCCGAAGCAGGGCCGCAGAGGGAAGCAGGGGAGCAGGCCTGGAGGGAGGCCGCTTCCGTTCCAGCCCTCTCCCTGACACAAGTCCCTCCCCAGCTGTGTCCTGTGGCCCCCACAGTCTCTTGGCCCGGGCTTCTGGCTCCAGAGCTTTCTCTGTCCCCGGCAACCAGCTGTGAGCAGTGGCCCTGCTGACCACGCCAGAGCCCCATGACCCCCGGTCCCCAGTGAAGCAGGAACGGCCAGGTGGGTTCTGTCCGGGGGCCTCTGTGGAGCCCTCAGGGCTGCCTTCTGTGGGCACCCACCACTGTCCCCGGTTTACAGCTCAGGACATCAGGCCAGGGGACTTCCCTCGGCCACGCACCAGGGAATACATCTCTCTCCAGCAGACGTGCTCTGAAACCCCCTGAGATTGCAGATTACAGCAGCTCACCGACTCGTTGACCCCAGGTGCCCAGTGTCTGCCATGAGCTCCCCGGGGGGACAGGCACGTGCTACCCATGCTCTGCTGGAGCTCAAGGTGGATCATTCCAGAAACTGCACAGTCGGGCCCAGAGCTGGTGGGGGCTCTTCTGGGGAGAGACAGGGGCTTCTCTGGAAAGATAGCGCTTGCAAAACAAGCCACTTAGAGAAAGACAATGACCACAGGATCTCACTTCTGTGTGGAATTCAAGAGACAAAACAGAGGATCACAGGGGAAGGGTGGGGAAAAGAAAAAAAGACGGAATCAGAGAGAGACAAACCATAAGAGACTCGTGGTCATAGGAAACAAGCTGAGGGCTGCTGGCAGGGTGTCGGGGGCTGGCGTAACCGGGTGACGGGCATGAGGGAGGGCGCTCTAGGGAGTGGGCACCGGGTGATACAGAAGACTGACGATCACTGACCTGCACGTCTGAAACCACGGATACATTATGTTAATTAATCCAATGTAAATAAAAATAAATACATTGTTTTAAAAAAGAAAAGTTAGCTTTGGGGCAAAACCCAAAATGACGAGAACGAGTCAGCCACGTGAAACTCTGTGAAGACAGCAACGCAGGCAGGTGGTCACATATGTATTTGTTTGTTGAAGGTCCAGCAACAGGTCAGCGGCGTTGAAAACGCATTTACAGTGACTTCGGGACAGTTGCAGGAGTGGCTAGATGCTGGCACAATGTGGTTTGCCCCGTGATTCGTGCACGTGCACCAGGACCGGCGTCAGGCGTGTGCGGGCTCCGGCCCTGTTCTCTGCTCTTCTTGCCCCTTCTTCGAGGCAGACCTCCTCTGACCAGACGGAATCTTTCAGTTTCCAGAGCAGGTGAAGGCAGAGGGGGAGGGGAGAAGCAGGGAAGCGCGGGGGGAGGCTGAGCACAGGGGCCCGAGGGTGAGGACGAAGAGGGCATTTTTGGAAGCACCTCCATGAACTGTGTCACCTTTCTGGTATGTGACAAATACGGGGAAAGGACTTGAGGGCATGAAAATTGCCCTCGAATACTGGGCCATGATTTTCTGGCCACGACACAACTCTGGGAAGGGATGGTGTGGGTCACAGCTTCGGAGATGCTGCATTTCTATGCCTAGCCTGCTGTCTGTGGCCTTGGGAGGGAGATTGGATTCTATTAGGAAGGTAACCAGAGGCCACTGAAGAGGTCATTGATGCAATGTCATTTACATTTTAAAAATATCACCTAGACTGCCGTCCGGGGAGCTGGCTGGTGGAGAGGCGCAGGCGTGAGCCGCAGAAGGCCAGGGGCCAGGCCCTCCATCAGACTCCCCAGCCCACAGGCCTCTGCTGCTAAGGTCCCAGCATGCCTTGCAGCCACCCCTGCCCAAGGGCGCACTGTGCCTCCATCCACGCATCCTGGTTTGGAGACAGCGAGGCCTCTTGCCTCTCCCCCAGCCTCCAGCAGCGCAGGGTGCCGGAGCCAGATTGAGTCCCTCCCACGCCCCGCAGCCTCCCCGATTCTCCGCACACGGTCTTCCCACTGCCGCGCTCCGAGGCTCTGGACGAGTGTTCAGAAGCGGACGAGGTGCGTGAGCCTCCTGCGCGTGCACACCAACACCATGGCAACGGCAACGCGTGACAGCAGCGAGGGAAGGCAGCCCGGAATTCGCCAGCCCAGAGAGCCAACCATCTGCGAGGCCGAAGCCTCCAAATGTCACCTTTCCCAAGTGCTCCTCTCAGCCCAGCTTTGCACAGAGCAGAGGCGACAGCTGAGCCACGTAAGAGTCAGCAGCAGGTGCACGTGAAACCCCTTTAATGTGCACATTTTCCTACCCCAGGGTGACCGCGGAGAGGAACCCCGAGGGGCAGGCCTGAGCTGGCGGGCGAGGCAGGTTCAGTGACGGGGAATTTAGCTCATTTGTGAGCGGAGGGGTTCTCCACCCACCTCCGCGCCCACCGGTCTTCTGGACGTCCCCTGTCCAGAGGGGCGAACGTCTGTGCCTGTTTGGATCAAAGGCCCCCATCAACCTGACCCTCCGGAACTTGGGTTTCCGTAGACTTGCCTGTCATCCTAATGACAGTGGCAGTGATGTCTTTCCCATGGCCATGTGACATCTGTGAGGACAGGGCTGAGCCCGTCCACTCTGAGACAGCCTTTGCAGGAAGCACTCTGCTCACCCCCTGTACAAGGCTGAACGAGGATGCTGAGAGATGGTAAAGTGCCCAGGGTCCCCCGGCTGCTGGGAGGAGGAAGAGGGTACGGAAATGCAGCGGTTCTGCTCCAGAGCAGGACCTCCGTGGAGACGGAGGGGTTAAGGCAGCCTGACTGATGCACTAGTCCAAACGCTGGCTCTCGTGCATGGCTTCAGAGGAGCTTTCGCGCCTGGTGTTATGGATGGGGTCCAGCCATCTTGGACGGTTGAAGTCCGGCCTTGCTGACCACTGTGACGCACAGTGACATCATCATCATCATCATCATCACCGTGACACACAGTGTTTCAGGCTACAGCAAGCATGCCGTGCCTAGAGCTGGCGGGCACATGGTGACGGCATAATTCCCTAGCAGCCATCTTCTCCGACCCCGGTCACTGGCTCCTTGTGGCCACCTGCCCTTTCACACACAGCTCTGTCAGAGTCCTTGGTCCAGGCCCGGGTATAGGACCCCCTCCCCAGCCCCACCCCTGCCCACGCAGGGGCCTCTCCTTCTGCCTTTGTCCAAGCCCGAGTCCTGCCACCTGCTGCCAGAGTGGGAGGAGACGAGGGTGGGGGGAAGGTGCAGGCTCTGGGGACCAGTTTCTGTGGTCTGTGAAATGGGCAAGAGACTGCCGGAGAGGCAGCCATTTTCCCACGTGGCCTTTGAAGCACTGTGACCCCATCCACTGGGAATATGACCCATCGAGTAGGAAAGACCCAAATGTAAGAAGCGTTTCAGAGGACCGATCCGCAGTACCTGGAAACCTATTGGGCATGGAATTTTGGAGCAGGGGGTTGAGAATGACTAGAGGCTGGAGCCCAAAGGCCCAGAAGCATCCATGTACCCCTCCTGGAAGCTGGCCAGAGTCAGGGGATGGTCAGGGGAGGTGCGGGGTCAGAAAAGAGTCCGGGGGGGACCACCCCGGGAACCAAGGATGGGTAGGTTAGCCAGCCAGAGCCCCTAGGACACTGGGGCCTGATGGCCAAGAGTCCGAGGCCATGGTGGAATCCAGGGGTCAAGACGTGTAGGAAGCAGGGGTCAGGGCTTCCGGAGGCAGGACAGAGCACGATGGGTTTCCTTTCACCTGCTGCCCACACCCAGCCTGGCTTTGAGAGGAGCTGGGAGCAAGTGACAGCTGTCTCAGGATGGGGAGGGGAGGCGGGGCGCTCTGAAAGGGGGGCGGGGCAGGATGGAGGCTGTTGGAAGAGTCAGTGGCAGGGAGAGCCTTGTGCATCTGGCTGAGAATGGAGAGTAGTGGTGGCCGAGGGGACTGAGCCAGCGGCCATATGTGGGGGCCAGGAGCTCAGGGGAGAGATCAGGCTGGGGGCACGGCTGGGTCAGCGATGACAACAGGTGTTCTTGCTCCGTTTAAGGACACTGCTTGGTGACCTGCCCTGCCCCTTCAGGCAGCCCTCTTGTCCTGGCGCCATGTCCCCAACCCATGCTCACGGCTATCTGGCAGGTCTGGAGCTCCTTCCTGCCTCCCTGTCTGACCCCAAGCTCTGGGCTGTGCCCCGTTCACCTCTGGAAGCTGAGCTTCCCGCCGGGCCATTCAGCCCCAGCATGTGTGGGTCAGAACTTCCTCCAGACCTGGGGGCTCCTCAGCTCCTCTCTGCCTCAGCCCTGTTGCCTCAAACAACAGAAACGTATTTCCCGCATTTCTGGAGGCCAGAAAACCCAAAATCAAGGTCGGCAGTGTTCTGTGTCTGCCGGGAGCCTTTCCCTGGCTCACAGACAGCCACCTTCCCACAGTGTCCTCGTCTGGCAGGAGTGTGAGCTCTGGGCTTCCTCTGCTTGGAAGGACATCTGTTCCTACGGGGGTCAGAGCTTGACCCCGAAGACCTCTGTGAGGCTCTGTCCGAGAGAGTCACGGGGACGGTTAGGGCTTCAACATACGAATTGGGGGGGGGCAGTGTCACCCACCTAACGGTGGCAAGTCCTGTTGTTTGAATGGTGTCCTCTGGAAAGATTTGCTGGAGACCTGACCCCAGGGACCTGTGAATGAGCCCTAATGTGGAAAGAGTGTGTGTAGATGTGATCAGGTCACTTCGTTTGGGCGGGCGCTCACCGCATGGGGCAGGGGTGCTTATAAGAAGGGCAGAGGGGACACAGACACAGGGGAAGAGCTCCATGGGACATCGGGGACCAAGGCTGGAGGGACGCAGCAGCAAGCCAAGGGGCACCAGATGTCTCCACCCCAGCCAGAAGCCAGAAGAGGCAGGGAAGTGCCCCCTTGAGAGCCTTCCCAAGTAGCCCAGCCCTGGCCACACTGCATCTCAGGCTTCTGGCTTCCCAAACTGTGAGACGACACGTTTCTGCTGTTTCAAGATGCCAAGTTTGCGGTACTCCGTGACGGCAGCCCCATCTCTAGAGGGCCTGCCCCCTCCCAGGTACCCCGGTCCCTGTCTCCTGTCATCCAGCAGCCCCACATGCCAGGCAGGCTGTCACCTGTGGGTGCCCTGATGACCTGGGCTGTCCCATGCTGCTTCCTCTGCCTGAGCTCTCCTCCCCTTGTCTGCTGGCAAACTGCTACTCATCCTTAAAAGTCAAGATGGGAGGTCCCCTGCTTGGTGGGGCCATGATGATTTCCAAGTATAGCTCTCCCTCACGTTATGACGAGGTCCTGCCCCAATAAACCCATTTTAAGTTGAAAACATCCTAAGTCAAAGCGCAGGTAAGACACGCAACCCACCGTCCACACGGCCGCGCCGCGCCTGGCTCAACGTGTTTGCAGCATTCCCGAGAGCCTGTAGGGGGGCAAATCCATCCCACACAAAGCCTATTTTATAAGAAAGGGTTGACTGTCTCAGGTCATTCATTGAAGACCGCTGAAAGCGCCAGAAGGGCTCTGTGCGTACTGATCGGTTGCCAGAGTGTGGGACCCTCAAGATCGTGGACTGGGAACTACGGCCGTGGCCATGACCCAGCCTCACCAGAGAGGATCGGGGAGACTATCATACCACATACCCCCAGCCCTGGGAAAGATCACAATTCAAAACTTCGGGGATGGTTTCTGCCAAGTGTATACAGCTTTCACACCATCATAAACTCGAGCCTTCGTAAGTTGAGTCATTGTAAGTCAGCCGTTCCTCCACGGCTTCTTCCGGCACATTGCCGGCACATGCAGCACCCTGGCTCATTGCTTCCCATTTTCCTACATATCCTCTTCTAACCCTGAGCAGTGAGAGCAGCGATTACAGCCCCCGCTGAGGCCCGACAATTTCGGTTTGGTGGAAGGCCTGGGGAGCTGGCTAGCCGGCTGGCTGGTCAGTGGGCAGAAAACCAGGATCACTTCCACACAATTGGCTGGGGGGTCAGCCGTGTGCCCTGTGCTCAGCCCTCGTGTTAGCAGGGAGCGAGCCAGGCTTCATGGGACCCTGATTTTTTTTTTTTTTTTTTACAGTTTGGGGAGGGATTCTCTTTAAGAAACAGAACCCCAAAACAGGTGCAGGGCATTGAAAGTGGCGTATGTGAGGGAGGGCACCCTGGAGCTTCACGGAGCAAAGCTGTGGCTTAGGTGCAAAGGGGCCCAGACGCCCAGGACGCAAGCACTTCTGCCACGTTTCCCCACTTCCTCCCTGCTCTGACCACAGACCGCAGACCACACTTTCTGCAGAGATTGCTTCCCCTTGAAACAGCAGGTCGGAAGGGGGGAAGGAGGTGGCCCAGGAAAGCCCTGGTCCCCGCAGCTCCCGGTGGCCAGGCCTCATGCGGAGTTCAGCTTCTGTGGGTCCCTACCCTGTGCTTCCCAAACCCAGGTCCCTGGCCTGTCCGACTCCCTGGGATGTCCCCAGAGGCAGTGACAGGGACAGGGAAGGAAGCTGTGCATGCAGCCAAGTGGGCCCGCTCCGTCCCCAGCCCGCTCGTTTTGACAGTGGAGGGGGCCTGGCTCTCCTGTGCAGTATTCCTTTCAGAAGCCACCGGAGGAACAAATGACCACCCGCTGGGCGGCTTGAGACAGCAGGAATGTGCCCTCCCATAGCCCTGGAGGCCAGAAGTCCAAAGTCAAGGTGTGGACAGGGTTTCCTCCCAAGGCTCTGGGGGAGGATCTCTGCTGCGTCTCCCAGCTTCTGGGACCTCCTGGCGGTCCTTGGCGTGTGGCTGCACCCCTCCAGAGTCTGCCTCCGCCGCCGTGTGCCCCCTCCGGGGTCCTCCCTCTCCTCACAAGGACACCTGCCCTCGGACGGAAGACTCAGCCTGGATAGGAAGAATGGCCTCATCTTGAGATCCTTCACGTCATCTGCCACGGCTTTTTCCAAATAAGGTCACAATCACAGGACCTGGGGTTAGGACTTGAACATGTCTTCCTGGGGACACAGTCAAGGAGAGGGGCCGGAGGCAAGGGAAGGCAGTGAAGCAGGGGACCTGGGGGAGAAGGGTTCCGGCTCCCCCACGGAGCCCCCAACCGGGGCCCACCACCTGCTGGGCTGCCTGCTCTCCAGAGCTCCCGGCTCCTCTTTTCTTCTATCTGGCCATGAGACCACAAGCTTGGGGTGCGCCTTGAGCCAGCTCAGCGCCCCCACATAGCCCGTGTGCAGGAACCCTGGCCACTGCCCTGCTCTGCTTCCTGCTCCCCCCCCACCTCTGCTGGGACTTGTCCCTCACCATCCCGGGCTCCCCTCCCTCTGGCTCCACATCCTCCCCCCCGCCCGTGCCCCTGTACTCTCCGGCTCCTCTCTGTGGCCTCCCCCCTTTTTCTTGCTGCAAGCAGAGGGCTATGACCGTCTGTTGGTCACCTTTCTGAGGGATTCCAAGTGGCAGTGAAGGATGCCGGGAAGGCACCCTCTCCCGGGCTTCCAGCGTGAGGGACTAGCTCACAAGCTCACGAATGAACACCGTGTGCCGGCTGTGTGTGTGTGTGTGTGTGTGTGTGTGTGTGTGTGTGTGTTGGGGGAGCTCCAGGCCTGCCTCCTTTCTGTTATCTTGGCCCGGCTCCTCCCTCTGACTGAGCACTGTCCTTCCTCGTCTCTGCGGAAGCCCCCACGCACACCCCGGGGTTCTGCTGGTCGCCCGGTTACCAGCTGGCGGCCGCCTCCTCCTGCCCCAGCCCCCATTCCTTAGGGGTCCAGGGAGGGAAGGGCCCCCACTGTTGGGGTGCGACCCTGTCCCACCCTGCACCTCCCCTCCAGGGCCAGCTCCCTTCCGGTCCAGCCGGCCCGCGGCTCCTCCGGGCCGGCTCCCAGGCGGGCTCGCCTTCCTGGTTGCACTGAATACGCAGGACGGGCCACAGCCCATCTGGTTCTGACTCAGCCTCACCGTCAGCTTCGCATTTCCAGCCTCCAGCCGCGGAGCTGCCTCTGTGTCCTTCTCTGCCTCCCAGCTGTCCCTTCACGGATTCAGGAGAGGGGGGAGGGGGCAGGGCTGCTCAGGGTCCTCAGCTCCCAACCCCGTACCAGTCCCGGTCATTTGCGATGACATGCGTGGCGCCTGCCTGCCCAGTGGTCACTGAATAATGTGTGTCCGCCTGTGACAGAAAGGGAAGCGAGCGGCACGGGTTCAAGGTCACACAGCTGCAAACGCAGTCCGTGCTTCATGCGGCCACGGGAGACCTTAGCGGCCTGGGGCGGGCCACCTGCAGTGGTCCTTGGGACCAAGGGCCGGGGTGGGGAGTGTGTGGCCTCCCCCTCGCCCCGGGTCCTTCCCAGCCCCTCTCCAGCTTGCGGAGCAGGAAGCCCTCCCTTGGACTCATTTCCTGCAGAGGAAACCTCCTTTGTCCGCCGAGGTACGAATCCGGCCCGACACGGGCGGCCTCTCGGGGCCCATTCTCTGGCACTTCCTTCTTGGCATCGCGCCGCGGCTCCAGAGCGCTCCCAGGCTCCTGGCCTTCCTCGGCACGCCCGGCTGGCCCGGCTCCGGGGCTCCCGCAGGCCCCGGGCCAGGGCTGCGCCGCGGAAGCCGCCAGCAATTAGTCAGTCAACAAACACTCTCTGGGGCCTTGAGATAACTCTGCCGCAAGGAGATAAGGGTGCGGTGAGACCTCGGGCCAGACGGCTCAGAACCACCCAGAACCACCCAGCCGGCCCTTCCTGAACTCCAGCCCCAAGACTGAGAGCTAGTCAACGGTCCCTCGCGGTCGACTAACAGCGTGAGGCGTTCGGTCTCAGCCGTTCCCGCGCCCAGCTCTGGGGCTCCGAGCACACTCCTCGTCGCGCACCCGCCACCTCCGTCCGCCTGCAGGACGCTCCTGCCCCCAGGCGGAACCCTGTCCCTGATACACACGGGCTCCCCTGTCCCAGCCCCTGGCTGTCCCCTCGCTGACGCCAGGGCCCCCGGGGGACTTGCGTGACGGGCTGATCTCACTGGCCGCGGTGGCCCGAGCACGCCCACGGGTTAGCGGGTGTCAGGCGGTCCTTCCTTTCGCGCCGAGTAACCTTCTAGCGCGCGCCCGGGCCACACTGTCACCTTCCCCTGCGCGCCGACCCGGGGGTCGATCTCACCTTCCGGCTGCCGTGAACAGTGCTGCTGTGAACACGGGCGTGAACTTGTCCCTTGCACACTCGGCTGTCAGTTTTTGTCAACAAATACCCAGAAGTGGAATCGCCGGACGAGAGGGAGACGTGGAGACGGAGACGAGGACAAAGGGAACTGGACATAGAGAGAGAAGCCAGCGGAGCGAGTCACGGAGAGACGGAGAGACAGACAGACAGACAGACACACACACACACACACACAGAGCCCAGTCGGTACAGACGGCAGCTGCTCAGGGGGTGTCGGCTCTAGGACCGGCAGGCTACACATCTACACACGGACCGTTGCCGCCAGTGTGGACAGGGGCCCGCACCCCGGTTCCCCACCTAGAGCTGGTTTTCCGGCGCCTGCTGGGCCCCAGGCACAGGGAGAGACGGGCGGAGAGACAGAGACCGAGGAACAGGAGAGACAGGCAGACAGACCGTCCCTCGGCAGGGGCAGTCCAAGAGGGACAGAAGCGTCCCTCTGCTGGCTCCAGGCTGCGGCCAGTGGGCCGGCACGTCCTCCTCCAGAACCTGTGCCCCTCCTGCCGGGCCTGGAAGGTTCTTCGGTTTCCAGCTCCCCCACATGTGAAGCTATAGCAAGGCCTCCCCTGTGCGTCCAGGGAGGGAAGCGAGGTTCCACAGGCTAATATATAACGTGATGACACCAAGTTTGGCCCAAAGAAAACAACCCAGAGAAGCCCGGCTAGTTCTCAAATCAGCGCCGTGTCATCCGGCGCGAACTGTCTTGTGGCTAAGGTTGGTTTGGGTGGCTTCCAAGGGAAGTTCAGGCTGCTTTGGCTCAAGAGATGAGTTCAAGCCTCTGTGTGTGTGTGGGGGGGCGCCTGTGGGTGTGTGTGTGGTGCGTGTACTATGTGTGTATGATAGTATGTGTGAGATGTGTGTGGTGTGAGGTGAGTGTGTGTGGTGTGTGTGAGGTATACGTGTGTGGAGCGTGTGATGTAAGTATGAGATGTGCGGTATGTGTGAGGTGTATGGAGTATGTGAGGTGTGTGTGAGGTGTGTTAGGTATGTGTGGTATGAGGTATATGTGTGTGGAGCGTGTGATGTGTGGGGGGGGTGTATGGTGTGTGAGGTGTATGTGTGACGTATGTGTGAGGAATTTATGAAGTGTGAGGTGTAGATGAGAGTTGTGTGAGATGCGAGGTACGTGTGGTATGTGTTTGGCATGTATGAAGAGTGTGAGGTATACATGTGTGAAGCATGTGGGGGGAGAGTGTGTGGAGTATGTGAGGTATGTGTGAGGCATGTATTGTGTGAGGTGTATGCATGCAGAGTGTGTGGTGTGTGTGACATGTGTGGTGTGTGTGAAGCATGTGTGGTGTGAGGTATATGTGTATGGAGCGTGTGGTGTATGTGTGAGTTGTGAGGTATGTGTGCAGTGCATGAGGTGTGTGAGATGTGTATAAGGTGTGTGTGAGGTGTGTGAGGTATGTATGCTGTGAGGCATGTGAGGCATGTGTGGTGTGAGGTGTATGTGTGTGAAGCATGTGGTGTGTGTGTGATGTGAGGTGTATGACTTTGTGAGGTATGTGTGAGGCGTGTGTGATGTGAGGCCTATGTGTGTGGAGCATGTGATGTATTTGTGTGGCGTGTGGTGTGTGTGAGGTGTATGGTGTGTGTGAGATGTGTGTGAGTCACGTGTGGTGTGAGGCATATGTAAGGCGTGTGTGGTGTGAGGCATATGTGCATGGAGTGTGTGATGTATGTGTGAAGTGTGTAGAGTAGGTGAGGTGTGTGTGAGGTGTGTGAGGCATGTGAGGCATGTGTGGTCTAAGGCATATATGTGTGGAGTGTGTGGTGTGTATGTGAGTGTGTGATATGTGTGAGGTGTATGGAGTGTGTGAGGTATGTGTGTGGTATGTGCGAGTTGTATGTGTGTGGAGCATGTGGTATGTGCATGAGGTGTGCGTATGAGGTGTGCGGAGTATGTGAGGCATATGTGAGGCATTGTGGTATGTGTATGTGGAATGTGTGGTGTGTGTGGAGTATGTGGTGTTTGTGAGGGGTGTGGTATGTGTGAGGTGTATGGAGTGTGTGAGTTGTGTGTGGTGTGTGTGAGGCATATATGAGTTGAGCATGTGGTGTGTGTGTGAGGGGTGTGATATGTATGAGGTGTGTAGAGTATGTGAGACATGTGTGGTTTGAGGCGTATATGTGTGGAGTGTGTGGTATGTGTGAGGTGTGTGGTGTGGGTGAGGTGTATGGAGTGTGTGAGGTGTGTGTGTGGTGTGTGTGAGGCATATGTGTATGGAGCGTGTGGTGTGGGTATGAAGTGTATGGTGTGTATGAGGTGTGTGGTGTGAGGCATGCGTGGTGTAAGGCTTGTGTGTGTGGAGTGTGTGGTGTGTGTATGAGGTGTGTGGAGTGAGGCATATGTGAGGCATGTGCGGCATGAGGCATGTGTGTGTATGTGGCGTGTGTGGCATGTGTGTGAGGTGTGTGGTATGTGTGAGGTGTATGAGTATGTGAGGCCCATGTGGCGTGAGGTGTACACGTGCGGAGCGTGTGGTGTGGGTGTGCACTGCCGTGGGTCTGCAGGAACAACAAGGCTCCGCTGGCACAGCCCTCCCCAGACACGGACGTGTAGACGCCGACGATTCGCGTGTGGCCCACAGTGCTTCTCTGTGTCCACATCTTTTCCAGACTGATGATCTCGCTTGCACATCGCCCCCCAGGATGGGGCTCCCTGTGACTTTGAGGCTGGGAGACCAGTAGCTGAAAGAGGGGAGCTGATGGCACCACGCTAGGACACGGTCCTAGGGATGGGGACGCACGCTCCGGGCCTGAATGCTCTGCTCTTTCTTGCCCTTGGAGCCAAAGGACCTCCCCCCGCATGCTCGGCTCAGAAAGAAGGGGGCATCCCTGCGAGCGTGAGCGGGGGCCCTAACCCTGGGATGTGTGTGTTCCGCGGTGGCCGGTGGCCGGGGTGCCTGCTTCTCTGGGAGGCTGGCGTTAACTGGGATGCGGAAAGAGCCAACCCCGTGTGAGAGCACAATGTCTGGGACCGCATCTGCCAGGGGAATCCAGGAGGGCGTGCTAGAGGAGGTGTCCCGCGAACTGCTCTCTGTGCCAATTAGGATTTCTGTCACTGGGCATCCCGGTTCACCATGTGAAACTCAGTGACTTTACCAGCAGGGGTTTTTCCTTCTCCTGACATGAGAAGCCTGGAGGAGCTCACCTGGGGCTGGAGCAGCCACCTGGGAAGGTGGTCATGGAAGAGGCTCCTTCTGGCCTCCTGCTTTAGCATCCTTAGAGGGCGGCTCCATGCCTGGGCTGCGGGTGGGTTTGCAGACCAGGAAGGAAGAAAGGGAGCGTGAAAGAAAGCAGAAGCTTAGCAGGGTCTGCCCTTCCCGCTGGGAACGTGGCCATGTCTTGGGGTGCCAGGGCCTTCCAAGTAGGGCAGTGCAGGAAGAGATGGCGGAGGGGGCCCTGAGTCCGCTGAGTGGGCCACACGGCTGAGACTGGCTGGGGGAAGGGGAGCCTGGCAGCCAGGACACTGGGGAGGGGGCTCCTCCGAGGGGGCAGGTCCAACCACACAAGAAACGCCCATCCTAGTCTCAGATACGCGGCCCGGCTGGGAGGACCCAGGAGCCTCTCCAAGCAGGTGTGCCCGAAGGCCCTGGAAGCTCGGCCCAGCGAGCTTGGGGGGAAGCTGCCTGCTCCCCCGTGTAGCTCCAGCACGTCCAGCGGGGCCACGAGGGAATCCTCTGGGCCTCACTCTCTGAAAAGCAGAGGCCATAATGGTGCCGACACAAAGGAGGCAGAGGCAGTCCCGTGGGCAGAGGGTGTGGCAAACGTGTGCTGGACAGAAACTAGGGGCCATGGGGCAGACATGGCCAAAGGCCCCGTTTTCCTCAGACGGCCTAACCACGGTTGCTTGTAAAGGCACTGTCCTGTCTGCTCCCGTGCAGGCCACGTGCTTGCCATCCGCCCAGACCCACACTTGACGAGTGGGCCCCTTAGCCCGGGCCTCCCTGAGCATCTGCTCTGAAGCAGGGTGGCCTTCTGGCCCCAGGCGAGAAGCCCTTTCCAGAATCACTGATACAAAATCTAAGAAGATTAATGAGCGAGAATTTAGGTTTCTAGGAAATGTTCAGACAGAAGCATGGGAAGAGTGATAAAAAGGGAAATCTAGGAAAGAACATTAGAGAGATATGAGGCATGGTGGGAAAATGTGACAGTCCTAGAAGGAAAGCAGTGGCTCAGCCAGGAGCAAAACTTGAGCTATAAGAGATGAGCATTTCCAAATGAATAAAGACATCAAGGCACAGATTCCAGAAATTCTGGAAATCCCAGTTGAGAAGAATAAATAGAAGATCACACCTGGGCACATCTTTGTCAAACAGCAAAAAAAAAAAAAAAAACAAGTCAAAGAGAAAATCTTAGAAGTAGCCAGTGAAAAAGACACAATTACTTTAAACGGAGTGAGAACAGAACAAAGATGGCCTCTCAAAGACATGATGGAAGCCAGAGACAATATTCCAAGTGCAGAAGGAAAACTATGGAGAGCCCCTAATTTCACAGTAAGCGAAATACACTTCAAAAATGAACATGAAATAAAGATGTTTTCAGGTCAACAAAAGCTGTCAGTCGTCGCCAGCTGACCAGTGCTAAGAGAAACACTGGAGGTAGTTCATAGATAGAAGAATGATTATTCTAGATGAAGGCAGTAAGGTAGGAATAAAGAACCCCAGAATAAGCAAATAAGTAAATACAACTAAATAAATGTTGACAGTTTAAAATAATAGTAATTTTATGGGGTTTAAAAAACAAGTAGAAGAAAAATAAAAGCAGTGCAAAAGTCAGGATAGGGTTTATGGAGTTAAAATATAAGGTCCTTCCCTTGTCTAGGAAGTGACGAGTGAAAAAAATTGTAGTAAACTCTAAAAAGTCAAGGATGCATGTTGTAATTCCTAGAGTAACTATGAAAAGAGAAATGACTGAAAGCATAATTAACAACCTGTAAGAAGGAAAAGAAAGTAGTTATTTGAATAATCAAGTCAAAAGGCAAGAAAGGAGAAAAAGAACAAAGAATGGGTGGGCAAATAGAAAATAAACAGTAGCATGGTAATTTAAGCTCAAGCAGATCAGGAATTGCACTAAATGTAAATGGACTAAGTACTCCAATGAAAAGAACAATTGCCAGATTGTATTTAAAAACAAAAACAAAAAAAACAAAAAAACATCCAGGGGCACCTGGCTGGCTCAGTGGGTTAAAGCCTCTGCCTTTGGTTCAGGTCATGATCTCAGGATCCTGAGATCGAGTCCCGCAACGGGCTCTCTGCTCGGCGGGGAGCCTGCTGCCCCCCCGCCCCCACCCACCTATTTGTGACCTCTGTCTGTCAAAGAAATAAAATCTTTAAAGAAAAACAACACCCAACTATATGTTACTTTTAAAAGACTCATTGTAAATTTAAAGACACAAGAAGATTGAAGTAAAATGATGGGGGAAAAGATGGCATTCCGATGAACACAATACAGAAAAAAAGGAAGGGAAAATGGAAGGAAAGAAGGTGGTGCAGTTAAACTAATATCAGATAGAAAGTTGAGCAGCCTTCATTCTGTCAATATTGGCCTTAGGCGTTAAAAAGGGACATTTCAAAATAGTAAAAGGGTAATTCCAACAGTAAGATATGAAGTCCTAAGTCGGTACGCACGTGATACATAGCCTCAAAAGATACACGGTAGGGACGCCTGGGTGGCGCAGTTGGTTAAATGACTGCCTCCGGCTCAGGGCGTGATCCTGGAGTCCTAGGATCGAGTCCCACATCAGGCTCCCAGCTCCATGGGGAGTCTGCTTCTCCCTCTGACCTTCTCCTCGCTCATGCTCTCTCTCACTGTCTCTCTCTCTCAAATAAATAAAATAAAATCTTAAAAAAAAAAAATTAAAAAAAAAAAGATACACGGTAAATTTGGCAACCTGATGGATTAACTACCATCAGATAGGACAGAGGAACCAGGAACTAACCAGCTGCTAGAAGGTAAATGGGGCTTCACTGAGGAGACCTTTAAACTGGGTTTTCAGGCACGAGTAGGAGTTTTCTAGGTGGAAATGACGGCAAGAATAATAGTAACTGCTAGGTCCTCATTTCTTCACCTACCCCATTTCACTCAACTCTTGCAACAACACTGTGATTCAGGCACCATTAGATCCCCAGCAGTAAAACAGGGACACTGGGGCCAAAAGAGCTCCAGTAACTTGACTAAGATGATGAAGCAAATGATCAATGAATCCAGGATTCGGACTGATCTGTTGGCTTCCAGAGCTGGGGTACTTTGCCTCTAGGGCACGCTGTCTTGTGTGCAGAAGCAACACGTTTGTTTGCTTTAGTCTCTTGTCCGGCTTGTGTCTGAAGTGTTTACTTGAGGAAGGCAAGTAGTTGCGCATCCTTGATTGTAATGTTCCCAATCCTAATATACCTATATCCATGTATAGATATTGCAGATTGTAGAGATAGACACAGATGTAGATATATGGGCATGCATAGATACATGCATATAGATATACAGATATAACAAAAATTCTGCCAATGAGAACTTAGAAATCAGAAATAGGTGAAATAAAGCCTTATCTCAGAGCGGGCAGCCCAGCCCAGAACAGTGGTGTGTCCACTGCCATCTAGTGACAGCCTATAATAATTACAGGGAGAGTTCAAGTTCAAAGGCTTTACCAGATGAATGTAGTGACTGAAAATCTGAAGCCTTAAAGGGATGGAAAATATGGAACCTTGGCATCGAGTGGTTCAACAAATATTTGGTGAACAAATACATCCTTGTCAAGCTGTTCTGTTAGCCGTTTTGGTTCACAGTCTCCACGATTTCCTTTTCCCCCTCATTTTAAAAGTAAAACAGTTTTCCCTTGGTTTTAGAAGTTAAAGAGAAAAATAGCAGCTCCCCCCACCCCCGGCTTGGGTACTCAGTTTCCAGAATGAATTCTGGTTCATGATCTTGATGCTTTCTTTCCATCTTACTTTTTAAGAAAAAGAATCAAATTTGCGACATGCTGAAGATCCCCAAGATGGAAGTGAGGGACCAGCCCCAGTCCCGCCAGCGAGAAACAGCCATGGGCATTACGTGAACATCACTGCGGGCAGCTTACATGCAAATACACAAACAGAAGGATGGGTGAGGAGCAGATGGTAGAAAGACCTTTATAAAACCACAAGAATCATATACTGAATACTATTTTTATTTAATTTTACTTGAATTTAACAAAGGGAATAGAAAGGGAAGCTAATGGAATTGCTGGATTCATATACATAGTTCTTCTATACGAGAGATATTTTCATTAAAATATCCCTCCAGGTTTAATGAAAGATGCTGGCGAGGATGCGGAGAAAGGGGAACTGTCCTACACTGTTGGTGGGAAAGCAAGCTGGTGCAACCACTCTGGAAAACAGCATGGAGGGGCCTCAAAAAGTTGAAAAGAGAGCTACCCTATGACCCAGCAATTGCAGTACTGGGTACCTACCCTAAAGATACAAACGTAGTGATCCGAAGGGGCACGTGCACCCGAATGTTTACAGCAGCAACGTCCACAATAGCCAAACTATGGAAGGAACCTAGATGTCAATCAACAGATGAATGGATAAGGAAGATGTGGTGTATATACACAATGGAATACTATGCAGCCATCAAAAGAAATGAAATCTTGCCATTTGCGATGACGTGGATGGAACTAGAGGGTATCATGCTTAGCGAAATAAGTCAATCAGAGAAAGACAAATATCATATGATCTCCCTGATATGAGGAAGTGGAGATGCAACATGGGGCTTTGGGGGGGTAGGAGAATAAATGAAACAAGATGGGACTGGGAGGGAGACAAACCATAAGTGACTCTTAATCTCACAAAACAAACTGAGGGTTGCTGGGGGGAGGGGGGTTGAGAGATGGGGGCGGGGCTATGGACATTGGGGAGGGTATGTGCTATGGTGAGTGCTGTGAAGTGTGTAAACCTGGCGATTCACAGACCTGTACCCCTGGGGATAAAAATACATTATATGTTTATAAAAAAATTTTTTAAAATTTAATTAAAAAAATAATGGACTAAATTGCCTTCATAAATCTAAAAAAAACTTTTAAAAGGATGGCCCTTGGAAGATTGATATAATTTTCCCTTCTCTCATAACATAACCTCAAATTACAAAATCCCATTTAAGCTTCTCTTTTCTTTGAAACAAATGAGAAGCAGGAAAGTGAAATTAAAGCACCGGTGTAAATATGAAGCTTTTTTAGGAGTGCAGGAAAGTCTGCATGTGTATAATTTGTAAGTATTGCAAATATTTCAATAGATCTTTTTGGAAAGTTCAACACAAAGAACATCTACATTAACACTTAATCAAAATGCTCTTTGTATTTGCTTTGATCTTGGTTCTCTATAATTAGAATGCAGCAGACATGAGTTTTTTTTAGTGAATTCCTGCCTTGTAAATCAGTGATATTAATGATGTTTCCTAGTGAAACCTTTTGTATCAAGTTGCTTAATAAAGATATTGGGAGATGGAGAGGAGAAGTGAGTTGGGGGAAATCAGAGGGGGAGACAAACCATGAGACATTGTGGATTCTGAGAAACAAACTGAGGGTCTTGGGTGAGTCTGGTGGTGGGTATTAAGGAGGGCACGCATTGCATGGAGCACTGGGTGTGGTGCATAAACAATGAAACTTGAAACACTGAAAAATAAAATAAAATAAAATTTAAAAAATATATCCCTCCAGGTTTAAGAGAAGAAACGTTGGTGACATTAAAAGGTTGGCGACCTTACGATTTTTCACAAAGACGTGTTATCCCTTTTGCTATATAGACTGACTTCTTGCTGCGAAACATGAGCTCAGGAGCGTGCGGTTTTGAGTATACGGAGTCCTTCCGTACCGGCTGGTAAATACCGGCCGCTGGACTCTGTCCACAGTGCTCTGCGTCCCAGCTACCCTGATGAGCCACCAGGAGCAGCCCCAACCCCATCTCCCCAGGGTGCAGGACAACAGGGTAAATGGGACTGTGGGCCCTTCCCCAGGACTGCCGAGGCCTGGACACGTGTTCATCCTTCCCGCCACCTCCAGCTGGCGACTGGACTGGTTTAGGAGCTGCGACTGGTTTAGGAGTTCCGGGTCCTGTACGGGTTGGATGACACTCCTGAACCCAACCAGAGCCTGCGTTTCCTCCCTCCCTCCCTCCTTCCCCGTCTCGTTTTTCCCTTCCCTCTGTCCTTCCTTCCTTCCCACACATTCTCTGAACACCCACTCTGGACCCAGAGAGCCAAGCCCCACAAGCCGGGACCCCAGGAAGGAGACTCTCATAGGCAGGGAGGCTGAGGGGCTGTGCGCCCAGGGCCAGTGCGAATGGGGGAGGAGAAGGTGGACTTGGACCTCACGGGCTCCCTCCTTCCTTCTCCTTCCCCTGAGCCACTGTCTGTTCCCAGCCTCGGGGACACTGGGTAGAGAGAAGTTCGCATCCCCAAGACCTCACAGCCCCGTGAGGACACAAGCCTTGGAGGCAGGTGCAGAACTCAGGGGGAGGTTTCCCGGTGGGGCGGGGGAGGGGGGCATGAAGGGTGAGGAAGGGTGACCGGGTGGAGGGAACTGCGTGCTTGTGCTCGGAGGCGCAAAGGCAGGAGACCGGCGGCTGCTGTGGGAGCCCCTCACCAGGGGAAGGCAGCCGCCTGAGCCCTTGCTCTAGGAAGTCAGCCCCGGCTGGGCCGGGGTCCCCTGACTCATTTCCTGGCCCCTTGGCCTCTTGGACCTCCTTTGCCCCTGGCGGTGGGGAGGAAGCCGCGCTGGGGGCTGGCTGCACAAAGGGAGGCTTTGACTTTGGAGAAAGGGAGTGAGGAAGGAGGGGCGAGTAGTGCGGGTGTATTTTCGGACGCAGCTCAGGAATCTGCTCCTCTTTCTTCTCCTCCGACACCATGGCAACCAGGCCCACAGCTGGGGGGGGGGCTCCCTGCAGGAGAGCGGCTTGCTGAGGGGGCGGGTGGGGCGCTGGCTGGGCGCTCTGCTCTGAGCCTCAGTGTGGGCATCTGCAGTGTGGGGAGAGCGACAGGGCGTGGGCAGGACAGAACAGGGCTCCCCAGGGCGCAGGTGCCCAGGCAGGGTTAGTGAGGTCAGGGAGGGGACGGGGCGGCGGGGGGGGGGCTTCCTGGAGAGCCTGTGGTCCCCTTCATTTGGCCAGGCCGGGGAGCCCTGGAGCCCAACGGCCTGTCAGAGGTGGCCTGTACCTTTCCCGAAGCTCGTGGCCTCCCCACCCTCACTCTCTGCCCAGGAGCACCCAGGGGAGCCTGGACGGCGCCACGACCAGGGAGCCAGGGTGTGGTGGCCCCCTGTAGCTGGGGGTCTGAGTGGGGGGTCTTGTGGCCACCCCACCGCCCAACCCCACCCCACCCCCCGCCAAGGTACTGGGCCTTTGTTGTTTGCAGAACTCAGTCAAAGCAGAGGAGAGGATGGAGAAGGAGGGGACAGTCTTGTGTCTGTGTCCTGGGGCTGCTGTGACAGATGACCACAAATCAGCTTAAAAAACAGGACATGCTCTCCCACAGTCTGGAAGCCAGGCTCCGAAATCAAGGTGTCCATGAGGCTGGGCTCACTGCGAAGCTCTGGGAGAGGGTGCTGCCCGCCTCTTCCAGCTTTGGGGGTCCCAGTCCTCCGCGGCTGTGGCTGCCCCCCTCAGTGTCCCTTTGTCCCCACATGGCCTCCTCCCCAGTCTCCGTGAGTCCTCCTCCTACAAGGGCACCGATTCCTGGATACAGGGGCAGCCCTGCTCCCATCGGACCTCATTGTGACTAACGACATCGGCAAACACGCTTTTCCCAAATGAGGCCACATTCGGAGGTTCTGGGTGATCACAGATTTGGGGGGATGCTTCCACCCACTACAAACTGTTGGGCAGCTGGGGTGGGAGAGGTGGCCGGTGTGAACCCAAGGTCCAGGAAGGAGCCCTCCTGGGGTGCTCAGGATCCCAGACGGTAGGATGGGGGTCAGTGCTAAGGGAGAACCAGCAAAAGGAAGGTGGGACTGAGCCAAGAGATCAGGGTCCCTGTTCCCCACCTCCCACCCAGCCACACACACACACACACACACGCACGCACGCACGCAAGCACACACATACACACTCACATGCATGCAGGGCAGGGTCCTGTCCCTGAGTTTGCCTGCCATGACCTGGGGTTCCTGCTGTCCCCCGAGGATCTTCCTAGGATCCAATGCCTGCAGACAGTCCTGCCCCGCTACCCCGGGCCTTGGCTCTGTCACTGGCACTAGGCAGGAGGTGGGCAAAAGAGTGAGACTCCCGTCTTGGCCGCTCTCTGCCCCGGCCTCGGTTGTACTCCTCGGTGAAATGGGTTGAAGCTCTGCAGGGGGCTGCTGGGGGTGACTTCAGCATCAGGCCCATGGGGGTGTCCCCTCCAAGGTGGGATGGGCCCTCTCTGCCCTGGGAGGAGCGGGGATGGGGCAGGAGTGGGGGCCCAGCCTCTGGGCTGAGGGCAGAGCCTCAGGAAAGTCCTGCATGGGGGGGGGGGCTTCCTGGTGCCTGGGGTCTGTTGGCTGGCACCACAGGCACCCTCAGACCTGCACACACCCTTACAAGGACGCTCACTTGCTCTCACTCACAAGCACACACTTCTTCTTACATGCACCTGCTCACACACTCGGCTACACACTCCCACACTGACCCACGCCAGACCCTCCACCCAGCAAGTGTGCAAACAGCGCCTCCCAGGATGCCAGGTCTCCCTTCCCCCCTCCCCTCCCCTTCTCTCCCCTCACCTCCCACCTTCCCCTCCCTCCCTCCTCTCCTTCTCCCCCGACTTTCCTTCCCCTCCCTTCCCCTCCCACCCCTGCTTCTTCCTCTCCGCCTGGGCCTCCCTGCCCCAGTTTCTGAGTTGTCCCAGTGGAACTCGGAGAACAGGCAGTTCCCGGCCCATCCCACCACTTCCCTCCTCCTGCCCTTTCCTGGAAGCTTTGGAAACTGGAGAAGGAGGCCAGGACAGAAGCAGGATGGAAGCCCAGTGAGCTGAGCGCAGAGCCGGGCTGAGACCCAGCCCAGCACACGGTGGGGCCTCAAGGGTCCAGCTTCTGCCCTCCAGACCCTTGCAGGGCCTGGTTCGAGGTAGGTGGGGGGCACCCCAGCTTCTAAGCAGGTGTCCCCACCCTCCCCACACCCAGCGCCTCCTGCACAGACGCCCTCCCCTGGTCCAGGGCCCAGTTCCCCTTCAGGGATAATGTCACAGGAGCACCCCCCTGATGCCATGTCTGCCGTTCAGCCTTGAGGCCCACAGCTGTCCTGTGTGTTGGTGGCAGAGCTTCCAGGTCCTGCGAGAACCCCTCCTTTGCTCCTATGCAGGGAGGGGGTAGCCAGGTAGCCAGGATGGCCTGTGGAAGCCCAGACCCAGGGCCTACTCCGGTGGGGGTCTGAGTGGGGGGTCTTGTGGCCACCCCACTGCCCAACCCCACCCCCCGAACCGCACTTTCCTAGCACACGGGCACTCTGTCTGAGTCGTAGGAGCTCGTGCCTGGCAGAAAAATAGATGCTTGGCCCCGGGGGCATCACTCCCAAATGCACAACTTCATCTGACGCATGGAAACTTCAGGCAAAGGCTGGTCGGCCTCTCCCAATCCTCCAGTGTGCCAAGTATTTCAACCTCAGGGCCTTTGCACTGCTATCTCCTATGCTGATCTCTGGTCCCTTCGCTATGTGCCTCAGTGACTCCTCAGTGTTCTTCCGATCTCAGCCTGATGTCACCTCCTTCAGCCCCTCCCCCACCCACCCCACAGCCCCCCTCACAGAATCAGTGACCTACCAGGAGGCCCTTAGAGCAACAAGTCCAATGTATTTGGGCACTTGCTGGTTTGGCCCATCCCCTCTGCTGCCGTAACTTCCCTGAGAGCAGGAACAAGGCCTCCCTTGTCACCGGGCCCGGCGTGCATCTGGTACAAGCAGGTACTCAGTGAGCAGACAGGACCTACTGGGAACAGTGCTGAGGGCTTCCAGACCACAGATCTCTGGCCCTAGTGAGGCCAAAGGCTGTCTCCAGACTCCACCATCTGGAGGGGACCAGCCGGGTCAGCCAAGGGCCTGGGCTGGGCTGGAGTCTGGCAAGGACAAACCGGGTCACAGCGTGTGGGGCAGAGCCAAGCTGCAAGGCCCAGGAGTGCGTGGGGGAGGGGCCGGGCGTGGGAAGGGCCCGGAAGGGCTTTGTGGCCAGAGACCAGGGCGTGGGGCCCCACAGCACACCAACATCTGGGGTGGGACCCAGGGTCAGTATGTTTGCAGATCCTCTGCTTTCCTGGGCAGCTGTGGCCCCGCGGGTGTGGGGGCACGTCTAGAGCTTGAGATCCGCACCCCACCCCTTACTGACCTTGTGCCTGAACCTCCGTGACCCCAGTACCCCGTGGCTCCCTGAGGAACTCCGCACAGGGCCGAGAGCGGACCGGACCGCTGCTCCCTCTCCGTCAGACTCCCGCTGGACCACGGACATGTAAGGGTTCACTGTCCAACACTGCGTTTTTGGAAAGAGAACAAATTGTGAGCATCTCGTAAATAATGGTAGTTGGCATTTACTAATGAAAGTTCAAAATAAGGACGTGACTCTGAAATGATTTCTAGACTTCTTTTTTTTCTTTCACGGGAGCACGCAGGAAAGTATTCCCGGGGTTGTAGGGCCCCTCGCTTTCCCGAGGGTGGCTGGCAGTGGGAGTCACCTTCTGGGCCTGAACGTCAGTCCCCTTTGCTCAGCCTCCCCCGGCCTGGGGCCTTGAGACTGGGGAGTGCTGGGGGCTCCGAGGGACCCTTCCCTGGCACACTGCTGGGGTGGGGGGCGTGGACACCAGGCCAGTGCTGGAAGCTCTTCCCCCTCGCCCAGAGGTGTGGACCAAGAAGCACACGGACCAGAAGGTAGAGGAAAGAGCTCACAGTGACTAAGTTCTGGGGTTTATATATACGCAGAAATGTAACATTTGCATAAGGATCGGCTTGTTTTGTTGGGTTCGGACACCTGGATCACAGGGGTTCCATGGTGGCAGCCAGCCTCCAGGGGGATCTCCAGGGACCCCGCTTCCTGGGACTCACACCCTGAAGTGTCCTCCCATCAGGAGCAGGCTGAGCCTGGGACCCACGGCTGGGGTGGAAATGAGCGACTTCTGGCACCCGGCCGCCGTAGGCGCGAGGCTTCCGTCTTGCCTCCCCAGATCACGGCTCCGGGGGGAGCAGCACCGTGGTTAGGATGCTCAGGCATGGGGACCGAGAGGCCCACACGGTGAGGACAGCCGCGGGAGGGGGACAGCCTGGTCAAGGGCACGTCCACCTGCTCAGGCCTTCAGAGAGGACGGCCCAAGCGGCTGCCTTGACTGCCGCAGCGAGAGAGACCTGGGGCCGGGAGCAGCCGGCCGGCTCGGTGGGAGGACAGGAGTGTCCACTGTGGGCGACTGTCACCCCGAGGCAGCCAGCTAGCACGTGCATGTTTGACACGCCTTTTCCTTTCAGGCGCCCCTTGTTCTGAGAAAGCCGACCCAGAGCAGTGCCCCGGGCGGGGAGGCCCGCCACCCGCCCCTGCTCCCGACGGGAAGCTGCTGCCCTCCTTCCTCTGGTTTCAAGTGGATCAGAACGGTGGCTCCGAGCCCAGGAACCAGGAGTAATGCGTTCAGGGGTGGCCACGCTGCAGGGCCCATGCGGTCTGATCTCAGGGAGCAGGGTGAGAGGAGGAACCGAGGGACAGGGTACCCCACTGGCCACCGCTGGGGGCACCCTGGTTCCACCCTGCGGCAGCTCCCAGGGAGCCTGCGAAGGGATCCCAGAACTGTCTAGGGCAGAATTTATCCACTGGCTTCTCCCTGGGCCGAGTGTTGGGGCGGCCACACGGGCATGCCTGCTGGGTGTGGAGCTGCCCCCAAGGGTGTCCCACCCGGGGAGAACCCACGGGGAGGACGGAGGTGGGATATAGCCCAGGCCCAGGAAAGCGGCCATCAGGTCACCCTCTGAGGGGACGCCTGCATGGAGCTGATCACTGCAGCGTGGCTGGCACTCGGTGGGGCAGAGGCGATGTCGTTTGGCACCAGGACTGGTTCGGTCCAGGGACCTGCTGCCCCCGCCCCCACCCTGCTGTGGAACAGGTCCTGGCAAATGACCCGAAGACACAGATTTGCTCATTGTCCTCGCAGGAGCTGTCCTTCTATGCGACTCTGTTAAAAATATGTGTTAAATATTTTATACGGTAACGAAAACACGAGGGGAACATTGTCCAACGAATTCTCTCATGGTGCAGTTTAATTAAGTGATTTCAAACACCTGCTGCGGGGAAGACCCCTAACTTTCCACTTTGAATCAACTCTGCCCTCTTGGTAGTGGTGGCCCGAGGGGTGGGTTTAGGCCTGTGCGGCCGTGCGCAGGCTTCCCCGGCGAAGTGCTGGGTCCATCATGAAGACAAGCACGGACAAGGGCGCGGCGGCCCCACAGTCATTTGCACACTGCGGCAGGCTGGCTCAGGGTCCCCCAGGGTATCCGGGTCCTTGTCCTCGAAAATCGTGGAGGTTACCTGGTCTCCAGAAGAGACGTAGCCCGTGTCATTCAACTAAGGACCTTGAAATGAAAGGGCAACCCTGCGACGTCTGGATGGCCCTACGCCATCGCGCCTGTCCTGAGGGGGAAGCGAGGTGGGAGCAGACGTGGACAGAGGCAAGGCTCACACCTGAGGAGGCGGGGAGGCGGGGAGGCGGCTCCAGACGTCGGCAGAGGCAAGGAACGGACCCTCCCCAGAGTCTCCGGAGCGGTCACCCTGCCAATACCTTAGATCTGGTCACGGCACCTGTGTGCAGGCTTGTGGCCCCAGAACGGCGAGAGAATGACCACAGGCTGTTTTAGGCCCCGGAGACAGCCCTAGCTTGTTACAGGGGCCCGGGCAGGAGCACGCACGCCGTCCCTGCTTCTCCCCGCCCCCCTGAGAAGGACCCGCTCCCCCCCACCTGCATTTACTGAGCATTCCCCGGGCCATTGGCCCAGCGCCCGTCGGCTCCCACCGCTGCCGGACACGCGGCTCGCACCTGGCAGGGGAGGCCGGCAGCGCAGGGTGCCGATGTTGGTGGGGGGTGGGGGGCCCCTGGCCACCCAGAAGGGGCGAGCGGGCACACACCGGAGTGTGTGGAGTCTGCGCGACATTCATCGCCGGACAGCGGTGAGCAGTAGTGCGGGGCCTGCGACACACGGGCGTGTCCCTCTGTCCACAGCGGGGGTGGGGTCGCCTGGGGGCCCTTGGGTAGCATCTGTTTCCAGGATGCCGTCTCCCTCGGAGGCTCTCTCAGCTCTGCTCCCACACCCGTCCGCTGTCCCCTCCCCAAGCCCTTCCGAAAATCGAAAATCGTGTCCTGTTTGGACGGTGATGGCGCCATCTGCAGAGGAGACACCGTCTGCGGTGGCCCGGGTCCAGTCCCTGCAGGGCTCCCGGGGAGGATGGTGAGGCGGGGCCCTCAGGGTGGTGGGGCTCACAGGCCACCCCACACTCCTGGGCGGAGCAGCCCCGGCCATCGGCCCATCGTACAGGTGAGGCCCCTCAGCACAGAGAGGGCGAGTGACCTCCTCGAGGGCACACAGCAGGAAAGCGGCAGAGCTGGAAACGGAACTGTCCTGCCCAGGGCCGTGTCTCCTTTCCTGGTAACCTTTGAGTCCGTGCCCTGTCGCCCTGCGACTGCCTGCCTGGACCCCACCAGCTGTGGTTGTGACTGCACCTCAGCTGCGGGGCAGGGCCCCGTCCCATTACAGCGCACGGTGTCTGGTCCTAACCGCTCAGGGTTCAGAAACCATACGGTCCTAGGTCACAGCAAGCCTCGGCCCAGCAAGGGGACCTCCTCACTGCAGCTTCCGGACCTCTGCTCCCCTTGTCCCTTCCCATCCCTCTAGGCTAGTGACCTCCCTGGGGTCGCAATGTATGGGGGACGGGCCCCCTCTTCCCAGCTATGGCTTAGAATACACAGCACCGTTTTTTTATTCTTTGCTTCGAACTCCCTGCCTTCTTTGCAGAGTTTTGTTGTGTGTGTTTTTTTTTTTTTTTAACCTTGAAAAGAAAATTGATCCGGCGTTCTGCAAACCACCCATCGGACTTCCTGCGTGAACTTGGTGAGAAATGGACGTGAGATCCTGACGGATCCGGCTCCTAGCACCGCCCCTCCTCTCCACAGCTTCGCTGGCCCCCTGGAGACCCCTGCCCAGGGCACAGTACCCCCTGAAGCTCCCCTGCAGCCCCAGATACGCTGCCGAACCCTCAATCCTGCGTTGACTCCAGCCTCCCAAGCCCTGCTCCTGACTGGGGTTCTCAAGCTGCTCTGGGAGGGACGGGCGAATGGGGGCTGCGGCTGACACAGGTGCATGTGCCAGGTGGGCACTCGGACCCCCAAAGGCCTTGAGCGTTGAGTCAGAGCCGACATCCGCTGCTGAAGGCCAGTGCCAGCAGCAGCGTGACCCTCGGGGTGGGGTGCTGCCCGGCCAGCAGGTCTCAGGGCGAGGGCAGAGTCACCATGGGGTAGGACGTGACATTGGTCAGGAAAGCTGGGCCCAGGGAATCTGCCCATGGGCCCTTCATCTTGAGGGTGGGAGCTTTGCTTTAGCCATTCCTGGGGAGATGGGATTTCTTGGAAAGGAAGAAGGAAGCTTCTGGGGTAAGACGCAAACTCTGCAGGACCAGAAGGCTGCCTTAGGGACGTGGGCTTTGCAGAAGCAGTGCCCTGTATGGAAATTCCGAGGCTGCCCTGGAACCCCAACCTAGGTGTGAGTCCTCCTTGTGCCGCTTGCCGGTGTGTGACCCCGGGCAAGCACCGCAGCTGTCCTCGCCTGTGGAGCGGGACCTGCTGACTCGGCACCGTTCCAGGAATTGGGGTACGGCCGGGAGCAGCGTTCAGGATGCTCAGTTTTCACCAAACCTGGCAACGCTCTCACCGTCTCCTCCTCAGATAAGAAAGCAGCTTCCAGAAACCGCAGGTCCCTTGCCCAGGGCCACACAGGTGATAAATTACTTCAAGTGATCTCTTGCTGTGCAACAAGACAGCCCTAAACTCAGTGGCTTAAGACCTTTCATAATCATGTTATTTTGTTCCCGAGCCTGCATTTCGGCAGGGCTCCATGGGGGAGGCTGGTCTGTGCTCCACAGCGTCCGCCTGGGCAGCTGGATGGGGGCCTGCCTCTCGGGCGGCACACTCCCCACGGCCTAGTCAGCTCTGGCTCAGCCCGGAGCCTATCTCGTGGGCTTCGTCACGGTAGGGAACCCTGGTTCCTAGAGCAAGTGCTCCAGGAGACGAGAACCCACCTGTCCCTAAAACCCCAGGCGCAGAAATAAGCACGACATCACTTCCAATAGTCAAGCAGTTGAGGGGCCTGACTCAAGGAAAGGATATAGAGAACTTACGGTCATCTTTAAGCTATTATAGTGACCAAGCCGGGATTCGAACCTAGACTTCCTGATGTCTTCAAGCCCTGCAGTGCAGAGACACTAGAGAGGCCAGCAAGCTCGCGTTGGTAGGACCGTGCCTGGGAGAGGCCTGTCTGTCTGGCTGGACCCCCTCACGATTATCTGAGCTAGAAGAAGCTAGATTTTAAGACTGGTTATCTCCAAGCTCGGGCCAGGGCAGGGCTCTGCTGGCTCCAGAGGTCCGGTCTTTCCTTCTGGAGCCACTACTCCCGGCTCCACCCACGTGGCTCCCAGGGACCTGTCACCTTTTGCACAACCCTGGCCCTGGCCACAGCAGAGCCCGTCTGGGCTGGGCATCTGCCCCATGTGGGGCCTGTGGCTTCCTTCTGTGGGACTTCATATTTGCCCTGGGAGTTGAAAAGGCCCCATTTACTGCCACGTGGAGAACAGGTGCAGGAGAGAGGGAGGGGGGAAGCCAGGGGGCCAAGAGGAGCAGGCAGGACAGAGATACAAACACGGTCCTGATGGCTTTCCACACCCTGACTTCAGTTTCAGGGGGCAGGTGCATGGCCAGCCATGGAGGGGGCACTCCTGGAGCTTCCTGCAAAACCATCCTTTGCAGCATTCCATGTCTGGTCACCAAGAGGCCTCACCGAGCCTCCAGAACCTGTGACAGCCTCCCCCCGGCCCCCTAGTCCTTGCCCAGCCACGGTCGCTGGGAAGGTACCATGCACAGACCTGACCTCGTGAGTCCCTACAGCAGCCCCCTTCTGCACCCTCCTTCCCCGAAAGCCCCTCTGAAGGGCCAGGCCTCTGGGTCTCCGCTCATGCAGTTGCCTCCACAGGAACTTCCTTCCTCTCCTTCTCCGCTGTTAAGTTGTCTGTCCTTCTCCGTCATCCCCGCCTGATCAGGTAGCTGGGGCCGCGTCCACCAGGCACGGGGCACGGTGGTCAGAGCCTGGGTGTTACCGCACCACCCGGATTGCCGTCCCAGCTCAGCACGGACCTGCTGTGTGACCTCAGCAAGCTCCTAAACCTCTCTGTGGCTGGCTTTCCTCGCGTGTGACACGGGCTGCAGGAAGGATCACATGCGTTAAACGTGCCTGGGCCTGGAGGTCTTTACCAGCAGAGCCCTGTAGCCTCCCCCAAACCCATGGCCAGGCTGCGGCCCTGGGACATGCCCGTGGACAGTGACATCCATGGGAGGCAGACACCCGTGCCACCAAGCGCTATCCCCAGGCTGGCCTGGTGCAGTGTCCCACCCCAGGCCGCCCACTGTGTCCTGGAGCTCTGCGGGGGACCTTTCTGCAGAGGGCAAGGTGGACAGACAGACCTTCCCTCCCGCCTACAGACTGCAGGCACAGTAGCCAGCACCGAAGGTTTCAAGTCGCTCTGGAGACCCCTGCTGGCCAGTGCTGGTTACTGCGGGCAGCCGAGTCGCCCTCCTGCCCAGCAAGGGGCCAGCCCCACAGGCATGGTTACTCCCACTTAGTGCCACCAGGTCACTCAGCTGGAAAGTAGCAGTGTCGGGATTTGGAACAAGGACCATCTCCCGAGCCCATGGGCTTCCAGCCCAGAGCAGTCCCTATTTTCCCTAACCTGGGAGGCTCCACGGGCTTCTGCCACGCCCCACCCGGAACGCTCCCGTGCCCAAGGTTTCGTCCACCCTTGGATAATGAGCTTGCGTCACGGGCTTCGCAGGGCATAAAGTCAAGCCGAGCCTGGGCCGGAGCTACTAGGGAGTAAGGGAGGCCCAGCCGGAGATAAATGGGGTGCTGCCCTGCCCCTGGGGGCCACATTCTGGTGAACAAGTCTGGGCAGAGTCACATAATAAATGTTTGTTGGACGAATACATGACTGAACAAACGTACTCAGTGACTGCCACAGAGCTGCGAATCCCGGGCCGCCTGGCGAACTCATACTCATCCTTCAGAACCCTGTCCAGGGACACTTCCTCCAGGAAGGAAGCATCTTCCCTTTGAGGAGGTCTCCTCTCACACTGACTTTAGGGCAGAATGCGGTATGTGATAAGTGGGGTACAAAGCGCTATGAGATATTGGGGGTGGGGACACACATTTGAAGAAGCAGCCGTGGGAGGGAGGAGGGGGTGATGCTCTGGAACGTCTTCCTGGAGGAAAAGGAGGCTCTTAAGGAGAGCCTGGAAGGGCGAGATAGCACTGGGTCAAGGGAAGTGATGCTGGGAGGGGACGGTGGAAGCGTATGAGTCACCTTGGGCCGTCCAGCAAAGCGCCACGAACTTGGCGGCTTGGAGCCACAGGAACATATTGTCCAGCAGCTCTGGAGGCCGGAAGTCTGGAATTAAGGTGTTGGCAGGGCCGTGCTCTCCCAGAAGCCTCTAGGAGAGGATCTGTCATCACCTCTTTCTGGTCTCGGGTGGTTGGCAACATTCGCTGGTGCTCCTTGGCTCATAGACACCCCTCCAGTCTCTGTCCAAGTGTCCCTCTTTAAGGACAGCAGTCACGGGATTGGGACTCACCCCATTCCGGTCTGATCTCATCCGAACTTGCTTCCATCTGCAAAGACCCTATATTCAGATAAGGTTGCGATCCCAGGTAGCAGGGGTGAGGACTCGAACATTTCTTTTCTGGGGGACACGATTTGACCCTCAACAAGAAGGAAAGTTGACTCGTTCCCATTTGGGAAGTGAGGAGGGCGGTTCGGTTTGGGGAGAGCTGAAGGGGAGGAACCAGGCAGCAAAGATGCTGGAGACTAAGTGGGGCGATGCAGAGGGGCGTGGCCGCCTTGGGGGTCAGGCAGTGGGAGAAGGGGGTCAGCTGGGAGGCTGGAGAGGTGTTGTGGGATCACAGCAGCCCCAGGGTGGGGCTTTCACTCAGGCACAGTTGGCCCTGCTCCCCTGCCAGCCCCAGGTGGCTGCTGTTACCAGCTCGGGGTCACAGCCTGGGAACTGGCTCAAGAAGGCAGGGCCATCGGGTCGGGGGCCTGTAGCTAGCAGGTGCCCGGCTGAGCTTCGGGCCAGGTCTTCACTGCCTGCCTCCAAACCCAAGACCAGTGTGCTCACTCCGACCGTTCTGCAGAAGGTGACGTTTTGGTGCCTGATCTGTGGCCCTGCGCGCGTCCACTGCCTCTGCTCCTGGAGACAATGTCTGGGACAATGTCTGGGAACCTTTGTCTCTCCCAGTTAACATTTCACCACTTTGCTCCCCTTCGAGGGGTCACGTGTGGGCAGGTTGTTTTCAAACTTTCTGCTTTGGGGTTTTGTCTCTTGGGCTGAATTTTGAAGGGTGGTGTTTGGTGGGGAGGGGGCTGGCCTGCCTGGGCCGCGGCACACAGCAGCTCACCGAAACCTCCTGAGCCCCGCAAGGTGGGAGACAGCACCCCAGGGATTCCGGTGCCAAGTGGCAGGGGCGGGATATGCGCCGGGGTCTGCTGGATGTCCAGGCTCGTCCTCGTGGGTTCGCATCCCTGCGGGTGGTCTGTGAACTCTCCCCCAACCCCCGCCCCATGAGCATCCAGGGAGAGCCCCTGTCTGTGAAGCCCTCGAGAGCCCTGGGCTTCGCTGTAGAAAGCGGTATGGAGATTTTCCCCCAAATTAAGCAGAATTGCCACGTGATCCAGCATCCCACTTCTGAGTGGAAACCCGAATAATTAAAAGCACACACTTGAAGAGAGATTTGTCCGCCCACGATCACAGCAACTTTATTCACAACAGCCGAGAGGTGGTGTCCGGTGTCCGCGGCCGGATGAACCGTAAACAGAACACGGCGTCTAGACACAACGGAATTTTACTCAGCTTTCAAGAGGAAAAGTTCTTGTTGAGTTCTACACCTGAGCCTAATGTAACACTGTATGTTCATTAGACTGGAATATTAAAGAAAGTTTATTTACTTGTGTCGTGTCTACACCCAGCGTGGGGCTCAAACGCACAACCCCAAGGTCAAGAGCCCTGCACCCACTGACTGAGCAGGCCAGGCGCCCCTGCTTACACTGGAACTTTTTAAAAAGGATTTTATTTATTTATTTATTTGAGAGCAACAGAGTGAGACAATATGAGCAGGGGAGCGGGAGAGGGAGAAGCAGGCTCCCCGCTGAGCAGGGAGCTCGGTGCAGGACTCCGTCCCAGGACCCTGGGATCACGACCTGAGCCGAAGGCAGAGGCTTCACCCACTGAGCCCCTCGGCGCCCCTCCAGACAATGAGCAACCCTGGAAGAAAAGAGGCTGGGAGAAGCCAGGCACAGAAGGAAAAACAGGGCCCGGTCTGCTTACTTGAGAGAACCGGAGTGCTCACGCGGAGGGACAGAGGACCGGAAGGAGCCGGGGGTTGGCGCCTGGGGGGAGGCGGCGGGGAGCTCCCGTGGGTGGGGACGGGCATTCGTCTGGGGCGACAGAGAAGTTCTGACGGTGATAGTTGCATGGTAATTAGAATTTACGTAATACTGCTGAATCCGTATACTTAAAAATGGTGAAAATCGTACATTTCATGTGACGTGTATTTTATCACAGTAACGATAAACAAAGAATCCTTGGTGTTCAAAAACTCGCCTTCTGCTGACGGTCCCCGGGGCCGACAGCTGGGAACCGGGCACACCCACCAGCAGACCAAAGGTCTCTCTGTGTTTCCTACAACAGCCGGTGTCACCGGTCTCTCCGAATAAGCCAGTCCCAGGGGTGTGAATGGTGTTTTGGACTGAATCGTGTCCCCCCAGATTCATATGTTGAAGCCCTAACGCCCCAGGGCACTTGTGTTCACGGATGGGGGGGCATTACGTTTAAATGAGGTCATAAGGGTGGGCCCTGCCCCCCAGGAGAGAAGAGACCGCGGACTCTGCGTGCACGTGTGTGTGCGCGTGTGAGCACACACTGGGGAAGGCCGCGTGGGAACACCGTGAGGAGGAGGCTGTCCACGCACCAGGACGAGAGGCCTTGCCAGAAGCCAGTCTTTTTTTTTTTTTTTTAAAGATTTTATTTATTTATTTGACAGAGAGCGAGATCACAAGCAGGCAGAGAGGCAGGCAGAGAGAGAGGAGGAAGCAGGCTCCCCGCTGCGCAGAGAGCCCGATGCAGGACTCGATCCCGGGATGCGAGATCATGACCTGAGCCGAAGGCAGAGGCTTAACCCACGGAGCCACCCAGGCGCCCCACAGAAGCCAGTCTTTGTAATGTCTTGATCTCAACCTTCCAACTTCCAGGTTCCTGCTGCTCAGGACCTGGTCTGTGATGTTTGTCACAGCAGCCGAGCTGGCCGATGCAGGATGCATCTCATTTTGGTGTTGATTTGCCCTTTTCTGTGGGCTAATGGCTCTGAGCCGCTCCTCCTGGGCTCCCTGCCCCTGGGGCACCTTCTTCTGTGTACCGCAAACTCGCAGCCTTCACCCATCGTCAAGCTGGATGGAATTAAATTTGCCATTTAACTTTTGAGTTTAAGCGTTCTTCGTATGCTCCGGGTGTGAGTCCCTTATCGGATGTAGAGTGCAAATATTCTTTCCCGTTCTGTGCATTGTCTTTTTACTTTCTTGATGGTGTCCCTTGAAAAACAAAGATTTTTGCTTTTAATGAAATCCAATTTGCCTGTTTGTTTGTTTGTTTGTTTTCCTGTTGTCTGTGTGTTTGGGGTCGTGTCTAAAACCACTGCCTAATCCAGAGTCATGAAGATGAACCTTTATGTTTTCTTCTAAGGGTTTTATAGCTTAGCCCTTAGATTTGGCTCTTCTATCCATTGTGAGCTCATTTGTGTGCATGGTGTGAGGGAGGGGTCGAACCTCATTCGTTCGCATATGGATATGCAGTTGTCCCAGTACCGTTTGCCAAAAAACTCATTCCTCCTCCTTCATAAAAAATCAGCTGACCATAAAGGTCGACCATAAATGGCTTATTTCGGGACCCTCAATCCTGTCTCATTGACCTACTCTCCATCCTTATGGCAGTACCACACAGCCTCCCACGGTCACAGTTCATAGAAACTTTTGAAAAGGAAGAGTCTGAGTTCTCCAACTTTGTACTTTTTTCAAGACTGTTTCAGCTTTTCTGGGTCTCTTCAATGTCCATGTGAAATTTGGGGTCAGCTTGTCAATTTCCGCACCAAAGGTGACTCTAGGACAATGTGAGTCCCCAGCCACTTCTGACCCTCTGCGTGTATAGACAAAGCAGGATCCCGTAGCCTGAGGCCTCCTCCAGCCTGGGGTCTGACAGAGATTGTGCAGTGTCTGTACATGAACCCAGAGAAGCGGCGCCATCTTGGCCATGTTAAGTTCTGATCCAGCAACACAGTGAGTTCGGTTTTCAATGCAATCTTTTTTTCAATCAGTGAAGGTCACAGATGGTGAAAATGTTAGAAAGAAGGTGCAGAAGGGTGACAAGTAAGTCATTTGTTCTGTCTCCTGCTTCCAGGAGCCTCTGCAGAGGCGGCCGCCACTATTGGGCTCACGCTGCTCTCCAGGGACAGCAAGGACAATGCGTGTCCTGACCTCTGGCCCACATTGTAGGTCTGTGCACACGGCTGTGTGCTTGCTTCCTTCCCTAAACGATCGCAGTAGATGGCGTTGGTGCTCTGCCCACAACTCCTGACTTTGTGTCTCCGTGCACCCCTCTTTCAGCCTGGTTTTGGGGTGGTTCCTATCTCCAGGGCCAACATCGGAAGCTCTTATCTGAAGGACTGACCTTGGACTACCAAAGTCAGTTTTGCCCACACATGCAGGGTCAGAAGCGGCTGAGGACTCGCCTCTCCCTAGAACATTCCTTAGCCAATGACCGAGGCGGCTCATGGCTCTCTTGCCTCCCTTCCCTCAGCTGGAGCAGAGCGGACCCTCCAGAGTCCCCTGCAGGATCAGCACCGCCCTCTGCACGGGGCCTGCAGGAGCTCCCCACTTGCAGGACCATCCCCTAGGGCACGCCGCGGCACCCGAGCTGAGACAGGAGCTCTGCGTGGCTTCCTAGGGACCCCGCTCACTTCTCAGGACCGCACCGCGTTCCAGACTTCCACGTTCTTATCGATGCTGTTTGATTCTTCGGGGGATAACCTCGGATGGATGCCCACTTGCCCTCTCGAACCTGTGTGCACGGACACGTTTGGGAAAACGCCCGGAGGTAGAGTGGCCTGATCTAAGTGTACGTGCTCCTGGGGCTGCATTACCCCCCAAGACGCCCCGGAGAAGTCAGAAGGCCGAGCTGGGGGAGAGGGTTTTGTTCTGGGGGAGAGAAGGCCCGGCCCCTGCTTCCCGGTTCCCGCTAGGGGGCGCACACACCACGCTGTAGGAAGGGCAGGGAGGTCTCCGGGTGCCCGGTTGTGGGGATGGTGGGGCAGGGAGCCTGCACTGCCAGAGCAGGAGGGATGCACTTAGCACAGGGAGGAGACGGGCGTGCACCGCCCACTAGCGCCCCGACGCTTGGGGACTCTATACCCGGCAGGCTGCAGCCTGTCCTGAAGCACCCTCCAGGGCCCTGAGGTCGACCCTGACCCCCCACTGCCTCGACCCAGGATATGCTGCAGGAGGGTACTTCGAGCCGAGCTGCCCGGTGAGGGAATGACTGACGGTGGCAGGGTGTGACCGCAGAGGCCACGCTCCCAACGGCCACGGTCAGGATCAGGGTGAGCCCATCCGTCACCTCGGGGCTGCCTGAGCTCAGCTGTGGGGGCTCTGAGGGGCCTTGTCCCCGCCTTCCATCTCTGCCAACGGGTCGTGGTGCTTTTAACATACTAGTTAATGTCACTGTGAGCAGCGATACAGTCAACACTGACGTTTCCCGTCGCTGGTTTGTTGAGTAAGTGTTGATGAAATTGAGACTGCCAAGAGAATAAAACGTGGAGTTTTGTTGTTCGTCTTTATGCTGCGGGCGCCAGTTTTAAGGCAAGTGTTCTGCTTGTGTGCGGACTCCCCCAGACGGAGGGGACCGTATTCCGTGGGTCGCCGGGACCGCGGGCCGTTCTCCCCAGCAGAGTGGAATCCTGCACAAACGCTCAGTTTCTGTGTCACCAGGCGGGTCCCACTCCCTGATCCCCCACGGAATTGGCCGTGGCTCTGTGGGCTCCCCTGGTGCTTCCTGCAGCCCCCCCCAAGCCCCACCACCAATGGGGCCATCAACATCACATGGTGCCACGAGCAGCGGCACCAGCACAGAGGAGGCAGGAAAAGGGCAGGAGGGAGGGGTGGGGACAGACGGTCTTCTGGGCACAGGGATGGGGCCACCCACCGGAAGAGCCAGCCGTCCCAAGAGCCCGGACAGGTGGGCCCTGCGGTGTTCCCTTCACAGAGTCGTGTGGCGCCCATGGCTGGGGGGCAGAGTCGAGAGCCAGCCCTGGGCTGTGGGCTCAGCCCCGCTCCTGGCCCAGGACCCTCCCGTCCTCCCACTCCCCCGGCCAGCTTCAGGGACGCGGGAGCTGGCCCTTCTCGGGCGCCTCTGCCGCAGACAGCGACAAGCATCAGCAGAGTCTTGCTTCACCCTGGGAACAGCGAGGCTGGAAAAGGGAAGGAAATGAAGCTGCCCAGAGCCCAGGCAGGGCCAAGCCGCGGGACGGCAGCAGGCGGTTCTCACCACTGGCCGAGCACTCCGCCATCAGCCCACGTCACAGGTGGGGAAACCGAGGCCCCTGGAGTGAAGCGAGCAGCTCCGGAGCCTGGGTCCCTCGCACCCCACAGCCCTGTGTCCCCTCCTGGAATAGACCCGTTGCCCCAGCAGCGTGATAAGCAGGGGCATGAGCGAGGGAGGAAAAGCCTCCCCAGCTCCCCATGGCTTTGTTCCTGCCAGACGCTCTGTGCGACTCGGCCATCAGCAGATGTCACGCTGGCCACTGGGACCCTTGGGGCCTCCCAGAGCTGCTGTAGCCCCAAAACCCCTTCACTTCCCTGTGGCCACACCAGATGTGCAGTGACGAGGTTTTGAAACCTCTGTGGTTTGTTTTTTCCCACATTAAAAATTCTGTGTAATTATTACAAAACACTGTAAAATTGGCAAAAAGAAGGAAAACCTTCCCCTCGGCAGCGCCCGTCCTTCGCTCGCCTGCTCACTGAGCAGCTATTTACTGCTGTGTGCCCGGCGCTCAGAGACGAACCGAACACACACACGCATGCACAGAGCGGGCCGACTCCGGACCTCGGTATCGCTCCCAGACTTGTCCCGGTGTGGGTGTCGGGGCGGCTCGGGGGGTGGAGCGGCTGACTCGTGGTTTCTGCTCAGGTCTCACGACCTCAGGGTTGCAGGATCAAGCCCCGCATCGGGCTCCCGGCTCCGCGGGACGTCTGCTTCAGACTCTCCAGCCCCTGCGCCTCCCCTTGTCACGTGCCCTCTCTCAGGCTCCCGCTTTCTCTAAAATAAGTAAATATCAGTTTTAAAAGGAAAAGTATCTACTCTTTTTTCTTTTTAAAGGTTTATTGATTTATTTGGGGGGGGAGGGGCAGTGGGGGAGGAAGAGAACCTCAAGCAGACTCCCTGCTGAGCAGAGCCTGACGCAGGGCTCGATCCCACGACCCTGAGATTATGAGACCTGAGCCGAAATCGAGAGTTGAATGCCTAACCGACTGAGCCGCCCAGGTGTCCTAGTAAACAAATCTTTAAAGAAAAAAAAGCATGTCGCGGTGTGGCCGTCTACCCAGGGTACCTCAAAACAGCATGGCTCCGGGCACCTCCCCATGGGCGCCACTGAGACGGGTAGGGAGGGCATGTCACATTGCCGAGGTCCCTGCCAAGCTCACCCAGGTGCAACCCCTTACCGCCGGAGCAGCGGCCGAGCCTCTGGGGAGTGTCGTGAGTAGGGGACGGAGCCCTGGCTCCCAGCCGGGGGCCTTCCCGATGGACCCTCCCTGCGGAGCACACTTCTCGTGCCTGTGCTTGCCCTGGAGGGGCCCCTCATTGTCCCAGGGGGCGGACGGCCTGGCCCGCCGACCAGAGCTCCCCTGGGGCACCAAGGGCAGGAGGGGAGGGACATCAAAGGAGCAAGACTGTGTGCTTGGTAGCAGGGCCAGCCCCGATCTCGTGGGAAGGGAGGTGTTCGGTCCTGTGCTTCTCGGATGCAGCCGCAGAGCTGGACCACGATGTTACTCCTGCCTCTGGGCCAGCCACTCCTCGGGGCTCACAGTGCAGCACGGGCTACATCGTCTAGGAGAAGGAATGAATGAATGGATGAATAAATGGGCCATCTCTGGGGTGACCGGCCCAGGTGACTGGCTTCCAGGCCTGTAAGTCCCTGGGCAAGCCACATCCAGGTCTGGTGGCAGCGGACGCTGGGGAGCCTGTTCTCTGGGCCCCTGGTCACAAAAAGCTGCTTTTTTTCTCTCTCTTCTTTTTCAAGATTTTATTTATTTATTTGACAGACAGAGATCTTAAGTGGGCAGAGAGGCAGGTGGGGGGGGCCAGTTCCCTGATGAGCAGAGACCCCGATGTGGGGCTCAATCCCAGGACCCTGAGACCATGACCTGAGCTGAAGGCAGAGGCCCAACCCACTGAGCCACCCAGGCGCCCCAAGGCTACTTCTGCCGGCCTCGAAATCCTTAACTGTCACGTGGGAAGGATGAGGGTTTCCTGGGTTCGGGAGGACTCAGGCAATGGCGCTAACGCCCTGGCTCAGTGCCCAGTGAGCCTCAGGTGCTCCCTGAAGGCTCACGGCTGCTGGCCTCGTCCTCACCACGTCCCTCGCTGCCAGGGCCAAGCTCCCCAGCCCCTCCAGCCCTAGGCTGACGGAGAGCCCGTGAGGCTGGCAGGGGCCAGCCCCGAGCCACGCCCGGAACACAGAGAGGAGAGGAAGGACAGAGGAGACAGAGCTGCCCCCACGTGCTTAGGGCTGACCCCAGGCACAAGCAAGGTCAAGTGGCAGCTTCCACAGCAGGGCTGGTTCCAGACACAAGACCAGCCCCGCTCCGCCAGCACGCCCAGACACGCATGTGGACGCATGTGCACATACACGCACTGACACACACACCCGCACACTCAGACACAGACACGCTCACACAGACAGATGTGTGTGCACACACTAATACACGCATCTGCACACAGAGACAGGCGCGTGCGCACACACACGCCCCTGCTGTCCGCATCTATCCTCGGCTAATACACTCTTCACTTTGGGCACGTGTCATGAACTTGGGGTTCAGGCTTCCCGGGCTCACAGCCTGGCTCGGTCCCTGCTCGGTCAGCTCTGGCTGCTGTAACCTGTCCTCAGTCTGGAGGTGGGGGGCTGAGAGCAGGGAGGTGCTCCTGGGGGGCTCCTCCTGGTTCCGTCCTGTCCCCGCACCCCCACACGGTGGAGAGAGGCCGGCTCAACACTCCTGCCCTAATCATCTCCTAATAGGACTCCACTGCGGTTTAGGGCATCACCACGAATTTTGGGGTGACACAAGCCTGTAGTCCAGGACAGTTCCGCACTGGCTGGGGGACCCTGGGAAGCTGCCATCCTCTGTGCCTCGGACGCCCGTCCATCAGGAGGTCAGAGCTCACTTGGGAGGGCGGACAGCTGGGGCCCAGGGCCGGGCCCGACCCTGGAGAAACGGTCCGAGAAGGTCTTCCTCTTCCCAGTGCTGGGCAGTGTGGAGGGGCTGGTGGGGAGGGAAGGCCTGCAGTGCTACGGGGTGGTGAGGGGAGGTGTCCTTCCCTCCTGAAAGCTCTGGGTGGACCAACCAGGCAGCACTCACCCGGGCCTCAATCCACTGCAGCAAAGGTCCGGGCCTCCTTGACCAGACAGGTGCCTCCCCCCGGCGCAGCTGGCCCCCTCTCCTGACCCCAGGGCCCCAGTGGCCTGTCCAGACCTGGGTCTCCAGGCCCACTCAGTGGACTCATGAGCGGGGGGGTGGCAGGGCGGGCTCCAGGCTCACAGAATCCTAGGTCAGTCCCCAGTATCACCAGAATCTTGCCAGGTGACCCAAGCAAGTCACTCGGCATCTTGATCTGGGGGATAGTGTCCTGCCATTGGTGTCAGTGGGTCTTCAGCTTTGGGAACACTGATTGGCTCCTGCTCTGTGCTCAGTGGGGCACGTGGCTCTGGGGCGGGCTCAGTGCCGTGCGGGTTTGGGGCCTGCTGGCTTCCAACTGGGGGCTGGTCCTTGCAGAGACAGGCCATGGGCTCTGTGCTCAACAGCCAGGCCCCTGTGGGGTGCCCACAGCCGTGCCCATGGGTCCCATGTTCTGTCACACTCTGAGATGCAGAGATGACCGTGAGGCTCCAGCCTCACGCTCCAGCCCCCTCCGTCCTTAGTTTCCCATGCATTTTCCGGAGTCTCCTCATCCCCACCCCACCGTTGCAGGGGATGCAGCTAGGGACTGAAGCGGGCTGGCCTCCGCCATGGGAGACGGGCCAGGACCTTGGCAGGCAAGTGCTTCTCACCCCTGGGTTTCTGCGGGGCACACAGCCAGCACCCTCGTTCTCTGTGACCTGCTCCATCAGCCCTTCCCCCAGCCCGGGAGCTTCAAACACTCCCCCAGGCTGCGGCCAGATCCGGGAAGCATTGCAGGTGGCAGGAAGTCTAGGGGAAACCCAGAGCGGTTAGTGTCTCATGAACCTCAGCCACACACAGCACAGCTCGGCTGCGGCCAGAGAGACAGTCATGAAGGGCAAGACGTCCAGAACGCTCCACCGGGGCCCGGTCCTGGTCCTTCGGGGGTGCGTGGCCCCGAGGGCGCTGGCTCTAGGGACTCTGGGTAGGTGTGGGGTGAAGGTGGAGACCACCCGATATTTGTCCGGGGAGTGGCAGTGTGGCAGCCCTTGGGGCAGGGCTGGTAGGTGAGGTGTCTGGGGGCAGAGTCAGCAGGCGGTGGGGACTGCAGCCTGGACGGCCCAGAGGCAAGGTGCCCTCCCTGCCCCCATCCTCACACGGTGCCTGGTACACGGTAGGTGCTCAGCGAGGGGGGCCCACTGGCTGTCAGGTGCAGGGCCAGGTGCTGTCACGGCCCACGATGTCATCTCCAGAGACACATCCCAGCTGGCCACATGCCAGATGAGGGCCCTGGGCCAGGTTGCTTCCCCCTCGGGACCCATCACAGGGTATGCGGCTCTGGGTTACCAAGGGAGCAAATCAAACAGGCAGAAAATCAAACAGGCAGAGGAACACAAGGACTTCTGAGGCCTCTGGGTGATGGAGTTTTGAGGGGATCCTGGTTGTGGATACCCCCAAACCCTCATGTTAAAAAAAAAAAATTGGAAAGCAGAACCAAAGAGCAGCACTTATGACAAGATTCAGCTCAAGACCCCAATATGCCCCCAAAAAAGTAGGTGGGGATACATCCAGGGTTTTCAGTTTCTCCTCAGGAAATGGGGCTCAGGTCCCTCTGACCTCAGTTTCCCTGAATCCATCTGGAGTTCCCTACTCCTCCCCGTCTTCACGGTGGGGCTCAGCCTGGGGACCGTAGGCCAGGTCTGACTTTTCCAAAGGGCCCTAGATCTGCCTGGCTGGAGCCTCCATCCACACGGGAAGAAAAGGAGGACGCGGCTGGGCCGCTGGGGGGCCAGACGACAGGACAGCCCTCCAGCGGCCCCAGGACTCCGCCGGGCGGTGCCCAGAGCCTTGGAGGACGGCCGCCGGCTGCGGGACTCTCACTGTCCCCAAGCAGGTGAGCGCAAGGGGCTGCTGGAGGTATGTGGGCTGAGTCCCAGGAACCTTCAGGACCACCAGGAAACCCCGTGCGTCAGATGCCAAGCCACATGCCTCGCTGGATACCGGCTGAAGCAGGCTCAGACAATTAGAGAAGGGTCTGGACCATGACACCGAAAAGCTCAGAAAGCAGCTTATTTCACCCAAATATGAGCAACAGAAAAGTCCTGAGACTAAAATTCCACACCGATGTTCTTATTTGAAAAGAGAGACTAAAAGGCAGAAGAACATCCCAGGTCGACAAGGAAAGTTTTCCAGAAAGACACACCACAAACCAGACCGAGATGGCGGCCCACCAGTTTTCAGGACCCGAAAATGATCCACGTGAAATGAAAAAGGAGAAAAGTCACCGCCCTTCATTCCCAGGTGAGCTTACAGATGTTAAGGACATAGTAAAAGTCAGGAAAAGAGCGGTGCAACCCAGAAATAGAAAAACCAAGAGAGGAGGCAACAAATTCAGGAAATTCAGTTTTGGAAATAAGGACTAACCTAGAAAGAACCCAGTAGATAAAGCCTTATGAGAAATAAAACAGTGTAACGGGAGGACTGTTCTTGAAATTAGAAAAGAAACAATGACACAGGGAAAAAGCAACCCTTGCCTACGGAGGAAGGTTGGCAAAGAAGATCCAACACGGGAGCAGCAGAAACCTCGCCTGGGGGTCGGGGGGCACGGAGGCCGAACAGGCGCTGACAGTGCAGTTCCGGAAAACATCCCTGAAACAGCAGTCGGAACTACGGATCGAAAGCACACCACGTATTTGGGAATATTTACACCGAATATTTACACATTCTAGTAAAATCCTGTAAAGAAGAAGGTGGAAAAATCCTTCAGGAATTTAGGTAAAAAGAGCAAGGGACTTAAAGGAATGGAAATTCAACTGTTCTCAGACTTTCCAATGGCAACGCTTTCTGCCAGAAGAAAGTGGAGAAGCGCATGTTAAGATACTCGAAGTGACCGCGAGCCCAGGACCAAACCCCAGCGAACCAGACCTCCCGGCGGGAGAGACGCACGCGGGCATGGGCTGCGGGAAGTCCGGGACTGTTCCCGCCGGGGTCTGAGGGTACCGAGGCCCCGTCTAGAGAATGAGCAACCGGGGGAAATCGTGGAGGAAGGTCAGCTCTAGGACCAAGCCTTAGAGGAGCTTGTGAGGATCGAGGATTGTACTAGGTCGAGGGTCTTAAGGACGGCGTACGCCCTGGGGAGATGTGGAAACCAGAGCAAGGCTGGGGAGAGCCTGCGAGACAGTGGCTTGTGTCAGGAATCAGCCTACCGTGGTACTGTTACTCCAAGACGGCGGAGCGTGGGACGAGGGAGAGAGCAAATGAGAAATGATGAGGCACTGTGGTATGACCATCAGGTCCTTCGAGCCTGAATTCTGAATGTGAAAGGAAAGGGGTAGCGGGCGTAAGACAGAAGACTTGGAGTTAAAATGCTGGATGCCTGGATTCTGGGTTGGAAATATCCGTTTGAACTCATGAAGCACTTTAGAGTTAAAAGAAATATTGGTATATTTCCTGGCTCTGTCCACTGAAAAAGTCTTAAAAAAAAAAAAAAAAAGACTAACCCAGTATAAATGAGCATCCTGGAGTCCGCACCACGGTCTTTTTTTTTTTTTTTTTTTTTTTTTTAGGACTGTATTTATTTATTTGTCAGAGAGAAACTGCAATCGGGGGAGCAGCAGCAGAGGCAGAGGGAGAGGTAAGCTCCTCGCTGAGCAAGGAGCTGAAGGTGGGACTCCATCCCGGGACACTGAGATCATGACTTGAGCCGAAGGCAGACACCTAATAGGCTGAGCCACCCAGGAGTCCCCCCACTGTGGTCTTGAAATGCAATTTCTTACAAAAATAAACAACGGCTTTTTGGAGAAATGGCCGATTCCGGGTCTGCAGCAGGAAATAGACAAGAAGAGCCCAGAACACCCAGATCCCCCAGAGAGCAAGAAAGCCGCCGCAGACCAGGGTCATGTCGAAAGGTCTCCGGGTCCACTTTGCAGACGTGTCCACTGGCCAGAGATGGCCAAGTTCAGCTGGAAAAAGATCGTACTTGAAGTGATAGAGACTTTTAGCTTCGTCCACATCCATGTGTCCACGGTGAGCAAACAAAGATCCTGACCGGTCACGCGAGTGGGGTGAGGGCAGGTCGGTCCGTTACCCCCACACTGACAATGAAAAAGAAAGTCTCCAGTATTTCCAAAGGGCGCAGGTGGACCATCTTGTCCAGCAGCGGTAACTCGAGATGACACCGGGAGACAAAGGGAAGCCATTTCCGGAGAGGGCGGAGTTTGCTTCCGAGCAGGTAAGGCTTTGACCACGGGGGCCCATCCAGCAGCTGAGGGGGGTGTGGAGAGGGGAGGGAGTCACACGGTTTCCTTTCTCGGCCCAGACAGCCGTTAAAGGGGTTCTGCTTATGACACCTCCCTAAGCTGAGCATATGTTACGTGTGTTTCTCCGTAGATGTTTTATCTAATGATACAAAGTGAACATATGGAAGATTTTTTTAAGGTGGTAGCCCTCTTCTCCCGGTGCGGGAGGCTCGCTGCTATTGGCGCTCCCGAGAACATGGGAAAACCCGATTACAGGCCAGTGGGAATAATTAGGGGACTCAGACCAAGGACGGCTTCCTGGAGGAGGTGGAGCTTGGAGAGTGGACGGGATTTGGTTTAAATCGGGCCTTCCCGACCCTGACACTGTTGAAATTTATGGTGGAGAATTCTTTGTTGTGGGGCTGGTCTGTGCCCCGCAGGAGTCCAGCAACAGCCCTGGTCTTTCCCCACTAGATGCCAGGGGCCCCTCCTCCCCCAGTTGGGACATCAAATGTTTCCAGAAATTACCAAATGTCCCTGGGGACAAAATTTCCCCAGACGAGAACCACTGGTTTAAAGAACCATAAACAAAGTAGAAATGAATAAAAGCCCAGAACTTCTTGGGAGTCTCTGCCTGTGGCCACTCCTCTCCTTTCTTTGGCTTCTAGGCCCATGAGAGACCAGAGCAGCTGCTGGTCCAGGCCCTACGGGAGTCTGTTTCCTGCCCGAGGTCCTGCAGGCCTGCCCACGGTCAGGGCTGGGGGTCCCGTGACCCGGGCTGTGCCGGAGTCAGGCAGGGTGGTTGCAGACACCCGCCCACCCCCCACCCCACCCCACCCCGGTGCTAGAGCACGTGCTTCCACCCTGGCCGGCCAAGGAGGAACCCGGAGCCGAGAGGGAAGTGCCAGGCTGCGGCTCAGCAGGGGCCAGCAGGGACGCATCTCTGCCCCCAGCAAGTCCCGTCTGTGCGGCCCCGAGCTGCAGCCTGGCACCAGAGGGACTCTGCGGGCACTGAGCTCAGGACCCTCATTTCACTGTGGGGAAACCGAGGCACGCCATGGGGACAGAGCCTCCAGGCCGGCCCTTGGTGTCCTGATTCTCGAAGCATACAAGACTCCTGAATCGTTGTGAAGGACCTCGATGTTTTCCAGGCTTCCCCTGGTCGGTCATTTCTGAGCAGCTCCTGCGTGCTTTGCCCTGGGCTTAGACTAGTCTCTACAGCCCTTCACCCGCATTCCAGAAGCCCCCTGACGCCGGCTCCTTGTAGGGGCAGAGGACCGGAGGGGCTCTGTGTCCTGGAGCATGGAGGACCAATGGCAAACCGAGTTGGGGTGTGAGGTGTGCAGCGAGGGGTCGGCCCGCCGAGGTGGCTGTGGCTATGGGGACAGTCCCTGTCGCCCACTAATCATGCACGAGTTTCAGAGAGACGGAGAGACCCAGTGTCCACACCAGGGAGGACTACCCTCTCGGGGCCCGCGAGTTCCCAGACCGCCCAGGGACCACCATGCCGGGGGTTGGGAGGCGGCAGGAAAGGGTCACTCCGGGCTCACCGTCCAGCTCTGCTTGGATTTGCCTAAGATTTCACTTGAAGCAAAGAATTCTGCTATTTTAAAATACATGTTCTCAGGGTGTCTGGGTGGTTCAGTCGGTTAAATATCTAACTCATGATTTTGACTCAGGTCGTGATCTCAGGGCCGTGGGATCGAGCCCCACGTGGGCCTCCGTGCTCAGCGGAGAGTCTGCTTGTTTGTCCCTCTCCCTCCGCCTCTCCCGTCTGTCGGAGCTTTCTTGAGAGCTCTCTGTCTCTCAAACAAATAAGCAAACAAATAAAATCTTTAAAAAACAAGTTCTCAAACCAGAAATCTGGGCTGTCTATGGTTGGAGGCCACCCCGAGGGCTACAGAAGCCAAGGCGGGCGGGTCCTGAGAAGTGAGGACAGCGTGGGGCAGGGAAGGACGGCGGGCCCGGTGGTGGCGGGCTCTCCCCGTCCTGTGGCTGCGGACCCACCGCGGAACTCACCCCCGCGCTGCTGGGCTCGTGGACTCTGGGGCCACGCGTCTGGACAGGGCTCAGCGAGAGACAGCTTGTCTCTGCTCTGCGACACCAGGGCCTCAGCGGGGACCTCAGCTGGGGTGGCTCCTGGGACAGAGACCATTCAGCAGCTGAGGGCAGCAGCCACCTGCAGACTTCTTCCCTCACATGCCAGGGCGACCGCCACACAGTGCTCTGCTGGAACGGGCCCCTGGATCCTGCCGTGTGGCCTCACCGTGGAGCCTTGCTTCCTCACCACGCGGCGGTTACGTTTGAAGAGGGGGCATCCTGAGGGGAAATATCTGGAGAGGAGGCGTCCGAGGAAGCCAGACAGAAGGCCTGTGGGCCTTGGTGATCCGGCCTCGGGGGCCAGGCAGCGTGACCTCCTCAGCACAGTGTTCGACAGCTCAGCGGTCAGCTAGACTCGAGGGGACGGGACACACCACCCCTCTCTTGGCAGTATGAGTGCCAAAGATTTGCAGTCATTGTTTTAAAAACCATCACAATGACAGTTACTGAGCCCGTCCTTGGTGCTAGGTACCACCTAGATGCACAACCGGCCAAAACTGTGGGAAGGTGTTGGGACTGAGCATCCCATCCTACAGAAGAGGAAACTGAGGCACAGACAGGGTAAGGAGAACCTGGTGCAGAGCTGGTAAGTGGCAGAAGCCATGTCCAGACCCACGTCCCTCCCCTGGTTGAGAACCACCTATTTCTGCCAAGTGCACTTAGGATAAACTTAGCCTCCCAGCCCTGACAAGGAAGACCTTGCCTCATCTGGCCCTGCCCTGTCTCTGCCTCCTCTCCTGTCCCATTCTTCCCACTCAGGAAGCTCCACAGCCACACTGGACATGACACACGGGCCTGTGGGGGGCTCTGCCTCGGCAGTGTCTCCTCCCACGGTCCACTCCCCGGACCGTTGCTAGTCTTCCTCTCTTGTCATTAGGCTCTGGCTCCCGTGGTCCCTGCTCCCCGCATCCTGGCCTCTAACGCAGACTGAAATGATTCCACTGGTGTACTGGTTTTACGCTTGGCCTCCATCCAGCTGGTGGAGCACAGGGTCTGAGAAAGGAGGGAGGCTGTGCCTTTCTTGTGGGTGCGGGCTCCGTCAGCCCCTGCCGGGGCCTGGCAGAGGGGGCGCTCAGTGGACGCAGCCCGGGGGCCGGTAGTGAGTAAGTGAGTGTCCGCCTCCGCGCCGGCTTCTCCAGCTTCTCCAGTGTCGCCGGCTTCTCCAGCTTCTCCAGTGTCGCCGGCTTCTCCAGCTTCTCCAGTGTCGCCGGCTTCTCCAGCTTCTCCAGTGTCGCTGGCTTCTCCAGCTTCTCCAGTGTCGCTGGCTTCTCCAGCTTCTCCAGCTTCTCCAGTGTCGCCGGCTTCTCCAGCTTCTCCAGTGTCGCCGGCTTCTCCAGCTTCTCCAGTGTCGCCGGCTTCTCCAGCTTCTCCAGTGTCGCCGGCTTCTCCAGCTTCTCCAGCTTCTCCAGTGTCGCCGGCTTCTCCAGCTTCTCCAGTGTCGCCGGCTTCTCCAGCTTCTCCAGCTTCTCCAGTGTCGCCGGCTTCTCCAGCTTCTCCCGCTTCTCCAGTGTCGCCGGCTTCTCCAGCACTCCGTCGCTCTGCACGGTGCCGGCTCGCCTCCACTCACCTGTGCCCGTGCCGGCAGACAGAGTGGAGGTGTGTCACTATTCAGGGCGGACTCAGCGAGCGCATGCTCAGCTTTGGGGGGGGGTTTCAAGTCCGTGCCAAGTGCCTGTTTGCCAGGTGGAGACACCAAGGCCTTGACCTGCCCAGGGTGGTGTAGCTGGCTGGTGGAGCCAGGATCAACGCGGCGCCCTCGGGACTATCCACATCCACCTTCTGGATGAGAAAAGTAGTCCCTGGATGCGAGGGACTGGCCTGGGGTTCCTTAGCTCCTGAGTGCAAAGCCAGGGCTAGAACCTTGTCCCTTCCAGGGTTCCTGGGCCCTCCGAGGGCTCCCAGACTCCCTGTGGTACCCTCCAGCCCACCCCCCGCCCCCTGCACTGAGGGCCGCCCCTGTGGGATGTGCTGGTGAACAGGACCTGACTGACCTCAAGGAGCCGCCCTCCTCTAAAGAGGGAAGAAAAGTCCCCCACCGGCGTTTCCTATTTCCAGGAGAGCCAGCCAAGGGCTGCCTCCGTGCCCTTCCGCAGCAGCAGCTGAGCGAGGTGTTCCCAGGGGACGGGCGGGCCGGCCGCTGACCTGCAGATTCTGCACAAAGCAAGGAAGCTGACATCACTAGAGGGACGTAAACAGAAAGACGCTTCCTCTTTCGCTTCCAAGGGCTCCTGCCCGATTCAGAAGGTTCTCGAACTACAGAACAATTTCCCTCCCAGCCTGGACGGGGGCTCAGTGACCTGTTCTGGGGCTGCCTCCTTTGTGGCACACAGAGGGTTAAAAACAGACAAAGCCGGTGGGAGTCCTAGAGCTGGAACAGAATCCCAGAGCAGGGCTGGGGCTTGGGGGAGGGGTTCCATGCCAACAGCTGCCCCACCCCATTCCGCCCCCTTCAAGGGTGGGGAAACTCAGTCCCCAAGGGTTCAAGCCATCTCTGCACAGATGACTTGAACAGACAAGGCCTCAGCCCTGTGGTTTGGGGGCCCAGGAAACTCGCCTCACCCAAGCAGCTTTCTCACCATTGGCCCCAGATGCCTACATGTCCGCCGTGTATGATTACTCCCTGGGGTGTCTCGTCTCGGCTGGAGCAGCAGGGACACACCTCTGTTGGGGGGAGCTTCCACTCTGCCATGGCAAGTCCTCTTCTCTCTCTGGTCTCAGTCTCCTTCCCGGTGGAAGGGGCTCTGGCAGGTGGCTCACAGAGCCACTGGGAAGACTACTGAGGCACAGTACGGCCGGAGTGGGTGCTTCAGGCTGCTTTCTGTACAGTGGAGATCAGGACTATACCTTCTGTGGCCATTAAGACTAGGCAACATGTGACAGAAAACCTCTAAGAGTGGCAGTATGCGAGATAAAAGTTTGTTTTTTCTTTTTTTTTTTTTTTTTAGATTATTTATTTATTTATTTGACAGAGAGAGAGATCACAAGTAGGCAGAGAGGCAGGCAGAGAGAGAGGGGGGAAGCAGGCTCCCTGCTGAGCCGAGAGCCCGATGCAGGGCTCGATCCCAGAACACTGAGATCATGACCTGAGCTGAAGGCAGCGGCCTAATCCACTGAGCCACCCAGGCGCCCCAAAAGTTTGTTTTTTCTCATGTCAGAAAAATCTGGGACTATACAGTCATCAGAGATCCAGGAGCCTCCCATCTTTCTCCACTGCCATCCTATCCCCTTGTGGTACAAAATGGCTGCTAGAGATCCAGCCGTCACATCCTAGCTCTGGGGAGCAGGAAGGAGGAATGAGGAAGAGGGTCATCGTGCATTTGAACTTTCCTAGAAACCTCACATAATGGCTCCTCATTCATTCCTATTTTCAAGAAAGGATGGGAAATGTCATTTTTTCAGCTGGGCACATTGCCATCACCAGCAGTATAAAAGTTCTGTTAGTAAGGAAGAAGAGGATAATGGACACTGGGAGACCAGTAGTCTCCTACACGCGCTCCTCAGCCTCATGGTTGACAAGGTGCTCTACTAACTGGAGCCATTAATCAAATATAAGGAAATCAATATCAGAAAAAATAAAATTAGGGGCGCCTGGGTGGTTCAGTCGGTGAAGCATTGGCCTTCGGCTCTGGTCATGATCTCGAGGTCCTGGGATCGAGCCCCGCGTCAGGCTCCCTGCTCAGGGGGGAGCCTGCCTCTCCCTCTCCCTCTGCCTCTGCCTGCGTGTGCTCACTCTCTTGCTCTCTCTCAGATAAACACATGATCTTTAAAAAGAAGGTAAAAATGAAATTAAAATAGATTTTTTTAAATGACCCTCTTTTCACAAAGACAGCACCAACACAAAGAAGGAAGCCCCTGTCCAAACCAGACCCCGAGCCAAAGCGAGCACCCAGAAGTGCACGAGGCGCGTGGGGTTGGCGGGAACACAAGGTAAGTGTCCCGTCCCCACCTTCGGCAGCCCAGAGGCCTTGGGGAGGGAGTCCCCCGGGATGGCGAGCTTGAGCCTGACGCCCTCATCAGGTTCCCCGTGAAGAAGAGAGAGGAGCACCGAGTGTCCTCTCTGAGTGCCCGGAGGGGAGGGGGCTCTGTGGCCTGCTGCGGCCAAGGCCAGCGCCTGCGCTCAGCCGGTTCCACCTGGGACACTTAGATGTTCCCCAAACTGGAGTCCCCGGAGCCCCGCCAGCCGGCGCGTCCTAACGGGTATTTTTCATCACGAAGAAAGAAAAGCCCTCGTGGAAGAGCCGCAGGTGGCCTCGAGGGCGGCCACGCCACACCCGCTCCTGGGGCTCATCCGTTCCGTGGCCGGGACTCTCCGCAGTTACGGTCCCAGCAGCTCCGGGACCTGCGCGTCCCCAGACCCGTCCGGTCGGGGCCGCCGGGCAGACGCTTACCGGAGGCCAGCACCCGCGGCTGGAGGTTCCTCCGGGAATGAAAACTCCCCCTGAGGGTGTATCGCGGTGCCTGCGCGGGGCTGCCGGGGACCCCGCCGTGGGCAAGGATCCCAATTCCTGCCTCTGAGCGTCAGGACAGGAGCCAGGACAGGAACCAGGACATAGGATACGAGCCGGGGAGGAAAACGGTGATGGGGACGCTGGTTACGGAGCGCGCGTCGCTGAAGACGTCGACGTTTTGGATCAGGTGGCCCTGAAGACCTCGGTGAGCAGGTGACCTCGGAGTAAAGACAGAGGAGGAGGGGAGGGAGGGGCGCAGACTCTGGGCAGAGCAACAGCAGGAGCAAAACCCCCGGAGGGAGCAGGCCTGGCGGGCCAGAAGAAGAGCCTGAGGCCAAGGTGGCCAGGGCAGGAGAGAGCAGGGCGGGGCACCAGGGAGAAGGTCGGAGAGGACGTGGGACTGGACAGGAGCTGGGGCAGTTCTGGGCCAGAGGGCTACTGGGAGCTGCTGTCCTGAGAGGGGAGGCGGGGTAAGGCCAGGGTCCAAAGAGGAGTTTTTCTGTCAGGGGAGGGGCGGGGCGAGGCAGGAACAACCTGGGCTCTGTCCTCGACGAGCAAAGCAGCTTTAAAGAGAAGCGAGCGGCCTCTTGTTCATTCATTCATGTGAGACCACCAGGCCTCAGACCTGGGGCCCACGTGGACGGCGTCAGGGAGGGCATGTAGAATGGGGTGGGGGGCAGCTAGCTCTGAGCTCTGGGAGTTTTCCGGGACCTGGCCAATGACAAGGGCCCATTGCAAGTCCCCGGCCTGTGCCCCTGATGGTCATGGCTCTGAGCCAGGAAGGGGTCTTCATTCGGAGCTTTTGGATGGAGGAGTCCCTGGGGGGGGGGTCTCAGGGCAGGAACAGTCATGGGGAGGATCTGGTGGGCCAGCTGGGGCTGCTCCAGAGCAGAGGCTCGCTCTGTGGGGTGGTGGGAAGGGAAAATGGCATGGAAGTTTCTGGAAGGGTCTAGAGAATTAGATGCTGCCGAGCCTCCTTTAGTCAGGTGGGAGTTAGGTGTGGGGGGGGCCAGAACACCGAGCAGCGGGCTGTAGCACCGGGGAGCCACGGAGCACCCTGAGCAGGGAGGTATAGGACATTCCGATCACGGGCAGAGCAGCTGAGGGCCTTGCCGGACACCAGATGCCACCCCCCAGCCTTCTGCTCAGCTCAGTCCACACCATGGGCCACATCCCACAGCAGAAGGCAGCAGTGAAGACCGGACCCCTGCCAACAAGTGGCCTCCAGCCAGGCAAGTGCTCCCAGAGGGCCAGGCAGGCTCCCTGGGGCTATGGCGTCCGCTCAGGAGGGCAGCCAAGATCAGGCCAAGGCCCCAGCTGGGTGCCAAGGGGGCGCCACCAGGCCAGGCTGGGGACCTGAGTGCCAGGCTGGGCATGGAGGGCAGCCCGGGAGGGCGGCCACTAGTAGCCCTGGCTAGGAGGCAGGTGGGGGATTGACCAGAAAGCCAGGATGGCAAAGATGCCCCGAGTAAGGTGCTGGTGAGTGATGGGGTCAGGTTTGGCAGCAAAGCATCAAGGCTCCGCTCCGCTGTACCCCGAGGGCTCGCTGGGCCTCTGCGGATGGATGGACACGCGGGCTCGGCTGCCAGCCCCAGCCGCACCTTGGGACGCTCCCACACCTGACTTCTATGAAGTAGGTCTAAAAGGAGTCCTGGCCCAGAGCATGAGGTGCGGGGTGGGTCTGTGGGAAAGGCATGACCAGGGACCCTTGGCTCCAGGAATCACCGGCCGTAAGACACGGAGCCGCTCTAGGAGCATTCGCTGGTGTGAAACGGGATGCCCATTCCCATCTCAGGAAATGTGGCGGAGGTCCGGTATAGGGCATATAGGCAACGGCGCGACTCCACAGATGACCCCATCGCCAACCTGCAGGTCTCTGTTCGAGAGCTCCGCCAAGGTCACACGTGAGGGCGCTGAGACCGGCCGGCGCGGGCTGTTCCCGTGATGCTCCAGCTCGGTTTTCCCCGCAGACCCATCGGTGGAGCATTTGTCAACTACACCAAGTGCCATTGGGCCGGGAGGCGAAGCCAGAGCTGCGGCCGTGAGAGCGGGTGTTTATCCTTCCTGCCACGGTGGCGAGACTCCGGGTGAGAACAAACCGCTCTCGGAAGACCGGACCCCGGCACCGGCTGTCGCCCAAGTGCCGTCGGTGCAGGGACGTGGCGAGGCGGCCTCCTGACCCGCCCGGGGGTTGAGAAGCCTGATGCAGAGATCAGGGCATGAGATGAGTTCGGTCTGTTGCAGGAGAAATCATCTTACATAAACGCACTTTCGGCTAAAGAAAGATTTCGCAATTAGGGAAAGAGCAGAGTTCCGGTTGACATGGCACTCACACGATTCTTTAGAAAGGGTTTAATTAGAACAGGTTCCAAATGGGAAAACCCCCACAGTCCATAGTAACCCAGAGACCCCTTGCTAAATCCAGGCTGTGTCTGGGGCAGGGGGCCGTGGTGCTGGGGACAATCGCCCCATTCGACTTGGATTCCCACCGTGGTATGAGCCGGTCACTCGGTCGCTGAGGAGGGGGGCGACGCGGCTGGTCCATGCCCGGCTGGCTCCAGGCTCTGGGCTGCTCTGTGCTGGGTACGGGGTGAACGGTGTCCCTGAGAAGGACGGACCGACACCAGGCTTAGCAACCCCCCCACTGCCCCCCCAGCACACCTGAGGGCACGCAGCCGTCCAGTGTCCCCAGACCTCAGCCTGAGGCCTGCCTCCCCCCACCCCACCATCTTGGGGCGTGGCCTGGAGCAGGGACCTGACACTCTGGGGAGGTCTGGGGCGGCGGGGACCGCTGACTTGACTTGTCCCCGCACTCCTGACACACGGCAGATGCTCCGTGACCGCTGCGGTGCATGCATCGGGGAGCCTGTCTCCTGGATCTGTTTTCGGAGACTCATTAAATACCGGTCAAGGCCATGCCTGACAAACACAAGGGCAGGCCTGCCCTAATCCAGGATGATCTTGTCCTAAAGTAGCTTCACGTCTGCAAAGACATTTCCAAGTAAGGTCACAGTCCAAGGCATAGGGGACATGAGTTTGGAGGGACGCTTTTCCCTCCAGCTAAGAGTCTGCGGGACCCCCTCCCCCATACGATCTCACAGCTGTCCGCTCATACGTTCCCATGGGGGGGGGCTGCTTCTCAGGGGTGCAGGGCTGATGCACAGAGCGGTGCGGCGAGAAGCTGGGGCTCGGCCTGGGGCAGGGCGGGTGGGGGACGTCCCGAGTGGCTCTCACAAGCCCGAGACTGGCTGCCGGCTGGACAGGCATCTGGTCGAGGGTCGGGGGTGGGATGGGGGGCTCTGGAGGGGCAGGTTTGGAGGAAGGAGTGGCATGAGGTGGTGCTCAGAGCGCTTGAGGACATGTCCTGGGGCTCAGGGGTCACTGCAGGAGGCTGGGCTGGCCCCTGACCTCGTCAGTCCCCAACCTGTGCCAGGCAGAGGGACACAGAGGGGGCCCTGAAGGTGTGCCACGCCCCCACCCGCAGGAGCTGCTTGGGAGGGCGGAAGCTGGTTCTGTGTTCCAAGGAACCAGGGTCGTGGTGCTGACCCGAGGCTGGGTACTGAGGCCCAGGTCAGAACCGGGAATGGCCAGGCCAGGGGGTGGGAGTGGGGATGCAGCCAGAGTGGAGCAGAGGACGCCATGGATGAAGGCCGAGGGCAAGTTCGGGTGGAGGGGGCGGGGCCTAGGTGCGGGAATGCCCCTGGGTCCCTGGGCTCCCTCTCCTGGCTTTCTCCTGGAGCCAGTAGACACTCCCGTGCCCGCCCAGCGGGGGAGGAAGACCCCAGCCTGGGTCCGTGGCAGGTGAGGACCTGTCTCCGTTATCCAGGATCTGACCCCCCGCGGGAGCCGGAATGAGCTCCTAAACCCATGCACAGGGCGAGGGATGTTTTCAGGTAATGAGAACATCTGAGACCCAAAGCCTGTGGTGCTTCTAACGAGATGCACCCTGACTGACTGTGCCGGCCAGGCCCTTCCAGACCACTGCTGTGAGTGCCCTCAGTCCTCCCAGGACCGGGGCGCGGGGGGGTGTGCTCGGGCTGCCGCCTCCGCCCTCAGCAGGAGTGTTCCTCCATGCAGGGAGGGAAGAGGGAGCGGCTCCTTCCTTCCTTGAAGCCCTTGGAAGGGCTTCAGGGCTTGAGGAGGACTAAGGACATCTCAGTGGGTCAGGGGTGAATGGGGAGGGGGACCCAGGTTCCCCAGGGATCCACTGAGTCCCCTGTCCACCAGATAGCTCTCCGTCTCCCTCTTCCCCAGGTGTGCACACGCACAGGCACGCACACGCATGTGCAGAGGCAAACACACAGGTGTGAGTACGCACCTGGAAATGCCACAGCCAGCTGGGGAAGGAGGGATGGAGCTCGGGAGCAGGGGGTCCTCCAGGCCTCTGCCCCACCTTGACCATGAGGTCAGCTTGGCTTTGGCTTTAGAGATGAAGAAGGCCAGGGATGGGACAGGAGAGCCCCCTGCCGCTCTGACCTGAGCTGGCCCAAGGAACCCACCTGCTGGCCGGGGACCTGGCAAGCCCAGGCCTTCTGAGCTTCCCTGGGGGTGGGAATAGGACCACCCTCCTGGGCCGGGACAGAGCGTGCCCTGCTAGGACTGGGCTCCACAGGCTCCTTCAAGAGCCCTGGGAGGATGAATCCTGTCTCTTTGGGGAAAGTTGTATTTCCAGTCCGGCGGCAGAGCCCCCCACCTTGTGTCCCTGAGGCCCTGCTCTGTCCTTTCTGAGCTTGTTCAGGACCCAGCTGGAAGCCCTGCCCTGGGTGGTGAAGAGACAGGGAGGCCACAGCTCTCCCCAGAGTCTATGCCAACACACACCGTGTGTTGGGGGAGACAGGCCCCCCCTGCACTTACAAAGCACTGTGAGGTGACGGCTTTGAACTCTCACGGTCCTGGGAGCTACAGACTTGACTGACTTTGGCCCAGTGGTCTGAAAAGCCCTTCTAGTATACCGTTCCCCTGAGGGAGCTGTTGTTAACTGCCCAGCACACGTCAGGACCCCTGCAGAGGGGCTGAAGGGCTCACTCGGGGATGAGCCTGTCTCGCCCGGGAAGGCTCTGGCCACGCACAGAGCAAGGTCAGCCGAGGGCAGGGGCCTGGGCTTTGGAGGCAGCCTGGCCCAGGTGTGCCTCCTCGCGCTGACCACTGGACGCTTTTGGGTCAGTGGCTGACCTGCCTGAGCCTCGGGTCCTGATCTACGAAATGGGGGCCACGTTGTCATGGTGTCGCAGGCAACGGAGAAGAGAATGCACGTGTCTGCCTAAGGCGCCGCGCACAGGCTGGGCGGGCGATCGGCGGACTTTGCCAGCATCACCACGGCCTGCCCCTCACCTCCGTCGGCCCTGGCCAGGCTGGGTAGTGTCGCAGGGGGTCCCCTGGAGGGGAGAGTCCAGGAGCAGGGACATCTGTCTTGGACTGAGGGTCCCACTGTGCCTTCATGCTGGCCTCATGGGGTCCATCTGGCTCTCCCCCTTCACAGCGGGCGAAGGGTGCAGGGAGGGCTCAGAGGGGTCCTGCCCCCCCAGCGCTCGTGCCCTTCGCCCCGGACGGGATGCAGGGCAGCACGTTGTCTTCTGAAAAGGGCCCCTGGAGAGGGGCTGGGCTGGCCCGAGGCTCCGGAGCCGGGAGCAGGTGAGGGGAAGGCTGGCTAGGAGGTTAGAAGCCCAGGGGCAGCACGGAGGTCACGGGCCTCATGGTCAGAGGAACATGATGAGGGCCTGCGAGAGAGCTGCGTTGGGGTGTGGAGGGTCGCCCTAACCTGGGAAGCAGGGAGGCAGGTAGAGGGGGGCGGGGGGCTTCCTGAAGGGAGGTGGTATCTGATCCAAGGAAAGGTAAGCCAGAGTTACTGGGGAGGGAAGGGGAAAGAGCCTTCTAGGGCAGCAGGAACCACAGGTGCAAAGGAAAATAACCTTGAGTCACCTTGGCCTCTCTCAAGTGCAGGTTAGCGCCTTTCTTCCTCTTTTCCACCCGTTTACTGTCAGCTGCTTCTTTTGACTAGTCTCGATTCCGGGTCTGGATGGGTTATGATAGTTCTCACATCTGTCCCCTCCTCCTGCCTGAGCACCAGCAGCAGCTGACCACAGCGGCAGCAGCCGACCCATCAGGCACAGCTGGCTTCCCTGTTTCCTGTGGAAGTCAGCTTTTGTCCCCATCCTCACAGCCTCCCCGCTGTCTCGGGGCGTCGGGGACAGGTGCGTGGGGTCTGAAGTGGGGGAAGTACTGTCCACTTTTGGAAACACAACGGTGCTCCAGAAATAGACGGGACCATTGGCTTTCTCTTTTTTCAGATTTACGAAGTGTTTCGTATTTACGAAGAACGTGTCTGACTGTGGTAACATGGGCCCTCCTGCCCCACCTGCCGAGCACTCACACGGCCTCCGCTCCTGTCCCGAACTCAGCGTGGGCACCCCTTGTCCTGACTTACACTCTTCTGATCCCGGTGTGTCTGTCCACGCTTGGACTTTGCTACCTGATGCCATAGCGTGTGTTTTCCTGTGACTTTATCCTTCTACTCAGTACTGGGTCGGCGAGTCCCTGCTGAATGGCCAGCACCCTGCAGGGCAGCTGGACCTCACCACGGACGGGAGGACTTTATCCTCTTACTCATCAAACATCCCAGGATGTTTGGATGTTTGGGAGCTGGGCCCAGGAGGCGATGTGCGCAGGGTGCAAAGGACCGGCTTGGGGTCCCCAGCCTGCCGGCGCTGGGCCTGGTCCACGTTGGGGCAGAGCCAATTTCTACCCCAGGACGCCCCAGAACTGCCAGGCCCGATGGCGGCCGGCTCACAGGAGACATGTGATGGACGTTTGTCGTGCAAAATGGGAGTCACTCCTCGGAGGAGGGGAGCACTGTGGCTTCCATTTTGCCACTGACAACGCAGAGCGTTGACCCGAGTTGACCCGGGCTTGAGAAGCCTGGTGGGACCTGGGCACCACCTAGGATCCCTGCAGGACCACAGGGCCTGCCTGACACATGGCCCACCACTGCTCAGGGCAGGGCCTGGTGGAGGACTTGTTGGATCTGGTGGCCACAGTGATGGGCCGCCCTTTGCACCCTTGCAAACCCTGGGAGACGCTGAGCTCAGAGATTACTCAGCCTCCGAGGGAGCCCCGCGGTTAGCACTTCCCAACACGTGGCTTCCTCCTCTTCATGAACATTTGGAAGAAAAGACTATATTCGCCAGTGGGGCTCTCTAGCTGCTTAGGGAGGAGGGTCAGAGGCGTCTGGCAAGGTGGCCACCGCCATGCCCTGGACCCTGGTCCAGGTCCAGGGCAGAGCGGTGGGCAGGACAGACTTCCCTCGCCAGCTCCTCAGCTGCAGGACCCAAGCACTCGCTTGTGGGCTCTGCACATACCGCGCCGTCCCCTCTGCCTCGCCTGCCGGGCGCTCTTCTTCTCCCTGGGAAACGCCTCTTCAGCTTGGTGGTTGGTCTCAGGGGCTTCTCCTCCTGCCTGAGCCCCCTGGAACATGGCTCTGATTCCTCAGTTTGTCTGCCTCCCTGCCTCCCATGGGTGCGCCCCTGCCGGCCAAGGAGCTCCTGGGGGGAGGGCAGGGGAGGGCTTGTGTTTTATTCTTTGTGCGCCCAGCTGCTATCATAGGACCAGACCTATAGTAGGTGCTCAATAAACACCCCAACAGAAATGAGGACACTGAGGCTCAGGGGTGAGGTGCCTTCCTAGCTAGTGCCTTCAGACGGCCTGGGTCTGGAAGTGGTTGCGTCTGAGTGCTTCACGGTGAACCTTTTCTCCCAACATGCTAGTCCGCTCATTTCCTGGAGAAAACTGTTTATTCAGACTCGTGTTTTTCTTTGGGGATTGGCAAACTTTACCCAGAAAAGTCAAAGCCTGGCTTATATTTTCATATGGAAAACCAGCGAGCCCTCGGCTCTGGATTTTTGTGAGGAATAAATAATTTAATGGTTTGAAAACCAGTTATAGGGACGCCTGGGTGGCTCAGTGTGTTAAGCCTCTGCCTTCCGCTCAGGTCATAATCCCAGGGTCCTGGGATCAAGCCCCACATCAGGCTCTCTGCTCAGCGGGAAGCCTGCTTCTCACACCGCTCCCCCCCACCTACTTGTGATCTCTGTCTGTCAAATAAATAAATAAAATATTAAAAAAGAACAAAAAAACAGTTGTAGTGCAGCTCCGTGTTGCTGGGGAAGGAGAGAGGTGCCCCAGATCTCTCCGGAACGCTTGGTCTCCTGGGCTCGACATACACCAAGCGAGGGAAGGGGGAGGAAAATGCCCTGGAACCCTGCAGGATGAATTTATTCAAAAGAAATAACAGAAAATGCTCAACAGGCAAGCCAAGGGCAGGCAGCAGGTTCCTTGGAAGCCGCGGTTGGGAGGCAGGATGAACTGTGAGCCGGCCCGGAAAGCCTCAGGGAGGGCTGACCCAGGCTGCCGGGGTGGAAAGAGGACATACCCCTGGTGCATTCGGACCCTGGAGAAAGGACAAGCGGAGTAGCTGAGCCAAAAAGCATAGGGAAGAGAGAAGATCTGTTTTTCCGCCTGAAGCCTTCGCACGCCTGCGTGAAAATAAATTCGTTGTACATTGCAAAGGAACACACAGCGGGCGACAAAGCCGTCGCTCAGTGTCCGCTCACCAGCGCGGCTGAAATCCCAGCCTGTGTGTGCAGGAGCCTGTGTACATGGACGTACAACAAACAGTGAACGTTCCGTCCCCCGCCGGTGGCGAGGAGCCCCCGGACGCCACAGAGTGCGTTCAGCGGCGAGGGTTTGGGCTCGGCCACAGGTGCGCATGTCTGAGAGCTGTGCTCTGGGTCATACGTGTCTACTTATCCCGAAGCCAGAGGACGGGCCCTGAAGATAATTCCCATAAACCGTGAGGACAGAAGGCCACGCCAGTTGCACCTGACCATCGGTCTGTGCGATGCTGGCCCTCGGAGCAGCCCTGAGAAGTAGGTAGTACTCTTCCGTTCGTGGCCCAGAGAGATTAAGTCGTTGGCCCAAGGTCAAATACTTAGCAAATATTGGAATCAAGATTTGCAGCAGGTGATTGAGAATGAGGAGGCTGGAAAGGTGAGTTGAGGGTTGTAGGGTTCAGAGGGAGGGAGCCCCTCCCACTGGGGGGAGGAGTTGGGAGGATGCAGGTGCCGCCTGTACAGGGGAGGTGTGTGCGGGGCAGCCTGCAGGGAGGAGGAAAGCACCATGCATTTGGGCGGAGGGAGGGTCCCTGAGCAAGTCTGGGTGGCGCAGGAGAGGCACAGGGAGGGGTGGGGCTGGAGACACTGGGGCCATACCCCGAGGTCGGACTTGTAAAGATTCAAATGTCCCGCTCTCGGCACGAGGCTCTTCCGCAGCCCCTACAATGTTCAATTTCTCCAGCAGCGGGTGAGGTGGGCGTCATCCGTGTCTTACAGATACAGGAATGAGCAAATGTTTCTCCCATTCAGTGGGTGGCCTTTTCATGCCCTTGATAGTGTCCTTTGAGGCCCAAAAAGCTTTAAATTTTGATGAAGTCAATTTATCTATTTTCTCTTTCATTGCCAGTGTTTTTGGCATCGTATGCAAGAAATAATTGCCAAATCCAATGTCCTGAAGCCTTCCCTCTACTCCCTATATTTAAAAGAATTTTCACACCTAAACCACTACTAAAATGCACAAGGCAAATTTGCTATACACCACGATTTGAGACTGTATCCTCTAACCCCCTCAGAGGGGCCTGTGGGCGGTACAGTGCGTGGAGCGTCAGACTCTTGGTTTTGGCTCAGGTGGTGGTCTGGGGGTTGTGGGATCCAGCCCTGCGGGGAGCCTGCTGGAGAGCCTCTCCTTTGCCCTTTGCCCCCCACACACACACCGTGCAGGTGAGCCTGCGTTCTCTAGGTGATAAATAAATCTTTAAAAAATAAGTTCCATTAAAAAATAATTTATTGAGGTGAAATTCCAGAGCATAAAATTACCCTTTTCAGAGTGGGCAGTTTTGTGTGGTTCAGCATACTCACAACGGCGTGCCCATCCCCCTATTTTTGCCTCCGTCCTTTACGGTTTACAAACAATTTTCATATCTATTTTCTCCTTTGCTCTTCACAGTAATCCTGAGAGTGAGACAGAGCAGCAAGGCTGCTCTGCAGGATTTGGGGGAGGGGGTGCCCACAGCAAGAGCCCCAGTGCAGCGAGCTCTCGGCCGGCACCTGCTGCCCCTTCCCTGACTCCCGTGTAGGGCCGGCCTACGTTCTGGGCTGGTGGTCTTGTTAGCCAGGCTCCATGTGCACCCCTTTCTCCCTCGCCTGCATCGTCTGCCTCTCCTGCTTCTCGGGGACCCTTATGAGGCTTTTCCACCTATGCCTTTGATGGCTGGTTATCTGCACTTCTGTGTCCCATCAGCGCTTTCTCTAGGACTCAGTGAAAAGCACACAGTGTGGAAGGAGCCCGTGGAGGACCTCAGGCTTTCTCGGGTGGTAAGAAGTGAGGCCCAGAGAAGCAGAACCTCACGGCCCCGTGCACGGCCGCAGCCAGGCCCCGGCCCATTCCTACCCGGAGTTCCTTTCCTCAAACCCACTCTTGTACATCCTGGAGGAAAGGACGCTGCTCTAGCCTGAGCCTCACTGGGCCATCTTTACAGCTGCCAAGTGTTTACCTCCCGGAATCCTGACCACACCCAGCATATTTGAACAAACAGGAAGGTGAGGGGCTTGGCTGTCCCACAGCTCACGCAGAGCCAGGCTCCAGCCCACATCCCCGGAGCCCAGGGCTTTGCTGCCTCCCTGGAGGGGCTCATGCCTCCAAGCCACATCAGTGAGCCTCTCCGGGGCACTGGGGAATCACGGGTAACTCTACTCTGCCCTGTGCGGAGTCCACCAAGAGCGAAAACACGATGGAGAGAGCCAGACAAGGACGAGCAAGACCTGTCCTTTTGAAGTCAGTGACTGTAACTACTTGTCTCACTGGAGATCAGCGAGATCCGGGGGCGCCAGATGGCCTTCAGACCTAAATGAGAACCAGCAGTGACCCACAGCCAATAGGTGACTTAGTGAATGAAACTCGGATCCCGGACGTCAGGCTGCAGGCGGTAGGGGCCTCAGCAGGCCGGGAGGGATGGAGGAATCCCTGCGTCCCCAGATCCAGGCCCACCCTGTCCCCCTGTGATTCTGACATTGCCTTGTTTCCTTTCTTCTCAGGCTGATGACAGATGTTTGACACTATTATTAAGCATTTTTGAGGTTTTTTTGAAAAAAATGAATCATAGATTATTTGAATTAGAAATGTTCCTTTGGAATTATTTCCCGCTGAGGTCCCCCCCCAAGATTTGATTGATTGATTGATTGACTGATCTGAGAGCTAGAGTGACAGCAAAGGGAGAAGTGGGCTCCTGGCTGAGCAGGGCTCTGTATGCGGGGCTCAGTCCCAGGACCTCAGGATCACGACCGGAGCCCGTCACACCGTCAACCCACTGAGCGCCCCCGGCGCCCCACCCGCTTGGTTTTATCAATGCGTACGCTGGGTCCGGAGAGGGGCAGGGATGCGTCCAAGGTCGGCGGGCAGGCAGAGCGGGACCGGGACTGGGCACGAGCGCCAGCCCCCTGGGCCGGGTCTGCGGCTGGGGGAGGCCCACAGTCCCCCGGGATCGGGCCGGTGCGGAGCTGGCCAGGTGCGGGCCCTGTCTCCTCTCCGCGCTCCCAGGTTCCATCCATTCCAGCGGTGCCCACCCCGGGTTCCCTGCTGAGCATCCCTCCAGCTCTCCCTGGACAGGGCCAGCGAGGTCAGCCTGGCGGTTACGAACCGGGAACGAATGGTTCTAGCCCTTCCCCGCCAGCCCCTTCGGCCGTCCGCGCCCGGTCCACCCCGCGGTCCAGGCTCCTGGGCTTCTTCACGCCCTGGACGGCCGGCCTCGGGGCCCGCCACAGCAGGCGACTTTCACGCCCTCGGCCCCTGGGTCTGGACGCCTTCGCCCGCCACCTGTGGACACCACCCAGTCCTTCCCCAGCTCCCTGGGAGGGGGACGGCGGGAGAGGCGGGGCCAAGTGCGCGCGCGCGCCGGGACCCGCGGGCCGATTCGGAAATGACGACCTGGCGTTGGGCCCCGCGGCCGCGCCGGCTAGACTCCGCCCCCGAGAGACCCCGCCCCTCCAGGCACAGTTCAGGCGCGGCCGGCCACGCCCCCAGGGGAGGCCCCGCCCCCGAGCCCGCTCAGGCTCCGCGGGCCCCGCCCTCAGGAAGGACCAGTCCCGGGGCGCCGGTGCGGCAGCCGGCCCCGCCCCCCGGAGGCCCCGCCCCGCGGCCGGCTCCTGCGCGGACCCGGCGGCCGACTGTGGGGCGCCGGGGTGCAGTGCCAGGCGGCGTTGCGAGGGCGCTGGGCGCGGGGCGCGGGGCGCGGGGCTGGGGTCGGGTCGGCGGGCCGAGGCGCCCGAGCGGGGTGCGCGCAGCGGGCCGCGGCCGCCGAGCAGCCATGGCGGAGGCCGCGCCGTCCCACCTGGCGCTGCCCTCGGGTCTGCTGGAGCTGTGCGCGCTGCTGGGGCCCTCCCGGGACAGCCTCCGCGGCCCCGAGGTAAGGGCCGGCGGGGAAACTGAGGCGGGAGCGCCCGGGCGGCGGCTGCGGGCGCGGCGCGGGTCTGGCCGCGGCTCGCCGGCGTCTGCGCGGTGGGGGCGGTGCGCGGGGCCCCCGGCCGGGCTCACCCCCCGCCGCTGCCCGTGCGTGCGGGGACAGGGCTGTCCTCCCGCCAGGAGCAGTCGCGGGGGCTGCGGCCCCGGGAGCGGCCCCGAAGAGGAGCGCGGGCTCGGAGGACGCCCCTGCCGGTGCTCCGGGACGCACACCGGGGCAGGGTGGAGGCGGGCGGGGGGCGGGGAGGAGGGAGAGGGGTGCGGCCGGGGCGCGGGTTCACGTCCCCGAGGAAAGGGGGTCCTTCGCGTGCCGGACTCGCCGTCTCTTGGGTGCGGGTGGCGGTGCTGGGGCCGCTCGTGGGGTCCCGCGTCCGGCCGTTCGCGGGGAAGCGCGTCTGCTTGTCGCGCGCACGAAAGGCTGCGCCCCCCACGCGACCCCCCTTTCCCCGTGTCGCGGCAGCCGGAGTGACGCACCCTTCCCGGAAAGCGCAGTTTGGGACACTCTCCGTCCGCGTCTCCTTCCCACGCCCTCCCTTCGCGTTGGTTGCGCGACCCTCGCCTCCGGATCGCCCGGCGCCTTCTCTTGGCTCGGGACGCCCGTACGACTCGGTCTGTGGCATTTTTCTCCGGTGGGTGGCGATGCCCGGAGGACTCTAAGGTTACCCGCTCCACCGCCCAGTTATCTGGGCGAGTCCGTATCTCGTTCTGGACCACAGCGGAGGAGGAGGCGCAGGAGGGCACCGGAGTGTTTAGGGCGGCAGAGTGGAAGGGCTGAGGTCAGCAGGAGAAGCCAGATACGGCTAAAAATTAACTGGAGAAATGGCTCTTCATCTCCTTAATTTTTTAAAGATTGTATTTATGTACTTGAGAGAGGGAGAGAGAGCCCGAGCAGGAGAGGGGGAGGGGCGGAGGGAGAAGCAGAAGCAGACTGCCCACGGGGCAGCCCGAGCAGGGCTCCATCGAGGCCCCGGGGATCATGATCTGAGCAGAAGGCAGAGGCTTCACCAACACCGACTGAGCCCCCCAGGCGCCCCGTCTCCTTGACTTTAATACAGAGCTGACTTCTCTGGTCTCTGCATTTCCCTCCTTTCTTATTCCCCCAGCCCCCCATGTCTGCATCCCCTTTTGACCACCGTCTCCTCTGACCCTCGGTGACCGAGTTATCTCCCTGCCTCTACTTTGCCAAATGGCATTTCCTCCTTTTTCTTCTCATAGGAAATGACCTGGTTTCAGTTGCTTCTGGGTGATTTCAACACACGTGTCGGTTGCCCCAGGGTGAGACGCGTCTGGAGAGCGGGGTGATTCAGCTTCGGGGTGCACAGGGGTGCTTTCCTGACCCAAACAGGCCACGGCTTTCCCAGGCGAGCGGGCCGCTTGCTGCTCTGCACTTTGACTCCTACCCTTTCTATCCTGCGTGCGGGTTCTGCTGGGGGCTCAGCAGAAGGCAGAGAGCAGGAGAGCAGGAGCCTGGCGGGAAGCTGGCTTCCTGGACTGCGCCTCCTTTAAGGCCGGTGCTGACGGTCCAGTTAACCAAACATATGACCTCACTTGGCTACTTTTGCTCTTACAGCACTTCTATTCCCAGCATCCGAGGCTTTTTTATAACTTTGAAAATCCCCATTTCTCTGTTGTTGAGGCATTCCTGCTTGGCAACAGAACAAGCCCAGAGGTATGCAAAACATCCAACTTAATGTGAGTGTAGCAAGGTGTCCGAACTTCCCATTTCATTTCTCGGATGGGGTGGTGTTCGCTCTGTGAGGCTAGTGGCAATGACTTAGAGCCTACAGGTCGGTCCCTATGGGAGTTTCTGGGCTTGCATTTCCCTGCACCCCATCCGGTGCAGGGAATGGCACCCCGTGGTTGCCGTGGAGACTAGGTGTGGGGTGTGGAAGGACCACTGCTAGCCCTCCGAGCGGACAGAGACCAGTGTTCATAGAGTAGATCACCAGCATAATTCTTGCGTGCGAAGGCAACACTGTAACTGTTCTTGGTGGAGAGCGTCCTGGCCTTTGGCTTCTAGAGCAGCAGGTCCACTAGACTTCCTGAGTGGTGACGCCCGTGCTTCCCGTCTGTGCCACCCAGTGTGGCAGCCACTGGCCGCACGTGGCTACCAGGTGCTTGAAGCGTGGCCACTGAGGAGCTGGAGTTGAAATTTCATTTACTTTTAATTAATTTCAATTTCAATAGCCACGTGACCCTTCACGGTGGTGGACAGCACAGTTCTAGAGCATTAAAAAAAAATCTGTTTCCCATCTTATTTCATGAATGATGACCCATCCTATACGACGATCAGTGCCACTCTGTAATCTGTAGAAGTAAATCTGTGACGCTGGGAGACAGGGCGTCGTGTGTCTCACTTTTTATTAGCTCCGGGTTTTCGGACTGAAATGGTTGTTCCCGGGGAGGGCTTAGTAAATCAGTGCCAGCGAGAGGAGAGCAGGAATGGGTGTCAGCGGTCCGTGGAGGTGGACCTTGTCTCACCCGGAGGGGAGGAAGGGCAGTCACAATGTTCTGGGATCCAGGACTGTGCCTTCTGGAACTTGCTCTGGTTACGCGGTCGGACGTGTGCAGGTGTGTGGCAGTGCACTGTCCACTGCCGCCTTGTCAGTGTCCACTGCCATGTTTGCTCAGATGGCGCGCGTGACCAAGAACCGAGAGCACACCGCGGTCCCTCGGTAGGGGACGGGCAGGTGCGCTGCTGGGTCATCCCTGAGTGGCCCCGCGTGGTCCCAGCTGTGACAGGAAAGTCGGCCGCGCTGTGTGCGTAAGTGGGGGAAAAGCTGGTGGAACGGTTGGCAGGGGCTGGCTGTGTGCAGGGAGAGATCAGACTCACAAACAGCGGAGCCGTGGGAAGACGGCGTTTCCCGCCGCGCACGGGGCACTGACCGCCGTTTCTCAGAATCAGGGGAGGGCTTGCCTTTCTGTTCTTTTATTCTTCCCGCATTGTCGTTCGCTTTTAAATGTGAACTTATCCGGCTGAAGAGACAGCAAGGATGTACGTTCAGAGGAAGGACGGTGTGCAATGAGCTGCCCGGGGCCCGGTCGGTGGACGTTCGGCCATGTCACTCTAAGCGGCCAGATGAGTAGAGGGAGCGAGAGGTAGTTTATTGGTGTTAGCGTGAGAACCAACGGTGTTGCACTCAGGCTGAGTGTGCTCTGCGAGCTCACGGAGCCCGGGCCATGGATGGATGGCAGCACCCGCTGAGAGCCATCTCCTGTGCTGGACTGGGGACGCGGAGGGAAACCGTACAGTCCCTGCCTCTCCCTCCCAGCAGCTCTGAAGGTGACGTAGTTCCCCTGTGGCCGCAACGGTGCTCCAAAGGTGCGGAGCCAGTGGAGGAGGAGGCAGAAGGACGTGCTCCAGGTGGGGAGGAGGGTGGGGAGGCGGGAGGAGGTGCTGTAGGAGGGGAGGAGCCAGGGGCTTGATGGCCTGGCTTCAGGTGAGGAAAGTCTCCCTCCAGTGGGGGTGAGGGGAAGGGGGTCCCTGGCGAAGGTGGAGCAGGGAGGGCGCCGGTCCCGTGTCGGGCAGCGTGGAGAGCAGGGAGAAGCCTTGGAACATGGGCGCTTGTGTCTGGAGAATGAGGTTCAGTGGTGCACGGCTTTGGGGGCACCCTGGCACCGAAGCAGGCTGGCCCACGGCTCAGGCATGTGGTCCAGGCTGTCGTCCTGCTCTGTGACACAGGCACACGTGTGATACGTACATGGAAGACCTAGTGGTGACAATAACGTCCGGGAACAGACTCTGTTTTCATTCAGGTGGAGGGACGGGGAGGGTCTGGGAGGCCGGTTTGGGCCCGTCGGAGGGTCTGCAGATAAAACGCTGGCCCTGGGTGGTAGGAGCCACTGCCCACTGGGACATGTGATGAGGTCACATGTGTCTTCTTCTTTTTTTTTTTTTTTTAAGATTTTTATTTATTTGGGGGAGAGGGTCATGTGCAAGCAGCTGGGGGGAGGGGCAGAGGGCGAGGGAGGAGCAGACTCCCCGCTGAGCAGGGACCCCCCCCCCTGTGGGGCTCCATCCCAGGACCCTGAGATCTAGACCTGAGCCGGAGGCAGGCCCTTCACCGACTGAACCCCCCAGGTGCCCCTTGTTTGTGAGAGAGGCCAGAGGTGCAGGTGGGGTGCCCTGGGCCCAGTGGGAGGAGGCAATGTCATCCTCCTGGCAGAAACCTTGAAGGATGAGTTTGGGGGGAATCTGCACTCTCTCTGAACCACGGGTGAGTGGCTGCAAGGTTTGGAAATGGGCAGATGGGGTGTCCCTGGGGCTGCTCTTGGAGACCTTTCAGGCCAGCGGCCCTGCAGTGTGGGTTTACAGCTGGAGTGAGAGCAGGAGCTGGGGCGGCTCCGCAGACCGAGGTCACTGCCTCTGTCACAGCGGAGTGCAGGAGAGCAAGCTCGGGGTTTAGGGAAATCAGCAGGAGATTTATTTTTGAAGCTATAATTTCAGGGACCCACTGCGTTATGTCCTGTCGGGAGGCAGTTGGGTGTGGTCTGGGATTGCCAGGAAAGGAGTCAGCCCTGGGGGGCGGGGGGGGGGTGGTCACGGCCTGGAAGGAGCTGTCTGCCTGTGCCCTACCCAGCAGCTCAGGGCGGAGGGAAAGGGCAGGGGAGGTTGCAGGAAAGGGCTGCGCAGCGTGGCCACCTGTGCCCTGTCCTCCCGGATGTGGTGTTTGATGGGAGGAAGGAGTGGACGCGCATACTTTCGTAGATAAATAGGTCCAAGTGCTGGATTTTGATAGGAAGTTTTTCAAAAGGTTTTATATAACTCAAGCCGTGGTTTCCTTTCATGCCTGATGCGCAAAGATTTAAAAATTAGCCAATAATATGGATTTTCCGTGTTTGGTCTTTGTTCCAACTGGTATTAACCGTTTTCCTCAACATAAAGAAATCGTTGCCTGAATTTAAATTACACAGCATAAAAACAAGCTTTCTGATGTACGTTTACCGGCGGCGTGGTGTGGGTCCTGCAGGGGGAGAGTTCCCCTCTGGCTCCACGATTCTTACTCAAACCAGGTTGCTGGCTGTCCCTTTCCTGCCGGCGACAATTCCGTTTCTCCCAGTGACAGTGACGTCCTTCCTGATGCCTGAGTTCCTCAGAGATCTTCTGTGGCGCACTGCCCACCCCACCCTGGCACGTCCCCACCCTCCCACAGGCTTACCGCCCAGCGATTCCTGCCCTTGACCTCTCTGTTTCTCCGCTAGCATGGGGCTGACCTGCCCACTTCGTTGTCTCGGCCTATCGACCTCGTCTGGGGGCTCGGGACGCAGCCTGGCAGCCGTCTCTGCAGACCCGGCTCTCTCAGGATTCGTAGCCAGACAGAACAGAGATCGGGGCAGAGCCCGTGCTCTTTATATCATCTGGGGGAAAGAGTGAAAACGTGAAGCATTTTGTAAAGATCGGGTACCAAGTTAAAGTTTACAAACGTTCTGTCCGAATGACCCCGTCATGTAGACCCAGGGCGACCATTTGGTTGCGGGAGGAAGGGTGCATCTCTTCTCTCTGAGGCCGCCTGTCCTGCTCACTCAGTCTGTGTCCCCAGGTCAGTGGCGACAGGACCGCTGGTGTGGGGCAGGGCGTCGGCACCCCGTCTGCAGTGGCCGGACAGCATGTGGGGCCCCTGCTCGCCAGCCTCTGGGGGCATGTGGGGCCTCCGGTGTGGGGCGTCGGGGTTGAGCCCTTGACCTGCAACCCTGCCCCCTGGAGCGGGAAGCTCAGGGATGCAGCGTTCGCTGTTGTGGTGCTACCAGAGCTGGGTTTGAGCTCGGGTCTGCCTGTCGGCCAGACTTGGAACTGTCGGGCCGTGTGCCCGGGGACAGCCACAGAGCCAGACGCTGCGCCGTGGGGTGACTCGCCTGAGCACGCGACCCCACGGGTTCCTGAAAGCAGCTTCCGTGCTCCTCCCCGTCCTGGGCCGCTGGTGGTGAAAGCCGCTCCTGGTGGCTTACTCGAATTTGTCCCCGCTTCAGGTGTCCCTCAAGCAGGGGGTCGGCAGCCCCTCTCCTCTCGATCCAGAGGTCCTGTCCGTGTTTGTGCCTCCTTTCGTCACTAAGGAGGACAGTCAGACGGCCGGCGTCCCCTCTGCGACTCTGAGCAAGACCAGAAGGCGCTCCTTCAGGAAGAAGAGGGACAAGCCCAAAACAGAGCCCTGGAAGGGCCTCCCTCCTGAAGACGTTAGTGTCCCCGATGGCGTGGACCTGCTCGCCCTGCCTCAGCTCTGCTTCCCAGGTATCCCCCGCCCCGCCTTCTGCCACACCCACGGTGCCGTCTGGAAACCAAGTCAAGAAAGGGCAAGAGATGGGGCTGGTGACCCCTGGCAGCCTTGAGGTCAAAGTGCAGGGCTCAGTTGTCTCCATCGAGGGGGTTTGGGAGCTGAAGGATACGTAGTCCATGTAGTGTACCCCCGCTTGTCGGAGAACAAGTCCCCGGCGAGGGGCTGTGGGGTTGGCCAGTGCAGTCGGGAGATGTGTTTTCCAGGGATGTTTCCCCTTAAATTGGCAGGTCTGTCTTCCAGAGGTCGGCAGGTGGACCAGGACGCGTGAGCCTGCAGCGTCTCCCCCCAGGGCGTGCTTTGGTCCAGGCTCCCCGGCCCCTGTTTTCTGCGCCCCTGGGACCACAGCCCGGGCTCTCGTGCTTTCCCACCTGGTCCGCTCCCGGCAGCGGGCGGCCCTCCTGTTTCCCCCTGGTCCGTGAGAAACGCCGAGTGGCTGATGTAGAAAACTGAGTAGGGACTTGCGCTCCGTCATTTCCTGTCTGGAAGGTTCCGTCGGGAGTGGCTGCTGTCTCCTGGTCTCAGGGGTTACAACCCCGGAAGGGCGAGGGCAGCCCCGTGCCCACTGTGCTCAGACACGTACGCCTCCCCCAGGCGCACCCCAAGGGGTTTGTCTGAGGTTGTCCTCGTGCTCCTTCTCCAGATCTTGCAGAGCACAGAGGGCGGCCAAGAAATGGGCCCTGCGGAGGGACAGGGGGCGGCGGCTGGCCAGTGGCCCGACCCCCCCAAGGTGCCACAGCTGGCAGGGCGAGGCCAGGCTCTGTAGGCCGCAAAGTGGGCTCACGGGCAGCCCGGGCTCAGAGGTGGTTGCTGTGGGGTCGTGACGAGATTTCCTCTCCTTTCCTCATCCACAGGGGGCATGTACGTGGCCTCGGAGCCGAAGGAGGACTGTGTCCACTTCCTGGTGCTGACCGACGTCTGTGGGAACAGAACGCACGGCGCGGTGGTCCAGTACTATCGGCCTCTGCGCGTACGTGACTGACGCGAATTCCCTCGGAAGTCAGGCCAGGGTGGTTTTTATTTTGCCAAAATACACACCCCAAGCCACCACCCCCGTGACCACTGTCGTGGGTGTGGGTCCGTGGTGCTAAGTGCGCTCCTGCTGCTGGGAACCCCTCCTGCGTCTCATCCCAAAAGATGTTCGTCTCCCTGGAAGTCCCTCCCTCGGCCCCCCTCCTGCCTCCACGGGTTTGCCTCCTCCGGACGCCTGTGTTGGTGGACTCGGGCTGCACGTGGCCTCTGTGTCCAGCTCCCGCTCAGTGGACGGGTTCAGCGTTCGTCCACGCTGGGGCAGCAGCGCCTCTGTCCTCATGGCTGAGTCCTGCTGGTGTGCGTGAGCCGTGGCTGGTTTCCCACACAACTGCCGAGGGCCACATGGGTTCCTTTGCTCAGGGTGATGGCTTTGGGCCTCCCTTGCCCGGCAGGGCCACGTGTGTGACCCGGCCGGCATCTCGGGAGCTTGTGGGGGCCGCCATGCACCTGAAGAGGTGGCGTGACCCGCTGCCTATGTCGGAGGGTTTTGGGGAGCAGAAGGGGCCCCACTGCTTCATCCAGAAAGTCTAGGAACCCACACTGAGGGGGAGGTGGCGGCCCGGATTTTCCTCCCTGCTCTGCCGTCAGAGGCGGGGGCAGCTGCGTTGGGAGAGTTATCCCTAAGTGTGGGGGGCACAGGGCACAACTCGATGGGCTCTGTCCCTTCCTGCCCGTGGAGTGTCACGGACGCACCTGGCGTGCGTCAGAAACATGGGGGAGCCCCGCATCCTGCTGGGGTCCGAGCGCACAACCTCAGTGTCTGGACCAGGCGTCCCCTGGGTGGGTGGCGGGCAGTACGGGGAGGCCACCCCTCAAGGCCGTGTGTGTGGGCGGCTGCAGCCATGACATGGACAGCAGGCCTGCCTGCCTGCCCGGGTCAGGTAGGGGTGGGAGACGAGAGGGCCCGAGTTCTTGCCCCTCCCTGGTAGTGCTTCCAGCGGACCCAGGACGGGAGGCTGGGTCATTCAGGAAGGTGCCGGTCTGTGAAGTGATTGCTATGAGAAGTACATGTTATTTTTATTATCATTACATGCATTTGAAAAAGGTCACAGCCCTCAGCTTTGCCCGTGACTCCCCCTACACCTGGCCCCCTACACGGCCGCTCGCCTGTCCTCTCAGAGCCTGCATGGTTTCGGGGTGTTCCCCGGGCCCTACGTGCCGGCCTCCCCTCCCTCCCCGTGTGTCCAGGGACCACCCACGCCCCGCCTTGCGCGCGCGGCCCCTCCCCGAGTGCAGACGGTGCTGGGGTCCTCCTGTGCCGGCCGCCCGCTCCAGGCACGACCCTCCTGCTCTCATTTAATCCGCAGCACAGTGCACCGAGCCCGCCCTCCAGAGGAGGACGCGGGCAGTCGCACGGGCAGGGGGGTGACTTGCCCGGGGCCCCCAGCACACTGACCTGTGGGCAGTGGGCGTCGGTGCGATGTCGGTGCGCAGACGAACGATGCGCCCGCTGCTTGCCGGGCTCTGCCGGCCCCTGTCTCGCAAGACCCTTGCGTTCGCACCAGCTGCAGGTGAAGCCGCTGTCCCACCCCTCCCTCCCGACACCCCGAACCACCCACCCTGGGGGCCGGATTGCGGCCCCCCGTGACATGCCACTCGTACGCTCCGTGGCGGTCTGTGCCTCTGGAATCCCGGTGCCGGGTGCTTTCTCCAGCTGAGACCCCCCAGCTGAGACCCTCCCCCCGCCCCAGCACACACAAACGCTCGGCGCTGCAGCTTTTTCCTTCGTGAGCAGAGCCCGCGGCCGGTTCTGTTCTCGCTGTGGGTCCCTTCCCCCGGGCGGGGCGGGTCTCAGCACCTCTGCCACCTCAGCACGTCATGAACCGCGGACAGCAGGCCCCGGGAGCGGGGAGGGGGGTGTCCTGTGTGGACTGGGACTCCCAGAGACACCGGGGGCCTGTCTGCTGTGACTGGGGCCCCCAGTGGCATGGCGAGGGGACCATCCACACTGACTGGGACTCCGGAGGGAGCGTGGGCCGGGCGGTGGGGGAGCTCGTGCCGTCCAGGCCCCTGCCCTCTCGCCCCCGTCTGCAGGGGCCCACGCTGCTGATGATAGAAGCCGGGAGCGGCTGGGCCGGGAGGTGACACGGGCCTGTGGCTCTCTCTGCAGGACGCATCGTGTTTCTACAACGGCAAGGCGCACTGGGAGCCGTCCTGGCCGACGGCGGGCGTGGCTGGCTGCTTTGTCCCCTTCGCCGTGTGCGTGGTCTCCAAGCTGCCCTATTACAACGCCCTCAAGGACTGCCTGTCCTGGTGAGCCGCGCGTCCCGCGTGTCCACGAGGCCGCCCCGGTGCTGGCGGGTGGTGGACGGGCTCTGCTGTGGCTCCGGGAGCTCCCGTGAAGGCCCAGAGGCTTCCGGAGGTGGTAGTGTGTGGGCGCTCGGCCAGACAAGGGAGGGCGAAGCCAAGCTGTGGGGAGTAAAATTGGTGCAGACGATTTGATGTTTGGTTTTTCAAAAAGACGCGCATGAGAAATGGCTCTTCCGGCTGAGACTGTCAGGAGGCTACCCCCGTCAGGCCTGGCAGTTCACGGGCAGTTGACGAATCACCTCCCTTGGTGGCATCTTCACATTCACGCTGGCACCCAGTAGGAGGCCTGAGGACCTAGAGAACTTATGGCGACTGCAGAGAGCGTCGCGCTCGCTGCCCGCGGTCGGGGGACGATGGTGGCGCGCAGACACGGTCCAGCCCCTGGCCACACGCGCCCTGGCCGCCTGGTTTTCATTCTCTCCAAGTTCTAGTTTTGGAACTCGCAGTGGTTTCATGAAAGACGGGGCGGTCCGCGGAGGCTCGCCTCCATGCCGTAATACCCACCGCCACCCCTGGCAAGTCACAGGCTTCTAGAAAGAGAGTCATTTAGGTTCTCGGCCTGCGGTCAGAGGGACGAGCAGGATCCTTCCCGGCCGAGCTCAGGATCCATGGAACTCAAGTGCCAGCGCCTTCACGTTTCAGCTTTCCAAGTGCGGCTTGTCTGTGCGCAGGGCGTGGGTCCAGCCTGCGTCTCACTGCCCGGCACGAAACGCCTCGTAGGACAGAGCGCGCCCTCGGTCTCCCGCCGGGGCAGCCTCAGTGGAGCGCGTGCGCGTGGGCATGGCGTGGGCAGTGATGGGATGAGAAGGTAGGGAGGGTCCCCGTTTCTTTAGTTAACCCTTCATCTTCAGCACCGGAGGGTAGAGGGCACATCTGCCCATCTGCAGTTTCCCCTTCGGGGAGGCAGGGCGGGTGATCCCCCCTTCCTCCAACGGAACAGGTCTGCCCGCACAGCGCCCGCCTCTGAGGACGACACCGCCTGTGCCTTCTCGGGTCGTTCCCGTACCACTGGCAGCAGATGCCGTCCTGCTGGACACTGAGGCACATGAGTGTTTAACTTGAAAAACGTGTTCGGTTTCCCTGCTTCTCGAGTTTTCTCTCTCGGTGGTCGTTGCTACGGAACGGGAACTAGAAAATAGAAAAAAACAAATGACAGCAAACCAAAAAGCAGTTTATAAATGTAGATTTATAGATTTTTAAAATCTGTTTTTCTGCTATCATGGCAGCATGTAAACTGTGCCTCTGTGGACAGAACTTGGGAGAGGATGCTTAGCTGGGTGTGGAGAATTGGGTTATGGAAAGTCTTTGTTCTCTTGGGTTTTTTTTTTTAACTCAATACTATTCTTTTACCATAAGTAACATACAGAAGGACTATTGAATTATCTCTAAATTCTGACACTGACTCCAGGAAGAGCTATGATTTGTTACTTAAAGGAAGAGTGTTCGCACTTGGCTTGCGGGCATGCGTGGAGGACGAGGCTGGGGTCCGGCCCAGGGCACCGAGGAGGGTGTCCGGCACGGTTGGCTGAAATTTTCCAAGTGTAGACACCGTGTCACCACTACTGCCGTTAACACAGAAAACATTTCCACCCCGCACAAAAGTCCCCTCAGGCCTTGTGGTCGCTTCCCAGCGACCCGCATACACCCGGATTTTTTTTGACAAATATAGTACAGTCCTGTAAATGTATTTTCTCTTTCTTAAAATTTTCTTAAAACCGTTTTCTTTTCTGCAGCTGACTTTACTGTAAGAACACAGCATATAATGCATGTAAGACACGACTGCCTGTTCGTCCACTGGGTCACGGGTCATGCTTCTGGTCGGCAGTGAGCAATTAGTAGTTCAGCTTTTTGATGGGGTGGGAAGTTCTATGCAGGCTTTCAGCTGCGTGGGGGGAATGGGTGCCTTTAACCCCTCACATTGGTCAAGGGCCAACCATACTTCAAAAGTCAGAATGCATTTGGGAAACAAACGTGGTCAAGCACTTGCTTTTGAGATGTTTACTTGCTGCTGAAGTAGGACCCAGGCAGAAGATGGCACGAATTCCTGCTGCGGAACCAACACCCACAGCAAGAAACAGAACGTGGCCGGACCCCACCCCCCAACACCCCACACTCCCTGTACCCCCTCTGCAGGCAGGCCCCCCCCCGACCCTGGGCGACCGTGCCCTGCCGTCTCACGTCCAGGGTTGTCCCCATTGCCGGACGGCCCCAGAGCTGCCGGCAGACACATGAGCACAGAGTAGAAATACTACGATGACCATTGGAGGCTCGTACTTATTTTGTGATTTGATGTTTTTTTTCTTTTAGTTTATTGACTCATCTGAAGCTCTGTAAAGATTTCGAAGTTGACAATCACATAAAAGATTTTGCTGCAAAACTGTCTTTAATACCTAGCCCGCCACCTGGACCCCTTCATTTGGTAATTAAATCTGGAATTTTGTCTTTTCTTTGCAAATAGCTCAAGTCATATGATGATGGTGGTTTTAATGTTTTAAACTATTTCTTACGTTCTGGTGTGTTTTAATTAGGCTTCTTGGGTTCCTTACAGAATCATCTGATTACACAGTTTCTAAAGATGAGTTTGCCCGGCGGCCCGTGATACATAGTGTTGAGCTGGTGGTGGCCCCGTTAGTGCTTAACACACCTATGCTTTACTTGCAGAAAACATACAGAATTTACTTCAATTACAAATTTCCCTTTGGTTTATTTGTCTGGCATATTGAGTATTACATTGACTCATGTTTTCTCCTGTCCACGGTGATTCACGAAAAGTACCCAGCTTATTTTTTGGTTTTTCCCAGTGCCACTGTGTTGTTGATTGACTGGCCAAGCTTCCTGGGGATCTGGGTTTCCCTGGCATGCTCGTCCTGAAACGTGGTTGGCTCTACGTGAGGGTTTTGGGCTAAGGAGAGCTGTGGGCAAAGGCAGCCCACGTTCCCCCTTGGCTGAGTAATGGGCCAGATAGCCAAGCTGTGGGGACACCTGTCTGGCTCAGCAGTTTCCAGACTGACGCAACCACCCGGTGCTTCCTCGTTCTCCGAGAGGTGCCCGCCAAGTTACTGTCTCGACGCAGATGTAAATGTCGACCCTGTTCCGCTCAGTCCCTTCTGGGAGATGAGACAGATCTCCGTTCCCTACGTATGGTTATTCACAGTTGGAAAGATTTGTTTAATTTTGCAGGAGACGTGGGATTATGAACTTAAATTGTATATTTTTAATATCACCCTACAGTGTGTGGGGTCGGGGGGAATCCTGCCTGATGCATTCCAGGCCCAGAGACAAAGCAGGTTGCCTGCATACCTTGGTTCCGCTCCCAGAATCCTGTGTAGGGACATTTGGTGGGTACTTGTTTTGTGCAAGGCCCTCATCTTTATTATGTGGATAATGGTATTTTTTTATGATTCAGCGAAGTCATCAGAGTTTCCCTGCTTGTTCAATTCAGTCAACAAGTATTCCCTGAGGACCAGCTAAGCAGGGAACAAAACCAAGTATGGGACAGTCTGAGGGTTGGCCGTCGGTATTGGGTTCTGCCTTCGAGCGTGAGTAAGGCTCGAACCTGTACCAATCTTCGTCCCTCGGAATCTTGCATTGAGTCATATGTGGTTCTCCGACTTTTGCTGCCCTCATGAGAAAGCTTCCTGGGAGTCATTCTGGGTGCCTCTTCTCTTCACCCCTGCGTTCCCTCCATCACTCACCCCTGACGGGCCAGCTCCTGGCATTTGCCTGTAGTCCCCCCCCCCCACCACCAATGCAGGGCTACGGGCTTCTCCCATCTGTGTGACCTGAGGAGCCGCAGGTCTGTCCACGTCCATTCTTCACCCTTCGTTCAGTTCATGCTTTGCACAGTGGCTGCAGAGACTGTTAACATCGCTCCGTTGGGCTCTCCTTTTATGCTTAAAACCCCAAATGGCTTCTTGCTGTGTACCTAGCCAGTCCTACCTCTCTGGCCCCTGTGTCATCACCGTCCTCCTCTGTCTGTATCCTCACCCCCTTGCTCGCTGTTGTCCAGCCACACTGGGTGTCCCTCCGTCCCTCATGGCTGCTGCCCCAGGGCCCTTGCACATGCTGTTCCTGGAAGTCAGGTTCTTCGCGACAGCCTCTGTGACCGCCCACCTCATCTCCATGCCCTGTCCCCTTTCCGCGGAGCCCAGCCCTCTCTGTAGTTGGGGCTCATGCACGTGTTTTGCTTCATGTCCCTCTTCTCTGTTGGCCTCTGAGCTGCATGAGGAAGGAGCCCCCTGCCGAGCTGCATGTGTTACCACACCCGCCCTGCCCTTACTGCTCCCACAGTTGTGGAGCGGAAGAAGGAACGGATGGGTCGTGTTTTGGTGTTAGCCTGCCGTGCTCTCAGAGTGGGGCCTGCCTCTCGCTTCTGGTGCGTCTGTCCGAATGAGCTGAGCCCGGCTCAGGCCTGCTATTGTGACCTTCCCTTTGCAGCCTCACCAGCTCTGAGGCTGAGATGGGGCCCTGGCCCATCTTCGGGGGTGTTGAACCACCGTGGCTGTCCCTTGTTTCTGAGACACGCGAGGCCAAGGTTCTCCTCTAATCCAGGAGCCGGTTCAGGAATTTCCAGAACCCACTGCAAACAAACGTCGGTGGCTGGTGGTCAGGAGCTGCAGTTCCTGTGAGTCAAGTGTGGGGTCATCTCCGGTCCGGGTCGGAAGAGGCGGCGCCCAGCCTCAGCCCGGCCTGGCGCCTGGACCACTGGCCCGAGGGCAGGAAGGACACCCCACGGCCCCGGCTTGCTCTGCTGCTTCTCTGCCCACCAGTGGCTCTGACCTCATGGGCTTTCAGAGCTCGGGCCGAGTTACTGGGTGTGAACGCGGAACGTGCCTTTCCCTTCTCACTGTACCTGACTCACTTCCTGTGTTGCTCTCGGTGGGGGCCCATGTTTGTCTGGGGCTGCAGTCAAGCGAAGCATAGAAAGTGTTTCTCTGAAGTGTCTGTGCCTCAGTTTCTTCCCCTGTGAGGTGGGGGGCCCCAGAGCCCAGCTCAGAGGGTGTGGGTCTCACGCGTGGCGAGGTCGCTGGCCGGGGGGCCCCGACAGCGTCCCTGGTAAGAATGATTGGCGTTTGTGTTTAGTTTTTATCTGTGGTTGGGAAGCTGGTCGACATGTTTGATTTTTTTTTTAAATATCGAGGGGAGTTTTCCACATACGCTTCACCATGTTTCCTAGTTCCTCGCCCCTGGGAGCGTGTAACTCTGCTCCTGCTTGTGCCGTTACTGTCCACACAGGCGCACCCGCCTTGTTTCTGACGCGTCCTGCTTCCGCAACCGGTGGGTGACAAGACGCTGCCCTCGGGGGCACTTGCAGAAAGTGGTCCTTTCTTGTCCTCTCTGTGCAAGCCGTCACACACGGCAGGGGTGACACAAACGGGAGGAGGTGTGGATGCTGAACATTCGTTCTGGAACCTTCTCTCGCGAGGGCTCTGCGTCTCTCTGTGTCTCTCGTGTGTCCTCTTCCATACGTTCCCTGGCGCGACCTTCTCTGTCCTCAGATTCTAATCTCCTCCCTGTGTTTTCAGCCCGGCCCTGCTCACACTCCGTTCTGCTTGTCCCCAGCTCCGGGGGTGCTGCTGGGGACCCTCCACAAGACTGGCACCCATGGCCAGGAGTGAACCTGCCAGCAAGCTGCAAGGCCCCTTGGTGGAGGGGCCCCTAACGTCCTCCTCCACCCACTGTGTCCTTTAACACAGAGCGGGCGTTTTGCAGATACCAAATTCGAATTGAAGTGTTATTTTGAAATACTATCACTTGGAAAAATAAAGTCTTTTCTGCGATTTCTTGAAGTGCATGTCTTTAAGGCTTTGACAGTTATGTTGAAAATATTAAGAGAATTCGTAATGTGCAGGAGCATTCTGGCTAGGATGAAGCTGACCGTGCTTGAGTTTGAGCCTGTGCTGACCGGAACACACGTCCGGCGTCACTCACTCTGCACCGACGGGCAGTTTGCTAGTGAGTTAGGGGTGCAGGCGAGACTGGCTGACGAAGGTCTTCAGTACTGGATCTGCGCGGGAGCCTTTCTCTGCGGTTGTGCGTGTCGAGACTGTTTGGTTCATGGGACATACACGGTGACAGCCTGAGTCTTCAAACACGTTCCCGAACTCAGACGCCTTTGGCGCCTAAACGGAGAGTCTGGGTGTCTTTCAGTCTCTACTAGGAGCGGCTCTAAACTAATTACGAACTTGGTCATCACAGATATTTAACATGAAGCCACTGCAGATCGTGTTTCCCTCCCGTGCGGACCCCGAGAGCCCGGTCGTCGACTTGGACCTCCACTTGCCGTTGCTGTGTTTCAGGCCCGAGAAGGTGCTGCAGGTATGTGTCCCTCCGGACCTGGGACAGCGTCTTGGTTGGCTTAGTGGGCATTTAACCTGTCGTCTGGAGGACAATTCCAGGGCACGTGTATTCCAGAATATTCCAGAATGTTCTGGAATGTTCCACTATGCACTGGGGATAGCTGCTTTTTGGCTTCAAGCAGACATTCAGGACAGTGCACGCCATTGACAAGTAGTGCTTTTTGGGGGGTTAAAGGGGCTTTTTGTTTTGGCACATGGAGCTGGGAAACTGGGTGAGAACTGGCTTCACACGCGTGGTCAGTGCTTGGAGCACGGGCGCAGGCATGTACACGGTGTTGTCGGTTTCCCCAGATCCTGACGTGCCTCCTCACGGAGCAGCGGATCGTGTTCTTCTCCTCCAGCTGGGCTCTGCTGCCGCTGGTGGCCGAGTGCTTCCTGGCCTACCTGCACCCGTTGCAGTGGCAGCACACGTTCGTGCCCGTCCTGTCGCGCCAGATGCTGGACTTCGTCATGGCGCCGACGTCCTTCCTCATGGGCTGCCACCTCGACCACTTTGACGAAGTCAGCAAGGTTAGACCTCGACCGTTCACTGGTGAATGTCAGATCCTTGTGACCCCTGCGGGGACCGGGAGAAGTGGCTTCAAAAGGGTCCCGCCAGGAGGGCCGCGTGCTCCAGCCACAGGGAGATGGTGGTCCCTCCCGTCCCTGGGGCTCGTGCCCCTGGTGCCACGAATACACACAGGGTGCTAGTTGCACCATCCGCCTGTGCCTCTGGGTGTGTCCAAGGCTGTAGGGTCTTGGGCGCTGCGACCCTGTGCTGCCTGCCGACCCGCTTAAATTCCCAGGGTTCCATGGCTTCCTGCAGCTCCAGCGAGCAGAGCGCCGGCATCTGCGCCGATGGGGCCTGCTCTCTGGCCGAGCCGTGGCCGCTTTCTCCTTTTGTGGCCTCAAGTGAGGTGCCAGACCTTGCTGAGCCTCAGCTTCCTTGACTCTGAATGACTCGTCCTCCTGGACTGGGCTCCGTGCGGGGACCATTCCACACCCGTGGACACGGCCAGCGTCCCCGCTCCCCGTCTCGTGTTTCTCTGGCTGAGCTTCTGTGGTTCCGTTCTGCTGGGGACCCTCCTGCTGGAAGGTCCTGTCCATGCCACGCATCGCTTACAGTGCCGGTGGGTGTGGGCCTCGCCGCACGCAGTGACCTTTCACTCGCTGTGGCTGACCCGCACCAGCGTGTTCGGCCCTCTTATCTCGCAGAGGTCAACTGGACACTCTGGTCGTCAGGGCTGGGGTCCCCGACAAGAAAGCAGAAAAGCCGGGCAGCTGAGACCAATCCGCAGTGGCACCCGGCTTGACACCTTAGATGAGACCACAGTGGTGTCCTGTCTAGCCGCTTCTGCGGGAGTGATGTTTTTGAAACATCCTGAAACAACACCATTAACCCTGAAACACGGGTCACCGTCAAGTGAGACCGTCTCTGGTTGTCAGCCCATGAGACAGCAGCAGGTGAACAGTGACCTGCTGGTAGATGCGTGCGTGGTCAGAGCCTCGCTGGTGCCCATGCTCAGGGGCTCAAGGTTTCTTTTTTTTTTTTTTTTTTTTAAGGTTTTTTTTTTTTTTTTTTCTGGACAGAGATCATAAGCAGGCAGAGAGGCAGGTAGAGAGACAGGAGGAGGCAGGCTCCCTGCTGAGCAGAGAGCCCGATGTGGGGCTCCATCCAGGACCCTAGGATCAGGACCTGAGCCGAAGGCAGAGGCTTTAGCCCACTGAGCCACCCAGGTGCCCCTCAAGATGGTTTCTCAAAAGAGCTTATAAAAAGTCTAAACTCTGAACACCAGAACGGTAGCCCTCTTGCTCTCGGAGAGCTTTTTTTTTTTTAATTTTATTTATTTATTTGACAGGCAGAGATCACAAGTAGGCAGAGAGGCAGGCAGATAAAGAGAGAGGAGGAAGCAGGCTCCTCACTGAGCAGAGAGCCCGATGCGGGACTCGATCCCAGGACCCCGAGACCATGACCTGAGCCGAAGGCAGAGGCTTTAACCCTCTGAGCCCCCCAGGTGCGCCTCTCCGGGAGCTTCGCACCATCACGCGATAAACCTGGCCCCGCTGCCCGCCACTCTTCTTCTGGTCTCCCTCTTCATTCCTCGAAGTGTGTGACCAAGAACCCAGGCTCGGAGGGATCAAAACTCCCGTAACAGCAGTAACTGTGCCGGCCTCGCTGTCATGGCTGAGGTCGAAGGATCCAGTAGCACGTGGCATACAGTCAGTGCCTAATAACGTATATTTAGATGGTGAGCTCCTGTGGATTTGTGATACTGTGATGTCAGGCAGAGCGGGTTTGGCTTTCAAAAACACCTTTATGGGCGCCTGGGTGGCTCAGTGGGTTAAGCCGCTGCCTTCGGCTCAGGTCATGATCTCAGGGTCCTGGGATCGAGTCCCGCATCGGGCTCTCTGCTCAGCAGGGAGCCTGCTTCCTCCTCTTTCTCTCTGCCTGCCTCTCTGCCTATTTGTGATCTCTCTCTGTCAAATAAATAAATAAAATCTTTAAAAAAAAAAACACTTTTATTCACATAAAATACCACGAAGTTTGCCCGAGGAAAATGTGCAAGTCAGTGGCTCTTAGCAGCTTGGCAGAGTTGTGCCGATGGATTTTAGATGTTTTTGGCCCCATCGAGAAGACCCGAATGCCTTCGCATCACCCCCCATGGTCCTCCGGCCGCCCCCACCTCCGCGTGTCTCCGTGGATTTGTCCGTTCCGCACGTGTGGTTTTAGGGCCGTAACTGGCCTTGAGAGGCTGCCTTCGCTCAGCACAGCATTTTCTAGGTTCCGCGCCGTCCGTCCACATAGCCGTGGTTCTTGCTGCTGAATCAGATCTTATCGTGCGAATGTGCCACAGTTTCTTTGTCCGTCATCTGTCGACGGATGTTAGAATTGTTTCGACTTTAGACTGTCGTGACCGGTGCAGCCGCGAGCCGTCCTGTGCGTGTGAGCTCCCGTGCGGACCTGTGCTGTCCCCTGCCATGGGCGGCAGACGCTCACCGTCCAGCCACATTCTCCACCCCCACCCCCCGCGCTGTGCATTTCTGTCCTCCTGTCCGTCCTGGCGAGGGGGACGTGGCGTCTCACTGTGGATGTGGTGTGCGTTTCCCCGGCGACGAACACCAGAGCACGTGCACGTGCCCTGCTTCCCGTCAGCGCTCACCGCTGGTGCTGTCACGTGCAGCCTGGAGCGTTTCGGAGCGAATCCCGGGAAGGTGCTCGGGGCCCTGTGGGGACTCGCCGCTCCTGGGGAAGAGCCGGTTCTCGCGGCATTCTTGCCAAAGCCAGTGACTCACCAAGTAACAAACAGATTTTGTGGAAAGGCCATTCAGACCTTCATGGAAGGAATGGAAAACGTCTCCCAGTCTGCCCGCAAATGAGGAAGAAATCAGGCTGTGCTCTCAAGTTGAAAATGTGTGCCTTTTTTTAGACCTTAAGAAAAAACCACCTTGTTTCAGGCCGTTCCCCCGGGAACCTTCATGGGCACGTCCAGCCGGCAGCTCCCACCCGCAGTCAGGAAGGAAGCCTACTCAGGATTTACGTGTTCTGGAAGATTCAGGACAGGCAGCATGCTGGAGAGCGTGTTCGGTTTGGACGTTTTCCTCCGTGGGGCCGGGGACTCGGATGCTGTCGTGCGGCACGCATGTGCAAGAATGTTCATGAGGGGCCGCACGGCCCACCTCGCCCTGTCAGCCATGTGTTTGGGCCGGAAGACGACGTGTGCTCGGTTCCCATGCCGCCTGGACACGCATTCAGTGTGGGGCCGTCAGAGCGCCCGGGGGCTGCCAGGGCGGGACTCGGTGCCTGTGTATCTCGTCACACATCAGGCTTGACCAGGAACCTGGTACACAGTGCAGGAATCCTAAGTGTGTGCTCCTTGAGCTCGGGGCCCGGCCCACCCCCAGCCCTGGAATGTTCTCTCCAGGCTCCCTGAAGTGGCCGGCAGTGTTTGTACCCGGGTTGGGGAAAGCCAGAGACCCGTCTGGAGTCCTGACTCGGACTGGGGCGGGTTCCATCCAGTCTAGCTTGTGGACGTGACTCAGGGCAAGCCCGCGTTCCTTGGTGGGACAGTAGAAGGCGCAGTATGTGATTCATCCGCGGTGACGCTGCCGTAGGGAACGCAAAGTGTGTTTTTGTGTTTTCAAAGGCGCGTGCAAATGCAGAATCTTAATCGATCTTTCTCAAACTTGCAGGAAGCTGATGGTCTAATTCTGATAAATATGGATAACGGGAGCGTCACGTGTTCTGATGACCGGGAGGTCGACGTCCCCGACATCCCCCTGCTGGCAGCGCACACGTTCATTCAGAGGTAAAGGAGGGGGTCGAGTGCGCCCGGACGGCTCCGGTCACTTCTGCGCTTCTTGCCCGTCTTACATTCCAGAGCCGAGCTTTTGTCTTTAGAGTTTGGAAGTTATTTGTGAGTGTTTTAAGGTGGAAGTCATTAGTCCTTGTTCTGAATGTGTCTAGATACCGGTTATGGCCCCACTGAGTCAGGTGACGGTCCTGACCCCAGAGACCTCCCACCCTCTCTGCCCTGTGGTCTGCCTGTGACTTTTGAGGTTCCCTTCCCCTCCCTTCTGCCCTCTTCTACTCTCCCTCCCCTCCCCCCTCCCTCCTCCCTCCTCCCTCCCCCCTCCTTCCTCCCCTCCCCTCCCTACTTCCCTCCCTTCCCTCGCCCCCCCCCACCACAGACGTGTATACAGACCCACATGATGCCCCCACGGGGCAGGATCTGTGAGCTGCCCCTCCGCCATACAGCGCAGAGGTGGGTGCCTCCCCGAGTGAGCGAGACGTTGTCCTGTCTGGGTTCAGGGTCAGGTTGACTAAGGTCAACCCCCATCAGCGCTCTTACCGCCTTGGCCACATCGGGCAGCCACAGCTTCTTCCTGGAAGGGCCAGGGTAGGCTCTGGCCTGTGTCGTGTGGGGCTCCAGGACTTTCTTGCTGGAGCTGCTTCTGGGGTGGGGAAGGAGCTGACGTTCCTGTCTGCCGGGACGGTCCCCGGGTGGGGGTGGGGCGTGTGGCTGCCCCTGGGTGTGTGCAGGGCAGAGGAGCAGGGTGTGGGGTGGAGTGTCTCCGGCGTGAGCACGGGGAAGCCAGCATTCGCCACTGTTCACATCTTGGTGAGCAGAAGCCGCCTCGCCCGGCTCTGGGAGTCTGACGATTTGGCGCTGCCGGGCCTGGTGTCTGGTGGTTCCCAAGCATGCGCTTCGGTGGCACGTCCCCCGTGGGATGGGGGCCCTCTGCTCGTCCGTGTGGTGGTGTCCGATTCGAGGACAGACCCGGTGGCTTGTGTCTGGCCCCCACCTGGTGGGACGTGCCTCCTACAGCCTCAGCCACGTGAGTTAACCCGGTACGGGCGTGGCGCCTCGTGAAGGCTCCCGGGCCGCTCCAGGCGACGGTGGTCACTGTCCCTGAGGTCCTGGGGTGCTGGGGTGTCCGCACAGGGCCTTTGGTGGAGCGGGACAGGAAGCAGCGCCCTTTCCCGAGAGCCCTGCTCCTCCTCACCCTCTCTGTCCGTCTTCCTCTTCCTCACCTTCATCTGTGTTCACGGTGTCCTCCCTGCTCCCCGACCTCCCCGGCGCAGGACAGGGGCCCCAGCTCTCCCGGGCGGAGTGTTGCGGAGTGCCCAGGCAGGAGGGCCAGCCTTCTCCTCCGGCGGAGGGGTTGTCCCTGCACACAGCATGCAGGGGGAGGCCGTGGCCCCAGGCAGCACCACGATTCTGTATGGATTCCCTCCCCGCCGTGCCCCTGTGCTGCCGGGTGCACGGCCAGCTCAGGTTCCTTCTGACTGGGGGGTACCTGAACGGGTCAGCTGGGGTCGGTGGGGCTGGGACACCATCCCCAGGAACAGCTTCTTGTCACACGCAGGGGTGAATCTAGAGCGCTCCCCAGCCCGCCCTGGCCCTGCTGGCTACTGGACCTGGTCTCAGCCTGCCTCCCCGCCCACCCCTCCCACAACTCCTGCTCCTGCGGGGCCTCCAGCTGCTGGCTGGCCGCCCCCTACCTGCTTGGGGCATTCCCGTCTGTCTGGCGTCTCACCTTGCAGGACTAGGATCCTCGAGAGGCCCCCTCCAGCCACCAGCGGGCTCTTTTCCGGCTGTCCTGGCCTCCGACCCTCCCCCTGCCCCATGATCTCCTATTTGGGGTGTGCTCCTCTGTTTTTCTTTTTCTTCCCTCTTGAACGTAAGCCCCACCCTGCAGCTTGGCCTGTGGTCCCCACGCAGCCCACGCCCAGATGGCACCTGGCGTTTGGGGGCGCTCAGGAAACACGGGGCGGACACAAGTGCATTGGGTGTGTGTCTCCTGCAGTAACCCGCATGCTTGCTGGATGGTCTCCAGAGCTGCGGCCTTGATCGTGCTGGGGAGGCGGGGGACCCCGGGGTGGCCGGATGCCGGCGTCTGGAGAGCGGGTGGCCGCGAGCGGTGACACCAAGGCCCTTGGGTCTGTCTGGTCCTGCCAGTCGGGGCACGGTGGTGGGCAGCCCTGGCCGGGAGGCAGCCTGCGCTGGGAAAAAAAACTTTTTTGCCGGCGGCCTCGGCACGGGTGAGCTGTTCGTGTGGAGCAGGAACCAGACGCTCCGGGCGTGTGTTTGCCGTCCCGGCACGGAAGTTCCCGACGCGCCTTCCCAGCACCCAGAGTGTCAGTGCCCCTGGGAGCGCTCTCCGCCCGCGAGCGTGGTCCCGGCCTGCGGTGCTCAGCGTCCCGCCGTCCTTCCCAGGGTCCAGAGCCTGCGGCTGCACCACGAGCTGGACCTCGCGCACCTGGGCGCCAGCACGGACCTGAACGAGGGGCGCGCGCGCCGGCGGGCCTGGCAGCGGAGCCTCAACTGCCAGGTGCAGCACGCGGCGCTGCAGCTGCTGGTGGACGTCTTCAGGTACCGGAGAGCTGCGGCGGGCAGCCCCGGGTGGACGCGGCTGAGGTCCTCGCCCCTCTGACCCCGGGCCGCCGGTGGGGGCTCATGCCGGCTGTGGCCCGGGGCCAGCCTGGGGTGGGGACATCGGGTCACTGCGGGAACGAAGCTGGCCCCCCCAGCCCCCCAGCGGGCGGCAGCACTCAGGATCTGTCCCCGTCAGGAGGCCTCCCTCTGTCTCCACTCCTGCGGGTGCCGCTGTCCTGCAGGGCCCGGATGGAGCCTTTGTCTTTCGGGGGCTGCGTTCTTAGCCAGCGGGACTCCCCGTAGGACAAAGAAGTGATCAGGAGACAACAGGCCCGTGTGTCGTAGCAGGTTGTGTCCCTTGCTCGAACGGCATAGTCAGTACAGACACGGATATGTTCTTTTAATTTTGTTCTTTTGGAATGAAATCTTTTGCAAACAAGGTTGTTTTGTTTTGTTTTCTTAACACCTTATAAGCTTGACGAATTGTAAAAAAGCAGAGACTGAATACAGAGGGTCAACTCCGTGTCCCTCAGACAAGCGTTCCCTTGTCAACAGAAGGAAAGCGTTGAGGGTCCAACACAGGGAATGTGGCCCGTGGGCTCGCTGACCCCCGTGGAGACTGTACTTAGCCGCGGCAGATCATAGGTGTTCACACCCAGGGTCGGCCTGTCCGGGGTCGCCCCCTCGTGTCCTCTTTGTCATCTGCAGGAGGAAGGAGGGGCTGGAAGGGGAAGAGGGCTGTGAGGGTCCCTGGGGAGGGGAAGCCAGGCTTGTCCCAAAGCAGCTGGAGGAAAGGGCGCGCCCCAACCCAGCCCTGCCGGCACGCGGGACCGGGCTTGCAAACTGTGTCCTTTTGGTCCTTTCTGTGCTGCCAAATCACCATGGCTGTCTCCCGTATTGAAGGATGCTTCCACACTTAGACCGTCTCTCTCGTTGTCAGGGACGTGAAGAACCACCTGAATTACGAGCACAGGGTGTTCAACAGCGAGGAGTTTCTCAAAACCAGGGCTCCGGGCGACCAGCGGTTCTACCGGCAGGTGAGGAGCGGGCGGGGCTGGTGCGCACTCGCGGGTCCTGTCCCACGCCCGGGTCTGTGATCATGGCACCAGGCGGGGACGCTCTCTCAGCGTGTTAGTGTTTCATGCAGTATTAGTGTTTCCAGAAAGTTCGTTCCAGCTTGGTTGGTTCCTTTGGACCCTCTGGCCCCATCTCAGTTTTTTCCTTTTTTTGGTAAAGATTTTATTTATTTATTTGGCAGAGATCACAAGGAGGCAGAGAGGCAGGCAGATGGAGAGGGGGAAGCAGGCTCCCTGCTGAGCAGAGAGCCCGATGGGGGCTCGATCCCAGGACCCTGGGATCATGACCCGAGCTGAAGGCAGAGGCTTAGCCCACTGAGCCCCCCAGCCGCCCGCTCCATCTCAGTTTCTTGATCTGCTCTGCAACGTGTCGTTCCCCGTGACAAAATGCACCCACGCCATGTGTAGCGGCTGAGACATGTTGACAGACACGTGTGCCCGGGAGCCATCCCTCAGCCCGGATGGTTCCTGTCGCAGGCGTGCGGCCGTGGGGCCCTCCTGTCGGACGCGGCGGGGGGCGCTGGGTCGGTCCCCTGCTCACAAGCCCATGGAACATGTCTGTTCATGTCTGTTATGGGGAGTCGTGTCTGGGCTTTGAGCTGGCAGCTGGTGTGGCTGGTGCTGATCTTAGGGCTGTTCCCACATTTTCCAGGTGGGCGAGAGCAGCCTTCCCGGGGGGCTGGTCTCCCTCCTCCTGTAGGAGCTGCTGCCGCGGCCACCGAGAGCTCCCAGGCCTCCCCCTGCTCTTCCCTGCCCGCTCCTCTCTGCCTAATTCCGCGTGCTTCCCCCTCCGGGGCAGAGCCCTCTGCGCCCAGCCCAGGTTAGGGGGCCCCCGCGCAGTCTTCCAGAACTTTCTCTGCAGAGCTGCCTCAGCCCTGAGCTCCAGGCGGGTCTGGGCTGCTGCCTTCCATGGCGCCCCATCCAGCTGATGACCCGAGGGGTGTCTGAGCTCCCGTGCGCGGCTCCTCTCACGACTGAGGTCCACACAAGGGTCATTCGTGTGGGCTGGCCGGCAGCCTCTGCCTCTCTCTGGGCACTGCCCGTGTCCTCATGTCTGCTCTCTGACGTTTGCTGGACAGACACGCTTCCCCCGCTCATGGGCGCCCCGGCCGTCCGCTCCCTCCATGCCTCCTGCCCAGGGCGTAGAGCCCAGCCTGTGGGCCCATGAGATGCTGCCCACAGGGGACCCTGCCACGAAAGGCGCCACAGACAAGCACAGAGAGAAGCCGCAGGGATGCTCGCAGGCCCAGAGCAAAGGCGGAAGCCCTGCTCACAGTCGGGTCACAGCTGTGACCGGCGCCTGGGCCGAGCTCCCTCCTCTGTTGGCTCTGGGGCGTTCTCCAGCGGTCCCCGTGAGACATGGCTGTTGCCTCCCATCCCGTCCCGCCCACTCCTGCCGTCATTCTTGTGCGGGTGTTTTGCACGTGGGTTTCCAACACTTTCCTCATGGGCCCTGTGCCCCTGAAGCTCTCCTGTAACCCAGCGGAGCGGTGGCCTGTGGGCTTGAGCCTTGTTCCCTGCAGGCTGCTGGCCCACTGCAGGGAGCAGTGTGGGGACAAGGTGGGGACAAGCCCTGGATGCTGGAGGGTCGCCTTGTCCAGTGAGAGTCCAGGGCCAGGTCATGGGAGCCGCAGGCACTTGCTGTGAGGAGGAGGCTCTGGTCCCCAGAGATCTGGAGTCAGAGGCCACAAGGCACTGGCACTTTGGCTCTTGCTGTCATGGGGGGAAGTGGTTGAACTTCTGAAAGCTTGGTGACCTCAGACACGGAATGGCGGCCCGTGGCAGTGGCCTGGGGAGGACCTGGAGGCCAGCACTGCAGGGTGTGATCAGTGGGGACAGCTGCCTGCTTGGGACCTTGTGTCTGAGGAGCCGGGGGTCGGGGACAGGCCGCGGCTGGCGGGGAAGGGGCCCGGAAGCCGCTCGGACGGCTCGGCGAAGGCCAAGATCACAGCGGTAAGTGGCCTTCCGTGGTCTGTTTCAGGTGTTGGATACCTACATGTTTCACTCTTTCCTTAAAGCCCGGCTCAGCAGAAGGATGGACGCCTTCGCCCAGATGGATCTCCACACGCAGTCCGAAGAGGACAGGTGCTGCCGGCCGCGCGCACGACTCGGGACCAGACACTCGGGCAGCATGGGTTCATCTGGGGATGAATGACACGTCGACCAGAAAATCTCACATGCAGAAACCTATAACACGTGGGGCTCGTCCCCAAGAGCTTCTGTCTGGGGGGGACACCGAGCACAGTGTGCACGCCCTGCCGTCGGCCTTCCCTCTCCCGCTGCGTCGCTGCCGCCCCCCCATGCTGTTCCAGCTCTTCCCACACTGTTCCTGACAGACTTCGTTTATCTGTGTCCCTTCCAGGGGACAGTCTGTCTGTCCTCCAGCCGCTGGCCGCACGGCGGGGAGACAGGCGCTGCGCTCCCGCTCTGTGTCCTGCTCGCGTGCGGAGGAGCGGGCCGCGGGTGTCGCGTGGAGAAGAGGCGTGGGTGCTGAGGCGTGTTGTGCGGCCGTACTCGTGTCGACAAGGTGTTGCTTTTTTCTGACCCCAGATTAAACGGGATGCTGGTGAGCCCAAGAAGACCCACCATCGAGAAGATGACCTCACGGAAGTTCTCGCCCCTGCACATCGCCCACAGGCGAATGGTAGTGAGCATGCCCAACCTGCAGGACATCGCCGTCCCCGAGCTGCCCGCCCGGAACGCGTCGCTTCGCAAAGTGGACACCGCGGGCTGCGGAAGCGGCAGCATAGGTGATAACCGGCCCCGGCCCCGTCCGCACGTGGCTCCCGCCACTAGCGAGTCGCTGAACGCGCCGGGCTCTGTCTCCGCGCAGGGGAAGGCGGGTTTTGTTTTTGTTTTCGCGGTTTGAGTGTTTGAAATATTTCTCGAGTGTTTATTTTGCAAACTTATTCGTTACGGGATATGCTTTCTTACCCGTATTTTCCACCCACCAGTCACGCGCCGTAGCTAGCGGCTGTGCACGGTTTCGGTGTCCCTCACGTACATGCGTGTCTGTGTGTCCGTATAAAACACCGTGAGCTGGGGGCGGGGGGGACGTCCCGTGGCTGCTGCCTCAGGCTGAGGCCACCGGTACCCGGTGCTGCCCCCTGGTGACCGCACACAGCAGAGCGGCGGGCCGAGGGAGCAGAGCACCGGGCCGGCCGCAGTGGGGGCCGTGTGTCCAAGAGAAAAGCCCTCCATGACAGAGTAGGCGTCCCGGAGGTACTGCTGCATCTCCTTTCGCTGTTTCTCTCCTCGCTGTGTGGGTCTAGGCAGCTGGCGTCCCCTCTCTGGGCCTGTAATTCCTCTTTTGTCAAACCCAGGGATGTTTTTCACCCCCCGGCTGTGCTCGCTCCACTGTGGGAAGGTGCTCTGCCCTCTCCAGCCTCTGAACCTTCACCTGCAGCTCCCCCCACCCCAGGGGCCTTCCTCTCCTCTGGGTTTCACAGCTGAGACTCTGTCTCCCTGGGTTGAAGGGCCTACCCACACGACTGGCTGGTGCTGGTCCCCTGGTGCCACCGGACAGGCCCTTCAGTGACATTTGTGGAAGGAATTAGTGGGAGACACACGGGGATGAGGTTGGCTCTGGGCACCTGGGACACGTGAAGCCTCAGTTTGCACGTCTGTACGATGGGGTTGATGGCAATGGCCTTCTCACAGAGTGGCCGCCCAGCTCAACGAAACCAGCAGTTTCTGGGGCTTGGAGCTGCCCAGAGGCGTATCGCGCTTGTGTCGTCAGCGTGACCCTCCCGCGAAGACTCACTACCAGGTGTTTCCGTTCAGTGCTAGCGTCCTAGCAAATAAGATCCTTCCGACTCTCAGGGTGCCGTAGAAGCGGTGGGGGGCACTCAGCTCGGGGGCACGTGGAGCTTTCTGGAAGAGGCACAGAGGTTCTCGCTTGACATGGCACGCAGGGCCCAGAATGTTGACGCAGACAAGGGGACGGGGACCTGGGTCTATTCTCGCGTCTGCTGATGGTGCACGTGTCTCTTCTCGGCTCTAGCTCTGAATGTGAGTCCGAAGCCGACGTACACGTTCAAGATCCCGGAGATCCACTTCCCGCTGGTGAGCCAGTGCGTGCAGGCCTACTACGCCGACTGCGTCGCCCAGCTCACCAAGGCCATGAGCCTCCTGGCCCCCGACAGCTCCGTGCTCCTGGCCCGGTACTTCTACCTCCGCGGGGCGGTGCACCTGATGCACGGGCAGCTGCTGGACGCCCTGCTGGACTTCCAGAGTCTCTACAAGACAGACATCCGGATCTTTCCCGCCGATCTCGTGCGGAGGACAGTGCGGTCCCTGTCGGGCCCCCAGCGCGCCCAGGCCGAGCAGGTGCCTGAGCTGCGACGGCTCATCAGCGAGGTGGTGGACAAGGCCGGCGAGGCCACGAAGCCCGACGACCGTGTGAAGAACTTCGAGCTGCCCAAGAAGCACATGCAGCTGGACGATTTCGTGAGGAGGGTCCAGGAGTCGGGCATCGTGAAGGACACCGACATCATTCACCGACTGTTTGAGGCGCTCACCGTGGGTAAGCGGCCGGCGGGGCCCAGACGGTGGGGTGGAAGCTCATGGGGCCGAGTCCGCCAACCCCGCTGTGAGCCCGTGGGGGGCTCCACCTGAAAGGCAATCGCAGGACCTGCGGGGGGCGAGGGGCCGCCCTGGGGTCTAGGGGAGCGTGCAGATTCCGAAGCTGTGGCAGGCTCGCTGCTATCCCAGGCCCCACCCCCTGTGCCATCCCCACTGCCCCCCTGCCGGGGCGGCGGGAACGTTTCACATGACCCGATGGCGCAGACGGGCACACTGCCATATTTACTGCCGCTGCCTGGCTCGTTTGGGACCTTTCTGCCCACCCCCACCCCCACAAAGGGACCAGCGTCCCCTTGAGTCTGCTCCTCCGACCAGGTCTTTACGTGCTCACTGAACGCGGTACGTGGGTGCGTGTGGTTTCAGACGACATGTGTGCACCCGGCCGCGCCGTCCGCGGTCGCTCCGTTCCTCAGCCTTCTGCTGTCACAACTCACTGTCCGGTTTATTCACTGGACCTGCCGATGCGGCACAGCGGGAACGGGGCACGTCGCACCTGTCTGCGCGGCCGTCGGTGGCACCCGGGCCTCTTACTTTCCAGACACTGCCCTAGTGAGCTTCACCGTGCCCGCTTCCGTGTGTTGTGCCCGGTTGTGCCGGGTCTCCCGGGGCTGGTGCTGAGAAGCCCAGTCGGGGTGGGGAGCTGCCTGCTTGCCCTCGGGGCAGCACGGCCTGTGACACACCCACGTTGCCGTCCTGGATGTCCGGCTGGTCTGATGCGCGTCCGCTCGCACGCTGGGGGCTGCTCTGGTGTCTTCTGTCCGTTTCTACACTAGGATGTTCGTCTTTTCCTCACGCCGCGTGGGAGAGCCTTGTGTCCCCTGCAGCCCGGCAGCATCTCCCGTCTCATCCGGGGCCCCCGTGGGCAGGCTCGGCCAGCTGGGTCTGAGGGGGACAGGTGCTCACAGAGAGGCCTGGGCAGCGGTGTGTGGGGCTGTCGGGAAGGGGGAGCGTGGGCCCCCATGACTCAGCAGCCCTCAGGGGAGACCCTGCCCCTTCCCTTTGGGTGGCCTCTACGAGGACACAGGACCAGCCTGTTCAGGGGCGAGGCCTGAGATACGGTGGTGTACGGCCACTGGTGTCACTGTTCTTCGGGAGCGAGACGTCCAGGCTGTGCGTGGCTGATCCGAGATGGCACCAGGCTCTCCTGGTGTGGCCTTGTGGCTTCATGGCATGGTACGCCGATGGCTCCAGGGAGCACTGTTCTCCCAGTGGGAAGCACAGGGTCTGTCCCCACTCCTGTGGCCAGAAGTGTGTTCCACAGCCTGTAGCTGCCTGGGAAACATAGTTTAATGGCCAGACATGTGAACAGTGTCCAGCTTCCAGACTTATGCTAGCAGCAACCCAGGGGATGCCGGGGAGGGGTGGTGGGGGGAACCAGCGGACGTGGCCCACATGGATGGGCCATCGACGGCCTGGTTGTCACTTTGGTTCCGTTCACATCACAAAATTAGTTAATGGTCCCGACCCTGGGGTGTGTGAGCCGCTGTAGCACAGGCAACACCCGACGGGCGTTTCATCCTGACGGCTGCGGGTCGGAAGAGTCTGGGAGCTCAGAGATGAGCTCAGCTGTCTCAGAGCGAGTTGCTGCGGTCTGAGAACACATCTGAGATTTTGTTCAGAAGATTCCCGTCACTGTCTTGTCGTCGTACCTGTTAACAGACATTTCAGAGTCTGGTGTTGACACTGCAGGACCGGTAGCTGCCCCCGACAGGCCGCAGGGCAGGAAGGTGGACGTGTGTGCAAGCTTGGGGCCCGGACTGCCGCCCGTGCTGCGAGATGGGGGTGTGTGGGTGACGGGCACGCAAGGGAACAGCCAGCGTTTCTGGGCAGAACTGGAGACAAATGGATGTGACCTGTCTACAGGGGCGCATGCAAGAGCCGTGGGGGTGCGTGGCGGCCCCTCCAAGTGCACGGTGGACACGTGGTGCTCACAGATACGCGTGCTGTCCGCAGCTTGCACTGTCCAGTTTCGCTGCTGCCGCGGCAGGGGTGGTGGCCAAGGCCTGCTGACAGCCGCAGGGACAGCTCAGTTAGGCCATACTCACGGGTGGCCGTGATAGCCAAGTCCCTGGGGGACTGTCCCAACACCGCGTTCTGGAGCTGAAGTGGGGACGTGGCTGCCCTGGACCTTTTCCGTGTCTTTTGGCCGTTTCAGATCCAGCGGGTTGGCAGGGAGGACACGGCAGGACGGCACGGCCACCCACGTGCACAGCCGGGGCACGGCCCCACACCCACCCCCTGCCAGCAGCCTCTTCCTCCCCGTGCTCGGCTTCCTGCTTTGTGAACAGGCCGCCAACAGTACCGGCCTCCTGCGGGTATGGGAGGGTCGAAGGGACCCTGTGTCGTGTGCAGCGGTGTGGAAGTGAGCCGTGTGTGTAGCTTGGCGGCTGCCCAGCCGGGACAGCCACCGTGGCAGGGAAGGGAGCATGTGAGATGGTCATCCCTGCGGTTTTATCAGGGTGTTGCATAGAATGCGTAAGAGTTCTCTGGTCCAGACATCCCGGGCCAGTGTGTGCAGAGGCCTGTGATGTAGGCCCGTTTCAGAATATACTCAGTCTGACTGGAATGTGGGTGTGTGAAGGGCCAGAGGGGCCCCGTCCTGGAGGAATTTGGGGCTGATGTAAAGAGGAGCCCTGACGTGTTTGAACGAGAGAGAGGGAGTGCCTTCTTGTGTCTTAGGGCATTCCGGGTGCCCAGGGCAGCAGACTGTGAGGCTGTGTGGGTGTTTGTTCCTGTGCAGGATGGGTGGGGGGGAGGGGACCCACTGCATGACCGAGGGATGAGAGCAGAGGCAGAACCCGGCCAAGGCAGCAGCAGACACAGGGAAACGTGGGGGTCAGAGTGAGCCGGACTTCTTGGCAGTTGAGTGAAGTGGGACTGGGGTGGTCCCATTTCCACTGTAGGGATGAGCAGGCGGTTCCCCTACACAGCTTGCTTGAAGTCCCACCAATAACCAAGGCGGCTGGGCTCCAGACCTGGGTCTCTCTTTGACTCCAGAGCCCATGACTGTTGGGTTTAGAAAGGTTACTGTATCGGGTTCGTCTTGGTTACAAATAACTTGTTTGCTCACGTAACCAAACAATACTGAGATAGTGCTAGCTTCAGGCAAGGCTTGATCCAGTGGTGGAAGAGGGTCACCAAGGATCTGGTCTCTTTAGCATTTGTTTCCTCTGAGGACTAGCTCCCGTCATGGCCCTGGGATGCCTGCCACTGGGTCCAGTGGTGCCCCAGGGCTTTAACACTGTGAAAAATGCCCCAAGAGTTACTGTGGCTACCGGGGTCAGGCCATACAGCAGTCCCCTTCCCCGGGATCGAATGCCCACGCTGGGCATGGCAGCTGGGGTGGGGAGACCTGGGTGCTGGCGCCCCCTGCTGGCGTGTGTGGACAGTGCGCCACGTCTTGGGGGGCAGACATCTGCCCGGCCCAGGCCGTGTATGTAGCTCTAAGAAATCCGTCTTCTTACCAAACCTAGGACACGAGAAACAGATCGACCCAGAAACATTCAAAGATTTCTACAACTGCTGGAAAGAGGCAGAAGCAGAGGCCCAGGAGGTCAGTCTGCCTCTGTCGGTGATGGAGCACCTGGACAAGAACGAGTGTGTGTACAAGCTGTCGAGCTCCGTCAAGACAAACCGTGGCGTGGGCAAGATCGCCATGACCCAGAAGCGCCTGTTCCTCCTGACGGAAGGGAGACCGGGCTACGTGGAGATTTCCACCTTCAGGAACATAGAGGTGAGAGCCGGCTCGCGCTGCTTGCCGCCAGGGGGCCCTTCGCGTGCAGATGTGATTGTCTTCTCCACCGAGGACACCCGGTTCTGGCCTCCCCTTCAGCCTTACGTGTGTCCTCGCGAGGCGAGCGGGATGTGTTAATCCAGCTCCGAGTGCTGCTGGGACGGAGAGGCGGGAAGGTACGGCAGCCGCGGTGAAGGTGGCCTGTGGGTGCCCCCCAGCCCCGTCCTCCAGCCCCCAACACTGGCTGGCGCAGACTGCCGCCTGGAATTCCAAAGGAAGAGGAGCGTTTCAGGGGGCAGGAGTGAGTGACCCTGTCTGAACCCGCGGACGAGAGCCTTTGTGCGGCTGTGCCGACGGGTCACGGCCTGGGTCGGCCAGGAACGCCCGTGAACTCTCAGACACGGGCGGGGGTCCAGTCGCTGGGACTGTGTCTGACAGCACGGTCACATGGAGGCCCCTCTCCGGGGCCGTCCCTCTCCTCCCGCCCGGGACCAGGCTCTGCCTGGGGCACCCTGTCCTGCGCCCCGGCCAGCCCCAGCTCTGCCCCCTCGGTCCTGGGCCTGCCTTCCCGGTCGGGTGGCCGCCGCTGGGGGCCCAGGCAGGTGCGGACAGGGCGCGTGCGCACAGGGCAGGGGGATCTCCAGACCGCCGCTCTGCCACTTTCCCTTGCCGACCCGCGTTCCCACCAGGGGACATCTCTCTACCCGCTTCTTCTCTTTTCTGCCTCCACAGGAAGTGAGAAGTACCACCGTAGCTTTTCTGCTTCTGAGAATACCCACTTTAAAAATCAAAACGGTGTCCAAGAAAGAAGTGTTTGAGGCTAACCTGAAGACGGAGTGTGACCTGTGGCACCTGATGGTGAAGGAGATGTGGGCCGGGAAGAAGCTGGCTGACGACCACAAGGTCTGGGGGCGCGCACGCCTGCTCATCCCAACCCCCGACTCGTCTCAGGGGCTCGGGCGTGGCCCTACGAGTGCACGTCGGGTCAGATGAGGTCCCTCTAGAGGCACGGGAGATGCCGTGGTGTGCGTGGCCCAGTGCGTGGCCCGTGGCATCGGGGGACACTGGAGGAACGGGGCCGGACGCCGAGGTCTGAGTTGGGTCTTCTGGGCACTCCCTGCTCCAGTGGCCTCCTCCTCCACCCCTCGCCCCCCGCCCCCCAGGACGAGAGTTCTGGCAGGGGCACATCATCTGCTGGACTTGCACTTACAGGCCAGGGATCTGTGTGTTTTCACTGACTTGGGCCACACTGGTGGCTTTGAGTACACACAGTGAGGATGGTGCAGCCACGAAGGGCCCATGGACGGAGGCCCAGTTGGGGCGCTAGTGGGGCAGAGGGTCCGGCTGCCTAGATCCAGCCAGCAGCCGCAGCCGCGTGCGCAGAGCGTGGATGGGAACTCACAAGGGTGGCAGGTCCGGGGCATGGACCCCGATCATCGGGGGAAGGTGGGGGAGGCAGCCACCCCCCCCCGGGGCAAACATTAGAAAGCACAGACACGCCCACGGGAGCACTGGCCCTCATGAGGGAGTCGGTAACTGGGGCCCAGACCACGGCTACGGCAGGTATCGTTTGTCTGGAGTGGGGAGGGGGCCCAGGGCCTTGCCGGGTTTGGAATGTTCCGTGACTTTCAGACCATCCATCTGCTCTTAGGCCCGCTGCTTTATTTCACACAAATGGTACAGTCCAGCTAGAGCCCGCGGGCCACAGACCATCTCTGGCTATTCAAGCCGTGGCCACAGAGCTGAACGGTTGCCACAGAAATCCCAAGGCCCATGGAGCCCACGTAGCTGCAGAACACATGGGCCGACCCCGGCTATAAGCGACCAGGGTTTGCTTCACTCGGACGGACAAAAGCAGTCCCGTGACATCGGCCCCTCGCATCCGCCGTCCGAGCGGCCTGGACAAACGTGCTTTTTCGAAGGTGGTGTTGGCTGTAATGTCCCAGGCCTGGCAGGCATTTTGCTGACTGGTTAAAACGAGCGCCTCTCTCCCGCAGGACCCGCAGTACATCCAGCAGGCGCTGACGCACGTCTTGCTGATGGACGCCGTGGTGGGCACGCTGCCTTCGCCCGGCGCCATCTACGCCGCCTCTAAGCTGTCGTACTTCGACAGGATGAAGAACGAAAGTAAGCAAAGCTTGTGTGCGACAGAGCCGTGGCGTCCCGGCCGTGCCGTCCGTAGTTTTATCTGGCTGACGTTAGAACCGATCCCAAATGTCTCACTTTTTCCCTTTTTACACTTGAACACGTGTATTTTTGCGCCACACGCGTCCTTCTCTCCTCTTCCCGGGGCGCTGTGCTCCTACCAGCACCCACGGAGGGGCTTCCCCCTTGAGCTCTGAGTGACGTCCCACACACGCTGGGTGCTGTTTGCCGGGGCTCTTAGTTGCCAGCAACAGCTCTCCGGCGGCTGGTCATGTGCGGTGGGGACCGGGGGATGGCTGCTGAGTGGCTCGCGGAGTCCTTGGCGAGGTCGCTGTGTGTCACGAATGTGCCCCCCGGAGAGCCGTGTGCGTGCGGTGTATCGACTGGAGCCCAAGCGGAGGCCCCGGGTGGACGGGTCTTTTCTTGCCCTGGATGTGATCAGTTTCCCCCGTTAGCAGTTCTCCGATCACCTGCGTGCACACTGAATCTGGCTCTCACATTCTGGAAGCCATACGGACACAGGTCACGGTGCGCTGTTTTAATTTGTCGGGGGTGGATTTTTAAGTCTGGGAAATAGCAAATGGGTAGGAATAACTTTATGCATCATTTTAGCTACTTCTGTGTGTTTCAATTTTTAAATGATCTAGAAGCGAGCAGTCCTGTAATTTGCATAAGGGAGAGAACAGGGGGGACTGCTTACCTGTTACCATCACTCCGAGCCGTGGCCGCCCTGTGTTTGGTCCAACAACATCAAGTTCATGAAACAGGTGAACCACGGACGCTAACCACGGAGGACCATCTCTAGTCCTGTTTGTATGCGCTGTTTCCTTAAATCACGGCTTTGCTGAGACGGAATTTGCACGCCGTACTCAGGGACAGTGCACAGCGCCGTGGTTCTAGCGCACTCATGGGCGAGTGCATCATCACCGGAGGAAATGTTAGGACACCTTCATCGCCCCAGAAAGAGACCCTGTACTACGTAGGAGCCACACAGCCCCCAAGCAACCACTGAGCCCCCCCCCCTCTCTCTCTCTGGATTTGCCTGTTCTGGGCGTTTCTCGTACGCGCCTCCTCCAGCACATGTCCTTCTGAGAGGGGCGTCTTTCCTTAAGCTGCTTTCAGAGCCTGTCCTGGAGCAGGTGTCCCGTGTCACTCCGTCCTGGGGCTAAGCACCGCTGTGCAGGTGGACCCCCTTAGTTCACCATCGTCAGCTGACCGTGTGGGTTGTTTGTTGCAAATAATGCTGGGCACACGCATGGGTGGGTTTTGTTTGCGCATGCTGTCCTGGCTCCTGGGCACACAGCTGGGGATGCTGGCTTTTTAAAATGTTCTTCCAGGGCACCTGGGTGGCTCAATGGGTTAAAGCCTCTGCCTTCGGCTCAGGTCATGCTTCCAGGGTCCTGGGATCGAGCCCCACTATCGGGGTCTCTGCTCTAGTGGGGAGCCTGCTTCCTCCTCTCTCTCTGCCTGCCTCTCTGCCTACTTGTGATCTCTGTGTGTCAGATAAATAAATAAAAATCTTTAAAATAAATAAATAAATAAGTAAGTAAAATGTTCTTCCAGATTCAGAAAAAACACATCTCAGTTAAGTGTTGATTTGCTTTGGTGCATGTCGCCGTTTGCCACGTCGGTCGCCGTCTGTGGGATCGCTGATGCTCCCTGGTCCCAGAATCCCCCATCCTGTATCGCAGACCCTCCCCCCACTGTCCTGGAACCCCCCATCCCAGAACCCCCTTTTCTGGGAGCAGGCAGGATGCTCTGGTCACTGCAACCCCAGCAGAAGGGACTGGGAGGGTCTCTTGTCAACAGTCTTAGAAGCAGACATTAGCGGCTTGTTATTTTTTTATTTTTTTTAATTTTTTTTATTTGACAGAGATCACAAGGAGGCAGAGAGGCAGAGAGAGGGGGGGAAAGAGGCTCCCCACTAAGCAGAGAGCCTGATGCGGGGCTCGATCCCAGGACCCTGGGATCATGACCTGAGCCAAAGGCGAGGCTTTAACCCACTGAGCCCCCCAGATGTCCCAGAGGTTGTTATTTTTTTCATTAGGAACAAAATCAAACACTCCAGTTCAGCTCTTTATCTCAGTTCTCTGCCAAAGCCTTCTGACTCCTTTACAGACGAGGCACACCGTCACCTTGGTGGCCACCAGCGCCTGCCGGCTCGCTCTAATTGTCCACTTGGCTCCATGTGGTCAAGGCAGGTGGTCAAGGCAGGTGGTCAGTGTTCCTGACCCCTCGTCCCCCACAGGAACTGCTCTCGGGTGAGCAAAGCTTGACAGGATTGAGGCAGGAAGCCCGGCTTCCATCAGCAGCCTGGGGTCTGCTCAGGATGGAAGGTCTAAAAGTTAAACTTGTGAAATGCTGCACCCAACCCGGCTGGGAGGCACTGGGGGAGGCCGGAGACATCTGTGGTTGGGGGTGGTGTGGCATCTGCTGGGGCGCCCAGGCTGCTGCTGGCTGTCCCGCAGTGCCCGGGTCCATCCCCACAGCCGCCACAGCCATGGCCAGAGGTGACCGCGGGGCCCAGGCTGAGAGACAGCTCCCAGGCTAGTTGTCTCGGTTTCGTCACTGGGAAACAGCTAAGGTCTTGTGTTTAGTGGATAATCAGCGATGGCCAAGCGCAGACAGAGGTCACACTGGTTCCCAGCTGGGATGTGAGTGGCGTCCCCATCTTGCCTGTGGTCCACACTCGGAGCGGGGTGTGGGGGTGCCGGGACGGGGATGCCTCATGCTCTGGTCTGGGGCCAAGCGTCGGAAGCTCCTGGAGAGAGCCGAGAGTTTCCCGGAGAATAGGACGCTAACAGAGCACTTCATTTCAGTGCCCACGGCGGTTCCAAAGACGACCTCGGAGACCCTGAAGCACAAGATAAATCCTTCGGCAGGAGAGACTTTGCCCCACGCCGTGGACGTCTTGTTGTACACCCCAGGTGAGCAGAGCCGCTTGCTTCTGGCTGCCCTTCTCAGCACTCCGGGGACCTTGGGTTTGTGTCTGAGGTCAACCCTGACGCGAAGGGGGATGGGACGTGATGTAGTGTCCGTGGGGACCCAGGGTCTCCGCGGGCTCCGCCAGCTCTTGTCTTCACGAGGTCGAGTCCACGAGCGGCTGCCGAGCTCACTCAACAAGTAGAAACCCCCCACCGCGTCAGGGAGGCGGCAGCTGGGGGCCCACGGGGACTGATAAGGAGTTGGGGGGTACCCCATGGGGACTCTGCTCTGCTCAGCGGTTCCCCATGCCGCACGGTGCGCTAGTTTGGACAGCGCTCACACTCACACCCTTTCCTCCGGGGGCGCTTGATCTGGGCCTGCTGTCCCGACGGCTGTGCCCCGGATCTCGTCTCGAGCTGTGGGCATGCGGGCGCGTCTGGGCGCGTCCGAGGACACGGCTGATCTTCATGGCACGCGGCTGTGCAGCCGGACTCCCGCACACGGGCCCCCCGGCTCCCTGCAGGCTGCAGCAACGCGAAGGCCAGACAGGAACGGGCACCGCTGCGGGTCTGAGCAGGACGAGGACGCCTTCCTAGAAGCCCTCCTTGTCGGGACTGCGGCAGGAGGGTTGCTCGCGGGCTCGCGGAGCTGGGAGACAAAGGACCTCATTCTGGGCAGGAAAGAACCCGCGTCCGGGCGCTTGGCTTGGGCTCACGGAGGGTGCAGCGAGCGACTGCGATCACCGCGCCGTGCTCCCCTGTCCCCTCAGTTCTGCCTGCACAGTGTCCCCCAGCTCGCCGGTTCCAGAGGAACAAATGGCCGCTCAGTGGCAAAGTCGTTCCCCGGCAGACGAGGACCCCACAAAGTGACAGACGGAACGTGGAGGAGGACAGAGCCCAGTCGGACCTCGCGCCACTGGAGACGAGCCGGACGCCTGCAGTCAGGGCTCCTGTTGACTCTGACACCACGGATGGAGACAGTGTCATCCTGGTGTCTGGATAAATGAGTATTTCCGACCTTGTCGGCTTCCTGCACATGACCACCGCTGGACCCGGGCCTCCCGTCACGACGGGCTGGGTGACTCTTGAGAGCGTCCAGAAGGGCCACCGTGAAGAGTGTGGAGCCCTTGTCCCGTGGAGTGTCTGCCAGTCTCTGAGGAGCAAGGACCGGAGCGGGGCTGCGGCCAGCGCTGAGGGGCGAGAGGGACAAGCCCAGTCAGGACCTGCTGAGAAGGGGAGCCGGGTAAGGCCGTTAGTGGTGGCTCCGGACTCCAGTGCTGCCCGAGCGTTCCGGAGCCAGCTCTCCGCGCCGCCACCCAGCCTCAAAGCGTCCCAGTCCCTGGTGGGGCTGACCGTGTGGGGCCGCATCTCCCCAAGGGGGCTGGAAGCCGTGGGATGAATACCCCAGAGAGATGGACACATTTATGCTTCCTTGATCAGTGCTGGAGGGGATATGACCGAACAGGGGTTTGAGGGAAAGGCAGTCGTCACCATAAATGACGCCGGAACATCGTGCATCCCTTGGCCACACCTCAGGTCACGCAGTCCGTTCCCAGCGGACGGGAAGGTACCTGGGGAGGCACTGACGAGTGTAAATGAGTGAGGCAGACAAACTTCTAGCAGCCAACACAGAGGGCCATGACCTTGACCTTGGGGTAGAGAAGGAAACCGTGCGGAAGTGCTACCCAGGAAGACATTGGTGGATTTGACTGTGAAGATGATGGACTTTAAAAAGACACTTTTTGGGCACCTGTGTGCTCAGTCGGTGAAGAGTCTGCCTTCAGCTTCAGGTCATGATCTCAGGGTCCTGGGATCGAGCCCCACATCGGGCTCCCTGCTCCGCGGAGTCTGCTTGTCCCTCTCCCTCTGCTGCTTGTCCTCTCTCACTCACTCACTCTCTAGTAAAATCTTTTTTTAAAAAAAAGGACCCTTTGAAGAGAGTGAACAGGGTCGTCTGGACGTGGATAGCTTGTTGGTAACACAGCAGAGCCGACAACAGGCCCGAGTCGCAGAGAGGAGCCCCGCCCAGCTCCGAGGCCAGCGAGCAGAACGCCCGCTCCCAGAAGACGCCCTCCACATGGCAATGAGAGCCGTCGGCCGTTTGTGCCGTCAGGGGCGTGCAGGCCAGTCACAGCTCCAAACCCAGAATCTTCACACCGTTCGAATGGCCGAGACGCAGTGTGTGGGGGGACTTGTAGCCAGGGGACGTGTGCGCAGCAGGCGGGGGTGGGGGCGCACACTGGGGCTGCACGACAGCTCCTGCCCCGGCTCGCCCGCCGCCCGCCCTCCTGTCTCCGTCCCCGGCGCACACCTGCTCCCAGTCCCCGCTCGGGCTGCTGGTCTTCGGTGACCGCCTGCCCATCCTCCAGCCCCCGGCTCTGGGAAGCCACCCTGGCCGGGAGCCCTGCCCACTGTCTGTGTCGTTCTCTGGTCAGTCGGCGTGTCCCCCGTGGGCACGGGGCCTGGCACGCACAGGCCCCAGGTGGCACCCGAGGAATGGCATCACCGGCTTCCCTTTAAAGACGTGTTTGGGTTGCTTCCTCCCTCAGGGCATCTGGACCCAGCAGAGAAAGTGGAGGACGCCCGCCCCAAGCTGTGGTGTGCTCTGAGCGAGGGCAAAGTGACCGTGTTTGACGCCTCCTCCTGGACGGTCCACCAGCACTGCTTTAAAGCGGGCAATTCCAAGGTGGTGAGTGAGCGCCGTGCCCTCCGACGCGGCGGCTGCCTGGGCCAGGCCGTGCGTTCCAGAAGGATGGGCGCATCCACCAGTCAACAGTGGTGGGGTACACGTTGACCGACAGCATCGGCCTATTCGGTTGCACTAGCCGTGCACCTGCTCTAGCCGGTCAACGTCCATGCGTGAGCAGACGGCGGCTCAGCCACCCCCAGCCTGGAGCCCGAGGATGGATGTCCCTGACGCAGATGCGGGTCCTGTCCCGTACCCGCGTCCCTATCCCAAGCAGACGTGTGTGGTGTTTTGGCACGGATGCGGGTCCTGTCCTGTACCCGCGTCCCTATCCCAAGCAGACGTGTGCGGTGTTTTCACGTTTGTGGGGCTGGAAACCAGGTTTTACCTTGCGCTGCATAGTGGGGCACCCGCAGGCACCGGGGCCTTCGCAGTGGGCCACTGCAGGCACGTTTCACGTGCTCCCCGGTGCCTGCTTCCACAGCACCCCCCAGCTCAGGGTACGTTCCTGCCGACCGCCGGGTGGGAGGCATCTGCTGGGGATGCTCTAAGCGAAGAAGCTCTGCCCCGGGAGGTGCTGCTGGGAGGTCCTCCCCTCCCTCCTCCTCTAACAGAACAGTCTAGTGGGGTTAGGGACCCCAGCGTCCAGCATCACTTAGTGTCAACTTTGGTGGCCACGTCCCATCACTTAAAATAATGTGCCCATCTGGGGCCCAGTCTGGGCTTTCCAAACGGCTGCGAGGAACAGAAACACGAGGAATTCAGGCACGCGTTGCTGGGGGCCGGGCGCATTCTTCACCGCGCCGGCAGCAGACCTCACGCTGGCAAGACTGTGAGGTTACTGAACTATTCCCCCGCACCCGCTCAGGGAGCCTCAGCCGATAAAGTAACAGGGTCTAGATAAGATATTTACTAAGGCCCAGTAGTGCGCGAGACCAAACAAACCGCAGTTGAGGAAATCCCGTGTATTCTAAATTTAGTTTTTTGCTGTGGCATCTTAGTGATGTGTATTTCCGAGTGACGTGTTAATAAGAGAATAACTTAAAATCCTAGCTAAAATAAAATCAAAAGGCCACATTACGGGGCCGTCTCTGCTGCCCCCAGGCAGGCCAAGTGACAATATTCCCGCAGTGCGGCAAGTTCTCCCGCTTCAGGGAAAACAGCCTCCTGCTCCTTTCCTGAGACACTCGTCCCGTTTCACGAGAAAGAAACTCGGACAGTTATCTCAAGAAGACACGGTCTCTCCTGAAACTTGACGTTCACAGCAGTCTATCCGATGGATCTTTGGGCCACTAAAGAAAAACATTTACTAAAATTATACCAGTTCTCAGGTAGATACTTTCAGAGAAAGAGCTTCTTTTTTCTTTTAATACTTACTGGTTTTGGTATCAAACAAGTAAACTTTTTTTCTTTTAAAGATCTTATTTATTTATTTGACAGAAAGACAGAAGGAGCAGAAACACAAGCAGGGGGAGGGGCAGAGGGAGAAGCAGACACAGAACCCCCTCCCCAAGCAGAGAGCCCGACGCGGGTCTCGATCCCAGGATCCTGGGATCATGACCTGAGCTGAAGGCAGACACTTAACGACTGAGCCTCCTAGGCACCCCTAGAAAGGGTTTTTTCAAATGATTAATTCTGAAATTAGTAAGCTAGCTTCCTTTTCTAATTTATGGGAGTATTTACTGGTAAAATTACAACTACCAATTTTTAGGGGTGGCTGGGGGACTCAGCATGCCCCTCCCCCAGCTCATGCTCTCGCTCTCACAAACTAAATAAAACTGGGGCGTCTGGGTGGCTCAGTGGGTTTAGTGTCTGCCTTCGGCTCAGGTCATGCTCCCGGGGTCCTGGGATGGAGCCCCGCATCAGGCTCCCTGCTCCGCGGGAGGTCTGCTTCTCCTCCCTCTGCTGCTTTCTCCCTCTGTCAAATAAATAGAATCTTGGGGAAAAAACTACGTAACAGGTTTACACACTGGTCCGTGGACAGAACATGACCGGGGTGCACAGGAACGGCCCTCGTGTGCCCCGGAGCAGAGGTGCGGGGTGGGGGGGCAGCGAGGCAGAGGCTGGGACCGTGCGGCTGACGGCGTCTCTCCCCGGCCCGTGTCAGAACTGCATGGTGATGGCGGAGCAGAACCAGGTGTGGGTCGGCTCCGAGGACTCGGTCATCTACATCATCAACGTCCACAGCATGTCCTGCAACAAGCAACTCACCGACCACCGCTCCGGCGTCACGGACTTGGCCGTGCAGAGCGGGACGCCCAGGTACCTCCGGGCTCCGTGGCGGGGGAGGGGCCCTGGGGCTCCCGGGTGGGTGGTGAGCCCCGAGCCAGAGGGTCTCCCAGTCACGGCGGGCCATGGCCTGCGGGGGCCGGGCCGGCCACGTAGAGCGAAGCAAGCAGGTCTGTCGCGAGCCACGTCGGGTGACGTTCCCACTCGTTTCTGGTCCTGAGCACGGGGGAGCGGGTCGCTGTGGGCCACCTGCAGGGTGAGCGCGGCTGGCACGTGGCCCTGCTCGCCCGTGTCGCAGGTTCCCCTGTAAGGACGCCAGTCACGCTGGGGTCGGGCCCACCGTTAGCTTTGACTCGAATGCCTCCCTGAGGGCCCCGTGTCCCAGGACGGCCGCACTCTGACGTCCTGGGGGTTGGGACTCCCGCCTGCCTGTCTGGGGATACAGTGCAGCCTGTCATGTGTATTTGCTTCCTCCGCTGTCCTCGCAGATTCAGCACATCTGCTCAGAGGCTGGAACCCGTCTGTTCTGTCTTTGCTGTGGGTCCTGTGCTTAGAACCGGGCCTGGCACACAGCAGGTGCCCCAGGGAGAGTGGAGAGCGGAGGGTCCCATTTCCCTCTAGGGAGGAGGCGGAGGCTCCAGGAGCATGGTCACGGGGCACAGGCACCTCCGGCTCGGCTGCTCTCCTCCATGCCTTGTCCCCTGAGTTTTAGGGGCACGGCCTGTCCTTGTGGGGCCCGACTTAGAACATAAGGAGCTGAGCTGAAGATTAATCACTCTTGGGAGGTGAAGGGGCCGCGCCTCGCACCGGCTGGTGCCCCGCGTCAGGGGCTAGACGTGCCTCTGTGGTCGTGTCACGGCTCTGCGGAGCGGGCAGAGACGCTGCGGGGCAACGAGAGGCACCCTCAGGAGACCACCTGTGCCTGCTGCGTGGGTCCCGTTGTAACTACTTGTTCTGTCCAGCGGGCAGCGTTGGCTGGGGCGGGACGGGGACTCTGGGCTCTGGGCATGTTGCCGCCGAACTTACGTTGTGTTCACGCCCGCAGCAAGGTGTACTCAAGCAGCACGGACGGGACCATCCTGGCGTGGAATGCGAGCACCCTGCGGGTGACCGACAGGTTCCAGCTGCCCGGCGGTAGGCTCTCGTCCATCAGCCTGCATGACGGCTGCCTCTGGTGCTGTAAGTCCTCGGGCCCCTGCTGTCCCCGGGCTCCGGGAAGAGGAGACGGAACGTGAGCTCGCGGCCGATTTCCTGTGCTGCACCTTCCCACCTTCCAGCTCGGCCTGCTCTGTGCCCACGGGCTCCCTGCTCCCCTCCCATGCTGGCGGCTTCTCGGGCCTCCTCCACGGTGACCAGGACGCCGGCGACCTTCCACCTGCTGCCTCTCCCTGCTGCTCGCCTCTGCTCTCGCTGAGCCCTGCTTGGGGTGTGAATGCAGCTCGTGCCCCGGGAATCATCCCTGCTCCTTCCAGGAGCCCCCTGTGGCCCCGTCACTCTGTGTGGCCCACGTCACCCCTGCTGGGCGCGCCTCCACCCAGACCCCAGGAGTGTCTGTGGAGCTCGGCCGGGCACCCTGCCAGGCTGTGACGAGGACGAGCAGAGGCTGGGGCTGGAGGCGCGGGTCCTGCATCTCTGAGCCTCCCAGAGCCCAGGTGCCGTCTGCACTTCCAAGCCTTCCCCGGCTGTGCCACATGCCAGGGCCATGGTCACGAGCACGGCTTTCTGGACTCGAAGCCTGTTTTACACGAGATAAAAGGCATGACCTCGTCGTTTGTTGGCTGTGGACCAAAACAGACACCACAGAACCACCCGGGGGCCCAGGCATTTCCACCACCGCGGGGGGCTCCCCTGTGCCGCGTTCCGGGCAGTGCCCACCCACAGGGCACCTGTTGTGGATTCTGCTGCCGTGTCACCTGTGGCCCTGTGGCCGCGCAGTTCGCGAGTCTCGTGTGCTCAGGGCCACCTGCGATGATCGGCTACAGCTCCTCTTGCGGAGGTCGATGTGCTTGTGCAATTATCCCGCAATGGCACCCAGGAGTTACCCCGTGTTTACCCCTTAGAGACGCCGTCAGACTCTCCTTCAAAGCTGCTGCCCCGCATGCTGCTCCCGCCAGCCGCGTAGGAAGGTTCTGGGTCTCTGGCATCGTCACCAAACCCGCTGGCTTTTACCATCGACGCCCTCGTGGCAGTGTGTGGCGGCAGCCTCCCCCGGTGGCCACAGTGCCTTCCCAGCTGTGTGCCGGGGCGCGTGTGCCCCGCGTGTGTGTGCGTGTGCTGTGCAGAAACGTCTGCGTGCCGGTCCGCTCCCTCCGAGCGCCGTGCCGACAGCTCACGCGGGCGCCCACCGCCCCCCGCCCCCCTCCCTTGCCCACCTTTCTTCTTCGCTTTTGTTACTCCGTCTAAAAGAAGGCAGGAAAGGAGGATTTTTTATATTTAATTTACTTAAGTGTCATCTCAGCTCTCCATTTTTTGGTTTCACTTTCTTGTGGTTGCTCGAAGGATTGCGATTGGCAGCCTGAACGCGGAACGTAGGGAGCTCCCGGCCGCATTGGCAATTCCACTGACCTCTTCCTGCCCCTTTGGCTACTGTTGTTAAAAGCAGTATCTTTTTGTGTGATAAACCTCCAAAGAAATTTTTTTAAAAGATTTTATTTATTTATTTGACAGACAGAGATCACAAATAGGCAGAGAGGCAGGCAGAGAGAGAGAGGAAGGGAAGCAGGCTCCCTGCTGAGCAGAGAGCCCGATGCGGGGCTCCATCCCAGGACCCTGAGATCATGACCTGAGCCGAAGGCAGAGGCTTTAACCCACTGAGCCAACTAGGCGCCCCTTTCCAAAAATATTTTAAAAATTTTTGCATAAGTACTGATTTTTGCCTATATATTTAACCACTTCTGGAGAGGTCGGTTCGTGGTTTCCATCGGGCATTGCTTCCCTTAGCATTAAGCATCTCCCTTAGAATTTCTTATGAGCTGAGTGTGCTGTAAGCAAATTCCAGGCTGACGGACTGGATCCCCCCACGGGTTAGAAATCTCTTTCCGTTGTCATGTAGGTTTGTGCGTTCCTGATGAGAAGTCATTCCTGTTGTTCGGCTGAACACATCATGTCTGGGTCCTGAGGCTGCGTGAGGGGCTGTCTTTGCTCTAAACGCGTCAGGCTGTAGCGTGCTCAGGTGTGAAGGTCTTCACGTCTGTCTCGCTTGTGGTTTACTTCCATGAGCGGGCAGACTTTTAACTGTTCCCTTCTAGTATTTCTTTTGTCCCTTCTTTCTCCGTGTCTTCTGGGATTTTTGTTGTGTGTGTGTGTATGTGTCTGTGAACATATACACACATACGTATTCTAGAGTCAGAGCGTGATGTAAATGTATACAACAACGTTCTGATCATGTCGCTACTGGATCATGTCGCACAAGCCTCCACACAGCTGTAATTCTTTCCTTCCTTTCCTGTTGAGCTTGGTGAAGACCTGAACTTTTCATCATCAGTGTCCTGTCTGCTGCTGGACCTGTCCAGCAAATTTTCATTTCAGCCCCCAAAATTTCCATTTCTCTTCTAAAGTCTTTACGGCCACCGTCCTCTGTCTTCCTGGAGTTTTTAAATTTATTTGTAATTGTCGGTCGAGGTCGTTCTCTGTCAGATCCTGGGTCATTGGGGGGTCTGCTTCTGTGTGCTGTTTCTTGTGCCGCATTCGTGTCCTCGTGCGTCACATGTGCAGGAGTTCTTGTCGTATCCTGGCTGTTGTGGACACGTCTAGGAGACCGGATTACAGCCTTCTTTAGAGAGCATTAGGTTTTGTTCCGGAAGGTCACTGAATCACTTACTGGCCAGTCCTAATCCTGCAGAGGCTTGGCGTTCCGCTTTTCTGGGTTAAACACATTTCACTTTTGAGCTTAGTCCTGGAGCACATGACACACGTTCTCGCGTATAGTCTTCGCTTTTGTAAGCGCGGCTCTTTTGGGGTCGCTACAGTGTGTGTGCAGCCTTCCTAGCTGGGTGAGCTCCAACTCTGAGCTGGTCCGCTTCGGCCTTCTCTGTTTATACACAGTTCAGGAGTTGGCCACGGATTTGAGAATTATACGTACATTTTTGGGCTTCCTCATTTTGGGGGTATTCCTTCTCTTCCCAGCCACATTGGCAGCCCTGAACCAGACCCTTGAGCAAGGTGGACCGTGACATAGAGCGAGAACGCTTCTTTCTCGGGGTCCTGTGGAGAACCGGGAAGCACCGGCAAGGAGAGCCTGGGTCTGGGTACAGGGTGGGAGTTTACTTCTCTGTTCAAGGACGTATGTCTCAGGCATGATCTCCAGCGTGCGTGTGTGTGTGCGTGTGCATGTGTGTGTGTGTGTGCGCACGCAGCCCGGCTGCATTCTGGACTACCACAGCTGACCTGACTCTGTGCTAAATAAAAGGGTCGTGTCAGGGACAGTGAGGGAGTGAACGGAGGACAGAATCGCTGTTATCTTCCAAGTTAATAGAGTCAGTAGTTTCCCTTTGACAAGGAGAAGTGTGGGCTTTCTTCAGGCCACAGGGAGTGCCCGCCTGACAAGTGTTATCATAAGCGTCTGCCAAGCGCAAGCCTCGGTCCCTCATCGGACACCGCCAGTGCAGATGCTGGGAGCAGGTCGGGGTCTCCTGACACGCGGACCTCGGTGTGCTCGGAGGCGGACCTGACAGGGAGGGCCGGCCAGGCGGTGCGCCCCACTCCTCTCCAGGCATTGGGTGAGGTGAGCCTGCGGGGCTGCGGCCGTCCTCTCTAGCCCAGCAAGGCCACCTCAGACGTCCGCGTCCTCCCCGAGGGCTGCGTGGCCGGCTGCCCTTCCTCGGGCTCCCTGCGTCTGAGGGCGAAGCAGACCTGTTCCCACCCGCCGCGGTTCAGGCTGCGGCCTCTCTGGAGTCTGTGTCTTCATTTGCAAAGCGAACTAGAGTCCTGTCCTTCCCGCGGCGGAGCTCGCCAGCGGCCATGGGATGCGAGAGGCCAGGGACGGGCGCCCTCCTCTGTCGCTGCCCTGCTTAGCCTCTCTTGAGCCTCGTCCTGTCCCAGGCCCCTTCTTATCGGGGTCTCTCCTGGGGCTCTGTGTCCAGTGCACTGACGGGGGCCCTGGGGGCCACAAGTGCCTTCCAAGGGGCGGGCCCGGGGTTCCTGGCCAGCCGCGGCATCACAGGGGCCTCACTGGTTGGTCCGGGTGGCTAACGGTGTAGCTGGCCGACAGGCCGTCTGCAGGACCAGGTTTTACTCGGGGGAGACCACCCTGACCCGAGCGTCGAAGCAGGAAGGAGAGGGTGAGGGCAGCTCTCGCTTTCTGTGACCGAGAGCCCGCTGAGTTTCCAAGTCTTTGGGGCGACCACGGCCAGGGGTGGCCGAGGGGACCTACGGCCGCCTGCGGGCTCCCCCTCTCTCTGCATCCACCTGGGCCAGCCCCCAAGGCTGCGCCTGCCTGTCCCCGTGTCTGGGTGCTGGTGCAGCGGCCTCAGTGCTGGGGTCAGGGGCACAGGGCGCCATCCCAGCAGGACAAGTCTCGGGCTGCCCAGCCTCCTGAGGCTGTCGAGCCGCAGTGGCTGTCGGGTCACAGACGTTCTCCAAGTCACAGATGAAGATGCACTTGGTGACATGTGGCATCGTCGCTTTGTGGCATCGTCACTTTGAATTCTCATCTGCGACGGGGGAAGGACTGGCTGGGGCTTGGTGGGGGAAGGGTTCCCAATGCTAACATGATCCCACGGGGTCTGCAGGGCCTCGGGAGGCATGGCAGGTGGCGGGCTCCCCGTCAGTCACAGTGGGGAGACGGCCCCCGGGGCTGCTGGGAGCGCTCAGCTGATGCTGGCACCTGCCAGTTGCCCAGGTGACGTTTCGAGTGGCTTCATCCCTGGGCCCCGGGTGCGCCCCCCCACCCCGGGCCTCACGCTCGCCCTTCCTTCTACAGGCACAGGGAACAGTATCGTGGCCATGACGTCCAGCGGACTCCTTTGTCAAGAACTGAAGGTCAGCGAGAACTTCAAGGACATCAGCACGTCCTTCCTCAGCTTCCAGCTCCTCCCGGAGGTATCTGTCCTGGCCCCAGCGTCTGTCTGGGCGGGCCCCCCGGGGCGGAGGGCCACCGCAGCCACACCGTGACCTGTCTTTCAGCAGGAGCAGCTCTGGGCGGCCTGTGCCGGCCTCGACAGCATCTACACGTGGAGCCTGAAGGACCTGACCCAGCGGCCTCAGGCGGTTCGCCTCCAGGACTGCTCCGAGGTCAGCTGCATGATCAGGGTGAAGAAGCAGGTAAGGCGGGGAGCCACGTCCCCCGGGCCCCAGCTCTTGCCCTGGCCGCGTCCCCTCGCGGCCTGTCCAGGAAGGACTCGGATGCGGGGGGTGTACTGGGTAAAGCACACCTCCAGGGGTCTCCCTTCCCGGGCCAGTCTGCGTGTGGCCGACGCCCCCTCCGTTTCTCCCTGGCAGATCTGGGTAGGTGGCACAGGCCTGGCACAGGGAAAGTCCAAAGGGAAAATCTACGTGGTCGACGCCGAGAGGAAGACGGTGGAAAAGGAGCTGGTGGCCCACGCGGACGTGGTGAAGACCCTGTGCTCGGCGGAGGACAGATACGTGCTGAGCGGGTCGGGCAGGGCGGAAGGGAAGATCGCCATCTGGAAAGTCGAGTAAACGTGGGTGAACATGCTGAGCAGCGCCGTGTCCCGCCCCTGCCGGCGCCCCCCCAGGAAGGTGGGGGAGGGGAGCCAGTCCGGCCCCCCATGGGGGAGGGCGGTGTGCCGCTCTCCTGATTCCAACAGCCAGCTTGGGGTGCTTCTCCGGCAGGCGGCTGGATCAACTTGCTAACAGGCTCTGCCGTGAAGTTACCCTGTGTGTTGTCTAGAAAGTTCCAGAACTCACGACTAGGGGCCAGCACCAGAGCGGGAGGGAAGTGACTTAGCCCCATCACGTATGACCGGCAGACCTCCAGTCTCTGGTGTGCGTTTCCTCTGCTTCGTTCACTCAGCAAGTGTCCAGTGAGCATCAGCGGGCAGGGGACCTACCGCCTTCGGCAGCCGCGTATCTCCAGCGCGTGCGTGAGAGGAGGTGCTTTTTAAGTGACAACTTTGTGGCTGAAGAGATTGGCGGCTGCCCTTGCTGGGCCTGCTCAGAGCAGGTGACCCAGGACGGCACAGGGAGGGGACGGCACCGGGCTCAGGGTGTGTGGCCAGGCTGGGCTGAGGTGTGTCCGGTCTTTATAATGAAGAGACCTAGAGAGACGGGACTGCCGAAGGTCACTGGTGAGGAGTTCCGCCTAAAAGAGCATCCGTGATCGAATTTTCTAGTGACGTTGCTGCCACTCAGTCACATATATTTCCACCATCTGTATCTTGTCTGTTGCGTAGATGGTCCGTTATTTATCTGAAATGATCTTATTAGCTATAAATTAAGTATTTGCAAAAAAAGACCTCTTACACATTTTTACTATTATATTGAGATGTCCCTCCCTCAGTGTCCAGGAGGGAGCGGATATCCCCCTAACAGCAACGAGTGAGGGTCTGTCCCTGTCCCCCGATGGACCCACCATGAGCTCAGCCGCAGATGGGGCCGCTGGACCCTCTGCCCTGGGCTTATCGGTCTCAGAGGCCACGCTGACCCTGAAAGGTCAGAGGGTGTTCGCCAGCCCCCAGGGGTGAGCTCAGAGTGTCCGGAGCCTCCAGACGAAAGCTTAGACCAGGCCTTGCTCTGCAGAACTTACATGCTTTGCATGGTCCATATCACGGACCCAGATTTTGGGATGTTCTGGGAATGTGGTGCAGAGAACAGCCAGGCGGCCTCACGCCCCCGTGACTGTGCTTACAAAGAAGGGGTGTTCCAGACTTCTGGAAGGGAGACTCTGCCGTAGCAAAGGACACAAGGTTGAATTCTGCTTTTGTGAACATGTGAAAAATTACAGTCAAATCCGGTCAGAAACACTCATAAATTATTGAATGTCAGTCCACACGTAACCAGCTGTTTTTACTTGTCGATAATAAATTTCGTTTATTAAATGCTGATGTCCGAGACCCTCACTTTCCCCACATTCGCTGGTGGGTGAGAGCCATAAAGTAAGCCGGGGCCGTTTGGGGTTTGCCCTGGATTCACACGACGCATACTTCCAGTTACTCTAATGCTGACTTTTCGTTCCCTTTATTCTTGGTGATAATTTCCAAGATCTTACGTGACGGTGACAGAGGGGCCGGTGGGGGCTGTTAGGTGAAAGGTCACTTTCTGCCTTCAGTGTCCCCTCTGTGCTCAGGGGACCGTCCATGTCAACAGCTTGTCCCGGGAAGCCCCAGGGGAGCTGGCATCCGTGAGCCAATGCCTTCCCCACCTTGGCTCCAGAAACCGGAATTAAGTTGGTACCAAAAAAAAAAAAAATGTTTATCTTGAATGGGAAGCCAGTTCTACTAGGATTTCAATGCTCCAGCCGTATCTCGAACAAGAGAAGAGAAAGCTGGCTTCAGGGTGCGGCCCCGGGCTACGGCGGCAGCGGCAGGCTTGCCCCACTCCCGCTGACTGCACACATGGTCCCTCGGCTCGGTCGTCAGGAGCCACTCTGAAGATGCGAATGCGTTGGCCACTCTCCGTGACAACCTTGGAATCGGATGTGAGTGTAACAGCTGAATTAAAAGTGTATGACTGACTTCCGTCCATTTCTAGAAGGTTCCTTAGGAAGATGAGGTGCTCTCCCTGCAGGGCTGGGGAGGGCTTGGCCAGAGAGCCGGGCAGAGCTGCCCTGCTGTGTCTGCTACCTGGAAGCGTCTGGAAGCCGTGGGGTCTCTGGGGGCTTAGGCTCAGACGCTCGGGAGCTCGTTTCTCACTTGTGCTACTAACTGCGAGGCTGCAGCATGGCCTTGAACCCATAGGACTCCAGAGCTCTGGGTTTCTGTGCCTCGGAACAGAGAGGGGCTCGGTGCCTTAGTCCTGGAATTCCTGGGCTGGCGTGGCGACTAATAAGGGCCCTCCCCTGCTGGGCCCAGGACCAGCCCAGAGAACACTCCAGCAGGCTGCTTTACTGGGCACCTGTGAAAATGCTCGGAATGAGCTCATAAGCACGTGAGAGCAGCTGCAGTGGCCCGGAAAGGCCAGTCCACGTCCTGACCCCATGTCCTGTGGGTGCGGCCCTGTCGATCTCTAGATGAGGTCATCCTGGGTTAGGGTGGGCCTTAAAGGCAGTGACAGGTGTCATCAGAAGAACAGAAGACACAGACCAACACTCGCCATCTACAAGAGACGCACTTCAAATACACCGACGCTGGGGCTGGGGTGGTGGGGGGCGGGAGAGCGGGGGGAGCCGGAGCAAGCGCACCAGGCAGACAATCAGCACCGCTGGTTCCCATCCAAAGTAGCCTCCTGCTGAAGTGTGCGTAATGTGAAAAAGGCAGTTCAGTTCCTTGAGACGGTTACTAGTTCCTGAGAGATAATAACCCTGTGTGTAACACGCAGGGGTGAACGTGGTAGAACGATAGGGTAGAACAGACAAATCCACACTGGGAGTCGGGAGATTTTCACACCCTCCTCTCGGTAAGTGGGAGAACCAGTAAATAAAAACTTCGTGACGACACAAAGTTCGTCACTGTCTGCCAGTGTGACCTGACATTACAGAACACTACAGCCCACACCGCAGAATCCCCCTTCTTTTCTAGTGAACAGAGTGTTCCTCAAGCTAGATCATACACTGGACCATGAAGTACAAAGATTTAAATCTTACGGGACGTGTTCTCAGACCAGCCCAAACTTAAATTAGGAATCAACAGCAGCAATTCCCTCAAAATCCCCAAATTAAAATCATGATGGAAATTAAACATTACTTCCAAATAACCTAAAGGTCAAATAAAGATATCACACAGGAAATCAAAATAATACAAAATTCGTGGGATACAGTTAAGGCACTGCTTAGAGAAAAGTTATTGCTTTAAGTGCCTCTATCAGAAGAAAGGTTTAAAATTAAACTTCCATCATGAAAACTTAGAAAAAAAAAAAGCATATTTAATCCCAAATATGCAAAGGAGGGAAATAACAAAGATAAGACCAAAATCAATGAAATAGAAAGCAATCAACAAAGCCAAAAGTTGGTTCTGTAGAGTAATTGGTAAACTCTCATTAAACCAATCAAGAGAAAAGGAGCAGACACACAGCCACTCTCATGAACAAGACGGGCTGACCTCTTCTAGACATCAAAGCAGTAAGGGAACAGCTTTACAGCAATAAATTTGGTGAAATGTACAAACTATACAAGAAGAAATAGACAACCTTAATACTTCTACATCTATTAAGGAAACTGACTTTAGTCAAAAGCCTTCCCAGGAAATCCCGGGCCCTGTGGGTGTCACAGTGAATTCCAGCGCACCCTTAAGCACGGAGTCTAGGATCCCACAGAAGTCTGTTGGAAGGACAGGGATCACCTCCTGACCCATTCTGGAGACCAGCACCATGTTGTACTAAAATCCGACAGATCATCTTACAGGAAAATAAAAGTACACATTGGTTCCCTGCACAACACAGATGCAAAATGCCTGAACGAACTCTTAGCCAGTTGAATCCAGCAACATTGTGAACGGATAACAGAGCATGACCGAGTGGGGCTGGGCCCAGGATTGCAAAGTTGATTTAATAATCGACAATCTGTAAATGCACGTATTAAAGGAGAAAAGCCAAAGTGGTTGTCTCAACAGATGCAGGAAAAAACTGATGGAATAAAATTATCGTCCACAACAAACATTCCAGCAAACAGAGGGGAACCTCCTCAGACGAATACGGAGCACCTGGGGGAACCCACGGCGGACAGCCCACCTGACGGCTGCGGTCCGGCTGCTCCCCTCCAAGGCCGGGAACAGGCATGAGCGCTTTCATCCCCCCATTCCACACCGCACCGCAGGTCCTGGCCTTGGCACGAAGGCAAAGATGAATGACTAAAAGGCTGGACTAGGGGGTGCCTGGGTGGCTCAGTGGGTTAAGCCGCTGCCTTCGTCATGGTCATGGTCTCAGGGTCCTGGGATTGAGCTCCGCATTGGGCTCTCTGCTCAGTGGGGATCCTGCTTCCTCCTCTCTCTCTGCCTGCCTCTCTGCCTGCTTGTGATCTCTCTTTCCGTCAAATAAATAAATAAAATCTTTTAAAAAAATGTAAAAATATGACATGATCACATTCAAAACACATCTCATCGGAATAAATTTAATGAAGCAGATGCGCTAGACTAGTATACTAAGAACACAGAACAGTGCTGAGATTTTAAAAAGCCTAAATAAAAAAGTATACTATGTTTATGGATGAGAAGATTAAATACCATAAAGACGTTAGTTCTCTCCAAGTCAACCCAGTACATTCGAGGTACTTCCAGTCTGAACCCCAAGATATTTAAACATACGTACGTTGAAAATCTGACACACACAGGTGTACACACACACATGGAAACACCAAGTTGAATAGTCAAGATAACCTTGGAAAAGATCCAAGCTAGAGAACTCATACCATGTGATTTAAAGCTTCCCACCCCAGCAACGCAGCAGTGATTAAGACGGTAAGAGCGTGCGCATAAACAGATCGATGTGCGGAACAGGATGTAGACACAGTCAGCTGATCATCAACAGAAATCGCTGGACAGGTCAGTAGGAAGTCTTTGCAACAAACAGGGCTGCGACAACCAGGTAAATGTATGGGAACAGGAGGAAGCTCCACCCTAATCTCACTCCAAAAAATCTTCATTCCAGGTGGTTCATCTAGACGTAAAGCTACAACAGAACAGACACAGAACATCTTCGCAACCTTGGTGCAGATAAAGACATCTTAGAGAAAACACAATAAAAGCTAACTAGAAAAAAAAGTGACAAATTGAACATCATTGAAATACATCATTAAGAAGTTAAAAAAAAAAACCAGCTGGAAGGAAATATTGACATGCTAGATCTGACAAAGACTTACACTCAGAGCATGTGACATATAAAGAGCATCTACAAATCAGTACAAACAGCCCAATTAAACAATGGGCAAAGGATACTTTACCAATGGAGATAAGCAGATGCCAATTTGAAAAGATGCTTAAAATCATTAGTCATGGGGCACCTGGGTGGCTCAGTGGGTTAAGCCGCTGCCTTCAGCTCAGGTCATGATCCCAGAGTCCTGGGATCGAGTCCCACATCGGGCTCTCTGCTCAGCAGGGAGCCTGCTTCCTCCTCTCTCTCTCTCTCTCTGCCTGCCTCTCTGCCTACTTGTGATCTCTCTCTGTCAAATAAATAAAATCTTTAAAAAAAAAAAACTCTTTAAAAAAAAAATCATTAGTCATTTAGGAGAGACATTAAGCCACAGTGAAACACTACCCGACAGTCATCAGAGTAGCTCACGTTAGGGTCCCGAGAACGAACGCAGATGAGGATGCGAAGCAGAAGGACTACTGTGTGTGGCAGCGACTGCCCGCTGCAGCATGCAAACAGCATACCCTGGGGAGGTATCTCACTGGGGAGAACGTTCGCCAGTTGTTTCTTTTCCTTTTTTTTTTTTTTTTAAGGTTTTATTTATTTGAGAGAGCAAGTGAGCGCACAGCCGGGGCAGAGGGGTTGGGGTAGAGGCGGAGGGAGAGGGAGCAGCAGACTCCCCACTCAGCAGAGGACCTGATGTAGGGCTCGATCCCAAAACCCCGAGACCATGACCTCAACCAAAGGCAGACAGCAAAACTCATTTCAGTCATACAGCCGGAAGAGCCTCATTTCTTTCTTTTTTCTTTTTAAAGATTTTACTTATTTATTTGACAGAGAGAAATCACAGGTAGATGGAGAGGCAGGCTGAGAGAGAGAGGGAAGCAGGCTCCCTGCTGAGCAGAGAGCCCGATGCGGGACTCGATCCCAGGACCCTGAGATCATGACCTGAGCCGAAGGCAGCGGCTTAACCCACTGAGCTACCCAGGCGCCCAAGAGCCTCATTTCTGACGAAGAGAGTTAACCCCGGTTCCAGAGCTCCACACGAAGACAATTTCATAAAGAATTCACCGATGGGGGGACGCCTGGGTGGCGCAGTTGGTTGAACGACTGCCTCCGGCTCAGGGCGTGATCCTGGAGTCCCGGGATCGAGTCCCACATCAGGCTCCCAGCTCCATGGGGAGTCTGCTTCGCTCTCTGACCTTCTCCTCGCTCATGCTCTCTCTCACTGTCTCTCTCTCTCAAATAAATAAATAAAATCTTTAAAAAAAAAAATAAAAAAAAATTTTAAAGAATTCACCGATGGGGGTGCCTGCGTGGTTCAGTCTGTTGAGCATCTTGACTCTTGGTTTTGACTCGGGCCATGATCTCAGGGTCGTGGGATCGAGCCCCGAGTTGGGTTCCGTGCTGGGCGTGGAGCCCGCTTAGGATTCTCTCTCTCCTTCTGCTTGGTCCCCCCTCAATGTTTTCTCTCTAAAATAAATCTCTTTAAAAATTCAGTGACAAACCCTTCCAAACATATAAGGAAAATGTGTAAATTCTCTGCCAGGTTTTTTCATAAAAATAAGGAGTGAGCTCTTCCTTATCTCATTCTATGATAGCAAACGACTACCTTCCTACCAAAGCCAGACATTGCAAAGGAAAACAGAAACAAAAACAGGACCATTTCCCTTCATAAACATAAACATCTTTAACAACATTCTAGAAGTTCAAATCCAGCAGTAAGTAACGAGGATAATACGTATGACGGAGTAGAATCCATCCCAGGAAGGGAAGACGTGAGACCACGATGTCCTTCACCACATTAACAAACTCAAACACGGGCTCATCCCGACAGATCCAGGAAGAGCACGAGACGGGATCAGAACCACGAACCGGGAACAGGAAGGGCTTCGGGCGGCCCCAGAGCAGCTCCAGCGCCCCAGCAGACACTGCACGTCCCGGGCACAGACTCCGTCTTGCCCTCTGAACTCCGGAACACGGCGCACACCCCTCTCTCTCCGAGACTAGGAGAAAATGCTGATCAGGACTTGGGCCCTTAGAAACCGAGTAATGAGAAAAACCCACTAAAAACAGGACAAAATGTGGAGTTCAACACTGCACCGAGGAAGATGGCGAACACAGGAGATGCTGAGCGCCCGCGCGCCCCTGGAGCCCCGCTGGGCTAGCGCTGCGCAGCCGAGCCCTGGCCGAAGCTGGGTCAGGCGGCCTGGCCGGGCCGCGGCCCAGCAGGTGCAGCCACAGCACCCTCACTTGTCGCCGTGGGAACGCCGAGTCCTGGGCCCCCCACCAGCCCCTGGGAACATACAGTAGATCTTTTTTTTAAAGTTTTTATTTATTCACTTGAGAGAGAGAATGGGAGAGAGTGAGCATGAGAGGGGGAGGGTCAGAGGGAGAAGCAGACCCCCCGCCGAGCAGGGAGCCTGGGGCAGAACCCAGGACTCCAGGACCGTGACCTCAGCTGCAGGCAGGCACTCAAACAACTGAGCCCCTGGGCGCCCTACGGTAGCTTTTATTTATTTATTTATTTATTTATTTTTTAAAGATTTTATTTATTCATCAGAGAGAGAGGGAGAGAGAGCGAGCACAGGCAGACAGAGAGGCAGGCAGAGGCAGAGGGAGAAGCAGGCTCCCTGCCGAGCAAGGAGCCCGATGTGGGACTCGATCCCAGGACGCTGGGATCATGACCTGAGCCGAAGGCAGCTGCTTAACCAACTGAGCCCCCAGGCGCCCCTACGGTAGCTTTTAATAGTCAAACCACACACAGCACGCGACTCAGCAGCCCCGCTCCGGCAGCTACGGGGAGATCGGAAACTGCGTCTGCAGGAACCGAGAAGTGGCAAAACCCGAGCCCACCAGCTGCTCTGCGGACGGACGGACGGACGCTCGTCGTCGGGTCCAAAGCAGCAACAAAGCGGAACAGGCCTGAAATCACACAGGCCTCGCACGGCGGCGCACGCAGGAGGAGCGCGTCACACCGCGGGGTTCTCCGGTGACACAACGCAGACCCGGGATGGTCCGCTCGAAGCGGCGGGAGGAGGGGAGCACTTTTCCGTGTGACACGACCTCTGGCCGTGAGCGTGTGCGATGGACGTTTCTGGGTTTTCCTTTCTGTGGGGAACCACCCCGAGGCGTGAACCGCTGGGCCCTGCGTGAGCCGGGCCGGCGACGGAGCTCCTACTGCGCGTCTGTCGGGGCGCTGCGCGCTTCAAACCGGTCAGTCTCACTGCAGGTAACTCACAATCGATAAAGCTGATTTTTTTTTGAAGTATAGGAAATTTTTTATTTCCTACATCTCTCTTTTTTAAGATTTTATTTATTTGACAGAGAGAGATCACAAGTGGACAGAGAGGCAGAGAGAGAGAGAGAGAGAGAGAGAGAGAGGAGGAAGCAGGGTCCTTGCAGAGCAGGGAGCCCGATGTGGGACTCGATCCCAGGACCCCGAGATCATGACCTGAGCTGAAAGCAGAGGCTTAACCCACTGAGCCACCCAGATGCCCCAATAAAGCTAATTTTTAAAGCAAAAAGAAAATAATAAATCACAATCAAACTTCAATTATATACGTTACCGATGCAGTTTCCCAATTGGCGAGTTGATGCCCGATCTCTGCTCACTTCATACTGTGCAGCACCGTCCCGTGCCTGTTCGAGCTGCGGCAGTGAGGGCTTCAGTCCAGGACCCGGCCACCTTCTGCCGGGGAGCTGTGGGACACGTTAGTTGCCCCCCACCCCACCCCCCGCCCCCTGCAGAAGAACGCGAGCATGTCAGATCAGGCTTCCTCCCCAGGCTGACTGCTCCCACCCGACCAGGGTCTTGGGGGTATGTGTGTTTTCTATCATTTCTAACAGCCTGGAACAGATGTGTGTCCGCCTTCTGCTCTCTGGTTCCTCATCTAAAGATTATCACAGTCTGCTCCTTTCCATTTCGTTGGAAGTGGCCTAATGATATTAAAGAGCCACGTTAGTGGAAGCCAAGACTGATGATTACGAGTGGTGTCCAGAGTCAGAAACCAGATGGGAGCTCTGACAACTTCACTGTTTCACAAATAAAGTGTTCTCGTCTACGCATGTCCCATTTGAGGTGTCTCACTCTTCCCAGGAAAATCCTCAAGTGCATCACCGAGAAAAAGTAAATTAATGCTACACTTTTAGGAAGGTAGAGGTGATCTACACAGTAGATAGATACAAACTTCACAAACAAAACCCAGAAAACTCCTAAAACAAAAACCCTCTGTTCAAGTTTTTTTTTTTTTTAAAGATTTTATTTATTTATTTGTCAGGCAGGGATCACAAGTAGGCAGAGTCAGGCAGAGAGAGAGGAGGAAGCAGGCTCCCTGCTGAGCAGAGAACCTGATGCAGGGCTCGATCCCAGGACCCTGAGACCATGACCTGAGCCAAAGGCAGAGGCTTAACCCACTGAGTCGCCCGGGAGCCCCTGTTCAACTTTTTTTAAAAGAATTTATTTATTTGACAGAGAGAGACACAATGAGAGAGGGAACACAAGCAGGGGAAGAGGGAGAGAGAGAAGCAGGCTTCCTGTTGAGCAGGGAGCCTGATGTGGGGCTTGATCCCAGGACCGTGAGATCATGACTTGAGCTGTAGGCAGGCTTAACTGACTGGGCCACCCGGGTGCCACAACCACCCCCCCCCATTCATCTTACTAAAAGGATGTAGGAGACCTAAACGTGCAAATAAGATGATCAAGGTCTTACTCAACAGATCATGGAGATTGCAAACCCATGTGTGGTTCCATTTTTGTAAGAAAAAAACACATCAGCATGTGCAGAGTTTGGCGGGCTGCCCCCCCACCCCCCGTTTTCTGTCCCACCCAGGCCGGCGGCACCTGCACTAGGGGAGGCTGGCGGAGGCTGGGCAGACGGCAGGGGGCGCTGTGGCTCCAGGCGGCAGGAAGGCTTGCTGGCGAGGGTGCTCCAGGGAACTCCAGCCTCTGGCCCCCACCCCCTCTGGCCCCCACCCCCTCCCTCCCTGCTCCCTCCTTCCCTCCCCGGGCCCCACCCAGCCTCCTCTGCGCCGGGTCCTGGGTTCAGCTATCACTGGCTGAGTGGCCTTGGGCAAGCCCCCACCCCCACTTCCTCTGAGCCACGTTGCGGGGCGGGGGGGGGGGGGGGGAGCGCAACACCTTCCCCTGCCCAGGACCTCACCCAGCCCAAGGCCCAGGCACCCCGAACCTCAAGGCTTCAGCTACTTACCTGTGTGGCTGGAGGTACAGGCCCAGCTTCTGAGCAGCTCCCTCTTCCCAGGAGGGGCTGCCAGACCTGCTACCACACCTGTCCTGGGGCCCCAGCCAACTTGCTGGGCAGGAGTCACCCCCAACCCACCCCCCGCTGGCTGGGCCTGAGCTCCCACTTGGGTGCCCCCAGGCAGGGAGGCAGGCAGAGCTGTGACCTCCTTCCCCCTGACTGTGGGATCTGTCCTGGTGGCCCCCCCACCCCCGCTGAAGGTGGGGGTTCCAGCACAGACCCCCAGGTTTGGGAACTGGTGAGGAAGGGGTTCTGGGGAGACTTCCTGAGCCCATACTTTGTCCACACAGCAGTGGGCCTGGGGGCTCTCTGCCCTCCGCCACCAGACCCACCACGGCTCAGGATGGGGGAGGGGGGGCCTGGGTCCCCAGCCCAGCCCCAGGAAGGCACAGGGAGGGGCTGCGGGGAAGTGATTCAGACACACCCACGTGGTCACCTGGTAGGGAAAGGTTTATTAAGATTTAACCACAAAGTTACAGCAAAACAGACCCAGGGAGGCCTTGGGGGGAGACGGAGCGTTCCAGACAGAACCACGTGCAAGACAGAACCCAGCGGACACGCAAGCTCGGTGCACCCAGAAGGAAACGACACGGCCGATGCTCGACACACAGGCACACCGACGTCCGGCCCCTTCTTAGCACCCAATATAAAAACTTAATATGTGGTATTATTCTTCTTTATAAGTGCTTTTCCTCAGAAGACACGGTGTGTCTAACACACACTTATATTGTTGCTGAAACCAGCAAGAGTTGTCACACTACCCAACTTCATAAGTTGATAAAAAAAGTCCTGTGGCAAGTTCACAACAGAACTAAATAGCGTCGTTCCCAGATGCCTGGGGACTTGGTCCTGTAACAAGAGGCATTTCCATAAAACGGGTCCTTCTGCCACCAAGAGACCGTCTCAGTCCACAGCATTGGAGACGTGCCCTGCCCCCAGCCCGGGGAGAGCGACGGGATTCAGCAGCCCCCCCAGCCCGGGGGCTCCGGAGCACGGGCTGGCCAAGAGGCCCTCTCAAGACTGGGGGGGCTTGGGCCGGGACGGTGGTGGCTGCTTCCCGTGAGGGGGAAGGGAGCAGCTGAGGCTGGGCTCCCAGATGAGAGGCATGTTCAGGGCCGGGGCTGCACCGACCCCACTCCCAGCAGGGGCTGGGCGGGTCCACCGCCAGCCACATGCCCACTGCGGGAGGAAGCAGGCCGGCGGCCCCCCAGGCCCGGAAACAGGAAGGTGGATGCCTGCGGGTGCAACACGGGGAAGACCGGCCTGTCCCCGGCATGAGCCACCCACGAGGCCGGGCCACCGGGGCCCCACCCTCCCCAGGGTGACAGGAGCCGGACAGCTGGCAGAAAGGAAGGTTCGGCTACGCCTGTTTGAGGCGGTGTCTGGTGGGAGCTGGTGTGTCACGAACTCGGGCAGTGACAGGTGTCTCCACCCCCAGCTGCGGCGGCCCCCCACAGACACGGGACAGGAGCCACTGGACACACTACGTTAGTGCCACGAGGCTAGGCCGCGGGGGTGGGGGGGTGGGCTCACAGGCCCAGCTCATGTCCTGCTTCCTGCAGCCCCACAGACAGGTGGGCCTTTGGGGCAGGGGCTCAGAGAACCCCGTCCCCCCACACTGACACCTGCAAGAACACACCTGAGCACCTCTGAGGGGGGCCTGGCGCTCTCGGGGGACTCCAGGGCGGGGACAGACGCTGCAGGCCCTTAGCCACCCGAAGGTCACAACGGCGTCACACAGAACAGGGAAGCAGGCGCGGGGGTGTGCTGCCCGGCCTGACCCGGAGCCTCCCCGCCCCCACACAGGCTCCAGCACGGACCAGGCTTTGGCTGCACGGGTTTGGGTCATCTGAGACCTTCACTTCGTTGACTTTTACAGGGAACGAAAGAGCAAGTCAGCCACGTTACCCTGTTTTGGTAATCAGCCCATTTCCAGGATACAGGAACCAACTGAACAGAACCCCTCCAGGGCACACTCCCAGCCCACGGACCTGTGCCCATGAGCCCCAGGGCCACCTGTCCTGGCACCGATACCTGCAGGCCTGCCGCAGGACCCTCGGGCACGGGCTGAAGATGGCCCGCTCCGGGACACTCTCCTGCTGGGTCCCCACCAGGTCCGCCCCGGCTACTGCATTAGAAATCACCCCCCACCCCCCAACCCTGAGCCACAGAGCGCAACTGTGTGCCAACGGCCAGCTCCTCCTCACGGCTCTTAAGACACTCGAGGCTCTCGAGTCAGTGCGACCCTGAAATCACCTCCCCGCGTGGGTGGGCCGAGCGCCCTCTGTGCTCCCGCCCGGAGCGAGGGCCCAGGAAGGCAGCTATGGAGAGGGACTCCGATCCAGACCACGAGGCACCTCCCTCTCCTCACAGGTCTGCACCCTGACCAGACCCAAGAGTGAGGAAGCACCGTCAGGGACATCCACGTTCTAGAATCTGCTGAGGCAGCCCTGCCCAGGGCCGGCTGGTCCTGGGAGGGGCGCGGCTTCCGCTTCCAACACAGCGTCCGCTGGGGCCCTTGTTATTTCGGAGCATGGTGGGGGAAGGCTGGGACGTCAAGGGTTAACATGCTTTGTGGATGGCAGCCCCACCGTAAGGCCCTAGTGCCTGAACACCAAGACCTGGCCAGGCCCCAAGCGCAGGGCCCATGCAGCCATGGGGCTCCCACGTCTGGGAGCCCCACCCCCCGCCCCAGAGCGGTCCTCCTGACCCAAGACATGCGCTTGCTTCGCTGCACACCTGGATTCGGGACTTTTCCAGCCCCCACCCCCGACCCTGGATCAGCTGCTCTCCTGCCACTGGCTTTCCTGGCTGTCGGGAGCAGGTCGGCCACTCGGACCCTGCGATCAGGAGGACCCACGGCGGGAGAAGCCGGGGCCGGAAAGCCACCAGGGGGATGATGGGCTGAGCCGGAGATAGGGACCTGTCCTGGGGGCCCGCCCAGCTGGAGCAGGAGACGGGGGCTTCGCACCAGGCCGGGCGGACTCTCCCTGTCCCCGCTCCGTGTCCACGAGGCCAGCCTCTCGCGTGAACACGCGCAGAACGCTCAGTACCCGGCGCCGGCTCTGGGAGGTCGGCTCTCCGAGGGGAGCTCCTGGGCGGAAGGGGACCGACGCAGACCCAAAACGCCACCAGCGGCTGCGAGACGCGACGTGACCAGAGGGCGGCCAAGCACACGAAACAGCCAGTCCTTGGAATACACAGAAAATTCAAGTAATTTATTTAAAAACTGCTTAGTCTCCTCTTGAAATATATATATACGTGTATATATCTGCTCTAGAATGATACTGCGGCATGATTGTTCATGCATCTGAAAGTTCTTCATTAAAAAAACAAAAAAAAACAAACTTGAGGCAGCGAAGTATGACCATCGTCTGTGTCCAGGTGACATCAGGAAGCTCAGACCGATCGTTCCAAGTGAGAGGAGCAGACACTGCTCCGTCGTGAGAGAATGGTCTGGAAAGCATCCCCAGCAGCTGCGGCGTCTGTCGACCGCGCGCCTTCCCCCAAGTCTGCGTTTGGCTGAGATGCTCAGAGCGGAGGCCGCACCAGGTCCTGCGGGGGAGGGGACCATCCTCAGGTCCCAGACACTCGCATCACTTCGCCACTGCCCCGACTCCGGCGTCGGGTGGGCCCAGCAGGCCCGAGAGGTCAGAAGAGGTCAGAAGAGGCCGGGGCCGCGTCCCACGCACCCGAGGTAGGCCTGGCGGCAGGTCCCAGGGGCCGAGGCCGCACCTGGAGCTCTGCCCTCATGATTTCCCCAACAAATGGTTTAAACACGAGTCAAAGTGCAACGAAAGAGTCCATCTCCTCTCTGGGGAGCTCCGGACAAAGATGACGAGGTCGGGGGTCCAGGCGCAGACATGGGCGTGCACCTGCAGGGGGCCTGTCTGCTCCCTGGGGTGCTGCTGGCTACAGGTGCCCGTCCCAGCCCGTCGTCCCCGCAGGCCACCCCCAGTGGACCCTGTCCCGCCCACCAGGTGCCCGGGGGCCCTCCCGGCAGCACAGGTTCGGGATGGGGGTGCGGCTGCCACTTCCTGCTGCCCAGAGGCGGGCCTGCCCCCGGTGCCATCAGAATCTCTGAGGAAAAGAAAACATGGTTTCCTTAAGAAAACCAGTTTTGAGAGGAAAAAAAATTTTTTTTTTCTAAAATAATGATAAAAATACTCTCCAATAATGGCAGCACCAACAGAACGTGAGATCTGACACCTGCAGGCCCCCCAGAGGGCGCAGAGAGGCCCAGGGACTGGCCACACGGCTGCTCTTTAATCCGCAGACCGCAGGCGGCGAGCCACAGCACGGACTTGTGGTTTTCAATTATGACCTTGGAAATGAAAATCTTATTTTTCTCTGGATTGCTTGTGTCTAGTGTAAATCTGCCTTACGATTTAAAAACATGCAGAATAATATACCTGCGAAATTAAACAGTTGAAATCAGAAGCTCCTTTTCAATTAAAAAAAAAAATTTCAAATGATTTTTTTAATCGTGGAAAAAGTAATCAGTGTGGTGTTTCTGCCCGGAGGCCCAGGCCTACCCTAGAGCTACCGCACCCCCACCCGTGTAGTGAAGGAACTCTGCTTTGTGCCGTCACCAGAGCCACAGTGACCAACCCGCCCGCCATCCCCAACCCACCCCACCCCAGGAATGTGTGCGCACAGGGGCGAGGCTCAGACCATCGACTCCGTCTCCACCAGCCCCTGCAGGCCCTCCTTCCGGGACAGGGTCAAGACGGTGGGCTTCTGGCTGCCGTCCCCGCCGTCACCCGGCGGCCGATCAGACAGGCCCTCCTGCTCCTCCTTGGCCTCTTCCGACACCTCCGGGTAGATCACCAGGAACGTGGCCGTCAGGAAGCCCAGGAAAGAGCCCACGGAGGCCACCATGGGGATGACGCGCACGGTCCCGACGGCATCGACCACACCTCCGAGGGCAGACGCCACCAGGATCTGGGAGATGTACACCTGGCAGGACAGGATGGCACAGTCGATGCCGAAGCCGCGCTTGGAGTTCCCGGGGCTGTGGTGGACGTACTGCAAGAGAGAGAGCCCGCGAGTGAGGGCCGCGGCGGGGACCGGCCCGTCAGCCGACACCACCATGTTTGTTTGAACGTGAGCTCAGAAGTCTGGAAACAGAACTTGCCTGCCGTTGGCTGCTTGGCGACCACTCAGCCTGTCTCCCCGACCCCGTCCCACTTCTATTCAACACTGTATTGGAGACTCTGGCCATTGCAATAAGGCAAGGAAAATGGAAAACGTGTTAAGGAGTGGAAAAGAAAACATAAATCTCATGGTGGGACAGTGTGTGATGTCCAAAGTGTCTACGGATGCACTCGAAGATTAGTAGGAGAACGCAGCGTCTTTGTGGGTAGAAAGCCTCCACACTATCAAGTTCGTAACTCTCCCCAAACTGATCTATACAATCAACGTACTTCCAGTGCCAAAGCCCAGAAACTGCTCTAACACTCAGATGAAGAGTAAACCGTCAGGAACACCCAAGATGATCTCAAAAAGCAAAGATGAAGGACCCACGGCACCAGATTTCGGTCTTACTATGAAGCTACTTTAGAACAGAGCACTGGTCTGGGAACAGACCGGCCAGTGGAGGAGGACAGAGGAACCAGAAACGCCACCCCCCACAGACCGGCACCCAGCTCGGACAAGGTCGGCACCGCAGTGCGGGCAGGGACCAGGTGGCCCTCATGTGAGTGGCACTGGGTCACATAGCTACCCGGACGTGGGGAAATGAAGTCACGCTCCTCTACCACACACACACACACACACACACACACACCCGTATCCCAGATGGACTGCCAACACGCACGGGACAAGGGTGCCACCCAGTGCCACGGCCAGCAGAGTGCAGCACAGACTGTGGCCGGCAGTGAGACCGGGAGGGAAAGAGCCACGTTCTGCAACCACAGGAGGGAAGCACAGGCGTGAAGGCAAGGCAGACACTCTGGGTTCAAACACTGGCAAGAGGATGACACGGGGTCAGAGGTGAGGACAAGGACCAGCTTCCTGTTGTTGCCATGTCTGCCTTACTCTTTCCAGTTTGTTGTCCAAAAACCCACTCGCGCTGTTCGCTGACAGTGTGTGCACTTTTCTGTGGCCCCGTGACACTCCAACGCAACAGCTTATTAGAAAACACGATGCGCTTACTTGGATTTTCATTAGTTTGGCATTTCATCGGTACCTAACCACTGCGGATTTACTTTGCTTCTCTAATCGTGCAAGAGAAGATTAAGCATAGTTTGGGTTTATTTTTTCCCTTCTCCATTTTTTCCTTTCCTTTCAGGGTCTGTGTCCGAGTTAGAAACACGGTCTACACCAGCGCTGTGGCCACGGAGCACTGTGAGAGGCGGCTGGTCCGAGTCCAGAGGGATTGCTGGCAGCAGGTACACACTCCCTCCAAGGCTCGGGGAGAACAATCGGAATTTTATATGGGATGTGCTGAAATCACGGTGTCTGGGACGTACGGCGACGAACAGCATTTGCGGTTACGCTGACTGCACCTGTCTGCTCCCTCTCTAAACGCAGCTGCTCAAAGCACAGACGGACCCAGGGGGCTCACGCCCTACTGCGCAGGTCAGTGCCGGCCACGCTCCCCCGCTTTGGGGTCTGTGAGGGGACAGCAAGGGGCAGGCAGCCTCCCGGGTGCCCGACCAAAATCCCTTATGATGCACCGGAAGCCGCACTGTCAGGTAGGCCATGGAAGGAGCCGGTACCTCAGACCAACCCAATTCGGGGGGCACTTCAGAACCGAAGATCTGGGGGGCCATTTGCACCCCCAAATGCCCCCCCAGCGGAAGGTACAGAGCTCTCTGCCTAGAGACGAGTGGAGAACGAGCAGGGGCTTTGGAGCCAGATGAGTCTGATGATCTGACCTGAGCTACATTTCGGGCTGGTGACCTCGGGCCCCACCACTGCCCCCGGCCCCAGCCCCCAGCTTTGGACGCACCTCCTTGATGTCGTGGTACTGCCCGAGCAGGGCGTAGGGGCAGTAGGAGATGCTCATGGAGACGATACCCATGGTGCTGATCATGACCATGGCCACGTAGACGTTGGCGAATAGGGCCATCACGGCCGTGCCGATGGAGAAGCCCAGCGTCCCCAGCACGTAGATGACCCTGATGCTCAGATCGTAGTTGTCCAGATACTTCTGTAGCAGCGCTGCAGGGAGAGTACGGCCATGGGACAGTGACCACGGGACAGTGACCCACAGACAGAGTACGGCCACAAGACAGTGACCCACAGGGTGAGCTGCGTGCCCACCCCACTCCAGTCGGCCACCTCCTGCTGCTGCTGCTACCCGGAGCCCTCCCCCACCCCGCCCCACCGCCCCACCGAGTCCCACCTGCCCCCATCACACGTGCGAGCCCATGGCACCCCACTCAACTCCCCGGGGCTCTGGCACCTCAGACGTCAGCCCTCCTAGGTTGGGTCCCAGAGTCCAGAGCCTGGTCCCACCCAGTAGCTCCCTGGGGCCTCCTCGCCCTGCAGGCCAGCCTGGCCCAGACCCTTCCCACCAGGGACACCCAGTCTTGACTTAAGATCTCAAATTGTGGCTGGTTTCCCTGGAGTGTAAACCCCTGAGTCTAGAGGGACAGACTCCTGCTCGCCCCTTCTGGCCCAGCGGCTTAATGTCACCTCCCCCAGGAAGCCTCTCTGAGGCTTCACAGACAATGCCGTGTGACCTTCAGGCTGGCTTCCTGCTGCTCCATTGACCTTGGCCACCCTCAAGTCCAGGCCAGGCTGAAATGACGCCAACCTCCCCCTCCAGGTACACGTAGAAAACAGGAAGGACCCAGAGCAGACTTGCTCAGGGGAACCTGGACCCCGCTGTGCCCCATTCCTGGAAGGTGGGCCTGGGCATGCTGTTCCCAAGACTGAGGCCTGTCACCCCGACCCCCCTCCTCAAGGATGAAACCACACCTGCAGGGAAAGGCCTCTCCTCCATGAGGTCTGCAGACCCAACCTCCCCCTGTACTCCTGGCTAAGCACAAAAGACCCCTCTCCCAGCCCGCGGGCCCGGTTCCTGCTGTCCCCCATCCCCCCAAGCCCGTCCCTTGCCGGAGCCTCTCTCTGAGGAGCCCCCAGGGAAGGAACCAGCACAGAGGACAGCCTGCCCGTGGTCTGAGGATGCCCAAATCCAGACACACGCGCTTCCATGCTTCTGGCCCTGAGCCACAGCCTGTTCCAAGTCAGGCCCACTTTCCAGGCAGGACGACCTGGGCCCTGTTTCCCACCACTGAGCGCCCCCGAGGGAGTGCAGCTGCTCTGCCTGGAGGTCGGCCTACCTGAGCAGATTGCGCCGGTGGCTGCGTAAATCACCAGGCCCCAGCAGCCCATCTTCATGCCCGCGTTGTAGGCCTGCCAGGCGGTTGAGTTGGAGGGAGCCTGTTCCAGAAAAGAGACCGGGGCTCAAGGCAGGGGCAGGGACCACGCGCCACAGGCTTTGGGCAAAGGAGGGGACTTTCCATCTCAACTGCAGGCGGGCCGTTTATGAGCCGCAGTCCCGGTACGGGCCAGGCTCCGCACAGGTGGTTCCAGCCCCTCCCAGCCGTGCCCGGCACCGGAGCCCGGGTGGAGGCCATCAGGCCCAACGGGAGGTCGCGCAGCCCCAGGCGACAGCCAGCCGCCGGGCCGGGGCACAGAGGCCGATGCCCGCCAGGCCCCGGGGCGGGCACATCCCGGCCCTCACCTTGGGGTCCCCGTCGAAGATGACCTGACCCATGAAGTCGGTGTAGAAGACGGCCTCGGCGATGACGGAGAACCAGGTGAGCAGGTGGCAGAGGCACAGACGCGCCAGCTCCCTGGGCATCTTCAGCATGGACAGCCACAGCAGCCGCACAGTGGTCTCGGCCTCCCCCTCCTCGCTCTCCGTGTCCCCGCTGGAGGCCGTGGCCCCGCTCTGGTTCCGGTGCCGGCAGCGCTGGCGCTTCTGCAGGTCATACAGGTCGCTCATGCTGCGCGACGGCTTGATGAGGACCACGGCGTTGGCCCGCCGGTAGCGGTAGCGGTGGGAGCTGATCTTGCCGTAGTAGGAGAAGGTGCTTGAGGCCTGGCGGCGGAACATGTGCCTGCGGCGCCTCATGGAGCCGGACGCGGCGGCGATGGGCCTCACGTCCACCCTGGTGTAGCCCACGGGGCCGTCCGTCGGCGGGGAGCCGCTGCCGTTGGGGACTTTGGCTTCGGGCGCATGATTCTCGAGCAGCGTGTCGTTCTCCTTCGCGGTTTCCCTGAGCAGTGAGGCCAGGCAGGGCGGCCTGGCACGGGCGAGCTCCTGGCTGGTGCTGCGGGGGGTGCCGGGGTACGAGCCGTCGTGGAAGATGGAGGGCTCGATGTCGGGCAGGAAGGGCAGCTCGGGCTCCAGGTCGAGCGCGGCGTCGGGCACGTGCAGCACCGAGTCGCTCTTGCTCCGCACCATGCCCGCGCCCAGGTAGTCCAGCGCAAGCTCGTGCTCCGACCGCACCTCCTCGGGGAACAGCCCCGCGCCGCCGTCCAGCGCGCTCCCGCGGGCGGCGGGGGGCAGCGCGTCCGCCGCCTCCCCGGCCCGCTCTTGCTGGGGGCTGTACTGCTCCTCGTCGATGCTGAACAGATGCAGGGCCACCGACACCACGAAGATGATGGCCGCGAAGAAGAAGAGCACTTGGTTCTGAGTCCGGAACCAGGTGCCCAAGAAGGTCTGGGTCCAGTCCAGCCCGCCCAGCACATAGCCGATGGCCCCGCCGAGGCCTGAGCGGGTAGGAGAGACAGAGGGGCCGTGAGCGGTGTCGGGCACCTCGGCACTCCCTCCCAGACGGGGAGAACCCAGGACAGAGCCCGAAGGGCCTGTGCCCTTAACCACGGACCAGGCGTGGCATTCGTAGCTCTGGCCGAGTCAGGACAACTTTGGGGATGGAAAGTGAAAAAGTGGTGGGAAAAACACAGTGAGAAACTCCAGCTGACCCTAGGTTTGCAGCTCTGACTTAACAGAGTCCCGTCCAAGGCACTGGGAGCAGCTATCTGCCAGGATAGGAAACAGAGGCTTGCCTGTGACTCTGGGCAGCGCGGACCGTCATCCCTCAAGCTCAGGAAGCTGCCGCTCCCAGCGGATGAGAACGGGGCCTGAGCGCAGGGAGCGGTCAGCGGGGGCTGCTCCCTGCCGCGCCGACCAGCAGCAGCCAGCACCCTGCCCTCCCGCCATGGGAACAGCCTCCCCCATGCTGCCGGTCCTGCCCCGTGCCGGGTGGGGCGGGGGCAGGGCTGCGCTCTCACCGGCAGAGAAGGCGTGGATGTTAAGGGCCATGTCCTGCTCCTCGCTGTCCACCACGTCCAGCAGGTAGGCCCGGATGGGGCCCTCGGTCGCATCGGCACTGAAGTCCAGGACGACCACCCCCAGCACGGTGAGGACGATGCCGATGGGCTGGCGGCTGGGGACATCGCCGAGGGACAGACCTGCCCAACACACGGGGCACTCAGATCACAGCTCCTAAGAGCAGACCGCTCCCTGCAAGGGGAGGTGGGGACACGCTCGCCAACGCCAGAAAGGCGCGTGGCTCCTTGGCGCAGAAGGTCAGAACGGAGGATGGGCCTTGTGTTTTCCATTTCTGTTACGCATATGGTTATTTTTTCTCCCCAGTCACATTAGCTGCGGGGAACCTCAACGCTTACTTACTTTGACGCTGTGTAACTAAAAAAGCATCCTTCCTCCCTAACTATCACTGGGAAAGGAGGGGTACACTGGGAGCATGAAGGGAACATCTAGGAGAAAACATGACGCGTGACATGTACGGTCACTCTCATATGCACACGCACCACCTTGGGGTTCGACCAGCCCTGGGGCCAGGGTTTGCGGGGGCGCTCCTAGGGCGCTCCCTGAACACGTGATGGGTCTCCCTGGTCTGTCCACTGTGGTTCCACATCTTCCAACGGAAGACTTTTTGAAAGCTGTCCTCCTGATGCTACCCAGCGAGCATGTTTCTTTTCCAAGAAAAATTAACCTTTCAAGGCTAACACTCACGTTTTGTACGTCAGACTGTACCCAAGGCACCCAACCAGAAACACGGGCCAGCTGTGCGGACGGCCAGAGTCAGACCCCAGGTGACAGCCCATCCAGGACCACAGGAAGTACTCGTGACCTCCCCTGGGGTCGTCAGGCACCTTCTCAGAGCGCCAGAAAGGGGCCAGAAAGGGGCCGCTCCGTGGTGCAATGGGAACGGCCCTACGTCCAGCACAATGCCTCCCGCAGCAGGTTGTAAGCACCCAGAGGAAGTGGCGGTCACACGCCACCTCTCACTGGCCTTGGGGAGTACACCCTGTGAGCCCAGAGACCAAACCGGTCCCCCGATGGCTAAGCTACAGCTGGGTCCTGAGACCGGCGGGAATCCTGTGCCTGCAGATGCGGGGCGTGGCGTACGAAACCCGGGGCCCGGAGCAGGTGAGCTGCAGCACGGGAAGAGCAGGGGAGAGGCCAGGAGAGGCGTGAGCACAGCCGGCCCACGTGCAGGCACAGCCTCGGAGAATAGCACAGCTGTCTCTCCGGGGCACAGTGCTGCGAAGGGACACCAGCTCCGTACGGTGAAGGGGACAGGCCGAGAGCCAGCAGCCCCGAGCCCACAGGATTGTGGAGAGTGCCCCCCGCCCCGGACTTCCGCCAGCCGGTCGCACTGGCCTTCCCGGGCCCCAGCCTGGCCCCACACAGGCCTCTGAGAGTCCAAGGGGCTCTGGGCCTCTCTGTGAGTGTCCAACGCACTTGATGTCGACCTAGGCCACGCGTGCACTCGTCAGAACACAGATGAAGCCTTGATCTTAAAAAGCCGTTGCCAGAAAACAGGTTTTGTTTCTAACAGTTCTGATGAGCTCCCTCGGGGCAAACCCATTTTCCCACGTCGAGCTGCTCAACTTAAAAACAACACAACAAAGCACGAGCACACGAATAGAAAAAACAAGCACGGAACCGGGTCTGGACGCTTTCGACCCAACGTCTGAGAGAAGGAGAAAGAAGAAGGGGCTTCTGAAGCCGCGCTGCAAACAGGACGTGCTGTCGGACGCGCGGGGCAGACAAGCGGGTCACAACAGGAAGGGCTGCCCTGTGAACACGTCCCCACGGCGCTCCCACGTGGGGCCCGGCCTCAGCCCCGCCGGGAGCGCCCGGAAGCCCTGCGCCTGCCCGCCGGGCGCCGCCGAGAGCACGGCCCCTCCCGCCGGGACGCGGGGGGACACTCACCGATGGCCGAGCCGTTGAGGAAGAGGGCCACGCCGAAGAGCACGCCGACACACAGGGCGAGGATGAAGGGCCGCCGGCGGCCCCAGCTCAGCGTGCAGCGGTCACTGGCGGAGCCGATGATGGGCGTGAAGATGAGGCCGAGGATGGGGCTCAGGAACCAGGTCAGGCTGTAGTACTGCTCCGGAAGGCCTGGGGCACAGGGGGCGGGCGGTCACGGGGCGGGCACGCGCATGCGGACACGCGTGCCCCTGGGTCCGGCGGAGACCCCGCGAGGTCCGAGCGCCCGGCTCCCAGCCTGGGACATCTGACACGCACCCGACGCCGACTGAGAAGCATGAGGTGGCCGGAGGCCAGCACCTGGGCCTCGGAGGTGTCCCCGGCAGCCAGGCACCCAGTGAGACAAGCGGCACTTGCTAGAGCCGGCAGCCCTGGACCTGCCGCGTGCAGGGGGACCGAGCACCCGAGGCACGGACCACACTGACCAGGGCCCGTGTCTACAGCTGCTCAACGCGGCCTCACAGGCACTGGACCCAGAACGGGGGTAGCGGGAGGAAGACACCCCCCCGCCCCATCCTGGGCCTCTTGGCCAGAATCTATGATGAGAGTCTCAGTGAGGGGCCGCATGTGCTCAAGGACCCCCGCCACGGGCTTCCAAGAGGGCGGGGAGCGGCCGCCAAGAGGGGAGGCACGGGTGGGTGTTCGGCTGGAGCCCAGGTGTTCCATCAGGCACCGGCTACCGCTCCGCTCTAACCCCCTAACCGCCCAGGGAGGTAGGCATTATCGTGCCGGTTGTCCGGCATGACAACGTGAATGTAAATGTGAAGCTCAGAGATTAGGTAACCTGTGCAGGGTCACACAGTGACAAGGTAAGACCACCCTCGCACAAAGCCCGTGCCCGTTGCCAGGGGAACGGCACACTCCACACACCCGAGCGCTACACAGTGGCCAGGGGTCCCGGCTGCAGCTGGGCATGGCCAGCCACACCCCACACATGCCAGCCACGGCAGGGCACACGCCGTGGGCTCCGTTTACAGGAGGTCTGAGTGGCTGACAGAGCTTCTGCTGGAAGAAGCCGGCGCAGTGGCAGCCCGCGGGAGGGGTGGGGGCTTTGGGGCTCGTGTGTCCTCTTCGTGATCTGGGTGGGGGTCACTAGTGACTGGCCACCCTGCTGCAGGCTGCCAGTGTCCTGCGTCCATGAGAAGCTGACTCAGACGACAGCGCTCTGCACACCAGCGATCCCCGGCTAGCACTCTGCCCAGCCACAGGCCCTGGGAAATGGCTGAGCCGCGCCCCCAGGAGCCACGCTCCTCTGGCAGAGGGAAGCACCCCCTAAAACACTTAGGCACGCAGTCCACGGTTCAAGGCATCGGCTCTGACATCTATACCACACGGAGCTCTAGGAAAGGTGGGGTGGGTTCCTACTGCAAGTCACCAGACGCACGGAGGTCTCAGGAAACGAGCAGCAGGCTGAGCGCGTCCCCTGGCCGGCTCTGGTTTCCCCCGCAGGCCTGGGGCCTCCGCTCTCCTCCTCAAAGGCAGGCAGAGGGGAGAGCAGCAGCCGCGGGCAGAGCCCATGCTGCCCCTGGGCAGGAGCCCGGGTGTGGCACCACGAGCCTCAGAAAGGACCAGTCACGTATGCGACACGGTCCCTGTCAAAGAATGGAAAGTGGTTCTGACCCGGGGTACATAGACTCTTACTTTCTTTGGGGCTTTTAATACGGCACAACTTTACCAATAAACACTGCTTGGCCGGCGGGAAGACCCTAACTGCCGAACCCGCTGTTTCACCCACCCTCGGGCAGCCCGCGAACCCCTCTCCAGTCCAGCTCTCGGCTGCGGCCGGCGCTCTCCATCCTGGGACCGCTCTCACCTGCCAGGCCTGTCTCCACCCACCCCGTACCGTCAGGTGTTCCCGCCAAGCCCCCGCGCTCCGGCGAGAGGACAAGTCTTCTCCAACGGCCGCGCCCCCCCCGCCCCCTCCTTGGCCACAAGCACTCGCGCCCGGCAGCACCAGCGGCGCCCCGCAATGTGCGCGCTGTTGGACCAGTGCCGGGGACCAGCGCACACGGCCCACGGGGACCTGTGGGGCCTGCCGAGGGGTGGGGCGGCGAAACTTTGAACTAGGCTCATCTTTGCCTTGTGTAGCCCTGGGCCCTGCGTCAGGAGCACACGCAGCCCCTGGCGCTGCCTCAGGCTCCTCGCTTACGTGCCACGTTACTGTCCGCACCCCCTGCCTTGTCTCTCCACACCTCCTGTCCCGGCCTGCTTTCGGCCAAGTTAACTCTTTTAACTTACACTTTGGCTTTTTAGCCTTATCTTGCCAGGGTCTGCTCGGGAGAGTTCATCACACACCGCTCTCCAGGCCGGCGCAGAAGCCCCGCGCGCGAGCCGGAACCTCGCCGAGGCTCTGTCCTCGCCCCCGAGGCTCTCCACGCACGCAGCGCCCACGTGTCCCATCCAGAGGGCGTCAACCCCGTCTGTGCGACAGTCCTTGTTTAAACCGTCACGTCACGTTTAAGGGAATTAAAATGAAAACTCCCTTTGTTTTTACCTCCCACTGAGCCATGTCTCCCTTCCTTCCTGAAGACGGGAGCGTCCACACGGTAGCCCGTCCACACGGTAGCCCGTCCACACGGTAGCCCGCCCCTTCTGCCTCTGGGCTGTCCCGCTCCCTCAGCGTTTCCTCCAGCAATCTGCCAACAGCAAATCCGCTTGTTATTTTACCCAAAATCTCTTTCTCTTCTAGTCTGACAGGCTATTTTTGCTGGATAAAGAATTCTGGGTTAACTCCGCCCGCAGCCCCCTCCAGAGCAGTGAGGCGGTCACTCCCGTTACTGCAGAGAAGGCGGTGACATTTCACGTGACTAGAGAGAGAGGCCGATCATCTTCCTCTCCTCTGGGTGCTTTCAAGATTTTCTCTTTCTTGTTGGCTTTTGGCAGTTTGACTACGATGAATCTAAGTGAAGTTTCCTTTCTCTCCTGCTTGGACGCCACTGAGCTCCGTGAAGCTGAACCTACCGGTCTTCCGGCACACGCGGGAAACTTCCTGTTAGTACCCCAGCTTTCTCCTGCCCCCTTCTCTAGCTCCGCTCCTCTGGGACCCCCAATCGCAAGAGCATCCAACCCGCGGACACTGCACCCCCGCGTCCTGTGGCCCTGTCCCTTTCTGGTCTCCGTCTTTGTCCCCTCTGCTCTTCATCTCTGCCAACCAAGCCTTCGGTGTGCTGCGTCCTACGTCAACCCGATCTCCCCTAATTCTCTCAGATATTGCATTTTTCAGGCCCAGAATTTCCATTTGCTTCTTCAGCGCATCTCTCCGCTGAGCTCTCTTACTTCCCACGGTCACAGCCTCGAGCACGCGTACACACGCCTGACAACGGCAAGGAGTCACCACCTTGGAGTGAGGGTCACGTTTTCAGCTTCCCTGTTTCTTCTAACCCCACTAAGCTGTACCCTTCACACTGTAAATGACGTGTTGTAGAGACCCTACGTTCTGCTACATTCCTTTGAAGAGTGCTGCAATTCTCATTTTAAACAAGTAACTTGGCTGGACTCAAAACCCTCCCCTGCAACAGGAACCCGGAGAAATCGGTTCTGTTCTTTCCGCTTTTATCCAAGCTCCAGCACGCAGCGTGACAAGTAGCACCCTCTGGCCCCCATGATACAGTCGCCCAGCAACTGCCGACGGGCATGCACGCCCCACCGGCCGGTCTCGAAGGTGGGGTGCACCGCACTCCTGGGCAGCAGCTCCAGTACCCAGTTCCACTGAGCCAACGGGCAGAGAGAAAGCTGCATGGAAGAGCTCCTTAGAGACGTGGGCTCCGCTGGAGGGGCCGGGCTCCGTCATTCCCAGAGCTGCGCCCAAGGCTGAGAGGCTCCGGGGCTGGTCACGGAGAACCACGTGTGCATGATCCTGCCTAACTTCTGCAAACACCCACACGTCTGTCTGAGGTGCGAGGCTCCACGCCAGACACGAGCCGCAGAAGACGGACTGCTGGGCGCACACCGCCGCCTTGAAGCAGCCAACGCCTGCTGTGAGACGGGCCCTGGCCCCGTCCCACCATCCGCTAAGCCACGGCCCACCAGCACCCAGCTCACATGAGGCCAGGACGGTGTCCCTAGGAGTCCTGGAGCCAGCAAGTGTGAGACACAGCACAGTCTTCCCCAGCATAGGCAACAGCACGGGTGGGACTTGAGAAGCTGGCTGTCAAGGGGACCGGGAAGGAAGCCATTCCACTGAAGGGACCTTCTGGAAACCAGGGTTTCCCATCCCTCCGGGAGAGGGCTGCCAGAATGGGCAGCAGCCAGGCACGACCCTGGACGGCTCCCCGTGCCCTCTGGATGCCCAGAGAATGTGCCGTGGTGGCTGCTGAGCCCAGAGGCATGCTCACCCTGTGGCTCGCTCTCCGGACCAGGACAGGGGGGTCAGGCCTCCCATCTTCTCTCTGGTCCCCACTCATCAACCCTCGCCCCCAACCACACGGCCAATCAATACCCAGCGTGATCGCCTCGAGACATGCCCGGCTGCAGCACTTGGTGCCCAGGAGCCTCGCCCGTGTCTCTGGACTGGGACACTCGGGGTGGGAACGCTGGGCTGGATCCTGCCACATCACACATCCTCAGAGCAGACTCATGGGCCCAGCAGCTCCCAGGCTTCCTGGCCCAGTCTGTCCCCTCCAACTGGGCACCCAAAGTGTGCACCCATTGAGCAAAGTGCCCCCACAGGGGCCCCCAGAGCAAAGGCTGAGGTAGGCGGGAGCGCGCAGGAGGGGCTGACAGGACCCGCAGCAGTGCCAGCCCGGTGGTGATGTCCCCGGTCCTCCCGAAGGTGAAGCCCGGGCTCCCCCACAGGAAGCCCCACGCGCCCCAGCCAGGCGGCCTCGGGGAGGGGGGGGGACAAGCTGGGGATGGCGAAAGCGACACGGGGCAGTGGCTTTCTTTGTCCAGCATATTGGCAAGAAGCATCAGCATTTCCCATCACGTCCCCCAGGCAGCCCTGGGGGTGAGCGAGCCTGGGCCCCCGCTGCTGCGAGGCAGCCACTGGGACACCTCCAACAGTGCATTTCCCAGCCCGGCTCTCAACAAACAGCACACCGCCCGTAGTAAATAATTTTTGTTTTCTCCCGGGCAGAAGGCGAACAACAATGGTGGGACCAGGAAGGCTCCCCGTTCACAGGAAATGCTCAGTGTGTCAGCATCGTCGGAGGGCCGTGTGAGGTCACGGGCAGCGGTCGCCACGCTGGTCACGCGCGGCAGCTCCCATTCAATGCCACCACGTCGTCTTTGATAAACTGGTACTTGGGGGGGAGGGCAGCCAGGGGACCGGGAAAGTGGCCTATAAATGTTTAACAAAAGATCTGAACCGGGAATGGGAACATACATTCTTTCCTTCGATAGACAAAGCCTTCCACATCAAGATAGGTCTGTATCCGCAGCAAGAATTCCATGATAACGCTGGACTCGTGAGAACCAGTGCTCCGTGGGAAATGCCCACCAGCCTCGCATGACCTCTGATGAACAGACGTCAACGAGCTGTGTGGGGGACCCTGGCGAGGGCCATGGGCATCCCAGAGACGGCCTGAGGGAGGAAAGGGCGCCCGGCACAGGGAGGGTCTACAACTGGGCAGAGAGGGGGCAGGCACTCCTCCATCTGCGTGGAATGTTCTAGAACCCCAGAGCCATGGGCAGGTAGGGAGTGGGGTGCAGCAACTGGTGTTTCCAGGGGAGGAGGAACAGGCCCCGCGTGTGTGCACACGTCCCTCCCAGAGGGCCAGGAGCCCACCGCCGCCCGGGCTGCTCTCAGTGGCGTCCCCAGCACCCAGGCCATGCTCCCTATGTGTCAACCTTCATTACAGCCCTGAAGGGGGTCCTCAGACACTCAGAAGGTGCAGTCCCCAACCTGGGCGGGCCATGGGGGGAGGGGGGTACAGGTCCTCACGGGGTCTGAGACAGAGGGCAAGGGGTCAGCTGGCTCATGCTCCCTGTGGGTCGATGGTGAAGTCTAGCCCGAGAGGGTCCCAGCGGCTGCACGGGCCACGTCGGAACGAGCTATTCTGGACAGAGTCCTTCAGACTTCCTGGGCGGCACTGAATTCCGGGGGATCCTGAGGGTCTTTCTTCTGGCCGAACAAGCACCCCGCAGCCCCTGCGCTGGCCCCGAGGCTGGGTTGCTTCCAGGAATAAGCGTGCACAGCCCCCCCAGCCCTGCACTGGGGGCTCCCTGTGCGTCGGTGCTGGGGGTGCCGGTCCTATTTTAAAGGGGGAGGAGACCCAGCACCCCGGCTGGAGGCACTTGGCGGGTCACTGAGCCTCTGGGAAGCCAGGGGCGTGAACCTGCCGCTGCCCGGGCGCCCAGCGGCTAGGCAGGCAGAGCACCCCAGCGCACGGCCCGGCCCGCTCCCGCCAGCTGCTCTCGCCCCAGCGGCTGGCACAAGCACCCACTTTGCAGCTCTGAAGTCTGCTGCCCAGAGCAAGCACCTTCACGACGGGACAGGAACTCACAAGGCCAGGCACAAGATTTCAGAAGCTTCCAGAAGCTTCCCCAAACACATAAAATGCACGGCTTATCCTACAGAGCTCCGTGCGTAGGGGTGTGGACACTGACACTTTCCCGACTTCCTGGCAGAAACCGGCACGAGAACGGTGAGGTGGTGGCGATGCCTAGGCCACAGGTGGGTGACGGGGACCCGGCGCCACGGCAGGTCCACTACCTGCAGAGCCCCGCGGCCGTGACCGCAGAACAGGGACGGCTGCCCGAGGCCGAGACGGGCGGGCGGCTGAGACGAGATGCTCCCTGCAGTTGGCGGTCTGAGGAACAAGCAGAAAGTGCCGCTCAGAGGAGGCTGAGCTCCCCGAAGGCCAGTGAGAGCAGCCGGCGGCCGGCACAGGCCCGCACGTCGAGCTGGCAGGGGGCATGGCCCGGGGCCCTCTACGGCCCTCTCTGCCTGTCCAGGCCCAGCCCCCCGGGCCTGGCTGGGCCCCAGCAGCATTGCTGCGGCCTCAGGCAGGCTGGGCGGGGTCTGAGCACAAGCCAACCTGCTTCGAAGGAAAGGACCAGAGGAAACTGCAGGCCCGGGCCCTTCGGCAGCACTGACTCGTAGCAGGCGAGCCTGGGGCCAGAGTGGCAGGCAGGCTCTCACGTGGGGACCTCCCCACTGTGACACTCGCCTTTCGCTCTCGCGGTCGGTGTCCCATGGAGCCTGGCCTCCCCACCAGTGCCCGCTGTTCACCACCAAAGCCTCCCAGAAGCAGTCAGGGATACGGCGGCGCTAGCTGAGCCCTGGGTCCCCAGCAGACCGACGGCTTACCTCTAGAGAACTCCCCTCCACGCGGCCATGACTAGGGCCTACGGTGACGGCCCGGACAAGTGGCCTCGTGACTCAGGAAAGCTGGCGCTCCATGGCCCACTCACCACCCCGCGCTTGGCTCAGACATTTCCCCCAGCAGCAAGGCTCCCTGCGGCTATCCCAGCGGAGGCCGGGAACTAGCCGTCGAAGAGCGTGCGCCCTCCTCCGAACACTGGTCTGTCCTGAAGACGGGGGCTCGTGCTGCCTCACGTCCCCGCGAAGGGGAAGCACTTGGGCCCAGGGCCACAGGGGACCTCAGGCTCCGCATGAGCCCCGCAGAAGTGAGAGCCAGCGGGACACGGGTCCTCCCCTCTGCTCAGACACCACTCCCCTCTTCGTGGGGGTGATCAAGTAGGACACAGCAGATGCCTAGGACCCCCGCTGAAAACTCGCGAGTGTCATGGGGCACCTGGGGGCTCAGTCGGTGAAGCATCTGCCTTCGGCTCCGGTCATGATATCGGGGTCCAGGGACTGAGTCCCACATGGGCCTCTCTGCTCAGCGGGAGGCCTGCTTCTCCCTCCCCTTCTCCCCCTCCCTGACTCATGCTCACGCTCTCACACTCTCTCAAAATAAATAAAATCTTTTAAAAAATAAAGTAAAAATCCTGAGTGTCGAGTCACAGTGGCACAGAGAACAGCCCCTGAAACCCACAACGCGGCCACATCTACAGAGCCTACAAAATCGGCTGGGCTGTGGTTCAGTTTCGCTCTGCTGCCATCATCCAGCAAGGTGAGAGAATCCGGGAACCAAAGGCCTTCCGCTAGCCCTGCCAACGCTCCCCGGGGCCGTCTGCACGCAGTGTGGACCAGCAGGCGGCGCAGGCCCTGCTGAAATAGGAGAAGCGTCCAGAGCGCAGGCCTCCCCAGGGGCTGGTGGGGCTGGTGGAACAGGAAGCGTGTGGGGCACAGCACGGAACCGCTGCTGGGTCCGCACAATTCCCGCCCGGACAGGCAGCAATGCTCCTTAGTCACGTTTTTAAATGACGGCAAAATGTAAGCAGGTGTAAGTCTAAAAGGAACTTAAGACAATTTATTTGCACTGATCCAAGTTCAGACCTCCCCACCCCCGCCACCCAGCCCACCTCCTGCTGGCAGAACCCTCCAGGGCTCTGGCCACTTTTAGGAAACCAAGCCCATTCCCCCATCCGGGACTCTCCCCCTTGTCCAGCCCCGACCACCTCCAACAGAAACTCTGGTTTCCAGGTCTCCCGTTTTGCATTTTGAGACCCACCCCCCGACCAGACTTGCAGATACAGTACTTCTAATGTGGATACTCCAGATTCTCAAAGTTCAACTGAAGTTTCTTGAAGTTAACTCTCTTGTGCTCCCAAAAGCCTTCACCAGCGCTAAGATACACCGGTATCCACTCTTCACCTAAACGGAGGGCAGACGGACAGATGCTGCACCCAGACACACAGCCTACTGACATGCTGTTTACGTAATTTATGGGTGTCCATGTTTTGTTAAGATGTGAGTGGTTCTTTTTTTTTTACAACAAAATTACCATTATCTGGAAAGTATTTTGCGGGTGGACACATTCTATACCCATTGTTCTTAAGAGAAAAGTTAAGAGAGCATTTGCTCTAAAGTTTACCATTTAAAAAACCTCTCTGGGATTCTGATTTTGTTTCTGATACAGGTTTAAGGAAAATACTATTTGCAGTGAGTCCTTTGCAACTGTGCCTTGACCATCGCCCTTCTGGAGGGAGCCGGGAAGCCACCTGGCTATGCTCACCTGTGGCGGTGGGGGTTGGGGGTCGGGACACCACACAGGTGCCACGGGTCACCCCAAACACACACTCAAGTGTCTGGGCTGCCTGGTATCTTATCATTGCAACACATATTTCTAATGTTTTGTTTACAATTTACTTAACTGACCTTTGGCTTTCATTGCACAGTTAAATGAGCTTTTCCTGCAGGAATTATGCACATCATTTTTTCTGTCTTCTTTAATCAAGTTTGTGCACTTGCTTCATGTTTGGTCACCACAATTCTGAGGACTAATCTGCTAAGTCTGGAAACTGCTACAAGACACTGCTTACTATTAAGACCTAAAAACCTATTCCTTTACCAATGCTCATATGCTCAATATTGAAAAAAGGCACAACTGCCCCAGTTTCTCTGGAAATCACCTCCTTGGAGTGGCACGTAATGCCTCCTGTGATCAATCCCTGCCTACCAGACGCCAGATCTCTGCTCACACCACTCTGTGGCGTGGCGAGCTCCTGCCCTTCTGCCTCTGGCCACGCCACACTCTCCCCTACAACTCTCCCTGCGCAGCACAGCCTACAATGCTGACTCACCCTTGCTTCACTGACCTCAACTTACTCTTTGCAACAGGGAGGCCCAATGTCCCCTCCTCCACACAGCCTCCCGACTTCCCGTCCCCTTCCTGCACCCAGGTTGGTAGGCTTCTGCTTTGTTTGCTGTTCCCATGCCTGCCTCCAACAGCTGCCAACAGCGAGTACTCTGTCCTTCCTAACCCTGCTTCTCCAGCCCATCAATCACAACCTTCCCCCAGGTCCTGGCAGAGCCCCCAGCACCGGGCCGCCCTCGAGGCCAGCCTGCTGGACAGATGACCTCCCCCCGCAGGCCTCCCCTGCTCAGCAGTCACTTGATCCCTGGACCCAGGGCTCCAGTGGTCCCCACTGCCTCCCACACCTCTGACCTCACCCAATTGTTCTAGTCACACGGCCCATGTGCATGTCGACTCTAGGCCTCGCCACCGCACCTGGCCCCATGCCCAGCACCGAGCAGGTAGGTGCTCAGTCAGGCCTCGACAGAAGAATAACACGCTTCATAATTCCTTGGGAAAAAGGACTACAGCTGATGTTTCATTGTTTCTAAAATACAATGATCTGAAACACAAGGAAATCCAGACTTCCCAATCCAAACAAAACAGCCTAATGTGAATTTTTTTTCAATTATTTTGGTCAAAATTCAGGAGATTTTGACGAACCCCCACCTTCACGTGTGCCTCTCCCACTGGCCTGCTGTCTGTGGTTCACAGGGTCGGTGTGGGTGCTGGTGGGCAGGGGGTGGGCAGGAAGGGCCCCCTGACCACAGCGGGCTGCCCGGGTGGGACTCCCAGGCTTGGACAGCATGCCTGAGGGCCCCGGAGTTCTGGCGGGATAGGGTCGGCCGTCTGCCGACTCTAAGCCCGGGCCACGGGGCAGACTTCGGGCTTCCTCAGTCTCGCGTCGGCAGGAAATCCCATGTTGAGCTGCATAGTCTGTGGAGTCCATCTTATTTTCCTCCACATTCTGAAAACCACAGTCAAATACACGTAACGTCAAACTGGCCACTTACATCATTTTTTGGTGTGCGGTTCAGGAGTATCCCAGACATTCACGTGGCTGCACAGCTGTCGCCAAGGTCCACCCAGGGCATTCACCTTGCAAAACTAAGACCATCCCCATGAAACAGACTCCCCATTCCCCCTCCCCAGCCCTCACCACTTTGGGTCTCCAGGAACCTGACTGTCTCGGTCCCTCAAACAGGGAGAACCCTACCACAGGATTGTCCTTCTGCATCTGGAGGTTTCCCTGAGACGCACATCTTCCAGGGCCAGTCCGATTTCGGCCACTTGCCATCCCCTCCCCCACTCAGTCCCTTGGGCCTGGAAGTCTGGCTCTGCAGCCCTTGATGCTGGGGACGGCACTGAGCCCACACTCCCCATATGAGGAAGCGTCAACCACAGAACGATCCTGCCGCCCCCCCCGCCCCCCCCCAGTCCAGCTGGAAGCAGTGTGAGTGCGCCTCCCCCAGCACCAGGCCTGAGGCTAGATGCACATGCCGGCCCAATACCCAGGGGACCATTGGGACCAGGGCAGTTGTGCCCCTGCCCTTGGGGCCTGGCAGACAAGCAAGCAAAGATAAGCCAAGGGCAGAGCCAAGTGCCAGGAAGGACGGGTGGGTCCTGGGGGAAACCCACCCAAGAGAGCCTGCTGATAAACCTCCCCCAGGCTTGTGCGGCCTCAGTTTCCACTAATCCGGGAAGAACAGTTAGAGAAGGAGCCTCAGCACCCTCCAGGGGAGGCAGCAGCGCCCGATCCAATGTTCGACCCAATGTTCGGCTGCTAAACAAAAAACAGAAAGGAATACGGAATTAAATTCCAAAAACCCTGGGGTGCCTGGGTGGCTCAGTGGGTTAAGCTTCTGCCTTCTGCTCAGATCATGATCTTTGGGTCCTGGGATCGAGCCCCGCATCGGGCTCTCTGCTCAGCGGGGAGCCTACTTCCTCCTCTCTCTCTCTCTGCCTGCCTATCTGCCTACTTGTGATCTCTGTCTAATAAATACATAAAATCTTAAAAAAAAAATTCCAAAAACCCCAATGTACTCTTGGCCAAGACAATGACCTCCCCGTGCAGGGGAGGTACCCACACTGCCAGGGCTTCCAGGCCACCGTGACAATGATGGTCCTCCTGCTGCCGGAGGGGTGGGCCTCCCGTGCCTGGGTGCCGGAGGGCATCACCCCGGCATGGGTAGCAGGTGTGCAGTCACTTGTAAGTGGGGCGATCTGTCTTTTGCACCTGGGCTCTAGGCCCCGGGGATGGCTCACGGCTCTGCACTTGCCCATTTACCTGGCATTCAGGGACAAGGCCTCAGGCCTTCCTGGCTTCTGCAGGCTGACCTGGCCACCTGAAGCTTTGACAACTCCCTTCAGGGCACCGCTTCCTTCCTGCCCCACCAGGGCCCATTCTGCCAAGCAGGGGAGCCACGCCCCAGCAGAAGCAAGAGGCCTCGAAGGCCATGACTCGTCTCCTCATGGTCCTGGGCTCAACTGTCTGGGTCCCGAGGCTGAGCAGGGCCGTTGTGGATTTCTGCAGAGCCCCCGTTAGCGGGACAGCTATGCCTGGGGGAAGCTTCCCGTGCAGAGGAAGCTGGGGGTAGCCGGCTGCTGGGTCTGCTTTTGCAAAACAGGAAAACCAGCCAAGCGTGCTATGTGCCGCAGGCCCTGGGGCAGCAGCACCACCAGACAAATACAAAGCCTCCACCGGACCCTCTGGGCAGCATCAAGGTACACAAAGGGGACTCGGCTCGCAGGAAGACTCTGAGAGCATATGAACTGCAGAAAGTACCCTGTTAACAGAAGCCCCAGGCAAAGGGAGTCACAGTGACACCCGTGCAGGGTAGAGCCCTTGCCACCCAGATCGCAACACACCCGCTGGAAGCTCCACGTTCGTCAGAGGCACCTTGCAGGAAAGATGGTAACGTGATCGCACAGCAGGTCGCCTGGTCACCCTCACCCCCATGGCCTCCGACTCCGGAGTTCATGCCCGTAAGCACAAACGTGCTGAGTCACCAGCTGCGTTTCCAGTCCCCATGCAGCGTGACCCTGTTTCCCAATTCTCACCAAGACTGTGCTGACCGGCGGGGCACCCTGCGGACTTCCCACGGGCGGCACAGAGTCAGCAGCCCCAGCCCGCAGCCGCTGCAGGGCAAGGGCACGGTCAGCAGCCCCTCCCCCCACCCCCCAGGCCTCTGCCAGCCCCACCGGCAACATGCCCCTCCCTGAGCAATCCCGGGAGTGGAGCTGAGGGGGGGCACCACTTCAGACTCTGAAGGTTTTCTCTAAGGGCGGCTGTTCAAGGGTAGGCTTCTCCTGCAGGAAGAAAAGGGGACCTTCACAGCCCAGGCATCCTGGTTCACACAGAGCTGCACTGGAAGGGGGGAAAAGGCTGCATTTTTTTTATGAGACACGCACCAAGTGCACACAAGCCATACCCTGCACCCTGGATGAGACACAAACTTTCCCCGTGAATTAGGAGCCTATAAAGACAAACGTGGTTCTCATTCCTCAAGGAGGCGGCCTCCTTTCTTCTAGATGGCTTTCCTTCCCTTTTCCCTGGAGGGCACACCTTGAACCAGGAGGAAACCGGGGGCAGGGGTGGGGCGGGGCAGGGCACGGACTGACTTCTCCCCAGGGAAGGGGAGCTGGATGCGGCCAGGCCAGGAGGGGCGACTGCTCCTTAGGAAGGGCTGTTCTGGGGCTCCGGGCAGATGCTTCCCCAGGCTTCCTTTGAAGAGTGACCCTGCACATCCCCTTGAGGCTCATCACTGCCAGATCCAGGGGGAGCGTGGGACCAGGCAGGTGGTCCCAGGAGGCTTCTTCCCTGGAGAAGGGCTGAAACCGCCTCAGCACCAACTAAACCAAACCTGGGACCTGGACTTAGAGGTGCCACTCTGATCTCCTTTATGCCAACATTTGAGCCTGGGGCCCAGGAACGCGGTTTTTAGAAGTCCCCTCCCAAAGCTGACCTGTTCAGTAAAGGGGATGGGGATCCAGCGTGGAAGAAATCGGACAGAGAGGGACGGGGACCGCCGAGCAGGCATGAGATGCCAGCACAGACCGGCTTTGCGCTCCCACCTGAGTTGGGATCCTCACCAGCTCTGGATGCCCCTGGGAGCGGCCACTGGGGACATGGACAAGTCAAAAAGCCCCTTGTCTTGTGTCTGGCCTGGAGGAAGTCTCTAGGAGGAGGCTTCTAGGGCTGGCTGCCTCTAGGGATGAACCTGGAAGGGGAGTGGGGGTTAGGGGAGGGGTGGAAACCTCACCATCCCAACAGTCGGGAACTTCTGAATTCTGACCCTGGTGGCAATGCTACTAATTAAAGGAGAATCAACTTTAAAGATGGCCTGCCCTGGGAGCAAGGGTTCAGAAGCGCGGGCTAGGGGCTAAGCTGGGCCTGCTCCAACAACAGTGCTCGGGGACTGCTGGCGGCATCGTCCACGGAGCACGGTGTCCCTTCCATGCCAACGTCCTGCCCCTTGCCAGTCAGCCAGAGGCTTGGGGCACAGAGCCAGGAAGGACGGGCCCATCGCACCACCATCCCTCCACCTCGTCTGCCGCGTCCTGGGTCCAGCCAACATGGCAGCATCCCTTCCAGGCCCAAGAAAAAGCACCTGCTTCTAGTCTAAAGGCTGCTTTCAGGGGAAGAGGTCACGTGGGATCGAGACAGTGGACTTCGGGTCCCCAAATGGCCAGGTAAAGCAGGGAGCAAGATCCCACACTGGTAAAGCAGGTAAACAGGTAAAACAGGTAAAGCAAGAGAACTTGTCTGGGGCAGAGCTGCCCGTGGGGAGTGGGGCCGCGGGTGCCGTGGCCCTCTCTACACTTACTGGCCCATCAGGGAGTGCACGCCTCCCTCGAGTGCAACACACACACAGAGTTCAGACTGTCTGGACTTAAACCGGCACTAAGCCGAATGCTTCACCTCCTGAGGAGCCAGCTCGGCACCAGAGCGCCCAGCAGATCCCGCAGAGCAACGGCCCGAGCCAGCCTCGAAGTTCAGCTCCAGGGTCAGAGGAGAAAGGAGGCAGTGGGGCCCTGCCCTTCCCAGAGCAACTCGGAGACAGATGGCCTACGTCGTCCTCGAAGCACCGAAACAGACCAGTCCTGCCAGGTCGCTTGTCACCACACGTGCACTTTGCTGAGGACCACAGGAGACAACGTGCGACCAAAAATAAACCCCCAAGACCCAAGATCCCTGGGAAGGAGCAACCGGCACGGCCGACAATGTCAGGACCCGGCTCTTCCTTACTGTCCTGCTTGGGCAACGAGCGGAACTTATGCACTAAAACAAAGTCAGTCCTGGAATTATGACTGCTTTCCTAATTTCTCCAACCGAGGACGGCAACAGGCCAGGCCAGCTGACTTCCAGGGCGTACCACATGTGGGCCGGTTCCTGGTGGGGCATTTCGACACTGCATGCCCACAAAGCAGGGAAAGCTACCCGGGGCGCCCGGGGGCACCATCAGTGTGAAGCGTCTGATTTCTGATTTTCCTGGTTTCCACTCCAGTCCTGATCCTGGGGTCGGTCATGATCTGGGGTGGTGAGACTGAGCTCCCTGCTCGGCAGGAGGTCTGCTCAGATATGCTCTCACCCCCTGCCCCTTCCCCACTCACGCTTTCTCTCGCCATCACGGATAAATAAAAAAGTCTTAAAAAAAGAAGAAAGAAAAAGTGCGACTACAGTTGTGGGATCCAGCGTGAAGAACAGCCCACCATGCTCCACGGTACCGAGAGCAAGTAACCTGGTTGGTCACCTGCTGGAGATCGCGGTGTGGGGCAAGTGCCCCGGCTGGCAGGGCACCTGGCCCAGTCTGGGGCTACCCACCTGCTGGCTCCTGCCGTCCCCCCACTCAGCTCACAGACTCACCAGGGAGACAGGTGACCCCGCCTCCCACCGGAACCTGCAAGGCTGCGCACCACCATCTCCAAGCTCCAAGCCGAGCTGACACAGATACACGCCCTGGAAAGGGGACTTTCAACCAAAACATGGGTCCCCGCTGTCCCCACTTAACACACCCTAAAACGTGGCTGTGGAGTTAGAGCACATCCAGCAGGCTGCCTGGGTCCCAGACCGGGCAAGGGGAGCTTCTCCCAAAGGAGGAGAATCCAGGTCCTTCTCAGTCTCCCAGAGCACCCAACTCTGCCAAGCACACCTGACCAGCTGGCTTTCCGAACCGGGGTACGTTCTACAAACGTATTACGCAGTAATTGTTTCAACCAAACAGAAAGTCCATTTCATAAAAGCCCACTAACCTTCAGCCTGCCACAAAATTATGTCAATGCTAGAAGACCCAGGAAGGCCAGGGGACCGGATATAGGGAGATTTAGCAAAATGGGGCAGCCGTTGGCTGCTGAGGCCAGCTCCGGGGTCTCCTTAATGGGGTCCAGGTCCCCCGAGATCACAAGAGCTCAACAGCTCGCTCCCTACATCTCCGTCAAGACCACGTGGCAGGGTCATCTCTCCTCGACGATATACGCTTCATCTCCCTAACAAGAGGCCTCCAGAACTCTCCGGATCTACCAACCCAGACTCCTGCTCAGCGGGCAGCCAGCAGGGAAGGGACGGGATCCCCCACCTCCACGCGGTGTTAGGGACCCCAGTAAAAATGACCACAGCCATGGGGACGGCATTCCCCCGGAGGCCCCTGCACACTCACTCAGCCCATCCTCTGAGCCCAGTCACCTCTGTTCCAGCTGTCCTCCCGGCCGGAAGGCTGTTGGGTGAAGGGCACCGTGTCTTCCTTCCGCGTCCAGAGACGCCAGCCCTGTGACTCACCCGAGTCCTTTAGCACCACTGACCCCCGGAGCCAGAGGGCGGGCGGACCGGACTCAGCTTAGAGACCCGTGCAGAGGGCTGGGGGGGACAGAAGTGGAAGCCACCCGACACCGCCCGGCTCTGCACGCCGCCCAGCCCGGCAACCACAGCGAAGACGCCGCAGGAGCCGGTGTGAATGAGCGGCTTCAGGACCACAAACCAGATGAGGCCGTGGCAAAACCCAATGCTTCCACCTGTGGGGACAACAGAACAGCTCACGGCCAAGGATGCTGAAGCTCAAAGTGTTGCCAAACACTTCCCACGTTCTCGCGATGCCCATTTCCCTCCCCAGCAGGTCAACGAGGCGACTGGAGAGGTTTGGTCCCTGCTCGACCCCAGTGGGCTTCTGCCTGAAGCAGGCGCACCCAGGGCATCCCAGGGCCACCAGGAGGCTCCGTCTGGGGTCAAGAAAGGTGCTGACTCTAACACCTAGTTCTTAAAGGCCTCTTCCCTGCGGGGGCCCCACAGTCTCAGCCAGGTGCCACACGCACAAGGTGAGCATCTCCTTGGACCCCAGCTCCATCCCCTCGGACGGGAGGGGTCACCATGGCCCTTTGGGGTGGTGACCACATACAGGGGCCAAACGGGGCCGGTCATACGGGCAGTCCCCGGGCAGTCCCCGCAGACATGAGGCAGGTGGACTGAACTGAAGGTTACTGTTTCAGCATCAGCTCCGGTAACTGCAGATAACAAAACTCCGTAATAAACACCACGCCTCTGGGCCCGGCAGACAACTGTTCTAAGAAAGTCAGGCTCAAGTGAGAGCACATTCTGATCACTATGTCACTCCTCAGTGTGAAGCCGACCCCAGGAAATAAACTGGGCCTCCTAGGCTCAGGGCAAGGTCCCCCTGCCCCCAAGCCCTGCTCTCCTCCCAGTCAGTGCCCTGTAGTGCTGGGGGGGGGGGTGTCCATACCCTCCCTGAATCCCGAGGGTCAGAGCCTGTGAAGGTGGGCATGTGGAGCCACTCCCACGACCTCCGGTCCAGATGCAGCAAGTGCCTTATCCTCCAGAGTAACACACTCGTGTCTACCGCCCCGGGCTAGCCAAAACCATACCAGCCTCCCGGAGCACACTGGGTACTCAAGCCCCAACAAGGAAACACGCTAAGCTGTACAGAAACTGAGCCTTGCAACCTAGAAACTGGAACATTCCAAGAAGCTGTTAGCGCCAGGGTTTTAAGCCACGATACACATAGCCGATCACAAAGAAAATCCGGGAATAAGCGCCCCAGACCTGTTCTTCTAGAACAACCTACTTCTCTGTAACCGGAGCTTCTGAATTCCGTACTATTCACCGTAAGCACGAGGTGGTCTAGAGACTGGACAGTGGCACTCCATGTGGAACCGTAACCACCCGCTTACAGTTCCGCCTGCCTCTGGGATGACCTCAGCAGCGGTGCCAGACCCAAGTCCCTCCACGCTGAAGGCCCAAAACAATCAACGTCTGGTAAAATTAACTGCCGCCGGATTCCCTGAGGTCTGGCCACAAAGCCAGTCTTCGTTTCTTAAACTTGCCAAGCCCATCTCCCCGAGTGCCCTCTGCTCGCCATCCCCCACTGTCACCCGAGGCCCCCGCACAGGGCTGGTGTCCTCTTGGAGGTCTGCGGCACCCCGCTCCTCCGGCTCACAGCGCTGCGAGGCGGCTCCGGCTGGTCCCGCACGAGCAGAGACGGGCGTCTCAGCCCAGCCTCGGGTCCCGGCACGCCTGCCCGGGTACGGAACGTGCAGGGCAGAGACGCAGGTGAGACGGCAAGAGGGACCCACATCACTCACGCCGCACTGTCCCCAGCTCTCCGGAAAAGTGCTCAACCCGGCCTGAGGTCTCCTGAAGCCTCCTCAGGACACCTTTAAAGATGAACTAGGTAAGGCCCGGGGTTACAGAGAGAATGTGCCACAGGGTGGTAAGCTCAGCAGGGGAGCAGGGATGATGCCGAGAAGAGGCAGGGCTGTGTCCCGTAACCACGGCGTCGGAAACCACTGCAAGCATCTGCCACCGCCGAGGTGGGAAGCCGAGGTGGGAAACGAGGGCGCCACTCGTCCCGGACAGAAACGACAGGGTTTTCAGACCCTGCACTTGCCCGACAGAGCCACGGAGCCATGAGCGCTCACCGAACAGGAAGCATCGTGTCCGGAGAAAGAAACGTTCCTAAAACCACCAAAGCAAGCGGACACTATGCACATGCGGAGTTCTGGAATGAAAGAGAAGACTTTTAATAGCTCGGCCCCTTATCCAGAAGGCTCAGAGGCTGGAAAGTTGCAGATTTTCAAACTCCCTTAGACAAGAGGGAAACTGAACACCGACAAAACACACGGGGCCTAAGGCCCCCCAGCGGTGATCTGGAGGGGACGCCACGGTCTTCCTGTACGGGGCTCTGTAAGGCTCACTGAGCAACTCCGTGAACTCCAGTATTTCTGGAAATACGTGTCATTCAGCCACACAACGTCCACTCGAAATTCAGATTTAAGTCGTCAACAAGAAGCTAGTGATAAAAACGTGATTCTGGGTTTTCCAGGCCGGGCTTTGTTCCAAGCACTTGCCTTGTGCCTACCTGGGAGATGGTCTACAGTCACCCTCCCCTCCCTGGGAAGGAAGGTGAGGGAGAGTCAGGGAGGTTCCCTGGCCTGCCCCGGGACAAGGCTGGTGACCATGTCCGGGAGGCAGGAGAAGGGTGGGAGGTACCGCAGGGGAGCCGGGCAGCCCCGGGATCAGAGTGACTGGAAGCCGACCGCGCACACCCCAGCACTCGACCACCCCCTTGCAAAACAGGTACTTCCTCATCCATGCCCAAGGCCCACCCACCGGAGGGAAAAAATGGCCAGAGTAGGTGAAGGAGAGCAAAAAGCCCGGGACGCTGGTTCCCAGGGCTCCTGACGCTGTCCAGCGCACTGACAAGGCCCGCGTGCCAACATGCACGCGAGCTCCAACCGCGACTGCCAAAGCTCGGTGCCGGACACCGGGCAGAGGCGCGGACGGCACTTACCAATCTGTAAGAGGACCGGTGTGACCAACGCTGTCTCCATGGCGTAACAGAACTCCCTGCCAAACATCACGGCCCCGTGCATCACCCACAGGCGCACAGGGATCCGGTCTATGGACCCCTCGCTGATGGTCTCCTCACGGGCGTCCGCGCTGCCCGGCTTCTGCAGGTCCGGCAGGGCCACGGGCAGCTCCTGGACTTGCATAGACTCCGAGTCGGCGTTCTGTGGGGCCATTCTCATTACCACCAGAAACATAGATACATGCGTGTGTACGGATTTCCTCCGCCTATATAGAGAAGACTATCAGGTATCGTTAAGGATAAATGAGGACGCCTTCTCTCCCCGCGTCAGCCGTGTTCCTCCGGCGAGCGGTGCTTACATCCCTCCGTGCACAGACAGAGATCTCTCAACTTCTCACGAACGAGCGAGGCGCGCAGCAAAACGAAAGGATGTTTGGTCGGACTGTAAGCACACGGCTTGCTGGTTTACTGTGAATTAGAGTTAAAAATCCATAATTGCCATTCAGTTAATACTAGCTCCATCATCGTTATCGAAGCGGTGCTGAAGTTATTTTTCTTGCTACAGAGAGGTGGGAAGGTGACACAAGAAGGGGGTCCGCCGTTGCTCCCCATCGAGGGACTGGTTGATCTGCAAAAGAGGAAAACAACCCCAGCAGAGAGTCAGTCGGGGGCGGCCACCATGTGGCCTCCCCCCCCCCCGGCCCGTCCAGGCGCTCCGTGGACTGGTCCTGGGCCACCCGGGAGACCCCAACCTCGGACCGCCGCAGCTCGCTGGTGCTGCCTCCGGCTCAGCCATGGAGAAGACAAACCCTGACTCCTAGAGAAGCGTCTTCTTGTATGATCTGATCCCGGGTTGGGGTGAAGACAGGACAAAGAAGGGCAGACAGCAGGAGAGAGCTCGGCTTTTGCTCTTGGACAGTGAGAACTAGCAAGAATCAGCACCCCTGGGAGTGGGGAGGCAGGGAGGCCGGATAAAGGAGCAGAGATGGCACCCGGGAGTGGAAGCAGGGAGGGGGTCGAGCAAGGTGGGCGGCTTGCCACCCGCAGGGCAGGGGCGGTGGGGATGGGGGTGTTCCAAACCCACCAAAAGGCAGCTGAGTGCATGCTGTGGGCTGTCTACAGCAGTGGTCTTTGACCTTGGCGGGTTCCGGCCCCTCTCCAGGAGAAATTGCCTGCATCGCACACTCGAGTATCTGGTCTAGGGGCGCTCGGACTCCCAAACCACACACACCGTTCCTACCAGTGGCCAACTCCTGACCCTGGCCCCACATTCCCACTGTCCTGGCGCTTCGACGGGCTTTGGAGTGCATTCTGTACCCATAGGACACAGCGCAACAAAGCACCCACCCCGCCCCTCTACTACAACTTTCCCTTAGAAAGGTTTTAGGAAAATGCAAGGCAGTGTAAGGACGTAGCCTCACCCAACCCACGCGCTGGGCCAGATGCGAGCCCCCAGGCACCGGGGTGCTCTGCACCCCGCCCTGCAGAAGAGGGGCCCTGAAATCACACCACTGGCTTTCCATCTTGTTTTAAGGTCAGTCTGTGAGTTGAAATCTTACCAGAGATTTTCAACAGCTCGTTTACATAAAAATACTTCTAGTTACTACTCACTTAACCCAGGATGGACTTCATCAGTTCCTTCTCCCCTTCCCCCCAGAACCGGTGAGCAACCAAGGGCAGCCTTTACATGGAGCAGCCCCTCGGGGAGCCCCGGAGGCCATGGCGGGGCCCCAGCCCTTCCCTCACCCCACCACCACGGCAGGGCTCCCTCCCAGTCCCTTCCCGCTGTCTCTGGGGCCCACAAGTACGCGTCCTGTCTTCACGGGTGCTGTCACACGCCCTACCCCGTGCCCCTTCGCTTCACTCCGAGACCCCCCTCCTCGAGACTGCTCTCAGGACGCCCCAAGTGCCCCCTACCACCTAACAGCTCGATCAAAACCAGGGGCTTGAGGGCGCCTGGGTGGCTCAGTCAGTGGAGCATCTGACTCTTGGGGTCACCTCAGGTCATGGTCCCAGGGTCGTGAGATGGAGCCTGCTTGACACCCTCCCTCTGGCCCCTCCCGCCTTGCGCGGCTGCACTCTCTCTCTCAAAACAAAACAGAAACAACCAGGACTTCTAACCTCAATCTTAAAAAATGTGTTATGAAACTACTTCTAGAAAACACAGTAAACAAAACAGCGTTAAAAAGAACAATAAACGCAAGTTGTCCAGCATTAACAATCACCAATACCTGCTGCTCCCACTCCGTCGCTACCTTGGGAGAGATCCCTGTCCTAAGAAAATGGAAGCGAAGAAATCCGTTTGTCAACCCGTCAATCTTATACCAAAATAGGGTCCGTGGTTTTTGTGGGTTTTTCTTAAAGATTTTATTTATTTATTTGTCAGAGAGAGCCAGCGAGCACAGGCAGTCAGAGTGGCAGGCAGAGGCAACGGTAGAAGCAGGTTCCCCGCCAAGCAAGGAGCCCGATGCGGGGCTCCATCTCAGGACGAGGGGATCATGACCTGAGTGGAAGGCAGCCGCTCAACCAACTGAGCCCCCCCAGGCGTCCCTGGGTCCACAGTTTTAAATGCCTTTTTCCACCAAATAAGATAGATCGTTTTTATGTGAGGGACATGTACCCCAGACAGGTTTCCAAAGCCCACAGTGATGACCGGGGGTTTTAGGGGCAGGAATGACGATCATCGTTTTCCAAGAACCCTAGCGACTTAGTCACGAACACACAGCCGTCCAGTTCAGCCCCGGCACTGCCCAGGGCTGCCGCCATCCTGACCCCCGCGCCTGAGCAAGGGTGGCCTCTGCCAAGGCCACGTCCACACCAGCGAGAAATCAGGCGGCCGAGCTCCACACTAGGTATCTGTGAGCTCTTCAAAGGCCCTGGTCTCCGGGAACTCTGCCGCTCTGAGGACAGCAGCCGGCGTCTGGACAGGTTCCCGGCTGGCACAGCGTGGGTGGGGGCCAGGCCACCACTAGGCGCAGCCCCACAGTAGGGAATGATCTGGCCCCCAGGGTCAACCAGATCAAAGCTGAGAAACTGTTTGAAGGTTATTATGAAATGGGGAAAAGGCTCCTCCAGAAATGCCGAAACATTACATTTTACACTATTACATTTTGAATCCATCAGCTGGGCCAGATGTGGCAAACTCAATGTCACCGCCTCTTCGTGGAACCAAATCAGTCGTTCCTCAAAGTGGACAGGAAAATGCCGGCGGGCCCAAGCCACACCCTCCCAGAGCGGGAGGAGGTGGCCTCTGAGATGCGGCCTGCGGCACGCAGAAGGGTGCCAGCAGTTCCCTCCCGAGAGCCTAAGCACCTTTGCGGAATTCTCCAGAAAGCCCCAGCTCGCCGCCACAGTCTCTGGCGACATGTGCTCAGGTGGCATGTCTGAGGGCCCCTCTCGGGCTCAGCCCTCCCAGGAAATCGGGCCGTGGCCCCACCCGTCATGTGATGGGCTCTGGCCTGTACCTCCGTCACATGACCCCAGCCTGGACAGGGACAAGCTCCCGTGGCAGAGGCCGCCACCCACGCTTCATCTGTCTCTGCACCTCCCAGGTGCCCAGCCACGCAGCAGGAGCCCGGGGAGGTCCCGGGAAGAGCGGATGAACACATGAATGAAGGAATGCATGAGGGCCAGCTAACCGCTGACCAGAACATCCCAGGGGCTGTGCGCAGTGGAGACCACCCCGCCCGCACCACCGGCCGGGCAAGGGCGTCAGGCTGCAGGGAGGCCCGCGTGAGGCGGCATGAGCGTGGCGGGGATTTACCTGCCGTTCGGGGAGGCTAGGCATTAACACAGCTGGCTTCCCTCCTGTGCAAGCGCAGTGGCACAGTGACCAGGTTTTACACACGCGACTTCACTGCCATCTACAGTGATGGAAACGACAAACATCGTTAGCGTCTTCAGGGAGTCTGCTCTGTGGGCAGCAGTTAGTAAACAGAGACCGTCCGCGCCTCCCGGCCCTACAGAGCCCCACATCCGCACTCTCAAGCCAAGGCCGCAGCGCTGCACCGGCGGCACCGTCCCCAGAGCGAAGCCACTGTCCCACTGGTACCTTCCAATGGGGCTTAACTAACAGCCCCGTCAGCAGACAGCAGGCTCCTTCCAGATCTGGCCGAGCCGGTTCAGAGCCAGGCGCCCCGAGACAACACCCGGGCACCCACCAGCAGGTTATCACCTGGTGGAGCTGGGCTCTGGCCGCTCTCTCTGCGAGTCCTGGGGGTCTTACAAGCTTTTAGGGGATGACAGAAGACACTTTATACAAATCGAGTTTAGGCATCTTGCACTTGGAACCACGAACACTGGGTACCTAAGATGGAAACTGAACAGACCCCACGGCAAGCAAGCCTGTGGGGACGAGCCCATAGAAGGCGGAAGAGCCCGTGTAAGCAATTCTGCTCAAGAGCCACAGTCAGGCGTGTCGGGGGCGCTCAGTCAGTTAAGCGGCCGACTCCTGGCGTCGGCTCAGGTCATGATCTCCGGGTGGGGAGATCGAGCCCAGCATCAGGCTCCACGCTTGGCCCAAGTCTGACTGGGAGTCTGTCTCTCTCTCCCTCCTCCCCCCCACTCCCACTCGTGTGCTCTCAAATCAGTCTGCAAACAAAAGCCGTGGTCAAAACGTCCACAGCACGTGGGAGGCGAACCAGCCAATTCTGAGACCCCCGAGAGGGACAGAGCACGATTCACAGACTCTGGGTCAGGCTATGCACACAGGCTGTGGGTTGTGCAACTCAGCCATTAGTTCGCAGTGACATCTCGTGGAGCACATGTGACCTCTCGGACGCATGTTCTTGTGTGTGGTGTGAGGGAAGGATCCACCGTTCCCTTCTCACAGCAGCCATCGGATCGCGTCAATAGCGTTTATCTGGAAGTCCACTGCCAACACTCTGAGACTCCTCTTTGCCCCCATCAAATTTCCACCAGTACTTGGGTCTGTTCCCCAGGTCCGCGTTCCGTCGGCCTGTCTGCTGCCCGTGCCCAGCAAGCTGCTGCTGTAAGGCCAGAGGCTTCTGGAGCTTTCAGACTCTGCCGGGGCCGCACCCTCTCCCCTCTCCCGGCTTCCTTCCCCAGCACTCCCCGATTTCTTCCTGCAGGCTGGTGTACACGCGGACGAGCTTGAAGAGCTGGACTAGCTCAGGAAAGAAGTAGCTTCTGTTGGTAATTCTTACTGTGACTCCATTAATTTTATACATTACTTGAGGGAGGACCTCTGGGTACTCTCAGCCGGAGGAGGACGAGCTTTCTGTTTGCCGGAGACCACCTCGGCGCCTCTCGTGAGAATTTCAAAATACTCTTTCCACAGGCTTTGCACATTTCTAGTTAAGTTTCTTTCTAACGATTTTCTTTTTTTTTCTTTGTGGGCACTGTAAACAGGACTTTCTCTCCCCTTGTACTCCAACTGCCTGGTCATCCTACCAGAAGGCTAGTAAATGCTCTTTGTTCCCTTGCTCGGGCAGGACTTACACACGACGCAATCATGCCGCATTCGATCTGTCAGACAAACTTACCCTGACATAGAACACTTCCAATACTCTGGCATGTCCCCAAGTGTCCCTTCCCCTACAGTTAAGGCTAATGACTTTCACATTTTAATTTGGTAATCTACTTCTTTAAGTGTCTGAGAACAGACAAAAAGGCTACCACCAAGTTAACAACAGATCAAATGTCACCAAACTACGCATAGTCCCCGCCCTGGCCTAACAGGGTTATTTCCAAAGCTCACCAACGCGTTGCCTGGAACCTGATCGTCAGCTCCTCGGAGACAGAACTCAGGGTCCCCCCCCGTCTGAACCGAACTAAATCACAGCACCGACCGGTTCAGGAGCGAGGGACCAGGCACGTGTTCTGGGCACGAAGACTCCGACACAGTCTCCCCTCACTTGCTCTACTTCCCGTGCCTTCCCAGCAGGACTCCACAAGGAAAGGAAAGGAAGACGGCTTCGAGAAGGAAAGGCAGGAGCTCACGGGGCAGGTCCCGCCGCTGCTCACCCATCAGCCCAGCACCTGGGCGGAGGGTGAGTCATCGCACTGAGGGGAGCCACCGGACCCCGTAAAAGCAGGTTTGCGCTGCCCACGAGCCTTCTTATCACCAACGGTTTTCTTCAAGGAAGCTGTTTTATATAAATGGGAGACCATTAACCAAAGGAACTAAAACCATAAAAATGAGCCATTTCACGCACATCCTTCTGCAGGGCCGAACGAAGAAGCCTGAACTCGAACCTGGCAAACCCGCAGCAGCAGCTGGACGAGGACGGGCCTGCTCCTGCCCCGTAGCGCGGACAAGGGCGTGCTCCCCAAAGCCTCCGCCAGAGCTGCCCAAAAACGTGAAGTCCGGGCTGGGACCCCAGAACCTTCCATCCAGAAGACCCAGAAACACGCTTCAGACAGATTTTCCCCGACAGAGAAGACGCGCACGCCTCCGGGGCCCGCGGCAGGGGCTGCCACAGCGTTCAGGGACAGCGACAAGGGTAGGATTTGCAGATGCACTTAGACCAGTGAAACTACCATTGTTCCAATCAACAACTTCCTCTATTGTCCTGTTTCTAATTTAAGGGTAACTGATGCCAGAACACGTGACTTCCTACAATTTGCTCTGTGGAAAGCTGGCTGTGAAGGAACGCCATCAAGCAGTCAACTGCGGAGCCGTTTCGGACAGACCCCACGAGCTCCGGTTCAGCTCCACGATTCCATCCATCTCTGGGAACGCGGTCGGAGAGGAGGGAATGCGGGTCGGCGAAGCGACACCCACACGTCCTGCTCCTTCCACCCTCCCCCACCCCCACCCCTGGCAGCGCTCTGGGCCCTGGAGGCAACGGTGGCGGTGGCGTTGGCTTCCTACCCCCGCCCTTTAAAACCGGCCATCCGCAACCCCGAGACAATCCACACAGCTACCAACACCTTAAAACGTCATCAACCATTAACCTCCGCGGACCCTGTTGAAGTGCGGCTGTTCGGTGCTCAGCCCGCCTCTCTCTCACCAACGACCACTGCAAAGAACCCGAACCCGCGCGCAACACAAACACCAGGGAACCCAAAGACCAAAGACTGGCAGCGGCAATAAGGAAGAGCTGCTTTCAGACCAAGAGTGTAAGAAGATGTAAAATCCAATCAAGTTCAACGTATCCTTCATAAGAAAGCAGCACTCCTACAGATCTGTTCATAAGGTCATCTCCTGCAGAGTATTCAAGAAATCCCACGGACTTCCAACATCAAATCAATGTTGTCTCAAGACACAGAGAAGCCAAAGACAGAGAGAAAGTATTTGCAAACGACACATCTGCTGAAGGACTCTTCTCCAGAACACAACAACAAGAAAACGAACACCTTGGCTTACGAAAGGGCCAAGAGAGCCGCAGAGACCCCTCCCTAGAGATGCGCGGACAGCGAGTGGTCGCGTGAAGACACCCCACGCCACGTGGGATCAGAAACCGGTAAGACAAAACGAGATGCCACGGCGCACCCACGAGAAGGGCCCCGGTCCGCGCACAGACACCACCAGGGGCCGGCGAGGACGCCGAGCAGCAGGACCGCTCCCTCGCGGCTCCTGGGAACGTGGGACGGCGCGGCCACACGGGAAGACTGGCGCTTTCTCTCAAATTAAACACGCTCTTCCCACGGGGCCCAGCAACCAGGCCCGTTGGTATTTACCCAAAGGAGCTGAAAACTTATGTCCACACGAGAATCTGCACGACGTGTCCAGTTTTATTAACTGCGCAAACCTGGAAGCGACCGCGGCCCCCTTCAGCAGGCGAGTGTTTAAGTCAGCTGGGATCCACCCACGCAGTGGGACGCTATCTGGTGCGAAAACGAAAAGGAGTTCTCAAGCCATGAAAAGTCGTGCAGACCCTTAAATGCATATCGCTAAGCGAAAGACGCGGATCCCAAAAGGCTACTCCCTGCGTGATCCCAACCCCTTGACACTCCGGGAAAAGGCAACACTACGCTAGAGACCGTAAAAGACACGTGGCTGCCAGGGACAGAGCGGGGTGGCGCGGTGGGGAGCGGGGACAGACGCGCGCGTGCAGAGCAGAGGCATTTCAGGGCGCTGGGACTGCTCCGTAGGGTACAGTAACGGTCCCGTCATGACACACCTGCCCACACCCGCAGAGTGAAGAGCGGCGGGGTGACCCCGACCGTGGACTATGGACTTTGGGTAAGGATGATGCGTCAGTGCAGGTTTCTAAGCTGTTTTTGTTTTATCGGAGAGCGAGTGAGTGTGAGCAGGGAGAAGGGCGGGAAGCAGGGCCGCCGCCGAGCAGCGAGCCCGATGAGGCCAGGTCCCTACGGGACGGTACTTTCAGATGTGAGACGGTGTTCCCAGGTACAGAACGTTCAGACCGATCACCTCCTGAGTCCTCTCTTGTCAGGGGTTTTGGACTGTGTATTTTCTTAACGTAAAGGGCACTTTTTAAAGAATTGGTAAACTATTTTTTAGAATAGTTTAGGTTCGCAGCAAAATTGAGCATCAAGTACCACTTTCTTCATTTCTTTTTTTCTTTTTTTTAAAGATTTTATTTATTTATTTGAGAGAGAGACAGTGAGAGAGAGCATGAGCGAGGAGAAGGTCAGAGGGAGAAGCAGACTCCCCATGGAGCTGGGAGCCCGATGCGGGACTCGATCCCGGGAGTCCAGGATCACGCCCTGAGCCGAAGGCAGTCGTCCAACCAACTGCGCCACCAGGCGTCCTCAAGTACCACTTTCTGTAACTCCCTGTCCTCAGGCATACGAAGCAGCCCCCATCGAGAGCACTTCCCAGCAGCGTGGCACGTGCGCTACAGCAGAGGAACCTGGGGCGCCTGGGGGCTCAGTTAAGCATCTGCCTTCGGCTCAGGTCTCGACCCCCGGGACGCAGGGTCCAGCCCAGCGTCCAGCTCCCTGCTCAGCGGGGAGTCTGCTTCTCCCCCTGCTCCTTCTGGTTCTCCTTCTGCTCCTGTTCCCTCTCTGCCCCTCCACCCTCACAAATAAAGTCTTTTTAAAAATAAATGAATAAATAAATAAGGCACGTGACTTTGTGGTTGTCCCCAAGCACATAGCCCCTCAGTGTCATGCCCCCCACCATATTGCTGGGCTGCCTGATCAGGGGCTGGGGTCTCTGAGCGGTGATCAGGTCGTGAGGGTAGAGCCCTGGTGAATGGGGTTCGTGCCCTCACGGTAGAGACCCGGGCCACTCTGGCTCCTTCCACCTGCACGGTGAGGCCACGGCGAGAAAACAAGTCTGAACCGGGGAGCACGCCCCTCAGACAGACAAAACACTCCAGGACGGTGAGAATTCCGAGTGTGCTGGTGAGGAGCGCCCCAGCCTGAGGTTGTGTGGCGGCCCTGACAGCCCGAGACCACGCCCATCGGACACACACCCAGGGCACAGCCCGGCATGAGACGCTCCCCACGGGTACGAGGACCACGTGGCTCACTCACGTGGCACGGTTACTAACGGCATCCTCCCCCCCTTCGCCCCGCTCTCAAGTGTCCCAGTTCGGACAGCGCATTGCCACTCCGGAGATAAATGATCAGAAGCTTAGCTGGGACTTGAACCTTTTCATAACACAACCTTTGAGAGTTCTGTGTCACAAGACATAGTGGGGGACACTTCAGAAACCAAAGGCGACCCACGTAGGACCTGACGTCAATCTCTATTTGACTCTTGTGGATCGGCTTGCTGGGAACTTGATGTTGGGAAAGGGGGGCGGAGGGAGAGATGTGTGCGTACGCACTGCTGCCTTAACAGACCGAGGCAGAGCAGCAAAGGAAATGTGGCAAGAGGCCCCTGGGAGCAAGGGATGAAAGTGTTGCTGTGCTGTGAACAAGTCAGTCTAATTAAAGTGTTTCTCAATGGAGTCGCATCCCAGCAGGAGGCAGGAGGGGCCCAAGCCCGGGACCCCCCACGCCCCTCCCAGGCGGCTCTCATACCAACCATGCTGCCCGGCCCCTCCCCGCTGGACAGCCCCGGTGGTCTCCTCCCCTGTCCTCTTACACACCTGCCCCCTCAAACACATGCCCGACCCCGCACAAATGCCTCCAGCAGAGATCTGGGCCAGGCCACTCCCTCCCACAGCAGGCCAGGGCACGACACGTGACCATTCAGCAGCAGCCTCGGCCCCACCGTAAGCTCCCGGAGGTGGGGACAGGCCTGCAGGACAGGAAGGAGCAGCTCCAGCCCACATGCCTGGCAAGCAAGACAGCCTCTGGGCTGGCCAGGCCCTTCTCCTTTGCCTTTAGGTCCCATGGGCCTGAGGACAGAGCCAGGACCAGCTGTCTGCCTTCCCCCCACTCTGGCCCCTGGTAAAGGGAGGAGCACATATCCCGGGGCCTGAGGACACAGCAGACAGCAGGCGCCAACCGTGAGGGCAGAATGGCTCCGACCCCACTGGGTGGTCCAGTGCCTTACCAGTGCAGGCACTCCAGATGGCTGGAAAGAAATGGATTCGTGAGCGCGAGGGGTGCCTGGGGGGTTCAATGGGTTAAAGCCTCTGCCTTCAGCTCAGGTCATGATCTCAGGGTCCTGGGATCCAGCCCCGCAAGCAGAGAGCCTGCTTTCCTTCTTCTCTCTGCCTGCCTCTCTGCCTACTTGTGATCTCTGTCAAATAAATAAATAAAATTAAAAAAAAAAAAAAAAAAAGGGTGGAGGACGAGACCAACCCATAATTACCCATTAGGAAAAGAAAGCCGATTTTCAGAACTGCCTCTCCCTTAGAGAGAAGAGCGAGTTAAGCACCGAGGCTTATTCTCTTCCGATTGGGAAGCAGACGTCAGTGTGTCAGTGCTAACGAGCAGCTGAGATGATTTTTAAAGCCTTAAGACTGGCATATTGCAATTCAAGTAAACTCTCAAAACACACACGTTACTTACAGTGTTCTTTCGTTTTAAGGCACCACACCCTCCAAATAAATCACAGCAGCTCCCAATTTCACAGGTGGGTGGAATTTCTCAGGAATTCCTCTGCTTTGATCAAACTGCCTGAGTCCAGGGGCATCTGGAGCATAAAACACTGCCCCGCCACGCCTCACAGGCAGCGTCCTCCCTCCGCCCACCCAGCCCCCGGCCACCTGCTAGGGCTCTCGTGCTGGGTCCGACGCCAGGGCAGTCAAGGGGACTGGTCCCGGCCCAGCTGGGAGGCCTCCGCCGGGCCTGCATTCTTAGCAGGACATCACAGACACCAAGAGGACGTCCCCTCCAGTGCAGTGCCCAGGAGGACTTGACCTGTCCCATCGTCCTGATCCCCGCAGGCCCCTGGGGTCACACCTCCCGTGGGTGGGGAGGGCAGGATAATACATCCAAGCTAAATCAGCAGACTCCACAGTCTACGTAACGGTACATATTTTGAAGGTTGGACCAAATCAAAGCACTATTCTTCCCCAATTTTAGGGGGCAAGGCATTAGGACCAACCCCAAGGCCCCTCTACACAGAACCCGCCAGCACTTCGTGCTACAAGCAGTTGCTCCCTGCTACGAGGAACACAGCCAGCAGCCAACCCTCAGAAGGCAAGCGCAAGTTCATTTAGGAGGTTATGCTCAACGAGGACAAACTGCCCCCAGAGGAAAATATTCCCTGAAATGTTTGCCTTCTGCTAAAATACAGAAACTTTCTCCTATAAATACTTTCTACCTCTGGCCTTCAGAGACTTTTCCCAGATTTGCATCATCAACTCAGTGGGTTGGGTTTTGTTTCTTAATTAAAAAGCAGCAAGTGGTTTCCTTCCCCTGCCCTTCTTCTCCGTGTCCCGAGCAAACCACTGGCGTCTGCAGAAGCTCCGGCTGCCATGGAAACAAGAGCGTGGCCGCGTACCGCGCAGAGCAAAGCCTCAGGACCGCTGGCAATGCCGAGGGGCAGCCGCGGTCAGCACTTGGAGCTGCTCTGATCGGGCACGGTCTTCATCTGGGGGCACAGCCAGGTGCACACGGACACCTCTCCGGGCCACGGACCAGAGAGGTTGCAAGCTGCCTCGGGACACTCGTAACCACCGAATGGTATTAAAACATAAAAACACGAACGCCTCACGTTACAAACACATCTCTGAGAGCCAGCAGAATGAGGGAGAACCACTAGCCACTCTGCCAAGACACAACGAAACCCTGAGACCTTTTGCCAGCATTTATAGGTCAAACGAAAGCAAAGCAGTTTCCAGGTTCCGCTTTTATCCTAAGGCAAGAAGGCCGCAGAGCCACGGAGTCAGACACTGGTCTGACAATATGGAATGACTTGAATTATGGGCCACATTGTCAGGTGAACGTAAAATGCCTGTTGTGGGTTTTTTGCCTTTTTTTTTTTTAAGATTTTATTTATTTATTTGACAGAGATCACAAGTAGGCAGAGAGGCAGGCGGGGGGGGGGGGGGGGGAAGCAGGCTCCCTCCCCATTAAGCAGGGAGCCCAATGAGGGGCCCGATCCCAGAACCCTGAGTTCATGACCTGAGCTAAAGGCAGAGCCTTTAACCCACTGAGCCACCCAGGCACCCCCAAATGCCCATTTTTAAAGAAGGGAAGTAGGAAATCTATTTGAGAAATGGCAAAACCAAACCTAGTTTTCTTATAAAAGGTCAAGTGCTGGTTAATGAGTAGAACTTATATGCGCTCAATATATGCCTGGAATTAAAACTACTCTTACTTTCTAAGAAGTACAATGACAGCAGCAAGACCAGCCCTGTTTCCCTCCATGCACATGAAGCCAGAGACCCAGGTTGGCGATGTTCACGGATGGGATAGGTCGTGTCTACACCAAGAGGCAGCACGCATCGCTGAACCACTAAAAACGCAGTCTTTTGTATTTCTATGCCCTTCATAAATCCCTCCATCTCACAACTCCTTACGACACCTAAGATGGTTTTACATCAAGGAGCACGGGGTCCCGGGACCCCAAGGGGGAGCCCTGCCCAGAGTCCCAGGGAAGGCAGGGCGCCAAGGAGCGAGGGCAGGGTGGCCATTCCCCCTGACCGCCCCCCCCCCAGCCCAGGGAAGAGGCTGGGAGCAGAGACAATCTCTTACTGAGGGGGAAGGGGGGACGGGAGGCTGCTCTAGTTTTCTGAACGGCGTAAGTCAGACTCTACCTCCACAGGCAAGACTAACCCCTTCACCTGGAGGCTCCCTGATTTTCTGGGACAAAGAAACCCTGTCTGGTACCTCACCGACGGACCCTTCCGCCACCCTAGGTCAGCAAATCAGAGCCAGGGCTTCCTTGGGAATCCTGGGTGGACTCTCCCTGTAGAATTCATGAGGGTGGCCCCAGGACCACGAGGAAGACTTCTGAAACACGGAGGCTGTGGTCACCGTGTGTCCAAAGCTTCAGAATGTGAATACCCCTGGGCTGCCATTCCCTCTTCCGACCTTGTCCTAAAACAAAGGCACAGGCAACGCTGAGGACGCCGCTAGAAACCCGAAGCGCCCATACATAAAGCGTGGAGCACCAGGCTCCGATTCCACGGCATGCCACCCTGCTGGCGTGGGAACAAAGCCCGTACCGCGTGCAAAGGGCAGGTAGAAGTCAAGTGCACGTTGCGATCATAACAAGTTTTTTTTTAAGGTACGGAAGCAGAGAAAAAGGTGTTATTTCTGGGTGATTTGTAGTTGTAGTTGTTCTTCTGTAGGACTTAAATTTATTTTACATTTATAAAGAGGGGCGCCTGGGCGGCTCCGTGGGTTAAAGCCTCTGCCTTCGGCTCGGGTGATGGTTCCAGGATCCAGGGATCAAGACCCGCATCGGGCTCTCTGCTCAGCGGGGAGCCTGCTTCCTCCTCTCTCTCTGCCTACTTGTGATCTCTCTGTCAAATAAATAAATAAAATCTTTTAAAAAAATTTAAAAAGAAACAGTAGGGGCGCCTGGTGGCTCCTAATTTCGACTCAGGTCACGGCCCCAGGGTCGTGAGGTGGACCCCCACGTTGGGCTCCATGCGAGTCTGCTTGGGATTCTCTCTCTCCCTCTACCCCCATCTTGCACACACACTCTCACTCTCAAATAAGTAAACCTTAAAACACACACACACACACACACACACAGAGTAAATCACCTTTAAAAATAAATTTTCTCCGGGGCGCCTGGGGGGCTCAGTGGGTTAGAGCCTCTGCCTTCGGCTCAGGTCATGATCTCAGGGTCCTGGGATCAAGCCCCGCATCAGGCTCTCTGCTCAGTGTGAGCCTGCTTCCTCCTCTGTCTCTGCCTTTCTCTCTGCCCACTTGCGATCTCTGTCCATCAAATAAATAAATAAAATCTTAAAAATAAATAAATAAATTTTCTGGTGGTCTCCAAGTGCAGGACAAGATGGGGGGCGTGCAGTGGGACACAGCGTTCTGCAATCACAAAGTCAAATCTCGCAGGAGCCAGACTGGCAGGTCCCCTCCATCAGTGCAGGTTCAAAGCGGATTACCAGGAACTGGCTCAGAAGCTGCTCCCAGTCCGCCCTTGACATTGGAGAGACACAGACTGTGCTCTAACCCACCCCAGCAAGCAGCACACCCATCCCACATGTTTTGGGGCAGGAAAGTTATTCGTTCCTCCGGGACCCCCGGCTGGGTCTTCACCAGGCTTCTACCCCAGTTCCCAAACACAATCCCACAGCTTTCCTGCCCACAGCACCTGCGTGCCCCTGCCCTGTAACTCAGGATGCTCTGTTGCACTTGGCCTCCTCCCTACTGGACAGAAGGCAACCACCCGCTCCGGTCATCAGACTCTCCCACGGAGAGGTACTCCCAGGTCAGCCTGTCTACCAGGCCCTGTGCCCACCGAGGAGAAAGGAGTCAACGGCTCTCTCCTCTTCTCTCCGGGTTAAGAGACAAGACAGAAAAGCACCGCAACAAGGTCTGAAATAGGCCCACGCAGGATAAAGAAACCCTAATCTTGTCCAGGTGACACGTAGCCCCCCCACCTGTGACCCAGACAGAACTGGGCTCCCGAGGCCCAAAGCCTCATGTGTGCTTCTCCGCTGCCCCCCGACTCAACTCTCTGCGGATGCTGGCGTTCCCCGGGCCTCTCAGCTCTGCCCTCTGGGACTGGATTACCAGCTGTGAGCCAGCAGAAGGCTGCCTCCAGCCCGCGCAGAGAACACAGCCAAAAACCCAGCGCCAGGCTCACAGCCGGGCCTCCCTGAGCAAGGGGAGGCCCAGATCCCCAGATGCCCGCAGTGCAGGTGACCACCAGCACAGCCAAGGGTTACCACCCCCCCCACACACACAGGGCAAATCCACACACAGGAAGCCCACTGCGGCCCTCAGCCTCCCCACGCGCCGTACCAGGAGACCGGCAAGCTACACCTGATGCGGACGCCAAGTCAGGTAGTGACTGGAATGTCGCCGCAGGCCACGGGGAAGCCCAGAGAGATAGAGAACCACAGCGACCTTCCCCCAAAGGGCCGTACCTGGCCACCCGGCTGCTCAGAAGCTCCTGAGGCTGGAGCGCAGGAATGAAGTTAAACCAAACTCCTCTGGGCACAAACAGGTCTCAGAAACAGACACAATGACACTGGCTCTCCATAAACTCAGCCCGACGGTCGGACCTGAGCACGTGACCACAGACGGCCCCCACGTGCGCAAAACGAACGGGGTTCAACAGGGTGGATTTTACATCTCCTGGAGAGCCACGGGCACTCGCGAGAAAGTCACTGCGCTTCATACAGTGCTCTCCACCCGAGCCGGCTCCGCGGCACACAGCCCCGGTGACCGGTCCGGCCAGCCCAGGGACCTCAAGCCCGACCGCCCTGAGGCCGGACAGCAGCAGCACCCACCACGCGACCTCACTTGTTAGGACGGATTTTCGGATGCATCAGAAATCAATGTGAGGGGGACAGAGTTTCCCTCTGGGAAGACAACGGGGTTCTGTGGACCGAGGGCAGTGACGGAGGCCGCCGCGTGGTGAGGACTCCCCAAGGCCGGGCAGCCCTACCCTTGAAGACGGTTCGGGTGGTACGGTGTGGTGGGTGTATTCTGCTGAGATGAAAGTGAACAGTGCAATATGAGAAACTTATCTAGAAATGACCTGGAATGCCCTATCAGCAAGGCAGTGGGGTATCTGCCCCTGTGGGTACTCGGCGCACCCCAAGACAATTAAGCCAACCCCCATCTTGGGCACACTGAAAGCCTTCGGGCACTGGGGCAGACGGGGCTGCAAATTCGCGCCGCGGAGTGGGGGCCCTGGGGACACGCTGCCCCGTCCCCAGCAGCCACACATCTAGCTCTGGGCCTGAGTCAGGAGGGAGGGAGGCAGGTGGACACACACAGAGACAGCGAGACACAGACGGACGGAGACCAGCAGACGAAGGAGGAGCGAGTCAGCAGGAAAGAGTGAGTCAGCTGACCAAGGAGGAAGTGCAAGGTCCCTAAACTTCCCCGCAGGGCACAAACAGGACTCCACGGGCGCGCCCTGACCTCCCTTCGGCACCCACCGCACATCTCGCCACCTGGGCAGCCACCTCGGCCCTCTGCGTCCCACCCCAGCCCAAGGTCCAGTGCACAAGCCCCGCCCGGCTGACACCCTTACCCAGCCCCCCCCAGTCCCCCCCAGTCCCCGAGAAAGGCCTCTGTCTCCAGTTCTGGCCAGCCCCCGCCGGCCGCAGCTGAATCATGGCGACATTCTGCAGGACCCAGCCTTCTCGGGCACAGCTTCTCACCTCCTCCTGCCCAAGCCCGCGCCAGTCCCCACTGCTGGTCCCTGACACCCTCAGCACCAGGCCTGGAGCTAAGGAGGAGCCTTAGCCAGCCTGGAGCTGTAGGGAGCCGGAACCCTGCACCCCAACACACCAGGAGGCATTTCCCTTCACCTGACAGTCGAAGAGGGCTGCCAGGTGGAGGACACAGGCTCTGGAGAAGATCCAAGAAGTGGTTCCTTTTACTAAAAAATAACCCCCCACAGGAAAGATTTTACTTGAGTTTTTAAAGAATGAGTTCACTCTCCGTGTTGTTCTCCTTAAGATCTGCAATCTCCAGACCAGACGAAGGATAACCACCTGCCCCCCCACCCCGGTCTAGGTTGTAGTGAGGCCCAGTTTCCCCTGCAAGGAAGCACCTCCAGTGTGACAGACAATCACAAAGAGGCAGAGCTGGCTTCAAGCACCAAAGTCCACATTCCTGAAAAGCCTGCCCCATTGCAAAAGCAGTTAACACCTGAACGGACTGACGCAGACTGAGCCGCCCTGGTCTCCCCTCCCCCAGCGCAGGCTGAAGGCTCGCCAGCAACAACCAAAAAAAAACCACACGGATAAAGGCCTCTCTAGAAGCACCGCCAAAACGATTCCATCTGTTAACAAAAACTAACTGTTGAATTAAAGGTTGCAAGTTCAAACACAATCTGCCTATTGTAAACAGTGCCTCAGTTTATCGAGGTAACAATAACGCTCTTTCAAAGATTGATAAAGTTCTCCACAAATACTTGCCCTCCAGCATTTTTAAGATACTTTGCAGGATAAATATTAGCTTGAGACTTGCCTACAGGAGAAGTGAAAGCCGCCAAAAAAGCAGTTCTAAAAAAAAAAGAAGAAAAACCAGGAGTGGCTTCAGCTTGGAGGGAGGAGCTGGGCCCTTGCTCTGGGGCCAAGAGTGTGGTGCCAAGCTGGGCCGCATTACCCCACCCGTCCTGGGCCCGCCCAGCCTAGGAGGGTAGGGCCGCAGCCCCGTCTCCCCATCGGGGGCACAGTGCCAGGCCCTCCACAAACAAACCACCCGGCCTACAGAAAGACCTGGAAAACTGAGTTAATTAAAAGGAGAGATTTTAAGATAATTGTCAGGATGGAAAAGAACAAGGAGCATCACAGCTTCAATCTAATTTAAACTTAATTTCCTGGAAGACAGTGAAGTCGTCTGGGTAGCCGAGGGCAGCGCAGTGCGGGGAGAGTGGCCCGGGCATCAGCGGCCGGCCTGGTGGGCATGCGCCGCGTCCTGCCAATGCCCCGACTGACTCCCAATGTCACTGACCCTTCACCCCACCTGCGGGGTCTTTTCATGGTTAACACAGTAGCTCACAACTCAGTAGGAACCGGAAGTGAGCTCAGAACGAAGCCTGAGGGGACGTGGTGGGGACACACGAGTGCTCCCCAGTGAGGGACCAGCTCGGGGAGCCGGCTGGGCCTCAGGCCTAGGGCTCTGTGCAGTCCGGTGGGCAGGGGGTACTGAGCACCTGCCAAGCACAGCCTCGTCCACCACAGGCCCTGCAACACCAGCCCCAGGACCTTGACACCCACCCCTCTGACCTTCCGAGGCCACGCTCCTCTCCTCACACTCCTCTGAACAGAGCAGCACGCGGAGAGCCCTCCCAGCGCTGCACATGTCACACACTTGACACAAGCTATGCTCCCTCCCACAGCTGTGGGCAGCAGGGCGGGGACACGGGCCACAGGACGTCCTGAATCACCAGCGCACCTCTCCTGCTTGCAGACTGACATTTAGCCCTCAGCGCCCCGTCCGCACCGGCAGCCACACCTCCAGACCGCACAGGCCATCGCCGCGGAGCCCAAGCCCTGCAGGTTCTCGGGGAGCGGAGCCGCTGTCACCCCCACAGCCTCGCACGCAGGACAGCAGTCACCTCCGATTTCATCCGCGTGAGAGTGTCGAGATCTCCCGCATGACCCCATCCTGGGTCGAGCACATCGCCGTGCGTGGCCCTAACCAAGAAGTGCCACGAAGAGCAGAGAACAATCAATCAGGCAGGGCTTTAAGTGAACCAAACGCGGGCTGATTTTGGTCTGACTGGCCTGGAGCACCAGCAAGTAATCTAATAGTGACAACACGCCTGGTTTCACGGGAACTTTTACGCAGAGCTGTCACTGAAAGGGAAAAATCTTTGTTGGAAACACAAAACTTTAGGTTAAGTGGTTCTGCTCCCTCATCAGAAAGCAGGCACAGCCAGCGACTCCGCTGTAAAGGAAGGGACATGTGCGTCAGGTCTAGAATACCGCAGAGCCTTCTGCATGGGACTTCCCCAGCAAGAGAACGCGGACCACGGAGGATGGAGGCCAGCTACGTGGTCAGGACGACCCCCTCGGCGTCGCCTGCGGAACGGGCAGGCATTGGGGACACAAAGAAGCCGCCACCTGTGGTCTAGGATAGTGTCCCTCCCTTCAAGACACCTAAAACAGGGTGTGGGGTGTGGGGCTGGGTATTGAAGAGTGAGGAGAAGCTGTGTCACTGCAAGGCACAGCCAGGGAGACCGCCCCCACCCCCACGCGGGGTATCAGAAGTGGAGGAGACCCACGAGACAACAGAGGGCAGCAGGCAAGCCTAGACCGACCCAGGGACAGGTGGGGACAGGTGGGGTGCTGCACGTGGAAGCCCAGGCACGGTGCAAGGCATGGGCTCATTTTAGCCTTGTCGTCAGCAGGAGCAGGACGGCGGGCTCGCTCTGCTGTGGACAGCACTGTGTGCGAGGCATTTTCCAAGAGCAGCACCTCCCCCCGCGGTAGCTCCACCCAGGGAGACCCCCGCCCCCCACCGAGAGGCCAGCACCGCCTGGCAGCCGGGGAGCTTGGGCGCGGAGAGGTGCCGTCCAAGAGGTCTGCAGCAGAGCGGAGCTAGGGGAGGGGGCCGGGGGCCGCCAGTGCAAAAGGAGGGGCAGGAGCTCTGGCCTGACCTGGGTCAGCCATGGGGTCTTCAAGGACTAAGAGAAGGGGCAGCATCGGGGCCGGCAAGTCCCTCGGGCGTGGTCCAGCCCCACCTGAATCTCAGAGGAGAAATGCAGCCCGAGAGGCCGGGGGACCCAGGCTCGAGGACATATTCCCCCAGAGAGGTGTTTAGAATGAGTGTGTGCTCGCCCAGGGCTAAGGAGAGGAGGCTGCCAGGGCGGTGCAGGCAGGCTCTGTGGCCGGCGACAGCACTCCCTTTCACCTGCTGGCCCTGCTCTCCAGGCTGTCCCTGCCTCCCCTGCAGTCCAACCTCCCCCCTGCCCCCACCACCCCCCACCAACCTCCTAAACTGCTCCCCCCACCACCGCAGCTCTCCCCAGCTCTCCCTGCTACTATGTCCCCAGCACGAGGTATGGCCAGAACATTCTGTACCCGACTCTGCCCCTCCGGCTGCCCACCCCTCACCACTTCCCCTCCTGCTCCGTCGGTTCCTGCCCTCCTCACCACTCAAGCACAGCAAACCCACACTAGTCCACACCGGTCCTCGTCTGGCCAAGACTCTGACTCCAAGCCACGGCCACCCTCCACATCAGCCACACTGCCCCTGCAGATGTCCCATGAGTCTGCCATGCTCCCCCGGCTTCCGAACAAGCCACCCCAGGTCTGGGGGCCTGACCCAGCGTCCTTTTCTACTACAACTCATCTGGATGGCCAGCAATGGGACAAGCTAGACCAGACAGGAACTAGAGGTGGCAGGACAGGGTCTGCCCAACCGGAGCCCGACACCCGGGCAGGCATGGACCTCCCAGCCCACCTTGGCCAAGGGCACCAAACCACCCCAACCATCCACAGAAGGCCTGTTATTTTACCACTGGCTGTATCCAAAACTCATCAGAAGCCACCGCTACCCTAACTCACAACCACATCACCACACGACACCCCACAACCTGGGCCTGTGCAGAGCTTCTCCGGAAGGAGTTAAACCCAAGACACCACGGCGCTGCCGAACGGCCGAGGCGCTGGGAGAAGCGGGGGCACCTGGCTCCCCTCCTCCTGCGGATGCCAGCCACAGCCTGTGCTCCAGCCTGCTTGAAGCCGGCCAGAGATACACACACAGCAAGATTCCCTGCCCGCCGGAAGGTTCTAGGCCGGTCTACAGCCTCGCGCCCAGCGCCCTGGACAAGCAGCAGTGGAAGGAAGAGCGGGGGACAAACAAGGAAGCTCTTGACGCTGCAGCCTAGAATGTCTCAACCTCCCCAGACATTCCGGGCATCGACGACAGCTCGGGCTCCTGCACTTGAGGGCGCAGCCGGGGGCCCACCAGACAAGGGCCCCAAAGGGGTGACACTCAGTCAGCGTCCGGCATGGGCAGCTTTGGGGACTTTCCTGCAGTGGCCACTCTGCAGCTGGAAGGCACAGGGACAGGTGGCAACAGAGACACAGGCCACATCTTGGGCGCGCTCCAGTCCAGAAGACCGAGGGCACCACATGTGCAAACCCGAGTCCCGGGGCTGCAGGACGTGTGGAAAAGGGACAGCCCCGAATACCAATGCTTCACAGACCATCTCCGTAAGCCCTAGCCCTGCTCCCGGGCAGCCCACAGCACGTCGCATGAGCGAGAAAGTCAGGATGTTTCGTGCTCATCTCAACAGTATGGACTTGCTTGAACAATGGCTGAAGCTGGGGTGTCTGGACGCAGCCCTGTCCGTTAAGTGTCCGACTCTCGGTTTCGGCTCCGGCCCCAATCTCAGGGTCGTGGGATCGAGCCATGTGCCAGGCCGCGCACTGGGCTCAGGGAGTGTGCTTCCGCAGGAGACTCTCTCTGCCTCCCCAGGCCCCACCCCTGCCCTTCACAATGCCCCCCGCCCCCGCCCACAAATCAATCTTTGAGCAGAACAAAACCAAGGGCTTCAATCCTGTTTCCTTCAGTGGCTTTCCACTATATAAGCGCTTTACCCTGAAATTCAATCAGGGACAGTGACCTTCCATGAGGTGACCTGCTGCAACTCAACTGTGAAAACGCAGGGGTCTGTGACCCATGACTGGAGAGTCCCAGAAGAGAGGCCAAAGCCCCAGGGGACGCTGGGCAGACAGACTCCAGGCCTAGGGACCAGGGGGCAGGTGGTGCTCTCGCTGGGGGAGGAAGGGCCCTGGCGGCCGCGGCTCAGGAGAGGAGGGGCTGGGCCTCGGCGCGCCCCCGCCGGCACCATGGAAAGTTGGCCGCGGCTGGAGAGGACGTCTGGTGTCTATAAAAATGTTCCTCCCGGGGGAGCCTCTGGAAGCAGAGACTCCAAGAGAATTTCATTCTTTTCCTTATTTGCCACTCTGAAAAATAAGCCGTTCTTCCTATTCTGAAACGCAATACGGGTCAAAACCTTCCACGGTGAATAGTGACCCAAAGAAAAAGGTCACCAGATCCAAAATATTTCTCATTTGGCCCGTGGCCCAAAGAAACTCTATTCTGTTTACTCGGTTCCTCTCCCGGGAGATAAAAACCTAATGCAATACACCAAGCGGCCCGCGGTACTCTGAACTGTGCAGGGAGGGCGGGGCTGCGGGCACTTCCCACCGGCTGGGCTGGGTCCTGCTGGGGGCCAGCACACCTCCAGCCTCCACCGTGGTCTCACAGGGGAGAAGAGAACCGCCTCCCGCGTGCCCACCCCAGCCCTCACAACCCAGCAAGGCTGACCCCCGAAGACAGCAGGTGATCCGCAAAGGCCTGCGCGGAACCAGGAACAGGGCTGAACGTGGGGCTTGGTTGGGGTCTGCCGGCTCCAAGATGGGCTTCCCTCCCCGTGGCAGGACGGCTCCCACTAGGATTTCCCACCCCCGACCGCTTCTGGTGGGGGCCCCACTGGAGGGAAGGAGCCCTCAGCTCACGCCTGCCCCACGTGGCCCTCGGCCTGACGTCTTCCGTCGGGGCAGCCGCTGAGCAAGGGCCCATGCTCCACCGGTCCTTAGGCCTTCCCCAGGCCACAGCCCCTCAAAGGCTACCATCTCCCATCAGGACCACAGCAGCGACCTCCCACTGCAGCCAACGCCCCCAGGGCCCTCCCCAGCTCCCCCATCGCTGAGTCCCCGTCCCAGGGTGACGGGGTGCCCAGCCCAGGCCAGGGCGCGTCCCACTGTCCTGCAGAAGGACACACTCTCCAGGGACACGAACCCCACCGAACTAGCCTGCCTCCAAGTTCTCTTTCAAACCGTGAGGCCCACACTCCAGCTGCTGCACACTCGAGTCCACCTTCCTGGAAGGTCTTTCCTAAGGACATGTACATCCAGGGTACAAAGGCCCAGCCCCGGAGAAGCAGCAGGAGGCAGAGCCAGGACACAAGGCAGAAAGCCCCCGACAGGGGCTGCTACAGTCCTGAAGCTGAGCATGAGGCCGCCAAGGCCATCAACATGAGGGGAGGGTGCAGTGGGGGTCACTCGGGCCTGTGTCCCTGGAGGCCGCAGTGACTCTCCCGTCGCTGACTCCGTTTGCCAACGTGGCATGGGCAGGCGGACGTGCCGGCATGGGGGAGCTACCACTCACTGAGGAGCCCCGGTCAGCTCCTCCCAGCCCCAGCATAGACCCAGCACCAGCCCCCGCACTGCCCTCCATCTCTGCCTCTGGCCCCACCCAGCTCCCAAGGTGGGGGGCGGGGGGGTGCTGTCTGAGCCCTCTAGAAATAAGGCACTTAGGGCCAGAGGAGGAGGAATGGTGGAGGTGTGTGGCCTGTGTCAGCCGGCCCTGACGGAGGCCCTCCCTCTGTGGCCCAGGAAGCACACAGCCTAGTGGCAGCCCCCACTGTGTGGTGTGAGGAAGGGACCAAGACAGAGCAAGGGAAGCACGTGGCAAGTCCGCAAACACATCTTTCTTGTATCTTTACGAGTGCCTCTTAAAGACATTCTCTACTTAGAGCGGCTGACGACTTTTCCAGGATAAGGCGAGTATAAGCAGAGGAACAACCACAGTTCAAAAGTGTCTCCCCATCAAGGCGCATTTAAAACAGTAGAAGGCATTAATCTGTCTCCGAGCTGGGTTCCTGCTCCCGCCGTCCTCAGAAGCCTGACCCACAGGGCGGGAGCACAACCTCTCCTCCCACCGGCTAGGAGACTCTCCCCTGCCTGTGCCCTGGCTGGCAGCCCTCCCCTCAATCCCCCTGCATCCCAGCCTGTCCACACCTTCCCCAAGCAAGCTCAGGACTATGGGAGGAAAGAGAAGTAGCTGCTCCTTAGAAACCACGCACACCTGCAGTGAGGCCAAACTCGAGTCACAGTCTGAGCTGGGCGGGGGGTGCGCACGGTCCTGCTCACGGTCCTGTTCCCGGTCCTGCTCACGGCCACAGGGATCCACCCTTGCTTAGTATTTCAACACCGGACCCCACGAGTATCAGGCACGGGCCCAGAGCAGGACCCCTAGGCCACCACGAGACCTTGAGAAAGCCGCTCACCTTTCCAGGCCACAAGCAAAATGGCAGGGTGGGACCCGGGCACCTGTCCCTTCTGCACTTCCACGGCTTTGATCCTACAATTTAAAACCACACACCAAGGGCAATACCATCACGAGAAAGGCCTGCAGGGCCGGCAGGAAGCCTGTAATAGACGCGCTATAAACTCAACACACCTCACTCTGTCTTCAAGACTAATTTTAACAGGGAGAAGACATAACCGCAGCTAAGAAACCTTTCCTCGCGGATATGATTTACAGCGCCGTGACTCAGCTGCCCTGCCTGCCTGACAGGTGAGGTCACCTGGATGTAGACTGGTGTTTTCACAGGGCCTACGCACAGGGCAAGGAGAGCAGGCTGCCACCTTCCCTGGTCTCCCTCCTCCTAGGTCCCTCGAAGCCCCTCATCACCGCTTCACGGCGCATCTGGATTTCCCAATTCCTCCCAGGGAACACCCCCACGGCCGGCCAGGACGCTGGCCTTCTGGCCTCGCTGGCTGGGCAGCCGGTTAGAGGAGCGAGCTACAAACACGAGCATTATGGACGTGTTTGTCTCAAGAGGCTGTCCTTGTAAGCACCTGCAAGTCTATAAACAACAACTACAAAAAAAAAAAAGTCAGCCATAAAGGGTCTCCTGTGCCCCCTTTTGCCCCACCGGCCTCCTCAAGGGCTCTGCAAGCTCAGCAGTCCCCAAGCTGAACCAAATGCCCCTCAGCCAGCACTCAGACTGGTGAACAGGCAGCACCCCCAGCACCTCTGGCACCAGCGGCCAGGTGCCCTCGGGCCTCCCCAGGCACAGAGACCAAGGCCCAATGGCCAGGGTTCTCTCCCTGTCTCCTGCCCACACATGGCTCACACCTAGGCTACCTCAGTGGCTCCTTTCCGACCACCACCCCACCCCTGCACCCACAACTCCCTCTCTCCAACCAGATCCTGACTTCCTCTCCCAGGCACGTCCCTAAAGTCACGATAGTGCCCCCCATAGCAGCAGGGGCCCAGCTTACGCACAGAAGAGGCCGACACAGAGACCACATCCACCAGAACCTTGGGCTCTCGCTCAACTTGGCTCTGTTCATGCCCCTTCTGACCCCGCTGCACCTGCCCCCTCCAGGCCTCGCTGGCCCAGCCTTCTCCCTCTCTCTTGGAAACTCCGAAGTCTCTCCCTGTGGACCCTCATCTTTGACTGCTCCGTGTGGGGACAGAGCTAGCCGCCGTTCCGACCATCTTTCCTGCAAGCCGATCCCGATTCTAGATCACACTCACTCACACACACACACAGACACACACACACACACGCACACTTGCTGGGCCCTCGGGACACTCCAACGCCACACAGGGAATCCTGCCATCTGGCCCAATTTCCAGACACAGAAACTGCAGTGCCAAGGCTCGCGCACACAAGACGCACCATGGAACCGAGGACGCGGCTCAGCAGCCCGGCCACGGCGCCCCCTCCCAGCACCAGGTCTGGGCTAGGCTGGGCAAAGCAGAGGGGATCCGAGGAGACACAGGAGCCTCACTGTGGGCCTGATTTCTGGAGGGAGCCCTCCCCGTGAGGCAGGCAGCCGGACACAGGCATCCAGAACTGTGCCGCACAAGACATGGGGAGCCCGGAACCTGGACAAGCTGGCGGTGGTGGGCCCTTGGTAAGGAGCAGGGCGGCTGCCGCGGGGAGGTGTGGCTCTAGGGAGGGCGGGACTTGTTGCTGTAACTGATGAAATTAAAACCCGGCCAGATCAGAAACCTTAGTTTCCAACAGGCCCTTACTGGGGTGCCTGGCTGGCTCTGTTGGTTAGGCGTCAGATGCAAAATCTCGGCTGTCATGATCTCAGGGTCCTGAGATCAGGCTCCACCCTCAGCATGGGGCCTGCTTAAGATTTTCTCTCCCTCTGCCCCTCCCCCCAGCTCACAAGCATGCGCTGAGAGAAAATAAATAAAAAATCAAACAGTCCTTTACTGGAGGGCCTGGCAGGCTCAGTCAGTGGAGCACGCAACTCTTGATCTCAGGGTGTGAGTGCAAGCCCCAGGGTGGGTGCAGAGATTACTTTTTAAAAAATAAATACAGGGGTGTCTGGGTGGCTCAGTGGGTTAAAGCCTCTGCCTTCGGCTCAGGTCATGATCCCAGGGTCCTGGGATCGAGCCCCGTGTCAGGCTCTCTGCTCAGCAGGGAGCCTGCTTAAAATCTTAGGAAAAAGAAAAGGAAATACATAAAAAAATAAATAAATAAAAGTCCTTTCCTCCACCCTCCATACGTAATACATGACCGTCAAGAATGTGTGGAGTCACACATGTAACCGGACTTGTGGCTTCCCGTCCGGACAGGATTCCGACCTTTAGGACCGCCGATGGGGTCAGCAGATGGCGGAGTATTATCAGTTACTCTCCACAGTAAAGCCACATTCTCCTCATTCAACTGAAGAGCCCGTAGAGGTGATTTTACAAATGGGTGGGACTTGGGGCTCTTCCCAGCTTGGAAGCGCTGACCCCTTCTGCAGGAAGCTGGCTGCCACCGTGGGGAGAGACTCCCTGGTAAAGAGCGTGTCTCCTGCTTTGAGGGGAGTGGAGTGGCCACGTGCCAGTGGCCTGTGGGGCCCCCGTGGCTGCAGCCCCTGCAGAGAAAACCAGCACACCTGGGTCCTCCAGCCCAGCAGGGGGGCAGGCAGGGCAAACCAGGCCCCGGGCAGACCCCAAGTCCTGTGAGCCAAGCACCTTCTCTGCCTGGCAGGCCCAGGACACAAGGAACGGTCCAGAGAATTCCTGGTGCAGCGGCTTCCCACGGGACCATGGTCCTCCCATGAACTGCGTGTCCCTCCCGCCAGTGACACTGAGCTAGTGGCGGGGAGGGCACCTGGCTAGCTCAGGCAGGGAGGAATCTGGTCTGGGTCTTGGGGTCTTAGGATTGAGCCTCGCATGGGGTGCCCTGCTCAGCGGGGAGTCTGATTCTTCCTCTCCCTTGTCCCTCCCGACTCATCTGCTCTCTCAGATAAGTAAACAGCACCTTTAAAAAATATGTTATTTATTTGGGGCGCCTGGGTGGCTCAGTGGGTTAAGCCGCTGCCTTCGGCTCAGGTCATGATCTCAGGGTCCTGGGATCGAGTCCCACATGGGGCTCTCTGCTCAGTGGTGAGCCTGTTCCCACAGGGACCACTTAAGACCAGGTCAGTCTCTGCCACAGCACCGATTAGGCCATGGTAGGAACCAGTGCAGACGCAGAGGTCTGACCTGTGACTCCCCTTGCAGGTCACACGAGCTTCCAGGTCACCAGAGCCACAGCAAGCCTGACCCTTCCACCTTGGCTTGGCTGGGGGTCAGGAATGATACCCGGCCGCTCCCAACTTTTATCTCAATGTGACATTGCTTAATTCTTTTACACAACCTTGACTTGACTCTCCCACTGCTAATTTTAACCACCCTTCGTTTCCCCACAAAGTAAACCGGAGCGTCCCAATGTCACCATCACAACAGATTCCAACAGCCGCGGAGATGGCAGGATGCCGTGCTGGCCCGAGACAGCGCTCTAAGTGCGCGCTGCTGCCGCTCATCTTGGCCACAGCAAGGAAACCCAACCGCCACCGCTGGGGTTTATCTCTAGCACACTCCTGGGGGGAGAGACTGCCCAAGGCCGGCACCGGCCCCAGCTGCCCGCCTGCTTCCTGAGCCACCAAACACATAGGCTTGGACCGACCACCGGCCAGGCCGCCCCCCAGGCTTCCAGACAGACCAAGCAGCCCACGCAGCAGGCTCTGCAGCCGTGGTTCCCGAACAGGGGTTCCTCAGCTGAGACCCAGAGATGGGGGGCTGAGAGGGCCCATCCCTGGCACAGGGGGCTAGGAGACCTAAGTATCTACAAAATGGTGTCTCTTTGCATTTTTGTGGGAAAGGTCCACACTTTCACCAGGCTTTCCAAAGGAATCCATGACCCAAGAAAGGTTAAGTCCAACCCCAGTTGCAAGTGGGAAAGAGGGAAGTATCCACGGTGCCGCAGCTGGTTAGAGGGTTTCTGCTGTGAAAATTACTGCATCCGCTTTTCATAACTTGGAAAAGTGGGCCCTCCCTTTTAGCTTCCTTTAGAATTCAGCTGAACAACTAGGTTCATGGGGTAGGGGGTGGCAGGGCAGACAGAAACAAAACTAGAAAGATAAAATCTAAATTTAGGAAAAACTCTAAGGGCCGGCCCAGACTATTCCAGAGCTCACCGAACACTTGGTGACATCAGAAAGATCAAACCGCGACTTCTAGAACTGATCCTAAAGGACAAGTCAAAGGGCTGTCGCTCTGTCGGGCCACAGCATCTGGAATCGAGTCCTGGATAAATGTTATTTACTTGGCTCACCAGGGTGATAATGAGCTTGTTTTGAACCTGCTGTATATGGTGTTAGCTCATTCATTGTGAAAAGTAACCCAGGACAGACCCAGCTGGGGAAAGACTGAGCAAGGGAAACCGGATCAGCAAAACACTGTTCTCACGTTTCATAACCCAAACGAGCCAGGCTCCGGGTGAAACCTTAATCTGCTCTGCGTGCTGCATTTAGACCAGGGGTCCGGGCATCGCCTCTCTCCCTCGGGTCCAGAGCGCAGCTGTGCTCTCTCCGCTGTGTCTGGCTCTAGAGCTGGCTGCCACTGTCACCAGACCCTGGGCAGTGGGACCACAGTGCACAGACCCCCCACCTACCCACGGCGCCCCTCCCTCATGCATCCCGCTCACTGCGCTCCCACTGTGCACACACGGAGAGGTCCAGACTGCCTTCCAGTCACTTCCGGGCCACCTGGCCAACAGTGGGAAACCAGCCAACGCCAGGAGAAGAGGAAGTGACCCACGCGGCATCGTCATAGCTACACCCCGGACCCACCAAAGCCCACTCAGCCTGCATTTCTCAGCTACACCAGCCAACTCTGTTCCTCCCTTCCGCCACCTGACCGAGACCCCAAATGACCATAAACCCATAGGCATCAGCTTCCACCAAGTAGGAAGAGCGCCAGGCAGCCAGAACGCCACACACCCATGCATGCTCCATCTCAGCGACCACGCAGGAGCACAGGGGTGCACGCAGGGAAAGCTGGTCCCTGGCCTCCCAGGCTCTCAACCTGAGCGGTCACCGTCAGTTGACCAGGCCCCTGCACAGAAAACCATGCCCCTCTCCAGCCGACCCCCGAGCCCCTGGGCGCAGGGTCGGGTGAAGCCTTCCATGTTGGTGTCCCTTAACCCTGCGCACCCCTCTGTATGGCCCTAAGGCTTCTTGCTCTACTTGCGATGCCCACCTGCTTCCTGCAAACAGGACATGAGAGACACAGCGGCCAAAGTCCGTCCGTGACACGGACACAGTCACTGACCCGGGGCAGAAGCTGGCAGCAGTAAGCCCAACACCCCTGTGTAGTTACAAGCAGTGACTAAGATGTTCTCAGGGAGTTATCAAATCAAGACGACCATCGGCCTTGAAAGGGATTCCTGGAGGCAAGACAGGACCTGTAAGCCTATTCCGGATGCTCCGACAGGAGCCCTGCCTGTCGTGCCCTAAGGAACCCACCGGCGTAATCACCGGAAATGGGTAGGAGACGCTCACATGCGCACTTCCTCGGGGACAGTGCAAAGAAAGGGGATTCGAAGGCAACCCCACATCAACTGGAAATGTGGGCCCTTGTCTGGTGTGAATTAGCAGCACGCTATAAAGACAGCGACCTAGTTACAAGCACCCCCACATGAAGTGCTTGGGGAAACTCGGCCGGGGGGTGTGGACCTGCTTAGGGAGGCAGGCAGGCGCTCACGGGCGAGTCAGACGCTCCGAGCTCCGGGTCCTCCAACGACCTGGGGCACAGACCCATGACCCATGACCCTCCTGCCGATTGCTGGGACGGGGCCCTGGGGCTCACAGGTGAAGTAGCGTTTCGTAAGTCAGAGAGGGCCAAAGGGAGGCTGGCCTCGGGGTCCAGTCTTGGTGGAACCCGTGCAGCTGCCTCTCCCTGCCTGCAAACCAGCCGGAAGGTATGGTGGTCCCTGGGGCCTACCAACAGAGACAAGGAGATCTCATTCTTAAAATGGACATAACGGGCGCCTGGGTGGCTCAGTGGGTTAAGCCGCTGCCTTTGGCTCAGGTCATGATCTCAGGGTCCTGGGTCGAGTCCCACATCAAGCCTCTCTGCTCAGCAGGGAGCCTGCTTCCCTCTCTCTATCTCTGCCTACCTCTCTGCCTACTTGTGATTTCTCTCTGTCAAATAAATAAATAAATAAAATCTTTTTTAAAAATAAATAAATAAATAAATAAAGATAAAATGGACATAACAACTGAACTTTGAAACAGCCCCACAGTGAGTTACCAGAAGCTGCGTGTTGACTCCAGGACACTCAGCGGATGGAAGGTCCAGCGGACGCTTCCTTGAGCCCCCCACCCCGTTATCTTGCAGGGGATCCATGAGCACCTGGTCCGCAGCACCCATCTTCCGCGAACACCCCCGCGGGTGTATGAGGGTGGCAGCGGCACAGGCTTCCACCAGGCACTGCCCCTCCGCAGCCTGTCTCTCATGTGCCACCACGGAACCTTCCGCATGGGGCCGGGAAGGCGTCCAGGCAGGAGTCTCGTCCCAGAGACCAAGCCCCAAGCTGGCAGCTACTCACGTGGAGGCCACTTGCGGCGCACAGACCGGGCATCAAGCAGGGAGGCGACTCCCAAGTTGAAGGGCCCTCGCCACCCCTGCCCCCCAAGGCCATCAGCCCTTGTTAAGGCTGCCACCCAAGCTCCGCAGAGTCTTTTCCTTGGCTGGTGACAAACCCATTGTGTAGAAGAGCCTAGGTTTGCATTCTGGAGAGGACCAACAATTTCTACAAGTGGTAACCCGAGGGGGGCTGTCGCTCATTAAAACAGACGCAGCTGAAGCACACCCCACTGTACTGTCCGAAGCGGTGTCCACACCCTTGGGCCCAGGGGCCAGACTCTGTTTCTCCTGAAGCCAGTCACATGGGCCTCCACTTTCAGAAAGCCCTCCCTGAGCAGCCCGCCTGAGGGGGGCAGGAACTATCTTCAGTGCTGGATGAGCTCCGAATCATCACTCCTGCCTCCTGCGGTCCACGGGGGGGCCTCCCCGCTTAGGCTCCAACTGTTCATGCAGCTCCCACTGCCCCCGGACGTTTCCCAGCAGCGCATTCGGTCAGGAGAGAGAATCCCAGGTGGGGTCCATAAGAGCTCTGGGCATCCATTTTCTCATCTATAAAATGGGAATATCACCGCGTCCATGCAGGACAGTCAGGAAAACCCGGCAGTGAACACGGAGTCTAGGTGGCATTCACAAAGCCCGGCCCGTGGCCACGCTGGCAGGGGGCCTACCCAAGACGAAAACGCCCACGGGACCACCGTGGGGCCGGCAGGACGCCGCCGACACGCAGGGAGGCCCAGCATGCCAGGACTCAGCACAGCGCAAGCACAGGGCCTCTGGGGTCTCACGGTGACTCCAATGAACAGAACTAGTCCTCAGTCCCCCCAAGCCTGCCACACACTCGTGCAAACACGCTCTGCCCCGCGATGGCCTCCGTAAGCCCAGACTCTTCCTCACAGTCATCCCCATACAAGCCACATGCTGTTCTAGAAAGTCTGCACATTGCGACTATCCCCGTCCCTCAACTGGGTTATTTAAACAAGTGCAGGGACACCTGGGGGGCTCAGCTAAGCCTCAGCCACTGGCTCAGGTCATAATCCTGGGGTCCTGGGATGTGTCCCAAGGTTAGGCTCCTTGCTCAGCAGGAAGCCTGCTTCCTCTGCCAGTCCCTCCCCCGACTTGTGCTCTCTTACTATCTCGCTCCGGGTGTCAAGTAAATTAAATAAAAATCTCTAAAAAATAATAATAATGAAAATAAAGAACTAAGTAAAACCAAGTGCCCCCTAGGCTCCCACCACAAGGGACCGGGTCACCATGGCACAGGGAGGCCAGGCCTCCGGCCTCACAGCCCACCATCTGGCCCGGGAGCAGACCCTGCTGTGGGGAGGCGGGCCTGGGCTCCCAGGCTACATCTCCAGGGGCTCTAAGCCGAGGCCCAGCTCTGTGGGCAAAAATCAACCGCCAGAGGACAAGGTTCTGAGAGGATCATGAGGAAATCCACATTCAAATTGTAAGCTCGTTTCCAAAACGGTATCCGAAGCCGACAGAAGCCACAGCCTGCACCCCGTGGCTCCCCCTCTCCCACAGACGCACAGGCTTTCCTCAGAAACCTACACGACCTTGGCAGCCACAAACCGACAGGGTCCACAGGACTCTCCCCGGCACACGCACCGTCTCACTTCTGCACAGGCTGCCGGCACGGTGCAGACTTAACCAAGGACTGACAAGCGGCCCCCGCAGAAGCTTCCACTCACCAGGCCTTCTGGGATGGCACCGAAAGCACGGTCTCTTCTCACTCACTTCAACTGCCTAGTTCCTTTGAAAACACGGTCTCAATTTTATTTTGGATTTGATTCGCGTTAAATGTTTCATTTTGTGGGCGCCTGGGTGGCTCAGAGGGTTAAACCCTCTGCCTTCGGCTCAGAGGTCATGGTCTCAGGGTCCTGGGATCGAGCCCCACGTAGGGACTCTCTGCGCAGCGGGGAGCCTGCTTCTCCCCTTCCCTCTGCCTGCCTCTCTGTCTACTTGTGATCTCTCTTTCTGTCAAATAAACAAAATCTTTTAACAAAAAGTTTCATTCTGTGAAGTTACCAATGTTCTATACACACCGCAGTAAACACAAAAACAGGAAACTCCACGTTGCAAACCCTGCTTTTCGGAGGGCGGGTGGCGGAAGGTGAGCCTCATCCCTGTGGCTCAGGGCCCCACAGGAGACCTACGGGCCCAGAGCCCCATGTGTGGGTCCCAGGGCTCACCCCCAGGCTCAGCCACTTACTGTGTGGCCTCGTACAAGCGGCTTTACCTCTCCGCACCTCCTCTCCCGCTCCACAAAAATGCAGGTAGTAACAGACCGTCCCCGTGGGGCTCTGCAGAGGATAAGGCTGAGCCGTCGGCAGAGGACCCAGCCTCCCAGATCACTTCCCAGGGCCTGCTAAGTACCAGGAACAAATACTCATTATGCTTCCCAGATTGTAACACAGAAACTGAAGCTCGGAGCAGCGGGTTGCTTCTGGGCCAAGGTCACAAAGCCAGGGACAGCCCAGCCAAGGATGGAAATGGCCCCGGCACCCCAAACAATGCCAGACTCTAGGATGTTTCTGTTGTAGAATAAAAGGCCCAGGGCCCCTCCCTCTCAAGAATTAAAAACACTTTAGCTGTCTGAATAATTCAGGAATGAGTTAGACACGTTTGAAACAGCCCTTAGCTTTCCCCTTCGGCTTCCCTGTCCCGCTAGGCTCGCCGGACCCGTGCTGGCAAAGCAAAGAGCAAGCTGGCCTCAGCTCTATCATCCATCCCCAGCACGGAATCGGAGCTCCTGCACACGGGACAGCGAAGGACGGAGAGGCTGCCTCAGCCCTCCGGAAGCTCTGGCTGCATCCAGCAGAGGGTGGTGGTGTGCAGGCCTGACGGGGAGGATTTTGTCCAAAGCTGCTCCTGCAGAACCACCAACAGTCCCCCTGGGACTCCAGCTCCGTGCAGCAGGACTGGCTGGTGGTAGGCGGGCATCGGTGTCAGGCCCCAGGGGACAGCAGGGTTTCTGGAACTGAACCCCCTGTGCAGGGTCACCTGGGTAACCCTGTTCACCTTCAGCAGCCCAAGCCTCTTAGCCTTTGTTTTACAAGCCTGAAACCTTGATTTCGGGGTCCGGGTCCAAATGCTAAGGAAGTGTAAGCAAGGGTTTGTGTTTAAGAGATCAGTGGGGAGGGGTGCGGGAAGGCCTTGGTGGCTAAGTGACTGCCTCCTGCTCAGGTCAGGATCGAGCCCCGCATCGGGCCCTCGGCTCAGCAGCAACAGCAAGTCTGCTTCTCCCTCTCTGGAGCTCTGTGACCTCTCTCGCTTTCACACTTTCTCAAGTAAGTAAAAAAAATCTTTAAAAAAAATTAATATAAAAAATACAGATCAATGGAGGGTCCGCGCCAGAGCTGTCCCACACCGTTCCCTACTAGGCTGGGTCCGGGCGGTGCTGCCTTGTCCAGCGCCATTCCACACGGCTTAGAGGAAGCCACAGGGCTCCTAAACACGATCCTGGAACTAGCTCCTTCCTATCTTCACTTAACCCTGGGAACAAAGACACTGCCTCGCAATCTGAGGACCTGACTTGTTCCCAAATATTTACAATTCCAAATTCGTGGGGAAGCATTCTTAAGTGGATTCTTAACAGCCAGCCCTGAGCACAGAAGACAGATAAAACTTCAAGCCGGCACACATTACCAAAATCCCAGGAGCCAGGCGGGCGGCTTGCTTGCTTTCTTTCCCCACAAAGCTGGGTGAAGCCAGAGACCCCTGTAATACAAAGTTCAACAGTTCTCAACCCAAGGCACTTTCTTTTTCTGGGCTAGCAACAGTAACCGCGTGTTCTCTGAGAGCATCTCCAGCCTGCCTGAGAGAGGACCAGCCCAGGACTTTCCAACAGTCTGAGGAAGTTCTCGGGGCATCCAGGATTCTCAGGGAGAGAGCCCCACCTCTCTGCAAATCCCAAGCAGTCAAGCTCCTCTGCAAACCCCCAGGCCTTTCACCCACCCCAAGAGCCAGTACCCTAGAGGGACAGCCAACAACACACCCTTCTTCTCCTCCTCCCAGAACACACGCTGCCTTCCAAAAGCTTTGCACAGCAGGCACACTGGATTCCTGCAAGACAAAAACCTCTTTGGAATCCAACACCCAGCTAAGCAGTCCTGTCTGCTTTTAACAAATCTTTCTGGAAAATTAAAGTGTAACTCAAGGCACAATCCCATAGGCTTAAATTTTAACCCAACCCAATAAAAATGCATTGCCCCTTCACTAAAGCATACATGTTTACGAGATCTACCGTCCTCTCTGCCCTTTAACACGTAAATCTAGAAAAGACGCAATTAAATATTAAAGTACACATGGGTCAGCACTCACTGTCATCGTTTAACGAAGTGGCAAATGCTCTTTACCCCTCCCCCCATGGAGCACAGTAACACAGCACAGCAGAAGCACTTCTGGGGTTTTCGGGAGGGATGCCTTTGAGAGACTGAATTTATAGACCTCATAGTCCCAGACTACACCGCCTGAGCTCCGGCCAGTGGGGGAAGCCCCAGCCTTCACTCTCCCTTCCTGCCCCATCAGCAAGAGGGAAGCCTCTCAGCAAATGTTCCAGCAACAAGGGTTGCCTAGGCACCAAGGGCAAATCCCTAATTCCTTTAATGGGACCACCACTCAGCTCTTTACAACATGCCCTTCCAATGTATTTTTATTGTGTGCATTTAGTAATTATGAAGATCAATGAGGCACTTGTGCTTCTGTGATCAATTTCGTATTGGTAATTACAATGACAAAAGATACTTCTGGATGGCATGAACACAGCCTTATGATCACAGAAATAGTTTAAACTCCAATTTACATACACTTGTGTCACAAGTGGGAAGGAGGATCAATGAAAGACTCTGATGTGGAAAAAAGCTGAAAACAGCAAACCTCCAAGTTCAAGAAGAAAAAAGATGCACATGTTACAACCATCAATAGTCTGGGAGGGGGTGGTTAAGGGTGGGTAGTGGTTATCCAGTCAGTAACATACTTAGCCTTGGATCATTTCAAGAGCATTCTAATTGTGAATTTCAGCGTCCACAGACACACTCCACTAGACATTACATCTAATTCTCTTTAAAATTAGCCAAAAGCTCACCGTCCACCTAGAAACGCACCTGAGGTCTTCAAAGTTATATGAAGTTATATAAGCAAAAACGTCTGACGGTCTCCGCGGAGAGGCGAATAGAACTCCGCAGGACCCATAATCTAACCAGCCACCAGCTGAAGAACCAGCTCCCCCCCACCCTGTTACGTCCAGTGAACTCTGGGTTGACAAGCTCAGCTCTGGGGTAGGGACGGCAAAACTCCTTGCCCCTCAAAATAATTGGCGGAAAAATATTTCCTTCCCATTTCAAACCCAAACATCATACTTTTGGGTAAATAGATGCTCCTACAACGATGACTAAAATGTTGGCAATGAGAAGCGGATTTGTTTCCTGGCCTTACAGAGTCCGTCTGATCACTCGAAATTGCGAGATAAGCTTTGCCTGTGAAATACACTGACCGCCCCATCTGGAGCACAGCCCCCAGCCATTGTCCCACAGTTCTCCTCTGTCATCTACCGCAAGGGTCAGCTATGGATTTCGCACTCACGACTTGGCTGTCTTCACGACGGGGAGCATGTGGGCTGCCAATGGATTCATTCAACCGGCTCCGGGATTCAGAGGCAGAGCCCCAGGAGAGATCCTTGGGCAAAGCACCAAAAACCGTGCAGAGGAGCCACACCCCGGAACCCCAGGTCAGAAGGCCCTTTTTGCATGCAACAAAAGAAAAGCACCCCGCAGGCGCTGGTTCAGGAATGCAGTTTTCCTCTCCGCCAGCAAAATCCTTCAACAGGTTTGGGAGGATGAAAACACCAACGACCTCGTCTGAACAACGCTTCCCTCACCTGGGCTGCCCGCCAAGCAGAGGTGGGAGGCAAGGTAGCCTCTCGATCAGAAAGTCGAAAACGCCCTGCAAACCCCATCCTGCGACGGCACTACCCCACCTTGTGGTGGCGGGCACTCCCCCTGCAGGAAAACGTGCCCCCTTGCGGGGGGCTCCTGTCTGGAGTCTGCCACCGACCCTGTGCAGCCCCGAATTAGTGACGGGGAACTGCAAGTCCTCCTCGCCCAACTTCGTGCTTTGGTGTCCTTTCCCACAGCCTCCCTTGTTCTGCCTGCCCGCCGGTGAAGGTGGGGACACCACCCGGCCCCCCGCAGCCATGTAGGGGCCCCGCAGGAGCGCCAAGCGTCAAAGGACTCTATTGGTGGCGCGCAAACAGTAAGTGGACCACACCGCTGCCCTCGGACGTCTGTGGACGCGTCGATCTTCTTAAAATGTCTCCTGTAAAAGTCACTCGCCCAGAAGGAGGCTCGCAGATGCGTGAGGCCCCCACGACGTGTTTCCGCTGCCACTGCTCCCCCACAGGCAGCGGGCTGGTCCGAAAGATCTATCAAGCAGACTGGTGAAGTCGGACTTTTGGCAAGCTTCCTCCTGATCTAGGGCCGGGAAGCTTCCTTTGCACACAATGCAAAGATCCACAATTCCCCAGCTCGCTCCAAGGGCCTTATTTCACAAAGGCCTCACATCTGATACCTTTGATTAAAAAAAAAAGGGGGGGCCACTCGAAGCACATTTTGAAAGTTCCATGTTTAAAAAGATCCTTGTTCATTGATTTTGGTGGGGCAATTACGCTAATGTAAACAAGGGGGCCTTGTCCGGGCGCCTGTGGGGGAGGTGCAACGGGCCCGGCCTGGGCCAGGAGCCCCCCTGCTGACGCCGACTGCTCTGGCTCCAGGGTCCTCTCCGACCCCCACCCCTTCCTTCCCTGTGACTGCTCTGGGCTGGGAGGCTCTCTCCCTCTGGTCAGATCTCCACTCCGCACAGCTGAAACACTCGTGTTCCTGACTGGGAGTGGAAGCAGCCCTTCTCGGTGGTGGTTCACCGAGTGCATCTCCATCCACCGGTGCTGTGACCAAGCAACCAGGGGAGCCAGAGGCAACAACTGTGCAGCGGCAGCCTCCCCGGGAACACAGCTTCTAGCGCATTCCAGCTCCACAAATTACAGACAGGGCTCTGCCAGGGGTGTTCCCGAGGAGGGTACGGGCAATTTGGGGTTGTTGGCCACCTACGGCGCTAGCCAGCCGCCCTCACTCCGTGCCAGGCCGTGAGGCTGCTCGTCTCGAACCACCCTTAACTGCTGCACAGGGCTGGGCTCCGGGGGCTCGTGGGAGAGCGAAGAAGGCAGACAGGGCACAGGGTGCAGACGAGTGATAGGGACAAACAGGCAGCACCATCGGAAAATAACAGCAGCGCCCAGACCCCACTCAGCTCTGCTCCCCACCACGCCTCTGACGACGCAGATAAAACCAGTCCAATATCAAGCGACCTAATCACTGGCCAAAATACCTTCTCGGACTCCTTTCCTCCCTGGGGGACGGGGAAGCTGCCATTGCCGCAGCCCCTCCCCCTCTGCAGACCTGCAGGGCGGGATCTCCTGGCTCCAAGAGAGCTGGGCCCCTTCCCTAGACTCCCCCCACCTTCCCAGCTCCCCTCCTCTCCAATAAGCAAAGTTGGAGACCAGACACAGCCCCAGGATGTTAAAAGCTGCACGCCACCTTGGAGCTCACCCAGTCCAATCCCTGCTCTGCTGCCCACCCGCCCCTCCACGACAGGGACCAACCGACCTGCAACACTCCTTACTGCAAAGGAAGCAGGCCACTCGCTCACGGCTCCCACCCACCCCACCCCCCACCCCCACCCCCGGCCCAGCCCCAGAGCGGTTGGGCAGCCTCCCCTGGGGGGCACCTGGGACACACACACACACACACACAAAAAAACCACTAAAGACCTAATATGCATTTCAAATGCATCTCAAAAGGTCCACCTCCGTCCTTTACAGCTGCTGCGCATAAAAACAATTAGCCTGCCTGGGAATGAAATTCCTGACTTTTCAGACAACCTATTTCGCCACCCTCTCACCGGAGAGCACTTGCGATCCTGATCAAGCCTGGGTCTTTCCACCTAGGGGCCTGCAGAGGTGCTGCCACTACTCAACTTCAGGTAGATTCTGCAGAATCTCTCCCAAGCCTTAAATAAACTCTCTCTTTTAATACTTAATTCCAATCTAGCAAAAGGGCAAGGAAATTACCCCCGTTTTTAAAAGGAGATTAGGGATTACGGTTTCTGATAGCCAACCATTCATTACACTTAATCAATAAACCAGCCCTCCAGCTTTTTATCCCCTTCCCCTTTTTTTTTTATTCCAAATACAAAGTAACAGCGATGACCGCTGCCCACCGCCCCGTGCCCTACCTGTCTGTCCCGGCCAGAGAGTGGTGCGAGGTGGTCGTAGTGAAAGAAAATGCAGGACACACACACAGAGCACCGCCAAGATCCAACCTGGGTCTCCCCAGCAGAAACACGCTTTGATTCTGACAAGCATTTGACCCCACAACTGCTTCCGTCACTCATCTTTCAAACCCTCCCTTCCCAGGACCTAGGGCTAAGATGCCCCAACACCCGCGAGCTCCAAGGTCCCTTTTGCTGGAGTTAGCTGAGGTACCCAATGGGGCTGGGGGGCTCAGTCTGACCCTTCAGAGCCCCCCTTGGAAAAACAACAATCTCACACTTTCCAGATCAAGTGCCCCTTCCCCTCCCCCCATCCCACCACTTTCTAGAATCATTACAGATACCTAACCAAGAGGCTGGGCTTTTCCCAAACCACCACCCTCCCTGCCCCCGTTTTGATATAGCTACCCTGGAAAAGCCCTCAGCTGCAAAGTGCTCCCCAATAACCGAATCACAAGCAACACACCTTGGGGAGGAACGGGTTAAATTCAATAGCTCCAGGAGGAGGAGCTACTCGGGAAAGGGGAAGCGGTGCTGAGATGCAGAGAAATGTGCAGGGCAGGGGCTCCGGACCGGCTGCAGAGATGCACTGGCCCCTCTCCTCCAGGGACAAGCCAGGCCACAGGAAATAAAGGTGTCTTCCAAGGGACAGACCGAAGGACAAGCACTTAAGACACAAACACGGGCACAGTCCAGGGGGCAGCTTGGAGCCCGAGGTGAGGGACACTGGATGGGCGTGCGGAGCGCGTGTGTGCGCAGGGGGCAGGGGGTGGGGTGAGGGCAGGGGGTGGGGTGAAGGCAGGCGCAGGGGACTGGCAAGGGCTGGACTCTCAGAAGTTGGGAGATAGATGTCAGGCCGCGGAGGCAGGACGGGGTCGGAGCCAAGGGGGCGAGGCCCCAGATTCCGCTCCGGGTAGAGAAACCTGAGGAAACGGGGTGGGGGATGCCGTGCGACCGAAGGGGGCCGGATCCGTGGGAAGGTGCACACGGCGGGGAGGGGGCCCGGGATGCTCCCGCGGGCTTCCTGCGCGGGGGTGACGAGGGGCAGGTGCAGCCCAGGGAGAGGAGGAGGGAGGCCGAGGATGGGGCGCGAGTTCCGGCGGGAGTCGCCCCGGCCGAGTGGTGGGGGCAGTCGGGGCGGGGGTGGGGTGGTGGCCTCCTCCCTGGGGACGAGATGCCCGGGCGGGCCGGGAGCGGGACCAGGAGCTCGAGGCCGGGCCGCGCGGAGGTGGGCTGGGGAGGCGGGAAGCTGCAGGTGCCGGCGTCCAGGTGCGGGGCCTGGGAGGCGGGCGGGCGAGGCGGCCGCTCACCTGTCTCCTCCGGCCGGGGCCGCGGGGGCGGCGGCGCGGCGGGGCGGCCGGGCCGGGCCGGGCGGAGGCGGCGGGGGCGCGGGGCCCCGGGCGCTGGGGGGCGGCGGCGGCGGCAAGGGCGGCGGCGGGGCCCGGCGGCGGCTGCTCTCGGCCGGCCGGCCGGGCGGTCAGTCAGCGAGCGACGCGGGCGCGGACGGAGCGCTGCGAGGCTGCGGCCGGCGCGCGGGGACAACGCCGCTTTATCGGGTCGGAAACAGCCGCCGCGCGCCGCTTCCGCTGACGCAGCGCCGGCCTGCGCTCATGACTATGCAGCAGCCGCCGCGGGAGGCCGGGGCGGGGCTGGCTTCGCGCGCGCCCATTGGCCTCCGTGCGCCCCGCCCACCGAGTCTCCCCGCCCCGCCGCCCCAGGCCCCGCCCCGACCGGCCCCGCCCCTCGCGGCGTCCCACCTCCCTCCTCCGGGGAGGGGCGTCCCGCGTGCCCCCAGCCCCAGCTTCCGCGCGCTGGAGCCCCCGCCCCTCCCCTGCTCACCCCCTGCCCAATTCCCTCCTAACGCAGCGGGGCCCCCATCAGCCAATCCCCTCTAGGAGCGTTCTCCTCCCCCCACCCCCCCAACCCGGTCCCGGCCGCTCCGAGCAGGGTGGGCTCCGCCCCCAGGTGCTGCGGAGGACGCTTTCCCCGCCTCGCCTCTGGGTCTCCCCTCCTTGAGCCCCATTGGTCGCCGTGGTCCATCCGCCAGTCTTCTGCGCCCCCTCTGGGTAGCTGGGCGGGACCCATGCCAGCCCGGGACCCCGTCCCGTAGCACCCACAAAGCAGACCGGCTGCGGTCCCAAGGATGGGCCGCCTCCCCACGCCGGAGCCCAGGGACGCCAGGTTGCGGGAGGCAGCCCGACGGAGAAAGGGATGACCTGACGGGCTGAGGTCAGACAGCCGCGTGCCCTCGCCGGGGTGGAAGGGCTGTGAGCAAATCGCTTCACCTCGCAGAGCTGGGCGTCCTCATCTGCAGCGCAGAGATCCTCAGCCCCTCTCGTGGGGCCGCTGGAGGGGATTAGGAAGGAAGGGTGCGCCGCGCGGCCTCCGGAGCAGTTAGGATGGGAAAATCCGACAGCAGCAAGTGTTGGTGTGGATGTGGAGCAACTGGAACTCTCTCCCGCGGCTCCTGGGGGTGCAGAATGGTGCAGCCCCTGGAAGTCCCTTTCCAAGGGCTTGCACTGCAAACCCTACGACCTCGCAGTCCCCTCCTAGATGCATACCTTATGCGATCGTCTTTCTCTTCACAGCAGCCCTGTTTGTAATAACCACACATGGGAAGGGACCCAAATGCCCCTCAGCCGTAGAACAGATACACCGACAGCATTCTCTGGTCGGTTCAGTGGAATGACAGCGCTGCTACGCATAGTGCACAGCCACACATAACATGATGACTCACACATGATTTGGGGGTAAGAAAAGCCAGACTTCAAAGCATATAGGGTTCCGTGTGTATAAAGTGGTAAAGTATACATAAAAGTCAGGATAGTGGGGCGCCTGGGTGGCTCAGTGGGTTAAGCCGCTCCCTTCGGCTCAGGGCATGATCTCAGGGTCCTGGGATCGAGTCCCACATCCGGCTCTCTGCTCAGCAGGGAGCATGCTTCCCTCTCTCTCTCTGCCTGCCTCTCCATCTACTTGTGATTTCTCTCTGTCAAATCAATAAAATCTTAAAAAAAAAAAAAAGTCAGGATAGTGGTTAGCATTAGAGGGAGGGGTGCCAGAGCCACACGGGGGAAGCCAAGAGAGTGTTTGGGATGCTGGTAAGGTTCCATGTCTTGATCTGGGTTACACAGGTGTGTATGTCATGCTTCAGTGAAGGGTTAATAAGAACATCAGCGGCAAGTACCTAAAAAGCCCGAAGGGGTCCCCCCGCTCATCGTGGGTTCCTCACAACTGTCTGTCTCCCTCTTCTGTTGGGTTTCTGGCTCCTCTGGCCAGAAGATGGAGGCAGAGGTGATCCCAGAGATGCTGCGACCTTGGGCACCTTTCTTTTTTTTAAAGATTTCATCTATCCATTTGACAGACAGAGATCACAAGTAGGCAGAGAGGCAGGCAGAGAGAGAGGAGGAAGCAGGCTCCCTGCAGAGCAGAGAGCCCCATGCGGGGCTCGATCCCAGGACCCTGGGATCATGACCTGAGCTGAAGGCAGAGGCTTTAACCCACTGAGCCACCCAGGCGCTCCCTTGGGCACCTTTCTTAATCTTTCAGAGCCTTCCTCTGTGAATGAGCCTTCTAATAACACCTACCCCCCAAGCTGTCATGGGGGTTAAATAACGCTTTATTCAAAAACTTGATACAGTAAGGAGCACAGAGTAAGGACTTAATAACTTTAATTATTCACGACACTCCGAATGCTGCAACTTATCAAAATCTATTTTCATCCTTTCAGCAACCAGCTACTGAGCGCCTACCGTATGGCACGTACTCAGCCAGATGCAGGGTACTGGAGCCGGCAGCAAGATCCGCTGTCCCTCCTGGAGGATCCTGTAGCAGAATGGGAAGCGCCTCTGAGAAAGGAATGCCTGCTAGGCCCGCAGCCGGGGAGCCCAGCATAGGACCTGCTCATAGTAGGTCCCGCATCAGTGTTTCTGAAAAGACAAATGAACGCATGCATAAAAGCGTATGCGTAAAGTTTCATGTGAATAAAATTTAAATGTTAGATTAATTGACTTCTACAGTCTGGAGTTGGGCACAGAGAATGGACAGAGAGCAAGGTTACTGCGCATGTGCAAGAACAGGTGCAGCTGCCCCAGTGCATGTGTGTGCGGTAACCTTGCTCTCTGTCCATTCAGAGCAGGAGTAGGGGCGGGGCCGCACTTCCTGCGCTCCATTCCAGCCTAGCCCCCTGGGGCCTCGTCCCGCTGCCAGCAGCAAGCAGGGGGTTGCGGAATGTGTGTTTGTGTTCCCCTAAAAGTCAGGTTGACTCTCCACCCCCAGTGGGATGACATTGGGGGGCTCTTTGGGGTGATTAGTAGGGTGGAGTCCTACGGATGGATGAGTGCCCTCATAAGAAGAGGGCACAAGAAAGCTCCTTTCCTCTCTTCTTGCATGTCTGCACCGAGGAAGGCCGTAGGAGGAGGCCCTCTCCAGAACCCAGCCATGTTGGTGTCCGGGTCTCGGATTTCCTGGTGTCCAGAACTGTGAGAAATAAGTATTGGGTGCTTGAGCTGCCCAGTCTGCCTTATTCCTGTTACAGCAGCCTGAGCAGATTAAGACAGAGGGTAAGGTGAGCCTGTTGCTTGTGACCCCACTGTCCAACCACCTGGGGGTGGGGGGCTACAAAGCCACACAGCTCCCCCCATGCCCTCCTTGAATGACAGGGCCCCCAGTGCTGTGAGGATGGAGCTGGACATATGAGAAGCCTGTTGCCCCAGAGTCAGAAAGACCTGGCCCCAGAGCAGGACGTGCCTGGGCACTTACCTGTCACAGGTGTGCGACCTCAGAAACACTCTATGCCTGGTTGACAGCTCTGCCGTGAGTAGCTTGAAATTCTTAATCATTTCTGGGGCGCCTGGGGGGGCTGACTGGTTAAGTGTCCAACTCTTGGTTTTGGCTCAGGCTGTGATCTGTGGGATGGACACCCCCACCCCCAGCCCCAGCTGGGTTCCCCTCAGTACGGAGTCTGCTTCCCCTCTCCCTCTCCCCTTTACTCCCCACACCCACCCCGGCTCAAGCACTCTCCCTTTCTGTCTCTTTTTCTGAAATAAATAAATCTTTTGAAAAAATTCTTCATAAGGGGCGCCTGGGTGGCTCGGTGGGTCGAAGCCTCTGCCTTTGGCTCGGGTCATGATTCCAGGGTCCTGGGATCCAGCCCCGCGTCCGGCTCTCTGCTTAGCGGAGAGCCTGCTTCCTCCTCTCTCTCTCTCTCTCTCTGCCTGCCTCTCTGCCTACTTGTGATCTCTGTCAAATAAATCAATAAAATCTTTAAAAAAAACCTTCATAATTTCTAACAAATTATGGAGCCCATCCTATATCCTCATTGTAAGCACAATGACCCCCTGGGACACTTGGAGGGAGCCACAAGCCCCGGGCTGTGTCCTGGGAAACTGGGAGGGTCGGACAACGTCTCATCACTGCTCATGCAACCTTGCCTTCTCCCCGCCTCAACTGGGGCCCCTTGGAGCAGAGCTGTGTCCTTCTTGTCCATGGATCTGCAGGGCCTAAGATCTAATAAAACTGTAACCTTGACCATTTCCAGAGACTGGCCAGGAATTTCCCCTCCTCGAGGAAGCCCTCTCGATGTCCTGTCTTACCAGAGAGAGTGGATCCCTTCCATGAGCTCTGACTCCCTCTGCCCCTTCACAGATCATTCCTGGCTGTAACTGGGCATGTCTGTCTCTCGAGTGTTCTGCAAGCTCTGTCCAAGGGGCTGGTAACCAGGTCAGGTTCGTGGCTGCATCCCAGAGTCTGCCCACAGTGGGGCTGCGGACATGTTTGCAGGTAAAGGGGACAGAAAGAAAGAGAAAAGGAATCTCTTAGTGAGGACCCACAGAGAGGCACTGAAGGGTCCACAGACTCCGGAAACCACGTGAACCAACCTTCACTGGGCACTTGCTGAAGGCAGACCCAGCATCCCGTGTATCCCCTGCCGTGCCGTGCCTCTGTGGGTTGAGAGCTGTCATCCCCATCGTGTGACCCCACCAGGTCAGGTCGAGGACACCTGCAGAAGGCATGAGGCCCCTGACCCTGGTGCCTGGAGGCAGAGAGGTTGGGCGTGCTGGCCTGGGAGGGGCAGGATTTGGGGCAGGTCAGGGTTGGGGAAGTGGAGGGGCAATCAGCCGACAGGTTCTGGGGCTGGGGGGGGGGGGCTGGTCACAGGCCCTGGTTGGAACCTTGCCATCAGCAGAGGCTGCAGGCTGTACACTGGGGGTGAACCCAGGGGGGCCTGCGGAGGGAAGGGGCTACAAGCCAAGGCTGTGGCCCTCAGTGGATGATCATTTGCAAAACTGTCCTTCATTTTTAAGCAATAACATGTTAATGGGGTTTTTTTGCCTTTTTTGTTTTTTGTTTTTTAAGATTATTTATTTGACAGAGAGATCACAAGTAGGCAGAGAGGCAGGCAGAGAGAGAGAGGGGAAGCAGGTTCCCTGCTGAGCAGAGAGCCCGATGTGGGGCGCAATCCCTGGACCCTGGGATCATGACCTGCACCGAAGGTAGAGGCTTTAACCCACTGAGCCCCCCAGGCACCCCTGTCCTTCATTTGAAGGGGGGGCAGGCAGAGGGAGTGAGTTTAGGTGTGATGGAGATGAGCAGAGGCCCCCGGGCAGACTTGGCGCTCCAGCCACTTCCCACTGTGTGACCCTGGGGGAAATGCCTAATCTCTGTGAGTCTCAAGGCACAATGGAGAGGCTGGGCCCTCGCAGAGCGTGGGGTGCAGGCCTCCTGAGATGTGGGGCAGGTGGGCCCACACCCTACGGGTCCCAGGTCTTAGAGCAAAACCAGGCTCCCCCGTCGCCCACGATAGGACCCGAGGCTTGAGAGAACAATGACTGCCCAGGCCTCCTGAGCAGTGAGTGACCTTCAGAGTAACCTCAGTTCCGGGGGGACGAAGCTGTGGCAGGACCTCCAGGCGCTGGGATTGGCAAGAGAGCAATAGGATTCCTGGGGCTTGGAAGTGCCCGGGGTCATATGGCTTCTCAGAATCATAAAGCTATCTGGGGACACATCGTCACTCCGGGTCATCAAGCTGTCCGGGTCGTGCAGCCGCCTGAGTTCATATGGACACTCAAGGTCATATAGCTTCCCGGGGCCATAAGCCACTTGGAGTCATATAGCTTCGTGGGGTCAGTCACATGCCTGTCTGGGGTCATACAGTTTTCCAAGGTGATACGGTTTCTTGGGGTCATATGTCTTCCTGTACTCACAGGACTTCTTGGGATGATACAACTGCCAGGAGTCCTGCGGCTCTCTGGTCATAGGCTTCCCAGGGTCCTATGTCCACCTAGGGTCATACGGTCACCTGGGGCCACAGTGCACCTTCGGAAGAGGTTTAGGCTTCTAGGCCATTCTACTGCTGCTGTGTCCTGGGTGAGCCCCCCCCCCCGCGCCCGCCAGCCTTCCTTTCCTTATCTATGTGGTGGACAGGACATCTGTGCCTGGAGGACTGGGGGACAGGGCGGTGGTGTCGAGCATGAGGAAAGGCACAGGGCCCACGCAGGAATGGAGGCTGTACTCCGTGAGTGCCTGCGACACTGGGGACCCCCAGCACAGCCCTTACCTTCTCAGCCTGAGCAGACCTGGAGGGTTTCCCTGAGAGAGTGAGGCCGCTTTCACCCAGAATGGGAGTGGGGGGGCTTTCTGAGCAGCAGGTACTAGAAAAGTCCTGGCTGGCTTTTTCAGGAGCAGAGGAGTGAGAGGGGCAGAGGAAGGCCTCCTACGGGAGAGAGGGGCTGAAAGGGAAGCCGAACCCCTCCGCTGCCCCGTCCCGGGGTCTGGGGAGCAGGTCCAGGTGAAGTTTCTGTGCTCTGCCTTTTCCTGTAGTTGTCTTCTGTTCTACAACCAAACTGTAGGGTAAATAAATGCAGCAGGGGTTGGCGGAGAACTTGGGGATGGCAGAACCCTACTGAGGTTCACAAAGCCTAGGGGCAGGCACACATACGGCCATGCACAAGCACGCACACGCGCGCACACACACTACGGCTGAAACACCCATCTCTTGATCCCTTCTTGGCCTGGGCCTGAGGCAGGACAGGTGGTCGAGGCTTCTTCCTGTCTATGTCCCTGTGGGACCTGCAGTTGCTGGAGAAAGGGGCACCAGTGCCAACAGGCCTTCGTCGTCTTCTTCTTTTTATTTTATTTTATTTATTTATTGGACAGAGAGAGATCACAAGCAGGCAGAGAGACAGGCAGAGAGAGAGGGGGAAGCAGGCTCCCCTCTGAGCAGAGAGCCCGATTCGGGGCTGGATTCCAGGACCCTGGAATCATGACCTGAGCAGAAGGCAGAGGCTTAACCCACTGAACCCCCCCAGGCGCCCCAACAGGCCTTCTTTAAAGGGGACCTAGAAGTCCCGGATTGGGCACAGGTGGGCATCAGCCTGCTTGGGTTAAAGACCCAGCTTCACCCCTTCCTTGCAGGCTGCACACAGCTCCCTCCCTCAGAAGGGCCTAAAAATTATGTAGCTGGCTGTCAATGAGTCCCTTTGCTTCTCCGTGCCTTGGTTGCCTCATCTGCAAAATGGGCGCATGAGTTCAGCCCTAATGCTGGTCTGGCTTGACTCAAGTGCTTGGGGGCATGATGGACAGGCTCCCAGAGGGACTGCATACCGACTAAGCCCCACCCACAGCACTTGAGGGCACTTCTGCTAGAAGAGGGAGCTGAGGCACAGGGACAGAAGGTGGCAGGTAGCAGGTAAGTAGCCCAGTTGGGATTTGAACCCAGGCTGCCTGGCTCTGCATCCTCGTGCCCTCTGCCCAAGGTCGAGGGCTTGCGAGGAGCTCCTGGACCGTCAGAGTGGGGATGAGCGGGGGCATCTGCTCTGCGTTGTGAGGGTACGTGCCCGGATGGTGGGGGAGGGAGGGCCAGGCTCCCCGCAGCCCAGCTGGGAACCGAATGACCAGGGTAACCTGAAGGGGAGGCAGGGAGGCAGCTGCCCTGGCAGGTGCAGGGTGGGGCATCTAGCAGAACTTCTCAGAATGAAGAGTGAAGGCAGGTGATGTGTGGGGCCACCCCACCCATGGCCCGAGGCCCAGGCCCCACCTGCTGACGTCAGTAAGGGCAGAGTGGGCCTCTGGGGTGCTCAGAACTCAGAACTCCCACGGGCACTCAGCTTGGACGGCAAACTGTCCCCCAGCCCACTGCCACCGCCCTCTGGGTCGACCCTCTGTCCTCCTGCCTTTGCTCACACTGTTCCTCTTGCCAGCAGTGCATGTCCCCTCTGTTGGTCTTCCTGTCCCAGGGGCACCTCCTACAGGAAGCCCTTCTAGACCACACAAGTGCAAGGTAATTCCTGCCTCCCCCAGCACATACCAGAAATAAAGCTGGCCTTCAATTGTGCCTTGAATCAGCCTTTACAGAGCAATCAACACTTTACAAGGTATTTTCCTGTCCATATCTCCCTGAACCTCATAGGAACCCTGTGGGGTCAGATGGTTTCATCCCCATTTTGCAGATGGGGACCCCAGAGGCAAGGGGAGGATGTGGGCTCAGATGGGCGTGCAGAGTCACCAAGAGCTAACACTTACTGATAACTTCCTGGGTGCCAAGAACCGCCCTGTGTTTCCATTCGGTTATTCACCCGGGAACCCTTGACTGAGCACCTGCTCCATGCCAGCCACTGTCACAGATGCCGGGAAGACAGACGAATGCAGCCCCCTCTCCTGCAAGCTGCATCCTCGCGAGAGGGCAGACAGACGGCAAGTCAGCTGGTAAGTAAGGTGGTGACGCAGTCTGTGCAGAGCAGGAAGTGGGGAGAAGTGCTGGGTTGGGGGGCCGTGGGGGGGCTGTCAGGCAAGATCACTTGCGAAGGGGACTTGGAGAAACCTGAAGAAGAAGAGGGGACAACGCCAACGATGTCCATCCTGGAAGCCAACCCTGTCTCCCACCGGGGGCTGGACATTGCCCCTCTGTCCTTCACCCCCGAAACACAGAGGGGCCCCCTCCCTCTTGCCACAGCTCCCCCGGGCCTGCCTGCTGGGCCCTTGCGCTGGCCCCAGCCTCTAATCCTGCAACCCTCTCAGCCACACAGGATGGCCTCTGGGGCGCGGGTTCCCCGGGCTGAGTCCTGTGCACACCCACACCGGACACAATGCAGGAAGGAGCAGTGAGTGAGGGAAGGTAGACGCTGCGGGCCAAGGTCCTGGCCCTGCAGATGCCCCTTTTCCGGGGTGCAGGGGTCGGGCGCATTAGAGGAGGTGGCCCCTTCCCCAGGCCATGCAGAGAATAGCACACCCTCTAGAAACTCACACGGGCAGGGGCGCCTGGGTGGCTCAGTGGGTTAAAGCCTCCGCCTTCGGCTCAGGTCGTGATCCCGGGGTCCTGGGATCGAGCCCCGCATCGAGCCTCGCATCGGGCTCTCTGCTCAGCGGGGAGCCTGCTTCCTTCTCTCTCTCTGCCTGTCTCTCTGCCTACTTGTGATCTCTGTCTGTCAAATAAATAAATAAAATCTTTAAAACAAACAAACAAAAAAAAAAACCTCACACGGGCAGCTCCCTGGTTCTGCTCCTCTCCTGTCTGTTCATGGCCCCGTGCGTGCGTTCACGTGGCCGTTCATTCAGCAAGTTGTACGGATTGTCTGCGGGCTGCCTGGGTCTCTCTGAGAGGGAGCAGTCATTAATAGCTGTGACAGCGTGTCTAAGCCTCCTTAAGCCTCAGTTTTCCCACCTTTGAAATGGGGTGCTAGGACCTCACTGCCAGGTTCTGGTGACAAGCCCAGGAAAGCGTGGGAGGGGAGTCAGCCTTCGCTCATCCAATGAAGCCTTGCTGTGGCCCGGTCACTACGTGTATGGGGCTAGGCGCTTGGGGGGACACAGCCTGTCACAGGTGCTTCACAAATTGTGGTTTCTTAAGAAAAAAAAAAAAAAAAAAAGTGGAAGGAAGCCATACTGAGGCCCAGACCATGCAGTGCTAATGGAACTGGGGCCTTTGAAATTGGGCAGAGGCTGGGCTTTGAGTCAAGGTGTTAGGCGGCTGCCTAAGGCAGAGTAGGCATTGTCTGACCTTGCCGTGGGAGAGCCCAGGAGAAGCTGCTGGGGGTAACTGGAGTCCAGAGCCAAGAACGGCAGGCTGCAGAGAGGGCTGACCCCGTTTTCCGAGGCAGTCTTGCCAGGAGGCCTGTTTTCCATGGTGTTTACTGACTCCTCCAGCTCCAAGGAGCTCTGAGTGTTTGGGCCACGTTCCCAGGGTCATCCCCCCAACAGCACACTGCAAGCGAGGAGAGAGCAGTGGGGTGGCTGGGCCAGCTGGGAAGTGTGACAGGAGAGAAGCGGGGGCTCAGCTCCTCCCTAATCTGTAGCCCCAGGAAACCACTCCCACCTCGGATTTGGGTTCAGAGCTGGGGGCCAGGGTGGAACTGAGCTGAGACGCTTTCTTCTGCCTGCTAAGGGAGGGGTGGAGCAGGTAGGTGCAAAGGGGTCAGGACTAGTAAACAGGGTCAGGTTCAGTCATGGAGCAAATAAGGTCAGGGCTCAGTCAGTAAAACTAGAGCCAGTGATAAATCGAGGTTAGGATCAATGCCTACTGTATAACCAAGGTCAGGATATAACCAAGGTCTGACCAAGGTTATGTATCTCCAACTGTGAGCAAGGATCGGGGCTCAGTATGTGACTAGGATCAGGGCTCAGAGTGTGATCATGGTCAGCATCAGTGTGTGACCAGGACTGGGGCTCTGTGTGTGATGGGGATCAGGGCTCAGAATATGATCAGGGTCAAGGTTCATGCTGTCTGTGTAACTAAGTTGAGGACTCAGTGACCAAGATCAGAACTCAGTATATGATCAGGATCAGGGCTCAGAGCGTGACCAGGAAGAAGGCTCAGAGTGTGATCAGAGTCAACATCAGTGTATGGTCAGGATTAGGGCTCAGTGCATGACCAGGATTAAGACTCAGTATGTAATTAGGATCAGGACTCTGTGTGTGATCAGGTCAAGGCTCCGTGCGTAATCAAAATCACCACCCAGTTGTGAGCAAGGTCAGAATTCATTCCGGGACTGGGGTCAGAGTTCAGTGTGTCACTAGGATTCAGAGTTCAGCGTGGATCAGGGTTCAGTCTGTGGTGGGATCAGGATTCAGCACAGGGCTGGTCCTCTTAAGGCCAGTGGGGTCTCTCCAGGCCTGCAGCGAGCTCAGGGCTGATGGGTCTCTCCTCTGCCTTTTAGCCGCCTTGGCCTTTCTGTCCTCATTTACGAATCCTGTGTTCTGTGGCAGGCACCGCAGGAGGTGCCGGTGAGACGGCTCCCTCCACGGCGGTGCCATCCCTGGAGGATGTCCCATCTCCCAGCTGGTTCATACAGGACACTCCCCAGGAAGGGCCAGAGTCGTGTTTCCTCCCCAGGACTGGAGGTTCACTAGAGAAGGCTTTGAAGCTGGGTGCCTTTGAGGGAGTGGACTGGGCCCTCCGATCAAGGGAATCTGGTTGCGCCGGCGAGCACCAGGCAGGCATCGGCCATACCTGTGGACAGACAGCATTCCGTTATCAGAAAGCACCTTTTAGGCTAGCCTTATGGGGACAGGGAGCCAGGGTTGCAGGGGCCCAGAGATGGCCTCAGGCAGTCCCCCCAAGGTGACAGTGATTGCTTTGGTGAACACTCCCTGCCCCAGAGGCCACCACCTGGGGTGGACAGAATGCGGAAGATGATGGGAAGGAATGAGTGCTGGAGGCTGATGGGAAAGGGGGCTGACAGGCGAGGGACGGCGGGGGGAGGCCAGGGCGGCAGAGTGGGTGAAGGTGCACAGAGGAAGACCATGGTCAGCAGGGGACCTGCAGTGGCCCCCCGGGACCCGGGTAGGGCTCCATGGCAGGGCTCCCTGCTGGCGACGCCTCTGTGCGCTTGACCCACTGGCCAAGCCCCTGCAGCCTCCAGCACCCCCACCCCCGCCCCCAGCCTGCAGGCCTTGGCCTTGGGGACCCTCTGCTGTGCCATCTGTGCAGGGCTGTGCAAGATGGGGTCCTTTGCCTGCTGGGCTCAGGCTTCCCACCAGCCCTAGACCTGGGCTCAGCGTTGGTCTAGCCCTGCTTCACATCGCCCTTCACAGAGCTGATCTTTGTCAAGTGCAATGGTCCCAGTACTACCCCTGCAGAGCCCCTTCCATTCTCCTGCTCCCCGTCCCTAGACCAGACCCCCCGCTTACTCCAGTGCTCTCCCACCGTCTGGTTCACGGGACCCCCATCCCACTTCAGGGCAGCTGCTGGTGAGGCTGGGCTCTGGGAGTGAGAGCGGCAGGGGCTGCCTCCCAGGCTGCCTGCTGAAGGGGAGGGGGTGCTCTGAGGCCCCACAGCAGGGGGACCAGGGGAGGGTGTGGGCAGGGCTGCGGAGGAGGCCGTGGGCTCAGAGGACACCTGAGCCTGCAGAAGGGCAGGGAGGTCAGGGTTGCAGGGAGGCTGCGAGTACAGGCAGGGCCAGCTGTGCAGGGAGGCCATACACCTCGGACGGCTCCGAGGGTGCAGGCAGGGCTGGGGTCCTCTGGGCTAGGGCTACACGACCACGGCAGCTCATTCAGTCTTCCAAGAACCCATTCTGTCGCACCAGGCAATCAGGATGCCCTTTGCTCAGAGAAGGAAACTGCCCCGGAGCAGTCCAGTGATGGCTTGAAAGCTGCCCGGTCAGCAGGCAGAGCCAGGGCTGGTCTCTAGACCCGGGACCCCAGCGCTGGAGCTCCAGAACCCAGGAGCAGTCAGGACCCAGGATGGAGCCTGGCGCTGTGCCAGGGTGTGGGGTGGCCTACGTCTGAGTTCGGTGGGGACCCAACAACTGGGGGGCCAGTGGGTCCTGTCCCAGCGCTCTCTCAGGCACCAGAGGGCCTTGCTTGCCACCTCCAGTCCCACTTGGGCCCGTCACGCTGGTATGACCTGTCACTCTCATAGACACAGCATCACCAGAGCTTGACCTAACAGGGGGCATTTATTGAGCATTTACTCTGTGCTAAGCCCTTTGCATTCCTTGCTCATCACCCTGCTGGCCGAGGACTGCATGTCATGATGTAGAGGGAAGGTGGAGGGCTGTGGTGGCCTGGCCTCCCTGCAGAGGACCGCAGAGTCCCGACCCCTCTGTTCACTGCCCCAGGGATGTCCTCAGGGCCAAAAGGAGGGTTCCCGCCTCCTGCAGGGGTGGGGCGCAGGGATGGAACGAGGCCCACCCAGTTCCCGCCCAACCTGCTGGGTTGGTTTGGCTCTGCCTGTGCCCCATGCCTGGGGAGCTTGCCCGCCGCCCTCTCCACTGCTTCCCCCTGCTTGGATTTTTGCCCTCTGTCCTTTTTCTGGACGTCTGCTTCTGGAGCTCATGTCTCCCGAGAGTCAGCCGGCGGCCCAAGGGCTCAGGCAGCTTCGGAGAAACAGCAGCTAGACGAGGGCCCTCCTTCCTGCTGTCCCCGCCTGGCCCCCCCGGGGGTCCCCACGAGCTGAGGTCACAGCCCATCCATTTCCCACCCGTGCGCCGCGCAGGGAGCCCACCGCAGGCTGATGCTCCGTTTGCCTGTGCCTGGCGCCCTGGGGACCCTGGGGCCCGGCCGCTCCCCTGGGGGTCTTCGGGGACCCCTCGCTTCGGGGCACCGGGCTGCTCCTCAGCAGGGGGTGCCCAGCCACTTGCCCCTTTTACCACCTGGAATCCTGGTTCTAACACTCCCACCTCCTGGGCCCCAGGACTTGGGGGGAGGGTGTATGAGGCTGTTCGCAGATAGGCCTTCCCTCTGTCCGCGCACTGACCCGGCCGACCCAGCTCAGCTTCCGAGATCAGAGGAGACTGGGGCGTTCAGGGTCGTGGGGCCGCGGACACAAGACGAAATCAGAGGGGGACACAAACTGTGGGGGACTCTTAACTCTAGGGAACAAATGGAGGGTGGCTGCCGGGGAGGGGTGGGGGCGTGGGGGGCCCTGGGGGATGGGCCTGAAGGAGGGCAGGGGATGAGAGGAGCATGGGGTGGCGTAGGCCACGAAGAAGCCCCGACCTCTATCTCCAAAACAAATTATACACTACATGTGCACGCTACATGTTCATTATTGAATTTAAATAAGAAAACAAAAACAAAAACAAAAATCCCACACAAAAACAAGAGAATCAAACAAAACAAAAAAACCAAAGCAAAACAAAAGAAAAGCTTTCGTTGAAGGAAGACGGTGAGAGACCAGGGTTGAGTCCCAAAGGCTTTCATCCCTGCTGAGACACAGGCTCCTTCCAGAGGCTTCTCAGACTCCCTGAGACTGATTCGAAATTTGAACGTTTTGCCCATTCTGCTCCAGGGCTGGGGGGTGCTCTGCAGCGTCCCTCCCTCAGGACCATGGGGTGGGGGGCAGCGAGGGTCTCCCTCCCTGCTCCTGGGGGCAGGCCGGCCACGCTCAGAAGTAAGGCCCAGAGGAAGCCACAGTAGCCCTGTGATGTGACCCCCGGGGCGCCCGAGACACCACTTTCCAGAAAAGATGCTGAAGCCCACGCTGAGCTCGCCTCCTTGGCCCCACGTTGGCTGCCGGTGCCTGGTCAGAGCCTCACACAGCTGTGGCCCGCCTCACGTGGCACAGTGTGGGATGTGCTCGCTGACCAGGATGCCATCCACGGCCCCACAGAGCCTCCAGCCCTCCCAGCAGGAGGAGCCCAACAGCGGGCTCCAGGGAGTGACAGACTCAAAGAGGAAGGCGCCGGGGCCTTGTGTGAGCTCATGTGGGCTCTTGCTTCTCCATGCCTCAGTTTCCTCATCTGTGAAATGAGGCAGGGTTGTGGTGTGCGGGAGAATGGGCAGCCAGAGCGTGCTGCTCTTGTGTCACAAAGACCAGGGCTCAGGGAGGCCTCCCGGTGCGAGCTGTGTGTGAGCCTGGTGGCAAGGAAGGGCTCCCCTGCTAATGGGCAAGGAAAAGCATTCCAGCAGAAGGAACAGCAGATGCAAGGATATTGATGCCTGGAGGTCTGCTCTAGGCCACACAGCCCCCTGGGAGGGCTGGAGTCCGAGGTCGGGGGTGGTCAGTGCAGGGGGCACTCTTGAGGGGCTGCTGTCCTCACTCAGCCACACTCCCAGCTGTTAGATACGCTGGTTCCTTCCAGAATGCCACCCGGCCCTGTCCACGCTCTCTCCACCGTCCAAACTAAACGAAGACGCAACCTCACTCACAAAGGCCTTCCTCGCCACCACCAAGACCAGCTCAAAATACGATTTTGCCTAGAGAGCTCCCGAGAGAGGCCTCCCTGGGGAAAGTGACTCAGCAGCTGGGACTGGGGGACAAGGAAGGGAAGAGGAGATGAGGGCTTTGAGCCAGGCTTCAGGGCCAGGCCTCCCCCTCCCCTGCCAGGAGCTTGCTCTTCTCTGCTGGAGGCAGGCAGGCAGTCCCCCTCCCCCCAGGAGTTTCTAAGAATCAGGGAGAGGTGGGCAGAGGTCCACAGAGCTGGAGGAAGGCCCATACGGGCATTTCCAGCCAGTTGCTGTGCACACAGCCCCTTGGAGCACTTACTGTGCAGTTTCCTGTTCCAGGGGCGCTAAATCAATCCTCTTTTCAGCCCATTTTCCAGATGGGCACACCGAGGGAACCCGAGGCCTGCCTGGGTCGCTGCTGGGAAGGAACGAGCATCCTGGCCCCAGGGTGGGGCCGTCGGGAAGGAAGGTGCCAAGACTGCTCCGCGGGCAGGGCGGGACCTGCGCCCTTCTGTGGGAACCATCACCCGGATCTGGAGAAGAAACCGATACCGCCCTGGGCACCCACAGCCAATTAGTCGAGGAGGAGGAGGCTGTTGCAAGGGCCCCGATTTTGAAATTTGACTGCGATAACCACCTTGTTGAACTCAATTCACCCATAGCTGGGGATCCGCCTTCTCTGGAACCCAGAACCTCCCTCCCTGCAGGGGACCCTCTTGCCCTGGCGGGGTCCTGGCCCACTTCATAGCCACCAAGGCCTCCCTCATCTGTGACATGGGGGGTGAGGCTCTGCTGGGAAGGTCATGAGTTGAATTGTACCTCCATTCCCAAATTCACACACATAGGTCCTAACCCCCAGGACCCCGGGGTGGAGCCTTCATGGAGGAGATGGTGTCGGCGAGCTCGCATGTGTGAGGGCAAAACCACGATGACCGGCATCCTCGGAAGATGGGACGTGTGGACGCAGATATGCAGGGAGAGTGCCGTGCGGACATGGGGACGGCGGTCTGTCCACTAGCCAAGGAGAGGAGCAGGTCCTTGCTCACTACCCTCGGAATGAGCCAGCGGGGCCGCACCTTGACCTTGGACATCCGACCTCCAGACAGTGGAACAGTAAACAGTGGGCGTTGTGGCCGCCCCATCTGTCGTGTTTGTTACAGCAGCCCGAGCAAACTAATACGGGGAGGTGGTTCCCCTCATTTAGATCACTGTACAGGAAGGGCCGCAGTGAAGTCTGGCAGGCGTCGGCCTCCAAAGAAGTGTGGGCGATTACACTAAACAACAAAACCACTGCCAAGACCCAGGGCTCAGCAGCTGGGGAAGCAGCCCTCACGGTTTACCTCTGAGCCCTCGGGGGACGGGCCAGGGAGCACAGTGCAGCCCACTGATCAAGAGCAGGGACAGTGGCCGCCGGGAGGCACCAGGTGGGACTGAAGCTCAGCACAAGACTTGGGCTCCAGAAACATTTCTGAAATTCACTGGCTCCGTTCAGGAAAGTGACTGCCTCAGTGACCTCCATACTTGTATGGTTCCCACCAAACTTCTTTAAGCCCAGGGCAGGCGGGTGCAGCAGGGGTCATGGGACTGGCTGGGGGAGGAGGTCAGAGGAGTGTTGAGGGAGAGGTGACACTCCAGGCAGAGGGGAGAGCAGGCAACAGGGAAGGGCATTCCTGGCAAAGGGAATGGCTTATGCAAGGTCTCCAGGTGCAAGGGGATGGGAACAGCTGGGGCAGGAGAAAGGTCGGGCCGGCATGAGAAGGGACACCTGGGTCATGACAGAGATCCAGTGGGCATGAAGGACTTTCTCTGAGGGCAGCGGGAGCCATGGACAAGCTCTGAGCAAGAGAGGGGCAGATCTGATTCAGATTTGGAAAGCTCCCTCTGTCAGTGGTGTAGACAGTGTTCTCCAGTGGGAACCAATGTCAGCCATAAGTCACTTTAAAGTATCTGGTAGTCTCGTGTTATAAAAACGAAAGAGAGGGGCACCTGGGTGGCTCCGTGGGTTAAGCTTCTGCCTTCGGCTCAGGTCATGATCTCAGGGTCTTGGGATCAAGTCCCGCATCGGGCTCTCTGCTCAGCGGGGAGCCTGCTTCCCCCCCCACCTCTGCCTGCTTCTCTGCTTACTTGTAATCTCTGTCTGTCAAATAAATAAATAAAATCTTTAAAAAAAATAAAATAAAAATGAAAGAAATTGATGCAAATTTTTAAAAGATTTATTTGTTTTTGAGAGAGAGAGAATCAGCGGGAGGGGCAGAGGGAGAGGGAGAGAGAGAATGTCAAGCAGACTCCCTGCTGAGCGTGGGCCCTGATGCAGGGATTGATCTCAGGACCCTGAGGCCATGACCTGAACCGAAATTGAGGGTCAGATTCTTCACCGACCGTGAGGCCCAGGCGCCCCGGTACAATTTATTTTAACGGTATATTTTATTTAACCTAATACATCCAAAATAATATTCAAAGTGTGACTAATATACAGTTATTGAGCTAAACTGAGATATTCTACCCCATCCCTCTCCTCCTCGGACTCTGAGACGGTGCGTGTTCATACAACCACTCCCGGTTCCGACTACACTTCAAGAGCTCACAAGCGGAGAGTGGCCGTTTTCGACAGCACAGGTGTGAGGACTGCAGTGGAGGCAGGGAGGCTGGTGGGAGGCCACCATCTGTCCCTGGAGAGCTGTGGAGGGCTCTGGGCTTCCCCTCCAGGTGCCAGCCCAGGCGGGGCGCCCAGGAGGGACTTGGAATGACCGGTTCCAGCTTGCCCAGAACGCAGCACCGAGCAGGTGGCAGAGCAGAACGGCTTGAGCTCGTGCTGGTGTCAGCTCAGACAGCTAGTGTCCTCAGCCCTGTGGCCTCTGTCCACCCCAGACTCCAGACTCCTGCAAGGCTTCCCGTCCCAGCTGGAGGGTGACCCGAGGCCTGACCCCTGAGGGCCCTGTGGATGAGCCCGGAAGGAAGGCCTCCTCCTTGATGCACTCGCCAGCAGGCGTCCGGCAGGGGCTTCCCCCGGGGAGTCCTCGGGAAGCACTTCACACACCGGTGGGCGTGCAGCCAGGGGGCCCCCAGCAGCTGCAGGAGGCCAGCGCCTCAGGGGCAGGGAGGGCCAGCCCCCTGGGTCGCACCCGGGTCATGCCCTGGGGGAGGAGGATGCCGGAGCTGCCTCAGAAGATAGCTGGGGCTCTTTGGGGACACACAGCAAGTTGGCCTGCCTGCTCCCTCCCCAGCCCAGACCCCCCCCACCCCCCGCCCGCCGCACCACAGAGAGGGAGTCTGGAGCTGTGCTCTCATGGGCCGGGGTGGGAACCCGGTGGGCTCACGCGTGTGTCCCCACAAGAGAGCTAAGTATGGCCGTGTGCCGAGAAGTTTCTGGCTGTGGCTCCTCACTTCTGAGGCATGGCCTCCTCTCCCCCAGCTGAACTCCCGGTATAAACACCCCGATCTGGGAGTTAAGTCACTCCGCAGCTTCAGAATGAGTACTTGGGGGGCGCCTGGGTGGTTCAGGGGGTTAAAGCCTCTGCCTTCGGCTCCGGTCATGATGGGGGGGGGTGTCTCTGCTCAGCGGGGAGCCTGTTTCCTCCTCTCTCTCTGCCTGCTTGTGATCTGTTTGTCGAATAAATTAAAAAAAAAAAAAAAATGAGTACTCGGTCCCGCAACTAGTCCACACCGCCTGACCTCGGGGTGTCCATCGCTCTCCTCCCTCCCGGCACCTGCTAGGTGCCCGGGACCCTGTGAGGCGGCGGGGATTCTGCTGGGAAGGAAGGAGAGAGCGGGGCTTTCCTGGGGCGGACGCTCATCACTGAAGAGGAGGCAGATGTCTCCAGTCCCTCAAACCCGGTCGGCATCGGGGGGGCAAAGAGCAGAGGGGCCGGAGCACCAGGAGAGGCACGGGGAAGCAGGTGGCACTGGGAGGGGTGTGCGGTGCGGGGGGGTCCGGCAGCAGGTGCGGTGCTAGGACAGAGGCGGGACAAGGGTAGGGACGCGCAGGCGGCCTCCGGGGGTGGGCTGCGGACCGGGGTCGCCCCCGTCAAGAGCGGTGGGGGCCGCGGAAGAGGACCGAGCCGGGGTGCGGCGGTCGGGCCTGGAGGGCCAGCGGGGCTCCTGGGAGAGCTCGGACAGGAGCGGAGGGGCGGAAAAGGGAAGGGGGCAGCTGTGACACGCGCAAGGAGCCACCGGCCAGGCCTTGCGACAGGTGCGCCGAGAAGGCTGCCGAGAGCGCGGCGCCGCAGCCTCACGCACGTGCAGCGCGGTCTCCCCCGCGCCGCGGGCCCTCGGCCCCCCCCCGCCGCCTCTGATTGGTGGACCTGGGAGGAGGCCTTGCGCATGCTCCGCCTAGGAGCCCCGCCCGCAGGCGGTGCACCCTCTGCGCATGCCCAGCCCCGGGAGCCCGGCCGATGGGCCGGCCGTGCATCCTCTGCGCATGCCCAGCCCTGGGATTCCCCTCCCGCGGGCGGCGTGCTCTCTGCGCATGCCCGGCGCCGGGGCCCCTGTCCGCAGGCAGCGCACCCTCTGCGAAGTTCTTTGGGCTTTTTAGTCATGTGCGGGTCGCTCTTGATCCGTCTTTTGCCCGCGAGGGAGCCCACTGTGTCCCCCTCTAGTATCCTCTGACTGTCCATATGCCTTACTCTTATTTGCTCGCTGAGAATTAAATAGGGGGTGGGAGGGGCGCCTGGGTGGCTCAGTGGGTTAGGCCGCTGCCTTCGGCTCAGGTCATGATCTCAGGGTCCTGGGATCGAGCCCCGCATCGGGCTCTCTGCTCAGCAGGGAGCCTGCTTCCCTTCCTCTCTCTCTCTGCCTGCCTCTCCATCTACTTGTGATTTCTCTCTGTCAAATAAATAAAATCTTAAAAAAAAAAAAATAGGGGGTGGGAGGGTTGAAACCACCTGCGTGACACAGGTGTGTGGTGATGGGCGGAGCCAAAGTCCAGGTTCGCACCTGCAGCAGGTGGGCTGGAGGGAAGCGCGATGGCAGGCTGGTGGTGACGGTCCACCTCAAGTTCCAGAATTCATGTCTCACGTCGGGGCTCCTGCACTTGGCGGATGCCCGCCCTCGCCAGTGTTCTCACTGCCCCACCCAAGCTCTGGGGACTGGGATTTTTGCTTCTGGTTTCAAATGCATCCGACATTTTTCCAGCTGCCTGCCCCCATGCTAGCCGTCTGTTGACAGACTGGCCCGCCGGGGGAGAGCAAGTGGAGAAAGGATCCGCCACCGACCAGAGATGCATTTGCTTGGTCTGCCTGGGCAGTGTTTGACGGGGAGATGGGGATGGGGGCTCCTGGCAAGCCCAGCAGGGCTCTGCTGCAGCTGGGCTGTGGGCACAGGGAGAGAGGGCTGAAAGTTTAGGGAAGGAGAAGGAGCCCCATGGGCCTTTCGTCGGGTGCCTGTGTGGCCAGGAACACTTCCTTCAGGGTCTGAGCCTCACTTCCCACCTGTTAGGAAGGGAGAACCGCACCCACTCTGCAGAGTCAACGAGCTCAGTCTCCAGGTGTGGGTCCTGGGTCCATAGGAAGGGGCTCTGTGACCGAGGACCTGGGTGATCGTGACCAGGCATGGGCACAGAACATGGGGACTGTAGGTAAAATGCGGAGCAAGTGTGGGTTCTGAGCTCTGTCCTCTGCCCCTGTTCTGTCCCCAATATCAGGACTCCTGTGTAAGGGAGTCATTGGGCTGGGATGATGTTCACATCGCAGGTTCTGGACATGGGGGTCCAGGGGGACAGGCCAGTGCCTAGCAGAAATGAGAGTTCATTATAAATTCCCTAAGCAGAGTGCGCACTTGATCTAATAGGATGACCAGGAAGAGGGAGACCTTTCTTGAGGGCCCCAGCATCTTCTTTTTTTTTTTTTTTTAAAGATTTTATTTATTTATTTGTCAGAGAGAGAGGGAGAGAGAGCGAGCACAGGCAGACAGAGAGGCAGGCAGAGGCAGAGGGAGAAGCAGGCTCCCTGCCGAGCAAGGAGCCCGATGTGGGACTCGATCCCAGGACGCTGGGATCATGACCTGAGCCGAAGGCAGCTGCTTAATCAACTGAGCCACCCAGGCGTCCCCCCATCATCTTCTTAACCAGCTTCCTAGTGACCAACCAAACAGTGAGGGGCCGTGACATGGGCCTCAGGGACCTTTGTAAGCCTCTCCTTTCCCGAATGCAGGCACAGTACCTGAAACCCCATCATTGGGGTCACATGGCTTTGATCCTCTAACACTCCTGGATTTTCCAGCTTTGAGCCCACATTCATCAGATGTGGCCAGCAGCTGACACTTATTAAGGGTGTCCTGTGTAGCAGGCTTTGTGCTGAGGTTGGTTTTTTTCTTTTTTTCATCATCTCTTATTTATGCAGAAAATAAATCCTCTTAACAGCCCATTTATAGACTAAGAATAGGAGCTCGGGGAGGTTAGGTAACTAGCCCAAGGTCACTGAGCTCCCCAGTGGCAGAAACAGTATGGAACCCAGCCAACGTGCTTCTGGGGTGGGGAGGACCCTGCCTCATCTTTAGAACTCCCACCCCAATCCAGGCTGGGTCCGCAAGACCCTGGAACGGGCTGAATGAAGGCGACCAGCCAGGCACTGGGAAGGAGGGCGGGGGAAGCTGCTCGTGCAGCCCACAGTCCTGGGTTCGAACTCTGCTCTAGCATGAATGAGCTGTGTCTGCTCTGTCAAGTTCCTTTGCCTCTCTGAGTCTCAGTGTCCTCCCCTATCAAATGGGATCCTAAGAATTACAAAAATACGTCCCGTGAGTGTTGGGTGGGGAAATCTGCGGAGTCTGGAGCCCGTTTATGTAGGTGACAATACATAGTTGCACTAGGCTTTATGTTGATTTCTAGTGGGGGGGCCACAGAGCAGGGACTTGTGTTCTGAGAGGGTCAAAGTGGGGGCCTGGCTATTTGGGAGGCTGTTATCAGAGCCCACATCCAGGATTATAACCCTGCCTGTGAATTAGAGCGAGGTTCCTCAGAGCAGACAGTTCCTTGGGCTCACAGGCACAGCCCCTCAAAAGAGTACCGGTTCTCCTCTCTTTGAGGCCCGGAAGGACTGCGTTTCCCCTCGACCCCTGCCCCATCCCTGCACTGGCTAGACCGCCTGACTGGTTCTGACCAGTGGGTTTGTGAGCATGGTCAGGGCTCAGCGTGGGACTGGAGTCAGAGCTCAGCTTATGAACAGGATCGGGAGTCAGCATGTGATCCGGATGGAAGCCCAGCGAGTGGCAGGTCGGAGCACACCCCAAAGCCAGATGGCTCAGTGCAGTCCTCTGCGGCTGGCCCGCGTTGGCCTGGAAAGGGCTCTTGACCCCCATGGCTGCAGGCAGCCTGCGACTGGGGAGAGCAGGGTCAGCCACGCTTTCGGGGCTTTGCTCGTACCCAAGTTTGCACCCTCTTGCTGGCTAGGAGCTGGGCACAAGCATTACCACGCAAGTTCCTGCTCAGGGTCAGAGCCCTCTCCACTCTGTCTGCTGTCTTGCCTGTGTACCTGACCCTGACCCCACCCAACTTACACATTCTTCCCACTGCCTCCCCAGTCCCAGCCCTCATGCATACACCCGGGCCATGATGTGGGCAGACCCAGCCGGAGAGGGTGTTCAGGGGACCCGAGAAGTGTATGCATGTGTGCACACGGGGACCTGAGCACACAGGCCAACTGTGGCATCGGCAGAGCAGAAGCTGCGTGGTGGGGTGGGGCGGGGTGGGGCAAGGATGGGGCAGCAGTCCCCTGCCAGAGTGGGAGTCCAGTCTGCCATTAACATGGTGCTGGGGAGCAGGGTCAGGAGAGGCTGCGAGGCATCCCATGTCCCTAGTGGGCACGACTGCTCACACCTGACGTGACCTTCACCGCTGAGCCTCAGTGTCCCCATTTGTAGCATGGGATAAGGCAAGAGACTCTCTCCAGGGGTCTTGTGTGGATGACTGAAGATCAGCCTGGGAATAGCGTGCACACTGTCCACAGCCTGAACCCACATCCCTCCTCCGGGTGCCTCCACCTGGGAGCCCACGCTGGAGGCTTCCACATTCTGTCCCCGAGCCTTCTGGAATAGCTCCTCTGGGCAGGCCCTGCGTCAGCTGTGTGGGAGTGAAGTACACCGGAGGAGGGCCCTTTCGCATGCAGCTCACAGGGCTCTGGGAGAGCTGAGCCCAGAGAAGGCACCAGCTCACCCTAGGTCACACAGCTGAGGCAGCTCCGTGAGATGGCAGGAGGCAGCGTTCCGGAACTCTCTTTAGCATCATGGCAGCGACCCGATCAAGGCACATCCTCGCCCAGCGGGCTCCAGGCTGGTTCCATTCTCAGAGCTCCCCAGCGTGGCCCTCTGGGGTATCATGGTGGTATCGCCGACACGCTGGGGGGCTTCTGGGGACCTCCGCCCACCATGGGGTTTTTCTGTTTTTGAAATGGAGGGCATAGACTCTCAGGCCCGAAAGTCCAGTTGGTCCTTGGCAGGATTTCCCGAGGCCCACGCTCTCCGGGGCCTGTTTACTCACAGCTTATGACTAGAAAACAGCCCCCAGCTCCTGCCCTCCCATCGAGGCTTGCCCGGGCAGAGCGGAGGTTAGCAGTATGGCGATAAAGGGCACCCTGAGATTTGGGAACAATGGAGAGGTCTGTAATTACCTTCTCAGCAGCCGGATAAGCATCTCAGCCCCTCCCTGTCCCGGTTGGTCCACTCCGGTTTGCAGCACGGTTGTGCCCCGAGTCACACCTTGATTAGGAGGGAGACAACACTCCCTCCCTCTCTTTTCTGTGTCCCATTCTCTGCTGCCCAACGCCCAGGAGCTTTGAATTCAAAAGGTGGTCACAGAAAGTTGGCTAAAAAGAACCCTTATAAACAGCGGTAAGGTCGGTGTGCTATTGTCGGTCTTGAACACTGGTTTGAGAACATCCCCCCAGAGATTTTCATGGAGTAAGAACTTTGTAAAAATCCAGTTTTCAGTCTGCAGGATGTCCTGAAAGACGCAGGTCCCGGGCCCTGGTCTTGGGGTGGGGGAGGGGTAGCTAGGGGGATATGAGCTGTCTCCCACCTCCGTCTCAGGGTGGGGAGAAGCAGAGAAGGGCTCTGCGGCCGGCCTGAGCTGGGTTCTAATCCCTGAGCTGCACGTTTGGAGCTGAGCAGCTGAATGAGGGCTTCTGCCCCCTGGGGGTCGAACCCATGGAGCCGTGTTTGTGCCTCTCCCGTACCCGCGGAAGCCCAGTGGGCAAGCTCTGGTTCTGCCTGTCTTACAGAAAAGGAGATGCAGCCTTCCTAGGGTCCCTGCCAAGGCCCAGAGCGGTGTCTGAGCTACAGACTGACCAACCTCCAGCATCCCCCTCACCGAGACCCTCCTCCTGCTCCCTGCCCCAGCAAACCTCACCCCCGCCACAGCAGAGCCTATCTTTGTGCCTTGGACCACGCTGGGCCTTCTGCTGGCCCAGCTCTTCGCCCTTCCAGCCCAGGGAGGGCTGCAGGCCCAGGTCCCCCCTTCCCCCCGCCCCAGCTGCAAGGCCCTTGAGGGGAGGGGGACAGAGGATCCTAGGGGCTGTCCAGGGCTGGGGAGTCTTACTGCACTTCTCTCTCAGATTTCTTGTCTGGGACTCAATCTCCTGGACCGTGGGGTCCCAAAGGTCACCCCGGTTTGGGGGCCTGGGGATGGTTCTCTCCTGGGCTCTTTTAAGATGAAGACCCACAACTGGTCCCTGAGGGCACCCCATGCTCAGAAATCTGAGCCGAAGCTTCCCTTGGTGGGGGGGTGGGGGTGGGGCGTGAGTGGGAGTGGGGGATTGGGGCGGTGGGCGGGAGGCTGCACAGTCCCTGTAGGGGCCAGGAGGCAGGCCGTGTTAGTGGCCCGGTTCCTGGCCCTTCCCCTGCTCGGCCTGTTTCCTCCGGCCTCCTCACAGAGCCTGACCGCGGTGGCAGGGGGCCCTGGTGCTGAGCCCTTAGACTCTGAGGACGGCGCCCCGGCAGCTGGCAGCCGTGACGCAGGCAGCTGGTGGCTTCTCGGGCTCGCCGCACTGTGCTCCCAGGGCAAAGGGCCGCTCCCTGGCAGGCCAGGGGCTGGCAGCCGTTGGCAGGGGCCTTGGTGTTCTCATCCGTGAGTCAGCGGCCATGGGAACATTAATTTATTTGAGTGGTTGGCGTGGCCAAGGCCTTGGAACACAAGAAGACTCTGCCGAGGCGGGGCCAAGGGCACCAGGGTGGGTGCCGGGAAGACACCTAGGACACTCGCTTGCGGGCCCCCGCTGCTGTCCCGAGGTTGTGCTGAGCGTGGCCCCAGAGAGTGCGATCAGGGAGTCTGCCAAGGAGGCAAGGGAGGGAGCGTGTGTTGCTATGAGGGGCCCCCGGGGCGGGTGGGCAGCTTCTTGGCCAGCGTGGGCCCCGAGGGAGCTGGAGCTTTCCCGGCCGGAAGGGGCAGAAGGCACACTGCGGTCCAAGGCGCGGAGGCACCGAGGGACCCTCTGGGATGGCAAGGGTGCGGGTGACGCGGATGGCGGTGGAGTCTACCGGCCAGGCTCTAGGATCCTTTAGGATCTCCCTGGAAACCTCCAGAGCCCCCGGTGAGGGTCCCCATAACAGCGCTTTTCCGGGGCGGCCCCGGGTCTTCTCCTCTCGTCCGCCGTTAGCAAGCACGGGCTTGGCGGGGGACAGTACCGGCCATGTCACGCAGCACACACAGTACTTTTGGTTAATCCCGTCAACAATCCTGTGGGGGGTGGGGAGTGTTAGCCCCGTGTCTCAGGTAAGGACTTTTTAATTTATTTTCTTGAAAAACATTTTTTTTATTTTTATTTTTTAAGTCATCTCTACACCCAATATGGGGCTCAAACCCATGACCCCAAGATCAGGAGTCGCACGCCTTACCGACTGAGCCAGCTGCGCACCCCGATAAGGACTTTTTTCTTTTATTGAGGTGAAATTCACGTAACATAAAATTAACCGTGTTAAAGTCAGCGATTCCGTGGCGCTGGGCTCGCTCACGATGCTGGTTGACCACCCCACGCTCTCTCATTCCAGCACTTCCATCACCCCAAGAAGCAGCCCAGGGTCCACCAGTGACCACCTAGCCCCTCCCCTGCCACCCCCCTGCGTGCTCCCTGTCCCTGGGATGTACCTTCGTGTCCACGGGACCGCACACTCGGGCCCGTGCTGCACGGGGATCCTGGCACTCAGCCCCGTGGTTTCCGTCCTCATCCACGCCGTAGTGGGCTCCCCCAGGTTCATGCCTTCGCGTGGTTGAGGGATGCTCAGCTCCGTGGTTGTGGGTCTGCTCATCGGTGGGCGGACCTTGGGGCTGCCTCCGGTTGTGGCTGCCCAGGGCGGCCGTAAAGGCTCCCCAGCGGAGAGTGGAGGGCCGGCCGGGCACGCGTCTGAAGTCCTCTTCGTGGGGTCCTTGCTGTGCTCTCTCCCGAACCCTTTTCTGTTCTAGGCCGGCCCTCCCCTTGGGACTAGGGGCCTCAATGTGGGGCTCCTGTCCCCCGCAAGCTGGGTGGCGGGGGGCGGAGTGAGGAGTCGCTGGAATATGCCCGGTGCCCGTGGGCTTCAGGAGCTCATGAGGTGTTCTGCAGGTGACCTTCCGGCCTGATGGTCCCAAATCGGCAAGTTCGACAATTCCAGGCTCTCAGAACCGTGGAGTCTGAAGATTCTCAAACGCTAAGCTCCCGAGGCTCCGGGGGACAGAGAACTGAGCAGGATCCCGGTCCCCACCTCACGGTCGTCAACAGCAGACGTCACTGACAGAGACTCAGCAGCCCGAGGACCCCTGCAAAGTGGAGCAGCCACTGCCGTGCGTGCGTGGAGGTCTGTTGGCTCCCGCCTCGTGCCAGCTGCCCCATCTCCACCCCCCGCCTCCTGGCCTCTCGTTCTTCGTCCATTCCCACAGCCATAGACCCTTCCCTGCTCCCAGCTGGCCCCAGTGGGCCCCGATCTTTCCTGCCACTCACCCCTGGCCCCACCCCTGGCAAGGCCCCTGGACAGCTGGGAAGGGCCCTGGAGGGAGGATCCCCCCCAGGGAGTGACCCCAAGCGATGCCCTCCTGGGAGGGCCTGCAGGGTCTGAGTAGGGCGGGGTGGCGGGGTCTGGGCTTCCCGCAGAGGTGGGAGAGGCTGCCCAGGCTGTCGGGGCCTCTTGAGCCCCTGGTAGGAGGACAGGGGCCCCTGTGGGCCCTCTCTGGTTCTGGGAAGCCTCCAGACAGCTGGGATGCAGGATGTGTGGCACCCCGCCCTCCAGCGCCTCCCCTCCTTGCCAGCCTTGTCCTCCCCGTGTCAACGCCCCTGGGTCAGTCCTCTGCATAGGTGATGAACCGAGGGGCCGAGGTGGGTGCGGGCGGCTGGGGAGGAGCTGCCCAGGCCCACCAGGGCCGCCATGGGAGCCGGGAGGCTCACTGGCAGGCCGGATAGTAGCAGGGTGGTTTCTGGGCAGGCAGTGATGAGTTCATTCATGATGGTAAATTCTTCCTGTCCCCTTCGCCCGACATCTTTTGGGCCTTGGTCACACCTTATCTGGAAAAGGGGTTTCGGAGCTGGGAGTGTATGCCCTGGGGTTTCTCAGACTGGGTTCTTGGTGCCCGGGCTCCCCGGGGGCGGGGAGTGCCCAGCCTGTCCAATCAAGGGCGTCTGTACTCCCTTAGTAGAAGACAGGCTCCGTTTCTGCTCCTCGTGCCCCCATCCCTGTCCTCCCACCGTGGCCTGGGAGCTGGGAGTCCTCTGTGGGAAAGGACGCGCTCTGGGCCTGGAAATAGCCAAGTGTGGACAGAAATAACCCTGGCCTCAAAAAAAGACCATGGAAAATTAAATAGGGAACATTAGCATTCGCCTGGCACTTTCCACAGCCATCAGCTCATTGGGGAGGTGGTGTTTTCATCCTAATTTGATAGACAAGGGAACAGAGTCTCAGACAGAAAAGTGACCTGCCCGAGGTCTCTCTGCCATTCAATCAGGCCTTTGACCCCTGACCTCCCCCTCCATAGCTCTGAGTCTTGACCCCCACAGTGTGTGCCGGTAGAGATGCCCTCCCTTGTTTCTCTGAGAGGCAAACTCCTATTCATCCTTCAAAACCCAGCGAAACATTGCCTCCTCTGTGAAGCCTTCCCTGGCCCTCTGGCAGGTCACTGAGCCCTCACAGGGATCTCGGCCAGGACCCGCCATGCTGGATTAGAGCAGCGGGCTCTCTGACACAGGGTCTGTCCCTCATTCATCCCTGCAGCCTCCAGTTTAAGGCCAAGCAGCAGAGCCGGTGCTCAGTGGGTGCTTGCGGAGGGACTGATCTGCGGACGGTCCTCATTCACCGGTGAGTGGTTGCAGTTTGAAGGCCTGTGCCTTTCCCTGCATTTTCCTCACAACCAGCTGAAGTTAGCAGGCCTCTCCAGGAATCCAGGCCCCGGGCAGGGCTGGCTGGAGTTGGCCTTGTGTCCACGACACTGAGGCCATGCTGTCCTCCACTGAGCTGCCTCGGTGAGGACAGCTGTGCAGGTGGATGGTGGGCGGGTGGCGATGGAGGCCGTGTCATCCCAGCTGTCGGACTAGGGGTCCACCAGCTGCTGTCTCCCTCTGTGTCCAACAACCCAGGGCCTGTGGCTCTTCCTGACCAGAGAGCCCCAGGATCGCCGAGGAACAGCTACCCAGCCCCATTTCTCCCTGGCATCCGTTTGTCTGTCTGTCTGTCTGTCTGTCTCCTTGCTGCGTGGCTTTGGGGCAGGTGCCAGCGCTGTGGTTGGAAGCGCACAGCCCCGCCTGTCAGGACATCCCAGCCCTCGAATGTGTTCTCTCTCCTGCCTACGCGGTGGGCGCCCCACCACGCTGTGGGACTGCAGGCAGCTGTCTGACCACTTCTGGGCTCACGAGAGAGTGAGGTTCTTATGGGGGCCACGTATGGCCTTAGGGACCTTTCAGCTCCCCCGAATCGCCAGCATAATGCAGCCTGTGCCGCGGAAGGGGAGGCAGCATCTGAGAAGAGGGGGAGGGGGCTGGCTGCCCATGGGGCTCACTGTCCTGTGCTTCCTGTGGACATAAGCCTCATTGCACAGCCTGCGAGCAGGTACTGCCTCACCGGCCACCCTTTCCCTTCTGTGACCACCTCACTGAGCCTCCCCGTTGTTGGGGGGCAGTGGGGGTGAGGGGCGGCCTTGAAGGTGGAGGAGCCGGAGGGTTCAGGGGCCTCCTGACTCAGGGCCGAGCTTCCCCCTGCCCCCAGGTGGGTCAGGACGCCGCACCTCCTCCAAGCAGCCCTCTGGGGTCAGATGGCAGAGGAGATCTGGAGAGGTCACTGCCGCAGGCCAAGTCCAGCCGGGCCGGCTCTCCCAGGCCAGCAGCGCCCCCTGGTGGCCCATGGCCCCCGATGCCTTTGTCCGCCCCGCATTCCCCGGGGCTCTGGGGCCAGTCTGGGAAGGACTCGCTCAAGACCCCGGGGCAGAACCCGGGAATCCTGTGCCTGAGGCTGAGCCCGGAATGTGCCCCCTTAGCCCTGGCCTGTCTCACGGCTCCCGACTCACCGCGGTCACGCGTTTCAGGGAAGCTCAAAGACGGGGCTTCCCGCGGAGGAATGAGGGAGAACGGCGTGTCTCAGTCACCGTCGCCGTGCGCGTGGGGGACAGGGGTCCGGTGCGGGGAGACCCTCCATCACGCTCGGTGTGGGGAAGGTGAAGGGTGCTGTGGGCTGAATGAACGTGCTCGGGGCCTCGTGTGCTCCCGTAGCCCGGGCTGATCACGGATTCCCGAGTGCCGAGCGCCGCGGGGAGAAGCACGCACCCGCACAGACGCGCACACACAGACACAGAACACATGCACGCACACACATCCCCGATAGACACACAACACACAAGGATACAGACAGGTGCACGACACACACACAACGTACGTGCACACACCACACACGTGTGCACACACAAACAACACGTACACACAAGCACACATACATATAGACACACGACACACACACATGCCCACACAGGCACACAAATCCACACAACACGCGTGCACGCACACCAACACACGATGTAACATGCGTGTAACATGCACGTGCACACGTGTAGCACACACAATGCGTGCATACAGACACACATGCGCGCACACGTGCACACTTGTCACGACGGCGTCTAAAGGCAGAGGGTGTCAATTCCTCCCCTTGGCAGAGGAGGGGACCGAGGCCCAGAAATGGTACGTGACTCGCTAAGCGTTAGAGAAGCTGGTGTGGCCAAAGGGACCTGGCCTGGGCAGGACACCCGCTTACCTGCCGGGGCTCTGTCCCCGGAGGCGTGTTCTGGGCTGGGCTGCGCTGTGACACCCTCTCTGTGGCGCTCTGCTGCTAGGGTCCTAGAGCTGCTCCCAGACATGCCCCCCATGGCTCTCTCTAGAGAGGACAGGTTGCAGGTGAGGCCAGACCCCTGGACCTCACTTCCCTAGACGAGAGCTTGACCTTCAACCTCCTCCTGCCCCTGCCCGAAGCAGGCTACTAGGAGAGGCACCCAAGGGGGGTGAAGCAGGAAGACCCTCACAGGCCCCAGGACTCCTCCATGAAACAGGTCCCAAAGGCCACTGGTATAGTCTGGACACTTGGGGCTCACAGGGGGCCAGACCCCTGTCGCCCCCCCAGAGTCCCTAGATGTGAAGGTCTGTGGCACCCTGTGACACCTGGGGACGTGCTGATGCCTGGGTCCTGGGGGTCCAGTGCAGGGCGGGTGGCAGTGTTCCTGGCCCACTCCTCCCACCAAGTTCATGCCCCACCCCACTTCTGTCTGGGACCCCGCTGCAAAGGCCTCCTTGGCTTGGGGGTGAGCCTGGGGACCCCATACCTTGTGAATCCACCTCTGTGCTCGGGACGCCTGCTCTCCCCGCCGAGAGCACTGGAAGCGGAGGGCTGGTGAGTGGGGAGGAGGGAGGAAAGCAGAGCCGGGGCTAGTTCATAAACACAAGCAGCGCTTCTCCCATTTAAGTCCTTTCTGTCAGCAAGACCCCAGGATCGAACACCAGCTGGGGGGCCATTTGTTCTGAGCCCTTGTGTTACAGCTGAGCAAACAGGCCTACAGAGGGATGGGGATGAGGCTGTGGTCTTGGGGACTCTGGGAGGGACGCCTGCCTCCTCTCCCCTTCCTCTGCTGCCTTTGGAGTGGGGCCAGAGCTGCTCAGTCCTGGGGCACCTGTGGTCTGGGCAGAAAGCCCCTCCTCACAGACAGTGGGGCTAAGGCTCAGGGGGGTCCCCAAGTTGGCGCAGCAGGACATGGTGCGTGGTCCAAGAGTCCACTCACCCACTGGGCCTCCCTTTCTTCATCTGTAATATGGGCGTGAAACGCCCTGGTCCCGCCTGCCTGCAAGGCTCTGGTGCCCTCGGGGCTTGAAAAGCTCCTAGTACCAAACCCTCAAGGAGAGGCCCAGTGGGGTGGGTGTGGCGGGCCAGGTGGTTGGGGTGAGGACCGGCAGGCAAGGGCCTTGAACCTCTTCTTCCAGGAAGCCCTTCAGGATGCCCCTGTCTGGCCAGTCCCATTTGGCGTGGCAGAGGACTCTGAGTGTCACAGCTGTGCCACCAGCCTTTGGACTCCCTGGGGCTTTGCAAAGTCCCTGCGGGCTCAGCACGGGGCCAAGCCCGATGGTTAGGTTGGGGGCAAGTCCTGAGGGACAGCTGGGCCGGGTGGTCTGTCCTGGGTTGGGGTGGGAAGGATTCCGGCAGGCTGGCCCCAGGGCCAGAGGAAGGGAAGGGACCCAAGATGGGGATAGTCGGGGCTTGTGCTGCACCAAAGCGAAGGCCCAGGGGAGGGTGTGCAGGGCCCTAAGCGCAGGACGAGAGAGGGCTGCCAGGGGTGGGGAAGGGCCCGTCTGGGAGGTCTGGGGAGGCTCCGTGGGGCAGGGGGTCGCGTGGAAATGGGGATGACACAAGCCATTTCCCCAGGCGTGTCCCCCCTCCCTCCCACTTCCGCTTTTTGTCTTGCCCTCCTCCTCCCTTCTGCCCCAGGGCGCGTCCCCCTTTCCCCAGACTCAGCGCAATGACGCACAGCTTCCCTGGCTCCTGCCACAGTCAGGGCGTGGGTGTGGCCTTGACCCTGGGACCAGGCAGGTCTGGGTGGGCAGTGCTCTTCCTGGGTGTCACTGGGTGGCCTTGCATGGGCCACTCACATCTCTAAGCCTCGGTGTCCTCCTCGGTGAGTTAGGAGCACAGACCCCATGGGGAGGCTGCCTCGCCTACTGAACAACCTCACCTCCTCGGCATCTGCCTCCTGGGCCCCTGGAGGAGGCGCACGTTGAGCCTCCCGGGGGGAAGGGAGGGGATGTGAGGAGGCCCGGGGCAGTGCAGGGTCGGATCTGGCTGTCAGGGGGGACATCCATCTCCCACAGGGCCTTCCACGCCTGCCCCAGGCACCGGAGGCCCCCAGGAAGCTGGGGCGGGCGCCGCAGTGACATTTTCTGCTATTAATGGAGCTTAATCTAAACAGGCCCTAATATTTACCTCAGGCCGCCTCTGGCCTCAGAGCGCGCCAGACAGCAGAGCGATGATGGGCGGCATCTAGCCACGCCCCTTCCCCCCCGGGGCTCCCCAGGAGGAGCAGAGGACCAGAGGACCCAGGCCGCCCTGAGAGGCAGGAACCAGGTGTCCGGAAGCCAGGCCATCCAGGACGCCCGAGCCTCCCTTCCCCCATCTGTAGATCAGGGATGACAATCCCCACCTCCCAGGCTTCTGGGCAGGGTCAGAGGACAGGACACCTCAAGAGTGGTTTCCCTGGGGCTCCAGGTCCCTAACTGCCCCCCCCCGCCCCCCAGGGACGGTGCAAGCACACACCCACCACCACAGCCTGTCCCTGGCGGTGAATGGGCTCCTGCTGGCGCAGAGCCCCCCAAACTCTGAGACCTCAAAGGGTCTGAGACTCCATGGGGGGCATGTCTGGGACAGGTGATGCCTGCGCATGCTCACGGAGTGGAGGGCAGGAAGGGAAGAAACAGATTTAATTCAGGATGAGGACTTCTTGTAAGAAGATCGTTTACATCAGATATAAATACACACACCACGTCACGTCACTTGGGCTTTCTGAAAATCAGGGAAGGGAGGCCGGGGAGAGGGGGTCCAGAGACCTCACACCCTGGCCCCTGTGGGAACAAGGACAGTCCGGGTCGGCCTCTGGAGGTCCCTGGGGGCTCAGTCCCTACAAGGAGGTCAGAGTAGGAGGGAGCCAGACGTCAGGAGGTGGGATCAAGCCTTTGAGAGAGCTGTGGGGGGGGTTCCTCAGCCCTTTCTCCGCCAGCTGCAAGGCCAAGGAGGGGAGAGAGGGCAGGGGAGATGGGGGGAAACCTGAGGCCCACCTAGAGAGAGCTCTGTGTGGGGGGCCGTCAGACTGAGTTCTCGGAAGAGCGAGGTCAGCCCCCAGTTCCCGTCCCAGCTGCAGAGGACAGGTGGCGACCTGTCCAACTTGAGTGGTAGAAGGTTCCCACAGGGCCCGGGGGCCCTGAGAAACCCAGCTTGGATGGTGGGATTTCAGGCCTGAGGACAAGGGGAGGGGGCTCGGCACCTCCCTGGATGCCGGATCCCAGTGCTGCCCATGGCTCTTCCGTCTGTACGCGGTGGGGGCTAATTAGACAACAGCTCGGGTCCCGGGTCCCGGTCACCATTTCCCAGATCCGCACCGGCTCGCTGGCCTTACGGACCCCACCCCCTAGAGGAAGGGATTGTCCCAAGAGAACCGGGACTCCTCCACCTCCAAACACGGCCCTGCCCTCTGGCTGACCACTCACTCTTGAGTGTGAATGAGAATGAGCACCAGGGAGAGAGCCCACAGGTGGTGCTCTGCTGGGGCAAAGCCCCAACGCTGACCCTCCCCCTCCACCCCTCTGCCGCATGCCTGCCCTGGTGCGATGTCGGGCTGGGGACAGACAATGCTCCGTGGGGGCTTCCTTGCCTGAAACCCCACCAGTAGTGCTGGTCCTTGGCTTGGCATCCCTCTTGCCACGGGCTCACAGGTCCCTGCTCTGCCCCATGCGGCTCTGGGTCCCTGGGGAGCCATAGCCCTGCTCTGAGCAAGGTCGGGGAGAGGCTCCCATACTATGCCTGGAACCTGTCCTGCAGGGGCGGGCAAAGACAGAGCTGACCTTGGAGGACCTGGTGCTCTCTCCGACCCTGGCTGGGCCTTTCCCTCTTTGAGACTCAGTTTTCTCATCTGTAGCATGGGGCTATAAATGGCCTTCCTGCCTCCCAGGCCTCCCTCCAGGGCCCTGAACTCGGAGGATGGAGGCCTCTGGCGGGAGCCACTGAGCACATTGGACTCTCCTTTGCAAGGCTGGGCAGATCTGAGGCTGGATTCCATCTCACCCTTCTTCAGTGGCTGTGGCTGAGTGCCAGCATGGGGCCTGGCTCAGGCCCAGGGCTCCTCTCCCCCAGGAGGCCCCTACCCTGCAGCAGTCTACAAAGGGCTCAGAGAACTTGGCTACTCCATAGAAGGTTTGTGGAGGCAATCCTGGAGTGCAGCTTAGAGGAGGCACCGGAGACCCAAGCCAGAAAAAACGCTACTTCCCCAGGACAGGCAGGGGAGAAACGGCGAGCCAGGCAGGAGCTGGCCAGTGGTCCCTGCCCCTGAAGGAGAACAAAGGCTCTGTATGTGGGCTGCCGGGAGCCTCGGGCTGGGAGGCCTCCAAGCTGCTCTAGGTCTTTGCTCTTGGTTTTCTCATCCATAGGATGGGGCCACAAGCCCTGCCGCCCTCCTGAGGCAGCAGGCAGTGTGTTCTGAGGTCATTCCTGGAGTGGGGGCTTTGGGCAGACTGGAGTTGCCTCCAAGGGCTGGCGCAGGGGTGTGGCAGGACACAGGATGGGGTTTTGACTCTGATGTGGCCGTGGCCCAGCCATGGCCCTGTACGTGCTGCTTACCCCCTCCCACCCCAGATGGGCAGGACACAGCTCCTCTTCTGTGGGCTGTGGATGGGCAGGCCTCAGCCCAGATGTCACAGCACTTCCAGCAAAGCTCCCCCAGGCCGTCATGCTGTCTTGCCGTGCGGTTCATGGAGGCCCTGGGCGGTGGACTTCCAGAGACTCTAACGCCTCCTGTCTGTTCACGGGACATTCGTGTGCCCCGACTTTTCCTTTCCGATTTTAGTATATGTGCTGCCGAAGCGAGCACCCGACTTTTCCTTTCCGTCCTGTTCTTCTTTCTGTGGGGGGCAGGCATGGGGAGGAGGGGACGAGAGCAGTGGGAACAGAGCCTCTTTGGGATTCCTAGTGCCTGTTTCTGAGGAATCCCTTGTAGGGTGAGGACGGGCCAAGAGAGAAGCAGCTCTGGGGTGCTCCTCTGCGTTTTCACCCGACATGGTCTGTGCCCCGGGACGTAAGCCGTCAGCGTCTGGACTACCACATCCCCTGCGGAACCCGAGGCAGACATTGCTAATCGACTTCGGAGCTGTGTGGCCTCAGATCCCTTCCGCAGGCAGCGTGCGGGGCAGCCATCACCAATCAATCAGGGGCAATGCAGTCGGCCCTCCCACCCCTATCCCCAGGCAGAGCCGAGGTCTCCGTCGGCCTGGACCTGGTCTGCCCCACCTGGTCCTGACCTCTGGGCCCCTGGCAGGGTCCCGCCGACTAAGCGTCAGGCCCGTTGGCCAGGTCCTGGGTGAAGATGCTGGGGCCGGCGCTGAGGATGTGATGGTGGCCCGAGCCGCGGGAGCTCTTGTGCACGCTGACCATGTTGCCGCTGTTGGGCTCGTACCCGGCTCCGTGGCGGCGGCAGAGGCCTCGGACGGTGGCCTGGAAGCCGCTGGTGACGAAGCAGTAGACGATGGGGTCCAGGCAGCTGTTGAGGCTGCTGAGGGTCACAGCCACGTGGTAGGCCACGAGGCTGGCGCGGGGCGGCCCCTCCGGCCACAGCGCCACCGCCACCTGGCGGGCATGGAAGGGCGTGAAGCAGACGAGGAAGATGACGAGCACGGTGAGCAGGAGCTGCATGGCCCGCACGCGGCGCTGGCGGCCCTGGCGCAGGAGGCCCGGCCGTGACAGGGCGCACACGATGCGGCCCGTGAACACGCTGATGACCAGCAGCGGCAGCAGGAACCCCAGCACGGTCAGCGCCAGCACGCGGCAGCAGGGCCGCCCGCCGGCCGTCACGCCCAGCACCGACAAGGTCACGGCGCCGGCGGCCAGCCACACGCAGGCGCACACGGCCCTGGCGCAGGCCAGCTGGCGGCAGCGGCGGGAGCCGTCGGGCCGCACGATGGCCAGGTAGCGGTCCACGCAGATGCAGGTGAGGAAGAGGATGGAGCAGTGCATGTTGAGGAAGTAGCCGACGACGTGCGGGAAGGCGCACCGCAGGCAGCCGCGCGTGCCGTAGAAGACGGCGAAGCGCGTGGGCAGGGACAGGCCCACCAGCAGGTCGGTCACCACCAGGTTGACGGTGTAGATGACCGATGGCGTCTTGGCCTGGGTGCGGCAGCAGAAGACGAACAGCGCCAGCCCGTTGAGCACCAGCCCCGCCAGGAAGATGAGGCCGTGCACCGCCATCAGCGCGAGCCACAGGCCGGGGAAGGCCGCGTGCAGCTCCTCGTCCAGCCGGGCGAACACGTGGAACAGGGGCTTCTCCGGCACGCTGCCGTTGGCCTCCGCCACGGTGGCGTTGGGGGCCGCCGGGGCCCAGGAGCCCACGGGAGACGCGGAGGGCATGGCGGCGGCCGGCACACGCTGGGGGGCCTGGAAGGAAGGAGGCCGGTGAGCCCTGGGGGGTGGGAGCCGGGACTGGAGCCTGGTGCTGCTGGGCTTTGCCTGCTCGCCGAGGTCCCCAGCATTCCCTCTGGCCCTGAGACGCCGGCCCTCTCCCTCCCATGGGGCCCCGCACTTGCCGGGGAGGAGCTCCAGCCGAATGTTGGTAGACTGAGCCCCTCCTCGATGGCGCGGGAAGGAAAACCCTCGCTGTACAGGACGGTCCCAGGACCGACAGGGAAGGCAAAGGCCGTGACGCCAAGAGTGGGAGGCTCGAACCCGGGCTCCAGGCCTGGTTCCCCCCTTCCTCGCCGTGCAGCCTTAGGCCAGTCACTTAACCTCTCTGTGTTTCCCTCCTGACCCATATGGCGGGGGCTGTGGAGCTGCTAGCATTAACTGAGCACATAGTTGGTGCTGGATAAATCACAGGGTTAGTTGCTGCCCGATAAACCACCGTTCTGCTCCAAAGAGCCCGGCCCGTGATGCCCACGACGGCCCCGCCCGGCTGCCCCCACACCCGGGTCAGACCCCGTCCTCCTGCCCGCGCATCTGTTCTTGGCTCTTCTAAGGCCGGTGGTGGGTCAATGCCCGCGGGCTAGGGTCCTCATAAGAAACCTCGCCCAAGGGCCATCATCTCCCCCTGCCCCCACCCGACCTCCTGGGGCTCCCCGCGCTGGGAGGTGCGCACCCTTGTCGCCTGGAAGGTTCGAGAATCCTGCGGGGTGCGGGCTGGGGCCTGCGCCTGGAGCCCGGTCCCAGCAGCCGCTGCGGGGCGGGTGTGAGTTAAATAAACGCTGAGCTCCGGCCGGGCAAGGGGCCGCCCACTCTGTTTATGTTCCTGCACCGCTGTGTTTAACGTACTGAGATTTATCTCTGTTTATGCGTGAAGGGTTAACAGGCCCCCACCCCCATCCCTGCCGCGCTGATGCTCCAAATAAGGGCATTTCTGGCTTTTTCTGGAGAAAGGAGAGGGCTTTGGGGACAAGCTGGGGGGAAGGGTGGGTACGTGGGACATCCCAGCCACACCGTGCGCCCTCCCCCACCTGCAAGGGGAAAGGAAGACCCTGTGCACCCCTTGCCCCCCACCATGGCCCATGGATGTGGGGCATCTGCTGCAAGCACGCGGGACACTGCCCACTCCCCACGGCTGCCTCTCTGGCCCTAGGCCACGGACTCACTCCGGCAGCTTCTACTCTGTGGACTGGGGGTACTGAGTTCTGTCTGCTGGGGGCTGGGCACCAAATGTCCAGCCTGGTGGAGGGGAGGCACGGCAGCGGAGTCCTTACTGGCTAAGGGTCGAGCTCCAGTCTGGCCTGGAGGGAGGCCCGGGCAGGGCAGAAGGCCGCCTCTCTCCTTGGGCCCAGAGAGGTCTGCACGTGCTTGAGGTCACCTAGCTTTGCCTCTGCCTCTGGGACCGTGGCCCTGGGCATCTGCTGACCCCCAAGGTTGCTGGGAGGAGTCAGAGGCTGCCTAGGCCCATGGCCATACCCACCACATGCAGGCCTAGGTCTCAGCTTTCTAGTCCTTTCCGGCTGGGCTGCCCTCTGTCTGGTACCCCAGACCCAAACACGCAGGGTCGATGGATGCGTTTGTCGAATGCTAAGTCAGGCTGGCGAGGAGCACAGGGACATCTAGGGCAGGGAGAGACGTCCTGGGGGCGTGGGCAAGAGTGAGGGGAGGCTGTGAGGCTGGGGCACGGGGCTGGGAACCTGGATTCCCAGGCAGTGGGGGACCCCTGAATGGCCCCAAGGAGGAGAGGGGTGCCTCCCTGCCTGTGTCCCTTCTGTGAAAACAAATGAGCCGCGGCGAGGCGTGGAGGAGGGCAGGGATCTGGCTCTGGGGACATGGCCAAGAGTCGTTTTGGATTCCCTTCCACACGCTTTTTGGTTTTCCAGTGTGTCTGCCCTAGGTTCGCGTCCGTGTCACAGGGAGAGACAAATAATAAACATTACAGAACACTTCCTCTGGGAGATAGACCCAGGATGACGTCCTTCCAGGAAACTCCCCAGGGCGGCCTCACGTGCGGGTCGGCGGCAGGCTCGAGGTGCCAGAGGGTCCAGGCCAGGGATGGGGGCCCGGGGGCCTCTGCAGCTGGGGGATGGGCAGGGTGCTCAGGACGCCCCGAGGCCGGACAGGTGAGGAGAGACGGCGATGTCTGCAGAGCACACCCCGCTTCCCGGCTCCAGGACTCTGAACCCTGATCCCAAACAAGGCTGAGCCCTGATGTCAGCCACACCGGATCCCAGGAACCTCGATCCTGCCACGCACTGAGCCCTGACTCAGACCTCACTCTGAGCGCTGATCCCGGTCACAGCCTGGGCCCTCATCCCTGACTCTCGGCAGGTCTCATCTCTCCCGCATTCCCTCTGTGAGTCTGGCTGTCTCTGTTCCTGTAACAACCCACCCCCCTGCACACCACACTCCACGGCTCACTTCTCACAGTGGCGAAGTGCGGGCATTCTCACTTGATGACCCCTTTCCAGGGCATCTGTTCATTTTGCTTTGAACAATGAGGAGCTCAGTGCTGGGCCTCCAGGCCCAGGGTTTGACCTGTGGAGCCTTCTTGGGCTGTGGCCTGCTGATGGCCTCCTGAACCTGCCCACATAGTACCCGGCCGGCCCCTCTCTGGCCCGGGGAGGAGCTGGGTTGGGAGTTTCTGGGCTGAGGCGCCCCCTCTCTCCTCCTCCTTCCCCACGGCCTCAGGAAGGACTTCTGTCCTCCGGGCCTCAGTTTCCCCTTTGGTCTTCACTGCCTCTGCTCATGCCGCTCCTTGACCGTCCACTTGGGACGGCTTCCCCTGGGAACCTCTGAAACTGCTCGGGTCAAGGCCGTGACCCTCAGCAGGGTGTTCTTCCCAACGACCCAATCCCAGCACCCAGCGCTCCTGCCCCCTGGCTGCGCGGCTCCCCGAGGACCCTCCTGGCAGCGCCGCTCTCCCACTGTGCACGCTCAGGCTCCCACCCCTCCTGCCGGCCAGGGCTAGGCCTATGCACGATGCTTCCATCTAAGATGGGACTCAGGGCCGGGTGGGGTGTCACCGCCAGTGATGGCTGGAGCGCTGGGGTCGTGGGAGCATTGGCCCAGGGACATTGGCCAACAGAGGTTGGTCCCCACGCACCAGCAGCCGCGCTGGGTTGTTGAGGAACCCCTCTGAGCCTCGGTCTCCCTGCCTGCCTCCCTCTCACATAAGGGCAGAGCCTTCCTCTCCCCCATTTCTAGCGGATTCATGGTGTGGGTGTGTTGAGGAGCTGGGAGCTGGGTCCCTGTCCTGGCCTCTGGGCATCCTGCACTCACACTCCAAGAAGCCGAAGCTCTGGGAAGGACGGGCCAGGACTGGGACCTGGGGCTGCCTCAGGTGAGCCCAGGGCTAGACCCTTGGTCCTGAGGGGGACGGGGACACCCGGGCAAGCGGCCCCCTCCGCCCATAGGCGCCCGGCACCCACTCCCCACGTGCCTCGCTCTCTGCTTGCCCTCTAAATATAGCCTGGAATGAGGGGAAAGGAGAGAAGGTTCTGCTCCTCTGTGGGGACTGTCTGGCCCCAGGCCCGCCCACCCAGGCTGAGGGGGAGGCACAGACCTGGCCTTCAGACTGGCCCAGTCTGAAGTGAGCAGAGGAGGCCCAGGACCCTGGTTCCAGGCCGGCTCTGCCACGCCCTCACCCTGGGCACCTCGGCCTGTCAGTGAGCCTTGCTCTCTTCATCTGCTAAATGGGGCCCCTGGTGCCTTCCGCAGCCTAATGGGGGAGGCGGGGCTCTGTCCTGAGAGCCAGTCTGAGGGGGGTGGCACAGCCCTGTCCCCTCCCCTTCCTGGCAGGGAGTCCTGGGCCTGGCTGAGGTGGATTGGACCTCGTAGCTGGGGCCAGCTGGCGGGAGCCCTGTGGGCAGAGGCCATGCCCTCATAGTGCCTGGCGTGGGGCCGGGCCCAGGGCCTAGAAGCGGTTGGACTTAGGACCTGTGCACTGCCTGCTTCCCCAGCCCGCTTGGCCTGCCCACATTCAGCGACTTTTCCAGAAAGAACAGAGATGCAGGCTGCTCTCGGGGGGCTCAGGATCAGCTGGGAAGACACACGGCAGTGGGGGACGGTGCTGGAGCATAGCCCATCCCAAACCACGCCGAACACCCTGGAACAGCCCTCAGTGTCCTCGCCTGTAAGGTGGGCAAAGTTAGAAGTCACCTCTGGCTGCCCCGAGGCATGCTGGAAGGTGGCACAGGATGCGCCCTGAAGGGTTTTGGTGGGTAGGAGCGGGGAGATGGGGCCCAGTATGCACACAGGTGAGGGTTAGGGAAAGGGGGCCCCTTGGGAGAAGGGTGGTGGGAGGCAGCAGGGGCGCTCCGCGCAGCCCTCGGCCCCCAGGAGTGAGTCCTGGTCCTGGGTGGGAGTGAGCCACTAGTGTGTCGCTGTCCTGGAGGGGCAGCTGGAGGGCCGGGGCACTTATCCCCAGCCCCTGTAGGGCCTCACTCTGCCTGCCTCTTGACTTCCTTCCCTCTTCCTGTTCCTGCCTGTCTCAGAGACAGTGAGGGGTCTCAGAAGGAGAGGCAGGGGTCCATCCATCCTGCCCAGGCCCTCCCAGGCCCCTTGAAGGACTCAGTCTTGCCGTCTATCTGTGGGCACCTCCAGCTCTGAAACGCTGCGAGGCTTGGACATGTCTGCACCTTCTGGAACGTCTTTACCACCGGGCAGCACCGCCAGGCAGGGCGGAGGAGTGATGGTCGTATCCCGGGGGTGGGGGTGGGGCTTGGGCTGAGACCCAGGCCCAGGGTTTCCTGGGGTCAGAGGCGGCTACTGCACAGCCTGGACAGGCTGGCTCAGCCTCTCTTGACCATTTGCGGGAAAAAAAATCCTTCTGTGGCTTGGTCCTGTTCCATTCCCTGGCCTTGTTCTTGGGCTCCGGCAGCCCTGAGCCCCAGACTACCTCTAGTGATGAGTGAGTTGCCCCAGGCTATAGTGATTGGTCAGCCATGGCCAGCCCTGGGGACTTCAAAGGACAACTCTCTCCTCCCTGGGGCTGTGAGGTCAAGCTGCTGCTGGCTGCTGGGGAAGCAGGACCAAGTACAGAGACCAAGTCCTGAGGACGTGGCTCAAGCGCCTGGATCCAGCCCTTCCTGAAGGTGGTATCCTGGGACTTGTCAGTTAAATGAAGCAATTACCTCCCTCTTTGGCTTACGTTAATTTGAGCTGAGTTTCCGTCCCCTGTGACTAAAATAACCCTATATACACTCTTATTCACATGCTGTCTCCCTTCACTTTGGATGCCTTCTCCTTCAGAGAGCCCTCCCTGGTAGATTTGTGGCCTCTTTTGGGTTCTCATAGCACTGTGGCTCTGTCATTGCCTGGCCACTTGTCCGGTGTCCCCACTAGTCTGTGAATTTCAACAAAAGAGAGGATCATAAATCACATTCAGTGCATGTCGAGTGAATGAGTGAGCGAATTCATGAAAGCTTAGCTTGCTCTCCTCTGAGGTTGGGGAGATCACCCCAGGTTAGGCTGCTGCATTGTGAAGCTGCTCCAAAAATAAAGGAAGTCTTTCTATTTTACAGCCCAAATTGGCTCCCCTGAGCCCAGCCCATAGCCCCCAGAGTCTCCATTTGGCATGTCTTTGGCGTGGCCTGCTCTCTCTTGCCCCCTGCCCTTGGGGGGGTCTTGTGGTAGGGAGCAAGTGGAAAGGGACATGAGGATTCCTCTTATTATTGGGAGGGGGTCTAATCCATATTTTAAAATGAGGGCACAGAGACAGGGAGCTTCAGCAGCCAAACTGGGGTCACCCCGCTGGGCCTTGGGGCTTGTCCTTGGCTGGGCTGATCCTGACCTGCTTTCACATACAGAGAGCGCTTGCTGGACGCTTGGGTTTCGCTCACCTCCACCCAGCAGACTGGGAATCCAGGTGTCCACCTGCCAGGTGAGAACCTGAGGTCTTGGCGGGGGGCGGCGAGCCCCATACTTAGCAGGGACAGAGTCCAATTTAGACCCAGGGCCTGATGCCCCCACCCAGCAGCCCCCATTCATCCATGGTTCTCCTATAGACCTGAGACCTGTGGGGTGTCTTGGGTGGAGAACATAGATCCCCAGCTGAATGCTGGCAGGGTGATTGGGAGGCAAAGGAAGGTGGGATCAGGGAAGGCTTCCTGGAAGAGGCAGTGGACTCCGCAGGTCTGGAAGCCTGCTCGAACAGCCTAGGAGGCTGAGGCCAGGAGCCACCCTCACAGGGCCTTGAACATGGTGCAAAGTGCCTGGCCCGGATCCAACATGCTGGGAGGCAGGATCCTGGCCAGAGGTGACCTCCCAGGTTTCCCTCCCAGTCTCTTGCACCGCTTATGGCCTCAGCCGGCCTTGGAGGAGGGCTTGGACCCAGAGTGCCTGGTGCAGGTGTGCCCGGGGAGCGGGGGCAGTTGGGGGTGCGCGGTGAGGGCGGTGTTTCCTCCCGGCCCCTCCAGGTAGGGACACGCAGAGGCCTGCACATCACAGACCTTCCAGAGCTTTGTGGAGACCTTCCAGGGAGGCATGTAGGTAAAGGGTGATGCTCGTGGTAGGGGCCGTCCCTGTGAGGGACCCAAGGCCCTGCCTAGGCTGGGGGGACCTCTCTCCAGACTCACTGCCCCTCAGCTGTCTGGTGACACTCCACGCGCCCTCCCGCCCCGAGCTTTGGCCCAAGCTCTTCATCCACCGGACTCTTCCTTGCTCCCTCCCTCCGCAACATTTTGCTCACCCTTCTTGGGGACTTTCTGGCCTCCCTTCCCCAGGAAACACTCCCAGCGGGAGCCTCGGAGGGTGGGGCTGGGGGGCGAGGGCTGGGGGCAGGACTCCAGCCTGTGCCTCCTGCTGCCACCGGGACAGCGGGACAGCGGGACAGCACAGCACAGGAAGGGTTGACAGCTCCTCTAGGAAGCCTACCCTGTTACCCTGTGGGGTCCAGCCGGTCCCTTGTCATCCCCACCCTGCTCCTGGTCCCAGAGCAGGGAATGAGCATCTTTGCACAGGTCATTTGACTCTGTCCTTTCCAACAAGGGATGGGAGGTTGCTGCTGCCAGCTTGCTGGGTGTTCCCTACAACGTCAGGAGCTGGTACCTGCCCATGGGCCCTGAGAGGGGCCCCCTCTTTGGCAGGGGAGGGCACATCCTAACATCGTGGCTTTTCTCAAAACCGCACCCTCTCCCTGCGCGTGCCCCTGCAGCTGTCCAGCTGCCCGGTGGACGCCAATCCTGCAGCCTGTCTGCCTTTGTCCTGCTACGTAGGGTCCCCAGCAGACTGGGAGCCTGGCGTCCGCCCTAGGCCAACAGGCAGCAGCATGGAGTCTGGTCTGTGCCAGAGGCCAAGAGGGGCCGCCCAGTCTGTCTCCAACAAGGAGCACAAAGCATCTGCTGTGGGCCGGGCACCTGTAGGACCCTAGAAATCCACAGGGTGCTTTGTAGATGAGGAAGCAGGAACCCAGAGGAGAGCCACATGCCTGGGCCACACAGCATTAAGTTGGTGGAACTGGGAGTCAAACCTGGGTCTAGTGCACTTGGCCTGGGCTGGGGTGGGACAAGGCGGGGTGGGCTGGCATCTCGGGACCTGGGGTTTGTGCACAAGGGCATGGCCAGAGCAGAGAGTACCTGTGCGTGTCCCCAGGCTGCTGGTGGGTGACCGCCCCCGCCTTCCACAGCCCAGATAGCCATTATTGGGGAACCATCTTCCTGTTTATTTTCACGATTATTCTTGGTTTCACGGCATCCACTTTAGAACGTCGCCTGCTGTTTTTGGCTGGTCTGAGCCTCTCTGCTCATTCCATCCAGGGACTGCTGGGTCCCTACCGAGGTCCCCAAGAGGGGCCAGACTGTTCCTGGGTCACCTAGCAGGTCCTAGGTGGTGCCAGCCAGAATCTGGGTTCCTATCCCCGTCTGGCTCTCTTTCCCCGGGCTCAGGCACAGGGGGTGCGGGAGGGTGTGGGCTGAGTGCGGTGCAGAGGGGCCCCTGAGCTGCATGGGCTTGACCCTGCCCACAGTCCGTCCTCTGCACCCTCAGCCTGGAGGACGTGCAGGTTTCTCCGGGAGGGTGGCTGCGGGCATGGCTGGCCCACAGGCGGCTGTGCAGGGGCTCACAGCAGCGGAACCCGCCCCTGGCTTCTCTCTGGGCAAGCTGTCTGCAGATCCATCCCTGGCCCTGTCACCTGCTGAAGGCCCCGTGCACCCTAGTCCCCGGCCCACACAGTCCTCCCTCAGCCCCTGGGCACCCCTCCACGAGGGAGAGCTGTGATCCCACAATCCACGGGTTGTCTTCGAGACGACCCCTCCCTGATCCCCGCTGATTCCTTCCAAGATGCCCCTGTTCAGTGCATCTGGCCCCGTTTTGCCCGTGAGGACACTGAGGTACAGGGCAGTTAAGTGGTGTGTCTGGGTCACTCAGCGGGGGCTGGAGGACCCAAGACTTGAGCTCTGCCCCATGGCACCCCTGCCAGTCCCGTGCCCTGGAGAGCTGACTGCGCCCATGGTGCAGACCTGGAACCGGAAGCCAGCAGCTTGGCCTGGGACGAATAGCCCGGAGTCGGGGGTCAGAGGCGTGGTTAGGACCCAGTGCTTCTGAGGCATGAGACCTGACCTTGAACCCCCAGTGGTGCAGGTACAGGGGGCACAGAGGTTCCCGGGCAGGTCTGGCCCCACCCCCTCCCCCCAGCTCACAGCTGTGGCAAGGCTGGGGGAGTCCCCAGCAGGAGGGGCCTCCCCGGGGCCTCTGGAGGAACAGGTGTTTGAGACAGGAGGAGGGTGGCAAAGGCCCCGACGTGGGGGCTTCTGTGCTCAGGACCCTTGAGAAGCCTGCGGGCAGGCCTGGCTGAGGGACAGCTGTGTCTTCACTTGCTGTGGGGGCCACTCCCCTGGGCGGGGCAGGGTCTGCGGAGGGAGCGCTTCAGACCCCAGTGCGCCTCCTCAGGGAAGCCCTCCCAGATTGCCCAGCTCTCTGCACTACCTTCTCTTCACTGGCTTTGTTTTCAGCTGCTCACCCACCCCCTGGCAGCTGGGTAGTTATTTGTTTCCCTACTGGACTGGCAGTCCGTGAGCACCGCAGCTGAACGACCGGATGAATGATTTTTAGAGTCCACTCTGGCCCCTCTGGGCCTTAGTTTGGCCATCTGTGAAGTGGGCGCGTTGAGACCCACAGCCTGGCCGTCGGGTCCCCCGGGAAGAAATGAGGCCAGAGTGCAGGTGCTCGGAGAACTCCAGTTCCTCCCCACACAGACCAGGGCTCCGGAAGCAGCAGCAGCCCCTCTCCCCGGCCCCTACTTTTGCCAAGGCTCAGAGAGGGGCAGTGACTTGCCCATGGCCACACCGTGGGGAAGAGGTGGCCTCCAGGGTGGCCTCTGTCTGGGAGTGACCAATCGTGGCAGGAGAGTACAGGGTCCTGCGGGCAGGTCCGGGCCCCGGCCGCGGGGCTGTGAGCCGCCACCACCACCTACCGTGCCTCCATCCCCAGTCTTGCCCGAGGTTGCACAGCTGCTCCTTGTCTGTCCCGCCAGGCACCCTGGCCACCGGCCAGTTCCCAACCCGCCCGCCCCCCTCGGGACCCTGTTCCTGCTGCCCTTCTCCCAGGGTGCTCACCGCCAGCCGGAGGCGGGCGGGGGCAGTGCCAGCTCCGAGGTTCATGCTGGGGCCTGGGAGGGCCAGTTGCCCTGGCCTCAGTTTCCCCGTGGCTGAAAGAGTGGGCAAAGAGCCAGGGCTGGAGCCTAGAGCCTCAGCTGTGGGGTGGCTAGGAGCCTATCCACACGAGTCCCTCAACCCCTGGCCCTGCCCCAGCCTGGGGGACAGTGGTGGCCAAGGTCGCAAAGGCGGTCAAGGTGGCCAAGCACCCAATCCCTTCCTTATCCTGGCCTCTGGGGCCACCCTACTGCCTCGATGGGTGGGAAAACAGAGGCAGAGCTTTGGGCAGCCCGCAGATGGCCAGTGAGAGTGCTGAATGAATGAATGAAAGCCAGGGATGGGGGTGAGGGGGGTGGGGTGGGGTGGGGGGTGGGTGGGGGTGGGAGCCGCACAGGTGGGGCTCTGGGGTCAGGAAGGATGCTCCCACAAGCCCCTGCACGCCCTCCCTTCCCCTCTCTGCCTAGCCGGGCCAGCTGGGACCACCCACCCCCTTGCCCTCAGGGTCTCAGTTTTCCCATCTGTACAATGGCTCCCTGCAGGGTGGGACCTCAAAGCCCTTTCAGGCTCTGATCTCTCCCCTCCCTCGTCTGGGAGCGCTTTCTTGGTCCCTCAGCCCCTGTGCTGCGCGCCTGGCTGGGGAGTGAGGATACTCCCGGCACTGTCCAGCTCTGGGAGGCTGGGGACAGCCCTTGGGGGACTCACCATACCTTCGCCTAGTCCGGTGGCTTGAGACAGAGCCGGCACAGCCTAAGCCTGGAAGACCTCCCGGGGCACTCAGTCCGGCAGCCCGACCCGCCTTCCTGGGGCCTGACGTCAGGCCCGCGCTGGGGCTCCTTTTGGGCAAAGGCGGAGGGGTGGGGGCGGGGTGGGGGCGGGCTCCTTCCCCGGCTGGCCAGCCCCCTGGAGGAGCCTGATTCCCGGGCCCTGGGGGAGGGAGCCTAGAGGCAGCTGAGTCTGCGGCTCATTCCTGGCCGACAGAGGAGGAAACTGAGGCACAGAGGGGCGGGGCCAACGCTGCACCACCTAGGTCTGGGGTGGGGGTGGGGGGGCGGTGAAGAGAGGGGAGGGAGGGTGGCCCGGGCCCTGGCTTTCTATCCACCCACCACCGTCCCCTCCCCCCCCCACAGAGCGTGGCTGCGGGAGGCGGGAACAGGACCTATGCACACTGCCTACGACTGCCCGCGGTGGCTCTTTGGGTCCCCAGCTATGACTGGGGTTTCTGTGTTTTGCCTGTCCTGAGCCCGGGTGTGTGTGTGTGCCCGTGACCTAGGGCCTGCGTACTTGGGATCTGGGCCTCCGCTGGTGCCTTCTCATGTGTGTCCCTGGGGCACACGCATGCCTGAGTGTGTCTGCGGGCTCAGCACCAGCCCAGGGCCCATCCTGTGAGTACTGGCCGCTCTGTGGGGACGCATGGGGTAGGCCCTGTGGGAGAGATCTGGATGTGCCCGGGGGCTGGGGCGAGGGGCCGGGGGTCGTGAATCTTAGTAACCGGCCTGATGGGGGTGGTGGTGCTGGGAGGGACACCCCTCCCCAGACAGACAGCCCGCCTGGGTGGTGGCTCGTGGGCAGCCTGGGCTGGGCAGCCTGGGCCGGTAGGGCTTCTGCCAGGCTGAAGGTTGGCTGAGGGTGGCTGCCGTGGGGGCGGGGCAGGGAGAGCTCAGGGTCAGGACTTTGCCGTCTCCTCTGCCCTCTCTGGGCTCCTGTCCCTGCGCAGTTCCTCACTCCCGCGATGGAATCACCCGGCGCCCTCCACCCAGCACTACTGAGCTGGCCCGTGCTGGGCACTGGGAACAGGGACGCTGCCCGAGACGAGGCCCCTGGCCCCAAGAGCTCAGTCTGGTGAGGGACAACGTTACAACCAACAGCCGGCTGGGGAGGGGCAGTGCGGAAGGTGGGCATAGGCAGCCCGGCTGGGGGAGGGAGGGCAGAGGGAGGGAGCCCATCTGGTCTGTGGGCGCTGCCCATCGGCTGCCGGGAGTGGTGAAGTGGGAGGGAACCGAGCCCTACCGCAGGGGCTTTTAGCTGCCCTGTGGGAATAGGCTGGACTCTGAGGGCAGTGGGAGCCATGGAAGATTCTGGGGGGAGGGTGGTCCCTGGAGCAGCTTCCCCGGCTAATACAGGTCCGACTGATTGTCTCCTCCGAATACTGCGCTGTCAGTCTCAGAAGGGGAAAACAGAGACCCAGGAACGGGAAGGTGTCTCTGGCCCACAGCGGCCCCTGCCCCAGACCGGCGCTGGCTCCCGGCTGGCAACGCAGGGCACCCAGGATCTGGCTGAAGGAGTGACGACTCAGTGTTGTTTCCCTGCGGGGCAGCCTGGAGGCGGCCAGGATGTGGGCGGGGGCCCAAGGGCTGAGCCGGGGAGGCTCAGAGTTTATGAGCTGGAGACGGCCGCTGAGTCACGGGCCGCCCGGCACACACAGGCTGTTTCCCAAAGAAATATTGGGGAGATCCTCTAGGACAAAACAAAGGCTGGCCAACTGCCTGGGGAGCAGGGAGACAGCATGGGGCGGCTTCCAGAGCCCCTCACCCTAGGGCGGCTCCTCTCTGGAGGACCCAGGGGTCTTGGAGTGGTGGGGGAAGGCGCTGGAGCCCACAAGGCTCAGGGTGACCCTCCCCGAGCCCGCAGCACTGATGATTTCACCCTGTCACCTCCACAGGCTGGGTCAGGCCGGGCTGTCCCTGGCTGGGTCAGGGTGGGGCTGCCCCTCCTGGTGGGGAGCCCTTACTCTTGCTGTGGGAGCCATGGAGTTCTGGAGCTCTGTCCCCAGTCCCCAGGACTCCCAGTGATGCTCGAGATGCACAGCGTGTCCTGTCACTGCTGGAGTCTGACCTTCTGAGGGATTCAGCCACAAAGAGCCACCAAGCCTCTGAGTGGACAGGGGACACTTGGTGACAGCCAGGCAGGTCCTGTCACTTGCCTGGTGCCTGCGGCTCCAGACCTCATTCATCCTTCCGAGTGGTCCTTGTCTTGGTGCCACTCGACGATGTAGACAGAGCTGGGGCTCTGGCCGCGTGGCCTGCAGCCTGCCAGGGTCGGGGACGCAGGTCGGCTCCAGGGAGGACGCTAACTGCTAGAAGCCGTACGGGGCAATCCCTGGGGATCACCTGGAGAAGACGGGTGATGGCAGGGGCTGGGTGACAGGCCCCTCAGGGCCCTCCAAAGCGGCCCACGGCCACATGTCCCTTCTGTGCTCTGGAGGCCCGGGCAGGTGCCAGTCCTCCACGGCGAGGGCAGGGTGGCCGGGGTCTTTCTCTTTCTTGGGAAAAGGTGACCCCGAGTGTCCTAGGTGGGTGTGTTGGGAGATTAAGAATGGGAAGCCCTTGGGCAGCCATGGGTTCAAGCCCAGCTGGACCATTCTCTTACGCTCTCTGGCCCTAGGTGTCTCCCCAGAAAGTGGGGACAACGTGGCCCGTGAAAGGCCTGCAGGCCAGGTCCCCTTTGTTTCAGGAAGGGCCTCGCCCTGCTGTGCCCCAGGGAGGCTCATCCCCAGCAGGTGCAGGGAAACAGGCCGGGGATGCGGACTCACCGAAAGCCCACAGCTTTAGCCCAGAGAGTGGAAGAGCCAGAGACCCAAGGCCCTCTGGAGGGGAGTGAGGCTCAGGTGGGCAGAGTTCTCGAAGAGAGTGAGGACGGGGTGGGGTGGGAGATGTTCTGGAAAGGAGGGACCTAGTTCACGCTGCACAGCTAGAACTCGGCCGCAACCTGCCTCCTGGAGAGGTGTCTGGGCACTTAACAAGGACCGGTGCATAATTATCATGGGGCCGCACCCCGAAGCCCTAGAGCTGTCCCGGGGTGACTCCTGGGACCACCACCCCTGGGTTCCCCCCCAGTTCCTTGGACCACTCTCCGTGCCCCATCCGTCACCCACGAGCCCCTTGGACCGCATCTCGTCCCACTTTTCCTTTTTACAGGGGGAGGAATTGAAGTCTAGAGAGGGATAGAGACCCGCGCAAAGCCACACAGCGAACGGGTCACTGCAGATGCAGAGCGGGGGGCTGGGCTTGGGCTTCCAGTCGCCCTCAGACTCTTGGGCCCTCGGGCCACCCAAGAGACCAGGCCAGGGTTGTCCGACCTCCCGTTAGACCTGGTGTCTGGGACCATGAGAACGGTCTTGTGAGTTCAGTGAGGCTGTGGCCCTGGTTCTCGGTGGGACACAGGGTGGGTGTTTGGTGCCGGCAGGGCTCCTGAGGCCCCGCAGAACAAAGGGAAGGATCCCTTGAGGAACTGCAAGGAGGTACAGAGGTGCTGGGCTCGTCTGTGAGAAGGCTGAGGTGGAGCCCCGGGTCTCAGAGGGGTGGGTGCAATCCAGGAGGACTTGCTGGGGGAGTCACCCAGCCCCTACTGGGCACATACACGGCAGCCGGCCCTGCTCCAGCCCCCTCGCATGCACGGACATGCATGCGTGACACACAGACGTGCACGCACGCCCTGTCTAGCCTTTTGGTTAACGACCAGTCGCCTTGGGGGCACGTGCCGGCCCGCCCGGGCACCCAGCCCGACCCTGGTCTTGGGTGGAGGAGAAGAAGAAGAGATGTCTTGGGCGGCGTCGAGTCTTTCCTGGGCCTGACCTCCCAACCCAGCGGGCCCGAGGGGCAGGAGCCAGGAGCTCCTCGTTGGCCCCGCAGGCCTTCCCAGGATTCACCCCGGGCTCTGCCGGGCTTGAGGACGGAGCCCACTGAGCTGGCCTTACCTTGTCGGAGAGTGAACCAAGGGCAGGGGTGGGCTCTGCTTCCCAAGATCAGATGCTGCTGCAGCCCCCTCTGAGCCTCCCCATAGTCTGGACAGGTGTTCCTCCTCCTCCCGCCCAGGACCTACCCCCTCACCTGTTACCAGCCCTGGGCCACAGAGCCAATCCAGGACCTGCTGGGAGAATGGCCGGTTTCCCCTGGGGCAGGGAGGACAATGGAGCTAGGTTGCTGGTTTGGGGGTGCCCCACTCCAGTCCCTCTACACCGCCTCCCCTGCGCTCTCCCAGTGCTCCCGAGGACTCGGGATGGGGACTGGGAGGTCTGGTGCTGGTTGTACTGCCTTGGGACCTTCTATACCCTGGGGTCAAGGAGGAGGCAGAACTTTTCAGTCTGTCTGGGGCAGGGGCTGTTGGATGACGTGGGCTCCAGGGAGAGGTGAAAGGAGGCCTGAGCCCCTGGGCCTTCCCCACAGCCTCCTGAGGTCTGGGGACATGGTGGGAGGTTCTGGAAGGCGGCGCTGCCATGCAGCACAGTGGCAGCGTGACCCAGCTCTGCTGACCGCCCGCTGGGCATGACCTGCGGTCTGGAAACAGTGGTCCAGGGGTCGGTCGCTCAGCAGCGGACCCATTTATGGAGCGGTCGCCATGTGCCGGGCGCATGCTGTCCCAAAGCATTTCCGGTATCCACCAAACAGCCCTCGGTGGGGAGCACCCTTGTCCCATCCTGGCTGGCCAGAGAGGAACTGTGAAGTCCCCTGCCCAAGGTCACAAGCTAGGAGGGGATGGGGTTGGGTAGGGCCGGCAGAGCCTTTGCTCAGAAGCTTCGGGAACCCACCCCAGGCCCGGGAAAGAAGGCACTACCCAGCGCAGACAGTGCTGGGTCTGAGGGGGCTTGTAGGTCCACGTCCCTTTCTTCGGGCAGCTGGATCCCCCAGGTTCTGGAGGCCCAGGGCCAGGATTCCCATTCCCCCGGGGCTGGGCGGGGCTGTGGCTCCCTCGGCGGAGCCACACTGGCCAGCCCAGGCTAGGAGCCGGCCATGGCCCCCGCAGGGCCTCAGGACCCGCTTTCTATTCCAGCTCTTCCTGGCCTCTGGATGGCCCCGTGGGACCGGAACTGCCGCGTCTGTGTATGTCTGTGTGGTCAGCCGGCCTCTGTGGGGCGGCCCTGGGCGTGCAGGCTCTACGGACCTGAGCTGCCTCGCTGGCGCAGCTGTGGGAGCAGGAACCGTGAGGGGGTGGTGTCCGTGCAGGGGCGCTGCAGCTGCCGTGGTTCTCAGACAGCCCTGTCCACCTTCCCTCGTGGGAGGTAGTGAGCTCCCCGTCACTGTAAGTGGCCAGAACAGAGCCCGGATGGGCACGGCCCAGAGCTGCTGCATGGGCATCGGCCCTGGGGGACAGGAGGACTTGTGAACTCTGAGGTGTGGGACACGGAGTCCCCAGGCTCTCAATGTCACTGGTTCTAAGATTCTGTGACTCCAAACTTCTAAGTTGCCATCACTTTTAAGAGCCTGGGGCTACTGGCTCCACTGGCATCTGCATACAGAAAGTCAGACCCTGGGGCATTTCCTCACCCCAGCAAGGCCAAGTCCCTTCTGACCTCCAGACTTTGACCCCAACTCTTCTCCATGTGAGAATGCTTTCCCACTTCTTTTTTTTTAAAAGATTTTATTTATTTATTTGACAGATAGAGATCACAAGTAGACAGAGAGGCAGGCAGAGAGAGAGGGAAGCAGGCTCCCTGCCGAGCAGAGAGCTTGATGCGGGACTCGATCCCAGGACCCTGAGATCATGACCTGAGCCGAAGGCAGCGGCTTAACCCACTGAGCCACCCAGGTGCCCTGCTTTCCCACTTCTTTCTAGATCCAAGTCCACCCACAAGGCCGCGTCCTCCCTGAGCCCCGCCTACTACCTTCTCTCGGCCAGTGTCCCGAGGGCACTACGGGCCTGCCTCACTTGCCAAGTCGGATTCTAACTGATTGTTCAACTCCTCCCAGGCAGGGCCAGGATTTTACTTGTTTCTCCCTCCGTGACGCTCAGCACTTGTGCGGGTCTACAGTAGGAGCTCAGTAAATCCAGCTGGTCACTCATTTAAAAGATGCGGCAAGAAGGGCAGGGCTTCAGGCTACCAGGGCCCCATCACAGGCACCGGGCTCCTCTTGCTTTTACAGAATTCCCCAGAAAGCTCCCTGGGGGATATATACCTCTCTTATGAGCGGGAAGTTCTTCCTAGTGTCTAACCACATTCTCTCCTGCTGCAGCTTTGTCTTCTCTCTGTGGGTTTTAGGGTTGCTCTCCTGTCCTCTCTTCTGAAGGGCCAGGCAGCCCTCTCTTGGTGGGTGAAGGGCACAGGGCAGGGTGGGATGTCCAGTCAATATTGCCCTTCTTGTTGCCGGTGGAACAAAGGCTCAGAGAGGGCAGGGACCTGAGGCCACCCAGCTCGCGGGAGGTGGAGCCAGGATCTGAACCAGGCACTGGGGACGCGTGAGTCCCCACATCTCTGCATAAAGCTCCTCCTGCAGCTGACGAGGCACGGGGTGGGGCGGGTGATAGGAGCCTGGGCGGACCCCTGTCCAGTCCACTCTGCCCACTGCCCTGAGGGGCGGGCAGCTGGTGGGAATGGGCAGCGGTGTTATTTCTGTTGGCCGGGACGGTGGCTTTCCAGAAAACTGGTGCCAGTTCTCTGGGTTGGCGGGTGTGGAGTGTCAGGGAGCGGGCGGGCACTGCCCAGTGGGCAGCCTGGGCTGAGGTGCAGGCCGGATCCCATCACGCCTTCACGCCCCCGCCCCCCGCCCTGGGATTCCGAAATCCACGCTCCTCTGAGATGGGAGAGGGTGTCGGGCGGTCTGACAGGAAGCCCTCCCTCACATCCGCGGCCTGAGCCAGCCTGATGCTCTTTGGAATCTCTAGGATGACTTCTCACGGTGGGATGGTCAATGTGTTTGACGGGGGAGTGCGGGGGGCGGTGGGGGGACCGCTCAGCCCCGTGGGGATGTTTGACAGTATTTATTGTCTTTGAAAAATCAGCCAGAAATGCACGAGGCCCGAGAGGTTCACGGAAGCGGCCGTGGGTCTGGCTGTGTCCTGCATTTTATAGAGAAGTGAGCTGCGTTTGGGGGGGTCCGTGCTGGGGGTGGGGATGCCTGCTCCCCACAGGGCCAGGATCCGCAGCCTTGCTGATGGGGTGCAGGGTGGGGTCATTCACCACTAAGGAAGTACCGGCCCCCCCAAATCATCCTGTTCTGTTGGCCTGTTCCCCCAGAGGCCTCCTGGGGAGGTTGGCCACCCGCCCCTGCCTGGCGTCACCCTCTGTCAATGGTGGGGACAGGCCCTCTCCACACCCTGGCCCCAGGGCACTTAGCCACGAGAGACTGCGCACTCTCCCATGTGGCCCCTCCAGGGCCCTGGTCGGGTCCTCAGGAGCTTTGGTGAGAGGGCGCCAGGGCCAGACTCACTGTTCAAGACCCGAACTCAGGTCCCAGTTTGGCATTGGACCTGCCGTGGCAGCGAGGGGCGGGGCTTCACGGCCCGGGACCTCAGCTTGCTCACCTGGCGTAGGGAATGATGGTCCCTCAGCCCTGCCAAACTCGAGGGTCCCTGTGTGTGTGGGGTCAGGTGTGGGGCAGGGGCAGGGCTCCGTGTGTGACCCGGGTCAAGGCTCAGTGATGACCAAGGTCAGAGCTTGTGTGACCAGGATGGGACTCTGTGTGATCAGGGTTCAGCATGTAGCCAGGATCAAGGCTCAGTGTGTGACTAGGGCTCATTCTCGGGGGGAGTCAGCGGTCAGGGCCCCCAGTCTGGGCACGTGCCACCTGCGCATCTGACCCGGGCGCCTCTTTAGAAAGGATCTCACACATCACAACAGGCCCGTGACCTCCGTGCCTTGCCCTGCCTCTGCCCCAGGGAGGCTTCTCTTTCTGTGGGGAACAGGGAGGTGCCAGAGGTCCTACCTGAGGCTCTTCCCAAGCTGCTCTCTTTCTTCCCATGATGCTGCTGGCACCTGGGATCGGCCGGCCGGAGGCCAGAGGGCTGGACAGGGTTGAAGCCTGAGGCAGACTGAGAGACAGGATGGGGCCAAGTCCTGTTTGCAGGCTGTCGGGACGGCTGTCCCTGGTCAAGGTGCCTTTTCAGGGCCAGCAACCTGGTTCCCTTCCCCACCTGACCCTGGGGCCAGTCAGCGGGACAACAAGGGTCAGGCTGCCGGTGAGGACTGGGGCTCCGGCCCTCCCCTGTCCGCTCTCTGGAAATGAGCCTCGCGTCCTGTCGCTGCCCTCCATCCCCTTCCCTGGGGGAGGGGGGTGGGCCCAGGAGCCTTGGATTTGGCTGGGAGATCGGTCAGTGGATATGTGGACACCGGTGGGCGTGGTGGTGATGGGGACAGCGGGCACGGCGATCGGGAGGGCGGATCCGGCATAGCCCCCTCGGCTGGCCCCCATGAGCTCCACCGTGCCGGGATCGCTAACAAGGAGGAACACTTGTGATGCCCATGGGGGGTGGGGTGGGGTAGGGGGAGCCCCGCAGGGTGCCTGGAAGGAGCGTAGGGGAGTGATGGTCACTCCTGGCAGGGCTGGGCCCTGGCCTGATTCAGGAATAGCCCTTCTGTGCTGACTTAGGAGGCCCTAGAAGACAGGCCCTTGGAAACCCCACACCAGGACTAGGGTACTGGGACTGACCCCCACCCCGCCCCTCAGGGGCAGCGGCCCCTCAGCCCCAAAGCTCAGACATCAGAGTGTTTTGTCCAAAGGGACCGCCATGCTGTCCCACAGAGTTGGGGCGTCAGAGCCCAGACGGACTGACCGCTGCTCCAGGGTGCCGCTCTGTCCCCATTCCCTGGGCCCTCCTCCTTCTGGGGCCAATTTCTGTTTCTAGCCTGGTCCCCGGGTGGCTGGAGAGACCGGGGTGGGGCCTCAGACGAGGCGAGGGGGACATTTCAGGAAGACAGATTCCGATCCAAATCCTGGCCCTGCTGCGTCCTTTCCGCTGTGAGTCATTTAGCATCTCCGAGCCTCGGTTTCCCCTCAACCGTATGATGAGGACGGTAATACCTGGTGCCGCAGTGAGGAGCGAGTGAGAAAACAGACGTGTTTTGGGGTCCACCTCATGGCCGTGCGGGCCTGAATGCATGGGTGTGTATCAGAGTCCCCTGGAAGCTTCCATCCGATGCTTGTGCCTGGATCCTGGACAGGCAGATTCAAGTGGTCTGGGCAAAAGCTTGGGAACCAGCATTTAAACCAAAACCTCCCCGGTGATTCTGTAGCCAAGGAGCGATGGCCACTGGGCTGACCTCGGTTCCTGCCAGGGCACTGGGATGCTGGTCAGCGTGGACACTGGGGTGTCAGCCTCTTAGGTCCCTGCTTGCAACGTCGAACCCGGCTAACACTTAGTTACTGCCGGACATTAGTCCTAGGTGGGCATCACCTCTTTGCCTCCCCCCTCCCCCCCCCCATCTCTCCATCCTCTGTCCTCTGTCCCTCCAATCCCTTCAAAACAAATGGACTTTACTGTGTCCTGGGCCCTGTAGATAATTCTTTTTCCCCTCTGTAAATCAAATCCTGTTTAAATCCTGCTTGGGTCCTTGCAGCCAGCCCGAGCCTCCGCCGTGGTCTGCACCTCGTCTCCGGCAAGCGGCTTTGTTTAAGGCGGCTGACACTCCTGCTAACCCCATGTGTTTACAGTGTCCGCAGAAGCTCCAGGTGTGGGAGGAAGGCCTCTGAGTTTATTCTGACCAGAGAGAGGGTGGGGACCATCGGGGGATTTCAGGGCACCCTCCTGCGCAGGGGTCTCAGGCCACACTGTCCCCAGCCCTGTCACTGTCCGCTTTTCACAGGTGAGTCCCCAGATTATTTCCCCGGAGGCTCAGAGGGGACCCTGCAGACCAGAGACAGACCTGAAACGTGGCCCCAGGCTTCCAAGTTCCCGCCCCTGACCCCCAGAGGAGGAACCCAGGAAGGCTTCTTGGAGGAGGTGACATCTGAACTGGTTGTTGTGAAGACTGAGGAGGAGGAAACGGGTAGGTGGTGGAGGGAAAGGTATCAGCAGCAGGGGGAAGCCTGGGCAGTGCTGTCCAAGCAGGGGTGTGGCCAGAGGGATTGCAGCATCGGGGAAGCCGGAGGTCCTGGCTGAGAATTCTGGCTCTGCCTCTTCCCTGCTGTGTGGCCATGGGCATGTCACCTGACTTCTCTGGGTCAGTCCCCTCACCTGCAGAGTGAGGGCTTCTCAGGGTCATTGTGAAGAGGGAATCACCTAGGAGCACAGGTAGGAGTCGTGCTCTAGAGTTCGGACCCCCCCCCGCCCCTTGCCGCAGGCATAGAGAGCCGTGGCAGGTGACCCGACGGGGCCACAGGCGGACACCAAGGCTCTTGCCCCTTTTCCAGAGAGCGCTGGGTTCTGAGCTCCTAAGGCCTTTTCTGCATGGCTGGGTTGGGGGTCTACACCGCCACTCTCTGACCAGTCAGAGGCCCCTCCCTGCCCCCAGCCAATGTGGATTCAGGGTGGGCAAGTCTAGCCTGATTTAGGCCAGGGAGATGCTGCCAGAGGCAGCCTTGTGGGTTCTGTGCACTCTCCCGTCCCTGCGTAACCACGTAGCCTTTTTGTGACCACGAGGGAAACCACGGAAGACGAGGAGAAAGAATGTCAGAGAAGCACAGCCAGAGCCCGGGGGGTCCTGTGCCTGGAGCTCACCCTGCCTTTGTGCTTCCCGGCACATGAGATCAGAACTTCCCTCCCGGGAAGCCAGCCTGCTCCTGGTTTCTTTTCCTTGTTCCTGGAAGTGCCCCTTCCCCCCAGGTGGCCTACAGCATGTCCCTGGAGCTTGAATCCAGCCATGCTGGTCCCTGCTTGAGGCCCCTAGGGGCTGCCAGCCCTCTACAGGGCAGCCTGCGCTTCCCGGTGTTCCGCTGGCCCCACGGGTGGGGGTCGTGCACTGCAGCCTCGGTCCACCCACGCTGGCTCTGCCGGTCCCTGAACACACGGGGACCCATCTGCGTGGGGGGCCTTGCTTCGCTGTCTTGCCTACGGCCTCCCTGAGACTCACCTGTGCTGTGTGAAGGGGGGTAGCGCTCGGGACGGCCTGGGGCGCCTGCTTCGTCCCAAGGGCTGACGTCTGGGGCGCGGTCATGCTGAGTGTCGGGGTGCAGGATGGTGACCCTGAGCCTGGGAGGGAGGAGCCACACAGAGCGGCACCTGCCAGGGGCTCCCACGCCCTCTGCCTCCCCTTGCCCTGTTTTTGTTCAGGAGAAACTGAGGGGCATGAAATGACCCATTTGACAGGGCATGGCCCGGCAGAGCCACCAGCTTACAGAATCCCAGAGCATGTCCATCACCCAGAACGACCCCTGAGGCCGGGCCAGCGCTCATCCGCTCTCTGGGTCCGTGAGGTCGCCTGTTGTGCACGTTGCATGGGTCTCTGTCCTGCGCGCACGCTCCTTCATGTCTGACTCTCACGCTCAGCACCCTGCTTCCAGGCTGGTCCCTGCCCGCTGCGTCCGAGCCAAGGGGCTTCTGCTCTGGAGGGACACGTGGCCTTTGCAGCTCCTTCCCTCAGGGACCCACCCCAGGGGGCTTCCGCACCACCGCCCCCGGTGCACGCGTGGGCACGTTTGGTTGGCGTCCTGCTTCCAGGTTTGGCTACATCTGGGCGCCTCCCCGCCTGGCTCTGTCACCCGCGGTCCCCGTCATCTGTGGTGGGTGGTGGCCTCGCCTCACTTCCTCTGGCTGCCCAGGCAGGTCATCCGCTCACATCCGCACCGGTATGGAGGGCAGGCCCAGAGAGAGGGAGAGAGAGAGAGAGAGAGAGAGAGAGCGCGAGCTAGTTACCTAGCCCGCCCCCCCTCCGCCGTCCTTCCTTTTGGTATTAGGAATCGGGCTTGTCTCTTCCTGGGCCTGATGGGAAGGACCCCCACCCCACTCCATGCACGCTTGAGGCCCTGCAGAGCTCTGACCCCGTACCTGCTGGGTTTCTTCCTGCATGCTGGTACCTATGAGAAAGTTTAACTGAAGGGGATTCTATACTCTGAGCGAGGATTCTGTACTCTGATCGGAGATTCTGTACTCTGATGGGGGGTTCTGTACGCTGATTGGGGATTCTGTATGCTGATCAGGGGATTCTGTACGCTGATCAGGGGATTCTGTACTCTGATGGGGGGGCTCTTGTACACAGTTGTTTCTGCCATGCATATTTCCCCCACAGAACTGGGGGTGTATGCAATGAAGCTGTCAGAGGCTGAGCCATGTCTTGCATGGAGGGACCAGACACACTTACCCTCAGTTGTGCCCACCGAGCTCCCGGCTCCTCCTGTCATGGTCTCCTTCCTGACCCTGCGAAGGGACCGGCACAGGCCTGGACTTAGCAGGTGCTCAGCTGTACAATGCTGTGTTTGGGCAGAGGCGGGGTGGGGCTGGGCATGGCCGGGTCGCTCTTCCCTGTAAACCCATTCTGAAGAAAATCCCCAAGAGCAGTTTCAGTGCTTCAGCGCCCAGGACAGTAGGCTGGCCTCCTCTCCAGCGGGGGCATCTCTCCACTGTTGAAGCTGGAGGGGCCCCCAGCAGGAGTTGCTTACCTCCAAGAACAAGATGCTCACCACCTCACCAAGAGTAGGGTCCACTCTTGACAGTTTTTCTCTAAGTCCTAGGCGACTGTGGGAGTCCCTTACCCCCGCCTCCTATCCTGAACTCACGTGGTTCTTCACTACCTTGGGCCACTGCCCTAGCTTTGTTCCCCCTCTCTCATGGGGTGCCCCCTGAATGTGTCTTCAACATGCCGGCACTGGGTACTCAGTAACTACCAGCTGCAACCCCAGAGCCCCAGCTAATAAGCCATGGCCTGAGCCCTTGGAGGACACCCTGTGCACGCCGAGTGAAGGCTGTGCATGTCTGCATGGTGTCCGAGGCCCTCTGCCACGGGGACGCAATGACTCACCGCATGCCCCGATCCTGGTGGTGCCAGGCTGCCTACGTGGTCCTGATGTGCCATGCATTGCTGCCTTTCTACCTTCCTCCGTAGGCACCGTTCCCCTGTCTGGGCTGCCCTGCCCGCCTTGGGGGCCTGCAGCATCCCACAAGCCCCCACGCTAGTGTCGCCCGGACCCCGAGTGTCTGTCTGCCTGGAGGGTGGGGCCTGTGGCTTACCCGCAGAGCCTGCAGACAGGGAGGGGGAGACTAGGGCCACTTGGGTGTGTGCCCTGGGGATGGTGGGCACTCTTCCAGGCCAGGGAACCATACCCGATGTCCATGTGGGCTCTCCTGGTAAGTGGTGGGGCAGGGTGCAAACTCATGAGCTCGGGTTTGCTGTTGAATATTTGGACACTCCTGTGATGGGGAGCTCACTACTTCATTAGGCCACATCAGCAGTTGTGACAGCTTCCTGGGAATGCGGGCCTGGCCTTGCTGCAAAGTCTGCTGCAGGGGGTAGAGGGTCAGCAACCCAAGGTGGTGTGAGGTGGTGGGTGTGATGAGTCGTGGGGTTCCCCTCTGCCGCGGGGCCTCCGGAGCTGGGGCTCTGGCAAACCATGCTGCCCTCTGGTGGCCGCCGCCTGCCGCAGCTCCGGGGGTCTCTGCATCTCCCCTGGGGGGTCGGGGGGGGGTGCGGCCCTCTCCTCGCGTCCCTGAGTGCCTGCCGCTGGGCATGCAGGTGACCTGGGCGGTGAGTGGACCCCAGGCCCTGTGGAGAAGACAGACAGACACACACACACAAATGGGGAGGATGGTGTCTTCTAGCTTGGGCAGGCCTGGCGGTGGCCTCCACAGTCCCTGGGCTCGTGCGGGCCCTGTCCCATGGGTGGGGGTGGTTAGGGACCCCCAGTTCCATCCAAGTTCCCGGGCCTGGACCCACTGTTGCCAGGAAGTGTTAACGACCCTCCAGGTTTCACACCCGCGCTGCTCGCTCTTCCCACAGATACCACCAGAGGGCGTGCGTGAGGCGTGCTGGATCCCAGAGATGCCACCATCAGTCCTGAGGCCCTGGGGGGCATCGGGATCGTGGGCACTGTGGGTGTCTGGGCCCGCTCACTGGTGGGAGCCCTCGCCGAGGGGGTCCTCCAGCCTCTGACGATCTCTGCTGCACCATCCTGGGTGGAGGACGTGCGTGTGCAGTCTGGGATATGGGCATGGCCCGGAGTTCCCAGGGGCTCTAGGTACGGAACTGGAAGTCACCAGGTGCAGGCTCAGATGGGCCCAGGCCCGCAGGCTTGGGTGGGGGACACACCCGGCTGTGGCTGTCGTCGGGGAGGCCTTTGCACACACACTGGAGCACTCCTCTGGACTCAACGGGCTGACGTCTGCTTGGTGTGCAGAACCTCCTTGAAATTCTGACGCCCAGGACACACCCTTCCTGATTCCCAGACCTGGTGGGTGCTCCCGGGTGCTTCCGGCCGCTGTCCCAGGGCCTGAGCTCCTCCTGCCTTTCCTGCCTGCTCAGCGGCCCTGCCCTTCCTGCACTGACTTGGGGCTGGCCCGTGTGACCAACGGGAGATGGGCACGTGTGCCTCTAGAGGCTCGATGATAAACGAGAAACCTTGCTCCCCGGGATCGCTCAACCTGGAGGGGAGGGGCCAGGGCCACCTGAGACCCCAGGGATGCCCAGCTACTAGGAGCTCCTGACACCCCCCGCCTGCCCCCGAGAAAGGCCCGGTGGTGACTGGTGGGTCGGACTGCCGGTCTGAGCTGCCTTGCCTCGCAGCCTAGTTAACCAATGCCCAAAGAAAATCTGTCATCACATAAGTAACACGAGTGAGTTACCGGAGCTCGGGAACGAGAGAAACAAGCACAGCTCTCACTGCTCCCTGGCCTACAAGCCTGTGCTCCCCAAGTCTGGCTTCCTCTTCCTGTTCAGCTCATGGTGGCTCCCTCGTATGCCCTGGTGGCAGTCTGCAGTGGGGCCTTGGGGTGCAGGACGTGTATTTGGGGTGATGCCCAGGGCCTTCTGAGAAGCGTTCAGGTGCCGCTTCGAAGACTTGTCGCGGACCGGAGGATGGGGTGTGTCCCACTGGCGAGGCCTGTCCCGGGCGGCTAACGCCTTCAAGGCTCGGTGCCTGCGGGGGTCAGGTGCTGTCGGGGTGCGCTCAGAATGGGCCCCTGGGGCTGAAACGGCAGGGGCAGAGGGTGTGACACGGCCACCCGAGGCCCTTCTTTCCCGAGGCCCTTCTCTTGTTCCTCGCCTATACGTCGTACCTGCATAGAACTTCCGCTTTTCCCTGCCTTGACTTGAACCACGTGCTCTTTGAGGATGGCCCTCAAAGGACAGTCCTAAGAACGTTTACTGAGCACCTGCTCAGGACTGGACAGAGCTAACCTGGCACTAACCAGGCCGGTCGTCTCCTCTGAGGTGGGAGCGATCGCTGTGGCCCCACTCTCTGGATAAGGAAACCGAGGCTAGGAGAAGTTAAGCAACAGAGCCCGCCGGGGGAGGCTCACACGTGGAGGCCAGTGTCCGCGGAGGGCCTGCGGCCCACATGGCTGGCGCTCATCCCCTCCTTGTGGCCCTGCTGCTTCTGGGGCCAAGCCTGCTGGGCTGGAGGCTGCTTTCTGGAAATCCACTTAGCACTGACCTCATCTTTGTCCTCCTCCGAGCTAATCTGCTAATCCTGCCCACCCCGTGGGCCCCTGCACAGTCTGTCTCCCCCTAATCCATCTCTGAGGGGGGCCTCCTCTCCACTGCGCTTGGGGTGGGGGGGGTTGGTGGGGATGGGATCTCCTGCATTCAGCGCTTCCCGATTCCAGGGGGGATTCTGGAGCCTGGAATTCAGGCCTGGAGTGTGAATCTGTCTGTCCTTTGCTCAGCCATCACCTGCCTTCCAGGGGTCCCTGTGGCTGCTGAGGGTGGGCGGCTGGGGGAGAGCAGCCTCCCCAAGAGGTGGTACCAGAGCAAGCTTCCACCTGGCTGGGGGAGGAGAGGCTGGGCATTTGGCTGGGCGGAGGGCAGGGGGCATCCATGGACCGGTGTGGGAGGAGACTTGAGACTTGCTTCTGTGCCTACTTCTCTGGCCTCGTGCCTAGCCACGAGCCCCCTAGGAAGTGCTGATCCAGAAGGAGACCCCCTCACCAGTCCCCAAGGGGCATCTCAAAAGTCTCCCCGGGGGCTGGCTGGTGGCTGAAATGGCCCAGCCCACGTGGCACAGGGAGACAGGAAAGTGTTGGGCCTCACTTTTCTCAGGCCCCTCTGCGTGGGCGCCCGCCCTGGAGGGCTGAGGTCCCCGTGGCCCTGATGACCGCCTCTAGGAGCTCACTTCCAGAGGCCCCCCCCCGTACATGAGACTCCAGTGCGGCCACTGGGTGACTGCTCTGCAGGCCCCATCCTTCCGGAAATCCCTCCCGCGGATCTGGGGCTCAGCCCCATGGACAAGTGGGTAAGTCGAGGCACCTGTAAGTTTCGTAAAACTGTTGGCCTCCGGACCTCTCCCGAGCTCGGGGCCCCTCCCCCTCCGTCCTCACTGCCCCCTCCATCCTCCCCCCGGGGCTCAAAGGAGCCGCAGTACATCCGCACTCCTAGCCTTTGGTAGCCTGCCCCCGCCAGGGGCCAAGGTCAGACCCCGGACCGCCCCATGGCCACGCCCCTTTCCGTCTGGGCGGGGCCTCCGGGGTGCGCGCGCGCGCGCGACTGCAGCGTGGGGAGCGTTCCCATTGGGCCGCGCCGCCCACGTGACCCGACGGCGCGGCCCGCGCTCCCGGGGCCGGGGTCGCGCCTGCGCGCGCCGGCCCACGTGCACGCGCGCCCCCCTGCCTCCGCCGGTCGAGCCGGCGCCGGGACCGCCAGGTCAGTCTCCTCGGCGCGCGCTCGGCGTGGGCGCGCGGCGCGGGCGCGTGGGGCCGTGGGCGCGCAGGCGGAGCGTGGCCGCCTCTTGCGCTGGGCGCGTCCCGGGACCCCGCGGCCTGGCTTGGTCGCTGCTGCTGCTGCTGCTGCGGGAACGCGGGCCTGGGCGCGGCCACGTGCAGGGCGCTGGAGGCCGGGCTCGGGGCCCAGCCCGTCGTTCCTCCCTTCCCCGGGGGCGTGCAGCGGGACGACCCCGGCCGGAAGAGCTGAGCCCGCTCCCTTGTCTGGGGGGGCGCGTGACCCCGTCCGCAGGTCGTCCTCCCGAAGTTGCGGCTCGGGGTTCTGGTGCGGCCCCGGTCCCTACTCCGCTTCTTCATGGGCGTGGTCCCGGGGGACCTGGTCTTATCAGAACCCCAGGGGTTTCCCTGTCCTGCGGTAGGACGGGGAGGGCAGCCGACGTCCCCAGCCGATGTTCCCGGAGGCTGAGCTCTGCGGCCCGGCTCAGACCCTTGCCGGGGCTGGTAGCCTGGCAGTGCCTCCCCAAGCCCTGGCCCCGCTGCGGAGCCGCGTCGGCAGCCTCGCGCCAGTGTCGCAGGCATTTCACAGGTGGCTCCGCACACGCGCCTGGGGCTCCGCTGGGCAGCTGCGGCTGGGACCGGTGGTGTGCCCAGCTGCGAGCCGGCAGAGCGCAGCCCCTGTGTGGTGTGGTGACCTCTCAGGCCGGCGCCTGGCCCATTGGCTCTGGGAGAGCGGGCCTGACGGTGGCGGGGGGGTCCAGGCCAGCAGGTCACAGTACCCGTGGCCACCCCAGCCTCTTCGCCAGGCCCTGCGCCTCGTCTCCTGGCCTGCGGGCTCTGTGGTCAGCTCCGCACCTGATAGTGGGTTCGGGGCCAGAGCAGCCCGGGGGTGGGGACCAGATGGGGTCCGTGGAGGGGACCTGTGCTCTTCTTGCCCAGCGGCCTCTTCAGAGCTCCGTGAAGGTGACCTCATGTCCTCCCGTGAGGTTATTAACCCCATTTCTCAGATGAGGAGACTGAGGCCCAGTGTGGTGGAGTCAGGTCCATTTCCCCTGCAGATCTAACCAGGGCCTTGGTTTGCCCATCTGTGAAGTGGGTGCTGTTGGACCCACCCTGCAGGCTGCTGTAAGGAGGTAACGGGAGAGGCTGAGTCTGGGCCTGAGGACGGCATGGGTGTGTCTCCACGGCCCCCCCTCCCGGCCACTCTTCAGGGAGAGAAGCTGCCCCTTAAATGTCCCTAGCACGACCACTGCACCCCGTAGTTGTTTGCTCAACACTTACTCTGTGCTAGGCCCCGTGCTGGGATCGGGTGGGTGTCAGGGGTGAGCCTCAGGACTCCACTGGCTGGAGGGGGACAGGGCAGGGCGTGTGCCCCCCCCAAGTGCTCAGGGTGGTGGAGGAAGATGCCGGTGGTGAGCAGATGGGACCTCCAGTCTGTCTCCTTGGCTTGCCGGCTCTTCCTTGCCCTTGCTGTCCTCCAGGACACCTTCCCTGACCTCCGGGATGGGGCTGGGTGCCCCAGCGAGTCTCCTCTGTCTCCTCCGTGCCAGCTTGACTTCCTGCCCACGTGGCTGGGAAGAGGTGCGCACCATCGGCCTTGGCCAAGCTGCTGTGAGCCCGCCCTGCTGCCCAGTGGGGTGCACTGGCAGCACACAGGCCTGTGCTAGGGGCCTTGGGGGCTCACATCCAGATGGGGACACTGTGCCTCACTGGCTGGTGGACCCGAGCGAGAGGGTGGGTCAAGGAGAAAGGGCACGGGCATGTCCAGGCAGCGTTTGGCTGGAGGGGCAGAGCTGGGAGCGGCTGGGGCTGTGGTTCCAGCGATGGCTGATGGTTTCCCAGAGACCTTGAACTTGCCGTTACCCAGAGGCTCCAAACCTCACTGTAGGCAGTCACCACACGGTGCACCGGGGCTTCTCCCCGCTGCCCGGCCCTAGCCTGTGCCTCCGTCTGGGATGGCCTCCCCACCAGCTGCCTGGCATCCTGCCTCCACCCGGCCTCCCTCGCTGCTGTCACCTGCTCCCTGGAGTCCCCGCTATGCCGTACTGCCCCTCGGGGCTTTACCCATGGCCGGCAGGTACAACAGAGAAGGTGGAGCTAATCAGGAGGGCCTGGATTTAGTTTCTTCCCAGGAACCATTGTCTCGGCCCTCAGTTTCTGCATCTGTAGAATGGGAGCAAGGAGGTGAGGGTCAGTCTTGTGGGTGGACCGCACCCTGGCACTCAGAAGGTGCGTGGGAACACCACTTCCCTCCTTCCGACCTGGACCAGGGCCATGGCCCTGGGCCTTCTTGTCAGGGGTAGGAGGGTTCTCATCACCTCACCCATGGGGGGCAGGATCTCATTACCCGGGGGTGCCCCTCCACAGGGCCGGCACCTTTAGGGTCCCCGGGTGGTTTGGGATTTGGGTCAAAGCAGCCAGTCAGGCCTTCCTGTCTCCCTGGGCCAGCAAACTGGGGAGCCTACTGTGAGCTTGGCCCCAAGAGGTTGTGAGCAGGACTGCCCAAGCTGGAGGTCACACATGCAGGGTGACGCTCACAGATGTGCTAGGAAGACGTTGGATAGGGGTGAGGGCTGGCAGGTGGTGGGGAGGGGGTCCCAGGAACGGCCGGTGTCAGCTGTCAGACCTACGCCCGCCAGGCTCATCTCCCGCCGGAGGTCCCCAGGCCTCCAACACTGCCGACCCCTCTGTCCTGGGTCTTCTGGCCGCCGCCATTATGGTGCTCGTCCTGGGTGCCTGGCCTGAGTGCGGTGGGGTCTTGCATGGAGGCAGGACCGTGGAACGTCACCACAAGCCAGCAGCGGGGAGGGCCTGCGTCCCATGCTCAGGAACTGTCTGCTGGGGGAGGGGCTGGGCTGGGAAGTTGGCTTCAGGGCCCCACTCTCCTGCTGGGTGACCCTTGAGGTGGGCGTCAGTGCCATAGTCTCCCAGCAAATGAAGGCTGGACCCGATCAGGGTCTGTCAGTGGGTCATCACCCTGGGTCACTAGGTGCTCTTTGGGGGGCAGCACACGTGTCGCTCAGGACGTCTGGTGCCCCGAGCAGGCACTGTTGCTGGTGTGGGCAGACGGAAGGTGGGGAACTGGCCTCGCTCAGGTTCGGGGGAGCCGCGGAGTGTTCTAGAGCAGGGGTGGTGGGGTGGAGCGGAGCCTCGAGGTTCCGACTTCCCTGGGCTGTGCTCCCAGGAGCGGGAGCATCAGGAGGGCGTCTCCCACCGTAGGGAGTCTGGGCCTTGAGTGCTTAGCGGGGCACTGATGTGCTGGGATGGGGCTCTGAGCCAGGATGTCAGGAGACGTGCTGCCGCAGGCCTCCGCAGCGTCCAGGCATGGCTACCGGGGCACACGTAGTCCAGGACAGGTCACGGGCTTCGGGCCCGTTCTGGTTCTCCTTAGGGCTCTCAGTTTCCCCTTCCGCAGACAGGGGGGCTCTGATCTGCCTTCTCCAGCTCCACCGTCCCCACAGCCCTTCCCGGGAGCGGCAGGAGCCCGTTCCCACGGCCTCTGTGGCCGCAGAGACCCCAAAGCCGGGGCTGGCCCAGCCGGTGGAGGCGGGCTGACAGGAAGGCGGCCCTGCCCTGTCCCCTTCCCATGGGGACGGTGCTCCCAGCCGCTCTCCCGGCCCCGCGGCCCCTCTTGTGACTCAGGCTTCCTGGAAGAGGTGCGGGAGGGCACCGAGGATTCCCCTTCCGCCACCCGCCCAGGGTTCCCCCGCTGCCTGCCTGTCCCATCCCTGCCCTGTGGCTACACGTGGTGGGCTTGACCTCTTCTGTGTCGCCCCACCCCCAGAGGGCGCTCCTTTCTGATGGTGCCCCCCATCATCTGCTGGTGTGGGGACCCCGGCCCCCTCCTCACGCTCTGGCCCAGACCAGGGCCTGCCAAAGCAAACATTTCCCTGCTTTCATCTCCCTGCCATGCTCAGCCACGCCGCTCCTCTCGGGCTGCGCTCTGGCCGGCTGCCCAGTGGCCCGTCTGCTGGGAATGGCCACGCGGAACTCAGGGGCTGTCTGGGGGTGCCTGGGGCGCTCCACGGTCACCTCACTGTCCTCTCCGCCCCTCCACATGGTTTGGAGGAGCCCAGAGCCCTGGTCCCAGCTCTGCTGGCCTCTCTGGTGACCCGCGCCTGCCTCTGGGCTTCTTGAGCCTCAGTTTTCTTGTCTGGAGAATGGGGTGCTTGGAGCACACTGTGGACCTCACAGCAGACTAGACGGGAGGTCAGGCCTTGGTGGGGAAGCTCCAGCCGCCTGAGCCTTGGGGCTGCTTCCCGCCCCGCGTCTGCTCTGTGTGACCGGGTCTCGCCCGGCATTCCGCTCGCCCTCGCCAGGGGCCTGGGACCTGGGGAAGCGCGGCCGTTGGTGCCTTGGCTTCTTCAGCTGGCATGCTGGGCTCTCGAGCCTGGGCGGGGTGGGCCGAGAGAGCACCACCTGCCCTGGGGCTCACGTCTGGGGAGGGGTGACACTCGAACAGGTCCCTGACTGCATCGTTGTGATTTAATCCAGATGTCGTGATGTTCCGTATAAAAACCCACACAGCCCAGGCAATCTCTGATGGCGGTGGGCTCCGAGCTCCTGGGCATCTCAGCTTGACTTCGTGGGAGCCGACCGCTCGCTCTGCATCTCACTTGAAACGGGCCGCTTTCCTGATGGCCCCCATGGACCCGGGTCTCTGGGTCTGGATGGACCCGAGCGTGTTAGTCAGCGCCCACGCCCGTCACCTCCATCTCGGTGGCTGTGATGTCGGCTGGAGGATGCAAGCTACTGGCCTGGCCTCACTTCTGCCTCCCCGTGCCCTGTGAGGGGCTGCCCAGGCCTGCACTGGCCCCTGGGGAATGGGTGACGGCAGAGAGAGGTGGCCCTGACCCTGGGAGTGTGGGTGAGCAGGATAGCAGTTGCTTTCCTAGAGCGTGTGACCCTCCGAGTCTGAGGCTATGGTAGATAGGAAGTCCAGGTGAGCTTCTGGGAGGAGGCCGCATCTGGCCCGGGGCGTGAAGGATGCGGGCATCACAGTAGGAGGGAGGGGCTCGGGCCGGAGTTAGCCAAGTCGCTGGGGCAGCTGCGTTGTCAGCCACACTCTGGGGCCTCCTCACAGCCAGCTGCTTCCCCAGGTGGGGGCTGCGTGTTTGGGTTGGAGGACCCTGCTCAGGGCAGCAGTGTGGGAGGTGTGCTGGGAGGGAAGGTGGCCTTGGCGGGGCTTGTGTGGTCCTTGCAGAGTGGCGTGGAGCCAGGACTGTCTGTCCCTCATTTACAGACGGGGAGCCTCCTTGTGTGTGTGGGGCGTGGGGAGCGGACCCCATTCCGGTACAGCCACCAGCTTGCGCTCCCCTCTCTGGCTTTTCCTTAGCTCTGAAGCGTGGCTGGGAGGGCCTGCCCCCCCCCCCCGCAGTGGGGTGAGAGCCTGATACAGGGGCAGAGAGGAGGTTCTGCCTCAGGCCTTTGGTGTAACTCACCCACCCGTGCCTCAGTTTCCCCCTCTGTACACAGGGGTAGGAACCCCTTCCGTGGGGGTGTTGGGAAACGTAAGACGGGCAGTGGGTCCAGGCAGCCCGAGGTGCACAGTGCGTGCCCTGCTGATGGGTGACACAGCCTCCCCCACCCCCGCACCGCTCTTCCTAGACCTCCGCGGCTGGGGTGTTCCCACGGCCGGGCGGCCGCAGGAAGCCATCTGGAGGCCTTGTTTTCCCTCCCCCCAGCCTCCCTGGCAGGAAGTCACCGGAAGGGCCGTCCCGAGGGGCCCCCAGGCCTGTGAGGACAGCCAGTGGCCGGGGGTCCCCGGTGGAGTGTAGGGGGCAGGGACGGACTGGGGCGGAGCTGGGTGCTCCCAGGCCCCCTGCGGCACGTGGGCTGGAGTGCGGGTGGAGCTGTCCATCAAGTGTGTCCGTCTGTCTGTCCAGCCTGTTTGCTACCCTTCCCCCTCCACGAGCCTCAGATGAGGCCCAGCATGGCCGTGGCCCATGAAGTCCCAGCCTCAGTCCTGGGGGGGCTGTGTGCTCTTTGAGGAGGGGTGGGGTGGAGGGAGTCGCAGGAGGGGCCCCTAACCCAGGAGACAGGGGTGCGGGGTGCAGGTGGAGGCTGTGGTCTCTGGGAGCGTGGCTAAGGGGGTGGCTGTTGGGAGGGGAAGCAGAAAGGTGGGCAGGGTCTGGGGGCTGGATGGTGACTGTAGTGGTGGGGGCGGCCCGAGACCCTGTTCTCCTCACCCTCCCCTTCGAGACCCTTGGGTCAGCCGGCAGGTCTGGACATGCCTCCAGCAGGATCAGGGTCTGGGCTTCCGCCCCTTGGGACGTGCCCACTGCCTGGCCTGAGTGTGGCTGGCTGGGCCTGGGGACAGTTCCCACGGCCACTGCCAGCTGGGCCTGCCCAGCCTGAGGAAGGACGCTGACCCCAGCGGGCCCTTGGCCGCCTTGTGCCCGCCCGGCCTCCCGCCTTCAGGAGGAGCCTGGTGGGCTGGGAGTCTGATGGCCCTGCCTGGCCTGCCATGGGGAGCAAGGGGCACCCCCGCCTGGTTTCTTCCTGTCTCCCCTGCGTTCTCACTGCGTTCCCTCCCCTTCCCTCCCCTCCGCTGCGGCAGGCTCTGTCGTGGGGTCTTGCAGGCAGGGTGAGCGTCTCCCCGACCCTTTCCTTCCCGTGAGGAAGTGAGCGTGAGAACCGGGACTCTGGGCGGGCTCTGGGCTCCAGGAGCACCACGGCCGGGAGGCGCGGCCATCAGCCGGTCCTGGGCGAGGCGGGATGTTCCAGCGGTGCCCGTGGGCTGAGGACAGGCGCTTGTGGGCCTGTCCCAGGAGGGTCACCGGCTGTTCCCGAGTGCCTCCTGCACGCCAGGCCCACTAGTCTGTGACCTAGCCCCACAGCTGCCCTCCAGGTGTGGGCAGCCGGTTTGTAGAGCCCGGGCTGCCCCCGGGTCTGAGCGTTGCTGGCCTCGCCCCGTCCCGTGTGCCGAGGTACTAAAAAGTGTATAAAAGATGGTTTGCGGCGTGTGTGCCCAGGCCTGCGGGAGGCTGTGGAGGTGGGGGCCGGGGTCGTGGGGCCTGCTGAGAAGCCCTTAGAGTGGGAGAAGCTTGGACGGCTGTTGGGAGGAGGGGGCGCTGGGCCAGGAGTCCAGAACCTGGGGAGGCTGGCCTGGGGACGGGGCTGGCCTCAGCTCTCCACGCCATTCCTGCCTGGGTACAGCACACTCTGTTGACGGTGCAGGACAAGGTGGGGCTCTCCACTCACCTCCCCTTCTGCAGGGGCTCCGCGTGGCCCCTGCATCAAGGGTAGAAGATTCTAGATGTGTGGGGCGATCTGCTTGGGCAGGGCTCCTTGATGACCGAGAGCCTCTCGGTTGCTGGCGCTATGATTTGTGGGCGCCCCAGGGTCCCTGCCAGGTTGCTGTGGCCAACTTTGTGGTCTTGCCTGCCATGAGCCTTTTTCTCTACGAGCTCCCTTGGCCCCAGAGCACAGCCGTGGACGGCGTCCACCCGGAGCCCAGTGTCTGTGCGCCGGTGACGGACGGGGCCTTCGAGGAGGTGGGGTTGGGACGGGCAGGTGGAGCCAGGAGGGAGTCCCAGAGCGGAGGCAAAGGCCTGGCGACAGGATAGGATGCTCTGGGGACAGAGAGTGCGCCTGGCACAGGGCACGGCAAGGGCAAAGGACTGGAGGCGAGGCCGGACATGGCCCGTCGTCGGGACAACAGGAGGGCAGGTGAGGCCAGAGCAGAGCGAGGAGGGGTGTGGGGGGACAGCAGCCGGCGGTGGGGCCTTCGGGGGCGAGGGGACTTGGGCGTTTCCTTTGAAGTGGCGTGGGTATCATCAGGGGCTTCAACCCTGAGGGACCGTGTCAGCAGGGTGACACCAGGTCGGGAGTGCAGGGGAGGGTCGGGGTACCCAGGACGCCAGGGTGGGGGCTGGCTCTGGGCAGACGCTCCCCAAACTCTCGGTGACCTCAGGGGGCCCAGGCACTGCTGTCTCACTTGTCACTCCATGTGGACTCTCCTGCCCCTGTTGGGGGTTCTGGGGAGTTTCTGTTTCCTCCTCTTGTGCTTGATTCTGTGACACCCCTCGATCTGGGGTTGCAAAGACCTGCCTCTCCCCGCCGCTGCCCTGCAGTGATTCTGAGAATGGGGGTCCGCCAGGGCCTGCCTTCCCCGGGGGGCATTTCCTGCGCTTCGCCGGCAGCCTGGGTCACCTTTCTGCTCCCCGCCCTCCTGGCCTTCCCTTGGGCCGTGCCCTCCGCCTGACCCCCAGCCCATTTGCCCTTCTCAGGGGGAGCTCTCAAGACTGGAGGGGGCCAGCGTGTCCTTCGCTGTCCTGCGGGGTGTGGTCCGGCTGCTGGTGTGGGCAGGCCCACGCGCACAGGCCGTGTGTGGCTGGCCGACATGGGGCCTGGTGGTGTCTCCCCGTAGAGTGTCGCTCGTCTCTGCTCTCCCGTCCCGTCCTGGTGCTGCTGCGGGCTGGGGTTCGCCTCTGAACCAGCCTTGCCTCGAGAACGAGCGAACCTGCGGGCTGGGCTAGCTCCACGTGCGGCGGCTGCGTCTGTAGCTTTTGAAGCTGCTGTGACGAATCTTCCCCTTCCCTGAAGGCCGGCCCTGCCCAGCCGGCCGGGGACCCCGCAGGGCCCCCTTTTACCTGCCTGGCTGCCGGGCCTTCTGTCCCTCCCTGGCCTGCTCAGCGCCCTCCACAGCCCACTGCGCCCCTGCTGGACCCAGGAGGGGGCTGCCCAGGTGCTCCCCGCCACCCCTCGCCCCTGTGCTGCCACGCCCACCCTCCTGACTGGACCCCCAGGCCCTGCCACCCCCCATACCCTGTCTGCCCCTCCCTGGGTTTTTTCTCACACTTGGGTGCATGAGGGACCCCACTCGTTCTGCTGGGGAGAGGGTAAGCCCCCTGCCTCTGCGGTACCCCTGGGTCCTGGAAGCACGGGTGATTGTGGGTGTCCAGCCTTGCTGTCTGGACAGCGCACAGTCCCTGTGGGGTTCAGGGGGACAGACCCGCGAGTAACCCAGCTGTTCGTGAGCTGAGCATGATCTCCACGTAGGGGAGCCAATAAAGGGGTGCAGCCCTAACCCTCAGAAGCGTGATGTGGAGATCGGGGAGCCACACCCCCAAGGCCACGTGGTGCGTGATTTCACGGACATGGCAGGTCCGTGGAGATGTGCTCCCAAGTGGACGAGTGCCTGCCAGCGGCTGGGCGGGCGGCGGGGGTGGGGGTGTCTGTGGGGGCAGGTCCACAAGAAGTGTGGGGCTGCTTGTTGGGGTGATGGAAATGTTTTGGTCTTAGGTAGTGGTGATGATCACGCAATACCGCGGAGATGCTAGAAAACGCCCGAGTGTCTGGTTTAAAATAGTTAAAATGGCCAATGTCACGGTCCGTGAATTTTATCTCAGGAAAGCCATGGAGCCTGCTCCCCGCGCCGCAGAGTCTGGCCTGCGCAGGTTCTCAGTTAAAGTCTGCAAAATAGGATTAGCCCGGCTCTGCCCCGGGTGGCCGGCAGGGCTTAGAGGAGAGCGGGCAGCGCTGCTAGGCTGGCGGGCACTCAGCGAGCTCCGGAGCCGGCGTGGAGCCCACGGCGTGGAACCCACGGCGTGGAGCCGGCCTTCCCCCCGGGCAGTGCCCGTGTTGGTGAGTCTGGCGGCGCGTGGGGCCTGCTTCGGACATGTCTCTCTTCTTGTGCAAAGTCTCCTGCCCTCCCTGCTTTGTGACCCCTCCACTCCCGGTAGTCCTGTCTGGGTGGGGGGGGTGGGCACTGCTGTGGGGCTCCTACTGCTGGGGGTCTGCAGAGCCCAGCTGGGTGCGGGCTCGGGGCCGTGCAGCCCCACACGGGCTCTGCACCCCTGGTCGTGCCCTGTCTGCAGCTCCTGGAGGAGCGGCTGAGGGGCCAGGCGCGGGAAGTGGACGGGATGCGGGCTCGGTCACTCTAAAGCAGGGGCAGGCTACAGCCGGAGCTAATCCCGCAACCCTCACCTGACCAAGGTGGGGGCCCCAGGCAGAGGACCGGGGCTGGGGGTTCAGGGTGGCCTGGCTTGGGCTCCGCCTCCATCTCTGTGTGGTGGTCCCCGCCCTGACAACCGGCCGGGCTCAGAGATGGGCCGAGCCGCACAGAAGAGCTGGAGGCAGGGAGGCCTGGCCAGGAGCCTCTCCCACCCTCGCAGCTGGGACTGGGGCGTGGGGCTGACCCAACCCGGCGTGTTGCTGAGGTTCTGGGAGGGGCCGTCTTTGCTGGTGCCTGGTATCCAAAACATTCTGGAAACGTGCTGCCGGCTGCCCTGCCCCCGCCCCCCCGTCCCAGGCCATTGCATCTATTGAGGAATAAAGGCTCTGGGACATTTTGCAGGAAATAAAGCCCCTTCGGTATCCCAAGGAAAGCCCTGGGGGAATCCCCATTCTGAATGCGGGTCCTCCCACGGGGCTTAGAGTCCCGTCAGAGTCCCCCTGGGTGTATGGCACAGAAGAATCATTCCAGGGGCTCAGGCAAGGCTGCTGGGAAGGGAAGTGTCCCTGTAGATCCTGGGAGAACGGCCACCAGCAGCTCCATGAAGGAACGGCGTCCGGCGAACCCATCTTACAGATGAACAGACTGAGGCACAGAGACCCTCTGGGAGCTGTCACGACCTGAGCAAGGGTGTGGGGCAGAACCACACTGGGGTCGGGGTGATGGGAGGGAACCCCTCCTGCTGGGCCCGTAGAGACCCCGCAGGGCCTGGGTTTGGGGAGGCCCCACCTCAGAGTCTCCTGCGCTCCGTGGGCCTCAGGCTCCCATGGGTGGGACGGCCACGGGCACCCACGAGGTTGCGACGTTGCAGGGTGGACACAGCGCTGTGCACGGTGGGCGTCACGCTGGCTCCCTGGGGCCTGGGTCGTCGAGCCGTCCTGGGCTGCGCGTGCTCAGGGTTCGAGCTGCTGAAGAGCAGGAAGCGCCACTGTTGTTTCAGAGACGGGACACGGTTCTCCGTCCACCCAGGGCTCCAGCCCGGGAATCGGCACCCGGCGACCGCTGCAGATGCCGGCGGGGCCGACACGGAGCTGAGACGGCAGCAGCACCGGGAAGAGGAAAGTAGCAGCGCCGGGCTCCCCACTGCCCTGGGGGGCCTGTGGGCCCCTCTAGCGTGTGTCCTGGATGCAGCAACCTGCCCCTCTTGCGCTGGTTCTCTGAGGGCGCCGGGGGGCTGTGTCTCGCCGCCAGGCCGACCCAGAAATAGCCGTGACCTTCCGCACCCAGCTTGGCAGCGCCCAGGGCTGCGAGGCCTACGTGCGCCCGGCGGAGTCCTCCCGGGGCGGTGGGGCCGGTTATTTTGGATGTGGCCTCCTGAGGCCAGGTCAGAACTCTTTCCCGTGGCTCCTGAAGGCCCCTCTGACGCGCGTCCACCAGGGTCTTGGCCAGCAGCCCTGGCCACCTCCGTGATCTTGCGACCCCTTCCCGCCCGCCTGACCCCTGGCGGCCTGCGTGCTGGGTGGGGCGGGGCAGGGGCCTTGGCGACGGACGGCGGCGATGGGTGTCGGGGCTTCCGGGAGCCCTGAGATCTGTTGGAGGGCCGGGCCTCGGTTTCCGGATCAGGGGTTGTTTTAAGGAGAAAACACAGAGGCAGTGCCCACCTGGGCTGCCTCAGCCGCGCATAGCTGTGGCCTCGGGCAAGTCAAGTCACTGACTGCATGGCCAGAGCCTCAGTTTCCTTATCTGTGAAAAGGGCTGATGGCTTCCTTCAGCACAGCGTGAAGGATGAATGTGGGGAGGGGTCTCCGTGTGCAGGGGTCCTGGAGCCTTCCCCTGTTCTGCACTCCTGGGCACGTCCCTCGGGTGTGTGCGGGTGGTGAGCCGAGCCGCACCTGAGCGTGGACCCGCGTTCTAGCTGGGCCGCAGCCTCCTTTTCTGGCCCGGCTTCGGGTGCGGTGGTGAGCAGAAGCGGCTAGCACGCCTTCATGCCGCAGGGTCCAGTTCCCCGGGGGCCGCCGGCTTCCGGGGCAGCTGCTGGCCATGTCCTGCCATGGGTCCAGGGTGGCTGCACAGGTACAGGGGACCGGCTGCTGCATCTGTGGGCAGACCCCCTCCCCTGAGGGTGCTGGGGGGTCCTATCCTGCTTCCTGGTTGGGACTGGGGCACAGCAGGCGCAGCGGGGAGGGGCTGACCGCCTGTCTGGTGCCAGCTGTCCTCTGACACCCTAGATCTCCCCCAGGACCTCCTTCTCATCCCCCTCGGGGATGCTGACCTTGCATGGTCCAGGGCCAGAGGACGAGCCAGAGCCGCTCCTCCAGGGGGAGGGGACTCAGGCAGGCGCAGCAAATGCCCCCCAGTACTGGGGGTCTTCTTAATGGAGCCTCCCCTCCCATGGGTGCCCCACCCCTGCCCCCCAGGCCACGGGACAACTCTGTGGGCACCGGGGGGGCATGTTGGGGGGCAGCTCTTGTTTTCCCCCCTTGAGAGGGTCTGTTATATCCAAGTTGTGCAGACGACCGAAAGGCCCAGGGAGGAGAAAAGGTGTGCGTGGGGGCACAGGCAGCCACATGGAGGACTTTCTCAGCTGTCGGGGTATCCCAGGGCGCACCCCGTGGGGCCTCCAGCTGGTTCTGGGGGGCAGGGACTTCCTCTGGGAGGCCCCATGGACCATCCAGGAGGCCCATGCCACCACCCCGGTTCTGAGGACCCCAGGTGCCTTTTGCCCGTCGAGGGTCCCTGTGTGTGTGTGTGGCGGGGGGCATGGGAGTGGTTGGGCTCCACCTGGTGGACTGGGGAGGCCCAGGGCTCTCTGGACGGCAAGGACTGGGGGCCTCCTCTGGGCCTCCTGGGGCCTCTGCCTTCCTGGCAGGGGCTTGAGCTGGGGGCTTGGTGGGTACAAGGGCCTCTCAGGGGCCGTTGGCGCCAAGCGAATCCGTGAAGCTCCCGGCTCCGCTGGGACACCGTGCCCATTCCGGAGGCTCGGGGGCATGGTGCCAGGAGTCGGCATCAGCCCAGTGGGGCCCAGGGGGAAAGCACTGGGGACCGTGGGTGCAGGCTAGGGCAGGCTTTCGAAGCTCTTCGTCCTGTTAGAATCGGAGCCTAGGAATTCCCAACCCAACACCGTATCCTCCAGAGTAATGGGCTGTAGGCTGGAAACTGCTGCCAGATAACCAGACCTCCGGGACTGGGGCTCTGCAAGGCGGGGAGGCCGAGGTCAGGAGACGACCCCTGGGGACAGGGGGGTGCAGCAGGGCCTGCTGAACCCTGCTTCTAGCCTCCCGGGGCTCGCCTGACTGTGTGTGCCAGTGCATGTGGTGGAGCCCCATGGTGGGGGGGATGCCTGGGAACCTGCCTTTCACCAACGGGGCAATATCGGACACGCAGAGGAGTCCAGCTGTGTCCTTGCTAAGACAGGCGGGCTGGGGCCCGGGGAGGGGCAGTGATAGGCCCAGGGGCCACAGTGGGAGGGCTCTGACCCTCTGGTTACTAAGGCAGGACACCGGGTCTCCCCATCCGTGCGAGGTCCCTGGCCGTGTGAGACTTCTGTGGTCTGACTTGGGAGTCTGGGCAGAGTCTGGGCAGAGTCCTTCCAGGCCTAGTGGGAGATGGGGTATGGACCGGAGAACAGAGACGATGTGGCGGGCCACCGGGCGGCATGGTGGCATAGGGGAACGGGGTCCCCACCCTCTTGGCATGGGCGTCTGGTCTGGACACCCACCGTGTGCACCTTGACAGAGCTGCCCCTGGGCTGCCACACGGCTTCGCAGTCACACTAGGTCCTGCTGAGCTGCTGGCTTGGCCGGTCGTCCTGTGCCGTCCTGTCTCCTCAGGCCTGGTGGTCCACTCGTGGACGCTGACCCTCTGCAGTCTCTACCCTCCCTTGGGGAGATCTGAAGGGGGCTGGACGTGGCCCTGCCCTCCAGGAGTGGTCCAAGGTGCACATGGCCTCTGGGACTGGTCCAGAGAGGGGTGGGGAAGTGGAGGGAGGGCTGCGGGGGTGAGGAGAGGTTCATGCGGTGGGAGTTGGGAGAGGTGGGAGGGAAGAGGGCCACCGGATGGAGACCAAGGCAGGGACAAGGGACAAAGGACAAAGGCCTGGTGGCAGGTGTGTGAGTCACAGCACCTGGCAGAGGCTGCAGCAGATACAGCGGGCCAGCTGGGTGGCTAAGGAGGGCTCTGGGGCCTGGCCAAGGCATGGGTCAAGGCCTGGGCCCTGGGCCACTGGGAAGGGGCTCTGTCTGGGGCGGGGTTGGCCGGTGGGCAGCTGGCAGGTGCCTGGTGGGAACCAGAGTGGGGAGCTGTCTATGGGCAGATGTCGGGACGGGCTGGTGGGGTAATGGGGCCGCCGTTCCGGGGCCAGGTGTGGAGGCCTTTCCTGCAGCTCGGGAGGAATTGCCCCTGCTGCTCACCTGGTGGGGAGCAGGCCGGAGCAGGGACTTCTGTGACCTCTCTGGGCAGGGCTGGCCTGGGCTACCACCCCCACCCCCATCTAGGGTCTGGGGAGAGAACTTCATCCTTCCTGGTGCCATCCCCGCTAGGGTAGCATCCTGGGGGGAGGAGGGACAAGTGACACTGGGCCTCAGGGACAGGAGCACCCCTCCCCCACTGGTGGGGTTCCCTCTTCTTCGCTTCCTTGGTATTTTTGTGGGGCCTTGAGGCCCCCGCCAGGGTGTGGTGGGCTCACTGGCCTGTTAGCCGGCTTCCCTGGCTTCCTTGTGGGGGAAACGGACAACAGGAAGACCTGAGGGCTGGGCTCGCGGGGGCCCTGGGGAAGCGTGGGCAGCTCTCCGGAGCCCGAGAGCAGTCTGGGGAGGGCCCTGGGGGGCTGCTGAGGTTGGGGGCAGCCTAGAGAAGGCTAGGTTGTTTCTGTGTGGGTGGGTTGGGAGGTAGGGGTGCACTGAGTGCCCCCTCAGCAAGGGAAGGGTCCTGGAACCCCCTTCCCAACCTGCAGCAGGCAGTGGGGAGACAGGCCAGAGAACTGGGGAGCCCCAGGCTGTCCCCCTGACCCTCCACTCTGCCGGCTGCCAGGCTGGGCTGCCAGGCTGGGCTTCGGGGCCTTGGAGAGATCTCCAGGCTGGCTCTGTGCCCACTCCTCCAGCCCCCTCCTGGCCCCCTCGCCTGCTCCCTCCCTTCCCCCCTCCCCCTGCTCTGGCTGCCTTTAATTCAGGGCCCTGGGGACTCTCCGGCCTCCTGCAGCCCAGAGTCAGGCCCCGTGGGGGAGGGGGGCTCTCCTGCCCACTGCTTCCTGGGACCAGGGTGCTCGCCTCAACCTCAGATCCCTGTCCCAGCCCCACTACCCTGCTTCCAGGCAGCCCTGGGAGGGGGGCAGTGCAGTGGGAGCCAAAGGCTGGCCAGCGATCCTTCTGGGGCTGCCCCAGCATGCCCCCGCCTCCCTCCCGGCACAGTTTACCGGCGATCAGGGGCCTTTGACGCGGGAGGGCGGGCAGCCCGGGCGGGGATAAAGCTGGGCGGGGGTGCGGCGCCCCAGGACTCTGGGACCGGGAAGGCGGGAAGGCGGGTGAGTGACCGCGGGCTCCCTGCAGCTCTGGTCCGGTGGGGAAGGTGGGGCTGGCAGAGGCCTGGGTGTGGCCATCCCTGGGGCAGACCTCAGAGCGGGGCCACAGGGGTTCCCAGGCCTTTCTGCTCACACTCAGGTCAGCTGGAGCCTCTGTCGAAGTAGGGGCGGGTGGCCCAGGGATGGACGCTTCTCCTTCCAGAGCCCGAGCTGTCCCGTATTGCTGTGCGCCCGGCCCGTGGCTCAGAGGAGGGTCCCTGGAACTGCTGGTCGGCTGCACTGTGGAGGGGCAACGATTTGTGGGGGAGGGGTGTCCAGGCCTGCCTCTTCTGCCCCCTCAGGGGAGCGGGGGAGGGATATGCAGGGCCCCACTGTGAACACAGTGCTCACATAGTTGATGATTTATTGCTGGCAGGGGAGTGAGAGGGGGTCCCGTGGGTCATCACAGCATGGCCATAACAGCTGGTGTGGGGCCCGTCCGAGGTCACCTGGTCATCGGGGTCCTTGGCGGTGCTGGGGGGCTCACCCTCTGGCCAGGCAGCTTCTGGGACCTGGGCTTGGCCTGGCCACTTGCTGAGATGCTGACTGTGACCACAGGCTCTGCCGGCTCGGGGTGGGGGTGGGGGGCACCTGCAGACCCACTTCTTCCTTTGGTTTTTACAGCAGCCTGGAGCAGGGGCGGGGGCGGCGGTGGTGCTAACCCCCCGGGACAACAGGGATCGGTGGAGCTTCAGGGCTGCGGAGACCCCTCCCCAGCTAGTAAACGGAGGCATTTAGGGTCTGTTGGATCCCCGGAGTCTTTAGCCTGAAAGCGGGTTTTCTGCAGGTGGTAACTGCCGGTGCCGTTATTAGACCATCACTGGCCGCTGTCTTGGGTTCGAGTGACCCCCCCTTGAGGCGTTTGGAAGTATCTGTGGCTTTCTAGGTTGGGTCACAATTGTGTGCAAAGCAGGAGCTGCTGGGCTCTGAGTTGAGGGCCTGGTGCCCCTCCTGGGGCACGTGGTGGGGGGTGGGGGGGTGGTATTCGCGGCCGGGCCTCTGGGCATCTGGGCATCGACTTTGGCTGCTCCGAAGGCCTCGCCTTGTGTTTACGAAAGCCGCCCTGGGCCCGGGCTCGCACAGATGGAGTTCGCATGATTCATCGGGTGGAAGGGAAGGAGCCCCAGGCTCAGCAGCGGGACGCCAGGTTTCTGGCGGCTCTGCTCCGCGTCTGTCTGGCCTCCGTGGAAAATGGGGTCCTGGTCTTTGGCTTCAGGTGGGGGTGTGTGCAGAGCTGGGGGTGATGGGATCATGGGGTGGGAAGTGGTTTCCAGAGTGGCAGCAGGAACAGGTGCTGGCGAGTCTGATGCCTTTCCCAGGTGGGGGCCCTTGCCGTGACCGTAGGGTGGGGTCCGCATCTCGGCCCAAAGGGCGCCGTTCCCGAGAGCCACTCCCAGTCTTGTTTCTGTCTGTGCCGTCCATTGCCTGACCCCCACCCCAGATGGTGGGTTCCCTGAGGGTCGGGTCGTGAGGGTTCACTCACCCTTGGCCCCAGTGCTCTCAGCATGGGCCCCGGAGCAGAGAGGATGCTGGGTAGGTACACATAGGAATGAAAACTCAATGGGCAAAATCCCAGCACTGAGGGCATCCAGGAGGACTTCCTGGTGGGGGGGATGAGGAGAGTCTGGGGGCATTCTGGACACAGACGAGAGGGTGACTGGAGGCATGGATCCTACAAGCCCCCCCTTGCCTCCTCCCACTTTTTTTTTTTTTTTTTTTACGATTTTATTTATTCATCTGACAGACCGAGATCACAAGTAGGCAGAGAGGCAGGCAGAGAGAGGGGGAGGAAGCAGGCTCCCCGCTGAGCAGAGACCCCGATAGTGGGGCTAGATCCTAGGACCCTGGGATCATGACCTGAGCAGAAGGCAGAGGCTTTAACCCACTGAGCCACCCAGGTGCCCCATGCCTCCTCGCACTCTTAAGCTGAGGGTAGGAGGGATGGGACCAGTGGGTCAGGCTGGAAAGTCAGAGCTTGGCTTGGGGCCATGGGGAGCCGCAGGCGGTGTGTGAGCCACAGCAGCGTGGGGCCATCATTGTATGTCCAGGTCTCGACAAAGGGGACTGGGGTGCTCACCAGGTGGGTGGGTGGAGGACGTGGGCGCTTGGTCCCGGGTTGGGTCTGGGGCTGGCGGTGGCACGTGCCCTCATGGAGGTGCCCACTGAGCTGCCCGCTGTGTCTCTCGATGCCCACCCTGGTGGGGAGAGCGGGCTGGCTGGTTAGAGGAGAGGAAGGGACGCCCCCCGGGATCTCCATCCCCTGATGGGGGAGCAGGGTGTGTGGGTGTCCTTCAAGGGCAGCCCTGTGTACCCCAGTTTGTGTCTCAGGTGGGGTCCTGAGCTCTCTGGGGGTCTTGGGGTACAGGACCCGAGATCGGGGAGGGAAGGGCAGTCCACACTCTGGGGTGGGATCCCTGGTCTGTGCGCTTCTCAGGACGGAATCTGTGTTCCTGACATCGTCCCCGGAGGGCAGCCACTGTCCTCCCTCCTTGCAGATGAGGGGACAGTAACGGCCTGTGGTCGCCGGTCCGTGACACCTCGCCTCGCAGTCTGACGTGGAGGCTGAGGAAACAGTCTGCGTGGGGTACCTGGGCGGGCGGGTGGTGGAAGGAAGTGCATGGTCAAGGCAGGGTGCAGGAGGGCCCAGGGGGCGGCGGCTGCTGTGTGGGGGTCGGGGGGAGGCAGTGCTCCCGCTGGCAGGAGAGCTAGCAGGGTGAAGCCGGAGCCCTGGTTCACCAGCCTCGGGGGTGGCCCAGGTGTGACCCAGGCAGCCTGGGAACGGAGGGCGCCAGGAAATGCCCCGTATGTGGCAGCTTAGGAAACTGAGGCACAGGGTGGTGTGAGGGGCGGGGTGACCCCTGGCTCGGGAGCGCTGCCTGCGTGTGGGGCACCCGTGGGGGCTGTCTGGGAGGTGGCTTCCCAGGGCAGGGGGCGGAGGGGTGGCCGGCAGCCCCATCTGGGGGGCTTGCTCCGGTGATTGCTTTCCCGGCGTCTCTGGGCTCAGCCCCGTGCCGGGCGCGGAGGGCTCGGTACTTGTAAATGGGCTGCACACGCCTGGTTCCCCTTCCTGCTTGGTGGGAGTCCTGAGGTCTGGAGCGGGAGTGGGCACACGGTGGCTGAAGGCTCCCAGAGCCAGTGCTGGGCTGGGGTGGCGGTGCTGCCCTGGTCGGTGGTGGTGGGTGGGAGGTGGGGCTTCCGACAGAGGGGGCTGTCCGGGAGGTGCAGTCCACATGCTGTGGCCCATGTGTCACCATGGGGTGTCACCGGCAGCCTGGCCATCAGGAGGGGCTTGCTGGGGCTGGGGGCAGGCTAGGTGCCCTAGCAGAAGGGGCACCTGTGGGGCACTTGGCCCCGCTGTCCCACAGCCACAAAGGGGTTCTAGCCCCTATCTCGTACTGTCCCTTTGTCTTCTTGACACCCCAGCAAGGCAAGCCTCATCGTGTCTGGTCACAGGCCTTGCTGGGTCACAGGCCTGGCTGCGCCCCGGCCCCTGAGCCCGAGTCCCGGCCCTGACCGGCCCAGCTTGGTGCTGGCCTGTGTGCGGCTCTGGCACCCGTGCCTGCTGTCCCTCCTGGGCTCACTCCTCCTGCCCTGCGTGGCCCTGCCGCAGGCGCCCCTGAGGCCTCGCCAGGTGAGGCAAGATGGGGCGGACAGCAGCTCGGAGAGGCGCCCTTTACTTCTGGTGCCTGCTGGGCGAGTGCTGTCCGGGCCGGGGGGTGCTCGGGCTAGGCCTGGCTGGCTCCTGATGGCCATTGGGTCCAGGAGACCCGGGTCCAGGAGACCCCTGCGGCCCGCCCAGCTGCGCTGTACCTGCACTATGACAGCTGGTGGGGAGTCCCGTGGCCTTACCCGCACTCTCAAGGTGCCCGCCCACGTGCCCGTCGGTTTCCGGTGGAGCTGGGGCCTGTCCCGGCAGCGCTGGTGGGCCTGTCCCGACAGCCCTCGAGGGTGACCTTGGGGGTGGGCGCTCGGTTTGGGGAGTCAGCACCATGCCCCCCCCCGGGCAACCTTAAAGCCACAGGTGTGGCGAGGCGGCCGGAGCGGGCCCAAGGGGCAGCCGCCCTGGTTCGGGGAGCCTGGTCTCGGCGCAGGCCTCCACTCCGAGATCCTGGCGGGCGGAAGAGGTGCCCGCCCCAGTGCAAACCGAGGCCCGCTGCCCCCAGCTCTGCTTGCAGGTGGTAGCCTGGGTGCCCCGTGACTGGCTGGGAGCTGGCACCAGCTCGGAAGGTGGCTTTCCTCCCTGGTGGCGTCTCCATCGGCAGCGGAGGCCACGTGCCCCAGAGAGGGCAAGCCCTGGCCCCAGGTCGCCCAGGGAGTCAGGGCAGCCAGTCAAGCCCTGATGAGATTCCAGGCATCTGCAGCGCGCTGGGCTCCACGCTGGGCTCCCCGCTGGCCGGCTGCTTCAGGAAAGCCTCCCCCGATCACCTGACCCTCCAGCGGGGCTGCCCTCGGGGCTACCCGCTGCGCTGGCTTAATCTGCTTGGAAGTCTTCCTCCTGCCGGTGCCCATCCCAGCTGCAGGCATTCAGCGGGCCCTGGAGGGCGGCCCTGATTACTCAGGGAGCTGCCTGAAGGCAGAGAGGTGCTGCCAAGGAGTAGTGAGCTCCCTGTCCCTGGAGGTGTGCGAGCTGGGGGACTGGGTGGCGGGGGTGACCTTCGAGTTCCCTCTGGACCTCAGGGGCTGAGATCCTCTGGACCTCAGGGGCTGAGATCCCGTGATGGGTTCTGGACATTTCCCAGATCTGGACCTCTGCCCAGAACGTTGGGTCATTTGTTCCTTCCATAAACAAGTGGGGAGCCCTTCTGGTGCCAGGCCCCGTGCGGAGGCAGCGTGGACTCGACAGCCTCCGTGTCCCTCCTTTGGGACGTGCCTTCCCTGGGGCTGGGACACTGCTCTAAAGGGCATGTGGCTGGAGGGAGCGGGGACAGGACAGGGATGGAGGGAAGGGAGGGCACTGTGCTTGGCCGTGAGGGGGGCTGATCCTTAGTGCTGCTGGGTGCAGGGCGGGAGGGCTCTGGGAGGGTTTCCTAGGGGATCAGGGCGGGCTGGGCCGGCTCACGACTGCCCCCCCCAACTGTGTGTGGACTTGGGCTCGCTCTGGGAGGATTCCAGGAACGGCTCCTGCTCTGATAAAAATAGACTTCTCCGAAGGGCTTGGGGTCTTGCCAGCTGCAGCAGGTGCCCCCCAGGCCTGGCCAGAGCGGGTGCCCCGGACAAGGGGGGGGAACGCTGTTGCTGGGGCTCAGGTCTATAGCCTGAGCAGCACGGTGTGCCCTATGTCTTGGATGCAGTGTCAAAGAGCTTGATGAGCAACTTTTACTGAGTACGAATGAGGATTCAGACTGGGGCGGGGGAAGCGGCTTGCCCAGAGGCCCTTTCTCCCAGAGGCCCAGAGTCGGCAAGAGCAGGGTCTTTGCGGATCAGTAAAACTCAGCCCCAACCGTGGTTCTTCTGCTTCCTGGCTGGGCAACTCGGGCGAGTCACACAGCCTCTCTGATCTGTTGTGTTTTATCCGTACAATGTGGCCAAGGTGTCTCGTTCACGGCAGGCAGCGTCGGAGGGGACAGCTCCTCTGAAAGCAGTCAGGATGGGAGGTTGGTGGCGGTGGGGGCGCCGAGTGCCCAGAGATGGCCTTCAGGAAGGTGCTGCTGGAAGTGGGGAGCTAAGAGCCCTGAAATGGGAGTCCTGGCTTGACGCCCACGTTGGTGCCAGATGGAGGCATGAGAATAGGAGCCCTTGCCTTGGGTTCCTCGAGCTGAAGGGCAGACCACGTGGCCTGGTGAGGGTGGGCCTGTGTGTGGGGCTCCTGCGGGGCCCCCTTCCTGCCTGCCTGTCCAGCAGGGGCCACGCCATGGCTGATGCTTTCTGGGTGCGTGTGTGGGGATGAGCCTGGAGGGGGCCGTGCTCTGGCCTGGGCGCCTGCCAGCACACCCCTGCTCCCCTCAGCCCTGTGGCTCTGACTGCCGACTGCAGCGGCCAGGCTGGCTGGCTGGGAGCTGGGCTCAGAGCCGCCTTCCCAGCAAGGCAAGGCCTCCCGGGACCCTGTGTGCTGGGGCTTGTGTGCCCTGCTCCCCTGTCTTCCGAGGGCCCCCGGGCTGGCCAGAGCAGACACAGTGTTGACTGTGATGCCAGGCTCGACTCTTGACGCCCATCTTCTGGGGGGCACTGCCTTCCTTACATGGCGCTCCCAGGAGGCAAAGCCGGGACCCTGCTGCTGGGGTCGGCTGGACCCTGGGGATGGCTCTACCTCGGAGCATTGCAGAGGGTCTCTTGGTGAAGGTGAGCGGGGTGTGGAGACAGCTCCCTGGTGACCCCGTGTGGGCTCTTAGTCCCAGAGCCTCAGTCTCCCCATGTGCACACAGCGAGGGGTGGGCAGGAGGACGGCGGGCTCCCCGGCGGTGGTGAGGGTTCAGTGAGGGTTCAGTGAGGTGTGGTGTTGGGCACACAGTAACACACAGGAAGGTGCTCCGGCCTGAGGTTGGAGAGCTGGGCAGGGGTCGAGCAGGCCAGGTGAGGGGTGCCTGGCCCTCAGCTGGTGGGCGTTGGCCTCCCCAACCCACCTCTCTCTGGCAGCCTCTTCTCCTCTGCCATGGAGACTTTGTCCTGCAGGCCTTTGCCTGTGCGGAGGTCCCCCAGCACCCAGCCCTGGGTAGGCCCCCTCTGCTATGGGACCTCCTCCTGGCAGGGGTCATCGGGAGCCCCAGAGGGTGCTGGGGAGGGTGTGCCTAGGGCTGATGGTTTCCTGCGCTGATGCGCAGAGGCAGGAGTCCGGCGCCTGGGAGGCAGGGTCCCGCCCCGTGGTGGTCAGCCGCCTCCCCTCTGCTGTTGCATTTCCCCTTCCTCCTGCCGCTTCCTCTCTCCTGCTCAGCCCTCCGCAGCCCCTTTGTTTGGCCGGGCACGCTGACCCGGCTGCGGTTATATTTAGGCGGCAGGTGTGGGAGCCACAAGAAGTCGGGTGGCCCGCCGGGCACTGGTCACCCTGCCCACGTGATGCCCGGGCACTATATATAGTTCCCGGCCGCCGGGCTGCCGAGCATCCCGGGGGGCTCGTGCGCCCCGCACTCTGGGTCTCGCCCCCGTGCCCGGCCCACCGGCCGGATGGAGGCGGCGGCAGACCGCCTGTGTGCGCGCACGTGAGTGAGCAGGGGTGAGCTGGGGCGTGCGGGGTGTGCTGGGAGGACCTCAGCCTCAGCCCGGGGAGGGGGCTGCACCCCTGGACCAGCCCCCACGCAGCTGGGGGCTCACGCAGCACAGGATGTGGTGGCCCCACCCAAGACCCTACAGGAGCTGCCGGGTCCCAGCCCTGCCCACGGCACTCCCACACCCTGCTTCACCTTTCCCGGGACCTCATGGAGCTGCATCGCTCCAGCGTCTTCCAGATCACCGAGGGACCTGCGTCGGGAGGGGCTGGCCCTCTCTGAAGCCCTGTGGGGTCCGGCAGGCCATGACCCGGCATGCGGGCGGCAGCCCCCGAATCTGGATTTCCCCTCTCATGACTGAGGGCGGTGTGTTCTTGCCTCCCAGACGTGAGCTTCAGGAAGCGCACGGGGTCTGTCTGGTCAGGGCCCGGAGAGGGTCCTGTTGCCTTTCCCCAGCCTGTTCACTCATCTGCAGACAGGGAGGACTCTGGTTGCCTAACGGGGTTTCCAAAGGGTGGCTGCTCTGGACCCAGCAGAGGGTTCCGTGCCGGGCTGGGGTTCCAGGGGCTGGGCTGGGGGGCCCCTGGCAGACGGGTTGGAGAGGACACATCATGTACAAGTGGAGCTCTTGCCTCATGGTAGTGGGCCTGGGGGATGGTTGCTGGCCAACAGGGGTCACCCCTGCTCAGGGTTCCTGGGGCCTCACTGAGGGGGTGTGGTGGGGAGGAAGGGCCCCTCTCGGGGGGTGGTTTCTGGGCGTGGTGGGGCCACGTGGGAGCACCTGGGTCAGCAGGGGTGAGGCATCGCTGTTGGCTCCCATCTGGGTGTGGGAGACCCAGTCTTGGCACAGACAAGTGGGGTGTGTGGCAAGACCCCGATCCAGCCTGGGGTGGGTCCAACCTTGGTCCAGACCCTGACCCCATTCTAGCCTAGATCCTGCTCCCTGTCCCCCAGCCAGTCTAACCCCTCACCCCTGCCGATAGGGGCAGCTGCAGGCTCCAGGGGACAGTCCTGTGGCCCTTCCCTGCCCAGTGGCCTTCAGCCCCGAGGACCTGTTGAGGGATACTGGGTAGCAGAGCAAGGTCCTCTGCTGTTGCCCATGGGTTCTCCCGCAAGTGCCCGGCATCTATGGGCAGTGAGGGGACAGGTCAGCCCTGCATGGAGAGGTCTGCAGTCCTAGGGTTTCCTTGGGCCTTTGCTCCTCTTGCTTTCTGGTAAACACAGCCATGCACACACACTCTTGGGAGCGTTCTGCGGCCCCAGGAGGGACTGGTGTTTGTGTGGTGCTCAGAGCGCCTGTGGCTGTCGCTTTCCTCGCCTGCACTCTGAGCTGTAGCTTGCTCTGGGGTGGCTCAGGTTTAGGGTCTGGCTGAACCAGGACAGGGCTCCTCTGCCTTTTTCCCCCTCCCGGGACACTCCCCACTGAGCCCTCCCAGGACCATGGCACTGGGCAGAGGGTGAAGTGTGGCCCCTGCCCGGAGCCCAGGAACACTGGGGCAGCGGGTCCCTTCTTGCCTGGGGTCCCTGGCCTTGGGGGCTTCCAGTACCGGGGCTGAGACTCCACGGCTCTCCTGGCCTGGTGGGCAGCTGGAGAAGGGGCTGCTGGGGCGGGGACAAAGGTAAGAGGTGGTGGGCTGGGGGACAGAGGGGCTGGCTGGGTGAGCAGATAAGAGAGCCGTGGGTGGGGCCGGGGCCACATTCAGTGGCTGGGGGGGGTCTGTTGACCATTGGGTCACAGCTAGAGGAACCACAGGGCCATCTTGTATGACTTCTTGTTGTGCAAATGGGGAAACTGAGGCCATTGATTGCTCAAGGTCTCCCAGCCCATCTGTGAGGGTGGAGATGGGGCTGGGTAGTCCCGCTGGGGTCCCTGAGAACTTTGGGGCCCAGAGATGGACATGGACATGCCTGTGGACATGCTTGATGGTTGACTCAGTGGTCCGGCAGCGTCCCTCCCTGAGGCCATCACAGTGTGACCCGTTCCTGGTCATCTGCACTGTCACGTCTTGGCATGCTCCGTTGGCTGGCTGGACCTTTGGCCGCCGTGGCTGCCTCTGCTGCCCCGAGCTTCCCGAGGGCAGAGGCCTGCTTGTTTACTCCTGCGTTGGGCCAGCCCTGTGGGTGAGCAGTGGAGACAGCAGGGGTGGGGGCCAGCGGGAGCCAGGGACCCCCAAGGGACACGGGGGACAAGTTCAGGTGATTCACAGCTGCGAGGGGGGCTGCACTGCACCCCGGCTCTGTGGCAGCCCTTCCTGAGCCCCTCCGGGAGGGCTCTGAAATTCCACAGGAGCCTGGAATTCCGCACAGCAGTGTGACTTTATGGGCTGGGGGTGGGTGTCTCCTGGTCACAGGTGGCAGAGCGGGGAGCAAGGCTCGGGGCGGGGACCTTGAAATCTGCTACTTGGGGTGCAGCATGTTCCTGGGGTGTGCGTCCCTGGACTCCCTCCCTCTGTCCTTTTTCACTGCACTCTGGTGGCTGTCCGGGCTTTGAGTCTGCCCTGGCGGGAGCCCTCCTTCCTGTACTCCCAGGTGGGGAAACTGAGGCCTGACGAGGGTCCCTCCCCCAGCACGGTCCTGCAGCAGGGCCCTGGGTTAGCATCGGCTGCGACAGCAGGATGGGCAGGCTCCCATCCCTCCCCAGAGGCGGGGGCTCCAGGTGACCCCTTGTCTGTTCCTTTTCTTTCTAGTCCTTCCGCAGACGTGGCCCACTGCTGACCAGCCTGGGATTTATGGAGAGAGCCTCGGGGGGCCGCTCTGAATACTGCCGGGCCCAACATCCCCGCCACGCCTGCTGCTGAGGAGGCCCCCGTGCCTCTCGCTCTCACCATTGCCCTCGCCCGCCCATGGCCCCTACTGTCCGGCCCCGGGCCGGCTCTGCCGCCTGAGCCCCCGGGCCCTCTCCAGGACTTGCAGTACCCCGATGGGGTAACGTGACTGAGGCCCCGAACGTCAGAGCCGCCCGCCGCCACGGCTGCCGCCCACCACCCCTACCCCTACCCCGAGGTTGCCCTGTGGGTTCAGTTCAAGTTCAGGTTCATTCTGGTCCTTGAGGGTCCGGGGCCCGCCTTCGAGTGCAGGGGGCCGCTTGCCCGTCCACCGATGCTGACGGCGCCGGGCAGAGCCCCGGCGGCAGACTCACTCTGGGCTTTGTGAGGGCTTCTTGGCCGGGGTTTGGGTGTCCCCATTTTCCCTTTGGTTCCTCATCGTCATCCAGCTCTCCGCGTTGGGGGCGTGGGCCGCCACCCTGCCCTGGGGGCTGTCTTCCCTTCTGCTTGCGAAGAGCCGGACTCGGGGCCCAGGCCCTCCACCCCCCGGGCATCGCACGGTGTCTGTGCAGACGGGACTACGAAGCGCTTTCTGTGTGTCGGGCAAGCACCGGGATCTCCGTCTCCTTGGGGAGCGGGGGCTCGTGGGGGCCTCGCCTCCCCGGGCCTCGCCGCGCCCGCGGAGCAGCATGGCGCGGATGAACCGGCCGGCCCCCGTGGAGGTGAGCTACAAGAGCATGCGCTTCCTGATCACGCACAACCCCACCGACGCCTCCCTCAGCACCTTCATCCAGGTGAGTGGGGCCCGCGGGTGCTCGGCTCGCTGCCCAGGAGTCGGCGGGGGTGGGGCGTGGAGCTGTCCAGCCGAGCGCTGCGCTTCGTGGCAGAACAGTCACCCTGGGCCTAGGGCCCCGGAGCGGGGAGACTGGGGTGTTCCTGGGGAGCTCCTGGGAGGCGTTTGTGGCCGGCTGGTGGCCTCGGTGTGCCGGCTGAGCGGGGAGGAGGAGGGAGGGTCGCACTGTGAGACGTGGCCGCTGAAGCCGCAGGGGCAGGCAGGTGAAGTTCCGTGCCACGGCCAGCCCAGGCGGCGGGAAGCCTGCTGGCTCTCAGGGGCCTTGGGTTAGGACAGGCTGGGCTGGGGGCTTCAGGGAGAGGTCTAGGAGAAGGGGCTGGGCAGGACTCTGAGCTGGCCACTGTGGGGGTGACCCCACGTTGTTTGCAGAGCCTGCAGCTCTCCCCGTGCCCTCCTGTAACAGCCCGGCCTCTGCGGAGCGCCTTCCTGTTTGCAGAGCCTGCCGCCGCATTTAAGTGCTCTGCTGGTCTCGGACCCTCAGCACTCCCCTCTGCAGCGCGAGGGCAGCCCCCATGCGTGCTTGTCATTAAGCAGGGAGCTGGGCACAAGAGGAACACTGTATAGAGGGAGGCAGGGGACACCCTGCCTTCAGGGGCCTGGGCCCTGGACACTGTGGCAAGAGCCTTGCAGAAGAGGGCTGTCCCTCTTCGCCACGCAGGCCCTCAAGGTAATGGCAGGACCCCGGGGAAAGATGCAGCTCAGCCGTCAGAGCTGTGACCGGGCTCAGGGTCCGTGTGTGACCAGGGTCAGGGCTCAGAGTGTGACCAGGGTCAAGGGGAGTCTGTGTCGAGGGTCAGAGCCCAGCCCTGGGCTGGGTGGCTCCCCTTGTGCCGTGTGCACAGAGGAATTCTGAGGTGACCCTGCAGCCTCAGCCCCGCCTGCTTTCCTGTGCGCCGTGTTCCTGGGAGGGTGGTGTCCCGCCCTTGTTGTGTCCTGTGTCCCCGTCGCATGACGCGCGGGTCCAGCTGGTGATGGCTCAGCACTCCCAGAATGGCTGTTGGAGTAGGTGGGGTGGGAGCAGCCTCACACGGGCTCCCGTGGAGCGGACCCTCCGCTTAAAGGGTAGATATCTACAGCCCGGCTGTGAGCTGCCTCCACCTTTCCTCTGGTAGCCCGGGGCTCCCCGCTGGTGAGTAGGGCCCGGCTGCCTCTGAGCACGTGCCTGCCTGCCCTTTGAGACGCTGCAGACCCTCGTGTGGGGGCGGGCTGGGACGGCACGCAAGACCCCGGCCAGGAGGCAGCCCGGGCCACGGTGTCCTGCCCCTGCTTTGTCTGGGAGATGCTGGCACCATGGGGGTCCTGAGCACCCAAGAGCAGGGTGGGAATGTGCTGGAAGCCGGGTTCACGGCGGCCTAGCCACATTGCAGGGAGAGCAGGTGGGGACGGCCTGCGCGGAAGCATCAGGAAGGCCCCGTCCCCTCATTGTGTCATTGGGCCCAAAAGCCCACCCCTGACCGTTCTGCTTGGGACCAGCCTGCTTCATTAAGGGGGTGTGGCCCTGCCCTGGGGGTCCCCGGACAGAGATGTGCACCCCTGGGCCCTCAGCCCCAGCCCAGCCTGCCTTTGTCCTCCCTCCCCGCCAGGACCTGAAGAAGTACGGGGCCACCACGGTGGTGCGAGTGTGTGACGTGACCTACGACAAGGCCCCTCTGGAGAAGGACGGCATCACTGTCGTGGTGAGGGCCTCGGGGCTCTGGTGGGACCGCTGGTGGGGGGTGGGGGTCATGGGTGGTGTGGGGTGGGCCTGGACTGGGAATGTGGGGCTCCTTCGCTGGGAGGCGGGCACAGGCCTTGCTGCCTGTCACCTGCCCCCTCCCCGCCCTGCATGTGGGTGCTCGGGCCGCGTGATGCTTGGGCACATGTCTAGAGTGGCTGAGCTTGTCCCTAGCCAGCGGGGCCCGGGAGGCGGGCGCACGTGCCGGATGCACAGCCGTGGCTCCTGGAGCGGGGTCCCCCCAGTGCTGGGGCTCTGCCAGGGTGAGCCTGAGGCTCGGTCGCTGTTTGAGGCCACAGCCGGAAGGTGCCGGGGCCAGAGCACTGGGGGGAGTGGACTTTCCTAATAGCACTCAGACCCTGACCGGGGGGCTGGAGCTCTGACGGCCACAGCCCTCCCTGCACAGGCGTCCTGAGCAGCGGGGAAGAACGGGGGCCTGGTGGCTCCCAGCCAGCAGCTCGGGGCCGGGCTGCTGGGGCTCCCCGTGTCTCACTGCCTGTGGTTTGGGGCTCGTGGGTGGACAGTGTGGTGGGGAGGGGCTGGCGGGCACACCTGGGCTGTCCCCAGGGAAGCACTCTGCGAGGCCATGGGGAAGGGAGCCTGGGAGCTGTTTCCTTGGTCTCTTAGCTCTGGGGACCTGAGATCAGGCAAGGGATGGGTTGGCTGTGCTGCCGGCCGCCTGTGGGACTGTGGCACATCCCCGTAGGGCAGGGTTGCCCGAGGCATGGAGTGGGGGGGGGCAGCTGGGAGTCCAGCGGCGGCCTGCCTAGCATCGGAAGGTCCTCTGGACATCAGCTTCCCCTCCGGGACCCGCCTCGCCAGCAGCGGTGGCGAGCCCATGTGGACTCGCCCTTGGAGTCAGAGGGCTCTGGCCCTGGACCGGTTCCCCGCTGCCCTGCCTGCGCGTCCTTTGCCGGGACTTAAGCATCTCTGCCCTCACAGCCGTGACCCGGCCTGGGCTTAGCCTGCAGGCTCGCCTCGCCTCTTCCAGAGTGCTGGAGGAGGGGGGCAACGCCGCTAAGTTTCCAAAACCGGACGAATCCTAAACTGGATGAACCCTGAATGTCGGGGAGGGCCCGGCAGGAACCGTCTGGAATCCAGCGTCCAGAACAGTGTGGCTCACCCTACTACCCTTCCTTCGCTCCTTCCCAGGGGGTACCCGGGCTGGGCCTGCTTTGTGCGGTGGGGCTGGGGGCTGGGGCCAGGAGGGTGCACGTACCCTCCACGCTTGCTGCCCAGACCCCTTGGGCCTGCTGACTCAGAAACATTCAGGTTGGTGAGGGTCAGGCTGTGACCCTGGAGTGACAGCGTGGGCTGGCAGGGAGGGGACGAAGGGCTCACTGTGCTTAGGAGAGAAGAGGACGGGTGTTCTGGGAGGGCTTCCTGGAGAAGGGGGCCGAAGAAGTCAGCAGGAGAGGCATGAGAAGCCTTGCCGTGGGGACTGCAGGCCTGGCCAGCGCTCTGCCCTCTGGGGCCTGCTGTCCCTCCCCCTCGTGGGGTCCCTCCGTGCTTCCCAGAGTGCCGACCTTGTCCAGGCCAGGGGCTGACCGGCCCCAGCCTCCCAGCCTCACGGGCTTCTGCCCTCCACAGGACTGGCCCTTTGATGACGGGGCGCCCCCGCCCGGGAAGGTGGTGGAGGACTGGCTGAGCCTGCTGAAGGCCAAGTTCTGCGATGACCCTGGCAGCTGTGTGGCCGTTCACTGTGTCGCTGGCCTGGGACGGTGAGCTGGGGGGCACGGGGTGGGGCTCGCCGGACTGCGGGATCTGTGGTCCGTGCGCTCTCGCAGTGGGTGCTGACCCCCATCACGTGACCCCAGGGACGGTGCTTCCCCAAGTCTGACCCCACCCCCTGCCGCTGGGTTGCAACGTGGTCCCTGCGCTCGAGCTGGAAGGAGCGGACAGTCCGCCCCCCAGACACACAGACCCCCCCCCCACCGTCAGGGGTGACTGAGTGACCCGGGCAGTGCGCCCCCAGCTTCAGGGCAAGGACCACATGGCCTGGGGCTACGCAGCAGGTGTCGGGTTCAGCTGCGGCCTGTGCCCTCCGCGGGGGCAGGGCTGCACTGGGGGAGCCTCGTGCTGGGTGTGAGCGCGAAGGCATCGCCCTGTGCCCTCCGTGGGGACCCGTCCGGGGCAGGGGTGGGGTGCCGAGGCGTGGTGACCCAGCCTTGCGTCTCCCCCAGGGCCCCAGTGCTTGTGGCACTGGCTCTCATCGAGAGCGGGATGAAGTACGAAGACGCCATCCAGTTCATCCGCCAGTGAGTGGCCGGCCAGGGTGGGCGGAGGGCGGCGGGTGTGCGCTTGGGGGTCTGGGCTCAGGGGCCGTTACTCGGCACTCCCCGCCCCGTAGGGCCCAGTGTCCTGCCAGCAGGCGCTCCTGACCCTGGCCACAGGGTGACCTCAGAGACGTCCCCCATCCCGTGCAGCCTCACGCTGGGGTATGACGCACTCGCGTGGGTCCCGTAGCCAGGCCGCCGTCCAGGGTGAGGCTGGTCCCTGTGTGTGGCTCCTGGTGCTGGGACGTGTGGGTGAGGCCCGGCTCCCGGCTCCGTGGCCCGTGGCTGCGGGAACGAGGGCAGGCCGTGGCACCGGGCAGGCCCAAACCCCAGCAGCGAGCACAGCTCTGACGTGTCCCTCCCTCATCTGACCCTTCGCTGCGGTGATGTGGGGGCTCCGCTCAGGGACCCTGGGGCTCTTGGGGTGCAGGGCTCCTCCCGTGTTGCCAGTCTCGGGGCCGGAAGCCTGGCTTGGCAGACACGCGTCCCTTCTGCTCGTGGTTCACTGGCCAGAGCACGTCCACGGCTACGCTCCAGGGCCTGGGTGGGTGGGGACGGATGACCTCCTGAGGGGCCACCAAGCCGTCCTGACACGTCCCATCACCTGTCACCCGAGTCCCCCCTCCTCCCTCCCTCTTGGGCTGCGGAGATGCCCAGGTCCCACCCTGTGGCCCGGGGGTGGGGTGGTACCCGAGAAACAAGGGGGCCTGGGGAGGGTGGGCGCCGTGGGGGTGCCTGGAGGAGGGGGCCAGCCGCACTGGCCACAGGTGGGGGAGGGAAGGATCTTGGGTGGAGGCCGTCCTGGGAGCTGGGCCGGCGCCGCACCGACCCGCGACCCCTCCCCGTCCCGTCCCCCCCAGGAAGCGGCGCGGAGCCATCAACAGCAAGCAGCTCACCTACCTGGAGAAATACCGGCCCAGGCAGAGGCTGCGGTTCAAGGAGCCGCACGCGCACAGGACCAGGTGCTGCGTCATGTAGCCCGGGGCCCCCGGGGCCTCGGAGCCGACCGCGGCCACCGCCTCGCTGCCGCCCGCTCGCCTTCTCTCCCGGCCCTCGGCACCCCTGTCCGCGGCTCAGGCTCGCCCTGTGCTGGCTCCTTCCTCCGTTTGTGCCGTGTCTCCGTGCGCCCGTCCGTGCTTCCCTCGGCCCCCCTGCCCTGTCTCTCTGAGGCTCCGTTGGGGCGCCCCTGCCCACCCGCAGGGCCCGCTCAGGCTTGTTTGTCAGGGAGCACACGTTCTTTCTAACCACGGGGCCCCACTCCCTCCACGGCCTCTCGCCCCGAACTGGCCTTGGCACTTTCAGTTACTGGGTCTGGAGACCGTCCGCCGTCCTGGACCCTCAAAGGCAATAAAGCAGGACCCCGTGGCTGTGTGTGTGCCTGGAGAGTGTGGTGTGGGGCCCGGTGGGAAGGACGGGAGCGGGTGGCGGGGGTCCTCTGGCCGGCTCGCTGCGGTCCCCCCGGCATCCATGCTGCGTCCCTGCGCTCTCCCAAGATTCGGGACAGGGGATGTCCCTGATGTGCCCGAGCCAACACCACTCCCATGTGGCCTGCGTGGGGCCTCGCCCAGGTGCCTTGCCATTTTGGGGGGCGCTGGGGCATCAGAAGGCAAGGCCGGGTCCCCGGCGTTGGCCCTCGCAGGACAGGCTGGGGCTCCCTTGGTAAGTCTTCAGGGCCCCATGTGTTGTGGGGTGGCCGCTCAGTTCTGCCCCCACCGGGTGTCTTCATTTCAGCCTTAGAGGCCCAGAGGAGGGTGCAGATGGCGGTGGCCAGCTTGGCTCCAGGGGGGAGGGATGCACCATCCCATCGGCCCCGGGAAGGGAGGGGAAGCCGGAGGGGCAGAGAGTGACCCCAGGCTCCATGGGGTGAGTGAGCCTGAGGGTACAGGAGGGGCGGCCAGGCCTGCGGGGGGGTGTGGACTGCCGTGCTCAGGTCTCCTTGAGCGGGGGGCTGGCCTTTCCCTGTGCGGGGCACGGCCAGGAGGAGGGGGCCCAGGGCCGGTCTGGTTGGGGGTGGGGTGTGCCAGAACCCCTGCCCCCAGGCCCTGTGACCCAGCTGTGGACAGCACCCAGGGACCTTCACCAGTGGCATTTCTCCTAGTCACTGGGATCCAGCGGCTGTCTTAGGAGTCATAGCTCTAGGCTCGGCATCAGGCCACTCCCCACCTACACCTCCCTGGCCCGAGCCTCCCTCTCTCCACCCCGCACCCTGCACACAGCCTGGGAGAGGTGTGTGGGGAAGGGCTCCCTGTGCTACCCACTGTCGCCCCTTCTGTTTTGCCGCAGGGAGGAGACATGCCCAGGAAGGGCCCACTGTCATGCACTTGGAGGCAGGTGCCCTGCCTGGGTCCGTTCTGCTCGCACTTGCCCGGCGGGCCCTGGGGGCGCTGTGTGGGCCCCCCCTTTCTTGGGGCCCTGGGGGTTGGCTAATGGGGACACAGGCCCGTCCCTCCGTCTCCCGGCCTGCTGCAGCTGTTACCACTGGCACTGTTAATGGGGCACCCTCGCCGTGCCCCGCTCCACAGAGCCCGGCCGCCCTGCTAGGTGGGAGTGGGGCCCCTCCCCGATGCCAGGCTCGTCCCCCAGCTCTCGGTCGGCTTCGGGTCCGACCCACCGGCTCCAGCTTTCACTGAGTGGGGCTTTCCGGAGCACAGTGTGGAGGAGGCCTGCCCGCTCACTGCCTGGCAGGGGCCGAAGGACGAAGCCCCCCTTTTAGGGGTCCTTTTAGGGACCACAGCCACGAGGCTGGACCAAGGGGACCCTCTTAGCCCACTCCTTCATTCTGAAAGGGCACACCACCCCGTGCCCCAGCCAGGGGGTTGGAGCACCTGTGGGGGTCACAGGATGGGGGTCGGGAAAAGGCAGCCGCCCAAGTCACTCGTCTGGGGCTCTGTTCAGAGAGGGACAGACGGATAAGCTGGCGGCTGCAGATCCCAGCCCACTCTGGGCTCCCAGGGGGAGGGGGGCCCCCAGCTCTGCCAAATGAAACGCATCTGAGGTGGCTAGTGAACTCGTGTTCTGTGAAGGTTGCTGTAGTGTTTCAACCCACCATCCAAGTGGCGGGGCTCCCCCAGGCCAGCCCCCGGCAGCTGTGTCCCGGCCCCGAGGGGCTTACAGTTTCTGGGGGGTGGGGTGGGGAGAGCCTGGGAGCGTGTCCCCTGCAAGGGACGGGTGGCCCAGGCCCCAGGGCTAAGGAGGGGCTGGGGTAGGGGCTCCCTCTGCCCGGGGCTCATCCTCGGAGGAGGGGGGTGTGGGGGCCCCCAGGTGGGAGAGCGTGGGGAAGGTGCACCGGGTGGGAAGAGCTTCCTGAGCAAAGGTGTGGAGGGGTTGGTGTGGGCGCCTGACGGGTAAGGCTGGCGGAGGGCCGGCTGGTCTGGCGGGTCCTAAGAGGGACAGCCCGGAGGTGAGTCCCTGGAAGGAACCTCAGCAGGCCAGGGAAAGACCCATGTGCCCATTTCATAGGTGGGGAGACCAAGGCCAAGAAGGGAGAACCTGTCATTTGTAGGACCCTGCGCAGACTTCACGGTTTGTCTCTGGGAGACCTGGTCTGCCCCCTTGTCCCCTAGGCCTGCCAGTGTCCCCTGAGCTTGCCTCCATCCTCTGGGGCCACGAGGTGGTGGGCAGGGAACCGACAGGTGTGACACTTCTTTGTTGAATCTAGATCTTTCTTTCAAATGGAAAAATGTTATGCAACCAAGCTCTGTGTGAGTGGGGCAGGGCTGACTGAGTCGGTGGGCACAAGGGAGGGACAGGAGGCTGAGGGAGGACGCTGGAGGTCACTGCGGTCCGGCTGCCACCTTCTGGAGAAAGGAGGACTGTCTGGTGGCAAATTCCCGGATGCCAGGCTCTGGGTCCTTTTTGAGATCCTCGAAAGCTCCAGGGGAGGAGACATAGTCAGGGGGGAACTGGGGTCCCGTCCTTCCAGCAGGGGTGGGGGCGGCAGCCGGAGGTTACCCAGACCCCACCTCCTCTGCCTCCCAGGCCCGGGGTGCTGCCCTCCGGAGCCCCACCTGTTCCTTGCTCCTCACTCCGGGGAGCCGCGGGTGGCGGGCGTGGGTGCGAACGCCCGTCTCACCCTGGAGGGCTGCTGGGGACTTAGGGTGGCTTACTAGAGAAGAGCAGGTTTGTGTCAACGCTGTCCAGCATCTGGGACACAGCCTGGGGGTGGTAGCAGGTGGTGTAGCCTGGGGGACAGACAGCGACGCTGGCCAGTGGCAGGGGGCTTGCTTGTGGGGGGTGGGGGCTCAGACCCTCTCCTGCCCGTCCTGCCAGGCTGGGGCCCCTCACCCGCCACCCCTCCTCTCTTGCCAGTGGACCTGAGCAGCCTGGCAGATGCCAGTGGGCGGGAGGGCAGGCGAGGGTCGGGGCGCTGGGACGGGCCGGCCTGGAGGGGCCTGGAGCCCCGCCGTCCTGGCTCACCTATGAAGAGCGCCGCCCAGGTCTTGATGTGGCGGTGCCGGCTGTGCAGGTAGCTGAGGGCCTGCGCCAAGTGGATGCTGAACTCCTCCTGGCTGCGGGTCATCTGGCCAGAGGACAGCGCTGTGGGGGCGGGACTGTGGACCCCGCCCTGCCCCGCCCCTGCCGGCCCTGGGGCCACACCTGCGAGAGCCTGGCTCCAGCGTCCCCCGCCCCGCCTCCCCCTTCTGCCAAAGGCAGCCTGTCCCTGCGCCCCAGGCCCCTCACCAGGCAGGTCCAGAGGAAGTGGCGGGCGCTGAGGCCCCGCTCCCAGGCCAGCGTGCAGAAGAGGGTGTGCGGAAGCCGCCACCGGAGCTGCCGGGCGCAGCGGTACAGGGCGAACTTGGCCTGCTGCGGGGACAGCCACGGGAGGGGAGACCGGCCATGGGCGCGAGCGCCAGAGGTCTGTGCCCTCCTCGACACGAGCTTCATGCGGGGTGTGGTGTGAGGACCGATGGCGTGCTTCCAGCTGTCCCCACCCTGCACCCCGGGGAAGCCTCACTCCTGCCCCGGGCTGGTCCCATTCCTCCCATTCCTTCCGGAACTGGCCGCTTGTTGCCTCTTCCCCATGCCAGGATCCCGGGATCCCGTGCTGGCCTCAGCACAGGGCACAGCTGGCGCATAGGGAAGCTCGACCGTTTCTCCGTGTTCGGTGAATGACCCGAGCCCCAGCCTGTGTCAGGTGCCGGGGACGCAGCAGTGAGCGGAACAGGCCGAGTCAGACCCCCAGGGACCGCACAGCCGCGTGTGTGCACGTGTGCCTGCGTGTGTGCGCGCGTGTGCATGCTTGGTGGACCTCAGCTCACCAGGAAGCCACCCCGGGTCCACACTGCCGCCCTGGGAGCAGCCTTGCCCTCGGGCGGCCCCACTGCCATCGGCAGAGCCTCAGTCCCCGCGGTCCGCTCCCAGCCACCGGTGTGTCCCCAGCCCCACCCAGGGGAAGGCCCCTCAGTGGGCGCGGACCTTGACAACGGCTGGAGAGCAGTCCCTCAGGTGCAGGAGCAGGGGCACCATGCTCTGGTGTACCTGGGCCCGCAGGCCGCTCAGCTCCCTGCCGGCCACGGCAGCTACCAGGTCCCCGAACAGCGCCATGGCTGCCGCCCGGATCCCAGCCCGCTCCTGCAAGGTGGGGGCTCAGAGCCACAGCCGAACCCGCCTGGGTCTATTGAACCCAATCCCCACCCAGCCCGGGGCCCATCCTGCGGAGGGGATGGGGCTCATTTCTGGCTGCAGAGCCCCTTCCCCAGGTTCCCAGCCCCCGGGGGCAGGGCTGTGCCTCCCCTGTCAGACAGGTTCCAGGCATTCCGGGAGGACCTGAACTCCTGTCTCTTTGCTCAGGGTCTCTTCCCGACCTCCCGCGGCCGAGGGGCTGGTGGGGGTGGGAGGGCTGCTCGGTCAGCCTCGTGGAGAGGGGCCGAGCGCCACCTGGCGGCCACTTGGCCTGGCTCGGCCCGGCTCTGCGTGGGTGTCTCGGGCACACCCGGGTATCCCCCTGGGGGCGTCTCCCCAGCACAGGTGCAGGGCAGCTGGGGATCCCCCTGCCTTTGAGGACCAGGTGTAGGCACAGGAGGGGCACAAGTAGGGGCACCCCGCTTCCCCCCCCGGGGCACTCACGTCGTCAAAAAAGGAGCGGGCGTAGATGGCGACCCTGAGGCTTTGGGCGGCCGCGCCGTGTGTGCCCAGGCGGTGCAGCACGTCAGACACGGTGCCCATGAGCTGCACAGCCACCTGCTCGCTGTTCTGGAAGAAGCCGTCGAGGAAGGACGGCAGCTGTCCGCAGAGCAGGCCTCCCTAGGGGTGGCAGGGGCCGCTGGGCTAAGGGCGCCGGACTGGCGGTTCCTGTGCCCTACCCCAGCCCTGCCGTTGCACTTGGAACCGCCTGGGCCCCTCCCTCCGCGGCCCCTCCCCAGCCCCCATGCTGGCCTGGGCACCTGCCCACCCCGGCTGCCTGGCTGGCACTGTGCCCCCAACCTTGGTGGGATCCCACCCTGGCTCTGCACACAGGGCCCTGTGCTCTAGCTCCGGTCTGCCCACCAGGAGCTGCGTGGGCATGGACGGGGCTTTTCCTCTCTGAGGGGATCCTCCTGGGGGTAAGGGATATCAACCACCCCCCGTTAGTGGGCTCCCAGCTGCTTCTTTCTCCTGTCGCCATGTTGCCCAGAAGGCCGCTCGCCCAGTGCTGGAGACCTCCCTCCCCTTCCTCTGCCTCACCCCGCCTTCGCCCCTGTGCCCGGCCTCCCTGTGGGGCAGGACGAGACAAGGTGTGCACAGACTGAGCTCCCGGCTCCTTCCGTCACAATGACCACTTCCCACATTGACGCTACTTTGTGAAAGACTGAGCCCATCTTCAGCCCGTTCTGTCTGCCCATCTTTGCAGTCGTGGTGCTCACGGACTGTGCAGATGAACGTCTGGATGGCAAGATGTCAGCAAAAGGATGTTTCCTGCCATCGGGCCCCTTCTCAGTGACAGTGTGTGAAAGCCGGAGTGATTTTTATAGCTTTAAAACAAGGTTTAGGCCATGTCATTGGCTCCCTGAGCGCTGTTTGGTTTATAATAGTAAACTTTTCCTGCGATGAGTCAGCTAACAGTGACTGACTCTTTCTGAGCACCCGCTGGGTGCAGGGAGGGAGCTGAGGTAGGACTGGGATTCTGGCGGTGGATGGAACAGCCAGAATGGGGTTTAGTGGGAAGGTCCAGAAAATAAATGAAGCACACACAGCACAATGAGCATTAGAGGGTGGCGAGCAAACTGAGCAAAGATAAAGCAGGGTGGGGGCAGGATGGGGAGCAGGCTGTGGTAGAGGCTATGGGGGTTGCGGTGGTTACAGAACTTTAATTTTAAGGAAGTAGATAGGAAAAGGTGCCACCAAGAAGGTCACCACGGAGGGAATTCTTACAGACGTGCCAGAAAAGCATTGCACCAGAGGGCGCAGCACATGCAAAGGCCCTGAGGCAGGGGCACACCTGCCCTGTTTGTGAGCAGAGCTCATGACAGGAGCCTACTGGCTGCTGGGGGGAGTCTACACTGCAAAGGAGAAGGGGGGGCTGTTGGGGCCAGGCACGGGGGAGTGCGGTGGTCTGGGGGAGATGCTGGTGGCTTCAGTGAGGGCGGCAGGGCAGTGGAAGAACAGGTGCATTCTGGGTTGGCTTGGGATTTTTTCATTGCCCGGACGGCCCCAAGGTTTGCGGTTCCCTCCAGCTGAGGTGAGGGTTGCAGGAGGCACCTGTTTGGGCGGGGGTGGGGTGTGGGCGAGGAGTTTGTGGTGCACGTGCTGAGTCTGAGATGCCGGCTTGGACGTGAGCAGTGAGTCCCTGCTTGAGTCCTGGGCTGAGGTTGGGATATGGATCTGGGGACAGTCGGCCAGTAGATGGTACTTAGAGAAGGCCAGCAAGGGAGCGGTGAACAGGGCAGAGGAATGGGAAGGAGTGATGGGGCGGGATCCAGCGCCAGGCCAGGGACAGGAGCAGAGACCGGCAAAGCTGAGAACGGTGTGGGAGCGAGGAGGGAGACAGACAAGCGAGCTGGGAGTCCTGGGCCAAGAGGACGGAAGCCCCCAGACCCGTGTGTGGATGGGCCCAATAAAGGGTCCTGCAGTGGGAGGTCACGGGTGCCCTGCGCAAAGATACTGCTGGCTGGCTGGTGGGGGTTGCTGCCTCGAGGGCCGCCTGACTCCATGCCTATGTTTGTACGGTTTCTGGTGGGATATTTCAGCAAGCGTTATGGTGATGGGATCTTCAGACAATCTCCAACGAGCACAAGGCCTCTTGCTAAGGGGACTCCTGCTGCGGCGGCCACGCGCGTGCCCAGGAGATGGAATCTCCCCGAGGCGCCACCACCTGGCCCATTGGCTGGAGCAGAAGGGAGTGAAGCCCTTGTGGGTTGTGGCCTCCAAGGGTAGGCTGGCTGGGGCGGGCATGGTGGTGGCCGTGCAGACCCTCCCACAGGGGCAGCACCTGGGGCTGGGAGCAGGGGTGCACAGCAATCCAGGAGGAGCCTACTCTCCCCAAGACTGCAGACGGGGTTGTCCGTGCCCCGGGAGAAAACCGCACGTCCGCTTTGTTAAACCCACACTTAGCTTGGGTCTTCTGCGTGGGCTGCCCCTCTGGCCTCCTCAGACATGGACCCCCACCCAGCTAGTGCTGCTCGTGTTTGACGGCAGACAGGTGGCTGAGACGGCGCACACTGGTGGGTGGGTGGGGGAGTGGAACAGTTCAGTGGGTCCTGGCAGAGGGCACCTCTCTGGTGTGGGGGCGGTGACTGTTGATCCTCCCTCAGCCCTGGGGCCTGCTCTATCCCTGCCCAGTTCAGCTGGTCCTGGCCCCATTCCAGCAGGCCTCTTGGCCAGCTGTGCTCTGGATCCATCTGTTTCCCCAGCCCCGCGGTGGCCAGCAGCCCATACCCCACTTGGGAGCCATGCTCCTTCCCTGGCCCTGGCCGTCCCGCTCTGGCAGCCCTCCTGCCTGTCTTCTCCATTCCCCACGGGGCCCCACCTAGTGCAGGGCACAGAGGCACATGGAGACTTCCTACTGCCTGCCTGCCTGCAGGAACAGCTGGAGAAAGACGTACGGATGACGGACCACCAGCTGACCCGCCAACTGAGTGACTGAGTGAATGAATGCTGGAGCAAATGTGAATAACTGAGTGGATGCACAAGATGTAAAGAGTGAATAAAAAATAATGAAAGAGTAAGTCATAAATGAAGGGCCCAAGGAACAAATGGATGGGTGGATGGGTGGATGGGTGGGTGGGTGGGTGGATGGATAAATGGGTGTATGGGTGGGTGAATGGGTGGGTGTATGGGTGGTTGGGTGGTTGGATGGATGGATGGATGGGTGGATGGGTGGTTGGGTGGGTGGATGGGTGGGTGGATGGATGGGTGGATGGATGGGTGCGTGGATGGGTGGTTGGGTGGGTGGGTGGGTGGATGGATGGATGGGTGGATGGGTGGGTGGGTGGGTGGGTGGATGGGTGGATGGGTGGGTGGGTGGATGGGTGGATGGGTGGGTGGGTGGGTGGATGGATGGGTGGATGGATGGGTGGGTGGATGGGTGCGTGGATGGGTGGTTGGGTGGGTGGGTGGGTGGATGGATGGATGGGTGGATGGATGGGTGGATGGGTGGATGGATGGATGGGTGGGTGGGTGGATGGGTGGGTGGATGGATGGGTGGATGGGTGGATGGGTGGGTGGGTGGATGGGTGGATGGGTGGATGGGTGGGTGGGTGGATGGGTGCGTGGATGGGTGGTTGGGTGGGTGGGTGGGTGGATGGATGGATGGGTGGGTGGGTGAATGGGTGGGTGGATGGATGGATGGGTGGGTGGGTGGATGGATGGATGGGTGGGTGGGTGAATGGGTGGGTGGATGGATGGATGGGTGGGTGGGTGGGTGGATGGGTGGGTGGGTAGATGGATGGGTGGGTGGATGGGTGCGTGGATGGGTGGTTGGGTAGGTGGGTGGGTGGATGGGTGGGTGAGTAGATGGATGGGTGGGTGGATGGGAAAATGGGTGGATGGATGAATCGATAGGTAGATGGAGGAGTGGATGGGCAGATGGGTGGACGGATGGATGGTGGATGGATGGGTGGGTGGGTGTACAGGTACCTGGACGAGTAGATGGGTGGATGAATGAAGAAGCGCAAGTCTCCCTTACTAAGTACCTACAGTGTGTCACATGCAGGGAAAGGCTTTGCCAGCAGTGACCCTAATGGAGAGCTCTTCTTAGCCATGTCAGGAGACATGCCAGGAGAACACAGTGGTAGGGAAGTGGGCTGACGGGCAGGAGGCTGCAGGATGTCTCGGGAGCCCGGCCCTCCTGTGGCCCCCACCATCAGATGCTTCCTCCCACAAGCCCTGTAAGTCCTGATGTTCAGCAGTGGAGATGGCGTCTGGGCATCTTCTTGGGTGTTCGTGTAGCCCCTGGCGTGGTTGGGGGAGGCGGAGGCTGTGCACCCCCAGATCAGGTGAGAAAATCACTCTAACCTGACGTTTCTGTTATACTGCAGAGGCCAGGGCACATCCATACCCGTGCCAGGGGATAAAAGGCCGGAGGGGACCCCTGTGCTGTCTATGCATGGACTCAGCACAGCGCTCCTGACCATGTGCTGTGACCCCTCCCATGTCACTGAGATGGACACTGACCCAGGCCCAGGTCCTGAAGAAACGTGCTGACTGGAAAGTGCTGGGGTGAGGACGGGTTGGACCTGGCAATCTGCTGTCACCTGGGTCCCCTGCCAAGGCATGGTGCCCTAGGAACCCACAACAGGGGTGACATCAGGCTCCAGCGGGACGGCTAGTGTCCTGGGGCAGTGTCGTGGCCCTTTTCTTCTGCCTCTTTGCTAACACCCCCTGCTGCTCATCATGGGATGGGGGCTGTTCCAGTGATGTGGGGGTCGGAGGGGGATGGGGAAATGGGTCACCAGCAGAGGAGAGGGCTGGGCCCCGAGATTCTCAGGGAAAGTTCCCCTCTTCGGGCCAGGCTTGGGTGACTCCTGGTGACCCCCCTCCTTGGCCCCTGGAGGTCTGCAATAGCACCCTCTCTGCTGGGTATGGAAGGAGACACGTCCCAGGGGAATAGACACTTTACCCCTCCCAGAACCCTGCCGAGAGGCCATTACCAAGCCCATTCTACAGATGAGGACACTGAGGCCCGGGGGGGGGGTCCTGTGTTCCCAGCTACACTGCGGAAAGGGACAGAGCCAGGATTCCAACCCAGTAGGCCTGTCTGTACTCCACGCACCAGCTGCTCTGGTGGGGCAGGTGTGTGACGGCGACAACACCCCCTTCCCCGGCCCTTACCTTCTCTGGGTGGAAAAGGATGTTTCCTAGGCCCTGCAGGCTCAACACGCGGACCTCGGGGCTGGGGTCCCTGAGGCTTCGGGCCAGCGTGGTCTGGGCAGCCTGTCTGGGGAGCACCTCCAGCATGGTGGGGCTGTAGAGGAACTGGGGTCGTCCCCAAGGGCGGGCAGATCAGGCCTGCCACGTTCTCATAGGGAGCTCCATCTGCTTCTGGGGGCCAGGCTCGAGGGCCAGGGTCCAGCCGGGGTTTTCCGAGGACAGTTACCAGCGCTCTCTGGGTGTCTCGGTTAACATGGATTTGAAACCCATCTCCATGCTGGTTCAACTTTTCCAAGTATAGCTGGGGAAACCAAGGCCCAGAGGGAGAAGGGCCTTGCCTGATGTCACACAGCAAGGCTGGGGCCCATGTGCAGCTGTGGCCGGGCCCATGGGACAGCTGGGGACGGAGCCCCGTGGAGGGTGGCTCAGACGTTCCTGCTGGTGGGTGGGGTGGGGAGCGGCGTGGGGCTTTGAGGCGTTTTCCCTGCCCATGTCTGTTACGGAGCTGCCTCGTGAACCCCACCGTGGCCCTAGCCTCAGGGCAACACCTGCTGGACCCCTGCGCCTCTCCTGTTTTAGCCAGGGCTTTCTTGGCCTCCCAGTCCCTGGGGCGGACCTGAGCTCCAGTCTGCCCGACGGACCAGCTCTGTAGGGGTCGGGGCCGGGAGAGTGAGAGGTGGGGACAGGTTTGCCCAGGCCACAGGTTGACGGGGGCCTGAGAAGTGGGGGACCCAGCCAGGAGCCCCAGACTGTGGACCGCCCTGGAGCCAGAAGGGGATGGACGGGGTAGGAGGGGCCGTCCGGATGGGCCTCCGTCCAGGCAAGGTCCTGATGGGGGCATGGAGGCAGCTGGAGGAAAAGCCTGTGTCTGAGGGGCTCCCCTCTCCCTGCCCAGGCCGTACCTCGGTGAGGATGAGGATGGCCACCTTCCTCTCCCGCTCCTCCTTGCTCTGCAGGCTGGGCAGCAGCTGGCTGGTCACTGCTTTGATCTGTTGGCAGCGGTTCTGCACCATGGCCCTGGGGCGAGGGGAAGAGGGCAGGGGCAGGGTCTGGGTGTGGGGGTGCGGCCCGGAGTCTCCCGGCCACCACAGCCGGGCCCAGTGGGGGCTGCGTCTGAGTGGGTGCCCCCCACTCAGGGGAGTGTGGGATCCCCCTCTGTACCTCCTGGCCGCCCACTGGCTTCCAGGCCGGGGCTGGATGTGTGGGAGGCCGAGCGGCCTGCCCCTGGTGGCCTGACTCCTGTGCCGGGGCGCACGTGAGCGTTTGGGGCTGTGCTCACGGGTGCACCCTGGTGGCCACCGCGGTCGGTACACCCAGCTTCCGGGACAGGTGGTGGCCTGGGTCAGGCCCTGCCCCTGCCTGGCCCCACTCCTACCTGGCGAGGAGACCCACGCCCTGCGGGTAGGTGTGGATGGTGGTGAAGAGTTTCCAGGCGTCCTGCAGCTCCAGGAGCGCGAAGTCCTGCCAGTGCCCCGTGGTGGACAGCAGGCTTTTCAGTGCTTCCAGGGACGTGCTGCAGGGGGTCGGGGGCGTTGTCACTGGGCCAGCCCCGCCCGGGGCAGGGGGGAGGCCTGGCATGGGTGGGAACCGTGTTGGGGGAGGGGCAGCAGGAGGCAGAGAGCAGAGGGCACCCCTTGAGGAGTGGGGGGCACTGTGGGAGGCTGTGAGATCGGCCTGGAGCACAGGCAGTGTGAGATGTGTCTGAGCATCTCAGGGGACACCCGGTGGCATCCGTGGAGGGCTTTCTGAGGCTGCAGCTCTGGGGACAGGGCTGGGAGTCCCGTGTCACAGGGTAGAGAGGGTCCCGGCTGAGGCTTGGGGGATGGTGCTGTTTAAATGTGGGACTGAGGGGGCGCCTGAGTGGCTCAGTGGGTTAAAGCCTCTGCCTTCAGCTCAGGTCTTGATCCCAGGGTCCTGGGATCGAGCCCCGCATCAGGCTCTCTGCTCAGCGGGGAGTCTGTTTCCTTCTCTCTCTCTGCCTGCCTCTCTGCCTACTTGTGATATCTGTCTGTCAAATAAATAAACAAAATTAAAAAAAAATAAAATAAATGTGGGGCTGAGAACCCGAAGAGGGTGCTGCAGGGAGGAGAAAGGAGGCTGGGCGTATGGCATCACGGAAGCCCGGGGAAGTGTCCACTTGCCTTCCAGACACCACGCAGGGGACACAGGCTCCACTGGTCCCAGGCACGTGTGCACCCAGGAAAGGATGCCAGACACAAAGTGAGGCCTGACCACATGCTACCAGAGGCACGAGGGCCCTGTCTTGGCCACACGGCCCCGCCAGGGCAGCTCGGTCCTTGACTCCAAGCCTGCCTGATGTTCTGGTCACGGGCCCAGGGCTGTCCCCGTCTCTGCAGGCAGGACACAGGGACAGGGCCCCAGAACACAGGCCCCGGGATAGCAGGGCGGCCCCCCTTAGTGGCCTGTTCCCCCTTCCCGGTCACCCTGTGCTGGGTCACATCTGCCCAGCTTCCCGTGACGGGTCGAGTCGCCCGGGATGTGTGAGTCGGGTCCCAGGATGAGGCCATCAGCTGGGACCAGGCATGATTCTGAGCTACACATAGGGTCAAGGGACAGAGTTCCACGGCATCAGGGTCCCTGGCGGCATCAACCCCAAATGTCACCCTGAGAGAGGCCCCTGAGAAGCAGCATTTTCCAGGGCACAGGCCTCAGCCAGAGTGACCACAGTTTCGGGAGAAGGGGACGTCAGGGCGCAGTAGCGCGCTGTCCCTTCTGCGTTGACCCTTGGAAGCTCCTGGAATGTGGGCGCCCAGACCATCCGCGTGCAGGGTCACCTTGCCCCAGCAACCACATCAGGGCTCTGGGAAGACGGCGTTCGGCCGACCTGGGCACTCCCGGGTGGATCGGCACGCCCAGCAGGACCCTGAAATCTGGAACCTCCTCCAGCCAGGACGCCTGGCGATGCCCAGACACACGTGCGGCCCGAAATCCACGCAGCCCCCAGACCAGCTGTCCACGGAGGCCCTTGAGCGCGGACCTGGGTGTGCGGGTTCCAGGACTGCCCTCCCCAGCCTCTCGCAGCGACGCCTGCCCCAGGGATGGCCGGGCCGCCCTCCTCTCCCCCGCCTCCTCCTCCTGCTGCTAACTTCGCACAGTGATGCTGTGTTAGACGTTTCGAGGAACGGCCCCTTGTTTTCCGCGGCGCCACTTTACACCCCCACCGTCATTCCGCGTGTGAGGGTCTCCTGCGTCGCCCGCACCTGCCACCCTGACTGCGTGTGGGGACGAGCTGAGGGGAGTAGGGGGGGTGCAGGTGCGTGAAGCCTGGGTGGGCGCCGAGCAGGGCAAACTGGGCATCGTCCGTCTGACCGGCCGACGCCCTGAGGACCGGCCACTGCTGTCCCCAGCAATGCCGTGCAGACAGGAGGCCCAGCCTGGAGTCCAGATGCGCTCTCAGGAGTGTCCACGGCCCCCTCTGGCCACCCATCCCCAGTGCTGATCAGCCCCTGCCACTCCCTCTGCACAGAGCCCTCGGTGGCTCCCCACTGTTCTGGTGTAGAGACGGACTCCGAGGCCTCCTTTCTGTTCCCTCCCTCGTGTCTCCCCCTCAAGGCTCCCTGCCCTCCACTCCCCCGGACTTCAACCATCAGTCGAGTCTCAGCTAGGATGCTTGTCCTCAGGGACTACACGGCGGGGGCACAGGGTGCTCCCGGTCATCCTTTGTGGAGGTGGTGACTCTCAGGGGTGTGTCATCTGTCTGTCTATCACTGGGCCATCCCCTGACCCCCATCTGCATTTCCACGGGGCTGTGAGCGCCCAGGTGAAGGGACCCATCTCTGGTGATCAGTGCGGGCTGGGGCGCTGCCGCGCTGATTGCTGACCTGAGGGCACAGCAGCCCTCCACAGCTGACAAGGACGGCTGTCCGTCAGTCCTACTTTTCCTTTCCTCCAAGAGGTATAGGGAGCGTGGAGCATGGCTGAGGCCAGGGACCAAGGGATGGTGGGTCAGGAGAAGAGGCAGGTCTGGGCAGGGCTGCGGGGACCCCGGGGTGGTAAGAGAGGTCAGAGGCTGGGACAGGATGCTATGACAGCCCCTCCCTGCTCAGGAGTCCTTGCTCACCTCACTGGGAAGGCACACCTCCCCGCAGATTCCAGGGTCCCCACTGGGCAAATGGATAAGATCCTGGGGCTGGGGTCATGCAATAGAAACTTTCACCTTCACCGAGGCCTGGAGTGTTGGCTGCTTGTCTAGGGTATCTCATCAAGTTGGGTCCAGAACAGAGGCTGCCCAGTCCACCAAGTCTCCTGACCCTCATAGCCGTGTGGGCAGGGGACCCCCCCCAAACTGGACAGAGTGCTCATGGAGCAGGTTGGGACGAGGTCTTAGATCTCAGATCCAGGCCTGGACAGCATATCATTACTAATTTCTTGTTGGTTCCTTGTCAAGTGTCCGAATCCAGGACTGTGAATAGTGTTTTAAATTAAAAAAATCTTTAAAAATAAAGCTTTAGGTTTATTTTTAAAGCTTTAAGTTTCAAAGACAAGGAATTAGGAGATAAGAAGCAAAAAGGAAGTATGAGTCATTCTAGGGAGGTACTGAAAATTAACTTTAAATATGAGCTTCCTGGCAGCCAGGGCCAAAAGGAAAATATGTCGGTTGTACTTCTAAGCTGTCCTAAAGAGTGTCTGAAATAAGGAGAAATCGGACACTCCATGAGAATTAACGAGAAATGAGGTGCTCCGTGAGAATTAGAGAGTCAGTTCGTGATGGAGAAACTAAAGGAATGCTCCCTTTGGGGGGCAGGATGGACATGGCCTGGAGGAGGACCTGGCTGAGTACGGACTGAAGCAGTTACTGTCTCTAGAGAAAGGGGCTCTGTTCGTCAAAGATGCAAAGGAAGGGGAGGGTCACCCAGGCAGGGCTGGCCAAGCTTTCACAGCCCCGCTGGGGGGTGGGGGGCGTGTCGTGCCCAACCCCCACTGGCTGGTCCCAGAGGCCAGCCCAGCTCTGCAGGATGCTGGGGACCTCGGAGCCCTAAGAGTGGTCTGAGCCTGCCTCAAGGCTCACTGGGCCGCCACCCAGCGTCCGGAGAGGGCCCTCCCTACATGGCCAGGGGCACCCACAAGACAGGAGGACTCTCAGCAGTGGGGGCCCAGATCCCTTCCTTGACCTTGACCCCTAGATGGTGCCACAGCCGCCAGGCACCCGAGCCTAGATGGCAGGGATCCACCCGCACGACGGTGCCTTCTGAGTCCTGGGGAGCGGCTGCCACCCCCGAGCTTCTGCTGTCGTTGCTGCTGGCTGGCCTGCCCTTCCTTCGGGCCTCTGTGGTTTCCCTCTGGGCCAGGTGGGGCCCAGGTCCTGCCCCTGCTCTGGGGGCGGTATGGGAGCCCAGGCTGGGCAATGAGAGCCCCACGCCATCCAGTGCCCGGGTGATTGCACCGAGGTGAGCATGTGATCGAAGACAGGCCCGTCAGAACCAATGGACTCTGCCTGGGGTGAGAGTCTGTCCCTCAGTTGCTGGGACCATCCCTCCTCCCTGGACAGGACTCATTCAGAGAGATGCCTGGCGGCTGAGGTAGGGGAGGGAGAGGGCGTGTACTGCTTGAGCATGTCCGTTCAGCCTGTTGGAGCAAAAGATTCCCAAGGCAGCCCAGTGAGACAGACGGACACCTGTGCTGTCTATGGGAAACGAGTGAGACAGACAGACGGACACCTGTGCTGTCTATGGGAACCCAGTGAGAGAGACAGACGGGCACCACAGGGTGCAGGCAACCACTGTTAGGCAGCGCTGGCCTTGGGAAGGGAACAGCCGAGTGGGAGTAGCAACACCTGTTAGAGAAGGTTCGGAGAGAGTCAGGAGGTGAGGCTGTCCGGGGGAAGAGCGTTCCAGGAAGAGGGAGCAGGAAGTGCAAAGGCCCTGAGGCAGGAGCACGCTGGGTTTAAGAAACAGGAAACCTCCGAGGCTGGAGCAGGAAGTGCGCGTGAGGGCCATGTGGCAGGAAGGGAGGTCCTGGGGGCAACAGGGAGCTAGAGCGAGAGGGGCCTCTGGGCCACTGGAAGGATCTGGCTCTTTCTGATCTCTGTGGGGAGGGGCAGGGAGGCCTGGGGCCACAAACGTATTGTGAACGTGAACGTGAACGTGAACGGGACCTGGGCTGCAGCGTGGAGGGCAGGCGAGTGAGCTTGGGGTGGGGGGAGGCCAGGGCGGGAGACTGGGAGGCTGGGCCCATGTGGGCAGCAGGGCTGGTGGGGAGCAGATGGACGGAGATGGCTCAGTGTGGCTCCCTTCCAGCCCTCCTACGTACGTTCTGGGAGGAGAACGTTTTATTAGCTTATTAAGGAAGATTCATGCCTTTTGCATGGTTGAGCTGAATAAAAAAGGAAATTTACGCACATTCAAATTCAGAAGCAATATGAGAAGATGTGACATGTTTTTTTTTCCCGGGACGCGCCTTGGGGAGAGCTGTTATAACTGACAAATTTCGTGAAGCACAGTATAATACAAACACATGAAAAGAGTCGGCCCCGTGGTTTTTAAAGACTAGCTTGTTGGATTTCTAACAATGTTACCTGGCGCGGAGGGAGGACAAGGCGGCCAGCCGGAACGGTGGCCGCGTGTAGCCCTCCTACGGGGTCTCGTCCGCACTGCACGGGCGAGTGGAGGGGCAGAAACCGCAGGGGTCCCCTCAGAGCAAAAAAGCACCAGGGTCAGAGCCATGCACAAGGGGACCCAGGTGGGACTCAGCAGTGGCCACGGGGCCGCCCTGCCATTCCACACACTCTAGCTTCACAGCTCATGTGCGTGCTGTGTGTCTCGGGGAAAGGCTCTGACCTTCTCTGAGCCTTGGTCTCCTTACGTGTGCAACGGGGAGACAACATTGTCTCACAGAATTCCTGCAAGGACCACGTTCAGGGAGAACGGCAAGGGCTGTCCCATGAAGTCTGCACATGCCAGCAGCTGCCAGGCACCCCTCAGGGAGTGTGGAAACAGGCCCTACACCTGCCCTGGGTCCCTCCGTGCTGATGGCTGCGCTGGCCACGAGGGCGTTCAGGGGTTGAATCGTGTGTCCCCCAAAAGCTCTGTCCACGTCCTAAACCCCGTCTGTACCTGTGAATGTGACCTTATTTGGAAACAGGATCTTTGCAGCTGGAATCGAGTTAGGATGCGACCAGGAGGGTGGCCCTAAGCCAGTGACCGGTGTCCTTATGTGAAAGGGAAACCGGGACAGAGACACGCAGGGGAGAACGGCAGGTGGGGAGGGGGGCAGAGGGCGAGGCGACGTCTGCAAGTCGGAATCAGCAGAGGCGGCGGCCAGGAGTGTCCTCCCCTACAGGCTTCAGAGGGAGCGCGGCCCTGCCGCACCGTGAGCTTGGACTTGAGGCCTCAGAGCCGAGACCGCAGGCGCGTGCAGCTGTCGGCCGCAGGGTGCTGCGGCACTGTCGGCCCCAGGAGGCTTGGACCTGTCTCGGCCCCTGTGCCTGCAGCGGGAGCCTGCGGCTGTCCTTACCTCTGCGGGCTGGGTGTGGCTGTCTCCGGGGCCTCCTGGCCGGGCTGGGGCCCCTCTGGCAGGTTCAGCTCCAAGACGTAGTGCAGCTGGGTGAGGAGGGCCAGCAGCAGCTCCGGGTGGGCCTCCCGCACCGCCTTCTGGAACTCCCGGGCGAACTGCAGCTCGTGCAGGGTGCTCACGGCCTGTCGGGGCAGGAGAGTGTCTGGCCGGCCTCCCCCGCCTGTCCCAGCCTCCAGGACCAGGGCTGTATCTCTGAGATGTCCCTCCGGGGGCCTTGGCCCTCTCGGCTCCCTTCCCGGACCCACAGGAGGTCCTGGGCCCTCCCTCCCAGCGCGCCCCGGGGCGCCAGCCACCCCCACCCGCCCGCTCTGTCCGCCGTCCGTCCGTTCCAGGCCGTGCTCTGGAACCCCGGTGGCAAGGCTGTGCGGTGTGCTCCCTGTGGGATAGCCGCACGGAGGTCTGTGACAAGGGGCAGCGGGGGACAGAAGGCCCCCGAAGGCAGAGCTATCGGGCAGCAGCCCCGAGGCTTCCTGCACCCATTGGAGCACGTAGGCCAGGATGTTCTTGGGGTGGGGGCAGCACTGGGCAGTCATGACAAGGGCAGGCCCGGGCTGGGGGGTGGTGGGACATGGAGGCTGCCGCCCTGCTGAACCCATGCTGCTGTGTGGTTTCGGGCAGGAGGGGCCTGCGTCAGTGCGGGGCTGGGGGTGCTCAGGGGAAGGCCGAGGGCCGGCTCGGAGACGGGTGGGGGTGCCCTCTGCTTCCACGTTCGGCCATCACGCACCTATGCTCGGGCGGCAGCGTGTCTGGGGGGCTCCGGGCAGGGAGGGGCTCTGGGGGGCTCTGGCTGCCGCTCGGGGGCTTTTGGGCTAGGGGGGTGTCAGCCCGGGGGAAAGCGAGGTCGCGCACTCACAGCCAGCGAGCGCAGCCAGGGCTGGTCCTTGGGCTGGGGGCTGCCGTTTCTGGCCCCGGCGGGCAGTGGCCGCTCCCGCAGCCAGTCCAGTAGCATGGCCAGGACCAGGCGGCTCACGGGCTGCTCGGCCCCCAGGGCCCTCCACAAGCGGAAGGCATGGCTGCAGGCAAAGGGGGGTCATGAGGCCCTGCTCGCGCCCAGCAGACCTCCAGGGCTCAGGAGCCAAGGGAGGAGGCTGGGCTGGATTCCCCTGGGCTTTGGGGGCCCCTGGGGGGCGCACTGGAGGAGAGAATGGACAGCAGGGACAGGTGTGTGTGTGGCCCATGGGACAGGCGGGAGATGGCGGGCCAGTTGCCCTGGTCCAGGTGCCTGGGTCCCCCCGCTTCTGGGGTCTGTCCTCCCGGCTCCCTGTACCCCAGCTCTAGACTCCCGGTCACCCTCGGTGGCTGCTAGGCATGGACAGCACCCCCGTAGCTGGCCACTGCCCTCTGTCCTCTCCTGCCTCTGGGCCTCCACGTCTGCCATTGCTGTCCACGCTGAGAGCCTCCCCACCGGGCCTGCCCTGCTCAGCCTTCAGCTCATGTACCTGGAGGCCTGCCCGGCTGCCTCCTCCTAGCCTGGCTTTGCTGGGGTCCAGCTCCTGGGCCCACCCCAGGCCAAGTGGGGCCATCACCGTGTGCACAGAGCTTTACAGTGTCCTTGTGCTCATTTTGAAGATGGGGAAACTGAGGACTGATCGGACCCTGCCTTGTGACCGGGGAGCTGGGGCTGGAGGCCAGGCCTGCCCAGTCCTTTGGCCTTTCCACTTGGTGCGTGCACGTGGCCTGTGAGTCCCGGGGAGGCAGGGGCTTTGGGGCTCCTGATGGCCCTCTGTGTTCTGTGCTAGGTGGTGGTCTTTGGGGCTGAGTGCTGGGTGGAAGGGGCTGGAGAAGCAGGGGGTGGGGACTGGGAAGCCACAGCTGGGGCCTGGAGAAGCCCCCACCCCAGGTTTAGGACAGACCCTGGGCCGGGGGTGCACAGCTGCTCTGCTACTGTGGAGCGGGGCCTCTGCTGTCGGAAGGACCGGGCCCGGGTCCCTGCTGTGCCGTCCTGGCTGTGAGACAGTGCGCAGGTCTCTGGGGGCGAAGCCTGCGTCGAGAAGCCTAGGGGACATGCTTCTCCGGGAGCGAGGGCGACCAGGGGCCCCGGCTTCTCCTTTGCTCTGCTGGCATGTGGGTGCTGAGCCCTGTCCCGGGTGGGCAGCCAGCTTGGGAACAGAGCAGTGACAGGACCGGCCAAGTCCTTGTCTGTGTGGGAGTGACCCCTACGGCTGGACTCAGCCAGCGAACAAGGGGTGTGGCACGAAGTGTGTAAAACAGGGGAGGGGAGGGGAGGGGTCAGTGAAGGGGGGCACTGGGGGGGGGACGGCAGGAGGGTGCATCTGGGCTGCGGTCAGGTTTTTGTGGGACAGCTGGGAAGCCTTCACCCAGAAGGGACATGAGCAAAGACCTGAGGCGGTAAGCAGGGAGCCACGCCGCTCTGGGGTGGGGAGAACCTTCCGGCCCCGACAGAGCCGATGCCGGTGTGCTCAGGGCCGGCAGGAAGGGCCGGGGATGCAGTGGAGAGAGTGCGGCTGGGCGAGGAGGACGGCGAGGGTGTGGGGCCAGGCCACAACCTTGTCGGCCACGGTAAAGTTTTTGCCTTGACTTTGAATGACACGGGGCCACGGGACCGTCTGTAGCAGAGGAGAGACGCGGCCCGACTCATCTCTGAAGCCTCCCTCTGGCTGCTGGGACTCCGTGTGAGCCTGTGATGGCCTGACGGGCTGCGGGGGCGGGGCCGCTGGAGCTGTAGGGTTCCCTGCGCGTAGGTCTGGGTGTGGAGGGGACAGTCCAGGTGGCCCGAGAGCTCAGGCTTGAGAAGTCGGGCGGATGGCATCGGCGTGGGGAAGCCCCCAAGAGGACAGTTTTACGGGGACGGCCAGCGGCGTGGCCCAGGTGTGTCCGGTGCGGAACGCCTGCCCGACATTCACGTGCTGCCGTCTGGTGGGGGTGAACACTCGGGGGGGGGCAGGCGTCTGTATAGGGGATACTTAGAGCCGCAGGAATGGAGGCGACCACGGGGAGATGAGCGTAAGTGAGGGGAGCTCTGGGGCCCGAGCCCTGTCCTGAGAGACCGGAGACAGGAGGGACCGGCAGGAGGCGGACCCGGGGCAGCCGGGAGCTGGGAGGGCAGCCCGGGTAGGACATGGAGGAACCCGAAACGCGTATCGCCGAGGACTAGAAGCCGGAGGGAAAGGCCCCGTACTGTACAGCTCCAAGCCTGTGACATTCTGGAAAAGGCGAAAGCGTGGTGGCAGGTGGACGATCGGCGGCTGTGAGTGGTCGGGAGGGCGGGAGGGGTTTCCGGCAGTGGCGCTGCTCTGGAGGACAGGTGAGCGGTGCACGGACTGCGCCCCGTCCAAGCCCGCGGGATGGACGGTCGGTGCCGGGCCGAGCCCCACCTCGCCGCGGGCTCCCGATGATGACGACGCCTCAGAATGGTCCCCCGGCGGGAGCCAACACAGCGGCCTGTGCCGGGGTCTAGCAGAGGGGACAGCGCCGGGTGTCATCGGGGGGACAGGGGCGGGACGCGGCGATCTGCTGATTCTTCTATGAACCACAACTGCTCCGCAAAAGAAAGCCTATTAATTCAAAATAGAAGGGCTGGGAAGAGACACTTGACACCTTACTAAGGAAAGAAAAGTGGGTGCTGCTGGGTTTATGTCCCGACAGACAGCCTGCCCCTCAAGGTCTGGGTTAGCACCGGGAGGAAGTGCCTCTCCGAGGACAATAGGCGACACCGACCCCCGCAGCACAATGGCGAAAACTTCGAGAACGAGAACGTACTTTTAGGAATGTGTTTAGCGACAATAAAATGCCGGCAGAAATGAAGGGGGATGAGCGTGGGTGGAGGGGGCGCGGGGGGCTGGGACCGGCGGCGCTCAGCCCTGTCCCCAGCTGGAGGGCACGACCGAGATCCCAGCGCTCGTGCGGGAGGCCGTCTCGCCGGCGCGGATTCCATTAGTGAAAGGAGCGAGCGTGACACACCGTGGGTTGTACTTACGCCGGCGGTGGGCAGCTGGGGGCTGACCCAGCAAAGTCACCCTCAAAGGGTAAATGAGAAACACGGGAGAAAAAGAAAGACAACTTGGCAAGCCAAGTGTAAGTCCACGTAGAAATGCGAGATGCGCAGGGCCGAGAGCCGCTGGGCAGGTGTCGAGGAAGGAGCAGGGGGGCCGTTCTGTATCAGGTGCTGAGAACCCAGGTGATGCTACAGGAATTAGGACCTTGGGTGTCAGCAGGGGGACAGGCGAGCGGAGTGCTGCTGAGCCCAGACGCAGACCCCCGCCCACGGGTGCTTGACCGGCAGGCAGGGAGCCTCCCGAGCTTCGGGCACAGGCCAGACTTGTCACTGAGGGATGCCGGCCACTACACGGAACAGGAGCCCGGCCTCACGGGAGCACCTGTCTCACTTACCGGGCGGCCGGGACCTGAGTTCGAAAGGCAATCAGTCAGCAGAACTTCTGTAGGATCCTGCGTGGGAGGGACCGGACCTGTGCTCTGTTTCATCGAGAGGCGGATTCAGGGAGTGAAGAGACAGGCTGCAGAGTGCCTTCCGGGAGAGGCTTTCCACGCAGTCGGGAGAGGCTTGTGCCCAGAAGTTCCTGGGAGTGGGTAAGAAAAAGAGGGACTTCCCGGTAGAAGGATGGGTTGCGTCCTCAACGCACAGATCACCGAAGACGATACTCCAACGGCCAACCAACCACTCAGCACCGTGAGTTCACTGGAAACGTGCAAACGAACGTCACGATCGATTTGTGCGCCAGGCGGGTGACATTTTAACGAGTGGTTAGAAAGTCGGGACTAAGTGTGGATGAAACGCAGACCAAGGTCTCTCAAAAACATCCCGGCAGGAGCGTGAGGCGACGCCAGCCCTTTGGAGAACGATCTGATGGGTCCGTTAACGTTGGGTCCACGCAGAACTCCAGGGCGTTTGCGTCCTGAACGTGCCCACGGTGGGGACGGAACACGCCCCCGGATGCGCATGGGGGCACCTGGGAGCACGTGAAAGTGCGTTAGTCACAGACCCAAACCGGCGACAACCCCAATGTGTGGCAGAAAGGGCGATCGGCTTTCATGAGGCTCTAAACGGCCACAAAAACAAATGACCTGTAGCCCCAGGTAACAGATCGGAATGAACTGTAAACACACACTGTTGAGGGGAAAAGCCACACGACACAATAAGACTGGCAGGGCACCTACCACCCCACTCTGTTCACAGCGTTAGGCCTCGCCACATTGTTTCTAAGAATGCTTCCGATGTTTTCTAAGAAGCTTCAGGCGCTTCTGAGAAAGAAAAATTATTCCAGGTGGACGTCTACCCCCATCACAGATGTGAGGCCCCAAGAGCCGCTGGTTCGGTGTGAGGATGATAACCACCGACCCGGCCATCTGCGGAGGGAAACAGCCAGGAGGCCCGCCCGCCTCTGACGGAGCACTGGGTGCAGGGAGAGCCCCAGGGAGGGGCTGCTCCTGAGGGTCCGAATCACGAAATCCGATCTGGGTCTGAATTCACACCATAGCACGGCTCAAAGAAACCCCCAGGCACAGACTTGAATCTGACGTGGTCCCCGGGCTGTCAAGAAGCCCACATGAGTCCAGGTTAAGGACCCTCAGCGTTAAGTGCATTCCCATCCGACAAACGTGCTTCTCGGGACGGGGGAAGGAAGGTATAAACTGCAGTGCAGGCCCAGGTGAACCGCAGACCCCGGGGCAGCTGAAGACAAGGCGGCCTCCAGGCTCCTTGCCCTTCAAGTAACCTTGAGAAACCACACGGAGCAAGAGGGAGGGAAAAGTAAAATCGCACAGAAACTGTGACCTCAGAGGACACCCGAAGTTCGACATCACTGTAGGCAAACGAGAAGTGCCCATCGCCGCTGCCGCCGGGGGATCTGGGGTCCAGGAGGGGAAGGAGACCGCGGGACACAGGGGAGGGAAGCCAGAGGCAGGGCTCAGAATTGAACCACTCACCTCCAGGAAGGCAAAGTCCATCCCAGGCTGACCAGAGGGAAACAAGAGGAAAAAAGGGCACTGACCACGGGAAAGGGGCTGACGGAGCTGGTGCCGGGGGAAGGGCAGCCTCCAAGATGCACGGCTCTGGGGAGAAAAATAGGGAAAAGAACCAGGTGCCTTTGGAGAGCAGGCGGTGACAGGGACGGAAGACCCTACAAGAGAGAAAAGAACCAAAAACCTCCAAAAATCCACCCCCCAACTGGAGGACGCATGACCTTTTCACCTGCCACCAAGAGAATCCACTAAATCCTCCAGGCTGTGCCGGATGAACAGAAGAGGGCGCCGTTGAGCTTGGAATCCTGCAGAAGCCTCCACCGGCGTGTGATGGGAACAGGAACAGGAGTAACAGATCCCCTGAGTTATTGCAAAACAAAACAAAACAAAACGAAATGAAATGAAAATATCAAAAATAGAAAATAATAACCGGCGCCCAACCAACAAGGAAGGGCTCCCCTCCGAAGCAGCCTCCGTGCAGATAGCACTCCTGAGACTCCAGCAAGCACCCAGACACAGGAACAGCCACCTTGAGTTAGAACTTCCGAAAAGAAAACCACCACCACCGCCACCACACCTCACTAAAGAAAGGAACAGAGGATTGGCCGGGTTCGGGAAAAAGGTGGAAGAAAGGACGAAATTATCTCCGAAGTGGAAAAAATGCAAGATGCCCAAAAGGGACGGTAAGAAGCCAGCTAAGGGGCATCGAGGGAAAGCAGGAAGCCGGCACGAAAGACTGAAAGGGATCGATCGGAGAGGAGGTGCTAGAGATGGAGGACGGGATCACCTGGCAGCTCGGAAGGGCGAGCTCGTCAGGGGAACGGAGCACGTGTTTCAAGCTATCACCCAGAGAATGTTCCAGAAACGACAGCCAAAGGCTTGGTCTACACAGTCAAAGGACCCACCAGGTCCCTGGGAGAATGAACACAGAATGGTCAACCCTGAGGCCCCTCTTAATAAAATTGTTCAGTTCCAGTGCTGGGCGGACACCCTGCAAGGTGTCCCAGAAGCAAGACCTCTTGCAAAGGCAGACGTCTTGATAAAGGAAAAAGAAACCGCGATCAGTAGACATTTCAGTACCAAAGCAAGGCAACCGCGGAGCAGCACTTGAAAAATACCCAATAAAAGCAAGTGTGAACCGAGCCTTTTATGCCCAGCCGAGTTGTCCTTCAAGCACACGGGAGCCCTCGAGAGCCGTCTGTCGGAGGCAGGTCTGGTCTGGCGCGGAGAGGGCTAGAAGCCTCCCCCAGAGGATACACGGCGAGGGCTTAGATGACAGAACAAGGGGCCGAGGGCATTAAAATGGGTTGGGAGCATGAACATAGGGACTATTGCAAAAACGCGTCTTCTTTAATTAAAAACATTAAGGATCCAAGAATACATGCCCCGTAGAAGAGGAGAGCAGGAGAGCAGGCTCACAGCACGTACGTAACTGTGGGATGTTGCGCAGAGTGGAGACGCCGCACACCCATCGCGTGGATAAGTGGGAAGGAAGGGTTGGGCGCGCTCATTAGAAGGAAGGGACTGGCGGTTCCAAGCACACATCAAAGCCGGGCTCTGTGCTGGGTGTGAGAGGACACACACACTGGGCAAGAGGGGAAAACGGGGAAGCAGACAGGCTTCCGCTGTCCTGGTAGCAGACAAGGTGGAATTCGGGCCCGGGGAGCATTACACGCGACAAGGTGGGGCACTTTTCTATGCTGGAAGCTGCAATTCCAAGGAAGGTATACATTTGCATAAAGAACGTGACGGCCACGCAGGACGTAAAAACCCGCAGGACGTGGAAGGGTTTGTGGACAGAATGTGTCGGTAATGGCTTCAGTGTCCCGTTCCCAGTACATGACAGAACAGAGTGGACATCGCGAAATCAGGGAACATCACGGTCCCTCAGGCGCGTCTGTGGACACATACTCGGAACCCTCCACACGGCGGAGAAGATACAGCCTCTTCTCACGTGCTGGTAGAACCTCCATGACAGCTGTTCCAAAGGTCGGCAAATCCCAGAAAGCAGAAACATGACAGGGGTCTTCTCTGATCCCAGTGCAAAAACCATCCAAGCAACCCCCAAACAAACAAACAAAAAAACCCCAAAAAACTACTAGATACTGCAGAAGAAAAAGGGCCCTTCCACATGGGAATCAGAAACCTTTCTGGAAACGAGTCTTGGGGGCTGGAAGCTCACGGGAGTTCTCTTCTGGGGGCTTCTGATTTTTCAGTAGAATGGGAGGGAGGTTGGCGGCAGGAGGAAGGGGGCGTGTGGGGCTGGGAATTCAAAATGGGGAGCTTTAACTGAGGGAGGGTTTGCAGGCTGAGTGTGACAGAGGGGACAAGGGACTTGGGTATGTCCGGGGAGTAATTAATGCTGGTGAGGAGGGGGGTGAGGGTGAGGGAGGGACGTGAGGCGGTGGATAGTGGGCCGGAGGCCGCGGAGGGCAGAGGCTCACAGGGGTCCCAGAGGAGGTGGCCTGTAAGGGGGTGCTGGGGGTGGCGGAGAGAGACGCCCAGGATTGGAGGTGTCCGAGCCAAGAGGCTGACCGTGGGGGTGGGCGGCCGTGGGAGGGAGGACAGGATCGCTGGGTGAGAGGGATCCGGGCATTGAGACGCTGAGAGAAAGCCCCAGGGTTCAGACACCGGGAGTGAGCAAGACCGTGTCTGCCATCAGGAGTGACCCTGCAAGGACCCAGGCATGAAGGAACGCAGGTGCCTGGCGGGTGTGTAGCTGGGGGTAGAGACTGAACCCCTGGGGCTCAGAGCTGGGATTCTTCCTGAGAAAGCTGGCCCCACCCGAAAGGACTGCGTGGACACTGGAGGTGGGGGAGGGAGGAGAGGTCCTCGGAGGAACAGGAAGGAGGGCGACACTTTGGTGTTGGCTGGGGTCTTTCCCGGGGCACCTCGGGTCCCAGGCACTCTCACGGTGAGGTGATGGGAATGAGGCTGGGCTGGGAGAAGAACAGGGAGCAGCTCCTCCCCAGGGCCTGCCTCGGGAGACCCACAGTCCGTGAACGGGGCGTGGGCTCCTTCCCTGCGCCCAGACCTGCGGGGGACCCCGTGGGCCAGGAGGGGGCCGGCCAGGAGGGCAGAGGTGGAAGCCCGCCCCCTGCCTGGGGGAGGCGGAGGGTGGGCCATGGGGGCCGTGGGGAGGGTGGGGCTGGGCACCTGTCCAGGGGAATGGAGAAGTCCAGGAAGGTGGCCACCAGCTCCGGCGTGTGGCTCCGGGCTAGCAGGGTGACAGCGTGCAGGATGTCTTCCTTGGCCTGGGGGATGCGGACGGAGCACAGCTGCAAGTGGATGGCGCGGCCCAGGTTGGCAACCTTCGCAGGGAGGCAGAACATGGGGGAGAGGGCTGGTCTGAGGGGGGAGGCCAGGCCCCACCCCAGAAGTCTGAGGGAGGCACTTTTCCACCCTGGAGTCCCAGGCTGAGCTGTCCAGTCCTTCCCTGTGTCTGTCCTTCTGTCAGACTGAGAACTTCTGGGAGGGTGTGTGCCTCCTCCTCCCCCATGTGCTCCCCGGAGCCTGGCATAGCAGCTCTGTCCGTGCACACCGGCCCCAGGACCCTGCAAACACCCCTTGGGGCCCCAGCACACCTGTTTGGGTCATCCATCCACCCAGTCGTTCATTCGCGGGACCTGTCAGGGTGGGGTCTGTGTCTCCTGCGTCAGGCCCGAGTCCCAGGGTGCCGACGGCTGGGTGTCCGTCCCTCTGTCCCCAGACCTGTCCTGCCCCCGCTCAGCGGGTGCCCCAGCCTCTCACGGTCTCCAGGTTGGCCCCGTGCTCCTTGATGGCGGTGAGCAGCATGTCGGCGGCTGCCTGAACGCGGAAGGGGCTGGTGGAGCCCAGGCCTTCGATGGCTGTCCAGAGGAGGTCGGTCAGCTCTGCCATCGTGAGATGCTTCATGACCTCCTGCAACAGCGGCGGAGGGGGCAGCTGTCACCGCGGGTCGCATGTGCCCAGCTGTCCGCCTCCTGCCATCTCTTTTCCCCTTCTCCTTGGCTTCAGTCTGCCCAGGTCTCTGAGCATGTCCAGACGTCTGAGCCCCTCTCCTCCGAAACCCCCACACATGTACCCATTTTGCAGGCTGGCCGCCTGCACATGTCTCTGAGGCTTGGGAAGGGAGCGCGTGATGCCTGTCGTGGTGCCGAGGCACAGCTCCCTTCCTCACTCAGACCCCAGTGCTTGTCCTGGGGCCTGCGTGGCCTGGCCAGCCTCCTTTCCTCCCCTCCTCCGCCCTGTCCTCACCTCCTGGGCTTCCTCACCTGCTGGCCTCCGCCCAGCTGGGTGCTCCCATGCCAGGCCCTAGTCCTCCGTACAGCCTTGTAATCAGGAGCCATTGAGCTTCAGAGTTGGGAAGCGTCTTCATGGTCACCCGGAACAACAATCCCCAGACCCAGATCCATGGGCACCCTCACCACAGCAGAGGCCGGGTCCGGACCCCAGGCTCCTGTCCTGCGGTAGGACCTCCCCAAGAGCCCGACTGCTCTCTGCCCATGTTCTCCCAGGAGCAGCTCTGAGTCCAGACCGTGAGCCACTCAGGGGAATGAAGAGGGGCTCGGGGAAATGCAACGTGATGGGTGGGAGCGGTGCTCCATAGCCACTGACCACAGTCTTTGAGAGGGAGGGCTGGGCCAGCCTGGGGCTGCCCGGCAGAACCTTCTGGAAAGACTTAGAGCATGTTGCCCACTATGGTAGCCACCAGACACACGTAGCTTCTTGAATGTAAATGTGATTAAGTAAAATTCACTATCTCAGTTCCTCCATAGCACTGGCCACATTACAAGTGCCCAGTAGACACATGTGGCCAGTGGCTACCTGGGAAGTACAGACAGACACTTCCATCCTCCTAGAAAGTTCTATCGGAAGGCTGTGACTCAGAACATCTGATAATCAGAGGATGACGGAGGCTGGTGACCGGGAACCCGGTAGAAATGTATAAAGTCTGCAAGGATGTTAAGGGTGGTAAACCTGTTTCTTTGCATGTTAGGATAGTGGTTGAACTATCTGAAACTCTGTTAGGATGTTTATACATACATTAGATAGAAAAATTAGTATTAAATAATGCTTGAATATTTATTAGGATAATTATTCTGAAATTTTGGTAAGTGTTTGTGAGACTATTAGGATTAGTTGTTGGTTAGAATGTTCAAAGTGATTTTCATGGAATATTTGTAGTTCATAACAACTTTAAAAAATATTAAGCTATTATAAATCTGGTTGGAACACTTGTCAGAAGATTACATTTAAAATTGGTTTCTAAAATGTTGAGTTTTGGTTAAAGTTTGAGCACTGAGAATGTGAAGAGATGCAACTTGGAATGGGGGTAAGAGTCTCGAATCCCAGAACACTGCAATCTTAAGATTGGTCAATACCTGGGAGATGTCAACCCGGGACATGAATAAACGTGGAATGGCGGTGGCAGTAATGGTAGAGATGGGGGTGACGTGATGGTGGGGGATGGTGGTGGTGATGGTGGTAATGATGGTGATGAAGACGTAGTGTGCCTGAGATCACAGAGGGAATCAAGGACAGAGCTGGGGACAGATTCCAGGTCAGTTCTCCATTCCAAACCTTCCCAGATCCACTAACCCTCCCATCCTCTCTCCTCTCTGTGCTCCTGTCCGTCCCTGTGTCTTGTCCAAGGAGAGAGAGCCAGAGCTGAACGTCCACTCCCTGTGTGGTGGCACAGGGCAGGACACAGATGGCCTACTCAGCCGGTCTGAGAGCCTGAGTGTTTAGTACAGAAAGTCTAAAGCCCTGGGCCCTCTTCATCACTGGCTCCCTCTGAGCTGGTACCCAGGGAACCCTCCTGCCCTGCCCCACCTCTGCCCCCAGCCCAGGTTCTTCGGTGTAAACGGAAGTCAAGCTAGGCTTACTTGGTGTATACAATATTGATACATCAATACTTGATGTATTGGCCCCAGGGCTTTGGATTTTCCATACTCAACCTCTAAACGACTGCAACCCTATGGCTCACTGCGGTTGCAGAGAACACTGGAGTCAGCAAGGACTGGATTCAGACCTTCCTGGGGCTCCGACTGGCTGTCACCACTGCTTCCTCACCTGGTTCGATCTGGTTTAACTTGGTGGGTGTTTATTAAAGACGGTCTCTACCACCAGGCCCAGCACTGGGCCCTGGCACGACCCTGCTTCTGGCCTGGAGGGCTCAAGGTCTAACAGGGGGAGACTGACCAGTGTGCCACATACAAGGGTCTTCATTAGCCATGGGCTCAACACCAACACTGCGCCACAAAGTCACTGTGTCAGAGTCATCATGAACTGACCATTCAGAACACGAGGCTCCACGAAACACGGCTCGTCCGGTCAACACCAGCCCACACGCTGGGTCCCAGCCTCGCTCATGTTCAGAGAAGAACACAAGTCACATCGGGCACGGAGTGTCACAAAGTTCCAGGATCTCACTGGGGTGATGGAAGGGACACCGGGGAACTCCTGGGCTCCCCCTGGCGGCTGATCAAGAAGAGGGGGCTGAGGTAGACCAGATGACAGGGCAAGGGAAGCCATGTTTCACCTCTACAGGAGGAGGGCCTGGCTTTCAGAGTAAGAGAGGACCCTGGGAAATGAGGCATGTGGGGATATTTCCAGAGAGTGCTCCTCCTGCAAAAAGCAGACTCAGGGCAGGACGTCGTAAGGTGTCTCAGAGGACACCTGCCATGGGAGCCTCCTGAAAGCACCGTTTTACTGGGTGCTCGTGCTGGCCGGGGGTTCACGGCACCATCCCACCCATTTTACAGAAGAAGACAGAGGCTCAGAGAGGAGAAGGGGCTTGTCTAGGTCACAGAGCCAGGGGGGACAGAGCTGGGACTCAAGCCCAGGCCGCAGACCTCAGGGTCTGACCCCTCCCTTCCATTCTCCCTCTCCCAACTCCCCAGTCCCAGGCCAAGGGCCAGGGAATCCTCCAAGCGCTCTAAGAGAATCACCAACGTTACAGGTGAGATCCCAGCGTTGGTTGTAATACTCACACCCGGCCCAGGCTCTGACCCCCTGGGTCTAGCCAGGCCACACCAACAGCTGGAAGCCCTGTCAGAGCGGATGGCGTTGGGGGTCAGAGCAGAGCGTGGCTGTACCTCCCCACCCAGATCTGCCACCCTTCTAAGGGCTTTGACCTTGATGACTTGGGAGCTGTCAAGCTGGAGGACGCCGTCCTTCGGGAACACCGGCTCCTGAGAGGCCGGCGGAGCTGTCTTCTGGTCTCCGCTGCTCCAGACGGGAGCCCCATCTCCGGGGGCCTGAGAAAGCTGCTCCGGGGTCTGCACCTCCACCTTCCGAGTTTCCGTCGCTGGCCAGGGGTGGGCGTGGGACAGGATGAGGGTTGGGCAAAGGTAGGCTTGGGGTCTAGGAGGGGACGGGAGGGGTCAGGGCAGGGTCACTGGTAGTCAGGGTCAGGCTTGTGCTCATCTGGGGATGGGAGTCTGCATGAGCCTGGGGTGCGGGACATCACAGGGCTATGGCTGGGATTAGAGGTGGGTTTCGGGGCAGATCCGGGGTAGGGTGCGTTTAGGAGTGTGGGCGTGGTCCCAGCTGAGGCCGTGGTTGGGGCGGCAGCGGGTCACACTGTGGTGATCCTCAGCGGCTCACCTCTCTGGCACCTCAGGAGCTGGTAGAGGTGGCCCACTCCTTCCAGGCTGGAGTGCTGGGTGGCCCTGTCCGGGTCCTGGCACAAAATCCCCAGCATGCACACCAGCTGCCCAGTCCGCTTGAAGTCTTCTTTTGGCTGTGGTGAGAACATGGGAACCAGTGGCTTCACCCCAGCAAGGCTGGCATCAGAAATCCTCCGACTGTATGGACGGGCTGGGGCTCGGCTCTCAGGACCCCTAGCCCAGGCTCTGCCCACCTGGCCCAGCCACTACAGTCAGTAGCCCAGGGCACGCCGGGCAACACATCAGAGGTTTCCCCAAACTCAGAAATCAAGAGGAATCTTATTTTAATGCAACATCCCTGACCCGGGGCTGGGGCAGGGGAGCACCTCCTCTGACTCCCAGGGTATCCCTCTGAGGAGGACTCGTTTCCTCCCTTTTCATGGGCGAGAAATGGAGGCTCAGGGTGTGGAAGATGCTGCCAGAGGCTTCACGGGGTGTTGCCAGGAGCCCAGCTTCCTGGGTCAGGGTTCCTGGCATCAGGGTGCAGAGCCCAGCGGGGCGGACTGGGTAGGGAGCCCCAATTCCTGCCCCAGCTTGTGCCCTCCTGTGTAAAAAGGGGGTTACATGGCCATGTTGTAGGGCATTCCGGGATCCACCCATCCTGGCGGCAGAAGTCTAGGGGGTCTTGAGCTCCACGAGCCTGTCAGCCTCTGGGAGGAGGACGGCTTGGCTGGGGCAGCAGAGCGGGTGTGGGATGGGGGGCCAGAAGGCTGGATACTCACATCCAGGTAGGGGTTTTGGCTCAGGAATCTGAGAAGGGCCATGCAGCTGTGCATAGCCCGCTGCCGCTCGTGTGCCTTCTCCGACGCCAGCCAGAGGTACAGGTGCTGCGGGTGGGCAGGGGAGGGGTGGGGGTGCTGCAGCCACGGACCCCTGTATCGGCCAGCTCCACGGGGCCAGCCCGACCTCAGCCCAGCGCTCCGGGGGAGGGGAGGGGTTGGGGGGGTGGGGGGTAGGGAGGGGGGTTGTTGGCTCAGGCCCAGCACCTTTGGCCTACGCGGCTGGCAATTAAGGTTCCGCCCCGCCCAGAGCCAGGCCCCGCCCTGCCCCGCCCAGCAGGCCCCGCCCCCCGCCAAGGCTCCCGACCCCCTTCGGCTCAGGCCCCACCCACCCCGGGCAGGGCTCCGCCCCCTCGGCGTCCACCACGCCCCCGTCTTGCTCTCCTTGTGCCCTGGCGCAGCTCTGGTGCTCCCTGCAGCCCCGCTAGAGAGGAGGAGGCATTCCCTGCTCAGAGCCCTTTGAGGCTCCTGGTTTCATCCCGTTTGGCGACACGCACCCCTTTTCAAAACAGTGCTTTTCTCTGCACAACCTGAACGCGCAGAATGACAGAGGAATACAAACGCATCCTCGAGCAGTTACACTGAACAGTTTTAGGCCCAATTTGAGCCTCTTTGTTAAAGCTATAGATGGTTACAATTAGTGATTCTAAAACGGTGTTTGGAGATTCTGGAAGCCAGCGGTGTCCTATGACCGCATCTGTGCCTTCCGCGGGTGGCAGACACAGCCGCTCCCAGCACCGCGACGCTGTGGGTGGTCACCAACATTCCCGGTGGGGACGCGGGAGTTCAAATGCAGAGGTCTCCCCCCAGCCAGGCTCACACCTCCACTTCCCTCTGTGCACCTGCTTCAGCAGCTCCCCTCACCCCCACGAGGCTCCCAGGCCGGACCAGGTCTGGCCCTGCTGACATAACCTGACCCTAACCCACCTGCCCCCCCCTCCCGAATTTAGCACCCTCCCCGTGCTCCAGCCATGCGGAGTTCTCTCCATTCTGGTCCCTGCGCTCACCCGTGTCTCACCTCTGCTCCTGCCACACCCTCTGCCTGCTCGGCCCTTCCCTTCCTTTCTCTACCCAGGGACCTCCTTGGTTCTCATTCAGGCACCTCCACTGGGCCTGACCTCCGACCCTCCCACAGGGCCGGAGTCCCCTCTCTGGTTCCTCCCCTGCCCCAGGACTGTCCCTGCCTGTTGACTGGTCTCCTTCCTATCAAGGTGAGAGCCCTGGAGGGCAGTGAGAGAGTGGGGGTGTCGGATTGTGAGTCCCCCCTCACAGCTGGAGACATGGCTGCAGAGTGAGTTCTCTGGGAGGGTGGGCAGGTCCCAGCCAAGGCCTATGTCCTCATCCATTCTCTTGACATGTGGCATTCAAGGCCCACTTACCACCATCGCACCTGCTGTTAACACCCTCCAGCTGTCCCAAGACACGGCGATCCCCGAAGATGGCCAGGTTTGAAGCCTCCATGTCCCAGGACCACTCCCCACCCCAGGTTCAGGCCCTGCCTCTTTTGGGACATCTTCCTTCGTCCATCCTCTGCCCTGCCCACCCGGCCGTGTGGCTGCCGGCCCTCACCGACAGCAGGAAGTGCAGCTCGTCGGTCGTAGGGTTCTGTATGATGAAACTCTGTAGCATCTGGTCCAGGGCCTCTGCGGTCTTGTTGTAGAGGGTCTGTGAGGGGACACGGAGCAGGTCAGCAGCCGCCAAGCCCCAGCAGTGACAGAGTGCCGAGGCCCACCGCAGGGTCGGAGTGTGCGGGTCTCTCAGCGAGTGTGGTGCCTGTTCCTGCCCATTCCCAAGGCCTGGATGCACACGGTGTGTGTTTATACCAACCCCAGGAAGGGCCCTGTCCCAGTCCCCGTTCAGAAGCTGAGGAGACGGGGCTGTTGCGGTCTGGGTCAGGCCTGCCCAAGGTCACAAGTTTCTCAGTGGCCAAGGTCAGTTCCTTCCTAGTGAGGCTGGCTTCTCGGGCAGGCAGCCTGCCGGAGACCTGGAGCCCAGGAGGATCTACTTGATTTAGCGCTTTGGGGGTTCCGTCTTGAGATTCCTCATCAGCTTTAAACAAGGGCCCAGTTTCCTTTTGCATTGGTTGTGGCAAATGATACAGATGGTCCTGACTCCTGGGTCTCACGTGAGGCCCCCGATCTCTGCTGCTTGGCTCCCCGGGCATGCTCGGGGAAGGTGGCAGCCACAGGATGTACCCAGCCCTCCTTCCTGGGACAGCACGTCAGAGCAGAGCCCTGGGCACTGGTCATCAACTCCCCGGGTACCCTGGGGAACTCGTTCCAGCTCTTTGTGCCTATCTCTGTCACCTGAGAACTGGGCGTGAAGCCAGCCCCACCTGCCAGGGTGGTGGGGCACAGGAGCCCCCGCCCGGTGTCTGGCACCAGCCTAAGCTGCCTGGGTGAGCCAGCCATGACGCTGTCATCTGGCAATGGTGATGGTCCAGAGTCCTACAGTGGGAGTGGGGGCCGTCCGGAGTCCAACAGTGGGGGTGGGGGCCATCTGGAGTCCTGCAGTGGGGGTGGGGGCCGTCCGGAGTCCTGCAGTGGGGGGGGGGGCCGTCCGGAGTCCTGCAGTGGGGGTGGGGGCCGTCCGGAGTCCTGCAGTGGGGGTGGGGGCCGTCCGGAGTCCTGCAGTGGGGGTGGGGGCCGTCTGGAGTCCTGCAGTGGGGGTGGGGGCCGTCTGGAGTCCTGCAGTGGGGGTGGGGGCCGGTGCCAGCCTTCCAGGGGGCTGCTTCTGTGTTATTGCCCTGGGCCCAGGGGACCCTTTGTACTCACACCCCCCACCCGAAGGGCTTGTCTGTTCCATTCCAGTCTGGACCCAGCCTAGGGCTGTGGTGGGACAATTAGGGCCCAGGGCCTGGGGTGGAGTTGAGCCCACCTCTCCCACCGACACCTCCGTTTCTCTGAGCTGGTTTCCTCGCCCATGGGCCGAGTGCTGCTGGGAAGGGGAACCGTCATGTCTATGGGAGCTGGCACCTAGCAGGTGCTCAGCTAACAGCAGTTCCCTGCCCTTTACAGTAAACACTTAGGCATCAGGGGCTGGTGGTGCCCCGGGGAGATGGGTGCCCGCTCCAGCAGCCGAGGCTTTGCTTAAAGGATCCCCAGAGGTGGTTGGGATCTGGCCCAGCAAAGGGTGGGCCAGCTGGGGCCTGGGGGTGGGTGACTGGTTTAAGCAGCTTCACAGGTGTGACTGAGCCCAGGGCTGCTCCCAGGGCTGGCAGGGACAGAGGCCACCTACACTCCCATGCACAGAGCATCCTCTGCACCAGACACGGGACACCAGTGTCTGCTTTCATCCCGAGTTTCACACACCAGCATCTCCACAATGATCACCCCCATGTCACGGGTGGGCAAATAGAGGCTCAGAGCAGTTAGGAAACATGCCCAGGGTCTCCTAGCTCTGTCTGCAGGGGGTCGGAGGCCCACACCCCCTCCCAAGCCACGAGCAGCTGGGGGCAGAGCTGGGGCCCCTCTCACTGAAGGGCACCCTGTCCCAGCCTCGCACCTGTATGTTGGGCGGCTCTAGAAAGAGACAGGTGTGTTTCTCCAGGACGTCCAGCAGGGGCAGGGCCAACACGCTGTGCAGGCAGACGGACAGAACCCGTGACTTCCTCTCCAAGTCCAGGGGTGGCCTCAGCTTACTGTTTGGAGGTAGAGGGCAGCGAGAGAGGAGTGTGGGGGCTGGGGACAGCAGCAGGAGCACTGGCTGGGACAGAGAGAGTCGGCGAGCCCCGAGCAGCAGCCCCTCATGCTGTCCCTCTCTCGACCAGAGACTCAAGGGTACATGTCGGCCTCCCTGGCCTGTGCGGCCTCCTGGACGGGGGAGTTTCCCGAGGGTTTGTAAGGGACTTGTGTGGCTGGTTTGGAGTAGTCACTTTGCAAGTCCTGCAAGGTCTCACCCCAGCCCTGGTTACACCACTGGGGGCTTCAGCAGCTCTGTTTTAGCAAATGATGGCAAATTTTGATTCTTTGGGGTGGGGGTTAATAACAGTGGCTGCTGTTTACTGAGGGCCTGTTACAGGCCTGCCCTCAGGTAGGGCCCTGTGTGGGACCAGCGAGCCTACCAGAGGCTGGCGACGATGTGAATGGCCTGCTGGCGAGTTGAGGTGCACAGCGTGTCCTGGGGTTCCTTCTCCATCAGCACCTGCAGACCCCCAGGTGGGCCTGAGTGATCCAGGCCTGGGCCTATCCCACTCCTGACACCCCGTCTCATCCCGCCTGAAGATCTTGGTGCGTGGTACTCCTAGGACCCACAGGGCTGTGCTCCAGCTTCTCCCCCACCCACGGGGGCCTCTGTGACCCGGCTGCACTGAAAGAACTGGATCCCAGTGTTTGGAATGGCACAGATCATGTCTGGACCTGGCTTCCTGCGTATTGGCTGCATGACCTTGAGCAAGTCTACAAACTGCCCCAGCTTTCGTTGGTTCACAAATAACAGTGTGTTTGCAGGCACGCAGGTGTGGCAAGGTGTGCAGAGCGTGCTGTCCGAGTCAGCAGGAGCTCAGCAAACGGCTATTATCACGCTTCAACTCGCCCACCACTTGCATGCTTCCTCCACTACTCTGGGGTCCTGTGAGCCCCAAATCTCTAGTGAGCAGCGGTCTGAGCTCGGGTGGTATTAGCAGAACGGATAGTGCAGGTTTTCTGGGCCTCCGCTACATCAGCTGTGAGGTGGACATTCCTGGCCAGTTCAGGGTCACTGCTGAACCAAGGCAAGGGGGGTGCATGGATGTACTCCCAGCTGCCAGAGCCTCTGAGGGGCTTAGCCACACCCCAGAAATCCAACTTCCCTACCCCTTGGCCACGCCTGCCTCTAGTGGATGCTGCCGGTCCCTTGGGGCCCTTCCTCTGCCCCAGGACCTCGACTCACCATCAGACACTCGAGGAGCTCGGAGATCTGGGAGAACTCGTAGCTGTGGGCTCCCTCGTTGCGGCTGATGGCCCCCACCAGCATGAGGACAGCGGTGAGGAAGCTCTGCTTCAGGGTCTCGTCCTGGCATGGGGTCAGGCCGTGGAACAGGGCGTGCAGGGGGGCACAGGAAGGGCAGGAGAGAGTGTCACATGTGGCTACAGGGCATTGCTGAGGGGGTACAGCAGAGGCCTCGACTGAGGCCACATATGTGGGGCTTTAGTGGGGGGCACCTGTGTGGTTTTGTTTAAACTGGGAATATGTTGGCAACATTTCAGTATCAGGACAGTCCTGTAAGGAGCCCAGCGTCCAGCCTCCCTCGATGTGTGGCTCCTCAGCACCAAAGATCTGGGGTAGGCGATGGCCTCCCAGGGCTGCCTGGCCCTCGTGGCCTGGATAGACGCCCCAGATGCAGAGTATTGAGTAAGGGCAATGTTGTCCTGGGGGTGGGGTGGGAGTCACCTGGCCTTCCGATGCCCCAGAGTGAAAACCACAGAGAGTGAAGGCCGGGGTCATCATGGAAGCCTCCAGTGGCTTTGGGGGGGATGATGGGGTGAGCAGGTGGGGCAACGAGGAGGCCAGGCCTGGCTCTTCCTGACTCCAGGGTGGGGCAGAAGTGGGGAGGAGGGCTCCAAGGCCCTGGGAAGTCCTAGAATATCTGACCCAGGTTCTGGTGGGACCTGGGCTGTGACGAGGCTGTGCTCCAGAGGGGTGGCCCTGGGGAGCCGTACCCAGGAGCTATAGTGGAAATAGAAGACCATCCGCGACAAGATGTTGTCCGCCCACGGGAGGATGTGCGCCTTGGCCCTGGCTGCCACCTGGCCGTAAGCGAGGAGCACGGTGCTGCTGGCCCACTTCCACCGCGGGTCCTCTGAGTTCTGAGCACAGCAGGGGCAGACATGGAAGGTCAGAGCCCTCCTGACCGTCCCCGCGGGAGCGGCGACAGGAAGTACTCTGGTCCCTAGCTCAGCACTGCAGGACGGTGTTCTGAGTGTTGGTGAGACTCAGTTTACCTCAATAGGAAAATAGGAGAGATGAAGTGGTCTCTCTGGGGGCTTGGAATGGGTCTGTGGGGTTCCCCAGAACTGACCAGAGTCCATCCCTCACCCTCCCTGCCTGGGGCCTTTTCCAACCTTTGCATACAGGCTGCTGAGGGCCTGGCAGGGCCATGCCTCACCTTAGACAGATGGGAATGGGGCACTCCTTCAGACCCAAGGGAGACCCAGAGAGTGGGGGGGGCATCCGAGACGCCCGTCAGATACCAGCCGAGGGTCACATGGCTCCACTGCCCATCATGAGCAGGCCCCCTCTGGTTTGAGATGTGGGTCCCGGTCCCTGCTCTGCCACCTGCCGGCTGCGGGACCCTGAGGGGGCAGCCAGCCCTTGCTGGGGTGTCTGTTGCTAGCGGTGATTCCGATTCTTCCCCATTAGTCCTAGTGAGCGCCCTCATGCCGTCCCAGGCACTGCTGCGCCTGCAGGAGTTATCCGGGGGGCAGTGAGGATGGGGTGGGCGTGCCGTCCACCAGCAGGGGCCCAGGCCCTTGTCTCATGTTTCAGGCAGGGCCAGTGGCCCAAGTCCCATTCATGAGCACAGCAGCCATCACAGCCTCTGCGAGAGCCGTCACTGGAGCACCTGCTCAATGCCAGGTCCGTTTTCACCCCAGCAGCCAGGGGTGGCTGTCATTCAAGAGGAGAAAGGGGCACAGTGCAGGTGGACTGGAGACCAGGATGATTGCTGCAAAGCCTGTGCCCCTAACTGTCCCCGGAGACCCTCTGGGAGGCCCGGACCCTCATGGAAGGCGGGAGTCCTGATGCCCCGGCCCCCTGCCAAGGCCCCCAGCCACCCAAGAGTCAGAACCTGCAGGCAGAAGCTCTGGAGGCTCCACTTAATGGGCGTGCTCTGGCCGAACTGCTCCAGGACAGCCCAGACGTGGTCCAGGTGGCGCACGGCAGCCAGTCCTATGGTGAGCGCGATACCCTACAGGGGCAGGGGAGCAGGATCACTGATGCGGGTCACGGAACCAGGCCTGGACTCTCACTTGGGGATGTGGAAATTGGCACCCAGAAAGGGGGGGGGCTTGTCCAAGGTCACAGGGCATCTCCCTCCCAACCCCATGCTACTTAGGATATGCAACTCTGAGCCCAGCCCTGTGGGGGCATCATTTATGGGGCCTGGTGGGGGCTGCGGGAGGCAGCAGGGACGGGTGACTCTTTGGAGGCCTGTTACCTTCCTCTGCCCCCACTAGCTCTGAACAGACCTGGGCCAGAGGAAGAAAGAAGGGTCCAGAAAGTAGAGGAGTGACAAAGGAGAGGACACAAGCTGTGATGGGCTCAGAGTGTGACCAGGGTCAGGGATCAGCACGTGAAAAGGATCAGGTTTCTTCGTGTGACCTGAGCAGGGATCAGGGTATGACCAGGGATCAGGCTAAGGCTGAGGTCACAATCAGGCAGCCCTGGGCTGGGCTGGGCTGGGGGTGCTGGGGCCTTACCTCCCTCTGCTTGGGCCACTGGTGGGATGTGTCCAGGAGGCTTCTCAGGTGCGCCCTGACGGTGGTGCTGTTGTCCTCAGCTTGAAGGATCAGCCCATAGTAGATGAAGAGAAAAGCCTGGGGGGAGGTTCAGCTTCTTGTCCTGGGTCTAAGCCACTTCCGCCCATCCAGACAGCCTGCCTTTTCCCCTGACCAGGCTCCCCCAGCCTCCCTGAGCTCCTGTTGCTGCCCTCAGGACTCTGCTCTGGGACCATCAAACCCCTGCCTGGTGATGGAGTTTCAGGGGAGCAGCTCTAAGTCCTGATGCTCAGGTCCCTGACCCGCTGGTTTCTTTGGGTCCCAGTGTCTTTCTAGGGCCCCGGACCTTGCTTTAGATGTGCCTCCGATGGTCAGAGCCCCTGGGCATGCGCGATAGGCATGGGGGCTGCTTATGGGGAGACGGGGCATGGTCCACCTTCTCTGGGGGCTGCTCCTGGCATGTCTGGTCAGGCTTGGTGAGTGCCAACAGCAGTGCCTTGTACCACGCATCTGTGTTCAGGAACTGGACCGACTTAACAGCCATCTGTGAGCAGAGGGGTGTGGGCAGGGCTGGAGCGCTCGCTTCCTCCACCCTGCGGGCTGGAGCTGAGGCCTCCACCTTCCCCGTCCCGCCCTGGCCACTCAGAGCCCTGAGTCCATCATTCTCTTGGCTTCGTTCCCTTGAGTCTCCAGAGCCAACCCTCTGATTTGCTTGATAGCCCCCAGGAACAAGGAACTCATTCCCTGAGATCCCCCTCCCTGGAGGTGTTCAAGGAGAGGCTGGAAACCAGCAGTCTGCCTGTGTCCCCGGCACTGGGCAGAGGCTCAGACGTGTGACGTCAGCCGAAGGGGACCCAACCAGAGTGAGGTGCCGGGAGACCAGGGTCTGTCACCTGTGTTCCGGGCTGTCTCCCTGGCACCCGGCACGGGGCCCGCCATGTCGTTGATGTTTGATTAATATTGTTTGGAGGGATGAATGACAGATCGATAAACAGATGACGTGTGTCTTCTAAATGTAAGTCCTAGAAGTTCTGCCCTAACATATGAGGACCACGGGGCTTCTCTATTTATTTCAATGTTCCCATTTCCACAGTTTGACAAGTCCAAGATTTTGACCCCCAGGTCTCTGGGGGGTGAAGATACTCCTCCTAAGTTTGACCCCAAGCCCCCAAATCTAAAAGAAATGATTGATAAATGTGAGATGGATATTTGAAGAAGTTTGTTCAGCAAACCCACCATAACTACGCTGAAAGAGGCAGTAATTTGTTTTTGTTTGCTTGTTTTTTTCCTGCAACCCATTGTCCAGGGTTAGTATCGGGGTGAAGAGCTTCACAAAGCAGTAAGGACGGGGACAGCTGTAGGCACGGGAACGCGCACGTGCGTGACAGAGACACCACACGCGGAGCCTGGCTCTCGGGGAAGGAACGGAAGTGAAGACAATGTATCTCCGGCTAAGACTGGCCAAAAACAGGATGGCCGGAGGTCAGCAGGAAGTGTCCTTTGGTGGGAAGGGGATGGGCTACCGTGAAGGTTTTGGCAGCATCTGCGACAGTCTGAAATGTGTGCGCCTTTCCCCAGGCGTTTCCGTTTCCAGGAGTTCATCCTAAGGAGCACTAACAGGTGCCCGGCTTCGAACACGAGGGTCTTCATCCCGCGGCCTCCCGGTTGCCGGACGCAAGCGCGCCTAGAGCGTCCCCTGCAGGCGGGCCCTGCGGCGTCCTCTGGCGATGCTCCCTGGGGCGGGGGCGGGGGCGGGGGCTTGCAGCCCAGGCTGGAGTTGTCGTCTGCCCCGGGTTTGCCTGTGCCTGCGGGACGCTGGGGTGCAGCCGGGCCTGATGGCTACTCCAGGCCGCCGGCCCCAGGACCGGTGTCGGCTGAACCCATGGGACCCGCGCTGCCCGGAAGCCCCAGTTCTCAACCGGTGTTAACTTTCGTTCGTCTTGCATAGGCCGGTGTCACAGTGACTCATCTGAGGTTCAGGTTGAAAAACTCAGGAAATTACACAGGCCACGCCACGACTGATTATTGACCCTGTTCCCCATGCTGCACTCTCCACCCCCGGGACTTACACCTGGAAGTTTGTACCTCTTAACCCCGTTCATCTGTTTCACCATCCCCCTATCCCTCCCCTCTGGCAGCCCCCAGAGCTCTGTATTCAGGAGTCCGGCTTTTGGTTGGTTTCTTTGCTCATCTGTTTTGTTTCTTCAGTTCCACGTATGAGTGAAATCCTATGGTATTTGTCCTTCTCTGAGCGACTTGTTCCACTCAGCGTGATGCCCGCTACGTCCTCCCAGCTACGTTGTCCTAGGAGGCAAGATCTCATTCCTTCCTACGGCTGCGCAAGGTTTCAACGCCTTTATCCGTTCATCAGTCGACGGGCACTCGGGCTGCTTCCGGGTCTTGGCTATATTAGATAATGCTGCAGTAAACACCTGACGCCAGTGAGGTTTAACAGCAAGGATTAACAGGACAGGAAACGTGTTGGAGAGGACGTGGAGAAAGGGGAACCCTTTCACACTGTTGGTGGGAATGCAAGTTGGTGCAGCCACTTTGGAAAAACAGTGTGGAGATTCCTTAAGAAATTAAAAATAGAGCTTCCCTATGGCCCTGCAATTTCACTACTGGGTATTTACCCCAAAGATACAGATGGAGTGAAAAGAAGGGCCATCTGTACCCCAGTGTTCATAGCAGCAATGGCCACGGTCGCCAAACTGTGGAAAGAGCCAAGATGCCCTTCAACGGACACATGGATAAGGAAGATGTGGTCCATGTACACTATGGAGTATGATGCCTCCATCAGAAAGGATGAATACCCAACTTTTGTAGCAACATGGACGGGAGTGGAGGAGATGATGCTGAGTGAAATAAGTCAAGCAGAGAGAGTCAATTATCATATGGTTTCACTTATTTGGGGAGCATAAGGAATAACACGGAGGACATGGGGAGATGGAGAGGAGAAGGGAGGTGGGGGAAGTTGGAGGGGGAGACAAGCCATGGGAGACTGTGGACTCTGAGAAACAAACTGAGGGTTTTGGAGGGGGATGGGGCATGGGTGAGCCTGGTGGTGGGTACTAAGGAGGGCACGTACTGCATGGAGCTCTGGGTGTGGTGCATAAACAATGAATCTTGGGGGGCGCCTGGGTGGCTCAGTGGATTAAACCGCTGCCTTCGGCTCAGGTCATGATCTCAGGGTCCTGGGATCGAGTCCCACATCGGGCTCTCTGCTCAGCAGGGAGCCTGCTTCCTCCTCTCTCTCTCTCTGCCTGCCTCTCTGCCTACTTGTGATCTCTCTGTCAAATAAATAAATAAAATCTTTAAAAAAAAATGAATCTTGGAACACTGAAAAAATAATATTAAAAAATGAACATAGAGGTGCATGTATCTTTTCAAATTAGTGTTTTCATTTCCCAGAGACCCAGTAGTAGGACACCTGGATCATACGGCAATTCTGTTTTTACTTTGTTGAGGATCTGCGTCCTGCTGTCCATGGCGGCTGCAGGAGTCTGCATTCCTACCAAGCGCGCACGAGCGTTCCCTTTGCAGCACAACCTCGCCGGCACACGTGTTATTTCCCGTCTTTCTGGTAGAAGTCAGCACTCCGACGGGGGTGGGGTGGTATCGCATTGTGGCTCCGGTTTGCATTTCCCTGCCCACGAGGGAACTTGACCGTTGTTTCATGGTCTGTTGGCATCTGTGTGTCTGGGTTTTGACTGTCTTTATGGAGGTGTGTTTAGCTAAGGCATGGGTCCCTACTGCGGGGCGCGCCGCACTTTGACACGCGGACAGACCCACACCACCTCTCACCCCCCAGGAACTGGAGTGTATCTACGACCCCACAGAGCGCTCTGACTCCCTTCCCAGGCGATCCCATCACTACAGAACTGACCGGCATCGCCGTGGACTAGTCTCCCCCTTGCAGGAGCGTCGCACACCTGGAGCCTTGCAGGAGCCACTGCTGTGAGTCTGGTGTTCTCAGCCTGTGGCTGCGGTGCTGCAAGGATCACACGTGCCCTTCTCCCCGCTGCGGTTTCTACCTTCCCCCTTTCCCCGCCGTTTCCTCCACTTGCTTCGCGTTCTCCAGCTTCTTCAGGTGGAGGTTTACAGACGGACTTCGGTCTTTGGCTGGGGCACTGCTCTGCCTGGCATGGGCTGTCTCCAGTTCCAGGCTGTTTTGAGTAAGGCCTCGGGAGGGCTGTAGGCTCCGAGCCCCACCCCCTCTGCACGGAGCCCCGCCCCCACGCCGAGCCCCGCCCCCTCTGCACGGATCCCCGCCCCCACGCCGAGCCCCGCCCCCTCTGTACGGAGCCCCGCCCCCTCTGCACGGGTCCCCGCCCCCACGCCGAGCCCCGCCCCCTCTGCACGGATCCCCGCCCCCACGCCGAGCCCCGCCCCCTCTGCACGGAGCCCCGCCCCCACGCCGAGCCCCGCCCTCTCTGCGCTGAGCTCGTCTCCCGGGCACCCTGCTTGAGCAGTTCCCTTTTGCTTGGAAGCCCAGCCCGGTCTCCAGATGGCGGTTTTGGGGTTCGGTCCTTCCCCGGTCCCCGCTTCCAGGCCGGGATTGCTGGTGGCCCTGGTCACTGCTGCTGTGCGTGCACGTCTTGTTTTATAGACAAAGGCTCCTACTAACTGGCCTCTTGAACCAAAAAGTCGCAAGAACTGGTGGGCACGGTCGTGTACTTAAAAACTATTCGAGCACTGGCGACCTAATTCAGACTCCCGTGTTAGGGTCAGTCCGTCACAGAATGGGTTAGATGGACACTAACCTGCCACACTCAGGGACATTTCAATACAGTGAGGCACACTGCAAAACAGGCCCGATCCCCAACCTCGCAGCGTATCCCTCTTAGGTATTAGCATTACTAGGGCTCTGAGAAACCCCAAAGGCTTAGCTAAACTAGGAAGAAGAAAAAGAACAAAAACAATGAGGTTCTTAAGCCCAAAGGGTCAAGTGCACCACCTTCTCCCACCTCTGCTTCTTTTATGTCCAAGAACTATGGTCCCAGAGCTATGAATATCTGCAAAAATGGCAAAATCTTACTAAAAACAGCCTAAAATTACAATGGCCATTACGGAGAAGATTCCAATGAGACAGGATCATTTACTTCTGAAGTGGACTTGAGAGCAAGGTTTCCTAGACTAAACAAACAGAGCAGGATACCTAGTTTAATTGCAATGCAGAAGCTTCTAAAAGTCTTCCCAATCCCAGAAAAGCTTCAGCAGTTCATTGCAGAAGCCTAATAAGAAGGGAGAGACAAAGGAGGTGCCTGAAACAAGACACTGGGCCTGGCGGGACTCCTCTGCTCGCTCCTTCCTCCTTGACCTGAGACATCAGGACAGTCTCTGGACTCTGCAGAGACCATGACATGGTCACCTCCAAAAATAAAGCCACTGGAGGCTCAGGGATCTTCCTGAGCATCTCTTATTTCTTGGTCAAAGGCCAAACGAAGCGCAGTCATTAGAAGAATTTCCTAAACCCAGGGAGGGTCCCCAAAAGTTCTCTGAAGAATTTAGATTTCTTACCCCGGGGTACCAGAGCTTCGTCAGCTGTGCACCTGCTGCTGGGGGCAAGGAGCCCCAATGTGGAAGCTGAGGATGACATTCTGGATCCCCAAACTTCAAGACGATGCCCTCAGCGGCCACAAAAAGCAGCGACCTTTCCCAGGTCATTCCTAGAGCTCTCCCGGGCCGCACCGATTGTTGTCACTCAAACGTGCTGATGACAGATAGGTCTTTTTAAAGTCCTCCTGGAAGGTCCCTTCTTCGTTCGGAGTTTCGGGGTCCAGACGATAACAAGGGCACCCGACGCATTCTAGCTGCTCTTTTTGTACACGGAGCATCTCCCAACATTAGGGGATCGATAAAGACACAAAATAGGATGGGAGACCACCAGTCGGATGAACTCAGGACAGCAGCTGAGCACTTTGGAAGGACATGGGTACAAGGCTGCAAACAGAAGTCCCCGCGCTGTTGGCCTGACAGCAGCAGCAGCCCCAAGGTCATGGACCAGAGCAGCAGCAGGCCTCCCGGGACTGGCGTCTCCACTGTAATCCGCTGGAGCGCTGGAGGAGAGCTGTACCCAAGGCCCCCCGGGGATTGCCCACACCACGTCGCATTTCCCCGGGGCCCCATGTGGGCTTCCCAGGCTGACGGGGCTCATGGGGTTCTAGGAACTCAGCAACCCCCTTAAACTAAAATTAAATTAGTGGGAAGCCTTGTCAAATTCTGGCGGATCCCAGAGTGACGGGCTCTCCCAGGACAGCAGATCCCCTGGAGCCTGGAAGTTCTCCGTAGTGAACGCATCTGATCGAGTTCACAGGGAGTTTCTGTGTCAGCCAGGGTCCTGTCCCTGGAAAACGTGTTTTTCTTTTTTTTTTGTTGTGTGACGGTGTTTGTCACCCTGTTTGGTAGAGGCCTCCTTTCTAGATTCAAAAGGCTGATATGTTTTGCCTTTGTTGGAGAACTTGCCTTAGAATTTCCTGACCAATCTGAATATTTTATATTTTTTACAATATTTTATATTTTATATTTTTTACAATTATATTTTTTATAATCTGAATATTTTATATTTTTACAATTTTTATATTTTTTACATAGAAGAGGAGGAATTTAAACAAAAGTCACTTAGTTAATTACTGAGGTGCCTGAAAATCTGGGCCGTCTCTAGTACTGACACTGGGAGAAAGAGCCTGTAAGGACTCACATGGACGTAACTACGTTTCTTCCCCGATCGCGTCAACACCCACTGAGCCCAGCAAGACCTCACGCCAACAGGAGAAAGACCTGATGGCCCCGAGGGCTGATCGTTCCCCGCACCGGCCCTGGAACAGGCCATCTAGCTGGTCCAGAAACCTAATGGACAGGATGTTGGTTTGTCCAGGACTGAGACACACTAACAAGATCGTTGTTCTTTCTTTCCTGGTTGTTCCAAACCCAGACTCCCTTCTGCTCCTGGTTCCGCCAGACTCACGGGGCTTCGCTATTCAAAATGGCAGACATTGGGTGTGCCCGGGTGTCTCATTCGGTTGAGCGTCAGATTCTTTTTTTTTTTTTTTTTAAAGATTTTATTTATTTATTTGACAGAGAGATCACAAGTAGGCAGAGAGGTAGGCAGAGAGAGAGGAGGAAGCAGGCTCCCTGCTGAGCAGAGAGCCCGATGCGGGACTCGATCCCAGGACCCTGAGATCATGACCTGAGCCGAAGGCAGCGGCTTAATCCACTGAGCCACCCAGGCGCCCCGAGCGTCAGATTCTTGATTTTGGTTCAGGTCGTGCTCTCAGGGTCGTGAGATCGAGCCCTGAGTCAGGCTCTATGCTGGGTGTGGACCCTGCTTAAGTTTCTCTCTCCCTTTGCCCTTCCTCACTTCAAAAAAGATGGTGGACTTTGTTCGGTCTCTTCCAGTGTCCCTGGACCCCAGCAGCCCAATACCTGTTGGCACTGACTTGGAATAGTCGGCAAGATGCCTGGGCAGTCATGCCCCCAAGGGCCCTGAGGGCCCTTCTTATTTGTCCCAAGTGCCCCCCCCCCCCGAGCATGAAACACCCCTGCATCCCTGGGAAATCGTGTTTCTGTAGGACGGGGGCAGCCACCTCTGCACTCAGCTCCCAACAAGACGTCCAGCGGCTCCCGTCGAGGCTGCCAAGTGAGGAGAAGCCTTGGCAGATGTAACCCTAGGAAATGAGGCTTATTTGCAAACTGCACACGGGGTCCCAAGTTTTGTGACTCTCAACTGACTCAGTGTTTCTCTGCAGCAGACTCACCTCCCGTGAGATCCTTCTGCTTTCCCCACCCGAGCCCCATCTCCCAGGGCAGCGCTGTTCATCCCCGTGTTACGATCTCTGCCCAGCGAGGCAAGCCCCAGGACGCGGGGGGTTGAACAGTGCTTCGTGTGAGATGGGGCTTGGGTGGGGAAAGCAGAAGGATCTCACTGAAGGTAAGTCTGCTGCAGAGAAACTGTGAGTCAGTTGAGAGTCACGGAACTCGGACTCTGTGTGCAGGTGCTCTGAGCACCTGCCATGAACCTCGTCCACCACCACGTGTCATGGGTAATTGACGTGTCCTTGCTACCCGACGCTGTTTTCTGGATGGGTTGAAGGCTTCCCCTGCTGCAAGGCCCCTGCCCTCACAGTGACAAAGAAACTGTTGGAAAACATGTTTCCCCCTTGGGGTGTACCTCCCACTGTCCCCAGCGACGCAGGCAGTCCCTGCACGGGGAGATCGTGGGAGCCTTGATGACCCCTCCACCAGCTTCTTAGAATTACCCTGCTCGTAATAGTCACAGCAACAACCCAAGGGTTGGCCACGGATCACCAAGCCAATGACCTCCCCAAGACATGCCACGACCTGGAAGTGTCACACGGGGTGGACAGAGACGGCAGGAACCTCACAGTCATGGTGGGGGTGTTGCGAACGCCTGGGCTTCTGACCACACCTCTCATTAAGCCGTGAGTCTCACCCAAAGGGGGCCACCGTGAAGAGAGAGACACAAGAAGCCCCACACGGACTCACTCGTGCCTGTGACCTGCGGTCACTCTGGATCTCCTGGTCATCAGGGGCGAGGTAGACACCTGGTAGACCCCTGCCAGCCCCCCAGGGAAAGGGGCCGTACCCTGTGCCTTCCTGGCCCCCACCTCTTCTGCCTATAAATACTCCCATGTGAGCACGACTTTGCAGCCCCCTTCTACACACCAGATGGAAGGTTGCCCAATTCATGATTCACTGAATAAAGCAAACAGAACTTTACATTTATTCAAAATTTTTTTAAACAGTGGTGAATGTCGAAATCAGGTGCTGTGATTCTTGCAACTTTCTCCCTTCTTCAGGATTGTTTTGGCTATTCTAGGTCCTTTGCAATTTCCGTGTAAAATTTTAATTTTTATTTAAAATTAACTATTTGAAGTAAAATGTTATTTAATTTTTATTTAAAACTTTCATTTAATGACAATTTAAAGTTTTGTAAGTTGATAGGTATTACACTGAATTTATCAACCGATTTTGGGAGAATCGACATCTTACCGCTGCTGAGCTTTTTTACCCGTGAACATCCCATATCTCCACTTGCGTAGGCTCATCTTTAACTGCTCTCTATACTGTTTGGTGAGGCCCCTGTGGACATTTTGGTAACTGTGTCTTTGTGTCTTTCATGTTTTTAATGTCACTAGGTCACTGTTATTTTTTATTGCTAGTCTAGAGACATTCAGTAGACTTCTACATATTGATCTCATATTTTGAGATCTTGCTGATTTCTACTAGTTGTAGTGTTTTCAAAGCTTCTGTAAGGTTTTCTGTATATACAACCACATCGTCTGCCAAGAAAGTCAGTTTTACTTTTTCCGCTGCAAGCCGTGTGTATGTCGTTCTCCGTTGGTCATTCCCTGCCTTTTCTGACCTTCTTACGCTGGTTAGAAACCTCAGGGCACTGTGCACCAGGAATGCAGGGATGGGAGCTCTGCCCTCCTTCTGGTTTTCGGTAGGAAAGTGCTCAGTTGGTCATCTTTAACTCAAGTTCTCCAGAGAGATCAATTTCTTTCTACTCCTACTTTGAGGGCCATTAAGATTATGATATTGTGATTTGTAATACAAGATACATATTTGCTCTTGACCCATTTCTGGCAGAGCCCCTAAAGCCCTTGGGACTTCCTAAGTGGTAAGAAAGATAAAGGTGTCTTTTTTTTTTTTTCCAATTTATTTATTTTCAGAAAAACAGTATTCATTATTTTTTCACCACACCCAGTGCTCCATGCAAGCTGTGCCCTCTCTAATACCCACCACCTGGTACTAAAGGTGTCTTTTGTTTTCACTCAGTCCTCTTGTCACCACAACTGAGTTGAAGCTGATGTGGTCACTTTTGGAGAGCCTGTAGGTCGGTAGCCACAAGGTGGGGGCATGATTAGAGGGTTGGAACCTTCAGTCCCACTGTCAGCCTTCAGGGAGGAGAGGGGGATGATTATTGATGTCATTAGCAATGCCCAACAATTCCTCAGTCATGCCTAGTAACGAAGCCTCCATAAACACGCGGCAGGACTGGGGGCCAGGAGCTTCCATGTTGGTGCAGGTATGGGGAGAGTGGCAGGCCCAGAGAGAGCATGGGAGCTCGGCGCCCTTCCCCACGCCAGGCCCTGGGGGTCGCTGCTGTCTGGCTGCTCCTGGGTTAGCTGCTCTTACAATCAACCCGCGATCCAGGAATGAGATGTTCTCTGAGTTCTGTGAGCCATTCTAGCAAGTGAATCAAACCCATGGCAGGGGGAGGGGGTGGGGGAACCTCCGATCTGTAGCGGGTGGGTCCGAAGAAAAGTCACAAGCTGGACTTGCGGGGCGGGGCGTCTTGTGGGACGGAGCCTTCCACCCGTGGGGTCCGATGCCACCTCCAGGTCATGCCAGAGCTGAGCGCACACCCAGGCAGGGTCCACTGAGAACTGGAGAATCACTTGGTGGGAAAACACACATCGAGTTACCAGTGGATGTTGCCTGGGGTCAAATGCTTTTCCTTAACTGAGAAGATGATAATTTCCATACTTTGTTCTGTGAATGTATTGAATGGCACTTACTGCTGTTCACATGTTAATTTGACCTCATGTCCCTGGAGTAAACCCCCCCTTCATCGTGGTGTAGTATCTTTTTTTTTGTATTTTGCTGGATTCATTTTGTGGATATTTTATTAAGGAATTTGACTTTAACTTCATGACTGGTGTTTATAGTGTTCTGTAATGTCTGTCTGGCTTTGGTATTAGGTTTGTTCTGGCCTCTTATATAACGTGATTTAGTGTGTGTTCCCGCTTCTCCTGTTTTTTCTTTTCTTTTTTTTTTTTTTTAAAGATTTTTATTTATTTGACACACAGAGAGAGATCACAAGTAGGCAGAGAGGCAGGCAGAGAGAGGGAGGGATGCAGGCTCCGTGCTGAGCAGAGAGTCCCACGCTGGGCTCGATCCCAGGACCCTGAGATCATGACCTGAGCAGAAGGCAGAGGCTTAACCCACTGAGCCACCCAGGTGCCCCGCTTCTCCTGTTTTCTGAGAGAATTCGTAGAGAATTGATAGTATTTATTTCTTAATTATGTAATGGAATTAACCCATGAAGTATCTGGGCCTGGAGCTTTCTTTGTGAGAAGGTTTATAATTACGATTCTAATTTCTCTGATACAAGACTACTTAGATTTTTTGTTTCTTCTTGTGTTAGTTTGGTAGTTTGTGTTTTTCAGGGACTTTGTCTATGCAGTCGAAAATGCTTAATTTATTGGGATCATATTTTATTATTGCCATCCCATACCTAACAGATGTGCAGTGATTTTTTTTTTTTTTTTTTTTGTCTTGAGAGTGGCACTTTGTGTTTTTAACTTTTTTGGGTCAGGCTGTCAAAGAGCTTATCATTTTATCAAAGTTTTTGAATAACTTATTGTTGGGATTTTTCACTATTGTTTTGTTGCTTTAAAAAATTTTCTTGATTTGTACTATAGATTTTATTATTTCCTTCCTTCCTTCCTTACTTTGTGTTCAATTTGTACCTTTTTGGAAAGCTTTTTAGATAATAGATTTTATATTTTTCTTTTTTAACATAGGCATTGAAACAAATTTCCTTCTGAGGTTGCTTTATGTCAAACACCACGAGTTCTCACACATTGTGTTTTCATGATTGTTCAGTTCAAGGTGTTTTCTACTTTCTCTTGAGAATTCTTTGACCCATGGGTCGTTTAGAAGTGTGCTGTCTAATTTCCGAATAGTTGGAGTTTTTCCACATACATTTTTGCTACTGATCTCTGATCTGCTTTCTGGTTAGATAGTGTACTCTGTTCGATTTCAGTCCTTTTAAATTTATTGAAACTTGATATACGGCCCAGCGAACAACCTGTCTCAGTGAATGTTCTATTTGCATTTGAAAGAAACGTCAATTAAATCAATTTGGTTAATTATGTTGTTCAAGACTTCTCTATCCTTAGTGATTTTCTGTCTTATTTTCCTATTAATTACTCGTATTCCTGCAGCCCTGCTATTATTTCTACCAGATGCCACTTGTGACAGGGACCGCAGCCACTACTATTCGTAACTGAAAACGTTAACCAGCATTTAGCGAGGCCTCCAGTGTCCTGAGCCTGGTGACAAGCACTTTGTGTGGATTATGTCCTCTAGGCCTCACAATGAGTGAGCGAGGTATTTTTATCCCCATTGGACAGACCGGGAAACTAAGGAACAGAGAGGCAAAGTAGGCTGCCCGGTCACACAGCTGTGGTTGGTAAAATCTGGACTCAGACCTAGGTCTGCCAGGCGGCCCATGTCCCTTGTCCCAGCCACAGGAGCCCCTCACATGGGCTTGTGGTCAGAGGGGGCTAGCATGTCCACCCTGGCCTGCTTCCTCCCTCCCTGATCTCAGATCTGGTCTCCACAAGCGCTCTGGCCCCTTGCTTGTGAATCCAGCACCCAGGACGGGGAGGAAGGGCCTTGTCTGCCGAACACCTGCTTGCACCTGGCATCTAGAGACCAAGGCTCAACTCCCAACTCCTCCACGGTCTCGCCCCAGGAGTCCCTTGCCCCCAAGCCTGTTTGCTCATCTGCGACGGTGGGGCTTCTCTCTTCTCCCCCTCCCCCCCCACCTCCCAGGGCGAGCAGGTGCTTGGCTCCCCTGTTGCCCCCATCAGCCCCGCAGGAGGCTCTTGTGCCTGGGCCTCATCCCTACCTGGGCCAGGTGCTCTTCCCAACAAGCCTTGTCTCCCTGCTTGAAGATGATCTCTGTGGGACAGAAGGGCATTGCTGGAGGCCAGGACTGACATCCACGTGGAGGCTAGATCTCAGGCTCCTTCTCCTCCAGCCCGTGGGCACTGGACTGAGTCAGGACGAGTCTTGCCTCTGTTTGTCCTGGCTTTGTGAGGGCGGTGAGCTGGCTCGGGCTCAAGGTCTGGATAACTGGTACTCTGTGGCCCTGTCGCCCTTGCTCTGTGATCTGAGGTGGCCCATGTTGCCTCTCAGGGCCTCAGGCTCTCTGATGGGGAATGGAGGAGTCCCTCCAGGCTTGGCCATTTGGAATGTGCTAGAATCCCCTCAAGGGGGGGGGGTGGAGTGACACCCAGAGAGGGATGTGTTGTGAGAACGGAAAGCTTTTCTGGAACTTTGGAAACTCAACCTCAGAGGGAGGGCTGCTTTGGGAATGGCCCTGGGGGTCTCAGAACTCACCTGGGCACAGAGGGACCTCTGCCCAGCTTGTCGGTCCCCGGCAGGGTGTATGAGGCCCAGTTAAGCTGGGACCTGCCTCCTCCCAGACGCAGAGCCCAAACTCCGAAGCTCAGACTCTGAGGCCTCTCCCGCTGGGCCCAGCCCCCTGTAGATGGTGGGGTCACTACATCCATTTCCTCCCATGGCCCCGACTTCTCACTAAGGCCTGAGGTCTACACACACCATTCCCTCTTCAAATTCCTACACATTCCTCAAAGCATGGCTCAGGCTTGGCTGCGTCCTCCTTCAGGAAGCCCTCCCTGAATGCCACAAGAGCGGCTCAGTACCTTCTGGGGGCAGCAGTGTGTTCAGCTCACACTTGCGAGTGAGCAGAGCCTAAATGTAACCTGGTGCTGGCCTCTCTCGTGAGGCCATGAGCTCCTGAGGGCAGGGAGCCTGGCAGAGGGCAGGGCTCAGCCAGAGTCGGTTGTTCTGCATTACCTCAACACTCTCCCTGGCAAGACCCCTCCCTGTGGGCCGCCCTCAGAGTCCTCAGAGACCCCACTGTCCAGGGTGTCCCTGCCCACGGCTCAGGGGCAGTGGCAACACTGGTCGTGGATGCCACAGCCCATGATGTGCTCCTGGGTGGCTCTGGGCTCTTCACACTGCCTGTGTGAGCTTGTCTTCTTTGTCCGCGAGTGAGGAGGAGTACCCGTCTGCCTCAGTGGCAGGACTGTGTGGCAGTGCGCGGGTCCCACATCCATCCTGGACCACCCCCTGAAGCCGCCTTGCTCCGTTCTGCTTCTGTCCTGGCCACTGTGGAAATGCTTACTGTGGGAGCATGGCCAGTGGGGTCGGGCAGCACAGCAGGCTGGCCGGGGTCTCCTTTCATGGGGATCCTGATGTGGCCTGGGCAGGCCGTGGGGCTGGGGGCTTTGGAGGGCACTTGGACCACCGCCCATCTCCCCCGCAGGGACACACTTCCCTGTCGGGCACGTGATGCCTAGCTCCGTGTGTCAACGCCCCGGGGCAACAGTCCCTCTCCCTTCGGTGTCTACCCCAGCCGCTGCCCTGGGGACACAGGGGGCTGCAGAGATTGGCCAAGGCGAGGCCGGGGGTACCTCAGGCCCCCAGGGCAGGACATACCAGTAGAGGTCAGGATGCCCATCACGTAGAGGAGGCTGCGGTGCGGGAAGACACCCGTCAGGACCTCGGTCTCCAGGTGCCGGGCCACCACCCGCCATGAGTGCCTACAGATGGCCAGCAGGACGTTACTGGCCGCGTCCTGGTATGCCTCTTCCAGCTCCTGGAGGGCAGGGGGCAGAAAGGAGGAGTGGGCATCCGGGCAGAGCTTTGGCATTTTATACACACGGTCGGGTTTGGTGAGCGGGCAGTTTTTGGCTAGGAAACGGGGGCCAGGATAGCCCAATGTATACAGTTGGCAGGTGAAGGGCAGGCGCTACCCCCAGGGCTTAGGGCTTCCTGTGACTCTCAACACCCTGGGTCCTCCTACTGTTCCAGAAGTCCACGGTGCTTCTTGCTTCTGACCCGGAGTGCTGTCCCCGCCCACCTCTCTGTCCACATCTAGTCTCATTTCAAAGCCCACTCCCAGGTTCGCACTCAGGAGAAGAACCCTGAAGCCTGTCAGTGTCGCCTTTTGTCCTGGGAGCCGGGCAGCTGGGGACAATGTCACGGCCTGTGATCCCTTATCCCCGTGAATTCAGAGCCCCAGTCTAGGCTTCTGTGTCCGAGGAGTCAGGGTGCCGGCTGCGGGGGCAGAGGCCCACCCCGGTCTGGTGAGGCGGAGGCCACGGGCACAGAGGAGCCGGGCTCTGTATGGTCACATCTGCTCATTTCAGGTTCCTCTTGTCTCCGGTTCTGGCTGGGAAACACCCGGGGTGTTTCTGTGGCTGCTGGTGGGAGGGCAGGGCCCCAGGGTCAGCCCTGGGCCGAGGCCAGGGGTCCGTCCCGTGTTTGGTGGCATCTGGAAGTGAGGGAGGTCCATGGTCCCTCCCTGAACGCCCTGTGATGCCGCTGGAAACCTCATATGAAATCATCGCCGTTTATAATTTACTCCAAGTTTCCATACAAGGGCTTTCTCTAAGGTGGTGGATTGAAGCTGATTTTGCTCTTTCAAAATAACACCTCAACACGACAACCTTTAGGAGATGATTTAAAAAGGAAAACAGCAGCCACGTTCTGAGAGCTGGAGAGCCGATGAGTGAGAGGTAACGGGGCTGAGCACGAGCCACAGGGCCGGGGCTGCCATTGCTGGGAGCCTCGCAGGGGGCACGTGTCCCAGACCTCTGCAGCTAGGGGCCCGGAGAGGGCGCAGCGGTTCAAGAGGGGGTCAGGTGCCCGGTGCTGCGCCCACTTGGCGCCCCTGCGGGGGCCCAGCAAAGTGTGGAGGCTCGGCCTCCGGAGGGGCAGGCGATGGTCTGTGGCAGGAAGCCAGGCCCTCCACTGTGCTGCTGCCCGGGGGACCCCCCGCTCTGGCCGGGCAGCGTGTTAGGGTCTTCTCTGGGAAATCTGGGCAGCCCAGGACGAAAGCCACAGAGGTCAGCAGAGGAGCCAGGCTGCTGTGGGCTCACTGGTAGCTACAGTGGACCCTGAGAGAGAGAGAGAGCTCCCTCTCTGCGCTAACCATGGGCAGACAGCCACGCTGGCGAAGCCTCGGGTGTGGGAGACGGAAACCACCACCACACCCCCCACGAAACCCAGAAAACAGCTCGTTGGAGGAAATGCCGGCCAAACGGAGAGATGAAAACTTCAAGCGAAGCTGTTGTCTTTAACATCCTGAGAGATAAGCGGAGGTATTACAACCACAAATGCTATAAACAGCATGATGCGAAAAGGAACATTCTGGGGACAAAATCAAGATTGTGGGAGAGTCAAAGGCAAGGACCAGACCCGGGAATACAGCGGGGGGTCTGGGAGACAAAGAGAGCCAACGAGAACATTGGGGACCACGGAGCAGCCCGCATCAGCGCGTTAGGTGTCCCTGGAGCCTTGGGGGCTTGAGGAACTCCAGGGGTGAGACCATGAGTGAATTAAGTGAGGAATGTTCCAGAAGCAAATAGCCCAAGCAGCCAGACTGCAGGAGGCAGGGCTGGAAGGCATGGTGGCAAGGGACAGACCCAGACCGAGGTGTCCTTGGGGAGCTGTAGGGCTGCAGACACAAGGAAGAACGCACGTCTGTCAGCAGGAAGGATTGGGTGGACAAAGGTCTAACAAAGGCCTGGCAACTGGCTTTGAGTCTCTACGGCTGCATCGCGGCAGCAAGGAGACCATGGGACACCGTCACCAACACAACAATGACCTTGTCGAATGGGAAAGTACTGAGCTGCAAAGCAAACCAAAAGTTTATTTGGGGTCTGGGAACCCCAAAGGAATCCCCCCACCCCCGGCCCCCAATCCCATTTCAACAGGAAACGGAAACGTGCTTGGACTGGAAGAGAAAGAGTTTGTACAGACAAAGGCCACAGGCTTATTGAAGCCGTTTGAAAGAATTATGATTGGTGTAGGCAAAACTAATCAGCATTGAGCTACACAGGCTGGGTCACTATGCTGGTTGTTAGGTCGGTGTTCAGCGCAATAAGCCTCATTCTGGGAAATGCAACACAATGTGGCCGTTTGCGGTCAGCTCGGCCTGAAGTGCACACTCATCCAGGTGTAGGCGCGGATGAGATCCACCTCCCACGTGGCCTTGGGAACTACCCTGACTGTCCTGACTTCATTTTAGATGTTTCTGTCCATAGTCTCCCACACAGAGTCCAGGATGATCCGGGACAGACAGATTTCCAGAAATGCCTGGTCTCAAGCTGTACTTCCCAAACACACGTTCTCAAGAAGCTGCTGGAGAGTGTGTCTCCAAAGCAGGAGAGTGAGCCAGGAAAGAAGAAGGCTTGGGGTCTCCGAGACGCTGCCTCTGGCTGGGATGGGCTACAGGGGGTCCCAGATGGGGCTGTGGATACCAAGACACCAGCAGACACGCTCAGTTGGCTGGGACCTGGGTGAAGACATGCCTGCTCTCCCCTCTGAGTCCCAGACCAGCTCGTGCTACATATAGAAGTGCTCGCACTGGGCTGCACTGGAGAGCTGGCAGTGGGCAGCGGTGTGTGCAGAAACAGGTGTCACCCTGCCTCCGAGGGGCTCTTGTCCACCTGTAGGGAGGCTGAGCCAGGCCGCCCCAGATGCCGGTAGGCTCTGCTTGTCCTGCAGCCCTCTGCGAGTCCTGGGATCTGAAGTCCCTGAGGCCATTGACAGACCTGGGGAAGGTCCCGGGACCCGGACTGCATCCTGAGGTGGGCGGGGAAAAGAGGTGCGGTCTCCAGCAGGTGGGACCCAGAAGGTGGCAGCAGAGCTGACTTAAATCTGGAGAATGGGTGGGGCTCATAGGAGGGCTTCCAGAGGGTGGGTGTGGGAAGCAGGCATGGGAATGGTAAAGCAGGTGGTGGTGGGGGACCCAGGGCAGAGACTTCCAGGAAAGGGCACTAAACCGCAGCTGACATTCGGCTCTTCCATTTTTGGGCCCTGTAGACTCAGACAAGCAATGATCTCTCCGAATCTCATCTTTCTCAACTGTAAAATGGGCACATGAGATTGTCCCTCTGAAGGGGCTGGTGATAAGAAAAAGAAAAGGACAGAAATCGTTTGGTCAACCGCAGGGCCAGGCACCCCCACCATTATTTGGATGCTGAGGGCAGCAGCCTGCATTCCCAGAAGTGGCCTATTTGCTGGGATGGGAGGCACACCGTGGACTTGGTCATGTTCTCCAGGGCCAGCTGCATGAACGATTTCTCCCAGGCCTCCTCCAGGGAGTCACTGGATTCAATGACTGCCTCCAGGACGTGGAATAGCCGGAACTTGTGTCGGGAGGAGATCTGTGGGTGGCAGAGTGGGCAGAGATTCAGAGACACGTTGGGTTGGTCACACGGGGAGTGGCTGCCAGTGAAAGCCTAGGTGTGGGGAGGCTGTGGAGGCCAGAGGGAGAGGGTGACAGCGGATGCACTTGGCCATTTGTCCAATAACAATTTAGTGAACATTCAGTATATGCAGGCCCTGAGCTAGGTTTTACAAAGACAGATGAATAAAAGTGTTTCTATCCTTAGAAACTGCTATGGGATTTTATTTTCTTATTTTTTTAAAAAATAAAAGATTTTATTGATTTATTTGAGAGAGAGAGAGAGAGAGAGCACACACATGAGAGCACACAAGTAGGGTAGGGACCAGCAAGGGGAGAAGGAGAAGCAGGCTCCTGGATGAGCAGAGAGCCTGATGTGGGGCTTGATCCCAGGACCCTGGGATCATGACCTGAGCTGAAGGCAGGTGCTCAATCAACTGAGCCACCCAGGTGTCCCTGCTATGGGATTTTAAAAGCATTCTGCCTCTACAGTCAGTTCATTCATTCACCCATTCATTAAAAGTTAATCAGATCTTCCCCCTAATTATCTATCCATCTATCTACCAACCTATCCAAACATCCATCCATCCATCCATCCGTCCGTCCGTCCGTCCACCCACCCAACTATCCACCCATCAACTCATCCAAACATCTATTCAACCATCCACCCATCTATTCACCTATCCATCCATCCATCCACTCATACAACCATCTATCCATTTATCTGTCCACCCACCCACCTACTTATCCATCCAACCATCCATCCAACAATCCAACCATCCAACCATCTGTCTATCCATCCATCCATCCATCCATCCATCCATTTATTTGTCTCTGCCACTTAATTGTTCTGTGACTTAAGGCAGATCACATCCCTTTCCTAAGATTGTTTTCTTATTTATGGGGAATCATAGCTTCTATACCATGAGGCTATTCTGAGGGTGACCACACCCTCAGAACCCTCATATTGGTCCACCTTCTTCCCTCCCCACTCAGCCTATTGGACATATGAGGACATCAACTTGTCCCAAACCATTTAGCTTTGCCAAAGAGCCAAGATTTGAACTGGCCCTGGGGTCTGGCCCTCCCCTCTACTCTCCATGCAGTCCCTCCAATAACTCAAGAAATTCCCACCTCAGGATTGTCTACAAAGTAGTCATGGATCGTTTCCAGCACCAGGTTGGGGGCCCCATAAGCCATGTTCTTGATCTTCTTGATGATGTACTTCAAGCGGAGGGGGTCTGAACTATTCAGGTCCCGGAGCATCTTGAAACAAATGGCTAAAGAAGATAGAAAAAGGTGTGAGGGTTAATGTGCTGTGGGAAGGTTACATTGTGCCATCAGGGATAAGTGGGAAGGGAAGGAGTAGGGCCAGGAATGGGAAAGAGTGATCTGAAAATGAGGACTGAAGAACTGAACACATTGGGAATTGCTGACTATCCAAACAGTCCTCCTGGAGTTTGCAATAGGATAATAAGCAGGAATGCATGAAGGCTTCACACCTTTATACACCCAGGCATATTTCCATCCATTCATTGATTCAACCACTTTTTCATGCATCCATTTATGCAGTCGTCTATCATCTGCCTACCCATTGATTCATCTATCCATCCAGTCACACATTCACCCATATGTCTGTTTGTCCATCAGTTCCTTTATCCATCCACCTGTCTGTCCATCCTTATACTCACCCATCAATCCATGCATTAATAAATGTATCCATCTATCTGTCTGTCACCCATTTGTTCACAAATTTATCTACCTGTCCAGACACCCATCCATTCATATATTTATTCATCCATCCATCACACATCCACTCAAATTAGCCACCCATCCCTCTGTCCCTCTATCTATTCAGTCATTTACCTCTTCACACTCCAACTAGTCATTCAACATTCAATGATGTTCCTTCTGGGTCATCACAGGGTTGTGATTGAGGGCTCAAAGAGGAGTCAGCACCCAGCTCAGTTCTGAAGGAGCCTCCAGGCCATGGGAGTCCTACCCACTATCAGTGGACTCTGGTTCTGTAGTTCTATAAAAAGCCCTGGGCACACAGAGAGGGGAGGGGCAATACCTCCCTACAAAGATGGAGAGCATTCAGGACTGGCTACTCAAAGGAGGTGGCAATTTAACTTTGCCTAGAAGAATGAAAGCAAGTCATCCTTTGAATGAAGGGGAAAGGATTCCTGTGAGATGGCCAGGCCTAGACTGAGGTCCTAAGGCATGCAGAAGTGTGGGAAAAAGGTGGAAGGTGAAGTGTGAGGGAAGGAGGGATTTTTTTTTTAGCCTTTAGATGGTGCCTCAGGAGGCATGAAGAGGCCAAGAAAGGTGTTTAGGGCTCTCTGCTAAAAGTTTCACTATGTCCACAAGGTCCTTGACATCCCCAAGATCCCAGGGGTGTGGATTCCTTCTGGTCCTCATCCCCAGGACTTTTTGAGTGGAGGGACCTGATGGGGTCTGCTGAACCTGACCACCCCATCTCCACCCTGCCAGAGTCCCAGGGCTGGTGATCACCTGCATTGTAGGCTTCCTCCATGAACATCTTGTGCTCCTTGGGCACCAGAGCAGCCTGGCTGCTCTGTGACTTGCAGAGCAGGATGGTGGTGGGGTGTGTCTGTCTGTCCCTGTGGGCAGGTACCTTCATGTAAGATAGGTCCTTCGTGGATCTGGAGACAGGGGAGAAGATTCTGAAATGGAAAAGAGGTCCAGGGTGTATCTGGGCACCTGTGTGTGCATTCAAGAATGCAAGCCCAGTAGACACTGAGAGCCATGTTGGTCAGGATCAGGCTTGGCAATATCCTTCTGTGTGTCCGCCTTTCTGTTTAATGGTCTGAATGAACTCCGAAGGGGGAGTAGGGAAGGAGTCTGGAGGCCTCAGGGATGTTGTTAAGTAGGCAGTATCACCTGTGGGCCTGGAACGGACTGACCTCAAGCTAGTGTTGGTGGCAAAGACATGACTGGCAAGACCTGGAGGGCTCAGGGTATGACATCCCCAGATCCAGCTTTTACACTGACTTGGAGGAGCCAGTTTTTTCAGGACCACACACAAGACTGCCCTGGCTACACAGATGCCACTGAAGGGGTCTTTGAGTGAGGCCCAAGAGCTGCAGAGCAGGTGGGAGCAGGAGCCAGGAAGATGGATGCACTGGACCAGAACCCCCTCTGTGTCCCAGGTCCCATCATCCTGGCACTTAAGAACAATTATGTGTGCATGATGGAGACACCAAGAAGAGCTGTGTGGCAGGGGCAAGGGAGGACATCAGCCTGTGAGGTTCCTTTACAACTTCCTCTCTCTCACCTCTTCTTTGGAAAATATGGGGCAGGAATCCCTCAGACTGTGTTCATTGCCAGAGTGGGGCAAAAGGGGAGGCATCTTTTATTTTGTGGTTAGAGCCCAAGCTGTTTGTCTCACAACTTCCCCTTGGACCCCCTGGCAGGAGTGGGTTCTGCTCTACCTGCTGCAGGACCTCATTTCTTGTCCACTCACAGTTCCCAGTTCCTGGGTACTGACCACGGGCATGGTGTGTTCATTCTAGCCACTAAGGATATAACTAAAGATATATGGATATCTAATGTCTGATATTAGTGGGATTATATATTTTCCCCCCAATTTTTGAGTTGTTTAATGCAGAAGGAGGAACCTGGTCCTTGTTGCTCCATCTTAGAGGGAAGCACTGGTGTTGTCTTCATCATCTTCAGGACTTTGGGGTTTTTCCTGAATGCAGTGGGAAACCCGAGTGTTTTGAGTGACACGATATGACATACATTTCTTATGTGTTAGAACAAATTAATAGGTAAATGTTAAAAGAAATGAACCATCGTCTAATATACCACATAATGTACCTATAGAATTAGTTGATGATTTTTGTCCTATTCACACTGAATAAAAAATTACCAGGCATACATGGCAGCAAGAAATTATGACCCCTAAGTAGGAGAAAAAAAATTGATAAAAAGCAACACAGAAATGACACAAATGATGGAATTAGTAGACAAGGACATTAATTGTTATTGTAACAATATTCCACATGTTCAACATGGTAGATTAAAACAGAAGCATGCTAAGGAGAGACATGGAAAACATCAACAAGGTGAAGAATACAACATCTGAGATTAAACATACACTGGATAAGTTTAACAGCATATTAGACACAGTAGAAGCAAAGATTAGTGAACTTGAAGATACCACAGCAGAAACTACCCCCAAATGGGACATAAATAGAAAAAAGACTGGAGGGACGCCTGGGTGGCTCAGTTGGTTGGACGACTGCCTTCGGCTCAGGGCGTGATCCTGGAGTCCCGGGATCGAGTCCCACATCGGGCTCCCAGCTCCATGGGGAGTCTGCTTCGCTCTCTGACCTTCTCCTCGCTCATGCTCTCTCTCACTGTCTCTCTCTCTCAAATAAATAAATAAAATCTTAAAAAAAAAAAGAAAAAAGACTGGAAAAAGTGGAATAGAGCAATCAGTGAATTGTAGAACAACCTCAAAGGGCATAGTGTATATGTAATGTAAATTCTCACAGAAGAAGAAAGGGAGATAGAAAACAGTATTTGAGGAAATAATACCTGAAGTTTCTAAACTAATAAAAACTAAAAATCGCACATATCCAAGAAACTCAATGAACCTCAAGTGAAGGAAACATAAAGAAAACTAAACCAAATAGCATTGAAATAAAATTGCCTAAAGCCAACGCTAAGAGAAAATTTTAAGAAAAAAAGCCAGAGGAAAGTCAGAGGAAAAAAAAGACATATTACATACAAAGGTATAAAGATAAGAGCCAGAGTATAGTTATAGTCAGAAATAATGCAAGCAGTGCACCTGGGTGGCTCAGTCATTAAGCATCTGCCTTCGGCTGAGGTCATGTTCCCGGGGTCCTGGGATTGAGCCCTGTTTTGGGCTACTTGCTCTACGGGGAGCCTGATTCTCCCTCTCCCTCTGCTCTGCTGTGTTGCCTCTTTGTCTGTCTCTCTTTGTTAAATAAAAAATAAAAAAATAATAAAAAAAGAAATAATGCAAGCATTGGAGATGTGGAGCAACATATTAAAGCACTAAGAGAAAACAAACAAACAAACAAACAAACCTGGCAAATTAGAATCTTATACTCAGAGAAAAAAAATTTAAAAACTGATGGTATAGCCAAACCTTTATCATACACACTGAAGCTGAAAGAATATGTAGCCAGCAGATCTGCACTATAAGAAGCGTTTGAGGAAGTCTGTCAGGCAGAGGGAGAATAACACCAGATGGAAATATGAAAATACACAGAAGAATAGAGAACAGTGGAAATAGTAAGTACGTAGGTGAATGTAAAGTATTTTTTTCTTATTTTTCAAGTTTAAAGTAAAAATAACAATGCTTTGTAGGACCTACAGCAAATGTAGAAGTAAAATATATGTCAATAATACCATGAAGGCCAGGAGAGGGAAATGGAAATAAAATATTATAAGAATCTTATACTATAAGTAAAGTGGCATAATATCACTTGAGGGTAGGCTGTGATATAGTAAATCTATAAATCATAAGCCCTAAGCAATCACTGAAAAATCAGAGAGTAAAACAAAAATCTATATAGCTAATAAGCCAACAAAAGATATAGAGGCAAAGAGGAAAACTAGAAAAAAGAAGAGAAGAAACAAAATGAAAACAAATCGCCAGATGATAGATTAAAACCGAATCATATCAATAGTCATATTAAATGCAAGGGATTTAAATATCTCAATCAAATAGCAGAGACTGTCAAATTGAATAAAAAAATCAACACCCAAGTATATGCTGCCTATAAGAAATACACTTGAAATATAATAGACAAAAATCAATGAAAAACAAAGGATGAAAAAGGTACATCATGTTAACAATAACCAAAAGAAAACAGAAGTGGCTATATTAATATCAGAAAAAGTATATATTTGAATGAATAATATAACCAGGGATAAAGAGAATCAGCTCATAATGATAAAGGGATCACTCATCAAGATGACTTACAATTCTAAATGTTCATGTACCTAATAACAGAACTTCATAATATATAAAGCAAAAAAGATAGAACCAAAGGGAGAAATAGTTGAATAGTCGAATCATAGTTGAAGCTTTCAGCATCTCTCTGTCAATAATTGATAGAATAAGAAGACATAATTATTAAGGATATAAAAGATTTAAATCATACTCTTAACTAATATATCTAATTGGCATTTACAACACTCTCCATCTAAAATGGAAGAACACACATTCTCTTCAAGTGCACGTGCAACATCTACAATAGATGATATTCTGAGCCATAAAATAGTCTCGATAAGTTTAAACGATTCAGATCAAACAAAGCATTCTCTTTGACCACAAGAGAATGAAATTAGAAATCAATAACAGAAAGATGGGAAATCCCAAAATATTTTGAAAACTAAGCAACAATTTAAAATAATACATGTGTCAAGAAGAAAATAAAAGAGAAAGTAAAAAATATTTTGAACTAAAAGAAAATGAAAACACAACATATAAAAATGCATGGGGTATAGCTAAAGCAGTGCTTTGAGGGAAATTTATAGCATTAAAACTTAAAGTATTAGAAAAGAATAGAGGTCTGAAATCAATGACCTAGTTTTCCATTTGAGAAAGTAGAGGAAAAAGGGCAAATTAAACCCAAAGAAAGAAAATAATAGAAAGTAAAGGAGGAATCAGTGAAGTACAAATAGAACAACAATGAGAAAATCAATGAAACCAAAAGCCAGCTCTTTGAGAAGATACATACAATTGATAAACTTCTATCAGGCTTTATTAGGGCAAAAAAAGAAGATATAAATTACTAATATAGGGGCACCTGGGTGGCTCAGTGGGTTAAGCCTCTGCCTTCAGCTCAGATCATGGTCTCAGGGTCCTGGGATCAAGCCCCGCGTCGGGCTCTCTGCTTAGCAGGGAGCCTGCTTCCCCCTCTCTCTCTGCCTGCTGCTCTGCCTACTTGTGATCTCTCTCTCTCTCTCTCTCTCTGTGTCAAACAAATAAATAAAATCTTTAAAAAAATTACTAATATAAAGAGCAAGAATAGGTACATCATTAAAGATCCTACAGACATTAAAAGAATAATGAGAGAATATTATGAACTTGGTGCCAATAAATTTGACAACCCAGATTACGTGAATTCCTTAGCCATAAAATACCAAAGGTCAATCAAGAAGAATTGAATAACTAGAATAGACATTTGTCTGTTAAAAACATTGAATCTGTAGTTGAAGACCTTCCCACAAAGAAAACTTTAGGCCCAGGTGGCTTTACTCTTCAATTCTACCAGGCATTTAAGGAAGACATGATAACAATACCACACAACTTTTCCAGAAAATTAAAAAGGGAACACTTCCTGACTCATTCAGTGAGGTGAGCATTAGTCCCCTGATACTAAAACCAAAGAAAGACACCGCAAACTTCCTTAACATATGAATCCAAAACATACAGATGTGCATATCTACCATGACCAAGCGCGCCTCTTCCTGGGCCGGCAAGGCTGGTTGAACAATTGAAAATCAGTCAGTGTAACTTATCATATTGGTAGATGAATCAAGAAAATACTATGATCATCTCGGTAGATGCAGAGAAAGGATGTGACAAAATGCAACATCTGTACGCAATAAAAACAAGAATTAAAGGAATTTCCTTAACCTGATTAAAAACATCTACAAGAATCCTGTAGCTAATATACTTAATGGTGAAAGACTGAATGTTTCCCCCACATCATTGGGAATGAGGGAAGGATGTCTGTTTTCACCATTTCTATTCAATATGGTACTGAGGGCTCAGTCAGTACAAACAGGTAAGAAAAGAAATTAAAAGTGTGCAGACTGGAAAGGAAGAAATGAGCTATCTTTACTTACAGAGGATGTTATCACTTACTTAGAAAATTCCAAAGAACCTACCAAAACCTACCAGAACTGAACAGTGAGTCCAGTAAATTTGCAGAAGTAAAATCAGGATGTAAAAATCAGTTATATTTCTCTACACTATGAGCTGTTGGGACTTGAAAATAAAAAGGTACCATATACAGTAGCATTAAAGATCATGAGCTATTTAGGTACACTGTCTAGAAAGTAGTTGTGAGGTCTATGAAGTGTAAAATATAAAATAGCAATGAAAGAGATAAAGACAACTTTAATAAGTAGAGAAATATACCACGTTCATGGATCAGAAGACTTAATATTATTAAGATGTCAGTTTTGTAAAAATATATCTAAATATTCAATGCAAAAAGTCCAGAAAAATACTCACATGTACAACTGAATTTTAAGGAAATTTAGCTGTATTAATTTAATTTAATTTTTTAAAGTAGGCTCCACACCCAATGTGAGGCTTGAATTCACAACCCTGAGATCAAGAGTTGCATGCTTTACCCACTGAACAAGCCAGCTGCCCCAAGGCCAACTGATTTTTGATAAAAGTGCAAAAGAATTCAATTAAGAAAATGTGTTCAACAAATGCTGTGCAATAATTGCATGTACACATGCTGAAATGCCCCCAATTTATACTTCACACTCCATACAAAAATTAACTCAAGATAGATTGCAGACCTAAAAGTAAAACCCGGGATCCAAAGTTCTAGAAGAAAATGTAGGAGAAAATCTTTGCGATCTTGCGATTTCTTAGATGTTACACCAAAAGCACAATCCACAGAAGAAAAAATATTAAGTTGGATTTCATCGAAATTAAGAACTTCTTGAAAGGCATCTAGAAAAAAATGAACAGATAAGCTGTGTACTTGGAGGGAATATTTGCAAATCACCTATGTCATAAAGATCCGTATCCAGAACACATAAATAACGCATGAAACAAAATAAAAACTCAGACACAAACACAAAAAGTCTAACAAAATACAGAAGGAAGATGTGAGCAGACGTCCCACAAAGGAGACCCACAGATGGCAAAGAAGCACACAGCAAGTGCCTCACATCATTCTTCACGAAGGAAACAAGTGGAAACCAAAGTGGGATATCGCTACACATCTACCAGAATGGCTAAAACTGGGGAAAAGCCTGAAAATACCAAGTGCTGGTGAGGCTGTGGGGTCCCTGGACCTCTCGCACAGAGCTGGTGAGGCTGTGAGCCAGTGCAGCCAGTGCAGAGAGCAGGCGGGGTGCTTTCTGAGCAGGCTGCACCCGACCCTGCTCGGCCACCCTAGAAGTCACAACCTACTTTCGCGCAAAATCTGCACGCGAACGTTTGTAATGGCTGTGTAAGAACCCCCAGCTGAAGAAATGCGCACGTTCTTCGGTGAGTGGATAAGTGCGTAAGGAAACTGTATTACATCCACGGGAACACCGTCAGCAAGGAAAAGAAAGGAATCCCCGAGAAACCAACAACGTGGGTGGTTCTTAGACTCATCAAGCCGTGTGAGAGAAACCGAACCCGGAAAGCCACGCTCTCGAGCCCATCTTGATGGCTTTCTGAAGAGGGTCAACAAAACAGAAAACACATTAGTGGCCTCTGAGGATGGGGGGTTGGGGGAGGGCTGAGGACAAAGGGGACGGGGGCGGGGTGGGATTCTGGGGAAGAAAGGCCCGTTTCCTATCTTGCTTGTGGTAGTAGATTCACGATTGTAAGACTTTGTCAAAATGTTCAGAATTATCCACTAAAGAGAGTGAATTTTACTCTACATAAATTATACCATAACAACAAAAAAAAGCAAGATCTCTAAGAACAGAAATAATTTCACCCTCTCTCTGGTCTCATTTCCTTCTGCTTTCTCTTGCTTACTCCAATGCAGTCACACTGAGCTCCTGCTGATCCTCAGACCGCCAGGCATGTTTCTACCCCAGGACCTTTGCACCCTTCGGTCTGACCCTTCGGTCTGGGGAACAACCTTCCTCCAGAGAGCTGCTTGGCTCGGTTTCTCGCCTCCTTCGAGTCTTGGCTCAATGGTCACCCCCTAGATGAACTTATTTAAAACAGCAGCCTGACCCCGCTCTCCTTTCTACCCCTACCCCCCCTCGATTTTTCCCCCCATCACTTTAACCTTGTAACCTTATGGAACTTACTTCATTACATCCACTCTTTGTGGCCCGTCTGCCCCACTGGAAGGTAGCCCCAAGGGCAGGGATCTTAATGTCTTGTCTCCAGTTGTATTCCCCAACACCTACACAGCGCCTGACACACCGAGCAGGTGCTCACCAGGCACTGGGACGACCAGCAGAGTGATGTATGAAAGCAGCAGCCCATTCTCCTCTCTGGAAAAGCCCCGTGACAGCCCCCAGCTCTCTCCCTCACCGTGCCCTTGCCAAGTTCCTGTTGTCCAAGCTAATTCCACTTACTGGTCGGCCTTTGCTCTCCTGGGCCCACTGCCCAGAGTGTGGGTCCTTTTTCCTCCTCTCTCCCTGTCCCTTTCAGGGCGATGCACAGAGACCCACCCTTCAGCCTTCTTGACCTGGAAAGAGCATCCTGGGGGGGGGCCTCCCCTGATTCCCTGGCTGACTCAGGGCCCTCCCTGGCTGCCCCTGCTCCCTGGTGTCACTGCTGACCAGCCGCTGGCCCTCTTCCTTCCCAGGTGTCCCTGGGGATGCGTTGGTTGTCCCCTGGTCCCCAGAACGTCCCAGGCAGGCTGCCAGTGAAGGTGGACAGAAGGCGCGAGTGAGCGGGCGAGGCGGAGACGCGCTGCCTCGGGGGGCCTTCCGCACAGCGAGACCCGCCTCCTCCCGTGCTCCTGGAGCCGTTCCTGGCAGCCTGGCCTCCTCCAGCTCCCTTCCCAGATGGCGTTCGTGCTCACTCCATCCCATAGCGGTGCCCAAACTGAGGACCCTCCCCACCGTCTGCCTCTTGGGGAACCAGGGACCAGGTGGCCAAGCAGGGGACACTCCCGGGGTTGCCAGAGATGTCGCGTGTCTGTGCTGAGCCAGACGGTCCTCGGGAAGCTCCCGTGTCCGGGGCACGTGCCGGGATGACCGCGCTTGCAAGGTGTCGGCGCAGAGGCCTTGGCCGTCTCCGCGGTTCCCGGGCCCTCCTCATCCCTTCCCGCCTTCCTTCCCTCAGTGAGGACTTATTAAAGGCCTGCGGCGTGCCAGGCCCTGCTCCAGGCCCCGGGGGTTCATCTGAATGACACGCACAGAAGGGCCTTTCCTCATTGTGCTCGCGTCCTGGGGCAGAGGGGAAGGACAGACTCTGTCCTGTGCCAGCTGGGGACAGTGAGATGGAGACATCGAGCAGGGACAGGGTTTGGACAAGCTGTGGGGCCATGTCAGACTGCCTGGTCAGGGAGCCTCGGCGGTTGGGGTGCTGCTGGGGTGAGGCTGTCCGACAGGTGCCCAGGGTGGGGGTGCTGGGTGGCTGGAGTGAGCGACGTCTGGACGGCGGCGTCCGGTGGTGCGGACGGAGCACCAGCCGCAGCGGCGCAGAGCGTCCTGCCGGAGGGGGATGGGTGCCCCCCTCACCACCTCACTTCGGACCCTCCACCCCACCTTGTCACACTCCATACTGTCCTCACACCACAACCACGAGGGGTGCTCAGACACAGAGAGGTTCAGCGGTCTGGGTCCCAGGACACACAGCCTCTGTGGGACGGCGCTGGTTCAGACCCAGCCTGAGCCCCAACCGTGCATCCTGGCCGGCGCGGCTCAGTGCACACTTGAACCTTCCCACCCCCTCTCAGAACACCAGCCACTTCCTTGCCACTCCCAGAACGTGTGGCCTTTCCAACGGAGGCTGGTGTTACCTCTGTGGGCACGTCCCCAAGGGCTGGAGCGCGGCTCCCCTCTGCACCGGGGAGGGAACTCGGCAGCTCAGTGTCCCCCCCCCAGCTCTTGGCCCATATCTTGCCCTAAAACGGCATCTAGCCCTGTGACGACCAAAATGGAATATATTTTTAAATACAGAGAAACGACAGAAGCAGTCAGGCAAACAGCCGCAGAGGGGAGCGTTTTCTCGCCTTCGAAGTGATCCAAGATGTGGCAGAGGAGGAGACGGGCCTGACAACACACACATGGAGACAACTGTGTGCAGACCGAAATAACTGAGTTCAAAGCAGGTACGAGGCTGCTCCTTCTGGAACAGCCGCCACCATGGGCATCACGCATGGGAATCCTGCTCCAGGACCCGCCCAGGGACAGTCTGGAGAGTTGGGCTGCCCCAGGCCCCCTCCCCCACCCCGGGAGGGCGCCCTGGGAGTCTGAGGTGGCAGGGGAGGGAGCCCGCCAGCCCCTGCCCTGCCCCCGCCAGCCCCTGCCCTGCTGCAACAGTCTTGCTCGGGGCGCGCTGCGTCTTTGCTGGGACACAGGCCGTCATGCGGCTGCCCATTCTGCAGATAAGAAGCAGAGGCGCCGGGAAGTGTCCGTCCATCTGTCCCTTTGTCCCCTCACTCACTCCTGCAGCGAGCATTGTGGACATGGATGGTGACATGCCAGCCTCACAGGCAGCCAACAGGGGCGCCACCTTCGGACGCCTCCTCCCTCCCAGTCTCCTCTCCACCGAGTCAAGGGCTGCCCCGTGGGGCTCGACCTCAAAGGCGCTGCCCACCTCCCCTCTACCCCCTGCGCTGTTCCTGGCTTCAGGGACACCTCTTTCCCTGGCTCAGGGAGCTCAGCCCCAGATGTGCCCCGGGGGTGCCCCTTGCTGCCCTGCAGGGAGGCGCTCTTCTGAAAGATGGAGAAGCCAGGGTACCTGTGGGAAGTAGGGCATCGGGCGTCCCCTTCTGGGTTCCCACATGTCCCAGCCTGGCGCTGGGCTGACCTGGGATTCTGGGACGTGGTCGATGACATCCTATCCGCCGTGGTGTGGCTGTGTGGCTTTTCCGAGTGCTGCCCGTCCATGTTGGGGTGCAGTTTGGAGAACCCACAGGCCCCAGCCTCCAGCTCTGTCCTCACGCCCGGTGGGGCGGCCCTATCTCTGTGTCTCCCCCTCCCCCACCCCAGGCGGCCCTGACCTCAGCCGAGGTCACAATGGTTCCAGTGCTCATGGCCCTTTCCTAGGGCCAGAGGTGTGGAACTGGACACTGTCCCGGGCACAGTGCATGTGTGTTCCTGATGCATTTTTGGGGGTCATCTGTTACACAGCAGTCGGTGACAGATACATGTTCTGTACCAGGGAAAGGTGGCAGAATTAGGTTCTTTATGAACCCCCATCACATGGGGCCACAGTTCAGTTGCAAGGTTGCAGAGAAGCAGGTCCCAGCATGGCCCCTTGTCCCCACACTCGGCTGCTGGAGGCCCTATAGCTGGGGGACGGAGGGCAAGGCTGTTGCAGGGATAAGGAAGTGCTGGGGCCGGGGCCTGCGGCTGGGCCATCTACCTGTAGCCCCCCATGAGCATCTCCCAATGCCCAGCAAGCCCTGGGCTCCAGCCCCTGCAGCCACACGGTGCAGGCAGCCCTGCCTTCTGGAAACAGCCCTGTGTCTCACAGACGGCAGACAGCCACTGCGCACCCCCGGGCTTCAAACTCCAGCTGCGGGGCCGCTGGCTGGATGACCTCCCTGAAGCCGTGACCTCTTTCTAAATGGGGGGCTGGCAATGCCCATCCTCCCCTGGGTGCTTTTGACATTCAAACTGCTTTTCTGGGAGCCGTGCTTGGCGCAGGTCAGGTGCCCAGCTCGGCTCAGCCACTGGGCATTGTGGACGCCTTTGCTGGGTCTGACTGGGGTCAGACCCCACGATGCTCCCGTGGGAAGGGTGTGTGGATTTGCAGCGGGTGGCAGGGGCTGGGGGAGACGGGCCACAGAGGCGAGGTGAGTTAGGACAATGGAAGGCGTATTGAGGCCTCCCCGGGTCCCTGGCGCTCTCTGAGCTCGTCACCTGGAGTCCGACACCTGACCGCAAGCCCAGGCGGCGGGAGCTGTGATTCCCCCAAGGCCCAGAGGTGAAGCCGGTCCTCAGGTGGCTCTGAAATGGAGGGTCTGCACGTACCCCTGTTTGCCGGGAAGCCCGAGCTTGAGTTCCTCTGTCCCAGCGCGCCGAGGGGGCCGGCCTCGAGCTCCCAGATGCTCATTTGTGAAGGAGGATCCAGAAAGCCGGATCCTGCCAAGCTGCCAGAGCAGGGTTTGGGGGAGCAGTCCTTCTCCGAGGCTCATCCTCCAGTGCCTCTGGGGTATGTCCTGGGGACCTTTCTGCCCGGTGGCCTTGGCCAGAGGTGTTGTGCTGGGGCAGCCCCAAAATGGCTCTCCTGACTCTTCCTAAGTTTTCAGGGACGTGGAGAGTTGGCTGTTCAAGAGAGCCGCAGAAGCTCGCAGCTACACGCATTATATCAAAAACAGGTGCTAATACGCCAAACTTATCACTTCCAGAGTATCGGACTAGACTTCACCGTGCCCTAGCGGTCAGGTGATGCTAGGAACCTACCTGCGGGGACCCACCCCGTGCCTCTGCCGGGCTCCGTGTCACCCTGGCAGCGCGAAGTCAGCCTCGCTGGGGGCGACCGTCCTCCACGGACACCCACAGTGTCACACGCGAAGCCCTTGTTCTTCGGAGAGGGCCTTTTCAGACATTGGCCAGGACGACTGGGTAAGAGGATCCAACCGGTCCCTCCTTCACTTGGGAATTTGGAATTGGGGCCAAGAGTGAGACCTTGGGGTTGGGAGGGGAGCCCCCCGAGGGCTGCCCATCCCCCCCTTTAGGGGTCCAGGGAGAAGGGAGGAAACAGAGAAGGGGACAAGCCCGGGGGCCTCGCAGGTTCTGGCCCTGACCTTCTCAGGGCCCTGCTGGGCCTTTTAGGTTCCTGCAGTGCCCTGGTTGATGGTGAGGTGGGTTTTCTGTGACCTCGTTTCTGGGGGAGAACTTCAGGCAAGTCCTGGGCGGGTAAAATGGAGGTCTTCAGGGGTGGGGCGCTCCTGTCTCTCCAGGGTTCAGGGGAGGCTGGAGGGCCAGGAAATTCGAACACTGTACCGGGGGTGGGAGTCTCCTCTGTGGACCCGCTTACACTCCAGGGGACACGGGGACCTGGAATCTGACATTTGTCCCCCTCTCCCAACCCCTCACCATGCAAATGGCAAGATACAAGGACCCCTTGGCTGGGTCCTGCCACATGCCGGTCTCCCCCTACCCCAACCTGCCAGAAATTAGGGTGTCCCATCCCACCGGGGACACTGCCTCCGCCTGATGGGGGCTCCCAGCCCCGGGGTCCGCCTCCCATAGCTGGGTGTGCTCACCAGCCTGGACCAGCAGCCTGGGGATGCAGCTCAGAGAGGGTGGGAACCAGGCCGGAGGTCACACGTTGGTCAGTGGTGGAGCCAGGACCTCCAGCCCTGGCGAAGGGGAGGCCTGCGGACCGTCTGGCCCCTCCCCCCCAGGATAGGGAGCAGGCAGGTGGGGCCTGGGGGAGGCGCCCGCTCGTGCCTTGCCATGTGGTCGGCAGATGGCGCTGCGGGCCCAGGCAGGTCTCAGCCCAGGCATCCCTGCCACGCTCCCCACCCGCAGCCCTCCCAGCTCAGAAGGCGTTTGGGGAGGGGACCCTGGGCAACCTCGGGGTGCTGACACCATCACCCACTGGAGGCGGCAGCTGGGGAGAGTGCCAGCTCGCTCCCACCTCACACCTCTGCACACCTGCCTCCAGCTCCGCCCCTGCCGGGGGCCGCACCAGGGGATGCTGTTTGTGCCCCAGAGAGGAGGGGACTCACCGGGGTGGGTGGTGGGTGGTGGGGGTAGGTGGGGTGGGTGGGGGCGGTCTAGCAGCCGAGCCCCTGACCCGCTACCCAGGCCCGGCACCTCTACCCCCACCCCCTCCCTGCTCCCAGCTGCAACCAGGTCAACCTCCCAGACTTGATGCGACGCCTTCCCCTGGATTGCCCTTGACATTCTCTGCTTGGGCACGTTCCAGAACCTTCTCCAGGGCCCATCTGCGCCCTCCTATGACATCCAGTTGTAGCAAGAAGCCCTCACCCTCCACCTCGGACAGCCTTCCACATCTGATCCGTTTCCTCATCCTGCCACGCTGGAGCCCAGAGGGACCCAGAGGGACCCCAGAGGGACTCCGAGCACTGGTCCCTGTGCCTGCGGTGATGGCGAAAAACCCGTCCCACCCTCTTCAACAAGTGCCGATCCCTCCCACCACACCCGTGCTTCCCTAAAGAAACCCCTTGCTCTCCCCTATTTGCTCTCAGAGACCCCTCCACCCAGCCCACCTCCTCTGTGAGGCCCCCCGTTTTCCCTGGGCTCCCTGCTGAGGTTGCTTCAACATGGGCTCCTGGGAGCTGGGCCCTTCTGGGAGGTGGAGTGGGGGAGGCTGCGGTACTGACAGCAGGTGCTGGGCAGACAAGTTTCCCTCCAGAGGACCCTCCCCCAGGAGCGCAATGGCCCCATCTGTCCACCCGACTTCCTCTCGGGATGTTTAAACCTGCTGAGCACAAGGGGTCCAGCCTCAAGTAGCTTGGAATGCGGGGTGGGGGTCCCAGACTCAAGCTCTAGGTCTTCATGTGGATTCGTTCCCTCTGGCCTGGGGCCCCTTGGCTCCTGTTCTGGCCCCAGCACTTCCTGAATCAGGGTTTACTCCCTTCCCTCCTGAACGTGCCCCTCTCCAGGCCCTGGGCTCCCTGGCCTCTGGGGTCCGTTGGGTGCTGCAAGCCCACCCAGGCCCACTCTGCTCTGCCCACGCACGCGGTCCTCCACCTGCTGGCACCCTCCCTGTCCCCCACCCCCTGCCATTGTTCCAGATGGCCTTGGCTGCTGGCCCCGACCAGCCAGCCGTGGGTCCCTGGCTCGTTGCCATGGTCTCCATTAGACCCCATGCCCCAGGAAGGTGGAGACCCGGAGTTCTCCCTACAGTGTTCCAGCCCTTAGTAGGTGCCCATAACATGCCAGCCAGCTCCTCTGTGGAGGCTGCCCCGGGAGGGTCCCGCTCCTTGGGTCTGCAGAGACCCCAGTTCCTGCAGGTGCGCTGCCCAGGACACCCCCTGTCTTCCAGGGTCCGCTCCCCTTTCCAGACTCCTATCTGAACCTTTCAGAGAAAAAAGCAGGGAAAGGTTTTTTCCTTCACTTTCTGAAAATGAGATTTTAAAAATAACTCAGAGGCCGTGGCAACGCCAGGAGGGGATTATCTGGGGCTTCGAGATGCACCGGACAGGTCCCGCGGGGCGTGCTTGCCTCTGCTTCTCGGGTGTCCCCCACCAGGCCTCTCCCCCTTGCTGCTCCCTCCTCTTGGACACTCTGGCAGGCCTCTCCAGGACACAGGCACCTCCTAGGACACTTCTCTAGTGATGGGGAGGCAGAGCAAGGAAGACACGCAGTGGGAGCACTACTGAGAAGGGAGGTGGCCGAGATGGTGGAGGAAGGAATGCTTTGGCCTTGACTGGCCCCTACTGGCTTCCCCAGTCTCCTTGGTGTCCTCCCTTTTCTGGTGAGCTCACTGCTCACCAGTCACATGGCTTCCTGGGCCGTTTCTTATTCCTGCCACTGGGCCTTTGCATATGCAAAGGATTTCTCAGACCCTCTTTCTCCCCCTTCTCATGACATACTGTCCTTCCTTAACCTCAGCTTCAAAGTTACTTCCCCCAGGAAGTCTCGGACCACAGACTAGCACAGGGGGTGTTCCCACAGCCCGCCTCCCTGACGGTTT